>NC_044331.1:7483337-9883337 GCF_007399415.2 Gopherus evgoodei
GCATGCAGGGGAACCGCTCCCTGCCCCAGATCACCTCTGCCCCGCCTCCTCCCCTGAGCACGCCACCCAGCTCTGCATATCTCCCTCCCACGGTTGCGCGCCAAACAGCTGATTGGCGCCACAACCCTAGGAGGCTGGAGAAGTGGAGCAGTGACAGTGTGCTCGGGGAGGAGGCGGAGCAGAGATGAGCTGGGGTGGGGAGCTAACGCGGGGGGCGTGCCTGAGGGCGGAGGGGAGGAGCTGACATGGGGGGGGCACTTCAGGGCGGGGGGGGCGGAGAGCTGCCACAGGGCTTTGGGGGGGGTTGGGAGGGGCACAAGGTGGAAGTTTCTCCTAGGGCGTGAAACATCCTTGCACTCACCCTGGGCCCAGCCCATCCTAGTGACCAGCCCGCTGCTTTTCAGTATCAAAACAAGAGTCAACGATTTTAAACGTGAAATGCAGCACATCAGAATAACTGTGAAAGGGCAGCTTGAAAGTCCGTGGTTAAGGTTTGAAATGCAAAGCTCTCTGGAACCATGTGCTCAGTTCAGGGTTTCATATGCTGGAGGCAGATAAATGGAGTTCAGTGCAGTTTGGTTTGTGTGAGAGAGATGAATGAGGCTTTAAATATGGAGCTCCTGTCAGAAACATGTAGATGTAAAAGATCCCCTCTCCCTTTCCATAACAGTAGGGGGTTTGCCCTAATGTCCTTTACCCAAATTTTCCCTTCTCCCACTCATATGCAAAACATTGCTCAGTTGCTGCTCTCCACCCCAGGGGTGGCTGCCTTTCATTGGTATTTTATGGGGTCAAATCTTCTGACATCACTCTCCTGAATTCATTGCTGTCGATGGGAGTTTAATCTGAGCAAGGACTTTAGGATTTTGCCCATAGTTTATGAAGCATTTTGGGCTAAAAGATACTATATAAATGTCAAATATTTGAACATGCTATTACACAAAAAACTTCCCTTCACGATTTAGAACATTCAGCATTGGACTTCTCGTTGGGAGGTAACATTCAGATAAGTTGCTTCCTGTGGCACACCATAGTTTTCTTGTTCTTTCTGTGGTGAATGATCTATCTGTAGGCTTAAACTTAATGAAGAGTGAGGTAATACATCCTCCAGACAGGGGTTTTAGAGGTTTCATTCTCTAAAAGACAGTGCTATAATCACATAGCACATGTACTGCCTATAGCATGACTTTCTGTCATGAGGAAATGAGCCTGCATGCTTAGCTGGCCATAAAATATGAACTTTGAATTGTTAAGAAATTGTAATCCATGACCTACGGCCAGAAAAAAGCAATCGTTAGGTGAATAACCAGTAGGACAGATTTTTCATGTAATAGTCAGCAGGGTCCTTCTTAGCCTGCATTGAGCAGCGTAATATGGTGTTGAGCAATTTACCAGGGGTAGCTCTGGGGTCAGAAGAAGCAACCCGAGCTATTGCAAATTAAAGCAAGAGCATGGAATGGATGCAAAAATCTCGGTTATAATAATTACTGAAATGTGAAGACAGAGTAGCTCAGGGATTAGTAATGGGATGAAGAGTCATTTACCTAGAGGTAAGTCACAGTTCAAATCCAGAGCAGTTTGGGAGTGAAAGTTTTTACCATCTAGTGGCCTGAATAAATTGAGTCTCGTGGGCTCAGTTCAGGTCTTAGCAGGCAAGTATCCCCCTCACACACAGTCATGTCCGTTTGTGGTAATTAGCCCCCTCATTGGCAGGCTCAACAAAGCTGCGAAGGATCAAATAGGCCACAGAGACTAAACGATCACCGAACACAATCCCTCCAGCCGGGACTGAGGCATGCTGGCGGTGGGACAAACAGGCAGAGAAAGTGTAGGGGCTGAGGACTTCTTAAGGGGTGGGTGGTGGATGCTTGGCCGGCTGAGAGGAGCGAGAGGTGCCTGCTTCTAGGAGCTACTCAAGGAACAGGAGACACCTTCCCTTCAGCCTGACACCAGGAGCTACCTCCTCCCCCTTCTGATAACTGAGCTTTCCACTTTCAAGGCTTGGTCATTTCTGCTTTCCTCTGGCAGCAGATGCTCTCACAAGATGTATCGCTGGTGCTGGATGGCAGGGGAGCCAGTGAGGGAAGCAGTTGCCACCTGAGGAAGGAACAGAGGAAAGGAGCCTTGCTGGGAAAGGAGCTGGCTCCTGGCAGCCAGCCAAAGGCAGCTCAGGGGACGGCCACTCCCTGGGTGACTTTTGGAATCAGCTCTGCATCCCATCCTGTCAGTTCGGCCTGGTGTAATGAGAAGAAAAGCAGCACAGACGTCGAAACTGGACATCAGAACATAAGTCTGAATGGGCTGGATCTCCCATTGCTCATGTGTTTCAAATGAGACACAGCTCAGGTGCTGGACACTGGGAAATAGACATGCTGGCCTAACATCTCTGATTCTTCTGAGCCTCTTACAACAGCAACATTGTTTTGCATGGATATAGGCAGTGCCCTCCAATCCTATCGAACTGCCACGACCCAGGTTCTCAGGGCATCAAGAAAGTATCCATAACCTCTTGGCTTTTTTACTTTCCCAGGTTTCCAAGTACCATACTTCAAAGAAGCCCTCTGCATGTTCAGAATGGTACCGACAACTATGAAGTCACTCTGGATAATCCTCCTCCTACTGGTGCAAGGTAGAGTCTTTGCTCGGTGAAAGGGCAGCGTGAGCAGCAGCCCCCAAACACGAAGACAGCTCCTTGTCTGGAACTCTTACCCACATCAGGCTGAGCAGGTGGCACTGGCAATCAGGGTTACAAAATGAATCACTCTGGGGTGTAGTGTTGCTTGCCTACATCTGCATGCCCAGTGGCCACATTTGGCTTGAAAACAGGTTTGTGCCTGGAGTGGCTATTTCAATGCCTATCTGGCCATTGGCAAACGCAGGTACCTGTCTGAGTGTGCGCATGCACGCACGGCACCCACGTGTGTAAATATAAGTGTGCTTTTGCAGTCATGTGTTTACACAAGTGGGGCTCTAGCTCCTTGATCATTTGGCTGTCTACATGCTGAGCCATGGGCCAGTTCTCCTCTAATCTGTATTGGCGTAAATCTAGAGTAACCTCAGCGACAGTTACTTCCAAATTCTGCCCTCACTTAGGCTGTTGCAATCTCATTGACGTCAGGGTCATTACCCGAATGTCACCATGGGCACAGTGTGACCCAAACTCATTCGCTACAGTGGGGGACTTTCTCAAACTGCCTGTAGCAGAGACGTTCTAGGACAGAGTAGAGGTTCAGACTCACCCCTGCGGCTCCGCCTCCGGGTCTCTGTAGGGAATTAGCTCATTCCAGCTCTGGAGTGCCCTCTGCAGGCTGGTGATCCACCTGTCCTCTGGCCCCCGTGTCCCTCCCTGGACTCTGGTGCCCCTTTAACTGGGGTGCTGCTCCCTGGCAGTACCCCACCGCTCTGGGTCTCCCCTCCCTGGGGAACCCCCAACCCACTATCCCCACTCTGCCTGTTTTGGCTGCTGCCCAGTCTCCATCTAGCCCCTGTTCACTGCAGTATCAGCCACGCATCATAGGCAAAGGGGTCTGGACTGGCTGCCTTTACCCACTATCAGGCTGCCCCTCTGCAAGCCCAATACCTAGGTGGGCCTAGAACTAGGCCCTGCAGCCTGGGGAGTTGCTGACCTACAGCTTCCCAGCTCCTAAGACCTTTCCCCAGCCCTACCTCTCTCTAGGTCCCCTGGATGAGTTCCCCAGCAGCCAGGCCTGTCTGCCTCCCCCATCAGAGAGTGACTGGTGCTTCTGGCTTCCCTGGCCTTCTTATAAGGCCCAGTTACTTTTCCAACCCCTTCCAAGTTCCGGGCTGGAGTGGGTGCTCACCCCGCTACAGACTGAAATACCCACGATGAGCTAGTGAAACAATAAAAGGTCTAGTAACTGAACTTGATATTCCCTGCAATCCCCAGAGAGCCAGATCACAGATGTAGCTGAGCAGCTGGTTTGTAGGCTGGGATGTTAATGGGGCCATGGATCTCCTCTTCCCCCAGCAGCAGAGCAGCAGCTTATAAAGGACTACAGTGGATTTCCTTCTGCTCTGAAACATTAAGGCTCCTTGGAACAACAGAGTCAAATCCCAGGAGAGTTGACCCTGTCCTTCCAAGACAGGGAAACTGAGCTCCATGCAATTCACTGCTTGTGTGGCTTTTGCATGAGTCCTGTCTACTCCCTGTAGACATTAAAGATTGCTTGACTTGATTGCTGTCTGTACCATGCTTTGTAGATAACTGTCCCATCTGTCCAGGATGACTGTGCTCAGGCTCTGGTTTCTTTGCAGGCACACGGGGTTTTCTCATTCAAAACGCTAACGTCAAGCTGTGTTTACAAGCCAGCACGACAGATGAGAACTTGCTTTTAGAGGACTGTAATCCCACTTCAGAGTTCCAACACTGGTCTTGGCAAGACAATTCCTTGATCAATCAAGGCACCAGGAAATGTCTGTCTACAGATGGAGCCAACAGCGTGCGGTCAAGTCCCTGTGAAAGTGCAGCACTTGCAAACTGGGAGTGTGTTAATTTCACACTGCACTCGGTGGGCAGCACCCACCTGTACCTGACTGCAGATAAGAATAAAGCTGTTCTGGCGAATACAAAAAGCCCAAGTTCTCGATGGCGAGTCAGGAGGGGGCAGAGCGTCTGTGATCAGAAGCCAGGTAAGCATCAGACACCAAAAAGAAAAGACACTCACTAAACACATGCAACGCTTGCTAATAATATCCAGTGAGGTTGCTGTGTTCTTACCATCCTGTGTATCGCACATGAACAGGATCCTCAGGGTCAGCCAATCAGCTAAAAAATATCAATACTGTTCACTCGACAGCCGTCTCCCGCAGATAGGTATTGATGCTATAGGTCCCGTAAGGTGGAAAGTCAACTTGGGATTTCTGAGTCCCTTTAGGTAAAACCTGAGTATAAAAGAACTAGATCTGGTCTCACTGAACTCAAAGGTAAGAGTGCCACTGACTTCCTGATTTAAGTAAGAAAACCTGACTAATAACAAAGAGCCATATGGAGCAATCTCGAATATTTCTCAGATTCCTGTTCCTGGGACACCCTGAGCCACATTTGTAGCTCTAGACTCTGTTTGCAGGCTCACTTTTGTGCATGCAACTGGCTGTGCCCACAACCCCCCATTCTGCATACTTGAGTTACACCTGCACAAGCGTACATGAAAAACGAGAAATTCAGCCCAGTGAATCAGTAGTGAGGCTCTTCCATCTTGTGCATTTGCAACAGAAACAGACGTCCCATCCATCTTTCTGTTTTTCCACAGCAAAGGCAGAGGGCGGTAGATATTTCGCTATGGCTCTTACCAGCGCACAAATGCATGACGAGGTGGAAGGCAATCCCACTGCTGGAATGCCTATGTCTCAAGAACAACTACAGGAGATGGTGTGGTTTTTTCCGGAGAGGAGATTGTAGTACCATAAATAAACATGGTAGATGGTCAGGGCTGCAGGGGAAACAAACGTCCGGTTGTGAAACTTGTTGGCTAGCGGCTGATAGCAGGGGGAAGTTACTCCAACCGCAGAGGATGGCCAGAAATGGTTTTCCCGTCTTGTGAGTTTTTAAGTTTCCAAAAAATTTTTTTCCTTGGGTGATTTTTAAAACTGGCTCTTTTCCCCATGAACAATTTCAGTGTTGATAAATCAGCCTTTTCCCAAAACATGTTTCATCAGAAAATTCCCAACTAGCTCTTTCCAGAGGTAGCTGCCTATGTTACAAACCTAGGTCCTTTCCTGGCTCTGGCAGGGCCTAGAACAGGCCTGCACAACTCGTAAAGCGGCGAGGGCAATATTACTCCAAAGAAAACAGCTGAGGGCCGAACCCCTCTGGCCCCACTGAACATCCCCCACAGCGCCGCCCAGACCCCCTGAAGTACTCCTCCCCCTCTCCCCCAGCACCGCCCACCCCATGGAAACAAACCCTCCTTCCCCAGCATTGCCCCATCGACCCAGCGGAATTGAACCTTGGTAATATGTTATAGCGGGCCTCTAAGGTAAAAGAAAAACATCTTTTTGCTAGAAGTAGAATAAGATCTTCCCCCACTTTGTAATCAACTGCGCTGTTGAATGAATGAGGGGTGACTGAGGAAGGCGTGGAAGGCAGCACCTCCAGACAGCTGTAACCCTTGGAGAGGGGATGGGAGCCAGACCAGATCAGTAGAACAGGTCAGCCACTGACTCCTCACTCACCTCCTCAGCCCCCCACCCCTCCAGCTCACCTACTCGCCCCCCGCCACTGTCCACCTACTCAGCCCCCACCACTGCTCGCCTGCCCACTCGCCTCCTCAGCCCCCTCCCCGGCTCGCCTACTTAGCCCCCCACCACTGCCCACCTGCCCACTCGCCTCCTCAGCCCCCTACCCCCCCCAGCTCGCTGCCTCATCCCCTGCCACTGCCAGCCTGCCTCTTCAGCCCCCCTCCCTCACCCGCCCGTTGCCTACTCACCCCCCGCAGGCCACACAGTGAGCCCATGCGGGCTGTATGCAGCCCCTGGGCCGCATGTTGTGCAGGCCTGCTCTAGAATCAAGAGGCAAATACAAGTGGGATGGGGGACATCTTATTACCAAGATCTCCCTCGCAAATTTGTACATCCCGCTTGGAAACGGCTCCAGTGTGCTGGTCGACCTTTCTGCCCAGTGGGTCTTCCAGCCATTGAAGCAAAGGTCTGTGATCATGGGCTGCTTCAGCAAAACAGTAGGCATGGATCCATGAGGGTGGACCTGAGGATGTACGGTCAATCTCACACCCACTGAGGTCATGAGCAAAGCTCCCCTTGACTTTTGTAGGGCAGAATCAGAGTTCTAGCACCCAGCGGAAAAAGCCAGTCTATCCTGGGCTGGAGCTGGCTCCAGAGACTGGTAGAGAAAACAGTGGTATTAAATCCAAAAAAGAGTGTGCAGAAGAGCTCAAGCATGCCATGGAGTTTGATCATTAAATATTAGCTTTTAATGGGCCAAATCCCAAAGTCAGTGGAGTTTTGCCTGAGTAAGGACTTCAGGTCTGGACCGCTTGTGTTTACTTGCTGATAACACACCAGGACAAATAATCTCCACTCGCTGCTTCTGCCCTAAACTCCCTCCTTCTGTTTGGGTAAAAGCCCACTCACCCATTTCGAGGTTTAATTCTTCCAGGTCCTTTACACTCCTGACAAGCAGCTGTCTTGGGGGGGTGCTCCTGAGTTGGGGTACACACCCTAGGTGATGTGTCCTCAGGAGCAGGCCACATAAGGGCACTTTGGAGGTCCTGCAAGGTCACGGGCTACCCTGCGAACTGTCCTGCCTTTCACAACACTTGTGAAATCAATAGAGGCAGAGGTGGCAGCAAGCCTTCGCTTTCTCAGGTCATTGGCTGGTGGTTTTTGCTCACATGCTCTGGGTCTAACTGATCATCATAGGTGGAGTTGGGAAGGAATGTTCCCTCAGGTCAGATTGGCAGCGACCTGGGGGGGGTGGTTCCACCTTCCTCTGTAGCCTGTGGGTGCGGGTCGCTTGCCCTGATTATCTGGGTATAGCTTATTAACCATTTCCCTGCCATTGCAGGGGCCTGGGGCAGTGGAGCATTCTCCTGTTCTTTCCCCAAGACACCTAGCCTCCTGTGGGTTGTATTCTTTGGTCTCATTTCAGTGGTTGGGTCAGTGTGCAGGTACAGGGTGGGGCTAGTAGCCTAGGACCTACAGGAGGTCAGACTGGGTGATATGGGGGGCCTTTCTGGCCTCCAACTCTATGACTCTTTGAAGGGAGCTCAGCACAGGCCCCTTTGCACTCCCGTAATCCTGCAGCTGGTTTGCACCAAACTCATCCACTCCGCACAGCCTGGAGCACCCCCGACAGAACGTGGCTGTAACAGGCTTGTCAGAATGGCTCTGCACACGCTGACGTCACTTATCAATGCTTCTCCCTGCCAGCATCCACGTGGAATTACTCCATTCTAGTCCTGTCCTTTGTGGTTCTGTTTCTGGGCCTCCTTCTTCTGGGAATAAATATCATGGCAAACAGGTAAGACACACAGAACTTTAGGGGTACAGGGAGGCTGTAAAACCCACTGCTGGGGCACAGGGGAGAACAAGGCCACAGAGACACTGGGGCAGCGCCTGCAAGAGGGGCAGCTGCTAAACCGTGTACAGAGTGCCCCATGGATGTGCTCCTGAGCAGGACAAGGCTCTAAGCCCCTTAGTGCTTGTCCTTTGCGGCAGCCAGAGTAGGGATACTGGCTTCCCCCTCCTCAGGTGTACAGGCTCTCTGCATGTGTAATGCCGAGAGACCCCAGTCGTCGGCGGGTGGGATCGAACCTGTGGCCTCTGGACCTTAAAGCATGAGCCTCTCCCGCATGAGTTAAAAGCCAGCTGGCTGGTGGCTAAGGCCATCGAGCAGACTCATTTAATTCTCTCTTTAAGTGGTCTGGGTGCCACTCGATGGGACAGAACAACCCACCCAGAAGGTGTGTGGGTGACACATGCTCCCCCCGACGCCCATCCACCACCAACCAGGACACGGCCTGTGGGATTTTGGTTGAGGAACATGCTATTCTAAATGGGATCTTTATTATGATTGGTTTTAAGTAGAGGTGATCCAAGAAATCATTCCAGTGGGTGTCCACACAAAGACAGGGCCATTTTCAAACCGATTCCAGTTCTTACTTACCCACTAGGTTGCTAATTTGAATGCACTGCACATCTGTAGAGCCTGAATGCTGTTGCCATCTGACGGCTGCCAAGTGGCCAGCAGATAAATTATTATGATTGTGTGCCAGGCATCAAAAAAACAAATCACTTGCACATCTGAAATAATAGATTAATAAGAATTAACACTTTGCATTTCCATCATGCTTTTGACCTGTTTCCTGATGTACCATGCAAAGGCAGGCAATTGTTATCCCCGTTTAATGGATGAAGTAAGTGATGCCTAGAGAGGTTTAGCATCTTAATGCCCCATTCCCACAGTGGAAGAAATCTCAGATCTGTGCTCATTCCTTTAGACCAGGAAGGAAGGCCTAGTGGTCAGTTCAGTTTCTTGTTCTGCTCTGCCACCAACTTTATGTATGACCTTGGTTAAGTCACCTAGCCTGTCTTTGCCTCAGTTTCCCCATACATAAACTGGAGATAATAGCATGCCTCTACCTCAAAGAGCTACTAGGCAGAAAGATCCAGTTAAAAAAGATTGTGAGGAGCTCAGATAATCTGAAAACA
Organism: Gopherus evgoodei; assembly: GCF_007399415.2. Lineage (NCBI taxonomy): Eukaryota > Metazoa > Chordata > Testudines > Testudinidae > Gopherus > Gopherus evgoodei. The sequence continues at coordinate 7,492,524 of NC_044331.1, forward strand.
GGAGCTGAATAAATACCTAAAATAGATAAAGCTGCCCCTTTGCCCACCTATTCAAACTAAACTTTCACACCGTTTGGTTTCTAGAGCAACAGTATGAGTGAATTGTGGTCAGATACAAGCATCAGAGAATGTGTCAATCCCCATAATCTAGGTTCTGCTGGAATAACAAGTATTACGCCACTCTGCTGGACTAAAACTCATTGGGCGGGTACCACAGAGCTGAGAATGAGTCTTCTCCTAAAGTAACAATCTTTGCACCTCGCTCAGGCTATAAGAAGAAGAGTTTTCTCTTCATCTAAAAGAAAAAAGCAGCAGCAGCAGCAGCAAAGCATTAGGCAGTTGATTTAGGCCAGGGGTGGCCAAACTTACTGACCCTCCGAGCTGCCTATGACAGTCTTCAGACGTTCAGGAGCCCTAGCGCGCCTGGTGGGCTTCAGCACCGCAAGAGGCACCTACTAGGGCTCAGGGCTTCAGCCCTGCAGGGAAGGGAGTCTCTGGACTTCAGCCGGCAGAGTAGGGAGTCCCGGGACTTCAGCTCTGCTCCTGCTGAAGCCCGGCAGGCACGCCCCATGGGCATGAAGCACCCTCCCCGTTGGGCAGAAGGCAGAGGTGATGTGTTGGGGGGGGACAAGTGGAGTCATGTGCCCCCCCCCCCGATTTTTGCCAGAGTTTGCTGGCCCTGCTAAGTCACATGGCGTCGCCAGGCCCCCTCACTGCACAGCAGCTGCTGGAGCCGGCAAGCTGGGAGCTGCGCCCTGGGAGAGGCAGTGCAAACAGCTGGGGGCTGCAGGGAGAGCCGCTGCTTTTGCAGCTGCCGTTCCCCGCAGAGCTAACGCCTGGGAGCCGTAGGGAGGGGCTGCTGAGGGTAAGGGAGGCATGGCCGGTGGGGGGCACATGACTCAAGCTGGTGTGGGGGCAAAGCTTTACATTGTGCCCCCCCCCCCACACTCTCAGCAGGCACCAGTTGTCTCTGGCAGAAGCCCCAAGCTTCCCCCCCCCCATCCCAGTCTGGTCGGTGGAGAAGGGATGCGGGAGGGGAGGGCTCTGCGAGCTGCATTTGAACCGCAGAAGAGCTGCCAGCGTTTGGCCACCCCGGAGTAGACAATTTGGTGTAGGATGTTTTCTCGTTGGACTCTTTGTAGTAATATAAGGGCAGGGGCGGCAGGTTATATGGGCTCAAGCACCAGGAATATTCAAGGCTGAGGGCTGTGCTCCACCAATATTTGGAGCTGGGTTTCTCCCCTGGCCCTGCCTGGAGCTTCCCTGCTGGAAAGAAAACAGCCAGCGCCTCTCGCCCTGGGTTGTGCTGCTTTTGCCTGAGGCTGTAGAGATCAGCCCAGGCAGCCTCTTGGAGCACCAGGGCAGGGGAAGAGGGAGAGAGGAGGGGGAAGGGGGCACACACGTGCTTGGGAGCTCTCCCCCTCGGCATCCACGGGCAGCGGCAGGGGAGGCCACACGTGATGGCAACCCCCCGCCCCGGTACCCACCATAGGGGAGGCGAGTGGGCTTTCTGGACCCAAGAGAGTCCCTAGGAGCATGTGCAGTGACTGTGGTGCAGAGTAAGTGTGCTGCCGGGCTGGGGGAGGGGGGAGAGGAGGGGTCCCTCCCCTGGAGCCTGCTGCTGCCAGTAAGGTGTGGGGGAGTCCTCTCTGGCCCTAGTCCTGGGGAAGCCTCTCTGCATCCCAAGTTCCTTATCCCCAGCCCTGCCTCACCCCAGAGCCTGCACCCCAACCCTGAGCACCCTCCTGCACTATGAACCCCTCATCCTCAGCCCCACCCCAGAGCCCTCACTTGAGGGGAAAAACGTGCAACTTAAATTTGGTGGTCAGTTTGGAGTGTCATTGTGTTTAGCACAATACTTGATTATTTTACACCCTTTAAAGTACACAGGTGTTACAAAGTGGGAATGTTCTTAATGTTTTCTCTGAATACTGTGTGGGTGCCTCAGTTTCCCCTATGCATTTCTCAAGGATCTAGATGGTGGGATACGGGGTGTGATTGTTGTAGAGCCCTAGGCCACGTCCAGACTAGGAATTAAAATCGATTTTAGATACGCAACTTCAGCTACGAGAATAACGTAGCTGAAGTCGAATTTCTAAAATCGAGGTACTCACCAGTCTGGACGGGGCTCCATCGATGTCCGCGGCTCTCCGTGTCGATTCCGGAACTCCGTTCGGATTGATGGAGTTCCGGAATCGATGTAAGCGCGCTCGGGGATCGATACACCGCGTCCAGACTAGACGCGATATATCGATCCCCGAGCAATCGATTTTAACCCGCCGATGCCGCGGGTTAGTCTGGACGAGGGCCTAGAGAGCCAGTGTGATGCTGTCTGCACAGAGAATGGCTGAAACCCTGTCTCCGGGCAACTGATGGCCTGGGCCGCTCTCCTGCAAGGTGCCAATTGAAGGTGTTGGAGAACAAAGAGATCAGGTGGCCTCCTAATGCCTAGAAAAGAGACAAAGGCCAGAGGAGAGAGTGTCAGTGCCTGTGCAGACTTCCGGGAAGCGCATGGTGTGGAAGAGGATGCTGGGATGCTTTGGAACTACTCCATACAAAGCCAGTCAGGACTCTGGGGGAGCCTCCTTTCTCTGAGCATACTGTCTCCAGGGCAAGAAGCTTACACCTTCCTGGGTCTGACCTCGGAGCATTCAGCTTGCCCTTCCACACCGTGCACTTTCTGCAGCAAGTGTGCCCAGGCAGGTCCTGGGGCAACCAGAGGTCCCTGCACCCCAACTCTGCAGTCAGACGTGACTCTTAGCCAGCCGGTAAAACAGAAGGTTTATGAGACGACAGGATCACAGTCTAAAACAGAGCTTATAGGTACAGAAAACAGGACTCCTCAGTCAGACCCGTCTTGGATGGTGGGGAGTCTAGACCCAAGTTCTGGGCCTCTCCCCATTTCCCCAGCCAGCTCCAAATTGCCACTCCCTCCTCTGGCCTTTGTGTCTCTTCTGGACAAGGAGGCCACCTGATCTCTTTGTCCACAACACCTTCAGTTGGCACCTTGCAGGGGAAACTGAGGCACCCACACAGTATTCAGAGAAAACATTAAGAACATTCCCAGTTTGTCACAACAGGTACAATAAAATATAATACCGTATATTGAAGCAGGCAAGTGCTGCTTCTGACTTTCCACTTTTAGTTGACCCTTGTAATGTTGTGGTGCCGAAGCATTGTAGCTTCATTTTATATCAGCTTACAGGGCGGGAGCAGGGGGGGACGGGCCGGCAACACCATTTGGGGCACCAACCAAAAATTATACAAACCTGTTGCCTATGTGGGTACTAAATCACTTCACCCCACTTATACGCCTGGATGCTTCTGGGGTTTCTATACATCAGCAGCTGATGTATGTCCTGTGCCGAGCAGCGCATTACACCGGTTTCACACCTGCTGCACGAATGCCTGCACTGGGCCTGCGGTTTCACTTCTTGCTTCTTTTTGTATCCTTCCCCATTAGAACTAGAAAGATTATCCTCGTGTATGAACAAGCTGCCAAAACTGCCAAACCAGCTGAGCCAGACGCCAAGCCACCCTTTGTGGATATGAAGGAAGATGATAATTTGAATCCTTTAACACAAGATTTGCTGCCAAAAGGACAAAGACCAGGGGAGGTTTTGGTTCAGTGGAAGGATGGCAACGTGACAGCCCTGTATGCAGACAAGCCAGAGGAGGACATGTAACAGCGAGCGCAATCTGAGTCTAGACCCCAGACAAATATTTCACCAAGTGTCATGTATCTAAATTCATGCTGACTGGAGCTTGGGAAGTTAAGCACAGTTTATCAAGGGGAATAAAAAGAAATGGCAGAGGAGATTCCACAGCATAAGCCGCTCTTGACTCAGATAATCTGGTCTGGTCCCACCTGCTTTGATGCCAATATGGCTTGATCCTTACCTGCTGCTGTCATTTGGTTCCAAGGCTACTCCTACATGCCAGCTTTGCCCACCCTCTCTCATCTGTCACTCGCTTCCCCTGCAAAACAATTATATGAGCCAAACCAGACAAGGAAGGGGGGAGGATTTTACTGTGGTCAGCCAGGGAATGCATGCTTTTAAAAAAACTCTGCGAAGGTTCATCGAGAAAACACTGAAGCTAAGCAGATGTGCTGACGCTTCATCAAAAGTTGCCTTTATTAAAATATTTTCCAAAGTAGTTGATTGAAATTGCGTAATTATAGATACATGACTTTACTCTGCAGAGAAGTGCAACTCCATACAGAAGCAGAGCAGTTACTGTCACCAAATCTGGTACAAAAAGGAAAATAAAGTACATAACCTTTCTTAAGGAAAATGGCCTGTTCATTGTGAATTTTGCCCTTGGTTGAGTGTTATTGAGCATTCTCCACAGAGAGCATGGAATAGAGACATCCACAAATAATTTAAGAAAAATGGAAAATATATCAATCTTACACACAAATGATTTTGTTTAAATTCACCCAGTAAAGGAGTATTCCATTGGCAAAGTCTTTGAAAAGGAACATTGCATTGTAAAAAAGCATTACAAAATATATTTTTGGTACAAGTTCTTTCAGTGCGGAGGTTTTGTTTTTATACACTGTACCTGGAAGTGTTTATTCTGCTGCAATTATATTTGCAATGTTTTTTCATTTCATTTAAAAACCTCACCTTATTGCTTTAACAGCAAATTGAAAACACTGCTGATTTGAAGACATACTAGCTGCAGTGTGTGAACATTCCAGTAGGGGGGGCTTTGTGGTCATGAAATGAAATGTATTGACCTTGGAACAGGTTGTGTCAACATTTTGCTAGCTTTTGCTGCACAATACTAGCAATAAGGACTTTCATCTGCACACGTGCTGTAGCAAGCTGCCTGAAATGAGATTTGTAGATCTCTAAACAATGGACCTGTTCCTGCTCCCATGGAAGCAAAGGGGAGTTTTTCCATTGATTTCAATGGGAGTCGCATAGGATACAATCTCTGGATTTGCAGACCAATCCAGTTAGGGCTGTAAATACATATCAGTCATTTTAGGGGACAGAACCTTAGAACACTGACATTTTAACAAACACTGGAAATCTAGGAAATTTTCAGTTACAGAAACCCTTTAAAAAACCCTACAAAAACCAAAACCCCTAATGTTGGAACGTATGGAAATTCAGAGTCAAGATACCCCAAACAACCTTATCTCCGACATGTATCTCTGACTACCTTCTATCCAGATTCATCAGACATTATGTGTTCACACTGCAGATCTTCAGCACTGACAACAGGAGCCAAATACTACAGCTTGTCTGGAGTACCTCAATTCCACGTTGTGGTAACTTTTGAGGGTGCAAAGAGAGAGAGGCCCCTGGGATGTGAGAGACCTGGGTTCATGTCCCTGGCCTGCCAGAGTCAAAGTGATCTGGGAGGAAAACTCTGCTGTGAATCAGCCAGAAGCAGGAACTTTAACCCAGGCCTCCTTCATCCCAGGACAGTGTACTGACAACTCATCTGCTCTCCCACAGGCCAGCTGAATGCCTGAGCCACTCAGCTGCTTTCTCTTTCTGCCTAAAAACTTCCCAACAAAAGTTTTGTGAAAACCAATACGTCTCCATAAACTATCCTGGCTCTGATGAAGTCGTATGTTCCAACCACCAAATATTCCCACTACAGGGTACCAAACTGAGCATTACATTTGTGCCTTCTACATGATCACTGCATTTAGATACTCTGGACTCAGTTATTACATGGGCCACACCTCTTGTTTAACCAGCTAGTGGGCATTTATGGGAGCTGATTTTTCAAGAAGTGGTGATATATATGTACAAGCAGAGGATCTGGCCTCTTGGGAGAACAATGTAAAGTTTATTTACCCTACGCACGAGGCGAGGGCATTCAGCTTCTCATCCTGCTGATGTGACAAATATAACAGAGGCTTCATCTCCCTCTCTCTGTTCTGCTTCTGTTATAACAAATAGCTCTACAAACACTCAGTGCAAATGCTAGGACTAATGTACAAATATCATGTCAATACTGAGCTACAGGGACTGGACAAATAGTTAGTGAGTTAGAAGGAAGTTATGACAAAGTTTCAAACTCTTCAGCACTCAATCCTGGGCCTGTTCGCTGCATCCCTACCAAAGTGCTTTGCTGTAGTTCTAAGGCCAAGTGCATTGTCAGTAAATCACGGAAGATGGTCTGTAAGCCACTGCTGCCATGGAGATTGTCAAATATGCCACTGCAGAAGTTGGAGAAGGTTCCTTGGGATGCCAGGAAATCTAGTGGCTGCTCCTTTCCCATCCCTTGGAGGGGCCAAGGCTTAAAATATTTTAAAGCCCTTCAGTAAGGTCAACGTGGGAGCTTTCCTCTTGCTCTGAGCCCGTGACGATTTCACCGTGACCAGCTTGGCTTGTGCCACGGAGGGAATCTCTTTGTAGTTGACCGTGGAGAGAGTGTTGAGTGTGCAGCTAGCCAGGCCGTGCTTGGAGGCCACTGCAGTTGGGGCAGCAAGGTGTAGGAAGGGCCTCTCCTCTGTGATGAACAGCGGTCGGACCGGCAGGTTCCGCTCCATCTCCCTCCTCACTTCCCGCGCAGCTTCATGGAACACATGTTGCACAGCCTCGAACTCCAGGCAGGCAGAGACCTCGTAAAACAAGCACCCGTACTTGGCAGCTAGAGACACCCCTTCAGCTTTGGTGACCTGTCTGACGAAGGAGAACAGGAAGTAGTGTGTGAGCCAAGCAGAGACCATGACAGCTGATGTGCAGGTTGAATCCAGGGCTCAGGGCCTGAGATCATTTCTCCCTCTAGTGGCCAGCCCTAGCCACGGCATCAGCCTGATACAAAGTGGCAGCTCATAGAGAGGACCTGAGCACGAGATAAAGGAATTTATGCTGTAGAGCCTGATCCACTTAAGTCAATGAAAAAACTCCCATTGACTTCATTAGGTCTTGGCTTGCTTCACACTAACTACCCTATTGCCTGGATATGCACAGCCACAATTTATTACACTGGTACCCTTCTAAAAGGAGGGTTCAGACCCCAATTCAGCAAAAACGTAACATTAAACATGTGAGTAGTCCTATTAAAGTCAATGGGTTTAAGCCAGTTGGACTATTCCTATGCTTAGTTAGGCATGTAGTGACTTAGGGCCTTGGATGCCACAAAGCTAGGAAGTATGGTAAGAGACTACCCTGGCTTAACCAGGAACCTTTCAATGATCTGAAACTCAAAAAAGAGTCCTACAAAAAAGTAGAAACTAGGTCAAATTACAAAGGATGAATATAAACAAACAACACAAGTATGTAGGGAGAAAATTAGAAAGGCCAAGACACAAAACAAGATTAAACTAGCTAGAGACATAAAGGGTAACAAGAAAACATTCTACAAATACATTAGATGTAAGAGGAAAACCAAGCACAGGGTAGATTTGTTATTTAATGAGGGGAAGAAAACAGTAACAGGAAATGGCAGAAATGCTAAATGACTCTTTTGTTTCAGTTTTCACCAAAAAAGGTTAGGAGCAATTGGACGTCTAACATAGTGAATGCAGGTGAAAATGAGGTAGGATCAGAGACTAAAATAGGAAAAGAACAAGTTAAAAATGACTTAGACAAGTTAGATGTCTTAAAGCCACCAGGGCCTGATGAAATACATCCTAGAATGCTCAAGGAGCTGACAGAGGAGATATCTCAGCCATGAGTGATTATTTGAAAAGTCATGGAAGACGGGGGAGATTCCAGAAGACTGGAAAAGGGCAAATATAGTGTCAATCTATAAAATGGGAAAATAGGACAAACTGGAGAATTACAAACCAGTCATCTTAACTTCAGTGCCCAGAAAGATAATGGAGTAAATAATTAAGCAATCAATTTGCAAGCACCTGGAAGACAATAAGGTGATAAGTAACAACATGGATTTGTCAAGAACAAATCATGTCAAACCAACCTAATAGCTTTCTTTGACAGGGTAACAAGCCTTCTGGATATGGGGGAAGCGGTAGCTGTGGTATATCTTGACTTTAGTAAGGCTTTTGATACAGTCTCACATGACCTCCTCATAAACAAACTAGGGAAATACAACCTAGATGGAGCTACTACAAGGTGGGTGCATAATTGGTTGGAAAACCGTTCCCCGAGAATAGTTATCAGTGGTTCACAGTCAAGCTGGAAGGGCATATTGAGTGGGGTTCTGCAGGGATCATTTCTGGGTCTGGTTCTCTTCAATATCTTCATCAATGATTTAGATAACGGCATACAGCATACACTTATAAGGTTTGTGTATGATACTAAGCTGGGAGGGATTGCAAGTGCTTAGGAGGATAGGATTAAAATTCAAAATGATCTGGACAAACTGGAGAAATGGTTTGAAGTAAATAGGATGAAATTCAATAAGGGCTAATGCAAAGTACTCCACTTAGGCAGGAACAATCAGTTGCACACATACAAAATGGGAAATGACTGCCTAGGAAGGAGTACTGCAGAAACAGATCTGGGGGTCAGAGTGGATCACAAGCTAAATATGAGTGAACAGTGTAACACTGTTACATCCCAGAATGATCTTTGCTTTTTTTGTATTAGCAGGAGTGTTGTAAGCAAGACACAAGAAGTAATTCTTCCGCTCTATTCCCTGCTGATTAGGCCTCAACTGGAATATTTTGTCCACTTCTGGGCCCCACATTTCAGGAAAGATGTGGACATATTGGAGAAAGTCCAGAGAAGAGCAACAACAATGATTAAAGGTCTAAAAAATATGACCTATGAGGGAAGACTGAAAAAAATTGGGTTTGTTTAGACTGGAGAAGAGAAGACTGAGGGGAGACATGATAACAGTTTTCAGTACATAAAAGGTTTTACAAGGAGTAGGGAGAAAAATTGTTCTCCTTAACCTCTGAGGATAGGACAAGAAGCAATGGACTTAAATTGCAGCAAGGGCGGTTTAGACTGGACATTAAGGAAAACTTCCTAACTGTCAGGGTGGTTAAGCGCTGGAATAAATTGCCCAGGGAGGTTGTGGAATCTCTATCATCAGAGATTTTTCAGAGCAGGTTGGACAGACACCTGTCAGGGATGGGTCTAGATAATACATAGTCCTGCCTTGAGTGCAGGGGACTGGACTAGATGACCTCTCAAGGTCCCTTCCAGTCCTATGATTCTATGATTAAAGTGTCATGAAATTACTCATTAGGAACTCACTATGGACCCAATCCAAAACCCACCAAAATGAAGGGCAAAGCTTCCATTGGCTTCCAATAGCAGATCAAGCCCTACAGATTTTAAATGCCAAACGTCTACATTAACATGCGATCAAGTTTGCAAATTTGAACATGAAAATGTCAGGAAATGCAAAAGTCCAAGACCTCAGCCTTGAACCACACATGTAGAGTCATGTTGTTCTGCAGCTCGGGCCAGAATACTTCTCTCCCTTCTGACATGCGGGTTGTAGTGGTGAAATAGACTTGCTTGCTGGTTTGGCATTTTGGCCTGTGTTACTGCATCATATGATAGAAACCCATGTGCTGTACAATTCTTCAGAACAGGGAGACTGGCTTGCAGGTGCCATGGCTGCTGGAATCAATCAGCAGGCAACAGGGGCTAGACGCGCTGAAATATTTGGTGATGACTGAAGCTAGGAGGATGGAATCAGAGCTCCATATATTTCGACATGAAGCCTGACTGTGCTGTGATTGTATCTTTATGCTAAAGCTACCAAACCCAATGGCATAGGGGCAATCAACTGTGACCTTGTTCCTTACCCCTGGACAATCGATCAATCAGTCATTGCCTTCCAACCCAAACTCAATACCCAAACTCACTTTCCAGAAAATCACTAGACTCTGTGTGTAACTGGGAGGGAAAAACCAGAGGGGAAACCCTAGTGATTACCTGAGCTCTTCTTTAAAAAGCCCACCACAGGTGTCCAACTGCTGGCCCCTAGGGAATGGAGGGCTAAGGCCATCTCAGCTTCTCCTCCTGCTCACACAGATGCTTAGGGGAAGGGCCATGATTGGGGAGGGTACCTTAGGGGAGGCACACCCAGGGGCTTGGGGCTGGCTGGATCCCAAGCCTGAGGAGATTGTTGTCTGCCCTAGCAACCTCGATTTCTGGGAAGATCGTAGCTAGTAATGGGCCTGACCCATGCCTTGAATACCAAAGCCCTGGCTGTCCTGACCAGGAGCCTGACTTTGCCCTGTTCTCTCGAACCCCTGGAGACTTAGGGAGAGGCAGGCCTGGATTGCTCAGGTCAGGCTCATCTGTCCTCATAGCCGGAAGGAAAAAGGAGCTCCCTGAAACCCATTGAGCTACTGTTGTTACATCAGACATTACACCCAGCACAAAACAACAGGGAGCAATCAAGCTGATGGCATTGACCTGGGAGGGAGGTGAAACTGTGCCAGAAGCTGTAGCCTTGAGGGGAACCAGGTGAGACCTGCAGGGAGCAAGGTGACTCAGGCACCCTGGAGCAAACGAAGCCACTGCAAGAGAGTAATTAGAACCTTTGCCAGGTCCCCTGCAGTTCCAGGAACTTGGGCACGGCCCAGCTGCATGGGGAATGTGTCAATATGCCCTCTTCAACCCTCCCTCACTGGGGTCCTTTTCTGGAGAATGCCGCCCAGATAAGGTGACCTTTGGATGGAGCTGGTATCATGCTGGGGTACAAATCTCTGCTGCCCAGACAACAAGCTGCTACTGCGGTTGGTGTCAGTTAGCGCCTGGGGCCAGGACAGAGGGCTGTTACACTGCCGTTCCTGGCAAGATGGTGCTATATCCTATTGGAACCATCCTAAACCTCCATCCAGTGGCTTCTTCTCACTCCCTGCCCCAGGGCTGTGGCACTTCTGTTGTGATCAGCCATACCAGTTCCCCTTGGAGCTGAGGCTATGCGCAGCCATCATTCAGGGGCCACGTTCTGCTACCATTCCTCACACTGAGTAGGACTTGACTCTGTGGGCAGCCCCAGTGAAATCAATTGGGCTACCTGTAGTGAGAGAATACTCAGCCAGAGTATGGAGAGCAAAATATGGCCCTCAACGAACAGACCACGGCAAGGGCCAGGCTCACAGACATGCCTGTTTGCGCATACAGTAACCACAAACATGCATGAAAATTGGGTAACTGCATGAGCAATTATCTCATTGGTTGCATGTGTGTGGGCAGTTACTCAGTTTGCACATGCAGCTTGAACTAGTTATGTACCTAAATTAGGTGCACATAGTGCTTAATTTGTAATGAAACTGGTGCCAGGGCTCAAGTAATATTTTTACTTTCGTAACTGACACAGCAAAGCCAGACCTGCCGGGGCTAGGAACTGCCACGCCCAGAGCTGCCAGGGGCTCTGAACTGCCGAGCCCTTAGCTGCCGGGGGCTCTGAACTGCCAAGCCCTTAGCTGCCGGGAGCTATGAATTGCCAAGGCTCAGCCCTGGCAAGCCCTGGCACAAATTAAGCACTGGGTGCACACTTGTAGGCATGCTTTGCACACTTGTTTGTGTGCCTATATTGCCAGAAGATCTGCCCGTAAGCATACATGACCACAGTCCATGGACCACAGAGAAACGCTCAGCCAAGGTGAATCAAAACACAGATGGAAACTCCATTTGAGACTATCACTCTGCCTCGTTTGATTGCTGGATCCGCCCTCATTTACTGCTGCCCATGGTCTTGGCTCCTCCAGCCCTGATAAGTTAATAGTAATAGCTCTCTCTCTCCAGGGGATGTTGCTGCACTAATCCTTCTGCCGGGATAGCAGGCGAGTGGCTTTCTCGAAAGGACAATGGGTAGATGAGCCTCTGGGTGAATGAGCTGAACGACCGTGCCATCTTCCCTGCCCATGGATGGGGCAGCCAGACCCTTGATGAGACAAGGACAGCATGCATAGAGCGACCCGCTGAGACCCTGCAGTGGAGTCTGTGGGATGCTGGTGTAACTCGTGATCTCTGTGTCCCCACCCCACATCCTGCGGCTAGGGCATGTACAGAGGTTTATGCAGCTGCCACCAAACTCTCAGATCTGGACTGTTAACTCAAGCAGCGGCAGCTTGTGTTTTCAGATCCAGACAGCCTGGGCTCAGTCCTTGCAGGGGTGTCGTCACATTGGTGACAGCAGGGGTGAGGGTGAGGGGAACCTGTTGAGACTCAGGGAGCAGATGAGGAAACGGGGGGGAAGAGAAACATCCAAGGGGATGGGGAGACAGCTGGTGGTTATGGGTCAGAGAGGCAAGATGTTGAGAGAAAGTTGGACCTGCTGGGTAGAATCCCCAAAGACAGGACAAAAGAACACCAGCGCTGATGCTTTTAAAAATCACAGGACCTGTGGGGTTCCAGAGGGGAGACTCTTATAACTCACCCAGGACTTCTGGGGCAGGAGAGGGGAAGAGACGGGTGTGCTCTCGGAACAGAGAGGGCCCAGTTAACTGCAGGACCAAAGCAAGCTGACCTGGGGAGAGAGAGTGTTCCAGGGTTGGGAACACAACCCAGGTGCTGTAGCAGAAGGACCCTGAACACCCCCCGAGGGCCCTGACTCCAGCCCGAAAAATGCTCTGAAGTGTTGCGGAAACTGAGGGAGGGAAATGCATGTAGGGTTTATGTTTGTGTAGCACTATGTAGCAGAAGGACCCTGAACACCCCCCGAGGGCCCTGACTCCAGCCCGAAAAATGCTCTGAAGTGTTGCGGAAACTGAGGGAGGGAAATGCATGTAGGGTTTATGTTTGTGTAGCACTATGTATTTCTCGTGCAATTAAAAAGCAACAGTGGTTTGGAATCTCATGTAGTTAGTTAGTTAGTTAGTTAGTTAGTTAGTTAGTTAGTTAGTTAGTGTGTGTGTGTGTGTGTGTGTGTGTGTGTGTGTGTGTGTGTGTGTGTGTGTGCGTGCGCGCACGCGCGAGCCCTTGAAAAGTTAATCTGAGGACCAAGAACACCATACAGCTGGGCTTTTGGGAAAGGCTGTGCCTAAACTGTGGAGAATCCTAAGGGGTCAGCATTTGTCCCAGTGTCTAGGTAGTCAGACTGCAGGAGCTAAGCTGTCAGGTGCTTGATAGAGGCACCCCAAGAGCGTGCCTAGGGACCTCGAGACAGGGACAGTGCCTGGACTCTGTTCAGACTCTGGGGGCTCGGAGAGGTGGGTGCAGCCTGGTGGGTACCCAGGAGGAGGTGTTCAAGTAGATCTGTGACAGGGGCTTATTTGGACTTCACAAAAGGCTGGTAGGGAGCTTTGCAAGCTCCAGCTGTGATTGCTGCTTACCTTGGCAAACAGAGCGAGGTCTCCAGTAACAGGCTGGATTTACTTGTAGGTTATTGTTGTCAGCTTTACAAGGAGGGGGGAGGCTGGAACAGGGGACACCCTGCAGTTCCTTCCAGCTTTAATCAGTTCAACAGGAAAAATGTGAAACCCCTCCCTGTGTGTGCAATGGGTCCCTGTGGTTGGAACAGACACTGGCGCCACCAGGATTTCTAATCACATGACCCTGGTATGAGCAAGAAGTGGAGAGGTATTCTCTAAAGTATTGGCCCAGAGTAGCATGCAAGGCCGGGCAAACACATCAAAAGCATTTAGCCCCTGCCGAGAGAACCACAGGATAAAGAGCTCTGAGAAAAGGAGGCAGGGGAGTCCGACAATGTAACACAAGGAGCTGGAGCGGGTTCAAATGCATTGTTACAATGCAGCCTAAAAAAAACAGCTAAAAATAGCAACAACCTCAAAATAAGCAAATCAGCTTCCAGCCAGTGCGGACACTGGGCAGGGAAGAGTGGGGAGGAGGGAAATATTCAGAACAGGAGGCAAGGTCACACAGAGCAAGAGGTGTCCTCACGCCACACCCACAGCCAGCAATCAGGGACTAGGGGAAAATGAACAAAAGATTCAGAATTGGATTGTGCAGCTTAGCGCTACAGAACAACAGAGCGACCGGAACTGAATCAGTGGGTGAGAGAGAGAGAGAATAGGCCCTCGGATGCAATAAAGAAGGCATTTAATAGAAGTTAATGGCTCTGCTTCATTTGTAAAACAGATCTGCCATTTAAGAAGGTCTCTACTGTAAACCAACAAACCCTTCAGCCATTTCAGGGAGTAGCTAGCAGGATGCACATTCTGAAGCTCATAGGAGTTAAGCCCCAATAGCTGACCAGCTGCGCCCCACCTCACACACACATCTGCAAGTCTTCAGCGGGTGACAGTGATATGTGTTCCCTTCAGTTCACCTTAACAGAATAAACACACATCTACCTGCCTGGCTGCCAATCCTATGTCAGCTATGCAGCTAAATGTCCTCCTTTCTCTGCAGAGAAAATCATCAGAAATGACAATCTCACATGTAGCCCCAGTAAAGCGTTCATGCTTTCAGAGCCTCCCCCAAATATTAACATCAGAGCCGCTCCTCCAGCCCTTTGGCAAGACTCACTGACTTCAAGAAGACAATTAATGAGTGAGGACGGCAGCATCTGATCCCTGGGATTCAGCCAAACATATTCTCCTCGCTGCAGTTTTCAACCCAAAAGCGAGTTCAATTCCAAAGGAGAAACAACCCGTGCCTTGGTGTAATATAATCTCACAGCTCAGTCCAGAGCTTGGTGAACAGATGTCCACGTCACAGAATCACCACGATCATCGGCACTAACTTGTCCCCTTTTCTCAGCAGAGACATGCAGGCCTGGCTGGAGCCCAAACTCCCTTGTCCCCTCCAGATCAAGGTGAGCTACCTTGCCAGGGAAGCTTGCATTGTCGCTACCCTTCTGCACATGAAGAGAGGACTCTGGGGCTAGCTTGGGGAAATTTGAAATAAATGAAAGGCTAAAGTCAGCATAGAGCACATCTCCACAGGCCCGTCTGAGCTAAGCAACATTACTCCTCTGCATGGCACAGATCGAAGATTGTTACCTGTATTGCTCCAAATCCAGCTTATTTCCCAGCAGGAGGATGGGATAATCGTGCTGAATGCCTTTTGCGTGGAGGGAAATGGTATCCAGGTACTGATGACAACCTTCAAAGCTCCTTTTGTTGTCAATGCTGTAGACTACCATGAAGGCATTGGCCCAGTTGAGATAGCGTTCGCAGTTCACCGGTACGTCCTAGCAGAGTAACACAGGACAGCATTATCACAGGCCCCTGGTGCCACTAGCAGAGCCCATCTGGGGGCATTTGCTCGTCTCGGGCTTTGTACATTGTTTCAAAACTAAGCCTATTTCAAAAGGCCGTTTGAGAGCGGACTTGGCTTGGCATGAAAAAGTTCCTTGTGCAACGAATCAATGATATTAAACAGCTCATGCTCCCCCGAATCAGAGCAATCAAAAGCACGCCGTGGCGGCGGCAGGTTTTCGCTCAGGCAGGCTTCCAGAAATACTAGCCTTTCAGACAGCCTTTTGCACTGAGTCATTTAATCAGTGGGTTTCTTTGTAACAAAGAAATTCTGCTTGTGGCAGGGAGAGCTGGTGCGGAGGCCTTCTGGGATGGACTGGCAAACTCCAGGGGGCCTGTCCAAAGCCCAGTGGAAATCTTTCAACTGACTCCAGTGAGCACTGGTGTAGGCTTGGTCATGGAGCAGGCCCGTGAGAGACAGGACTATCTGCGAGCAGAGGGGTCAGATTAAATCTACGTAATGTCCCAGGGCACAGCAGCACCAGGACTCCCCTCTAAGTTACTTAAGCCGATGCGACCAGATGCCCCAAATATGGACACCACACACAGTACAAATCAGCAGAGGGGAGGGTATGCACAGGTGGCTTAAAGCTTAAAGCTCACTTCTCTGAGCTACAAACAATAAAATATATACACACAAGCGAGTCACTGTCTGTGTCACGCTGCAGAGACATCGCTGATGTACCGTACAAGTGAATCAGCTATCCTGGGCTCGTAACGAATGACAGCACAGCCTGCCCTGGGGGCAGTGGGAGATTGGAGAGGGGTTGCTTCAGTGGGGGCACTCTGGAATGGAGATCAGCACCTGGGCCAAAGCTCGGTCAGCTCTCGCTGGGACAAGCAGCCCCAGTGCCGTTGCGGCCCTTTCAGGCTGGAGGTTTCTCCAAGAATCCTCAGGAAGTTGAGTGCCCAGTTCCTCTTGCACTTCAGTGAGCTCCAGGCACTGGGTTCCTTTAGCTATCTCACCGTTATTACTTACAGTGCTCTCCTAGGCAACAGATACAAACCCTCTACCCCAAGCGGAGTTTTCACCCCAGCTAGGAAGAAGAACCAGAGATTTAATGAAATCACTAGGGATCTTGCTATAACTATCACTTTTATGTGGAAGGCACTCAGATACCACAGTGACAGGCAGCAGGATAAAACCCTACCCTCGACTGGCTTGGGTACAAATATCTGATTCACGTAGTCAGCTACTTGGAGCTCTGACCTCCCTGCTTGCTTCTTTTCTCTCTAATGACGAGGTCGACATTCTGAATGAAATTGGCCCCTGTGCAGCAGGCCAGAATGGCCTACGCACTGAGGCTCTCTGGACATATGCCTTGTTCTGGCCTCTGCACAGGGGCATAGTTCACCCCTGGTGAAATGTGACACTTCTCGGCAAAACATGCAGAGACCATTTCACAGTCTCTGCCCCGTTCTATCGAGAACTCTGCTGCATGCTCCACGGGGAGCAGGAACCTGCCATCTTTTCTAGAGGCACAGAGAATTCCTCCTTCTATCCCCTGGAGAAGCCCTGGGCCATTACCTGGTCAGCTGTGTCCATCACTTTCATCAGCACTGGCTGCTGGTCCACAGTTTCTTCTGACATGTAGGTGTCCTCTGCAATACAGATGCGTTCTTGTGAGCGGGGAGCTGGTGGGACGACAGCCTTTCACATTCTGGGCCACACACTCCATGAAGGCTCAGCCCAGGTATTTACATCTTCCACTCAATGGAAGCCGACTCCGTGGGTGCTCCGGGACTCAAGCACCCACAGAAAACCAATAGTGGGTGCTCAGCACCCACCAGCCACAGGTGTTCGGCAGCACCACCGATCAGCTGTTTGGCAGCTGGGGAAGGTACTTGGGGGAGGGCAGAGAGCAGTGAGTAGCAGTTGGGGGAGGGCCTTGGGGGAGGGGTTGGAGCAGGGGCAGGAAGAGGCGGAGCAAGGGCGTGGCTGTGGCGGAGGGGCAGACTGGGGGTGGGGGCCTCAGGGCGGAATGGGGGTGGAGCACCCCTGGGGAAAAATAAAAGTCAGCGCCTAGTCCCTGGTTCTGGCCCCTGAAGAGCAGCACTGATCACAAGGCTCTAGTCACTAGGTTTGCTAGCAGTGGGTGAATTGGAAAGGCATAACAAGCCATTACTCCTCACTGCTTAGCACACCTCCCACGCTTCCCATCGTTTTAAGCACTAAGACGTGTCAGTGTTGAGCTTAGCCATATAATTTGACTAGACCATGGTTATGCCTGTAGCATTGCTATTATTTCATATCTGCATTACAATAGTGCCTAAGGGCCCTACTCTAACCCAAAGGCCCACTGTGCTAGGTTCTGTACAAACATGTAGAAGGACATTGTCCCAGGCCCAAAGAGTGTACCCTCCAAGACAGGTAGCACATGAAGGATGCAGCGGAGAGAGACACAATGAAATCAATACAGTTGTTACCTTGAGATACATTTGCCATGTGTTTAAAGAGACAAAAGAAGGGCCAGTTATTCCCATCGGCCCCTAAAGCTGGTTGATTGGCTAGTTTCTGACGGGGCTTGTGGCAGAAGTGAGTCTGGAAAACAGAGCTATTTGGACAGTTGTCTGATTGGAGATGGAAACATCCCCCATTTTCCTAGATTCTTGGGAAACGATGGACTCTAATTGCTTGTTGGTATTTATAAAGTGCTGACCAGACTGAGATGGTCACAGGAGCAAAGTCACCCAGCTGTAATGCCAATGAAGGCAGTGGCAGTTACTCCAGGGATGGTTTTGGCCCACGGATGTTACTGACACTAGCTCGTCACAGTTTCCTTGTAAAGAACATTGGGCCAGATCCTCTGGCCCATATGGACACTGTGCCACACCGCAGGTGGATGCTGGCTGTAGAACCTGGTCTCACGAGAATCGTCCCAGTTCAAAATGGACCCTTTGGTGGCTCAGAGCCAATCACAGACACATGCCTTCAGCACGCCCTCCCTGCTGCTGTCATGTGGGCTGTGACGAAAGGAAAGAGGACATGTCTGCATGGCTCTATCTTGTGCCAATCCCTAACTGGTTTCAGCCCCATGAGCTGGTGAAAATTAGAGCAGCCCAGAGGCTGCTCCAGCCTGGTTCAGAAGGGCTGGCTCTGCATATAGCAGCCCCAGGATCAGGGGATGCAACAGGGAGATTTCTATGCTCTTGTCTGAAGCCTCCACCCCCAGCATCTGCCTTCTCCTGTGAGCTCCTTGGTGATAGACACGGATCCAGCCCCTTATTGGTACAACAACCTCCAAAGAATTTCAGTGAGTTTCTTTCTCCACAGTCCTGTCTCAATGAGGCCTTTGGTGGCCAGCACCGCTGGCATCCCTCAGTCTCCTTTGTATCTGCGCAAAGCTCTTCAGCCACACAGGTGTCCTGAGCCCCCTTTCCCAGGTAAAACAAAGGCTGTATTTTCACACACACATCTGTGTTTGCATCCATAATCAACACATGGCACATTGGATGCGAACCTATGTAGCCTGGGCCAACCTGCATTTGCATATGCAAATCAGGTATCAGTGCACTCAGCTCACCCATTGCTCTTAACAAGCCTTAAGATCTAATGTAGGCTATACTTCAAAATCCACAGAGCTCACAAGGACTTTCTACCTACCTACCAACCTACCACCATAGTACCTATGGGCCATTGCATACTATACGTGCATTCTATGGTTGGCTTCTCATAAGAACGGCCATACTGGGTCAGACCAAATGTCCATCTAGCCCAGTATCCTGTCTTCCAATGGTGGCCAATACCAGGTGCCCCAGAAGGAAGGAACAGAACAGGTAATCATCAAGTGATCCATATCCTGTCGCCTACTCCCAGCTTCTGGAAAACAGAGGCTAGGGACTTCATCCCTGCCCATCCTGGCTAATAGCCATTGATGGACCTATCCTCCATGAACTTACCTAATTCTTTTTTGAACCCTGTAATAGTCTTGGCCTTCACAACATCCTCTGGCAAAGTGTTCCACAGGTTGACTGTGCATTGTGTGAAGAAACACTTCCTTTTGTTTGTTTTAAACCTGCTGCCTATTAATTTCATTTGGTGACCCTCGTTCTTGAGTTATGAGAAGGAGTAAATAACACTTTCTTCTTTACTTTCTCCACACCAGTCATGATTTTATGGACCTTTATCATATCCCCCCTTAGTTGCCTCTTTTTCAAGCAGAAAAGTCCCGGTCTTATTAATCTCTTCTGATATAGAAGCTGTACCAGACCCCTAATCATTTTGTTGCCCTTTTCTGAACCTTTTCCAATTCCAATATATCTTTTTTGAGCTGGGGCAACCACATCGGCACGCAGTATTCAAAGATGTGGGCGTATCATGGATTTATATAGCGGCAATATGATATTTTCTGTCTTCTTATCTATTCCTTTCTTAAGGATTCCCAACATTCTGTTCGCTTTCTTGACTGCTGCTGCACTTTGAGTGGCAATTTGAAGGTCATTTTTTCCACTGAAGTCCACTAGTATGTTTTTATTTTTTTCTTTTGGCCACAGTAGAATTCTCTAGCTCCTCCACATTCGGAGCTCGAACCAGCTTCTATCAAAGTCAATTGAAAAAGTCCCTTCCTTTCACTGGAAGCTTGGCTGGGCACTGTGTCAAGTGAAAATAACCTCCTGCTTCAGCTGTATCCTTCTGCTAAGTGGTCATCCCTCTTAAACCAAAAGTTGAATCTCCTTTTTAGGTTGAGTAAGAACCATCGTTTTCCCATAATCATAAACACAAACATTTTGACATATCTGCTAAACCTGGTTTAACAAACAAGTCTACAGTAGGAGAGTAATACATAGGTCAGCTGTCAAAATAAATCCGGTCATAAATGGTTCAGACCGGAACTGGAAAGCGTTTAACCCATTTCAGAATTAATGTGTTGCTTACTTGGCAATAGCAAGGGATTTATGTAAGTGAATTCCGCTATAAATTCATCTGATGAACTTTCTCTGTGGTGCATTTATTAGAGGAATGACACATCTCTGGCATGGGGGCTGCAGCTCACTACAGGCACTTTGATCTTACTTCACCTGGGTTACAAGTTCACATCTCAATTATTTTGATGAGTTCTGTTTTGAGAAATGAGAGCAAAGGAAAGAGGTTTGCATGCCGCTGTTTGCCAGGGCTGGAAGTTTCATGGCCCAGGACAAGACTGTTCCATGCAACAAAATATCAGCACACGTCACAAGGAAAGGGCAGAAAAGAAACATTCTGTTAAAAGAAGGGAGGAAAGCGAGTACTGTAGGATCTCCTCTAAATGAATCAGCTAGGAGAGTTTGCCCATTCTAGCTCCTCTGGCTAACTAACGTTCAGACTTCTGTTAGCCATAACATTCCTAGGCAGAGGTACTTGGTAGTAACTGTCACAGGACTCCATATGTGCACAGACAGAGGGTCCTGCTACACAAACGGGGGTGCTAGAACAATCTGTATAGTGGGGGTGCTGAGAGCCATTGAACCAAACTGTAAGCCCGGTGTATATGATGCAAACTACTCCAAACTGCGGCTGCAGTCCCAGCACCCTAATTCCAAAAGGCCTGCGACATGGCCATGGCTGGCCTGGGACAGCTGACCTGGGCTCGCGAGGCTCAGGCCGAGAAGTAAACATCGCTGTGTAGATGCAGGATTCCAGAGCTCAGGCTCCAGCCTGATTCCAGATGTCTACACGGCAATTTTTCAGCCCTGAAGCCCGAGCCCCATGAGTCCAGGTCAGTTAAGCCAGGCCAGTGGCAGATCTGTATCCTTATGTAGACATACCCAGACGGTACTGCAGGCTAGTAGTCTGAGTGCAGGTGTACACATCAGGAATTCCTGACACTTGCTCAGCAGCCTTGTCACCTAACCTTTCTGCCTTCATTTCTCCATCTGGAAAATGGGTCAATAATTTTCTTAACAAGTCTGTAGCCACTTAACACCACAGTAGAGATGTCACTATGCTGTACGCCATCTCATCTCAAAAATTCATGCGGACAGCAGGAATAGATTGCAAGTCTTTCTCCTCCAAACACTAATGCCACTCACACTCAACCTATAGGAAAATCTCCTGTAACTGATAGCAATAGAGGGCATATGAGACACAGTCAAGCAATTCTGATCCTATCCAGTACAAAGCAGTGGTATACACATACACACACAGAGTAGTCAATTCTTTATAAAGCTTACTTGCCTACCTCATGGAGGAGTGGGAAAGCTAGTAGGCCTGATTTGCTATTGCCTTATGTCAGTTTTGCGTAACTTCATTGATTCCAGTAGTATTAAACTGGTGTGAAACTGGAGTAACACAGCAATGAATCCAGGTCAGTGTCTCCAAAGCCTTGTGACGATTACCAGTGCTAAGTATTACAATATAGACAAGAGCTTCAGTATTTTTCTCCAAAAATCACAAATCAAGAACTCGTCAATATATTTTCTCTCTCGGACATCAGTAAAGGTAAAAGACACCAATTCAACTGGAAATCAAGGATGTACATTTCACAATGGACCTATGGATCAAATGCACATGTACATATTCTGACAGAGGGGAAGATAGGTCAGCTGTTGCACAGGTCTGTTCAGAAAAGGTTTGATCTGGTAAGAAAAGCAGAGCTATGCAGAATCAGGAGCCAGAGACATGATGGTGTTCTTGTCTGTTAACTTATGCTGCAATGGCTGCCTCTTTCTTGAGACATGGGGAAGAAGAGATTACTTGTGAAATAACAATTATGAAAGTTCAGCAATTGCTACAGCTACATATTTACAGTCATTTTTGAGAGGCTTTAAAAGATGGGAGATTTCTTTCTCTTCTCCCTTCTTTGAAAATGAGTTACTGAACAAGATCTGTGGAAAGGATTTTTAGGAACACAAGTTGCTGAGTTATTAGGTCTTTAGTGCATTCTTGGCTAATGGCCACAATAAATCATTTGCAGTTCCTTATGATATCCTGGATTTGGGCCCATAAAAATAGTTGTTAATTACTAAAACAGATATTCCGTGGAAAAAATGCCCAGAACATGTAACTGCAAAATATAGTTATCTCCGGACTTCTGCATCAGCTGCTCATTTCTGGGATATTAGTTTCCTACCAAAGTTAACACGTTCCCCAAATTGCTAGTTTGCAATTTCAGATGGAGCAGTGCACAGCTGAGACACTGAAACACACATAGGCCACATCCAAAAGCCATTGGGAATCTCTCCACTGACTTCTCCTGGCTTTGGAGCAGGCCTTAAGGGGAAAGAAAATAAATATGTTAGGAAGCTTTGTTTCTTTAAGCAATTATGCTGCCTCTCTTAGGGCCTGACCTAAACCCTTTGAAATCAATGGGAATCTTTCCATTGACTTTGACGGGCTTTGGATCACACACTTTTGTTCCAATGCAAACTCCTTTGCCCATGTAAAGAGGGCTCTGAGTGAGTGCTGTCTCTAGCCACAGGACAGCTCAGAGGTCAGTGGATGTGACTCCTAATTTATGATAGCTCAGGACCGAGATTTGCTCTCTTGGTTTTGTTACAGAGAATGTCCATTTCCATCTGTAATACCATCAGCTTTGTTCTAGGCTGGTTCTTTGAAGCCAAATTTTGCTCTATTCTTGGGTAGCTCATTAAAATGAATGAGTGTTTTGGGTTTACACTCAGGGGCTTAGAGAGTGTTCAAAAGTGGATTGAACTCCACCTGAGCCCTTCCCTGGACATCAGTGGGCTGTGGATGAGGTCCTTAAACATGGCGGGGGTAGATCAGGAACTGAAACATTTTTGAACATTTTCAACTGTTATGAATTATTGATAATAGTTATCATTTTTAACCCAGGAGTGCCAAGGCAATCGAAAAGAGGGGCCCATTGTGCAAGAATAGAATAGCAGCCAATCGTACATTGACAGACAGATAGCGTTTGGGAGGGTGGCAAAGCCCTTTGATCGTATGGAAGGTGTTGGTGTTGTTTGAGCAATGTTGAGTGGCGTGTAGGGTGGCAGTTCTGTGTGAAGTTTGTTTGTGGAAGATCGGCAGGTGCAAAATTTGCTCTAATTCTTTCCTGCCTCCTTATATTGGTTTCTAAAGTTCATCTCATTCTTAACAGAGGAGAGGGCAAGGAGCATAAAACAAATTCTCAATTAATAACTCCAAATTCATGATTGGATCCACTCTACAATAACAAGACAATGTTTATGCCTGTGATAGAGGATGAGCAGCCTGGTGAGGAAAGAAAATACACTATCCAGATTTCAAGAGATTATTCATACACAGCAGATAATAAAGGAAGAATGATGTGAAGTATATAAACCTTCATGCTTCAGGTCATCACCAACTCTAACTAATGGGGGTCAGGAGGAAAAACTTTCCCTATGGAGAGGTTATCCCATCACTGTCTACTGCAGAGTACATGCACCTTTCTCTGAAGCCAGTGGTGGTTGCCACTTTCAAAGACAAGGTAGAGACTAGATGGTCTGATCCAGTCTGGCAATAACTACATTGCTTTGCTAGTGTCTCTAACTGTTTTTCCCCCGTTATGAACTTTTATGAATTTTCAAACAGCTCTGTTTGGCAGGAATAAGGGCTTGGCCACTGCGCAGTCCTGCCGAACACTGGAACATAAGCCTTTCCATGTCATCACAACGAACTCCAGGCAGCAATGTATTTTTCAGCTGTCCTCTGTACCTGATTCACAGACATCTGGGTGCAGATTTAGAAGAAACCAAAAATAAGACAACTTCTGCCCATTCTCCCCTAGGTGGAGGAATTCCATGAAGGAACTGGGATTCTCTAGGAGTTCTCACCAGCAGAAGTCCCTTTATTCTTTCCTCAGGGTTGGGGTAGGAGGTAGGGACTTAACTGGCGCATAGTCCTTGTTCTGACCTGCTGTGCAGGGGGAATTTTACCCCATTTGTGAAAGATCACTTTGTAACAGGGGCACATATCTCTGGCAGCCCCTGCTGATGAATATGAGTATAAGAAAAAAGGCTCTCAAATGCTGGGCAAAATCCCACAGTCCTTGCTCAGGGCCAAATTCCCACTGCTTTCACTGGGAAGTTTATCTGAGGAAGACTGCAGAGGGAATAGTTCTGAAATCATCTTATCCTTTAGAGGGGTAGCCGTGTTAGTCTGGATCTGTAAAGCGGCAAAGAGTCCTGTGGCACCTTATAAACTAACAGAAATATTGGAGCATGAGCTTTCGTGGGTGAATACATGCGTCTGACGAAGTGGGTATTCACCCACAAAAACTCATGCTCCAATATTTCTGTTAGTCTGTAAGGTGCCACAGGACTCGTTGTGGCTTTGTCCTTTAGAGTTATTAATTGGACTGGTAATCCAGTGCTACCTCCATAACTACGGAAGCTGTTTTTCTTATCTCTGCTGTCTGTAATGACAGATTCAGTTTTCTTTTCTTGTCAACCTGCTGGGACAAGAGTTGTGATTTCTGTCATCTAGCCTTTCTCAGCCTGGTCCTGTTCCCTTGATAGGCTGTCCCACACAGCAGTGTATTTATGTGACTCGTAAAACAAGATACCAGCTGGAATGTACCTGGGGCTGAGAGAACCAGTAGCAAAGGAGCTCTTATGGTGAAATGACAAGTAGAGAACAGGAATAATTCCTTTTTCCCTAACCAAATAAGGAGCACATGATCTAGTCTATTATAATCTATTCTATTCGCTCCTCTGGCACAATGGAGCTCTCTTCAATATGGGTAAATCTTGTCTGTGAGGAAGACAGGAAGTTCCCAGGGGCTGGTCTGAGACTGTGGAGTGAACTCCCCAAGGATTTGAGGACCATCTCCACTTTCCGTTCCAAGTGCGCAGTGCATTTCTTTGATCTGCCATCTCTGATACCATATATAGCTATGTGCGTGCACGTGCGCACACAAACACACACACACACATGCACACACACAGTGAAAATACCCTACCAAAACAATACACTCCACTGCCCACATTTCTCCCACTGGTGAGAGGATGAGAGAACAAACAATGTGTGACTGACATTAGTTACGGTACTGAATGCCCTCCGGGAAGACACACACACCATAGCGATGAGCACAGTATAATAACCTACACACAACAGAATAGAACAGAACTGGTGTAAATCACTGTAGTTCCACTGACACCAATAGAGCTATGCCTATTTACACCAACCGTAAATCATGAGAACAACCCATGGTGCCCGTCACTAATCCACAACCAATGGGGCAGATTCTGCTCTCTCATCAGTGTAACCCCATTGACTCCTGATTCACATTGGTGACAATGATGGAAGAGTCAAGCCCATTGGTTTACTCTGAGTCTAAAGCAGATTTACCCCCCAAACCTGCCTCCCAGCCACTGCTGAACTCAGAACTGACACCAAAGGGCTAACAAGAGAGTTGGGAGTGCAGTACATCGCCAAACAAGGAATGGTGAAGCACCAATGGTTGGACAGAATGAGGAAGAATCGTATATAAATATTTTTTGAGATAGACAATAAAAGTTGGTGTTTTCCATGATTTCCACGAGCACTTAGAAATACAATAAAGAGGCGGCTAATTTCATCAGCACACGTGATGACACTCGGAAGCACCGATGTAAAGTGCCTGGAAAATGAGATTTACATATGAGAAAAGTGGGTTTCAATCAGCATTTTTCAGCGTAATTAAGTTCTCATTGTTTTATATTTCTCAAGTGTTTAGCTGTTTTCAAAGTACCGTACTTCCCTTGCCCCCCCTCCCCAAAATGCCATATTTATGGAAAACCTAGACCTAGGAAAAAATTACTGTCCACTTAAAAAGGAAGAATGTTTTCTCATCTGCCAGTGTAGAAGGCCAGCTTGGTACCAGCTAGCTAAAGAAAGCTGCAGAAACTAACTGCTTGGCTTTAAATCACAGCAATAATAGAACAGGCACACAAGTGTTCCAGGAAATGGCATGCAGATGACAACCAAGGGAAAAATCACTACAAAGAAAATGTCTTACCCAAATTGGGATCATATTCACTTATAAACCTCTTGGTTAGAAACTTCACAGTCAGTGCTGTAAAAGGTGAAACAAGGTTTGTTTAGTCTCAGTTTTGTTCGTGTCTGTGCAACTCAGCTTCACACCAGTAGCAAGTAGCTCTTGCCTCCACGTGGAAAGGGAAATGGAGAAACTCTCCCTTGAGAAATGGTTCATGGGCCCGTTTAGTTCTGCTCATGAAATCAAAACATCCCTACACATATTCTTTCCCTCAGGGTTAGTCCCAGAGTTCCCATCTGTGCAGTGATACAAACTATTACCCAGTATATTTATACACACTCATTTCACTTTTGCTGAGCTGCAGCACACTTTCAAAGGATCACCGATTCGATTTCACTAACACAGTTCCCCTAGGAGTTTCTCAGAGATGGGATCTGAGCCCAGGACTGGGACCAACAACTTCTACATTCTAATCCCACCGCTGACACTGACGACTGAGCTTGATGGAGACTGGCATAAGTCTACAAGTCAATGGCACTGTAGCAATAACTACCAGCTGAGGATCCGGCTCCAGGATTCCTTTCCTCCAGCGACCCCACCCACAGAAAGATTTAGCCCAAAGTTTCTCTTATCACCAGGTGTCAAAACCAAACCAGTTCTAACTTCTTACACCTTGCAACTGACCACAGCCCAAATAATGGCACTGGGCCCTCCTAGCCCCAGCCAGCTTGAACCAAACTGAGTTTAAAATGCACAGTAGGTACTGCCGGGAAAAACACAGCATCATTTGGCATTTCTGAGTTGGACGTTTGTTGTCCGAGGACATAGCCACAGGCCCTCCATATAATCTGAGTGCAAAGCTATAGGGAGGCTTGGGGCAGAATAAAGTCATTTGCATTAACTAGAAATTATGGGACGGCTTTTCTCATGTTTATTTACTTTATGCAACATTGTACAGACAGAAACATATGGAAGATGAGTGGCCGTGCTTTCCATGTGATAACTGTGGTCATCATATACTTCTGACTGCACCCCTGAACCCTGCCTACCAATCTAGCTCCACCAGGCCTTATGTTACCCTTCCAAACCCTCCATGAGGCACCAGCTGTTTATTTTTTAAAATCAACCTACCCCTTCTTCCTTCAAATGTGGAATTTCCTCCCCTGCCACCCTCCAATTACTCTGCTCATTTGCCACTGGAGTCTGCAGATACTGACCCCTGCCATGTAACAGGAGCACGCAAATAAAGGCTGTGATTAGGCAATGCACTTAAACACCTGTTTTGCCTTCAATCCCATCCCTGTTCGGCAAAGCTCTTGAGGCCTGACCCTGCAATGCTGACGGGAACAGGAGCCAGAACATTGACTTCAAAGAGCACAGGCTCAAGCCCTTAAGCAGGTGCGGAAAGTTAAACATGTGCTTAAGTGCTCTGCTGAATGGGGCTAGGGTGACCAGATGTCCCGATTTTATAGGAACAGTCCTGATATTTGGGGCCTTTTTTTTTTAATATGGGCTCCTATTACTTCCCACTCCCTGTCCCGATGTTTCACACTTGCTATCTGGTCACCCTAAATGGGGCTGAACGGCAGCCTTTCTGCAGCACTTCTGTGCTGCTCACAACTTTCTCGCCATGTGCGGTGCAGGCTGGGCAGTTCTCAGTCTGCACTCTTAAGAAGTCGAGGGGCTGACATCTTGTGGCTGGAAATGGGACCTTTCCACCCCCTTTCCAAGCCTGGAGCTCAAAAAAACTCTCCTGGGGCATTTTCAGATGTGTTAGCTACATTCTTCTCCTCCCTCTCCATGGCCTGCATGGTCAGACCTGCTGTACGAAGGCCTCTGGCTTTATGGAGGTGGAGTTACACAAAACACACCCCCAATCAAATTGTTGATAACTCTCTCAACTAGCTTTCCTGCTCGGTAGCCTACGTATTACCTGTGGGGTGGGTACTACAAAGGGTTTACTGGCATTCCTTTGAGATGCCCTTCATAACTCTCTCATGGCTCAGCCACTCATATGTAACACAGCTACCCACAACCTACCGCTCATCGTTTTATACCATGCTGCCAGCCATTATGGCAGAGAGTGTGACCAAGTGCACAGGACACTGGCTAGCGCTCCGGAGACCTCAGATCTAGTCCCAGCTTGGACTGTGCTCTGCTGCATGGCCTTAGACATGTAATTTCCCCTTTCTGTGCATTAATTTCCCCATCTGTAGAGCTGGGAGAATGATGCTTCTCTCCTTTATAGAGCACTTTGCAATCTGTGGATGCAGAGCACCATAAAAAGGGAGGCAGATAACAGGGTTAGTATCATATAGTCTGTATAATATACGAAAGGAGAAAGCTCTATTATATATCAGGCACTTGGGACTGATCCTGCAGTCACTACTCTCATAGTTAAAAATGATTTTTAGATTGTAAGCTGTTTGGGACCGGTATCGTCACTTAGCATGTGATTGCACCATGCCTTGCACCACAGTGCTACAAATGATAATCAAAATCCAAGGGTGTTTTGTCTGGGTAAGGAGAGCAAGATCCAGCCTGATATTGAGTAGATTCATTCTGCTGCTTGTTATGGGTTGAATTTCATACCAGGCTAGTCTGTTAAGAGCAGCCACTTCTATACCCACTTTTCTCAAAGAATGCAAGAGACATTTCAGCCAGAAAGTAACAGCTAGTTGAGTGTCAAAATTCACACCGGGAACATTGTGTTGATGCAGAAATTAGGTCACTTGAATCAGTTCACTCAAAGAACAAAAGGAATGAATGAAAGTCTAAGGTCTTTGCAGTTCTTTGGGGTTGGGTGGACGGCAGAGAGGATCAGAGTTAATCACAATTAGAACAGAGCAAAACATTTTCAGTGAATAGCAAAATAGAGAAAAAAATCCATTGTTCAGAATAATTTTTCTGAAATTATTTCCATATTCAGGTCAAATTTGAATAATAGTTTTGACTGAAAAAAGAAAATGTAAAAGAAAATCTGGAAAAGTTGAAGCGTTTTTTTTTCTCCTGACCATTTTGAAACATTTCATTTCGACTTTTCGATTCAAAATGGCATTTTGTTTAGAAATGTGGGTCATTTAAAAAAAAAGGGGGGAGGGGAACCACCCAAAACAAAGCACCAAAGTGGATTATTTTCAGGGGAAAACCTCCCTGAAAATATTAATTTCAGTTCAAATTGGACCAAAATTTATTATTCACTCAGTTCTCATCAGAATTGCTTAAATGCCAACACAAAGAAAATGCCATTCCAGAGAGCAGGAATTTCCCACTACAGATTCACCCAACTTTCCCCAGGAGTTCTAGGAAACCTCTTCAGGAACCGTATCCTTCTTGCCTTGCGCATGTGTGTTGACTTCAGTGAGAATAACTGTAGGATGGTGGAACAGGCTTTGCTGGAAAATTGGCTACATACTACATAGTCTACCAGTAGCCAACAGGAAAACCCGATTACGTTTATGCATTAGCAGGCAGTGTAAATGCAGTCATCATGGTTACAGTAAACAGAATCTAAAGGTTTTGAGCTGTAGGTCCAACCCAGCAAGGCACTTCAGCACGTCGTAACTTTAAGTGCAGGAGCAGTGCCGTTGGTTTCAATAGGGCGATTCACGTGCTTAAAGCTAAGCATGCACGTAAGCACTTTGTTGGATCAGGGCCTTAGTTCTGATCATCACAATTTCTTCTGTGTGGGGTTTCACCCATCTGGAGAAGGACAAAGGGAATGAGGAAAGTTCTGTTTGCCAAAGGCAGCTCTCCTCACCTGGAAGATTCCTGGGCCACATTTCAAACTGTATGGGCCACGTGGGTGTCTGGTATGACTGCTGTGAAACCAGCGAGATACGTTTGGCCCTGTGATGAATGCTCAAATGCAATGGAGTCCTACAGAACTACATTTGATTTCACCCAGACAGCTCCCTTGGACACCTTAGCACAACTGATGTTATTCCAATAGAAGCTGTGAGGATCTGCCACTTTCATAACATTCAGGTGAACTAATGCCATGTTAGCAGCACTTTGCTATGCTTACCTCCAGTACCAGTAGGCGCTGGCTTTTGGTTCCCTGGGCATGATCATGTGAGGCCTGGGAACCACAGGGCGAGCCCAGGACCAAGGCAAGGCTGAATCTCTATGGTAAATTCCCATTTATTACCAGGTGGAGCAGCGGGGCAAAGTGTTAAAGCACTTGCTTGTTTTACACCCATAGCTTCAAGGAAATAATAACAAGGCCTAGAACTTATATAGCACGTTTCCTTTTTAGCAGTGTTTTACAAACCGTGGATCACGCCCCAATCCCCTGCCCCAGCCCTGAGCCCCCCCAAACCTGGAACCCCTTCCTGCACCCCTCCCACTCCCTCATCCTTGGCCCCCTCCCACACCCTGAACCCCTCATTCCTGGCCCCACCCTACAGCCCTCGCCTCTGCACTCCAACTCTCTGCCCCAGCCCTGAGCCCCTCCCACATTCTAAACCCCTCACCCCCAGCTCCGTTGGGTCGCAGGCATCAACAACTTTCTTCAACTGGGTCCCCAGAAAAAAAAGTTTGAAAACAACTGCTCTGTAGATCTCACAGTGCTTCATAAAGGATCAAAATCCCCATTTTACAGATGGGAAAACCGAGGCACAAAGAAGGGAAGTGACTTGCCCAAGATCACCCAGCAGCTCCATAGCAGAGTCAGGAATAGAACCCAGCGTCCCTTGAGTCCCAGTCTGATGCCCAACCCACTAGGCCACACTGCCTAAAATGAACATGAGCTGAACATGTTTTACCCCAAGACCTCTCAGCCCAGCCCTGGGGCTCTCTCTTTCCAGCTGCATCTTTCTCTCTCTCTCGGTGACTCTTTCCTTCTCACCTGATTTGCCAGATCCTCTGCATCCTAAGATCGCCACGTTGCACTCTGGCAGCAGGCTGGGGAGGTGACGGTCAGTGGTGCTGGGGGTGGCCCGTGGCTTGCCAAACATCGAGGACATTCTCTTGCCTTTCAAAGAGAGCAAGGAGAAAGCATGGGAGCATCACAAGGAGACCGACCACCCTATGGGGAGGAGCTCAGGTTACAGAGCTATACAAGTGCTGAGGTTATCCTCTCCACCAGCTCCATCACCCCCAACAGATCATAGACTCCAAGAATATTATGGTTGGAAGGGACCTCAGGAGGTCATCTAGTGCAACCCCTTCCTCAAAGCAGGACCAATCCCCAGACAGATTTTTACCCCAGTTCCCTACATGGCCCCCTCAAAGATTGAGCTCACAACCCTGGCTTTAGCAAGCCAATGCTCAAACCACTGAGCTATCCCTCCCCTAGGCCCACCTCTGCCTCAACGGGACTGAAGAGCATGGGGGGATGTACATTATTGGGGAGACAGGCACCCCTTCCTCCTCTTTCTCACTCCTTCCCAGTTCTCTGCAGCAAACTCATCTTCAGCACCACCTGTCATTTCCAACCTCCCTCGTGGGGCACCACTAACTTCTTCCCAGCCTGAAAAAGTTAGCAATAGGGCTTGGGAAATCAGGGCTGTGAAGTGTCGTGGGAAAGGAGCACGAAAAAAATTCCTCATTCTCGTGAGTGCAATTTCTTTTGCATCCTTTAAATAAGCAGCAGCCCTGCAATGCGCAGTCTCCCCGCAACACGTGCCTCCTTGCAGGAAAGAATTCATGTTAAGTTTTTTGCTGTGTATTTTGTGCAATTCCCCCCACCCACCCCATCTCAACTGAACCCACCATGAACACACGGAAAAGGATGCTTGCTTTACAAAGACAAGGCTGCAACTGACCTCTACCCCTGTGCCCTCCCCTCCCGCTATCAGAAACAGAAGATAAATTAGTCCTCTAACCTTGAAATCAGAGCTGGATTTTCATGAGGGACACAGAGAGGATGAGTTTGCTGGACAGGCTTTGCTGTTTATATCCACAGATCCATAGTTTGCCCCCTACACACACGCTCACACGCATGCATGCACACGCCTCCTCAAGGCAAGGCCAGAGCTGCACCCACACACCGAATCCAGAGGAACGAGCCAGCCACCAGGCACCGATAAGCCAAGTGAATCATTGGGAACTCAGCGTCTGCGCCGTCCCCACAGCTGCTGGCTCCAGACCTCAGCCCTGCGTGTGAATGAATGAGGCAGGGAAGAAAAGAGCTCAGGCTCCCTGCAACTTTCGCCAGCTGAGTCCCAGCCAAACTCCTTGTAAGGAAAGCTGCTGCCTCTCTCAGGCTGCACTGGATACAATTTCCCATCAGCACAGGGGACTCTCCTCACAGCAAACAAATAAACCTGCTGAAAAGGCCTCCAAGGCTCCCGGTGAAAGGGGATAGAAACTCACCAGCTTGTGGTTCCCCTGGGGGATTCTGTGTGCTACAGTCCTGCTCCCACCCCACCCACCCGACACTACAGCATCACCCTGCGCTGCACAGCGTCCCTGCAGCACACTCGATACTAATACTTCCGTTATTAATAAAGGGCGGCTGCAAGAAGCCGTTAAAAGGAGGAGAAAAACACCTCTCTAGGAACCCACCCTCTCCTCTTTCCAAGCCCTCCTCAAATCACACGGCTCCCCACGAGCCTATCAACTATTTCAGCTGCCACCCAAGGAAGTGCAGTTGCTCGGTAATGAATACATATGTATATGTGATCATGCCATCTCCTCTGCACACTGCGCCGTCTGGGTCCATACTACACGATCATCTCTCGTACAGAGAGACCCCAGGCAAGATCAGGGTGTCCAGGGTCACACAGGAAGTCTGTGGCTGCGTTAGGGAGAGACCCCAAGTGTCCAGAGCTGTAGCCCAGTGTGCTATCCGCCAGGCTGCCCTTCCGACCCTTAAATCCCTTCTGCAATTTAGCAGCCAGGGAGGTTTTGCTTTGGTCCTCAGGTAATGACTTGGGTAATTATGGGGGTGCTTGTCTAAATAAACTCAGAGCATCCGAAGAAAATAAGCAATAGCATGGGACTTGGTTTACCTGGACTGGAAGTGTTGGGGCGGGGTGGACCAGGACCAGGTTTTTGTTATTCATGTTATATCCGGTGTCTAGCACAAAGGGGTCCTGATCTCTGAGTGGCGCCTCTAGGGGCTACCATAACACAAAGAATACGTGAGCAGCAGTATTGTCTCAGCTATCTCAGAGGCTTTGGGAAGGGAATCCATCCGGCCCAGTTTAAAAGCTCAGCTGGTGTTTATATCTTTTTTCATGTGACAGCTAGTTGAAGGTTAGAGGCCAACTTTTTCCAGAAAGTGACCAAACACAGCAGATCTGAGTCAGCTCCCCGTTAGGGCAGTGAAAATCCAGAGCAACTTCCCTGAACTCTATGGAGTTCCCCTCGACTCCCAGCAGAGTCAGGAATAGAACCCAGGCATCCTGGCCCCCTGTCCTAACCACTAGGTCTCACTGCTTCCATACATTCATTTGCTGTAAGAGATCTGTAGAATGCCTGTTGCTGTAGCAACTGGCTGTTGCTGTCAGCTCCAAAGCTCCCTGCTCCAGCAGGCTTTAGAGGAGCTAATGAGTCTGCCAACCAAAGGGCCAGCGCGGGGACAACACAATAAGCAAAACAAAGCAACCCCTCCACTCCCCAAAAATCCCCTAATAATAAACTCAAGCCATTAACCAAAAGCTAAACAAACTCAGCTGGTGTAAATCAGAGTAGGTGATGTAAACTGAAGTCGCTGTTGCTATGGTGATTTATACCAGATTAGGATCTGGCCCTGTCTAGTTGGATCACACAGACGCATGTGATTGCTTGGCTAGCTGTCATTCAGTTCTTAGACGTGGTCTACGCCTAAAATTCAGGTCGCCTTAGTGACAACACTCAGGGGTATGACCAATCCACGCTCCTGAGCATGGCAGCTATGCCGACCTTGCCATGGTGTGGATGTGGCTAGGGGGATGGAAGAATGCTTCCAGAGAGCTAGCTACTCTCGCGTGAGGAGGTGGATTACCTATCGTGAGGGAAAAAATCCCTTGCATTGCTGTAGGCTGCGTCTACACTCCGGGGTTATGCCAGCCTCACTATGGCACCAGAGCTACCCCACTATAGCTCCCGTAATGTGGATAGGGTGGCCAGGTGACTCGAGTGTGGGGGTGGAGGGGAAAAGCATTGAGCAATGAGGGGGAAGGGGAAGAGGAGTGGACAGGGGCAGGGCCTCATGGAAGAGGCGGGACAGGGGAGGTTCCAGCACCCCAATTGGAGTGTCCAGTTTTTAAACATTACCAAGTTGGGCACCCTGAATGTAGACATGGCCTTGCTCACACAGGGCTCTGAGGGATTTTATTGGGAGAGAATGCAGACCTGGGCTCCTGCTTTGCAAATTGCTGTGGGCTCCCTTTGGACGAACAGCTCTCTTTTAATATCCATCGTTACAGCGTTACTATTCTGATTGTCATCCATGAAAACAAGGGAGTTATTTTTAAACCTGCCAGAAATAGTCTCTGATCGTAACAGTCCTGCCTGTGCCTTGGAGACAGGCTCTGGTTATACTATCAGCTAGATGCATCAGTTAGCTCCTTGTCCGTACTGGGAATCCAGAGGTCATGCTGGGACTGCCATAGAAGCAGTCATTTTTCCACACTGACTTCTATTTCAATAAATATGGTAACTGGTCATTACTGCAGCTCCCATGCAAAAATGGCTCATTTTTCTAGCAGCTCACATAAACCAGTCTTATCAAAACACCCGCCCGTTAACTACAACCCATTACTGGCACTGACTGTAATTTATGGTGCAGTTAGCAAGGCCCTTACATAAACAGGCAAAGCACTGGAAAAGTCAGGTCACCAGGCGTAATTAATGCAGGGTCTAATCCTGCAGTCTTTAGACAAACAGCCCTGGTCGCACACTTACTCAAATCAGGAGTAGCTCCAAAGGGAGCTCCAAATCTGGCCCAGTGAGACTGCTCCTATGAGTAAGGGCTGCAAATCCAGACCCTTGAAACTCACACTATGCAGGGCCGTCGGGGGAGGGGGGGGAAGTGGGGCAATTTGCCCCAGGCCCCAAGCCCTGCAGGGGCCCCCACGAGAGTTTTTCAGGGCCCCTGGAGCAGGGTCCTTCACTCGCTGCCGGGGCCCCGGAAAGCTCTAATGGGGCCCTGGCCCCTGGAGCTTCTTCCACTCCGGATCTTTGGCGGCAATTCTCAGGCCCCCTGAATCCTCTGGGCGGCCGTGACACTATGTCTTAATGAACACAACACAGGCCAAAACACTTTCCTGGCAGCACACTCGATTCTGTCCATTTTCACAGCCTTGCCCTCAGCTGGTGTGAATCGGCTTCACTCTGTCCCATTCAGAGCAGCAACCTGATTTGCAGCCTTCTGAAAAGTGCCAGGCCCAGCAGGAGGTCAAAGGAGCCGATTCTGATCTCCCTCTACCTTTACATCACAGCTAGTCCATTGGCGTCAGTGAAATTAACACAAGCCCCCAAATGCCTCCGCTTCAATCACCCCCAAAACATGGTATGGACTACCCCCCTGCTGCCTGAAGCAGCAGCAGCAGACTCTGCAGTTGCTTGGTGACTTCACCTCAGGATCTCAAAGCCATTTATGAATTCAGCCTCACAGCACCTCTGAGGATAGTAGTGCGCACACACCCCAGAGAGGGATACACTGAGGCTCAGAGAGGGCAAGTGACTGTTAGGCCATGCCACCTCCCTTGTGTGATATTGCTTCTGTGCAATGGTTTTTGCCAAACGTTTGTAACAACTGACTCATGCTGAGAGTCCCAAGCCCTGTGACCATGCCAGTAGCCAGTAAAGCCAAAACCTACAGCCATTCATCAGGGGGACCTCCTGTCTGAGAGCTCTGTTCACCTTGTGGTGGAGGGCCTGGGTTTCTACACCAGCTCTGAGAGACAGGGCCAATGACCCAGATGCTTTGCTGTGTCCAATTCGTGGTAGGTGCAGCTGAAGGGGTCACAGTTATTGTTTGCAGCTCCTTGATCCTAGGCCCACTCCCTAGTGTAGTTTAGAGCAGCCTCAGTGCTGTTCTAAACCACTCCAGCTGGCTAGTATGCAAACCGGAGATTACCAGAGTATAGCAGTGCTCTGGCCATGCCATCTTCCTCCCAGCCTTGTGAGCAACACAGTCCTTACACCAGAGGATGGGGGTATAAGTGTTATGTATTCCCACTCTAAGATGATCTAGGGATGCCCTCGCCCTAGGGGAATGCCCAGCCAGCTGGCTCCACTGGTTTACAGCTGCTTTTCACTAGCCCAGTGCAAAGGGATTCAATCTAGACCAGGATCTCTGACAGCACAGTAGGAAAGTGCAAATAACACCTATAAGAAGGTGTAGGGTGCCCATCAACCCATCCCTATGGTGCTGATAGTGATTCTATCAGAGCTAGAGTCCTTGCATGCTTGAAGACCACAGACCAAGGCTGCATTTGGTCCTTGCACAGCTCACAGGGTAAAGGACACAGCTCCTAGCTTCCTTAGCCCACCCAGACCTCCTGCCCCCACTCATAGCTAGCCACAGTCTATTCCCTGCCACCACTTTGCTACAGGTGGACCAAGGGGATGACATTAGCAGCCCTTCCCTTTCGGGAAACACAGGCTGCGTGCGTTTAAAATTAATCACAGTTCAGAGCTAAGTGTTTTTTCAAACCCAAGCCCTTGCCAGATATTTGGAGAGATAAATCAGGGCAACAAAAGCAAAGACGACATGTCAGAGATGCTGCTGCATGAGAGAGCTGCGCTAATCGTTCCTGAGGCCGAGGGGGAAAACAACCTCATGGGGCAGCGCAGTGTAAATATTTATGATTCAAAAAGGTCTTGCAAAGATCATCATAAAATTCCCCTGTTATTAAGGTTTAGGTCTAGGGTGGAATTTGTTTAGCTTACATCCCAAAACTGTGATTCTTTTAGACACTAATAGCCTGATGTTTTCCTTTGCCCCATGTGTGCCTGCAAACATGAGCTAGACTCCACTGTGCTGATATCAGATCTGGCAACCCAGGTTTGCAAAAATAGCACTTTATGGTACATGTCTTTATATAGCTATTTTACCAGAATAGCAGATATTGCAAAATCGCCTGAGTAATCTTACAAACAAAATCCCAAGGATTCCCAGGGAGAGTGAAAGATTCACTCTTTAGATCAGTCTTTCAATTAAGTCACAATGAAGTGACCCACTAGAGGATGCTTCCAATCAAACAACTTTCTTCCTAATGCACACTGGAGGCAGCCCAGGCTGGAAGAATGAAGGAGCATGTGGCAGAAGATACCAAATTCCCATCTGCTGCAGGGTGCTCTCAGGCGAGCCACTTTAAATGTTGACTAACCGTATGTATTGCAGCAGCACCTAGTGACCCCCCATTGTGCTTGGGGCTGCCCCTGCCCCAAAGAGTTTGCAGTCTAAATAGACAAGGCACACACAGGGGTACAGTGATTTGTCCAAGGTCACACAGCAGCTCAATGGTAGAGTCAGGGATAGAGCCCAGGTCTCCTGATTCCTAGTCCAGTGCTCTATCCATTAGCCCAAGCTGCTTCCCCCTCACTGCCTCTGTTTCTTTCTCCATTCATCGGGGATAAAATGTATTCGCCTCCTTCACATGGAATGATTGTGAAGCACTTTGAACATGAGCAGGCTTTATAAATGTTAAATATTATTATTAGGAATGTTTAGTAAGTGTGTAGGTAATGGCCTTTGACATCAGGTAATGTGACATTGACATTAACGCCAAAACTCCCATGGATTTCAGTGAAAGCAGGACTGGGCTCAGTGTTTACAAGAGGGCTTTACGCTCCACTGATATACTAGTAGCGCTGTTATTCTGATTGCTTTCCTATCACAACACAGATCGTATCTCTGGGTCCCAGCTGTTCTGGTATTTGGGGTAATAATACAAAGAAAAAATTGCAAGTGACTTTAAAAATAACGTCCAGCAGTGAGATCACTTGGGTGAAATTACACAGTAAATACAGACCTCGACCGCAAGCGATTATTTAAAGGACTCAGAGGGTCTTAATTCACTGAAAGCCAGCTCCCGGGCCAGATCTCAGCTGATGTAAATCAGCAGAGCTGCACTGAAACCAGTGGAGGACTCTGCCCCATGTGAAGCAGTGCAGTTCTTTATGGAATGGGCACACATGAGCAACGCACAGGAAAGACCATACATATTTCTTCTGACTCACAAAATAGGATCGGTGCACAAGATGCCAAACCACAGCAAGGGAGCCAGTTAAAATACCCAATGTCTATTCTGGTAAAGAGCATGCAGTATGTGGGGAGGGACCATCCCAGCTTTAACTGTGATCGGAAGAACTACCTGGGTGGAATATAATTCATTGCTCTTCCCATGATCTTTCCATAGTATTTGATTTGCTGTGGAGCCCTATCTTCCCCTCTGCTGTCAGCACAGCAGCAAGAGCTGTGGTCCTCAGCACCTCTCGGGATCAGGCCCCAACACGGCATCTGCCATCTCATGCCCCTCCAGAAACAAAATTAACCTGGCCACGTGGAATCACTGCACTGCATTCTGCTGTCCATGGCAGGAGTGCGGGTGCCCATGAAGGTAAAACAGCAGCTTCTCTGTCCTCCGTGTCTGATGCCACAATGTAAATGTGCTCCAAGGGGAGTCACAGGGCAAGTTGGTGCATGATCAGAAGCTGGAACCTGATGCCACAGCACAAAGAGGTGCCCGGCTGATGGCAAATTGAAAAACACACCCAAACTCACTCCTAAAATCAGAGGGCCTTGATTCTCGGCTCCATCCAAGCTAAAGGCAGTCAGAGCTGTTGAGAAAGCAGAGGGCATTTTTACAGTGTTGCTGTTCTGACCCTCACTTCACTTTGTGCTTTGACTCTACTGATTTGGGGCATCCTTGGCTTTTATCTGAGTTCTCCTCATATTCTTTCAACAGCACTTGGTTCTCCTTAGTACACAGGCTTCTCCCTCATTAGGTGGACCTTTACCACCAGGGCTAGTGTAATACACACACCTCCTGGGTGTGGTGTTCTGTCCCATCTAATGGCACCGAGACCAGTTAGAGAGGATGAGTCTACTCTACAGCCTTAGCTAAGAGCCAGCTGGCTTTTAGCTCATGCAATAAACTCCCGAGGTCCCACGTTCAATTCTCCCCACCGACAACCGGGGTCTGTTGGTTTTACACTAACGTGACCTGGAGTTATGACTGATGTAACCAACTCTTTCATCTTCTTTGGGTTGAAATTGACCAGGACTAGAACCAAGCCGGTGGCAAGTAATAAGATTGTTACAATCTCTGCATAGCAGGATCCCCAACCAGAAATAACCCAATGTTTTTCTAAAAGATCAGCTCTAGTTCAAACAGGAATTATTTCAGGGAAGTTCTAGGGCCTGTGTTATGCAGGTGGTCAAAGTAGATGATCACAATGATTTCTTCTGGCCTTAGAATTTATGAC
This sequence comes from Gopherus evgoodei, assembly GCF_007399415.2. Lineage (NCBI taxonomy): Eukaryota > Metazoa > Chordata > Testudines > Testudinidae > Gopherus > Gopherus evgoodei. The sequence goes on from NC_044331.1 coordinate 7,531,848, forward strand.
CCTATGAAAATCTGCCTTATGGTTTTTGTAATCAAACCAGGTATTTGTTTCAAATTCTGAATCATTGAACAACATGCTACAAATCAGCAGATGGGGGTCATACAAGACAGCTGTTCTCCTAATAGATTAACAGGCCCCACCATCATCCAACTTTAATCTGCTGCTCTCACTGCAGACAGACCTTCTGAACGGCGACATAATGCTGCTCAAGGAAAGAAGAAAGATTTTGACAAGCTGGAGAGCGTAAATTATGATATATTAGAATAACGTAACAAAGCCATGGAATCTGGCTGTCAATACGTTGAGCGTGTTCATTCATGACACAACTATTTTGTAGAGTATCAGAGAGACAAGATGGGCGATGTAACAGTTTTTATTGGGCCAACTCCTGTGGATGGAGGTACAAGTTTCGAGCTACAAGACTGGAGAAGGAAACCGGAGCATCTGTCATACAAAACTATCTCCCCAAGATTGCTTTACAGAGTTAAATACTGGTAGTAATGGGAGAGAGAAGTTAAGAAATGAGGGCTGGGGTGGGGAAGATCTGTCATTCATCTATGATCTGAAATGACGTGGAGAGTTGATGATGTAAAGAGATACAGGAAGTCTCCGTTAAATGGCTATAGAGGAGACTAATGTAGCAGTGCTGGGGTTTGGATTCAACTGTGCTGTAATTTTGTAAGCTGTTCTGGCAAGATTGTGTCTCGTGTAGTTTTGGCTGCATGCAAGTCTGAACCAAGAACCAAATTCCTTTTGGATCTGACAGGGACGTAAGATCCCCTAGGATTCAGGGATTCAGATCAGAACCCTCCAAAATGGGGAGGGTCCTGGACTGGTGATGCACATCCAGCTATTGCAATTCCGGTGTCAAAAGCTTTATACGTATAAAACCAGGCATGAATCCACTCTTGTGTCACCTCCAAATAACACATTTCCCCATGTAAAATGGTGTGCATCCCATTCTGCACATGCTGTAACAGCTGCAGTGCAAAACTGGGCAGGATAGTGCACAAGATGAGGCTGGAAATGTGAATCACTGTGGCTATTGGTCAGTTGAAGTGTCATTTTTTTAACCAGATACAAATGCTATGACATGGACCACCAGGTTCTGCTACAGCAGAGAACTTTGAGGAACGTTGAAGGTGGCTTTGTGGTTAGCATTTTGTTCCCCACTCCCTCTGAAGACAATAGAGAAGAGACTGCTGAATGCCCTCTCTGGACAAGAGAGGCCTGTGGTGGGTCAGAGATTGGCAGCTAATCCCACATTTAAGAAACAGCAGGATCATGTGAACAATTTCTGCATTTCTTCTCCAGAGAGAGGAAGATCTTTGATAGAGGCTACTGCCACCTCCAGAGATAGTAGAATCCTTCCATTTGTCAGACCTCTAGTTCCTCCTGCTTAGCCTCACTTTTCTGATGTTGGAAATAAGAGGCATGTTTTAAAAAGTGAGAATAATTAGCCATTGGAACAGATCCACCAGGAATGTGGGAAATTCTCCATCATTTGGGGTCTTAACCCAAGACCTCTTCCTCAAAGACATGTTCTTGTTCAGCCACAAGTTTGTTGAGTTTGACACAGGAATTTCTCAGTGAAATTCTCTGGCCTCTGCTATGCAAGAAGTCAGGCTAGATTATCAGAATGGTTCCCTTTCTGGCCTTAAATCTATTAATAAGATCGACCTTGCTCCATCATAAGCCTCCTAGGTGAACGGAAGTCAACTCAGAACACTGCTTTTTGCTGCTAAGAAGCAAACATTTGCTCTGCTGCCTATGTGGATGTTCCAAGCTGGAGTGATATGAGAAAGTCCTGCTGTTCCTTAGATTTGACTTCTTTTTTGGAGGGAGGGATTTTTTTCTTTTTCTTTGAAGGGAAGGTTGAAGGACAGCAGCCCAGGAAGGCATCTTCAGATGAGTCCCTTTGTTCTCTTCCCAGCAGTTCTACTTAGATAAAGAAAGCATTGTGCTGTTGTGCAGCAGAGCCAATAAGCCCGGATGCCCCATAAGTCATTGATTTAACCACCGTAAACCTTTAACAGATTAAAGCATGCAAGCCAGCCAGCCCAGTCTGTAACGTCCAGCCACCTCCACGTAGACATTACCTTGGGGTCTCATCAGCGTGATTGAAACTGACACCCCCTGCTCCTTCCATCTTTTCTTATTCCTGACCTGCTGCCATGGAATGTTCAGTCCAGCTGCTCGGCTCCCCTGGTTATTGCTTCTGGCCAGGCACCAGTTTGTCTTTTTAAAGGAATGTTCCAAATAATCTTGGCCACAGAAAAGCACTTTCCTTGCTCTCCCGTGTAATATATCTATGTAAATAATCACTGCTCCACCTGGCTGGAGCTCAGTATCCGTCTAGCTGCAGGAACAGGTGCACACAATCAGCAGCATCTTATTCAGACCATGGGCCCGAAAGGCAACGAACCATATACAGCAAAACAAAAACCACCTCTCCCCCACCTGTAGTAAGCACACCTGAGACTCCCAAACCAGCTGATAAATATGATTTAACTCCCACAACTACCCACTGTGGTCGGTAAGTCATTCTAGCTAGCTGCTTTGAAGACAAGGAAACAGTTTTACATCTGCTTACACCAGGTCTGAATTAGACCTGGGAGACCAGATTCTGAACTGCACCTTTCAGCCCATAATAGGGGGTAAAGGTAGCTCCAAACCACCTTTACACTCCATCCCATCCCCAGATTCTGGGCATAGCTGGGAGCCTGCCTGGACTCCAGGGTAAGTTAGAGCAACCCTGGCATCTGCTTTAACTCATCACAGCTTCCTATAGCTCAGCATAGCTGGAATGCAGAGCATGACAGATACACCCCCGGCCATCTCTGACACATACCTGCACCCATCCCAGCATGCCTGTGTGAGGGAGGCTGTGCAGGGAGTGGCAGAGAATCCTCATGTTAGCTTTGCACCAGCTGGGGAAGGTCTCTGCTCTGGGGTTATTACCTGGGGGCCGTCTCTGCCACTTGTCTTTTATGCAAATTAAGGAGACTCGGGAGTTTAAGCGGCTCACCCAAGGTGACAGTGGCAGAACTGGGGTTAGAACCCAGGAGTCCTAACTTCCCATTCTGTCCCTCTCTCATCAGATCAGACAGCTCCCCAGTGTGGCTCAAGTATTTATTCACGTGGCAGCATTATATTCCAGAGTAAAACGCTATAGACCATTGGAAGTGTTCACCCTGAAGCCTCTTCCCTGTTTTGTACACTGCTCCGGTGGGTGGGGGGGACACACAACCTTTCTTCTGGTCTGTTTCAGTTTGAGACTTTTTTATAGCCATGATTTTAGCAGTGTAACAGGAAGCTTTTGGCAGCTGCCCCTTTTCCAGCTGTTAGCCAGTCTGATGGATCCCTGTTATGCCTTTGTCCATGGCAACCTGAACAAGACATAGAAGCTGTTTGAGGAGAAAAGAAAACAGCTGTTATTTTTAATGCACCAGCTCTCTTCTGGCAAGGACCCAGTGGGTTCTGAGCATAAGAAACTAATACCATGTTACTCAGAGGCACCCAACTGTAAATGCAGGGCTCTGCAGAGCCTCCAGGAATGGCCAGATCCCATGCGCTGAGTGGGGCAGAGTTGGCTTTTCTACCCACTCCTCTGCCCCATGTTTCGGGGACCAGATAATAGAACATCTGGATTTTACATCTTTACAGATGCCACTAATCCCCCAGGGGTCTGGGGCTGCATCTGCAGCAAGCTGTCTCATGGTAGGAGATTAACCGCTGGCTTCCATCCAGGAGTTTGACAATCATGTTCTCCAGGCCCCTTTCCCACCTGAGGGAGGGGCTATCTCTTCGAGGGTGCATTGGGAGAGGGTGCAGGGGAATGGGGCTACTCATCCCTCTTTATGCCATTAGAGGGAATTTTTCAGTGCTTGTTAAAGGTACTGGCTTAGGTCATGACTGTGATTGGTACGCAGACGCTCCTGCCATGCAGCAATTCAGGCCCATCCCCTCAGGTGGCCTATAGACACAACCATTGCAGACTGCTCACTCACTGAGAGCCTCTTGGATACAGATATTTTCTCATGCGGTGGGGCAGTCTACCTGTGCTAACCATGAAGCATGGTTTTCAAATGGACTCCGTTTAACAGCACACTAGATGTACCAGGGTGTTGTATGGTCATGACAATGGTAAGGAATGAGCCATCTGATCAACAGTGACCTGAGTGTTCTCACTTTGAACAGAGTGGTCAGTATCCGATCTTGGAGACCAAGAGACACAGAGAAAGGAAGGCACTGGACAGCAACGATATAAAGCTTTGCCAACAAACCAATAACTCACAATAAGTTGCACCTGCCCAGCAACTTTCAAGCCAGGGGATCTCAAAGCATTTTACTATTAACTATTGCCATCTGCATTTCACCAATGGGGAAACTGAGGCACAGAGCAATGAGGTGAGCGATTTGCTCAAATTCACATGGTGAAACAGAGGTGGAGCCCGGAACCAAATGTGAGTCCCTGTCCCCTGCTCTAACAACTGACTTTTCACTCTGGCATCTTGCATATAAGCTGCTTCCTTAGCCCCAGCAGATTTGAGGTGCAAGCAGCAGCTACAAAGCTACCAAGCATGACACCCACACATCTGGCGCCCCTGACATACATTCTCACCTCACAGCTGGCTCCTGATGTACCCTGCAGGAATGGGGTCAGGTTGCGTTTGCTCCTCCCAGCTATCAGAGGTCCAGCGGCACATGTTGCAAGGCAGCCTTTCTACCTCTCCTCTCCTAGGCAGGCAGTAGTAGCAGCAAAAGCAGGAGGTGCAGGCAAAGGTGACAGGTACATCTGGTCAGAGTAACTTAGATGGAGCCACATTCCAGTGCCACTGAAATCCAAACGCTTTGTGAAGCCAGGTCGATTTTGCTGGAATTTCACTTTGGAAGAAAAAACACAGGAAAAAAAGTTCCGTCAGTGTCAAAATGTTTCCAAATGACTTTTTCACTTCAAATATTTCTGCTTTGCATTCTGCATAAGGACCTAAGAACTGCCCTGCTGAGACAAACCAACAATCCATCTAGTCCAGTGTCACCTCTGTGACAGCAGCCAACACCAGAGCTTCAGGGGCGCGTGTGGAACGGGGCAATCTAGGGGAGATCCATCCCGTCTTCCCATCCCGGCTTCTGGCAGCCTATTGTAAATGACAATACAAAACAGAAGACAAGCGAAATGAAACGTTTCGTGCCATCAGAACACAAGTTTGGGGGAATTTTGCTTCACAGAAAATTTAGCAGGGTTCCGTTTTTGTTTTGCTTCAGAACAAATGCCCTGTCTCAAAATCCTTCGCGAAACGGAGCGTCTGTTCTCTGCACAGCGGTAACGAGGGGCTCAACACATCCCAGCCCCACAAGGACACTCCAGTGACCAGCCCCCTAGTGACCAGCCCCCCAGCTAGCACCAGACACACCCTTCCCCCATCTACCCTAGCAGCCATTCCACTCCAGCAGCTTCACTATTTTTCAGACACCCCGGACACACTCCAGCACCCAGGTGACCCCCTTACATGCACTACCACCACCACTCCTTGAGGCAGAGTATGTTGACCATAAACAGAAACATACGGCTCCATGCAAATTCTTTGCACATAGGCAAATTATTCCATTAAATAACCTGCATAAAATGCCACACGTGGAGCTGCACAGAACTTGCAGCTTTGCAGCCAAAGACGACTCAGAACTGGTTTGAACTCAGGTGAACCGGGGGACTGCAAATAAACCATCTTCCTTTCTGGAGGCTGTGATGAAGTGGAATTGTTCTTAATGTTTCCTCTGAATACTGTGTGGGTGCCTCAGTTTCCCCTATGCATTTCTTAAGTTTCCAGTGTGCATAAATGGCCGACACTCTGTCTCCTGGCAACAAATGGCCGGGGCCCTTCCCCACTGCAAGGGGATGGCTAAAGGTGAACAAAGAGATCAGGTGACCTCCTAGCCCGGGAAAGAGACAAAGGCCAGAAAGGAGGGGCTGGAGGGGGTTGTCAGTTTGGAGCTGGTTGGGGACGGGAAGCGAGGGCAGACAGGGTTGTCTGGCTCGCTGGGCCCCAGAATGGACCCATCTGAGGGGTCCCATTCTCCGTCCCTACAAGCAGGGCCGGCTCTACAGTTTTCGCCGCCCCAAGCAGCACACCAAATTGCCGCCATGGTCGGCGGGGGCAGTCCATGTGCCTTTAGGGCGGCAGGCACGTTTCCGTGGCTGCTGCAATTCGGTGGCAGCTTCTATGTTTCACTGAAGCCGCCGCCGACAGCTAAACATAGAACCTGCTGCCGAATTGCTGCACCGCGGAAAGGCATGTGCCACCCTAAGGGCACACAGACTGTCCCCACCGCCTGCGGCAGCAATTTCACACACTGCTTGGGGGCAAAACAACAGGGACTGCTGCCCCTTGCAGATTGCTGTCCCAAGCACCAGCTTGGAATGCTGGTGCCTGGAGCCGGCCCTGCCTACAAGCTCTGTTATAGACCGTGTCCTGTCATCTAATAAACCTCTGTTTTACTGGCTGGTTAAGAGTCACGTCTGACTGCAAAGTGGGGATGCAGGACCCTCTGGCTTCCCCAGGACCCCTGCCTGGGCGGACTCGCTGTGGGAAGTGCACAGAGGGGCAGAGGATGCTGAATGCTCCAAAGGTCAGACCCAGAAAGGTGGAAGCCATGTGAGCTTCTTGCCCTGCAGACAGTCTGCTCCAAGGGAGAGGAGGCTCCCCAAAGTCCTGCCTGGCTTTGTGGGGAGCAGTTCCTAAGCATGGCCTGGGTACTCCGTGACAGAGGCAGACGCCTAAGTGTACCTGACTGAGCAAGGCCCGGTGCTGACAACAAGGGGATGCTGTTCAGGAGAAAGGCTGAAGAACAAAACTGAAGGGAAAAGCTGAGTGAGTGTTTGGGGGTGAGGAGATTAGTAAAACGATACGGCAGCCTTAGAAAAGTACAACCAATCCAGCGGGTTGGGGTCAGGAACAGCTCCGAAGGGCTCAGCAGAGCAATGATCCCATGGGCTCTGCCTGCATGTGGTGATTTTCCTTGTCTCTCTCCACCATTTGACCCTCACAACGTTGTTCTTTTCCCAAGTCCTATTTTTGTCTCTCTCCCACGCATGCAGCACAAGGCCGTTTCAAGCTTACGTGCTTGACCTCTGGCTATCCCCCAGAATCTGCATCCCTCTGGCCCCACTGCAGGCAGACACTCACCAAGAGAGGGAGGTGGGAAAACTAAAGGCCATGAAAGCAGCAGGCAACCTCCACCCTCTGCCAGGAAGGTGCACTAGCTGCTCTGCTAAAGCCGGAACAGCTCAGCTAGTGCTGTTCCTTACTGGCCTGTTGCGGGAGCTGTAGAGCAGTGCTTCCCAATGCATCCCAGTACCTCTGAATGGGAGATTAATACACTGGGCTCCCGCTTCCTTCCTTAGTCTGTGCTAGCTTGAGAAGGCACTTGGACACATGCTGTCCAACCGCAGAGTTTGTGTGCTGCTCCAAATCCCCGCTCCCGAATTATGAGCCTGGATAGACCCAGTTCCGTATAGGCTGGCACTGAATGGAAGGCAGCAGAGCCCAGGAGGTTGAGTGGCGACAGAGGAGCTGGAGGAGTTACCCTGGCAGACTGGAAAGCAGTGTTGCAGCTGTGTTAGGAGCACCCAGTCCCCATCAGTACCAGAGCAAAGCAGGGATTCAAACCTCTACCTTCTTCTTAGCTCTTCCACTCACTGAGCTGGCAAACTGGGGTTTGTTTTAGCTTCTGCTTTGTTATACTGCAATCAGCATAGATGTGGATAAAACCACTAATAAGTGGGGCAGTCATTTAAGGTTAACCTCCACTGATTTCAGAGCTCCCACTCCAAAATGTAAATCACCTGAATTAGGGACAAATTCGACTGCTAATTCCACCTCCTTGATACTCCTGGGAGACAAAAATAGAAACGGCCCCAAGGAGCTTTGTAGTGATCCCTGCAACCATGGCCAGGCACACAGATGTGAAATCCTCGCCCTATATCTGTCCAAGCCCCTGAATGAAGCAGCTAGCTGGACTATTCCTTGAAGGAGGCACTGAGGTTGTCCAGTGGATGCAGTCCAGCTGTCAATCCAAGAGCTACTGTAATAGCAAAAATGAATGCTGTGTTTTTTCACCAATGGAGCCCACCTCTGTGGAACTTTCAAACCCCAAGGCCGACCGTTCACCTCACAGACCTCACACATTGATTTTGCATCATCTCTCCCAATGTGCAAAAGTAAAATTAAAAACCTGTAATAAACCGTCCCTACTGCTTGTCAAATGCCCTTGGTATGTGTGGCCTGTGGTGCTGGCAGACGCACAGTCCCACAATTCGGGCTTAAAGACTCAAAGATTTACGGAAGTAGTTATCTCACTGGAGCCATAAAACTTACTTTTATGAGGGGGGGGTGGAAAGCATGCTCTTTCAAGCAATACAAAAAGCCACAGCTGTGGGATGAAAGGCAATGAATGAATGTCAGGATTATAATATCTTTGTCCATTTCTGCACTGGAGTCCGGCTCTCCCCCCATGGAGATCACGTCAGAGTCTGTATGCACCCAGTAGAGAAGCCGCCTTTGGAATTCCCAGAACTGGGCTTCTCAGACACTGTCCTTCTGTGGACCACATCTTAATAGAGATTTTCTCAGGGGCACCTCCTCATCCATTCACAATTGTGTGGATCATCTCCCTGCCAATCTGCAGTCACATAAAATGCTTGTGGCAACTGCAGCAATCGCTGACCTGAAAAAGGTCACATTAAGGAATTATTGAATGTATTTTTAGCTTCTTTTAAGGCATTTTAACATCTAGAATTTAGGAGGAGGAGCCGGTACCATGTGACTAGCCAGCTCTCCAAGGATCACCAGCAGTTGCTCTTTGAACCAAAGTTTAGGAGCCTCTCCTAAGAGTGTGGGTCAAACACTTAATACCTGTGTGCCTCAGTTTAGCTGGTAGAGCACCTTGCTCCCCCCAAAGAGGAATGTTCAATGTGTGAACCCCAATTCTGCTACCTGATACACTGGTTTAATTCTGGAGTAAAAATGCTGAGCAATTGCACTCTCAAGAGCAGAATCTGGTCTTTTGTAAAGCACTTCGAGATCCTCACAGCAAAGTCCAAAGTATGAGTATTACAAGTATTTTGTTATATAAGTATTCTAGTTCCATAGCATCTATGGGCCTTTAGGGAAACCCAGTAAAGACCCCAGGCAAGATTTTCAGAAGTGAGTTGTGATTCTGGGATCCTTAAAGGGGCCTACTGTTTAGAAAGCACTATGCAGCCAGCCTCCTAAAACCAGGGCTCTTTGTGGCCTCAGATGGGACACACAAAAATTGAGACACCAAAAAATCACTAGTCACTTTTGGAAACCTTCACCACCATCTTCCCTACGTAACCTTCTACCTTGGAAGACCACCTCACGTCATCCCCTAAGGGGATTTCACAGGTTACATCTGGGATGAATCAGACCCATCCAGTACGGTTAAGTTCCACTTTTATCTGATGACCTCCCTTCCCCACACTGATAGGCAGCTAAGTGCTGCCGGTCCCTGGACTGGCTTCTCTGTGTTTCATTCAAAGCAAGACTTCTGGTATCAGCTGGTAAGAGAACTCCATGGATGCCAACGACAGGCTCTGCTTATGGCTTTCGTTGCTGGCAGCTCCAATCACATGGGCCACAGCTATCTTTAGCTGGAGGTATTTATATTACAAGTTAGCAGCGTCTTAGCTGCTGGGGAGGCTCAGAAAGCTAGCAAACAACAACAGAAGAGATAGGAACAGGGCTCTGCTTGGGAAGCGGCCGACATACTAAGAAAGGCTTTGGGTTCCATTGTGTCCTTGCGTTGAGACACCACCACCGCCTGCTTCCCTTGTTCAGCTCCCTGGCATCAGAAGGCTGACTCAGGATCAGACCATGCAGGCATTACTGAGGGGAAGAGTGCGTATCAAAGTGGAGGAGGAATTTTTCATCACGGACAAGGCTCTGCTGGTGGAACACAGCGAGTACTTCCGCGCGCTCTTCCAGTCTGGCATGAAGGAGAGCATGCAAGATGAAATCCAGATCCGAGACTTGAGTGCCATGGGATTTCTCCTCATGCTCCGGGTCCTGGCAGGGGAGAGACCCGTGCTGACCTGCGAGGAGAATCTCAAGGCGGTCGAATGTGCAGCTTTTCTTCAGGTGAAGACGATGACCAAGTATCTGATTAATTCCATCAATTCCGATAACTGCATTGTCCTTTATCAAGCTGCTGCCATGTTTGGCCTACAGGACCTTTTCCACAGTGCTGCCCTGTACATTAGAGATGGCTATTCTGATTTAGAGGAGTACTTAGACTGCCTTTCTGCTGACCTACTGGATTACGTGGACTCCCTTCTGCCCAGCACATTTGTTGCAGTGGGAGCCCATACACCAACCTTTGAGTTTCTACAGGACCTTTCGAGAACCATCTGCTACCTGGATGAGGATGACAACACATGGAAGACGCTCTCCTGCTTGCCACTGACAGCCAGCACATTCCTAGCTGGCATGGCAACGCTGGATAATAAAATCTACATAGTGGGTGGAGTCCGTGGAGCAAGCAAACAAATTGTGGACATCAGTTTTTGCTATGATGTAGATGCTAACAGCTGGAGAGAGTTTCCCAGCCCTCAGCAGCTCCGGTATGACCTCACACTGACAGGTCATGAAGGTTATCTTTATGCCATAGGAGGAGAATTTGAGAAGACCTTGCTAAAGTCCGTGGAGAAATACAACGTGTCCTCCAACACCTGGACTTTTGTCGCCGATCTGCCCCAGCCAACGGCAGGTGCGCCCTGCGCCCAGACCATGGGACGGATATTTGTCTGCTTGTGGAAGCCACTAGACACCACTATCATTTATGAGTATGAGATCCAGAAAGATGAATGGCTTCCCGTCTCAGCCTTAAAGAGGCCTCAGAGCTACGGACATTGCATGGTGGCCCACAGAGATAATCTCTATATCATACGGAATGGGCCCTCAGACGACTTTCTGCGGTGTGCGATAGATTGCTTCAATCTCACCAGCGGGCAGTGGACAGCTTTACCGGGGCAATACGTGAACAGCAAAGGAGCTCTCTTCACTGCCGTGATCAGGGGGGATACAGTTTATACAGTCAACAGGATGCTGACCCTCCTCTACTCCATAGAAGAGACTACATGGAGGTTCAAAAAGGAGAAGGCTGGATTCCCAAGGAGCGGGTCCCTACAGACCTTCCTTCTCAGGTTCCCAAAGAGAGACCACAGCATTGCCACTTAGTCAGTCCCTGCCACAAGGGGGCACTCAAGGATACAAGAGCCACTGAAAGCTAAAAATAGATCCTCAGCTTTCTCCTTTTGGTTCCAAGCCTCCAGCTGCCCAGGAGAATTCCCTGTATAACACGGGGTTGCAGTATCACTCAGGTCCCGACCTACCAAGCGCTGCTAGCTCCTCCTAGATTTGCCCTTCCAAGGAGCAGGAGCCGATGTGAGCAGCCGCAGGTCTGCTGATTGCCCTCTGCTCGTGGTTACAAAGGAATGAGCACTCTGTAATGCTCACTCTATATTTAACCCGAGGTTGTCCTAAGAGTTTGTAGAGTCCTTTGAGAGCTCCAGATGAAAGACATTTCAGAAATGCAAAATAGACAGTGTGGCCTAAGGGATAGAACACCAGGCTGGAACTCGGATGACCTGGGTTGGTTCACAGCTTCTGGGTAACCTTGGACAAGTCACTTCCCCTCTGTGTGCCTCAGTCTCACCATCTTTAAATGGGAATAATGATATTGCCCTCCTCTGTAAAGCACATTGAGAAACATGGAGCAAGGTATAGTTCATATGGACCGAATTCGTCAAATGTTTATAAAATCATTTATTCTATGCACTGATGGGAAAAGATCAATTATTTTGTAAAATTAAAGGGAAGTTTGGTTTTTTTTAAATGTAGGCACGTGTTGAAAAGGGATTGTTGTTTCATGGAAATTAAATGAAATAACATGTAATGCTGTATATAAGTCAGGGTTTTATACTGCCTGGGAAGTGCTTTTCCAGCTGCCAAACGTGTACTTAGGAGCGTATTCCCTGCATTGCTCTTGAGATATCTAGGGAATATATCCATTGACTTGTTTCCAATTTGAAGTGATAGCATAGACTGAAATCATAGATTCTTAGGGTTGGAAGGGACCTCAGGAGGTCATCTCGTCCAATCCCCTGCTCAAAGCAGGACCAATCCCCAAATGGCCCCCTCAAGGATTGAATTCATAACCCTGAGTTTAGCAGGTCAACGCTCAAATCACTAAGCTGAGCTATCCCTCCCACCAGAAAGTCCATCACATCTCTATGAAGGACAGTGTATGTAGAGGGGGTGGGGATATTATACCAGGGGATGAAGGAAAGAAACTTTATGCTGTTCTGAACTGATTTCAATAGGATTCCAAGTGAGACAATCCAGTAACTCTTAGAAGTGGGCTGACAGCAGGTGGTTTCTGCCACATTTAGGTTGAGAGTTGGCTGGGCGGAGTCTGAGAGCTAAAGCTTGGCTTTCAGTCTGACATCCCTAAATCTTATGAGCCATTACTGTAGGACCATGGCTCAAAGTGGTAGAAATCTCACAAAACCAGCTGATCTCGTAGCATTTTGGGCTGCTTCCAGCTTGGATTCTGAATCAGAACATGGGGGTCGGGGATTGGGTCTGGAGGATTCCGATTCTGCAGCTTGCAAAGGGAGTCGTGTTCAGGCTTCTGTTTTGGTGCATCTCTGGTAAGAAAATTTGTAGAGTGAGTCTTGCACTGGAATCATCGAGATCCAAACCTCACCCTCATGATTTTCATACCAGATGTGGAGCTGGAACTGTTCTATAGCATTTCTCTTTACCACTTAGGGCCTTCCTCACTCATATTAGCCTGTCCTTCATATGCTTAACAGCATCGTTCCCAGAAAGAGCCCTCAGGAAAGGTTTACCTCTGGGAATGACAAAGCAGCATCCGTCAATGCTGACTGGCTGATCACGTGACACCTCTCAGAATGGTGTTGTTGGGAGAGAGATTAAAATCATGGCTCAAATATCTCCCTGGTGTAACACATTGACTTAGTATCAGAGGGGTAGCTGTGTTAGTCTGTGTCCACAAAAACAACAAGGAATCCGATGGCACCTTAAAGACTAACAGATTTATTTGGGCGTAAGTTTTCCTGGGTAAACCCCCCCACTTCTTCAGATGCATGGAGCGACTTAGGTGAGTTACAGTAAGGATGAATCTGGCCCAGTCTGCAGCCCTGGGAATGTGGGATACATGGAACATATTTGTGGGTGTTGGGTTAAATATTTCCTTCTCATCCCACAGTACTTTACATCCTGCTCGTTAACGCTCCCTGCTCTTGTTCACAAGATTGCTAGCGACACAGGGCAGATTCCTAAGCCAGCCTGTCATCCCCTGGAACAGCAGAGGAGACTGGAAGTGCCACGGTGACCCCTCCAGCCACTTTGGGAGCAGGGTTTATCAGCTCTTGAGAAGCCACATCCAGCCTCTCCTTGTCAGGGAGACTGGTCACTAAGGTACCTGTCCCTATGGGCAGATAGAGAATATTGCTCTTACAACCGAGGAGCCTGAACCAAATCTCTCAAAACAGAGTATCCCCGGACTTGGGAGTGCTCAGAATCTGAACCCAGGTCCCAGTCCACACTTTGCAAGTGGCCTCCTCTTTATAATGGGGTAAACCAGAATGCCAGATCCAAACACGCATGAGCTGTGGGGTATTCGAGTTGTCAGTTCTGAGGTGGACGCCTCGCTAGGGATTAATCATCAACCCTCTTTCTGTCTGGTGCATTTAGCAGCTGGACTCTTTCATTGGCTATAAACAAGGCGGACTATGAAAGGCTAATTGGAACCGTGAAAAACCTTTGTCCCAGCTGGAATGAGAACATATGGCCACTCTCGTTTGTGACTTACGCTAGGTTTTCAAACCAGATCTCTGGCCCAAAGGACTAACCCCCGGCACACCCTTGTATGACAGTCGTCTCTTCCAGGCGGGCAGGATCTCATTTCCAGTTCTCCTCCTCCTCCTCCGTTTCCAGTAAGTGAGCATTACAAGAGCTGCCTGCTCTCAGCCCAGTCCTCCAGCATGACCACAAGCTCAGTAAGAACATGATACAGGGGGACAGGCTCCCAGGCTTCTCTGACGTGGCCCAAGGTTATATTGGGAGATGTGTCTTGGGATGGATCAGTTTCACAGGGACAGTGGATTCTGCAATGGAAGTACAGGCAAGTCAAGAGCTGTGTGTCCCAGTAGAAATCCTGAAGTGGCTCACACAACTTCACAGTAACAGGCGTGTTAGTGTGAAGTACAGGGAGCAAAATACAGCTCCTCATTCCACCCTCACGACAAATCAATGAGGTTCCACGGACGGAACTGAGAGCTGTGTTTGGTCCACGCTACTGGACCAGAATAGGAATGATGGCTCCAGTCCTCAGCTGATGTAAGCTGGCATAGCTCCTTTGTCGTCAATGGTGCTATGCTGATTTACACCAGCTGAGAATCTAGCCCTGCAGCACTTTAACAGTGGTTGGGGCATCTGAGTGCTACTTTTGTTATAATTAAACTGGCCTTGTATTGCACACTGGCCTGTAGTGGACACAAGTACTTACCCTGGGGGGATTCCACTGATTTGAAAGGCGTTACTCTGGTCTTACCCCAGTGTTGCAGAGAAGGATCAGGCTCATTGGGCCCAATTCTTCTTTCGCTGCACCTGTGTAATGCTGTAAGGTGTAAATGGTCCCGCTGCCTCTCCTGACATTATGGAGCAAGCGTGTGTTTCCCCCCATTTTTCGATTTTCCAGTCCAAAGCCGACATCGCTCTCATAGGCAGCCTTTTCTCTACAAGGTAGCCACTTCAGCAATTCAGTAGCCACTGTTGTGACTATGCTTCAAATCAGAGAAGAGTTGTTAGCCACACAGAATTTGATACAGTTGGGTATTGCCAGCCTGCAAATGGAGCTAAAATGGGGGGGAAACTGCTATAAGGAGCCATGTGCAAGCCCCGTAGTGTAGGCGTGAAGCTGCTTTCCTGACAGGTGTCTTGCTGCTTGTGAAGTCCGAGGCCCAGATGTCTTTGTTTCCTGCCTTGTTTCCTGCCTAGCTCATCATTGCTCATTATTTGCTATTCATCACAACACAAGTCTATCCCCTTTCCCAGTGCTGGAGCGGTGTATTCCCACAGGGAAGGGCCCAGCTCACTGGACAGGCTTTCCATTCATAAACTTGGCAATTTCAGCAGTTTTTACTTCCGCTCCATAATGAAAGCGTTCGCTCTTGAACTGTACCAAGGTGTCTCCCACGCATCAACAGATTCATTGTCTCTTACCACAAGTCATTACAGGCTTTGCTCTGGCAGTTCAGCAGTGCTTTGGCTATTGGGCCAGAGAGAACAGCATGGAGGAGATGAGTCCATCTGTCTGAAGAGGGGCCAGCAGAGACTAGCTAAACTGCTGGCCCTTTTCCCTGTCATGGAAATACTGATGCTTCCCTGGATGAAACAAAATGTGCAGGTTCAGGATCAAAGACACAAGAGTTATGTGGCTGACAGAACCTGAATTACGACCAGAAGAGATGCACATTTACCTACTGCCCATATCCATATACATTCTATGCCAATGCCAGGAGAGAGGTCCTGGAGGCCAAATTTAGGCTGCAAGGTAACAGATTAAAGTCCAGGACCTCCATGGTAGCATTCTCTGAAATGCATCCACTTCCACGTGTAGTTAAACAAACAGAACTGCAGGGTCTCAATGTGTGGATGAAATAATAGTGTTTGGAGGAGGGATTTAAGTTTATTAGGAATTGGAACCTTTGGGGAAAGGAGAAGCCTATATAAGAAGGATGAATGCCACCTAACCCAAAATGGAACCAGATTGCTGGCATGTAAAATTAAGAAGGTCGTAGAAGAGTTTGTAAACTAAGGGTTGAGGGGCGGGGGGGAAGCTGACAGGTGCAGAGGAGCACAGTTTGGACAGACACATCCCTTGGGGAGGATTTTTTAAAGGGGATACTCTATATTCTAGTAAAGAGAGGACAGGAGTTGATAAGGTACAAGTAGGAACTGAAGAGAAAAAGTCAAACCAAAAAGAGTCCCATTCAATTCCAAAATTCCAGAGACAGTGACTCTCAGGCTTGAGATCTGTACAGGGCAGAGAATGGGGATTGGGCCGTCGTATGGGGCCACCAGACATATATGGTACATTGTACATAAAGTAATTATTTGGATTCACACCATGGTTTTCGGTCAATGATTTCAAAATAATGCACAAAGCTGGGTAAGTACCATGATCCCCTTTTTACAGATGGGGAAACTGAGGCCAAAAAAGTTCATTGATGCTCAGCATCATTGAGTTAGGAAAACAATATCGACATCTTCTAACTCCCAGTTCCATCCTCTAGCAATGATGTTACTGTGATGGGCTGGACCATAGAAACCCTCCTGGGAGCTGCCACTTGATGTGCCAAGACTACTTCTACCTCTGCTTTCCCGGCCAGCTCGGGACCCCAGCTGACACTCCAGTCTGCCCCAACAAAGACCCAGGGTCTGAGTTACTTGAACTAAAGCTTCAGGTTTACCTGAAGGCAGCTAACAGGTAACACTCAGATGCCCAACTCCCAATGGGGTCTAAACCCAAATAAATCCGTTTTACCCTGTATAAAGCTTATACAAGATAAACTCATAAATTGTTACCCCTATAACACTGACAGAGAGAGATGCACAGTTGTTTGCTCCCCGAGGTATTAATACATACTCTTGAGTTAATAAGTAAAAAGTGATTTTATTAAATACTGAAAGTAGGATTTAAGTGGTTCCAAGTAGTAACAGACAGAACAAAGTAAGTCACCAAGCAAAATAAAATAAAATGCCCAAATCTATGTCTAATCAAACTGAATACAGATAAGATCCTCACCAGTTCCAGAATGTTCCCTTTCACAGACTAATCTCCTTTTAGCCTGGGTCCAGCAATCACTCACACCCCTTGCACACTGTCCTTTGTTCCAGTTTCTTCCAAGTATCCTGGCGGGGGTGGAGATGCTCTCTCTTTAGCCAGCTGAAGACAAAATGGAGGGGTCGCCCAAGGGTTTAAATAGACTTTCTCTCGTGGGTGAGAGCCCCTCCTCACTGCTATGCAAAGTCCAGCTCTGAGATGGAGTTTGGGGGTCACCTGAGCAAGTCACATGTCCATGCAGGACTCACAGGTTTTACAGGTAGCATCCATTGCTTACATGCAGCCTTGGTCCTCAAGTAGACTTCTTATGTGGATTGGAGCCTTCCAAGATCCATTGTCCTTTAAGTGTTTCTTGATTAGGTACTTAATTTCAACATTCCTTTCCCCAGGAACTGACCAAATGCTCTACTAAGGTTATTTAGATACCAAGCCAGTACACAGCCAACATTCATAATATTCATAACTTCAAATACAAAAATGATACATGCATACAAATAGGATTAATACATTCAGTAGATCATAACCTTTATGGAGATATGTTACATGGCATATGTAGCATAAAACACATTCTAAGCATATTTCCATAAAGCCTTATGGGAGGTACTGTCACAGCTACCTCCCTTGAGGGAGTCTTGGGGGAAGTTTTACTGCTGCCTTAGAGAAGCACAGAGGCTGACTAGTGTGAACCCCGCAAGGCTTAGGGAGCATTAGCTTGCTTGACATTGTCTTATTTTGAGATCCCGGAACAAACCTATTAGTCCAAGTGGTGCCCAATACATTCCCTTTCTGCAGATACAGAAAAGAGCATAAATAAGAGCTCTCAGTGGCTACCCACTCACCTGGTCCTAAATTTTGACAGCCTCTTAAACAGAAGAAAATAAGCACTTCCTGTTTGCATAAAAGTGCCTGAATCAGTCAGATTTAAAGCTCTCCCAAAAAGTTTCCCACACCTCAGTGCCATGGTCAGGCTATTTTAAAATGAACAGCGCATCATGAAGAAGGGGAAAATACATCTGGGATCACCGAAATCACCTCCGAGCATGGGAAGAAGGCCCCAGTCCCACTGATGACAAACTGGTAAGTCACTAGGATCAGGGAGGGCACTGGCAAAGGATGTGTACGGTGGTAGGCTGAGTCTGGGGTAGATCCGTGTTTCAGTTGTACAAGGAAAGGGAAGCCTAGGGACCTTCCTGGTTCTCTCTGTGAATTGGAGAGGGGCCAAGGAGGTGGATTTACCCTCGCGCCTCTCATTGTTTATCGTGGACTTGAGTACCCACTGCTCCCATTGACTGCAATTGGATTTTGGGTACTCAGACCTTCTGAAACACCGGCCCTAGTTGCATTCCAACAGCGCCAAGAGGTCCCTGCAGAGCTCAAAGCCCCGTTGGTGCTCTCTGGCATTCCTGGTGCATGGCTACTGGTGCACAGATACTGGTGCACACGCACACCCCCAACTGGTTGTGCGATGACAGCTTGGGCGCTGAAGTGCCAGGGTTCGTTGAGCCGCTGCCCCTTGACAATCAACCCCATAATGCCCAAAACTGCACTGGCTGATTATTCCCTTTTATCTGAGACACCTGCTAAGTGGCAGGGCCAGCTATGCCAAGGACTTCAACAGAGATACAATGCTATTTATTCTAAGAGTCACGGTTTTGCCAATAAGGATATATTTAGGACCTGATAAACTGGGGCAGGCAGAGGCTTCTGAAAGTATAAGAAAGGAGAAAATATCAATGGAAGAGCAGCCTGGGTTCACCTTCAAGCTCATAAACATTGTCAAAGGGTCCATTATTTCCAGATACAGAGAGCCCAACATATCGTTTTTACGCTGTACTCACAGTTTCATCAGGCAGGTCATGGAACACTTGAATGTTTAATTTCCTCCCCTGCTTTCCTCCTTTCTTGGGTTCTGAGGCTAGGAGCTGGGAAGATCATTATTGTATCACACCAAATTAATAGCCTCTTTCTGGAGTATTTGGAGAACGGTTACCTCCCCCACCCCATATTTCTACAAACCTTACACATGCAGCATTGCTAGAAGAGCTCTTCGTTGGCTGGACTGACTCTGCCTATCAGTGCATATAAAGTGGTGATCAACATGAAGATCCAATATATTACACAACCATTCTTCCACAAATTGAGTAGGCTCCTAACCCTGCAGGCCTCCAGAACTGAAATAGAACAGAAAAGAATGCCAGCTGGCAGGCCTCAAATTCTTAGATTTCTAGCTCTTGCCAAGTTCCCTGCATTATCAAGCATGCAGCCATGTGGGTCATTACAGTTAATGGCTTTTAAAAGGCATCCCTCTGTCCAGATTCATTTCTTTTGTTCATCGGTCTCCACTTGCCCCTGCCATTGGTCTAGGCCACCATCTTTATTTTCCCCATCAACCAGTTTCATTAAAATAGTTTCCCCTGTAGAATCCAGCAAGGATGCTGAGGATTATAAAATAGCTCATTTTCCATTCACAGAACCCAACTGATGCAGCTGAAGTCGATGATCGGCTTCAACATGAATTAAATGGTGCATCTCAGGGCAGAATTAGGCTACGTGAATGGAGAACTTGATGCTTGGGACAGAACTGTGGACAGTACAAGTGCTCAGAGCAAGGATCATACCAAGAGTGGCAGGCACATGGACAGACCTCTGGGCTTGCATAGAGCTCGTTGACTTACATGAGGCTCTGTGTTTGGGTGTAGGTGCCACCTAGACAGAACTCCAAGTACCATCAGGGTCTCAGTGAGGTTGCCTTGACTCCTACACTGGAAATTTATTTTTTCCCTTCCACCATTTTCTGCTTCCAACTTTACTCTGTGCTGCAAATTAGCATTCTCCTTGCACAAGACATCTGTCTGCCCACCTAGCCTTTTACGCTGTGGTCATCACAGTGTCATCGGAAAGCCCAGCTAGCGTCCAATCCTTGTTTCTCCTGCCTCTGAACAGGGAGTTCATTATCGAGCATTTGTTCATTATGATCATTTATTAAAGGGTGGGTCCCCTCACAGCTGCTGTCTCTGTCTCTCCTGATAAAGCCGTATCAGCACCAGCAGTCCCATTGAAGCCGAGAGATCTCTGTGTAGCAGTAAAATTCACTCCTCTGCAGCAGCACAAGGCCTGTAGACCACGTTAGCCACACTTGACTCTACTTCAAGGGCTTAACTGTTGCATGGGCCTTAACTCACCGTTAGGTCCTATCATTTGGATTGCTGTCCAGAATCAGATGCCAGATCAAACCAAGTTCAATACCACTGATCAGTTTGCACTCGCTAGATGCGACTTTACCATTACACACATTGAATCTAATTCCCACGTTAAGTATCCTCACACCTTCGTGTCAACTGTCTGAAATGGGCCATCTTGATTACCACTACGAAAGTCTTTTTTTCTCCTGCTGATAATAGCTCGTCTTAATTAATTAGCCTCTTCTTGTTGGTGTGGCAGCTTCCACCTTTTCATGTTCTCTGTATGTATATACATCTTCTTTCTGTATGTTCCATTCTTGCATCTGATGAACTGGGCTGTAGCCCATGAAAGCTTATGTTCAAATAAATTTGTTAGTCTCTAAGGCGCCACAAATATTCCTGCTCTTTTACCAAAATTAAGAAACATAAAAATAGCCATGGCTTGGCAGAAAAGTTTCCACCTCATGATTTAGCTTAGAGTTCTGCTCATTGAAACAAGATCTACACCAAAGGTGTGAAGTATCAGAGGGTAGCCGTGTTAGTCTGGATATTTCCATTACATGCATCTGAGGAAGTGGGTATTCACCCACGAAAGCTCATGCTCCAAAACGTCTGTTAGTCTATAAGGTGCTACAGGATTCTTTGCTGCTTTTACCAAAGGTGTGAACATTTCCTGCTACTATTGTCTTAAAGTCATTCACACTACTACAAGGAACTTTCCAGCCCTCAGCTATGCACTTTCAGGGTGAACATTTCAAACAAAGAGGTTCCACAGTCAGTCACAAGCAAGACTTTTCAAATGGGGATGCACAAATATTGCAGGTGGCAAGAGAATCTCTAGAGTATGATTTTTACTACTTCTGTCAGAGGCCCCAGTCAGGATCGAGGCCTCATTGCACAATGCACAGAACGAGTCTGGAGCAATATCTGTTTGTAGCTGTTACCCTACATCCTCAGAACGTTAGCACAGTTCTTTGCAGGAATGCAAGGGATCTGTGAAATCCAAACATTTCCCTTGTCCAAACAGATCAGGTCAGACATGTTCTGGGCAAATTGTAAAAGCCCGTTTATTCAGTTCAAGACAAAGATACCAAAAATACTTGATTTACTGCCTCTATCTAAATACTCAATGTAGCTCCATACCACCTGTGCCATATTTTGGCCTGGAAGCAACATTTTAAGTCTGTAATATGAATGCTTTGGTAAAGAAGTTGATAATGGAAATGCCAGTGGTGCCAATAATTATATAGCTAGGCACTATTTCTTTAGAGAAACAAGGTAGGTGAAGTAATATATTAATAAATCTTTTATTGGGCCAACTTCTGTTGGTAGAAGGTATAAGCTTACAAGGTTCACAGAGATCTTCTTCAGGACGGGGGAAGGCACCAGAGCATCTAAGCTAAATATAAGATGGGACACATTGATAAGTGTAAAGGGTTCACCCATGCTATAGGAGACCATTTAAAATGAAGCGGGTAGTTAAGGGTTAGCAGGCAGTGGGATGTGTTACAAAATATTGTAATGAGCCATACAATCAGTATCTTTGTTGAGTCCCTAATTTTTAGTGTTTAGCACAGTTATAAATTTAAGTTCCCAGGCCTTCCCTTTGAAATTGTTGTGCAGATTTCCTTTGAGGATGCGGACTGAGAGGTCAGATAAGGAGTGATCACTTTGTGAAAAGTGTTCACCCACAGGTGAGAGGGTGTTTTTGCCTTGTATAATTTTTCTCTGTTAGTTCATTCTAGAGCGTAGTGATTGTCTGGTATCACCCACATTGTTGTTGTTGGGGCATCTGATGCATTGGGTGAGGTTCCCCACATGCTATGATAGGCATGTGTAGGACCCATAATTCTTGAAAGGTCTGTTGTGGAGGGGGGTATTGATGATCATTACAAAGGAGTTATGTCCACAGATTTTGCATCTGTTGTTATAGCAGGATCTAGCACCACTTTGAGTTGGTGTATCTGTGGGGAGCTCGCTTTTGATGTCGAGCTTGGTGAAGCTGGAGGATTGTTTGAAGGCCAGAAGAAGGGGTTCAGGGAAGATTTCTTTCAGGATGTGATCCCCTTCAAACAGGGGTTGTAGTTGTTTGATGATACCCCATGTACATTCCGGTGTGGAGTGTTAAGTGATAACTAGGGGCACGTGGTCAGGGAGGTTTCCTTTTCCTGTATGGAAGCAGGTTCTCCCTGGTATTTGGGTGGCCCTTTCCACAACTTGATCTATGCCTCTGGTGGAGTGTCCTGGTTTAGTGAAGGTGGTTTTAAATGTATTTAGGTATGTCCTCTAGACTTTCTCTTTGAAGAAAATTCTGTGGTATCGCTGAGCCTGGCTGTAGATAACATTTTTCTTGGGATGTCTGTTGTAGTCATGGGTCTTGTTTATAGCCATTTGTAGGGTTCCATTGTTTAAGCTGATTGTGGTGTCCAGAAAGTTGATGCTGGTGTGGGAGCGTTCTAGAAAGAGTTGGATGGACGGGAGGTGGTTATTGAAGGCGTATTGGAAATCTATGAGGGAGTTTAGGCTGTATGTCCACAGGATGACAAGATCATCAATGTAACTCAGTCAATCATTGGTTTCTTGGTGCATTTTCCAGAAAGTTTTCCTCAAGGTGACCCATGAAGGGGTTGGGAAATTGGGGAGCCATCCTCGTACTCCTGGTTATCCCCATGGCTTGGACAAAGTGTTTGTTGTGAAATGTGAAGTTGCTGGGGTGAGGATGAAATGGATGAGTCTGGCAATGTGTTTGGGGTGGATTTCTGAGCATTGTATTTGAGGCAGTCAGTGATGCTGCTGTGGTGAGGGATGTTGGTGTATAGGGAGGCGACATCCCTGGTAGCAAGGATAAGGGAGATTGTTAATGTTGCAGTGTTTCTGGAGGAAGCCTGTAGTATCTTGGAAGAAGCTGGCCCTTGGTATGGTGAATAGTTAGAAGATGGTTTATATGAGTCCTGTCCCTCAGTAAGAGTGCAGTGGCCAGATATGACTGGTTTGCCTGGGTTCCCTTATTTGTATGTCTTGGGAAGCATATAGAAGGTCCCTGGGGTGAGTTCATGGAGGAAGAGGTTGCAGAACTTGTCTTAGAAGTGTTTGGGGAAGGATTTGATGGTATCTTAAAATTCCTGTGTAAATTGTTTTATGGGCTCTTCAAGTTCTTTATGGTAGGTGGTGTCAGAGAGTTGTCCATTGGCCTCATTGATGTAGCCTTCAGTGTTGTGGCCTCTTATGTGCTGGTTTGATTGCTATCTATTGGTTGGATTTCAGGGACTTTATAGCTATCCTTCCAAAAGCAACTTTAATTCATAGCTCTGCTAAACACTAAACACCAGGGATTCAACAGAGATATTGATTTTATGGCTCATAACAACAATTTGTAACACATTCCACTACCTACTAATGCTTAAAAGGCCGCTTCATTTTAAGTAGCAGGAATTATGCAACCAACAGGCCTTTAGGCTCAGTCAAGGCATTTTTAATTTGTCAGTCCCTGCATGTCTTTCTCAGGTATCCTGAAAATAGCTGGTTGCTCTGGAAATGAGTCAACCCTTCTCCAGAGAGGAAGTAAAGTATCTGCGCCTAAAATATTCATATCTACTTATGAATTTGCAGAGGACATTCAATTTAGTAAACACATTGTATACATGATTTTATCTTTGGATTCTCATCATCCTTCCCCTCATTGGTTCAGTTGCTTTCCATTCAAATCATAAACAGCTTCGATTTTTATATTTTTGCTTTTTATTTTGAACTGAGATGTTACTTAGTACAAGGATGCTAAAGATCAGTAGAAAGCCTTTTTAATATGAGACCATATATGATGGTAGAAAGCAGAGTGCTCCTCCAGTCATTCTGCTTCATTAACCTTTTTACAATTGCATGCATTATTCAACAAAAATGTAACAAGCGAAAAGCAGGCTGTACCTCTGTTTGCATGTAAAACTCCAGAAGAGAACTAAATTGTTACAATTGGAAACCTGCCACTATTACTTGCAAACTGGCTAGTATAAACTCAGCAAAGGCAAAGTTATGTCCTATCTTAGCTGAAGTCAGTTAACGCTTAACACTGTTGTCTCCTGAACTAACACCAGCACGTATAGTGCATTATGTTTTAAAATCACCCTAACCTGAGTAATCAGCGTAGCCCCCTTTGTAGAGTAGTTAAAATAACTATTACAGGCTTATGTAACTCATCCAGGATCATTTAATACAGCAGGCTTTTTCCATTCCTTATAAGTATAGCCTCAAAGAGGCCAAGCACGACAACCTCCATCCCCTTTGAACACCTTTTCTTCCCTTCGTTTGCTTTTGTCCACAGCTTTTAATGTCCTGAAATACACACGACTAAAATACAAAGTGTCCTAGAGTTGTAACATTTAGAGGAGAAAAATGTGTTGGGATTCAGTGTGCCAGGCAAAAATACATTGATTAAATCAACCTGTCCACAAAGCTAAAGTGAAAGTAACACATAACAAAGTAAAACTGCTGAGTCAGCTGCCCATTGCCTCTATAAGCCACCTGTATATAGAACTGCCAGCTGAGTAGGGCTGAAAGGAGAATTGTTCAAATAAGAACAGGTGGGGGGAAATCAGCTATACAAGGCCAAAAAAATCTCGACACAAACTTTCAACCACAGACCATTAGGCACAGTCACCTCTCCTACCATAAGTGGGCACAACACCATCTGCACATTTTATTTCCAACCCTAAAGATACTGCAGTCAGAATGTTTTGTAGTCACTGGAGTGGAACATACAACCGTTATCTATTCCTTTATATCTTAATTATGTGTATTTCTCTGAAGACAAAGTTAGATTTTAAACTGTTTCTTTAATCAGATGTTAACATT
The DNA here is from genome assembly GCF_007399415.2 of Gopherus evgoodei. NCBI lineage: Eukaryota > Metazoa > Chordata > Testudines > Testudinidae > Gopherus > Gopherus evgoodei. The sequence continues at coordinate 7,556,831 of NC_044331.1, forward strand.
TTGCAAGACTTTTTTTTTTTTCTAAAGTCTTGGCAACAATAAATGGGATGAAAAAATTTGTCTGCAGAATGGACTTGCCTTATAAGGACTGTGTTCAAAAATAAATGTTCGTGTAACTAAAGTGAAAAATTTCTTCAAGGAACTGAGGAAAAGAGAAGTACGTATGTGACAGATACGGATGCAGAATTGCTATCACACAGAGAACTAACTTACCGGGCAAACTAATTTTTTTTAAAGCATGTGTTCTGATTGGGAGACCAAGTGTTAATATGCAGTTTTAGAGTTACTCACTGGAGTAGTCCCTTTGAGCTCACTGGGACTACTCAGGTGAGTAAAGGTTTCAGGATTGTCTCTGTTTGTTTCAGCGCTTTGTATTTACAACATACATAGGTAGCTTGAGCATCTCTCCAGTGGGACAGACATATTGCTCTCTTCAGTTATATACAGACACAGGGGAAGCATAAAAAGCCTAGAGATCAAAGCAATTCCCTTCTAGTCTGTGATGAACTGGGGGTTCTGTCTGTACCACTTCTGAATGATGGATGATTTTATGAAATTAATGTGTCATGGGAAGCCTACTTGTATGTGGTTCCACCCAGGGCCAGTGCAAGGATGTTTCGCACCCTAGGCGAAACTTCCACCTTGCGCCTTCCCCCCCTCGCACCCCTGCCCTGAGGCACCCCCCCTGCGGCAGCTCCCCACCCCCCACCCTCTGCCCTGAGGCACCCCCTCGCCCCAGCTTCCCCCTGCTCCGCACACAAGCACCCCAAGCACACGGTCACTGCTTCACTTCTTCTGCCTCCCAGGCTTGTGGCACCTAAGCTGATTGGCGCCACAAGCCTGGGAGGTGGGAGAAGTGAAGCAGCCACGACGTGCTCGGGGAGGGGGCGGGCCACAGTCGCTGCTGAAGAAAATGGAGCCCCCCAAATCCCAGCACCCTAGGCGACCGCCTAGGTCGCCTAAATGGTTGCACCAGCCCTGGCTCCACCATGAATGAGCAGGGTTGTGTCATGTTTCTGCTGGCCAGAGACAATGCTGAGTGAGCTGCAATCGTCTATTCAAAACAGAACACCTAGGGACAATGGGTTTGTTCCTGTAGCTGGGACAAGAAACTTCCTCCGGTTGTCTGAAGGGACTAGGGTTTGGAAGTAATGGAAAGTTACCAGGAGAACAAAAAAAAGCAGGTGACCCTAGAGAGTAAAGAGACTCACAGGAGGAGCCCAGGGGAGAGAGCCATTTTGCCCCCGATGACAGTGAGGGAGTCCGCTGCAGGGGCAGGGTAGGCATGAAGTGGAGGACATTGCCTGCCTGCTGGAAGACAGATGATTCCAAAAGACCTCAAGGGAAGGTTAAGCCCATGAGGGACACTGTATTTAGGAGGGTTTGTATGATCTGTACTCTCCTGTGCTTGATCTGTTAAGAGCGAAACCGTGTTCGACTGGGCAATGTGCGTGTGTTGACTGCATCACGACTACTGTGAGCCCCTGGGAAAATTAACCTGTAACCTAGAAGCTTCGCACCTTTTGGGTTGACTTTGGGAGAGGTGTGTGTTTAAGTACCGGGGAGTCTGGAGGGCCAGTGCTGTGCTCAGAGGGGCTAGGAGGGTGGTCAGCAGGTTCCAATCCTTGCAGGGGATGCCAGATAGAAGATCTGTCCCTTGAGAGTGTGCCGAAGGACCTCGAGATTGGGATAGTGGATGGGCTCTGGTCAGGCTCCAGGGAACCAGAGGACAAAGACTTAGATTCCCCTGACAGCAATCCTAGCGTGTGGCCAGGCAGGAATGCTCATCAGGATCTGTGACACAGACATAGATGAGATAATCAAGACTTCCTGAGAAGTGTACCCGGTCTATGGCATGCCATAACAAGAGAGAGTCTTTGCCCCAAAGAGTCCACATTCTATTTAAAACAGACAAAGAATGGGAAAAGTTTACCTCCATTTCATAACTGCAATTAAGAGATTGTACCAGGTCCCACGGGAAGCCTGTAGCAGACCTGGGAATTGAACTCCGGTCCCCTCGTCAAAGTCTAGTGCCTTAACCATGAGATCATCCTCTCTTTCAAGAGCCAGTGTTCCAGCCCTGCTGTGACACCTAAGGGGGATGGTTGGACATCAAGCAGTAACAGAGGGACATTTCCCAAACAACGATATTTAAAGCTATAAATGGGAAGATGGGGGAGAAATGTAAGGACAGATTGTTTAACTCAGCTGAAATAGATTGGACTATGAAAACGCTTGGAAGGACACAATGGAAAATGGTAAATATTTTGCAACTAATTAAGGACTGTCCCTGCTAAGTTGTGCCAGTTGGCATTTTCATAGGAAAAGACACATTAAAAAAAAAAATTCCCTGCTCACAAGCAATTACAGCTATGACTAATTCAAAGGAAAATCAAATGCTTGAGTTAATTTATGTGACAACATTCTCCCTGTAATGTTGCAAAGGGCAGAGAGACACCCAGGAAGGTGATTTGGATCAGTTACATTCTTTGTATGTCAGTTACACCAGAAAAAAACCTACATCCAAATTTTCCAGATCTTGAAGACTGTGCATTAACTTGATTATTTGAGCCACTGCTTCCCACCTTCTGGAACTGTGCCACTTCTCCACACTTCCTTCAATTGGTCACAGAGCAGAATCATTCCTTCAGTTCTCTTCCAAATTTCATGGAAATTCCTGTACATGCAGGGCATAAGACTTGCATAAATCATTTTTCACCTTACAGGATAAACATGATATATTAGTTATCAACAAAATTACAACAGAAGCCTGTTTTCTTCTCTTACACTCAGTTAAATATTATATTCATTTTACCTTTCTCCTTTTAAATGGGAAGCCAATGTTATTTGGCTGAAATCTAGAATTTGGTTACACACTTCAGACAGGACCAAGTCAAGGTGGACTCATCTCAAGAAAACAGGAACTAATTTTCTGGGGAAATGTTCTGCTTTTATAAAAAAAACCAACCTCGTCTGTTGGTTTGTGTTTTGTAAAGTTCACATCTGGTTATATTTGCTGGTACTGTGCTATAGGAAAAACGGAGACTATGCTGTATGTGATCCCAGAGTGACTGAGGAGGCCATGTTTTGCAAAGCCTTGTAAGCCATGTCCCGGTTTTTGCAGAATTTAAGCCACATGGGGGCTTGGATCCAATTCCATTTTATCCAAAAGAGTGAGATAATCAAGGTGTGCATGTGGAAAGTGGGGGTGCAGAGAAAAATTTCTGATATAAAGCCACTGTCATGGTACAGTGACAAAGCCACTTGTAATAGATGTTCACAGAAAGTGGGGAGAGAATGAGATGCAACTTTAATGGTTTATTTCTGAGGGGCTGTAGTCATGTCTTTCACTAAATTAACAGCCTGCATCTAGAATGAAACTATGAGGCTACGGTGTGGTCAATCTAGAAATGAAAAGATGCCACTGTTACCAGAGATTTGGTCATTGTGTTCGTGTCATCAGCTCTTCTAGTGCCTTATCTCTGTGATTCTCATAAAGCAGAAGAACCTCTTTGATTTCAGCTTGCTGGAAACCCATATCCTTAAATTGCACTAAAAGATGCAGGAATTCAGCTGCCTGGGGGGGAAAAAGGAACAGAAAAGGAAGTTATTTTATCATTGTCGATTCAAGGGGAATTTATTGTAAGGTTTCAGAAGAAGCAGCAGTATGTGAAAAGATGCAACCGAGCTATATGATCTAGCAGGATTAATTACATTTAAAGAACAATGCTGAACTCAATGGTACAGAATGGGGATGGTAAAGCCCTGATTCTGAATACTGCTCCATACAGGTGAATTCCTATGCTTAGGCAGGGCCCCAGGGAAGTCAACGAGGCTCCATATATGTGCAGGGGCTGCCCCTGCAGAACTGGGAACAGAACAGTTTGAAAACCCTGGGCCAAAGTCACCACAGATAAAAGTGGACACCAGTCCACTGACTTAGTGGAGTGACACCCACCGGTACCAGTGGTAAATCTGGTCCCACCTCTCTAAAAGGCAGAAAATGTCCTTTTTCTGGACACACTCCATGGACAGAACAGACAGAGGGGCTAGTTTTTAACGGCAGGTAACACCTATTGTTTCTTTATTTCAATACTGTTTTATCATAAACAGTCACACACTTCACCAATTCTCAAAGGGTGTCAATCTGGTTCTAAAGTGGCCCCTAGCCAATAGTACGGTGAAATACTACTAATTTGGGGGGAAATATTACCATTATCAGATAATATAAAAGAATTTCAGTCTACATTACGAAATACGGTAGTTACATGAAAAAGATGTATCAAATCAGAAAAAAATACTGAGCACCAGCTGGGATTTATTTTTAGTGCTTCTCCCCCCTCCCCCATACCCTTCATTCTTGCACCAGATCTTCACTGGCCTCAGTATTTTCCACAGCCTCTTATCTGCAACTAGGTCAGCAGAAGGGAAAGGTGCAATCCGGTGTGTTGTGAAAGTTGGAATTATGCCAAACAGTCCAGACCCAAAGTTCAGTAGTTCTTATCCTCTTCCGTGCCAGCTTTTCACATGGGTAGGGGCACCTCTCAACACCCTTGGCCAAAAGTGACTTCATAAATGCCAACACACACTGTCACAGTGCCACCTGGGGAAAGGAAGGCACACAGGGGAGAGCCTGCATACGGGCCTTGGCAACTCATTGTGGAACTAGTAAGCAGATGGGCCACTGGGGAGGCTGGTGCCCATGCAGTATAGAATTCATCAGTGCACGGGCTATGAGACCAGAGTGCTTCCACTGCAAGGGGCGGGGGCAGTAATGGAGCCATTCACCAATATTCTGCACTCCCTGTGTGAGGCGGAGCTGGATTCCTCAACAGCTAGGTGTAGCCCACAAGGAAAGGGGTTCTGGAGGTCGTGCTGGGGGTTTGATTCAGTCCTACCTCTAATACAAGGCCTAAGCAACATTACTCTTTGCTCTGAAGGCACCTAACTGCTTCTGACCTTCTTTTCCGCGTACTGGAACATTTCCATTGCCTCTTCCACCTGCCCCTCTTCGTAGCCCTGTTTCAGCAACCTGTCGCAGGCACTAAGGTAACTGAGAAACTACAACAGAGAGATAGCAAGAAAGAAACTGGGTTAATCTAATCTCCGGGAGAGAGGGTGAGCAGCAATCAAAATCTATTGCCTGTATATGAAACCTTTGATTGAAGGAGTGTGCCTGCCCATCACTCCAAAGCCCTGCAATATGGAGGCTCCGTCTTGGAGGTTGTTCTTATGACTGAGGTGTCACCAGAACTCCTCGAGGAGATGAAGGTCTTATTACCCAGAACCAGATGTACAGGGAGGGACAAATTGTTCCATCGTCATGGACCTTTCCTGGTTGAGAGGCTGGACTCGAGTGGAGCTTTCCTGGTTGAGAGGCTGGACTCGAGTGGAGCTTTCCTGGTTGAGAGGCTGGGCCCCTTGCTTCACAAATTTCTGGCCCCACTGACTTTAGTAGGGCCAAGATTTCAGCCCTGCTATTGAATGAGGCTTATTTATGCAAACATTCCCTCAGTGTGGGCCAGATCTTCAGCTGGTGCAAATCAGGGTAGCTTGAGTAAGCTACACTGATTTATATCACCTAAGGATTTGGCCCTTTACTTTTTTTTTAAAAGTGCAAAATTTGATGTTTTTCTTAATCAAGCTAAATTCTTAGATGCCCAATGGTGCTAATGCTGGACTGTTCACATTGAATTTGGGATTGGAGAAGAGACTAGGATTGTAACAAGAAACGCATGGAATATAAGTAATTTGTGCATTGTACAATTATCCCACAAGCTGGCAAAAGCTGTATGTTATAGCCACACTTCAGGGAACTAGACCGTTTGTCTTTCAGTCTCCATTAAGGTCAGCTGTGGTTTTGCACCAGTTTTTAGATACGGAGTAGAAGGAGTATCACAAATTTAAAAAAAAGAGACGGGAAAGAGTCAACGTAAACTTGTGCCATTCAGTTTGTTGCCTAATGTTTTGTTCCTATGAGTTTTCAGTGACTCAGGCAGCAGGACTTTCATCACTTCCCTGGAGAAGATAATCATCTACAATCTTCCCATTCTCTGGGTGTGGGAAATATGAACAAAGAGAGGGACACCCCCTCCCCAGGGGAATCCAGAAATCTGAACTCTGCTTGATGTGGGGAAAAAGATTTTAAAGTTTGTTTTTTTAAAGACTGTATCATTAAAGTGCTAGATAGTGCTGAACTCTAACCTGCCATCAGCACAGTGTCACTCTTGATGTTCAAAACTTCATCCCTCTAGGGCCTTGCTCCAGAATACAGAGCAGAATATGCCCTGCACCCCAAGAGAGGCCTGTTTGCTGTCATTACTGAGAGTAAACAGTTATTTTTGGCTTTCCTCGTTGTTCTTGGAGTGCTGACAGCACAATTCCCAGTGGTATCTTATAAATACCACATAAGCCATTCACTGCCCAAAAACTTATGTGACAAACAATAAATTAAATATATAGTGATAAAAAAGCCAAGGCCAAATTCACCACCTTGGTGTAAGCGGGTGCAGCTGCACAGACTTTACTGAAGTTGTGTCTGTTAATGCCAGAGGAGAATTTGATTTATAATCTCCAAAGCAAAAGAAAATGAGTGGCCCTCTGCCAGACTAACAGCATCAAAGCCAGTAGAAATATTCAATAAAAAATCATAAAACTTGCTAAATGTCCACCAAAAAAAAGGCTTTCTAAATCTAAGAAAAATTTTTGGCCGAATACTCATTTCCCCTGCAGTGTGGTAATGAGGATTAAAAAGCACAACCTACATTGACTAAGTATTATCAAATCAAACATTACAGCCTCTATTTGCTTGCCATTGACATAAATAACTTGCTGTTTTTATTTGTCTCATGTCCTTCCTTCCTAAAAAGCCAATGCTGTTGACAATATTTCTTTGGCCATTAACAGGGACATTGCCTACAATGTTCACTGCAGAAGCAAACAATTCAGAGAATCTGACATTTTGTGTAAGCAGAGGATGGAACTTGTGCAAAACTGGCATAAACAGGATGATTTCAGCATTATAAAACACCATCAGTAAGATTAAACAAAAACAGGTTTTTAAATATTGTGACTTATTGACCTCATGGTACAGTATAAACTAATCTTTTGCCTGTGGAGGTGGAGAAAGAATGTAGCTAGCTTGCCCTGGAGGAATGGATTTAGGATCAACAAGTTTTGCCTTTGGTTTTCAAGAATATTAATACACCCACAAAACATTAGATAGGCATGTTCTGCAAAACTAAAATTAAATACATACACAGTTTAATGCTTGCTTCTATCATAAGCTGTTCTCTCTGGGTTTTTTCCTGTGTTTTATAATGAGATTGAGGATGGTTATAAACACCAGGTAGCCTCAGTAGCATCTTATATCACAGAAAACTTCTTAAAGGGGCTTTATTCTGGCATTATAATCTTTGGAACATGAAGTTCTTCAGTACACTTGTAGCTCGGTAATTTATCTGTCCCATTCCCCCCTCAGCTTCGTTATGTTACCTGTCACGCTATGCAGAAAAATATTTGTTTTTTCATATCAAAGAAAAGCAATGCAATGACTCAAACTAAATCCACTCCACTTAACAAGCCCATGGCTTACACATTCCCTTGAATGTATTCCCAAGATTTCCATTACAAGTTTGTTTGACCTTCACTAAAAAGGCCCATCTCTCCTAGGCCACCAATTTCTGATGATTCCATAGGTGGCTGCTTAAAAGAACATTGCATTGTACACTGGTTTTAAACTCCCAGTGTCTTGCCAGCCAATTCAGAGAGCAGCCCATAAGTTCCATCCTCACAGCCAGAGATGAAGCACAGGAATGGTGTAGACTGCAAGATTAGGTCGAACCAAAATGGAGAAAAGTGATGGCTTCAGGATGAAGGACTGGGGAAAACCACTCTTCTTCCCTGGGAGCAAGCTTTGGACCAAGGGCGGGGAAATCCACTATTAAAAACATCCCTAAAATATTCTGTGTTACCAGAACAATAGGACAGTCAATAAAGTGGAATGACAGCAAATTTAAAACTGACAGAACTTTCTTACACAATGCATAATCAGTCTGCGGAACTCACTACTCTACAACGTAAAGTATAGTTGAGGCCAAGAGTTAGAGAATTTTAAAAAAGAATGGGCATTTATGCAGATAATGAGAACAGTTACATTAGAAACATAAAACAAAGCGCAGCCATACTGCGTAAGACCAAAGTACATCTGGCTCAGTATCCTGTCTTCCATCAGTGGCTAATGCCAGGTGCCCAAGAGGGAATGAACAAGGACTATCAAAAAGTTTTGAAGAACTATTACTTCCATGTCAGCCATAAGCCACCCACTAACTGATAGGGGTTAGGAAGAGACTTCCATTGTGGGCAGATTATTCCACAATTGCCCATCTACTTTGGAATTCTTCCATATCCCTCAGAACCATCTGGTACTGGTGACTGGTGGAGACAGGATACTGGATTATATGGACCGTAGACCCATTATGACAATCCCTATCCCTGTATGAGCCTTTTAACCATGTTCTTTTGTCAGAATTGGGGTAATGTTGCCTCTTTAAGGCTGATACCTTGAAAGTTCTTGCTTTGGGAATATGGGTAGTTTCCGGCAGATTGACTCAACGCCATAAAGAATGCAGTGATTTTTGGCTACTGTATGATGTTACTATCAATCACCCTGCCTGTAGCTGTCAGCACCACACTGCAACCCAGTGTGACACTAAGAAGTAATGAATAGTCTCGATTTTTCTTTTCAAACATTTTTCCTGCAAGGTCTTTAGCCTAATTTGGTCAGACTTACACTGGTAATTTGAGACTGGAAGTCTTCAGGGCTAACCATTGTATTTCCCTGTGTCTCTACACAACCAGAGAAGACAGAGATCACGCTGCTGAAAGAAAGAGACCAGCGCAGGGAGCAGAAGGATACAACCGTATATTTAGCTAAAGGCTGCACTGGTAACTTTCTGAGAACCTGAGTGCCACAGTCAATTTGCGTAAAATTGAGCAGATTGAGCCAACCTCATCTGTAATATGGAGCACTGCCTGCTGGGATGTATAGCTTCTGTGGGCTGTGCCCTCCATATTAAAGATGATGGCAGCCACGGTCAGGAGCACATTGCATGACTCCATCAACTACATAGGGCATGTAGGCTGCACTTTGCCCACTTCTCTGTGCCTGGCTTGTTTAAGACTTATGAGTAGAATAAATAATATTCACCAATCTGGATTACAGAACACTGCATTTAACAGCAGAACTGGTCTGGGAAGGATGATCTAATGCAGTGGTCCCTAACCTTTTTTATCTGGCGGGCACCGGGCGACAAGCCACCGAGGACCGTTGCCAGCGGAAAAGCATCTGCCGAGAAGCAGCAACGTCAAGAGGCATTGCTGCTAAAATGCCATCAAAAATCAGCGGCATTTCGGCGGCAACGCCTCTTGATGACGCTGCTTTTGGCGGCGATGCCTCTTGGCATTGCTACTTTTTGGTGGCATTTCGGCTAATGCTTGTCCACTGGCCAGTATGCGGATGCAGATAGATGCCCTGGCAGGTGCCATGGCACCTCTGGGCACCGTGTTGGGGACCACTGATCTAGTGGATAGGGTGCTAGCCGGTCACTTGGGAAGACCTAGGTCCAATTGCCTGCTCTGCCACAAAATTCCTGTGCGACATTCAGCAAGTCACATAGTCTTTCCTTAGGTCTCAGTTCCCCAGCTGTAAAATGGGATAACAGTACTTTCCTACCTCATAGGGACGTTGTCAGGATAAATACATTAAAGATTGGCATATGCTCAGATACTAGTTAGTGTACAGAAGCATCCAGTAAGATAACTATAAGTGATGCATATGCACTGGTGACAAATTAGAATCTTTTATGACCCAGTATAATGCAAAGGCATTATTTGTACATATTCAGTGACTAATCACAATTCTGAAACAAATTCTTTAATTCTGGTGAAAAAGCAAGAAATCTCAGAGGGAATTACACACTCCAGCTCTGACTCAATGAGCCACAGCGATCAGGGGCGGCACCATGTATTTTGCCACCCCAAGCACAGCAGTCGAGCGGCTTTTGGTGGTGCGCCTGTGGGAGGTCTGCCGGTCCTGCGCCTTCTGTGTACCTGTCTCTGAATTGCAGCCAAAACCGTGGGACTGGCGGACCTCCCACAGGCATGCCGCTGAAGGCAGCATGACTGCCGCCCTCATGGCGACTGGCAGGGCACTTCCCCGCAGCTTGCCGCCTCAGGTACGTGCTTGGTGTGCTGGTGCCTGGAGCCTCCCCTGATGGCGATAAATCATATGATCCAACGACCGAGAAAAAAAAATCTGTTAGCAAAAATGTTTCCATACCACGAACACAAGAAATCTGCCCTTCAAAATAGCATTGCGGTTTATGTCACTGATGTAGGTTTTCGGTTCTATACAATAAATAGAACATTATAAAACAGTAAAACAGCAACTATTATTGCCTGTGAGAAGGTGGCTGAAGATAATGCAAGCCAATTTTATTACTTAAAAATTGAAGATCCAAGGCAAAAATCCTGAATTAGTTCAGTTCTTATTATGACGCATGATAAACTACTGCAGTTTCCCAAAAGCAGAACTGGGCGTCTCTTTTAAGGCTTGGCTAGTTACCAGATGATATTGCACTAAAGCTTCTTACATGATTGTCCTTTATCAAGTATTTTCCATGCCATTTAAGTAAAGCAATACTGGCTCCACTAACCTGACCTAAACTTTGTCTTCCAGTCTTCTGGAGGGCGAGGATTGCTCTGCGTATCGGATAACCCAAGGCTATAACTGGCTCAATAAGGTCACGTTCCTCTTGGCTTAATGCCGAGAGGAGGTCAGCTGTTGAATCTGGATGAGTTCTGTGGGAACTTGGATGTTGCAGAGCCGCAGAAGGGGGTGGAAGGCAGGAATAGGGGCTGAGGGACTGAAAAATAAACACAGAACTTTATGTTCGCTAATTAAGACACATTCATTTACAAGATACTAGCATTTAGTACTATGGGGAACTATTAAAAGAATCCTTTTTCTCCTCTTCTGGAGCAACAAGGTAATTGTGGATGCTCAAAAGCAGCATTTGTTATTTAACATAATTTCATTAGACTGGGCAACCAGAGGAAAATTCCAATAAATGGAACAATACCCTTCTGGTCTTGTGTGTGAGCATATAAATAAATGATTACAGTATATGTTAGCTGTCATGCATGGGAGTTTGTATGTTACATATTCTGTTCAAATGTATTCTAAAGTTTACTTCAAATGACCTTACTGAGGTCAGAATTTATGTTTCCAGGGAAACGCTGAACAGACCAAGATGACAATGTCCACAGACCGGAAATTTGGGAAAACTTTAAGCTGTGCACTCTAAAAATAAAACAAACAAAAGAACCCAATCTAGTTATTATGCGGGGACAGCTACAACAATTTATCCACAAGCTCTCCCTTCAAATGAGACTAGACTTAATTAAATTTAGGCATTGGTTCAGATACAGATCAAAGGATGCTGATATAATAAACTGATCACATTCAGCTTCTAATTCTCAGGGAATCCTGTTCCTAACTCCAATAAGCTCTTTACTTACTGTTGGCTGACGAGGCAGGAAACGATTATAATATCAATGAGGATGACAGTCAGGTGGTCAAGTCTTAAAAAAAGTGACCCTCTAAACACTTGATCTCCTATTTAAGAATGTGTTGTGTGTATAAAGATATAAAACCATAAGCAAGAGAGAGAGAGACAAAGCCGTCTGAGATCCTAGAAAATGTCTCACGCTGAGAAGTGCTCATCCTGGTTAGGGGCTTATGGAATACAGTATGATGTAGATAGCTGAAAGATTGGGATGATGGGTAAATCATTAAATTTAACAATGATTAGTTTACAGAGTATGCATAGGCATATAACCACTCCATAATTCCGTCTCTAAATCTCACCACAAGTACATGTAACTTGACATTGCCTTTCATTTATTTGGTCACTGTACCCTGCAGCTTTTAAGTAACAAAAGTCTGACATCTCTCAAGTATGTTATAATCAAATTTGCAAAATTTAAGATGACAGGAACTAAAACATTCATTCTGTCATTTTCTTGGTACTTACTCTGTGGTGACATGATCAGACATTATAATGCAACTATGGAACTAGATCAGAATTATTTCATAATTATTCCATTTAGACTTTTTAAGGTGAATTTTGTGCAGTAAAAAGTGCCAGAATTGGCAGCTGTGAAGCTGAAGTCTTCTACCAACACAAACAAGGACAAAAGAGATAGTATAGTGCAGACTTCCACCCTGAGCTGCACCTTAGGGGTGAGAAAGCAGTTCATCTTCAGTTCCTTCAATCCATTGGCATCCCTTCTGAAACTGCCAAAAAAGCCAGCTGGAGAGGCAGCTGTGTGTGGGATACAACTAGAGATGGTTGGGAAATGTATTTCATTTCCTGCAAAAAATGTCAAAGAAACAAAAATTGTTTATATTTTCAGGTTTTCATTGAAAACCAAAACTTTTTCAGTTGTTGAAAACTGGTTTTTCTTTGGCAGATGTCAATAATCAAAATGGTTGTAGTTCTTGGATGAAAATGGAAACTGTCTCACAAAAACGTCCTCTAAAAGGCATTTTTTTCATTGAAAAAAATTTTCAGCAAAAAATTTTAGACCAGCTCTAGTGAAAATCTGTTCCCCAACCACTTATCAGACTTTCCTCAATTATTTTTTTCAGCCTCAACATATAAAGAAGGCCAAATGTTTATGACTTCCTCAGCTTCTAAGTTTGGAAAATCCTGCTCTAGGGCTTACATTGTCTTTTTTCTCTCTCACCCTTTACCCCACTTTGCATGGGGCTGTGTGACTACTACAGGTAGCATTGACAAAGGTACACAGCATCAAAAAGCCATATCTTACCGCAACGGTGGGTTTATGGTTTCTTATTGGAGGTATTGATCTAGCAGCAGCAGGTGTCCTGGGACTGCAGCAAGGGGTAGGTGGAGGTGTTGGGGTTAAAGTTCCCATGAAGGATACATCCGAGGCAGGTCCATATCTAAGATTTCTGCTACTTCGAGAGCGCTGGTAAAGAGAAAAGGGTCTTGGAGCCAGTTTCCTTTCAACAGACGATCTATTTAAAGGATGCACTAGAGCAGTTAACTTCTTTTTGGCTTCTTCCAACTCATTCTTCATATTATTAAATAAAATCATGGATCTTCTCTGCTTGATCAGATTTGTGGTAACTGGCTCGTAGCAGCAGTTTTCAGAAGGTGGATCTAGCAATACTGGAGAAGTCCTTGGCCTAAACTGGTGAACTTGGGAATACTGAGGCATGATGCTTTCAACAAATTTGTTGTCCAAAATGTTTTCTTCTTCTTTGTTGCTTTCTTCACCAGTAGTAGAGGAATACTCATCGTCCTCAGAATACTCATTCTTTTCAGAGTACCAGTCCTCACTTTCCATCTCAGATGATGCACCTCTGAGCAGAGGAGGGCCATATTTCAGATCAGCAGCACTTAGACTTACACATCTCCGAACAGAGGCTGTGTGTGTCACACTATCCTTTGCTTTCCCACTAGTTGTTTCCTCGTTTTGTGTATTGATGACATCGTTTTCTTTAGGATCAATCAAAAGCAGCCAGCAAGGTGGAGCTGTTGGCACAACGTCAGTAGTAACTTCATACCAGGGAGTTTCTTGCCCAGAAGCAGCCTCAATCCAGTAAAGCACCTTTTTTTCTAATGAGAAATCATGCTGTAAAATAGCAGTAAGCAGAATGATTCAGTATTTTTTTTTTTAAAAAACCTTCATGTGATGTCAATTAAAAGCCTTTTACGGGTTCAAACTTTCACTCTTACTTACCGAAGTAACGCTTACAATAGAACTAGTTGCAAGAGTAAGGGGTGCAGGACTGGTCAGGATGGGCCACATCCTCTGCTGATGTAAATCAGCAGAGCTCCAGCTCAGGCAAGGGAGTTACACCAATTTACAGTCTAGCCCAGTATCTGTAATCCTGAACATAGAACTGTTTCTGCCTCTCAGAAATAATTACATCCAACTCAAATAAATTCACACTGGAACTTCAAGGGCTTTTTTAAATCTTTGAATAATGCTTAGAAACCAACTAGCTTCCAGAGTTGAGCTTACAATCAAAGTCTTATGCCTTGTTTTCAGTATTTATCACCTACGATCCTGGGGAAGGGAAACACAGAACTGTGGACTGAGGGTGTTGGCATGGAAGTAGAAGAGGTACTATTTTAATATACTTCATTTTAAAATGCAAATATATTTGAGATGCAAGTCTAAAGACCTGATTGAGCAAATAAGTCTTATATCATGCCCTGGAGCTTGCCGGACTAGAACTCTTTTGGGCTGTCAGACAAAAATACCCCGCAGTCAGGCCACGAGTTCTGTTTTTACTACTTACATACAATCAGGCTTAGTACTTGCTAGTGTTATGACTGAATATGGACCTAAACCAAATCCCCAGAGCTAAAACACATCAAACTTTGAGGAAAGATTTTAAATCCAATCTTGCAGCTTTATCAAGTTCATGTGAAGAATAATATTGTTTTTTCCAAAGCCAAATATGAAGTTCAGAATTTGAGAGAAAGGGGCAACTGGAATGTATGTGCAAACACTAATGTGCAAATCAGGAGACTGCACACCTCTCAGTCTGCAATTACCTGTTTCACACATGTTGCATAAGGCACAGATGTGGCAATCTCCTTCAAAAAACTATTCTTAGTATATTTGAGATATTTAAAATAGGGAGCAAAGCAAAGCTGAGCAACATGAACTAGCATAAAAGCGGGATGCGGTTTGTAAAACTTTGCAGCTCCTCCAAGCAAGAGTATAACAGTGTCAATCTCTATTAGAAAGAGTTCTGCAGGCTTGCCAAGAATAAAGTGCAATGACTCCACCTATTGGTGACAACTTATGGAACATCTTTGAAACCAAAGCAGTTCTTTTTACAGAAGACTCCAACTAAAATCCTATCCATCCTATGGTTGAAACTGTGCTAGCAACAACTGTAACCTAGGAAATCTGCACTAGTAGGTTCTGGAAAAACAACAACTGCAATGATAGTGATAAAAAAGTACTACAGCCAGCCAGTGGGGGAAATCCGCAGCAGTTTCCTATGACTGACAAACCTGTTTAGCAACCAATGTGTCCATTTAAACACAACCTTCAACTCTCATGTTAACAGGGCCTAGTCTGTCAGAATACACCACACTGCAGCATATGTCCTAGCCAGCATGGGTAGTTTTGGCTGACCAAAATTCCCCTTCCAGTCCTGTGGCACAGGCCAAAGCAGGATCTGGGCTTTGCCCTACCAGTCTTTGGTCTTGCATAAGACTGCAAAAAGAGGTGTCAGTTTGGTCCAGGAAATAAATATTTCAAGGATATTTTTTTCCTTTTTAGTGGGAAAAAAACCTAAGCTACTCTTATTATCATCGATATTAATATTGGGATCAAAATTAACAAAGGCTCTTAGAACAGGGACTAACCTACCATTGTGCACATTAGGATCTCAGTGCAGTCAGGAATATCAAAGTCGGCTAAACTGATTAAGTTGGTGCCTTCAGCAGAGTCATCTTCAAAGCTCTTGGACATTTTAAAAGGTACGTCATCCAGACAGCTCATATTGTCTCTTGATATTTTGCAATCTAACAGAAAATAAGTAAATAAGAAGTCTCAGTAAATTTAATGTGAAACAGTAGGGCAATAGCATTTCACATGCCCGATCCTTAAAAAGACATGAAAGGTGAGGCAAAGTAGATATAGGTTAACGAACGCAAGTAAAAATAATGTAGCTTTTGAACGCAGTTTAGAGAGAAGTGAAAAGCACTATATGCTGCTGATTCTGGTAAAGTAGAAGAGCAGTGTATTTGGCATTAGATACTAGAAATATTTACATCAAGGGCTAAACTTTATTATTAGATGAAGGAATTTGTGATGAACACAGAATAGGGGCTCTGTGGTTCGCCCAGATCTCCAGAGTTCACATTTTGGATGATAGAAACAGTTGCAGAACCCAAATGTGATTCATGTTGAACATGTGACCACAATTACTTCACTTCACTCACAGAGGCCAGACTGTTGATCTTATGCCCTGTAATTCTGCTGCACATGTGGCCATGCCTGTCCTATGACCCACATGTGGTCTGTGCTCAACGCTACATTAGTGACATACTGTTCTTGTGCAGAATCAGGTCTGTTCACTCAGGCACCACCTTACGCTCGCTGAGGAACTGATAACTAGGCTTTTGCCATAGATGATTAAAGGAGACAGGTTTTTTTTCCACGTGCCAGTTTGCATTCTACTAAACAGACTTTGTAGGTTCCATGCAGTGTACATCTATACATGTCCACAATGTGCCCAGAGCCAGCTACTCTACCTTCTTGGTACTACATTTCTAACCTCAAGAGAAGTTCTTATGAAGAACTAGCATGCAGTTATTCTTTCATCCTTTTTCCAGAGAAGAGCCTGTAACCGCAACTCATTTGATCATTTGCATATGTGAACTTTCAGTTCGTTAGTTTAAATGGCTGTCCAAATCTTTGACAGCCAACAGTGCTCTCTTCTATCCCCTGATCAAGTGCCCTGTTTTGGTACCCATGGTAAGTGATAACTTGAACAGGTGGCATATAGTCCCAGTGTGGCATGGAGTCACCAAAGTCACCTCGACTCTAGCTTCATTTGCAGCATGATAAAGATTCATTCATTCTCCACTTCCATCTCCCCCCCGCCCATGGCTTGCCCACTTGGGGTTTAAAGAGCAGGCGGAAGGTGACTGCTGAGATGGCACTGGAGCATCTTAAGAGATGCACACAAATCCAGATGAGATTACTGGAAAAAGGAGAGAATTGCTGACATTACTGTTGTGCACTCACATATCCCTTTCTCCAGCTATGCCTCATTGGAGAAACAACTCCCACCACCACACACACACTTCAGACTCAAATGTATTTCTACGAGTTATTTAAACAAAAAATGCAGAATAATGAGGGTCAGCCCATACAGTTTATTTCTACGTGATTTAATCTCTCTCTCTGCCATACCAGTCATTTTCCTGAGTCCTTCATTTGGGAGGTTTTGCCCACATTGTTTTGCAGACCCTGCTACTGTGAGGGCTGAGATACAACCACACTTACTGTTAGAGGGATGTTGCTATTATATTATCTAGATAAACTTTAAAAGGAAATCAAATAATCTTTAGTGCGAGCAACTGTGTGTGTGGTCGGAATGGCAGGGAGAGAAGGGCAGAATCTGATGAACAGGGACTAGTGGCATGGGAAGTATTCCTACAATCGTGCCAATAGATTTAGGCTATGAATGACTCCGTTTGATGAAAAATAAAGATTCTGTTGCATAGGCAGATGAAGAATCCCAGTTCCCTAATTTCTTATCTATGATAGGCTGATAGATATTTTCCTTTTGCATAATGTTAACTGGCATGTCTCGACAGCAAGTTTTCAAACAAGACTTGGAATCTAAAGTCTGAACTTGTTAAAAAAAAAAATCTCTACACAGTGGTTCCTTATAATCTTTCTGAAGAAATAAAAAGTAGCTGGAATCAGGTCAATTTTCACAAAACTGTTCTGCTCATAATTTTTTCAAACAAGAGGGAGGGTATGTTCATTAGTGAGGATAAATATGTCTAAAAAGAAGCAGACTTTATACAAAAAGGACAGAGCACCACCATATATAAAACTAAGAACAATGTGGATGTAGCAAGGAAGAGGCACCTAATCAACTCCCAGCCCGACTTCCATTCATTAGGAAATAAGTTTAAATACTGCAGTTGCTAGACTAAAGTATCAGCATTCCTATACACAATTCCTAGATGCAATTGACCTAATTAACACTCAGTTTATATTAACATTACAGAAGGGTTGTTATTTGGATTGTCACTACAAGGATTATATGCATCCGGGGCTGTAATAGCCAGATGGACAATAACCAGCTTTGCAATGCTGCACATGTATTTTCACTAATACATTTCACGTGCGACAAGTTGGAATCCTACACAGGCATAGACCATCTGCTTCCATACGTAAGGGAGGTTCAGCATAAGCTCCAGCTTGCGTAAGTGTCACAGAAAAGCATAGCCAAACTGTATCTGAAAATCAATGATTGTGAAGCATTGGTCTCAGTTACCTGGATTGTATACACTGAAGAGTCCATATGTACGTAGTTACTATTACATTGCAGACATTGTGTGCTGCAGGAAGAGAAGGGTGTTCCTTTAGAGTTAAATCAGTGGTTCTCAAACTAAGGCCGCCGCCTATGTAGGGAAAGCCCCTGGTGTGCCGGGCTGGTTTGTTTACCTGCCGGGTCCGCAGGTTCAGCCAATCGCGGCTCCCACTGGCTGCGATTCGCCGCTCCAGGCCAATGGGGGGTTGTGGAAAGCAGCGGTCAGCAAATCCCTTGTCCCTAGTATAGACGCAGTCATACCCGTACAAACGTGCTTTATACCAGATTAGCCATTCCCATATAAAGAGAATAAAATATACTGGTAGAAGTGTATCCACAGCAGGAGTTGTACCAGTATAACTAGTTTGATTAAAAAAAATTCACCCCCCCAATCAAAATAATATACTGGTACAAAAATTGTTTGTTCATCAGACCTAAGAAGAGGTGACTACTAGAGACACACTAGATAATGGTCCATCAGCACTACAAATATTTTCAGAGGTCAATAGCTTGGATTATAATGCCAAATGGACCATTATGATATGTTGTAAAAATATATAACTGAGGCTTCCACTTTTAAGATCACAGGGAAGCCTGCCTGCCTGCCTAAGAAATAAAAGCAGGTACCAGCAAATACTAGTTTACACCAAAACACACTTGTAACAAGGATTCTGAACTCACTCATCCAGTGACATCTTCACATCACTCCTAATCATTGGATCCAGGCTGACAGATTAACACACATCAAGTCAATTAAAAAAAAAAAAGACACTTAGTGTAGGACTAGACAGAATGTCTTGCTGCCATACAAAACTGAAATTGTATTGCGACCAGACATGGAATTGGACCCAAAGGAGGCATGGAAATTTATATCAACCTTCTTTTGAGCCACAATATTTTTCTAAACCCTACAAGATTAACAGGCGTGTTGTGAGCAAGACACAAGAAGTCATTCTTCTGCTCTACTCTGCGCTTGTTAGGCCTCAACTGTAGTAATGTCCAGTTCTGGGCACCACATTTCAAGGAAGACGTGGAGAAATTGGAGAGGGTCCAGAGAAGAGCAACAAGAATGATTCAAGGTCTAGAGAACATGACCTATGAAGGAAGGCTGAAAGGGTTGGGTTTGTTTAGTATGGAAAAGAGAAGACCGAGAGGTGACATGGTTATCAGGTTATCCAAAAGGGTGTCATAAAGAGGAGGAAGAAAACTTGTTCACCTTAGCCTCTAAGGATAGAGCAAGAAGCAATGGGCTTAAACTGCAGCAAGGGAGGTTTAGGCTGGACATTAGGAAAAAGTTCCTATCAGGGTGATTAAGCACTGGAATAAACTGTCTAGGGAGGTTGTGGAATCTCCATCTCTGGAGATATTTAAGAGTAGGTTAGATAAATGTCTATCAGGGATGGTCTAGACAGTATTTGGTCCTGCCATGAGGGCAGGGGACTGGACTCGATGACCTCTCGAGGTCCTTTCCAGTCCTAGAATCTATGAATCTGTAAGATAGCACGAAAATGCCTGTCTGGACTCAGCTCAGTTCATAGGTTTATTCAGATTAGTGTTTATCTGAAGACAGATTATTTTAGAATCAAATCACAAACTTGCATACAATAGTTACTAAGCTACACAATATTTTAAGAGTTCCTCTTCAGCTGGTCGCTTAAACATCAAAACGTGTTCTTCATTTCAAAATCAAAATATTTTACAAGGAAAAGTAATAGTAGACAATGCTGCATATTTACTATATGAACTATATTTAAACTACATAACTGGAGTATACTTTGCTTTACATACATCAACTGCATTTTAAATTTTATATGTTCCTCAACAAGAGAGAAATATAAAGTTATGCGTACCTTAAAAGAAATCATGCAGCTTTTCCCATGAGGTAGAGAAACTTGCAATGTTTTACATACATTGGCTGTTTATCCACTGCTCAGTTCTTTAAATGCTTGCACATAAAAGAGTCAGGTGTCTGAGTCACGTTTCTACAGTTTTAGATTATAGCTGCCTAATCAGTTAGCCTGCATCACCATATCCTCTGACACAATAAGGAGCCTAACCACTTATGCTGATCATCCTCTGGTCGCTCGTTAAGTTTTATAAATTGGAGGCGCTGCTGCCACTGTTTTTATAGAACTGAAGTTTTGTTTTAGAGCAAAGGTTCTCAAAGTGTGGTCTGCAGGCCACCAGTGGTCCGCAAACTCCATTCAGATCGTCTGTGGATAGTTCCCTCTAAAGGTACATGCCTGGGCAGCCGCACACAAGAGAATGAAGGGCGACCCACCTAATTAGTGGAGGTGCACAGGCATGGCTCCACTAATTAGGTGAGTGAACCCTGGAGAAGACACATATGTAAGGTGAGGTGGTGGCCTTGGGGGGGGAGAGATAGGGAGTAGGTGGAAGGGGGCAGTGGGGTGAGAAGAGGGAGTGGGGGGAATTTGGGATGTGCAGGGCTGCAGCCGCCAGAAAAAGAGGCGACTTTCCCCAGCTCCAGAGCTGCGGCTGCTGGGGCCCTCCTTCCCAGCCTTAGCTCTGTGGTAGGGGAGAGACACCCCTCCTTCCCAGCCTCAGCTCAGGAGCTGCTGCGATGGAGGAGAGAGGGCACACCCATCGCACTAGAAAGGTAAGATTACCGATATTAAAATATGAGGTATCTGCTTTTATTTGTAGAACAAAAAAACCATTTTTTTATATAGTGCTTTTATCCAAAGCGCTTTACAATAGTTAGCTAACAGTACAAACAACATTTGGAAAGATCATTAAGTGGGCTGCAGAGACCCTCAGCAATTTTCAAGTGGTCCATGAAAAAAAAAAAGTTTGAGAACCACCGTTTTAGAGCAAATAAAACTCTAGAGTAAAGAAGATTTCCTGTACAACCCGAAGCTAAAAAGAGCAGATCTTTCTTTTCTCTTTTGTAAACCAGAAATCCTGGCATTCCTTTTAATTACTTTATGATGACCTATATCATATGGTGTTTACAGGTAATATACATGGAAGCAACAATTGCTGCATTTTCTCTGGCAAAAAGAGTCACACAGTCATTTTAACCCTTTCAAGTAATTCCCAGTGTGCCCATACTGACAGACCTCAGCTCCGGGCACAAGTTTCAGCTGAAAATTATGAACATTTACTTGTAAAGCCACAACACAAATGGTGTTGAATATGCCACTATATTTTAGTCAAGCATATGCTGATTTACTGATGCAGTTTTAGGGAGAAATGAATTTCATCACACGGTGTCGGAGCAGATACTCAGTTGATGTGTAAGTGAGTTGGAAAGATTAAATCCACTCCCTTGTGTTGGGGCTAAGATGCAGAGTTGAAGCCTATGGGCTGGAATAGCAACTGCAACTCCAAATCACTTCCATCGATCTGCTCGGCAGAACTAGAACCAGCATAAACATCGATCCCATTGCATGTCCCCATCACTGTCCTATATATTGGCCTGTACACAAAACAGCTGCAGACTCTTCTGCGGTGCTTAGGGAAAAGAGCTGGGGAGGTTTCCCTGTACAGCTACTTTGCCAGCAGCCCTCCCCATACTATGAAAATTAAGTGATGCAAAGGCTTCTGCTGGAAAATTTCACCCTCAGAGAACA
Organism: Gopherus evgoodei; assembly: GCF_007399415.2. Taxonomy (NCBI): domain Eukaryota; kingdom Metazoa; phylum Chordata; order Testudines; family Testudinidae; genus Gopherus; species Gopherus evgoodei. The sequence goes on from NC_044331.1 coordinate 7,578,599, forward strand.
GGTATTTGACAATTTCCTTTATTTATTTTTTTTTTAAAGTATAAAATGCACTTACAAAATGAGAGTTGTATTTTTGACCAAATTATATTTTACAAATGGTATCTACTTACAAAGGAAGAAAGTAGCTAGCTAGCAAGAACAATTACAATGAATTAGGCTTCAGTTTGTATTACTTTTTTTTCTAGTAGGCTTATTTATCAAGCTATATAGTCACATGGCTAGTCTACCTTTTTGAGCATAACAATTTGGGAGATATTCCCATTTTAGCACTCTTCAGATCAAAATGCCAAAAACTGCTACTTCCACCAAGCATTTAAAAAATCTAAACTCCAGTTTGCATTTTAAGGGTTTTGTTCAACTTGTAATTGCTAATGTCTACTAACAAAGTATGGAAAGAGACTGATAGTTATGCTTGATATATTACTAAATATGAGAAAAAGGTCTTGCTTACTAGTGATTTTTTAAAGTTCTGATGTCTTCATAACCTTGATTCCTGTTCATAAAATCAGCAAAAACATTTTAATACAGAAAACAGCAGAAACATCAAACTGAGAAAATGAGATTTACACTTTTAGTCTTTTTCCATTCAAGACCGAGTCAATATTTTAATACTGTAATTAAAAGATAGTTACAAAACATTAGTATAAATATACCAAAGAATTAAAGTGTCACAAACCCATAAAAGCAAGGATATTCAGAATAAATGCTGATGGCCACTCTTAGCTCATTCCTCGTGCCTAGGTATTACAAACTCCTCTAAGCGTTACAGTTTTCCGTACAATGGAGGAAATTCTCCACTCACTGTAGATTTAATGGGAGACGTGAATGCTTTAAATGAAAATAATCTCCAATGTGTTGCAATCACCTAGGAATTACACAATGATTTAAAGCTGGTGTGGCATAATTTATGAATTCTCTTTAAGGTGTTTATTAATAAAGAACTGCAATTGTGTTTGTGGTTCATTTTCTTAAATTAAAATTCCCACTGACTCCACTGTATGTAGTCTTGACCAGACAGTTTGAATTTATATAAATGTATTACTTTTACTGTATTTAAAAAAAAATAAAAAAATCACAGCATTGCTGATGTACAATTAGGATTGCCAGTATACTTCTATTAGTACCACACCCAAATACAATATAATGTAACAGATATTACATGAATATAGGCTCCAATGTCTAGTCTATAGGAAGATCTAGCACATACAAAATTTCAGGTTTTATAAACAAAGTGTCTCTTGGACACAGTGCAATACATGACTATACCGAGGGGAAAAACCTTTTCATTCTTATAACAAAACTGAAGGCAACACTTTAAGCCCTTCATTGAGGAAAAATAACTGTGATTTTGAACAGGAGACAATGAAAGAGCTAGATTTTTCAAGCTGCATGCATTTATTATTGCATGTATAATGCCCAAAAGCTGGCTACTAATCTGCCTGAAAGAGAGGCCATCTGTGGAGCTCACACTTTTTATTTAGAAAAATATTAAATGTGTGAGCTATGCTTGATGCATAATGGCTAAACAGCATATCAATATAAGTAATATTTAGCATTTTAAACTCACTATACAACATTAATCCTTGTGAGGTAGGAAATTATTCCTATTTAGCAGTTTGCTTAAATAGACAAAAAGAGTTTATTGACTGCCAAGGCCAAAAAACAAGCCAGTGGTAGAGTCAAGATTAGAACTTAGGTTGACCACTGTGACTCTTAGAAATGTCTATACTTATATAATTATGTGGTGTTGGCTGTTTTGTTTGCTTGTTTTGTGTTTTAAAAAGAGATCTTGAATTCAGGGTCAAATGTTAGATCGAGATTCACTGACTGATACTACTTTTGGGATAGGAATTTGTTTCAACATTAGTTTTCTATGGAAAGTCACCTCTTTTGGCAACAGTCATTCATTATCTCTACAACCAGAAGAGGGAAGAAAGAGATGACTGCTGAACTCAAAGCTTACATGCTAGAGATGTCCAATGTGAGCATTTTGATTGCACACACATGCTCTGCAAAGGTATCAGCCCACTTACAATGCACTCAAATTGTAAACAAATTTCCTCAAATCCAAAGACTTGTTAAATAAAGGTGCCACAGGATTCTTTGCTGCTATAACAGAACTGTAACTCTACAGCACCACAACATTACTAACAAACATGGCTTACACTATCTTTTACACTTGGATATTTATCTATTGATCCAGGAGGTTGAAAAGATTTTTCCCTTATCGCTTTTCTACAGGAAATTCCAACTCCAGTATCTTGCTACATGCTTTACAATTTAAAAAAATGAAGTGGTGATGTAGATTTCAAGGGAAAAATACACATAATATACACATGCACATATTTACAGTATATTTATTTTTTCCCTGGGAACCTACCACTTCAGACTGACTTATTAAATTATCTAACAGCAGTGGCCCAGGTGTCACTGGTAGGGAGAGTCGGAAGAACCCATCCTGGAGGGATGCAGCTTCCTTCAGGATGATCAGCGGGTACCAGGTACTGATCCCATTCATGCCTTTAATAGAAAAAAGATTTATGTAGGCATTTGTTCTGTTCCAACTTCAGTGATAAGCTATCTCACACGCCTTAATAAAATACATTCACATTGGTGTTATTTTTTCATATTGTTTGATATACAAACTCATTATAAAATGTACTTCTGAATTACATTCTTCAAAGCAAAAACTTGAAGATACATTTTTAAACCAACATGAAATGAGCATGAGTATGCAAATTTCTAGTAATTATATATGGAGATTCACTACACTTTACGCTGAAATCTACAACATATTTAAAGAGTCGAAAGCATAATGTTCCTGAATTAGCTTTTAAAAATGACATCAATACAATTTTTTTTAATCATGCACTTTACCCTAGTAAGTATGCTGCCTTCACTTTAAAAGTTGTATCATTTTTTCTCCATTGTACATAGTTATACAGTAGGTTAGGATCAGGAGGAGAACATGGACCCTTCATTTCTAGACTGGTTTGATGGCAACTCGGATATTGCTAGTCTATGAATTTTATAAAATGTAAAGTTTGTAAAACTTAATTTTAAAACTTTCTATGAGAAGGTAAGGATGCTCCCATGTAAAAGCAAGTCAAGTGCTCCAGGAAGATTTTTTTGTGTGCAGAGGGCAGTAATACTGTTGACTTGAAAATGAGTATTTTTAGAGATCACGAGTGCATTGCTGTTATTATATGTTATGATTGTAGTGGGCTAGTGCTTTGAAATTAATATTGTGTTGGGTGTGAAAGTTGCCTTAATTTATTATTTGATTGCTTTTTAATGTTCAGGTTGTTGTGAGGAAATATATTTCAGCAACTATAACGCTATGTTAATGAAGATTTTTGGGTGGGAATACATTTATATTAGCTGAAAGCTGAGTTAGGTAAATAGAGCTGCCAATTTTACAATCAAAGAGATCTGATGAGAATTCATGGTATAAACCTGATATTCTGGAGGTCAATGAAACAACAGGTGTTTTAATATTATCTTCACAAATCTCTATGTGACAGACTACCACCTCATTACCACTAATAAACTAAAGATGTTTGCTCTTACCTTATCTGGATGAGGGCTGGAACAGATTGCTCGGCTTGTAAATAATATTGTCTAAAGGGTTGCAGTAGATGATTAAGGGGAAACTCATCTGTTAAAACACATACATAAGAAAACCATTCAACAAGATATGACCTTCAATATTAAAAAAGGTGCCATATCTCACTTGTCACTCCGTGATTATTGTTTAAAGTTATTTGCCAATTAATATATTCTTGTTACAAAAAGTATTATGGGATTTCTGATGACTACAAGTGGTTAGGACTTTCTACACTCATACAAAAGACAATACCTCCACTAGCAAACTCCCTCCTTGGGAACTCACTGGTACTGGAGCCGTACTAAAAGGAATAATGACACCGGCTGAATCCCCAATACTAACGCATCAACATGCTGTGGGACGTCTTCCATTTAAATACAAAATTCAGCCTAATCCTGCTTGGTTTGTAAGGTTTGGTGAAATCATAGTTTGTGATATTGTGACTACAGGGCCTCCTACATAAAGTAATTTTCCAATTCTTATCACACTCTATAAATATGATAATGAAAGGGCATGAATGAACGTGTGTATCTTGTCTTGTCTCCTGCTCTTCATTGTGTAAATTCAACACATATCAGCTTTTCCAAGCAAAGCTGTGCTTGCATTTTAACCTTACTTGTTTAAAAACAAAAACAAAAAAACCCCTCCCCAATACTGAACTAAAATATGCAGAAATTTACCTGGATCCCCAAATAACTTGGAATCAATGTCACGTTTTTGCTGTAGAAGCTTTTCCCTTTCTTTCTTCTGTTTCTTTTCCATTTCTCTTTTCCTCTCTTCTTCCTGTTCTCCTTCTAACATAACTCTTAATGCTCTCTCTTCAGCTTCATACAGTTCAGTGCGTTTTCTGATCAGTGTCCTCAGCCTCTCTATGTGATGTTCAAAGTCTTCATCTGCTGAGGGTGGAGGACAAACACCTACACAGACAGTGAATTATAATTTTCAATCACAGAAATGGTATTAATTTCAGTTTCATGCTGAGAGCGAAGTTTGCACAATCGCCACTGAACTTATATCTGAGTCACTCATTTTTCTCATGACTATCCTCCAATAAAATGATGTGGGTCAAGAAGGAGATTGGAAATAAAAGTACGTAGCTATAGTATTCTGCATGCTACACAACAATCTTTCGGAGATAAATTCCATTCTTATAGGACAGTAAGGTAACTAGTAAGGAATAACATTGCTCAGACAGTATCCTCCAAATCCTCACTAGCCAGGTACTCTATGCATGAAGATTATTATTTATCTACAAAATGTTCCTGATAGCCTGGTTATTGGGTACACTCAGCACATACTGCTTACATAAATATAAATTATGGTTGTTAATAATACCATCTAATAAGAAGTAATTAATTAATTATTATTATTATAGTGAAAGTTTTATTATCTGGTATATTGGGAGAATGGGGAGTACGGGTAATCAAAAATTCTTGTTAACTAAGAGGGAGGGAGTTTGGGTGCGAGAGGGGGGCTCTGGGCAGGGAGTTGGGACGCGAGAGGGATTTTGGTGTGCCAGATCTGGGCGGCGCTCACCTCAGGCGGCTCCCTGGAAATGGCAACATGTCGCTGTTGCTCCTAGGTGGAGGTGTGGCCACTCCCGGCCAGGCGACTCTGTGCACTGCCTCCGCCTGCAGACACCACCACCTGAATCTGGCACCCCAAAAACCCTCCGGCACCCAAAACCCCTGCCCCAAGCCTCCTCCCACACCCAAACTCCCTACCAGAGCCCACATCCAGTCCTGAAATGCTGGTTTATACAGCTTTCTGGTTGGTAAGTCATTAAGAAAGTCTCACCAACTGAACCTGTTAAATAAAGCATTTGGAATAATGCAGAAAACCTATGAAAGTTACTAATTCGGCAGAGCCAAGAACAAGTAAAAAGACACTGGTACAACTGGAGAAGTCCTTATCAAAATACCTTTGGAAAACCCACTAAAGGTCTGATCCTGGGACTTGCTGAATCAGGCCTCCAAGAGCTTATTGTTCTTAAGAAATATCTATTCTGCTGAAACATCCTGAGAACAGAACAGAGTTCTATCCAAACAGTAAAGTACCATTAGAGGAAATAAAAAGACTTCAAACCAAAAACAACACCTTGCAACCGAAGGCCCTAAACCTACACTCACGCACATGCTTAGCTTTACTAGAGTGAGAAGTCCCACTGATCTGTGATTTCAATTAAAATCCATGGGATTATTCATAGCAGTAAAATTAAGCATATAGTTGCCTTATGGGGACCTCTGCAAATAAATCCCCCAAATGACCACTTTGGTATTGTCTACACTGCAATTAAAAACCCCCGGTGGGCCCATGCCACCTGACTCTGGCTCTGGCTCGGAGGCCTGGGGCTGGAGCCTAGGCTCTAGGACCATGTGAGGTGAAACAGTTCCAGTGCTCGGACACCATAATTAAACAACCCCACAGCCCACCAGCCGCAGGTTTTTAATTGCAGTGCAGGCATACCCTTTATTTACGAAGTGAGGGCACCAATTCATCTTACAGACTATTTGAACTCTCCATAAACTTACACAAATTTTAGAGCTTGGAAGGCACCATTATCATATCCCATTTTTAGCAGAGAGTTTGTATTACACAGGGCAAGCTTTTGCCAGCCTTACTCACATTGAGTAAGCCTTTAATCCATAACAATGAAATAGGGGTAATCATAAAGGGGCTACCTGATGCAAGGATGGAAATTTTTCAATATTATGGAATTTTGTAAAATTAAAACATTTGCTAGCCATATTTGAATCCCTATATAATATTGGTCTAAAAATGTTTTATTTCTTGAATTTCTGCATGGATCACAAAGTGCCAATAATTCACCTTTTCTTCCTGCTGCCTCTTTTCTCAGTTTTCGAAGCTTTTCTAAAGCACGCAGGATGTCCACCATTCTCTTTGTGTCAGCCTGTTTTTTCCTTACTTCAGATAAGACACTGTCTGCTGCAGCTTTAAGTTCACGTTCCTGGGAACAGAAAAACGTACAGAAAAAACATGAAACAACATAGGTGGGCAAAAATTAAAAAGAAAATTCAAATAGGATAAACAGAAGAATAAGAGAAATCCAACACAATATTCCAGTGATGGAGATGAAGTCAGTCAGTCAGTCACCTGCCTACTGTGTCATTTTTAATAGTAAGAAATAAAATATGGCAAAGAAGTCTAAAAAATTGGACAGTATCGGAGTAACATCAAAACAGTGTCAAGTATCAGAGGGGTAGCTGTGTTAGTCTGGATCTGTAAAAAAGCAACAAAGAGTCCTGTGAAACCTTACAGACTAACATCTGATAGTCTATAAGGTGTCACAGGACTCTTTGTTGCTTTTTACCAAAACAGTGGTATCAGAGGCCAGTGAATTCATAAGCCTTAATAAATTCTGTCGATAGAACATCAAAATGATAGATGATGTATGTATATTAAAGAAAATCGGGATCCAGATCCTATGATAGGATGCACTATGGGGTAATCAATTATTTTTGGTCAAGATCCAAATGTCTTGGTGACCAAACTCCAGATTCCAAAGAAAATAATATCAAAATAACAATAACGACAATAATAAGTAAACAAACAAATTGCCTGGTCCATTCAAAAGCGTCGGGTGGTCTGGATTTGGTACCCAGAGTTGATGTACTAGTTTGTAAGTAGACAGAACTAGGTTAAACGTATAGGGTCAGATCTTGGAACGTGCATTGCATGCTTTGTACCATTCTAATAACACAAAACAACTGTATAGTGAGTGGATCTGGTATCCTAAGTAACTCCTTGGTGGGATACAGCTGATATTGTGGCTCTGATGCCACCCCTCTTCAGGCCCCTAACGCAGGATAAATCTTTTGCTTTAAAAAAAAAAAAAAAAATCTAAAATGGAGAGCTAAAAAAAAAAGGAAAACACTTCTCCGAAGTGCTTACAGTGAGAATTATGCTATGGAAATTAATGGAGCTTTCAGTGGGTCAACAACAGTATTGCCAAGTGTTCAAAAAATCATGACATTAAAAAAATAATTAACTCTAGGTTCTTCTTCTTAGCCTTCTGGTTTCTGAAGCCTGATATATACTTAAAATTTAGCCTTACCCAGATACATCGCTCAGGGGGGTGAAAAATTCACATCCATGCATGCTAGTTAAACCAACCTAACCGCTAGTGTAGACATGGCTCGGCCAATGAGAGAATTCTTCTCCCAACCCAGCTACCACCACTTGGAGAGGTGATTAACTACAATGATAGAAAAACCCTTTTCACAGCCATAGCTGTGCTGCTGTAGTGCAGACACAGCCTGAGCATCTAGAGGATGATTTGGTCACATTCTCAAGCTTTCCTCTGCAAGCACAAGGGCTAGAAATGTACTTAACAAAAAATAAAAAATGAAAGCAATGATTTTCACATAATCCCTTGACACCAGGAAGAGGGGCTTTAAGAATGTTACTAAATTTCACAAGACTTCCAAAAAAAATGAGAATTATAATAATTCCTCACACTTCTTGGAACTTTCATTAGAGGAAGGCAAAGCATGTAAGCATAGGAGCCTTACAAACATGCCAGTGAGGCAGCTAAGGGATACACCAAGGATCAGTGCACTCTCCAATTTAATATAGCTACAATGGAACACAGCAGCCACTTGGCATATGGCAACAAATTAATTCAGGACTAGAAAGGAAGCACTGTGTCCAGGTGAAACTGCAGGGAAAATTTTATGTAGACTGAATGCAATCAGGCATATCAGGATTTGGCCAGAGCAGCACAGTCAACACCCCCAATAGATCTTTAAGGACTACCAACGGTCAGTACCATCTCAAAAGCACAGCACACCCATAGGTGCTGGAAGTCAGGTGCTGCCACACTCCCTGGCTTGAAGTAGTTTTGGAAACCACATCAAAATCTGAGGGGTGAGGTAGCACCCTACCAGGGTTGCCAACCCTCCCGGATCTGCCGGGGTCTCCTGGAATCAGGCTCTATCTCCCATAGGCTAGTGAAACCAAACCAGCAGTTTAGGCTGATAAAACTCCCACAGAGCAGTGGGACTAAGGTGGGATCCCTGCCTGCCCTGACCCTATGCTGCTGCCGAAAGCGGCCAGCATTGGGAGCAGGAAAGGGGGCAGAGGGTCTCTGCGCACTGCTCCTAATGCCAACTCCGGAGCACCACTGGCTGGGAACTGCAGCCAATCAGAGCTGCAGGGGCAGTCTCCTGCCTCTCCCAGGGGCTGCGCTGGCAGGGAGCCTGCCTTAGCCCCACTGCTCCACCTGAAGAGCAGCCCAAGGTAAGTGCCACTCAGCCCCCTGCTCCAGCCCTGAGTCCCCTCCCAGAGCCAGCACTTCATACCCCCTCCCGCCCCCCAAAACCCTACCCAGCCCCCTCCTGCACCTAAACTCCCTCCCACAGCCTGCACCCCACATCCTCTCCTGCACCCCCGTCTGGTGAAAGTGAGGGAGGGCGGGCAAGGGAGGGAGAAGGGGTGGAGGGAGGGGTGGGGTCTCCGAGAATGGGCGGCACCTCCGGGAAGGGGCAGGCAAAGGGGCAAGACTGGTTGGGTTCGCGAGATGGACAGTTTATAGCTTGGCTCAATGGCTCTCAGCAGCCTCCCTCCCCTGTTCCGCGCCACAGCTTCGCCCCTCGGGGCTCCCCCGGTGCTCAGTACCCGGTTCTTCTCCTCCACCTCCTGCACGCACTTGGCTCGCCAGCGGTCGATCCTGGCCTCCCTTTCCGCCGCCCGGGCCGCCTCCTCCTCCCGGGCCGCCTCGGCCTCCTGCTTCCTCTTGCGGAGGCGCAGCCGCCTCTTCCTCGCCTTCTCCGCCTTGCGCCGCAGCTCGCCCAGGTAGCCGGGCTCCCGCAGGGGCCGCACCTGCTCCCGCAGCTCGCTCAGCAGGGCGCGGGCCTGGCCGTGGGCCTGGCCCCAGCCCGCCTCGTCCCCGGCGGCCTCCAGCTGCCGCATGGCGCGGCACAGGCCCGCGAGCTGGGCCACCGGCCGCAGGGCCCCCGCCGCCAGCTGCCGGGCCCGGCTGGGGCTCGGCGCGCCCGGCGGGGGCGGGGGGAAGCCGCGGGGCCGCGGCCGCCTGTGGGCCAGGAACTGGGCCAGCCACAGCTCATCGCGCTGCCGCAGGGCGGCCTCCTCCTCCCCCTCGGCCGCCTCCCGCGGCTCGGCGCTGCCCTCGCCCCACGGCGGCGGGCCCGGCTGCCAGGGCGGCGGCCCCGGGGCCGGGTACAGGAGCCGCGGGGCCGCCTCCCGGCCGAGGGGCGCCGGGCCGCAGCCTCCCCCGGGCGCGGGGAAGTAGGGGCCGCCGGCGGGGAGCGGGAGGGGGCGGCCCGGGGGCAGCTCGGGGCCCCCCGCCGGGGGCGGCAGGAAGGGGGGAGGCGGCGGGAGCTGGGCTCCCGCGAAGGGGCCGGCGGCGGGGGAAGGCGCGAACAGCCCCCCCGGGGGCGGGAAGCAGCGGTACTGGGGGGGCGGCGGCGGCCCCGCAAAGCGGGCGCCGAAGGGCAGCGGCGGCTGAGACATGAGGGGCCCGGCTCGCCCTGAGCCGCAGCCAGCGGCGCGAGCGCTTCCGGCAGCGCACAGCGCCCCCTGGCGGCGGGGAGGAGCCAGCCGCGGGTACCCAGTAGAGTAGGTGAAGGGTTATGAATATGTATATATAGGCGACGGGGTCCAGCCTTATGAATATTTATGAAGGGGAGGGGTCTGAGGGAAAGGGGCTAGGCGCTATGCTGGTGTAGGAAGGAAAAGGGTGTGGGCAAGGGCTGTGACTACCTGTTGCTGTGGATGGATGGAGGGAGGGTTTTCTAAAAGGCCGATGAAGGTGGAGCAGTCCCACCACCTCTTTCCCCTCTGCTCCCTTCAGCCAGTGACCGCAGAAAGCAGCCACAACCACACAGTCATTTCTAAAGCCAGGGCCCAGGCCTTCCACTGCTGCAGCACGCTGGAAGGGGTCCCACACTGCAGGGAGCACAGCGCAGGAGACCCTCACCCAAAGAAACTAGAGCCGCTGTTTAACAGCACCTGCTGCTGTATTACAGGCTGCCTTTGGCCTACTCACACCAACAGCCTCTACCTTCCTCGCTGCTAGAGCTGGTCCTGATATATGCTGAGAAGTTAGTAGGAGAATTGAGTGACCAAAACCCTACATTGCTCCAAGAGATCTGCTACATAACACCAATAGTGAGTCGACTGAAATCACAACCAAGTTTTCTTGCCACCCTTCTGCCCCTAACATTGTCACTCACGCAGATGAGGGGTCAGTTATTGCAAACAAGAGCAGACAATGATCCTGTAACCTGCGCACTCTGGCTCCTACCAACTCACACAATCAGTCCTGGAGTATAGGTACTCTACCAAATTCTCTGCCATGAAAAACATGTCATGGCCCATGAAATCAGACCTCCCCTATGAAATCTAGCTACTGGAAGGGAGGAGAGGGATATGATCATGTCCCTGTCTCCAGCTGCTAGTCTGGGGCAGTAGAGGACTTACTCTTCCCCTGCACAGCCATGCTCTCGGGCACATCAGAGCCACTTTCCTGAACCTACCCCATCTGCAGGAAACTCGGGGGCTAAACGGCAGCCCTGGAGTTCCTGCAGCCACTGGAGATTGCCAGAGGTGGGTCTGATCTGATCTCCCCGGTGTAGCTGGGAGCATGCTGCAGCTGGAGGAAGTACCCAGAGGTGGGTGATCTCCCCCAGAGAACCACAGTGCAGGTAAAGAGCAAGTCCTGTCCCTCCCCAGCAACAGGTAATTACAAATCAACATGTAGGATTTGACTGTTACATTACTTAATATAGCCCAGTCAAAAAAATATATGCATTGACACGGCTAGCTACTAGTGTTGCCTTGTTTGCTCCAGGGAAGGGGTCAAAAGCTTGTTATAGTGCACCAGTCTACTCCCTGCTGCTTCAATATGTTCATTCTAGCCGAACTACCAGTTAAAGAACTGCTCTGCTGTAGGTTTGCTGGCCCAGCCACACTCCTGTTAGTCTAAATTCTTTCAGCTACAGCGTATGGATATCTATCCCATTCCCATAAACTCCATCCCCAGCTCAGTTTCCAGGAGCAGTGAAGCTGTGATTCCACAGACTGTACTAAATGAAACAGTGGAGTGATGGTCTAATTGAACCTTTTCAGTTTCTCTATCCACAACAGCACAGAACTGGTTTGATTTAGTCTGAAATGTTTTTGAAGCCTGCTGAAAATCTTCAGCAGCTGGTTTCTAGAATTTCCCCTCACACGTGTGTCCGCAGAGGTAAATAGTCAAGTTTGTAAAACTCTTTGCAAAAAGCCAAAATCCAACCTCTTCTCCTAGACCTTTGTGGGGGTTCATTATGCAACTCATTCTATCAAGGTACAAGGAATTGACACAGATAACTGCCACAATTGCTAACACAATTACTTTCTCAATGAGATGTATACACATGTACAACTCTTCTTCCCTCTTTCCATCACAAACATTGTTTGGTACATTTTCCAAAAAAAGCACTGATCTTAACTTAGAGAGTCATTCTAGCCTTTTTATTGCTATTTTGGACACAGCATTTCATTTAAGCTGGACATTTCCCTTGGCTCGGTAGTATCCAAAGAGGAGATAAAGCAAGCATTTCAGTAAGGCAATTACTGTCTCTAACTAACTATAGAGAAGGCAGCTCTAAAACATCTCATTCCCTACTGTATCAACTTGATAAGATTTCAAATGAGCATGAAGATGCAACAGTATGGCCTTTAAGAACCTATTAAAATTAGGTGACTTTTTAATTAAACAATTAGTGGAAGAAGCATTTACCTGACAATACTAAGGTGGCTAACCAAAGGCAATTTATATTAAACAGATTTAATTCTCCCAAGTTACAGCTACTTTGCTTTTTTATTGTACTTTTGTTATATGTACCTTTAAATTTTAAGAATATGAAAATAGTCATGATTAGCTTGCATAATTCCCAAAGAAACTTTATTCTATTACATAGATTCAAAACTGTCTTAAATATGAAAGTGGACTCATCTGTGAATGTTCAATATGTAAATATATAACTTTAATTCAGCTTTTTAATGAGGATCCTGAACTCAAGCATTCTGGAAAATATTTTAATCATTTTATGTGCCATTACTTAAGTCTCATGCTTCATCTACAGAAATCTGTAATTCATGAATATTTGCTTTGTTTTATTCAAATACCAAATCTGCTTTTGAAGTACAAGTTGTAGTTATACCACATTTGTTTAAAAACATTTCATGATTACATATTAAACTAAGTTGTTTAATGGATTTTCACTAAAACATTTCTCAATCATTTAAAAAAGAATTAATAGAATTAAAAGCTCTTAGAATTTTCATTCTACAAAAAGGAAAATGAGGTTAAAGTTACCAAAACTGGAAGTCTATCCAGAGTAAACTAACTATGGTTGCTTCTCCTGAAAGTATCCAGAACCCTGAGGGCAGCCTTTTCTGAACCATTACTGGGTAGCTTAACCAGAAGAAAAACTGATTCAATCTATATTTTTTGTATCCATTCTATATAAGCATGTATGTATTAAGTGACTGACAAACCATGTTAATTCTGAACTACTAGTGAAGAAATGAAGGTGTGGGCCAATAGAACAGTACCCATTCTGATCTAAAACATTCACTGTATTCCTATCCTAGCCTAAAAACTGTAAGGGTGTTTTAATTCAATTAACTAGCTTGACTGAAAACTTAACAAAAGTCAGCATAACTTAGAGCCACATATTGCTAGGAAGACCAAAACATCGAAGTTATCAGCATAGATTTTAATTTCTGAAATAATCAAAAAGATACAAGTCCCTTAGTGTTTTACAAATGTTTTCCTAAAGGATCAAGTTAATTAGAATGTAAAACCAAGTTAGGGCTTTTTTTGCTTTGCTGAAAGTCTAAAACCGAGAGAGACAAAAAACACAAGATGCAAAACCAGCATTTAAGCATATAACTTAAAAAAAAAAAAGCACTGTCGTAAACAGTCTCTACTGATTACATCAAAAATACTATACATTCACTTTACTTTCTTTCATCTCTTAATGTTATAAGAAGATAGGTGGGCAAACATCTGGCACCAAAAAACTGATGCATGATAGTTCCAATACTTTAAACAAAATGTACTATATAGAACATTAATATTTAAATTTTAGGCCATTTTAAAGTCTAAATCCACATGGTCTACTTCCTGTAAATTGTTTCCTTCCAAAAGAAATTCAGACTTCTGGTTCCACTTGCTTTCACAGTATTCTAAAGGATCCGTTAAAATGTACATGTGATGCTAAGGTAAGTAAATAATGATATGATATTTGGTACTGCCGCCAATTATTGTAACAAATTTGTGTTACATTTCAGCAAAGTTGCATAAAAAAGGTCATAAAACACGTCTGATTTTTTTTCAAAATCCAGTTTCTAGGAAATTTTTCATGACAAATGTAACAAGTCTCTCCAGCATCCATTTGGGTTCCAAATGTACATAAATCAAACACTGGCATTTACAGTTAATGAACTTAACCCAAGTGAGTGAAATATATGCAAAATTAAGTTTGCTTATCCTCTATTTTATATTTAACGTGTTTTCCCATGTGAAGAGTAACATCATTGTAAAATAAAACTATTTGCGACACTTGCATTGTTTAAGCAACACCTTCTTTGCTTTTTAGAATTGTTAAAGCACATTTAAAAACTGAACAAAATGTAATGTACAATTTATATTTGAACATTATGCTACTGAAGTCCAAATAATGTCCACTGAATAAATCAACGTGATGTTACAATACATGATCTTTTTTTTTTTTTTTTAAATATCAACTTTTTTGACCATGTATTATATCCAGGATAGATCCAATGACTTCAGTATCAGACTGTAATGCCAGGTAATGATCTTAAAAATAACCAAGTACTCTATATGCAGGAGAACACTGAACTATTTAATTGTTTGCAGCATCTGCTTGACGAGGCCAACCTTCCTCTTCAACTCCTGAGTCATACTCTTCTTCAGATGTATCTTTAGTCGGAGCCCTACAATTAAAAAGAATTGATCACATATTTTACAAGTTGAGAGGAGAATGCTGGTAGGATTACCACGGCTCCTCACAGACAGGTATTTCATAAAGCATCATTTCAAGTTGGATATGGCATGTGTGCTGCTTTAAATACTGATCTCAAATGTCTCTTGGGTAGGTAATTCACTGATTAAACCTTATTTACTTGCTTGAAAAGGAAAATTTACATTCTTTATCACAAATTAAATGACCAGAAATAAATAGGATAAAGTTTAACTTTCCAATAAACACTGCAGGCTCCCAGTTATTTTGCAGTGCACTTCTTAACACTTAACAAGAGTGTTACTGAAGATAACACTTCCTACTTCAACAATCCCCCCTCTATCTGCAGGTTGAGCTCCTCAGAATTAAGCCTCAATACTGACTTGATAAATAATAGTATTATCTCCTATGATGTTTTGGGGAATCTGTCTACATACAACTTATGACTTCCAGTTGATATGAAATGCTTTAATGTGTACAGCAGAGGTTTCCAAACTTTTTGCTAGCATGACACCACTTTAGTGAAATATTTCCTCCTGGGACCCCAGACAGCATGGAGGATGCCATTTTGAAGAGCATGACCTCACACATGACCATGCATGCAAAGTCATGCTGTGTGATGCAAAATGGCATCCTCTACATACTAAGGATTGCTGCACCCCATCGGCTGATGGTGCAACCTCAAATCCCACAGTTCAGGAACTGCTGGTGTAGTGAGTCAGCCACCAGTTGGCAGGTGCTATGTCATGTACCTTCTAGATCAGGGATGGTGCGTGGTTGTTAAACCATAATGGGTTGCCTATGCAGGTGGGAACTCACTGGGACAATGGGTTGGCTGGAGCTCAGAGGAACAGTTCCCTGAACTTCTCCGCAGGAAGGGCAGAGTGGAAAATCACCAAACAAGACAAAGGGGCAGGGATGACAAAGCAGGGGTTTAAAACGGACTCTCAGATAGAACCAAGGGCAGGCTTTTGGACAAAGCATTGGACAGGAGAGAGGGGCATGCCTTTGTAACAGATAGCCCTGTTTTACTGCTGAATGTGCTGAGGATGGAGGAAGCTAGCTGCCTAAGAGGGGGGCAGGGAGAGACAGACACTCCCTGATTTTGGAAGCCATGTGCAGAAGAATACTGGGTACCCCAGAGACAGGGATGGGTCACATAATAACTGCCCTGTTCTGTTCATTCCCTCTAAAGCATCTGGCATTGGCTGCAATTGGAAGACAGGATTCTGGGCCTAGAACAGCTTGGCCACATGGTCCCATTTCTAAGATAGAAATGTGTCAAGAGGCCAAGGAGAGAAACAGTGCTGCTGCCTACAGAGACCCCAGGGTCCAGTGTATGAGGCTCAATACAGCAGCCTGATGAGTGTGCAGCCAGGGGGAACTCTACTAGTGCTGCATGTTACATCTCCATTACACAGAAAGGGAATCTGAGGCACAGAGAGGTTATGCAGCTTCCTGAGGGTCACACAAGGAATCTTGTGAGAAACAGGAACCAGGAAAACTGACTCCCAGTCCTGTATGTTAAACACAGAACTGTCCCTCCCCTCTCCACATCATCTATTTATTTAGATTGGGGAAAAAACACATATCCAAGATCTAATAAAATCATTAAATCCCAGCAGAATTAAACTAGTAATTTCAACAGGAACTCGGCCAACCAGCCACCTACCTGCAGGAACACCTTTTTATCCCATTCCCTTCATCCCTGAGGCAAGCATACCCTCTTGCCATCTCAAAAATATTATCAAACAGATGTATTTTGCAGCATGCCTAGATCATCAAATTCAGCTATTTCCAACCCAGGAAGGGGAAGCAAGCTCCAGTGTCCTGGAGCCCTCACAGAACACAGAATTTTTTCTTTTCAGCAAATACACCACCACTCAAATAGCCTTAGTGATATATTCACAATTAACTCATCATACACTTTTTGTTTTCTGTTTCTAAAGAAACACACACACACTGGGAAGAGTTAAAAACAGAATGTAATACATTTAAATTTAAAAGTTACAAAACAATTTTATATTTTTAGATTTAATATGTAATATAACAATGGTAATAAAAAAATCCTAACTCACTAGTACAGAATATGCATTAAGTGCCCTATATCTACCAACTATGTATGATATACACAAAGTTGGAAGATTATTTTTGGAACATGTATGTGTGTAGAATTTTATTTTATTAAAAAAACCATTTGTATGAGGCACCGGCTGACTGACTGTCTAGACTATTAGTCTGGCTGGAATTGCAATTCCTCTGTTACCTAATATATCCTGGTTCTTTTTTGCCTTCCACAACTTCTTTGTCAACCTCCACACATACAATGTCAGAATTGGGTACTTCGAACATGGGCTCCAGCAACAACTTTTCCTATGAGCAAAGAGAAAAGTAAAAAAATCATGTATACAATGCTTTGCACAAAAGTAGTTCTGAGAGTCACTTCATAATAGTGGATACTGGACTGGAAGAAATCTGACTAGTTATTGTCATTAGGACGAAATTTACTTTGCAGATCTTAATATCCTGCCTAGAGATCCTTTTTTAAGCATAAGTTGTCTTAGCAAGAAGAATACTTACATTCTAAATACATTATCTACACCTAGTGAGGCTGATAACACCCCCTAAAAAAGGCTGCACACTTACCATTATAGATCGAAGACCTCTTGCACCAGTCTTTCTGTCTAGCGCCAGTCTGGCTATAGCCTTCAATGCATCCTCAGTAACAGTCAATTCACACTACATACGTAAAAATACATTAAATTTTGTTGAAATATTTCATTTGTAACTTTCCTAAGTCCATGGTTTACCCATCTTTCATTTAACAATAAATACATTGTGCAAAATCATTTAATAAAAATATTATGAAATAGCTAGTTCATGAAGTAGCACTTCTAATTCATCTTTTGGAAATTTTACCTATGCAATGTATTCACCATAGAACAGATGTTAACACAAGCGCTTTGATGATTTTGTCATAATCTGCTCTTGCACCTCCCACCTTCCTTTTAAAAAAAAAATAAAAATCTCTTTTTTGGGACAGGTTCCTTGGACTGTGCAAGTAAAGCAACAAGAAAACCACAGCTATATAAATACTAAAGCTAATATGTATTAAAAAAATGGGACAAATTTGCACCTAATTTAGAGGGCTGAGTTATCATGAATGGAATAAAATATTATGGTTTGCAGATAATTTCCAGTTTGTTTGTATTAGATAAAAATCTTCAAGTACCTGCTTTTCAGTTGCAATTACAGTATGGTGTCTCCTACCATTTCAATATAGCTGCATAGTTGTAAATGTGTCAAGAGACTAGGATGCATTCAACACAAAGCAGTGATGAATAATGGGTTATGAAGGCCATTTGCTTAGATTCTGTACAGGTGTATTTATTAGTGGCCTCTCTATCTTGTCTACACTACAGACCTGAACACTTGTAACAGAATCATTTGTATGGAATGAGTTCAAGTACAAACCAGTTAAACTGTTTCCCCAGAAGCCATTTAATTTTAAGACAATTACTTTTAAGTTTTGCCTTGCCACCACACACCAGTGCTGTCCTAAAACATTTCTACTGCAATGTCCCCTGTCCATTCAGGGAGATTTCGCAAGACCACTTGCGCACGCTTGGACTGTAGTGGGAGGACTAGATGAACAGTTTCAGCTTGTCTTCATTCACAGTGGCACTAAACTGGTTCAGACTGAACCAATTAAGTTGTAACTAGTTATTAAATCTTCTGAAAGAATCTGGTCTAATAACTGGGTAGAACATTGGAGGCTTGTGCGTGTGTGTGAACAGTATTCTATAAATGTTGCAGGAGCAATCAATTAATTTAAAATTTTCTAGCATAGATCGAGCTCTTGAATTAGGTACTAATGCGTTATAACACACATTATTAGAAAAAGGCTGAATTATATTTTTTTCTATAGTACCAATGCACTAGGTGCTTTTTAGAGACAGATATGAAGACAATGTCCCTGCAAAGGGTTTACAATCTAACTAGACAACAAACTAATGAGAGGATGATGAGTGAAAGGAATAAGCTACAAAAAAGGCAAGCTGATTAGTGAAATTTAGCATGTCCTTAGAATGTTTGCAGTTTCTAGGAAGAATTTCAAGCATCTAATATTTTAACACTTCTGAGGGGAAGACTATGATTAAAAAGCTTATTTTGGAGGAAGCAAAAAGTGGAAGCATAGCAGATTAGGAAAAAACCCTTTCCCCAAGCCATAAGCTACTCAAATCAAAGTAGCTTTGAAACCTGATTCCAAAATAGAACACAAAAATATCTCGCTAATGGAATAATGCTAGTAATTCCATTATATCTTTAGTGAGACCAGGCAATCTTTTCCTCCACTGAAGATAGATATTTTGAAAATTCAGCAATTTAACAAGAAATTACAGCATACACAGTTGGCCAATATGATACAGTACCCTTAAGATACTGAAAATAAAGAATACATTTCTCATGTAGTTTTTTTGATTACTTAAGAGAAGCCCAATAAATGTAATAAGATCTTGCTAATCTCTTTGTCCCTGAAAATTAAAATTCCTAGCACCAAACCAAGTAACTAATGTAGTCACTGAAGCAATGAACAGGGATTCTCCCAATGAGTGGGGATTTATGCAACTCCCATTACTTACCATTCTTCGATAAGACGATGAGTTCATTTTCTTTAGTCAAAAAGCAGACAGTATATCTTTATATTGAAAAAGCCTTAACATTAATTCCATAACAAGGATATCAAAAGGATGTCAATTAGTAAGACAAAAAAAAAAACGAACCTTGTCCATGCTGAATAATGCCTGGTATTGAGGAACAACAGCATTTCTTGGCTCAGTAAGAATCCGTACAAGTGTTTTCTCATCCAGGCTGTGCAGGGGAACCACCACAGGTAAACGTCCCACAAACTCTGGAATCATGCCAAATTCAATGAGATCTCTGGCTTCCACATGCCGCAACAAGCGATCTTTTTCTTCAATATCTTGCTGTGTATTGGACTCCCCACTTATGTTAGCGAGGTCAGCTGCTGCAGCAGCCCTTCTGCCTTTTCCCAAATTAGATGGCGTGCCAAAACCAAGATACTGCAAAATAAACACTGCATGTTCATGGAAGAGCTACAGTTACAAATTTGCTTTAATTTTAATGTTGTATGAATTAACAGAAACCTGTTGTAACATTTAGTTCTCTCAGCAAGGCACTAACACACAGTGACTACCGATCAGGCATGAAGGAATTAAATACTTTTCACAAATTAAAATGTGATTACATTACATATCTTGTACTAGTTGCTATGTGATACAAGCACCCTCCGATAACAATAAAGCGTACTCTTCCAAAGTGAAACAGATGATCATCTAATAAAAAAACTACACCAAAAAGCTTTACAAAGCTTGGGGTCAGAACAGTAGACATAGGGTTACCAGATAGCAACTGTGAAAAAACAGGACAGGGGGTGGGGAGTAAGGTGACTATATTAAGAAAAAGTCCCAAAAAATGGGACTGTCCCTTTAAAAATGGAACATCTAGTCACCCTATTTAGAAATCTGCTGGAAGTGGGAAACTGACCCAATAATATAGCACTACATAGGCTTCTTATGTCATCCAAAAAAGAGCAAAGTCGTGTGTCTCCAACTGCTGATAAATAAGGGGAATTGAATATAATATTAAATAGAGAGAGAGTGAGTGTGTGTGTGTGTTTTTCCAATGCTTGCTCTCTGCTTCAAGCTTTCTATGCATCATATCATACATTTAAAGGAAATGTGATGGTAGGACACCTCCCCAATGGAATGGTTCACACAGGAACCCCATTTTTAAAAATTAAGAGACATTACACCACCTTCACAATTAACTTTTTAGTACCAGAATTCAGTTTTCTAGGTGCAGATACAGATAAATACAGATAACCCTCCAAAAATCATTAGCAAAAGAGCCACTATACATTCAATACAGCTAAAAAGAGCTATCCTAAAACAATGTGTTCTCACCTTTTCATTTTTCCTCCTGCTGATGATTCTGTCAAGACCATTAAAGGCACCAGAAGCTACAAAGAGGACATTTGTTGTATCAACCTGCACCGTTTCTCCACGTAACTTACGGGAATTTTTTTCTGGAACGTTCACTATTGTACCTTCTAGTAACTTTAACAAGCCCTAAGTAAAAACAGAGAGGTAAAGGCAGTAAATAAAGAATCCACATTGTAGCTTTAGAACAGAATGCACATCAAATCCTGTAACCTACTCACACCGGATTCAATGAGACTGACCACCTGAATATGACAAGCAGGACTTGGCCCACAGGTTCCGAGTACTTGAGAATTTTATCCAAGGCCGCATCAAGAGCCAGTGGCAGAGATGGGAACAAAACCTAGATTGCTTGTCTTCTACATGCCACCTCCCATATGAGAAGAATTGTTTTTAAAAATGTTTTTCAAAGTTCTCCATGAGACATCAGTGATGAAGGGTTTTGGAGAAAGTGAAAAAACAGCATCTAGTGATTTTCAGTTTATGTAACTTGATACCTGAAAGCAGATAAGGATGATTTCTAATAAAAATTCCACTGAGGGTTTTTTGGGGAGTGAGGGAGGTGAAGAGCAGAATGGGGGCTAAGGAGCTTTTGATTAAACTCTAGAATTCAATGAAATACAAATCTATACACAGACAATATCTGCAACATGACAAGACAACATCAGGGACTTCATGTACTTTAACGATTTGATTTACAAGGCTGAAATAAAAAAACTGCATACTTACTTGTTGGACGCCTTCTCCTCCTACATCTCGTAACTGATGAATGCCTGGCACACTGCCAATCTTATCTACTTCATCCAGAAAAACAATTCCTAAAGTACAAGGAATATATTTAGAGAAGATGCTATTTGTAAGAGAGAAATATTATCTATCACAGAGAAGAGTGCCATCTTAAATAGAAGAGATTGCTATAGCAATGTTACAGAATGCTGCATGTTACATAAGCGACTTGCTGGATACCAAGAAAGGAATAACTTGTTACACCTGTTCATAATCATTTTTAAAATTAATTTACTAAGTTTTGAAAATTCTTATTAATCAATCAGTTAGAAGTATATATATACCAAGAATGCTAAACTATTAAAATGATTCTTGGCACCAACTTACAGAATGTAATTGGGTCATGTAAATTTTACAGACAAACATCAGAAAATACGTGGTCCAAGTTTACCTTGTTGAGCTTTTTCTACATTGTAGTTGGCATCTTGCAGTAGTTTTGCAATAACAGATTCAATATCTTCACCTACATAGCCAGCTTGAGTCAAGGTAGTACAATCACAGATAGCGAAAGGTACATCAAGGCATTTAGCTAGAGTCTGAGCCAGCAGGGTTTTACCTAAAAATTTAAAAAAACAAACTAATATTTGTTCTGTAATATTCATAATGTATTTCTGTGGCAGTATACAAGACCACAAGCATTTTTCCTCAATGAACATAACCAGTGTGGCATTCTTCATCATCAGACAGCTAAACATTCAACAATGTTTTCTGGGTAAGCGAGCTTTGTCAAAGAATGTATGCTGTCATCTTTTGATTCTGCCAAGTTGCGTACATTTTAATGGCATTCTATTAGTTTGCTCAGGATTGCCTATGATACATACACTACAGTTAACACAAGTTTGTGTGTTTATATATTGTAACAAGTGTGTGCCAGTATAAACGAAATGTTATATTACTAGTGCCATTCATCTGTTAACTTTCAGGGCACTATGGAAACCCGATCTGTTTATTCAGGTTTTTGCCTGAAACGAAGAGTGGCATAGCCATACTTTGGCTGGGAGAGTACTGAGTAAATAATATCCTGTTATGTTTGTATTTTTACATACATGCACACAGACTTCTGAGTAAAATATTATAAAAACTGAAATATAATTTTTCCTTTTTAGACCCTACAATAGCTCTGGCTTAGAAGGTGAAACAGCATCATCCTCTAACCAGGACATGTCATCTTGAGCTTGCCACGAGAAGTCTGCAAACTATAAACATTTTTTCTAGTTACAGAAAAGTTATATTTTTAACATGGCTTTAATGACTGATTACACAGTTTTCTCCCCTTAATGAAGGAAGATTCAGTAGCATAGCCTTTTTCTCCCTTCCCAACAATGCTAAGCACAGGTGGGTAGAGGACCTGTGAGTCATCAAATACCATGCATCACTTGCAGCTGCTATTAGGGGTACAAACCCCAGAAACCATCTTTGCTGCTGCATTTTGCTGTTTAAAAGATGTTTCAATTACAGTCATGCACATGGGCATTATTTTTCCTCTAGTGTTAGAGTGAATTAAAAATCAGAAGAGTGATGCCTTAAAATGAATAGACCAAAAAGGTAACAAGCAAGAAGTCAGTTCACTATGGAGTGACTGACATGGATGTCTATTACTCACACTAAGGACTTGTCAATACTTAAAATGCTGCATCGTTGTAACTGAACTGCTGTAGCACTTCAGTGCAGACACTACCTAAGCTGACAGGGTTCTCCTGTCAACACAGGTAATTCATCTCCTCTACAGATAGTAGCTAGGTCAATGGGAGAATTCTAGTGCGTTTCTGCACTGGGAGTTAGGTTACTATAGCTGCATCTAGTGTTCCCTCTAATTTTTCCCACCCATGCGTGGAATGAATTTTGTTATATGCACCAATATGGAGTTGATGTGTGACACACGACTGTCACATTAGTGCACATAATAAAATGCATGTGGTGGGGGTGGCACTGAGAAGTTCAGAGTGTGAGAAGGGGCACAGAACTCAGGTAGAGGGTTGGAGTGCAGAGATGTGAGGGCTCTGGTTGGGGGTGAGGGGCTCAGGGCTGGGGCAGAGAGTTGTGGTGCAGGGGTGTGAGGGCTCCAGCTGGGAATGCGGGCTCTGAGGTGAGGCCAGGGATGAGGGTTTGGGTGCAGGAGAGTGCTCAGCGCGGAGAGAGGACTTCTTCCAGCTCTCTCCCCCCACAGCAGCACCTAGGCTTGGGCGGGAAGAGGCGCCTCTCCCCACTGCAGCAGCTCTGGGGCTGGGGCCACAGGATAGGCGCCCCTTCCCCAGCCGGGTTTGGGACAGAGTGGGACGCCCCATCTGCGGCAGGTTGGGGACTGGGCTAGGTGAGGCCAGGGGGCGCTGCTCCCCCGGCTGATCCCTGGGTGGGTTCCTTGAACACTTGCGGGCGCTAAATAGGCTGCTGCGCAGCCGCACAGCTTACAGGGAATTTAGGCTGCGTCTCTCAGGGCTGTGGATTTTTCACACCCTGAGAGACAGAGCCATACTGAAGTAAATTCCCAGTGTACAGTAGGCCTAATTCACTACATTCATCAAAATCCTAAGAGGTGGGAGCATCATTTTACACAATACAACTTAAGCTCACTGGGTATTCCACACCTCTGAAGATCAGGTTCCAAGTAGACACATTTTGCATGTCATAACCACATTTATTAAAGCACCTGCAACGGACTGGATTTAAGGACTGGTTATTTTCTGAGCATATAGAATTTCCTGATACTGAACTGTATCCAGGAAGAGTTTGCTTTGATTTTGTTCTTCCCTACCTGATTCCAGACAATTCTGTTTCCACGCTATCAGTCTATAGGAACTGCTGTTTTTCACTGCTAGTAGCTGAGGTATGATTACAACATCTTCCTATAACCGATTCTAGCAAGGTATTTATATGATTGTTCTGGAAAATTGCCTGAACCTTGCAGTACAATTGATTTTTGACCAAGATGAGCCACCCACATTCCACAGTACACATTATGGATGTATCTGTGGGTAACACCGGATGGCCACCTGTCTTCTTGGATTTGAAGACCTTTGAAAATATGATTTGCAGGCACCATTATCAGGATATAAAAATTGTGCATGGCACTTTTTTCTTGTAGTCCCATGATTACAGTCAACAGGGTCCTGTGCTTGAAAGAAATCATCATAGTGGATGCATCTGAAGTATGGCAGAGGGCAAATTGGATCAGACAGGTAGTTGGAAAGGAGGGAGGTGTAATATAAGCTGGCAGTACCCAGGTCTGAAGAGCAGAATTAAAATGCTAATTTTATACTATGGAGGAAAAGCTCATTTCAATCTGTTTTTAAGTGAACTCAACATGCAGCATGTTTCAATATAGATTTCTTGTAGTTTAGGATAAGCACATACTATACAGCAAAGGCTGGAGTTTAGCATTTCTATTTCCTGCTGTTTTTTTGTTATTAACCAGCTGCTGTTGCCAAAAAGAACCACCAGAGACTGACATTTCTTAAAACAGGAACTCAAAAATCTGTCCTGAGTCTGGTTCTATTCAATATCTTCAAAAATTATTTGAACAGCAGCATAGAGTATACTTAAAAAATTTGTAAAAGCAGCAAAGAATCCTGTGGCACCTTACAGACTAACAGACGTTTTGGAGCATGAGCTTTCGTGGGTGAATACCCACTTCGTCAGATGCATGTGATACTGTAATGTAACGTAATACTGTTGTAGAAAAAGTAAACATCATTCAGGGATGTATTAGCAGAAGCATTGTCAGCAAGACTCAAGAAGTAATTCTTCCATTCTACTCAGCACTGATAAGACTTCAATTGGAGCACGGTGTCCCGTTCTGGGCACCATACTTCAGGAAAGATCTGGACAAATTGGAGAAAGTCCAAAGAAGAGCAACAATAATGATTAAAGGTCTAGAAAACATGACCTATGAGGAAAGATTGAAAAAACTGCATTTGTTTAGTGTGGCGAAGACAAGATTGAGGGTGGGAACACACTTGAAGACTATTATATAAAAGGCTGTCATAAAGAGGAGAGTGAAAAATTGTTCTGCTTATCTACCTAGGACAGGACAAGTAGTAATGGGCTTAAATTGCAGCAAGGGAGATTTACGTTAGACATTAAGAAAAAATTCTCACTGTAAGGGTGTTTTAAGCACTGCAATGAACTATCTTAAGAGGCTGCGGAATCTCCACCATTAGAGGATTTTCAGGACAGGTTAGACAAATACCTGCCAGGGATGATCTAGACAACACCAAGTCCTGCCTCAGTACAGGTGACTGGACTATATAACCTATCAAGATCCCTTCCAGTCCTACATTTCTATGATTCTATGTCATGATTTTATTCACTCAACTGGTAACATAAAAATATTTGTAGCTTATCTGTTTCCAAGGTACTCAAAATCTACAGAAGTGTTAAATTACATACCTGACCCAGTTGGTCCAAGCAGCAAAATATTACTTTTTTCAAGATTTATGTCGTCATGGGTTGAATCTAGTACTTCACCTCCTCGTTTCTCCTGAGGCATCTGCTGGTTCACTTGTTGCTGCATTGATGCTCCTAAAGCATTACCATGGGGACTTATTCCAGCAATCTGCAGAAGTTCTGAAATTAACAATAAAAGCTTTGTTTGAGAACCAGGTTTAACTTAAACTGACAGAGTCTGACACTACTGTTGAGTACATAATTAAAATTTTAACTGATGGTTCCTGTAATCTTTCAATGGTTTGTTCTGTGAACCAGTAATCCTACTTTAGAAAATACTGCAATCTACACACCAGATTGCAACAAACACAGTTAGCATAAACACCAGAAAAAGAGTAACTGCATTCACCTATGTTTCAATAAGCATATTTTTACATATTTGAAAAGATATTTCAAACAGAAATAGAAATTGTATAGAAGCTTATCTAAAACATTCTAATATATTAAACAAGTGCATGCAAAATTCCTAGTCCACACACAAAACAAGTAACCAAGTATTTTTTCCTATACATAAATATATATAAAACCAAAAGGCACTTAGATACCATAATGCCTGGCAAAGTATAAGAACTCATAAAAAATTTCAAACTACTAATATACACAAAAACTATGCAACTACGCTAAAAAGTGACTATATTAAAATAACTTCTAACAATAGATCTGAGACTTAGATTTAGTGGTACATTACGGTCTTTATTTTTTAAACAGTTTTTTATTCATTAGTACTGCAGTGCCAACAGAAAGATGAGAGAGTGAACTGGATTCTATTCCTTCTCATTCATCAACAGAATTTTAAGTAGTTCCAATTGCAAGGCAGAATTTTGTAATTTAAAGAAAATGGAATTGACCAGGTGTAACTAGGATTACAAATTGGTCTGCAGAAGCCTTATTTACAGATGATGGATGCTGCGTGAGGCAAGAAGAACCCAGTTTGAAAGTCAGCTTGTAGTTAGAAAAAAACCTGTATTTGTGAGCTGAGCAAATAGGACCAGGTGTCAATGAGACAAACATGGACCACCACAATGCCATTTTGACACTTACTTTTCAGAGTACAACTATGTTGTAGCAAATACATTAATATAACATTGCATGATTAATACTATATGAAAGTTGACATGAGGCTTTACCTACTAGGCAGTGATTCACATTTCCTTTTGCCTTAAAAAGTTGGTATCAGATGTATAATTTCATGAATTTCTACTACAAATATCTCAAACTGAGAAAACAAGTCTAAACTTTCACTCTCTTTAATCCAGGTTAATTCTTTGTACGGACACTTATATAGAAACTTGTAGGTTAACACTTTACCTGCCTTCCATGTAGAATTATATACAAGGTAAAATCCTATTCAGTCACAAATGCTCATTACAAGGACTACTTGTAAAAGCAAGCAGAATTTGGCCCATAATTTCTACCAAGCCACCACTAAACCACTGTTCTGATGTTAATTTCAAGGGTAGATATTGCAGAGGAGGACATGAGGAGAGTTCACTTACTTGTAAATCTGTACTCATCCTCCCGTCTTCTTATTTCTAACTCTAAGAGAGAGGATGAAAACGGTAATATAAAAAAAAATATATATATTTGCTCCGCCTCTTGCCCTCTTCTGAATACATTTCATGGTGAAATCAAGGTATTACAAACAAGAAATCCCCATGTTAGTTTTTATTTGTCAGATCTAAGAGCTCCCTATCTGGGACTACTTAGTCATCTAAAATTGATTACCTGCTTTCTCTAGATTACAATAAATTAGCTGTTTTTACATCTAAATCTTAAAATATAAGACACTTAGTAAAAAAAACCATACCAGATTTAATCTGGATTTTTAAAAATTATCTTAAACTAGCATTGTAATACTTTGATACAAGATTATTCTACATTTTTTAAAAAAGACTATCAATTATAATTGCTAATTTTAATCTCTCTGGGGCAGGAAGTGTCTCTGTTCTGTGTTTGTATGGTGCCTAGCACGAGATCCTGGTTTGTGCTTAGACCAGAGGTCAGCAACCTTTGGCACGCAGCTTGCCAGGGAAAGCCCCTGGTGGGCCAGGCCAGTTTGTTTACCTGCCACGTCCGCAGGTACGTCCGAACGGGGCTCCCACAGGCCGCAGTTCGCTGCTCCAGGCCAATGGGGGTGGCAGGAAGTGGCAGCCAGCACAACCCTTGGGCCAGGCCGCTTCCCACAGCCCCCATTGGCCTGGAGTAGTGAACCACATCTGGTGGGAGCCACGATCAGCTGAACCTGCGGACCCGGCAGGTAAACTAACCATCCCGGCCCGCCAGGGGCTTTCCCTGGGGAGCTGTGTGCCAAAGGTTACCGATCCCTGGCTTAGACCATTAGTCACAACTGCAGTACGTATAAGTAATAATACAATTAGAAATCAGAAACAGTTTTAAGATAAAATGCAGAAAATGTGATTACTAAAGCATCTTTTTTTTATGCAGTTAGCATACTAAACCTTAGATTTCAAGTCAGAATGACACTCTATAAATCAAACTGAGTGAGCCTTGAATCAGTTATCAGAGTTTAATCTCACTTCTAAAAATAAAGTAAACTGATACTACTGCATAACTATTGTGCAGCTAAAGCACAGCCAACAAGTAACCTCATATGAACTTGTTGGATATTTAACAATATTAAACTGACCAACAGTTTCTGTTGACTTAGGAACAAAAATATGTAGTTAATTATTCATCAGGTTATACTAAATAGAATACAATTTCGGTCTTATAACTCCTCTTGGTTATTTCTTGCAACTGAACACTACATATGTTGCTCAAGTAGTAAAGCAGATTAAAAAGAAAAAATTTTAATAGGCTCACTTTATAAAGCACTATCAGATTCACTTGAAAGGACCAACAGATGCTAAATATTTAAATAAGTTAGAAATTGCCCATGATGCCATAAAACTTCATGGCTTATTCACATAATAGTTACAAAATTTACATCTAGTCAAAGGTTAAAGGTACACCATGCAGCTAAAAATCATTTTAACACAGAACATAACTAAGAAAATTTAAAATTACTTTCAATTAACAAGTTATTTACTTTTCATTATTTATGTTACATCTTTACATCTTGCACATCACTCAGCTTAGCAAACAAAGACAATTCACTTTGCTTGCTGGTTCTCATGCACTGAAAAGATTGCAGCATATGAAAAAGCAGTTGCAAACATTTCAGAAGCTTTAAATCTAAGCAAATCTTTTTATTGAAAAATATTAATGGAGGCATTCATAGAAATAAGTTTTTGAAAATGTTTGCTTTTATCTAGCATTTATGTCTACACTAGCCAATGAAATCATTTAACGAGCAAGTAATATATTCTTCATGCAGGTAACACATACCACTGAATTCATCTGAAGTTTTACATGCACAATGGCTGCTTGCATTTATTATAGCATCACCATAAGTACAGGAGAAAAGTCCACAGAGACAATATACTTTATAATCAGAAAAATATGAAACATTGTACAAACCTCTCGGTGTTAAAGAAGTCTGCTTTTCAACTTCTGCTTGCTGTCTCAGATTAGCTGGGATATTGTTATATATTCTTTTGTAATGATTGTACACAGCGACTGAAAGCACCTTCTTGGCAAAAGACTGACCAACAACATACTTGTCGAGGTAGTTGTAAATCTGAAAAATAAAACTAACTTAATAAATAAATAAAAATAATTGTATTTCTAAGCCACTCATGCACGATAAAAGCATTACAGGGTGCTCCAGGTACAAAATTAACATAGACTACAGAGATCTAAAACTGAACAAAACCTGAGTTTAAGAGACATCAAATTCTGAAATTCTAATACATAGAAGGAGCTGAACTCCAAGGCTTTGGAGCACAACGTGGATGGACCATAAATGGAGGCTATACTAACTATCTAAACAGACTTGATTTTAAAATTTTATATCATGGTTTGTGATACAAACTAATAAAGGTTATGGAAATGAGCATTAACTATCCAATACATACATAGAACCACAGATTATGAAACTAACAATTTTACCTTCAATAAAATACTTCACTGCATCCTGTAGAATACAAGTAGTAAATGTTTAAATCTTGGAAAACCAATTTTTATCTTTTCTTGGATTTATGTCCCACTTGAATTTTAAAACTTTGATACAGATTTTTAAAAGTAAAACATTCAAATATGCTATAATGCAGATAAGTAAACTATGGTGAAATTAAGAGCCATACTTTTTTTGGTGGTGGAGGTGGCTTTTGTTGGAATGCCAATTTCACAGCTTCTGCTGCTGATTCGGGCTCTTTAATGATGCTCTTCTTTGAGTCTGCCTCTGACAGCACAACAAAAAAATGGTGACATTTTTCACACTTCACAAAACGGGTGGAAGCTGTAAAAAAAAAGTAAAATGACGTGGTAAGAGACTGTTTAGACATCATTCATTCAACTTTCTACTTTCATGCTACACAGAACTTAAACATCTGTAATAACAAACATTCTGTCAATTACCTTCTCTGCTTCCAAGGTATATTTTAAATTGGGATAACATCAAATCAAGAGACAAAATTAGTAAATACTCTACATTTACGCAGCACTTTTCATCTGTTCACCTCAAAAGTTTTACAAAGCATTTAAAAGATAGTGAAATTCATACAGAGAGGCAAAGCAATTTGTCCAAGATCAGACAGTGACAGACCTAGGAAAAGAAGGCAAGTTGCTATTTCTAGTTTGGTGCTCTGCTCAGTAACAACTGTATTCGAAGGATGAAATTCACCCAAATGTGGCAACCTCTTTTATGCTACTTGAGACATGTGGAGGGAACATAAAATACACAGGGAGCTCTATAATCCTGTATACACAGGGGAAGGCACATAATTTGGCTCTGAACAGACTAGCACTACTGGATCTATAATACACAGAGAAAGGCAACAACTACTGGGCCTGGCCCAAAAACTAAAAAAGTAACACTGCTCCCTTCATGTGTGCTCCCCTGCATGGAATTAATCAGGCTATCGTGAAAGGTGGACGTTGGGGTCTGGAGATTTCCCATAAAACCACAAACTATACAAAACTCTGCTTACTGTCAACCAATTTCTAATCAGTTTTGAACATAATTTATATCAAATTGGTATTTCAGTTTCTTTTAATGTAGTATGGCAGTATATTGAATGGCTTCAATCCAAATATACTAAATCAGTAGTATTTTCAATTAAACACATTTAGAATATACAAGCATTTACACTTAAAAGAAAAGACAAAAACTGAGGAAAATGTGAAGTATAATATGACTTTCCCTGTCTAGTGAGCAACATTTTGGTTATCACTTCAAAAATTAACTACTAGTGTTCTAGGGTTGGGTTTTTTTGTTTGTTTGTTTTGGAGATGTCATAATAAAAAAAACTTCAAGAACAAATAATAGATTTTCTTAAGAAGAACATTTTTCTGTCTTTGGGAATCAATTTTTAGGACAGCAGCAACTCAGACTTCAAAGAAAGATAAAGAATCAGATTCAGAAATACTTTATAACAACTTATGGACTGGCACTATTAAAGCTATTGTCTGTTTCAGAAAAGCAAAGAAAACGGCATCTGTTCTAGATGATTTCAAAGAACAGAACCATAATCCAACATTAGCGTTCAATTCCTGCTCCAGCACTTGACCGTCCTCGGTTAAGTGTGCCAAAGGTGCAGCATGACCTATTTCGACAAATAACTACTCCTTATTAAAATGACTAGGTAAAGAACTTTATAACAATTCTCTGAACTTTTAAAGGTCTTTAGAAAACAGATTGCACTGCCAAATTCTGAGTAAGTTTATTGTCAACCTATGACAAGAACCAAACAAATTTTTACATCGTGCTCCTGCTTCCCATAGAACAGATGTTAGGAGAAACTCATCCAACAGATAAGATACATATGTTCCAAAATTCTGTAGCTGCACAAATAAAATTAGGTTTTTATAAAAAAATACAAATCTGTTAATTTTAACAGATTATCAAAGTGCTGCTGCAATGTGGAAACCTCCCTGCTCTTAATCCTATTCCTTTAAGCAAAGTGAACAGAGGAGATGGAACACTGCAGTGGTAACAGCATGAACTGATGATATCATAGTAGGGAGGGGGAAGTGGAGAAGAGCAAAGGTCACTCACTTGCAAGCAACCCTCCTATGATATACTATCAATTGCCAATATTACAGGGAGAGCGTGCGCACCTGCACAAGCTCAGAACATGCCGGACATCCTTATTGACGGCTAGTACCATGGGAACATTCTTTTCCCTCACATAATGCTAGCACTCAACATTAGCACCACAGAATGAACACGAATATAGTCACTCCCTTAAGCATTGGAGAAAAAGGAACATAAAGGCAAGGCATTATATTTTGCACTTTTACAGCAGCTTTCATTGGAAGATTTCAAAGTGCTTTACAAACATTAAGCCTCCCAATACCCCTCTGAGGTAGCTACTGCCCCCAGGTTACAGACAGAGAAAATCATCACTGTGCCACATTTTCCCTGAGGTCAGAGCAAGTCAGTGACAGAGCTGGGATTGGCATCAAGATCTTCTGACTTGGAGTTTCATGTTCTGAACACTAGTTCATGCTCCTTCCTACAGCTGTGACAAAGGAAAATAAGATCACTTAGTTTCCACAGCAATGCTCATTTTCAAATAGGAAGGAATCAGAACCACTAGGAAACTGTGGGAGTGTGGGTTTTTTGAGGGGGATGGGGGGCTGCTGAACACTGTGCTGATGCCCCACAGACTCTGTAAATGTAAACTTTAGACCTTTTTATTTTAGACTCTACAACGATAGCATCAATGGCAACTGGCAAAACATTTTAAATCACCAGCTTCACAGAAGGTCATACTTTTTAACAATTTGCCCTGGACAGAGGAGGTGTAAGCAGCCCTGCAGATCTCCAGAGCCAGCAATAATGTTATATTAATAAGTACACACAAATGTCTGTGCAATAGTTCCAATTTCAAATAACTTCACTGGCACGATGAGGTCTGCAAATGTTTAGATACAACAGGTAGTGAAAAGGATATTAAACTTAACTGTTGACTTTGCTCCCATGGCAAGCTGAAGGCTGCACACTACAAAGGTATTTGCCCAGTCAGCATTTATAGTGGTACGGTGCAAGCCATGTCACACCAGAGACAGCGTTGCTCACATATGTGCAAAAACTTGATGCAATAGTATTTTTTAAAAAGCTTGAATCTACATTCTGGGGTGGAGATAGTTAATACACTGCAATTGCTCTGAGAGAGCATGATGTCAAGGAAAAAAGGGCAGGAAAGCCACTAATTTCCTAACAGGTTTAAACATGACAGGAAAACCCTGCTCTGGAGGATGGAAAGGGCAGGGAGTTCATCCCGGCAGAATGAGGTGATGACAATGCCTGTTTAAGAGTACTTAAATCAGCAATACTCAGGCTCAAAAGATATAGGTGGTTTTGACTTCATGTCTCAGGCATGAATTTTATCTCACTGAAGGAAGCACTGATCACAGGATTTCCCTCCACACAGCCAGACACCTAATGCCAGGTACAAGGAGTGTTGAGCAAATGGGTAAGAACTACCAAGATCCCTTTAATACCTCCAAAGGGCCCAGGAAAGATGGGTGTGTTGGAATAGCACAGAATTACAAAACCATTGTGCAAGGTTTGCAGCAATATGTGATAAAGAAGCACATTACAAACAAGCTGCACTGGAATGTCAAGCTGTCACTCCCCCACTCAGTGGCTCTTCACAACTTGATTCATGAATAAAGAAGCTCTCTGACTCAATTCCATTTTAGCATTTTGTTAATCATCTCAAGATGAGTACAGAGTTAATTTGATGTTTAATTTTTTAAGTGTGTGGGGCACATCCTGGATAAATGTGTTTTCCTTAGTCAGTAAACATGCAATTAAAACCCTGAAGATTTACAAGTCAAAACAACAATTTTGTTTTGTCTTTTTAAAGTAGTGGCATTACAGGTTTAGCTGAAGATCAAGTTACAGTCTGTTTCATAGAATACAACCATCCATTAATAGTTCTGGGAATGGAACTTGGATGGAAATTTTGACACTTTAAGGAGGATTAGAAAACAGCTTGCGTCTCCACAACTATTCTGCATTCTATAGTGCAAATAAACCCAGAAAAGAAAATAAGCAGAGTAACAAAAACAGATTGAGTTAGGGAAAGTGTATGGTACTCAAATTAACAGTTTGAAAGAGAACTGAAAAAAGATGTAATGGGTCCAACAATTTCAGGAAGAAACTGATATAAGCCTAAAAGGAATATCTGAATTATTATAGCAATGACAACTGATTTTCTTAAAGATCATAGTTACTAGGAATCCAATGACAGCTCTCCCTCTGTTCGGTCTCTATAACAAGCCCTACATAAAAGAAAAAAGAGTTGGTTCCACTCCTACTTGTTGCAATGCTGCATTGTATAAAAGGACCTTTAAAAAGATTTAAATCCCAGCCTCTCGAGAGTGATGAGAAATTAGGAATATCCAACTGCTTAAAAGAGGCCATCCACTCACTGTATCTTGATGCTTGAGTTCTCTCAAACTTCCATCAGCCGCAATCTTCCTTTTAAGGAAAGGTAATTGTTTGTCAGTCTTAGAGGGGAGGGATAGCTCAGCTCAGCGGCTTGAGCATTGGCCTTCTAAACCCAGGGTTGTGAGTTCAATCCTTGAGGGGGCCATTTAGGAATCTGGGGCAAAAATCTGTCTGGGAATTGGTCCCCTGTTGGGCAAGATGACCTCCTGAGGTCCCTTCCAATTCTGATTATGTGCCCCATGATATCCTGGTTAGGTTCCAGTCTGGCTCTGGTCTTTTTAAAATGAAAATATATCAGCCAAGCTACTCTCCTACATCATAAGACTATGAGCTTCATGGCAAGATCATTTCTAAACACAGGTTAAAGTATCTTTGTGACACTGATGATATGTAAGTGTCTCTCTGTTGCCCATGGACCCAACAAGTTTGAACTCTTCCCTGAAGCAATTCTTGGATGATGTTTCCAGCTGTATGCACATAAACAACCTCATCATCTACCCTGGTCTGGGTGGTAAGAGAGGTGGAGATAGTAATTTTGAGACTCAGTTTCCTGATGTCTTTGTTTACAACTGGGCGTCTTCTGAAGATGGTTGAGTCAAATTAAGAATATTTTCCTCACTTTCAACTACACCCTTTCTGTGGAAAGTCTCATGTGGTGAACAGGGTCTGAAGTGTTTATTCCAGCTGTGCAATTAGCACCAGATTTGCAGAAGTTCTGAGCACATATTTTTAACTGAAATCAATGCAAGCTGTAGGAGCTTAACACTTCTGAAAAGCAGTCCCTCCTTCAGGCTGATCCTTTATCTATCTTGGGACTATCTTGCAACACTAAGACATATCCCTGGGACCATAAAGTTGGATTACTGCAATACCTTCCTATCAAGGCTTATCTGTTTGCAGCTTGTTCAGAACAAAGCATCAGAAATCTGCTTTTAGTGTAGGTATTTGTGATATTACACCTACCCTGCACTCTTTACAGGAACTTTAAATTGACCTTGTTTTTAACCCTTAAAGCACAGCCTGGCTATTCTTGAAACCTCATCCTTAAGTCTCAACAAAAGAAGCTGATGAATATTTGTGCCCTGACAACCCAATTTTTAGTGATCTCTATTACTTGCTAGGTAAGCAAGAGATTGTGCTTCACTCTAGTAGATTCTAAGACATGGGATTCATGCTGCTCTAGACAACTGCCTCAGCTTATCTGTCCAAAGTGCTTTTAAGTATGACTACTTTTAGTCCTAGAGTCATATTACTCACCTCCTTGCTCCTCCATTCAACATTGCTGCTGTGCTACAACCTCTTTAATCTTCTGTTTAAAAGGATTAATTCTAAATATTTTAAACTTCATGTGTTAAAATTCTTGCTGTACAGTACACAAAATGTCCAGGGAAGGCAAAGGCTGCACTTCAAAAATAAGATTAATCATCAGTGGTGGTCTGGCATTTGATGTTAGACGATTTTTTCCCCCCCATTCATTGTGAACTCAACTACTCTTTTGAATACACTATGGCTCTTTTATTCTGGCCTGTAAAGTCCAAAATGTACAATTCTTCTAATATTTTCTAAAATGTGGTGATTCTCTTAGTGGATCAGCAATTCATCCTACTCTTCTTATTGCTTAAGAAAAAGGTTTTAATGGTAAATAAGCAAAAATCATGCACACGGTCATTAGAAAGCAAGTCAGGAGCTGAAGTAATATTTTACTTTACATGAACACCTCTTCCACTAAGATACAAAACGTAATAGTTCAAATAAGCTTATATTGTTCACAATATCGCTCTGCATACTGTTGACCGAATTCTGCTCCTGATTACACTCATGCAGCTACTCCTGATTTACGTCAGTGACATTATTCTGGATTGACACTATCATAGCAGGATATTTATATGCATGGCATAAGTATCTGAAATTCTCAGTATTCAGAATAAAACTTAGCTATTGGAACAGAATGGTTAAAATTTTAGTTTAGCAATCATTTCAATATTTTATAGAAATGGAGAATCATCCATACAAATCAGAACACAATAATCCTTTGTTAACACTTACAAACAAAGGTCTCTACATGTGTGCACAGATCACCACACTTTGGGCACCGCAGCTGGTTTCCTCCTTTCCCCGAGTTTCCAGAACTTGACTTTTTACTGCCTCCCTCACTGACAGATTTCTAATGAGAAACAATAAAACAATATTTCAATTGTTAGTTCCATACAATGAATTTCAGATTTGTTTCATTATACATACCACTGTATATAACGAAAAAAAATTGGCAGCTAAAATGGTCTCTTTTCAGTATGTGAAAAAGACTTCAAACATCAATAGTAAGAGAGTTTAAAATTTCATGCTTAAAACAGGCTAACATTTTCTCAAGAGACAAAAGAAGTCTACATTTCAAGAAGTGACCAGAGATTTTCGATGCTCAACCTGAAAAATGCCCAATGGTCTGTGATGGGATGTTAGATAGGGTGGGATCTGAGTTACTACAGAGAATTCTTTCCTGGGTGCTGGCTGGTGAGTCTTGCCCCCATGCTCAGGGTTTAACTGATCGTCATATTTGGGGTCGGGAGGGAATTTTCCTCCAGGGCAGATTAGCAGAGGCCCTGGAGGTTTTTGCCTTCCTCTACAGCGTGGGGCACGGGTCACTTGCTGGGCGACTCTCTGCACCTTGAGGTCTTTAAACCACAATTAGAGGACTTCAGTAACTCAGACATAGGTTAGGGGTTTGTTACAGGAGTGGGTGGGTGAGATTCTGTGGCCTGCATTGTGAAGGAGGTCAGACTAGATGATCATAATGGTCCCTTCTGACCTTAGAGTCTAAATATGTTTAACATACATTCTGAAAAAACAGGTATTTGGCACTCATCCTCTCAAAAACAGGCCCTTTCAAGGTGTCTCAGCATGAGTACTCAAAAATTAAGGCATCCAAAATCACAAGCCCCTTTTGAAAATTTAGGTTCTAACCACTAAGGCCTCATTTCCCAAACTTTTGAAAGTTGAGCCCCAATTTGGTAAAATTAAACTTGTTGTGCCCTCCTGCAACCCCACCACTTCTTATCAAAGGCCTATCCATCTCAACTTTAAAATTTTCAGTACTAGTTCATTAAGGCACATCCTGCATTTTGAAAAATGACAGAAATATCTCCTCTCTTGCTCGCTCTTTTTTTTTTTTAAACACACGCTTTGTTAGCTATTTCTCTGCTTATCAATGTTGACACTTGAAGTATCTTAGTTAGCACTCACTGAAAGATGGAGCTGTCCATACCTCAAAGCTATTGTTCCAGGCTCTCTGAAAACTTATATAGACATCACTAGATTGGCTATGCCCTCTTTACATTTTGAAGGTTCTCTCTGTAATCGTAACAGTTATAGACTCGCTAAATACACACACACACACACGAGCCTCTGAAAAACCAACACATCTGTCCATGCCCCTTGCTAGTCCTTCACATCCCAGGAAATATCAGTGTAAGGAAAAGTTATTGAAGTACCCCATACCCCTTCCAAAATCCTACTTGCTGATTAGGGAGCAACTCATCAGGTAATCATACACCTGAAGAATCTGCTTATTAATTGCAGGTACAAGAGAAAGAATGGGGTAAAACAAAGATTAAAAGTTCATAACAAGAGCAGCAATTTAACATATTATAAGACTAAAATGAGTCTTTTCCATAAAGAACCCTTTCTTAGTTCCATAGCAACATACTACAGAAGTAATTAGAAAACTGTAATATGTCTGCTTTCAAAAAACCAAAATAAGGTTGTCAGTTTTTTTAATAGTTTCAGATACTACTTCTATCTGCAAATGTGTGTGGTTTTATAACTATATTTCACAATATTTTCAAAAATATTTCTCACTTTTTGCTGTTTGAAAGACCTAAACAATAGGGGAAAGTGACTATAAACAAAGTATTTGCGCATTTGACAGTACAAAACCATACAATGAAAATATTTTTCCTCTAATCTTTTCAGTTACAGTAATCTGAAGGGTGATTTGTAACAGTAGGTAGAAATTTCAGAAAAGAGTGTGGTTAAGAGACCCCTTTAAGCAATAGGTAGTGTATGCAGACTACCTTATTGCCATCGCCAGAACCATCCTTGCTCGCGCCATCTTTCGAAGCAAAGTATGCTGGTGTTTCTGAAAAAGTTCTAAAAGGAATCCTTCTTAGAGATTGAGTTTCAAAAGTCCCAATTCTTCCTAAAACAGCGAGACAAGTACGACCACAAGTAATACCTGGAAATGAAACAAATCCTGTAAGTCTGTGGGGCACACATCTTGCTCCCCGCAATCCAAACAAACTGTGTGTAAAACAGGGAAAATACGCCACATTATCTATTATTAGTTTGCTTTATGGAGTAAGAGAGAACAAGATATAATAGTTACCACTCTAGCTAGTATTTTACCATTTATCAGAAGACATCTGAAGTGCCAATATATCGTGTATGGAGAACTCCTTTTCATAACTTCCTCAGTCCTTATTATATGGCAGTGAAAAGGACTTTGAAGGAAAATGTGACTTTCCTTTTCATCAAAAAGTCACCAGCATTTCAGAACAATTCAAAATAGGATTTATTTGAAAGTTCCTTCTGAAGCAGAAGAGCTACAGTAAGATGAAGGAATACAAGCCTGAATTTCCTTTGACTTAAGGAAATCAACAGAACACTAAACATTACTTCTAAAGTCTTCACAGGGATGAATATATTTTCAGTTAAGTTAACAAGTTAATTCAGCAGACAGTTCACATACAATGGGCATTTGAATTGTATAATAATAAAAATTTAAATACTATCCCCAAAATAACTCACTGTGTATACACACATCCCCATAACATTACATACTACCATGCAGAAAACTACAGATTAAAAGAGACAATGTAGATCTCATTTTTACACCATTATAGCGTAGTGAAGATTTCTACTAGCATTATAGTCAAACAACAATTAATCAGCTGTACTCAGTTAACATCAGTCCTCTAGATTTGTGTCCAAAATGTGATCACAGTACAAAAGTAACCACTTAATATACTATTACACATTCTCTCACCTAACACATTAGCAGTGGCAACAAAATCATTTAATGATTTTCACAAGTGTAAGTTTGTCAAGAACTCTAGTTTGAACGAAAAACTACATTAACAAAAAAAAAGCTCTCCTTTTTAATCCTGATGGCATCCCAGACCAGACCTGATTTTGATTAAACTCTTTAGTGATTAATGAAGACCACGTCTACACTAGGAACACTTTGCTGTTATAGATATACCAGTATCTTATTACCAGCAAAACACTTCTCATACGGACACTGCCTATACTGGCAAAACTGCACTTTTGCTGATATAGCTTATTACAGTTCCTCGTCCCCTTCCCACTTTCCCCCCTCCCCAAAAAAACACTCCATAAAAATAACCTATACAAAATATAACAACAGAAGCACAGTTCTGCAGGTTTTACACTAAGGACTTTAACAGGCACAGCTAGGTCTGTCAGGGATCAGATCTCCTCATGCCTCTGACCACCATATCCATGCCATCAGAAGCCTGTAGTATGGACATGGCCAAACTATCAGTAGTGGTTAGTTAGCAAACAGTACTACAGTTCAGCTCTCAAAGTCCAAACTTGAGTTATATAAAATAATATCCAGTCCCCACCACAATATCTGTTATATCAAAGATTTTCTTGATAATCCAAAATTATTTCAAGTTCTCTGCAACATTTAGGTAATTGAGGTTATAGTACACTAGTGACAGTTACAAAAAAGCATAATCAGGATGAAAAAAAGATCAACCTTTAATATATATTACGAAATGAGGTAACTGCAGAGATAATAATGAAATGACCTTTGAAATTTCTCCTAATCATATGAAACGTATCATGTAAGTAAGTGTAGTATCAGAGGGGTAGCCGTGTTAGTCTGGATCTGTAAAAGCAGCAAAGAATCAGATGCAGATGTCTGACGAAGTGGGTATTCACCCACGAAAGCTCATGCTCCAAAACGTCTGTTAGTCTATAAGGTGCCACAGGATTCTTTGCTGCTTTTAGAAGTGTAGTACACTGGTCTTTATTTGGCAGAATCAGAATCTTTGACGCTTACTTGCAAACATTTCCAAAAGTCAGTTTCCAGGGATTTTCAGAAGGTCAGATTTGAAGAAACAAATTATTAAGGGGGAAATGAAGGAGGGCTGTTATGTTTGGCAGCATGCTATCTTCTATAAACAGTGGGGACAAATTTTAAATTACATATTCTATTTTTAACTTTGGCTGTTTTAAATGATTTATTCCCAATATGAAAAACCTCCTCCATTAAGCTACTCAAATTGCTGGTATTCTTGCAATAGCCTGGGAGAAATACTCCACACTTGGGTGGGTATGAGCCCACCTACACTATTCCTACAGTTTTAAAAGCTTTTGCATAGATCAGGGATCGGCAACCTTTGGCACGCAGCCTGCCAGGGTAAGCACCCTGGCGGGCAGAGCCAGTTTGTTTACCTGCCACGTCCGCAGGTTCGGCCAATCACAGCTCCTACTGGCCACGGTTCGCCATTCCAGGCCAACAGAGACTGCAGGAAGTGGCGCTGGCCGAGGGATGTGCTGGCCACAACTTCCTGCCGCCTCCATTGGCCTGGAATGGTGAACCGTGGCCAGTGGGAGCCGCGATCGGCTGAACCTGCAGACGCGGCAGGTAAACAAACCAGCTCTGCCCGCCAGGGTGCTTACCCTGGCAGGCCGCAGGCCAAAGGTTACCGATCCTTGATATAGATTAAAATACGAGAAATGGTACAAAATTCCAAGTAGCAATGATACACTTGAGATCTAGACTTCATGCTAGGGAGCTACTACACATAAACAATGTGAGGGGAATTCTAAGGACTGACCTATAGGAAAATGCTACTTAACAATAATGATACAGCAATATACAGTCAGCTCCTATTTTTCATTCCAGCTAAATCTGGACTGGGATAGGTGGAGGAGGATTGAATCCTGGGAAGTAATCTCATCCCCTGAAAGTTTATCATCTCAGCAGAACCTTCTAAAGCAGGGACACACAAATGAAGAGGATATGGATGATATGATGAATAGAGTTGGCTTGCAATGAGGCAGAAAATTATTTCCAGTCACTTCTAAGATAGACTTAGATTTATGATGAGCTATTATTTTAATTTATCAGGATTTTGTTAAAATAAGTTCAAAGAAAGACATATGTAATTTTG
Organism: Gopherus evgoodei; assembly: GCF_007399415.2. Lineage (NCBI taxonomy): Eukaryota > Metazoa > Chordata > Testudines > Testudinidae > Gopherus > Gopherus evgoodei. Next base: position 7,620,193 of record NC_044331.1, read on the forward strand.
TTCCAATATTTGACCTTCAGAGTTTTTCCACTGGCTATCAATCACCTCAACATTACACTTTATTCCCTTAATGCACACATTTCAATACAAGACTATATCTTAAAGGATTTAATAAACAAAATTCTTATGACTTTCAGCTTAAATTCTTGGTGTCAGTTGAGAGAGGAGGGTTTTTGAAAATGACACCTTATTACTTTAATAGAAGGATAGACAATAACAAGGAAGAGCATTATTACACACATACAGTTAAAGAAAAACCATCTGCCAATATCTGCTACTGCAAAGTCACAATCAGTGATATTTAATCAAATTAGATTTGCAGATTTAAAAAAAAGAGAGTTTACTAGCAAGATACTAGCATAAATTAAGGTAATTAAGATATAAATTTTAAAAGGGATGCTATCAATTCAATATATATATTTAAAGTTGGTGTCCTTTCAGTAAAATATTTTTACAATACTCTGAAGATGAAAAGCACTATTTAAATGGTAATACTAACAGTTAAATGTTTTGTTACTCAAACCTTGACAAGCATTACTTTAAAAACCATGACAATCTATCAATTTTAAAAGATTCTGCTGGGTTGTGATACTATTTACTTGGTGGTATTAGCCAGGATACCATGCCAGTTGACACATTCCAGTTCAGTTGTTCTTATCGAGGGGTATGCATACCCTGGAGGTACGCAGAGGTCTTCCAGGGGGTACAGCAACTCATCTAGATATTTGCCTAGTTTTACAACAGGCTACATAAAAAGCACTAGCAAAGTCAGAATAAACTAAAATTTCATACAATGACTCATTTATACAGCTCTATATATTACAAACAGAAAGGGGTACAGTAGTCTGGAAAGGTTGGGAGAAAGATGTTGGCAGAGCATTTCAGGGCACCCTGCAAGAATTATCTTTTCACTCAGGCTGGGTTTAGGATGGTGTAAGTAGGTTAAGAAGGCAAAGTTAGGTATCACCAGTACGAGCTGGTTAGATGGGGAGAAGGCTTTTCATGATACAGAACCACCTCGCAAATTTCAAAATTGGTTATTTTGGAGAAAGTTTATTGTACATGTACCTAAAGAGTAAAATAGGAAGAAAGTTACTGCACCTATTTCCATAAAATGTAAGTAATCATAAAGTGCAATTTTCCAGGAATACTCCACATTCCAGTCAAAAACCTGGTTTATTTCCACTCCACATTCAGTGAAAACCCTGAGGGATTCAACATTCCCCACCTCTATTTCACCTTTATAGCAACAATTTATTTTGAAGAAATTTGTGATTGGTTAAAAAATAATAAATTCAAAACTGAACAGCTTGTTGATACCCAGGAGAGTATGTTTTGCTAAACTCATATATCTATATCTATATCTATATATATATATACACACATACCACATGAAAAATAAAATTTTACTCAAGTGATTGCTATGTTTGACAGCAGCTATATAATGTGCAATGCCACTACCTCAGTTTAGTACTACTCCATCATATTTGAGTGCATCACAATCTTTTAATGTATTTATCCTCAATATCTCAGTTATGTAGGAAAATTATGTTATCCCATTTTAAAGATGAGGAACTGAAACACAGAGACACAAAAGTCACACGTGGAGTCTGTGATGGAGCAGGAGATTGAACTCAAGTTCCAAACCAGACCATCCTTGAACTTCCTACCATTTACAGGGTTAGCTCCATCAGTAATTGCAACAGGTGTCAACCACAAGCACCTAGAATACTGGATAAGAGTTGCAGGCATTATTATATGGCAAAATATGAATAGTTTCTTCTACAACTTTTACAGGAAGTGGGACTCAAAAATCAATTTTTGTTATTCTGAACTTTCTAGTTTTTCATTTATCTTTATAGATTCAATTTACATTATATATTTTGAACAAAGAAAAACACTGGATATACTGTTTATAGAAAATACTTGATTCAGATACTGACCAGAATTTTTTACCTTTTAAACTGTATTTGCTTTTAGAGGGTTCGTGTAAGGTAGAGAGTTCAGAGTTGAAAATATTGATTTAAACCTCCCAATGTAGGTCATGCCGGGCCGGCAGATATGGAATCAGATGGAATGGGTCATGAAATTTAATGAATAGCCCTTGTTGAACTACCACCTTAAGCTATTGTTACTGAGCCCACGTCCAGACTAACACTTGGCATCGGCGGGTTAAAATCGATTGCTCGGGGATCGATATATCGCGTGTAGTATGGACGCGATGTATCGATCCCCGAGCGCGCTTACATCGATTCCGGAACTCCATCAACCCGAACGGAGTTCCGGAATCCACATGGAGAGCCACGGACATCGATGCCGCGCTGTCTGGACGGGTGAGTACCTCGATTTTAGAAATTCGACTTCAGCTAAGTTATTCACGTAGCTGAAGTTGTGTATCTAAAATCGATTTTAATACCCTAGTCTGGACGTGGCCTTAGGCTGACAAAACACTGTGCTCACTACACAGGTATTAAACAGGCACTGGCAGGTTTAAAATCCTTACCTGTGTTATTAGCATCACCTTACACTATTAACATTTATGTTCTTTAATTCTTGCATTTCTAGTTTAAACTATGAAAATAAACTTGAAGGTTCCAGTCAGTCACAAGTTTATTCATCAATATGATGTTATATTTAATCACTAACGAGAATTGTTTAAATCCTAACAAAACCTATTTTTTCCTGAACACCTTTCTCTTAATATTAGTTTTGTAAAACTTTCTTCTAGCCAATCAATATACATTTAGGCCTGAACTAATCAAATGGCCTTCTGAACTTAAAAAAAGAACAAAACAATTAGTGAAAGAGTAAACCATTGCTTGACTAAAGATCCTAAAAAGACTGAGCAACATAAAAGTCTGGTTAGAATGTCACTGGCAGTAAGAACCACAAATATACTGCACACGGTGAATCGAGGGAGGTGATTTCTTTCAGTCAAGTCTAGACAGGAATTAATAAAAGTATCTCCAACACTGCCTCTGTGCTGACCCACAACAAAGCCAGCTGGAAATTAATATCTTACCAACTGTACACTCGTTCTATGACAAATCCATTTCAATTGGCCTATCCTACAAACAGTTTCAATTCTTGAACTCTGTTTGGCACTGTATAAGTTCAATAACAAGTATGCTTCCTACTCCCTCCACCCCGTTTCTCCAAACTACCTTCTTTACAAGAGCCATCGACTGGAGCTATACAAAGAAACACAAACCAAGTCAGATCCCTCATTTTAGACCTGACTCCAGCCCCAGCACTGAGCCTGCGATATATCCCGTTCATAACTAGAGTATTGACATCGGCAACGTCGAGTCGGGAAACCCAGGCTAGAGAGAGGGAGAGAACTGTGGCTACAGCAGGGCACCCCACTTCCTTTGGACCCCCCTCCACCGACACTCCTTATTTTGGGGGCGATGGCCCCGTCCTTTGGAGGCTTAGTCCTTGGTTTGACAGCGCATGCAGCGAGCGGGCTGAGCAGGAGAGGCACAGGCAGGGAGAGGAGCCCCCCGCCGAGAGCAGGGCTTGGGCGGTTCAACCCCGCAGAGACACCCGGAGGGGGGTGTTCGCCCCCGTCTCTGGGGCAGGATCCAGGCCAGGGCTCGGGGGGGGGGGAGCCCCAGCGCGGGGGGCGCTCACTGCCCCAGCGGGGGTAGGGGGAGGCAAGCTCTCGGCCCGGGCCTTGCAGAGGGGGGGCTCGGCGGGAGCTGGCATTCAGGGGTCGGTCTCTGGGGAGGGGAGGAGCAGGGTGCGGCCCGGGGGCCGGTCTCCGAGGAGGGGGACACCCGCCCCGTCTCCCAAGAGCGGGGGCGGGCGGGCGGGCGGGCGGGGTCATTACCTCTGTGCGCCGAGGGCAGCGAGGAGCTGACCAGCCGCGCGGCAGCAGCGCAGGTGTTACAGGCGGCCATGGTCCCGCCCGGCCTCAGCGCCCCGCACCCGCTCCGCTCACTAGGCCTCAGGCCCGCCCGCCGCGCCTCCCCCCTCGCACGGCTGCCCAGTAAACACCGCCCCTCCCCCTTCCTCCAACTACCGTCACCACGCTCGGCGCTTGTGTGTCGTCACGGCCAACACGCTCCTCCCTCGCGAGCCGCGAAACAGCCCGTGCCGGCCCGCATTGCATCTTGGAACACGTAGGCCGGCGCGCTAGGAGTGACGAGCTGCGCGGCAGGCGGCGACCCCACCCACAGCCCCGCTAGAGCGTTGCATGCCGGGAGTCGTAGTTCGGGGTCCTTTGCATGCTGGGAGTTGTGGTGCACGTGGGGAAGAGGTGGTGGAGAGCTGCAGGGGTGGGGAGGCGCCACCTGTTGGCAGAGACCTTGTGGTGCTTTGGGTCAATCTGCTGATGTAGGGAGTCGAGTGACGATGCTGGAACGCCCCCCTCCCCCGTGCCATAGTCCCCTGACCCAGCCCTGATCCCCCTCCTGCCCTCTAACCCCTCGGTCCCAGCCCGGAGCAGCCGCCTACACCCCGTCTACACCTCCCCCCCAGAGCCTGCACCAGCAGCTGGAGCCCTCACAGCCCACCCACCCTGCTCCAGCCTGGAGTCCCTTCCCGCACCCTGAACTCCTCATTTCTGGGTGTCCCTTCCCGCACCCTGGGTGTTGCCAGCATAGCGATTTTGTCGCTAGATTTAGGGATGTTTTGGTTTCTCTAGCAAGGAAAGAAGTGTCCAAGTGACCCGTGACAAATCTCACGACTTTCACTGCCAATCGCAACATCATTCAAGAGGAGCAGCTCTGGTGTTAATAAAATCCATTCCATGCTCTTCTTGCTATGTTCTGTTGCCCACCAAGTCAATGTCATTATGTCTAACTTGGGCGTGTCCTAGTCAGAAGAAAGCAATTCCGGGGTCTTGGGTGCCAGATTGGCTGTGAAAGAGAGCAAGGGTTTGAGTAGAGCAGTAGCTCTCAGCCAGGGATAGGCATACCCTGGGGATACACAGAGGTCATTCAGGGGTACATCGACTCATCTAGATATTTGCCTAGTTTTACAACAGGCTACATAAAAAGCACTAGCAAAGTCAATACAACACTAAAATTTTATACTGTGCTATCTACTATACACTGAAATGTAAGTAAACTATATTCCAATCAAGTTATTTTATAATTATATGGTAAAAATGAGAACATCAGCAATTTTTCAGTAACAGTGAATTGTGACACTTTTGTGTTTTTATGTCTAATTTTGTAAGCAAGTAGTTTTAAAATGAGGTGAAACGTGGGGTATGCAAGACAAATCAGACTCCTGGAAGAGGTACAGTAGTCTGGATAAGTTGGAAATCACTGGACTATAGCTCCTGGTGGCAGAATAAATGCTTAGCACAAAACTGGGGCTCAGCTTTGATTCTTTGGTGGTGGGCACAGAGTGCAAAACCAGATCTAATGGGGAAGGGCGGCTGGAAAAGGGGAGGGTAAAACTGCCCTTATGGGGGAGAAGTTATAATCTTCTGCTCGGTAAAAAGTTAAAAACCATTAGTGACCAGGGCAGGCAGCACTCCCTGGGTGAGGGTGATGCAGGAAAAAACATTTGTCAACAGATTGAGCCTTTGGCCACTGAAATGTTAACTGATCAAAATCCTCCTCCAAGGAGTGGGAAGCCGACTTGTCTAGCTGAGCAATTCCTTGGGACTCTGCTAAGCCTGCCCCCTGTTACTAACTTCTGTGATCACCCTGCCCAGGCAAGAGAATACTCCCAGCTGCTGAACTAAAAGCAGCAGCCATGCTGGGTGCTCCCTCTCCAGCTGGATATTCTTGGCAGCTGAGTTATTCTCATTGCCCAGCTCTACGGTGCCTCTCAGCTGGTAGGGGGCCGACGAGGTTTCTAGCTGTCCTGGTTACATGGGGCAGAGCTGGGGTTCCCCCCTACTTCTTAACCTGGGCCTTTAGCTGCCCCACCAGCCCTCTCTTTGAGGTTCTGCTCCCAGGGGACAAGGTCCAGATTCCCTTAGCCCCTGCAGGGATGAGCTGTCCCGGGAAAAGCAAACCTGCCTCCTCCAGAGCAGACATTGCCTTGAGACAAGGCTCCTGTGGAACTCCGTTCCGCACTGCCCACAGGGAGCAGTTTGGTTTCTTCAGCCATGGAAAAGGTTATTCTTTGTACTGATCAAATCCCACCAGAGCAGGTGTGAGCAAACTACAGCCTGTGGGCTGCATCTGGCCCACCAGCTTTTTTAATCCAGCCTTCAAACTCCTGCTTGGGAGTGGGGTCTGGGGCTTGCCCCTCTCTGGCACTCCAGCTGGGAAGTAGGGTCAGGGGCTGCTCCACGTGGATCCCGGAAGCAGCAGCATGTCCCCTCTCTGCTCTCTGGCTCCTATGCACAGAGGTAGCCAGGGGACTCCGCTCTGTACGCTGTCCCCACAGCTCCCATTGGCCAGGAACCAAAATGTGCTTGCATACAGGGACCCAAGTAGCTTGGGAGAACAAATTGGGCGTTGGAATTCCTGGGGAGCTACTGAGGACTGGCTCAGCAAAGAGCGAGGCACTGTGTGCCAGGAGAAGACTAGCGTTTGGCCGAACGCCTGGAAGAGGCCCAAGCTCCAGGCAGGGAATTCAGCCTGACAGTGCTCTGGGGCTAAAGGAGCAAAATATAAGATTGATTAACCCACAGGTAGAAAATGTCCAGAAAAGTAGCTGACAGAAGCTTTTTTATGTTTTTATGTTGTCTTTTTCTGTTACATAAATGAGACCCTTCGAAGAAAGTGCTCTTTAATATTACAAAGGCCTGTTTGGACTTGTTTATACCCTGGCTGAGGGAAACTGAGGCAGGGGTCACCTGCAGTGTCGTGTCTGATCGTAGGGGGAACACTGGACTGATCTCCACAGCATTATGAAAACCTACAGCTATAATTCTGGAAATAAATACTATGTGTATGCAGCAATTCTTGCAACAATGGCTGGAGAGAATAACTGGTTCAATTCTCCTCCCCAATCAATATACATTTCTGGTGCCATCTCAGAAATAGTAGTCACTTCCCGCAAAGCACTAGTGGCTCAAAATAATTCCAACAATAAATCCAAACTGAATGATGGCTCAAGTCACTAAATCAGCACTGAGAACACAGTGACAAATCCTTGCACAGAACTGTTACACTACCAGCCTGCAGCACCCCAGTGAAATGTGCAAAGCTAAAGCAGACTCTATCAAATGCAGAGCTATAATTGTGAAATAGTGTGAAAACCCAGGAAGAATTGACCGCACAATATAATATGACCCAAGAGAAATTGAAATAGGGAGGTGTTTATATTTTACTTCAATATCTAAAATACACAGGAGTTTGAGAAGGATATTTCCTCAGATTCTCAGAATTGATAAAAGATTTTACATTAAAAAAAAAGAGGCCAAACTGTGTACAGCTCTGGGGAAAGCGATGTAAATCATAGCATCTTGCCCTGGACAACCTGGAATTGGATCGGGAATGGACACATGGGACAAACTCCCAAATACATGGTATAAACTTATCCAGCGTAGAATGTACCTACCTCTGACAGATGCGAGGGAGTTCTGTTTCCTTCTTGCATGTGGGCAACACTTGCAGAGCTTGTGATACTGGTCCCATAAGGATGAACTGAATGAGTTGGTCCTGACTTTCCTCTCAAGTAATGGGGCAGAAGAAGAAACTTACTACCTGATCCCTCTGTGTGTTAAATTAGGCACCTGCAAACCATCAGACCATCCCTGATAGCGGAGTTATATAGAGCAGTGGTTCTCAAACAGGGATCCAGTGCCTCCTGGGGGGCCATGAGCAGGTTTCAGGGGTCCACCAAGTAGCACCAGTGTTAGACTCACTGGGGTCCAGAGGAGAAAGCCAAAGCCTTGCTGTGTGGGCCTGAAGCCTGGGGCCCCAAGCCCTACCACCTCGGGCTGAAGCTGAACTCTGAGCAATTTAGCTTTGTGTGCCCCCCCTATGCATTTGCCCTACTTGCTACCCCCTAACACCAGCCCTAGCTTTTATATGCAAAAAACCAGTTGTTCTGGCACTGGTGGGCTGTGGAGTTTTTAGAGCATGGGGGGGAGCTCAGAAAGAAAAGGGTTGAGAACCCTGCTATAGAGGGACGCTGCAGAATGTAGCATGAACACTGAACGTTTTTTTACAGTTTCTGATAAAATTTTGGATGGATCTTGAGCCTTATGAAATACAGGTTTAACAGCACTATCTATAGCCAGACATAGGGCAGGTAAGTCCCATGCAGTGTTTGCTTCTACTGCTGTATCTGCTGAGCTTCTTGTGAAAGGCCTGGAACGGGAGTGGCAGGGGAAGTGCCTTCAGCAACTGAAGAGCACCACTAGAAATGGAATGACTTTCACTCATAAACCATGGAGGTCTAGGGAAAAGGCACTGTTGGCTTCAAGTACGTGTGCTATTATACATGAAGGTTGGTTGCCAAATGTATACCAAAGCTCGTTCGGACATTTAAAGATAATTAGCTAAACCCGGACTTCTGTGGCATTAATATCTCTATTTTTAATTAACTTGAGCTGAACTTTGAATAAAACTCACCAGAGTGGTCCAGATTTATGTAATAAGATTAGGATCATAGCTTCCTCAGCCCAAAGCTTCATCTTCAGAAATCTTTTGTCACTAGAAAATCTAGTGTAGTGTTCAGATGATAGTTTGTATGAAATATACTATCTAAAATAAGATCCAATCCTGCAATCATGTATGCACACATTTAACTGTATGCACTCAGAGTTCTGTTAAAATCAATGACACTATTCACATGTGAAGCCAGCACGTGCATAAGTGCATAATCAGCGATACAAATTGCAACACATTGTATTGAGCAATAACGATATTCTCTCTTTCCTGTAGGTGGCAGCAGCAGTCCACAGTTATTCCTTCTCCACAAGCATAATGGGCGAGGCGCCCGCAGGAATCAGAATAAAATAAAGATTGGCTTGGAAAACCTTTAATTTGTGAACTAGAAAAGCAAATTACCAGTAAAGTCCAAAGTTTGCCCACTGATGCATGGCAGAGTTCAATGGGAGATGTGCATAAAGCAAAAAAGAGGCACAAACCTACTTTCCCCCCTTGGTCACCTTAATTACTTCCCTCCAAAATTTGGGTTCTCTTTCTCATCAGGACTTCCTGTTTTTGCAGCATTGGGTCAGGGAGAAGTTGCTATTTTTTTTCTGTTAAAATACATTTCAACCGCCTTCAGCTCGTTTTCTAACACATAGCAATACTTCTAGTCAGAGCCATCTGGTGGTTTTATGCCACAACAGCTGCAAGTACACTTGCTCTGTGAAATTCAACAAAGGATTTCCCCCCCTCCCGGTCCTTGGCTTTCCTGGTAGAGAATACAAATTCACTGCCCACTTTCGGAGTATTTTAATGCACCTGGTGTCCAAAGGAAATATTTTGCCTCCCCACTCAGTGATGCATCATTTGAATTATGGGTTACATCTTCCTTACTTGAAGGGATGGTCCCTTATTTGATTGATTTGACCCTTGGAGTGATCACCTGGGTTATCTAAAAATGTATTAAAATTGGTAAGTACTATTTTAAACGTTTAATTGAAGCTTATGATAATTGCATTGTATACTTGAGGGCAGTAGAAATATACACTTGAGAGAAAAATACATATGCTAAGGGAAATGTTTCCCTAGCACATCTCTTAAAATAAAGAGTTGTCTCTTATTTTTCATGTAGTTTCCCTAACTTCCATCCAGCAAAGGCGATCACCCTAACTCTCACTGACCATGCAGTAGATTTGAACTCACTGATAAAAATAAAAGTGCTGGAGCTCCTCTCTCCATTTCCTCATATGAGTAAACACATATCTTCAAGTTTATCTGTTCCACTGGCTTTCACCAGAGTTAAAAAAAAATCATTATAATGGAACTGCTATCTAGAAACACTGGAATGGGGCTGGGTTCAAACTAGAGCCCTAGTACTGACTCTCATATTTTATCAGGAGTCTTGCAGTGATTTTTCATGGTTACTTAAAAGCCCCAATGTTGGTGTCACAAAGCATAACCCTAAGTAACTTAAAAGGTAAAAGGCAATAAGGATATGAAATCTCCCTGTTTAGGCCTCAGATGAGCAAAAGTCCCTCCATGTTTAAACTCTAATTGACCTAACAGGCCAATAAATAGAAAAGGCCAGGTGCAACGTCCGTTATCAGTTGCCATACAGCTCAAACCTGTATAAGGCAACACTAATAAGGCCTGCATACTCTTGGCCAAGGAAAAAAAAATAACGGTTCACAAAGAAGAAAGGACAAGGTCGTAATTCAAAGGAGTGAACCTAACAAGATAGACTTGTAGTCTCCAGCCTTAATTAACTGTTTAGTGTAACTGCTTAATGTAACAGCTACAAGGGGGAAAAGGGGAGGGAGGAAAAAGGAACGGGCTTAGCTAAAAGTAAAGTATAAAAAAGGTAAACTGCTTGTATTAAATGGGCTGGATCTGAGGCATGCCAAGTCTCCCAGCTCTGCTTTAAGATCTCAAATAAACTTGTGTTTTGCTTCTCCACCCTGGTGTGTTTATTGGCGCTAAGCACTCTGGGCCCAAACCACTGTTGCTTGCCTTGGGCACCGTCCGTGCCTGCAACACCAACTCTTGGAGTCATGTTTAATGGAAGTTGAGATTCTTACATAATAAAGTTTCTAGCCCATGTAGATGTGGAGGAAAGCTTTAAAACGTGTTCTAAGTGCACCCTAAACGATCCCCAAACCAGAAAGGCAAAGACACCCCCCCACGCTGGATGTTCTCTTTTTATAAAACCTGCTATTTTTAAGCCAATCTCATAATTTGCGGGGAGCTCCTGATTTGTGATTTGTGAACTCTTGGGGTTGGCCGTACTGGTCCAGAGTAACCGTGGGGGCCGCTCCCCAGTGTCACTGGAGCCGCAGCCCAGGACTCAGGCCCAGGGAGCACTCTGGGCTGAGAGGCCCACCTGGGAAACAGGAGACTCGCTACTTCTTTGAGCGTCTGGGTGCAGGCGCCTCCCTCTCTATCAGGGTTGCCTGCCAACTATCACGTTACCTGCTGTACCAGTCATATGACCCCCTTGCTTATTATAGGTCACATGACCCCTGAACCCGAGGTAGTTGCCAAGAGCTCAGGTCACGTGGCGCCACTGTTCCGCCTCGGTAGCGATGGACGCCGTCAGCTGTGAACGCGTACCTGTGTGATCACGTGGTCAGCGTGTGCGCGCCCCCCTCCCCCACCAGACGCAGGCTCAGCGCCCGGAAGCGGGGTCTCGGTGCGCTCCGCGCTGCCAGGACGCGGGAGCGAGGCTTGGCCGTGGACACCCCCCCCCCCCCGCTGCAGCGCCGCGCGGGAGGAGCCGGTAAGGCGCGGGAGGGGTTCGTCCGCGCGGGGACCGCTCCCCGCGGTGCAGCCCCCCCCCTGCCCGCCCCCCGTTCTCTTCGGGGCGGAGAAGCCAAGGTATGAGATGTGCCACAGGGCTCTGCCCCCCCCCGCTGGGGGAGGGGACTCGTGCCCCCCCGTGCCGGGGGAGGGGAGTGCATGGAACGGGAGGGGGCCCTTGCCCCCCCCGTGCCGGGGGAGAGGAGTGCATGGAAGGGGAGGGGGCTCTTGCCCCCCCGTGCCGGGGGAGGGGAGTGCATGGAAGGGGAGGGGCTCTTGCCCCCCCATGCCCCCGTGCCGGGGGAGGGGAGTGCATGGAAGGGGAGGGGGCTCTTGCCCCCCCCGCCCCCGTGCCGGGGGAGGGGAGTGCATGGAAGGGGAGGGGGCTCTTGCCCCCCCCGCCCCCGTGCCGGGGGAGGGGAGTGCATGGAAGGGGAGGGGGCTCTTGCCCCCCCCGCCCCCGTGCCGGGGGAGGGGAGTGCATGGAAGGGGAGGGGGCTCTTGCCCCCCCCGCCCCCGTGCCGGGGGAGGGGAGTGCATGGAAGGGGAGGGGACTCTTGCCCCCCCGTGCCGGGGGAGGGGAGTGCATGGAAGGGGAGGGGGCTCTTGCCCCCCCGCCCCCGTGCCGGGGGAGGGGAGTGCATGGAAGGGGAGGGGGCTCTTGCCCCCCCCCCGCCCCGTGCCGGGGGAGGGGAGTGCATGGAAGGGGAGGGGGCTCTTGGCTGTCCCTGTGTTGGGGGAGGGGAGTGATGGGGGGGGGGGCAGGAATGTGGGACAGGGATGGGACCTGTAATTTCATGTCCCAGAAGGTGCTGTTCTAACTTCCTGTGGTGGCACTTTTCATTTATTAGTTAGTAAGTTAGAGTGCCTGTAGCTGTTGTGATTAAACTGCCTTTACCAATAGGAGCACAGTTTGTTTCAGACACACAATTTTACTGATTCAGATTTTGTGTCCATGGGAGCAGGAATAGCATGGCTGATGCAGCAAGAAACTTCAGGCGAGAAAATATTTCTATGGGTGGGCTGAGTAATGGTTCTTACAGGTCTGTTTCTTGCAGATCAAATGCAGCTTAGGGGAATAGACGTCCAAACAATTGTTAACAGAATATATGCAGCTTTCCCGCTCCTGTGACAAGCTCAAAAGCAGTTCTGAACATCAGCGACTAAAAGTTACTATAACTGTATTGTGAATGAATCACAAAAATCTTACCAGACACATTTTAATCTCTATTCCTGCTTTTGGGATGTACATCGACAGGCAACGTTTTCCTACATGTATTTGTTTAAAGTATTAGTGTATTTGAATTAAAAAAAAATTGTACTGGCTTGATCATTAACTGGTCTGAGAGTTGTTGATATCACTACATATGAGTTGTATTGGATAGTTGATTTCCCAGCCAAGTTTCATGGCATTGTTTCTGTTCTGTGACTTCAAAAAGCATGCAAGCATTAGTGGCACAAATATTTATGAGTGTGAACTTAGTATTCTGTTTCTGTGCATACTTGCATATGTTGCTTTGAATGTTCACAGAAAGTGAATTTCATACCATTGAAATTCATTTGCAGAAACACTCTTGAGAGACAAACACAAAAGAGGTACAGGCATGGTCAGAACAAACTTTAAAAACAGCAAATTTAAGGGGAAATGTTTTGTGGTGTTTCTAGTTATCATTTGATGGATGGATGGCTTGCTTACATGACATGAGTTTGAGGTCCAGTTGCTAGTAGATAGCTGTCCATAGCACAAAACCTTCCACAAATGTCATTGATTGGGATCTTTATTAGCCGTCTCAGTAGTGATCCCAAGGTTTGAATGGGCATGGAGATTGATATGCTTTATCAGCCCAATGAGGGGACCACTTCAGGTCATTGTTGAGGTACATTGACATGACAGTGAGAGTAAGGAGGAAAAGTTTGAACAGATGCTGCCTGTACCCAGGATATGGATTGAGGACCCCTGTGTCCAAAGTTGTAACTGGCACGTATCATCATCACCTAATAATGGTACTAAAACAACAGGCAGAAGAAGAGAGATGAGACCTGATTATAGCTAGAATTGATTTCTAATCCTTTTGTAGTGAACAAAATTATTCTTTAACATACCATTCCTTTTTAACAGACTAAACATGCATCTTGTTCAGCATTACTTTACATGTGTTCGTACAAGGCCTTGCTCAGTGGGGCCCTGATCCTGACTTGGGCTTCTGACTAGTACTGTAATATAAAAAATAAATATAGTACACAAAGATAAAGTTCACTGTACTTTTTTGTTCGCTGTTACTATTTTTGCTCTACTTCATTGCACCATCACACCCCATATCTGTTTTATATGTGAACAGGGTAAGCCACACTTTTAGCAGGTGCAGGGGATTAGTAGAATGAACTACTCTTATTTTTCCAATGCACAACTGTCCTTCCCATTCCAGTAATGTCTGAGCCTGTTTCACTTTGTAGTCTGTTGGGTGGAAGAGGCATTTGGCCTCCATTATACCTTTTTGGTGCATCCAGAATAGCGCAAGTGGTAAAATATGTGACAGCCAACACCGTTGGATGGGAAAACTCTGAATCTGGAAACATTTGTTGTATAATGAAAACTAAAGACTTTCTGCAGTACTGAAAACTGTACATAAGGGGTGCTCATTTTTTTTTCCTGTTGGGTGAGGTGGAGGGGGAAGTATGCCCTTCCTTCAGAGTTCACATTTCATTAAGCAGTAGAAGACTAGGCATCTGAATTCTAAAGACATGAAAGTGAATTGTAACTTAACTCTTTTGTCAAGTTGCAAAATTAATTAGTTTTTAATGGCTTTTATCCCTTAGGGAAACTGACCAGAATCAGCAATTGCCATATTCTACCTAGAAAAATGAACAAGTGGCCATTAATTATAATTGGGTCATGATGATAAAAGGAAACTTATTATGCATTCCTTATCCACTATATTCTTGTGAGCACATGAAAAGAATCACTGTAGCAGGATTTCCCTTGCAAACTAAAGTTAACACGCGGTCAGCATACAGCTGTGAACTTAAAAAAAATATCTGGCATGATTTGCTGTAGAAATGGAAGTTCTGAAACTACTAGTGCTATAAATGTTCCAGTGAAATGTAGGTCCCATGTCAGTCATGTAAGTTTCATTACTACAAATAAGTAGGATCCCATATAGAATATATAGCATTCAGAATGTGCAGACAATCTTATTAAGGCTTACCTACATGGGGAAACTGACAGGAATAGCTATTCCAGAATAGCTCCATGTAGATACTCTGTTCTGAAATAAAATCACTTTTATTCCAGAATAATATTCCCATTTTAGAAGCACACTAATTATTCCAGAATAAAGTGATTGTTATTCTGGAATACTGTCCACACAGGAAGCTATTTTGCAATAGTTATTTTGGTCAATTTCCCTATGTGGACAGGCCCTGAAGTTTTGACCGTTCTTTACAACAGGTATCGCGTAATCTGAAGTGAGGATTTTTACATGTTTAAAATGCTTTTAAGTTAATTATATTTAAATGAGAGGTGCCATCTGAATACTTGACTAAATGGACTGTAGACCCATGAAACATAAGTACTTATACAGTCCATTGTCTGAACTGTGAGCGAAGTACCAGTGAATTCAAATAGAGGCTACCTTGGAGCAGTTAATAAACTGGCTTAAAAGGAATGTTAAAATATAACTTGCTGTTTAAAAAGATCTTAAACCGTGCAATACTGTCTTCCTTTCAGGAGCTGCTACAGTGGAATGCTTTGTTATGAAAAGTTCTTATTGCACAAGACACCATCAATTCCTGATTAGAGGGTTAGTAGTAATCAATCAAGATACTGTATTTTCTGAATATCCCAAAGTGGTTATAATTAAAACTACAGATAAATAAAACACGGCACAAGTTAGAAGACTGACGAGGAAGGACGGTCAACTGAGAAGAGGTAAAAACAAACTTATCCTGAAAGAATCCTTTGTATGCACAATGAGGCTTCTATGCACTGGATTAGTGTAAACCTAGATTCTTGAGCTGAAACATCACATGTCTATGTTTCAGGTTTACGCAACCTCAGTTTCATCTAAACATCATGGGAGAGATTAAAGTCTCTCCTGACTATAACTGGTTCAGAAGTACAGTTCCTCTTAAGAAGGTATGTATGGGTTTTGTCCCCTGTTTATGAAGTGGTATCTTATTTCTGAAGGGTCATGGTGTGCAGAGGTGGAAATTGCCTTTGTAGGTAAAAATACAATGCCTTTGTAGGTAATGGAAAATAGTCACTGGAAATGGCAGATCTAGGTATCGACCCCCTGTGGCTCCCATCACCATGGTATTTGAGTACTTAGCGAGTACTTCTGTATTCACGTAGCTTTCATTGGAGGTGGTCTGTTCCTTTAGTGGGATTCATGGTGCCACCTGAGCTTTGGAAGCCTTCTGGAAAGCAGTGCCTGTTGGGGATCTCTCGTGGCAACAGACATTGGAAGCTGAGATTAGAAAAATGTTGTGGAGCTGAGAGGGCTGCTATGTACCATCATTGCTGGAGCTGCCGCTGGCTTTGCCCACTATGCCCGCCAATTCACATGCTTACACAGCGCTACTGTCTTGACTTATGAAAATACTTTTGCTGTCAGCTTCACAAATTCATCCTGGGTTCTGACAGTCAAGCTATGGGTTCTTTCCATCTCACACATTACAAGTAGTAATGTTCTGCAGGCCAAACTACCTCTCTGCAATCCTGTTGCCTCCAGATTATGCCCAAAATGGGTATGCACAGATGTAATTGCACTTAATTTGTAGATAGAGAGAGAGCATAGGTGTGCTGATGTCATAATTTAGGCTGCATATTGTCATCCTGGGGATTTTATGAGATGGAAAGAACGCCCATGAGATTCAGTGAGTACGGAATACTGTGCCACTTTCTACAGGAACTGCACTGCATGGAAGCTCTTGAGCAAGAATAACTCTCCATTTGCTGCTGATTGATTAAATGAAAATATGCATAAATTTCAGGGTAATCAATGAAGGTTTTATCTGAGCCTCAAAGTATGGGCATAGCTTTCTTTGATTGCTTACTTCAAAATAAAAAACAGTCAAAGATACCACAGTGATGAATGCGGGAAGTGGGTGAGACCTAAACAAGCCAGTCTGGGTCTCTGAAGGGGAAAAGCTCAGTTTTAATTATAGTTCATTGTGGGGGTTCTTTCTAGGAATAAGTCATATCCCTCTTCGGCTGTGGTTGTTAGCAATATGGTCAGCATGGAGGAGGCAAGGTTCCCTGATGCAGGAGGAGAGAAAATGGAGCTTACCATCCCACTTCTTCCCTCCTCATTGCCGCTTTGTGCAGCCACCAAATCAATGTAGTGAGCTCCCACAATTTGTTCTTTGTGGGGTAGTGGGAGTCAGAGGCTTGGAGATGTTAGGCTGCTTCTCACTGCTTTTCTTGCACCCGCCACGTGTTATCACTGCTAGTTCTCCCCCTTCCTGCTGAGGTCATAGATGGAAGCCTGTTCCTTCTAGGAAGAGGCTTAGAGGGATGCTGAAAATTAAATCAGTTTTTAAAGATTCTTTCATTCTTCCTCTGATCCTCTTTAAGGAGTATGGCTATAAACAGATAGCATCACTCACTACTTGTGATCAGTAAAGACCAAAGAATGCAACGGGGTACAGGCTGAGTACTTACTGTGGCGTACTGGCTAAATTCCACTGCAGATAACTATTCTGTTTACATAAAATTCACCCTGCAGTTCCAACTGGAGAAATGGCTCTTCACTTCCTCTTCTGAAAACTACCAGTACTTCTGGTGCAGAATGGCTTCTGCCTTCCACCCCACTGGCAATTGCATTTTCTAAAATGTGATAAGTCATTCCCATAGTTAATCTGCAGTGTTACAAAGAAAAGTGCTTTATAGATACAAGTTATGACTTGCAGATGTGTGTGGTGGGGAAGAAGGTTGGTTTTGTGGGTAGAGGACAGGGCTTGGAGCCAGGAGCCCTTTCTCTGTGTTTGTCATTCAGGAAGCCCTTGCAAAACTTTGTGCAAGTCATTTAAACTGCACATAGCCCAGTTTCCTGGGTTTAAAATAGGCTAGAGGTGGAGAGAATGCGGAAGATAAACTAACTCAACTTCATAAAAGTGCTTTGAGTGGAGTGTTCAGTCTCTTTAAAATGTTACACCGGCTATCTGTAAAACAGTATGTCTTACTATCTAAAATATTATCCTGCTCGGAGACAGTCCTAGGGTGAAATTCTGGCTCTATTGACGTCAATGGGAGTTTTGCCATTTATTTCACTGTAGCCAGATTTCACCCAAAATGTAAATTCAATAATCCACACTTGATTGAGTGTGTAACAGATCAGAAGGTGGTCAATAAGCTGTCTGAATCAGCTGTTAATCAGTGTGACTCAACTGTGCAACATTTATTGCAGATCCAAACACATCACAGTAAATCTACATATTGTGTGGCTCTTTCTCAAATGGAACAAGTGGTTGCCATACTCTGGGTGCCATTAATTGTCTGGCTTTGGGGAAAGTAATTAAATTAATCTCTCTGGGCCTCAGTTCCCCATCACATGTATTGAGTCTTGATCATTTCTTTAACACTTGCTAATACCCTCAAGTGAAGTACTCAGTGTAGGGCATGTTTCATTTTCAAAATCATGAAGATACGTGCTTGTTACACAGACACACAGGGCCATGATGAGCAGATTCAATTAATAATCTTATATATCAGAGGAGAACTTTCTTTCACATAATGTAAACGTAGAAATGTGAGTTCCTTAGCAGTTCCAGGGCTCTGAGAAGTCCTGGCACTAAGTCCTTTCTAATTTCTTGGAAACTTTACAAAAACTACTGATAATGTGATAATCACAGGCTCCCTGAACCTCAAGTACAGACTTCCTTGTAAATTACAGATTTGTTGTCAGCCAGGCAGATTTTAGAATTTGTGATATGGTATTTCCGGAGTATCCATAGAGGAGCTGTACTGCTATGAAAATGAGAGAGAGCTTTTGGTGCTACCAGTTCAGTAAGTTGTAAATTTAAAATGGATCACAGGTGCATAAACAGAGGTCCTGCATCTGTTGTACTATATGGGCTTTATTTGGGGGTTTTATGGTCACTGAGTTTATTTGACCTATAGTCCTGTACTACTGGTGAGTTTTGTACCTTTAAAAAAAATCCTAAATATACACAGCAGTATGCTTGAAAAGAAAACCCTGAAAATGTGAGATTGAGACTCCTCAAACTCTTATTCTTTAAAGATGCTGTTTGTGTAGGATTTTCATTCTTGGGTCTTGAATTCCTAGCATAAGACAAGCAGAATGCAAAGGTCTGAAGGCTTTTGCCCTGTAAGGGCAGCAGCAGTGGCCGGGGTCTAAGCTAGCCACTTCCTCAGCTGGTCATGTGCCGCTCTGCCTCTCCAACTTCTCTCCCTTGATCATTCTAGTGAACGCCTCCTTGACAGTAACTCAGCTCTCTGTCCCATTACAGCTTGTACTACTTTGGGTATCCTCTGTACAGTGTCCCTATCTTACAATCAGACCTCCATTGTTTCAGATTAGTGGTCCCAATTTTCTGAGTCTATTTAAGACAGTAGTGTTGAATAGTCACCAGATCTGCAAGTTCTTGGCCCACCCCCATCTACCTCCATATATGAGGGCCTAGGAAAAAATGTCTGTTGCAGGGTGCTGTCCTTTTAACCCAGAACTTTGATGATGATTCTCAGTCAGAGAAGAATGTTCTTGGTGATGTAGATTATCAGATCGTTAGCAGCCAGGGGCCTAGTCAAACCACAGAAGGAATTTTCCTCCTGGCTAAACATGTGCCACTACTTATGGTACAGTACAGGGATTGGCAACCTTTGGCATGTGGCCCATCAGGAAAAGCCCTGCCATGTCTGCAGGTTCGGCCGATCACAGCTCCCACTGGCTGCAGTTCGGTATCCCAGGCCAATGGGGGCTGCCGGAGCAGTGGCCAACATATCTCTCAGTGTGCACCGCTTCCCGCAGCCCCCATTGGCCTGGAGCAGCAAACCATGGCCAGTGGGAGCTGCGATCGGCCGAACCTGCGGATGCGGCAGGTAAACAAACTGGCCCAACCCACCAGCTGCTTTCCCTGACAGGCTGCGTGCAAAAGGCTGCCGATCCCGGGTATAGTGTCTTCTAAGAGTCGGTCCTGTTTGCAAACAGAATATTGGGATGTTCCCATAATTAATTCCTACACCAATTTTCATATGTAAAATTACTGTATCTGATACAAGGGGCCAGAGTTCCTGATTCAGGAAGATGGTAAGCTCAAACCGAACATTAGCTCAGCTGGGGTTATGTAACTTGTATATTGCTAAGGAAACGATTCCTACATAAAACAATCTCTGCAAGCTGACATAATTCTCTTCTTACTTCTGGCACTTGCATTGGACTTCAGTTGTTCAGAACATCATAAACTTCCATAAGACAGTGACTATTCTATTAACTAAAACCATACTGCTTAGAGAGAATGTAATCTAGCTTGTTTCAGATCATCTGATCAGCTTCTTTTCTATTTCACAACCACAGTTCTGCCTCCAGATGTGTGTTGGCGGACAGTGTAAACATCACATTTATTAAACAGGCAAGGGGTGAAAAGTTATTCTGAAGGGGAGCAAAGGGTGAACTTGTTCGAAAGAAAAATCTTGTAGCACAGATTTGTGAAACACATTACTAGAAACTGAATGGGAGATATCTGGTATCAGGCTTATACAAAGTTTCACTAAATTCTCTTCTTCCAGATCATAGTAGACGATGACGACAGTAAAGTGTGGTCACTATATGATGCAGGATCCAAGAACATCAGGTGCCCACTCATATTTCTTCCACCTGTAAGTGGAACTGCAGATGTGTTTTTCCAGCAGATTTTGGCACTGACTGGATGGGGTTACAGAGTTATTGCTGTGAGTATTCTCAATGCAATGTCAAAATTCAGTGTTTGTTTGCTCTTGTGTTACAGTAAATAAAACCAGAGTGTTAGATGCATCTGGTAAAGGTCAGCTTCTAAGTTGGTTTAGCTCATAATTTTTGGAGGAATCCAAGCAGAGAACTCCAGGGAAGGCTATACTAAGGTATATTCTGGGTTAGTAACATGCAAAACTGGCCCTAAACCAGTTCACTGAGTATGTGAAACATACAAAAATGTATATTAGATTTATACCTAGTGGATTAGTTCTGTAATGTTTTTTTCTTTACTCCATGAACACTAGGAGTTGGAGTTTGCTGATGTCTCATTCATAGGGTTTTACCAAATTCACAGTCTATTTTGGTCATAGGACTTTTAAAATCATAAATTTCATGATTTCAGCTATCTAAATCTGAAATTTCAAGTTGCTGTACTTCTAAGGGCCCTGAGCCAAAAAGGAGTTGAGGGGGGTGGCAAGGTTATTTTGGGGGGAGGGGAGGTTTGCCGTACAGCTGCTTTTACTTTTGTGCTGCTGCTGACAGCAGTGCTGCCTTCAGAGCTGGGCAGCTGGAGAGTGGCAGCTGCTGGCTGGGAGCCCAGTTCTGAAGGTAGAACTGCTGGCAGCAGCAGCACAGAAGTAAGGATGACATGGTATGGTATTGCCACCCTTCTGTGCTTCTGCTGGCTGGGTGCTGCCCTTAGAGCTGGGATCCCAGCCAATAGCCACCGCTCTCCAGCCGCCCAGCTCTGAAGGCACTGCAGGAGTAAGGATGGTGATACTGCAATGCCCCTAAAATAACTTTACAACCCCCCATAACCTCCTTTTGGGTCAGGACCCCCAATTTGAGAGAGGCTGGTCTCCCCTGTGAAATCTATATAGTATAAAGTAAAAGTGCGCACACAGGACCAAATTTCCTGGGGCTGAGGGGAGGCCAGATTTCACAGTCTGTGATGCGTTTTTCATGGCTGTGAATTTGGTAGAGCCCTACTCGTTCATTTCTCTTGAGGTTTTGTACAAGAGGAATTCTCAGTTTGCAGTTGACACGCTTCCTAGTGCAACAACTTCTCATGGCCTTGCTTTGTCTCCAGTTGGATCTGTTAGCTCCTCTCTGATTCAGCTTGGTGTATTATTCAGGAAAATAACCATGGTAGTTGGCTTCTCTGAAAGGCCAACATAATGTGATGTAACTTTGGTCAAGCTACAGCCAGACTAAACCACTTATCCACATCATTTTAATAAGCATTACCTGGTGTCTAAAAATGTAACTGAATGGGTAATTTAACCTAAAGGTTCCAGTATGACTGAGCTGTCCTCATGTAGTTATGGGTCACTGCCCAACTTCAGGCCTTTACTACCTTTGTTTTTCCTTGGCCATTTCTGGCCCTGTTCTCCCCTTTCTATGTCTGCTTCCATCATAGTTTGCAACTTTCACCTTCCATCCTTCCAATGGAGCAAAGCAGATAGTGGTGGTCTTTTTATGGGTAGAATTTATAAGTCTTCCTACTGGATCAGACATTGATCAATTTGGTTTCCCTCCAGCAGTGACCAGTGTCTGTTTCAGAAGGAAACCTTTCAGCTCTGCCTCCTGTTCCTAAGCCAGTTGTACAATGGATGAGGGTTTGCCATCCTTTATCTTAAGACAATGTGTTTACTGAAAAGGCATACAACTTGATTACCCACTGGCTGAAAATATTAAGTCACAAGATTTTTTTAGAAGGACTTCGTTGTAGTGTTTGTCTTAATGCCTCTCTGCTGCTGTGAATTCCAAGGGAGGATCTGAATTTTTTAGCAGAAGCCTTATTTATGCAAATAGTAATGTAGCTTTAAGTGACTCACTCCGTCTTTAGTAGATGATTTTATTTCTGATGATTTTGTATGGTATGGAAATCCTAAGAACAACATTAGTCTATTGTACAACATAATGAGAATTTTGCACATCATCCAATAATCATGTTGAATGTTTTAGCTACATCTCTTTGGCCAGGCTTTAATATGCAAGGCTTTTAAATATTTTTTTTAAGCAGAAAGGCAAAAGGTGCTTCTGGAGATATGAAAAGAGCAGCTGCTCAAAGAACAGCTTCATTTAATTACTGATTATAGTTTCATTTTACTTTATTACTCTAGTTGCAGTATCCAGTGTATTGGGACCACCTTGAATTCTGCGACGGATTCAGAAAACTACTAGACCACCTACAACTGGATAAAGTTAGTGCCCTGAGATTGACAAATAACATGGGGTTACTATAAAAATGTTAGGTAAAAAAGCCTAGAGTTTTTTAAGAACTAACATGCAGAAAATGTCCATGCTATGATGCAAGCTTATCAAAAACAAGAAATTCAAAATTGAAGCAAACACTATCCAAAAACTGTCCTGCTTTGATTCATTGGTCACTGCTTTCAGGAATTGTGGTGGGTTTCTTATTAATTTCAGTTTTTTAGTTAAAACCTCAAAGTTAATCCTATTAATTAATGACTTAGGTCTTTGGGGAAGAGACAGTCTTTTTATTCTGTTTGTACAGTACATGGCACAATGGGTGCTATGATAATACAAAAAAATAATACTAATAGTAAGTAATGGTAGTAAATGACATATCACAACATCGTCAATCTTGAATTAAAATAGCTTTGAAAAGAGGTTAAAATAAGTGTTTATACCGTATAGCATATTTGTCATGCCAAAAATCAAAAGTCCTGATTGAAATTTTTGAGACACGCATGTTGCCTGTGCCTTTGTTTTCAGTCTTTAAAGCATCTTTTTTTTTAAATTACATCATTTGAGACTGTTTTAGATTTTTTTTTTTGGTTGAAAATAAATTTTGAATGTCAGTTTTTTCTAAATAAGCTTTCAGCTTCTGTTAGAATACAAGGAAAGGAATAATACAATGTTATGTTTTTGTAATATGTTATACATGGATATTCGGGATACATTTAAGTTGTTACATAACATGTTCTTGTGTTTGGTTTTAAATTAGGTTCACCTTTTTGGAGCTTCTTTGGGAGGCTTTTTGGCTCAAAAATTTGCTGAGTACACACACAAATCCCCCAGAGTTCAGTCTCTGATCCTGTGTAATTCTTTCAGTGACACTTCCATCTTTAACCAGACATGGACTGCGAACAGGTGAGAAATATTGATAAAATGTAATGTCAGTCTTTGACTGCTATTACATTTTGTAGTAAAATTTCAGAGTTTTAGACAAATGTAGTTTCAAAAACTGCTCACTTGCTGGTAATCTGAGCAAACAATGGAAAAACAGGTGGCAAAATACTTTAAAAAAACGTGTTACAAGGAGGGTGCACACTTTCACAATCAGGATTTTGAAACCTGGAATTTTAACATTGGAAATAAGTTCTTGTTGTTTTTTGTCTTAAACTTTTATGACTGATATAATCAGACTTGGGAGCAGGGCCGGCTTTAGGACGTGTGGGGCCTGATTTAAAAGAGCTGCTGCTGAAATGCTCCCAAAGAGAGTGGAAGCGATTTGAGCTGATAGCGGTGGCAATTCAGCAGCAGCTCAATCGGTTGCCGCTGTTTCCGGCGGCACTTTGGTAGAGGGTGTGGGGCCCCTCTTCCAGATGCTGCGGGGCCCGATTCTCGGGAGTCAGGGGAATCGCCCTAAAGCCGGCCCTGCTTGGGAAAGACTGAGTCAAGACTAGATCTTTGTTTTGCCTAGTGGGTACATTAAGCTTAAATGAAACCAATGCTTGCTGAAGAATACATTTAAAATACACTCTCAAAGAATAAGGTCAGTAACTTTCAGTGTATTATATTCCTATATGTGCAGCTCTCCGTTATTTTAAAAGCTTATGCAATGATTGCCCTAGTGAAGTCCTGCACAAACCACTTGATTTGAA
Source organism: Gopherus evgoodei (assembly GCF_007399415.2). Taxonomy (NCBI): domain Eukaryota; kingdom Metazoa; phylum Chordata; order Testudines; family Testudinidae; genus Gopherus; species Gopherus evgoodei. The sequence continues at coordinate 7,644,265 of NC_044331.1, forward strand.
ATGAAACTCAAATGTTTTGTTTTTGGTGGTGGGGAGGGAAGAGAGGAGAAACCAGAAAACACAACCTTTTAATTTTTGGAGGTCTTTAAACTTGAAGAGGTTCATGTGATCTCTTGTTTATATTTCAGCTTTTGGCTAATGCCTGCTTTTATGCTGAAGAAAATTGTTCTTGGAAACTTTGCTTCTGGTCCTGTAGATCCTGTCATGGCAGATGGAATCGATTTCATGGTTGACAGGGTGAGTGAGTCTTGGATGTCTCATTCTGGTAACGTTGGGCATGGTTAACCTTGCTTCTAGAGACAGCAGAACGTATATGGCATAGGTACATTGCTGCCATCTTTACTTATCTAATAGAAAGTATGAACAATAAGTGGCAGACCCTGAGCTAGTGTTACTCTGCATAGCTCTACTGAAGTGCAGTTATGGTGGGGGACGGTGAGGAGGCGGGGAGGTGGTCCCTCACCCCTAGACCAGATGATGGAGGGGCGGCCAGAACAAATGAGTAGCATTGTGGCCCCATGCACCAGGGTGCAAAATTATTTGTTCAGATGTGGCCTGGCCACCCTCCTCCATGTCCCCCATCACGATGGACCAAATCTGAGTGAGTATTGTGGCAGCCTCGTGCATGCGGTTGCAGTGACACTCAAATTTGGGGAAACTGGATACCTAGGTCCCGCTCCTTAGCAAAATTTGGGTTGTGCCCATTTCTTTAGGTATGTTACCATAAACCTCCCCAAGTGAAACTGAATTCATAGCCTTTATTTCCATGTATTGATAGCTGGAAAGCCTGGGCCAGAGTGAGTTAGCATCGAGACTTACCCTCAACTGCCAGAACTCCTATGTGGAACCTCATAAAATTCGAGACATTCCTGTAACTATTATGGATGTAAGTGTTTTTCTTTCTTCCTTTTAGCCTATTGCTTCATCTGGCTGGATTGAGTAGGGTTTGGCTATTCCATGAGCAGCTGGAATACTTGATCACCTCTGTAGAATAAAACGTGGAAGATCTAATTTCATGTTAGATGTTGCTTTCTACTCATTATGCAACACTATGAATTAACTGTAAGATGTCACTGGGGTATCGTGCGCAGTACAATCTCAGCTCATGGTGCTATAAACTAGGGCAGCATGACTTCCATTTTCTGGATTATGACATGCCTATAAAATTTTAGTTGCTCTTTAAAGATACAGCTGTTTTCTATCCATGTTAACTTCAGTGTCACGTTGAGGTCAAACTAATAACTGAGGCAGATGTGAACAATATAGGAAATCGCTCCTGAGCTTATTACTGGAGGACAAAGCCTCGCACCTCTCAAATAAGCATCAAAGGATATGCGTAATTTATTTTATACGGTCAGACCATGGGCTTTATTCTTGGAGATGGATTTCACTGTCAGGCAAATAGCACAAAGAAGCTAAAAGCAGTGAGGTGATTTAGAATAATTCTAGTATGCTATGGTCAATAGCTACAGAAAACTTGATTGGCTTCAGAGTTACCCTGTGATTGTTTTCAAGGTGTTTGATCAGAGTGCACTTTCCACTGAAGCAAAAGAAGAGATGTACAAACTGTACCCCAATGCCAGAAGAGCTCACCTTAAAACAGGAGGCAATTTCCCTTATCTCTGCAGAAGCGCTGAAGTCAATGTCTATATCCAAGTAAGCCTCTGAAATTCAAACCTTTCCTAGTAACATGTTTAGAAATGTCCCAGCAGAGTCCCGTCTTTCTCATACCCTCATCTGTCACTGCTCCCTACCCTTTGGGAGCTGTAGACACTGAACCCAACTGGTGCAGAGGAGTCTGGGCTACACAGCAGCCACACTTGTTGGTCCTGGGTTTGAGATTGGCTTTCATGTGCCTGATACCTCTGCACTCCCCGAGCTCTTGTTCCATGTAGGTGGAGCAAATGTTGGTGTATGAGCTAATGCTATATTTGACTGAACTATAATGGGGACTGGTTCCTGGATTTTACTGGCAGGAGAGGCATGCTGCTTTCTTCTTACCGGGTACCTTACCCATCATCCTGTATTATTGCTTCAGAGTTCCTTTTCATGTCCAACAGATACACTTACTGCAGTTCCATGGTACACGATATGCAGCGATTGATCCTTCTATGGTTAGTGCAGAAGAACTGGAAGTCCAGAAAATCAAGCTTCACAGCAGCAGTGAACAAGAGCAGCAGTAGCTTTGTCACAATCAATTAAAGCAGTGAACCAATCTGGTTGTCTTCCTGTATATAATCAGCTGTTTCCAATCTGCCTTTTCTTATGTTAGCCGGTTATCACTGTGTAACTCCAACAGGCTTGATATTATTCAGTGTAATGCAACCGAGAATGGTAATCTCCAGCTGTGTAACAGGATACTTTGGTTTACGTTTGTCTTTGAATGTAAGGAAGTACCTTTGAGAAGACTCCAGTTTTAAAGAATTGAGATACATTTTGCTACCAAAGTCTTCACCACTACGTTCTTAAAACGGAACCCCATTTCTTTTTTATATTTTTATTTCGCTGTATATATTGCACATGGAGGTTATGTACTTAAGCTCATTTATAATTTTGTTGAATATTTGGATTAAAAAATGCTGACGTGCCAATGTTGACATCTCTTATTTGGTTCATATGTTGTGTTGCAAGTTAGTTACTTTATTTCTACCTGAAATATAAAGCGTTACAGGTTTTAACTTTCTTGCTAGCTGTAACAATGGTTTTCAATAAAACTTCAATTTCAACAAGTGGCTTTTTTCTAATTGACTCAACAGAATTACTGTAGCTTAACGTGATCTTTCAGAGCTGCATGTGGATGTAAATAGCATCAAAGTGCAGCGCTACCATCAGAAAAGGTCTGTTGAAGGATGTTAAATTCTGCTTAGATTTGCTTTAAGGGTGTTTATTGAACAGTAAAACAGCTTGAATCATAGTGAATTCCAATGTAATTGGGTTGGATAAGAATGTTTTCAGCATGTGGATGTGAATTTTAAAAAGCATTTTATAAAACAGATTGAACTAAAAAGAAATCACCCATCACCTTACAGGAAAAATATTCCAGTTTATTGGAGAACACATTTTATTTCCCCCTTAAACACTGTAAAAAATACAAAACTTCACATGACAAATTGCTGAGTATTTAAGAAAAGTGCGCTCTTTGTGAGGGTTGGTATAAATAACAGGTAATTACCTCTTCTCTACTGAAATCGAGTAAAGCACGTACTGGCACTCAAGGCTAGGCTACCTGTGTGGCGAGAATGTGTTAGCTATATGCTGACATTTCCCTTTAGGGAATATGCAGATGTTTGTGTGCCAAGGAGGGGAACTGACTCTTCAAATCCTGCTTGCTTTTGAGGTGTGCACTTTTAGAGCACAAAAAGTTAGAAGTGGTTCATCTATATAAGGTAAAATGAATTGGAAAAGTATTGATTCAACAAAAGTGTATTTTGATTTCCCTAAATTGTGTGTTTGTGTGAAGATGCCTCAGATCTACAGTATGACTTTAACCTTGGAAAGGGCAAATAACAAACATTCAATTGCACAGGACTATGGGATTTGTAGCCTTTCAAATGCCAGCTACTAGGGAACTGTCGAGGCTTTGGGATCCAAAATCTGATCCCTCTTTTAATACGGTCCAGGTAATACCCCTTCCCCCCACCCCCAAAACAAAACAAATGTAACGATGCCAGCAGCTAAACAATTGAGCATTCTTCCCACAATAAACCATAGGTGACTTGGACAAAAACTGAAGATGTTTGGGTAAAGAACACATCTTACTACATCTTAAATAGAAAGGTTCTCCCCTTTGTAACTTTTATAAAAGACAATTAAAAAAATTATACCTACAAAAAACGAGATGTAAACAAATTACAGTAAGAAAATGAGTCTTAATTGAAACGTCGTCTCAGTATCACAAATGCCTTTTCACCTTGCTTGTATTATCATCACCAGCATCTATGCAACAGCAAATAAACCCCACACTTGTATAAAGATGTTTTAAAATTAGCACGTGCTGATGTCTCGTCGTTTACCTGATCTCAAGTGGAAGCAGCAGAAGCGCCACTTGTCATGACAAGAAGCCCTTAAAAGTTTAATGGCCACTTTTTGGTGAATAGCTCAATGATTCAGGTTCAATCACTGTAGTTTCTAGGAAAAAATCAGCGGAATCCGCATCGGACAGTCATTTCCCCTTCAGTTGTTACATTGCTGTACACTTCCTTGGAGAAGTGGATTCTGCATTTGCCTTTTTTCTAATGCTTTCTGTAAAACAAACATCATAGGTGTTTTTCCTCTCACCCATTAGGAGAAGTGGAATGAAAAATAGCACTTGTACCTTTGTGCTGAGTGGCAGCTTGACATCAGCGCTGTTTTTTTATTTATTTTTATTTTACTCTGAGGGATGTCTACTCAGTCTGGTTTTTAATCCTAGTTACTTAACAAAGGAGGTTCTACATGTCTGAGCGTGAGTATTTTTGCTCTAGTAAATGATTCTGATGAATGGGAGGTATAAAGCGGCAGGAGAAATGGCCCAGCAGTATGTGTAAATGTGTGTACTCCATAAAACAAGGGGGAAAAGACAACTTCCTAGGTACTAGAGGTGTTTGAGGCTGTTAATAGTTTAAGAATCTGTATTTAGGAAAAAAGACTGCTATACTTACATTATGCAACAGCTATAGAAATTAAATCAAGTATTAAAAGGTTAATTCAAATGGTGCTAAGTTTGTATTATTCAACATAAGAGGAAAGTGATGGATTGTTACCTGCCAAGTCTCTTCTACAAATCCCCACCAGGCCTTCGTATAGTCCTTTGATTGGATTTTCTCCTGCCATGATCACACCATGAAGCCAAATAAGCAACATTCTGTGGCCATGCTCCCTGTAGCTTTTAGTACCTGGTAAGAATGATATATGGATGAAACTGTATTTCACTCTGTAATGGTGGCCGTAGACTGCATCAAATTCTGACTTGATACATGTAGATCTCCCTTCAACTGTGGTGGGAATTGAGGGAATGGATGTGAGATTAAATTTGGCCCTATTTGCTGCCCAGCCACACTTTTTTTTTTTTTAATTGAAGCAATCTGATATGGAAATTAAACCTGCTCTTTAAACTCCAACATCTTAAACCATTTGGACTCGCAGCTGCCTGCACTCACACCAGGTAGCATATTGGTTCTGCTTTTGGCAGGGGCAGAATGGGTTGGGGTTCTCCAGTAGCTTTGACTCAGTCTGCATTTTGTAAATATTTCATGTTCTGCTATTTTGCTGAATAACTTTCTCTGGTCCTTAAAAACAGAGCCCCGTCTCCCCCTTTCTGCACTGTTCTACATCTGGCTCTACAGGAGGACAAACATCTTCCTAGCTGCTGCCCTAGCAGCATTCCCTGCTCTCTTGGAAGGACAGAGCTCAAAAGCTGCACAGATATTTAGAAGGTTTCTAAGAGAGAACAAAGTTGCAGGAAAGATAATGGTCTCTGCTCCAATCTGCTGGCCTAATGATCTGGGTTGCCATAACTGAGGGTATGTCTACATCTACAATTTTGCAGCGCTGGTTGTTACAGCTGTATTAGTACAGCTGTATAGGGCCAGCGCTGCAGAGTGGCCACACTTACAGCAACCAGCGCTGCAAGTGGTGTTAGATGTGGCCACGCTGCAGCGCTGTTGCACACCGCGGGGAAGGAGACCTGCTTGGAGGGGGGGTCGGGGAACGCCAGAGCACACCGCGAGGCTGGATACCTGCTTGGAGGGGGGGTCGGGGAACGCCAGAGCACACTGCGGGGCTGGATACCTGCTTGGAGGGGGGGGTCGGGGAACGCCAGTGCACACCGCGGGGCTGGATACCTGCTTGGAAGGGGGGGGGGTCGGGGAATGCCAGTGCACACCGCGGGGAAGGAGACCTGCTTGGAGGGAGGGTCGGAGAACACCAGAGAAAACCACTGGGAAGGAGACCTGCTTGGAGGGGGGGGGGGTCGGGGAACGCCAGAGCACACCGTGGGGCTGGATACCTGCTTGGAGGGGGGGGTCGGGGAACGCCAGAGCACACCGCGGGGCTGGAGACCTGCTTGGAGGGGGGGTCGGGGAACACCAGAGCACACCGTGGGGAAGGAGACCTGCTTGGAAGGGGGGTCGGGGAATGCCAGAGCACACCGCGGGGCTGGATACCTGCTTGGAGGGTGGGGTCGGGGAACGCCAGAGCACACCGCGGGGAAGGAGACCTGCTTGGAGGGCAGTGGAGTTTGCTTAATTACCAGAGAGGCTTCCTCAGGTATGCTGGGATACCTGCTTATTCCACGGAGGTCAACAAAAACGCTGGTGAGTGTCTACACCTGATGACCAGCGCTGGTGATCCAGCGCTGGATCCTCTACACCCGAGGCACGACCGGGTGTACGGCCAGCGCTGCAAACAGGGAGTTGCAGCGCTGGTAATGCCCTGCAGGTGTGTACACATCCTAAGTTGCAGCGCTGTAACCCCCTCACCAGCGCTGCAACTTTGTAGTGTAGACAAGGCCTCAGATAGGTCCTTGAACTGGAAGTTTTCTGAAAACCGCCTGCAAGTAAATGACTGCATTTGGCAGAGCATGTTTCATGCAAACTTATGACTGGGCTCTTCCATGCTTCCACTCAGAGCTGTGATTTACAAAGAGGGATATTTCCAAGCTCAGAATGCAGTCTGTCCTGACATACCCTTCTAACTGCCCCCACAGTGCTCCGTGTGCTGAGCCACAAGGGAAAAGGGCCCGTTCCCCAGGAGGGCAGGGGTAGGTTCCTGGGGTCACCGCAGGTTTCTCTTTGGTGGCCCTCTAGATTTGCTCCCAATTACTAGAGGGGCAAGTGAAGGGCAAACTGACCCAGTGGGGCCAGGGTCTTTGGTGGAAGTTGGCTCCCTGTAAGAAATAAAATCTCACTGTTTAAAGTCCGTGGTCTCCCTGTGCAGAAGAATAAGGATCGTTTACCCGCTTGCCTGAAAATGCCCACTCAGTAGGAAGGTGTTCAGACCTGTCTTGCTTTGTCAGTTACAGCAATCAAGTTCCCCTTTAGGGACAAGAACTCCTAGGCTTGAGGGTTCTCTATAGCAGCCAGGAAGAGGCAGCAGACCCCTTCTTTAGGAGCTGTGGATTTTCCTACTAGCCATTTTCAGGTGAGTACACATTTTTCCTATTTATTTTATAAAGTGTTTCAAACGCAATCTTGTGGCTGCTCCATCTGAACCAGGTGGCTTCCTTAGCACATGGCCCAGTACCACTGCTGGAGAATTATCTACTAGCAATATAGAGATGAAAGGGAAGGGATGGAAATGCTTGACGTAAATGAGACGCCATCTGATTTATACCTGCCCACTGCTGCTCAATGGCTCTGATATGTGCATCAGTGAATTTCCAGTAATGTGCAAGCTTCTTCCATTCGCTGGGTTTGAGGTATTTAGTAGCTAATCTCCACATCACTGAGCGAATGTGCTGTGTTTCCAGCTTGTGATCTTGTTTAAAGGTTAAGTGTTTTGCCACCCAGGAGTCAGAGTCACTGTTGAGATTGTCCTACGATGTTAAAATAGGAGTTTCAGTGAGAGGCTTCACATTTCTTTCAGGTTGAGAGAAAAAACACACCCCCCCCAAACGTCACGACCCTGAACAATGAATCCCTTCACTTCCAAAAAGCAATGTAACTTTCCTGCTAGCAGTGCTGTGCTGAACTAGTCGCGTTACCCGATTACAGGCTATAACGTTCCCCTTGCTGACATTCTGATGACACTGGATTGTTAGCAGCAGCAGCATAATCCCTAGTAACGCCCATGTGTTCTTCCAGCAACAGACCTACCATGCTTTTGTTTGTAATGGCTGGGCTGTAATATCCCACAGCCTTGCCACTGGAGCAGTTTAAGTTCATTCTGACATAGCACGTTTCTGTTTTACTAACTGTCCTGTTTCATCCTGGCCCAATTAATAAATCTTGTTCGTGGCATCATGGCTACAGAAGCGCACATAGGTAACAATTTGGATTTCTACAGTCTTCTGTCTGATGCTCTTGAATAACATGCTTCAGTAACATGAGAGAGAGCTCACAACTGCCTGTGATGTAGGCAAGTAGTATGAGGAAATGGAGAGGGGAAGTGACTGCCCAAGGCCACACAGGCAGCCTGTCTAGGGGCCTGGAATAGAATCCGATAGCCTGGCTCTAGGCCTTCACTGCAAGACCATCTTCCAAGAACTCCTGCTGGGATTTCCAAGAAGGCCTAAACAGGTTAGGTGCTTGGGATGGTGATCTGGGGAACCTATTTACAACTGAAGAACTCTGGCTGATAATACCGTGTTGCTATGAAAGCTGTGGTATCAGAAATGCCCTTCTGTCGCTGTGTATCTACCATGCTGATAAGCCTACCTCCCAGACCAGGGACAATGCTGGGCCATTAGATCTCAACTATGGTCTACTCAGAGGGAAGCACCTTGAGTCAATGGGTTTGTTTGAGTTGGGAGAAGATACTTCCTCCTCTGGTCTGAAGGAAGCACGGGAGTGGAGAGAGCTGCAGTTCTCCAGCTTGGAGACAGGGCTGACAAAGCAGGCAGTTACAACGCATGGGAGGTGGAGGGGAGACTCACACAGAGAGAGGAAGTTTTGGGCAGGTAGAAGGAAGGGGACGGACTGGCCAAGGGAGAAGTGAGGTGCGGGAGAAGACTCTGTGTTTCTGAACCCAAGCCATGTTCTGCAATAAGAAGACACCAGATGACCCCATCTCCCAGAAGACTTCAGAGTGATGGGGAAACTGAGGCAAGAAGGTGCTAGGTTTGCCGATTTTCGGTTGGATGTAGTTTTGAAGGTTTCATCACATGACAATCTTTAATTGAAGATTCATCTTTAATTTCTGGAGACTCCAGGACATTCCTGGTAGGATTTATTTTTTTTAAGAACTTTGTGTATCTCATGCTATTAAAGAAAGAGCAATAATGTGTTAGGATCCTGTGCAGAGTGTCCGTATGTTATCTGCTACACCTAGCACGTGTCCCTGCGAGCAGTAAACTAGAGCCAGAATGCTCACGCAGCAAGAGTTTTGGGAGAAGGTGTTAAACTATGAGCGTATCTTGGGGGTCACCATTGGTTCCAGGGACTAAGCAGTTGGACTGTGAGGTCTCCGGTCTTAGGAGGGGCTATTAGGTAGATGATCCCAAGAGCGTGCCTAGGGACCCCAAGATAGGAACAGCACCTGGGATCTATTCAGACTCCAGAGGCTTAAAGCATTGGGGGATTCACTGGTGGGATCCCCCTCACAGCAGTCTGGTGAGTGGCCAAGAGGGGGCGCTTGACAGGAGTTGTGACAGTCTAACTCCCTTTGACTTTTAATGGGGGCTAGACGCATAACCTGCTTAAGTGCTTTATAAACTCCCACTCATCTTTAGGTAACTAAATATCTCTGGAAATCCGGCCTCCCTTCCTCTCAGTGCAGTCTGGGATATTTAACAGCAGGGACTCCTATGTTAATAAGCAAAGTCTGTGGTACAGTTGTGGGCTGCTTTGTTGTCGTTTTTTTAAGTGGACAATGAAAACAGAGCTGTTTGCCATCGCATCGTCTGCATTTCTCTTCCCCTTGTACTGATGAACACAGAGAACTGTCTCATATAAAGGATGTTTTTAAGGCTACTCGGCTCAGGTATGCTCCTACCTTCTCCCATTTGTAAAACCGATCTGCTTTGATAATCATGTCTGCCAAGTTGATATGATTACCCCGGGCAGCTACATCCAGGGATGTTTTTCCTTGCTGAAATTAAGAAGGAAAAAAAAAAGAACAATTTTGCTCAAAATGTATATTCACCAATTCTCTATTTTAAAGACTAATCTGACACCCACCCCACCCCCTGTCGTCATAGTCTTTGAGCACCTCCCAGTCTTTAAGGTACCTTTGTGGTAGGGATTATGCTATTATCCCCAGTTTACACATGGGAAACTGAGGCCCAGAAAGATGAAAGTGACGTCTAAGAGGATACAGAAGAAGTCTGTGGTGGAGCTGGGACTTGAACCCAGGTGCTAGGCCAGCACTGTAACCATTGGACTATCCTTCCATTTCATCCATCTGCAGCGATTATGGATCTTCCATCATACGTGGGAGCTGAAACACCTCTATTACTACTGGTGATAGACAAATGTGATCCATCATTACTTTATTCCCAGCTCTTTAAGAGATTAAAGCATAATTATTTTTACCTGTTGTTACAGGAGCAGGGTTTACAGAAGCCAGATTAAGGGGATCAGCCATCATTTATATAGGCAAGGTGGATTTGGGTGCATTGCAAGCCTAGTGCCTGCAGGCGGTGCTAGAGGGAGTCTCAAAATGGCACATGCTGCACCACTGAGCACTAAGTGCAGGGGGCAGGTTCTAGCCACTCTCCCAACCCAGCCAGTCGTCTGTCCCTTTAGATGCTGAATGCCACTCACTGCTCGCCTTCTCTTCTGCTCTGGGAGCTTTGCTAATTGCCTTGTGCCCTGCACAGAACCAAGTTCCCTATGCCTCTCTCTGACAGCAACCTTGCCCTCTCTACACTGCATCGGGCAGGAGCAACCACAGCTTGGCCCTAAATGTCTCTGATCTCACCACTTAGAGAACAGGGGGATCCCTAAGTGGCCCCCTCAAGGACTGAACGCACAACACTGGGTTTAAGCAGGGCAATGCTCAAACCACTGAGCTATCCCCCCAGACATATTAAGTCTGAGACGAACTACAGCCCTTTGTCCAATAGATTCACTGAGGCGTATGAATCTGAACCAATCCGTGTAATCCCACAAATTTCTGCAGTACGTGTATGAACAGAAACCATCTCCTAGAAAACGACTCAATCAGTTTGACTATTAATGTATGAACAATATATTGTATGAACTGTTGTGTGCATAGATAGAGAGGAATGGGACTGGAATACATATCATCTGTCTATCTTATCTATGTATCTATTAGTTATCAGAAATAAATGCAGCATACTAGGAGAGGAATTCTGTGTTGGGGTTGGCTTTTTGGTAATGAGTTCTCACTTTGTACTGGGGATAAAATGTCCTCAATTCAGCAAGCACGTTTTCCCTGTGCAGTGTCTTCCTCTAGTTCAGTGGTTCTCACCCAGGAGTACATGTACCCCTGGGGTATGCAGAGGTCTTCCAGGGGGTACATCAACTCATCTAGATATTTGCCTAGTTTTACACCAGGCTACATAAAAAGCACGAGCCAAATCAGTACAAATTAAAATTTCATACAGACAATGACTTGCTTACATTGCTCTATCTACTATACACTGAAATGTAAGTACACTATTTATATTCCGATTGATATATTTTATAATTATACGGTAACAATAAGAAAGTCGGCAATGTTTCAGTAATGGTGAGCTGTGACACTTTTGTATTTTTATGTCTGATTTTGGAAGCAAGTAGTTTTTATGTTTGGGGGTACACAAGACAAATCAGACTCCTGGAAGGGGTACAGTACTCTGGAAAGGTTGAGAGCCACTGCTCTGGAAAGGTTGAGAGCCAAGAGCTGCCAGACGGTGACAACAACAAACATTTATTTTGGTTCAGTACCTAAGGCTAAACCTTTGGGTTTGGTTTTTGTTTATAAAACGTGCTGCTGTTTAACTTCATAGCAAATTGTAGCTCTGATACTAACCTGTGGCTGAATGCTATTGAGTTTCCCCCTGACATATGCAAATATGCCCAACTACACTCTCAGAATAAAGAACAGAATTTGCCTGGTGCTCTTAAAATTCTTTTAGTTAATTTGAGTTCTGGGGTTTCTTTTTTCTCCCCAGCAAGCACAGCACTGAATGCTGGGTATTTCAGATCTACACACACTGGATCTTTTATTTTTTACCCATTAAAATGTTTCTTTGCACTATAATCCCTATAATTTGTTATTAATGATTGCTACAGAATAACACTGTTTGGTTAGTATAAGTGAAAATCTATGGCAGTAGCATAGGGTCACCAGATAGCAACTGTGAAAAAACAGGACAGGGGAATAATAGACACCTATATAAGAAAAAGTCCAAAAAAATGGGACTGTCCCTTTCAAAATGGGACATCTGGTCACCCTACAGTAGCAGGAGTTGGGTCTGAGAACTTTGCATAGCAAAGAGTGAACTACCCTGTACTTTTCTAAGAATCATTCACATCCCCTTCAAATTTGAACACACCCTGCCCACTACCCAATAAAAAAGCATTATTTTAACTGTTTATTCCTTGAAAATGTTTGTACGTTAATAACACTGTCAGTTTTATTCACGGGCTGAGATCAAACAAAACATGTCTTTCCTCCAAATCCCCACGCACCTATCACATCCCTAAGGATGTTTACCTTATCAATTAACTTCAAGTTAACTCCTGCTATAAGAATCATCTCAGCTATGTCTTGTCTCCCGTGTTCTGCAGCGATATGGAGTGGTGTCTGCTGCCTCTGTGTAAAAAGAAACCAGAAGCAAGATGAAATACCTGGGAGGAAATGCTGGTGAGGAATGATGGGAATAAATATGACCATTTATAACAATACATGACAGAACAAGACGCAATGGTCTCAAGTTGCAGTGGGGGAGGTCTAGGTTGGATATCAGGAAACACTATTTCACTAGGAGGGTGGTGAAGCACTGGAATAGGGTACCTAGGGAGGTGGTGGAATCTCCATCCTTAGAGGTTTTAAAGGCCTGGCTTTACAAAGTCATGGTTGGGATGATTTAGTTGGAGTTGGTCCTGCTTTGAGCAGGGGTTTGCACTAGATGACCTCCTGAGGTCTCTTCCAACCCTAATCTTCTATGATTCTACTGGGAGACAATGCTAAGTGTGTACAGAGGAGCACGTTCTGTTCTCCCTCATGCCCATTCAACGTCAGTGTAACTCTCCCATCCACTGGAATAGGTCCACGGTAAACTGCTAGAGCCATTCAGAAATAACAACGGCCTGGGCTGGTACCAGCACTAGGAAGTCCTTGACAGTACGTATTTCAGCTTAAAAATGGATGAACTTCTTGTATTATACAAAGCACCTTTGGGACTATTGGAAGGAAATTTTTTAAACCCTGTAAATCAAGCAGAGATGCCCAGGAAATGGAGAATCTGCTCTAAGTGCCGTCCATAGGCGATGACCACAGCAGCAACAAAATACCTTGGCCAACTGGAGCCAGAGCCAATAACCACTACATTCTATGGCATGTAAGACCGCAGGTCAACATGGATACCACTGTTGTGATTTTTTTTGTTTCAGACTGAAGAACTTCTAGAAAATCCCAGGAAATATAAAAGAAACCAAACAAAATAATGTGGCAATTTGATGCAGGCATGAAGCAAGCAAGCTTGAGATAACTGCAAGAGTAGAAAGAATAATAACTAAAATCAAATGCCAGGTTACACAGATATTTTTGTGTTACAGACTTGTCATTCGTGAGACCACAATTTTGACTGAGAGCCAACCAAATCCATCCTTACCCCCCATTTTCAGTCATTCTTAACTGTCTCAAAATATTCTTCTGTGCTGAAATTCTCTCTCAGTGTACAGCTCAGAGGTAAGGGGCTGAAATGGCAAACTTTGTGTATCCATCCCCCAAAGAACTCAAAAGGAATTCCACGCACAGAGAGCACTTGTGGGGGTGGGCCCTGAATTTGCTTGGAAAATGTGAACAATTCAGCCATTTTCATGTTTCAGGAGCTGAACGTCCACGTTTTCCACATTTAAAAGCATTGTTCTTTCCCCCACCCCTGCTCAGAACTGGCTGATTTAAAACCTCGGTTCATGTGGTTCATGGCTCAGAGATGGAAGGGTTCCCAGCCTTACGTTATCCGGGATGTCCAGGTTGCACTCTGTGTCGATGAGGAGTTTAACGATGGCTGGGAAGTTCTGCAGCACTGCAATGTGCACAGCTGATGCATTTTGCTGCGGGAAGAAGGTGCATTACTTGCATATGAGGGGGAAAAGGCACTGGGGAATCTAGCTCACACACAGCCTGGGGTCCTGGAATCTGCTTGCAGGGGGGCAATGTAAGGATCCAAGGATGCAGGTCTACATCCTGGGGCTGTGGGGGCCACGGCTTGCTGACACTCATTTGTCAGCACCAAGGGAGATGGGCAAAGCACCGTCTTGTTAAGCCTGGAAAGTCAATCAGAACCCCCAAGGCCTGCAGCTGCCCGACTGGCTCATACCCGCTGCCTACACCAGGAAGTGAGCCATGTGTGCCGGCTGAGCAGCTGTGCAGGCATTGGCCCCTGCTCTTGCCTGCTTCCTGCAATCTTGATCCAGCCCTGTTCCTCACCTGCTCCTCACTCCTAGCTCCCACCTTGTTCCTGCTCCGTGTCTGATCCTTGTCACTTTCCAGTTCCTGCCTTTTCACCTTGCTCCTGACCACTGGCTCCCAATCCTGGCTCTGCCCCTTTGCTTTGACTTCCAGCTCAACCCTTGGCTCTGGCATTTGGTATCTGACCCCAGTTCCGATCCTTATCTTTGATTACTTGTCCTGACTCTGGCTCAACCCCCTAGCTCTGGGACTTGGCAGTTGACTCTGGTTCTTACCCCACTTCCATTCTCTGACCTGGATGCCTGCTCTGCCCACTAGGCCAGACAGCCTACGTCTCGGTTCCTAACAGCAAGGGCATCTTGGTTGGAACACAATGCCTACTTCTGAAATATAACTTCCATTCACGCAGCCTTTGGCTTAATGTATAAACTTCAGCCAGAATTGTTCCAGGTTCTACAAAGGAATGATGTACGGTGAGGCTTAGCCTTCTTCCTGCTGAAGTCCATGGGAACAAGCTTGCGGCTACTGTTGCCATATGAAACACAACCAGCAACTGAACTCTGCTTTCTTGGAACCCACCTCTCCTGACAATGGCTGGCGATAGTCTATGCACAGGTGCACACAGACTCAGGGTGGCCTGAGGGAGCAGCAGTTTTCTACCCAATTCTGGCTCCCCTCCATATGGTAAGCACTCCATATCTGAGCTGCCAAGAGGCATTCTTAGGCAGGGCCCAAGATCAGAGGGCATGTTCTCCCACTCACAAATCTTGCCTTGGCTGAATGGAGTGCTGTGATTAGCAGCAATACTTACTTTTGCAGTGTTGAATTGAGCCCTGTATATTTTTGCCAAGCTGAAAGAAAGCTGGAATTTGACGCTCTCTCTTCATCAATGCTTAAAGCCATTTAATACGACTTACATGATTAACTGCATCTATGTAGATTCCTGCGTCAATAAAGATCCTGGCCATGTCTTCGTAGCCATGGAGAGCTGCATAATGAAGGCAGGTCATCGCTTTCTGAGAAAGAGAGCAGCACAGCCGATATTAGTCAGGACCTTTTATCAAGTCAAAGGACATATTTCCAGCAGGGCATCTGCTCATTCTGCTTCCCAGTGATCCCAGTTGTTTTAGACACCACCCCAAGGGTTCTCCCTGCATTCCTTCCACTGGGGAGCGAGGGAGGAAATCAGTGCACACAGTTAAGGATGTGACAATACTAGGATGATAAGATTTCAGCTGGCTAGCTCCACAACCAAAGCCATAACTACTTTCACACGGGAATGCAACTATTTGGTTGAATGGCCTCGATTGCTCATGCCCTGCAGTGAAATCAGGAGTTTTGGAGGTACAAGGCATGCAAGACTGACCCATTTAGAGGGAATCTTCTCTAAGATACAAAATTCAGACGAGTTTCGCCATCTCCCAATTGCCCCCTTATCCTTCAGAAAACCCTAATGATCTTTTGCTGGGTGTTGTTTTTCCCCTGTAATATTCTCATATCAATCTGCCCTGACAGGCTGTCATTTCTCTCAGACAGTACATGTTTTCAGAGGGAAGACGATACCTGTTCAATCAGCCTGATGCTACAGCAGTATTAGATTCCATCCCCACGAAGGGAACTTCAGTTTAATTGGTAGTGAATAATTCTCCCACCCTAGGCCAGACTTCACATGACAAAAAGACGGCTTGCTTGCTCCCTTTGGCCTGGCACTGAAGAAGTGCCTCATCTGTTGGCTGGTTCCCAGCTGCACTGTCCCTTGACAAGGCGGATTACCACACACTGCCCCAAATTTGACCTGGCGATGTCAATTTCAGCGCTAATCCCCTCATCAGAGAGGAATACAGAAATTGATTTTAAAAGTTCCTTAAGTCGACAAAAATGTCTTCGTTGTGTGGACAGACGCAGGGTTAAATCGATCTAATGCTGCTAAATTGGACCTAAACTCGTAGTGTAGACCAGGGCTAAGGGAATTCCTGTGGAGGCAGGGTGTCCACTGTAGTGAACAAGTCAGTCTGTGTTTGGTGACAGAATAACAGGCAGCCAATGACCCACCAAAGCTGGGACTGAAAGTGAGACCTTACTACAAATTCCAGGGTACATGCTGACAAAATACCATAATGGCAACTGCCTGCGCCAGGACCTTCTGGGCAAAGCGGCTCACATTCAATTTGAGGCCTAGCCTTTGGGCAAATGGCTTTTCCACTCTGCACTGATACTTTATTAGCCGAAGTAGCATTCCAGAAGGTGAATGGAGATTAGCCCTGCGTATGAAAGGCTGTGCCAGCCACACAGTTGCTACAAGTAGCACAAACGTGATGTGCTCAGAGACAGAATGATCTTCGGACCGTTCCTGCTCACCTGGGTTTGAGCATTAACGTCACAACCAGCTTCCAAGAGGACTTTCACGCAGCCGTAGTGGCCTCCCTCCACAGCCAAGTGCAGAGCAGTCAGACCTTCCTGGAAACACAGCAGAACAAGCTTAACATGGGCATGCTAGTTTAGGCTGTGAGAGCCTTTAATAAAGTAAGTGTCACTCTCTGTTTCATAGGGAAGGACAAGCCACAGCTGTGCGGTAGGAGAGTCCATTCATTAACTTGGGCTTCTTTGGCAGCTCGTCTTCCGAATCACTGCTGTGTTAAAATCATGGTTCTAAGGACCAAGGGATTCATTCTCACTCCAGACTACAGTTAGAAAAAGGAAGGAAATTAACACACACACGCTAACAATATAGTGAAGGCCTCACTCCATACAGACTGCAGTGGGAGTTTTGCATGCAGCATGGGACTCTGAATGTTCTGATCAGTCGTATCTAATACACTGTTCTTTAACACATCTGCCCCAGGGTCTGCAAGCAAAGCGATTTCACCCACACGTACTAGCTAGTGCAATTCTCTCCAGGCACAAAAGAGTGAGTTTGAAAAGGACTCCATGCCTAACCCTGTAATTTACTATTAATTAAGGTCACAAGCTTAATGTGATTTAAAGATATTTTTGTCCATCAACAAGAACACACTATAATAAAATAATTAAAATGTACTCCCAGGGAGTATCAAATCCCAGGGAGTATCAAATGGCACCTTACCAGAATCTTATTTACTCTGCAAAGAGAGCGTTAAATAGGATATAAGAGGAACCCTGATAAACTTAACTAGTAGTGTGCCCTGCAATTGCTAAGGACTTTACTGAGCCAGTATTTGCTATCCAGGGTTTTAACTATGTTTAGGTCTTCTGATTTTAGGTTTTAACCAACAAAATGCCCCAATATTGATTTCATTTTTGTTTTTATTTGTCCAATAAACAGCAGAAATGCTTCCTTGTAGCTAAGGGCTTGTCTACTTGGAGCAGTAACATAGACTATGGGAGCACGATTTCTGAAGCACCCTAATGTGTTGCACATTAATTGGTCCATGTAGACCCTGCTGGCGTGCACTAAAGGTTCCCTGACGTGCTTTACCACAGTGCTGTTTGAAACAGTACTATGTCATTGCACTAGGGAACATTACAGAGAGATTACTCATTACACTGTATATACAAAAAGAAAGCCCTGAATCTCCTCTGATTTTTGGACATTACATAAAAATCAAAAATTGCTAAGAAAATAAACACTCAAACTGAAATGCTTAAACCTCAAAAAGCTAGAAAGCCTTAACTATGTTCCAGTCACAGACTCTTCGTTGTTCACTTGTACAGAGAAAGATCTCACACAGACAGGTGATTTGTTCAGTGACTAAGGCAACATTGTTTCAGCAAGATTTTAAAACAAAATTCATTAGCTGTTTAGGCATCCCAAATACGCAGGGGTGAGAAGATAAACAAGTGTCACAAGGAGGGATTTTGGGCTTGGCTCTTGGTCCAACAGGTATTTTGTTCTTTCACCGATATTCTTTACACATGCCCAGCACTTTGGATCAGTGCATTTTAAATAAAACCAGATTGCTGCATAAACTTGTTCTAGATACAGTCCCCATCACTCCTGGCCAGTAGGGTTGGTTAAATCAGCTGGTGTGGGAGATCACGTCTAAGGATGAAAGGGACGATCTGGTCTGGTTTGTTTTGCACTCACCATGTTCTTTTCTTCTAGGTCCTGTCCAATTTCTACAATCTTCTGCAGCACCGTGGGGTGCCCATTTTTAGCAGCTAAATGTAGGGCTGTGTTCTTTTCCTGCAAATAAACATTGCTTTGTGTGTAAATAAACTGTATGATCAAGTACTCAGACAAGCAACTCTCTGCAAACCAATATTTAGGGTGATTTAGTCTGACTGCAAATCCTGTAGCCATTCTCTTATGCGTTAATCATCATTTAAAAAAAAAGATCAAATTCTGATGAAGATGCTTTAGTGCATCAAAGGGAGGTCTAGGAGACTCTTAATATACATTGACCATTACTTTGTAACAATAATATGCTTCTCCCAGATCCCCAAATGTATATCCTAGGTCATGTTAATTATTACTGTTATGGAACACATGTATTAGTCCCCCATTGCTGTAGGATCCTGTTATCACTGTAGTGTCGGTAATGCCTCAGATTTCACACTACAGAACGATGGCGCATGGGTCTGTGGACCTTCTCTGAATGGGGCAAATGTCTTCTGTCTCCTTTATCTGTCTAGTTACTGAGACATCTCCCATCACCAAAATGTAGGAGCGCCCCTAATGTTCAGCAAATGGTAGGAGCATGTACATGCCTTGATCTAGATGACTGAACTGATGATCCTTTCGTCTGTCATTCCTCTCAGTCTGGGCCCAAGGATAGAAATCCCACTGTGTTCTTCTCCCCACGAGGGGCCTATCATCTGCCTGCAGACAAGCCAATGGGACGGCTTTTTCTGGTAGAGTCAGGCTGTAACTTCATTGCAATGTACCTTAGAGTTATAACATCCAGAAAGCTCAGGGAAGAGTGTCACCCCTGTCCTTGCTCCACTATGATGGTGTACTTGGAGTGCAAACAGCCAGGGGGAAATTTCCTTGGCACAAACACTGCAGACCACTGTGCGACCGGCTCATGAGCTTATGCTCACAACCCACCTGTGCTAGATTTCAGCCAGCCACCCAGCTCCGTATCCCATTAACAGTCCCTCAAGCCATCTAGTCCCTGGTTACATTTCTCTGGCCCTGTTCAACAGTGTTTGCTTTCCATACCTTGTCTTTAACACTGTGACTACAACCTGACCCAATCAAGAACTCCACCACCTCTAACCTCCCGTGCTCTGCAGCCAGATGAAACGCTGTCTTGTCCATCTTTAGGTAAAAGAAAAAAGAAAGAAAGAAGAAATGTGGGAAACTGGGAAAGCACAAACACTGTGATTTTTGCTAAAGGTCCAAAAATAATGTCTCTGTGTATACTCACATCCTGGGAGGCTGCTTGTATTTCAACCCCAGGTATTAGTGCTGTACTTTAAAGGTAATAGCATAAATCACCAGGAGCAAAGGGTTTTTTGTTTTAAATGTGGAGGCGATTTTATAGAAACAAGCTGAGCTGAGCCACCCCCGGGTACGAACAGTTTGGTGTACTTTGGTTTCATCTGGCACAATAAAAGGGCAAGTTAATCTCAGTATTTATTTTACAGGAAGGGGAAAGTAAAAGGTTTATCACAAGGAAACTACAGTTTAAAAAGGAGAAAAGGAAAATGATCTGCAGCATCAGTTATCTGGTGAGTCATTTATTTTAATAAAGGTTTCGGCTAAAGGTAATTTGCATGTTCGACCCACTTTTTCTGGGCAGCAAAGCGAATGGATCACGGCAGGAAGTGTGTGGTAAGGGAAGAAAGGGCGGCTATTGACATCAGTCAGGGTTCTGCGTGCAGGAGGGCAGAATGTGGTGCTGGAGTTCTGCCTTGCAAATGCAAGTGCTTTCTTGATTAACAGATTGAAAAAGCGGCCTGCCGCTCAAACACATCGGCAGCAATCAATCAGTAAAAGACCTGTGGGAGATATAACAATAAGAAAAGGAAACTGCTACCCAGTGCCCACTGCATCAGCCGTGTTAAGGGAGCAGGCTTCAGTTAATGGAACTTGGATTGAAACTCCAAAGGACCAGCGTGGGAGAGAAGGCATTAGCTGAGGACCCTTGGCTGTAGAATTCTCTACTGACTGGAGCCAGAGTCAAATCACCATGGAGATGGGACGTAAGATTCACAGCCTGCTGCAGGCCTTCGCTTGAGAACCAGACGCTGGAGTGTGATACCCTTAATATTAATAATCCCTAGCTCCTACATAGCACTTTTCATCCATAGATCTCAAAGCACTTCACAAATGAGGTCAGTATCATTAGCCTCATTTTACAGAGGAGGAAACTGAGGCTCAGAGAGGGAAGTGATTTGCCCAAGGTCACCCAAGAAACTAGTGGCAAATCTGGGAATTGAATCCTGGTCTTCTCAGTAACAGTCAAGTGTCCTGTTTGCTAGGCTACACTGCTTCCCTTGCCCCTGTTGACTAGCACCTTACTCCATGAGTGGTGTCACTGACTTTAATAGCTGTACAGTCTTGTTACAGCGAGGTGCTATTTAACATGAGTAAAGGTATCAAGAATCTGAGTGTGAATGAGGAGTCAGCCCTGCTATGTTCTTCTTAAAGCCGCAACCCAGATTTGCCCTCTGTGTGCATCCGAGCGCAAAATCTGGCCCCGAGGACTTGGTCCTGCTCCTGTTGAAGTCCATGAGAATGTTCCCATTAATGCCAATGGAGCAAGATCAGGCCCTATGAAACTAAAAGCAGTCCAGCATCTTGCTACCTTGTCTGTCTTATCCACATGCACGTCCTCCAGGTCCTCCATAATGAACTCCATCACCTTGATGTGACCTCTCTGAGCTGCGCAGTGCAGCAGGTTCCTGCCATTCTGCAGAGGGAAGAAACCATACTTGTTTATTGAATCAGCAGCTAAATGGCTTGATTTTTTTTTAACAGCTTGTTCCTGTTAGAAAACCCATCTGGCACCACCCAGCAGCTTGGTCAGCTTGTGCTGTAGATGGCTGCTCACTGCTTCTAAGAACCGATGTGCTCTGGCCCAACGGAGGCTGATTTTTAAACACACCTACTGCTGATTTATTAATACAGTAGAACCGCAGAGTTATGAACACCAGAATTATGAACTGACCAGTCAACCACACACCTCATTTGGAACCGGAATTGTTAAACATAAACTACTGAAAAAAGTAAAGGGCAAGCTGCATTTTTCTTCTGCATAGTAAAGTTTCAAAGCTGTATTAAGTCAATGTTCAGTTGCAAACTTTTGAAAGAACAGCCACAGCGTTTTGGTCAGAGTTACAAACAACCTCCATTCTCCAGATGTTTGTAACTTAGGGTACGTCTATGCTACCCACTGGATTGGCGGGTAGTGTTCAATGTATCAGGGATCGATTTGCAAATTGACGCCTGTACTCCACTTCAGCAGGACAAGTAAGCGGCGTCAATGGGGGAGCCATGCCAGTTGACTCGCTGCCACAGGACGGTCAGGTAAGTCGAACTAAGATATTTCAACTTCAGCTACGCAAAGTCGCGTATCTTAGTTCGAACCCCCCCAGCTAGTGTAGCCCAGGCCTCTGAGGTTCTGCTGTAATATTGTTCATTTCTATAGCACTTTCCATCTTACGCTTTCAAAGTACCATACAAACCTGAGCTGATAAAGCCATATACAGTTTTGCAGCAAAAATTATTATAGCCATTTTACAGATGAACCTAGGTGCAAAGAGATGACCCAGCCATACACTGAGTCAGAGTCAGGAACGGAACTGGACTGCTACTCCCCTACTCCAACCATTATAGCGTATCTCCTCTCTGGAATTAGTACAGAATACCAATAGCTGATGAGAGGGACTAAAGCAGCTAATAATGGTAGTGAGTGTTGCAATATTTCTTCCTAATGCCATGTGAACCTTTCCCTGCATTACACAGTCATGGGAATTTACAGCATGTGTTTATCACAGACCGGGCAAAAAATGTACAATCATCACAAAGAAGCCATCCCATCATGATAATAAACTCACGGTCTATCTCTAGCTGTTTTGTAGAATTGCCATAAAAATGGCTCACATCTTCTGATTTCATTGTTAGTAAAAGGTCTGTGTTCTCTGTTGTGCAGGCTGGGTGTATTGGCTTGTGGACATCTCTCATCAAAAATACAAGTTCCCAACACATAGACATGCCAGTTTCAAAGGTTTCCAACAGAGATTAGAACAGCTCCAAACTTCAACTCATTTAGGTTGAATCCCCAAAATTCCCTGCAGCCTGGCTATAAAGTCCAGTCTCCTGGCCAGATCCTTCTCAGAGAGATGGAGTCGAATGTCAGATATCGCAGAGGGAACAGCAGCTACTGGAACCACTGGATGCTGCCCCTGCCATGTCACAGGAGGTAATAACCTTTAACTATCCACCTCTTGCAGACGCTTCTGCGTGTCACACCCTCATTACCAGAGCAGTCAGAGCGTGCAAACACCATAACCGTGACATAATGCAGCATGAATTCATTTTATAACACTCCTCTGGGAAGTGACCTTCCTTCAGCAGGATTGTCATGTACACAGATGGCTTGAGTCTGGGTATGGGGGAATGTGGCAGCAGTAATACGACACCTCATCACTTCTCTCAAAAGCAGTGATACAGGACAGAATACGGACTGTCATATTCCCCTGGGTTGGCTACACATAGTCAACTGCTGAGAGATCTGGAGGAGTTTATTGCCCATGGCAGGGAGTAAGGGCTGTAGCTGGATTTAAGCCCATGGATATATTCTTCTTATAATATTACAGAAATGAACTATAAGATCTGAACACCCACAGAATCATGGTCAGGGTCAGGTTTTCTAGTTTTTTCCTGGTTCCTGCTTTCTCAGCACTCCCAGGTTTTCCCCACTGCAATTACACACAGGAGACTAGTTTGAAATTGCCCCTTGCCTGCCTCTCTCTCTCTCTGTCACCTACTGGCAATGAATAGCTCGCGTCAGGACGCATGAGGAAGCTGCCTCACCTTATCGACACAGTTGATCTTGGCACCGGCGTTCACGAGGATCTGAAGAACGCGCAGATGGCCAAACCAGGCAGAGAGGAGGAGTGCATTCATTCCGAACTGTGCCAAAGGAAACAGAGCCATTTCCACCCTTCTTGTGATAGCCCTTCCCTGCCCCGCCCACTCCCTCAAACATTGCAGCGGTTCATCAGTCTTCAAAATGCCAAAGGCAATTTGAATGGAGATAAAAATTAAATAAATAAAATGTTTCAGTGTTTCCCCATTTTCTGGCCCAGCTCCCTGTCTCCTCACCAGGACCCCGGCTCTGGGTGCGAGCTGCATCAGTGACTGCTAAGCAGCCTTTTGCCTCTAGGCTGGCATCTCATATCCACTGGCAGAAAGTTGTTCCCATCTGCTGGCTTGGTTTGCTGGGCT
Organism: Gopherus evgoodei; assembly: GCF_007399415.2. Classification (NCBI taxonomy): domain Eukaryota; kingdom Metazoa; phylum Chordata; order Testudines; family Testudinidae; genus Gopherus; species Gopherus evgoodei. The sequence continues at coordinate 7,667,864 of NC_044331.1, forward strand.
CCATTTGCTATCTAGCAGACCAGCCTCACAAACCACCAACAGAGCTGGTCCTCCCTTGCAGCCTGGTTCACAGCCTCAGCAGAGCAGTGAAGGATTTCATGGACCCTGAATGACCTTCTCACCCCTAGTGCTTTGAGACACAGTCAGAAGGAAGCTTGCATAGCTGATGCCCATGCTGCCTCCAGGGCTGCTGATCTCTTGCCTTCTACCAGCACTACATTCAATGTAGGAAAATCCCCCGGCCCCAACCTCTGCAGACAACCTGCGACAGGCTGCAAAAGAGAGTCACGCTCATACACTGTCTTTGTCGTCCACCGGGACTTCGTGGTCCAGCAGCAGACGCACGGCTTGCTCGTTCCCGGCTCCAGCGGCCCAGTGCAAAGCAGTCCTGTCTATCTGGAAAGGAGGAACGAGAAAGGTAAGGTGGATACAAGCATAGGGTGAAATCCCAGCGCAGCTTAGTCAATGGCAAAACTCCTATTGCCTCCAAGGGGCCAGGATTTCACCCACAGTGCGTATTCACGCACCACAATGCATCTTGCACCATAGGGTACTGTAATGAAATGGAGGATGAAGGGCAAGTGGACACCCTGGATTTTGCAGATTCAGAGCCAGCCCCTGGAATCTAAATGCAGGCAAAGCTCCCATTGCAATGCAAGGACTGTAGGATCAAGCCACTAGGGTCTTTGGGCCAATATAGCTCTATGCTGTGAGGAATCTAAGTCTTTGTTTTAAAAACAAGCATGAGTTGGAAGCAAGTAGGACTAATGATAAATGCATCAGATCTCTCTGAAGGGAAACAAAGTTAGGGACAATCTCAGCCTACGGGCTTCAGGGATAATTTTCCCAAGCATTTCTGTAAATATTTGGGAGGGACCCATTTGTTCATGCAGAGCCCCATCCAGTGAGTGAGTACAATGGGTTTTCATGCTCTGGAATGGGGGCCTGGGCACATATTGGAAAAGCCCACCCATAAAAGGAGTGGTACCGTCCAAAGAACAAGGTGCTCAGATTCTGCACTGAGGAGAGCTATGGCCGCACCTGAATAGAGGGATGGATGGAACAAATCTTTACATATGGCCATAAGTCTGAATTCCTTGTGCACCCAAACTTCCCACGGCTCTGCTGAACAGTACAAGGGGAGTTCTGAGTTTGTGAGGAGTGTGAGATCAGAGCCTGTCTTTGTAGCTGCAACATACTCTGTGCATCGTCACACAGAGAGACTGAAGTGACCTTCACTAGTAGTAAACCTCCTGAGACTCGATGTAATTTTTAGTTATAGCCCCTCAGAATCACCCTAATCAACTCCTTTCATTCCACAGTGTTTACAGCTTTCAAATCCTTTTAGGCCGCGTGCCGGGGGGTGTTTGCGCCATGCATGCTGTGAAAGGGTTAATATGGGCCCAAGAGGCCAATTAACCAGGCTGGGTGCTCCTGGAGGACGGGCCAGGCCTAATTAGAGATAAAGCCCAGCTGGGTGAGAGCGGAACTGGTTTTTTCCTCACCATGAAAAACTGGGTGAGCCCAGTTGGCAAGGGGGAGCCCAAGATGTGAAGTGAGGTGGAGTGGAGAGTTTCCTCTCTCTGGGAAGCAGCCCGAACAAGGCTGAGAGGAGCGAACAGGCTGCTACAGGGGGTGAGCTGGAGCCTGACGGGGGGCAGGGGCCCTGAGGAGCTGTAGTCTGTCTGAACCCTTGAGTGAGGGGAGGAGTGTGCCAGCCTCTGAACCCACGGGGTTTACCAAGGCACAGAAGCCTGTAGCTAGACAGGCAGCTGGCACAGAGAAGCAGCAGCACGTCTGTGACAAGATGGCCATCAACTGAGCCCAGCCGGGCTGAAGGTTTGGTTCTGTTTACATGTGTTAGACTTCGGTGAGCTGCAGTAGGCCAAAGGACAGTGGGGGAAACTTGAGACAAAGATGCTGCAATGCCACAACCAACCAGGAGGGGTTGCACTGGGGCAGCAACTTTGATACTGGATGCAATGCATTGAAGAATGTGCTCTACCATTGACTACTTGGCCCTGGTTTAGTGCTTTTACCATTAACCAGAGGAGCAACTAATGAGGAGAGTAACATTTCTTTTATGTTTGGAGACACAGTTTGGACGCTAACTGGCTGCAGCTCCGAGAGTCCCCTCTGCAGCTAGAAAGCAAAAGGCACCTACATTGTTTTTGGCTTTGACATTAACCCTTGTCCTGATGAGCTCTTGCATCCTGGCTATGTCATTCCGCTTTGCTGCCTCGTGGAATTCTTTTTCTGAATGAAGCACTGAAGCACAAGAAAAGACAAGACAGGCAATACAGTAAGTGGTGATGCTGAGCAGAAGTAAGAAGTAATCACTGTTCCTGCTGAATGTTTCCTGCATCTCACTCACTCATTATAAATGGGCTTTAGGAAGGATAATTCACTGGTTGGTGTCTACCTCTCCTATTGCCTGCCCTCCAGACTTCAGTGTGTGCACAATGCTGCTCCCTGCCTTCTCACATGTACAGAAGCATGAATGCGTCACCTCAGTCCTCTTGTAGCTCCACTGGCTTCTCATCCATTTCAGGAGCCAGGCTGAAATTGCCTTCCTGGTTTCAAAACCTGCCTCATGGGCTTGCTCTTGTCTGTCTTGTCTCTCCACTGCCCTTTGGCTCCCACTGTCAGTCAGCACTGGCCTCCTCTGTCCCTCCACACAGTCTCCTCCCTGTAGGCGCAAGGGGCTTTTCCTCTGCAGTTTCTGCCATGAAGAACACGTCTCCCGTTCTTTTCAAACTTCAGCTGCAAACACATCCTTTCTCTCTTTCCCACACATCCCAATCTTGCTCTCCCTCGGCTGTTGTTTGTTCCGTCTCTCTGTAATTGTCCTACTACCTTCATTTTGCTGCGGGGAAACTGAGGCACAGAAAGCTCATGTGGTCTGCCTAAGGTCACCTCAGCAGGTCAGCAGTAGAGATGGAAATAAGCCTCCTCCCCTCTTCATCCCCAGTCCCATATCTCTGCTATAACCCCACGCTTCCTTTTCTCTCTGTTACAGGAAACGCAGCTAATAACACATTAGTTAAGGTTATCCGACACTTCCCATTAGAAGACCCTGTTTCTAATTGCTTATAACTTTGTCAAACTTCTAAGAGTTTAGGCTGAAACATACTGGGGAAAGTTTCAGCATAAACAGTCCAGCTGCTCTGAGAAAGAGATTGGGGGCAAAAATACAGTGTTTTGCCCACATTCAAAAAATTCTTACAATCATTTGATTGAGAGCCTCTAGTGCCTCCATGCTTTGGAGCAGGGGCTTAGACTTTGGCAGGGGGTCACCCTGGTGTCAGGGATGTGCCTTTGAATGTGATCATGTACAGGAACTCCTCACTTAACATTGTAGTTATGTTCCTGAAAAATGCGACTTTAAGCGAAATGATGTGAAGCAAATCCAGTTTCCCCATAAGAATTAATGTAAATGATGGGGTTAGGTTCCAGGGAAATTTTTTTCACCAGACAAAAGACTATATTTACACACACACACACACGCACGCACGCACGCAGTGTAAGTTTTAAAGAAACAATTTAATACTGGTACACAGTGATGATGATTGTGAAGCTAGGTTGAGGTGGAGAAGTCAGAGGGTGGGATATTTCCCAGGGAATGCCTTACTGCTAAATGAACTAGCAATTGACTGAGCCCTCAAGGATTAACTCTCACAACACTCTACAAGGCAGCAGAAAAGGAGGAAGGGCAGACAGAGACACACACCCTGTGTGTGAGAGAAAAAATGCACATTTCCCCGTCTGAAAAGTAAAGCCACTTAACTTGCTCCTACTGCTGCAGGATTAGTGCAGTTATTCTTAGCAGAAGTGACATTCGCAATAACCATAGTCTATTAACATATTTAAACACTAGTCCCTGCCCATGCTAGGAGATACATAAGGAACCTCTCTATACTATGCAGTGCTGCTGACTCACGTTCTCCCTAAAGCAGTCACGGCGCAGGATCGACGGCCGCGGCTCCCCCCGTCGACTCCGCTACCGCCGCTCACCCTGGTGGAGTTCCAGAGTCGACGGGAGCGCATTTGGGGATCGATATATATCGATCTCCAATAAATCGATTGCTACCCGCCAATCCGGCAGGTAGTGTAGACATACCTTAATTCTCTGAACGGCATTGTCCAAAGAATAATAGGATGTTAGAACAATCCAGCATGGTCCCAACAGCTGGCCCTGAAGTGATAGTCAAGGGAGAATCCTAGACAATAGTTAGAATAAACACACAAGTGAGGAATCCCAGAAGCCCTTACTCAGGTAAATTATCCTTACTCTTCTGGGCGATCCTACTGACTGTCATGGGATTACCTCTGTAGTAGGACTTCTCAGGCATGACCTGCTTTGAAGAATTGGGCATCACATTTGGAAATAGAAAAATCTAATTTATACCTTGCCCAGAACTAACTGTCAAGTCATACTCCTTAGTTGTTTGGAATGTCAGAATTTCAGATGGACAATGTCATTTATGATTCATTCTAGTCAATATTTGTTCAGGCGTCACCTAGAAACTCATCCCCTGCTCTTAACACAAGCAAGTTTCTTTGTCTTGTCATTTACAGCACTATATCTGTGGATGGACAAGAGTTCTTGGACTCCTGCTTTTATTGCATCCATTAAACAGTTGGCTATAGCTGTCTGTGATATAACAGAAAAGGTAAGAGAACAGATGTTGTCAGACACTACAGATAAGCAATATTGGTATTCGTCACCTACCATATGTCACCATTATATGTGTATTAGAATGTGTAGTTTAATGCCTTTCATAGAAAGCTATGAACAACCTGACAATGAATGCAAAAAAACAGGCGTCTGGGGAAATGTACCTGCCATTATATAATGAAACCAATAGCAACAAAACAGCAAGAGAGCTCTAGCCAGTGTATCTGTATGTTAACAGGGTTACCTTCATCCTCCCAGTCCCTTCCCATCTACACCTCTACCTCGATATAATGTGACCCGATATAATACAAATTTGGATATAACGCGGTAAAGCAGTGCTCGGGGGGGGGGGAGCTGTGCACTCTAGCGAATCAAAGCAAGTTTGATATAATGCAGTTTCACCCATAACATGGTAAGATTTTTTGGCTCCCAAGGACAGCGTTATATCGAGGTAGAGGTGTATTTACTAAAGCAACTTGTCTTACATTAGATTATAAACACTTTGGGGGCAGGGGTGATGTCGTCTGATACATTTGTACAGCACCTAACTAGTGGGTTCCTGACCAGCGCTTTTGGACATTACGGCAATACAAGAAATAAACAGTAACCGGCCAGTTTCAGTGTTACAAACTAATCCTCATTGTCTGACAGCATTTGAGGGTAAAGTTTGAGAGATTTCCAAGTCACGCATGAGAGAGACAGACAGTGCCCTACCGGCGAAACAGCTACAAACGTGTCAGAAATTGGTTCCAAATCAATTTAGCATATGAAGAACTTCAGCTTTCTGGTTTTGCTTATTTTGGGGCATGACAAAACCCTTTTTTTATGAAGCAGCGTGATCTTCAGAGCTATGCTTTTGGGAGGGTGATGTAACGTGGACAAATCACACCCTGTGTAAGGAGCTTGCCCTCTAACCCCATCTTGCTTAACTGACTGTCAAGCCAAAGAGATGCACAGCAGGACAGATGGACGGATGGTTTTGACCTGACAAATCAGCTGCATGGATGAGCGCCGGGGGTTTTAAAGGCAGATGATAATGGTAGCAGGGCCGGCTCTAGGCACCAGCGTTCCAAGGAGCAGCACTCCAGCCCTTTGGGGGCGGCTCTTTTTATTTTTATTTTATCTTTTTTTGCTTTGGGGCTGCAAAACAATCTGGAGCTGGCCCTGAATGACAGAAATGTTGGGCCAAGTCCTCAGTGGCTGTAAATGGATGTAGCTCCATTGACTTCGCTGCTGTTTTACATCAGCTGAGGGTGCATAGTGAATGCCTAACACACTCCAACTGCAAGAGAACTTCAGCTTTAAAAACGTTCCCATGCTAACTATATATACACATTAATATATAGAGTGTATTTTATATTATATATAATATATACAGTATGTGCGTACATCTATATATATGGTGTGTGTATATATACTCTCTCTCTCTCTCTCGATTATATTATAAACCTTGCCAAGATTTTACATCAACAGAGCCACAATTAACACAAAGCTGAACGTGGAACAGTACTATCCTGGAGGGGATGGCCCTGCTGCTCCCACTGAAGACAAAGAGAGTCTGGGCACTAGCTTCAATCATCGTAGAAGCAGGATTATCCCTACCCTGTTAGATCAGGTATGTCAATGAGGCAGTTGTTTCCATACCACATGGGCATTTCACCAAAGTGGCAATACCAGCATTACTAGGAAAGATGGGGGTAGCTTACGTGAATTGTTAATGCTGCTGATTACACAGAGTGCCCTGCTGCAGATGTTCATTTCTGTATATCAGCATAAATTCTACTGCATCCCAGAATTCAGTAACTCGAGAATATGAATTCTGCCATCCCAAACTACGCTCAAAATAATCTGAACAATTTAACATCAGTGCACTTACAGAAAGCTTATTGGGCAAGAGATTTTGAAAAACAGCAAAGGAAATTTGTGGGCAAACATGTTAAAATAACCGTCTTTGTTTTATTTAAATCAATGGAACACAAAGATCATTTATTGCTGTTACTTCAGCCTTACAGTGTTATCATCACTCCATGCTGTGCTTAGAGGGATCACAAATTAGGATGTGATGACAACAGGATGATGATTGTTATTAAATATACCATCATAGACGTGCATGATGCTTTACAGAAAATGAAAAACAGAAAAGATCTCTATCCAGATTTTACGAAGCCTATGTATTAATAGAATTTTCTGAGGTTTCTTTAGTTCAAACCATCACCTGCTTTCCTGGAGACCTAAGATCCAAAAGCTGACACTGACTATAAATAAAAATGAAAACTGACCAGTTTCGTTTCAGCAGCCAAACTGAGAGAAATGCAAAAGTAAGGAAATCAAAGAAATTGTGCAAAGTAAATTAGATGCTTAAAATTCTGTTTCAATCGTTTAACATGTTAGTCATATGAGTGAGGAAAATTTAAAACTATAGTCCAAATCACACTTGCCTTACTGTTTATGAATTGAGAATAATCTCAAAACCAGTTCAATTCCATATAAAAGACATATGCAATTCCCACTTGCTACAATGGAGTGAATTAAGATTTGAGTTTCATTTCTTCCAAATGTCCTATCTAATCATCTGTGGCATTCAGCCATACCCTGAGTGTTACTTTAATAACTTGGAGTGTCACTGTTATTTATAATGCATGGAACACGCAGTGTCTACAGGATGCTCTACAGAGCCCATAGGAGCCCAAACAGGGCCTGTTTTTCTAATGTTTCCTGTAAAAATAAAATATTAAAAAAATAACATCCCTGATTTCACCCAGTGGGCCAAATTGCCCTACATCATCCCAGTGTACATACAGTAAAGCTAGAGCTAAACCCTTGACTCTAAAGGAAATAGTGCAGATTTATGCTGACATAACTGAGGGCAGAATTTGGTCCAGAACTGTTTGAAGAGTCATTCTGAAAGAGCATCGAAAATAGAAACTGCAGGGGAACTCCTGCTGTGTAAAACTTATCCTAAATTCCTAGAGACTTCAACATGCAAACCTGATTTACCTGGGCTGCATTCAAATACTAGGATGATGGGCACTAAAAAAAACTCAATAATAGATTTAAAAATAATGACAATTCACTTCCATTTTCTACAGTCTAATGACAAACAGGAACATAATAATAAGAAATAAAAATTATATCATTTGCACAGCAATCCCTGGGCTTATTTTCATGTTCATTCATGTGTGAATGAAACCCAAAGGGCAGGTTTCTTAAGTAATTTCCAGAGTCTCAACGTTGGCAAAGTTTTGTTTCCCACCTAAAAGACTAACATCCTCTTCCAAATGGGTTTTATTTTAAGGTAGTTTTAAAAATATTTGCCTTTCCTGATAATGACGGGTTCACCTCCCCCATTTGTATTTGAATTTGTGTGTGTATGTGTGCACGTGTCAGCTGAGTGTGTCTGAATGATCTTGCTGAGTGTGTTTGAATGAGTGTGTGAGCTGGCTGAGTTCATCTCTGTGAATATGAGTGTAAGCTTGCTAAGTGTGCATGTGTGTCTGTGTGAGCTTGCTGAGTGTGTGAGCTTGCTAAGTGTGTGTGAGTGAATATGATTGTGTACTCCTGTTCAGTGTGTATCTCTCTGTATCTGTGTGGGCTTTCTGAGTGTGTCTGTCTACAAGTGTGTGTGCTTGCTGAGTGTGTCTCTGTGAGCTTGCTGAGTGTGATGGTGTGTATGTGTTTGTGTGAGCTTGCTGAGTGTGAATGAATATGAGTGAACGTGTGTGTGTGTGTGTGTGTGTGTGTGAGAACATGAGCTTGTGCTCTTGCTGAGTGTGTCTCTCTATCTGTGTGGGCTTGCTGAGTGTGTCAGCAGGTATGTGTTTCTCTCAGTGATCTTGCTGAGTGTGCGTGAATGAATGAGTGTGGGAGTGAACATGAGTGTGTGCTCTTGCTGAGTGTGTCTCTGTATCTGTGTGCTCTTGCTCAGTGTGTCTGTGTATTTTGTAAACATGAGTGTGAGCTGGCTGAGGGTGTCTGTGTGTGAGCCAGCTCACACTCATGTTGAGGGTGTCTCTGTATCTGGGTGCTCTTGCTGAGGGTGCCTGTGTGGAACATGAGTGTGAGCTGGCTGAGGGTGTCTCTGTATCTGTGAGCTGGCTGAGGGTGTCTGTGTGGAATATGAGTGTGAGCTGACTGAGGGTGTCTGTGTGGAACATGAGTGTGAACTGGCTGAGGGTGTCTCTGTATCTGGGTGCTCTTGCTGAGGGTGCCTGTGTGGAACATGAGTGTGAGCTGGCTGAGGGTAGATGTGTGTGAAGATGAGTGTGAGCTGGCTGAGGGTGCTTGTGTGGAACAGGAGTGTGAGCTGGCGAAGATGAATGTGTGTGAACATGAGTGTGAGCTGGCTGAGGGTACCTGTGTGGAACAGGAGTGTGAGCTGGCTGAGTGTGTCTCTGTATCTGGGTGCTCTTGCTGAGGGTGTCTGTGTGTGAACACGACTGTGAGCTGGCTGTGTCTGTCTGTGAAGATGAGTGTGAGCTGGCTGAGGGTGTCTGTGTGGAACATGAGTGTGAGCTGGCTGAGGGTGGATGTGCATGAAGATGAGTGTGAGCTGGCTGAGGGGGTCTGTGTGTGAACACGAGTGTGAGCTGGCTGAGGGTGGATGTGCGTGAAGATGAGTGTGAGCTGGCTGAGCGTGGATGTGCATGAAGATGAGTGTGAGCTGGCTTAGGGTGGATGTGCATGAAGATGAGTGTGAGCTGGCTGAGGGTGGATGTGCATGAAGATGAGTGTGAGCTGGCTGAGGGTGGATGTGTGTGAACACGAGTGAGCTGGCTGAGGGTGAATCTGTATCTGGGTGCTCTTGCTGAGGGTGTCTGTGTGTGAACACGAGTGTGAGCTGGCTTAGGGTGGATGTGCATGAAGATGAGTGTGAGCTGGCTGAGGGGGTCTGTGTGTGAACACGAGTGTGAGCTGGCTGAGGGTGGATGTGCATGAAGATGAGTGTGAGCTGGCTGAGGGTGGATGTGTGTGAACACGAGTGAGCTGGCTGAGGGTGACTCTGTGTCTGGGTGCTCTTGCTGAGGGTGTCTGTGTGTGAACACGAGTGTGAGCTGGCGTAGGGTGGATGTGCATGAAGATGAGTGTGAGCTGGCTGAGGGGGGTCTGTGTGTGAACACGAGTGTGAGCTGGCTGAGGGGGTCTGTGTGTCAAGATAAGTGTGAGCTGGCTGAGGGGGTCTGTGTGTGAACACGAGTGAGCTGGCTGAGGGGTTCTGTGTGTGAACACGAGTGAGCTGGCTTAGGGTGGATGTGCATGAAGATAAGTGTGAGCTGGCTGAGGGTGTCTGTGTGTGAAGATAAGTGTGAGCTGGCTGAGGGTGTCTGTGTGTGAACACGAGTGAGCTGGCTTAGGGTGGATGTGCATGAAGATGAGTGTGAGCTGGCTGAGGGTGTCTGTGTGAAGATAAGTGTGAGCTGGCTGAGGGGGTCTGTGTGTGAACACGAGTGAGAGCTGGCTTAGGGTGGATGTGCATGAAGATGAGTGTGAGCTGGCTGAGGGGGTCTGTGTGTGAACATGAGTGAGCTGGCTGAGGGTGTCTGTGTGTGAAGATAAGTGTGAGCTGGCTGAGGGGGTCTGTGTGTGAACACGAGTGTGAGCTGGCTGAGGGTGTCTGTGTGTGAACACGAGTGTGAGCTGGCTTAGGGTGGATGTGCATGAAGATAAGTGTGAGCTGGCTGAGGGTGTCTGTGTGTGAACACGAGTGAGCTGGCTGAGGGTGGATGTGCATGAAGATGAGTGTGAGCTGGCTGAGGGGGTCTGTGTGTGAAGATGAGTGTGAGCTGGCTGAGGGTGGATGTGTGTGAAGATGAGTGTGAGCTGGCTGAGGGGGTCTGTGTGTGAAGATGAGTGTGAGCTGGCTGAGGGGGTCTGTGTGTGAACACGAGTGTGAGCTGGCTGAAGGGGTCTGTGTGTGAAGATGAGTGTGAGCTGGCTGAGGGGGTCTGTGTGTGAACACGAGTGAGCTGGCTGAGGGTGTCTGTGTGTGAACACGAGTGAGCTGGCTGAAGGTGGATGTGCATGAAGATGAGTGTGAGCTGGCTGAGGGGGTCTGTGTGTGAAGATGAGTGTGAGCTGGCTGAGGGTGGATGTGCGTGAAGATGAGTGTGAGCTGGCTGAGGGGGTCTGTGTGTGAAGATAAGTGTGAGCTGGCTGAGGGGGTCTATGTGTGAACACGAGTGAGAGCTGGCTTAGGGTGGATGTGCATGAAGATGAGTGTGAGCTGGCTGAGGGGGTCTGTGTGTGAACATGAGTGAGCTGGCTGAGGGTGTCTGTGTGTGAAGATAAGTGTGAGCTGGCTGAGGGGGTCTGTGTGTGAACACGAGTGTGAGCTGGCTGAGGGTGTCTGTGTGTGAACACGAGTGTGAGCTGGCTTAGGGTGGATGTGCATGAAGATAAGTGTGAGCTGGCTGAGGGGGTCTGTGTGTGAACACGAGTGTGAGCTGGCTGAGGGTGTCTGTGCATGAAGATGAGTGTGAGCTGGCTGAAGGGGTCTGTGTGTGAAGATGAGTGTGAGCTGGCTGAGGGGGTCTGTGTGTGAACACGAGTGAGCTGGCTGAGGGGGTCTGTGTGTGAAGATGAGTGTGAGCTGGCTGAGGGGGTCTGTGTGTGAACACGAGTGAGCTGGCTGAGGGGGTCTGTGTGTGAAGATGAGTGTGAGCTGGCTGAGGGGGTCTGTGTGTGAACACGAGTGAGCTGGCTGAGGGGGTCTGTGTGTGAAGATGAGTGTGAGCTGGCTGAGGGTGGATGTGTGTGAACACGAGTGTGAGCTGGCTGAGGGTGTCTGTGCGTGAAGATGAGTGTGAGCTGGCTGAGGGGGTCTGTGTGTGAACACGAGTGTGAGCTGGCTGAGGGTGGATGTGCATGAAGATGAGTGTGAGCTGGCAGAGGGGGTCTGTGTGTGAACACGAGTGTGAGCTGGCTGAGGGGGTCTGTGTGTGAACACGAGTGTGAGCTGGCTGAGGGTGTCTGTGCATGAAGATGAGTGTGAGCTGGCTGAGGGGGTCTGTGTGTGAACACGAGTGTGAGCTGGCTGAGGGTGGATGTGCGTGAAGATGAGTGTGAGCTGGCTGAGGGGGTCTGTGTGTGAACACGAGTGTGAGCTGGCTGAGGGTGTCTGTGTGTGAACACGAGTGTGAGCTGGCTGAGGGTGGATGTGCGTGAAGATGAGTGTGAGCTGGCTGAGGGTTCCTGTGTGTGAACACGAGTGTGAGCTGGCTGAGGGGGTCTGTGTGTGAACACGAGTGTGAGCTGGCTGAGGGTGGATGTGCGTGAAGATGAGTGTGAGCTGGCTGAGGGGGTCTGTGTGTGAACACGAGTGTGAGCTGGCTGAGGGGGTCTGTGTGTGAACACGAGTGTGAGCTGGCTGAGGGTGGAGGTGCCTGTCTGCTCGTACGCTGCATTGAGCCATGCCCCGCTTCCCACCCCACCAGCCCCGTCCCGCCGGCAGAGCAGCGCCGGGACGCCGGGCGGGAGAAGCGGGTCCCACTCACAGATCTCCTCCTCGGACATCAGCCCGTCCTCCATGCTGCAGCCGCCGGAGCGCCCGGGCTGGGCTGCTCAGCGCCGCGCCATCGCTCGGGCCCCAGCTGCCCCCGGCCCGGCGCGGATCCGCGCCCCGGCTCCGGCGAGCCCTCAAGCCCCCGGCATGATCCGGGTCCGCCGCGCCGCTCGCTGCTGCTGCTGCTCGGAGCCCGGAGCTGCCAGCGCCGCGGTTGCTAAGATGGTGTCAAATGACATTCTCCAGCCCTGCCCGCCCCCGGGCTGAGGGCTCCTCCCCAGCCAGACCCGGAGAGACGCCCCCAATCCCCCACCCCCTGCACCGCCCTCCGCAGCCGAGCCCCCCACTGCTGGCCCAGCGAGGCCTTGCTCCAGTGGGGGGTGGCTGCGAAGTGGCCCAGTAGTCGTGGGTCACCCTCCTCCCTCCACCAGGAGCCAAAGAAATCAGGAACCCCAAGCTGGCACCTTAGACAGACACCCCTGGAGCGCTAGCCCTGTCCAGCAAGGCCTGTGTCCAGCCAAGCCAGCAGCTGGGCTGCCCGCATGGAAGGATTCAGTTTTTACTGGTAAATGTCAGTAACCGTTGATTTCCCCGTATCCCAAACCAGAGGGAAAATATTTCCATCCATAATAATTGCAGTGTACAGACAGAAAAATGCTGTGTCCAGAACTTATTGACATTTGATTTAAGGACATGCTATGGGCTAGTGTACACGACCGCTTAAAAAGTGACGTTGCTCAGGGATGTGAAAAAACCACCACCCACAGCGACATAAGTTACATCAACTTAAAGCGGTGTCCACACCGCTATATGCCAGTGGGAGACACTCTCATGCCAACGTAATTTCCGCCTCTCGTTGAGGTGGAGTAATTACTTAGACAGGAGAGCACTCTCCCATCAACATGATGCGTCTTCATCAGACGGGCTACATCGGCTCCGCTTTAGCGTGGTCATGAAGACAAACGCTTTGTCTGTTTTGATGTGGGATGTTGGCGATTTGGTGTTTTAAGGATTATACACATCAACGTCTACCTGTCGGGAAAGAGTTGTTGCCTGACAGCTTCCTCATTATTTCCCTCAACTGTGATGATGTAAATCAACAAAAATGCTTAAAGATAAACACCCGGATTTTCTGTCGAAATGATAAAGAAATAAAAATTGGATTCTGCCAAGCATACTCATATGCTTTCTAATTCGCGTCTGAGCCTGCTGTCAGAGCCCAGTACCCCATTCATATCCCCGGCACTTCTGGGCTTGCTGCATCAGTTATGAATGTAAAAAAATTGCTGAGCCCCAGCACGTTTTTCATTACAAATTAAGCACGGCACTAGAACTGGGTGAATGTTTTTGTCCAAAACTTTATTTTGGTGAAAAATTAGGTTTGGCAACTCTGAAATTTCACCAAATTGTTTCAATCAAAAAGAAAAAAAAATCAGAGACAATCAAAATGTTTTGGTTAGGCTTTTTCTAAACAAAACGTGGATTTTTTTGTTTTAAATTTTTGGTTTCAAAGTTGTCTTTAATTTCATTTTATTTTTAAAAAGCCACTTTAAATGGTTAAAATTGCAATGAAGCCTTTTGTTCTTGTTGAAATGAAACATTTTGTTTGACCCAAAATGATTTTTCTGGACTTTCTGATTCACCAAATATTTGGAAAAATTCATGTTCGGTCCTAGAATTGCTGTGTACAGTTGCTCTTGCCACATATCATCTCAGAGGTCAATGATGGGCCAAATAACCCTGTAGGAACCCCGATTGGGGTGACGGGCATGAGTGAGTGAGTAATAGGCTGTGTTGATGCTTGGCTAAGAGACCTCTAGGGAATAACATAGTGCTGCAAGTACTGGTGATTCAGTAGGTAATCTCTGTATCAATACCCCTGTTTACTGTAAGGGGATACTCTGCTAATGGAGGTCATTAACGATCCAGGGCACTTTTTGGAAGAACAAGGCTGTTAACCCCTGTCCTGGCCAAGCCACAGCTGGTGATTACATGCTACCTCCCTAAATTGCCTAGGCGGTTTCAGTTAGGCCTGGTCCACACTACGGCGTTAAATCGATTTAAACAGCGTTAAATCGATTTAACGCTGTACCCGTCCACACTACAAGGCACTTTAAATCGATTTTAAGGGCTCTTAAAATCGATTTCTGTACTCCTCCCCAACGAGAGGAGTAACCCTAAAATCGATATTACTATATCGATTTAAGGTTAGTGTGGACAGAAATCGAAGTTATTGGTCTCATTCTTTTACTGAGCTACCCAGAGTGCACCGCTCCGGAAATCGATGGTAGCCTAGGACCATGGACGCACACCACCGAATTAATGTGCCCTAGTGTGGACGCGTAAAATCGATTTTATAAAACCAGTTTTATAAAACCGGTTTTAATAATTTCAATTTTATGCTGTAGTGTAGACATGGCCTTAGATATGGAATCTTCACTTCCTGTCCTAAACTGTTGAGCAGTGCTGCTGTATGCTGTTAATCAATTGTCATCACAGAGGTGGCTGCATTTCAATGGGGGATTAAATCATTTCTTTGGAAGGTTTGTATAGCAGCTCATAAAGCATTTTAGAATCCTTCAAGATCCCAAACCATCATGCCTTATTTAAATCTGGGGATTTGAATTCACCTCCCAACCCCAGTATTCCAAAGGGTTTGGATTCAAGGTCCTGCTTTTGACGCATTTCTAGTTACACCCCCCACAGCAAAATGTTGAAAAATCTGCGGCCCTGTTGCTTCCCCCAACTTTTCCCCAACGGGGCTTTTTACTGGAAGAGATCACTTGACTTCCTATTCTTGCCTGTCTTCTCACAATATCTCTTCTCCCCCATATCTTCTCTATGTTTCTTCCTCTTTTTGTCTAAGAAAACAGAATTCTAAAACTCTGCCACACTGCAGTCCGGCCAGACCCTCTCTGGTGGCTGTAACATTCCTTGTCATTGCCCAGAAGATGATCTTCAGGAAGCACATGGACTAAGGTGAGGGAAGAGTTAGGAGATGTATTTGGAAAAAGGCAAATATAGAGCCCATCTTTAAAAAAGGAAAGAAGGCGAACCCGGGGAACCGCAGACCGGTCAGCCTCACCCCAGTCCCTGGAAAAATCATGGAGCAGGTCCTCAAGGAAACCATTTTGAAGCACTTGGATGAGAGGAAGGTGATCAGGAACAGTCAACATGGATTCACCAAGGGCAAGTCATGCCTGACCAACCCAATTGCCTTCTATGATGAGATAACTGGCTCTGTGGATGCGGGGAAAGCAATGACTTTAGCAAAGCTTTTGTTACGGTCTTACACTATTCTTGCCAGCAAGTTAAAAAAGTATGGATTGGATGAATTGAAGTATAAAGTGGATAGAAAGCTGGCTAGATTGTCGTGCTCAATGGGTGGCTTGATGTCTAGATGGCAGCTGGTATCAAGTGGAGTGCTCCAGAGGTCGGTTCTGGGGCCAGTTTTGTTCAACATCTTTATTAATGATCTGGATGATGGGACGGATTGCATCCTCAGCAAGCTCGCAGATGACACTAAGCTGAGGGGAGAGGTAGATACACTGAAGGGTAGGGATAGGCTCCAGAGTGACCAAGACAAATTGGAGGATTGGGCCAAAAGAAATCTGATGAGGTTCAACAAGAACAAGTGCAGAGTCCTGCACTTAGGATGGAAGAATCCCATGCACCGCTACAGGCTGGTTTGCTAAGCAGCAGGTCTGCAGAAAAGGACCTGGAGATTACAGTGGATGAGAAGCTGGATATGAGTCAGCAGTGTGCCCTTGTTGCCAAGAAAGCTAATGGCATATTGGGCTGCATTAGAAGGAGAATTGCCAGCAGACTGAAAGAAAGCATTATTCTCCTCTATTCAGCACTGGTGAGACTACATCTGGAGTATTGCATCCAGTTTTGGCCCCCCCCACTACAGAAGGGATGTGGACAAATTGGAGGGAGTCCAGTGGAGGTCAACAAAAATGATCAGGGGGCTGAGGCACATGACTTATGAGGAGAGGCTGAACTGGGGAACTGGGCTTGTTTAGTCTGCAGAAGAGAAGAGTGAGGGGGGATTTGATAGCAGCCTTCAACTACCTGAAGGGGCATTCCAAAGAGAATGGAGTTCGGTTCTTCTCAGTGGTGGCAGATGACAGAACAAGAAGCAATGGTCTCAAATTGCAGTGGGGAAGGTCTAGGTTGGATATTAGGAAACACTATTTCACTAGGAGGGTGGTGAAGCACTGGAATGGGTTACCTAAGGAGGTGGTGGAATCTCCATCCTTAGAGGTTTTAAGGCCCGGCTTGACAAAGCCATGGCTGGGATAATTTAGTTGGAGTTGGTCCTGCTCTGAGCAGGGGATTGCACTAGATGACCTCCTGAGGCGTCTTCCAACCCTAATCTATGATTCGGTTTATTAAAGAGAAAATAGACCCAGTTAGCAAATTCATTCTGGCGCAGTTCCATGATTTCACTGGAGTGACCGAACATAGCCATTCCTTTAAAACTTCAGTCAGCCAACTGAGAGACATCGACTCCAGAGAACAAAGATTTACCAGAGAAGGTATTTTTAGTTTTCTGATACAAAGTCAATCACTGCAGTGGTGGAGCTCCTAGGAGGCCCATTGGTGCAGGTTCACTAATTTGTATAATATGTTTTCAGTGATGAGTGAAGAGCTTGATTTGCTTGAACTTTTTGTCCTCGTTCTGCCATTGTGGCTCAGAATATCTAGTTCAGGGGGGTTATTTAAGATGTATCACGGTTAATCAAAGGTAGTTTGTTGTATTTCTTCTCTGGTTTATCAGCTAGCATTGGTGCCCTGTGCGTTAGGTGCTATGCAAACATTGGCTCTGATCCTCCAGAGAGCGATGCTTGTGTTTAAAGCTATGTGCTAGGAATAGACCCATTGACTTCATGACCCCAGTGTGTGGAGTGAACACAAACCTAAATCTTTGCAGGATAGGAGCTGTAGAATAGAAGATGGTCCCTGCTGTGAAGAGCTGACAATCTACAAAGACAAGACAGGCTGATATCTGCAGCTTGTCTCAGCCTAAGAATTCAACACTGCCTGCCCCAAGCATTCAAAATCATGTATCAGACACCCACACCCCCCAAGACTTATGAGATTGGCTTAAGAATTGAGAGGTTTTATTTTTAAAATAGCCTCTCATGTCGAGGGCTAGAAATTCAGTCTTCTTTTTTTTTTAAACAAACTGAGACTCTCACATAATCAAATGACTCCAAGAACTGAGGTTTTAAGGAAAAAGTGTGGCCTAGCAGATAGAGCAATGGCCTAGACTCTGAAGAACTGACTTCTATTACCAGTTTTGTCACTGGCCTGCTGGTTGACTTTGGGCATGTCATGTCACTGCCTGTGCCTCAGTTTCCCCATCTGTAAAATGGGGATAATGACTCTGCCTGCCATTGTAAAGCACTTTGAGATTTGCTGATTAAATTTTCCAGTAAGAGTTAGGGATTATTAGTATTGTGAGCCAGGGGGTAAAATGGTAAGAGTTGGCAACCATGATCTAAATTTGTAAGTCACAATTTCTGCCCCATTTCACATGCACAGAACAGCCTCCCATAGCCAGCTCTCCTGTGTTGTTGGTGATCCCCAACACTGCCTTCCTACCACTCTTTCTAGCCTCCCATGAGAGACCGTCAGTCTGGAAGAGGCAAAAAAACCAAATGCCTGGAGGCTTGTGCCTACTCACATCTCCTGGAGTAATTATGTTTCTTATTAGGCATCATCATGAGCCTCACAGCGTGAGACTGTGGCAGGGCACCCAGGCTTTGTTACATCTTCTCACCCCATGCTGGTGGTGACCCTCAACCTCTGACTACCAGAAGCTGGGAGTGGAAGACAAGGGTGGATCTCTCAATAATTGCCCTGTTCTGCACATTCCCTCTGAAGTCCTGGTGTTGGACACTGCCAGAGACAGGATACTGTACAAGGAGGACCTTGCTCTTAACTGCTAGGGCAGCACTTATGTTCTTACACATCTCTGAGGGGCAGATATATCAACACCGGCATGGAGGCACACAGCCAGCCCATTGCTGAGTCAGATGCCTTTCATTAGTGCTCACTGATCAGACAGAACAGGCCTCCCTGCAGGTGGAGAAAAAGCCTGAGACAGGAAAGCTCTGAGACTAGCCAGCTCAGGAGGTGGGGAAGGCTGTGTTCATGCTGACCTAATTTAGAGGATAACCTGCTTCATGTGTGGTGGTTTAGGTGGTTGGTTTAGTGATTGCTGAGGAGGCTGAAGAATGAAGTGGGTAAGCTGTGCACTAAGGGGGCGTGAGTGGGGGGTTGTGTGAGCCCAGTTACATCTGTGGTGATACTGTGGAATTATACTGCTGCAGATAAGAATCTGGCCATGTGTCTGCAGTTGGTGAATGTCCTTATCTCTCAGAAATGCAGCACTTGTATCCCCAAGGCTAGGCAACCACAGGAAGGACTGGCTAAACTGTACAGTCAGGAGTTCCTCTCAACTGCTGAAGGCCCCTATGTCACCCAGAGAGTTCAGATGAGGGATGTTTACGGGGGAGAACAGTAAGAAATGGGTTCCTCTCATAAGGTAATTTGCCATTACCCACCCAAACCCAACAGAGCAGAGGTACTGAGAGAACTAAGATAAAGATGGGGCCCGTTGCAATCAATGGGAGCTTACCATTGACTCCATTGGGGCCAGGTTTTACCCCATGGCCAAGTCCCAAAGGTTGTACAGTCTCATTCGTATTGCTTATGTGATGAGAAATAAGATGGGGGTGGGAAGAATCTAGGAAGGAAGAAAAGAGAAGACAAAGGAAAAGGGAGAGCTCACTAGTCACAAAGGAACAGACTTTTTAGGGTATTTAGGCACCTAACTCCCAGTGATTTCCTGGGGAGAAAGGTGCCAAGCCCCAAGGGTTCTGCTCAATTCTCCTGTCACAGTTGTTGGCCCTGTTTGGTTTTGTCTTTAACTTTCTTTTCTATTCTAACATGAGCAGGTACGGAAAGGAGCCAGGCAGCACCAGAGCTGACATCAGAGAAGGAAAAAGAGCTGGAAGAAGTGGGGTAAGTGAAAGGAGAATCAGGTCCAGTGGTCCTACTTGTATGAGCAAGGACTAATCACATGGGCAAGGGGTTGCGTTGCAGGATTGGGCCCTTGTCTACAGGATTGAATGTATCACAGTGGAAGTTCCCACTGTACCCTGGGAAGACTTTGGCAAAAGTGGGTAAATTCAGCGCCCTGGCTTTGAATGCCTGCCAGCCCATTGGCAGCGTACTGCCCTGCTTACAGAAAATGCTGTTCCTGGTATTGGAGTAATGTATCAAGTTGATAAGAGATCACTGTTGCTTCAGCAAAGCATAAAATCATCATTGGCATGGGACATTAGCACATTATGCTGTACAAGTGAGATTGTATTGATGCAAAACACATTGTAACAGTGTTAGGCAGTCATAGCCCCTCCTTGTGGTACCAGAAAACACTCCAGAAATGTGTTACACAATGCTGCCTGTGGATGTAAGCAGTATCTAGCATTCTAGCTAAAACTCTCCCTGACTTTGTCTTAAAGCAGTGTTTCACAAACTTGGGATGGCACTTGTTTAGGGAAAGCCCCTGGTGGGCTGGGCCAGTTTATTTACCTGCCGCGTCCACAGGTTCGGCAAATCGTGGCTCCCACTGGCTGTGCTTTGCTGCTGTAGGCCAATGGGAGCTGCTGGAAGCGGCGCAGGCCGAGGGACATACTGGCTGTTGCTTCCCGCAGCTCCCATTGGCCTGGAGCAGTGAACCGCGGCCAGTGGGAGCTGCGATCAGCTGAACCTGCAGATGCGGCAGGTAAACAAATCGGCTCAGCCCGCCAGGGGCTTTCCCTGAACAAGCAGCAGAACAAGTTTGAGAAACACTGTCTTAAAGATGTGCTGTGTTTTTACAGCAGAGGAAAAGCTCAGAGTAGCTGATCAAATGGGGAGAAATGGCAGAATAACTCGTTAACTTGACAAAGAACAGCAGAATGAGATATTGATGCTGAATAAAACTTCCTCATAGGTGAGAATTTAATGGCATCTATTATTGTGGCAGGAGTGACCAGATGGTGCTGTGTCGTCCAGTGTCCCACAGGTTATTTTTTTTTGGTCTGCAAGCAGTGTGTAGTCTCTGGAGAAGTGCTGTACTGTTGTTCTGGGTTGTTTGACTTTGTGGGAGCTCTGACAAGCCCCAATGGAGCTGACTTTCTGCCATATTCTTTCTAGAGTCAACTTTTGGGTTGGAGTTGCTCCCTGGGAACTGAGCATTGTTGTTTCTGACAGAGAGGTTTGCCCAAATGCTGTTTGTGATCTCCCCTGTTCCAGGACTGGTGTCCATAGTGTAAATGCAATATTTTGTATTAAGATAATACCCAGCCTGCACCAATTTCTTCTGCAGTGGGAAGGCGACTTGCAGGGCCCTGACATGCAGGGCCGGCTCTACCATTTTTGCCGCCCCAAGCAAAAAGAGAGAAAAAAAAAAAGCTGCCCAGACTTTGCTGCCCCAAGAATGGACAGAATGCCACCCCTTAGCATGTGCCGCCCCAGGCATATACTTCCTCTGCTGGTGCCTGGAGCCAGCCCTGCTGATGTGCCACCACTCAACAGTGTTAATGATTGTCCTTTGTGCAGTAGCTTTGGTGTGCATGGTGCAAGGGCAGCGATGAGGGGGTAGGGGATTCTCTCTTGTGCTGTAGTCGCTTTGGGCTGGTGTGCTGGAAAGCAGGTGTAAGGCTGGGAAACATCCCCAGGGGCATCCCTGCAGGTGCTGAGCTGACATAGTTGGTTCTATGCCGCTGGGCTCCAGACAGGGGTGGGAAGAATCATGACTAGGGTGTGCCTGTACTGTGACTGGTCCTCGCTGCCTGAGTGACCACTAGGAGTTGTTGCTGCCGGGGTGTAAGTCAGTGCAACTCCAGCAGACCAGGGGCGCGTGTTGCCTCTCTTCTCAGTCCCTGCACCAGGCTCAGCACCAGACACGTGGATTTCCCTCGATGTCCTTGTTGTGAACTGTCTCCAGTCTAAATCAGCAAATCCCAATGATCACAGGCAATGCAGGGCTTGGGGGCTGGACTGCACCAACTAGAGATTAAAACACATGGAGCTGAATATGGATCATCCACATAGAGGGAAGGGTCAGGCACTCTGCGACCTTCTCCTCTCCTCCCCAGAGCAAGTGCAGACCTCTCCATGGGGTATGTGTGAGGGGAGACTGGGCAGGATGGGGGCATCATTTTCTTTCTCCATCTCTATGGAGCTCTCCCATGAGCACCCCAATGAATAGCTTGCTCAGAAGCTCATGAACGTTTATACCTGGACCTGAGGCTGTCTATAGCATTCAGTGACCTTCCAATACTTCATTTTAAAACTTGATTGAAATCCCAAGGACCTTGCAAGAACATACAGCCCTTTCCCAGGGGTGCTCTGTCTGCTTGGCACAGCTGGGCCCCCACTTATTTGTCACCCTCTTTATTGTTCCTAAGGTCTTCACTTATGCTCATCCTGGATATAATCAGAAAGATACTGCAGAATGAGTCATTTCCTGGGGCCATCTGGTGGATCTGTGTCGTAACAGCAGTACTCTCTGGATCTTCCTACCTGTCTTGTGAAAGGCACAGATCTGGGGTAGCCCTGGATGAAAGATTTGAGCAACGGGTTCACAGATACTTTCCCCAGCTCCGACCTAGGGCATACTAATGGGTTTCTTGCATTAGCCCCAGGAGAACCAACAAAGGCTGAAAGATCTTCTCCCATATTGATCCTTACTCTGATGTTGTGTGCAAATTGGGGCCTCTTTCTTTTAACTTGGGACTGGGCATTCACACATGTACAGAGCACCAGGGGGATGCAGATGCTGTCTAGACACCCTCCGTAATCCAACCCCTTCACTCACCCCAGTGGAACCTTCACCAATCCCTTTCCTGCACAGCGATGCTCTAACCTGCTGGCACCGTTGTGGTGTGGGCTGGGGAGAGCAGCGGGTGAGACACTCGCTCGCTGGGGAGAGCTGGGTGTGCAATCTGGCATCTACCTGGTCCCAGTTGTCATGCTGCACTATGAGCTATGGACCTGATTCTGCATGGAGCCAAGTGCCTCCTATGGCCTGGCACTGGGCACCCTCAACTCCCACTGAGTTTAATAGAATTGAGGGTGTTCAGAACGGAGTCCTTCCTACGCTGCTGACCTGGGAAACAGAAACTGGGCTGACCCAGTGGTAACCACTGCCTGCAGATTGTCTGCCTTCCTTGGTAAGAAGAGCCAACGCCAGCCTGGCCACGGAAGTCAATGGGAAGCTGCCCATTGACTCAGTTGAGCTGTGGATCAGGCTTCTGTTTCCAACTAGAGCCCAAAGGTCTGGTGCTTAGCTGTCAAATGACTGTGTTCATAAGCTCGGAGTGATTTCTGACTCAGAATCCTGCTATTTTCAGTTGCGGCTGCTGCTACTTGTTGATGATTGACCTCACTCACCCCAAAGAGAGAGCA
The DNA here is from genome assembly GCF_007399415.2 of Gopherus evgoodei. Lineage (NCBI taxonomy): Eukaryota > Metazoa > Chordata > Testudines > Testudinidae > Gopherus > Gopherus evgoodei. The sequence continues at coordinate 7,690,510 of NC_044331.1, forward strand.
AAAATGTTGGTTATCTGAGTAAACCCTCCAACTCCAAACTACCAGCAAGGCTGTGGTTCAGGACGCTCCTTTGCAGGGCCGGCTCCAGGCACCAGCATTCCAAGCAGGTGCTTGCGGCAGCAATCTGCAAGAGACGGCAGTCTGTGTGTTTTTGCCCCCAAGCAGCACGCCGAATTGCCTCCACTGACGGCGGGGGAAGTCCATGTGTCGTTAGGTCAGCATGCGCATTTCCGCAGCGGCGGCTATTCGGCAGCAGCTTCTATGTTCAGCTGTCTGCGGTGGCCCAGCTTCTGTCTTCCGGCTGACCGCACCTTCCGGAAACACGCGAGCCGCCCTAATGGCACATGGACTGCCCCCGCCATCCGCAGCAGCAATTCGGCGCGCTGCTTGGGGCGGCAAAACCAGTAGAGCCAGCCCTGCTCCTTTGGCTTGTGTGCTTGGAGGTGCAAAGGAAATAGTGTGTGTGCCCGTTTCTCGTAACAGTAAGTTTTTCAGATGTGGGTTGTAACCAGAACTCTGCTCTTTACCTGGCCTCCATGCAAAGGAAGATTTAGGAGCTGGCGCAATGGATCAATTTCAGTGACTCCATGTACATTTCATCCTTTGTTGTACTGAATTGCAATGGAATTGGGATTTGAATGCACAGATTGTAACCTTGATTTTTATCAGTATTGATCAGAGAGTTCCCACTTAGCAAAGGGACATGTCTATCAGCTGGCTTCCACTGGAAAATGTCTCTGGGAGTTTAGGCCATAAGCAGGCCTGTCCTTACCTGTTTGCAAAGTACGCAGCTGCATAGGGCACCAGGAAATTTGGGGCACCAAATTGTTCCAAATTTCCTGGTACCCTACGCAGCTGTGTGCTGCTCCAGCAGCCAGCCCAATCCCCCGGCCGGCTGAACCGCCCAGGAAAGCTGTCCCACCTCTGCTCCACCTCTTCCCTATGGCCTCCACCCCTGCCCCAAAGCCCCTGCCCCTGCTCAACCCTCTTCCCGCCCCAGTTCAGGAGTAGAGAGACTTTAATGACCCCTTCTGACATATGGGAGAAAAGTAAGGGGACCCCCTCAATCTCACTAAAGACTCATGGGAAGGGTGCCATGAGGTGAGGGAAGAACCAGTAACTGAGATTGTTCAGAAGGGAGTTAAGACATGATGGAAATTTGTCCAAAACAACCTCCAAGACAGTCAGGCCAAACAAAAGACATGGTATGATAAAAATACTTGCAAATGCAGTTTTGACGTAGGAGATTTGGTGATGGCACTCAGCCCCGCAAAAAGGTTCAAAATGCAGAACTCTTGGAGGGGCTCCTTTGAGGTGGTAGAAGTGGCAAATGAGGACACATATCATGTTAAAAAGCCTCATGATGATATTGGTTTCCCAACTGGTACACGTGAACTGGCTCAGCCTATCACAGTAGGGAGGCTGGGATAAACATGATCTGCTGTGTGGAAGGGGAAACTGAGGCACACCAACTCACTGATTTGATGGCTGACTGCCAAGATGGATCAACTCTGGAAAGCATTGAAATCTGTAAAGAATTAACCCCCGTTGAAAATGGGGAGGTGTTGTCAGAGCTACAAGGGTACGGCGAGGTGTTTTCCAACAAGCCAGGGAGAATGCACTTGCTGTCCCATAAAATCCTCACAAAAGGGACACAACCTTCCCCCCGCTTCCAGGCCTTGCAAGGTGAAAGAGCAAATTTGGACAGAGATATAGAACATGTTGGACCTGGGAGTAGCCCGTGGGTATCCCCTCTGGTCTTGGTCCCCAAAAGCGATGGCACTGTATGGTTTGGTGTGCACTATAGAAAGCTTAATGCTATTACTGTAGTAGATGCGTATCCTATGCCAAGAATTGATGATCTGCTGGATGTTCTGAGCCAAGCCAAATACCTCAGTACTTTTGATCTAAATAGAGCAGGGACTGGCAACCTTTGGCCCATGGCCTGCCAGGGGAAGCACAGATTATTAGGGTTGGAAGGGATCTCAGGAGATCATCTAGTCCAACCCCCTGCTCAAAGCAGGACCAATCCCCAAATGGCCCCCTCAAGGATGAAACTCACAACCCTGGGTTTAAGAGGCCAATGCTCAAACCACTGAGCTATCCCTTCCCGCACCAGGAAGCACCCTGGTGGGCCAGGCCCACTTGTTTACCTGCCGCGTCTGCAGGTTTGGCCAATTTTGGTTCCCATTGGCTGCAGTTGGCCGTTCCGGGCCATTGGGGGCAGTGGGAAGTGGCGGCCAGCACATCCCTCAACCCATTCCGCTTCCTGCCGCCCCCATTGGCCTGGGACGGTGAACCACAGCCAGTGGGAGTTGCAATTGGCCGGACCTGCAGACGTGGCAGGTAAACAAACCCTCCCGGCCCGCCAGGGCGCTTTCCCTGGCAGGTGACATGGCAAAGGTTGCCGATCCCTGAACTAGAGGCTACTGGCAGATCCTTCTGGAGGAGGAGGCACAGCAAAAGTCTGCTTTCATCACTGATATAGGGCTCTATGAATTCAGTGTTACCTTTTGGTTTGGTAAATGCTGGTGTTAGCTTCCAGACACTGGTCAACAAAGTGTTAAATGATTTACAGAGCTTCACAAGGGCAGGCTCAGTGGGACCCCAGCACATCAGGTGGCATCCCAGACTGGGGTCCAACCCGTCTCATCTCTGTGACCAGAATGGCAATCGCTGGCTAGATCTAGTAGTCTTTGTGGAAGGCTTATTTAGACAAACTCCCAGTGAAGAACTTTTTGCTTCAGAAAGCGAATGCAGTCACCAGGGTAGCAGCCAATTTAGCCTCGATTCTGACCAACAGAGAGAAATTTGTTACAAATCTGAAGGAAACTTAAGTGAAAGTGATCATGAGATTTCATGATTCCAAGGAAAGGAAGGAGTGAGAGCAGCAGAATAAGGAGCATGGCCTTCAAAAAATCAATCTTTAACAAATTCAGAGAAGTGGTAGGTAAGGTTATATGGGAAGGCAATCTAAGGGATAAAGGAGTTCAGGAGAACTGGCAATATCTCAGGGAGACCATACTAAAGGCACCACAGCTAACTATCCTGATGTGAGGGAAGGATAGGAAGAATAGCAAGAGGCCAATATGGTTCTGTCAGGAGCTCTTTAATGACCTAGAAATCAAACAAGAATCCTACAGAAAATGAATATATGGAAACATTGCTAAGGAGGCATAAGAAAGTATAGTTCAAGCATGTAGGGACAAAATCCGAACAGCTAAGGCACAAAATGAGTTACAGCTAGAAAGGAGCTAAAACAACAATAGGTTCTATAAATACATTAAGAGAAAGACAAAGGGTAGGTCCTCCTCCTAGTGGGGAGGAGAGCTAATGACTTCAAGAAGGCTGAGGTGTTTAATGCCTGTTTGGTTTCAGTCTTCACTTAAATGGTTAATAGTGATACTCAACACAGTTAATATTAAGAGCAAGGGGGAAAGAACAGATTAAAGAATGTTTAACTCATTTAGACATAAGCTGGCATGGCTTAATGAAATTCAGCTAAGGTACTTAAGGAACTAGCTGAAGCAGCAATCTCAGAGCCATTAGCAATTATCTCTGAGAACTGATGGCGGATGGGTGAGGTCCCAGAGGACTGGAGAAAGGCAAACATAACACCGGCCTTTTCAAAAAGGGAACTGTGAGGGCCTGTGGAATTATAGACCAGTCAGCCTAACTTTGGTCCCTGGAAAGGTACTGGAACAAATTATTAAACAATCTATCTGTAAGCACCTAGAGGATAATAGAGTTATAAGGAATAGCCGCCATGGATTTCTCAAGAACAAATCCTGTCACCCCAAGCTAATGCCCTCCTTTGACAAGGTTACTGGCCTAGAGGATTGAGGTGGGGGGAAGAAACAGTAGATGGGATTGTGACAGGATCCCTGGGCTGCAGCCTAGGACCGCTGTGCCCCCTTAACTCTCCAGTCTGGGCTGTCTCTCACAATGCTTGGCTAGTGAGAAGCAGCAAACCAAATTCACGGCCATGGAAAACGTGTCATGGACCGTGAAATCTGGTCTCCACCTGTGAAATCTGGTCTCTTGTGTGCTTTTACCTGATACTATGCAGACTTCACGGGGGAGCGGCAGCTGCTGAGTGAGGGCCCAGCTCTGAAGGCAGCAACATAGAAGTGAGGGTGGCAATACCATACCATGCCCTCCTTACTTCTGCACTGCTGCTAGCGATGGCTCTGCCTTCAGAGCTGGGATCTCAGTCAGCAGCCACCACTCTCCAGCTGCCAGCTCTGAAAACAGTGCTGCCGCCACCAGCAACACAGCAGTAAGGATAGCCGTACCGCAGTAATCTTGCAACCCCCCTGCCCCCCACAACTTCTTTTTGGATCAGGATCCCTAAAATTACAACACTGGGAAAGTTCAGATTTAAATAGCTGAAGTCATGAATTTATGATTTTTAAAATCCTACGTCCATGAAATTGACCAAAATGGACCGAGAATATGGTAATACGGATATTCTTATTAACAGAAATGTCTAATATTTTGTAGAATAATGCTAAGCTCTTTGCTTCAATATCTTGTTGCAGTGAGTTCCACAGGATACTTTTGGTTGCCTTTAAATTTAATGCCTTTATTTATTTTATTATGAGAGGAGGCAAATAAGAGCACCTGATTTACCTTCTCTTTATGCCATGGCAGTATTTTAGATACCTCCATCAGGTTTCCTGTCTGGGGCTGTTTCTTGAGAGAGGAGACAATCTTATACTCTCTCCTCTTAGGAGAAGATTTTGTAGGTGTCTAATCAGTTTCTGTGCCTTTCTCTGGGCATCTTCGATGTCTGCTGTATCCTTTCTGAGATAGGCTGACTGGGAGTGTATACGCTACAGTGTCTAAGGTGACCACATGAGGGTGCCAATGCTATTTTGAGAAGTCATGCTATTTATCTGTAGTTTCTCTTATGACCTACAGCTGTTAGTAGAGGCTGCTACCAGTAGCTACACCAGATTCTACAGTTCACACTGTACCACTGGCAGAGTCTGGCCATTTAAGAGGGATCCTCTCACATGGTACAAGGACCAGGCCGTCAGTATTATCTCCCTGCGGCCAGCATAATAGGGAACTGGGGTTATCTGTTTACAGCCTGACTAAGTTAGAGCAGCCTTTGAGCAGCTCAGACTGGGTGCGGGGAGACTGGCCCTGCAAAGATGCAGCGTCACTACTGAAGTGCACCTGTCCTGCTCTGTACGGAGCAGCTGCATCCTAACATTTTGCATGTCGCTGTATCGCTTCTCCAACAGATGTCTGGGTAGATTAATTCCTCCATTACTATCAGGTTGTGTGTTTTGGATATTGCTGTTGTTTGTTCTAGAAATGCCTCATCCACCTCCTTTCCCTAATTTGGTGGGCTATCGAGACTCACAAATTGAATACAAGTCGACAACATGATGCTGTTGTAAAAAAAGCATCTGTAATTCTGGGATGTACTAACACCAGTGTTTAAGATGGGAAATCATTGTTTCATCAGTGCTGAGTAGAGTGAAACCTCAGCAGGAGTGTGGTGCGCTGTTTTGGGCACTACACACACTAAGGGTATGTCTACACTACCTGCTGGATCGGCGGGCAGCAATCAATCCAGTGGGGATCAATTTATTGTGTCTAGTCTAGACGTGATAAATCGACCCCCGAGTGCTCTCCCATTGACTCCTGTACTCCAGCACCGCGAGAGGCGCAGGCAGAGTCGACGGGGGAGCGGCAGCAGTCGACTCACCGCGGTGAAGCCACCATGGTAAGCCGATCTAAGTACATGGACTTCAGCTATGTTATTCACATAGCTGAAGTTGCATAACTTAGATCGATTCCCCCCCCTCCCCCACCCCCACCCCCAGTGTAGACCAGGGCTAAGAAAGCTGTGGACAAATTGGAGAGAATCCAGAGGAGAGCAACAAAAGTGATGAAAGGATCAGAAAACCTAACCTATGAGGAAAGGTTGAAAGACAAGGTCATGTTTGGTCCAGAGAAGAGGAGAGAGAGGGGGTGGGAGAGGACATGATAGCAGTCTTCAAATATGTTAAGTCCTGTTATAAAGAGAACAGTGATACATTGTTCTTCATGTCCACTCAGGGAAGGACAAGAAATAATTGGCTTAGTTTGCAGCAAGGGCAGTGGCTCTCAAACTTTTTTACTGGTGACCCCTTTCACATAGCAAGCCTGTGAGTGCGACACCTCCCCCTTATACATCAAAAACACTTTTTGTATGTTTAACACCATTATAAATGCTGGAGGCAAAGCGGGGTTTGGGGTGGAGGTTGACAGCTCGCAACCCACTATGTAATAACCTCGCAGCCTCCTGAGGTCACAGTTTGAGAACCCCTGAGCAAGGGAGTTCTCAAACTGCCACATATAGGTGGGATATTAGTTAAGCGTTAGGAGGCTGTGGAATCCCCAGTATCAGAGGTTTTCATAAACAGGTTAGACAGACATCTGTCAGGGATGGTCTAGATTTGCTTAGTCCTGCCTCATTGTGAGGGGAGGGAGGGATCAGTGACCTCTTTAGCGGCCCTCCAACTCTACATTTCTGTGAAGTGCATCAGAACCCCTTCTAAGCTATCCAAATACAGTATTGTCAATAGTTCGTTCTCTCAGGGAGTCTGGTTTTTGTTATTAACTTGTAATCTTTAAGCCGCCGTGTTCCATCATTTTACACTGGTGAACAGGGAGGCGATTCACAGTGAATGAGATTATTCAACCCGGTAGTTATCTCTAAGGGACTAGGTCTGGCCCAGTGAAGACAATGGAGTTACAACAGGTTTAAGTCTGTCTCTACATCTTTTGGTTCAGTGAGGAGGCCAGAAGAAGGCTCCAGGAAGCAGATGCATCTGAGGAGATTTGAAAGACAGGGTGGCCTGGCTGATGCCCTGCTGCATGGGCACTCACTCAAGCTAATCCACAGCAGTACCAGGCAGCTGCACCTGGGAACATGGGAGCTATGAACTAGAAGAGATAAACAGCCACCGGAAGGATCAAACAAACATCCCCTAGTTCAGTGTTTCCCAAACTTGGGACTCTGCTTGTTCAGGGAAAGCCCCTGATGAGCCAAGCCGGTTTGTTTACCTGCCACATCCGCAGGTCCGGCTGATCGCGGCTCCCACTGGCAGTAGTTCACTGCTCCAGGCCAATGGGAGCTGCTGGAAGCGGCAGCCAGTAAGTCCCTCAGCCTGCACTGCTTCCAGCAGCTCCCATTGGCCTGGAGCAGTGAACCGCAGCCAGTGAGAGCCGCGATCAGCCGAACCTGTAGACATGGCAGGTAAACAAACTGGCCCGGCCCGCCAGGGGCTTTCCCTACACAAGCAGCATCCCAAGTTTGGGAAACACTGGTCTAGCTCATTTAACAGGTAATTCCCTCTGGGAGTCTGTTTAACAAATGGAAGTTGCAGAGTACTGTTGGGTTCCTCAGACTTCAAACAATTTCAGGTCAGTATCAAATGGGGTCCTGCATCTAATATTAGTCAATATTTTCGTTAATGACTTGGATAATGGAGTGGAGAATGTTTATAAAATTTGTGGATGACATCAAGCTGGGAGGGCCTGCAAGCACATTGGAGAGTAGGATTAGAATTGAAAATGGCCTTGACAAATTATGGAATTAATCTGAAATCAATGAGGTGAAATTCAGTAAAGACAAGTGCAAAGTACTACATGTAAGAGAGAAAAAAATCAAATCCACAACTACAAAATGGAGAATAACTAGCTTGGTGGTAGCATTGCTGATAAGAATCTGGGGTTTTTAAATGGATCACAAGCTGAGTATGAGCCCACAAATGTGATGTTGTTGCGAAAAAGGCTAATCTCATTCTGGGGTATATTAACAGGTGTCCAATTCTGGGTGCCACAGTTTAGGCTAGGATCTCCCAGCTGGCTGAATCCAGAGCTTGCAGGATGTGTGTAGGTTCCCAGTCCAGCCTCTGGGCTGTCCCGTTGCTAAAACACTTGCCAGTCTATCTCTGTTGGAAAACTGCTGTTTGCTATGTGAGGTTTCCGCATGCTGTCTGAAGAAAATGGATGTGGCTTTTTAAAAAAGGACCTGAAATGCCCCAGATGAAAGGGTGTGTGTGATTCCCACTGAAAGGAAAATGTGCCAAGTAGATTTCCTGGCTCTTGTGCATTGGACTGATGCCTTATGTTTGTGTCTCAGTCTGTGTAGACGATTTAAGGACTTCGCTAGAGCTATGCTGGATCAGGATCGGCACTCAGATCCCCAGGTGATAGATACTCTAGTGGTCACCTGGATAGAGCCCCCTGAAACTGATTGGAACTTTACAAGTGAAGCCTAGTTTTATTTTTTCTACCCAGGGACTCTTGTGGCTAAAGCACGTGAGTGGCGGCGGATCTGAGTTCAATTCCTGGCTCCGGCACAGACTTCCTGTGTGACCTTAGACAAGTCTCCTAATCTCTCTGTACCACAGCTCCCTATCTGTAAAATGGAAAGAACATTTGCTTTGGGTTGACCACGTAGGTTATGTCTACAGTGCCCTGCCGTTCAGACTACCAGGGTGTGAACAGCAGAGCACACAAAAGTGTTGTGCTGTAACTCCCCTGTGTGGACGCTGCAGATGTAAACTGAAAGGTTCATGTTATTTCACATTAATGTAATCCTGTTTGAAGAGAACTACCTTAACATGGACTAGGAACCTTTTAGGTCATGCCTGTGGAGAGTTACAGCACACTTCTATTCATATCCTGGTAGTCCAAACTGTGGGGCAGTGTAGACAAGCCCTTAGATGTAAGTTCTTCAGTGCAGGAACTGTCTCTTACTATGCATATATACAGTATCTGGCACTCTGATACCCCTATGTCAATTAGGGCCTCTAGGCATTTGCCATAATAAACATGAATGAGTGCTTTGAGATCATCGGGTGAAAGTAGGGTAACCATCTGGCTGGTATTTGACTGGCTCAGCCTTTATTTATTTATTTAATAGATTTGCCAGTTAGGGTGACCAGATGTCCCGATTTTATGGGGACAGTCCCGATTTTGGGGTCTTTCTCTTATATAGGCCCCGCCCCCTGTCCTGATTTTTCATACTTGCTGTCTGGTCACCCTATTGCCAGTTGCCAAAAAAAATAATTTCATCTGCCATTTAGTTGTTTTGTTTTATGTGGGTCTAAAGACTTGCATTATTATCACAATACACTGGGATAGCTAATGTTAAAGGTTTCTGTGTCCAGTAAAGATGCAGCTGCCTGCCCACCACCATGCAAGGGCACTGTGCGGGGTGAGAGAGGTTGAGTCACCTGAGAGTGAGGAGATGTGCAATGTTATCAATCTTATCTATATGTGTTCTCTCTCTACTATCTACTATAAGCAGCTGTTGAAGGTGGGGAATGTGGCCTTGTGGTTGGGTGTTGGGATTGCCTTGTCCAGGGGAGGGGGTTTCATTTCATTGGAGGGGGGGATAGCTCAGTGGTTTAAGCATTGGCCTGCTAAACCTAGGGCTGTGAGTTCAATCCTTGAGGGGGCTATTTGGGGATTGGTCCTGCTTTGAGCAGGGGGTTGGACTAGATGATCTCTTGAGGTCCCTTCCAACCCTAATCTATGATTTCAAAGGTAGTAACCCTAGGTGCAAGGTTCTGCAGAAGTGCATTCTGGAGCTTGAGTCAGTCAAGACAGATCACCTCACATTTGTCTGCTGCTTAATCCTAACCTTTGGACTGAAATAGCACACAGATGCAGTGAAAATTTGCAGCTATTCCAGACTCCTGATGTTCCAGGGCAGTAGTTTAAGCCAGCAAAAAACAATGCAAGTTCATTTCTTTTGACCTTACTGAATAGTGTCAGCAGAGAACTGTTAGATCTTCCTACTCCCTAACATACACTAAAGTTCTTCTGACTCTTGAAAGGTTTGCTACTAATACCAGCTACTTGCATAGCAATCAATGTGCCCTTTAGTAAAAGATTGATCTTGAAGGCGCTTTCTCCCTTTCCTGCCATTGCTATGGCATAATGAATTGGACAGTGACAAAGAATGTGAGCAGCTAATCCAAACCCCCTTACAATAGATGTGGGGTGTTGATTCTGCATGCAAAAAGAAGAATAATCCTCTGGCTCATTGCATGCACTCTTCTTACCTGAGGGATAATTTTAGCCAATCCTGCCAGATGTTACTTCTTATCTCATGTTTAAAAAACTGGCTGCAAGTAACTTAAGAACATAAGACTGGAAGGGACCTCCTGGGTCATCAAGGCAACCTTGTCATATAACTCAGTGGTTTTCAAACTGCAGGTCGCAACCTAGTATTGGGTTTCGGAATGTAAGACACTGGGTCATGGTGGCTCTGGTTAGCACCACCAACCAGGCCATTAAAAGTCCCGTCAGCGGTGCTGCCCAACTAAGGCAGGCTAGTCCCTACCTGTCTGACACCGCGCTGCACCCCGTAAGTGGCCAGCAGCAGGTCCGGCTCCTAGACAGGGGGGCGACAGGGCTCCGTGCACTGCGCTCATCCTGAGCACCTGCTTCGCACTCCCATTGGCTGGTTCCCAGCCAATGGGAGCTGGGGCGGGGGCGGGCCGTGCCTGCGGGTGAGAGCCACACAGAGCCACTTGCGTGCCTCTGCCTAGGAGCAGGACCTGCTGCTGGCCGCTTCCAGGGCACAGCGCAATCCGCGGTGCCAGGACAGGCAGGAAGCCTGCCTTAGCTCTGCCGACCGGGAGCCGCCTGAGGTAAACCCATGCTCCAATCCCCTGCTCCAGCCCTGAGCCCCCACCACCAACCCAGAGCCCCTTCCTGCACTCCAAACCCCTCATCCCCAGCCCCACCCCAGAGTCTGAACCCCTAGCCCAGAGCCCTGACCCATTCCCACACCCTGAACCTCTCATTCCCGGCTCCACGCTGCAGCCCTCAATCCCACAACCCAACCCTCTGCCCAAGCCCTGAGCTCCTCCCAAACCTCTCATCCCCAGCTCCATTGAGTCATGGGCATCAACACATTTCTTCAACTGGGTCGCCAGAAAAAAAGTTTGAAAACCACTAATACACTTATCAAGCTCCATCCTAAATCTTGTTGTTTGTCCCCACTGATATTCCAGTGCCTCAATCCTCTGATAGGTAGAAACCTAATTTCCAGCCTAAACTTATTCATGACCTGTTTATTCCCATTTATTCTTGTGCCAACCCATCTGAGGGGTGGCGCTGTACACTTAATTTGCATGCACAGCCAATGTGACTACATGTGCCCCAGTATTGCCAACCACAAGTATTACAGTGTGATGAGTCAGGCCCCAAATATTGAAAGTGGCTTAAAACCTTTGACTGGTTAAAAGAACAATAGTACCTTTGGGTTGGCTGTTCACCTTTTGGTGTAATTGTATGTGCAAGTGACTTGAAAATAGCCAGCTTTGCACACAGTTACCAATGCGCAGGTGTAATGTTGCGCACAAATTAGCTGTGCAGTTGTGTTGTGCATCAGCATTTGCTCACCTAAAAGGTTTAGAAAAAATTGCCTTAAATTATAATCCGCCTTTTAACGAAAAATTAGAATGAGGCCTTCTACCTGCTGCTGGTGGCAGGCCAGGAAAAGTTAACCCTTTCTATGCAACAACTGCCCACAGGGAGACATGGCAGGTAGATGAGGCAGCACCAGAGCATTATGAAACAATCAAGAAATTATCCGAATTATCCCCCAACACGTTTACAGTGATAGCGTTCCATCTTCTCATGCCAACACATTCTAATGCACACAGCCGTGTCCAGGAGCAATTCCTGAGCTACAATGGCTGAGAGATTATTGTGGGTGAACTACACAGGCACTGCACTTTCAGGATCTAAGCCCATCACTTTAGGCCACATCAGGCCAGAATGGTACAGAATTCCCATTGACTTCACTGGGTGTTTGTACATGCCGACGGCTGGATGTAACTCAACTCAGAGTCTGAAACAGCTAAATGTTTTCTAGAGAAGTTGATTGTGTGTCAGAATTACAGGGTTAGGATGGGATATGAATTTGGGTGAGAAGATGGAAAACGGAAAACCCTAAAGGGCATCACAGCAATACACACAAACATCAACCTTTAGCCTCTAACAGTCACTCATACTGGGCTTCAGAAACCTGGAAAGCTACCAGGACTCTACAAACACATGCTCAAAGCCCAAGAGTTTATCCAGAACCTCCTCAAAGAATTTATTCATCTCCTCACCTCCAACTCCCACAGAATAACACCTTGTTAAAGGGACCCAGGTAGCTCAAAAGCTGTGCCAGTAATAATTCAGACCCAATTTTGAAGGCAAATATTTAGTTAAGCGGAGACTGTCTGATGGCTGGATTAACCACAGACGGCATCAACACTTCAGTTCTTCATCAATGTCCATTTGCACAAGCTGGTAACTGAGTGACGTGTTGCATGTTTTTCCAGACTCTCTTATGCCCAGGTAGTTTTTCCAACAGCTTGGAGAGAGACATTTCAGCTGCGCTCTCATTCCTATGGCAGGCAGAAATAAGCCTGCCAAGACTCTTAGGGACAACTCTGGTACAGATCAGCAACTTATTGGATATTGGCAGGCCAAACCTATGCCTTTGATGTGTCCATCTGCACATTAGCCAGACCTGCCCCTGTACAAGATGACAGCTGAGCTGTCTATATACATGGAGATGCTTAGACTGAAAAGTGTCTGGCCCTCAGCTTCTTGGGAGTTGTTTTGTCCATATGGTAAAACAACTGCATAACGGACAGTGCCTGGTAAGATGAGGCCTGTGTCTGAATTAGCAGGGGGTGCAGAAGAGCATCTAAGCTCTGTCTTTACTTTGGAGTCCGTGGCTATAGCCTTACCTCTCAGCCTGCCAGCGTTCAAATGTGGGAGACAGTGTGACAAAGGACACAAATTGAATCCCTGATCATTGTAAGTGATTCTATGGTATTAGGTTCCTGAGTCTTTATTTCTTATGTAAATTGTCAACAAGAAAATTGAGGGGGATGCCAAATTTTTATGGCGCATAGGTTAAGCCGGGACTAGAATAAGGATCATCTCAGAGATAGGCCTGTACCCTGTCCTGTAAAACACCATAGAGATGTCACTAGCTGCTGTGTAATAGAAATGTAATGGGCAGTATCTGTGTCATTGCCCTCTGCTAGGTGGGATCAGAATTACTCAACTGTGTGTCGTTGTCCCTATACTCCTAACAACTAATGGAGATTCGCCATCTGCAAAAAGCACAAAGTGCTCAAGCAAAAAGTGAATCTGAGTGTTTTGTTTTTTTTAATCACTGCTGGCCCAACACAATTCCGTGTGCCTGTGGCATAGTGACAGTCATGAAGTCCTAGGTGGTTATATAGCTGTTTGTCTTGTTAACCAGTGTTAGATCGGATATACTGCGTGCTTTATGTCTGACTATTTTGTATGGATTAGATGAGTCCATGTGACAGCTATGAATGTGGTTAGCAGAGTACACTGAAAAGACAAATACTTCCTGGTGCGGGGTAATTTAGTGGACTTTTCACTTCCCTATGGCTTCCTCTTTCTGAATGTTTTCTAGCAGGCTCCAGTTTGTGTCCCACAAAGTGCAGCCACATCACAATAAAAAGGCTGAATGGGAGGGAGCTGCAGCAGTAGCCTCAAACCTGTGAAATTTGCCATCCAGTTCCTTTTAAAAACCAATTGCTAATGCACATGCAGATGAGCCCAGACGAACTACAGTAAGGAAGAGCAGCTGCTCCATGGCGTGCTCCTTCCATCATCTTCACCCAGTATCAGCCCTTGTGCAATTTTCTCATGTAAACTGCGTCAGCACGGATTGCACTGATTCAGACTAGCTGATGTGGTGCTGGCTATAAGGGTGCACCAGGGCCAGCCGTGTTCAGCACAGGTTCCACTGAGCTTATGCTGAAGCCTGTGCTCTTCCCTAGTGTAGACAGGGCTATGTGATGTCTGCTGGGCAGTGACTTAAGACTGCAAGGAAACAGGGTTAGCTGTAGTAAAAGGTGTTGGCATAGCTTTTTTAGAACTTGTATGAAATAGTTTTAGGTATGATTCTAGTCTGTCTCAGTTATGAATTAGGAACTCCCAGAGGGCTCTACTGCAAAAGGGTCACTTGGAAGCAAATGAGATTGGTTTTTTTGAAAGCAGATTGCGTGTGTTCTGTCTGAAACAGCCCAACGTTCTTTCTAGGAGAAACCAGGGGCCGGGATTTGCTATCACATGCACCAGTGTAAATCCGGAGTAATTCCAATGACTGAAATGGCACAACTCCAGACTTACTTAAGCCAACATCTCTGAGATCAAAACGAGGGCCCTTGTTGATAAGTAAGGAATCCTTTTTACTGGAGTCTGTACCTTCGAACAGAGCTCTAGTTAACCTACTGCCGGAATCAAATTTGAAAAAACCAACCTGTCCAATCACAATCTGCTTCCTAGAACAAAACCTCTGGCACAAAATGGAACTTGGAAGAAGTTCCACTGGCGGTTCAGACTGAGAAACACCATGAGCCAGTGGGTCTACAGAGCCCTGGGCTTAAGTCCCCTGGGTGAGTGATCTGATTCCCCTCCCATGCCTTGTCTGTTACCTTTGCACCAGTAATGCAAAGAATACCAAACTCTGCAGCTTAGGTGTATCTCCAGTAATACTGGTGGGGATAATCCTCATGCCCTGAGCTTGGAGCCATCCGCTGATGTCCACAGAAGTCAGTATAGAACCTTCTTTCCATACAGACCATTGCATCATCAGCTTTTTGTAACTCTCCTCTAAAGCCTCAAGCATATCTCACTGCTGGGGGGCAGACTACTGCAGAAAATAGTTCACTGGTGCTATGGGAAATTCTTTGTTGCACTAGGAAATATATTGTACTTCTGGGCTGGTCAGAGCCTGTGGGGGTGGCATGCTCAGGTCCTATGGATGGAGAGGTTACTTTGATTAGTCAGCACATGATGGGCCCCCAGCATGAGCTGTGGGCAGTCCTACTCCACCTAGAAAAGCCTGGATACTGCAGTGATGGGCATACGGAACAGGGAATTAATGGCTGATCACTAGCAAGTGTGGCCTTGAAGGTGGCAGGGGGACCAGGGCCAAAGGAAATCACCATGCTCTATTTGATTCTGTCTTTTACTTTCACACCTAAGGCCTGATCCTATTGGAGACCATGTGAAAATTCACAATGCCTTCTCCTGACTTCAGCGGGAGCAGGACTGGGCCCTCAGTTTCATGGTCTCAGTTTCCCTCTGCACTGAAGGTGGTGGATCTGAGGCCGAGTTAGAGCTCTGCTGACAAAGGTTTGCTCTGGGTGTGGGAATTGCTCCTCTCTCCACACTCGGGAGCAGGGATCTCCGCAGAAGAACAGCTGCGGCTGCCTCATAAATAAAGTTGTCTGAACATGCATGTAATAGAAAAGTAGATGCACCTCAGTACTTCCCTGCTAGAATTGTCAGTTCACACCGAATTAATCTCTTTTCATCTCTTGTAATTTATGGCGGCTTGTAGCAGATAAATGGATGGCCTTGCTGTGAGTATGAAGGCTCTTCCAAAGCAAGGAGATCTTGGTTTGGCAGAAATCCAAAATACTAGTGCAGATTATGAAATGTCCTTCCTGCTGAGCGGTCCAGCGTATCCTGCTTACTTTGCTCTTGTACAGCAGCTCTCCTGACTGCCTCAGCTTGTAGCTAGCGTGTCAGTGGCTCTGAACAAGCTGCCTGGTTTAAAAACTCAAGCGCTGCTCCCTTGTGCAGGCTTCTGGTTCTGAAACCATAACGAGCAGCAAAAATGAAACCATGCCCTGAAATAATCTATCATGAGAGCATGGTGTTAACCTCTGAAGCCGGCCCACTGGGCAGTAAACCAAACAACCCTGAAGTGATCTAGGGAGATGCCATTTGTGGCTCCTTCAGTGCAGAGGGAAACTGAGCCCATAAAACCGAGGGCCCAGTCCTGCTCCCACTGAAGTCAGGCAATGTGCATTTTCGCATGATCTCCACTAGGAATGACACTAGTCCCACAGCAGTTCTACAGGAGGATGTTTACACTGAAGTTGAGCTGATTGTGTGAATTCCGTCATGTAAAACCTGATGAGGAAAGGGGTGAATTCTGCAATATGTATCTGAACATTTAATAGAAACTTAGATAAGATGAATGAAGACACATGGGCTCAAGCAAATAATTTTCTTTTAGCCCACTGATAGTTTGATGAGGGAACAGGTGGAGAAGCAACACCTTGTGGTAGAAAGAGGCTTAAGTGCAGCCTTGGAAGTGTTTCATTTCTGGCTCTGAGTGTGGTTTTTTTCAGAGCCTATCGCATCTGTCTTTGCCCCTGGACATGTGCAAGTACTTGGAAATGGTTCTGTTCCAGGGCCAATGAGTAATTCCGCGGTCCTGGGCTCAGAGAAGGGGGATGGAACATACAGCAGCTGGAAGTGTGTGGTTTGCAAGGAACTCTGCTGGTACAGAATTTCAGGCCGATCCATGTTTTTATTGTTGTCCAACAGGCTTTTCCTAAGATTGCTGCTGAACTCCTTGGCTGTTGGTGCAGAAATGACCCCTTCCAGGGATACAGAAATCCAGTGGGGATACTTTGTTTTTGGCACATCAAGTGCAAGTGGAAAATAATTACGCCAGTGCAGGTGGTTTGAATTTATTTAGGTGTGAACTTTGCTCAGTTCATGAAGGAAAAAGTGCTTGAATCCAGAAAGTACACAGGCTGTCCTGACTTCGGTTTAGATCAGATTTGTGTTGTGTAAACTGAGATGAATTGGATTTTAGTCAGTCTCAGCAGATCAGTGCTTTTTAAAAAAAAAAAAATCAGCTTTTCTCCAAGCAGCGAGAGATTTTTTTGCCTGATAATTCTGTACAGAGCACCGGAAACAGAAGACGGATGTTGTCATATGTTTATCAAATGTTTCCACCACACATGCTGGTTTTCCCATCCTGGGCCTGGCAGATCTCAGGCCCCAAGGTTGGGTTTACACTGCATGCACAGCAATGTATTTATAGTGTACACAATCATTTATAGATTTCTCCCACACACACACTATTTTTCTTAGTGCTAGCACCCATAAATGAAGTCATGTACACACACACTGCATGATTCCAGCCATGCAGCTTCAACCATTTTAATTGTTACTGCACTTTCTCTTTTTTATGTGATCACAATCTGCCTCCTTAGACACCTGTGCATCGCCCTTCGCTTCCATGTTCCTCTTCCTTTCTTCTGCCTGCCTTTTACTCAGTCCCATGGGACGTATTTCTGGTTATCAGAGCTAACAGGCTTTTCCTGTTTAAGGAGAATTTGGGAGCTTCCCCCCCACCCTTGGAGACAGATGGATTAGAAAGGAAATTCTTTTTATAACCAGGATCTGAGGATGTATGCTAAATCTTTACAGCTGCCCGTAAAGCATGAATTAATAGGCCTCTTTCAGTCACTTCACAATCACACCAATAAATTATGGTTGAGTGGTGCGAGCACAGGCCAGAAAGCCAGGAGCTGCTGCGTCCTCAGCCAGTACACTGACTTTCTAGGGGCTGGGACAAATCACCAATGACCTGATGGCCAGAGCTGCTGGGCACTAGCAAATTTATTGCAGTCACTGGTTTGCGATCGTTTGGCAATACTGAAAATCTGGCCAGTGTCGTCGCACCTTTGGGGAAGGGGGAGATGCTGGACTGCAGCTCAGGAGATCTGGCTTCAGTTCCAAACTCTGCCACAGGCTGCCTGTGTGACCCCCAGGCAAGTCACTTAGGGTTTGTCTACACTGCAATAAAAGACCCACGGTTGGCCTGGGTCAGCTGTCTTGCTGGGCTCGGGCTGCAGGTCTATAAAATTGCAATGTAGACATTCGGGCTGAGTTCCAGCTTTGAGACCTGCACAAGGGGGAAGATCTCAGAGCCCTGGCTCCAGCATGAATCTGAATGTCTACACTGAATTTTGATAGCCCCACAGCCCGAGTCAGCTGACCTGGACTGAGAGACTTGATGCTGTGGGTTTTTTTTATTGGGGTATAGACATATCCTTAGGCTCAGGTTTTCCAAAGTGCTCAATACCCACCAGCTCCCCTGGAGAGCAGTCAGAGCTGCTAGGGGCAGAGTTCTTGAAAATCTGCATCTCTGGGCCTCGGTTTCCCATCTGTAATATGGAGATAGTAGCACCTCTTTCCTCTTGCCCTTTCTCCATCTTGTCTGTTTCAATGGCAAGTCCTTCAGGACTGGGACTGTCTCTTATTTGTCTTTGTACAGGGCCTAGGATTGCCAGGGTTGGTGGACATATTCCTGGAAGTGTCATCACTTGACATCTTCTTTAATTCCTGGAGACTCCAGGGCAATCGGGGGGAGGGGGGGAGGGGGCTGGCAACCTAACACTGCAAGGCTTTGCATGCTATTGCAGTTCTCTGCTCCTACTCCTCTCGCTGGTCCTGATCCTGTGGGAGATTCAGGAAGCAGCACTGAAAGACCAACCTGTGAGGTCCATAGCAATGGAAGGTGCTTGCAGTCCTGAGCTATTGGGTTCCAGCTGCACAGGATATTATTCAGCCTAGAGAGCCCCACCGCTGGGCCAGACTGGCTGCGTATTGCCCCCTTTCTTTGCCCAGGGACATTTGCATTCTGGCTCCAGCCCTGGCACTCAGCAATGGCCCATCACACGCTGGGCTATCCTCCTTTCTAACCTCCCCACTGAGAGGGGCAGTGTTTGGGACAGCCCAGGCAGTGGAGGGGCAAAGCCAGGCACCAGCACCATTAGGGATAAACAGTCAGTGCCACAGTGAATCCAGCTTTCCCCTGACATCCCTCTGCTAGGGAATTCTCTGGGTTACTTAGGGCTTGTCTACATCACAAAGTTGCAGCGCTGGTGAGGGGGTTACAGCGCTGCAACTTAGGAGGTGTACACATCTGCAGGGCATCACCAGCGCTGCAACTCCCTGTTTGCAGCGCTGGCCGTACTCCCATTTTGTCTCGGGTGTAGAGGATCCAGCGCTGGTGATCCAGCGCTGGTAATCAAGTGTAGACACTTACCAGCGCTTTTCTTGACCTCCGTGGAATAAGCAGGTATCCCAGCATACCTGAGGAAGCCTCTGGTAATCAAGCTGGTCTCATTCCCCGGTTTGCTCTCGCGTTCCCCGAACCCCGAGCAAGCAGGTCTCCTTCCCTGCGGTTTGCAGGGGGGTTCGGGGAACGCGAGAGCAAACCGCGGCGAAGCTGGTCTCCTTCCCCGGTTTGCTCTCGCGTTCCCCGAACCTCCGTGCAAGCAGGTCTCCTTCCCTGAGGTTTGCAGGGTGGTTCGGGGAACGCGAGAGCAAACCGCGGCAAAGCTGGTCTCCTTCCCCGGTTTGCTCTCGCGTTCCCGGAACCCCAGTGCAAGCAGGTCTCCTTCCCTGCGGTTTGCAGGGTGGCTCCGGGAACGCGAGAGCAAACCGCGGCGAAGCTGGTCTCCTTCCCCGGTTTGCTCTCGCGTTCCCCGAACCCCCGTGCAAGCAGGTCTCCTTCCCTGCGGTTTGCAGGGGGGTTCGGGGAACGCGAGAGCAAACCGCGGCGAAGCTGGTCTCCTTCCCTGGTTTGCTTTCGCGTTCCCCGAACTCCCCTTGAAGCCGCCCAACAGCGCTGCAGTGTGGCCACATCTAACACCACTTGCAGCGCTGGTTGCTGTAAGTGTGGCCACTCTGCAGCGCTGGCCCTATACAGCTGTACTAATACAGCTGTAACAACCAGCGCTGCAAAATTTTAGATGTAGACATACCCTTAGAAACAGATTGCACATATTGCCAAAACGATGATTTATTCTGCTGGGCTACTCCCCCTGCCTGCGCCTTGACATCTGTCTGCCCTCTTCCAGCTCCAACCAAAGTCTGTCCTAGAGGTGGAGGAAGTGGATTCTATAGAACCTAGCCTAGAATGTCACCGAGATCTGGCCCTGGGCTCATTGCCTGCATTCATAATGCCAGCATTAGGCTCTGAAGCATGCTCCAGCATCCTCTGTGCTAGCGAGGGCCTTGCTTTGGGTGCTCTCACCTATCAGCAGACTGTGCTTCTCCATTTGACGACTCCTGATTTAGTATTGACCCTTGTTCACCACTGTAGGTGAAGGATTTTGGTTCTGCATCTATTCTGATGCCTCCTAAAATACGATCCCCTCGCTGGCCTCCTTTATTGCTTAAAGGAGAGCCTGCTCAAATGCCACCTTTTGTAATTAGTTCGATTACTTTTGGACAGATTGGTTCATTGTCATGCTCCGGGGTGTCTCCTGATTCTGTCTCGGTGGGGAAGCAGAAGTGCCAAACTATCACATGCTGGTCCTTTTGGTATTTCTGGCCTAGCAGGAAGAAGTAGAAATCTCCTGGGAGAGCTCAGCCTTGTGAAACGGCAGCCCAGGTTTCAGCAGGTCAAATACGCTTCTGGATTGCGGGGGGCTTCTCCAAAGCAAACTGATTCACTGAACAGCTGAAGCCTGCTGGTCACTGTCTGTGCCCGCGCCGCTCGGAGTGCAGAGCAATGCTAATATCCTTTAACAGAAGCAAAGTGAAGGTTCTTTATTCCATGGCAGCAGCCCCCAAAACGTGAATGTGTAGGCAGGCTTTGCAACACAGAGGCCATGTGAGTGTTAGTCAGATGTGAAAATATTTCACAGCCGAGCAGCCCAGGAGGAGACCTTGTTTTGATTCAGAAACCTCAAACCTCCGGGCTAAAAGCTGCCCACACCCAGCAACCTGCTCCTTTCTCTGTGGAAACTTTCCCATTGAGCTGAGGTCTTGGTGACCAACGCTAGGCCGAGTTTATTTTGTTTTCCAGTCACACGTCTGTGCTCCCTCTACGCTGGTTAACTTGCCCGTGCACAGGATGGTGGTGGTTAGCCCGGCCTTGTGGGGGTTCTGATGAGCTGAATGTGCACAGTATTGCTCTGCACCGGAAGAGGGAACGGTGGCTGAAGCAGAGAAGGTTTCTGTAACACAGCATTGGCTGACCTGCTCCTATCAGCTGTTAGAACATATTGCAGCCAGCTTCACCACTGCCCCGGCAGGCCTGCGTCCTAAGAGCTCAACAGGCAGCCGGAGGGAGTTGCTTTCAGCATGACAATGTAGTTCTCCTTAAAAGGGAAAACTCCGAGTTATCTCATTTGCTTAACTGCCTTCTTGGTGGAGATTGCTATATTACTAATCTGAAGTATGCAATCTAGTCCCAGCGCGCTCTAGCTATGCCAGGCTAACCAGTCCTGTGCCATTCCACACTGTCTCTCCAGCATACTGAATTGCTCAATTGCCCCCTCTCCCCTTCTTACTAGTCATGGAATTGACAAACGAGGAGAAAAAAACGAAGGCCTGATAGCATCCTGAGAGTCTCCGGGCAGTAACAATCGGAGGATATGTCTGTGCTACAAGCATGGCGATGACACTGTTGCAGCTGCATCGCTGTAGTGTAGACGTTTATTACAGCTATGGAAGGGTTTTTTTTTCCAGAACTGTCCTAAACCCACACCCTCGAGAGGCAGTAGCTAGGCCAGCAGAAGAATTCTGAGCCAATTGGAGGGTCTAATTCTGACCACACCGCACAGGGTGTGAAATTTTGTCACAGCCCTGAACAATGTAGCTAGCTAAATTTTAGGTGGAGACCAGGCCTGATGCCCCGATCATGTGCTTTCAGCCCCCCAAGCCTGTGTGGAGTCCTGTTGCGGGGGCCCTGTGTGGGTACAGGGTCCATCCACCTGGAGGCCACTGCAGGATTGGGGTCACAGTGGCAATACAAGAGTTGAGAGCTGCTGGAAGAGGTATACGTGGGCACCAAGAGAACTCCAGGATAACGGGGTGGGAAATAGTAGCAGGAGCACAAGATGCAGCCAACTTTTCAGGAGACTTTGTGTACTGTGGAGATGAACGGGAGGGTTCACTGAGTCTTGGCTGAAGGCCTGAGAATTCCTTCTTTTCTCCTATGAAGTAGACCAGCCAGAAGGCCACGTCCCACGTCCCATCAGGCTAACACTTCTCTGCAGGTTGTCGATGTCATAGGTACCATGTGGCTGAGCAGGATAACGCAAAACTTCTAGAAACCCCTTTTCTATTTTTGTGCTAAAAATGGTGATTTGGGTGCAAGATCAAGAAGGGTGATGATGATTATTTTTGGCAGTGAAAATACTGTCATTCAAAATTAGCCCAATTTCCAGAAGGAAACAATCCCCTTTTTTTACAAGTATTTTGCAAAAATGGGGTCAGATTTCTAAAGAAATGTGAAAATGGTCCTGCTCTGAGACTCACTGTGACTATTTCCCTCCCCTTGAGCAGTACATGACGCTCCTTTCCCTGGCCAGTGACAGATGCAGTTTTAAAAACCACTTCAGAGTGTAGCCACTGTGGTCTGCAACCAAAATGTATGTGCCCCCAGCTGAGGGTTGATCTCAACTCCCATCCAACTTTTAAATGATCCTTGAAGTAAATGCTCAGTGAGGGTGAAGCCAGCACAAGGTCTGGGCTGCTTAAATCCACTCACTCCACATCTTGACTGTCCCTCTGCCCATGGATCAGTTTCACTCCGAGGCCCTGATCTTGCAATCAGATCTGCATAGGGCAAGAACTTTGAACCCACATGGCTGCAACTGCAGGATCAGGGTTTTACTGAGGCTGCTGCTGAAGCACTACTTTGAATATCACGGATCTGAGATTTGGATACAGCCCCCTTATATCAATCCAGCAGCTGCAGCTGGCATACAAAGTACAGTCGGCATCCAGAACCTTTTAAAAAGTGAACTAGTTCTTCTCAGACTTACACTTGGACAAAACCAAGTCAAATGTATTGGCTCTGCTCAGGAAAACCAACCCAGGGCAGCTGCCATCTGTGCTGCTGGGGAAGTAACACCATTTCCAGGGAAAACAATCAAAGATTCTAGTCTGCAGACTTCCTGTGTGAACTTGGGCATGTCAGATAGCCTCTCTGGGTCTTGGTTTTCCATCTATAAAATTGGAGATAACGGCAGTGTCTACCTCACTGGGATTTTGTAGGAATTCTGGGGAGCTCATATACTAGGGTAATGGGGCCATCATAGCCAGACCTGTGCCTCAGAAATATACTCCTTGTTGCAGCTAACGCAGCAGAGGCCTTAAAATGGAGCTGGCTGCTTTATTTCCTCTGAGAGAGTCCCCAATAAACAATAGCTGTCATTTCTGTTGAGCCTTTGGAAGATCTCAACATGTGTGGGTATAAATATTGGATTAAAGGCACCAGGTTTAGGGCATGTCTGGGACAAGGTGTCCTGTTAGGTGAGGAAAATGCAAGAGGAAGAGCCCTGAGCGAATACAAACACTTCACGATGGGGTAGCTGAGCTTTCACAGAGGTCTGTGAACCTGGGCTCCCCATGTGCAAATGAGAGGTACTTGGTAAGATGTATCCAGGGCTGGTGGAAATGGTTTGTCCCAGAAGTGTTTTTCATGAACACTGGGGAAAGAGGGCAGTGTTGTAGAAACTTTGCAACCCTCCTGCCCCCGTGCCCCTCCAAAAAAGTCATTTTCCCCTCAAATTGTTGGGTTTCATTTATTATTAAAATAAAAAGAAAGAAACATCAGCAGCCAAAATACGGAAAAATTTTCACCAAAAGAGACTTTTTTTGACCAGCTCTAGTAGACCTCTTACCGCTGAGGAAGCTGTGGCTACAGGATTGACCCAAGGTTATGGTAGTGGCCAGCTCTCCTGATTTCCATCCTGTGTCTTAACCCTAGGACCATCCTTTTTCCTTTAGTAAAGCTCACCCAAAACATGTTTCAAATGTAGACCAGGCATCTGTGAAACTTCTGGAAGCCCAGAGGCAATTAAACACTGAAATAAGTGAAGGAAGGAGGGGAGGGGCAGCCAGTAACCAACTTGCAAACAGAGGCTGTTGCAGTGTCTGGCCCACGTCTTACTGCAGAAGGCATGACAGGATCTGTCTGCAATACTGTGTGTCGTCTCTACACCCAGATAATTCTTAGTATTGTCCACCCACATCTTCCTCTCTTCTACCCCCTTGACGTCTTCCTTAGTGCAGGCCCTTGCAGTCTTTGCACTAGATGACTTCATTTTTCACTCCAAAATGCCTCCAAAAGAATGTCAAGTTTCTTATTTCACCCTCGTGTTTGAACAACAAACTGCATTCATATTCATTCAGGGCTCTTCCTCTTGCACTGTCCTTGCCTAACAGGACATCTTGTCCCAGAAAAATATGTCCTAAACCTGCTGCTTTTTAGGTCCAATATTTTATACCCATTAAGGGAAGGAACTCTGGGTTCTATTCCTGCCACTGTCCAGGGATTCTGTAGGGGGATGGGTGAGTTATTAAAGGACTACATTTCAAATGCAAACTCCCACTTTTTTTAACCCTCTCAATTTTTGGATTGATTTCAGTTGGAAACATGAACATCAGCATCTCTAACATTCAGGGGCAAGATGTCCATTGGGCAACCAAAAGCAGAGAGAACTAGGATGTTTGAGAATCTGAGCCTTAGCCTCTCTGTGCCTCGTTTCTTCAGATGTGGCCTGTATGTAATAATATCTCCCTCCCTCACAGGGGTATGGAGGCTAAATTTGGGACTTAGATTGTAATCTCTTGGGGGCAGGATTATCTTTGAGGTCTGGGTCTGGAGGACATCTAGCACAGCGGGGTCCTTGTCCGTGACTGGGACTCCAAGGCACTATGGTAGCACAATTAATAATAAATGTTCAGAAAGTGCTTTGAGATCTTGATGGGGAAGATGCTATAAAAGCGCAGCATCGCTCCACGGCTGATGATGTGAGTCAAAAGTGGAGACTGCGTTTTAACTTCTTGTTTTCCAGCATTTGTCATTTTGATTCACTTGCCCTTATTTTTAAGTTAACCATTTAAAACGAACCTTCTTCCATTGCAGCCCCCCAAACACTGGGGCGCCATCCAGTATGTGAACCTAGCCCTCCTCTGGGGTTGGGGGGGGGGTCCTAGAGCTCTGACTCTAAATGAGATGATCAGTAAGGAGGACAGTTGACAGCTGCACAAGTAAAGTGATATTTATATTAGCCTGGCTATACACAAAGTTGAGTGTGTCTGTGTCCAAGCCTCAAAAAGCTTGTAGTGTAAAGGCACAGGATGGCAGAGGACACCTATATGCTTCTTGGGAATGGATAGTTTGGGAAGGGGTTTGGTAGAGAGAATAGGAGGCAGAGGGCACTTGGTGAATGTTAATTAAGAGGCTTTTCCAAGCATTAGGGACAGTAGAAGAGAAGGGGTGATGTCAGGACTAGGAGACAAGGTGGGAAAGGGGAGACCTTGGGCCAAGCAGAGGAAGAAGGAGATATAGGAGAGGTAGGCAATGGGTATAGGGGAATTTCTACAGTGTGGAGATGCTCCACATGTTCTGAGCTGTAATATATCACCCTGCAGCTCCAGATGCAAACAGGCCTCTGAATTCCCTGTGCAAAAGAAAACAAGATTAAATATTTTAAAACTGATGAGTGTTGGAGGGGGCAGTGGGTTATTAGTCATGTAGTCTGGTTTCTGGGGGCCAGCCAACATCTTACAGAAACCATATAAAATTCCCACCCTGGGCCTTTAAACACTAACAGGACCGGCTAGCATGACCAGAGAGAACCATAAAGCTGAAAGCAGGTGCTTTAAGGGCTGAGCCTGCTGACCCTTCCTAGGCTAGTTCTATTTTGCAGAATTGGGCCATAACTATGGAAGGGTAGGAGGGCGGGTGGGAAACAGACTGCTTAAAAGTACTTCACTTGCTCCTCGAAGAGCAGGAATGCTCTTGCTAAACACAAAATCATTAACAGTTAGCAATGCCACATCAGCAGTTGTCACAAGAATAATGCAGTTTGCATAACCATGAGGTAAGGCACTGGGGGATATCGTGACTAAGTTTCCAGGAACAAATTAAAAATTGGCTTTCCAAAATGTGTGGGCTTACATAGCAGAATGAAATAGGGTTCTTCTGTCTCCAACTGCTGTGGGCGTGTTTTGTGCCTTTGATTAATACCTCTAATTCTCCCTTGAACTGAAAGGAGAAATCTTGGAGAGCTTTGTAGTTTATGGCTCAGTTTTAAGGTAAGATGCACATTTTTAACTGTGATGGTAATTAACCATTGGAACAGACCAGCCAGGAATGTAGCAAATTTTCCATCACTTGGGACTTGGATGTCTTCCTGAAACACAATTCCTCCACAAATTGTTGGGCTTGATATAGGAATCCCTGGGTGAAACCTGGGGCCTGTTTTTATGCAGGAAATCAGATTAGCTGATCATAATGGTCCCTTCTGGCTAGAACTGTGCAAATAACTGATTTTTGTTTTACGGTTCACTGGCTGAACTGGAGAAAGAAAAAGAAAAAAAAAAAGCTTCAGGTTGACCCAAAACGAATTTTCAAATTCGGCAGCAACTCTGAAAAAGTTGAAAAAATCTGTTTCGGGTCAAACAATATTTTGTTCAACCTGAAACAATGTTTAAATTTTTTAAATTTTTTTGTTTAGCTTAACTGGTTTAATGGATGCAAAATTTGACACAGGCAATTTTGAATAAAAATAAAAACATTTCACTTTGAAAATGTCAGAACACAATGTTTTGATTTTTATTTTTTAAAATTCAGCTAAATTGACACAATTTCAGGAACTGTTTCAGTTAGCAAAAAAATGTTCAGCTCTACTTTTGACCATAAATCTCTGAATTTACATGGGAGGAAAAGCAAAAGGGGGAATGTTTCATACATCAATACTACATATGGTCTAAATGTGTTTAAAATTATTAATGCATGTTCCGCATACTTCATTTAATATAGATATTTAATTTTACCAACATCAATGTTATAGAAAATCTTTGATGCAGTTAAAGGCTACTTATTAAGAGTGGTCAGAGGGAAGTAACTAAATCTTATTTAAAATAAGTTGCATATCCGGGATTGATCAGCTTTCTTTTATCAGTACTCCAAAAACAGCACTTAAGAAAACTGGTGCTTGGACAGCCTCTGATAAAAGGTGATCTGCAAGTCCCTCATAAATATTCCTCCATCCCTATGAGGGATCATAGAAGCCGTTCTATTCATTTTTATAAGAGTAGGGTGCGTAAGTGACTTTCCCAAAGAAACCCAGATAATCAATGGCAGTCTTGGGTATAGAAACGCAAAGCCCTGGCCTCCCAGCCTCTGCTGCAACCACTAGGCAACACTGCCCTTAAAATCAGACACACGTGATCTGCTTGAGTAACTTCCCCAGCTTTAGGACATGCTCCTGTTCCCACTAGTCTACACTAACACTCTCAGGGGGCCCAGGCACGAGCTGAGTTATACACCAGTGCAGGAAAGGGTGTTGGGAGAGGAAGGAATGCTGCTGCTGCAAGGGTGCTACCGCCCTGCCTACACAGCTGGGGGAGAAGCGTGTGCCTGCATCCCAGCTAGAGCAGGCATGGCAGGAGCAGTAAGGTGCCCTCGGTGCAGGGTTATCAGCGTCAGTTTGATTCCTGGCCTGCTCCTGGGGCAGTGCATAGTTGTGCCACCCCCTTCCTTGGGACTTGTGGCTACTCCATGATCTAGCCCATAGACTAGGCTGGACACAGCCTGCACAACCCTCTTTGGCTGTGACAGAACTTATCTGAGCAAAGACTTAATACTTCCTCCCAATGCCTGCTCTTCCTTCGTTACCAACAAACTGCTCTGAAGCGGAGTGTGCTTAAAAAGGAGTTTTATTGCCAAATCTCAAAGCTCTTTACACGCAGAAGGCAGCATTGCCTTTCCAAGAGCCATGAGAGATTTTTAGACACACTCATTCACTGCCACTCACTAGGGCATTCACTTTCTTCCTGCTGGAACCATGCAGCTCTGGCAGTCCTCGTACAAATCTGACACTGAGTCACGCTCCATCTCGACACGCCTGCAGCGTCTTCAGACACGAGAAAGCAAGCTTAGAGCAGCTGGGGCTCTTGACTGATGAAAAGCTAGGCACTCATTGGTGGCAGGTAAAATGAAGACTGGAACTGTCCTGCTAGATCAGCATAATGGGTCTTCTACTCTAGACCGCAGCTGGGACAAAGGCTAGTACTTGCTGTTTAAGAGGAAAGTGCAAGAAACCCAGAAGACAGCTATGGAATGACCTGCCGTCCCCATTAGGCGGAGATTGGCTTATGCCCTGAACAAGAATAACATGTGCGAAAACTTCAGAATTAAATGTTCTAAACAAACCATGAAGCTTTCATTATACATAAATCCCAGTCGACCCAAAATTCTAGGTGAGCTATTCACTGTAGAATGAAACTCTAAACCTATACAAAAGGCTATTTTTCCTTAATTAACACAACATTTTCAGCCATGGAGACACTGGGTGTTAAAAGGAGACTTCACTTAATTTATCGTTATTTACAAGACAAAGTATATAAAGGTAAGTGACGTTAGTGCGTACAGTATTTAGCTCTGGCTTGTAAAAAGGTTTAGCTCTCCCATCTCCTAACAGATTCAGGTGTCTTCTGTTAAGATTCCTATTGGGGTTTCAGTAAAATGTCAGACATTAAAATATTCAGTATGATTAAAAAAATACAGTAAATATAAGCACATCCTGTAGATTCTTGCTGCAATAGATAGGGGTATCTGGGACTCTTCGTCAGCACTACAGTAGGTAGATATTTAATAGGTGGCACATGGTGATGACAAAATACTTGTAAGAGCGAAAGCATCCATGTATATCAGAGAAGAGTCTGAGCTGGATCCAGACCTTCTCAATGTTCAAGGGTATTCAAATCCAGGGGGCTGGTTTGGCCCTAATAGGGATAAGGGACAGCTTCAGCACTTCTGCATCCAAATGTTGACCATAGCCAGATCATGATTCTGGTCTGGGCGCATCCCTATTACATATACATCTCCGTTAGTCATCCATTTTATTCTTTTGTTATGCAATTTTATCTCACAGATGCCTCCTTCTCCCTGAAGGCTGATGTCCCAAGACATTCTGTACACACCAGGTTTGTACAGCTCATGTTCACATCACACAGTGTTCGGTAAACAAAAGTGCACATGCAGAAAAATACGTATTAGAAGCTGGTAGGCACTGACTAGACTAGGTCTGTATTGTTAGCCCTTGTCTTATAAGTACATCTCATAAGAAAACAAGATACCTCAGTTCACATTGACTCTACAGCAGTAAATTATGCAGAACCAGAGTTCATCCTTGGCCTGCATCAAGGGGACTATGCTCTGGACTTCATATATTTGGAAATCTGGTGTCTAAATGCAGGGCTGTTTTGGCACCTGAAACTCAAGCAAATTCTACTATGCAGAAACTGCATGGGTGATTGAATAATGAGAGACTTTCAATACAATTCCTATGACTAGCTTGAGAATGAGGCAGCTTAAACAAGGCTGTTTTAATCACTCGATTTGGAAGTGTCTGGTTGAGTGACTACCCAGCTCTTATCTGGGATGTTCCCATTTTTCCGTTCCTGAAATGCTTCAGGTCAGGGCTGGCTGGACATGGTAAGGAGCACTCATCAGTTCCCCCCTCCTCCTTCCTAATTCAGCTGTAGTTTGAGTTTTACTTTGGGATGTGTGCAGCATGGGGTACCATGGAGCCTTGATGAGCTACCGGAGAAGGAACCTGAGCTAGAGAAGATGTATAGCATGCTCCTGGCTTAGTACTTGGCAGGGGCAGATGACAAAAGCTACTGGGTAGTGTAGATACTTTAGCAATGAGAACTGCTAAGTTGAACTCTCTCTTCTGGCTCAGAAATTCTTCCTATTCTGCTGGGCCTTGGCTATTCAACATCCACCTGCATTGCCTGGAGCTCCATAAGATCAGCTAGAAAGATCCAATCCTTCCTCTGCCGCACAGGCCTAGATAAAGCCAAGAGGAGGTGGAGGACCTTTGAATCCCTGGGTCATTGATGTGGTGCCATTGAGAGTGAATATTTTAGGGCAAAACTCCGAAAGCAGGATACAAGGGATGCACCTGCGCCCTGTGATGACCTGATTTGGTTGGGTAAATGAGCATCGCTGAACTTGGACTGGCAGGTAGCTGACCCAATTCACATCCACACGTGTTGTCTGAGGGTGAAAAGGGTGTTTAAACTTTTAATGTTTGTCGTGCAAGACACAGTTTTGTAATCATTTTGTCACCATGACTATTCCTATTCCATCACATTTCTATCATGAGATGCAACTTCCTTTAACAGGAGGACCAAGAATTGGGGCATTTTGCCATTGTCTTCCATGGGAACCAGATCGGACCCGTATTTAGTAATTACTTCTTCGTTTCAGCGTACTGAGTTCAGCTGCCTACCCACCAAGAATTAAACTGCAAAATGCATTTCCCTGTTAAAACGATATGATTAGATGTTCCATCAAAACCAGCTGCCATGATGGACATGTCATCAGTCAACTTCCCAGGACAAGGCTGCTCGACACACAGCAAGGGGAGAGTCTACTTTCAGAACAACCAGCCAACCGCTCCCATGAGCCTCCAAACAGCTGGCTGACTATTTATTTCTACAAATACAGGAGACTCTAGTTACCAAGTATTGCTTAAAAATTAACATTACAAGCTGCTTCAGCCAGGAGCAGGTATTTCAAACGTAGCAGCACTGTCCAGGAGAATGAGCATAGAGTTAGGGGTAGGATTGCTAAATTCTATCCCTGGCTCTGAAATGAACTCCTTCTGTGGGCAAATCACTTCACATCCCTGCCTCTTTCCCCACAGGAAAAATAATACTTGCTTGGCAATGGTAGTCTAAGGCTTAATGGATACTTGTACAGTGCTTAGAACATGGAAGGATTGTTGTGTTGAAGTCTGGTCTAGACCTGAAACCAATTACTTACCATCACCAGCTTGCCAGTTTTGTGCAGATTTCTAAGTCAATTTTTGAACTGCCAATGTGTTTAATGAGTATCTATGGAAACTGTTAACCATTTGTTCCAGAATATGATTGGGCCAGGTAGTCAAAATCTGTCAGCAAGTGAACAAACTGAGCAAAGTTTATGGATGTTTGCAGCCATTTTCCCAGTGGAATGATTTCATTGGCAAAACTCTCCGGGTGCCAGTGCAAATGGGGTAATTCATAGACTCATAGACTTAAGGTCAGAAGGGACCATTATGATCATCTAGTCTGACCTTCCATTTTCTGAATTTTCTGCTAGAATATCTATGCCCTCCTTTGAAAAACTGACTCTTGGTCTGATTACCAGTGTTGTGGGGGTGGGTATTTTTTTAGGGCCTAATCCAAATCCCATTGGTTTTCCTCCTCTGACGTCAATGAGCTTTGGATCAAGACCTTAAAGAATATTCACACTTTTCCAACTGATGTTCAGTGTCCTCTAACTTCCTATTGTGATCAGGGATGGGAATATGGCATAAAGATAGAACAAAAAGAAAATTATAACTGAAATGCCCTGCTCTGAATGCACGGTGTGTGCATAGCAAAACACAACCTTATTTAACACTGGCCAAGCAATGGTATAAGTTGTAAATAGCAAATTTTTAGCTTGATTGTAAGAAAGAAGTGTCTTCTTAGGGAGCACTTCTCCTATAAAGAGTTACTAGATCCTTCGGCTTTTCTTTTTGTTTCTGTTTCTCTGTCGGTTCCTTATTCAGTTCTCCGAACCCTTTAATTTCTTGTAAGACTTGTGTTGCTTGGCGAAGTTGTTCTACTGCCTCGTTGAGTAATGTCTCTGCATTTACTGGGGGTCCATTCCCCTCCTGTGCTTGTTCTAACTCTTGGCATAAAACCTTTTGCAGAAGTTTTTCTGTCTTTTCCCTTTCGCGAGCCACTTTCTCCTCCATTTTAGCCAGGCAGGATTGGGGCTCCCGGCGGAAGCCTGGACCCAGAAGTTCTTTTTCTGCGTTCTTTGATTCATTCAGCAGCTCTCCTAGAGATGCACAGCGAGTTCTGAGAGGCAAGGGATTTGCTACGGACTGTGGTAAAAGTGTTTTCTCGTTATTAGGAACCTCTGTACTTTCCTGCTTTGCTTCGGTATCTAAGGAAGTCTTTATTTGTTTCTGTATTGTCTGTGGCTCCTCTTTCTCAGTAGCAGCTCTCTCACTTCCTTCTTCAAGCTCTACTTTTTGGGGAGTAGATTCTGTCACTTCCCCGTCTTCCATTCCATCCCTGCGGGGGCTGGAATCATGGGGCTCCTTGCCTTCTGAACTCTTTGCCTCTAAACTGCTCCGGGTGGCATCCATACTTGCTGTCAATTTTTCTGATAAAATCTTAGGAGGAAGTGGAGGTTTCACGGTAGCTGTTGTGACCACCTCTGTGAGGTCTTCTTTACTGCCACCCTTGGATGGTTCCAAACCATCTGTGCTTTGAGGGTGAGGGGCTGGTTCATCCCAACTGACCCCTTTCAGCTTGTCCGATAAGATTTTAGGAGGAAGAGTCGGAGGCTTTGCTGTGCTGCTGTCGCTGACCTCCATGAGATTCTCTTCATTGGCCTCTGCTGAGGCTTTGGGTTCTTCACCCTCTTCACCTTGACTGACTGAACCCACATCCTTGTTGTTTAGATCATCCTTTGACGGTGTACTCTCCTTCAACTTCTTAGCTGGAGGCAACAGAGGCTTTTTAAGCTCTTGATTGGCAACACTGTTATCCGCACTCGGCTTCTCTGACACGACACTGGGCTTTGTAGGAGGCATAGGTGGCTTTGGAGTTTCCTTTGGAGGAGGGACGTTCTCATTATCGCTCACAGTCAAGGTGAAGTCTGGACGGCCATTATCCACTATATCCAGATCCAGCCTCAAGATTCCATCCGATGTAGACTTGGCAACCTGAGAAATGTAATATGAGAGAGCTTTATTTAGACTGTATCCTGTTATGAATCCCCTGAACTATCCTGTACTCAAAACCAGTCTTAACAAACCATTTAAGTCAAAGAAGTGAATGTGGGGTGACAGGGCTGGTCTACACTCCTGTGCTACATCAGCGCAGCAGTAGAGTGTCGGGTGAAGACGCGCTATGCTGACGAGAGAGCGCTCTCCCATCAGTATATTTACTCCATCTCCGTGAGAGGCAGAAGCTATGTCAGCAGGAGAGTGTCTCCCGCTGGCACGGTGTAGTGTGGACACTGTGTTAATTCAGTGTAACTTATGTTGCACGGGGGGAGATGGCTTTTTCACACCCCTGAGCGATGAAACTTACATCAGCTTAAGTGGCAGTGTAGACAAGCCCCGAGTCCAGCATCTGACTACAAATCTTTTGTCCCACAAGGAGGACAGTACAGACTAACCCGTACACCTCAGCACAGCTTACAGGTGTGAGACTGAGTGATGCCTCTGTTTCTGCTCTCCTTTACGCCCCCACTTCTTACTGAATGTAACACCCTGTGTGACATTACACCAGCACCTGCTTCAGTGCATGCATACTTACTGCTGAGCTATTTTGTCTCCAGTAGTGGAGCGACAGTCAGGAGAGTATCAAAGCCAATAACCACAAGAGGTCAAGAATTTGTCCAAAGCAGTTGTACAAAAATCCTTTTTCCTTTCTAAGTTAAACACTGAGCTATGCCGTTCTGATGTGAACAACTTCTAAGTTACAAATATTTGCATGGACAGGTGCACTGTCTGAACTGATAAATGCAAGGAATTTCCCAGAGAGACAAAGTGAGTGAGGTAATATCTTTTACTGGACCAACTTCTGTGGGGGGGGGGGGGGGGGGGGAGGAGAGAGAGAGAGAGACAAACTTTTGAGCTACGCAGAGCTCTTCCATGTAAATAGTCTTAATATAGGGTGTTAGCGGGCCACTTCACCTTGAATTACATGCTAAACTATCTCCTCTTCCTTTCATTTAGCTATGAGACTCCGAGTACCTTTCCCAGACCTGAGGAAGAGCTCTGTGTAGCTCGAATGCTTGTCTCTCTCACAAACAGAAGTTGGTCCAATAAAAATTACCTCCCTCACTGTCTTTCTAATATCCTGGGACCGAGATGGCTACCACACTGCAGACAACCCAGAGCAACGGAGGCAGATCATCTGGTTCTATCCCAAGGGTTGGCAACCTCTGGCACGCAGCTCGCCAGGGTAAGCACCCTGGCGGTCCTGGCCAGTTTGTTTACCCGCCGCGTTGGCAGGTTTGGCCAATCGTGGCTCCCACTGGCCGCGGTTTGCTGCTCCAGGCCAATGGGGGCTGTGGTAAGCGGCACCGGGCGAGGGATGTGCTGGCTGCCCTTCCCGTCACCCCCATTGGCCTGGGACGGCGAACTGCAGCCAGTGGGAGCCGCGATCGGCCAAACCTGTGGACGCGGCAGGTAAACAAACCGGCCCAGCTCGCCAGAGTGCCAGAGGCTGCCGACCTCTGTTCTATTCCCTTGTAGGAATAGCTGTTGAAGTAGCCTAGAATATTTTATCCCCTTGCTACCCAAGTCATCCCCCCCATAAGTGTGTTTCCCAGAATTCCTATTGCTGCTCTCCTTACATAACTTGTTGCATTTCTTTAGCTTGATAAAATGTACAGGTCTGTTCACGTATCAAATCCTTCAGTCCAAGGCACTGATGTAACGTCATTTTCATCTAGCTGCTTCCTCTCGCCTCCTGACATCATCTGCCTCAGCTGGGTTGGGCCTCAGCCAGCTAGTCCTTCATGTCACAAGCTCCAGGCAAACTGCTCAACCATAGCGGCTGGATCAGAAGGGATGGCCATGCAGAGCTGCATTATCTCTATACGAAGCCTGAACTTCTTAAGTCTCCTATCAACCCCCGAGGGAGAAATGATGAGAGAGAGTCCCTGTGTGAGGGAGCCCTGGGGACAGACAATGCCCAAATGCATCTAAGCTTAGACTCCCTCCAGAACAGGGAGGCTTGCTACAGTCTTCCTCCCATTTGAGCCCTTTCAAGAGACCTCTACACCTGGGTGAAGTTCACCCGTGTTGCCAGACCCTCTCTTCTCAATATGTGCCCCCGGCTCCTGTGAGACGCTAGCCCAGAGTATCTCCCTTCAGGATTGCGTGACCAGCAATTAAAATTTCCAGTTAATCCCCTTCCCATACGTTTTTTCTGTGTTAATTACAACAGTATTCAAGTCCCTGCAACTGTCTGGTCACCCTCTTTATTGTGTCCTTTCCATAAGGTGACAGGAACTGAACACGGCCTTCAAGATAAAGTGTTACTGTTTCATGGTGGAGAACTGAGTTGTGTCCCCTTCCCCTGGGTCTGCTGCCCAAGACTCTCCTATTGCCGTTCAGCAGAGCTGGAGCATACAGGCCTTCACCCCGCACTAAATCCCAGTCCTGCTCAGTGTCTTGCCGTACGTCACTTCTCAGAGTAAATGACTGTCTTCAGACTTCTGGTTCAGACTCATGACCTTACATTTCTCGTGAGTGAAATGCGTAATCGCCGGCTCATTCACTAGGGATGTTTATTGCTCTCCTCTGCCTTACCAGCACTGTAGTGTGCAATTTCTCTTCTACGCAGCATCTGTATAATCGCCCCCAAGACTAATCTTTGTGGCATGTCATACCCAGGGCCTCCATCCAAAATAACGTCCACTTATATGTACCCTCTGTCTCCAGTGTCCACAGAAGGCCTTTATTACCCTATAAATGGCAAACTGTCCCCTTCAAGGTGAGGGCACTTGCAATAACAGAGCTGAGATTTCAGGCCCAGCTTACAAGGCATACGGGGAATAACATCAGTGGATAAAATTTCGGGAGAGCATTTGTGCCTCTGAGATCTTTTTGAGGGGAAGGGAGGGAATGTCTGGTTCTCCAGTGATTATTCTGTGCATTTCTCTAAAGAAAGATTGTCTTGTGGATGTTGCAGGATTTTTGTATGCTAGATTAAAAAGTTTTGGAGCATTTAGTCTGCGCTAAGATCGCTTGAGTGTTGCACAGAAGGTGAGAGTCAGAAAGCTGTGACGCTTGCAGAAAGAGGTTTAGCCTTAATCTCATTCATTAGTTTAGAAGAGGATTAAAGTATCACTACTTCTTCAGTGTAGAAACTCCCTCAGAAATAGGAATCTAACATTTATTAGCCATGTGTGTGTCTTTGTTTTAAATATTAGCTACAGAAAAGCTACTGAGAACTGAAAATAGGCTGCTCTATAAAACTGTTTAAGAAAAAAGAGTTATAACCCATTCTCAGCGCTTCCGTTTTTTTTAATTAAGCAGTAATGGCACGTGCCAAACAAAGAAACAGCTCATGAACTACAGAAAGGCTCACAAAATATATCACAACATATTGCAGCAGCTACCAATCTGAAGGATGCAAAAATCTTAAACAGCTGTGGTCCACCATCCCACAGATTAAAAACTTCCTTTCCCTTATTCCAGTTACCAGCTAGTTTTACCTGTAAGGGATCAGACAGAAGCTTGTGTTTTGCATGTAATCAGCATGAACGATACACCCAGAAATAGTTCTCACTGATTCCGGCGTGGGACTTTTACCACATGGAGATTGCATACAGGTGATTTCACTGTGCTGCAGCATGCAACTCCGGGGTGCACTCTTACCTCTTTCAGATGAATTCTGGTGGGTGGTCTGCGCCCATGACTCACTTTCACTCTGTCTCGAGTCACATGTTCCAGGGAAAGGCTCTGATCTACCTTCACCTTTAAATGGGGGAAGGAATGGAGAACATCACTGAGTTATCAATGCATGCCTAAAGCCATCTCATTGAGAAGGTATGAGAATGTCTTTTCCTGCCGTTTCTGGTAAGAGTGCGTTTGTAGCCAGGATGGCTTTTGAATATGACACCATTACAATCAGGTCCCAGACTTCTAGGCTTATTGAAACCAAACCTTTAACATTTATTTTCTGTGTTGTTTTTATTGCTCACCAGTATCATTATATTACCTGCACTGCCTTTCAGAAGCATTTACAATATAGCTCAATGCTGCACTCTTATTTATAGCCATTAGGGTGACCAGACAGCAAGTGTGAAACATCAGGATGGGGGTAGGGGGTAATAGGAGCCTATATAAGAAAAAGGCCCAAATATTGGGACTGTCTCTATATAATCAGGACATCTGGTCACCCTATTAGCCGTATGTATCAGATGCTTGAGCACTGATTTGCCAAAAGCTTTTCTTTTAGCAGGAAAGTTACGCAACTCTTTCTTGGGTGAATGTTTGTAGAACAGGCTCCTTCACCCTCTTATCCCCTGTGGAACATATGCAGATAATCTGCAGGGTCTGTTCCTGCAAAGCTAAAAGGTGGGGAAGACTTAAATGCCATCCTCCATTCCTTACCGTGGGCTGCCAGCAATGTGAACTTGCACATCAACAAAACTGTGCTCGACGTGGCCACAACATTTTTATTTAGTATTTTCAAAGCAAACCCAGCTGTGATCTGGTAGAGCCACACTCAGAACCTTAGCAGAGGCCCTTGGAATGCAGTGCTAGCTTCAGATTCTCCACCTGGTTTGCAACATGCACATTCATGATGGCTCTGTGTCAGAGTGGAACTGACTTCATCTGCAAGATACGTCGCTAGTTCTGCAACCCCGCAGGTGAAACTGAGAGCGTCTGACTTGGCCCATCCAACTTTCTGAGGTTTGCCAATCCCTAGGTACCTACAGGGCAGGAAAAGGAGGGCACTAGAGACTTCTGTTGTCCTGCACTCCGGCTGGGCTTGGAACGTGGCAAGGAGATGTAGTAAAACTAATCTTAGAGGTGAAGGCACGTTAATAATCCTGACCTGACTGTGAACTGTATCAGCAGGTCTTGTTAACAGACCTTTCTTTGTACAGCTTTAATGATCTCAGGAGCTGAACAGAAGATGTGAGCAGTGACCTGGATTAATTGCAACAGTGGCTGAATTAACACGTTCACTTACTGGAATCAGATTTAAAATTCATTGCCTCACACATGGAAAATGAGAGCCAATGCTAAGTCCTTTTAATATTCTGGCTCTGTGCCTACCACTCTTGACTCCCCCGCCCCTCCACCTTCCTAGTGAAGGGGGCATGCTGAGGTGTTGCTACAGCATACTGCACTCTAGTGATCCCAGCTGGCATAATGGTCCTAAACTGATATAGTTCAGAGTGTCTCTGAGGCTGCTCTAAACTACGCTGGGGCCGGTGACTCACAGAGTTGACCTCAGGAATGGGGAGCCATGAATGTCTCCTTTGCATCCCCCCCCCAGCTGCACCCAGTGCTTACTGGTCACGGCCAGGGATTCAGTCCTCAGTGTGTGAAGGCACAGGGGCAGCACCAACAGGGGCTTTTGAAATGCCAATTGATTGCATGCATCTCTTTCCAGTTACCTGTCTCAGCTCACCAGAGAGAAGAGAGTTCTCTGGAGTAGAAAGATTGACCAGGCCTATGGGATCAATTTTTTTGGGAGGGTTAAAAACAAAATGGGCCAACTCCTCAGCTGGTGTGAATCAGTGTAGCCCCATTGACTTCAGTGGAGCATTGGGCCTGCTATTTTTCAACAGGGCATGTGCACACAGATGTTGAAGCAGTTAGCATGTAGCACTTTACCCCTGCAAGTCTTGTGCCTGGGGGCAATCCTGAGCTCACTTTTTCGATACTCTGTGCAAGGGAGTGCGGAGTTCATCGCACGTCATCATCTCCGGGGGAGTGAGAGAGAGAACTCCACTTTGGAAAGAGAACGCAGCACCTCCGCCGGTCTCCCCCAGCAACCAGGGAGACAGAGGCAGGTTGCTACAGCAAGGACTGCCCAGAATTACGCTACATTACATCACCTCTACTGCTCATCGGTAACATGAGAGCAAGCTTGAATGCTGAGTTTTCTGCTGCTCAGATTTATAATGTAGCCCCAGCTTGTCTGCTGCTCCCAGCTGGTCCAGTTACTTACAAGTGCTGCTTTTTATTTGGAATGATGAACGAGCAATGCCTGGCCTAAAAAACATCTAACACCGAATGTGATTTGGTGATACCAGCAGGTTGCTTCCCTTGGCCACCTCCAGTTACTGCGAGTTTCCTCCCATGAATAAAAATAGAGTGTCTGGATCTTTTAAGTGTAAATGTTTTCTTAGCAAAATGGCGCAGTGTAACTGGAATTTGATTCTCCACTCCTTACTCCAACTTCCCATTGACTTCACTGCCTGAATAAGAGGCCCAGGATTGAGCCCGACGAGTATGCATTCTGCAACGCCATGTCTGTAGTGCATGCTTGATGAAAGCATGTGGTGGTTTTTTTATCCCTTGCCTTTCTCTCAAAGATTTTTACACAACACTCTAGTTTCCACTTCCGTAAAGCCTGGCCTGTTATTCACTAATCAGATCTTCCTGGTTTCTTAGTCTCCAAGTTCCCCCTACTCATTTCTTCATGGTGGCTTCATTCCCTTTGTGGTGGCTTCTCCTTAGCTTACTGGAGTTTATGCACTTCCTACTACTGCATAGTAGATACTGCCCTTCCTGGTAAGGGATTGAGGTTAGCTCCATGTCAAATCCTAGGATGTGTGGTTTTAGTCCTTCCTTTGCCTGAATATCTAGATTTGGGGGGCGTTTCAGAGTCATGTGTGGGGGGAGGCAGCTTCTTTGCAACCTCTCTGGCACAGCCTCAGCCAGCTCTTGGTGATGTGTTGCCGAATGGTAGCGCTAACAGCGTGTGTAGTAACTTTCCACTCAACGTCTCTCCAGGCAGCGTGAAAAGCTGGTGGACTCTGTGTCAGATTACAGGCATGTCCAGATCTACAGGTGCAGTAACCAGGCTGTGTGCCGCAGAAAGCCACGGGGCTGAGAGGAAGGAAAGACCTTCCACGGGGCAGAGCATCTGCTTGGCAAATTCCGAGCTGCAGCAGCTCCAGTGCCCAAATTCCTTCCACAGGGGTAGACAGAGATTCCAGTGGATTAACTTAGAGCCTGATCCAAAGCCCTCTGGAGTCATCAGAACATCTCCCACTGACTTCAATGGGCTCTGGACCAGGCTCTTAGTTGCTTTTGCAGCTCAGGCCAACCCCACTGTGTCAGCAATTTCCTCTATTCCCCCTTTTTGTTCTCCTGGAGAGTCCGAACATTACAGTGGAAGCAGGGGGCAAATGACGTCTATGGGAAATGTCCAGCTTAGTGGGTGGTGGATTCTATACATGTTATCCCAGAGAGGCTTCTATAAAATGCTGCCGAAACGTACATGTTCCGCATTTACAGGTATGTTGTTAGAGAGGAAAAGACAAAGCATTGTTATCCCACTCCAAGGAGCAAATACTGGAGGAGTCTAGAGAGACTCTAACTTGAGGTCACCCGCACTCACCTACATCTTCCAGGCCCCTCCACATGTACGTGATGCCAAATCGGAATTTAACAACATAACATGCCCCTATCACTCTCCACACACTGCTCTTCTGAATTTGGCTCACTGAGTCTTACGTCATCTGTGTAACACACATACTACAGGGCCAGAAGAGAGGAGAAAAGCAACTAGCTGCAGGACATGAGAAGGTGTGAACCAGCTGCTACTTTAACTTCTTACATGTTCTGGCTCTAAAATTCAAGCGGCCGTGACTAAGCTTTGCATGGTGTAACTCAGCGTAAGGGAGCGTAACTCACTTCTCCTCACTCCACCTCTGAATCTGGCCACAAGAGTTTTTTCTTTTTTGCTCTAACCTTTGTTGTTGCTTAGTATTCAGGAGGCTCAAGCAAAGGAAGGAAGGGGGAGGAAGACTAATGTGACACCTGGCCACAAGCTCAGGCATGTAGCTATAATCTGAACCTGCTAACAGAAGTTTTGGACTCCAGGTGCACAATCTAGACCATGAACCTAGGGGGTGCAGGAGGTGGGGGGTTCAGCGCCCCTCTACATGGTAGTGAATGAGGGCTGACACACGCGTACAGCTTGAAACCTATTTATCTTACCTCATCAAGTATTTTATTTTTGGCTCTGCTGATCCCTTCATTCAGGGCTTTCATCCATGATTCTTTCTCTTCTGCATTCTGACCCTGAAATTTGATATCATGGACCTGCAAGATGAGAGATGTTTTCATCTTAACGTTACATGCCAAGGACAGAGAAGTAGCCTATACATCATTAGTGTGTTAAACTCGATATCCAGCTGAGCCTGTGTTTAAACTAGACATTCCTTTGCACTTTGTCAATGACTTCACTCCGCAGCCGCAATCAACAAAGCTTTGTTCTGCTGGACGGTTTGTTGCTATAGTTTTTATTTTTGCAACTAGCAATTAAATTAATAAAGCGAGTGACAGTTTCTCCCTCCTGCAAAGAGTGATGAAATGTTCCTGGAGCAACAGATGGCTGTTTACTTAGGGAATGGATGGACTGTGTGTAGGGGACTTGCCTGAATGAGCAACTCATGCTCATGTTGTGGTGTTAGGTTCAATAAGATGCCGTATATCCAACTTCCCCCATGCACTGCAGGCAGAGATCAACGTGAAATCTGTGAGGAACAAACTGTTTCCTCTTGTGCAGTGGTGCTGCACAGGGGCAGGATTCTAGGACTCTGCACCAGGGTATGCACAGCTTGGCTCTGCAGAGCACACATAGGCTTGCAGGGCAGTGGGGAATGCTCACCTGAGTCATAGGATGTGAGGATTCAGAAGGATAAACTGGCAAAGCAACATGGATTCACCTGCCATAACATCTCAACATTCCACCCTGACAGAGCAGGGACTCAGCAGCTCTGAGACAGTAGTACCAGATACAGATAGGATCTACTGCTATAGCCGGACAGAGGCTGTGCTGAAGCCTGGAGAGGAGCAGGAGATCCCCAGCACAGAACCCATTCCTTCGGACTGTGCAGGGAGTCCAGGGACTCCCATGATGCAACTGTTCTGCTCACCAACCCCTGAGCCTATGGTGCATCATGGGAGATGTAGTTTGACCCAGGAGCCCAGTCTATAGAGCAGAATGACAAAGCACATAAACTACAACTTCCATGCTGCACCATGGCAGTATTTAAATATTTCAATTTTTGATTTTTCATGGAGAGGTCAAACTTTTCCATGGAAAATTTCAATGACAACTTTTTTATTTTATTTTAATCAAAATTTTCTGCACTGGGAGAGCCAATTTCCCAACCAGCTAGGATTTCCTGGTGTTCTGCCTTGATAAACCCCAGGCAGCATTCCCTGAAGGAAATTTTAGGTGGGATGTAATCTCTCTAGTGCAGAGGTAGGCAACTTGCGGCACGCGAGCTGAATTTCAGTGGCACTCACACTGCTCGGGTCCTGGCCAATGCTCTGCATTTTAATTTAAGTTTAAATGAAGCTTTTTAAACATTTAAAAAACCTTATTTACTTTACATACAACAATAGTTTAGTTATATATTATAGACTTGTAGAAAGAGACCTTTTAAAAACATTAAAATGTATTACTGGCACGCGAAACCCTAAATTAGAGTGAATAAATGAAGACTTGGCACATCACTTCTGAAAGGATGCTGACCCTTGCTCTAGTGAATGAATAAAAAATGGACTTCCAAGAGTCTAGGATGACCAGATAACAAGTGTGAAAAATTGGGATGGGGTGGGGGGTAATAGGAACCTATATAAGAAAAAGCCGCCAAAATTGGGACTGTCCCTATAAAATCAGGACATCTGGTAACCCTACAAGAGTCTGAACTCTGTGCTTAACTGGATGGTCTTCTGATAAATGTCCATGCCAGAAAGTTCAGTGTTTTGTGATCACTGCATGATAAATATCTCTTTTCTACTTCTCTCTGAACCTGACTGAGACAATCCTTGGCAATAGGTACAAGCGAATGGCGTGGAAATTCTCCCAAGGCCTGTTCTGAAACAGTGCATTTGTTCAAAAGAATGGCCTTGGCCATTGGCAAATGTAACATCCTCTTGTGCATCCAGACATTGGAATGTAACTAAAATGATGACAGTTATCCATTTCTGGGGGAATTACTCAAGTTTCTCAGTTGGGCAGCAATGAAATGACCTAATGGATATTCTCCATCACTGGCTTTTACTTCTATTAGGAGCAATGGAGTGAAATTAAGAGAGGAAAAATTTAGGCTGTATATCTGGAAAAGCTTCTTGACAGGGATCCATTAGCTAATGAAATAAGTTTCCTCAAGCATACAGAGAGGGAAACTGAGGCAGAGAGGTTAATTGACTTTGTCTAACACAGCAGAGCTGGGAACAGAACGTAGGTGCCCTGACCTCAATCTCCCTGTTTCAAAGCCCGGGGGTGCAAGGAAAGGTTAGCAGAATTTTAACAAGGGCAAACCTTAGCCTCATTCTTGGAAATGGCTGAACTGTTTTGGCCAAAATTTTCCAGAAAAATTCTGCCTAAAGCAAACACCGGCCTGGGAAGTTTGAGCCCAAACAGCTGAAGTTT
Source organism: Gopherus evgoodei (assembly GCF_007399415.2). NCBI lineage: Eukaryota > Metazoa > Chordata > Testudines > Testudinidae > Gopherus > Gopherus evgoodei. The sequence goes on from NC_044331.1 coordinate 7,733,581, forward strand.
GGCCAAATTATAAGCGACTGAAAATGGGGTCTTATAATGGGAAGAAGTGTCAGGCATCTTTAACAGGCAGGGCTACCGACTCCACCTATAATTATAGAGGCACCTACAAGGGGTTTGATATTCTGAGCACCCACCACTTGCACAGATGTTAACCAGAGGGATGGGTTCTCTGAAAACCAGGTCCCTTTTATTTAGGTGCCAATCAACAGGCAACCTCTGTCTAAGCAGATCACCAGGGCCGAAACGTTCAGCGTCACAGGAAGGCTGACAGGCTTAGAAGCCAGGCCTCCACCTTCCCTCTTCTGAGCGTTAACCACTCGGTTATCTTCCTTTCTCTCTGCAGCTGCCCTTCATTAGGAGGGATGGGATGTCACTGGCCTTGGTTTCTAATTCGCCTCAGTCCCACGCAAATCATCACTTTAAATGTCTTTAAATCATTAACCAAGGCCATGAAGGTGACTATAACAGGACAGGAGACCCTTAACTTCAGCTTAGCAAAAAGGGAATTAATCCTTCCTATAATGTCCTGCTTCCTACATAAGAACCAGTGGAAAAAGAGGGGAGATGAGGCGGAGATGCTCCCTAATAGCTTGATTAAGAGGTAAGGGCCTCAGCTTTATACAAACCACCCCCTGTCCAGGAGGCCCAGAGGTCACGCTAACCAGGGAACCTAAGGGAGAGAGCAAGTCTCCAAAACGCTGTGCCAGGGTGGGTTTGTTCTAGCTCAAAAAGGGCCTGGTTTTTGTGTGTGCTTAAAACCCTCTTTGTTTGGAAACAGTTTTGCTCTTAAGCAATTAGAAAAGATTTCCTTGTGCACAGCTCAGCTGTTGGGCCGCCTGGCAAAGACCTGGCAGCTTACACTGGGAGTACAGAGAACTCTGGACACGTTGTTCAAGGGAAGGATCCCCTGATTTCAAGCTTCTTCCTCTGTTGCCACTTTATGTGCCTCATTTCTGGCTCCCTGACAAAGCCCCTGGGTCTCTGAGAGTGGAGCGTGACGAAGTGTTGGTGTCAGTCTGTGATTGTGTGGCAGGGCTGAGCGAAGGCTCCGGGGACGGTTCATCATTAAGGAGAAGCTGAGGTGTCCCTCTGGCATGTAACTGTGTTCTCTCCCCAGCTCTGCCAGAGACTGGCTGTGTAACCTGGGACAAGTCGTGCTCTGAGCTAAGTATCCCCCGATCTGTGAAATGGGGGTTGTGTGGCAGACCCAGCTTTGTGCTCCTGCGCGTAGCACACTGGACTAGGAGCCAGACACGGTTCTGCCATTGACTTGTTCAGGGAAGTCCTGTGACCTGTTATGTAGGAGGGCAGATTAGATGATCACAATAGTCCCTTTTGGCCTTAAAACGCATGTATTCACAGGGGGATTAAGGCTAAATTCGTTAACTGGTGACCAGAGACCAGCACGCCCAAGGGTCTTTGTCCCACTTGAGCCCTATTCTGGGGAGCTGAGTGATGCCTTGGACTGACCCTTTGCACACAGTGAATTTCACCCTAATATCTGTAAAGCATTTTGAGATCCTTGCATAAAAGTAGCAAGTATTTAAAAATACTTGCAATAATTCTGCCCACCCCAAAATGCCATTAATCCTCACTACCAGCACATTTGGGGTGCACAGGTGATACTGTGCACGCCCTTTGGTCTTTTCTTCACCTCATAGGCTTTCTTGTGGAATTCTGAGGGCAGAATTTTAGCCACTTTTACTAGCCTTCCATCCACTCCATAAGTCTTGATACACAGAACAACCTTGTACTTAATGTGTGTTACTTAATGCAAACAGCCATGTGGAGGGAACTATTTCCCCATTAGAAAATGGGGATATCACCGTTACCTTACACCTGAAGGTTATTTATTGGCTGAACAGGCACAGTGCTGTGTAGGTGTTAAGTATTTTCACAGGCAATGTGGGCTTAATGGACCCTGCACAAGTAAAATCCCTCCCCTCTATCCCCTTCTGCTGAAGATGGTCACCACTTTCGGGATCTGACCCTAAGCATTCTCTGCACAGGGAAGCAGAGTTCCAGACAACTCTGTTTTCAATCGGTGAAGTTAAAGGCTGACTATTACAGGTAGAGAGAAGAGGATGGGCTGCCTGGGGCATCTTTTCTTAATGAAAATCCTTGCTCAGAACACCCTCACTGTGGCTCTGCAGAGTCTTGGGTCTAAGCTATGTTGTACTGTCAAGGACGTAGCCTTGACTGAGGGAGAAACGTGCTGCTGATGGACTTAAAGAGAAGCTGCAGCCAGTCATTTTTGATATGGAGAATCACTCTGCAAAGCATGTTTTTTGAAAGTAGCGTAAGAGGAGATACAAGAGTGATCCTGGAAGATTTAGACCCAAATCTGATCTCCCACCCACTCCATAAGGGTCTATAAACTAGTCTTGCTCACGTTACCATAGACTTTAAAGTGGAACCTAGGAACAGTACACAGAGTTGCTTCTCTTTGTATGTTTTCTGGTATAGATATTCCCAATCTGAATATTAAAGAAGCACAGGAGAGACACTGAGCAGACACAGCTCATCCATGAGTAGGTTTATAATGGCAGATATGTAGCAAATGGCCTGACCTCCTGCTCAAAACGGTCAAAGGTGGAAAAATTCAGCAGCCCAAACGTACAGCCAAAGGACAATGAGCTGGATGATAAATCTGCTCTCCCGTTCCCTAAGCCAGCTGAGAGTGGGTCATGACATAAACAAAGTCCTGGTGTTCTAGTAAAAGCCATTATGGTTAAATCTGATGCAATAATGACCACTACAAGCAATGAATAGGGCTATGCAATTCACTATAACTGAACTCAGAGGAGGGCCCAGGCCAGCCTGTTCATGCTGAATCACTGGCTTGATACAATGGGATAAAAGAAGTTCACATACGGTTCATTCTCAGCCGTAAAATGAAGAGGCATCTCTCAATATGATCCCATTTGTCTCCTCCCCTACATAGTATGTCCAGTAAGCACTAAAAGTGCCTCCCAGCCACACCTGCCTGGCTTTCCATTTAGGAGTGGATGGGGACATGCATCCAGTTCATAGGACCTGCAAGAAATCCTCTTCCTCCCTGTTTCTGCCACGAATCCTGGTCCCTGTCAGATTATGTCTTCACGTGAAAAGTGGAATCAGAATGGATGGCTCATGAGGGGAGTGTTGTATTTCTCGGCTGCTGGATGCAGAGCAGTATCTGTGTCAAACTCAGGTAAGATGCAAATATTGGTGCAAGTCCATTAGAAATCAGGTGTAAGTGGCAAAGTCTGGTAACTTGTGGTGGGCTCCAAATTCAGCTCCTGGCATACACAAGTATGTAGTCCCCATTGAAGTGAACTGGAGTTCAGCAAAGTCACTGGGAATTTCCACCCATTTATGCCTGAGCTGCATTGGAACCTGGCTGTGTTGGGAATGGAGTGACATCACCTGAAACAGCTGCTGAGTCTTTGCTAGTTGCTACATCTCTCTCTCTCTCTCTCTCACACACACACACACACACACACACACACACACACACACACACACACACACACACTGCGCACTGCCTTGTGGATTCCCTTTCTGAGTGACTTGCACCAGACAAATTTTACACCAGTACATTTGACCCAGAGATTTCCAAGGTTCTTGTCCTCAGTTACAAGCTCAGTTCTATATCACTTGCTTAATTTAACTGATGAGCGTGGATTGACTCATTTGAAGATTTCTAAACAGAACAAATTCGTCGCATGCTTCCACCTTTCTTTCCCTGGGTCTCAAGTCTTCAGTGAAGTGCTGTACTCACCTCTCTTTAATTAGACTTTGTTTCAGTTCCGTGTGAGTAAGTAAACCAACAACAGAGCAAGACAAGAGTAAAGGCTGCATGAAAATGTCTATTCTCAAACATTCTCCCAGAATAACACAGCCTCCATCCTAGAGACCAGGGCAAATAAAACCGGAGCTATTTTGGTAAGAGGCTATCTCTAGCAGGTACTGTAAGTGTGTCTCTAAAACCAGGACAAAACACACAGGTTTTTTTAATTGATAGATATTTATACATCTAAATAAAAGTGCCCTGTTGTTGTTTTTTCAGTGGGGCCAAGAGCCCACAGCTCCCCTAAACTCAGCATCTCAGCAAACTTTTTACACTCATTTAGACCACGATCAGCAAGTGTGGACAAGAAAAGGCAGCTAGGCTTGACGAGTGCGGAGATCCAGATAACGAGGTGTGTGATTTCCAACTGCTGCACATACAGTGGATGGCAGCAACACTCCCAAATGGAAAATGTTTTGTTGATAACTATCGCCACAGCTGCAATTTCAAAACAGCAGGACAACAGTTGTGTACATTGGCCTGCTCAAGGAAGTCTGTTCTGACATCTGTGAAAGTACGTTGTGTGTCAACACCTTCCCTAGTGTCACAGCCAAAGGAGTTAAAAAACGCTACAGACAGTGAACTTTTCATGTATCAAAATGGTCTTATTAACAAGTGGTCTCTCTCTGGGTCTCCGTTTAGTGAGGGTGTGACATTACTGACATAAACAGTGATGAGTTTGGTCACATTCATGTCAATAATGTCACAGAGTGGCCTTGTATTATATAGGGCAGTGGAACAGGGGGATGGCTGTCATGGGGCCAGTGCTTTGAAAAGGTGAAGTTAACCTTCAGGGGTGGGTTGAGGGAGTGGAAATCATCTGTGGTCACATCTTGTGCCCATATGTATGTGCGCAGTGCCGCTGAAACGTATGCCGCTCCTTGCATGAGTAAACTGAGCAGGATTTGATCCTTTACTATCCAAGCAACGTACACAAGGTTCCTATTGGGCCTGTCATTTCTAAGCAGACTTCTCTCCATTGACTGCAGCTGGGAGTTCGGCTTAAAAATGAATGGCCCAAAGTATCTAATGGGACCCAGCGAATGGGTGATCGGCGCGTAACAGGCTGTGCATGGCACCTTGTGTGGAGCTGGTACTTGGGCTCTGCACACTGCCCCTACCCCAAGTACCAGCTCCACACTCACACTGGCCAGGAACTGTCCCATGGGAGCTGGGGGGGGCAGTGCCTGTGGGCGAGAGCCACACTGAGCCGCTTGTGCGCCTCCGCTGAGGAGCCGGAGCTGCTGCTGGCCGCTTCAGGCACAGCGTGGTCCATGGTGCCAGGACAGGCGCAAAGCCTGCCTCTGCACCCCGGCTGCACTGCTGACCGGGAGCCGCCATATGTAAGTCTGCGCCCCAACCCTGTGTCCCAATCCCCTGCCCCAACACTGAGCCACTACCCACCCTCCATCCGGAACCTCTTCCTGCACCCTAAACCCTTCAGCCCCACCCCAGAGCCTGCACCCCCAGCCCACACCTACACAACGGGGAATAACTAAGTGGTAGTACTGGTGAAAAGGTTATAGTGGATCACAAATTGAATATGTGTTAACAATGTGATGCACTTGCAAAAAAGGCTAATTTATTTATGGGGTGTATTAACAGGAGTGTCATATTAAGACACAAGAGATAATTGCCCATTATACATGGCACTGGTGAGGCCTTAGCTGGAATACGGTGTGCAATTTTTGGTGACACACTTTAGGAAATGTGGATAAATTGGAGAGAGTCCAGAGGAGACCAACAAAAGTGATCAAAGGTTTAGAAAACCTGAGATGGGAGGAAAAGTTTAAAAAAAACCTGGGCATGTTTAGTCCTGAGAAAAGAAGACAGGTTCCCCCTCAGTTAACCGTCTTCAAATATGTTAATGGCTGTTATAAAGAGGACCCTGATCAACTGTTCTCCAGAGTCTGCAGCTGCCTAGGGCCAGCGCTGAGGATTTAGAGTCCCTAGTGCTGCCCTTGCAAGGTTCAAGCATGCTCAGCCTTGGAATTGTCACCCCTCCTGCAGCTAGTAGCTGCAGCTGTCTAAGGCTGGCCTCTGGCAGTTGGCCAGAGAAGCTACAAGTGGCTCTGTGACTACAGGGGGCCATTAAGCTAGAGCAGATAAAGACACTGGAGTTAACCTCAAGGAACAGAGGTCACCAGTAGGAAAGGAATGTCAAGGAGAGCAGGGAAGGAGGAAGCAGGTCAGGCTTGCAGAGGGAGCTTCCAGCTGGTTGTGATGTCCAAAGTAGAAAGGAAACAAGCATTGGGAGAGGTGGTGGTGACCAGGCAGTAGACTAGCATGTAGATGACAGTATAGGGAGAAAGGCTGGTGTCTTCAGATTCCCAAGGGCTAAGTCCTCACTTTGGGGAAATGGTGTTTGCAGGTGGCTTGCTCACATGGCAGGATGGGTGCTGAGGGAGGGATCTGTCAGAACTGATCAGGTATCTGCTGGCTTTAGAACTCTGAGCTGAGACTAGGACCACATGCAGTGACTGGTGACATAGGGGAGTACAGGAGACATGGTTAGAGAAGATCTGAATGAAGGAGATAAATCTGTGGGGAGTTTCCTTGATCACTATGAAAGTTCTGCTCACTGTGGACACTGGTAAACCCACATGGGTAAAGCTCAATAAGAAATACTAGGGGCTGAGGGAACTGTGTATGGCAATGCATATAGCCACGTAGAGGTGTGGTGATCAAAATGAAAAATGTCTCTGAGATTCAGTGCCACACCAGGCCCACACTTGGAGCCCACAGTGACTACAAAGGGGCCCACAAATATGTTTGGTGCCAGGGCCCACAAAAGGTTAATCCGGCCCTGGTGAGGATAGGACAAGTAATGGGCTTAATCTCCAGCAAGGGAGATTTAGGTTAGCTATTAGGAAAAACTTCCTAACTCTAAGGATAGCTAAGTTCTGGAGCAGGTTTCCAAGGGAGGTTGTGGTATTCCCATCACTGGAAGTGTGTAAGAACAGTTTGGACAAACGCTTGTCAGGGATGGTTTAGGTGTACTTGGTCCTGCCTCAGTGCAGGGGGCTGGAGTTGGCCTCTGAAGGTCTCTTCCAGCCCTACATTTCTATGACTGCAAAGTTCTATCCCATAAAGATGTTTAACTATGCAGCCTGTAACTCGGGAATCATGGTAAACCCCCAAGCAGAACCAGTAGCGAGCAGTGCTGTAAAACAATCACTCCTCATAAATCAAATAAACACATCGTGGGCTTCAGAGAATTCTGCTGAATCAAATGTTAGGACAAAATGGCTAGCTGAGTTGTTTATGACACACGACTGTCAAAACAAGGGGCACAATCCTGCTCTTCTGGCTCACAACAGTGTTCCGTTGAAAGTGGCCAGGCTGTGTGGGTGAGCGAGGTAAGCAGGGTTTAACCCTGTGGCTCAGTGCTATAGTACATTTATAAAGGCACTGATTTTCGGTTTTGGGTGTAACCAAATGGTGACCCAGAAACCCAAGGTGCTAGAGTTTGGGGGATTTCCTAAAATAACACTAGCTCTCCAAGGAGATCAGTATCACTATTCCCATTTTACACAAGGGGAAACTGAGGCACGGGGGGTAGACATGACTTGCCCAAAGTCATTCAGAAGGTCAGAGCCAGGAATAGAACCCAGGTTACCAGAGTCCTGGTCCAATGATCTAGCCACTCAGCCACACTCTTTCCCATATAACACTCACTGACTTCAATGGGACTCGAGTACATGTTTAACTTAAGTGCTGTCCTAAATCAGGACCCAGAGGAGAACAGATGGGTGCAGAAAGAAGCAGGTTTTTTCATTCTCCACTGATGAAACAGTATCTGTGACAGAAGGACAGAACTCTCTGAAGCTGAAAAATTAATGAGGAAATACTTCTCTGGAGGGAAAGTAGCTGTGAAGACAGAATTCCTCCCCGCTCTTGCTGCCACATGAGAATAGGGCATTCCATCCTCCCCGCCACTTGTAAAGAGTTCACAGCCACTTTATGGTTGTTCCTTTGCTATTCAGAAAATCCCTGCTGCCTTGGGGATGAACCTCAGAGCCTCCCGCTCCAAAAGCACAGGTCTATATTTCATTAAAGGGAGAATTGCGCTTGTTTGTTAGCATTCTAGGATCTATGAGGCACAGCAGAGCCGAGATGGAGGGACAGGCCAGGGCAGTGATGACAGATACACATATTAGCCAGTTCATTACTGTAAATCACTGCAAAATCAGAATGAGAATTCTGGTGCCCTTAGGTGTCTAGGCACATATACACAGATACTTCAGTAGGCAGTGGAGTTTAAGGGGAAGAGAAGGATAATCCTACCTTCTTACCCGGGGATCGAATTAAAATGAAACGGTTTTTCCTTTTCAAGAGAGCACGCAAATCTTGGCACTTCTCATAGCTCTCCAGTTCCACCGTTTCTAAGCATTTCTGTTCCTCCTGCAGAGCGGGGAGAGAAGGGGAAAGAAAACCTTTATCTGTAACATGACACCTCTAAGTCAAATGCATACCAACAACCTCTGCAGTCTCATCCCACCTTTATGTCTCCCCAATGCATTTTTTCCTTTAAAACAATCCATGTGCAATTATAGTTACGCAGGCACCAAACCTCCATAACTCAAGCAAATGCCTCATGGAAGAAAATCCGCTGCTCTATAGGCTGTATGGCATTCAGTAGAGGAATTAGCTCCCATGACTCTTGTTGCTCTGAGCAGAATTAACAAAACTTTGCACTTGTGTAGTGCTTTCTATCATGATCTCACAGTGCTTTACAAGCCTTAACTTAGCCTCACAGTCCTCCAGTGCGTTAGGTAAATGTTATCCCTGTTTTGCATATGGGGAAACTGAGGCACAGACCGTGACTACTCAGGATCACACAGGGAGTCTGGCAGAACAGGGACAAGATCTCCAGGATCTCTTGTGCTGCGGGCTTGGGTCACCTTTCCCCTCAATAAGAACAAGGTCAGTGATGGCAGTAGGTTGTTTAAGCACTTTTCTGTCTGCAAGTTTGAGCTGTCAAACAGAATTATTTTCTTACAAAGAAAGCAGCACTACCACTGCCAGTGCCTTGCTGGGGCCTACCCATCCCTGGGGTAATGCCCCTGAAGTCCATGATGTTTTCAATCAGACCCACTCGGCCCATTCTTCCGAATGACATAGCTAAAATTTCATGCACACATTGTCCTGGTTCAGCGCAGTTACACAGAAACAGCATCGTTTTCAACTGCTCCATTTGGTAGGGAACACAGTGTAACACACAGAGAATATTATTATGTATTTATATCTCATTTGGGCCCCACTGTGCAAGGTGTTGTACAAACACATAGCTGGGGGGTGGGTCCCTGCCTGGAAGAGCTCACAATTAGCTCAGTGTTCATACATATTAATCTCTCACATTAGTGTTGCAAACCCTGAAGCCACATAAGAGGCAAACAGCAGCCTCTGGAGGCAGCGCATCAGGACATTCACAGAAGGGGAGAGAGCGAAGAAGCAACACAGAGGTCTCTGAGATGTGAACCAAGGGGTGTTCCGCTTAGACATGGGCTCTGACTGGGACTCGGCTGCCAACTCCCATGGACTTTATGGAAGGTAGGGATCAGGCCCTATCTGTCGCACACTAAAACTCCAGCTGTGAGCACCCCCAAATTGTGGGTTCGGTCTCCGCTCCAAACTTTGTGGCTCAGACCTGCCTCTGTCAGTGATTAGCAAACACCAGGGAAACAGTGCGGAGGAGGAGTGTAGGCTGTGGGCTGCATGTTCTAGCCAGGAAGTCACTGAACAGTTAGAGGCAGGGAACGGTCACAAGGAAGTGAGCTGAGGGGAATTTCCTTGGTTTACCATCCGACATTTAAGTCATGGGGGCCAGCTCTGTCTGTGTTGCAATTTCTTTCATTGCATTATATCTGCAGAGGAGGCCCCAGCTGCAGTGCTGGGATGCAGAGCAGGGTGCGGGCAACGCAAAGTTGCCTGGACCTAACTTAGGTTTGGATTTTTTGTAATTAAAGTAGTATTTATTTCCATTTTAAACAGAAGAGGAGAGTGTGAGGGGAGAACTGGGAGCATTTGCATCAGTGTCTGATGTGCAGCTCCTGCTCACACTGAAACCAACTCACTCCAAAAATGCAGGATCAAGTCAGTGCTTAATTTGTAATGGAATTGGTGTCAGGCCTCAAGCAATTTTTTTGTACATTCATAACTGATGCAGCAAGCCCAGAGGTGCTGGGGCTATGAACTGCCACGCCCAGAGGTGCTGGGACTCAGCCCTGGCAAACCTGGCACAAACTAAGCACTGGATCAAGCCCTCTGTGTAGATGGGATGCATTCTGACACAGGGCTCACGCAGCCTTTCCTTGCCATATAATTACAAACATGTAAGGGATGGAAATAGAACATTTAATAATCCTTACAAGCCAGCAAATGACAGAGGAGAGTGAGGTCAAACACATGTGCCTATATGCTGGGTGATCTTCAGCTTGGTTGTTAGAGACGAGTTGCCCACATCATAAAATTGCCACCCAGTTAGTCTCCTCTCTGTGCAAGTCTGTGGTGGGTGAGGACCAAGATGGATTGGCAGAGCTTTGTGGGGCAGTTTGCTCAAAAAGCCTGTTGGCAGTAGGTCCGGCTCTCCTCTGTGCCAGCAGCTGTGCTCGCAGCATGTTTCTAAGGGCCATTTAATCCTCCTCAGCTCTCCACCCCTTCTTTCCTGCCTAAAGGATTTGACAGGCACCCTCCCCCAGATCCCACAGAAGCCCTTCTCCTGTCTAAAGACTGGGAGTGGATGGGTCATTACACAAAGTAAAACCTATTTCCCCGTGCTAATTTCCCCCCTACTGTTACTCACACCTTCTTGTCACCTGTTGGAAATGGGCCATCCTGATTATCACTAGAAAAGTTTTTTTTCTCCTGTTGATAACAGCCCACCTTAATTAATTACTCTTGTTACAGTTAGTATGGCAACACCCATTTTTTCATGTTCTCTGTATATATATATATCTATATATCTTCCTACTGTATTTTCCACTCCATGCATCTGATGAAGTGGGCTTTAGCCCACAAAAGCTGATGCTCAAATAAATGTGTTAGTCTCTAAGGTGCCACAAGTACTCCACATTCTTTTTAAGAATAATTGGTGGCTCTGATGGTTTTGAGAGAGCGGAAGGCATGGCAGGTGAGGGACCAGAAGCTCTACAATGGACATCACCCCCCTCCACTATCCAGAACTGGTCACTGCAGCATTTAACCTTCACTATTTCCCTGGGGGGAGGAGTTGGGGCTTAGGCACAGCCAGGGAATAAGTGACGACACGTCCGCCTCTGGCGCAGTACCAATGGGGGACGCAGAGGCCTGCGCAAGGGCTGACACTCTGAGTACAGGCCCTGTCCTAGGGCACAGGCCTGATTTCTAGGCCATGCCCCCAGGCGGGAGAGAAGATTTCAGAAACTGGAGTTTCCCAAGTAAATTACCCCCTCTAGAGAGGGGAAGAAAAGGGTGGCCTGGACCAATATGAAGGAGGAAACTCTATACAAGAGGCCAAGGAAGATTCTAGGCTTGGACTGTGTCTTATGTCTTACTGTGACTTGTGTGTGTAAATGTGACAGTTTACCAATGGCAAGCAGCTGCCCTTTGTTCTCTGTCCAGCCAGGTCACAAGGAGATCCTATCTATCTAATGTCCACAGCAGAAATCCAGAACTGAAGGGCCTGACTCTGAGATGTGCTGAGTGCCAGCATGTCCCTAGGACCTTGTGGCAGTGATATACGCTCAGCACCTTTCAGGATCAGCCAGCTCTGGAGACCTGCTCTTATAAATGAGACTTGTCAGTCTGTCCCACACCTGCTTGGGTTCTGGTTTTCTCTCCTGTCACAGGGGAGTTACAAAAATCATTTTGTGTTGTACTAAGATACAATGTTTTAATTCAGCAGCTGTCTTAGTCTGCAGTCAAGGGTTTCCCTTTATATTGTAGCACAGCTGTTTGGGGGTGTCCCATGACATTTCAAATATTGTTCAGCTATTGGTCCAGGAGCATTACACATAACTGTTGAGAGGTGACAGCGAGAGGGTGAAATTTATTTACTCCTCCTTTTGCTTGACATGTGTTAGAGGATGATTTTTCATAGACAATTGTAGAATACCAGGGTTAGAAGGGACCTCAGGAGGTCACCTAGTCCAACCCCCTGCTCAAAGTAGGACCAATCCCCAGACAGATTTTTGCCCCAGATCCCTAAATGACTCCGTCAAGGATTGAACTCACAACCCTGGGTTTAGCAGGCCAATGCTCAAACCACTGAGCTACCCCTCCCCCCACATTTGCATTGGCTAGGGTTAGGGGCATTAATAAGACACTTAAAACCCTGATGCAAGAACACAATTAAGCATATGTGTAACTTGCAGCAAGAAAATAAATTAATTGATTATTCAGGTAGTAGACAACTTGACTGCTGACTGCTTAAGCACACGTAACTTTAAATGCTTTGCTGGATTGGGGCCTTAGGCAGAAAGTTATTCACACTAGGATACTTTTACATATTAATACATGTGTTCAAAGCAGTGACTGTTTAAAAATCATGTGGGTACAGCTAGGTGAAAAATGGAAGGCTGCCACCCACACACACACACACAAAATTTTGAATGTTGAAAAACCCAAAACTGAAATTTTGTTGTGTTTGGCAGTCAAGAATATTTGACTGAAAATTGCTGAAACCCTAAAAATGACAAAATTTGGGGGGATTTAATTTTATGTTTTTCTAACATAATCAAGTATTTTCTATGAAAGTTGTCACTTTGCATAAAAATTCTCATCAACCTGAAAATGCCATTTTCCATTTTTAAAAAAAGTTTTGATTGAAAATGTTTGACCAGCCCCAAATGTGCTATGTCTAAATTGGCTGTAATAATAATTTCTGTTTCTGAGGATCTCCAAGTAATTTAATTAATTAAGCCTTGAAGTAGGGAATACATTATCTCCACTTTACAAAAAGAGGAAATGCAGGCAGAGATGGTAAGCACTTGACCAAGGTCACACAGGAAGTGTATTGCAGAACCAGAGATAGAATCCAGATGCCCTGACCTCTAGTCCTGTTCTTTACACGCTAGATTATGTTCCTTGATGCCTTAAGTGATATACATTTAATAACATAACTAACCAACTTTTTACATTAGTTCTGTTACTTTGTACAAAAAAGGATCAGAGGTAATTTCAAGACTGAGTGATACTGTCTAATTTGTACTGGGACTGCACCAACTTATATGTTTAACCTCCTTCTGTACAGGAGTCTTTGTTCTTCAGATATCCTTTGTAATTCTGAGTTTCATTTTCATTCTGGCCAAGATACACATTTCTCTTGAAGACAGGCAGAATTATTATTTCATAACAACTCTATTCTATATATGCTTTTATACCATGTTTATCATTGTAATATCTGAGCAGCTCCCTGAGAATGTGAGTGCCATGTATGTGTATGTATTGTATGGGTCTGTGTGCAGGCAAAGTTACGGTTGTTATGTGTGCAACATACATACTATGAATGTATCTCAGGTAGCACAGTCTGAGTTCATGTGGAAGTCAGGCTGTGGGGTAATGTAGATGAAGCCAAAATGGGACATAGGAAATACCCCTAACTTCATACCACATCAACTGAAGGAAGTTTGAAACATATTAAAGGTACCTGAGATTTTCACCAACCATCTGCTGGTAGCCAATTACCGTTTGCCTTTGGAAGACAGCAACCCTATAAAACAACCCTAAAGCCTGGCTAAGAGAGGATGAACATGTTTCAAAGTGGACTGGCAAGTCCTAACTGCCAAATCTCAATCAATAGAAGATAACCACAAGTGATGCTAACACAGTATTTGTGCTAGTTTTATGCTATATTTTTCAGTGACACAGTATGATGTGGCTAGATTTTCAGCTGCTCTTAGCTTTGCCTCCAACTGTGTATGCACAAACTTTGTACACATGAATGTTTCCATGTACAGCTTGCACACTTGTGCACTCAGAAAAACAAGAGTGGCATCTGGACCTACAAATAAAGCAACTGTTTGGGGCCAGCATTAGAACACCTGGCCCTCTACTGACACCGATTCATTAAGGTTGGATAGGTTGGGAGGCTTGTAAAAGGATGTGCTGCCTTTTGCCTCTTGGTCACTGGCTGAAGTCCAGTGAAGTGGTGGGGCCTGGTCCACTGCTTCACAGGCAGCCATGCCTATCCTAAAACTCTACCCTTGCCAGGAGTCTCAGCAGAGAGGCCTCTGAAGCTGACCTCTCACCTCACGTGTTCGGGTCAGGCTTGGGACACATTAGGATGGAACCATGCACTACCATGTTGCGTAGGCTATACCTGGCCTTCGTGTAAGGAGAGGCCTTCACTTCCTCAGGCTATTAACCCCAACCTTTCAAAAGCACAAGCAATCCCATTTAAAACTATTTTATTCTCAAAAGAGCAACAGAAGCTGTATTCCTCTTTCGGCCTGCAGCGAGAGATACTGGAAAGGGATGTAGGATGGTCATGGGGTTCAGGTTGGGCACTGAGCAGCAGCAGATCAGTTCTCCCTGTGCCACAGACTTCTTGTGCGATCTTGAGCAAATCATTTTCATTTCTCTAATACCACTTCCCTACCTTGCTGGGTTGCTGTGGAGATGAAGACATGAAGTGACTCAGATATTACAGTGATGGGGACCTTTTAATAAGCGCCTCACTAAAAAGAGCCATTTCCTTCAGTACCCCGGCAGCAAATCTGCACAAGCATATGCTGTCTTATTACATTACCACGTAACTTCCTAGAATTTCCACTCCTAAGATACACTTCTTCAATATATGCCACTTTAATAGCCTATAGATATTACCATGGCCCTGTATTTCCAATAGTGGGACGAGCCCGGTAGCCAAGGTGACAGATGCAATTTATTACAGGATGTTACCACAGCCAGAAAATATTGTGCCTGGTTGTTATAAATGTCCTTTTTTCCCTGTTGAGAAAATAAAATACCTCTTTAAATGACTAGGGGTTTTCTTTCCCCTGAACATCTGTGGAGATTAATCTGACTTTAAAATGCCTCATTTCCTTCTGTGAAGATAAAAACCTCAATATATCTAGTTTTCAAAGGTGTCCCCTTTTACAAGCCCATGTCTTCTTTATAGCCCTGAATCTGTGTGATTCTGAGCACTTGAAACTTCAGCTGGAGTCTACAGCAGTCCGGGTACTTGGCAGCTCGCAGGAGAGACCCAGTAATTTACAGGATTGGTCCCGGGTCTTGCAACAGCGCTGCAGGTCTAGTTACTCCCCCTACACCCAAGCTAATAAACTTGTGTCTAACTCTCTGGCAGCTATCGAGCGTTTTATTTCGACTCCTCGTTTAAATGCTCATAAAAGCACTTCATGGTGCTGGCAGTTTCAGACCTAGCTGGAAATTTCCCATCAGGATGGATTTCTGGTGGAAAATGCCATTTTCGCATGGGAAAATTTTGATTTTGCTGAACAACTTTTGATTTTTCCATCAGGCTCCCCCAGCTGCCCTCCTGGAAGGCTCCTGGCAATTTCCCTTTCTGCTTGCAGGGAGAGAGTGAAGCTGCCAAGAGCCTTTCTGGGGGACTGCAGCGAGACTTGGGAGGGAGGCAGAAAACGGGGTACTTGGCCTCCAGCAAGCCAAAAAATTCAGGTTTGGCTCTCTCAAAATGGGTGTTTTTCAGGAAATCCCTTCCCATGAATTATCTTGCATTTTTGACTTTGGGTCCCAGTTTGGGATGAACAATCTTTGAAAAACATGTAATTTTTTGCATGAGGGGATTTCTATTTTCTTCCCAGCTCTGCTCAGAACAAATGGCCTCAAAGGGGAAATGGCGATGGCCAGGGGGGCGCACCCAGTGGCATTTGACTTGACTGATTTGTGTCAAACCTTCTCCATCAGGTAGCACATTGTGGGGGAAACCAAAAGTATTTTTCAAGGGTTGCTCTTCCTCAAATCATCACAATAATGTAACTGGTGAAATATTTCCCCATTCTGGTGGCCCTGACACAGAACACACAAACTTTATTTATGTGCTTTGCATTACAATTTTCTCACACTTCTGGGCCTGGTCCTGCAAAATCTTGCTCACGCAGGAAATACCAATGAAATCATGGAGCCTGATCCTAGAAATCTTTACTCATGCATGCAGTCTCACTGAAGCCCTGCAGGACTGGGCCCTATATTTTCATGCATTTATAATCCTCATTGAATGCAGATGTGAGGAAAATTTCATTTGGCTCTTACTTCTCGGTTGACTGAAAAGAGTATTAAACTAGAGCCTGGCTCTCTAACTTTTTGCATGTAAGTAATCCCAGTGAAGTGCGTAGAAGGGCTCCCGGGAGTAAGGCTGAAGGAACGGGTCCTACTCCAATGCCGTTTAGTCCTGCTTTTGATCAAATAGAAGGAAAAGCCAAGTAAAATCTGCCTTGTGTCTGCATTTAAGGACCAATACAAATGCTCACAAACACACTCCATGCCCATGAATGGGTAAGCAAAACCCTGAAGAGACTGAAACGTTGCAGGCCAGATATTTGAAGGCTGCCAAACAGCTGCAAGGCTGTGTCATTCACTTGAGTAGCAGGTGGGAAGTCAGCCTGTTGCAATTCAGTTTTATAATTTAAACAGCAAAAAAAATCCATGTCCCTCACTCCTTCCCACTGCTCCCAAATTGATATTCTGCTCCGTTTCTTATAGAATATCTTTTTTTCCAAATTTGGCAATAGCATTGGCAGTTTCTTGTTATGAGTGCAAATATTTATAATATAAAGTATACTCTAAAATGCACCAGCTGTCTCCTCTCTATTGCATTTAACCTTCCAGGATTTTTCTTGACAAACTGAATGGGACTAAATGAACTGGAAGAAAGGGTGAAGGACAAATATCCAGTGTCGACTAAGGGCCTGATCCCATTCCGCACCATGCAGGATAGGGCCCTTATTCAGGAAAGCCTGAGCAAACCGTACCTCATCTTCATATACCAGTAGCTGAGTTTTACATAACAGGATGTAACGATCTTTCCATAATCCCAAAAGCCCTCCACTGCTTTTCTTAATCCAGCCAGCTTTGTCTGCGGTCGGAGCACATTTTGGTTTCTCTGTGACCTCTTCTTTCACACCCTGCAAAGACAACACAAAAAGCAAAGGGAAGGAAGATTACTGTCAATTGCACTTTTCAGACCTAGGCAGCAGTAGCTACGTATTCCAAAGGGCCTGCTGAGGAGAGGTGCTGGGCCCCCCAACCCTCGCACTGAGGCCACTGGCAGGACGTAGGGCCCACATGTGCTCTTACAATCCCTTTGCTCGAGCTTGGCAGGTCCTCTTTGCCATGCATGTCTCTCACCGGGAGTCACAATCTGGCCAGGGATGTTCACTCCCCACCGTTCACTAACTCTGAAGAAAAAGGTCGGGGTCAGGCTTTCACCTTGCAGGGAAAGGACAACTCGGGCAAGATCCTCTCATGCAGCTTCCACCTCGGGGAGGGGCTCGGCAGAATGGACTCCAGAACCAATGCCTCAGGAGGGAGCTGGCAGAAGCTAAGGCTGCCTCTGCCACCACACCCCTTGTTAGCCCCCCGGAGGCGCTCTCCGCACTTTCAACACAGTGGCATAGCTGCACTGCTGGGGTTTTCCTTATCGCTGCTCTCCTGGGCCCCTTTTTAAATTCCCACGGTCACGGGGCTCCCTGCACCACAGCATTTGAAAAACAACACCCACATCTCAAGATGTTGTTGGCTGGAGTTCAACTCTGCTATGTTCTTAACCCACTCTAGGAAACTTGGAGAATCTCCTGGGCTTACTCCTGCTCCCATTGTAGTCAATGCCGCAGCTCCCAGGATCCAGCCCAGAGCTGCTCTTAGGCAGTTTCTCCAGGCCCAGTTTTTCTCCCGGAAGCTTGGCCGTTTCTTCCATACACATGATGCTGTCAGCTGTGGGCTGCACTGCTGTGACCTGGAGAATTCTGGGCCTCTCTGTAATGCTGGATACAGCATTCAGAGACTTGCGTATTAACAGTGCTAGGCTGAACTGCACCGGGTGACGCAAGGGCACCAGGAACAAGGGCCTGGCTCTCTGCGGTCTGTTGTTCCTCACACCAGCTCAGTCCCTACATTCAGACTCACTTCTGTAGCGTGCTGATTTTAACTTGAGTGGAAAGGACTAGCAGGAAAAGAAGGAAGTTTAAAGCAACAGTTCCTTTTATTTGAGACATTTATAGTGGTTGCAAGCAGTTTTCTGTGTCCCCCTCACCTGTCCCATCTTCATCTAACTGCCAGTCCTTGCCTCTCCACAGCCACCTTTTCCAAACCTCCAATTCAGTGCTGGCGCGGATGCTAGGGCCTGGATCATCCTGAGAGCATCCACTGCACACACATCCCCCCCGGCCCATAGGGAAGGGGCGGAAGGCCAGCTATCCCCCTGGCATCATGGAAGTCCTCCATGGGGCTGGGGTTGTGCACTCTCCCAGTGCCAGTCCCCAGTGGAATATGCTGCAAAGACAATACCCTGCTTTAGGGAAGATGGCGCTAGGGAAACCTCCCAGTCAGCCTGAGTCCTGGCATTGAAAATGTGGGAAGATGGGGTTGTAAGTACATGCAAAGGAGCAGAGATTGTAAAAGAGCAAAATCAATGTCCAAGTGTTGGCTGTGCAGCCCCGCTTTGTTTCAGGGCCTTGGCGTTTAACAAAACACTGGTGGACAAATCAGTTTCCTTTCTCTAGTCCCTGCTCTACAATAACAGACCTTTTTCACTTACTCCCCGGGCTGGTCTTAGTTTCCATCAGCATGAGACACAACTTAGACATGCAGACGCTCACAGACAACTGCTGGCTGCATGGGTTTATCAGACACAGACCTGCTCTGCTCCAGAGCTACAGGGCCTGATTCTCATCTCCCACACACAAGTGCGGCCTTCCATTCACCACAGTGACGTTATTCCTGATTCCCACCATTGTGAGATCAGAATCAGGACTGTGGGTTTAGAACCCAGTCACTTGTCCTAAGAGTTCATACACCAGTTACAGCAACGTACCCCATCCAGAACTATTCCTACTTAATCTCAGGTTTGAGGGAAGTGGAATTTTTGAAGGTCTCGGGTTTGTCTCCAAATATCTCAGGATTTGGGGGAGGAAGCAGGTCCCACAGCCATGGGCTCACTGCAGGTGCTCTGACTGCAGCACATGGAGGCGAATCACAAGTTAGGGAAATCACAAGGAATGCAAGTTTTTCATTCTTGAACCCATCGTTTTCCAGATCCACTTACAATGCGGGGATGAAATTACTCTCATGATTTAAAAAATAAACTGAAATGTATCTGGTGCCAATAATCTTTTCAGATGGAAGAAAGAAACCCAGGAGGGGGAGTCTGTGGTCAGCAAAGCCTCCTTAAATACAAAACACTTAAGGCACAAGCTCTTTTTAAGCTTCAGGACATGCTCTTGAATAGCCATTGCAATGGAAGATGAGGCTTCCACACAAACAGAATCCATCCTTTCCCAGCGCTTCCCACTGTTTCATCTGTGCTGCAGTTGGAGCGCTGACCCTTCTATGAGTCTCTTCTGCAGGAACAGGCAGAGAGTTGGAATCCCTTACTGTACCTTCAGCTGAGCCAACTCCCCTGTAAACAGCCAATCAGCAAACTCGTGACTGCAACAGGAGCCGACCCAGAATTCTCCAGTGTATTTCAGGAGAATGACACCTTAAACACAGGCTGAGTTTCCTCCAAACTCTGTTGGGACAAAAGGCTTGTTCCGTCTGAGAAAAATCATGGAAGCTTTGCGGTCTTCTGAGCAATGCTAAATTAGCATGCAATATGAAGGCAGAATCCCAACGCATCCCAGTATGGTCCTGGTTAGTTACGAAATGAAACTCTTCTTGTAGGAAAGAGGTTCATCAAAGTCACTGTAACTTGGCCATTTTTTTTCCCCTTCAAATGAGGAAATGCAGAGTGCAATGACGGAGATCAAAACCAGATAGTCCCATGGCCAGAACTGATTACAGATAGAGCGAGCGTAGAAGGAGGTGTTCCAAAAACTTAGTGTCAGGTTCACTGTCAGATGATGTGAGCCTTGGTAACGAATCTGTTTCCACGCATCTGACACACAATGAACACACCCTTGGATTGCAGCTGCCATTTGTTTGAACTGGAACTGCAGGGAAGGCAGCCACGCCAATAGAGAGAAGGGGAGAAAGTGACTGAGTTGTTGTGTATATAGGGCCTTATTCCAGTGCCTACTGAAGTCAACGGAACGGCTAATATTAATTTGAATGGCTTTGGAGCAGGTCAATACTAAGAAACTGTGTATCTTGACATGTATTTATAGCGAGATTTGCCTGTGATAGTTGGGTCACGCTAAATAGCAATTGAAAATGCTGCAATACAGGATGGCAGTACATGCAAAGCTTTTCATGAAAATTAGGTGGTATTGTAATTCTTGTTCGTTTGTTTTACCTAACTTTTTAGGTTGTCAGGAAGTTGTGTTCTGTTGTGATCTGCCAGGAAACATCAGCTACTGCACAAATATAGACATGCTGGTTTCCTGAATGAGCCGCCTTTCAATGTCATTCATAGGTCCCTGGGCCTGATTCCAATCTCACTTGCAGCAGTTTTACACTGGTGTAATTCTGCTGGGTTCACTGGAGCCACTCTGGATTTACACTGGGAGGAGAATCTGTCAGTCTCAAGCACTTAATTTTACAGAAATCTCAGAGTTCTAACAGTTTTTTTCCAAGAGAATATTAAAACGTGCATGATCCCGACTTAACCCATCAGACAGCAGAAATGCTGTCAAGAAATACATCCAGGGATGGACGTGATAGACCTGACTTAGCTCTGCAGAGTGAAAACTCCTCCATTCCTGTTGTTTCTGTAGTTTTAAATAAAAAATGTTCAGTGGAAAAACGTAAGCTGTTAATTTATACTCCTAGAAACCTACCGGCCCTGTTACCGCTCATGTTTTAGTTCATTTTCCTGATCAAGCTTATATTGTAAGAGGTGAATGTGCAAAGTGATGTTGGAGTTCAAGTGGTGCAGTCCGTACTCTTTCATGGCTTATATTTAGGCCCAGTCCTGATCCTGTGCGCTCCCTGTGGATCCACTTGTTCTTTAATGTTTCAGGCTCAGTGATATTCACTGTACCCCTTTATCATATCAGGACTTTTTGTTTAGAGTTAGACTGACCCCTCCATGCTGAAATCCACAAGGAGGGAATACGAGGGAGGAAGATCCCTGTAAGGACCCCTTTGCAGCGCTTCCGCTAACATCACTCAGGGGAACAAATCTGGTCCACACCATGGAATGAGCCACCTATGGTTCTGCCTCGAAACTGTGCAGAACTTCTAGGATGCGTGCATCGCCCAGGGGCTCAGCAGGAGCCATCCACATGGAGGGTTGGCGTCTGGCTGGTGGCACCACAACCTCCCGCTCCCTGTCTGTGTGGTCCAGTGGAGCCAGAACACTTGACCCACCCCTTTACCGAAGGGTTCCCCAGTGCCAACAGCTTATGGGGCAAAGGAAATAAAGCCTGGGGCTGTGATATTGTCCCTAGGGAATGATGTTGGCAGATGATGTGCATAGACACTGACTCCATGGGTACTCCAGGCCTGGAGCACCCACGGAGAAAAATTAGTGGAGGCTGAGCACCCACCAGCAGCTCCCCGTGGCCCCGCCCCAGCTCACCTCTGCCTCCTCCACGAGTGTGCTGCCACGCCCTGCTTCTCCCCCCTCCCTCCCAGCGCTTGTGCCGTGAAACAGCTGTTTCGCGAGACAGGGAGGGAAGGGGGAAAAGGGGGAACACAGCAAGCTGGGGGAAGAGGCGGGGTTGATGCAGGGATTTGGGGAAGGGGTTGGAGTGGGGGCGGGGCCAGGGGCAGGGGGCACAAGCATCCACCGGCAACAGAGTAAGTTGGCGCCTATGATGATGTGGCACCCACCAACCCCAGGTCAGCCCTGCACCCTTCTAGTCTGGGCCTGCACCGATCCTTACCCCACAGAGCAGGCTCCCATAAACAGGTGGTGGAATGGTGCTGTGGAGACTGCCAGCCCCCAGTTCCCTTCCAAGCAGGCAGGGAGATCCATGAGCAGAGATGCCCACCCTGCACACTTGGGGGGAAATTATCTAGGCCTGAACTTGCCAGCCAGCCCCCTGGCCTCTCCTAAAACATAAACACCAGATGCTCAATTCAGCATTCCTTGGGCACTACGATGGTGCCAAAACAAGGCATCTTTCATTAGCCCCATCCCAGCCCCTCTGGTGTACACGGCAAGTCTCAAGCAGCGGGCAGGGTTGGTGCACTCTGGAAATCCCTAGCCCACAAATAGGTCCTCTGGGGGCCATCACAAGCTGGCAGAATTTAGATCAGCCTTAGTGCAGGGTATGGTCATCTTTGCTCCACTTCTTAGTCTCCCCTCCCTCAGCCTGGCATTGAGAGAAACTTGACCAAACTCAAGGATCAGATCCTAAAGAGGTTTGACTGTACCAGGAATGTAAAATCAAACCCATTGGGCATGATCCTTAGCTAGTCTGAAGCAGTTTATACAAGCCCAGGATCTGGCTTTTAGTCTTATCCTTTCTCAAGAGAGAGGTGAAAATGAGCAAAGGCAACGTGTTACAGGTGTAAAAGTCAACATAACAACATTCATGTTTGTTACAGTGAAACGGGGAGGGTCTGCTTAGAAACAGCATCTGACATTTTTTGTGGACTATTTTTGTGGGAATGAAGCAGGTTCATGCTAGAAGAGATATTAGCATATAATGTTAATGGGAGCTTTGCCAGAGCAAGGAATGCAGGACTGGGCCCCCAGTTCCACTCTGTGCTCTCACACCTGGTATGTGGTTCACATAGGAGCATAAGGCGAAGAGACTAATTGCAGCAAAATACAGTTACAAAAATTCCAGAGCAAAGGAATCTTGCTATCACTGGGCACATCTGATGACTGTGTCACTTCTGGTTCATGCTGGTATTTTTCTGTTGAAGGTACTAAATACTTTGTGTCCTTTGCAAGATACTCCTCTGACACTGGTGTAAATCAGGAGAAGCTCCTTTGACATCTGTCAAGATTTGATGGGGTAAGAGAAAAATCTGGCTGTTCTGTCACTAATTTGAGTCAAGAGACTCAACACCAAGAACTGGACATATGCTCAGTATTTCACTACTGCAATTTATGTTATGGCCACTTTAGCAGTGAAACATGAGTTTCATGTGTCCAACTTGGACACACTTATGATTACAAATCTTAGCAAGGATGTAAGACTTCAGAGGCTTTTTATTTTTTAAACACTTAAACAACCAGCTCTAACCTCGCTCCTGCCTCTCCCAGTATCTTCAGGCTCACAAAACCACAGGTTTCATTTCTTTTTTGGTATAACTGTGTCTGCATGAGGGTTTTTGCTGGAATAAAAAAAGTCACAAAATAATCCCACCCCAGTGGACATTAGTTGGGGATTGGTCCAGCTTTGAGCAGGGGTTGGACTAGATGACCTCCTGAGGTCCCTTCCAACCCTGCTATTCCATGATTTCTCCCGAGAAAAAAAAAGTTTAATCACTATGGTGGTTTCTGAACTAACTATACATAAGGTATTCAAGTTCCTTGCTCAGTTTCACTAATCGCATTTAAAGCAGATATACAGCAATTGTAACTAACTATGACTAATGAAAAGTACACCTGTAACAAGAACTACTCTACTTTTGACGAATACCCTAGTGCAGAGGCGCTCAATCTTTCCAGACAACTGTCCCTCTTCCAGGAGTCTGATTTGTCTTACGTACCCGCAACTTTCACCTCACTTAAAAACTACTTGCTTACAAAATCAGACATAAAAATACAAAAATGTCACAGCTCACTATTACTGAAACATTGCTGACTTTCTCATTTTTACCATATAATTATAAATCAATTGGAATACAAATAGGGTACTTACATTTCAGTGTATAGCAGATAGCACAGTATAAAATTTTAGTGTTGTACTGACTTTGCTAGTGCTTTTTATGTAGCCTCTTGTAAAACTAGACAAGTATCTAGATGAGTTGATGTAAGACCTCTGCGTTCCCCTTGTTGAGAACCACTGCCCTAGAGCCATCTGGTAAAACAATTTTTTTCCCCTAGGGACCTCAACTTGGCCTCTGATCTTGCACATGCAATACTGCAGGCCAAAGTGTTCTAATTTAGCTTTCTGTCAAAACTCTAATGGCAAAGCAGGTAACTAGACAATTAACTCTAACCATTGCCGCCTATGGCTGATCGTGCTCATGAAACTGCATTTGCAATTACCAGTGGGTGCAGGATTCGAGGCTGTCTTTGAAAAAGTGGCCTGCAAAGTGTTAAGGCAGCATGAGCGGAACTGCAAACTTAAGTCATCAGCACACAGAAGGGGCAGCCTTGGCAGCAGGAGTGAAAGCTGTCCTCCCAGCACCTTGCCAATGCGTCTCACTCCTGAACAGGGGTGACCACCTCTTGGTCTGGTTCAGTATCCACGCTCGTTCGGGCTTCGGCCTGCTTACCAAAACAGCTAAGAAGGCTGCCAGCTGGAAGGTGGCTTTTGTGATTGGATTAATTTCATGTAGGCCAGTGGATAATAACAACTTTCAGTCGCTACCAACTTGGGCTGCACTGCAATCTCCCAACTGTTTCATTGCCAGTTTTCAGAAACCCTGGGCCTTGCTACACTGTTTTCGAGACTGAAATGAAAGGGGCAGGGGGGAGGGCGAAAGGCATAACTTGAAGGTTTAACATGTGCTGTGGCCCAATTCTGAAGTCCTCAAGCAGGATGAACTCCCATTCCAGTTAGCACTGGGAGCTTTGCCCATATAAGGGCAGCAGACTCATTTGGGGAAAGGAGGAGGAAATAATGCTGTGGCCAGCTGATGTGAGAAGAAGAATGACATTTGTTTAAGTTTCCTGCAAGCTCGTAGTGTTAGAATAAATCCTGGTAGAGACGGAGTACTGTGCAATGGGCCGAAGGTGCACAAACACCGACATTGCATGAAAAGAGAAACAACTGCTACACCCATTTCCCCAAATTCAATCCCTTCCCAAGCAGAACCTCCCATAGCCTGATATGGGAGAAGAGTTGACACCCTCCTGAACAGGGCCGGCTGTAGACCGATTCCCCCAATTCCCAGAATCGGGCCCCGCAGCTTCTGGAAGAGAGGCCCTGCAAGGTAAGGCCCTGGAAGACAACTGCTGCCGAGGAAGGACCCTCCGCCGAAGTGCCGCCGAAGATAGCGGCAACTGATTGAGCTGCTGCCGAATTGCCACCGCTGTCTTCAGCGGCAACTCTTTACATTTGGGCCCCGCATATCCCAAAGCCGGCCCTGCTCCTGAAGCCCACAAGGTACTTTGTCAATCTATTAGCCTGGTAGATGCTCAGACCTTATGGTAATGGGCACCAGTACAAAATCCTTAAACAGAGAGAATTGGGAAGTATGATGGCATAAATAAGGGTTTCATTTTAAATGGCTGGGTTTCATCATACTCATACTTAGAAAGTACAAAAACAGACCAGTTTCACCCAACCAATTTAAGCCATTTAAATAACTCAGGATAATTAAGTCCACAACTGATTGCAAAGAGTTACAAAGGGATCTCATTAAACTGGATGACTGGCAAGAAAATGGACGATGAAATTCTACGTTGATAAGTGCAAAGTAACACACGTTGGAAAATATCCTAACTCTACAAACAAAACGATGGGATCTAACTTAGCTGCTACTGCTCAAGGAAAAGATCTTGGAGTCATCATGGAAAGTTCTCCGATGTGTGTACAGTGTGCAGCATCAGTCAAAAAATCTAACCAAATGTTAGGAACCATAAGTAAAGGGACACATAAGAGAGAAAATACTAATTCTGCTTAATAAATCCATGGTATGCCCACCCTTTGAATACTGCATGCAATTCTGGTCATCCCATCTCAAAAAAGGTATATGAGAATCAGAAAAAGTACAGAGAAGGACAACAAAAATGATTAGGGGTATGGAACAGCTTTCATGTGAGAACAGATTAAAAAGACTGGAACCTTGCAGCTTAGAAAAGAGATGATTAAGAAGGGATCAAACAGAGGTCTATGAAATCTTGACTGGTGTGAAGGAAGTGTTATTAACACCTTTATATAACACAAGAACCAGGGGGCACCAAATGAAATTAATAGGCAGCAGGTTTAAAACAAACATAAGGAAGTACTGCTTCACACAACTTGTTGCCAGGGTGTGTTGTGAAGGCCAAAAGTATAACTGGGTTCAGGAAAAAATTAGATAAGTTCCTGGAGGATAGGTCCATCAATGGCTATTAGCCAAGATGGTTAAGGATACAACCCCATGCTCTGCGTGCCCCTAAGCCTCTGACTGCCAGAAGCTGGGTCAGGTCAACCCAGGATGGATCACACGATAATTGCCTTGTTCTGTTCATTCCCTCTGATGCACCTGGCATTGGCCTCTGACAGGATACTGGGCTAGATGGACCACTGGGCTGACCCAATATGGCCATTCTTATTTAAAAGCTAGAGGGAAAACTGTATCCAAGGAATTACTGCTATTCTGTAACTTGTTCATGGGGAAGCCAAAAGTCAGCAAGACTGTCATTTAAAAACCGGAGACCTTTATACTATTTATCCATGCAGCCATTTATGCCACCCTCACCACAGCAGTGAGCGTGCCTTGCACCTGCTACACTATGGATACAGCCGAAACTGCAACAGATATTAGGTGTTCTGCTTGTTCATGTTGGGCAGCCACTCTCAGCATCGGGTACATCCCAGCTGCTGGATGACTGCGGTGCCCCATATGTTTTCCTGTTCAGGTTTCAAACTAACCCGTCCATGTTTGCATTCGGCAGGGAGCTTTGGGGGTACTCAGCTGGCAGAAGGTGACAGCATCTTCCAGTGCCACCCAGGAGACCAAGGGCCCTAAAAGGCGCCCGTTTGGGCCGGCTTCTAGCCTCGCTGGGAGTGAAAGCAGAGTGAGCAGATCTCACTGGAGCTGAAGTGAGTTCTCCTTTCCCCCTTCTGAGCAGCCCATCATCCATCAACAACAATCTTCTCACCCTCCACTTTCCGGGCCAAATGCCATCGCATACCAAAAACGAAGAAGAAGAAAAAAAGTCTTCAGGCCAAGCCAGGCCCCAGTGAGAGCTGCCTCTGTTCTCCCCTGTTCCCTTTCAGCCGCCAGCCCGGGGGGAGGGAGGGACAAGGAGCGGACTCTCTTTCCCCCTCTCCATCCTGTTCTCCGGAGTTTGTTTTTTAAGAACTGCAGAGCTCTGGGCTGCGCTTTCCCCTGGGAAACTCCCAGGGGCTGGGGGCAGAGCTGCAAAAACAACAAAAAAGGCTCAACAGTTTGTGCAGCCCAAGGAACTCTGCAGATTGCAACACATGCAGCTGGGGGGGGCGGCGGATTGAGGCTGAAAACTCAGGCTCCTGGGGAGCCTCTTCCCGTCCACCCTGGGGGAGGGAGACTCTTCGCCTCCCCCCCCTTGCCCTCTCCTCCCCCCGGGGGCTGCTACTTTTCAGGGCTCCCCCCGCTCTGGAAAGTGGGGGGATGTCGAGGCGGCTCCCGCACCCCCCCCCCCAAGTGACTCACCTCCTCGTCCATGGCCGGAGCCCGCTGGCGTCCCCTCCTCGCCGCGAGTCACGGGCTCGTCCCCGGCAGCAGCCCCGCGGCTGGTGCAGACGCCGGCTCCGGGCGCTCAAACATGCCGGGCCGGGGGGGTCCGCATCCGCCTGCCCGGGGAGCGGGACCTGCAGCCAGGCTGGCCCCGGCGCCTTCCCTCCTCCTCGCGCCGCTTCGCAGCAACTTCGCGGCAGCCGCAGCCAGTCGGGTTTCCGGGGGCTGGAGCCGCTCGCTCCGGCAGCGGGAGCCCAGGAGGAGGCGGGGTCCTGGGAACCGGGAACCCCTCCCTGCGCTCCCCACCGCCGCCTGCAGACCCAGCCTGCTGCGCCCCACCCGGCTCCTTGCCCTGCCTGCGGGGGGCGGGACCCCGCTGTGCTGGGGGGGCCGAGCCCAGGGCTGACGGGGGGCGATGCCAGGGCGAGGGTTGCCCCCCAGGAGCAGCAGAGCTTGGCCCCTTTGCTCCTCCCCTCCTAAGGGACAAGCCGAGCTGCCCCTGGCCTTCCCCTTTGGCCCTGTGTCCTGACGCTCTGAGCCCCCAAGCCCCAGCTCGCTCAGCTTGGAAGCTCCTTGGGGCAGAGACCTGGCTAGCTGTGTGTGTGCAGACTACGCCTAGCCCAAAGGGGTCCTGGACCCTGATGGCCTCTCCTAGGAGCTACCCCAATGCACACAATAACTATAGAATCACAGATTAGGGTTGGAAGGGCCCTCAGGAGGTATCTAGTCCAACCCCCTGCTCAAAGCAGGACCAATCCCCAACTATATCATCCCAGCCAGGGCTTTGTCAAGCCGGGCCTTAAAAACCTCTAAGGATGGAGATTCCACCACCTCCCTAGGTAACGCATTCCAGTGCTTCACCACCCTCCTAGTGAAATAGGAAATCTTCACTGTCTCTTCTCCATCCCCATCCCGATCGGCCTCACTGTGCCCAGCAGGAGAGGACCTGGGAAAAGGATCTGCACCATCTTTGCGAAGTGAGGTGTAACCAGGTGTGGCTGTTCCTGACCCCAGGGGAAATGGCTTGAGTAGGAGACAACTCCTCCCTCGCCCTCAAAGAATTGGCTTGCAAAATGTTATGTACCAAAGTGTAGTCCAGTGGGGCCCCAATCCTGGTGGGTGCTGCTAGGAGACACTGGGTGTCAACAAGTACAGCTGACTTTAGGAATTGTGGAGCCCGATTCAAATAGTTTCGATGGGGCCCTGGCAGGGATGACTCACCCGGCGGCGCTCCAGGTCTTCGCTCCAAGTCTTCCACGGCACCGAAGAACCTGCTGCCGAAGACTCGGAGCACTGCTAGGTGAGTAAAAATTAAAAAGGTGCCTAAGTTAGGTGCTCTTCTTTAGGGTGCAGGGCCCTCTTAGGTGTGGGCGTTGGGCCCTCTTAGGCATGGGTCCCAATTCAGGGGAATCAGGGAATCGGCCAAAGCCGTCCCTGTCAACAAGTTGTGTCTGGTTGCATCTGCTCCATACTGGTGCACAATATTCATCCGCCTACTGTCCAGGTGCCAGTGCAGATGTTCGCAACACTGATGCCGATGCACCCTAGGTTGTGCCTGCGAGTTTCTGAACGATGTGGGCTCTTGTTTTTATCTTTACAGCAATGATAATTGCCATTCCAAAGCCTGGGAAGCCCACAGATGAAGCGGGAAGCTATAGGCCAGAGGTCAGCAACCTTTCAGCATTGGTGTGCCAAGTCTTCATGTATACACTCTAATTTAAGGCTTCGCGTGCCGGTAATACATTTTAATGTTTTTTAGAAGGTCTCTCTGTAAGTCCATAATATATAACCAAACTACTGTTATATGTAAAGTAAACAAGGTTTTCAAAATGTTTCAGAAGCTTTATTTCAGTGGTAGGCTGAGCGTCTCCGCCCGCCCCCGATCTGGGATTTCAGCTGCCAGTTCCTGCCAGCTGGAGTCTCAGCCTGCTGCTGGCCTAGGGAAAGGAACCCCAAGCCAGCAGCGGGTGCTGAGTGAGACCAGTGGTGGGACCTCGGCTGGCAAGGGGCCAGCAGCGGGAACCCCAGAGCGGCGGCTGGCTGAGCCGCTCAGCCTGCCGCGTGTGCCATCAAAAATCGGCTCGTGTGCCACCTTTGGCATGCATGCCGTAGGTTGCTGACCCCTGCTATAAGCTGATTTCTCCACTGTGCATGACCTGTACACTTCTTGAGCATATCATCCTCAAAAGAATATGCCCTTTTACTGAGCCAGTTATCTCTGTCCAACAGGCAGACTTCAGGCCAAAACATATTTGTTGTGACCATGTTCTGGCACTCACTGCCACACTGAGGCTGGCTATCAGAAAAACCTAAACTCTGGTGCAGTATTTGTCAACCTGTCATCTGTGTATGATACTGTCTGGATTAAGAGCCTGATGCTGAAACTTGCAAGAATTATATCTTGCTACCAAACACTTTGCCTGCTTTGACCCATGCTTAGTAACAGACAGATTAATAAAACCAGCTCACCGTGTACCATAAACAATGGGCTACCACAAGGTTCTGTACTCCCACCAACCCTTTTTAATATTTACATAAGTGACATGCCTCCAACTAAATCACTTACATTTGGATATGCAGATGGTCTTGCCAGGACAATCCAAGCACCAAACTTCCATGACATTGAGCAGTGGCTCTCAAACTTTTGTATTGGTGACCCCTTTCACATAGCAAGCCTCTGAGTGCAACCCTCCTTACAAATTAAAACTACTTTTTTATATATTTAACACCATTATAAATTCTGGAGGCAAAGCAGGGTTTGGGGTGGAGATTGACACCTTGCGACCCCCCATGTAATAACCTCGCGACCCCCTGAGGGGTCCCAACCCCCAGTTTGAGAACCTCTGAGATTGAGGAAGCATTAATGGACGACCTCCGAATTATGGAACAATGCTTCCAGAAATGGAGGTTCAAACCAAACCCTGGAAAAACAATAGTAAATGCATTTGTTCTTGATAATAGGAGTGCCAAAACCACACTGAACATAGCTTGTGGTGGTAAAAATGTGCAACGTGATGATACCCCAGAGGGAAACCTCACCTTCCATGATCACCTTGAGAAGATAGCTGCAAAGACAAAAACAGATGGGTTAATGGAGGCATGATGTGCAGGGTTACAGAGGGAGTTACTGTCAGAGCCAGGTCAGAGATGAGGGGATCCTGAATCTCATCAACCCTCATCGATCCTATCTCCCTGTTGTAGGTAACCCCCTATTAATACCCTTTTAATACTCCTTAGCTTGAGTGCAAAGCCCAAGGTTACCAGTATATGAAAATAGGGACTAAGCATTTCAGAACAGGTCCATATAGACCCTTTAAAGATCTGGTATCTTTTTCTTTCCTATTTTTATAGTAATTTTTTCATGGTCAAATGACACTAGGGTCAAAAAACCCTATTTTTAATTCAGGAAAATTCAGTTCATTTCAGTCCTGTGTATGCTTTCCCCAATGAGCGGCTGCAGAAGGTGCAGGAAGAAAGTTTACAATCTGTGGAATAAAAGAAAAATATTCAGAAAAATGACAAAGAGATTGAAGTTGGACAGACCAAAAAGATTTCCCCAAGACTGGTGAAATCCCTTTTGCTTTCTGGAGATCAGCCATGCTTCCATCTGACATGACAGCTCATTTTAATATAAGCTCTTGAATTTTTAGTTTCTTGAAATATTTCAGATAAAAATATTCATACGTGATTTGTCACCATTCATCAGTTTGGTTCCTTAGTTGTGTAACAGGAAACTGCTTACTGGCTGCGTCACTGACCCTACTGGTGTTCTGCAGGCCATTCTCCCCTATCCTTGGGAAAGTTGTAATCCTGGCTCCTCGGGTACGCAACCAGCCAACCAACTTATGCTGCAAGAATCAGCGTCCAGGTATAGTCATGAAACGAGCTACTTCGGTAAGACAGACACAATGCCAGCCTTCATCACCCGCTTGTTACATCTTCAGCCAAGTACCTTCATGCTTTCTCCCAGGCTGCTCCTCATGCTTCAGAGGAGCTCCCCATAAACACCACAGAGCTACCTTATTGTCTTCCTTCAAATCCCTTCTTAAAACCCTCCTTTTCCATGATGCCTACATAACACTTGACAATGGTGAGGCAGCTGGTGTGCTGAGACCTCTGCCTATCCTGCTAACCAAGATTGCCTCCTCGTTTCCTGGTACTCCCCGGTCTGTCTGTCTGTCTCCACCTGTTGTCTCATCTTACACTGAGGCTATGTCTGCACTGCACTTTTGTCGGTCAGAAGTGAAAAAACACTCGGGGGTAGTTTTATTTTGCTGGTAGGAAAGCTCTTTCCTGCTGCTGGAAGGTATGCAGTGTAGACATGGCCTTAGCCCTGGTCTACACTGGGGGAGATCGATCTAAATTATGCAACTTCAGCTACGTGACTAATGTAGCTAAAGTCAACGTACTTAGATCAACTTACCGTGGTGTCTTCACCGCGGTAAGTCAACTGCTGCCGCTCCCCCGTTGACACTGCCTGCGCCTCTCGCAGAGCTGGAGTACAGGAGTCGATGGGAGAGCACTCGGCGATCTATTTATCGCATCTAGACGCGATAAATCGATCCCCGCTGGATCAATTGCTGCCTGCCAATCCGGCAGGTAGCGTAGACATGGATTGGAAGACATGGATTGGAAGCTCTTTGGGCAGGGACCACCTTTTTGTTACATGTGTACAGTGCCTGACACAATGGTTCTGGTGCATGACTGGGGCTCCTGCGCAATGCAGCAATACAAATAATAATTAAGCAATAATGTAGTGGAAGGTGGCTTCTAATTATTATAACCTTAGCTTGCAGTTGGGCAAGGTTCTGACATCTCTGATGTAAAAGCTTTGTTATACAGACTATTTTAATGGTTTATTTCAAGTGCTTTCCTTTCAGTG
Organism: Gopherus evgoodei; assembly: GCF_007399415.2. Lineage (NCBI taxonomy): Eukaryota > Metazoa > Chordata > Testudines > Testudinidae > Gopherus > Gopherus evgoodei. The sequence continues at coordinate 7,765,848 of NC_044331.1, forward strand.
CAGACAGGGAAACCGTGCAAAGAAAATGTGATACCACTGCAGACATTGCTACAGTGAAGTCTTATGAAGATGCACTTGGTGTGTCCATTTCAGGGCTTAAAATTCCAGGGCTTTCATACATCCTTCACAACATGCACTACTCAAAGATCTGACCAAAAAACTATGGGCTGCCATTGTAATTCATAGTTGTAACAATGTGTGGGTTAACTCAGTGTTGAATAATCTCAGACTGGAGCTGGCTCAGGTCCGTGGAACTGTTGTCTTACTTGAATCTTCCTAACCATGACAGCAGTGATTCAACTGGAAAGTTAGAACAATCCCAACTCACCTACAATTTTCTCTATTTGGAGGATGATAGAAAGCCAATAAACTGCATGCACGAAATGCTGAGCAGCCAGTTTCACCCATGCTGCTATTGTGCCAATAAATAAATACATAAATCCACCAAATGCCTTACAAGAAAAGTGGAGTTTAACACTCTCTGCTTAACTGACAGCTCTGCAGGGAAAAAGGCACCCAATAGCTCCTATGCCAGAGTTTTAGACTGGGAAGGGAAGTGCTCTCTGCCCTTTACATTTCCAGACTATTGTCCCATTCATTGATAGACATGATGTAAATGTTTCTTCAAGAAACCGAAATGCAGTTACAAGGGAGTATAATGAGTCTGTGCTGGGTGGGAGAGGGGAGGAAGGTGAGTCATGAAACCAAGGAAGTTAGTTTGCTGTGCTGATTTAACCCCTTCTATGACTTAGCATATAGAGTGCATTTTGTGCTTAGTAAAAGTCCAGTCTTGTATGGCACTGAGCACTTTCCACTCCCATTACATTCAGCTCTGCACTTTGCATGTGGGAGTCGGTACCTTGCAAACTTGTGCCATAGAAGGGCACCTGAGTGGCCACAAGACACAAGTCCCAAGGTTTGAATGAATGAAAATGGAATGTAGTGAGAATTCACACACAGCACCTGCCTCATGGGATACCTCTGTCATCTCACACAAGGGTTTAAATAGTGCATGTTAATTAATGACTCGTCTCTCTATATTACTCAATACTCATAGGTAACACAAGTCATATGATCATGAGTATGGAATTGGGAACACTTCCCGAAACATACAGCAGCGGTTTCTGATAAGTTTATCATTCCGACTATACTAGTACGCCTGTGTCAGATAGTCCACAACATGGGACTATCAGCATGGGCCAGATACTGCCCATGGAGTTCTGCAACACAGCGGCTATAGGGTGCATCGTCCACAGAGCTTCAGAGATGATGGGTTCCATCTTCATCTGAGCAGCCCTAGATGATCTAGTCTGTGCGGGCTGCCCAGCACCCCATGTGAAAGAGGACAGAATTACAAGCTGATCCATTTTAAACAAATTAGGGGCATCCCGTGAGCTGCTGGCAGGGAAAGAGGAAGGTTGTGATTAAGATACTTGGCTGGAATTCAGGAGATCTGCATCCAGTTCCCAGCTGTTCCATAGGATCAGTGTTTCATGATGGGAAAGTAACCACCAGGTTTACATTTGTAACATCTGCAGAGCAGGGTCCCCCTTTTTCATAGATTCCTAAAATTTAATGCCAGAAGAGCCCAGTCTGACCAGATGCATAACACAGCTCACCTGCATAAATTACATTTAGCTCTCCTCTGAGGAAGGCCAAGCCACCTTCTTCCCCATGCCCATTATCTAAATAAATACAGTTGTATTGATTATTAATATTGCCATAGTTCCTACCTTGTGTTGGCCACTGAGCATAGAGGAGAGCTTCGGCCCTATTCTGGCCAACTTACAATCCTAAATGACAGAGATCAGGGGAGGAGGGTTGGAAAGATGGTCTGTGATGCCAGGTTGGGTGGAGAGGGGTAAGTCACCAGGGGAAAGGCAGAGCTGAGAGGTAGAGAACCAGGAAAGGACAGTATCACAAAAGGCTTAAGGGATGTTGAGAAGAGAATGTGTGATTGGCGGTGTCCAAACCAGCAGGGAGGGAGAGGAGGATGAGGATGGAGTAGGGGGTGCAGCATGTGTATAGCGTATATAACGTGTGTCTGAATAGCAGGTATATGCAGTTTGCTTCTTATTGTGCAATTGCAGGTTCTCCAACCCCTAGAAATAGGCAGGAGCTGTTTTCCAATGTTCCCAGTTATAATGCCATTGGAATGCAATTCTGGTTGGTACTGCAAGAAGAAAACCCTCAAAGTGTAATGTGACATGAGCAACACTACCCAGCTAGCTCGGATCATATGATGCTGCAACAGGGATACTATTAACCAGGTATGTTTCTGCTCTCCGAAGCATCACTGTGAAGCCTAACTCTCTTCCTCTTTCCGTCAGCCTGGCCACCCTATAGCTCTCTATGCACACGGACAAATTCTGCTTTCAGTTACACCAGTGCAACCCCAGTGCAGTCAGTAGCGTTGCATCTGTGTAAACTGGAGGAGGGTTTGGCCCACAGAATATAACGTTTCACAAATGGAACCTTTCTTGCTTTTATACATGCAGGAATCTCCTTGATTTCAATGGGCACCAGGGATATAGGGAGGCTGAATATTCTATATCAATGGCTCTCAACCTTCCCAAACTACCATACCCCTTTCAGGATTTGTCTTGCTTGGCCCAAGTTTCTCCTCACCTAAAAATTACTTGCTTACAAAATCGGACATAAAAATACAAAAGTGTCACAGCTCATTGTTACTGAAACATTGTTGACGTTCTCATTTTTACCATATAATTATAAAATAAATCAATTGGAATATAAATATTGCACATACATTTCAGTGTCTAGTAAATAGAGCAGTATAAACAAAGCATTATCTATATGAACTTTTAGTTTGTACTGACTTCACTAGTGCTTTTTATGTAGCCTCTTGTAAAACTAGGCAAATGTGAGATGAGTTGCTGTACCCCCTGGGAGACCTCTGCATACGCCCAGCGTACTCCTGGTTGAGAACCACTGATCTATGTGGTCACTGGTATGGAGGTGTAGACCATAAATGTTCTGGCTAAACTAACAATTTAAATTGTCACCATTTAGCCTAATACACTGGGAACCCTGTAAGTAAAAAAGGGGTTAAATCAACATTTGGGTATAAATCAATATTCTCTTTTCTAATTTTCTTATACTTCCTTGCAATTCCATCTTTATTTATTCCATCACTCAGTGTCTGAGGTGCAGGTCAGCACCACCATAACCAAATTCAAGAAGTTGTTGTTCATTGTAAACTTTGATTTCAAAAGGAATTTTCCTCATTCAACCTCATTTCTAAGCTAAAATGAAGCAACAGCCTCAGTGCAGCCATGAAGACGATACCTCTGCTACACATATTGACCTGCAAAAGGCCCTAAAGTGTCAGGTCGTGGAAATCCTTTTTTAAATTTTGAAGGTCACTGATCCCGTAACTTTGTGATGGAGTTTTCCAGTGGTGAGTGTATAGAACTGCATGCCAAGAAACCTTACTATTGTTTCTGACTGCCAGAGGCACTGTGTTCAGAAATAATTCACGTACCCTGCTTCAAGTTCCCCATCTGTAAAACGGGGGTGACACGCCCTTGTAGTAGAAGGTCCTGTCTAATTATACACTATGATTGCTGCTGCCCATGTCATATTTCATTAGGCAGCCTATGAAATCAGATACTGAGCACGTGTCTACAAATATTATTGCTGTTTTCACAAGACATGACGCCATGGTGATAGGCCGATTGGAGATCACTGTCTGGTCCTGCACGTGCTGTAGTATACAGCCGCCTCTTGAGATTTTACCAATATATTTAGTTTGTGGTGTAAAAAGCAAGTACACAGGGTTTCACTGGAAATAAGTGATGCAGCAGGCAAGCAGAGTTGTGGGAAAGAGATCTTTACCAAGCATGAACAGAGGTTGGTTTTATATTCTGAGAAGGCTGCCTCTGTCCAGTAACAGCCTGGCCACCAGCTTGAGCACGTGAGCTCCTGTGGTCACACAAAACTAGATCCTTTCTGAAACCTGACTCTCTCTCTCCAGTTCCTCTCATATTTCCACAGACCAAAGGGCACCGCCCACTCAAAGACCTGGGTGCCCCTCAACTTCAAATATACTTAAAAGCTCAGTGCTAGAGGAGTTAAAGCACAGCTTCAGGTGGCATGACTCATTTTACCAGGGCCGGCATCTAATATGCTTTTTTGTTCTACTGAGCAGATCTGTGATACAGAAGGAAATACCTGCTCCCAGGGAAGTCAACAGCCGACTCCTATTGTCATCAGTAGGAGCAGGAGATAGCCTGCTGTGTCAGACTCCTTTCAGAGTTTCCTGGCTTCCATCAGTCTAAGTCTCAGCCGTTGTTGCTTTAAACATAAAATGTTGTTTTAATTTAGTTTTTCTGTCTTTGGAAGTCATCACACCCTCTCTCCATATCCTTCCTCTGCACAGGAGGTGGTTTTTCCTCTGACTCTCCTGTATTTCCTCACTCTGCTGTGTTTCTCTCTCCCCTAAAACCTTCATCGCTTCAGCCCTGTGCCTGTCTGCGGGGGGTGCCTTAGTCCCACATATGCTAAGCGCTGTTGAGCCCTTGTTTCTGAGCAGTGCACTGCCTGGGAGTGCATGCCAGGTCCCACATCATATGTAAATCCTCAAAGTCCTTGTCTGTGTGGCACTTTCCCAGGGTCAGAGGGCTGTATCTCCAGTAGTGAACGCTACTGAACACCAGCCATTGGCATTTTAACCACCATGCACCATGCTTGGAAGAGGTCTAGAAATCATATTGGCTAAAACCCTGGCAGCACATCTGTCTGTTCCAGAGCTGCTATTGCTGATGGAGCTGCACCAGAGGGAAATGTCTGGGAAAGAACCCTATTCAAACAGAGGTGGGGATGGGGTGTGCATTCTGTTTTCTGTAGAAGCTGGATGTATCCTGCTGGTGTCTCTACCATTGAGCTTGTCATAAACCGCAGCATTAGGCCAGTTAATCTGCGAGCAAATTCACAAAGGTGTAATTTCACATTCAAAGTATATCCCTGGATGGAGCGTGGCATGGATTGTTAGAGCAGTGAGTGCCAGCGTTCACCCTGTGCTTAAGGGTGCGAAACAAATTTCCTTTTCACAGGCTCATAATTTCCTGGGAAGCTTTGAGCTGAAATTTTCGATGCTTGTGTGATAGCGACCAACTTGGCCAACACACCAGGGATCTCCAGAGCTGAAAGCAAGAGTGCCCGTAGTTGAGCTAAAGATCCCACACACTTTAGGTGGGGCTGTAACAGACTCCTATCCTCTGCAGGTCAGCACAGAGGGGGCCTTGCAACTCTCTCACCAGTGGGTTACATTTGGGCTCTTCTCTAAATGCAGTATCGTTTTTAAGTTTGAGCAGAAATCCTGCGGCCAGGCAGAACCACATTCTCGCTGTGGTACAAAATGTTCTGCCCATGCTTTTCTGGCCAGAGCTGGAAAAAACCTACCAGAAATCTGAAACTTGACTGGTTCTTAATTGAGGAGTGTGAAATTGAAGATGAAGCCCATTCAAACAGGCTTTGTGGGTGTCTAGGACTTTCAAAGCCGAGGTGGGATTTCCAATGGAGCCTAAGGGAATTGGGTGTCCAGCCGCTTTGAAAAGCCCAGCCTTGGGACCTGATCCAGTGCCGGTGAACTTAATGGGAACCTTTCAATTGACCTCAGCCAGCACCAGAATAGGTCTCTGAGATCCAGCCCCTTGGGAACAGCGCAGTCTCTCTGATGAGTCTGACAGGCTGCTGTAGGGACAGCTTGCATGAGGCTTGCATAAGCCTCCCATGGAAACCGGCACAGCTAAGCAGTAGCCCCAGCTCAGCTACATGGCCCATAGGTGGACGTTTCTATTTTCTGTTCCTGGTCTTCTGTTTAAAGGTGCAGCTGTCCGTCGAGCATTGTGTACACCCGAAAACACACAGGATGTGGAATGTGACAGAGCTGCATGCTGCTGCTAGGGCTGTCATTTTTACATCTCCGGACTCTGTGTGGCTTTCAGCTGCATCCTTAACAATGCTATCTGGTCCAAATGCGACGTTTACCTCTCCAGCCGTGCATTCCCCCGTGTCGCACGTTAACTTTATTCGTATTTATTACAAACCACCACATGTAACTTTCCCTGGCGGGGAGGGGATGTGGAGGGGGATGGAGAAAAGACATTTACCAGAGCAACGTTAATCACATTGTCTCTGTGCAGCTATGGGAGACTCTCATTAAAGGCCGTGGTATATGAGCCTAGGTTATTATTACTGATTATGTGTCTTAAGAAAGCCTCATTGTATAAGACATTGTTTAAACACATGAAAACACAGCCCCAGCTTAGAGTTTAAGACACCGAGGGACACAGGATAGAATTAATATAGGATTGTTTTTCAATTGTATTTGAAATTGTTTACCAAAGTCTATGACGCTGCTTCTAGACCTCAGAAGGAAGCAGTGTTTCTAGTGGTTAGGAGTGTGTGGGGCAGGGTGGAACTGGACTCCTGGATTCTATTCCCAACTCAGCCACTGGCTCATCACATTTCTTGGGGCAAGTCACAGAGGGTCTGATCCTGCAAACACTTATGCATGTGAATAACTTTCCTTGCACAGAGACCTTTAATCCATACATATTACAGAAAGACCACAAAGGAGGGCAATTTCCTGGCCAGGAGATGTGGTGGTCATCCAGCAATGTTGAGGAGGCTGCGAAGAAGAAGAAGAAAGAAAAGTTTAAGCAATGTCAGAAAGCCAGAATGGTGGGAAGTTCTGAGGAATCCAAGCTGATAACCTTTTCTGCTTAATTCTCCATGCTGGAAAAATTCCTGATGAGTGGAGGAAGAGCGTGTTGGTCTCTCTTTTCATGCCTAAGGGCGTGGGTGGCAGGTATCACAGGCTGGGGGAGGCTGAGCCTCCCCAAACAGCCTGGCATGGCCCCACCCATGCTCTGCCCCCAGGAGTCCCTGTGAGTTCCCACTGTTTCGTGGCCCAGGCTGGGCTGGGGGCGGAGATGGCCTGTTGCCAGAACTTGGGGAGGCTAGGGCTTGTCCCCACTTGGCACTCTGGTTGGGGGTGCTGTGGTGACACTACCCACCCGATGCTCCAGGGTTGGGGTCGGGGTGTGTGTGCTGGGGATGCGGGTGCTGGGCTGGAGTGCCAGTGCTGCAGTGGGGCTCTGCTGCTCTGAGGTCCAGCGAGGGAGGGACAGAAGGGAAAGGGGAGAGGCTGGGCCTCGGGCGGAAGAGGAGGGGGCTAACCTCCCACAACTGCCGGTTCACCCACTGCCCCATACCTAACGGAAATGTGCAAAAATGCAGTCATCACATCAAGTGAATGAATCATATAATGAAATGGCTGGAGAGAATTTTTTAGAGAAGACTTCAAGAGGAGCTGGAGCATCATGAAGTGACAACCAGTTTGTGTTTATGCCAGGAAGGTCAATGATGGGTGCAGTGCTTGCACCTTGGATACTGCAGGAGAAGTGCAAGGAGAAACAGAAGGAATTGCACTTAGTTTTTGTGGATTTAGAGAAGGCTTATGTCAGAGTTCCTAGAGAATTGTTATGGTGGCACCTGTGGTCACACAACCTGCCAGATACATATGTTCAGACTCTCATGGAAATGTCCAAGGGTAGCACAATAGTAGCAAGAAGCAGCCATGGCTCCAGTGAGTCATTCACTGCCAGGGTAGATCTACAGGGAGGATCAGCCTATTGTGACCGTAATGGATACCTAGACGCAGGAGATTAGGAGAGAGGCTCCATGAAGCATGCTTTTCACTGATGCCTTTACATTGTGCCATGAGATAAATACTAACTGGAAGGGCATCTAGAATTATGGAGGGCTGCATTAGAAGCAAATCGCTTATGAATCAGCCAATAAAAACCATAATAGATCCAACGTTTTGTTGAAAGGGACAAGAAACCAATAAAACTAAATGGTATGGAGTAAAAGGCTGTGCAACAATTTAAATACCTCAGTTCAGTGTTGAGCCAGGGGAATGTGGCACAGATGTTGGAAGCCACATGAAGAGCCATTGGTGTAAGAGGAGGGAGTTGATGGGAATTCTCTGCGATAAGAATATTGCCAAGTACACTCAGCAGCAAAGTGTATGAGATCATGATTAGGCCAGCCATGACATACGGGTTGGAATGCTGGCCAGTGAGGAAGAGGGAAGAACAACTTCCTCAGACAGCCAAAATGAGAATTCTCAAGTGGGCGCTGGGTAAGACAAGAGCTGACACGTTACTGTGACCCACAGATGTTCAGTGAAATGGTATGAGCCATGATGCACCTAGCCCAATCACGGGAAAGCTGAAGGAGCATAGACTGAGATGGCTGGGTCATGTGAGACAACAAGATGCAGGCTATGTTGTCCAGAGAGTAGAAGAGCTAATAGTTACAGGACAAAGACCAGGAGAAAGACCAGAAGGAGTTGGATTGAGATGCTGAAGGAGAATACGAAGAAGGTTGGGTGTCAGCTTGGAAGATGCACATGACAAGAACGCTTGGAGATGAAGAACAAAAGCTGCTCAGAGATATAACTACTGTGTGATAGTCCTCTCACTGTAAAACCCTGGTGGAGACAACGCACCTATAGTTTTTACTACAGAGTAGATAGGCCTGGTCAGCACTAGACCCCTGCCTGTGGCTGATCTCACCTAGTTCATGTTGCAGTAAAACAACAGTGCCTGATCTCCACAAGACTTTTCCAGTGAGATAGCTAACACAACCTCTATCCCATGATAAAACACTTCCTTCACAAAAGTGAAGACAAAGCCCCAGAGGTGTTGAGTATTAATTTGCAAACATTAGTAAAGTGTTTTAAGTGCCTCATTTCAAAGGTGCTCTAGAAATGCAAAGTTTCCTCCTCCTCCGTATTCTGCTCACTAGCTGTCATAGATTATGAAGCCAGAGGGGAAGCTAATCTGACTTCTTACATGACACAGGCCTTGGCTGTGGAAGATCCACAGTTCTTGGGTTTAGATTCACAAGGCCTGGCTTGAGGGTGGGTGCCTCATAGCCAGAACTGCTGAATCATGCAGTAGTAGCAGTTAAGGATTGCTGGTGATTTGAGGCATGAGCTCCTGCGAAAAGGGACACAAATGGGGTAGTTATATAAAAACACCCTTTTCTCCAGCACATAAGAATATAAGAACGGTCATACTGGGTCAGACCAAAGGTCCATCTAGCCCAGTATCCTCTGACAGTGGCCAATGACAGGTGCCCCAGAGCAATGAACAGACAGGTTATCATCAAGTGATCCATGCCCTGTCAGCCAGTTCTAGCTTCTGGCAAACAGAGACTAGGGACACCATTCCTGCCCATCCTGGCCAGTAGCCATTGACACAGTTAGTTGTGTGGCTAGATCCCTGGGCTCTTGCTCCCATTTCCAGAAGGACTATATGGCAGGTCTTCGTGGTGAGAGAGAGATCTGTGCTCATTTGGGGCTAATCAGTGATGGTTTCACCATTGACCTCGATGGCAGGAGCTAGGATGGCTGAGAAAATGCATGGATGTGCAAAGGTTTATCCGCTCCGTTACCATGTTGATAAGAGGAGGTATTGTTCACCTTCCACACATATACTCCAAGGCACAAATTTGTCTGAGTGACTGTGGTGTGTCTATATCTATATTTGTGCATGAACTTTAATGTACTGTCTCCAACATATTTGGAAAATGCCAGGAAATGATTTAGATCCAGCAGGCCAGGAAGTTGGACTGGGAGTCAGGAGATCTGGGCTCTTCTGTCAGCATTGCCCCTGAACTGCAGTATGGGCTTGGGCAAGTCACTTCATCTCTGTTACTGAGTATCCGCATCAGAAACCCAGGCAACTTGGATGCCAGTGAAATGGCGGCTGTGCTGAGGAATATGAGCATGTTCCAAACCAGCATTCTGCTTTTCAGGTTTCATGTACAGGGTCTGTTAAAAATCATAGAATCGTAGCACTGGAAGGCACCTCGAGAGGCCATCTAGTCCAGTCCCCTGCACTCATGGCAGGACTAAGTATTATCTAGACCGGTGTTTCCCAAACTTGGGATGCCGCTTGTGCAGAGAAGGCCCCTGGCGGGCCGGGCCAGTGTGTTTACCTGCCCCATCCGCAGGTCCGGCCAATCGTGGCTCCCACTAGCCACAGTTCACCGCTTCAGGCCAATGGGAGCTGCTGGAAGTGGCGGCCAGTACATCCCTCGTCCCACGTCGCTTCCAGCAGTTCCCATAAGTCTGGAGCTGCAAATACGGCAGGTAAACAAACCAGCCCGGCTCACCAGGGGCTTTCTCTGCACAAGCAGTGGAACAAGTTTGGGAACCACTGATCTAGATCATCCCTGACAGGGGTTTGTCTAACCTGCTCTGAAAAATCTCCAGTGATGGAGATTCCACAACCTCCCTAGGCGATTCATTCCAGTGCTTAACCACCCTGACAGTAGGAAGTTTTTCCTAATTTCCAACCTAAACCTCCCTTGCTGCAATTTAAGCCCATTGCTTCTTGTCCTATCCTCAGAGGTTAAGGAGAACAATTTTTTAACCTCCTCCTTATTACAACCTTTTATGTACTGAAAATCGTTATCATGTCCCCCCTCAGTCTTCTCTTCTCCAAACTAAACAAACCAATTTTTTTCAATCTTCCCTCACAGGTCATGTTTTCTAGACCTTTAATCATTTTTGTTGCTCTTCTCTGGACTTTCTCCAGTTTGTCTACATCTTTCCTGAAATGTGACTCCCAGAACTAGATACAATACTCCAGCTGAGACCTTATCAGCACGGAGTAGAACAGAAGAATTACTTCTCGTGTCTTGCTTGCAACACTCCTGATGATACATCCCAGAATGATGTTCGTTTTTTTTGTAACAGTGTTACACTGTTGAGAGGGCATGTGCTTGGGGCAGCACTTTCCAAGGGGTGGCACTCCGGCTCCTTTTTGTGTGTGTGTGCTTGGGGCGCAAAAAGCTGGGAGCCGGCCCTGAGCGGAGGTGAGCTGCAGTGGTAGGGGGTGTGGGGAGGGCTGCAGGAAGTAACACTGGGGTGGGATGGCAGAGGAACTGCTCCCCCAAAGCTCATCTCTGCTCCACTGCCTCCTGCTCCCCAGAGAGTGCCGCCGCCGCTCCACTTCTCCCCACTCCCTCCCAGGCTTGCCGCAAAACAGCTGATTCGCGTGGCAAGCAGGGGAGGGAGGGGAAAGAAGTGGAGTGACGGCAGCACGCTCAGGGGAGCAAGCAAAGCGGAGGTGAGCTGCGGCATTGGGAGGTGCAGGGAGGGCCACAGGAAGTAACCTGGGGGGGTAGAGGAACCGCTCCCACCCCAGCTCACCTCCGCCTCCTCCCCCAAGTGCTCCTCTTCTCCCCACTTCCTCTCAGGCAAGCCTGGGAGGGAGGGGAAATGTGGCACACCTGGGGGAGGAGGCGGGGCCAGGGATTTGGGGAAGGGGTTGGAATGGGGCTGGGAAGGGATGGAGTTGGGGTGGGGCTGGGGGGGGACACAGGAAAATTTTTTTGCTTGGAGCAGCAAAAAACGTGGATCCGGCCCTGCTGTTGATTCATATTTAACTTGGGATCCGCTATGACCCCCCAGATCCCTTTCTGCAGTGCTCCTTCCTAGGCAGTCATTTCCCATTTTATATATATGCAAGTGATTGTTCCTTCCTAAGTGGAGTACTTTGCATTTGTCCCTACTGAATGTCATCCTGTTTATTTCAGACCATTTCTCCAGTTTGTCCAGTTGATTATTAATAAATAAATAATCCCCAAATGTCTGCAGTTTCTCAGTATTCAGAGCAATGAAGGAGTTAACCAAACTTCATGGGGGAGTGACTACAAGCAGAGAAGTAGTGAGGTCCCTTTGGCTAACCCCAGCTACAAGTGGAGGGTCTGAAAGCTGCTCCTATCTGTGTACAATCCAACGCATGCCAAAAGGGCCGGGCTTCACAGAAAAAAAGAACACTCACAAGAAAGGCCTTTCTGTATCAAAAACACTTTTACATGAGCCACTCAAAGCATTGTCCTTGGCTGTGAACATTACTACCAGCATTTGGTTTAGGAAATGCAGCCTCCAAAAATTAGCAAAGGAAGTGAGTGTGTTGCAGTTTGACAGTTCAGAGTCTGCGGTTAATTTTTCTCAATCTACAGTGTGTGCAATCCAGCATCCCAGCTCTCAGTCTCAGATGTTTAATTTTAGATGTACGGGTAGGTTTTTGAAATATATCTGTTAAAACCCTTCTTAACAAGGCGCTGAAAATAACAGCTCAGCAGGCTGAAATTTGCAATAGTAAAATGAAGCCAAAGATGTGCAACGTGACCCTTAAACACTATTGACAGGGAGAAACTTTGTCTCCACACTACAAGGATGATCTGTCAAGGTTATCAGGTGATATAATGGTGGGAGGCTACAAGATGTGTGGGGGAAGTGAGGGTGCTTTGCCACTGTGCAGACTTGCAGATACAGCTTGATTTACATGGAGCTTCATCATGAGCTTGCTAGGCCAAAGAGCTTCAATGTGTTTTGCAGGAATGAATCTCCTGGAAAGGTTACACCACACTTTACTGCCCTGGTGTTTTAAGTTGAAGCTAGCTGGCCTGATGGCACATGCCAGGAACTTGTGACCCAGCTGAGCCAGTGGGCTGCACTGCACTGGATGCTTGCCTGGCTGCCAGGAGACTTGGTTTTATTTCCAATTCTGCGAATGTCCTGAGGTGACTCATTTCCCACCTCTGGGCCACTTCTCACCCTTCATCTGTCTTGTGTAAGCTCTTTGGGACAAGGAATGTGTTTGAACAGGGTCCTGAGCTTGGTTGGGGCCTCTGGGTGCTACTGTTGTATAAATAATAATTATGGCAGCCATCCTGGTTTCTTTGAAGTATTAGGGGCCAGGACTATCTAAGACTATCTTGTCTTCACTGCCAAGTTAACCCTTCTCAAGTTAGACTCGCTCGAATGAGAGCCACCATAGTGTGGCATAACACTGGAGCTGCCCAGAGTTAACAGCTGCTCAGTTATGCCTGGACCCCCAATGGGTCGAACAGCTCAGGTTAAGGGGTTTTGTCTGAGGACGGGAACCGGGTGAGGGGCAGCAGTCGAGTTATCTCTGCAGTGAAGACGAGCTTGAGAGACAAGGTACAGTAGTGGGTGACACAAAGGGAGGGGAGACATGGGTATTGCTGCCTGCACAGCACCTCCAGTTGGCCACAGGGCTTTTGTAAAAATGGGAATGGGGAGGAAGGCAGTGAGGAAATGGTGGTCCAGTGTGAAAGTCAAAGGGCCCCACTCAGGGAGATGAGAGCCCTGCTCCTTGGTCAGGCTGGAGGAGGGGTGATAGGTGGTACCTGATGCTAAACCCCTCTCTGTTACACACTTACATCATGTAAAACACCCTGTTTTTAAACAGTCCAGAGTTCCCGTGTGTGACGTGTCATCTCATTCATGTAGCATGCTGGTTTAACATGGTTAGGGCTGAATTCACCCCGGCATATCTCTGGAGTCAGTAGAATGACACCAAGGATGAATTAGACCCTTAACAATTAAATCAGCATGGGTGGACAAGCCAAGTACATGAGACTTTCCAGTCTGAATGCACAGCCATGTAGAGTAGCCCTTGCCAGAACAGGTCATTGGTCTGTCTAGTCTAGCATCCTGCACCTGGCGAGTGCCTCATGTCACAGAAGAAGTTAATACACATGCCCCTTAATATACAGAGTTGGTCGCACGATGCTGCATGTGAGCAGACAAAATTCCCTCCTGGTCCCCGTGAATGACCAATGCACACCCTCAATTGTGGGATGTCTTTACCCTCATTATTTTAGAGTTCCAAGGGCCGTCAGTGGTCGTGAAATTATCCATGATTTGATTTGGATGACTTGTGGCAGCCGACTCCACGGGATGATGATACAAGCATGGAGTAGTGTGTCATTTCATTACTGTCCTGCTCCATTATGGGTAGCCTTGAGTCCCAGTGGGCTAAGACATTGATCACCGCAGCCTCTGGGCCAGATCCTGCCCTCAGTTACACCACTGTAAATCTGGAGAGACTCTATGGACTTTAGTGGAGCTGCTCTGTCTCATGGGTAGAACTGAGATCAGGGACTAGCCCTCAAGATACAACTGCATTCCTATCACCAACAACTTGGTCAAGAATCACAGAACTTTTGAGCATGACGTCAGATCTCACTCAGCATATTCAGCAAAATGACCCTCCTGAGCCAGTCTGCAAGGGAGGGGAGGAGGGAAAAAGAAGGGCAAAAGCCTGAGCGTCTCAGCTCTAAAGATCTGACCGTGATTATTGCTCACAAGGGCACCCCGGCTGACTGATAGCAGTATGGCAAGCAGCCATCCCCCTTCCAGCAGAGATGGTTGTTCTCCTAATATGAACATGCTGGAGCAGCTCAGGGATGTAAAATCCACTTCCCGACTCTGCAGATTCTATCTCTGCATCCTCTAACAAGTGTCCCGTTCACACATTGTACCCTTTGGTACGTGCAACCTTGGTGGTGGGGGGACCAGGCTGGCTTTGAAAGGCCAAGCTCAGTGCTGGGCCTCCCTGAGCCACTGGGAGCAATTTGCTGTGCAGAAATCTGGTGGCAGCAGGCTTATCCTCGCTGGGTTTTTTCCTCAGGCTTTAAACAAATTCAAAGCACAAAGAGAAAAGAATAATTAGGAGTTGAAGCTAACACACAGGAAGATGCTCACAAATGACTGGGGAAAGGGATTGGACTTCGGGAGATGAAAGACTAACAATAAACAGGTTTAAAATGAGGGACACACAGTAGTCCAGTTAGGCACAGCTCCTCTATGGTATTTGAGTGCCTAACTCCCATTGATTGCTATGGTGCTTAACAACCTTTGAGAATCTGGGCCTTAGCGAGCCCTGGAGATCCTCATGGATTCGTCTCCTCTCCACATGAGTGCACACTCCAGGCACATGAACGACATCTACGACCACCAGACCCCCAGTCACTGGGCTAACACATGCTTGTCAAATGACAACTGCGTCTCCACACATCGAGCCTGCTCCTGCTAGGGGACAGGCACCCTCAACTCCCGCTCTGGTCACTTGATGTTGGAAACCCTCAGCACTTGCAGGATTGGGCTGGAACAACAGTCTCTAGAACAGCAAAGACCACGTAATCTGGGTAGGTGAACTACATCCCTTCCCCTCTCCCGAGAGGCCATGTGTCATATTCTTCACCGACGATGGGAAATCTTGTTAGCATGCAGCAAGCATAATCACAGGGGAAGAGTATAAGAGGCAATGTCCTAATCCTGCTCCCACTGAAGTCAATGGGAGTTTTGTCATTGATTTCAGTTGGGCCCAATGCTATCTCCCATTCGTATTACAGCCGTGCGGAGAGGTCCCAACCACGAATGGGCCACCATTGTGGTATGTGCTGTACAAACATATAGCGTGAGATGGTCCCTGCTGCAAATTCCTTACACTCAAAATAGTCAAGAGAGTATTAATATCCCTATTTTAAATAGGGAAACTGGAGCACGGGGGGATTAACAGACTTGCCTAAGGTCACAGAGGGAGTGTGAGGCAGAGCTGGGAACAGGCTCCAGTTCTGCGTCCCAGTCCAGCTGTTTAACCACAACCCCAACTTCCATCTTTCCGATGGCTATAACACTGGACTGGGGACCAAAAGGATGCATGACTCAAGTCCAGGTCAGCCATTCGCTTTGACCCTGAACGAGTCTCTTCCCCGAATGCAGCTGTGACGTGTAGATTCGAAGAAACCCCAGGATATTGCTGAAAACTAGACGCTGCATCTGAGTGGAGAAGTCCTGGGGAAACACATTATAATAGAAAGGCAGCCTGGCAGGATTTAATAACTGTGAAAACTCGAGAACCTCGTACGATCTACTTGGCTTGTCAATACTAGTGTCTGGTTTCACTTACTGTGCCGAAAACCTTTCTCCTGTTGGGTTGTCATGCATCCTGGATGTACTAAACCTGCCCTTGGTTACTTACCATGGTGCACAAGCACTGAGCTAGCTAAATAGAAATCCAGCCAGGCACATGCTGCTGTTGACAGTCTTACAGGTTGGACTTTGAAAGAACAGTCATGGGATGAAAAGTATTTTTGCAAAATTTCAATGGCCGTCCTTGGTAACGGTGATCAATCAAGAGAGCCATAGCCTGAAATCCCACAAGGTTTCACACGGCAGAATTGCGTAACTTGAGGAAGCCAGGGATAGAGTGGGAGACACACACTTTTAGGGCTTGAGTCTGACCTCACTCCAGTGTCGCTGCTGAGGTTAACAGCCAGATCCTTGCCTTCACCTAAATCAGCCCTAAAGCTGGCTTACCCAGTAGGTGAGGGACATCACCTTCTTAGAGGACTCCCCAGGTGACACAGAGCTGCTGTAGTGACTCCTACAACACCCGCTTGGTCCCCAGGCAGGTAGCATGACTGTGGGAAAAGGGGGAACAACCACTGGGTCCAGTCACCCCAAAGATCTCTGCCTGCCTCAGTCATCTGAACAAAGGGTAGAGCAGCCCTAATGCTGCTCTCACTTATGCTGGGGAATGGCCTGATCCTCTGCTGGCCACAAGATCAGAGGAGCATGAAGGTGGAATTGTTGCTCTTCCTGAGCTATGCTGATCACAGCCTGGATGCTGCCCAAAGTCAGGGCCAGTGGAACTGATGTAATGTAAAAACCATGGGTATGATTTCTGACCCACACCCCTTCCCCTTGGGAAACCCTAACTCCTCCAAGTATTGGGTTCCTGGAAACAGAGACTTGAGGACAGTGGGTCTCAAACTTTTCTACTGATGACCCCTTTCACATTGGAAGCCTCTGAGTGCAACCCCTCAAATAAATTAAACATCCTATTAAATATATTTAACACCATTATAAATGCTGGATGCAAAGCAGGGTTTGAGCTGGAGGCTGACAGCTCGCAACCCCCCATGTAGTAACCTTGCGACCCCCTGAGGGGTCCTGACCCCCAGTTTGAGAACCCCTGTTCGAGGACAATGAATGCACCTGACTGTAGACGTGAGCAAGTGGGAGCAGACTGACACCCTGGCCCTCCACAAATCAAACGGCTGACTTGTGAGTCCGCACCACAGTGTTACCCTGAGCTCTACCTGTGCAGTTACCCCCAGCTGTTACAATATAACCGGAGTGCTGGCTCAGCTGCCACCCCGGTGCTACCCTCACTGGAGAGGCAAACTAATTCTAGCTCCTGTGTGAATGCAGCTTCACATATCAGCTTCCTCTGCAGCTTGGTAAGAGACGATGGCCTTCTGCGTTACTATTTTTGATCTGCAATTAACTTCTGCCCATCCCGCTGCATAAATCGTGAGAACTCAGCCTTTTTGGAGTAACAGCCTGCTATCTTTCTATTTACCTTTTTATATGGGGGCCCATCACCCTGGCATCTGAGCATATCCCAAGCAATTCCTGAGTATGTCCCCAAGGTCCAATCATGCAACGTGCTATTTTGTATTGCTTCTTCTGTCCAAAGAACCACATCCCCCAGGGCGCTGAAGTGATATTGTGGATGTAGCCAGTTAACTGGAAGGAGATGTCATTCTGGTTTGTGGATCTCATCTCTAAATGGAGCGACTTATCTTGCCTCCTTCAGGCGCAGCTAGTAAGTTGTGTTCCCATTCAGATGCAGAATTTCACAGAGTAAATCACCCTATTTAAGTGTCTCTCTGACTCATGGAGACTTTATATTTGCTCTTTGTTATCCTTAATCTAAAATAGGCCATCTGAAATGATCAATGCTCCTTGTGCATTATGCAGTCACATAATAAAAGGCGGTAAAATGAAGATGAAGGTGGTCGTGGTGAGGAGTTTTTGGTGGACAGATTAGGAGGGCTGTTCCAGAGGGCTGTGGGGTAGATGGCGGAAGCGCTGACACAAACTCTCAGTATCTTTGGGAATCTGTTGCCTGCTTTATGCTTTCCTTTCCCTGGGAGTAGCAATGACGATTTCTCCGCTTGATAAAAATGATCAGACTCTAAACATTTTCGCATTTTTAAAATGCTCCCAAATTTGATCCATTATATACTCAGCTGGCCTGCTCTTTCCATTCCAGTAGGAGACCTATTGGCTGGCTATTAGATACTGAAATGCTTAGAAATTGTGGCCTCTAGCTGGGTAATATTTCCATAACGATTCTGTGTCCTCTATCAAGTGCAAATAAAACTCTCCATCCCAGACTGCCGTATAAAAGCCTACAGACAAGATGTACTTTCCTTGTCTTTTTAACCTAATTGAATAATTGAAATTCACAACCTCCTGGAATAGATTGAGTTATCTACCCAATTGCCTGTGTATCTCTTCTCCATTTACAATCTGTCTGGACATAATCCTGGGAGTGCCTTTTGAACAGTCTCATTAGTTTGTCTAGGCCATAGCTGAAAATAACGAGGCTAAATTCAGCTCTGGTGTAGGCCTGGATTCAACAAAGCCCTGAAGTGCAATGGGCTTTCCTTAAACACATGCTTAAATGCTTTGCTGAATCAGGGCCTATAATGGGTACAACCTGAAGTCAGTGCGCTGAGCTTGTCCCATAACCGTTCCCATTTCCAGAGCTGTACTTTCATAAAGCACGATGCTCAAGGGCAGTCTTGTTTATAACAATACTCATCATTTTTATAGCTTCTTCATAAGAACATATAAGAACATAAGATAGGCCATATAGGGTGCATCCAGCCCAGTATCCTGTCTGCTGACAGTGGCCAATGCCAGGTGCCCCAGAGGGAATGAACAGAACAGATAAACATCAAGTGATCCAATCCCTGTCTCCCATTCCCAGCTTCTGGCAAGCAGAGGCTAGGGACACTGTCCAGAGACTAGGGACTTCCATCCAATGATCTGTTGTGAAGCTAATAAAATCCCAGTTATTAGAGTATACGTTAGTTAACTAGAAGATTTTTAGAGGTGGGTTCATGCCCCAGCATCTCACTCTTAGTCTGAACTTCCCCAAAGTCTGCAGGTGTTTAGAATCATAGAATCATAGAATATCAGGGTTGGAAGGGACCTCAGGAGGTCATCTAGTCCAACTCCCTGCTCAAAGCAGGACCAATCCCCAACTAAATCGTCCCAGACAGGGCTTTGTCAAGCCTGATCTTAAAAACCTCTAAGGAAGGAGATTCCGTTCCATACTTTTTATTTGAGGCCATCTCTGCTAAGGACCCACCTTAGCGGGAACAGTGCTTTAAGCTCAGTTAGGCAGTATGCACTATAGATACATTGCAGACTCCAAAGAGTAAAGGAAATTTTCATCTTGTTTCTTAATTGGTTACTCAATAACGATCTAGACAAGAAATGCTCTGAAGCATGGGCACATTCTGAATCTGTCTGTTATGAAAGGCAGTGTTGTCTAGTGGATAGATCATTTGGTTGAAACTCAGGACTCCCGGGTTCCCTTTCTGGCTATGACCCTGAACTGATGGGTAACCTTGAGCAAGTCACTTCATCTCTCTGTGACTCAGTTTCCCTATCTGTAAAGTGGGGTTAATGACACTGACGTCCTTTGTACAATGCTTTGAGATATACTGATGACAAGTGTTATATAAGAGCTAGGGTTTATTATCTTCAATAACCCAGTTAAAGGAACACATTTAAATTTTGTATAAACAATCATTAAAATAGCCATGTGACAAATACAGATTTTTCCACAGATTAAAATAATAATAATATGGCAATGTAAATAGTTATCCTCAACAACAAAAAGCACTTCCCCTTATATTATTGAAACCCAATTATTGGAGAAACTAAAAGTGAAAACTGATTATAAACAAAAGTAAAAATGACATCATTTGGTTTTCATTCTACTGGCTGAGTGAAATGCTGAAAGAAAAGAACAAGCATAAATTGTGGCACTCAAATTGGATTTTTAAAATGGTTTGACTTCTGATATCCTAAAGTTCTCTTCATAACAAGTTGCAAGTATGCGGCTTTCTTTACGTATATAATTTAAGCTGTCAGTGTGCCTTTAAAAAATCCCATCACTCTTTCAAACTTGACTAAAAATATATGACACCTTTCCATTGCTTTTAGACCCAGATAGGAGGGTAATTTTCAAATATGAGACTTTTAAAGGTCTAAAGATTTATACTTATGGCAGTTGGTCTGATTTCAGTAGTGACTCAAGAAGTAGGTTAGGATAAAGTGAATTAAGGATGGATTTATAATAAGTGCTGAAAAATAAACTCTTTCACGTGAAGGATTTACCTTGTTTGCTCATTCTATCTACAGATTTTTTTTAAAGTATTGCATGTGATTTCTAACAACTAAAATAAAATGTTGGAACTAAAAACAGCTCTACCTGTAACATGGATGTGAGACACACACTGAGTGCTCAAAATATTTTAAAACTTACAATAAATCTTCCTCTAGGCTTATCCATCTGATTGGGTGTTTTCCCCATCCCCCCATTCACAGAAGCAATACTGCATTCAAAAATCTTGGGTCAGGGCCCAGAAAATCATAAAATTGGCTTAAATATTACGAGATTTAAAAAAACAACAACTTGTGAATTCGTTTTCGTTGCCATATTGTGTCTGAGCCCATAGGGTGCATTTGTAGTCACATTTTCAAGCTTTTCTCTGCAATAATCAGGGCTAAATGAAATGAAATGCTGAGAGCCTCACATAATCACAGGACTCCGGAAGCTGGGACTTTAAGAAAAACACCAGATATCATGAGACTCATGAATAAATTGCAAACATTGGCAACATTGCACAGGGCCTGGTCTAGCAAGGGGCTGAGCATTTGCAGAGGCTGCTATCTCCATCAATCTCGCACTTAGTACCCTTCTGGAAATGCTCCGGTGACTGGTCTCAACTGTGCATGAGCAAACGAAAGCCTTGAAGCAATCTGCATGGTACACAATGTCCTCATTTCCTGACTCTGAGCAAGTCACAGAGGAAAGCGCTGCACCAGCTAGTGCCCATTTGCTGAAGGCATCTTGATATTAACCCTTTGCATGCTGCAGAGATATTTACCGCACTATTTAAATAATCTACTGTAGATGACTCTACATTCAGCTTTTGTTTCCTGTTTCCTCTGCTGTATGCTCGCTGCCTTATAAAAAAAAGGTTAACACATGCTATAATTATAAGCCTTGGGTCACATTCTGTGTTGACTTGTCTGCAACCCCACCGGTCAGTAGGGCTCCTGGGGCAGGAGGGGAGAGACAGCGAGTCAGTGCAGGACTGGGCTCTTTGTCTCATTCTCAGGGTTGTATCCGCTCAGAGTGCATTCTTGGGAAATCATACACTTTGTGGACTGAGCTGAATAAGGACAGACCATTTTAAAAACACAGTGCAGCCTGCTGTGCAGTCCTGGCTATGTTCAACAATAAGCCAGGGGCACTGTTCCATTTTCAGTGTCCCTTGCAGCTTCAGGTCTGCCTACCGGGCAAGCCCAGCTCCAGAACGTCAGAGGGTATGTGTGTGACACCCTTCAGGGGACAGTTGGCATTATGAGCCTGCTGTGATGGACGTCTAGGGCGCTGGTAATGGGATAGAGGCCTTTCCTAGCTCTGGGTCACCAGCCCATTTCCTGCGCTGCTTGGCAAGAACCAGGCGACACTTCCCTTTAGTGTTAAATGAGCGGGTGGGTGATTTCAGTCTGTTTCCTACTGGCCATGTGCCCATTCTAGTTGGCACTAGCTGTCCCTGAAGAGGAGCCCAGGCTTGCATGGACAATGGGAACCACCTTCTCATCCTTAATCCACCTCATCCTTAATCCAGGTCAGGGATTGCGGCCTATGGGCAGGGCCGCATTAGGCAGCTGGCTGGGCTGCCGCACGTCCTGTACCTGCACAGACCATCGGTCTCCAGGGCGATAGGCCTTTCCCCAACCCCACCTCAGACAAAACACGAGAACCCGCCTGGTATGTACGACATATACTGGCCAGCCTAAAGGCAGCCCACATAGAAGTGGCCAAATATCCTGAGGTGCCACCAAGGTCAGCGGGAACGGCAGGTGCTCAGGCTGCCATTAGCGGGTATTTCACTCTTTTTGGGTGCACCCCTCTATGACAAGTCAGAGGGCTGGTGCAGGGTGAAGAGGCTCTGAAAGCCTTGCCTCTGGCTGGGGCGTATTTCCCCGGTGCTGGCGCTGAGAAGGATGGCTGGAAGGAGTCCTTTGCAAGCCCTGGTGGAAGGGGCATGTCAGGGGCAGGAGGGCTGTGCCGGGACAGTGCTGAACACGTAGCATTGAGGAGTTTATAGGCAGTGCTCTGGC
The DNA here is from genome assembly GCF_007399415.2 of Gopherus evgoodei. Classification (NCBI taxonomy): domain Eukaryota; kingdom Metazoa; phylum Chordata; order Testudines; family Testudinidae; genus Gopherus; species Gopherus evgoodei. The sequence continues at coordinate 7,787,995 of NC_044331.1, forward strand.
GTCTGTGGCAGGCCAGGGAGGTTGCTATAATGTGGACAGGTTCCCCAGGGAACAGCCCAGGACTGGGCTGGCACACAAGGGTCTTAAGGTTAATTTAGTCCCTGGTCACAGGGTGGCACTGGCCTTTAAGAGGGAGCAAAGGCCAGTGTGCCTGGCAGCCTGGGATTAATTAGTTCCCCTCCCACCCCCACAAATGGGTTTAAAAGAGGGCACCTGGAGGTGAGGGGACAGAGAGGCCTGGGGAGTCAGAGCTGGCTGAAGCACAGACTGGAGGAGCAAGGAAAGGGGGAAGTGAGAGCTGCATGGGAGGGGAAATCACACCTCTGATTGCAGTGTAGACATAACCAGAAATGGTTGCAATCCATATTCATGGTGATTTTAATCCCTTGTCTAGTTATTGCTGATCCTGTTGTTCTGTGGATGGATTTGTTCTCTGGATTTGTTGTCAGACCCTCTGTTCCTTATTTGCTGTGTGTTTGAACACCTGGTATGTTGTTGCTCCTTGATTGGATGACTGAAACTTCTCAGACAGGAGAGAAACAAATCGCAAATAAAGACAAATGCATTTTTTAAATGTTCTGATGAATAAGCATTTAGCTAAAACTTGTTACATTTTCTGGATACATATTTCTTCTTAGAAATCCCCACTGGTTTTCTCAATACTCCTGTATAAATAATAATGACCCGTGAAACACAGCAAACAAATTTGGTGCTTTTAATTCATTAAAATAGCTGAACCAGGTTTTGTCAGGGGTTTTGCCCATGCAACCAATAGTACTCTCTGTATATTTCAGGCTATTTTCTAAGCTTCCTTCTGAAGCACCTCGCATTGGCCACTGTCCTAAGACAAGCTATTGGGCTAAATGGACCATTGGTCTGACCCAGTAGGGCCGTTCTGATGTTCTTTTCCTCCCCTAGATGGCTGTGATTTTTATAGTCTAAGAAGCAGTCGCGTTGACAAGAATTTCCCACTGCATGGAGCTGTGACATAAACATTTCAGTCAGGTAAGTGTCCTGCAGTTGCTTTCTGATAGTCCTTTGCAGTCTCAATCAAGTGAATCACTACAGCAATGTGAACAGACAGTGCACATGAGTTCCGCTCCAGACGACTGCATGTGGCATGCATACTGTGTACAGTACATGTATTATGTTAGGTTAATGAGTTCAGCTTCTAGATCAGCAACTGAAAGTTGTTTGAGGCCCAACCTTATAACTCCAGCACCACTGATAAGGGAAACACTCTGATTAAATCTAAACAACTGTTGTTAGTATCGTAGCTGAGTGAGCCAGAAATGTACATGTACAGTCACTCAATGAGTTTGCATTTGACTTTTATGCTGTCACTTCCCTTTACTGGCATGCAGGCATGCTGCTTGGAATTCTCCCAAGTGTTACTTTGCTTTGCTGAATGCACAGTTTACCCCGCTATGCTGAAGGAGTCGAGAAAAACAGAAGGAAATGAATTGTATTCAATGGGTGGGGATTCCATTAAAGACAACTGCAAGAAGGAGAACCTAAAACCTGCCATTCCGTGAATGCTCGGATGGTGGAGAGAATTTGCACTGACTCATTTTCCTAATACAGGAAAGGACACTGATGTTGCTTCTGAACCATTCAAGTGATTGCTGAGCAGATAGAATACAAATAGTGTCCCAGTTTCTGTTTTTTTCACCTTCAATCCAATAGTAATTTGTGACCTAAAGTTATTCTGAGACTGTTTTTCTTTGTAGAGCAACTAGTAGGATGAGGCCTGGAACCCTGATTGGGGTCCTTACATGCTAGCACAGTAGAAATGACAAACTCTGATCTATTTCTTAGGAGATGAGCTGAGAAGGGGGGTTAGGTGCTGTCGTTTTTTAAAATATCCCTGTCTTCATTTTGTTGTACCACCTGAGCAAGTCTGTAGACGGAGAAGCCAGGAGCATATTCTAAGAGGGTGGAGTTTTGTAGCCCGTAAGAATGGCCATACTGGGTCAGCCCATAGGTCCATCTAGCCCAGTATCCCTCTTTGACAGTGGCCAATGCCAGGTGCCCCAGAGGGAATGAACAGAACAGGAAATCATCAAGTGATCCATCCCCTGTCACTCATTCCCAGCTTCTGGCAAACAGAGGCTAGAGACACCACCCCTGCCCAAACCAAGATCACACTTTTCAGGGAATACATGAAGTTGGAGCCTCCTGCCCTTTGTCTGCTGAAGACCCTGGGCCCCTGATTCTTTGTAAATCCAAAGAGCTCATTTAGTGTAAACATGGTGATATTCAATGTTGTAAATGAGAGTCTTAAAAGAAATCATGGCTGTTCTTAACAATAAAGGACTTTCCAGCAGTCAATACTCAGAGCTCCAACAGGAGAGAAGAGGCACTGAAGCAGTGGCATCCAGGAAAGGGTTTTATCTCTAATTTTTAATGCTGGAAGGGATCATGTTGCTCGAAATGTATTCCAGTTGCTCAGGCATGACCCTGGGAGGTGCTGAGAGCCCTGGCCTCAGTGGATGTTACGTGCTCACCACCTCCCAGGAGGCACTCAGCACCTTGCAGGATGGGGCCTGTAGTGAGCTGTAGTCAATGAACTCTGTGCTGCTGTGGCTGTGTTTGCATCATGGAGAGGGACATTCCAGGATTTTCAGCTGAGTGGGAGAAAAACTCTTTCCCAGGGACCGTTTGAGATCAGAGCGTGAGGAAGATAACACTGGCCTCAAGCAGGCAATAATGAGAGTGAGCTCCCTAAGCAGGGACTTAATTTCCTATATATCCGTGCAGACCCCAGCACCTTTTGGGGCACTGCGGGAATATGAACAGCCAACAATGCTGGCTGCTTTGCCTGCAAACTTAAATACACTGTTCACATGTCTTCTCAGCATCAATGTCAAAGGAGCATCCAGCAAAGGTGGCAACTGAACTTAGACAGCCAATGTCTTTCCCTTACCTATTGCACTTGGCTTGTGTAGCATTGACTGCAATGCTGCTTAAGTAGCAAGGCTTGTGGACCTGCCTGGAATCAGAAGGAGCAGGGGTGCGAAGCAACCTTGCACTGTGGTCAAGCTACGTGGGAAAAGGGAGGGAAAAGATCATAAGTTGTGGGCAAGGCTGCCCAGAGGATTCAGGGGGCTGGGGCAAAGCAATTTCGGGGGCCCCTTCCATAAAAAAAAGTTGCAATATTACAGAATACTATATTCTCATGGGGGCCCCTGCGGGGCCTGGGGCAAATTGCCCCACTTGCCCCCCCCCCCCTCTGGGCAGCCCTGGTTGTGGGTATATCTGAGAGAGAGAGAAACAGAGCTTTGTGGAGTGGATGAGAGTTTGGTAATATGGATAAAAGTCCCCAAGGCCTAGGAGGAGACTGTGAAATCCAGCTCTTGCTTGTGACCCAAGTCATATCTGAATGTGAGTCTTCCAAAGTGCAGGGTTCAGGGGTTAGCTCAGCTTCACTGTATCCCTCACATGGTTCTCTTCCCAAATGATATACATGAGTAATGGTTGATAAACACAGGACTAGAACTCCAACTACAACCATAGAGTCATAGATTTTGATTGTTTTTTAAGGCCATAAGGGACTGTTCTGCTCATCTGTCCTCCTGCATAACACAGGGTGGAGACTTGCACAGAGTAATTCCTGCATCCAGCCCAAAACATCTGTCTGAGCTGTAGCAAATCACTTAGAAAGACATCCAGTTTTGACTGAGGCTATGTCTACACTACACAGCTTTTAGTGTGCTGCTAAATGTCGGCTGCTGTTTGTCGACTCTCCTGCCAATGAAAAAACCCTTTCACTCCCAATGAGCAGGGTTAGCTTTGTCGGCAGAGCACGCCTGCCGACAAAGCATTGTTCATGTTGGCACTTGTCATTAGCAAAACTTTTGGCAAAAGTATTGTTGTTCAATTGCGAGTGTAGACATAGCCTTAAAGACTCCAAGTGATAACAAATCCACCACATCCAGAGCTAAATTGTTCTAATCACAAAAGAACAGGAATCCTCGTGGCACCGTAGAGACTAACAAATTTATTTGAGCATAAGCTTTGGTGGGCTACAGCCCCTTCATCGGATGCATAGAATGGAATATATAGTAAGGAGATATATATATACACATACAGAGAGCATGAAAAGGTGGGAATTACCCTACCAACTCTAAGAGGCTAATTAATTAAGATGAACAATTATCAGCAGGAGGAAAATAATGACCAGAAGTGTGAGGATACTTAACATGGGGAAATAGATTCAATGTGTGTAATGGCTCAGCCATTCTCCGTCTCTATTTAAGCCTAAATTGATGGTATCTAGTTTGCATATTAATTCAAGTTCAGCAATTTCTCAGTGGAGTCTGTTTTTGAAGCTTTTCTGTTGCAAGATTGCCACCTGTAAGTCTGTTACTGAGTGACCAGAGAGTCTGCAATGTTCTACTGGTTTTTGAATGTTATGATTCCTGATGTCAGATTTGTGTCCATTTATTCTTTTGCGTAGAGATTGTCCGGTTTGGCCAATGTACACGGCAGAGGGGCATTGCTGGCTCATGATGGCATATATCACGTTGGTAGATGTGCAGGTGAATGAGCCCCTGATGGCCTGGCTGATGTGATTAGGTCCTATGATGATGTCACTTGAATGGTCCATCAGCTGGACTGTTAAGCATTCACGCCTTATTTCTAGTATAATTTTGTCTTGCTTCAGCTTCCAACCTATCCAGTCATGCCCCTGATCATGACTTCCTTGGGTAGGGTTGGGCAAGTTACTTCATCCCTCTGTGTCTCTACATCTGTCACACGCGGCCAGCAATACCCTTTTGGGACCAGGGCTTCGGCACCATTAGCCAATGCTTGTGCTGAACATGGCTTGTCCTGGTCTAAACTGATAAGTGAAACATGCTCCATGTTGTGTTACTTAAATGTAGATGGGAGGAGTCAGCTAAACACAATAGACCCATGCAAATGAACCAACCACTTTATGTTGCTGAAACATTAGACACCTGACTGTATTACAAGTTATGTGTTGTATGTGTAATGGGATGGACAGGGTCTTTGATTCCCTGTGTGAGGTGGGGGGACCCCCTTAACTGTGATATACACAGCTCCAGTTATCCCCTGAGCAAAGCCCAGCTGAGGCAGCTCTTGGCACAAAGACTGAGGGGTTAAATCTGAAGTGGTACAGCCCCATGTTTTCTGGGTTGCCCCTTGAGGTGGGGGAAGAACCAGGATTCCTATGTGCATGCGAGGGTTCTCTGATTCACCTGAACCTTATTAGGTACAAAGCCTCAGAACCTTGTGGGATGTATTGGGGGGTGATGGCTGGCTGGGAACCAGGCTAGGGACACCTGTGAAGCTGTATGAAGGGAGCACAGCTGAAGGCATTGCCAGTCTGTTTTATTTTGGTTGCATCTGAGAGAAAAAAATAGCTGTAAATAAACCCTGGAAAGATTATTTTCTGCAGAACTTGGGATTCCTGCTGAGTTTCTGTCGAGCAGCATGAATCATGGTTCTGCTGGGGTGTTTTGTTTGTGTTTTAATTAAGTGGATAGGTGTTCTTTTCGTTATCGCTACATGGCGTTAGACTTCAGTCATTCAGCGAGAAGAGCTTGTCGGGCGGCTGATCAGTGTTGGCATCTGGGCTCCTTTTGGCATTTATTCTCTACACAGAGAGAACCTGTGGCTTTGGGAGGGCGTTTTGAGGAAATAACTCTGTTATGGGGAAGTCTGGCATGGGAAAAGCTGATTTCCTGTATTCTTTTTCTGCATCAATTTTTATTATCACAGCATATGAGAGATCTGGCTGGGTGACAATAACTCATGTTTCTGGCCATCGCTGAGAGCCATTAATGCAAAAGAGGTTGGACTCATTTGGGGTTTAATTATCTTCCAGAGTCCCCAGAACACATTAAAAGGAACAATGTTGCTGCTCCGCCTGTTCCTTGTCTGCGTCCAGCATCTCCACTGGGAATAGCAAGGGGTAGGCCTAGCTCTTGAGGTAAAGGCCAGATGAAGCAACCCTCAATATCGCTCATCGGCTGCTCCCACCCTTCAGTGTTGGATGTTCTCCTTCCCATTTTTGATCAAGCCACCCGCAGAGCTGAATGCGGTACCAACCAAGGGGAACGAGAGAGGAACAGGTATGTTCTTAGCAAAGGAAGCAGCAGAGGATTCCAGCAGAAGTGAGCAAAGGACGACAGATTCAGACCAGAGCTGTCACAGCTACAGTGTGCAAAACAGGAAGCCCCAAAATCTGAGAGGCCGTAGCCCCAAAGTGCAGCTCTGAGGCTCCCCTAAGCCTGGGGGTGACTGGAACGGGGAGCTTTGCCTTAGTGCACATGGGACAGTGTCTGTGCCATTCAAATCCGGGTTCACATTTCCCTGGCTTCGGAGCTCGCGCTCTGTGGGTTTGGGCCAGGCCTAAGACTGTGGGAATTCCATTCTTGCTGAGCAGAGAGATGCCAGATCCATGGTACTGGGTGAATAAGCCACTGGGATGGTAATGGAGGTGGGTGAGAGATGACCTACAGGATAGTAATTGGTGTCTCCCCTTCTAATCTGTGTCTCCCATTCCTTCCGTCTCTGGACATGTGGGTACACAGGTAAGGTTAGCAAGTAGAGCCCACCAGTTTGGTGGCCTATGTATCATGATCAGTGGAACATGGGGGTCTGGGCAGCTACCTATTTTTTTTATGTTTGTTTGTAAATGGGGAAGGTGTGTCATGATCAGTGGAACCAGAGTTGGAGGGCCCATGTTCCTTGGGTGGACTGTTTAATGAGAGGAAAACGGAATGTGAGGTGTTGGATGGGGAGAGCATTTCAGTCTCACAGGCCACAATGTACTGGCTTTAATATAGTTCCACTTGTCCAACTTAACCTGCATTTAGCTTCTCTCTGCTAATAAAATAGTCTCAGCATAGTCTCTAATGAATACTGGGCCTGATCCCCCGGCCTACGCCAACCCCTTTCGACCACTCTGGAGTTATCCTGGTATATGTGTGAGGGGACCAAGCTGGCTGTTCTTACAAATGGTGCTTTGAGGCCCAATGTTACTGGTGGCTTTGGCTAGTTCGTTGCCTGGAGTTATTCCTGACTTCCATCTGAGATCAGAAGCAGCCCCTACTGATGGGGGCAGGAAAATGTGCAGTTACAGTGTTGCTGGACTCATAGATTCCAAGGCCAGAAGGGTCTGTTGTGATCATCTAGTCCCTCCTCCTGTAACAGGGCAGAGAATGTCCCCCAATTAATTATATAATAAGTCCAGAGATCCCTGCTTACCCAAACAACCCTTTGAGGGCTTTCATTGCTGGACTTAGTATAGAAGAGCCCTGAGTGATGCTAGGAGATAAGCTGTTTTTATCTCCTCCCCTTCCTCAGCTAAGTCGGAGTGGAAGACTGAAACCCTCAAGTTGGCTTTGTTGTGTATACACTAACTGCTGAGAGATCAAATTGTCTAGAGAGGCAGCTGCCACTTGCATTCATTAGTGAGTGGAATCTAAAATCCCTTTCAGGATCCACCACTCAAAAGGGTCAGGGCTGTTTTCTCATGAGTGGAATGCATGCGAAGCTGATAGCAATCAGTCCAAGCTGTTTCTCTTGGCACATCTCTGCACAGAGCATATGGGCCGGGCATATCCATTACGCAGTGTGGACAGAGGAAGGGCTGATCTGCCCTTCCAATCTGCCAGCTGAATTCCGGGCCTACTTGGATGTAGGCAAGACTTCAGCTCTGTTGTGTTAGCTGACTTTTATGGCTGTTCTGGAGGCTTTGTCCCAGCACAGCTGAATTAATTAGCCCTGGCACCTTTGCCCTCTGGAATGAGCTCTTCTCTGATGTGCTAGAAATGCCATGTCTCACTCAGAGTTAGCAGGTGGCCTAGGGGCAGGAAGAGGGTACAGCTGGAGTGGCCGACCGTGGAGTGAAAGGGCTAGACTCTTGAGCTGTGAGTCAGGCAGCATGGAGCCACATCACCCAAGATCTCTGAGCCAATTGTGCATCCTGTGTGTATGCATATGTGTGCATGCTTGTGCACCAGGCACTAGGCTGGTTCCGAATGCTGCCCCCCAGTTCCACAGGCCAGTGGAAAGGAAGTGCACGGCCCCTTCTGGCTCCTGTTAGGATACCTGGGTTGGGGAAGAGGGGAGTGAACAGTCCCTGTGCTCCCCACATGGCCCCTGAGCAGCCCCACCAGGGTAAGAGGCCTCTTGTGTAGCTGAACCAGGGCAGCCCAACTACCTGGTCTAAAGACACATCCTTGTGACGGAACAAACCAATAAACTCCGTCAAGGGCAGGTACCATCCACCAGCCAGGCCCTTCCACAAAGGAACTGGGTCTACTGAAAGTATTGCCACAGCTTGCAGCCACTTTGCTATATAGCAGGCTTATGGAGGTCTCTAGCACGGTCCTCTGAGCCTGCAGGCTGAGGCCAGAGCTGGCCAGCAACAAGCTATTGCTCTGTCCAGACAGCAGAGAAACAAGGCCATGTCCCAGCTCTTAGTGCTCATTCTAATAAGGACCATGGGTGTAAATCTCCATGGAGATGATGTGCTCCTGGCTGCTGGCCCTTGTGGCCCTGGAGAAAAACCTGCAGTTCAGCCACTCTCCCTTTCCTTGGCAAAACTTGCTGCCTTCAGTCTGATTATTTTTCCCCCTTGATTCCCTCTTGAGGCTCAGTGGCATAAAATCTGCAGCCCGTTAGCTTTCCTGGGACATGGCTTGCCAATCTCCAGCTTCCAGTGCTGGGTCCAGCTCTCAGTGACTCTCCCGCATCAACTGAGAGCTAAGTTTGCAGCACAGAAACACGGGCCAAACTCTGCTTTCATTGTTGCAGGTGTAACTTTGGACTATCCTCATCAGTCTCCAGAGGGTTACTCCGAAAGCATGTCATTGTAAACAGGCCCAGAATGATTTGGTGCCTGGCTGTATCCTAAAGCAGGTGGGACATTAAATAAATAAATACCTCAGCTGCATTAAGCTCTGGAACCACCTGGTGGTGCTCTGTGTCTTCAAATCTCTAGATAAAACTGCTCATGGAATAAAAAGGTTTTGGGTTTTGTTTTATTTGTTGTTGTTGTTTTAAACTCCTCAGCAAAGTAGTTGATTAAACTGCTCAGGCTTAAAGCAAACAATGTAGGTGTTTTATGGGGTTTATTCATTTAAATGAAGATTATACTGCACTGATCAGATCCTTTTTCTGTCCCGTGGGTTGCAAACCGGTCAGCCCCAAAGCACGCAGAAAGGTTTTGCCCTTTTTTAAACATGTTTTGCAAAAGGGAAATTTTGGGGGGTGGGGGAGATGGAGTCTTGTGCTTAACAAGTTTTTTAATCCAGGTCCCGCTTGCAGTGCATTCAGTGACAGTTTTGCCAGTGAGAGAATGGAAGAGAGAATCCTATTTTATTTTGTATTGCAGTAGGGCCTACAAGCCAGGATTCCACTGCGCTAGGTGCTGTACAAACACAGAACAGAAAGATGGTCCCTGCAGCATCTCTACATAATACACACTCATGCAGTGACACTGTCTGTAAAAGGAGGCATCGTCACAAGCAATGGGAATGAACAGGCGGCGGTGATGTTTGGATTAATAGCACTGCAGGACCCACGATGGGCCTCTTGTTGTGATGCTGTGGGTCGGATTCTTGCAAGTGCAGCTCAGCTGAGAGGGGCAATGGTGCCTTTATGGCACCTCCCAATGCTGTATGGGAGGACACCTTGGCTCCCAGCATAAGGCTGCTGTAACTTATGACGACTTCATACAGCCCTCTCTGGTCCACTCTGCTGGCCCAATCACAGCATTCCAGCCATGCCCACGCCTGCCATCTGCCATCATCCATGCATGTACACTGGGGGTGGCTTGGAGTTGCAACATGACCCTCTGCTGCTGTGAGAATGCCCCTGCATGTGAGGGGGCTGGGATAGGTCTGGCTGCTTTTGGAGCAGCATCAAGGAGATGGAACACAGCTGAGAATCCGCCTCTAGCTGCATCCTGTTATAAATGTTTGCAGTCAGGGGTTATGATGCAGCAAGCCAGCAACACAGATTTGTTCTGGGCTGTAAACTTTGCACTTTAGTTTCCAGTTTCTCTTTTTAAAGTTGTGCATGCATCTATTTAATTCTCTCCTTCAGAGATGTGGCGGCTAGCAGAAATGGTTTAAACTGAGTGACAGTTTGCAAACCTGGTGCTTGTAACCTGGGACTTGTCTACATGTAAAACTTGAATGTAGACCAGGGTAGACAACCTATGGCACGCGTGCCAAAGGTGCCACATGAACGGATTTTCAGTGGCAGTCACGCTGCCCGGGTCCTGGGGGGCTGTCTGGGGGTCTCTGCATTTTAATTTAATTTTAGTTGAAATGTATTAAACATTTTAAAAACCTTATTTACTTTACATAAACAGTAGTTTAGTTATATATTACAGACTTGTAGAAGGAGACCTTCTAAAAAGGTTAAAATGTATTACTGATACGCAAAACCTTAAATTAGAGTGAATAAATGAAGACTCGGCACAGCACTTCTGAAAGGTTGCTGACCCCTGATGTAGACACTGCCTGTGCTGCTGGGAGGTGTTCTCTTGCATAATTAATCCACCTCCCTTGCAGGTGATAGCAAGATTGACAGAATTCTTTCATCAGCCTAGTGCACTCTTCACAGGGACTTAGGTCAGTTTAACTACCCTGCCCACGGGTGTGGATTTTTCACACCCCAACCAACGTAGTTAAACCAACCTAATTTTCTAGTGTAGACCAGGCCCTGGATTAGACTCTCTTGGAATTTTTAAGAATGATTGGTGTATTTTTCCTAATTGTGTTGCTTTTGCCTGGGACTGATTCAGATTGGGTTTTCTCTCTCTTTTTAGTCCCAAATTGCACAGTTAAGGTATGTGGTTTAAATAATCAAAGAAACTGTCATCAGAAAACACTTGTTGGAGCCAAGGGTGTGTGGATCAGCAGATCTTCTAGGAACTCGGACTGAAGATCTCTGACTGCTTGTTCCAAGCTTTCTTTCCCCATAGTGACCAAGGCCAGTTGACTTTTTCCCTGACAGTGGTAAAGCTGGGATTTTCCAGACCACGGAGGTGGAATCTCTTTGTTGTGGTTAACAATACTCAGATGTCGAACGACCATTTTCCTTGCAATGGTGCAGGCCTTTAATTCAATGGGAGTTGGTATCGCCTCATCATGGAAAATAAAATCCGATAATGGCAGGGCTGCATCTCCCCAAATGCTGCTGTGACTTTTTGGCGTTGCTAGTAATTGCAACGTGCACATGGGAGACTGGGATTGAATGTTCCTTTTCAAGCTCAGAGGAATGAAAGTTCCCAAGTTTTCCTGGGCTAGGATTGAGAATACAACCCTGGCCTCTGAAGTGGACGAATCGCTGGTGGATTGAGAGTCTGGGAAGAAAGCTCCTATGACCGAACGTAAGGTTCCCCTATGAAAACGACTCTGGCTGAGCATTGATGTCCAATGAGATCTGCACCCACGGTAGTTGGAGCTGACTTGCTGTCTCCCTCAAAGCAATATAGTACCACAAGCCACCAAAGCTGCTCTCCAGAGTCTGCCTGTTTTCCATGTATGTCCCACTCTGGCTAATGCTGGCTGAGCTCCCCTGGCACTGGCAACACTGGGGCAATGCTGGTGTGGAGAGGGCACTACCTGCTGCCATTGTGCCATGGAACCCTGTCCAGTGTAGCCAGATCCTACAAGGTGCCAAACACAACTGCTGAGCTGTCTCTGGCAGGCTTCCAAGGTAACGAACCCTGGTGGCGCTGACCCTGTGTTAGTGAGAGTGGGCAACTTTTAAAAAAATATCCTTAAGAATATAATGTAAAAGTGGCCATACTGGGTCAGAGCCATGAGCCATCCAGCCCACTATCCTGTCTTCTGCCAGTGGCCAATGGCAGGTACTTCTGGAATGACCAGAACTGGGGCACTGGAGTGATCCATCTCCTGTCGTCCAGTCCCAGCTTTTGTCAGTTGGAGATTTAGAGACACCCAGAACATGGGTTGGTTCATAGCCGTTGGTGCACCTATCTTCCATGAGCTTATCTGATTCTTATAGGAACCCAGTCAGCCTGAACGTGGACTGGGATCAACTGTGTATTAATATCTGCACTTAAATAGGATCAGTTTGGTAGTGTACAGGTGCCAACAGCCCTTGACGGGTGAGGCAGGTAAGTCTAGATTTGAAGACAAACCCTTATCTCTCTCTTTAATTCCATTGCAGTTTCATTTTTTCCCCATCTCATTAAAATATGTAATGTCCTGCATTCTTGATACCGTCTCAAGGGTTAGAAACAAACAAGGAAGTGCAGACTTTTTTTGGTCTCAGAAGGCAACCTATGGCCACTAAAGTTCTTGCTTATATTTTCTCTTCCTGTTTTTCTTTCTTGTCTCATTCCATGTGCTTTTTTTCCCTCTTCTTCTTCTTTGTTAGCCGTGCACCCATAAGGAGTCAAGGACTGCAAATAATCCAGCTTGTAGTTAATCTTTATCTGGTTTCCCATCTGAATGTTCCAGAGACTCCACTTAGGATTCAAAGAGAAAGTTCAAGGATTTTGCAGAGCTGTGAGAATGCAGCTTCTCTATTCTGTTTTGCCCATAAACAGATGTGGAATTGAATAATGTGCAGAACCAATTTTCCTCTATTCCCCCAGAGGAAGAGTTGTTTTAAAACGTGACCTTGTGCTCTATCTCTAACTTACAGCTTGAGAGCAGGCCACTGCTAGCTGGGCATTGCTCCTGCTCTCCTGGTAGAACATCTCCTTGCAGTTTCCATTGGAGGTAGTATTCCTCTTCACTGCCCATCCTAAACTGTTTGTGATAGCTGTGACCAACAGCTCACCCTCGGCCAGAAACAGCTGCATTATTGGGGAAAAGGATTTCTCTTTCTCAGCCCCCACCCCTGGTTGAACAAAACCATTTCTCACTCAGGGTGCTAAACTGCACTGAAATATCCTCATTGCTGTCTCCAGTGTTTAGAAAGACAGTGGGGTCCAGGGCCAAGATGTTGTCTGGATTGGGGCAGTCCAAAGATCAAGGTTCTAGTCCTGTCCTATGTGACCTTGGGCTAGTCACTTCAGCTGTCCGTGTCTCTTTCCCCTCACACCCTTGCTCTGTCTTGTATGCTTAGTTTTTAACTGTGTGGGGCAGAAGCAATTACTATATGTCTGAGCAGTGCCTTGCTAAAGCCCTCCCCACCCCGTCAGCTACTGTGTTACAAATAACAATAATAAAAAGGTAGTGAGCTTACCAGCTTGTGTACTAGACACTCCATTTGAATCCACATACTCTGTATTGCACATCAGCAGACAAGTCTGTTTTAAAAGCTGCCCTCTGGATCAAAGTGTTTCATTTCCCTGCTGGAAAGTGAAATCTAACAAGCACTATTGTCTGGCTAGCTCCATGTGCCAGACCCCAATTACATTACAAAGCACAGAAGCTCCTGGCTCCTGTTGATTAACAGAACATGGTCTGAATGGATCCTGTATCTTCTTCCCCTAATGTGAGCCTACAGGCATCCACTCCACCGAATGCTAAAGTAGGTATAAAAGAAATGGAGCCAGTAACAATGCATGACAGCACCCAATAGGGCCAGGGGTCCAAAGGCACCTTCCTGACTCTGGGGACTGCCTTTTTGTTCTGTTTGCACAGTGCGTGGCACACTGGCATCCACTAGGTGCTACCATAACACAAATTAATAATAAAGGCAGGGGGCATGACGTAAAAGAATTGTAGAGCCAGCTGGTAGCTAGATTTGTGGGGTCAATGAATACCAGCCCACTGGTGTTCTGCTAGCTCCCCTTTCCTGCTCGCTCTGGGTTCATGGAGCATACAGGGATCTGAGTTGCACGGCTGTGGAGTGTATAAGGATGACTGTGTGGATTCCTAGAACAGCTGGATGTAGTGTTTTGCATCATGATTTCAGCTCATTTTGGGATATTTGGGAATCAGTTTAACTTTGCAGCTTTGTTCCTTGATAGTTCCCCTCTCAGCCTCCTACCGATCTTGCCAGGTACTCCTGGGCAGTGCACTTCCACGCAGAGTCCTGCACCTGTGTGGTACCCATCCATTAGCCTTTTCCTTGCTCTCAGCAACTGCGACCTTGGCCAGGCCTACAGTAAAAAGTTAGGTTGACCCAGCTATGGTGCTCAAGAGTGTGAAAAATCCACCCCCTTGGGTGACACAGTTAAGCTGACCTAAGCCCCAGTGCAGACAGCACTACATCCGTGGAAGAATCGCTCCCACCTCTCGGGGAGGTGGATGAACTACTGTGATGGGAACACACCTCCCAGCAGTATAGTGAGTGTGTACACAGCAGCACCTCTGGAGCTGTGCCACTCACTGGAGCATTTCCAGTATAGACAAGACCCTAGTTTAGCATGGCAGATCTGGCCTCCAAAGTTCCCATCTACTTGCCCATTCCTTTAGGGAGCCAATCCTATTGGCCCAACTTCTGTTGGGGGTGGGGGGCAGAGGGAGACAAACTTTCGAGCTAAAGAAGAGCTCGCTGTAGGTTCAGAGCTTGGTGTGCTCTCATCCTGGGCCCCACACAGCTCCGCCAACACTGCAAAGAACACTTGGTCCTTCTTCTGAGCCACAGTCTGAGGAGAAATGGTTATAACAAGCAGCTCGCTGCTCATTCCTCTTCACTGCCGCTTCCTCCCATCTCCCCAGGCCCTGTGGTGGAAAATGAAGGCCCATGGCACTTTCCCAGCACTCTGGGTTGTTTCAGACACGCTGGAGAGCTGCTCCACCCTCCCAGCCTGCCCTGTTTAAGCACTTGAGAAGCAATCCCACAGGGAGTATACACCCTTGAGGCAATAGTGTTTCTTATCTATCTTCCAGTGCTGCAACACCACTCAACCTGTTAGCCAACTTTCTGGCCACAAAATCCTCATGCAGCCAAATATCTTCCTGTGTGAGGTCCCTGAAACGCCTGTGTGATATCTCCTTTCAGTGATTGTTTGCAGGCTGCCTGGCTGAAGTGGCTTCTATCTGTGATTGAACGCACCTTAATCAGACTGCTGCAGTGGTCTAATAATGTGCTCTCCCCTGCTTCCCACAATAAGTGCAGGCACCTCCGAGACAAAGCCAGGCACCAGGATGGTAGTTTTTGAGATGCGGTGCCAGTCTTCCCGTTGTTGTTGCTTTCCCTGCAAGTGCTCAAGGTGTGTGTGTGTGTGTGTGCGTACACTCAAGTGGCTGACTCAGTAAAACCAGCTCTGTGTCTATTGCTGATTAAAATCCTGTGCCATGTAGGTGTGGTCCTAAGGCTCCTGGCAAGCAGCTGCGGCACTGATAATGCCAGCACAGTGCAGGCAATTGCTGTGCAGTGCTGATTCCCGCTGCTGCTTACTCCTGATCTGTGCCATACGTTCTGTTTCACGCTGGGCCTCTCCTTGGACAAACTCAGGTAGGAAGGACCTGGGAAGAAGTGGGAGTGGCTCGCAGTGATTGCTGTGATGTCCCCCTGTGAAATAGGATGGCCATGGTGAACGGTGCTGGCAAATTGTGCCTCCTCCCCTTCAAATGATCTGACTGCTGCCCTGCGACTTCCCTGGGAAAAGTCTGCTCAGCCTAGAGAATGACAGGGCCTAATGCTAGTCATCGGTTCCCTTCTGTCATCAGTTCTGGGTTTGCCCAGGACTGGGCGGCCAAGGCACTCCAGCAATACAGATAAAAGGATGGCAGTAATAGCCCAGTAACTGGCCTCAGCCTGCTCAGGATGGGTGCCAGTGGCTGAAGAGAGCCCTGAGGGGAGGGAAGGTCTCTAGGGGAAAGGCAAAGGGATGCAGCTGGTGGGAATACATCTCTAGTTGCAGGAGGGCACAGTGGTGGGTGGTGTGGGGAGCAGGGAGGGCACAGGGGTGGGTGGCACAGGACGCAAGGAGGGCACTGGGAGTGGGTGGCACGGGGTGGGTGGCGCGAGGGTGCGGTGGTCGGGACAGGGAGGGCTGCAGCAGGATCTGACAGTGGACAGCATGGGAGTGGATGGTACAGGGAACGGGAGGATGGTGGCGGGGGTATGGCAGTGGGTCAGAGAGGTACGGCAGTGGGAGCAGGGAGGCTCTGGGCAGATGCCATAGCAGGAGTCAGCGAGTGAATTTTCGAGCCTCAGGAAGGGTGGCAGGTGAGGGCTCCAATGGCGGGCGTGAGTGCAGGGTCTGGACACACTACTGACACAGACAGGGCTTCTGAGGAGCTGTCAGGCCATCAGTGAAATCGAGCCTTTTGGGTTTCCCCTGTTATAATTTGTCCTTCGGTCCCACGACGTTGCGGGCCCTGCCGGAATGCATCTCACCAGCTTCCTCCACGCCTGCTCATTGCATTGCAGCCTGTGCAAACCCCCTCTCCTCCCCAGGAATTTTTAAAGAGGTGAAATACCAGCTTCAGTTGCTGTAGGCTGGAGCAAATACAGCCTGACATAGCAGCACACGCACTCAGACATCTTGATGCTTTCTGGAACCTCCCGTTCCTCTCCACTGGGTGCCTTTTCCCCCTTTGGCTACTCAGTTTGCTAATTCAGAGTTGGAAGGCACCCTGTGCGCAAGAGGGAATCCCTGCGCTCTGATCTGCATTGCTATTAGTGTGCTGGGACCTGCGGACGCTTGGCGGTCTGGGCCATGCTGAGAGAACAGGTGAGTTGGGACACGTGCCTCAGCTCATTGCTCAGCTGGGTTCAAAGTGAATTTTAAGAAGTGGATCCTAACACCTCTACTAAAACCTGCATTGAACAAGGATAGTCCAATGAGTGACACCATAGAAATGTTGGGCTGGAGGGGACCTCAAAGGGTCATCTAGTCCAGCCCTCTGCGAGGATGCAGGACCAGGCAAACCTAGACCATCACTGGCAGGTGTTTATCCAACCTGTTCTTAAAAATCTCCAGTGATGGGGATTCCACAACCTCCCTTGGATGCCTCTTCCAGAGCTTAGCTACGCTTATCGGCTATGTCTACACAGCAACAAAAAACCCACGTCTGGCCTGTGCTAGCCAACTCCAGCTACTGGGGCTCAGGCTGTGTTTCACTGATGTATAGGTTTCTGGGACCCTCCCACCTCGCAGGGTCCAAGAGCCCATCATCACTGGTGGGGCCTCAACCGGAGTACCCTGTCATACTTCAGGAGAGATGCATATACATTGGAAAGAATCCAGAGGAGAGCAACAAAAATGATCAAAGGTTTAGAAAATCTGACCTGTGAGGACAGGGCCGGCTTTCGGAAGTGCGGGGCCCAATTCAAACAGTTTCGACGAGGCCCCGGCAGGGGTGACTTTAAAAAAAACACCAAACACTTGGGGCTTGTACTCACTGGGCAGTGCTTCGAGTCTTCGGCGGCACTTTGGCAGCGGGTCCTTCACTCACTCCAGGTCTTCGGTGGCACTGAAGGACCTGCCGCCAAAGTGCTGCTGAAGACCTGGAGCGAGCGAAGTACCCGCCTTTGAAGTGCCGCTGAAGACCCGGAGCGCCGCCGGGTGAGTAAAAATGAAAAAGGCACCTCTAGCCAGGGAAGGGATTCTCACTGGGCGCAGGGCCCTCTTAGGCGTGGGGCCCAATTCAGGGAAATTGGTGGAATAGGCCTAAAGCTGGCCATGTGTGAGGAAAGGTTAATAAAAATGAGCATGTTTAGTCTTGAGTCAAGTCCCCCCTCAACAGTCTTCAAATATGTTAGCAGCTGTCATCTAGTGAACAGAGATCAGTTGTTTTCCATGTCCACTGAAGACAAGACAAGGAGTACTGGGTTTAATCTGCAGGAAGAGAGATTTAGATTAGACATGAGGACAAACTTTCAAATTAAACGACTAGTTAAGCTCTGGAATAGGCTTTCAAGGGAGGCTGTGGAATCCCGTCACTGGAGGTTTTCTAGAGCAGGTTGGACTAACACCAGTCAGGGGTGGTCTAGGTTTTCTTGGTCCTGCCTCAGCACAGGGGGCTGGACTAGATGATCTCTCAAGATTCTTTCTATAAGAACAGCCATACGGGGTCAGATCAATGGTCCATCTAGTCCAGTATCCTGTCTTCCGACAGTGGCCAATGCCAGGTTGTATGAAGTCAATGGAAAGAATCACTTCAGTGGGGGTTGGGTTGGGTTGGGTTAGGAGTCTCCACTGTTATAACTCTTCCCTTTCTGATCCAGATGGAGTGTGTGTATGTGTTTGTGTGTGTTTCACTTCTAAAGGCCACTGAGGTGAAACTTGGCAGGAGTTATCGGACAGACCTTATACAAGTTCTTTAGGGCATAGACCAATTTCTGTTCAGTCTCTGTACAGAACCTAGCACCATCGGGTCCCAGTCCATGACTAGGACTCCTGGGCTCTACCACAATACAAATAGTAAATAATAATTAATATTATTTGTTAAGGTCCAGTAATGTACAGGGCTCTCAGTGAAGGCTGGCCCCTAACTCACTTACCGCCTAATACACAGCACAGAGAAGATGGGATGCGCAGAGGAAGAGGTAACTCGAAAGGCTTTTTTAGTGTAATTGTTCAAGTGTCAATGATTGCATAGCCAGATAACCCACGCACTCAGGCTCCTGGGCCTCTCCAAATATATGCTTGCATCAGACAGCAAGATATGGATTGGGTGCTGCTGGTTCTCAGAAATTCCAGACAGCTGGGTAAGCGATCTTCTCTCACCTGTTTAATTACCGGGTGTCTTTTGGGCCCATGTACACTCCTTCTCGGGCAGTGTCCAGAAACGTTTCTCAGGAATTGATTTGGAAAGCTGTTTCGAGTTAACAGCATTGTACTACATGTTTTGCCACTTTCACACCCAGCCCAAGCTCACTGTCCAAAATTTATCACCTCAAACTCATATCAAAGTGTGCTCTTGAAAGCCGGGCTTGGCCACATCCCCAGGCTGTCATGTAGACAGGGCCTTTCACGCTACAGCAGGCAGCAGGATCTTCTCAAATCTAAGCCCGTTTGAGCATCAAACCAATATCCACACACTGTCTGGAAGTGGCAGCACAGAGACCAGACAAAGAAGGTAAACCTGGCTTTCAGCAGACTTTTGGATGCTTCTGTTGACTGAACATTTTGTACAGTTACACACTTTTGGAAAGGTGAATGTTTTACCATTGACTCTTAGCTGCCAATCTTTAGATATGTTACAGTTGCTAACATACTTCTGAGGAGAAAGACAGTGATAAGAGGAACTTCTCTAGACTAAAACATCAAAGAAAGTAGCACAATGTTTTAGAGGTGAACTGCAAAGTTGGGGGGAAATGGATTTGTGTGCTTATTTTTGTCTGTGTGTGTGTGCTTTTTTATCATGTTATAAGCAAGACCCGAAAAGTTTTGGGGTGTGGGGTGGTTTATTTTTTTAATTTTGTTGTTTTTCTGTGTTAGAAATTCAGGTCCTGTGTAGGCTTGGAAGACTCTATGGTGTAGAAGTAGTGATATGATGATATCTAGGGAAACCAGACGTCCCAGTTTTATAGGAACAATCCTGATATTCAGGGCTTTGTCTTACATAGGCTCCTATTACCCCCTACCCCCATCCTGATTTTTCACACTTGCTGTCTGGTCACCCTAATGACATCACAAAAGCAAATCGAAGGGGAAGGAATTTTTAATTGCTGTGTAAAACTTTATCTTGCAGCTATTTAACTCCAAAGTCTAATGAATAATTTGGAGAAAGGTAAGCTTTGTTAAAAATTCAAAGCCTGCGGACTTTCACTTAAGGTAAAAAGCTAACAGTATATGTCCTCGGCAAAAGTTGGGGGATCAGAATTGCCATTTCTGGTATTCCTAAGGTAAGAAAGGAAGAAGGAAAAAGTATAATCAGGCCTTCTTTAGACTTCAGTATGAAGCAGAAAACGACACAAGCTCAATTTTTAAAAAAAAAAGCACTTTGCAAGTCACCTATAAAAATTTAATGTAATAGAGTGCCCTGTCTTCTGATCCCTACCCAAAAGTCTGCGTCGTATTGTTGGAGCAGAATGTGTTAGAGCAAAAGCAGATTTTGTGTCTAGGGAAGAGACCTGTTTCTCTAGAAGCTGAAAGAAAACTCTAGGATAATATTTTGAAAAGAATTTCAGTCCTGCACAATGTGACTTGTGCAGTACACTAATAACCTGCTCAAAAGTGGACAGGAGAGACAGTCTGAAAAGGATGCATTTGCTGTATGAAGTCGGTTTCCCTTGATTTCCTTTTCATGCTCACTCACTTGTTACTAAAGGATCCGGATTATAATTCACTCGGACAGTAAGCACAGAGCGGGTGCCATTTTTAATAAAGTGGGCCCCTACTGAATCCTGGTATTTACTTTCACTGTGGTCTTTGCGGTATTCCTTGCCACTTAAAACAGGAACTGGTGCAAATAGCATGGGTGGTAAATGTGGCAAGGCAGTAAGCGTACAGCTGTTAGTGGCACTCCTTGGATCTATGCTTTTTTAAATGGTGTTTGTGAGACCTATGGAATCTCATTCATTTAGGGTTAGTTGCCTTCCTTTGTGGTTAATTTCTATCGGGAATATTTCACTGTTACAAAGAAGAATTTTTCAGTATTTTGTTTAGGGTGTTTAAAATCCTCCCTCATTCAGATAGCCACAGCTCGGCAGCCCGGTAGCTATGGAAATAATTTTTTAAAGAGTATTTCTTTCAGCTAGTTAATGATTGAGTCTGTTTTACAAGGCCCAATTAATCAATTATTTTAAAACTGGTTAATTTATTTATAATTGATCCCTAATTGTCATTTAATTGGCAGAAACAACCACCGTTATTGGACTCATTAGTAACATCCATTTTAACACTCAAATCCTGTTTGGTATTTAATAAATGCTTTTTCTAGTCTTAAAACATATGACTTTCCATTCAATGCCAACATTTCTGTTGTACGGCTCATTCTGATTTGGAGTGTAATTTATGGCTGATGAGGACTAATAAGTAGCTTTCAGAATAAGAACACTCCCTTCAAAAATAAGAACACTCTCTTCACTGTCTCTTACCGGAAAGTTGATGTTTAATTTACTGAAGAGAATGGACAGTAGATGGCTGATCTGGCCATGTTGGTGAATTCTGAAGACATCTCAATGAGTCTTCGACTAGCAACCAGTGCCACGTTTAATAACACTATCTTAGGGCAGGCTGAGGTGTTGTCCCTCCCCATTAACTGCTCTTAGAGTCCTGCTTCCTACCACACTTATCAAGACTAAGGCCTGGTCTATACTACAGACTTAGGCTGATGCCAGGCAGCTTACATCACTATAACTATGGAATTGTCTGCTCTTAAATTTCACTCCTGACACGTAACTACATCTCTACGCTGACTTAATAACTCCACCTCCACAAGCGGCGTGGAGTCACGATTGATGTAGTTAGCTCGATGCAGTGTCAGTATAGACACTGCGTTGCTTACGTCAACTGTTACTGGCTTTCAGGAGCCATCCCACAATGCCCCACACTGACAGTACAATCAATACAAGTGCTTCTGGTGAGGATG
The DNA here is from genome assembly GCF_007399415.2 of Gopherus evgoodei. Taxonomy (NCBI): domain Eukaryota; kingdom Metazoa; phylum Chordata; order Testudines; family Testudinidae; genus Gopherus; species Gopherus evgoodei. The sequence goes on from NC_044331.1 coordinate 7,809,399, forward strand.
TGCACTGCTGACTCAAGGAGCAAAGTGTAGACACACAAGTGATATAATTACTGTGATGGCTGTATGCTGACGTAACTCAATTTAATTATGTAGCATAGACATGGCCTGAGGCTGTGTCCATGCTGTGCCACAGTGTGGACTACAGGGCCATGAACTGCAGAGCGCATCAAATTGTTGCACTCTAACCGCCCTGGGAGGACGCTGTTGGTGTGAATGAAAAGATACAGAGTTAGCACATTAACTTAGTCCTCATTCAGACAGGACTAAGTTGACATGAACTAAGTACCCTTTAGTTTAGTGCTTCTCAAAGCCGGTCCGCCACTTGTTCAGGGAAAGCTACTGGTGGTCCGGGCCGGTCAGTTTACCTGCTGCGTCCACTGGTTCGGCCGATTGCGGCTCCCACTGGCCACGGTTCGCTGCTCCAGCACAATGGGAGCTGCTGGAAATGGCGCAGGCCGAGGGATGTGCTGGCCTCCACTTTCCGCAGCCCCCATTGGCCTGGAGCAGCGACCCATGGCCAGTGGGATCTGCGATTGGCCAAACCTGCAGACACAGCAGGTAAACAAACCAGCCCAGACTGCCAGAGGTTTTCCCTGAGCAAGCAGCGGCCCGACTTTGAGAAGCACTGCTTTAGTTTGCACCAGCAGTGTCTGCACGGGGCAGTTGGAACACAGCCTGCTACTTTGCACTGCAATTCACATCCTATAGTCCGAATTTCAAGGCCATGTAGATAAACCCAAACTGTACAATCCTCTTGATCTCAGATGGGAATTCGGTTTGCATATCATTTACAGAATGGACCCCATGTTGTATAACTCCAAGCCTATCAGAAACTACCAATTGAAAACTGTTTATGAGTTTCCCACTTTGAATAAAGTTTTGAAATGATCAGAATGTCCTGTTTCGACATTTTCAAAACAAAAAGTTAACTTTTTCAGTTCAAAATGCCTTTTTGTTTAGAAATTTGTTAATTTATAGTAAAAAACATTAATTTATTTAAAAAGGTCAAAACTGAAATGATTCAAAATGATTGAAACTATGATTTGACTGACCTGATCCAATTTCCCCCACTCCTGCCAGATTTTCAGATTGCAAAAAATGTCAAGATTTTGACGTTTTGTCCTGATTCAGGCAGGAATTTTTTTTCAAAATCTAAGAAATTTTCATGCGACATGAAACCAGTTTTCAACCCAACTCTAGTGATACTTCCTTTCTCCCATCTTTTGTCTGTCTCGTCTACTTGCAATGGAAGCTCTTTGGGGGAGAGGCCTGTGCAGCACCCAGGACAATGAAGCCTCTTTCTCAGTTGAATCCCATTGTTGCTAGCATATTACAAATAATACATTATTGAAGTTTACAACAAAAAGTGAATGGTACAAATATTTATTGTAGAGTGCAACGTTGCTAATCCACGAATCCTGCCAAGAACTGGCAGCCTCTTCCCACTTCTAAGCAACGATTTGGGGTGAAGGCTCATAATCCTTATTTTTCTCACAATACGTTGTGATGCATTTGCTTTCATATTATAAAGTAAGGTTGCTGATAATTAAACAAAACCACACGTGTCAAACTATATGGACAGAGTCTGTCTTGTGATGTCCTAGTTTGCCTTTGTTATTGTTTGCTCCCCATACTCTCATGCAATGGTTCTACCCATCATTGGTGTGAATTGCTGAGGTTCTACTGCTCAGAGACGCTACACTAAGGACCACCAATTTGACGCATCTCAAAAATGCTCTGTGGGAATACTTAATACTTAATTTTGCTGAAATGTTCATGTCTTCTACTGGGGAAAATTGGAAAGAAATATTTGGCTTGGGGCAGTTCAACCTCAAATTGGAACATTTTTGGTTTGTTGAACAGAACCGAAACATTTTGTTTCAAGTCAGTTCCGCATTAAACTGCATGTCCCTATGGTGATTCATGGGAATTTCGGATCAAATATTTCTTGCCCGCAATTTCTCCTGTGGGCTGGGCTATATATCTCATGATGCACCGTAGGCAAAAGCAGTTTAACACAGAACTAACTTGCAATGAAACATGTTGACTTTTCCAAATTAAAACTTTTTTGAACTTTTCTTCTAAAAATACCAACAAAAAAACCAACCCCTTCCCCCCCCCCCAAAAAAAATATTGTATTTTGATTCTTTAGCCTGTTTTGGGACAGAAACCAGTGTGACAATCTTGGAGTTTCTCATAGAATGGAAATTCTAGTTTTCACCCAGCTCTAGAAAACGTCTTACAATACATATGCTACTCTGGGTCACAGCTGTTCTCTAAAAGGTAAAGGGAGAAACATTAGAACTGAATTACCAGAAGTGACCAGTGCTTTTGGGTGCCTCAGTGTTTGGGTGTAAATTAGTGCCCATGAAGGCATCTAAACTAGGCACCTAAAATTACTAGACAGTCTTGATAATGTTGGGCTATTGTCTGTGCTAGACTTTTCTCTCCTTAACATTTCCCATTGTGCTGCCACCAGTGGTAGCAACAGCGATCGCCGTAATGTAGACTGTGTAGTATTCAGATACCAAGATGAAGAGAACCATATAAGAACCTAATTAGATAAGGAGTTTCTGGTGTTTAAACCACTGTGTCACCAGGATACTCTAACACTATAAATATTGCTACTCAGGTGGAGCTTCATCAGTGCAGAAACAACCCAGGCTTGGTGTGGAATAGCTCTGAACCCTCTTCTGCTCCAGACCCAGCAGACCCTGGGCACATCAGAGAATCTGCCCCTGAATGTTTAGTTAATGCAGTGTCCCCAGCCCCAAGTGTTCCAGAATCAGGAGTCAGTCCCCCACGAGCGCACCAGATTGCCTTAAAAATCATGAGATTAAAAAAAAAATCAATTTCAGGTTCCTTTTATCTTCTTCCTGGTTTCTGAGATTTTAGGGGGGAGTCACATTTTTAAGCATTTAACCCCGAGTGCTAGAAACTTTTTCTCTTTCTTTTTTAATGAAAGCTGAGAGTGTGTTATAGTCACATGATGCCAAAAGCGTGGGCTTTGAGTTTGATTTAAAACAGCAAGTATCACAAAACCCACAATCAAATTTCAAGAGTTGCCAACCCTGCTAATGCTTTATTATAAATCAGCCTCTGAAGGATGCTATAAACAATATGTCTTCAGTTTAAGAACAGTGTGTGCTTGATCTGCTTTAGCGTCAACATTTTTCTAGGTGGAGCTGCTTAGTTGCAATGAGTCATGTATGTACCATTTAAAGCTGGTGAGAAACATTTTTGTTGTTTAATAACACAGTTTGATGCCTTCTTTAAAGTAGGAAGTGGTATAGCCACATCAGTTACAGACCTTTTTGTTCAAAGGTTCTTCCATAAGAGCACATGTGAAAAGGTAACATCTTTTGGCAATGAAATCAAGCAGAATAATACCTGGTCCCAAAGTCTTAGCGGTACACAGCCTTAGTGAGTTCTGTAGACCACATACCAATATGTAGGACAGCACAGTGGTCTTAATTCATATCTGATTCTGTAACTTCATTCGTTTTCAATGACCCTACATCACGAATGACTTTGACTCATTGCTTCGTAGCAGAAGAGCACATTACAGCTTTTATTACTTGCATGCCAGGGGGATGCTGGATAAGTTTGGGCAATGTGATGAGGAGACATTAGGGTACATGACCCGGTTTCAAACAGGAACTTCTGGGTAATTGAGATTCAGAAAAGTGAGGCTCTACTGAGTTGATAAAAGGCTTTTCAGAGTAAAGTGGAGAGTAAATCTTTTATGTTGCTTGAGTGAAAATGAACAAACAATTAGGCTGGGATTTACAAAGCCACACTTGGGATTGACATGCCCAGCCCCCATTGCAATTAATGGGATGTGTGCATCTCAACCCCTTGGAGGCTTGGAAATCACATCCTTAATAGATAGGGCTATTCTCCACCTGGTAGCTAACCCAGGACTGAGGAAGCCCAGCCCCAGTTTGAGGCTCCACCCCTACATCCCATTGGCAGAGCCTCAGAGCAGCTGATTGGCCTGCTGCCCCCTACTTAAGCAACAGGAACAGGAAGCTTTCTGAATAACAGCTGCTGCTCCCCTAGGCTGACCTGGTCCAAACCTCCGACTTGTGGTTCTGATCTCTGGTTTGTCTCCTGCTTCTGATCTTCTGGTATCTTGACCCAGCTGACTCCTGACTGTGGACTCTGGCTCTGACCACTAGGTATAGTTTCCCATGACCTGGCCCTAACAAACTTGTTTACACAGGAAAATTGTCCAACAGAGTTACTTTGGAATAGCTCCCCATGTGGCCACTGTATTCCAGAATAGCAATTTTTTTTTAATTCCAGAATAATTACTCTGCTTTAGAAATACACTAATTATTCTGAAACAAAGTGACTTTTATTCCAGAATAGAGTGTCCACAGGGGGCGCTATTCTGCGATACTGTAGTTGTTCCAATCAATTTCACTGTGTAGACAAGTTCTTAGATGTTGAATCACTAATATTTGCATGCCCAGTTAAAGGTGGGAGCAAAACTGCCTGATGTGACAAGTCCTGTAAAAACAGAAGCTGGGCTTGAAAATCAGGACATCGTCTCGGACTTTCTGTAATCTAAAGGAGACATCTCCTTGGTCCCGTCAGGGTCATCCTAGGCAGTTCTGTTTGCTGAATGATTTCATGGTGAATACTGAAGATGTTGCACTCCAGGATTTAATTAGGATATTTCTTACCGCAAATGGGTCAAAACCAGCTTAGGAGGAAAAATAGAAAAATCCCTCTGTAGAACTCTGTCCCAGAGCACCCTTATATACACTCACACATGCACTGCAGCTCCCTGCCAAAACCAAGACTCTCCTAAAACAGGGGATTCAAAAGTGGGTTTTAATAGCCAGCTATTAAAAAAAAAAACTTAAATTTTTATATGGTTCTGCATCTAACTGGAAACTCCTGATGTAAGACTGAGGTTTGTGTAGAGAATATCTTATACTAGTTCTCTCCCTGACTCTTAAATGGGCTTTTATAGCTGAAAGTTATAGATACAGTACTTTTTTTCCAAGGCTTTTTACAGCAATTAAAGAAGTTCAAGCAAATACACAAACCTCAGATCCCAGAAAGCTTGCCAATTGCTTTGCTGTTAGTGCAGATTCTAACAGCAACATTTGTTCTCCTGAAGCTACCCTAAACAAGGAGTGTTTTACATCCATAAATAGTTGCTTTTGGAGACAGGTGGGCTGCAGCAAACTTTATTTTTCTGGAAACAGCAAATGCATTATGCAGGGAGCAGTTTCCAAGGATGCCCTCCATGCCCTTTGTAGGAAGTCTGTGCAACTCTTTACTGCAATGCCAGTTTTTAAGTTGCATGAGCGACAGTCACAGCAAGGATGTGTTGTTGCATTTTCCATTGGCTGTCAGCATTTTATTTTGAAATCATTAATGTTTTGATCTTTGCATCCCTCCCCCATCTCGTCTCCCTTGTATGTTCATGTTGCCTTGAACTTGTCTGGCTCTAGCTGAAGAGAGGCAGTCTGACAATACAGCATTCTTCTTTACACAAGTGCCTGGCCAATGCAGAATTGAAAATAACCACAAAGTAGAATTGCAGCAATTGACGAGAGAGAGGAAGCTGGTATTCTCCTTCCTTGCAAGTTCCAACAATGCCCTTTGAGATGTCAGCTTATCAAGCCACAAAAAGAAAAGTGTTCAAACAAAAAGCAAAAATAATCTCCCAAAGCACGCAAGTTCAGTGATAAGGTTCAACAGCTGTCCTTAATGCATTGTGTTATGCAGGGCCGGCTTTAGGACCTGCAGGGCCTGATTTGAATACCCGGCAGCGGTCAGGGTTTTTGGTGGCACTTCGGTGGCAGGGGGTCCTTCACTCGCTCCAGACCCTCTGCCGCCGAAGTGCTGCCGAAGACCCAGACCGCCGCCGGGTATGTAAAAAAATTAAAAAGGCGCCTAAGGCATGGAGCCCTCTTAGGTGAGGGCCCGATTGTGGAGAATCAGGGGAATTGGCCTAAAGCTGGCCCTGGTGTTATGTCGGTTACAGTAACTATGATGAATGACCAGAAAGGGTTAAGAATCCTACAGGATAAATGGCTCAAATTCAACCCTTCAAAACATATGAGGAGATAATATTTGTGGTTTTGTGTATTTACATGTATATTGGTAGAAATCAACAATGTAATCAAATAGCCCCTGTCTGTGTGGTATTCTGTTACTTTGGAGATCAAAAGAACATCTTAACATTTAAATGAACTATAAACATAGGCTATCATTGTATTCATCTCTCTTTGAAGTATATAGCAAATCATCTGCGAATGACGGAAAAACAGGCAGTTGTCTTATGTTAATCTGTGTGAATAATTACCGGGTGATGCTTAGGAAATGAATGTCCATTGTTTGCCAAGGGACTCCAACCTGTCAAAGAAGGCCTGAAATTGTATAAAGATGTTTGGGTCCCAATCCTTTTTATCTTAGATCTGCTTAAGCTTCATCAGGGGAGTTTGGATTGCAAGATTTGAGATCCCAGTCCAAAACTGGAACACATGAATATGATATTGGACGTTGGACTATAATCTATGGACTAAATTCTAAAAGAACTCTTTGCAACTACAAAGCTCTCCATCTCTGCTATGAATCTGAAGCTCAAGATTGTGCTTAAATCTGTATGTATATTGATCTTTTAACCTCTACTCTCTCTTTTCTTTTTAAATAAATGTTAGGTTAGTTAATAAGAATTGGTTGTAAGCATGTATTTGGGTAAGATCTGGAATATTCATTAACTTGGCAGGTAATGTGTCTGATCCTTTGGATTGGTAGAACCTTATTTGTATGATGAATAAGATTTTCATTAATCCTCATCATATCTCACTTGGGTGCCTAGGTGGAGGCCTGAGGCTGGTTACTTTAAGGGAACTGTGTTGTTGACTTCTGAGTAACCAGTGAGGTAATAAAGAAGCTATTTTGTACTGACTTGGTAAATCTAAGTATTGGAATATCCACCAGCTTTGCGGATTGTCGCCCCATTCTTTGCAGTTTTCCCTAATTGAGTAACCTCAACTGGCTGCCCTGGAATTCCGGCAGGGGCGAAAATAGCACAGATGACTTATTGGTATGGGGCCCGGCTTTAGGTCCCTGGAAGGGCGGGGACTCAGGTGGAAGGGCAGGGACTGGGGGATCAGCCTCCCCAGCCAGCCCATCTGCGCTGCCTGGCCCACACCACTCAAGGCTCCGGTGGCCATTTAAAATGGCCCGGGCCTCCAGCTGCTGCTGTGGTAATGGTGGCAGCAGCCAGGAGCCCTGGGCCATTTTAAATTGCTGGGCCCTGGGTCAGCTGCCCCTTTTACCCCTACCATCGGCGACCCTGCCAGTCTGGTCACTTTAACAATGGCTGTGCACAGGCCGGTACCGGTGGCCACTTCTTACCAGTACAGCCATACCAGCCCGTACCGTCTCACTTTCACCCCTGTATTCTGGTCACAGTAACTATGATACAATATGGAAGATCAGTGCTAAAACAGCATCCATTACCGTTTCTACATCAAGCAAGGAGGGTCTGTTTTAAACCTTAAGGCAGGCATAACTAATGGCTCCCAGAGTCAAAGGGAATTGTATGCATGCATTCTTCAGACATCTGAAATGTCTTTGCTTGCCAGGGCTGGGAAAGGGTTATCAAGTTTTTAATCTACACATATATAATTCACTTGTTATGAGACTGCTGTCCCAATGGGTGGGGTTGCATCTTACCCTAGGTCAGGGGTTCTCAAACTGGAGGTCGGGACCCCTCATGAGGTTATTACGTGGGGGGTCACAAGCTGTCAGCCTCTACCCCAAATCCCGCTTTGCATCCAGCATTTATAATAGCGTTAAATATATCTTTAAAAGTGTTTTTAATTTATTTTAATTTATAAGGGGTGGGGGTGGGGTCACACTCAATGGCTTACTATTTGAAAGGGGTCACTAGTACAAAAGGTTGAGCACCACTGCCCTAGGTTTTGTTTCACACTCTCTGTTAGTGTATGGTTGCAATGTGATGCATTTCCTGCTATGGATCTGTAGTATGAAATATGCTTAATCACATGGTGTATTCTGCCTGGGTGTGTATATTACTCCCGTTTTGGCTTGGTCTACATATGAATTTTGTATCAGTATAACAACCTCTGTGAGAGGTGATTTTTACCAATGGAGTTGTACCGCTACAACCCCTAGTATGGACACAGCTATACTGGTGTGAAAGTAGAATGAATTATATTGTAAGGATAGAAAGGATTAAAGAAATGTTGTCTGTACCTTTAAGCAAAATTGTTGGAATGTTGCAATCCAGTGTCAGGAATACAGACATTAACATAGAACAATTGCACCGTTTAAGGGCAATTGGTGAAGTATTAGCCTTAGATCGATAACAGTTAGTAAGGAAATAGGATATGCATGCTGTGCCCCAGGCGAATTTTACTGTTTTGCTTTCTTTGTCCCTTTGTCTAATTCCTGCTCTTTTATCTGTATAAATAAGACTGGGCCTTGCATGGCCACTCACATATTCTGAATGTTATTGGCAGAGCGCTGCGCTAATAAACAGAGTAGTCTGACAAATTGTGAGTCCTGATTCTAACTTTGACCCTGGTCTAAATGTTCCTTATTCCGGTATAATTTATGCCCCTTTGTGTGTGGGAATAAGCTCCCCTTGTATAGCTGAATCCACCCTCGAGGGTCTATTACTCTAAATATACTGGGATAGTTAAAGCAATAGAATTTTGGAGTGATGATAACACCCAGTACAATAAGCTGCGTGCATAGGTGCTATTGCTGCAATGGGCTTGGTGTGGGGTGGGGGAGCGACATTGCCTGCTGCAGCGATTTTCGACCTTTTTTCATTTGCAGACCCCTAACAAATTTCAAATGGATGCACGGCCTCCTTTGGAAATCTTAGACATAGTCTACGGATCCCCAGAGATCCATGGACCACAGGCTGAAAACTGCTGGCCTACTGTTTTCTACTGAGGGGAGAGAAGTTTTTTCTACACTCTTGTCTAGAGGGGTTCTCCATTAGCTCAGGAGACAAGCGGTGCGTTTTGGAGCTGAAGTGCCAGCATTCTGGGGTGTGTGTGTTCATATAGCAATTGTCTCCTCTGTCTGCAGCATATTGAGTCATTGCAACACACCCCCTTGGAGCCCTAAGCTCTGCTCCAGAACTCCCCTCTGGGGTGGAGGCCAGAACACGTCTGCCTTGTATTTCCTGCTGGGTGTGGGCAGTCTGACCGTGCCCGAGTTTGGCCAGTAGAGGTGAAGGCTGTAGTAGTCTGGGAGAGTGCATTTTGTGCATATACAGGAGCGCTGACCTGTACAACTCGCTGTCTCAGCAGATGCAAGAGAAGAGAAACACTTGGACTAAAATGAAAGGATCAGCCCTGCAATGGGAATAAGAACAGCATCTGCCATAAGATCATTGCGGATAAAACTACAAGGCTCTTCCATCCTCACGCTGCAGGGCACAAGCTGGTTCCCAGCTGGATCCCAGAGAATTTCACCCTCCTCTGGAGCAGCCACCATTGGCCACAAGATAGCAGATGACCTGGACCATTGCACTGACTAGAATGGCAGCTAGTACCCTGTGTTCCTAGAGCGCTTCGCTCTCTGGTTGGTTTAATGTTTTTAAAATCCCAAACAGCCCTTGTTTTACTACTAATAGAGTAATTTTAAAGTTACATGAGAGCCAAATGCTATTCAGAACCAATGAACCTCTCAGTTTGGTTGTTCCCTGATTGTAACTCAAGACTAGATAGATTTTGGTTTTTTAAATCTCATTTACCCCCATCCCCTCTACCTCCCCCGCTCAAAGTGTGTGTGTTGGACAGTGCAGTCCCTGGGGTGACCTTTTACAGTTGAACTTTAAAGCCTTGACAATTGTTTCAGAACTTGCAAATCTACCTTTTGGATATTTTTACAGGTTTGAATCCATAGTGGGTTTTTTTTATTATTGTTCTTATTACTAGTGTCTTTACCAGGATATTGTTTTGATTATCGTTTGGGTTTATCTTGTTTTTTGTTTTGCTTGCTATATAGATTACCCATTTCTGTCGATCAAAATTGAATCTAATTTTCAGAGAGGAGGAATGCAGCATTTTGAAAATCCTACCAGCTCCCCAAATATGCTGTATGAACAGAAGTCTCCAGTCTAAGTATGTGTATGGTCCCCATCACCGTCCTAGGTGAGCAGTAATTGATTGAGCGTGCAATACCCCTGCCAACGTAGTAAAGTATCGTTGGCCCGGATCCACGTTTCATAGGAGAAGGAGTAAGGCAGGGGGTGGGAAGTGATGGTGCCCACCTTTATAACTTTGTGCTCGGTGGTTAGAGCACTGCCTGGGATGTCGGAGAACCAGGTTCAACTCCGTCCTCAGGCAGCAGAGAGCAAGGATGTGAACAGGGATCTCCCACCCGCCAAGAGTGTGCTCTGTCCACTGGGCTGTGCGATATTCTGATGTGGGCTCCCTCGGTCTCTCCCACTGAAGCTGGTCCTTGATGGATTAACTATTTAGAGTCATTGGGCCAGAAAGAAAGAGAATGACTCTCTAGTCCAGTGGTTTGGGCTGGTGGAAGGCCCAGGGTCCAGTGCTCCAGCGGATATTTATGTATTTATCCACAATGGAACAGCCCCCTCTTCAGATGGCTCAGTGGTTAGAGATCTGGAGGCTCCTATTCAGATCACTTCTCCCCAGCAGGCAGAGATGGGGAGTTGAACCAGTGCTGCTCCCATCCTAGGTGAATGCACTAACCCTCCTCTTTGAATGGGACGTGAGTGGGTAGATGGCCTCTGAGCATTCTTGCAGGATCAGACCCGGCAGGCAGGACAGGTAGGCAAATGCCTGTCTTCCCCTGGTATGTGCATCACACCAGGCCTTTGGCAGGAGATAGGTGCCTGGGTTGCTTAGGGGGAGGCAGCAGTGCCCATGCCCAGAGGTGGAAACGTAGGCAACTTTTACCCTGAAATTTGAGGCACAGAGTGAGTTTAGGTGTCTACAAGGTTAGCTGGCAGCCCAGCAGGAGGTTTGTGGGGCCCAGTGGAACCTAAAACCGAGACTTGGGTGCCTAAATACCTTTTGTGGATCTGGACCATTATCCCCAGCTAGGAAACTGAGGCACAGCACCATTAAGGCTGAAGTTTTCAAGAGTGGCCATTGAGTGCTGGTGCCCCAGTTTTTGAGTACCTCTCTGGAGATACCTTTGGCCCCCTTCTCAGGGATGCTGAGGGCCCATGGCACCAACTGTAGCCAATGGGAGTTGCAGGCAATCAACCCCCTGGAAAATCAGCCCTGAGGTGTCTTAAGTTGGGTGACCAAAATCCGAGGCACCTGCACTCAATGGTCATGAATGAAATTTTGAGTCTGTGGCACTTTCAAAGAACCTAAGGGATGTCTGTGCTGCCAGCTCAGCGCAGTGAAGCTGCGGCAGCATGTACTTTGATGCCTGCAGATTCCTGGAACTCTACTGTGCTAGGCCCCGAGCTGGCTAGATTCAAACTAGCCTGAGTATGTCTGTTCAAGCTGCAATTATGCCCAGACACTGCCGTCTAGATGCACCTCGGTGACTTAGAAGCCTGAAGTGCCGTTTCCAAAGGTGACCTAAGCGCTCAGGAGCCTAGTCCCATCAGTGTCACTCGTGAACATTTTACCCTATGTGACTTGAATCAGGTTACGCAATCGGTCTCAGGCAAACTGGGAATCGAATCCCTGGGTTCAGGTCTGGTTCAGTCCCACAGCCACATGACCATCCTTCCGTCACATCTAACTGTGCCACTCAGTCAGCTTCACCAGAATCTGGCAGCTGCTGGGCGCAATTAAAAAAAGGCAGAATTGGGCAAAATGTCTGGATTAAGCAAGAAATTTCCACCAACCCCCTCCCCCTTCCAAAACCCTAATAAATAAATACCTAAATATTAAGACCACGAATAGATGCAGGTGCAAAACTGATTGTTTCTAAAGATCTCAGCGGTGCTATTGACAGCATCTACTTTCTCACGGGGCTTATTTTAACTCCCCTCAGGCTGTGAACATTGCTGGGTTGAAATTGGCGCACTCCACAACTACCTCATTCTCTCCAAGCACAACCTGGCAGCATCTCTAAATATTTATCCCGAGTCTGCTTTCATTTGGGCAAAGTGGTTATCAAGTCACTTTCTGGGAAGGATAACTGGGGTCAGGAGTCGGAATCAAATGTCGGCAGACACAACTCCTGGATGTTGTTTTCATTCTTTTAAGGTCACTTAGTGCATAGACCTAACAGTGGCCCTACTGTAACTTGATATTGACCACCTCTGGAAGGACATCTGTAAACCTTAGCAAACCTATGAGTTTGCAAACATAGTCTGCTTGATCCTTGCTGCAGCAGGAAATGGGGTGCTGAAAATAGTCAAAGCCTCTGACAAATTGCAGCAGCTTAATAGATAGCATCATCCTGCGGATAGGTCACTCCGCAAGGAGTCAGAGGATCTGGGTTTCCCATCCCACCCTTTTGTCTATTTAGATTGTAAGATCTTTGGGGCTGGGACAGCCTCACATTATATTTTTTTGTACCGTACCCAGCACAATAAGGTTCTGATCTCAGTTGAGGCCTCTGGGAACTATCATAATGCAAAGAATAAGGAATAATAATAATGCAACTCGCCATGCCATAGATGAACTGGTATTACATGTATAATGAGAGTGTAAAACTGGTTCTTTTACCACCTTTTCCCAACTTGCTGATCCTTCTTTAGCATCCCAGTTTGAAAATGTCGCCGTTAACCGCTCTCTGCCTCCATTTCCCCATCTGTGAAATGGAGAATAGTGTTATTTGCTAATCTGCGGAAAGCACTTGGAGATCCATGAATGCCATGGGCACATGAGATATTTTTTATTACTAAATTTAATTCTGGGCAAAAAGTCAAGTTTTGTGTGTGAATGGTAAGTATTTAACAAAATACACAAGTAAATAAAAGCTGGAATACAAGAAGTTGTTGGAGAGGCACAAATAGAATTGACTTTTCTTCCAGGTTTATAGCTCTACAGAATGGAAGCAATCAAAATGGGATCAAAGTATCATCCTTTTTCATTGCCTTGGTGTTCTGTTCATAAACTAACAGTGGGTCGAATCAAAAGATTATTGGCTTTGGTTCTGCAAGAGTTTTTGAGCATTAATGCTTATTTTTCGGAGTTGTGTACTCTGCTCTCCATCGGTAAATTCACTTCCCTCTGAATCTCCCTGTTCACTGTGTGTGTAGGGCCAGATCCTGACAATTTGCTTCGGATTCTTTAAGATTCTTGAAATATACTTCTCAAGTGTCCCTTGTGGGACAGTGTAGTGAGGCAGAGCGGTCTCCCTCCGGACTGGAGAGCGAGGGACCACTACCTTCCCCTGGTGAGTGGAGCCGAACCCGCCTTGCTCCCTTTGCCGCAAGTACCAGGGTGGGACAGGAAATATAAAGGGAGGGGTTGGCAGCTCAGTTGAACAGGATCCAGCGAAGGAGATGGACGCCTCCACTCCGCTGTGACACCCGGGAGCAGAACCTGAGCTCTGCAGCACCCTGCCCATGGAGGAGACTGGGCCAGAAGAGGAGTTGCCGGGACTCTCTACCACTGTGTACCCAGCCAGGGGACCTGCAGATTATAGAGGTACCAAACGCCGGGGAGGTAGGAAGTTGTCCAGGGGCAGCTGACGACTGGCCGGCTACCTTGCTAACTGACTCTAGGTCAGCCTGTTGCAGCTGGATCCCTGCTGACTCAGCAGCGGATCCCTCCACCACTGTTAGGGCCCGGAGTGGAGGCAGGTGGGCCCGTGTCCCCCTACCCCCTGTGACCCCACCCTTGGGATGGCAGACTCCCCACCTTGGGCCAGGAGGCCTGTGTGAATTTACTGTCCATCAAGCTAGGACACTAGACTTAGTTGGTGCCCAACCCTACTGGAGCCTCTAGGCTGTGGTGGTGCTTCCCCCCCAACACTGGAGCCCCTAGATCCAGACAATGGGGAACCTCAAGCCTCCATGCAGTTGGTTTAGTTACTTGCACCTGATGCATTCATTCCATCAAAAGGAGGGCTTGACCTTTGTTCCTCAGGGATGGCCACTCTGACCCAGGAGCATGGACTCCAGGTGTTTTGGAATCTTGCCTTAAGAGGCAGAATTCAGTGTCCTAATCCCCACAACTGCAGCAGCATTGCCCCACAGAGCACTTCTACCTGGGAGGCAGGCACGCAAGAATAAACCAAAGCCTGGTTCTCATGCCTGTGTTGAGAGCAACAAAGAATGAATGGAGACAAGAGCAGCCGATGTCAGCCACAGCGAAGAGAGCGCTCTATCCACCAGAAATCTGCACTCGGTGAAGTTCAATTCCACTTACACTGGAGTGACCAAGACCAGGATCCAGCCCAGAATGGCCTTCAAGAGTTTCCCATTTGCTTCAAAACGTCTTATTGGCACCAGAGCCAGGAACAGCATTGCGTATTTGTATGAAAAAACAAGAAGTTACCTTTTACCTTTTGGATCTGTTTGTATTTGCCTAACTGCAGCCATTTCAAGGTTGTGTATTTACAATCCATCTTGTATTTGTTTAACTTATTGAACTTGAGCTAGCAAAGGTACATTTGCACGGTCTCACTTTCCCCTACGTAGGGAAGGGAATCCAGACTGTGGCTAGAGACTCACGCAGGGAAAAGAAACCGACACCCAAACACCAAAGCAGCTTTGTATGGATTTTAAATGATTTATTATCCCAACTTGGCCCTGCCTTCTTTTACATTCCTCTTTTGGGGAAGCCTTTTCCTTCCTTTATGCTTTCATACGGTCCCATCACTGCTGACGTCTGGACTGTACGATCTAAATGAAAAAGTCTTCATCTTCGCTCCGTGAAAACTGCTGCTTGCACGTGCAATGGTTAGTGAGGGAGAGACTGACCGATCCACCGGGGAAGAGACAGAGCAGTGGTGTGCAGTGGTTGGAGTCATGGGACCTAATTCTACACCAGTGTAATGCTATTGACATTAATAGGGCGTAATGTGGGTACAGTTATCTGCTTCTGCACTATCACATGCAGGACTGGAGCCTAACTCCAGACTAAGGCATCTAAACAAGAAGCCTGATTTTCAGCTCACTGAGCATCATGGACACTCCTTTCCCAAAATCAGGCTACTTTAGGTGCCTAAATAGGGACTGAGGAGCAGGACTTACAATTCTTTTTTTGTAAAATCTGGCATGTGGTAGACAAGACCTGAACTGTAATATAAAAACCAGCAAGAATCCCGCTCTTTTAGAACCAGTCAGGGATTTTTTTCGATGAAATATTTTCTCACCAAAAAATGCCGATTTGTTGAAACCGAACTTGTGGTGGGAAAGGAGTGGCTGTGAAACAAATTTTCTGTTTACAAACTTTTTTTGGGGGTGGAAAAAAGTTTTAAAATTGTTGACATTTCAACATTTTTTTCCAACAAGAAGTTCTGTTAACATTGAATTGAAACAAAATGTTTCAACTGATCTGACCAACATTTTTTTTCCAATGATTGTCTAAAATTTTGAAATTGCAACTTTTCCTCCCGATTCAGGACTGGAACATTTTTTGAAATCTCTAAAGCTTTCCCAGGATGGGAAAGCCATTTTCCACCTAGCTCTGCTCCCCTCCTCATACACAGACCCTTAAAACAAGAGGGCACGATCCCTCCTCTTCCATTTCTTTTGCAGGTGTTTTAAACAATTATTTTTAAATAAGGGGCAAAGGGGGACAAACATTTTTGGAGGAAAAACATTTTTTCCCCATTTTATGTGCATTTTCCTGACTTTGCAGTATCTTTTGGAATATTGATTCCAACTCTAATGGTATACGGTTTCTCCCTAAACATAGGTTAGGGGTTTGTTATTGAAGTGGATGGGTGAGATTCTGTGGTCTGCGTTGTGCAGGAGGTCAGACTAGATGATCATAATGGTCCCTTCTGACCTTAAAGTCTATGAGTCTATTGGTTCCAATCCTGCCATTGGATCATTCTTTGCACCTAAGTGGGTATGTTACATTTATTTTAAATTGTTGCTTACCAGTTATGGCCTTAAGTGCTGTCCTGAGCTAGGAATGCTTTCCTGAATAAGGAGGACGGAATGGAATTATTTGTACAAAAACCAGCAGCTGGCTGCAGCTTTCTTTGTATTATAATTGCTTTTCTCACATTTTTCCTTTCTGAGTTGTCAAAAATATTTTCCAGAAAGGATCAGTTTTCAAAAAAATCTTTTTTTTTTATAAATCACATTTTGTTTCATAATGTCAAGCTTTAGCCTACCAACAAAACTAACATACTAAATATATTTTGAACTGATCAACAGATATTAAACCTAGTAGCATATGTTCTTATTAAATATTATTGTTCTGATGACATTTTAAACATATTTACCGGACAAATATTTCATAAGGACTTTTTCACAGCCTTACAGGATCTTTAAATCTGGATTCTCCAAGGGCTTTGAACTCTGCTCCTTTAGTATTTCCTTTTTTTTGATGGTATATTTGAAGTGACTTCTGTTTACCCTCTGGCCATTTAGTCTCTGATTTCATTGAGCCTTTTGCATCGTGCAGTATGTCTGCAGCTTTGAAACATTCATAGAGAGGGAGTTAAAATGAAGTTGTTGCCATGATAAATGTTCATTTCATTATTGCGTCTTGGGTATGCATTGGGGGTAAGAATGGTTTCAGAGCAGCAGCCGTATTAATCTGTATCCATAAAAAGAACAGGAGTACTTGTGGCACCTTAGAGACTAATTTATTTCAGCTTAAGCTTTCATGGGCTACAGCTCACTTCTTCGGATGCATAGAATGGACATTGAGCATTAAAAAATACTTTGGCCAGATTCTGATCTCATTTACATTGATGTAAATCCAGAGTAACTCCAACATGTTGGAGATCAGAATCTGGCCCCCAATTTTCAGCCAAGAATGAGTGTTTGCCTGGCGGAGTTCATCACAAAATGCATTTTTCCTGCAGTCAAATAAATGCATCTTTCCCTCCGCCCCCCCTTTGTTAAAATCCAAGACCTTTCAGCTTATTCTTTGCAGTTCTCAAGTTTGGGCAAAAAATTGTAATTTAAATAATAAACTGTTATATTCTAGAATTTCCCAAACCTCATTAAATGGTCTAAGGTAAAATAATGATAGTGACACAGGGCCAGATGCAGTTCTCAGTTACCTTAGTGTAAATTCCTAATAATGTCTTTGAAGTCAATGGTGTGACTCCAGATTAACACTGGAGTAAATGAGAGCACAGTGTGGCCCAGAGATTTACCCTGGGGGTTTCTGTTAAGGTGATTACATTAAGAATGAGGGTGCCAAAGGCCAGATTAGCTTCATGGTGGTTCTCTCCTTAAATTCCAAGAAGTTGTTCTAGGAGAGGAGGGTCCTGCTGGGTCCAGCTGTTGTGGGTCCCCCTTGCTCCTGATGATAACAGTGACTTGTCTGTCTCCTGTTTAGAAGGGCAGTGATGTTGTGCTTTTAATGGCACAGTACAAAGAGTTTGGAATGCATCTACATTGCAGTCAGCGGTGTCTGTGACTGCAGCATGGGTAGACAGACCTGAGTTAGCCTTGATCTAACTAACTTGGGTACTCAGCGATGCGCTATCCACCCAAGTAAATACCAGGGTCCTGGACTAGCTTGTACAGCCCACATGGAAGCCCGGGCTGCCACAGCTCTGCTGCTCTTGGTACCTGCGCTAGCTAGATTAACGCTAACTTGGGGTACGTGTCCGCGAGCTGCTGTCACACCCTGTGACTGCAGTGTAGACACACTCTTACAAAGAGATGGGCCACATTCACAAAGCCCCGATTCTACAGTCTCCAGGAGTTTGGGGGCATTCACATCCAGGCTTTGGAATCTGCACGTCACAGAGATGCGAAGTTCTGCTCCCTAGACAAAGAGCATGGGCCATGGCGTTTTGGTTTGGCCCCATCACTAATTCATCAACACTTGGTGATTTTTGCAGGGGTTCAAGAATGTTGAGGACCATGAGTTTAAACAAAACAGAGATGCAAGTGGGGAATCCAAGGTCTGGGCTTAAACTGAGAAGCACCAGCTTCCACTGATGGCAGGCGGAGTTCAGCACCTCTCTGGTCTGGCCCTCTGCCATTAAATTGTCTCAGGTTTCTAGTCCTGCAGCCCTGACTTTAGGCAAGACTTCCGCTGACTTCAGTGAGAGCTCTGCCTGTAGCGAGGTTAGCTGGGGCTCGTCTTTCTCCGGGGCGGCGGGGACCCACACCGCCTCACTAAGTTCGGGAAGATTCTAGCGGGGAATTCGTCCTGCTGCATGAGTCTTCCTCCGCAGCCTTTGTGAGGGCAGAAACAACACAGTTAGTCATCAGCCCAGGCCCTAGGTCAGGGCAGGGCAATGGTGAGTCAGACTCCAGGCCCTCAGGCAGGGACTGAGCAAGAACAGTATATAACAGCAAGCCCAGGCCCTGGGTCAGAAGGCCAGGGAGAGGGGGAGATGCCACTCGTGAGTTGAGTGGTGAGGGGCGGGGCGCAGGCCCTCCCACTCCACTGCATCCCAGCCTGGGGCCCTAGCAGTGGCAGAGGACCTGCTGCCGCGTCAGTGGGGATCCTGGCCACAACACACTGACATGGGCTCTGGTCAGACGAGGGTCAGCTGCCCCCGGGTTACTTCTGGACTCCCCCTCTTGAGGTACCTGGGTCAGGGTTAGGGTGACCAGATGTCCCAATTTTATAGGGACAGTCCTGACTTTGGGGACTTTTTCTTATATAGGCACCTATTACCCCCCACTCTGTCCCAATTTTTTACACTTGCTATCTGGTCACCGTGGTCAGGGTGGTGTCCAGCACCATGGGTTCCTCGGGATTGCTGGTGCAGGGCAGGCTCGGTCACTCCTTGGACTAGCTGGCCTGGGGCAGGCTTGGCCACTCCTCCAGGTAGCTGGCCTGGGACAGGCCTGGCCAGCCCTTGGGTCCACTGCAGGTCGCTTGGGCTTCCCAACCGGGAGGTCGGCCAGAGGCATCTGGTCTCCCCAGCAGCTGCTCTCCCAGTGAGCTCTGGGGTCGGGCCTTTAAATTTCCTGTGCCACACCTGACCCTCTGGGGGAGGTGGGCTCAGAGCTCCCTGTCTCCGCCAACTCTGGTGTCCAGAGGGGCTCCTCTCTCTCTGGGGCGGTGGGGACCCACACTGCCTCACTACACTGCCCATGGGAGCATGTATAGTCATCCCTTACATGCAGTGTGCAGGCTGGCTCCTAGCCAATAACTCTTACATTCTGCTCCTAGGGCCAAGCAACCATCTCTTGCACATTAATACATCATCACAGATCTTGCTCAGCCAACGTATTCCACAAAGCCTTCAATAAAATAACAGCACCCCAATGCTGTGTTGGTGCAATATATCAGTGGAGCAACAGGTCACTGTGCTGAGGTATTATTGCAATCCATCATCAGACTGAGACCTTCTGAGATTGTGTTATTCACAAGGTAACACCAGCCAGGGAACAATAGCCTAGGCGCTAACTCATTTTAACTCTCAGGGGAGGGAAGTATCCGCACTACATGCTTGTTTATGGCATGATGCAAAACCCAATGGTCTGTAATACTGTTCAGGCACAGGTACTTATTCCAATGAGTTTGATGGTTTCCACTGCCCCCCCTAGACAGTATCATCTCACAAAAACACTTGTCATAGATGCTGCATGTTCAGGAAAAGGGACAGAATCTATTCAGGTGAATCTCTGTGCCTCTAGGGCTCATGTGCTCCCTGGATGTATAAACAGGAATGTTAAGCAGGAGCAGAGAGGTCATTTCACCTCTGTGTTTTGTACTGGTGTGACCGCTGCTGGAATCCTGGGTCTAGTTCTGGTGTTGACAATTTAAGAAGGCAGAGGTGCTGGAACGGTTTGTATCATGGGGGTGCTGAGAGCAGGGCCGGCTCCAGGCACCAGCCCAGCAAGCAACTGCTTGGGGTGGCCAACGGTGAGGGGCGGCACGTCCGGGTCTTCTGCAGCAATTCGGTGTCGGGTCCCTCGGTCCCTCTCGGAGCAAAAGACCAGCTGCCGAATTGTCGCCGAAGACTGACGTTTTGGCGGTAGAGCTGCAGAGCGCAATCGCGGCTTTTTTTTTCTTTTTCTTTTTCTTTTTCTTTTTGCTGCTTGGGGCGGCAAAAACCCTGGAGCCAGCCCTGGCTGAGAGCCACTGAACCAAACTGTGCACCCTGTATATGATAGAAACCACCTCAAGCCCAGGGGTGTGGCAGCGTCCCCAACACCAGCGTCTATGCAGGAAGGATGCTAAAAGTTAAAGGGGGTTCAGAGAAGAGACATGAGAATGATTGAAGGATTGGAAACCTGCCTTCTAGCAAAAGCCTTGAGGAGTTCAATCTATTTAGCTTATCAAAGAGAAGATTAAGGGGTGACTTAATCAGTCTGTAAGTACTACATTGGGGTGGGGGGGATTGATATTAGAGGACTCTTCAATCTAGCAAACAAAGGTATAACAAGACCAATGGCTGGAAGCTGACGTGAGATACATTTAGATGAGAAATGAGGCACTCATTTTTAACCGTGAAGGTATTGAACCATGGGAATAGTTTACCAAGGGTTGTGGTGGATTCTCCATCACTGGCCGTTTTAAAATCAAGATTGGAGTTTTTCTAACAGAGGTCCTCTGGTTCAAGCAGGGATTAATTCGGGCTATGTCTACACTAGCAATTGAATGACAAAACTTTTGTCTTTCAGACAGGGGCGGCTCTAGGAATTCTGCCTCCCCAAGCACGGGGTGGCAAGCCATGGGAGGCACTCTGCCGGCACCACGAGGGCGGCAGGCAGGCTGTCTTCCGTGGCTTGTGTGCGGAGGGGCCGCGGGACCAGCGGACCCTCCACAGGCAAGCTGCCGAGGGCAGCCTGCCTGCCGCCCTCCTGGCACCGGCAGAGCGCCCCCCGTGGCTTGCCGTCCCAAGCACACGCTTGGCGTGCTGGGGCCTGGAGCTGCCCCTGCTTTCAGAAGTGTTAACCGCCCCCACCCCCGAAAGCCAAATGTTTTATTGTTAACCCTGCTCGCTGGGGGTAGACGTTTTTTGTTGGCAGGAGAACCGACAAACAGAGGCTACACTGCACGACTTATCGCTAAAAGCTGTGTAGCGTAGACAAAGCCTTAGTAACGTCCTATGGCCTGTGTCATGCAAGAGATCGGACCAGATGAACACCTTGGTCCCCTCTAGCTTTGTCATCTATACATTTTATGAAAATGTTTAGACACCAGTGTGGGCTAATGGCCAAAGACAAAATTGAGAGCCAGCAACTCCTGGCTCTGAATTACTCTGAGCCTCATTCTCTGCGTCTCCCTTTCTCCATCTATAGAACAGTGATGAGTGTGAAATGACACCAGCATGAATTTGCCTCACTGATTTCTGTGTACTTCACAAGGGCATTGTAAGGATTAATTATTTAGGAGCTATGTATTATTTCCCCTGGGGTCGTAGGATGAGGCAAAATATGCAGGTAATGAACATCTCATTCCTGCCTCCCAGAGAGCAAGGTCAGGCTTAATTCATTCACATTGCTACACAGCTCTAAGATCCTCTGCTGGAAGATGCTGTAGAAGTGGAGAGCATTATTATGCATTATGGTAATACAGGTGTTTGTTCTATACCTGCTTACTTAGCTCTCCGTATGGGAGAAACACACCATGATTGACAAGAGTATTTATTTCCACCTGTTAGACAGTGGCTAATAATTTACAGCCGGCAGACTGTCATTAAACTCGCTCCTAAAGCCGCGCACATGCGACCAGGGAGCTTGCGACCAAGGGCTGCTAACAGGGAGTTTTGCAAGGGAGTTCTCCAGGTGAAGGAGGAGCAAATACAGCATCTGTGGGGTAAGTGACTGTCTGTAGTGTGTGTGTGTTTGTGTTTGGGGGTTACTTGCCATGTGCTGTGTGCTGAGCTTGTGTTTGTCAGTCTGTTTATTTGTTTGGTGGTTTGAAGGACCGTGTGCTGTGGCTGGCAGTTGGAGGCCGTGAGCTTCAAAGGAAGGTTTGAAAGCTCGAAGCCTCTGGTAATTGGCTGAGCCTTAATCAGTAGGCGGGGCATTAACTCAGGCCAGGGCTTTATAAAGCCGCTCACAAGCGACCAGGGAGCTTGTGACCAGGGGCTGCTAACAGGGAGTTTTGCAAGGGAGTTGGGAAGGGAGGGGGGGTCCCTTGTCGGTCCTACCTGTTCCCCTGTAGTCCCCTTAAAACCTACAATCCAAACCATATTCCAAAACCCCTTTTTTTAAACCACCCTTTCATTAACTAGGAGACAATGCAGGCAGAAGCCCAGCAGCAGAGTGGGGGCTATCCAGTTTATTGCGCTGAGTGTAGCATGTATGATTACCTGCCTTGTGGGCGGGTGGCATATGTGTGCCGTCAGTGCAAGGAGCTCCTGGCCCTCAGAGGCCACGCACGGACTTTGGAGGCCAGGGTGGCGGAACTGGAGGAGCTAAGGGAGGCAGAGAGGTATGTCGATGAGGCTTTCCGGGACACTGTAGAATTGTCCCACCTCCGCTCACACAGCCTCTGTGCTGTTGAGGAGGAAGAAAGGCCCAGGGAAGCAAAGCAGTCAATGGGAGCAGAAGGAAACCTTCCCATAGTTGGGACCCTCCTTCCAGATGGTGCTGGGGTTGCCTCTCGCACTGAGGTTACCTCTTTGGGGGAGGGAACTCCAGTTGCTAGGAAAAGGCAGGTGTTAGTAATGGGAGATTCAATCATTAGAAACATAGGTAGCTGGGTTTGTGATGACCGGGAGAAAAGTATGGTGACTTGCCTGCCTAGTGCAAAGGTTGCGGATCTCTCGAGGCATCTAGACAGACTTATGTGTAGTGCTGGGGAGGAGCCGGTGGTCGTGGTACATGTAGGTTCCAGTGACATAGGGAAGGGTAGGAGAGATGTCCTGGAAGCCAAATTTAGGCTGCTAGGGAAGAGACTGAAATCCAGGACCTCTATGGTGGCATTTTCAGAAATGCTCCCAGTTCCACACGCAGGGCCAGGTACGCAGGCAGAGCTTCAGAATCTCAATGCGTGGATGAGACGATGGTGTAGAGAGGAGGGGTTTACATTCATTAGGAACTGGGGAAACTTTTGGGATGGGGGGAGCCTATACAGGAGAGATGGGCTCCACCTAAACCAAAGTGGAACCAGACTGCTGGCACTAAACATTAAAAAGGTTGTAGAGCAGTTTTTAAACTAGGAGATGGGGGAAAGTTGACTGCTGCAGAGGAGCATGTGGATCGGACACAGACTTCTCTTAGGGGAGAGTCTGATGATAGGGAATCTCCAGGTTATAGTCAGGAACAGAGGACGGAAGAGGATAATGTAAGGGATGGATCAGATGATAAACAGTCACATAAAAAAGAATCTGGCATATCAGAAAAGGGCAGACAAATAACCAGGGACAAGTTTTTAAAGTGCTTGTACACAAATGCTAGAAGTCTAAATAATAAGATGGGTGAACTAGAGTGCCTTGTGATAAAGGAGGATATTGATATAATAGGCATCACAGAAACCTGGTGGACTGAGAGCAATCAATGGGACACAATCATTCCGGGGTACAAAATATATCGGAAGGACAGAACAGGTCGTGTAGGGGGAGGAGTGGCACTATATGTGAAAGAAAATGTAGATTCAAATGAAGTAAAAATCTTAAGCAAATCCACATTCCATAGAATCCCTATGGATAGAAATTTCATGCTCTAATAAAAATATAACATTAGGGATCTATTATTGACCACCTGACCAGGACAGTAATAGTGATGATGAAATGCTAAGGGAAATTAGGCTATCAAAATTAAGAATCCAATAATAGTGGGGGATTTCAATTATCCCCATATTGCCTGGGAACATTTCACTTGAGGTCGAAATGCAGAGATAAAATTTCTCGATACTTTAAATGACTGCTTCATGGAGCAGCTGGTACGGGAACACACAAGGGGAGAGGTATCTCTAGATTTAATCCTGAGTGGAGCGCAGGAGCTGGTCCAAGAGGTAACTATAGCAGGACCGCTTGGAAATAGTGACCATAATACAATAGCATTCAACATTCCTGTGGGGGTAAGAACACCTCAACAGCCCAACACTGTGGCATTTAATTTCCAAAGAGGGAACTATACAAAAATGAGGGGGTTAGTTAAACAAAAGTTAAAAGGTACAGTGACTAAAGTGAAATCCCTGCAAGTTGCATGGGCCATTTTTAAAGACACCACAATAGAGGCCCAACTTCAATATATACCCCAAATTAAGAAACACAGTAAAAGAACTAAAAAAGAGCCACCGTGGCTTAACAACCATGTAAAAGAAGCAGTTAGAGATAAAGACTTCCTTTAAAAAGTGGAAGTCAAATTCTAGTGAGGCAAATAGAAAGGAGCACAGACACTGCCAGCTTAAGTGCAAGAGTGTAATAAGAAAAGCCAAAGAGGAGTTTGAAGAACGGCTTGCCAAAAACTCCAAAGGTAATAACAAAATGTTTTTTAAATACATCAGAAGCAGGAAGCCTGCTAAACAACCAGTGGGGCCCCTTGCTGATCGAGATACAAAAGGAGCGCTTAAAGACGATAAAGTCATTGTGGAGAAACTAAATGGATTCTTTGCTTCAGTCTTCACGGCTGAGGATATTAGGGAGATTCCCAAACCTGAGCCGGCTTTTGTAGGTGACAAATCTGAGGAACTGTCACAGACTGAAGTGTCACTAGAGGAGGTTTTGGAATTAATTGATAAACTCAACTTTAACAAGTCACCGGGACCAGATGGCATTCACCCAAGATTTCTGAAAGAACTCAAATGTGAAGTTACGGAACTATTAACTAAGGTTTGTAACCTGTCCTTTAAATCGGCTTTGGTAACCAATGACTGGAAGTTAGCTAATGTAATGCCAATATTTAAAAGATGATCCCGACAATTACAGACCGGTAAGTCTAACGTCGGTACCAGGCAAATTAGTCGAAACAATAGTTAAGAATAAAATTGTCAGACACATAGAAAAACATAAACTGTTGAGCAATAGTCAACATGGTTTCTGTAAAGGGAAATCGTGTCTTACTAATCTATTAGAGTTCTTTGAAGGGGTCAACAAACAAGTGGACAAGGGGGATCCAGTGAACATAGTGTATTTAGATTTCCAGAAAGCCTTTGACAAGGTCCCTCACCAAAGGCTGTTACGTAAATTAAGCTGTCATGGGATAAAAGGGAAGGTCCTGTCATGAACTGAGAACTGGTTAAAAGACAGGGAACAAAATGGTAAATTCTCAGAATGGAGAGGGGTAACTAGTGGTGTTCCCCAAGGGTCAGTCCTAAAACCAATCCTATTCAATTTATTAATAAATGATCTGGACAAAGGGATAAACAGTGAGGTGCAAAGTTTGCAGATGATACTAAACTACTCAAGATAGTTAAGACCAAAGCAGATTGTGAGGAACTTCAAAAAGATCTCACAAAACTAAGTGATTGGGCAACAAAATGGCAAATGAAATTTAATGTGGATAAATGTAAAGTAATGCACATTGGAAAAAATAATCCCAACTATACATACAATATGATGGGGGCTAATTTAGCTACAACGAGTCAGGAAAAAGATCTTGGCGTCATCGTGGATAGTTCTCTGAAGATGTCCACGCAGTGCGCAGAGGCGGTCAAAAAAGCAAACAGGATGTTAGGAATAATTAAAAAGGGGATAGAGAATAAGAATGAGAATATATTATTGCTCTTATATAAATCCATGGTACGCCCACATCTCGAATACTGTGTACAGATGTGGTCTCCTTACCTCAAAAAAGATATTCTAGCACTAGAAAAGGTTCAGAAAAGGGCAACTAAAATGATTAGGGGTTTGGAGTGGGTCCCATATGAGGAAAGATTAAAGAGGCTAGGCCTCTTCAGCTTGGAAAAGAGGAGACTAAGGGGGGATATGATAGAGGTATATAAAATCATGAGTGATGTGGAGGAAGTGGATAAGGAAAAGTTATTTACTTATTCCCATAATACAAGAACTAGGGGTCACCAAATGAAATTAATAGGCAGGAAGTTCTTCTTCACACAGCGCACAGTCAACTTGTGGAACTCCTTACCTGAGGAGGTTGTGAAGGCTGGGACTATAACATTGTTTAAAAGGGAACTGGATAAATTCATGGTGGCTAAGTCCATAAATGGCTATTAGCCAGGAAGGGTAAAGAATGGTGTCCCTAGCCTCTGTTCATCAGAGGATGGAGATGGATGGCAGGAGAGAAATCACTTGATCATTGCCTGTTAGCTTCACTCCCTCTGAGGCACCTGGCATTGGCCTCTGTCAGTAGACAGATACTGGGCTAGATGGACCTTTGGTCTGACCCGGTACGGCCGTTCTTATGTTCTTATGTCCTTCGCATGGCTTAGTAAATTGTCTTCTTGCCAGTGCCAGCATCACATATTCCATTTTAAATGCCTTGTGATTTTTGTTATATTTCAAAAGCAAATTCTTAGGTAATGGCTGGACTTGTGGGCACCTGAACGCGTGCCGGGAAGAAAGGGATTTGATTGAATCCCTGGAGGCCTGGGCCAATGCTGTGCTATTTTAAATCCCATTGGAGGGAGGCCACAAAGCGTCAAAGTATCACCTGACTTCCCTTCAAGGGAAATGCACGCAGGGCAACCAGGAGCTAACACTGTCACTTGTGGGGGGGAAGGACACACTCCCTTCCACTGCCACAAGATAGCAATTGCAACTGGAAGTGGGCTGTTTTATGTGTAGCCAATTGCGCTAAGCACCTCTTAGCCAAGGACTCCAGGTGCTTCTTCCTGAACATGAATACAAGGCTGAAGATACCCTCCTGGGGCAGAAGTATTTGCATTCTGCTGGTGGGTAAACTGAGGCACAGTGCAGTTTAAAAACTTGCCTGTATATTTGAGTAGGCGGCACAGCTAGGAATGGAGCACACAAATTGTGCCTCCCAGTCCCTTGCGCTAACCATTAGAAACCTCAATGTTCCCTGTCAGCAGATCTTCATAATTAATGAGCCCGTCTCTCTTGGCAAACTGTCCCCATGCATTCTCTCACTCCTCCCATGCAAGTCAGTCACATTCATGGGCATGTCTGTTTCTATGTCAACAGAACCACTCACCCTCCCATCCAAAAGGGATCTACCACAGAGGCATAATTACAGCATATACAGAAATGGCTCTTCATATGGCATTCCAACAGAGCAAGGCATTCAGCTGCACTGAACTCAGCTTGTAAGCCCTGTTGAATCACAATTTCTCATAGACTTCTAATTGGATCAGCCTGGCTTGCTGTGAGTGTTTCTGCTTTTATCAGTCTGACACCATTGATTGGATTTGCTTACTGCTAAAGGGCCAGATTCATTCCAGCTAACCCTTTGTGGGGTTACACCAGGAATACATTTGGCTCAGCGTTTGTAGGTGTTTCATAGAACGGGCTTTCCATAGATTTACACTGTGATTGACTCTTACTGCACAGCCCATGCAGCTTTCCTATTAACTAGCATTGTGTCTGGATTGGCTCACCACCGACTGGTCGGATGTAATTTACGTTGTGATGCGATTGGCATTAGGACCTTTGCTTTCCCCTCTCCCTTCAGAGATCAGATTTATTGCATATTCAGGGCTGACTTTCCTATGTTTGTCCTTTCCCTCCTCCCTCAAGAAGAAGGAAACTCTTCATTGCTCCTTGCATCATGTCATATACTCCTTCTTGGGATGATTTCTTTGGGGCAGGGAATGTGTCCTTCTTCTCTGTATAAAGTTCCAGACACACCTATTACCCTATGGACCCAAAGTAATAGTGTCGTTTGGTGTGTGCTAGGGCTGAAAAATTTCAAAGCTGCCTAAGGGATTTGGACACCAGATTCCCATTAAGATGAATGAATGAATCCAAATCTCCTCCATGGCTTTGAAAATCCCATCCTAGATTGACCAATTTATAACTTACTGGCAACAATTTTTATAAAATGTTTTTTCCCCAGAAAAGGAAGAAGGAAATTTATATAAATTTGGGGGGATTTTTTATTTTATTTATTTATTTATTTATTTTTTGCTATGGCATGTCTATATAGCGCTGGCATGTGTGCAAGATAAGCAAGGCTGGGTTTCGAAACAAAACAATGCACAGCTAAATGGTCTTTGAGCAGTGTGTAAATTGTTCTACCTGGCACCTCTAGCCTTGGCAGTTCATAGTCTCGACACCTCTCGGCTTGCTGCATCAGTTAGGAAACTCAAAAAACTGCTTGAGTCCCAGCACCTCTTTCATTACAAATTAAGCACTGTCTCTGAACCAGTCAGCTGGGTTCAGCTTGGGAAGACTTTCAGGGAGCCTAACAGGAAAAGAGCAACCATCCATCATGTGTGCAGCATACATCCCAGCACCACAGATGCAGTGCGCTGTCCTGGAGGCCCCAGACGCGCCCAAGCCACCCTTGAACCTATTAAGCCGGACCCAGTGGCAGTGTGGGAGCCCAAATCCGGGTAACCATTCAGCTGTCCTAGTGATGATGTGAGAGTACCTGGTAGCGACAGCAACTCTCTCCGATTCTGCCCACCACAGTGCGCTGATGATAACTGGATGGAGAGTAGGCAGCACTGTTCACGTAGGATTGTTGCTATTCAGTTGGTGGAAGGGTGCATCCCAGATAGCCCTGAACAGCAGCAAGGGTGGCATTTGCTGTATCTTGGTGATCAGTTTGTTGGCTGCATTCTGAGTCCAAATGTTAGATGGAGGAATATTTGCTGGGACTGGTAACCATACAAGTTTTGTTGGCTTCCGTGAACCTGTGATAATTATCGTGATGCGACTAAACTGGTTGTTTACTGGTTTAGTATGGGCAGTGTTTGTCCAGCCTGGGGCATGGTATTCGCCAGCTGAGTAGCAGAGACTGAACCCCGAACGATACAGTGCTTGCACATTACGCCCCCAGGTGAACCCTACCAGTTTGTTCAGGAAACAGTTTTGAGTTCCTTTAGTGAATGTGTGGGTGCAATCTAGGCTGACCCTGACTGATTTTGGCCCTTGTCCAACTGCTGGCCATTCAAAATGATGTTACGTTCCAGTTGGCTCTGAGCATCGTTTAAGTGGAAACACATTGACCCAGTCTTTGAGGTACTTGGTTGCAATCCCCATTTCTTGCAATGGTCATGTATGGTAGCCATCTTACTATTCAGGCCTTCTTCAATATTTTGGAAGGCATAGTCCCTTGAGGCAAGGCACCTATCCTTGCCATTCTTGAAGCATCTGCAGATGGTGTTCAGGAGGTCATTGGTGAATACTTGAAATACAGTTGGTTCCAGCACCGTTACTTGTGGGAGTCTGTTCTGCTGGAATTGCCAGCGGCTAGTTTTATAGCCCAGAGCCACCAGAAAACATCTACCTTGGAGCCTCAGCTCATTGCCATCTTGCCATGACAACCTATCTAGGACGACCTGTGGTATCCCAAACAAATGGAAGACACAGCAAGTAGGGTTACACTGGTCTACAATTTTTGAGAAGTCGTCTGTTTCAGAGATAAAATGTGATATTTATTATGTATTTTGATGTGCTGAATTCAAATATGACAATTAAAACAACTGATTGGCTACTGTTTCTAAGATATTTAAGTTTTTACATTTTATGTCTATGTATATTGTGTAGACAGTAGAGTTTTAATCATAAATTGTAAACCTAGGTCTTTTCATGTGTTTATGGTTGCTTTACATGATAATATTTCACCTGTCCTGTTTATGTAACACTTTAAAAATCAGCAAAAGGGTTATATAAATAAAATTGATTATGAAACAAAAGGCAAAAAACTATTATGTACATAGTTTAGTCCTATTCACTGTCTACTCGGCGCTTCTTGGCTTGTCTCTTGTATTCATTAAATGGAGCATCTCTTGTCACTGTCCAGCAATAGTCTGCAAGCATTGATGGGCTCCATTTGCCCTGATAGCCTGCCAGGAGATTCCACTGCTGTAGTCTGGAGCCCAACAGCTCTGCCTTACTCCTGGGTAGTTCCAAATCCCTGACAAGGTCATTCAGTTCACCTTGTGTTGTGAGGTGTGGTTCAGAGGAGGAGGATGGGAGAAAATGTGGGTCCTGTGACATTGATGGTTCAGGACCAGAAGTTTCATCCTCTTCCTCATCTGACTCAAGTGAGAATGATTCTGGTGCATCAGGAACTGGCAGTCCTTCTCCGTGGGGTACTGGGCGTATAGCTGATAGAATGTTTGGATAATACACAGTCCACTTTTTCTTCTTTGACACACCTTTCCCAACTGGAGGCACCATGCAGAAGTAAAAATTGCTGGTATGATCTGTTGGCTCTCTTCAAATCATTGGCACTGCAAAAGGCATAGATTTCCTTTTCCTGTTCAACCACTGGTGAAGATTTGTTGCACAAGTGTTGCAGCGTATGTGTGGGCCCACCTCTTGTCCTGATCTCCAAATTTGCAGCCAAAATAAAGGTGATAGGCTTTCTTAACCATAGTGGTTATACTGCGCTTTTGTGATGCAAAAGTCACTTCACCACAAACATAGCAGAAGTTATCTGCACTGTTCACACAAGTACGAGGCATCTCTGCTCACTTTGGCTAAACAGAAATGTGTCCCTTTGCAAAATCAACACTGACAAATAAGAGAGCACGACACTGTATGATTTCTAGAGCTGATATAGGGCAATTTGTTCAGCAGAGTGATGTAAGCTTCCTTATGATTGCATCATCCATGACTTCTAGGAATAACATGATGCAATTCATGTCATGTATGATGCAATACCAGCTTCAGATTGCATCATTCATTGTTTTGCCTAAAAAGTAAGTACTGTCCAAACCCAGTCATAGATTTATTCATAGATCTAGTCAAAGATGTATTTTAGTCATTTCTGGTTTAAACTGAGATCCCTTCCCTTTATAAGTCACTTATCCTCCGCCATTCCCAAGTCACGGGTCGTATATACTGACCCAATAGCATATCTTGAAAACTAGAGCCAATCAACAATTTTAAGCATCATTTTCGTTCTCAGTGATGCAAAATTAGTAAAGTTGGACTACATTTATTTCAGAAGCATTTTGGCTGTAGAGCAGTGTTATCAGTCCAGCTAAGGAAAACAAGACCAAATGCAGCTTCAGCCCACCCCATAAATAGGCGTCATTCAAACATATTGTAGGGGGAATGAAAGGAAGAATTCAGATTGTAAGACAAGTCTTTACACTACTAATCAAAACACAGTCAGTCCTTGATGGCTCAGTGCACTCAATTTGTACACAAGGACAACCCTAACTTACCACTTACATGCAAAACAACTCTTCCATTTCCCTTTGCTCCAAGCCTCTTCTATTGCTCCTCTTCTACTTGGAATTCCGTGGAAACTGTGAGAGGCTGTCTTCTCTGCAGAGAAGACCTGAGTGATTGGCTCCTGGGTCTGGGCACTGGGTTAGCCTGGGTGTGAGCAGCCACACTGCAAAAGCCTACCCAGGTTACTGTGTCCTCACTGGGGCTGCACTCACCCATGCATGTCGCTAGGACTTCTGGGGGTACAGCCCATGGTTATTTGTGCGGGAGGAGGCTGAGCCCTTCTGTGGGTATGTCACCACTGCAAACAAACCAACCAATCAACAACCCCATGCCAGTGAGCCTCAGAACCCGGATCTGCAAACTCAGAGGGCTCATGTTACAGCACTAAATATACTGGGTAGAAGTTCCCACTTGGGTTCTGAAGCCTGGTGATAGAGTGGGTCTTAGAGCCTGAGCTCTAAGCCAAGCGGGAACATTTATGTGGCTATTTTTAGTGCTGTATCGTGTGAGACCCCCAAGCCTGAGTCTGCAGACTCAGGCTCTGAGCCTCACTGCTGTCAGGTGTTTGAGGTTTTATTCCAGCAGCGTCAATGTACCCTATGATTCTTTCCCAGTAAATTGTGGGATAACTTGTCTGTCCTTCTTGGTATGCAGGGGAATCATGGGAAGGCACTAGAGGACTATCAGCACTCCAGTGGTTTAGCCTGTGTCTACACAGCAAAGTGGGTGGCTACTAGCCTGAGTGAAAGCTGCACTCCAGCCCAGGTGGCTAGCCCAAGCTGCTGCCCATGCTGCAATGGCCACACTGCTATTTTTAGTGTGCTAGCTTGATCTGAGCTACCCACCCTGGGAATCGCCCCCTCCCCTGGCTGCAGGCACCCTCCTCTCTATGGCCCTGCTCCAAAGCCTGTGGAAGCCAGTGCCCTCTGTTCAGGACGAACCAACCATGCTTCCATTCCAGTCAACAGCAAAACTCCCATTGACTTCAATGGGAGAAGCGCTTCTCCGTCTGGCCTGCATTCACTCTGTACTCTTTGAGGCTTGGGCCCACTAGGCTCTATCTCTTAGGGTTTTATCCTGCCCCCCGACACCACAATATCTGAGCACCTCCCATATTAACTTGTTTAGCAATTGCTGAGGCCATAGCAGGTTCCATGGGGTCTCTGGTTGTGATGCCCACATAACACCCACCTCACTTCACGCAGCTGATGGATCTTTTTTATTCTTTTATTTTATTTCCATCTGTAACTGTTGCATTAGCAAACCGAGCTGGGTAAAAGCATCTCTCAGCCACTGCGCTGGAGCCAGTTGTCTTTATAGACATAAGAACGGCCATACAGGATCAGACCAAAGGTCCATCTAGCCCAGTATCCGGTCTTCCAACAGTGGCCAATGCCAGATGGCCCGGAGGAATGAACCTCTCAAGGTTGACTGTGTGTTGGATGAAAAAATACTTCCTTTAATATGGCCTTCATCTCCCTAATACAGAAAAAAATGACTACTTAAAAAAAATTACAGACAAGGTATCTGGTAGCCTATGGCAGGAATTAAATGGGGGGAACGAAGGGATTGCCTAGACTGTTCCCTTCATTTCCACATGCTCTAACCACCCTGTCTCTCCTGACTTCAGATCTCTGCTCCAAACCCCCTTCCCATCACTAATATCTTCCCTGGGGCTTGCTGGCCCTTTATTAATTTTAAAACAACACACAGCCAATTAAAAAACCCTCATGAAACAGAAAATAAATCATCCCAAGTCCTTATCAATAATGCTTTCCCAAGGGCAGGTTTGTCTTTCCCTGTGCTGTCTGTTGTCTTTTCTACATCCTACACCACAACCAGCTGTCGTTTCTTACCCCTTATCCACCGAGACCAAAGTTTTCCAGTCACCCCCTTGATTTATTACTATTTTTATGATGGTAGCACCTGAAAGGACTATGGGGCATCAGGGATACAGTGTGCTAGACACTGTCCACCTACACTAAAAGAGACAGTTCCTGCCCCCAATGCTTACAATCTTTTATATATGGGTCACATTGGGACCCTCTGGGACCCAAGACCATAACAGGGTTAAAAAAAGAACTAGATAAATTCATGGAGGATAGGTCCATTAATGGTTAGTAGCCAGGATGGGCAGGAATGGTGTCCCTAGCCTGTTTGCCAGAAGCTGGGAATGAGCAACAGGGGATGGACCACTTGATGATTCCCTGTTCTGTTCATTCCTTCTGAAGCACCTGGCACTGGCCACAGTTGATAGACAGGATACTGGGCTAGAAAGACCTTTGGTCTGACCCAGTAGGGCCTTTCTTATATGTTCGTAATGGCTGGAAGTTGGACGCTAGACGAAACCAGACAGGAAATAAGGGATATATTTTTAACAGTGAAAGTAATTAACCCGTGGACCTGGTGGATTCTCCACAGCTGACAATTTTTACATCAAGACTGGCTGTTTTTCTAAAGGATCTGCTCTAGGAGTTATTTGGGGGAAGTTCTCTGGACAATACAGGAGGCCAGATTATATCAGTGGTTCCCCACTTGTGGGCTGTGGACCTGTGAGGGTGGGGAGGGCACAGACTAGGTCTAAGATCTCCAAAGGGGTCTGCACTTCCATTTAAAATTTGGAGGGAGGGGGATCTGCAAATGAAAAAAAGGTTGAAAACCCCTGGATGAGATGGTCCTTTCTGGCCTTGGAGTGGGCAAACCCCTGCCCTGCAGCAGGGTCTCAGGAGAGCAAATAGGCGGGGCTTGGATGGACCTCCCCAGGCAATGATCTCCTATTACTTCCATGGATAGGCAAGAGCAGCTCTAGACATTTCACCACCCCAAGGATGGCGGCATGCCGTGGGGGGCGCTCTGCTGGTCGCCGGTCCCGCGGCTCCGGTGGACCTCCCGCAGGCGTGGGACCAGGGGACCCTCCACAGGCATGCCGCCCTCCCCGCGACTGGCAGAGCGCTCCCCAAGGCTTGCCGTGCTGGGGCCTGGAGCCACCCCTGTGGACAGGGCCACCTGCCCCAGGGGTGCTGGGTGAGCTATGACTCTGCTGCCCTGTACCCAAAGGGTTATTCAGGACAGAGTTTAGAGGGAGGGCGGGTTATTCCAATAGCTCCCCTGCTCCCCAGATCTCTAGGTGCAGAGTATTGCGGGGGGGTGAGAGGGGAGGTGAGGCCACTCCCTGCGCAGGCAGGTAACTCATCCCTGGGGGAGGGGGGCAGGCAGGAAGCATAAGACAGGTGGGCAGCTCCCTGCCCGGGGGCTCTGCCTCCCAGCGCTAGAGGCTCCCCGCGGGCACCCCTGGCTCCCCGCGGGGGCCCCGAGCCGGAGCCCTTGCCCAGGCCGGCAGAACAGCCCCCGCCCCCTCCCCGCGGCAGCCACCCCCAGCCGAGGCCGCTTTAAAAGCCAAAGCTCCCCCCACCGCCCAGCCACTGTACGGCACCGGCAGCCGGGCTAGCCGGAGCGTCTCCCTGCAGCGCGCCAGCCGGGCGAGCCGGAGCGTCTCCCCGGAGCCGGGGCCGCCGCCCGCCGCTTGACCATGCGCCCCTCCGCTGCTTGGCTGCTGCTCCTCGCCCTGCCCGCTTGCCTGGCTGCGCCCCCCCGGCCTGTCTACACCAACCACTGGGCAGTGCAGGTGCTGGGCGGGCCGGGCGAGGCAGCCAGGTTGGCCTCCGCCTACGGCTACGTGAACCTGGGACAGGTAAGCGCCCGGCGCTCCCTTTGCTGCCAAATTTGGGCGGGTGGGGAGAGAGGGCGGGCGGCTTGTCCCCAGTGGCCGGGGGCGGCTCTGCCCCTTTGCCCTGCCCGCGGGCACCGGAGCTCGGTGCCCAGGAGCCAGTCGCTGGCTGTGCCCGAGCGCGCAGCGCTTCCAACTTTCTCTCCGTGGCTTCGCAGCGCTGCGTCCCCGTGCGCCCCAGGGCCGGGGCGAGCTCGGGGCCAGTGCGCAGAGCGCAGGGGCTTGGGAGCCCGGCCCGCGGGCTGAGCCCGGGCAGGTCCCCGGGGGGGGGCAGGGAAGTTGTTGCGAGGCTGCGGGGGTTTTAAACAGGTGGTGTACTTTGGCCGCAGGGCCAGCCGGCCCCTTCTCGAGTCTCACTGCTGGGAAAGGCTTCGTCCCGAGCGGGCACCTGGAAGTTTAAAAGTCCAGCTAGAGCTAGGGGCGAGAGAAGTGCCGAAAAGGCAGCAGAGGTTCCCCTCAGCTTGGACGCTTAAAGTCAGAGCCTGGCCCCACTGAAGTTTTGCGATTGATTTCGGGGGGGCGGCAGGATCAGGCCCTGCTGACCCCTGTCTCTCTCTGGTCTTGCTCGCACCATCTCTGCAGATCAGCGGATCCTTCCTTGTAAGCGACTGTTCCCAAGTTCAGGTCTGCTGGGCGCCTTTTCCTCTAGGCAGGCTGGCGGCTGGAGCGTTTTCCTCTGATTAATCTCCAGCAACGCCTCGCTTTATTTAACGTTCATGGTTAAAAATGTGCGCTAGTCGAGACGTGAAAACAGATGTACAAAATGGGCAATTAGTTCCCTAAATCCGAGGGAAGCAGCGAAGTGGAAAGGAATCAATATTTAATTTTTTGCAGCGCCAGACGTGCCCGTGTCAATTTAAACAGGTTTATGAAGCCGCGCGTATTTTTCATGCCCACTTCGTGCCTGAACTAGACTGAGTTTTGGTTTGGGAAGAGTGAAGAAGTTCTGGACTAGATTGGACTATTCTGTAGCTTGGGGAGAACTTGAAGTTTGATTCAGCTCTGTTAACGCTTGTAATGACTTGAACTAACTTTTTAATACTGTTAGCAATTCTGAAATGATCTCAGGAGTAGGGTTTTTTTCTATAATAGTGGTTGCTTGGTGTGGGTAGCAGTAGGACTGGAATTAATAGAGTTTAACAGGCATAGCAAATCTATATGGAAAACACCCAGCTCTTCTCCAGATGGGACTTGTACATTTCAGGTACAGAGCAAAATATGTGAGAACATATTCTTGGGAGGGGGAAAAGCTTGTAAATAATCAAGGGGGCTAGTGCGAAATACGACCCATGTTATTTTTTTGTAGGTAAACAATGAAGAGCTTTAGGGTTTAGAAGAGATGGCTAAATCCAAAGTGAACAAAGCCCCCTTGCAATTAGGGATGGATGATGTGGAGGTTTGTAGTGCACACAGTGAGTGATTATGAGATTGTAATGTATAGTCTCCTGATGAGCTTAAAAAGAGAAAGATGTAGTTAAAGAATGTATGCAAAGTACAGCCATAAAGGATCAAATCAAGTTACAGATAAACTCGTTTTGTAATTCAAACCACAGAACCATGCCGTGTTTAAATATAGTTGTGTTGTTATCCATGCAGAAACCAGTAAAGTGTGGTGCTGCTTAATCTAAATGGAATTTTCTTTGTGTTATAACTCCTGTCTTGATACTGGGAATGTTTGCTGTTCCGTAAAAGTAATTTTGATCACTTGAATTTATATTGGTGGATTTAACAAATTTTTGACTTGGCTGGCTGTAGTTTATCTAAAATCTAGCAGAATATTATCAACTTTTGCCGTAAATCCCTCAAAGCACTTCTATGGCTTACATTTTACTTTCCTCACACAACTTTTTCTCTCAAAACTTCATAAATCTTCTTCTTTAAACATTCCTCAGGGTTTCATCCTGAGTTTGGTGCTTTCCTTGATTGCTTACAGACTGCCTGTTCAGTGTTTTCCCAGTTCAGTGCTTCTCTGTCCAAGTGGCAATGCAATGTGTCTGGGTGCTAAAAGTATCTCCTGGATGGCACTATAAATTATAATCCAATTCAACATGTTCCATTTTTAGTATAAATAAATAACTAACATTGAAGTATAAACACAAACTACCAAACCAAGATTCCTGCAGTGTCCTCATCTGAGATCTGTGGTGCTTTTGTGTGGCCACAAAGGCTCTCCCTAAATCCTACAACTCCTGTGTGTGGCCCCATAACCTGTCTTTATAGGCTGAAATATTGTGCAGATGAGGTACCCAATACCTGAATGATCCAGATGCATAGATTATAAAGCCAGAAGGGATGATTGTGATCATCTAGTCTAACCTTCTGTATAACACTAGCCGTCGCACTTCCTGAATTAATTCCTGTTGAACTACAGATTGATTTAATAATTGTCAGTGACCGAGAATCCACTATGACCCTGGTAAAATGTTTCATTAGTTACTTACCTTCACTGTGGAAAAAAAATGTGCTTTATTTCCATTCCTAATTTGTCTATCTTCAAGTCCCAGCTATTGGGTCTTATATTGTTATAAGCCAGATTGAAGAGCGCTCTGCTGTCAAATGTCTGTTCCCCATGTAGGTACTCAGACTGTGATCAAGTCACTCCTTAACCTTCTCTTTGATAAACAAAACAGATTGAGCTCGGTGGGGCTTTCACTTTAGAAGGCAGGTTTTCCAATCCTGTAATCGTTCTTGTGGCTCTTCTCTGAACCCTCTCCAATTTTTCAACACTCTTCTTGAATTGTGGACACCAGAACTGGACACAGGAGTCCAGCAGCAGTTCACCAGTGCCAAATACAGAGACTATGTAACCTCCTATTTGATAGTCCCCTCTTTATATGTTCAAGGCTCATGTTAGCCCATTTGGTCACAGCTTCGCATTCGGAGCCCATGTTCAGCCAATTATTCAGCATGAGCTCAAGTCCTTCTCCAAGTCACTGCTTTGTCCCCAGAAGTATGGGGTACATTTGTTGTTCCTAGATGTATGACCACATTTGGCCATATTAAAATGCACATTGTTTGCCTGTGTCCAGCTTTCCAAGCAATCCAGATCTTCATACTCCATTCATCTCGATGACAACATTTTCTTAGTAACGTGTAGTGTTAGCGTGCCAATGGAGAGTGACCTTACATAAAAATGTGCAGCAATACAAATAGACTCAGAGGGACTGCATTAAGGAGTGGGTCTCAATTTAGCCTTGCATTGGGTGGGGTTTAGGCGTGGGGGTGGAGAATGGATCTATCCAAGTTTTGATTCTCAGCTGGGGTTTGCGATGAACTCTAGAGTTGAAACCTGTCCCACCTGAAGTCAAAGAGAGTTCTGTCATTGACTTGAATGGAGCCAGGATTTCCTCCTACATTCCCACAGTTAAAGGGACACTCTAAAGGTTAAGAGGACACCAAACCTGACACTGTCTCATCCCACACAAGGCAACTGTACACTTCTTTTCTTAATGATTGTATTCCCACCAGGGGAAAGGCTCATCTCTAGACATTCAGAATTTCAGATTATTTTAATTTGGGATGCTGAAAACTAATTTTTACATGATCTTCACACTTGTTTAACAGAAGGAGCCCACATGCAGTACAACAGGGATCAGCAATCTTTGGCATGCGGCCCCACAGGGAAAGCCCTGGCAGACCATGGTGGTTTGTTTACCTGCAGAGTCCGCAGGTCTGGCCGATCGCAGCTCCCACTGGCTGTGGTTCGCCGCTCCAGGCCAACAGGGGTGGTGGGAAGCAGCGTGAGCTGAGGGATGTGCTGGCCACTCTTTCCGCAGCCCCCCATTGGCCTGTAGTGGCAAACCGCGGCCAGTGGGAGTTCTGATCAGCCAAACCTGTGGATGCTGCAGGTAAACAAACCGTCCCATCCCACCAGCAGATTTCCCTGATAGGCCACGTGCCAAAGGTTGCCAATCCCTGCAGTACAAA
This sequence comes from Gopherus evgoodei, assembly GCF_007399415.2. Classification (NCBI taxonomy): domain Eukaryota; kingdom Metazoa; phylum Chordata; order Testudines; family Testudinidae; genus Gopherus; species Gopherus evgoodei. Next base: position 7,848,289 of record NC_044331.1, read on the forward strand.
CTTACCCTGTGAGTCATGCTTCCCATAACACTGTTTGCAGAATTAAGAGAGTGGACAATATGCGATGCAGCAATATCCAGTGTGCATGGTTGGCAGCGTGACTTAGTCAGTTGCCTTATTTGGAGTTTTGATATATGAGTGAGGTTTTTTATTTTATGCTTTTTATCCCCAAATTAGGCAGGATTTACAGTTTATACCATCATTCAATCAATGCCAAAAATGGGCAAACCCAACCTTTCTAGGGCCTAATTCTGTGAGGTTCAGACTTCAGTGAGCTTGCTTGGTGCTCATCCGTTTATAGGAGGTGTAATTAGAACCCAGATGCTACTGTGTCTAAAACACAGATTAACCTTTCTATAGGGCAAGATTCAGCTGGAAGCATTGTCATCACTGTCAGTTAGGCAATTGAAATTCTGAAATGGCCAAATCCTATAAGTTGTATATAAAATTGCTTTGGGGCTTTGAATGTAGTTCTCATAACTACTGTCTTTTCCCTCAATTGAATGGGCCTTGACTGGCACAACAATTGGTATGTGGCAGTTTAGGGGGAAAGCCTTTCAGGTCATAACAGTGTGAAATTTTGTATGGAAAATGATGTTCATAGATGGGTCTGGAACCCTAATTTGATTTGTGTTTTAAATGAAACAAATCCTTTAAATAACCAATCAAACATCCTGCTCATTCTTAACACCTGTGACACTCCTCAGCCCCTAACAGGATTCTGTTGGTCCCTGGGAGCGGAGCTTCAGGGATATATTAACTGCTACCCTGTTGGAACTCTTCTAATACAGCATTTGAGAGAGCGAAGCTAGATTGCCATCTCTTGAGGGCAATACATTTCTGCACATCTAGTACACGGTGGATGGCACAAACAGGCACTGTTTAGAGACAGGATTGTTTCGTTTTGGCTGCAGAGCATAGCTGGCTGTAGTGGATTTACTTTTGGGATGTACTTACGTATTGTATTTTCTTTGTTTTGCCTGGTGCTCTGACCTTCTTGGTTTGAAGCCCAAAAAAGGAGCCTGGGCCAGAGCCAACTCTATGGAAATGTCTTAATGCTAGAAGTGCTTTTGAATCCATTTTTAAATGACTGTGATTACAGCAATAGCTGCCGACTGTTGTGCAACTGGAATTAAGTTTTGAGTGGCCATATCTTACCTTAGTTTTGTAATAAAGCCGGGGGATTCAAATGCCACTGAGAACGCTTCTCCTCTGGGTTGTTTTTGTTTATGCGAACCTTGTAGATTGACAAAGTGATTTTCAGACAGTTCCCGATCAGGGGGTCCAATCGTGGAAACACCAGCAATAGTGTTTATTACTATGATTTCAGGATCGTGCCTTATGTAGCAAGCAGTATGCCCAGGATTAGGCCATTTGACAGCAGACAGGCAAAAAGAGAGAAATGGTGCTGGAGAGTGAGATGTAACCAAAGTCCTGGAGTTTGGCTTGTTCAGAATAGGCACAGTCTGGTTGGTTCTAGTTTATTTCCCCTTCCTCACATTGCATATAGTAACTATTAATTCAAATTACGGAATGCAATAACATTGATGTTAGAGAAGAGCCCTGTTCTACCACCTTTATCATGCTGTGCTAGTACCTTCCTCTGCAAATAGTCTGTCCTCCTGCCATCATTGGGGCTACTCACGAAATGCTGCTCGCTGGGAGCAAGGGTGGCAAACTGGAGTCTTATGTGGGGTGGCAAAAGCAGAGCAGACCTTACGTGGGGGAACAAGTATTGGGGTGGGAGGAAGAAGTGGGCAGGACAGCGTGACCTGGGATGAGCAGCTTGCTGAGCTAGGGGTGTGGGAAAAGACTGAATGCAAGCCATATGCCAGTGGGTAATAAGGATGGGCAGAAAAGAGCTTACGATGCACAGAAAAATGACCAAATGGAGAAAATTAAATCAAACAACTCTCATTTACACCAGTGTAATAATGTTAATTACTCCATATTCTGTCCTGGGTGCGATCAGAATCGGATGTTAAATTCTGGCTAGAAGAGGGGAGAACTTAGAAATATCACAGACAGTGCTTTTAAGAAGAATATGATGTATGAAGCCAAGACTCTAAAGACTGCTATACATGGCTTTCACTTCTAAGGAATGTTAGTTCATTGTAACTTCAAAAATCACTATTTGTAGTCTGTTATAAAAAACCCTTCATAAGATAAACAGTCTTGGATTCTAACACCATCCAAACCTACTGGAGTATTTTGCAGACCTGGCAGGACGCATAAGGTCCTTAATCCAGTTTCACTAAAACGGGGATGAATATAACTCCTTCAGCTTCTAGCTGTTCACACTTCATAGGATGGAATTGGCAGACACGTGTTTCCATGGAAACCAAGCCATCAATATCCTTACTGTAATAATGATGGCATGGCAAGGAAAGAAACACTTCCTCATTGTTTCTGATTTACTCACTGCAGACATAAACAAGCTGAGCTGGGCAGCACTGACCTGAGACTTTACATCAGGGCTTCATTTACCTCCATTAGCATGAAACTTTGCTTCACATTTTTCTTCAAGTACAAACCCAGGTTGGCTCGAAGTAAACATAAACTCCACTCAAACTTCTGCCACAGTTCCAAATTGCTAATCAATTCAGAAAATTAAAATCGACCCCATGCTTAAATGAGCACCTCCCATGCTGATGGAGCCGCGTCCTTGGCAGAAATATGATGTCAGAGGAATCAAGATCGATAGCTGTGGTAAGTAGTAAACTTGCTTGGGGGAAAAAAAATGAACACTTAAGCATGCTCCTGAAATTCCTGTGAGATTCTAGTGATCTATATGGCCAGACACAGCATTCCCAGGCTTTGGGAACAGAGCTCCTGAGGTACATACATTATCCTAGAATAACCTCCTGCCTAGATTAGTACAGCTGTATAAAATACTTTTTTTTTTAAATGAGCAAGTAAAATGTCATCATCATGCTAATAGTAGACAAGTCAATTTTTGCACTGAGGCTGATAAATTTGGCAGCCTATGCACGCAACCTTGAGAGATGCAATATTTTCTCTCTTTGGAGTACCACATAGATGGGCTTTATAGCTCCCTGCTTTGTGGCAACTCTGATTGTCCTTTGATGCTGATGCTAACGAGGTGTCAGCATTTTTAGTATTGGTTATGTAGACTGTAGTTTCATATAATTATGTAGACTGTAGTTTCCTTATCTCATTCCAAGTTAATGTTCTTGTGACCTAGACATCTTTGAAGATACTGCATTTATGGAATCTTTCAGATACTCTTTTAAAATGGCTATACCAACACCTCCTCATTGGATGTGGAAATCCCTAGCAGGGGCTGCTCTAGGCATTTTGCCGTCCCAAACATTGCAGGCAGGCTGCCTTCAGCGGCTTGCCTGTGGAGGGTCCGCCGAAGCCGTGGGACCCGCGGACCCTCAGCAGGCAAGCCGACGAAGGCAGCCTGCCTGCCGCCCTCGTGGCAACTGGCAGAGCACCCCCAGTGGCTTGCCGCCCCAGGCACGTGCTTGGCGTGCTGGTGCCTGGAGCCACCTCTGATCCCTAGACTCCAGACTGCTGGGTTTCTCAACCCACAGCTGCTTTAGCCTTTTGTTTTTGTTTTTAACCATTTAAGATAAATAGTTCAATTATTAGGATTTAGTTTCTCTCCTCATCTAGTTTGTAATTACATCTATACCTGTATGGATTACACAATTATGGTAAACCACATTAAATTAAATCATTTGATCATCTAATCTGACCTCCTGTGTATCACAGGCCATAGAATTTTACACAGTTACCTCTGCATTGAGCAACAACTTGTGTTTGAGTAAAACACATCTTCTAAAAAAGTATCCAGTCTTGATTTGAAGACCTCAAGAGATGGAGACTCCATCACTTCTCTTGGGAATGTGGCAAACATTTGTGCTGTATTTCTAATTTGAATTTGTCCAGCTTTAAACTTCAGATCTTGGCTCTTACTCTGCTTTTCTTCACTAAACCGAAGAGCCCTTAGTATCTTCCTGGGCAGGTAATCAAGTCACCTCTCAGTCTTCTTCTGATGAGCTAAACAGATTGGGCTCTTTAAGTCTTTCTCTGCAAGGCACTTTCTCCCTCCCTCACATCACTTTTGTGGCTCTGTTCTAAACTCTCTCCAATTTGTCAACATTCTTTGTAAAATGTGGACACCAGAACTGGACACAGGATTCTAGTATCCCTCTCACCATGGCTGTATATGGAGGTAAAAATCACCCCATTTTTCCTTCTTGTGACTCCCCATGTTTAAACATCCAAGGATTGCATTGGTCCATTTTGCTGCAGCATTGCACTGGGAGCACACACTAAATTATTTGTCTTCTATGACCCCAAATTAGAGCTGGCCAAAAATTTTCCAGCAGAACTGTTTGTTTTTTTAAATGAAAACTAGGATGTTTGATGAAAAAATGTTATGAAAAATGTCTACTTTCTGTGGGAAGTTTTTGTTTCTTCATTTAAATATTTCATCCTATAACTTCTGGAATTTCACCCAGAACTTGAAAATTTCCATGTGAACTTTTGATAAAAAGTTATCGAATTTCTACAAGGGGGGGGGGGAAGATTCAGACCAGCTCTACTCCTAAATCCTGTCCTGAGACCCTGCCTCCCAGGCAGTGGCGTAGCCAGGCTTTCAGTGTAGGGGGAGCAAACAAAAAAGGCGCCCTCCCTTGGCTCCTCCTCTGGCCACGCCTCCCTTGGCCCCTCCTCTGGCCATGCCCCCTTGGCTCCTCCCAATCCCCCCCAGATTGACCCTGGGACCGGCTCAGGACTCCTGCGGGCTTCCCGGGGGTGTGGATACCCCTCCGCCCCCCCGCGGTTCCAGGAGAGTCTCTCCTGCCCAGCGTGCTCTGCAGGTATCCCCCGCTGGGCTGTGCTGCCCGGCCCCACCCACAGGGTCCCATCCCCTCCCAGCCCCAGACAGTTGGACCCCCCCCAGTGCAAGGCACCGGACCCCACCCCGCTCACCTTCCATCCTGTGCCACCGCCTGTCCCCGGCCTGCTCTCAGCATGCTCCATGCAGGGCTCGCCAGCCAGGCGGCCTTAAAGGCACAGGGGCCTTTTCGCCTCCCCCGCCCGCCACATTAGCAAGGGGTGGAAGGGGGCAGGAAGCGCTTGGCTGCCGAGTCCTGAGCTGCATCTGCCGCCAGCCCACGGCTCCTCCAGCCGCGCTGCTGGCGCTCCTGCCACCCTGAGGGGAAGCGGCAGCTTCCACTGAACCCAGCTAGTTACGCTATTGCTCCCAGGGTAGAAGGCCCCCATTCTGTAGGTATGGCCTGCGCTCCTTGATGTATGACTGTGTTTTAATACATCTGAATACATTTTGTTTGAATGGGTCCATCACTTACTGAGTGATTCAGATCACTCTGTATGCTTGTCTTGTCCTCATCATCATTTACTGCTGCCAATCTTTGTCATCCACAGATCTTAATCAGCAGTGACTCTATATTTACTTCAGGTCTTTGATAAATTTACTGATTAACAGATACCCTGTTTTTTTCGGTGAGGACTATAACTTCATCATCAGGGTGTGTCCTTTGCAGGTGTTGAAGGGGTAACTATGTCTCAAGCATAATGAATTGAGCTAGTCAGAAAAATTCCAACATTTCCTCAGTATTTGCTGATTCTGCAACAATCAAAATATTTCACCAAGATGGTTTATTTTCATCCAAGTTCTGGCAGACCTCAAGCAGCATTCCGATGGAAACCTGCCTGGTTTCCTGCCAGCTCTCCAGCTGGTGGGCTGCTGGCTACCCCAGGGCTTCCAAGGTCCATAGCTCTGAGGCAACCAGCCAGGCAGACTGCCCTGGTATCAGGGCTTCATTCTGTTTTCTGGAGAATTTCTAAATGTTTGGTTTTCATTCCTAACTGGAATTAAACGAGGTTTTAAAACACCTAAATTCTCTGTGAAACAAAGTTATTTTTCTTTACACAGCCCCACTAACTTTTCAAAGCCCAGCCTTCAGAAATCTTATAGTCCTTATATTAAATCTGTCCTTCTAGGCTCAATATACCCTGGCTGCAGGTTAAGGATTTTAGATGGATAGATGGTTTTTGTGCTACAGGGTGACCAGAAAGCAAGTTTGAAAAATCAGGATGGGGGTGGGGAGTAATAGCAGTCTATATAAGACAAAGCCCTGAATATTGGGACTGTCTATATAAAATCAGGACATCTGGTCACCCTATTGTGCTAAAGCATTTCATTTCTGTTATGACCCATGATAAAATACTCTATCATGAATCCTATTTCCTTGTTAATAGAATTTCTTAATTTAGCTTTGGTTTAGAAAACCGTGTGTTATGTATATTCATTAACAGAATGCACCATCCAAGTATTGCATGATTTCACTAGGTGCAGTAAAGGCCTTCTGATACATAAGGTTTTGTGATGGACACAACACCTCGAAGTTGAGCTATTTTGCCAAATAGTTCCTGCTTCTAAAGTGCCTGACATCGGGCTCCCTACCCTCCCACAAAACAATGTTATCATTCCAGCACCATGCAAACGTCTTCCAACCTCCCCATACTGAGAGCGGGGTGGGGAGGGGGGGAAACACGGCACAATCTAAAGGGGAGGAAATGTGACTGCCCCACATGTCTCTTCTGCCCAGCAACCCCTGCGGTAGGAATAGACCCACAATGTGACACTTCAGAGCAGTCTCTGTCAGCTGCCTCCTTCAAAATGCCAACAACCAGGCCAGCAAAAATCAACTGCCTCAATCTGTTCCGAATGGATGCAAGGTCAACAGTCAACAAGAACTGCACCATCCATGTTCTGATTTTTTGGATGAACTACTCAACCTTGCCTGCATCACCAAGATCTGGTTTAATGCTGCCAGTAACTCTGTTGTAGCTACTTCCAACAGGCTACTCAGTACAACACACAGAAGGATCCCAGCACATGGTAAAGAGAAGACAAAGCAGACTAGAGGTCATGTTTCTCTCCAGCCTCAGATTTTGAAGATTTTTTTTTAAATGGAGATGTACCTTATCTCATAGAGCTGGAAGGGACCTTGAAAAGTCATAGAGTCCAGTCCCCTGCCTTCACAGCAGGACCAAGTACTGTCCCTGACTGATTTTTGCCCCAGATCCCCAAATGGCCCCCTCAAGGATTGAGCTCACAACCCTGGGTTTAGCAAGCCAATGCTCAAACCACTGAGCTATCCCTCTCCATCCTTAGCTCAGAAACCAGAATGCAAATTCCTTTTGAATGCATTGACTGTCTGTGAGGCTATGGATAAAAGGAAGCTAGGCCTGAGTGTTCTGCAGCTTTCCAAACTCTCTGAAGGGTTCATTCAGGAACAGATTGGATCTGTTGCCCAGCATGATGCTGGAATCCCCCAGGTTCTTGGTGACTGTGATATTTATACAGAAAATACTAAACTCCTTTCCTGCATGAATACCATGGGTTTCACACCAGTCCTCTCTGGTCCCATCCAGTCAAGCAGACACAGGCTGGATCTAATTTTCAGCCTAGGAACGGACTCTGAAGATGTCACACAGAAAAGTAGCATTTGCCAGACTGGATCAGACCCGAGACCCATCTAATCCAGTGTCTTGTCTTCAGGAGTGGCCAGCACTAGATGATTCAGAGAAAGGTGCAAAGACCCTGCAGTAGGCAGACTGGGAGAGGGGGGAATGATCTATCACCCAATTAAGCCTTGTTCTGGGTGTTAATAGTTAGACTGGCTTAAGCCCCGAAGCATGAGGTTTAATATCCCTTCCAAAATCTTTGTTGGTGTTAATTTAGGGTATTCTTTATATCTATGTAAACATAACTATGTCCAATTCCTTTTTGAATCCTGCTAAGTTCATGGCCTCAACAACATCCTGTAGCCTTGAGGTCCACAGGCTAGTTACATGTTGCACAGCAAAAGTATTTCCCTTTAATCTGTTTATAATTGGCCACCTCTGTAATTTCATTTGATGTCCCCTTATTTTTGTGCTACAAGGGTTCCTGCCTCCTGGTCTTCTTCGTACCAGCTGGCCTTCCCTGTGCTCCTTCAAGGAAAGGAAGCGATAAAGCTGCTTCAGTCACAAAGCCATCTGAATTCTCTATATTAACACATCCATCTAATGACCACAGTTGTCATTGCCTTGGCCCCAAGTTGTCCTTTCCTCCTGAATCAGGCAGGGAGATCGCTGTGATTCACCAATGAATTGTTTCAGTGAGTTGTGGCTCACCAATGAGTTATCTGCAGTATATAGGCAGATGACATGAATGCCTGTAGCACAAAACCCTCTCTCACAGGGGCGGCTCTAGACATTTCGCCGCCCCAAGCATGGCGGCATGCTACGGGGGGTGCTCTGCTGGTCGCCGATCCTGCTGCTCTGGTGGACCTCCCACAGGCATGCTTGTGGAGGGTCCGCTGGTCCCGGAGCCACGGGACCAGCGGACCCCCTGCGGGCACACCGCTGAAGGCAGCCTGCCTGCTGCCCTCCTGGTGACCGGCAGAGCGCCCCCTGTGGCATGCCGCCACAAGCATGCGCTTGGTGTGCTGTGGCCTGGAGCTGCCCCTGCTCTCTCAATACAGCAGCTACCATCATGAAGTCTTCTTACAAGAATATGTCAGCAGACACACCCTTCTGTCTTTCTACCTAGGCTGCTAACTCATGTCCAACAGAGCTATTCGACTTGTTGAAAAAGTTAATCAAACTAGGTTGTAGATCCAATTGCTGACCTTTACAAAGAGCTTTCATCCTACTGTGCAGAAACAGTCAGCCATATTGGGAGAACTCAGTAAGGCAGTGACTCAAATCTGGGGCTAATGGCTATATCCACTCCACCACCCCAAGGTGTGTGGCCTTGGAATGCATGCTGAAACAGAGGTAGCCCTTTGTTTCCTGGAGCCATTGCTTATAAATCAGATCTGTGTCCCTCCCATATGGTGAAAGTTAACAAAGAACAGCTGTGTCTACTGCTAACTGAAATCTCAGATGCCTCCTTCAGAGAAGCAAGTCTGTTAATCTCCCTGAGATACGCAATTGTTCATGTGATCCTCAAAAAGCCAACACTTGATATAGATGTCTTCCCTTACTACTGATCCACCTCTAATCTCCCTTTCCTAGGCACAATAATTAAGAAACAACCAAGCTCCATCAGCATGTGGCTTCTGCAAGCCCCTTGGATGCTTTGCAACCATGCTTCAGACCAAGACATGACCCAGAGAGTGTATCCCACTATTGCATCCCTTGCATGGAAAGAACTTCCTCCTCTTATCAGAACTCCCGTAGGTCTAGTTCCTTGTGCAGTGGGTTGAATACATACTCTTTGGCAATTCCCAATTCACATGACCTATCACAGAACTCTTGTAGAGCTAATTCTTCAGAAACCACCTCTTGCTTTCAACCCTGTTGTTGCAGGTAAGATCTAGGATGCTTTTTTTCGCTGCTGCTGTTTTTGCTAAACTCAGCTTTCCTGCCAGTCCAGGAATCTCAGTTGAGAGCTTCTGTTTCGGTCCACTAGAGAATGCATTTGTCACACTTCAATACAAGCTATATCTACGTATTTCAGTTTTTGTTTACGGAGTCTAGCAGTCTTACATTTATTTTTCTATGAATACTTTGGGACAATATGCACCCCTTAGAGTGTGGTGAATTGCTTACATTCCTCCTAAAATGGTGCTTGTTTATAGATTCTGCTTCTATTAAAATAAGTGCCTGAGGGATTAGAGATTATAACTAGATTTAGAACATCACAAACATGATAAAGACTGGAAAACATAAAATAAAATAGGGAGAAGGTACTGCAATAATAAGGCAAAAAGCCAACCAAGCCCTTGGGATGGGACATCTCTGTTTTCAATTGAGATGATTTTGAGGTGCAAAGGTCCCATTCAAATTGTTGTAAAGTTTGGGGATGCTCAGGCCTGATACTTAACTTTTTAAAAAATGATAGAAAATGGATTTTAAAAGCCAGCTGCAGAGGCAAAAACAGATGGCAGCAAATAACTGCTTCACAAATTGAAGATGTTAAACAAAACACACCCACGGGGAAAGGGCGTTAAAGCAATTTTGAGGGGAAACAGGTGATAACAATTGTACTTATGGCAGTCAAGACAAGTAAATAAAATGAAACTCTGGCATACAAGAAAAGGCAGAACAAATATAATTAAACATTTAACCCATTTGAAAGAGGAACTGACAAAATAGAACTGTATTAGGTATAATCAATATGTAAATAACTATAATCATTTGCCTCGCTAGTTCAGGGGAACCTGTTCACTCACCCGCCGTCTATCTAGCCTTGTGTATATGGAACAAAGGAAGTTTTTAATTACTCCTGTGCAGAACTCAGAGCACTAGTTTAGAGTGAGAAGTATCCTCGTGGGAGAAACAGAACAGCAGAGGATGTCAAAGACCACTTGCAGAATAAGGCCATGTCTACATCTAAAATTTTGCAGCGCTGGTTGTTACAGCTGTATTAGTACAGCTGTATAGGGCCAGCGCTGCAGAGTGGCCACACTTACAGCAACCAGCGCTGCAAGTGGTGTTAGATGTGGCCACACTGCAGCGCTGTTGGGCGGCTTCAAGGGGGGTTCGGGAACGCGAGAGCAAACCGGGAAAGGAGACCAGCTTCGCTGCGGTTTGCTCTCGCGTTCCCTGAACCACCCTGCAAACCGCAGGGAAGGAGACCTGCTTGCTCGGGGGTTCGGGGAACGAGAGAGAGCAAACCGGGAAAGGAGACCAGCTTCGCCGCGGTTTGCTCTCGCGTTCCCCGAACCACCCTGCAAACCGCAGGGAAGGAGACCTGCTTGCTCGGGGGTTCGGGGAACGCGAGAGCAAACCGGGAAAGGAGACCAGCTTCGCTGCGGTTTGCTCTCGCGTTCCCCGAACCACCCTGCAAACCGTAGGGAAGGAGACCTGCTTGCTCGGGGGTTCGGGGAACGCGAGAGCAAACCGGGAAAGGAGACCAGCTTCGCTGCGGTTTGCTCTCGCGTTCCCCGAACCACCCTGCAAACCGCAGGGAAGGAGACCTGCTTGCTCGGGGGTTCGGGGAACGAGAGAGCAAACTGGGAAAGGAGACCAGCTTCGCTGCGGTTTGCTCTCGCGTTCCCCGAACCACCCTGCAAACCGCAGGGAAGGAGACCTGCTTGCTCGGGGGTTCGGGGAACGAGAGAGCAAACTGGGAAAGGAGACCAGCTTCGCCGCGGTTTGCTCTCGCGTTCCCCGAACCACCCTGCAAACTGCAGGGAAGGAGACCTGCTTACTCGGGGGTTCGGGGAACGAGAGAGCAAACCGGGAAAGGAGACCAGCTTCGCCGCGGTTTGCTCTCGTGTTCCCCGAACCACCCTGCAAACCGCAGGGAAGGAGACCTGCTTGCTCGGGGGTTCGGGGAACGAGAGAGCAAACCGGGAAAGGAGACCAGCTTCGCCGCGGTTTGCTCTCGCGTTCCCCGAACCACCCTGCAAACCTCAGGGAAGGAGACCTGCTTGCTCGGGGTTCGGGGAACGCGAGAGCAAGCCGGGGAAGGAGACCAGCTTGATTACCAGAGGCTTCCTCAGGTATGCTGGGATACCTGCTTATTCCACGGAGGTCAAGAAAAGCGCTGGTAAGTGTCTATACTTGATTACCAGCGCTGGATCACCAGCGCTGGATCCTCTACACCCGAGACAAAACGGGAGTACGGCCAGCGCTGCAAACAGGGAGTTGCAGCGCTGGTGGTGCCCTGCAGATATGTACACCTCCTAAGTTGCAGCGCTGTAACTCCCTCACCAGCGCTGCAACTTTCTGATGTAGACAAGCCCTAAGACTCTTGTGTCAGCTGTATATACCCTCTTGACAGCAATGTTCTGGACCTTCAGCAAACCCCTGCTGTGATCAGGGTCTATAGTGTATTACGTGCCTACTAGAAGTATGCCTACAGTGATACTGGACAAACCTCCAGAAATGGGATAGAATAGAAGTATCTCTTTGTTTTTACATCTGTAAAGCTATGGTAGGAACTCCCTTCCTTCATCAGTGTCCTAGACTCATTCTGATAACAAAGCTGGTCAACATGCTCCCTCTAGAAGTTTTTCTCTGGGTCAGCACACCTCTTCTGGGGTTTGGCCTTGCAGTTCTCATAGCTGATTCATCTAACATCACTTCTCTGGGTTGAGTATAAAGATCGCCACACCCTTGTGGTGAGGTCAGTTGATGCTGGCGTGGTGGGATGATCACTCTATTTTGCCAATGTGCCCTGGGGGGCTGATGGACCCAAGAGTGTTGTCTTGCCAATAGACTGCTCTGCAGAAAGCTCAGTGGGACCTATCGTGATGACTTGTCTTTGACTATAAGACCATAAGAATGGCCATACTGGGTCAGACCAAAGGTCCATCTAGCTCAGTATCCTGTCTGCCGACAGTGGCTGATGCAGGTGCCCCAGAGGGAATGAACAAAACAGGTATGATCAAGTGATCCTATCAGTGTTATCAGGTCACCGCAGAATACTGTGCTGTGGAGCTACTAGAGCACTGCACAAAACAGAAGTGACCAGCATTCATTTGACTTAACAACAGGTGTCCAGTTTGCTTATGTTTCTTTTTCAGTTGCTACTTCCAGCCATTCTCCTGGTTGGTTTTTGTTCACCCCATTGTTTTGGTGCCTAACTCCTATTGATTGAAAGATGAATTAGGCACTTTTGAGAATTCCATTAGGTGCTTATAAAAACACCAAGGAGTCTGGTAGCACCTTAAACACTAACAGATTTATTTGGGCATAAGCTTTTGTGGATAAAGAACCTCACTTCTTCAGATGCATGGAGTGAAAGTTACAGATGCAGGCATTATATACTGACACATGAAGAGAAGGGGGATACATCACAAGTGGAGAACCAGAGTTGACAGGGCCAATTCGATCAGGGTAGATGTGGTCCACTCCCAATAATAGATGAGGAGGTGTCAATTCCAGGAAGCTGCTTTTGTAATGAGCCAGCCACTCCCAGTCCCTATTCAAGCCCAAATTAATGGTGTTAAATTTGCAAGTGAATTTTAGTTCAATGAGAGCAGTGGTGGCTACGCCGCGACGAGTAGGAGGGCCGCTGCGGTGCGCCTTGAAGCCTAGGGCGCGGGCCCGGGTGGAGCCGCCGCAGGCGCAGATCTTAGTGTTAGTAGCAATATTCAAACAAGAACTTGAAGGCCGAAGTGGAGAAGGGTTCATGTGAACAGCAGTTGAACATGGGTCAGTCAGTCCTAAGAGATAGGTGAGTGCCATTCTGAAGGGACGGGTGAAGGCCTCTGTTGCCCTCAGCCAATCGAAATGGAGTTGGGTTCAGATCCCCGAATTCGGAGTGGCGGAGATGTGCGCTGCGAAACATCCAGTGTGGTAATGCAACCAATCCTGGAGAAGCCCAGTGGGAGCCCCAGGAAAGTCTCTTTTCCTGTGCCATTTGTCATTATATAATGCCTGCATCTGTAGCTTTCACTCTATGCATCTGAAGAAGTGAGGTTTTTTACCCACGAAAGCTTATGTCCAAATAAATCTGTTAGTCTTTAAGGCGTCACCGGACTCGTTGTTTTTGTGGATACAGGCTAACATGGCTTCCCCCTGATACTTGATTGGTTGCTTATCTGCATCTTTAGGTGCCTGCTACCTTTGAAAAGCTATCCCCTGATGTTTTCCTCTGCGGTAGTTGCTCTCAATCCAGGGCCAGAGCAGAACATTGTTTTAATTGTTGCCAAATGTGTCTGCAACAGAGCAGATCTGGAACAGGAATACCATGAACGATAAGTAAGCTGGGTCTGTACAACACCATTTTGCCATGGTCAGGCAGCAGTCATGTCCGCTGACCTGGGGCTGAACATGGTCAGTAGACAGTTGAGACCAAGATAAATCATATGGATTTCAGACCAGCTAAAATGTTTGTGGGTAACCATGTTTGGATATGGCAGAACCGCAAAGTATAGACTAGACCGGGGGAGTTCAGTAGAATGAAGAAGCAGCAGTGCGATTGGGAGATGGGATTAAGTTGTTTGTTTGTTTGTTTTTTTATCAGATCCCTGGGAGTTCTGCAGACTGTAAACTAGGTGATTTTTTTTTTAACCTGGTTCTATTTCCCTCCTCCCCATCAAACACCCTCCCCGCCCCCCCATGCATTTGCAGCTTCCAAAAACCCAATGTGAGCTCATGCCTGTAAATTTACTGCCTGAAGCAGGTGATGTAGGTCCAGATTCACAAAAGTCTTTAGGCATCTAACATCCATTGCAGCAGCAACTGGGAGGTGGGCATTTGTGCCTAGGGATTGAAGCCAGAGTCATGCCTAGTGGTTTGGAGCCAAAGTTGGTAGCCAGCAATAGGAGCCCAGGGTCAGACATAGTCAGAGGCTGGGTGCCACAACTCTGAAGCTGGAGCCGAGGGTCCAAGTCAGGGCTGATGTTAGTAATTGGAGCTGAGTGTCTGGACCAGGTTAGCTAGAGTGAGGCAAGGCTGGGGCTAAGGCAAGAGTTTGGAGCTCCAGTTTGGATCTCTGAGGTATGTTGCAAGTGGAAGTGCTTTGAAAAACCACAGGAAACCACCATGTTGACCCAGAACTTCTCCCCACCCCCACCCCCACCCTCCTCCCGAAGGCTGGTGGCAGTAGCTTGCTAGTGTGAAACCACCTTTCGTACCATGATTGATTTCTCTGAAAAGTCAGGGGGAAATTACGCCACAGGAAAAACCCTACTGCTGCTGGGGCTGCGAACTGGACTTGGTCCTGGCACCTCTGGACAGTTGCTAGTGCTAGAAAACCATTGACAATAACCAAGTGCCAAAGAAACTCACCCAGAAGTCCTGCCTTTGAACTGTCCTTGTTCTGTAGGAAACCTTTGGAATTGGGGTGCCATCTTTCTAATTGCTGGTAAGCAGACCCCTGAGGCACTGAGCACCTCCTGGGGAATAATGATGGAGGAGCCTGAAGGAGTAAGCAGGATCTGCAGCTCTGAATGTATTGACATGATGGGGAGAGAAGAAAGGGGCATCTCATGATCTCTCCACCTTACTGGGCACCCTCATGAGGGCCCAGCAGCCTGTAACCCAAAGTGTCTTTTATACTTAGGGCTAAATGTTTGATATTTTGGCTGCCTTGGATTTCGAGTCTCCAGCTTTAGACATTCGGGGCCTGATTTTTCCCACTCCACTAATTGAAGTCAATGAGATGTTCTGCACCTCTGAAAGCCAGGCCCTACGTTGGGCACTCAAAATTAGAGGCCAAATTTGGAAAGCGAGACCCTAAATGTGTCTCCCAAACAGCCCTGTGAATCAGGTAAGTGCTCTGCATTTTAGAGACACGGAAATGCAAATTAACCAACCAGTGACTGAGCTGGAATTGGAATCCAGGAATTCCTGGCCCCCCAGGTCTGTGTTCAGTCTGCTAGACTGGGTAGCTTCTCCAAAAACCATAACTTCTGTAAGCCAGTTGGAATAATCTTCAACCAAAACTTGTTGTGACATTACCCTGGGTACAGTCTGGACTGCTGGACATCTGTGTCCCCTCAGTTCTCTAACCTGGGGTGTCTTTAACAGTGCTTCACCATGAGAACAAACACTCCTGGTCACTTACACAGTCTCTAGCCTGTAAACCACTCCCAGCTATACAGTATCAGTGTTAGCCAGCCACTCCTGAATTACACTGCAGGAGAACACCAGCAAACTCTCCAGTCCCAGACTTGCCCTGGAAATGTGCGGCTTGTACTGCCCAGTACTCTGCTGCAGTGCTTCTTAAAGCCAGTCTGCCGATTGTTCAGGGAAAGCCCCTGGCGGTCCCCATTGGCCTGGAGCAGTGAACTGCCACCAGTGGGAGCCGTGATTGGCTGAACCTGCGGATGCGCCAGGAAAACAAACCGGCCCGAACCACCAGGGGCTTTCCCTACACAAGCGGCGAACCGGCTATGAGAAGCACTGATCTACTGGACAATGCAAGTTCATAGAAAAGCCGTCATTTCAGTAATAGAAAACGATATGCACAAACCCTGTTATCTCAAGTGGAATGGGGTTCCCAAACACTTCAATCCAAACACGCTTGGTAGATGAAACACATTTATTAACTACAGAAAGAAAGATTTTAAGTGATTACAAGTAATGAGGCATAAAAGTCAGAAGTGGTTACAGAGAAATAAAAAGGAAAATGCAAACTAATGCCCACTTAGCAAGCTGAGGGCACTTAAAGTAAAAGGTTTTTCCTCACCACATGTTTACAGCAGTCTGGCTGGATCCTTCAGCCAGGATCCCTCCCCCAGTTCAATGATGCGTCCTTAGCCTTTCAAAGACTGTTGCTGCTGCCATGAGTACAAATGAGAGGTGATTTGGGGGATTTTTTCTCTAGTCTTACACCTTTCTCCCCTCTTTGAGAGTCATCTACCACTGGGGTTCAGGTGACAGGACATCTATGGGATGGGAACCTCCAGCTGTGTGTTTTGCCAATGTGTAAATTAAATTTCTTGCTTACATCCTTCTTCCTGCCAAAGAATGGCCACTTACCCAGGTGATAGCCTATTAGATTATGTTGATACATGGCTGAGGCATCTGTTTGCTTTTTGTTTTTGAGGAACTGCTCTGTGCCAGCCTTTCTAAACTTAGTAATGCCATTCAATAGAATCTTATAACTTTACATACGTTACCACATGTTTGACCAGGACAATAATGTTCAGCAGTTGTGTTTTCAAATAGTATCTCACAAGACCCTGTACAAAATTTTATCCTAGTCTTGTAAAAGAGTGAACAGAAGAGTACAGCCTTCTGCAAATAATTTGGACTCAGTCTTTTCATCTTCTTCCTGAAATGTTGGAGAGGGAGGTATGGAGATGTGGGGGTGAGGAAATGAAATTCTGAGTGGGAAAGTAACATTTCAAGACATCTGAAATGTTAAACTGACCTGGCAAATATCCTGCAGTAAATCTGGAGCAGCCCAGCTATAGGTAGTAGACAGGCTAATTCAGCAAGGCTAATGTTGAATTGACCGACAAACTAATAAATAGCAAATCTAACAGAAGCACAGGCTGATGGAATTTCTGAGGAAGAAGTCTGTAGTAAGGAAAAACGGATACGATAGGAAGGGTGGTCAACTCAACCACAGAGTAGTGTGGACTGAGATAGCTTGGGCAGAGTGAGTTAGCTGCATTCAAAATTCAGCTACACGGCTTTCTCTTCTGACTTAATTCCCTGCTCTTGCTGTATTTATTAACTAGTAGGAGTTTTAATGTAACATTTTATAAATCCTTTTTGGACTTAAAAAAAAAATTGCTGCAGCCCTTGACTGCTGGCTAAACATAGCCTTGGTTTCTGTTTGTTTATATCCTGTGCTTCCCCAGACTAGAGTCGCCAGGTTTAGCAAAAATTTAAGTTTACCTCTCATTATAGTAACTGTTTGTTTTAGCAAACTTTACAGCTGCCAGTACTGAGAACACAATGTGAGTCCCACATGGTGTGACTGCAGGACAGAGGCTCCTCATAGACCGAAAAATCCTGCTGAGGACCTTGATAAGGCAAAGCTCCTCTGACATGAATGCTCCAAGCTGCTGAACTAATTTTTACCTCATCATTTCTGTTTTGCAGCCAAGGGGAAGGCATTGTTAAAAGACAATGTTAATTACCTGTTGCAACTTCATAAAAATTTGGGCTTGATTCTGATCTGACTCACTCCAGTTCCTCTCTGGTGTAGCATCATTAACATAATTGAAGATGCTCTTGATTTTTAAAGGGGGGCGGTGGGGCTGAAATCAGAATCTAGTTTAGTGTCTACATTTAACTAGAGACCCCTGGCTGAGTGACTAGAAGCAACGCACACCATTTAGTGGATGTTCTTGTTCCAGCATTGAGAAGGGTTGAGTACTTTGACTTACTGAGGAGAAAGCAGCCTAGCCACATGAGGGTGAAATTTTGTTACACTTACGAGGGTGCATCTGGGACTAATTTAAATTCTCCTGTGGAAAGACCTACAATGTGTGGCATTGCTAACCATCTCAGATCACTTTGGATAGTCTTGGCCTTCCCCGTCCAGGGGCCTGTGCAGGAATAAAAATGTGACCCCTTTTTTCGGGGAGGGGGGCACATTCTGTGCTTCTCCCAGGGAAGGAGGAGCTTGCTATCTCTTTAGGGGCCCCACTGGGAACCCTGTGCTTCCTCCCCCCATCTACCCCCGCTGTGGGGTAGCCTGTACTCCCACCACCACCGGGGACCTCTTGCTCCCCCTCGACCAATCCTGTCCTGGCCTACCCCAACCCCAGAGGCTCTGCTCACTGCTGCACTACTATTGTTTAGGAGGATTATCCTATCATCTCATCTGCTAATTGGTGGAGGCAGAGACGGGGGGGGGGGCTTGGTGATGGAGGAGGGGATCTGGGTGCCCAGTGCGGCAGCTAAGAACTCTGCTGGGGCATGTGCTGGGAGCAGACCTCTGGTATGAGAGCTGGGGGGTGGGAAGATCCCTGCCATGAGGCTGGAGCAGCTGCCAGAGGAGTTTGCTCTCTTCCTGTAGCCCTGGGGGCAGAGGAGTTCTGTGCCCCCACCAATTACTGGGGGGGCATGTCCCTGCTTGCCCCCCCCCACACCCCCGTTGTGCTCACCCCTCTCTCTGTCCATTCTGGATCAAGTAGATTAGATCAATTAATGAGCAAAGTAGCTTCCCTTGTGCATGTCTGAAATCGAACTAGAACTATGGTTAACATAGCATTTGTGGCCCTTCTCATGTTAAAAGTGAAGTGAAATAATCCTCCCTACACCTATGAAAGGGACATTGATTAGTGTTATTGTTTAAAGATGGGGTAACTTAGACCAGGTCGATACTGGAAGGGATTTGCTGGCACCCTCTTAATGTAGATTCTGCTTATACAAGCATAAAATGCTTTGGCCAATATGGGTGTGTCTGCACTACCATTAAAATCACATGGCTGCCAGCTGACTTGGGTGAAGGGGCTCTTTAATTGTGATGTAGACATCTGGGCTCTGGCTCTAGGACCCTGTGAGGAGGGGAGGGTCCCAGAGCTCTGGACTGTCAGCTGAGCCAGGATGTCTACGCAACAGTTAAACAGCCCTGCAGCCTGAGCCCAAGCCAGCTAATTCAGGCCAGCCACGGACATCGAATTGCAGTGTATATACCAGGGATCCGCAACCTTTGGCACACAGCCTGCCAGGCTAATGGGGGCTTTTGGAAGCAGCAGCCAGCACATCCCTCGGCCCACACTGCTTCCTGCAGCCCCTATTGGCCTGGAGCACCGAACCGCAGCCAGTGGGAGCCTAAATTGGCCAAACCTGCGGTCATGGCTGGTAAACAAACCGTCCCGGCCCACCAGGGTGCTTACCCTGGTGGGCTGCATGCCAAAGGTTGCCGATCCCTGGTATATACCCTATAGCTTATTCTGGCACCCTGAGCAATATAAGCCATACTGGCAAAAGCACCTTTATGTCAGTTGAACAACATCTATACTAGGGCTTTTGCTAGTATAGAAACATTGCCAAAAAAAAAATCCTCTCCCTAACTGTACTGGCAAATTTCTAGTGTAGATCTGGCCTTAGGGACCAGCTGATGTCAGTGGTCCAAGTTCACGCTGAAAGTCAGTGATGCAGCAGTAAAGTCCTTAATCCTGTATCAAACTGAATGCATGTGAGTTAGTGCCACTGACTTAAATGGGGCTAACCCACTTTGATTTGAGTGAGACTACCTACATATGTGCTTAACATATTAGCATGCAACTGGTCCATACCCAGCAAAGCAGAGTCAGGATTAGAATCTGGGACCAGTGTGCAGTCCGCCTGTGATGGCCTGGCATCGATCTCTTGCAAGTGCCCTTTGTGATCAGGTGTGTCTGCAGTCTTTAAACTGTCCTGGTATTGGGCCATACCTCCACAGCTTCCTCCATGGAGGCAGTGGTTTCTCCCTCTTACTTTGTTCTGGCCCCGGCTCTCCAACTGGGCCTTTTAACAGTTCAGTTTCCCTTCTGGGGGCTTATCACTTTCTGAGAGTAGGCCACATCCCCAGTGGCCTATGGGGGGACCCAGACCCTCCCACTACTCCCAGTCACAGCCCAGGAACCCTAGGAATAGCAGCCATATGCCACCATGTCCCTTTAACTACACTGCTTTCAATCCCTGGGCTACTTCCCCATGGTCCCATCCTTTGCCAAAGCATCACCCTTATCTCAGGGGCTCATTTGAGTTCAGACCCAGCAGCCAGCCAGAGCTCTTCCTTGAGCCCCCAGTCCCTGTCAGCACTGAGCTGTCCAGGGTACTGCAGTTCCCTTTAGCCAGCCAGGAGCACCACTGCACTCCTCTAGCCCCAGCAAGGAACTGCCTGTCTCTAGCTTTGCAGCTCCTTTTATATGGTCCTTCTGGGCCCTGATTGGCTGCTTCTCCTGCAGTCTCTCTGGCTGCTTGGAGGACTCCTCTACTGCTCCTTTCGTGGGATAGGAGTGGCAGGACACTGAGGCCTCCAGCAAAGGCCTAGTCTCCCCCCACCCCGCCATCACACTGCTACTCTAGTCCAGTGCAGCCACTTTCCAAACCAGCTTTGCCTGATGGCTCTGCCAATATGCATGACTGCTTTTAATTATTAAAAGGGGGTAATTTAATTTAAAGACGTGCAGGCTAAATTTTATTTTAACAAGGTGCAGTTGTATGCCTCTCTGTCCCCCTCTCATCCCGCTCCATTCTTATTTCATGTGGCTTAGAGCTCAGCCCTGTGTTTGTTTGTCTTGGAAGGTGTTTAAAGTCTATTTTTTTTTAAAACAAGAATGGAGGGTGGGGTGGGGGTGGGAGAACCTACCATTCCCTAGCACTTAGCCCGCTTCAGGAGACTCCAAAGCAGCAGGCTATTGCACAGCATTTGCAGTCACTGTAACTTGTTCCTGAGGAAGCTTTTTTCCCTCATCACCACAATATGCGCTGCGGCTTTGTGGCAATTTTTGTGGCAAAGTTTTTCTGCCTTTGGTGTAGCAGCTGCCTTTGAAGGCTCATTCCTGACATGGCAGCTGGTGGTCCCTTACTTTCTTTACGGGAACTCCTGGACCCTTCCCTAGCATCACACAGCTGGCTTCCTTGCTGACAGCTGGTAGCTGTCTATAGTGAAGTCAGGACTATGTGAACTGTTATTTTGCGAGGTGGATAGATGGCTGATGCAGTATTAATGGCTTTGGTGCATTGCTCTCATCGATTTGCTTTGCTTTGTGTCCTCTGCCATTTTTTTCTGGGGAGAGTCTGGTGTGGGTTTTTTTTTTTTCTTTGAAGACATGCTAGAGTTACTGCCATTTCTGAGCTTCTGGGATCCTTAATTATAGGCCCGATGCTGCTACCACAGAAACCAATGGCAAAGTGACAGCGTGGCTTCCTCAAGAGCCCAAGACTGCAGTGGGAGCGGGCTCAGCTGCTTCATAGACCCGTACAGATTCTCAGCTGGGTGACACGGTTCTCTTTGTGGCTGGGTGGGGGAAGTCCGCAAATCAGCCTCTCTGGCTGCCAGGGATCGTTGGGTATGGGAAGTCACAAGAAAAGCTGAGCATCTCAAGCTGTGTGTGGGTGGAAGATTTCTCCATCCCTAACTCACTGTGCGTGTTGATTTTTTGTTTTTTGTTTTGTTTTGCACAGATTGGGAACTTGGAGAACTATTACCACTTTCACCACAGCAGGACGATAAGGCGCTCGACACTCAGCAGTCGAGGCCGGCACAACTTTCTCCGGATGGATCCCAAGGTATGGCCCCTGTTGGCAACACTGCCCCCTCAGGAGCCAAGCTGCCATGGACTCCTGCATCCTCCTCCCCTTCTCACCCCATAGGTGGGAGGTGATGTACAAGGCCCCGAGCACAAGACAACACTGAAACAAGCAGCAGCACGGCCTGTGCATTGTCATAGGGAGTCCCTCAGGTTTGTTGGGCAAGCTGCTGCAGAGAGGTAAGGATGCCTTATGGCTTCTTTCCCTCCCCCCAGAAAATATCCCAAGTCCAGGCCCTTGATTGTGTATTGTTTGTTTTAGAGACCTCTTGTTAATTCTGCCTCCCCTCTCCCTTTTGTGTTTATTGGGCTGGCTTGGGGTAAGGAGCATCCCCCTTTGGGTCTAAAACCAGATGGTACGGCCCCAAGTTCATCAGTGCCCCGATGGATCATCTCGTGTCTGTGCCCCTCTTCACCACCCTTTCCTATCCACCTGCTGGAGCGTGTGACATTCGTCTGTGTATTTCTTAGGTCAGTTGGATGTGTTTCCATACAAATGGCTACACTCTGCATTATGTACTTGTAGGGTTTTTTATTATGAAAAACTTTAGAGGTGCTTATGCAAGAACCATTAAATCTGTGAACATCTTGTCAGAACACAGTGTGACTATGTCCTCTGAATCAGAAGGGGTTCGATGGCACATGCCCTGCAGCCTTGAGGACACATTGTACAGATTAGTATTTAGTGCCGTAAGACAGTTGTGGAAGTAACATGAACTTTTGCAAAACTATCCTTGTGCTCGGTCTTTGTCCCATGCTAAATACATTGCAAATGCTCTACACTCTCAATGATCACCTTCTTTGTATCCATCTCTTCACAATTTTCTCTTCAGTCCCTCCACTATGCCCGCAAACAAAAGCAGCATTCTATAAAAGCCTGATTCCACAGAGGATGTGGGGGAGTTCTGCCACAAGGCCTAAACACTGTCATATATTTCTCATTCTAGTTAAATATATCTGTACGATGGTGTATATAGCGCAACGAGTGGCCTTGTAACTGTTTGGTTCTCGATGATAAAGATCTTTGGTATGCTCTGATGCGAAGCTTGTATTTGAATGGTTTGTCTTAAAGAGCCTGGTTTCTTTATTTGCAGCATACAATTGAGCGTGATTACAGACATATTGTAAATCCAGCATGTTATCCTTGATACCACATGCTCTGTAATTGGTGAATCATTTGACAAGCAGGGTATGTTTATCAGTGATTGAAAATACTTACAAGTGACTAAATATTAACATCTGCCTTAAGGAAATTTTTTTTTAAAAACGGTTAAGGAAACTTTCCAATACAGAAATTGCATTGTATGCTGTGAGTGTTGATTTAGTTGTCATAACGTTTGCTGTCTTAATGGTTGCTATGTATGAAATCTTTGACTACAAGCATATGTTGCTCTGTTCTAGAGCAGCCTAAGAGATTTCTATCATGGTTGAATTGCCAGAAGTCAGTGTTCAAGAAATTAAAAATTCAGAACAAATGAAATCTATGGCAGTGGTGGGGTGTAGTTGGAAAGTTACATTTTTTTTGCTTCTGATGCTATTCTTTTCTCCTACCAACTTTTATAAACCTTGCATTAGTCTGTGCAAAAATATAAAGAGAATTCATGTTTTTTTCTAAATTTTTGTATTAAAAGCTGAAATAAACATGGTTGCTCTTAATAGATATCTGATGCCATTCTTAAAAAAATCTAATACTCCAGCAGAGATTCCTGTATGTATTGGAGTTGACAGAAGTTTGTGGGAACTTTTGTTTCCCTGGACTCCAGCACTGAGCACAGAATGAGAAGACTGCTCCTCGATAGAGTGTGTTCTGTTTCAAGTAAGCTAAAGAGAGCAATGGCAGATCCTAGTTGGTGCATAATGGTAGGGTGACCAGATGTCCCATTTTTTTTAAAGGTACAGTGCCATTTTTTTGGACTTTTTCTTATATAGGCTCCCACCCCCATCCTGTTTTTCACAGTTGTTAACCCTAACCCCTAGGTAACCCTACTTAATGGTATGTGGGT
The DNA here is from genome assembly GCF_007399415.2 of Gopherus evgoodei. Classification (NCBI taxonomy): domain Eukaryota; kingdom Metazoa; phylum Chordata; order Testudines; family Testudinidae; genus Gopherus; species Gopherus evgoodei. Next base: position 7,871,948 of record NC_044331.1, read on the forward strand.
GGTTTTTTGTTTTTTTTTTTTTTTAAACCTGACATCAGGCAAAACCCAGTGTGAAAAGCAAGAGTTATCACTCGGGTCCTGATCCACAGTGCACTGAAGGCAGTGGGAGTTTCCTTACCGACTTCAATGGGTTTTGGAGCAGGCCTTCTGGGACTGACGCTATGCTGGTTTATACAGCAGAGGGACAGATTCTCATCTTGTGTAAACCAGGAAAACTCCTTTTACTTCAATGGAGCTATGACCATATAAACTGACTGAACATCTGGCCTAAGGTAGGGCAGATTGGTGTAAATGACCTATTTTTACTCTTGCATTTAGAGGGGAAAATCTGTTAAATGTGTACATTCGATGCATCTTATTTACTTCATTAATTTGTATACATGCACTGACCTCCATCTTAGTAAGATGGACTGTCTTTCAGTATTAGAATTAGAAGCAGTTATCAAGGTATAATATATCTTAATGGAAAGACAGGTATCCATGATGTACTGGGCCTTCATGTAAAGGTTGAGTATCTGTGGCAAAGCCAGTATGCCTGCTGGAGGTGACATGCTACTGAAGCAATATGCTCCACTTCTTAGGCCCTGTAGGTGAGGTGTGGGGGGGAATGTTGTTTTGTATTGTACAGAGGAGAGAGAATTGGGACCCTTGGTCTCTTTTTCCCAGCTGTGCCACTGATCTGATTTGCTCTATGGCCTTGGACAAGTCACTTAACCTATCTGTGCCTCAGTTTATATCTATGAAAAATAGCTACAAAGCTTACCTACTTCATTAGCACATTGAAAGGCTTCATTAAGTTATGTAAAACTCTTTGAAATCCTCAGGTAAAAGATATTAATGGACAAAGTATAATGTTATTATTAAGACTTTCCTGTTGACTCAGGATAACAAATTATATTGTTGTTTCCTTGTAAGACCTACATGGAGGAGCAACTATTACTAGTTAAACTGCTATTAAAAGGGATTTACAGTTAAATATATAAACGGAACCTCCAACAAACTATTGGTAACATTCGCACATAGACTGTTGTCATAAACAGTGTTGCCAACAGAAAGGAAAAATGAACAATCTGAACATTCCAACTATTGCTGGAAATAAGATACAATTGACTGATTGTTTCCAAGTGTTCTAATTAAACTTTATAGCCCTGGGGGATGTATACAGGCATCTGAACATATTATGAATTCAGATCTGCAATTGAAATACCTCCCTTCTAAATTAGCCTAGTTTAGTTCAAATCAATTAGCTTTTAGTCTATTAATATTGCTTACCTAGCTCTACTGATTGACAGTCAGTTAAATTAATGTAGGTTTACAGGCATTTGTTATTACCTTGAATTCAAGATCCATTATTTGCCTTTTTTTTTTTTTTTCCTCCCATCCATTTGCAAATCATTTGGAAGTGCGTTGGCAGTTTGAATGGTGCATAATTAGTAATCATAAAATGGTAAATATTATGAAGTTGTATTACTGCAAAGCATACAGAAACAAACAGAAAAATTTGCAACAGCTTGAATGAAATAGCAAAGATGGAAACAAACGCAGAAGTCCTAAAGAACTAAAGAATTCAGCTGTCTGCAGATGCTTTATCTGTTTGCTGTCATCCATTCAGCTGTTTTATTTACACCATTATTTGTTTGCATGACAGCAGCATCTTGAGGTCCCAGCTGGGGCTACATTGTATTAGGCACTTTGCTATGGCATAGTAGGAAACAGTCCCTGCCCCAAAGACCTTACAATCTTAAGACAAAAAAGAGTAGGTGGGGAGATGGGAACAACTGAGTGAAGGTCAGGAGCAGAGCTCTGTTCTCCTGACTCCTAGCTCAGTGTCCTCACTAGACCATGCTGCCCTCCCCACATGCTAGCACCATGGCAGCTCCTTTCCTTAGTCAGCCGCAGTGGGAGTGCTGGCATAGACTAGCAGCTGGTCTACAGTCGTATTCCCACCACTGCTACCATTGGTGGGGGATCTGAAGGGAAGACGCTAGTGTAGACGCTAGATGTTCTCTATTGGATAAAAATGCCTTTATGGTTGTTGGAATTTGAAATCCTCTCATCGTTATTACAAATGATGCAACCAGAAGGAAAGGTGGGTCTTCCCTCACCAAAGTAACTACCTGGGGGGATGGCTTTCTTCACCAAAATCTCTTAGCCCAAATACATTTCTTTAGGGCTGTTCTGGGTCGTTGTCGGAATCTGGCCTTCCCTACCCTTATTGGCTAAGCGTTAATGGAGATCACATGTCTGCCTGAGGCCTTGTTGTCATATCAGAAAAAGGTGAATTCTTAACTCAAGTTAGGTCACTCAAGATAAAGGTTTTAACTCATGTGAGCACTACAAACTGCCTTCCTATTGCTAGGATAGTGCGGAGTTACCTGCCTTGAGTTAAATCACCTTTTTGATTTCACAAAGACAAGGCCTGAAGCAGCCAAGCTAAAGGGTTGGTCAGAGTTGTTCTAGGTCTTTGCTACAGTAGGAAATTGGCCCATTACTGCTGTGTATTGACTAACACCGAACACAGGCTTTGTCCCGTCCACACCAGCAGTTAGTGTGTTCAGTACTAGTTCAGGGGCATCTGTTGCTGACAGCCAGTTAGGCAATGGGTCTGTTTCCCACTGTAGATGGGACTTTCCTGTCAAAATGGTCACCTGAAGCCTATTGCTGGGATGTGGGTGGTGCCAATATTACTCATGCGCTTTACAAAGTAGGTCAGTATCAATTGTTAACACTCTTGGCCCAGTCCACACTAGCTGACTTAGACCGGCCTGCACTCCCAACTTTTCATGAGGTTTGTAACCAGGTGAGGGTCAGGGTTGGCCCTAAACATGCTTTGTGCTAACACAGAGCAGGGTTAAGATATGGCTGGTAACTATGCCAGCTGAACCTGGGTCTCTCTTCCTATTGGCCTAGGCTGGCAGATGGGTGCTTTCTGGCAACTAGGTTGTAGCACTGTTTTGTAGTGTGGACGTGCGCTGTAACAGAGTTGGCCAGTGTTTTTCTCCTCTCAGCTGTCTGTCTGGTAGAGCATCTGAGTGCATTCTGCCACATGCTGCTGCTCTGTAGTCATGTCCTCTGGGCACTCTACCACCTGCTAAGGATTATGGGATGGCTGTCCAGAATTCACAGCTACAAACTCATTTAGGTTGTGCAGCAGGAGTGAGTAGACAGACATGATTTTCTGGTGGGGGTTTGGATTGGAGGGGGAGAAACTGTGTGGACACAACCATGTTTGAGTAACAGGGTCTGAGGAGTGTCATCGACTCACTTAATATATGCAATTGTATGCTTAGCTCAAACTGGGATTAAATCAAGTTAAAACTATCTCAAATCCTGCTCTACTACAGTTGTTGTGCCTGTGATAGTTATGAAATAGCTGGTCCTGACATGGTTACAGCCATGCTTCATTTTGTAATGCTACTGTTTTAAAACAACAACAACAAAAAACCCACACACATCTACTGGCCCCAGTCAGGGTTGGGGCCACAGCATGCTAGGCACTGTATAGACACATAGTAAAAGACAGTCCCTGCCCCCAAAGAGCTTCCAACCTATATAGACAAGATAAATATAAACAGGTAGATGACTTTTTTTTTTTAAAGGAACTAAAACTGTAATTCCCACCCTATCTGCTCCTCCAGCTCATTCCTTAGTCTAGATTGGGGGTCTCAAACTTCATTGCACTGTGACCCCCTTCTGACCAGGGGCGGCTCTAGCTTTTTTTGCTGCCCAGGCATGGCAGGCAGTCTGCCTTTGGTGGTGCGCCTGTGGGAGGTCCCCAGTCCTGCGGCTTCAGCATACCCGCTGCCGAATTGCCACCGAATCTGCGGGACCAGGGACCTCCCACAGGCAAGCCCCGGAAGGCTGCCTGACTGCCACCCTCGCAGGGACCGGCAGGGCGTCCCCCGTGGCTTGCTGCCCCAGGCACGCGCTTGGAGCGCTGGTGCGTGGAGCCGCCACTGCTTCTGACAACAAAAATTACTACATGACCCCAGGAGGGGGGACTGAAGCCTGAGCCCACCCGAGCCCTGCTGGCCTGGATGGGGAGGAGCAAGGGCTTTCAGACCCAAGTGGGGGGCCTGTAACCTGAGCCCCACCACCCAGGGCCAAAGCCAGGGCTGGGATCCACTTTGGGGTCCCAACTCAGCCTGAGAACCACTGGTTTATATCTCTCCCCAGAGAGAAGGTCTGTGGCTGACTTATCTGCCAGCCCAACAGAGCTGTAAAGGAAAACGAACTTACTAACCCTTTCATTTAGCTGCTGACATTTCTTTGTTAATGTAGGCAGGATTCTCACCATGTGAAACCTTTGGATGCATCCATCTATATTACAAAATGGAACTTCATTGCAACCACATCTGCCTGATGGAACTGGAGCTCTGGGGTGGCTCTGTGTAGGGCGGCTCTGTGCCCGAATACAGGAGCGAGAAATGGGCCAAGATTTTCAAAGGTGACTAGTGATTCTGAACCCTTAATTTTTCAGCGCTCAGCTCTTTTAAAGGGGCCTGATTTTACACAAAGCACTGAGCAGCCACCCTCTGTAAATCAGGACTTTTTCACAGTGAGCACAGACTTTAACATAAGGGCAAGGGGAGTGCACAGCACACAGACATCTGTCTTGAAGGCCGATACTGCAGTTCTCTTCTTGCTGCGGTATCCTACTCCTATTTCCTCATCTAATCTCCCTTTGGAATTTTGGCTGCATTTTTTCCTTCTAGGGAAATTCTCACCCAAGCTAACCTTCCCTGAGCGATGAGTGAGTTACCCCATTCCACGTGTGCGGTCTCTTGCATACACAGTCAAAAAGGAGGACAGGGCATCTTCAGAAGTCTCAGGATTTCAAAAGATGAGATTAATTCAAGAAAAGTTATAGCTGTATAATTTTAGGGGACAGGAACTTTAAACTGTGATTTAAGTAATTGTTCTAATTCCTGGTACTGGCCACCTCCAAGCAAACTTGTCTGTCTGAAGTTGAATTTTAATCTGGGATTTGTATAGGCTACAGCTACGGGATGTAAAAATCAAATTAATCTTGGTCTGCAAAGTCACTCTGTTAAATAACTGGATCATATTCACTTGGGAGGACTTCCACCTCCACAGGAATCTAAAGAACCTGCTTTCAGCAAGTGAAGTTCTTTGTGATGGTCAGTCTGACCAATTTACCCATAATAAATAAATGTTAGGTCCCACTTTGATCTGCTCAGAGTGTTGGCAGATTAAAAGCGCAGAACAATTGAGCTGATGGAATAAGAAACATGCCGTGCTGGCTGCTGCTTCTAAAAGAACTTTTTTTAATTGAGGAAAATATTCTGAAGCACTCAGCTTTCAGACTGGGCCAAAGTATGGTTTGACACAGTATCATCGAGTTTAATTCTAAAACTATTCCAAAAGCTTGAGAGTGTAGTAACTTTGCACTTAGCCTTCTATAGCCTTATGGGAGTTGCACAGGTGCTACACACAGCACATCTGGGATAGTGTAGACTCTCTAAGGACACTTGAAGGAGAGCCAGGCTCACTCCATGATCCTCGAGGAGCAGACTTCAACACCATGCTCCCTACTGTAGAAGATAATTTGAGGAAATTCTGATTTGGCAGATGTAGAGCTTCTCACTCCTGGCCTTGGCTTGGCCTGTCAGCATGGACGCTAAATGAACGGGGAAGGGCATTGCTTTTAATGCGGGGGAGGCTGTCTCTCTTGCACACACGAACAAATTAGTGCTTCATCTGTGGGCAAGCACAATTAATGTTTGGAGACTGAAACTTCAAGAATAAAACATATTTAAAATGAAAATACAGCAGCAGAGGAGAACAGCAGCCAAAGTCTAGATGCCTGCGCTTGTCCTGGAACTGTGTGTTAAACACTGAATAGCCATTCAAATGTTTGTTTTTTTGCTGTGCTGAGAATTTGCATCCCACATGCAGATTTTGTTAAAAAAAATACCTTAAGTGGCTAAATTAATATTTACTAAAAATACATACAATCTGAATGTATTTTTTTTAATGTAGAAAAGCTTGTTCCCCTTTTTGTAGCAGCTCCATGACTGTGAATGGTTTGGGTCTGTGGCATCTGCCCCGTGTTGTCTTTGTCACCACTCCATATTAAGTGGCAGGACAAGATCAGCAATGAGGATATTAGTCCCTGAACCCATCCATCAGCTCTGGTTTGGGTTTGGTGGCTTTATTGGTACCAATGGATGATTAGGCTGGAAGACTAAAGCATTCAGAAGTACTTTTGCTGAGGAATGCCGCTACACGGTCAGCGAGCATGTGGTCACCAAAAGCTTTGGTAGCACAGTACAATCATCAGTGATAGACATAGGCTGAACATCCATTTTGATCACCTTAAGAACCTACCTCGTGATCAGTCTGGATGGGGCTCGATCTGCAAGGAGGCCAGGTGTCCCTTTGGGATTGGCCATGGTGATGATCTGTTACTACACTACAGTTTCCCTGCAAGAAGTCCAGTCTGCTGATCTACTGTCCTAGGCTCCCTCTGTTCTGCCCCTGGTGTTGTGAGTCAGAATTTGCACAGACAGCTGGGGTAGAATTGAGCAGAGCCTGATTGCATCATAGAATAGGGACTTTCGAATGTTGTTGTGAACATTCCATTCAGCCTTTATTTAATGTCCTCTTTTTAAAGTTCTGCTCTCATTTGGGGGAAACCTTTTTTCCAGTGAGTAGGTATCTATGTGAAAGCAATGTAAATTTAACAAAAGACCACAACTCTTAACTATGCCAATCTCAGACTATCCTCATCTAGTCAAATGACACAAACTACCATTGAAGCAAACGGCATTATGACGGATTCCTGGTTTGCTTGTGATATACAATGTTAGGGCTTGACTCAGCACAACAGTTGTCACTAATTTAACTAAAATCAGTTCTTACATCAGTTTAAACTGATGATGCTCCTTGTTAAACCCAGTTTATATCAGTTTAGATTAAATCCACATCAACTAAATTGATACAAGCCAGGTTTTTAAATTGAATGAAGGGTGTCCATTTAACAACCAGTTAACCAGGCCTTAGTTAAACTGGAGCAACTTTTATAGGAAGATGCTAAAGCCTTGGGGGAAGGCACCAGATATAGCAAATATAGGAAGCTGACCTAGAGTTATGAGTGTTGAGAAGAAATACAGGGGTGCAGCAAAAGACTGAGCTACTAAAGAATCAGAGCTGTGCAAAATCCATCCGAGTTGCTAGATATTCAATGGGAAAAGAAGGCACCAGTCCATTTATCTGGGGGTGGTGGGGAGGGAATGTTGGCATCCACTTTACTGTTAGACGTCAAAGGTCCTTTTAAAAAGTTGGTGTTGTGATAGTCCTGTGTGTAACAGGGCTATCAGCGAGGGTCTGGTGGTGTAATTATAGCTACATCCTCTGGTGCAGGAGACCAAGAACCAATACTGAAATGCCGAAACTAAGGAGGGAAAAGGCACTGGCAGATGGAGGAGGGAAAACTCCAGATCCGAATGCTACAACACAGAACAGGCACTTATTGCCAGATTTCAGGCCAAGGGCTTTTGGAGGCAGCCTGGGATATTTTCCTCCCAAATGGAGAATTTTCCACGACAACCTGTTTGCAGGTGGAGCATCTCAATGCTCCACTGTCTCCTGGAACAACAGATAAAGAATACAGACCCAGCTAGGAAATCTGAGGACTGGAGTGGGACTTTTAAAAACTTGGGGTAGTGACAGATCATTTAGGGTTCTGAAAAATGTAGTAATTTATAACTTGTTTCCTGTGGCTAAACTTTAGTTTAAAAAAAGAGATATAAGGAGCTTGTGTCTTTGGGATCAGAGAGTGGCAGAATCTATGCGATGACTGTCAGGTGAGTTAGCTGCTGCACAGCTGGGGCTGGAACCAGAATTAAGCCAGGTAGTTTCTGACATGCAGCCCTGTACTCAGATCACATGACAATGAGTACTGTAAATGTACTGTAGTAACTCTACCAAAAGCAGTAAGATCTTCCCTTAGTGATGAGTCCTGCCTCCAGGCTCTGCTATTACTACTTTCCTGAGAAGTGGGGATGAGCTGCTGGTTTTCTTGTGAGAAATTCAGGGTCTAGGTAAGAGAAGTGAGAATAAATGATGACCTACTTAACCTATAAATACCTGTGATGTGGCATCTGCCCCACGCTGTCCAAGAAGAGGGGAATGTGGATAGTGACATGGCTGAAGGGCTGAGCCATGACGAGGATGCTGTGATTCTTGATGCTGCCAGAGGGGTTGCAGGTAGACTGAAGAGAAGGAGTGATGGGGTGCAGATCATGGATGGGGGTGTTGGTCTTGAGCTAATCCCCAGAACAACCAGAAGGAGTGGCCAGTCTGGCAGTGAGTGATGCGCGCTGTGACAGTGGCGTAAGGGCTCTTGGTGTTATACTGACATTTGGCAAACTAGTGTAAATCAGTGACACTTGGAAAAGCAGGAAATAATCTATTGTTTCCCAATGTACATGGCTAATAACCCTGGCTCCTGGGAATGCTGAAATTAGTTTTATAGCTCTATGACCTCTCATTCATAATGTGACCAAACGAGCACTCTGATGAGCACACTCCATTTTTAGATAATACAGCACAAAATTTGGAGGCTTAATTTGCCAGTATCATCTTTTAGCACTGGTCATGTCCAACAAAACAGTCAGTCTGAATATAGATTTTTACTTCCAATAATTACAAGTGAAATACTTTAAAACATGCAGTAAATGTTGCAATACTAATATATTGAGATATACCTATCTCATTGAACTGGAAGGGACCCCCAAGGGTCATTGAGTCCAGCCCCTTGCCTTTGCTAGCAGGACCAAGTGCTGATTTTTCCCTAGATCCCTAAGTGGGCCCCTCAAGGACTGAACTCATAACCCTGGGTTTAGCAGGCCAATGCTCAAACCACTGAGCTATTCCCCCCCCAATAATAATAATAATAATAATAATAATAATATAATATAATAATAACACTATGTAAATGAACAGTCTAGCATCTTCTACAGAGCTGGTATAGAAGTTGTTTTCCTTGTGGAAAATTTTCAGTTAAAATGAGAATTGTTTTCATTTTGTCAATTTTTTAATGAAATATTTTGTTTAAAAATTAATCAAACCCGAACCCCAGATATTGTTGTTCTGGGCAACTGGAAATGTACAAAAAAATTGCTTTTTGGCAAGCAAAGTTATACAAATTTTAGCTGATCAGGCAAATTTTTTTTTATTTAACTGAATTTTTTTGCCCAACTAGCTAAAACTTCTCCATTTTCAGCTGTAAAATAATAATAAATATCGGTTTTGGTTTTTCAGTGAAAACCTTAAAAAGTCATCAGAGGGAGATTCCCACCCAAATTTCCATTTTAATGAAAAGCTGTTTTTCATCAGAAAATATTTTGAACTAAAAACTTCTATCAGCTGTAGTCATCTAACTTCCAACACATGTCAAAATACTGGTACTTTTACTTGTGTTTTGAAGCAAGAAAGAAAACGTGTATTTCAAAGCATTCTGTTTGATTTCAGTGGGTGTAAGTTTCTTTTTTCTCTCTGAAGAAAAGAGAGAGGAATTCTTGTTGGGGGCAAGTATACACTACTGTGTTTGCACGAGAGAGCAGGAGAAGGATGAAAAGAAGAAATAAAGAGGGAATGCATGACACGTATTTAAAACCGCCACCTTATAGGGTAGCTAAGAAGTTCCTTGTGTGTTAACTCAGGCTAAGAGTGGCATTTGACAAACCTTGCCCTTTCTAAAATCGCTTTACATGTGATCTTGCGGAATGTCACCCACCACTAAAACCCCAACAAATGTCACAGTACTAGACCTGAAAAGTGAACCTAGATCTTCTGCCGAGAAGTATTCTCCGTAAGGATAAAAAATGCCTGAGCTTGGAAGCAGAGAGCTGCTCACTTTAGGTAGAAGGCAGAGTGCTCAGGGAAAAAATACCCTAGCACTTTTGAGCCTGCTCAACCAATGACTGCCTTCATGTTTAACTTATTAATTGCAGTTTATGGAAGATGAATGGTGACTTCCATCAGTGCATGGAGTCTGGAGAAAATGTGGCTTAAATCCATAACGGCATGCAAACAATCCCTCCCTTTTTAATTCATCAGCAAAGACTCAGCGAGTCAAGCTTGTGGGACTTATTTTTCAGGATATGTATGTGTGGCTTTGGGGCCAGTGTGCATGGTTTACATGGAAAAACATGCTCATAGGAGCATATAAAAGCACTCCTCTTCAACACTAAGGGTCTGTTGATAGAGATTTTGATGAGGGAATTCAGTGGCTTGATTATCAGTGTGAATGGTCTGAATGTGGACATTGGATAAAGCTGCATTCTAAGAGTACTTAAGTATTATGAGAGTACCTGGTGTGCTTAGATGAAGCCAACATGATTTTAATGCTAGCAGATGAAAGAAGAGAAGCAGAATCAATGTTCCTGCTGTTTTAGGACTGTTAGGGTAAATCTGTAGACCCAGATATCACAGGTGAGCTCCACTCTGAAAAGTGAAAGTTCATAAAATGCCACAATAGCTTAGACAAACAAATGCTGATGGGAAAAGGTGCACAAGGGAGACTGAATTCATACAAACAAAGAGGCTGACTGGTGTAACTCAAGTATTGTGTTCAGATCATGCCTGGTAAACAAGAAAAGTAGGGGATGGAAATCAGTGAACCAAAATTAGTGTGGCGGATAAAATAATGAGGGTATGGGCTAGTCCACCCATCACTCTTTTTTGGGGTCCTTAAAAGATTTTTTGAGGAAAATTGGAGGACATGAATGGAGGAGGGCAGCGATTGCTGACTGAAAGGAGTGATCTCTACCAATATGGCTGCCATCTCCACTATCTCCTGGAACTCTAGAATCCACCATAACACTACTAGATATCCTAAAAGATGTCCAGACCAGATCGGGCCAAAGGGAGAAACCTAGATGACCACACCACCTCCACCGTCTCTGACTAAATCCCAACCACCATGTGGGAGTGAGACTTTGCCATCTACCCTCACCCCCATGTGTCCTTTCCCCCTCCATTTTATTTCTTCTAATTTCTGTCCTCCTTTGCCTTCTGTCTGTAAAAAGTCTGGGTTAGCTGGCCAAGACTGGATATTTTGCAATACTGCAGTGAGCCTATGACCAAAAGCACAACTAAAAGCAGTGCCCTACACAGCCCGATGCTGGTATAAATTTGCAAGGCCTTAAAAGTGGTTAATAAGATTGTGTTCTGGGCCTGTTTCTCCAGCAGTGAGGTGGCAGCATCAGAAGCTGCATTTTCTATCTTTGCTGTTTTCACTCCTCTCTCGTGTGTTTGTCTTTGGTCTTTTAGGAAATGGGAACAGACTTTAACAACCGCTTCTGCCCATCTCAGCTAACTTCTTCTGTTTTCCCCCAATAGGACAGGTATTACTATTTATGATACCACCTAAAAGATGGTCAAACAAGCCCCCCCCTCCTTCTAATAACTCTCTTGAGTTAAAGGGAACAAGGGATGTTGTTCATATGAAAGCCTTACTTAATACTTGACATTTCAAATGCTTGAACTGTTTTTCCTTCGTTTTCTGTATCTTTATTAAAAGGTGAAAAGGATTCTTAATGGTGTGTTTGCCGTGGTACAAAGCAGGTTGAAATCTCTGTATTCCAAGTCCCGAACTTTGTTTAAAACTGTCTGATGTTGGACAGTGTTAAGTCTTTGGGACCATATTATTCTAGTCCTACAACTCGTAAATAAACCTGAGGGCAAGGAGACTGAAAATTATTCTGGTCAGTTGTAGGCCCGGCTGCCAGGTTTCCTCAAATCCATTTTAAAGAACAGAGGATGAAATTCCAGGCCCACTGAAGTCAATGAGAGTTTTGCTGTTGACTTGAGCGGCCCGCATCTCTCCCGAAGTGGCTTGAAATGTGTTTGAGCTGTTATTGATATATAGACATTTCTTTGCCAGTGTCATGCTGTCTGGAGTGGCTCAGGACTGTGAGTGCCTACCTCAGAGCAGACTGCCAGAAAACAGGGCAGACACCCCGAACTGGGGGTATGTTCTATAATTAGATTTCACCAAGCCAGTAAGAAATATGAACTCCTGGATCACTATACCAGTCTTACCATGGAATCAGACGGTCCCTTTAGAATGTCCAGTCTATCTTGCCACCCCGACAAACTGGACTTTGCAATAAAATGGTCACTTACACCAAAACTCGCATCATATTTAAGTTGCTTCCAGTCCCAAGAGACCAGTCACTTACCCCTGATCAACTGGTACCCTAGATCTTACACCAAAGACAATGCTGGTAGCCAGTGCTACTAACTAAAGGTTTATTAGCTAAGGAAAGGAAAGGTTAAAGCAAATAAAATACATGCACAGGTGAGTCACAGTTTGTAATTCCAAAGGGTGGCAGTGATGTACTAAACTGCCAGTTTCCCAAAAGTCTTTTCAGGGTACCATGATTGTCTCGGGGGATCTCTGCCTTGCATCTGGCGCACTTCCCTGTAAGAGTCCAAATAGTCCAGCGATGAAGGATCTTTTCTTGAATCCATACTTACAGCTTCGTCTCACAGAAAGCAAGCCGACAGTGTCTCTACCCAAGTGGGCTTTTCCTTTGATGACGGAGAGTGAAAAATGCCATTTGTGTCTTTGACCTCCAGTCATCAACACAAAGACCACTTGCTTTGAAATGAGCTCTTTTCTGTTAGAGTTCTTCATTTGCATTCTACAAGGCTTCTTTCCCCTTTGATGGGTTAGTTGGTTACAGGGGTATACACAGTATAAATTGCTACTTCATTATAATGGGATACAGAAAAGTGAACACAATGCAAGTGACATCCCATTCATTTTGTGAAGTTTAAACACCAAATACAGTCACCTTGATCTATACTAATGCACAAATGAATTGGCCTGGGGCTTTGAGATGAGCTGGCACCTGGTCTGCCAATGTCAGAACCAGTTCTGCAGAACAGATAAAATATCACCAGCAAGAAAGAAAAATAAGCCCCTGTTCAGCAAATCATCTTAAGTACTTCCCCAATGAAGAATTTACTAGTCATCCTTCATCTACTCACTTAACCAAGTGTTTTGCCTACAACAGGGCTTAAGCACACGTTTACATTTTTTGCTGACTAAGCCCATAGATAATACTGTTGGTTAGCATGTGCGTAAGTGTTTTGCTGACTCAGCTCATAGTTAATATTGTTTTTAGGGACCAAACCTTTATGTATAACCCATGGAGCAACGTGCTGTCCTACCATTCTCTCGGGGCACATGTCTGTGCGCTGGTGCAGCTTATCTCTGAGTGCTGGGGCCTTCACACTGCCCTTTCCCTTGCTGGATAATATCTCACATGCATCCCACTAAAAATCTACACAAACCCATCTGTCCTGGGCTCTCACTTGTTAATATTCCCTTGCATGGGAAATTCTCAGGCTTTCATTGCAGGCAGGAGTTCCTTCTGGACCCCTTCTCACCAAGTCATTCCATTCCTTCCCCTTAGGTCCCCCAGGCAGAGGCAGATGCTGATTTTCCCAGAAGAAAGCCACTGTCGGCACCAGTCCTTCTCTAATTACAATAGAGTCTCCAGCACAGAGTCCTGCCTCTGCTGAGTTCAGGTCTGTTCCCAATCACCTACTCTCGAGAGGAAAACAAACCAGGCAGGGACCTGAACCCCGCAAAGTCACAAGCTCACCCTTGACATACTGCTAATACTTCCCCTCCAAGTTAAAAAAAGAAACCACAAACCCATTTTCTGAGAGCCTGGGCAAAGTGTTCTGCTTGTGAATGACAAATCGTTTGGCTTCATAAGGCTTTGCCTTAAAAAGAATCCGGGCACTCGGAGTGGGGAAAGCCAGGATATGCCTGGCTTTGATGGTATACGTGGGAGTCTGCACTGTTGTTGTTGTTAGCTGTGCTTTGGCATTGTGTATATATTCTGTTGTCAAATGCAAGAATTAGTCCATTGTGGGTCCAGTCCTGCAAACTCTCATCCATATCAGTAGTAGCTTGCAGAACTGGCTCTGTTTGTATCCAGAACATCTAATTAGACTATCTCGTTACATATTCCATCCATAGTACACCTCTACCTCGATATAACGCTGTCCTTGGGAGCCAAATAAACTTACTGTGTTATATTGAACTTGCTTTGATCCACCGGAGTGTGCAGCCCCCCCCGCCCCCCCAGAGGTCTGCTTTACCACGTTATATCCAAATTCATGTTATATCGGATGGCGTTATAGTGAGGTAGCGGTGTACTTTAAAAACTTACAAATGTGATAAAGGAGCCTACAAAGAAGGTAGATTTGACTTCTTCCATTTCAGATTTAGTTCGTTTTCTTTCTGGAACAGAACATAGCCCCATGCAAAATCTAAATTTACTCTAGATTTTTCCATGGTGAGGAAAACCATCCACAGGCTGGTTAGAAATCAGTCAGGAATATAATGTTAAAGGCCTTTCAGTTTCAAAAGTTGTTTTGTTTGCTTGGGATTTTTCATTTATACTGTATATACAATGTTTGAGTGGCCAGTGTTTTTGTTATATATTTATTTGCATATTCAATCATTTAAAATCTCTGTAGGTGAAGTGGCTACAGCAACAGGAAGTGAAACGTCGAGTTAAGAGACACGTTCGGGGTGACCCTCCTTTGATTCACTTCAATGACCCAATGTGGTCTAAAATGTGGTATATGGTGAGTATCTTCAGTAGTCGTCTTGTTGCTAGCCAGGTACTTTTTCTATGGTAGGGTTATTTTACAGCGAAATTACTTTTTAAAAAAAATTGAAAGTTTCATTACTCTTGATAGTGTAGCCCATTGACTTCTGTGTTTGCATCCAGTGAATGTGCTTTGTAGCTGTATTAATGTGTCCCAGGATGCAGAAGAATGTCGTCTTTAGAGGCAGTATGGCCTAGTGACTGAGCATTGAACTGGGACTCAAGTGACCTAGGTTCTCTTCCTGGCTCTGCCACTGACCTGCTGGGTGACAGTTGGCAAGTTATTTCCCTCCCTGTGCCTCAGTTTCCCCATCTGTAACATGGGAATGATGATACTGACCTCCTTTGTAAAGTGCTTTGAGATCTGCTGATGGAAAGCACTATAGAAGAGCTGAGTATTATTGTTTTATTGCAATTAGCTTTCATCATGATCACTTTATTACAGGTACAAAATTCTAAGGGCTGAAGCTACCTGTATGCAGTAAGATCATTTTATTTTGATTCATTGATTTGTGGTTGGTAGGGAAAGTCATTTAAAATAAAGGAGTTTGATAGAAATGCTACTTTATAGTCATACAAACTTGAAGATCCCCCAAGTGGAAGAACCGAAGAATATTAAGATTTCAGTTCTCCTCATTAACTTGTTTGGGGATTTCTTGATCTAGTATGTAAATTTAAAACAATCTTACAAATAGCTTGGTAAACTGTGGAATGTAAATGTATTTTTCAGATTATTTGATTCGTTTGCACAGTATCGTTCTTCAGCTGAACTGGGGATGCTTTGAACTCATTGGCACATTGGGATGGATCAGTTTTATAATTTGCCCTTTGCTATTTCTGCCCTCAGCACTGTGGAGTTAAAAACAATCGCTGCAGGTCAGAAATGAATATTCCAGCAGCCTGGCAGAGAGGATATACTGGCAAAAACGTGGTGGTGACCATTCTTGATGATGGCATAGAGACCAGTCATCCTGATCTCGTACAAAACTATGTAAGTAAAAAAATAATAATTGTTTGCCGCTTCTCTGTAACCTTTTAGACTGGCACGTCAAATGGAAAATATGATGAAAATATGATAGTTCAAGGAAAATGGGAGCAGAGACTTTTTCCCCCCAGTGAATTTGTTTCTGAAGAACTTTAAAAATGAAAACATAATTTTAAGATCAGTCATCAACAGAATACTCATAAAGATTGGAAAAAAAGCAAAACTTCAGATTTGAAACATCATTCCCATTGGGGATTAGCCAGCTGACTAGGAGATGGTGGTGGGATATTTTTAAACCTTCATCAGTCTCCTGTAGTAAAATCAGGCATCCTGTGGCCAAAAACAAAGATGATGATGTAAATGGCTTTGCCTAGCCAGAGTTTGAAAAGAGATCAAGCAAGACATAAGACTTTCCATAGCTAATCTCTTTCCTGGCCTTGGGAAGTCTAGTACCTGAGTCAGGCTGACTTTTTAACTGAAAGATCCTGATTGCCAAACACCCAGTGCCCAAATCCTCACTAGGAACGTGATGGGCATTGGATCACATTCCATCTTGGCAACATGGACTGTATCTCATACCTCTCTAGCTTGATCATGACACATATTGGATGGAGGCAATACATTTAGTATAATTCTCCTGGTTCTCACCTGATCCCCATTTTACGGTGAAGTCCCTGATGTGCCAGTCCCTGCTGACTCACCGCTAGCTCAGTGTTTGGATGACACAGGTGTGTGAGTGGAATGCCTCTCTCAGTTATAAACAGGAACTGAAACACTCTTTACCTGTCAAGCCAAGAGTTCGCTGGTTGATGTTTCTCCTGCAACAGTTGACAATGTTCTAATACATAAAACAGCACATGATGTAGCATTCCTACAGGTCTGTAAGATGCTGACAGGGACCATTTCTGACAATCTGAGTCTTCTGTGCCCAGAATCCTCTTCTTTTCACTGCTTTAATAGGTTTGACATGTCTTTGTTATAGGTATGCCCGAAGAGTTAATGATTTTAGTGTCAGATCCTGGGTCCTAACTCCGTTTTTCCCTCATTCCCTATCAGGCAAACTCCCATGAGTGAGAGATGCTAGACCTCAGGATTCAGCTCACAGTGCAAAGCTCGTCATTTTTAATAGATTAATTCTTCCTTTAATTTATTTCAAAAAGCTGTAAAAGAGCCTGGATAGGTGCTTTCTAAACACTTTAAAATAAGTTACTGTAAAGAAGGGCCCACACCCAGCAAACGGACAGGCACGTTCCATTGGCTGACAAGCAATTGCACACTAAGGAAAAAAAAGTTCCTTGTAAATTTCAGTGAGCCCTTTTCAGCTGTTTCTCCTCTGGGCTCGCAAGCTCCGGTTCCCAGCCTGAGGAGTGTGCTGGATTTAATAATGAATGCCAATAGCCTTTTTGTTCGTCTTAAGCAAATACTTGAGAATTAAATGAGAAGTGCCAGGTGATTGCATAGGTCATCTTCCCAGCCCCAGCCCCAGCCCCAGCCCTTGGAGTGCTCTCTTAGTGTTAATGTAGCATCTTACCTGGCTCACAGGCTTTTCATTTAAGTATTTCATTTTATTTGTAGAGTGAACACTTTATAGCCTCCCAGAAGGGTGTAATTGGAAAGGCAGAAATATTGAACCACTTTCTTGTCAGTGGTGAGACAAAGCTTATAACCGTAGGGAAAGGGCATTCTGCAATAACTGAGCCTGGCATCCCAGTTATGCCTGAACTACGGCTGAACGATGAGATGTCTCTGTCAGATCTCAGCAACGAGTGTGGCCCCATTTACATTGCTTCTCCCCTCCAAAGCAGCAACGGCTTCCCAAGTTAATGTTACAGTTGCTTATTAAATGTAAATTCCAGGGGGAGCCATGCCTTGCTGGGGCATGCTTGGGTGATCTCTTCCTGTTACACGTGCTGGGTTAATTCCGTGTTCCTAAGTGGGCGTTAGGTCCGGTCTGTGCTCTGACTAGTTGCGCTCACTAACCAAAGTGAAATGTTTTTAGGATCCTCAGGCAAGCTATGACGTCAATGACAATGACTGTGATCCGAGTCCACGCTACGATGCCAGCAACGAGAATAAGTATGTTGTATTCCTGATAATTCCTTTGTAAATTGTTTTAGGAGGCTGTGAATATTTAAAAGTAGAATTACTTGAGTTGGGGTCTAGCTTATTTCATCTTGCACATGGTCTCCAGTTAGAGTGACCAGATGTCCCGATTTTATAGGGACAGTCCCGATATTTGGGGCTTTTTCTACCCCCTCACCCCATCCCGATTTTTCACACGTGCTGTCTGGTCACCCTATCTTCAGTGGCCCTCGTAGGCCCAAACCTTTCCTCCCCACAGCTCTCCTTCTGGGGCTTGTGCTGTTCCTCTCTCTGGTCCCTTCAATCCGCCCTTTCACCAGTTCCGCTCTGGCTGGCAGCAAAGTCCGTCACAAACAGAACTCATTGGTGTCTCTCCCCTGGTAGTTTACCCAAGTTTTAAATTGGGCCCAACCCATCTCCTCCTTCCCAAGGTGCCTAAGACCCTCCTCTGATTCAGCCGTCACTCCCAGACATTACCCGGCTGGAGCTCAGTCTTTTGGTTCTAGCTTCCAAACTCCCCTGGTGTCAGGGACTTCCCTGCAGGAGCCTTTCTGACTCTCTGCAGTTTCCTGATCTTCCTCTCTCTGTTTCTTGTCCCTCTCTGGCTCTTTATAAGGTAACGCCTGTCCTCTATCAGGCCCCACCCAGGCTGTGAATGAGGCACAAGTGAGCTGGAGCAGTTCCCTCTCCAAGGGGGGAAGACATGTGACATGTAGGCATCAGTTTAATGTCGTCCACTGTCTTCAGATAATTATACACTGTCTTTCCTTGCTCACTTCTTAAGAACATAGGATGTGCCCGAGTGGATCAGGCCCGTAGGCCATCTAGTCCAGGTCCTGTTTCTGAGGAGGGTGTTAGAACCCCCTAATAGGAGATGTTGGATCATCTGCCTCCTTCATACTGACCTCTAATAAAGATTTGCTTAAACCCTGAAGCATGAAATTTAATATCCCTTCCAAAATTCTTATTGTTAATTAAGTTGAGTCTGGAAATTCTCAATAACCATGTAAATGTCCAACCCCTTTCTGAATCCTATCAGATTCTTGGCCTCAGCAACTTCCTGTGGCAGTGAGTTCCACAATCTAATTCTGAGTTTTGTGAAAAAGTATTTTCTTCTATTGGTTTTGAATTTGCCACCTTTTTATTGATTGCCCCCTTGTTCTTGCGTTTTGAGACTGAGAGAGCAGAAGTTTACCCTCCCTAGACCATTCATTATTTTATATATTTTTATCAAGTCCCCTCTTATTTGTCCCCTTTCTAAATCCCTTCCAGTTCTGCCATATCCTTTTATGGGACGAGGTGACAGGTATGCTGGTGAGGCCATAGAACTTATTATATAAAATCACACACTTTTTTATAGCAATTGTCCGTGCTCTGTCAGCTCAACTCCCCACTGCGCCCCGAACTCCTTATTTGAATGTAATTCTGTCCTCCTAATGTGGTGTATACACATCTGCAACCATACAGCATAGCTCTCTTCATGTAAACACCAGTTGCCAAGTAACTTTCTATCAAACAAACGCCAATAGACTTTTTTCATGCCCTGTGTCCCATAATGTCTTGTAAAATGAACAGCTCTACCATTTAAGACAAATGAGTGATGTGTACCAAGTGAGTGTATGTATTGTATGTGACACCCAGCACAACGGGCCACATACAGGGGGAATCTTCTAAAGGCCAATTTGTGAACAGAGAGAGGGTGAATGTTCAGGGGTTTAATGTTCATGTGACTGCTGCTGCTGCTAACAGGAGTCGTGTGGTGGGGTCCTTGAACAGCTAACTGGAAATGTGTCCTCTTGTCTAAAAGGACAAACCAAAAACTATATTTTTAAGGGTCACTATCTGTGAATTCCCTTAATGATGCCAAGCCTCTAAGCACTTTTCCATTTAGATGTCAAAATGTTGTCACACTTTCTGAACCTAGATTAAAGTGGGACTTCCACATGGCAGCACATTTGAAAAGGAAACATTAACACCAAAAAGCAATTTACTTGGCCACTAATGTCCTCTATTCCCCTAGCCGTTATTGTGGGGTTTTTTAATAAAAAGCTTCCGCTCTCTCAAGTCAGTTTCGTCTGCTATGGAAGACTTAAGCCTGAGTTTGTGTCGCAGATGGAGCATTATGACATCACTGTAGAATGAGAGAGGGAGACATGATGGGATACAACATTGCAAATAGCTTAAGCAGCAACGTGACTATTAGCAATCGTGTCCTGGTGCTGGGTGTCACATACAATACATACACTCACTTGGTACACATCTGTGTGTGATTGTGTTGTCAATTACCTACGTGGAAATGTATCCTGACTGTAAATTCTTTTTTTCAGACATGGCACCCGCTGTGCTGGACAAGTTGCAGCTAAAGCAAACAACTCTCATTGTATCGTGGGCATCGCGTATAATGCAAGAATAGGAGGTAAGGCTGAAGCTAAGCTGGGGCTTTCTCTCTGTGTGTGGTTTGCTACTTACACACCTTTATTTCCTGGACCTGTAGTTCTGCCAGTCCGGACTTGTGGGTTGTGATTTCTTGAACTGAGATTGACAGGGGGCCAGTGAGGCTTGGAGCAGTGACCTGGTCTGGAATTGCTAAAGCCTTGAATCTTTGTCGGGACACCCTTATGTCCTTGATTAAGAATGATCCTGAAGCGTCTCCCTCCCCGACCCCTCACCCCCGACAGTGGAGACGTATTTTCATGAAGAGGTTGGGGACCTGCTGAATTCCGCTCTTGAAGACATGGCTGACCATGTGCCCTCTGCATCTTGTAGATCCTCGGTTAGTACAAATCACAGGTGGCTGCAGCTGTTTGGAACCCCTTCCCCAAGATGTGTCGGTTTCATTGGGAAGGGGTTCTTTGGGGTTGGTTGGTTGGTTTTTAGCGAGAGATTTCTCCCACACTCAAGCTGGGCGATTAGGGCACTGGCCTGGCATGTGAGAGACCTGGTTTAAATGCCCGCCCTACCTGATCCAGAGTGATCTGGGACGAAAAGCTCTGGTCTGAATTAGTCAGAGCAAGGATTTGAACCTGGATTGGCTACATTCTAGGTGGGGCCCCAGTCTGCAGGATGAATGGGAGCACACACCCTGATCCAAAAGTGGGCACTCGGACATGACTCCCTGTCCCCAGAAACTTTTCAGAGGTTTTGGGTTTGTTCCAGTGTAGAACAAAAATAAATTTCAAAACTTCAGAAGTTGCTGCCAAACAGAATTGTCATCCTGCAGCCAGCTAAACCAGTGGCCCCTTCTCATTGGTAGTCAGCCACACCAGCTTCAATGAGGGAAGCTGCAACACCCCAGTTCAGCTCAATATTCACATCAGAGATTAACGCTCCACTTGTAATCATTCAGAGGGGCTAATCATGGCTGCCTGGATGTTTGCCTTCCAACTGGAACTGACCAGGGAAGTCAAAAGAACAGGGTTAGGTCTTCGTTTGGTAAAGGACCAGTTTGGGGGTTTATGGGAGCAGCTGCATGCTTTTTCCCTGTATGATCCTCCTGGATTTTTTCCCATATTTAAATATAAAATTGAGCTGACGTGATTTATATAGGATTGAGCCTTTTATAGAACCTGTCCTAAATGGAACAAACAAAGCTTCCATAGGCTTTTGGGAATGTATTCAATCAAGTCAGACCCTGTCTGAAAATTCCTCCCAATGTTTTCACTTCTTCTTGCATCTAAATCCTGGAATCTAGAATAGTCTGTCTCGCTGCATGCTTCGCTCTCTGGGCTCTTTGTAATTTGCCTTGGTAGCAATAGATTTTACTGGCAAGGCTATTATAAAATACTGTTCTCAGGGGCTGCTGTATGCAAGCCGCTTGCCACTTTCCATTATGTAAGTGCAACTTGTGGAGCAGGGAATTGGTGCGGTTTTCTCACAGCTGTGCGATCCCACTTTGCTGCCCTCCACTCAGCTGCTGGAACTGCACGCCAGGGAGGGGCCTGGGCGCAGATTGGCAGGTGAGCGCCTTTCCAGCATTGCACCGTCTTCCAGCTGTTTGGGAGTTGGCAATGCTGCTAACAGGTGGCAGCACTTTGTTAGTGCTGAGTGGAAATGCTGCCTCTGAGAAGGATGGCTGAGCTTGCGGGGAACATGGGAATGCAGCTGCGCTGGCTGTGAGAGGATTTTTGGGATGCTTCCAAAAGAAACGTAGGGTAGGATGTGAGTAGAAGTGGGGAACAGCTCCTTTATTCCTATTGGGTTTCTTTCCCTTGTACAGACTTTCCTACCCCTTTTCCTTCCTATTTATCCCTCATTGTCCTCCTTTCTTTCCTATTCTCTACACTCTCATTCTGGGTCCTTTCTCTCTTCCCTCTTGTGCCCGCCTCTCCTATCTCTTTAGGCAGAGGCTGCATAGCCTTTGGCCCAACGTGCAGTGGGGCTGAAGTGCTGCTGGGACATCTGTGGTCCTTTGATTGTAGAGAAACCTAAGTGTGACTTAGTTGAGGATTGGTTGAGTTAGCTGGTGTTGGTCCTGCTGTGAGCAGGGGGTTGGACTAGATGACCTCCTGAGGTCCCTTCCAACCCTGATATTCTATGATTCTATGTTTCTATGAAGTCAGCAGGAGACCATGTACTTTCTGGAGCTAGATAGAGGTCCGGTTCACCTTGTGTCAACCACACGTGTCCCCTTTCCAACACATCCTTCTCAAATCTCCCTTAAAGGAAACTGCTCTTCTCTTCTGTAACCCTTCTGCCCATCAGAGTTGGCAGCAACAAGGGCTGGGTTCGGTATCTAGGGGGTCTGTTTCAATAACGCAATGCAAAACTAGCTCGAGCCCCCACCCAGTGAACTGGGGCAATTTACATACCACCCCGCTGGGCGCCTCTAAGATGCAATACTTTCACTCTCGCAAGCACAGAGTCTGAGTGTAGCAAAAGCCTTTAATAAAGGAAGGAAACAATGCAGCATTATGTTGGGGAAACACCACAAAAAGGATTCATAACACAAACCATGAGCAAAATACTCACCCCCAAGTAAGTTTGGCAGTGTCCTTTCCCCCTCATGGTCTTAAGTCCAGCAACCCAACAGTCACCCCTCCCACAGTCTCTGTCCCTGGTTAGTGCAGCCCCCAGAGTTCAGAAGCTCGTCTGGAGAGCCTGGGTGGAAGTGGGGAGGTATGGGGGGTATCTTACATTCTCCACTGTTTAGGTTGACGGCCGATTGCCACACCTCTCCGTGGTGTTCTGCTGCAGTCTTCACCACCAGCTGCGCCTCTCCGCCAGCCGCCCTGCTAGCCACTCCTCTCTGCTAGCCGTTCATCAACTTGTCTTCAGCCTCCTCCCACCCCTAACACATCTCTCAAGGATTTCCACTCTCAGTAACTTCAGCTCTTGGTGATGTCAGCTGTTAGTAGGGGGCCTCAGTGCTGGCACACAGAACCATTAGTCCAAAGCAGGTCTAATGCTTAGACCTCAGAATCAGTAGCTTCAGCTCTGCAGCATGTAACAAGACTCCTAACTGAGTCAAAATTAATTCTGTTATTACACTATGGAGAGATCAAAGTGGTGTTTGGAGCCATCAAGAGGGACCCACACTGCCAAATGCCCCTACCTATCCCAGTCTTTCTCAATTCACTGGGCTTTGGAACCCGTGTCCCTTATCTAGTGAGTGCTTCTAAGTTGAGGGTGAGTCCCTCCATCATAAAATGCCAAGTGCAGTTCTACTGTCCTTGATTCACATCCCCAGGATAACAACACTTTATTACTCCTGCCCCAATAACAAAGAGACTAGGGATCCCACAGCAGCCAAAGTGACCACTTGGGCAAGCAGTCCCATCATGCTAGGTGGGTGTGCCCATGCAACCGAGATCAGCCCCTGAAGGCTTTTTTTTTTCCACAGCTCACCACCAGATGCCAGGGTGGAGCTCATTCTGACTCTGCTTGCACTTCCTCTTCCCTGCATCCCTTCTTTGCCCCCTCCCCCTACTGATGGTGGAGACAAACATATTGTTCTTTAGAAACTGGGGGTGGGGGAGCAGCTGTTCCTGTCGATGCGGAGGCTGGTCATTTTCAGAGATGCGTCTCTTGCTGCAGGTGGGTCCAAGCACCCAGAGTTCAGACCCTTTCTGTCCTGCCCTTGCAGACAAACAACACATACCAGGAGGGGGCCGCACTTTCCGGCAGATGGAGATTTGAGCTATTAGCATGGTTTTCAATAGGATCCCATCTCCGCAACTGCCATGTGTTTGTCAGAGATGCTCTTACATTCTTTGCATGCACATCCTGGGCTGGAATAGGGTGCTCCTGCTGCAGAGAGAGAGCATCAGTTTTTTGACTCTCCATGTTCTACTCTCCTGAATGCTCAGCATGTTGGATATAGTATCTCCCGGGCAGGCCAGCCTGCCTATTTGCGCTGTGGGTAAAATTGCTAGCCCAGCGTTTGAACAGCTACCTGTGTCACTTCAATACATTTTCTTTCTCAGAGCCAACTGCAGAGCAACAGCAAATGTTACTTTTAATTAAATACATTTAGATGTTCCTGTCCTTCCATCCCCGCAGGAACTTGAGATTTCCATTTAACGAAATATATTCAATATATAACTGAAAATGACTAATTTTTAAACTACCTTTTGTACAAACCCTGGAACAATGGGCCACCAGCCCCCTGACCTTGGCACAACTGTAATACAAATAACAAACAGTAATGAAGTAAATGAATCATTATCAGTAAATTTGATTCATGATGCTAATTAGAATCACGAAGTTTGGTTCATAGATATGCTAATGCAAACAAAAAGATTTAGAGCATTTTAAAGGATCAGCTTACCCCAAACACTAGTCTAATCAGCTTGGTTTTCTGGTATAGTTATCCTGGTACGGCTATAACAGCAAACCCCTAGTGCAGACACAGCTTATCCAGTGGTTCTACCAGCTCCTCTAGCAAAATAAGCTTCACCACCAGCAGCACGTTTATGCCAGTATAACTGACAATAGGGCTTTTGCCAGTATAGAAATGTGAAAAAATTAGGCGCCTAGCCAACATTATTCTCCTAGCAAGTTTCTGCTATAGCCCTGGCCTCAGTGTTTGGCCAGGAGGGAAAAGCTGCAGGATGGGAACGACGCAGCTGTGACTGCAGTAGCTGGGTGAAATGGCCAGGCAAGTATACTGCTGTGGTTCTCTCTGTGGTGTGAAGATCACTTTGCTTCTTCCACTAGCACAGGTGCTCAGGGAAAGTGCTTTTTGGGAGACAGTAACGAGATTGCCCCAGGCTGCACCCCCAAGTGTTTTGGGCCTGGACTGAACCTCGTGCTGAGATTTTTTATTTCCTTCTGTGACCTCAGCTTAGCATAAGGAAAATAGTTGTTGAAGAAGATACTGTATTTCTCTGCTGTATCATGCCACCAGCTGACCCTTTACTCCAGATCCCCTGCACAAATTCTATATCTCAGCTCCACTGTTTGAGACCTAAGCGAAGGAATCCTGGAGACTTGCATTTAGAGAACCAGATGCCTTATTTTACCCACTTGGCCCTGCCCTGAAGGCTGCTCTCGCGCTACTGGAGTTTGTAGAGGATTGTTTTTTTTCTGATGGGTGTTTGGCTTTTGTTGGTGAGAGAGATGGAATCATGGAAATGAGACTTGAGTGAGTGCATCCAATAAATCAACCACTAGACTCCCCCCAGAACAGGAGTATCTCTCTCTTTAACTTTTGAGCGTCCGCCTAGTTCTCTGCATGGGTGTGTACACGCATGTGCGTCCGTGTGCATGGCACATCTGATTTCTGTGTGATCCCAATGCAGGGGAACGAATGCAGACCCTATTTTGAAACGTTCACTACATGCAAGTGTGGTACATTCACTGGAACTCTGTACTGGTTAAAGGCACCTGTGACAATTCCCTGTTTTGCGAAGCAGGCAGCACTGAAAGACACTAATGCCATCAGTATAAATCGAGGCTGCAGCAAACTGAGGATGCTGATTGCCTGGTGGAAGCATGCAGGGCCTTTCTGTGGACTGCAGCTGGAGTTACAGGTATTCTGCCTCCTACAGGATCAGGGCCTAAAATGCACATGGTATATTTCAAGTGCGCACTCCTTAATAACCATGGAGGCAGGAATTACTTGTCAGCTTTATAAAAAATGCATCACTCCCTTTTGAATTTGACTTCTTTAATGAGTACCTCCATGTGTGCACATGTTGGGGAGACTAGAAACGCTTTGTGGACCAAGACAATAAAACTGGCAGACCACTCGAGGTTGTAGGTTTTGGTCAATTTTTTTGAAACCGAACCTTATAGAGTTACCAAATGTGGAATGGAATGTGCTGTTGCTTTAGCAAAAGTGATTCTAGATGGATTACTAAAATAAACTCGCGATTTAATGAGCAAAACTTGTCAAGGAGGCCTATTTGTCACACTCAAAAAGCTACAATCTAATTTTACTGGCTGTTCTTCATTGCTCTTGCATTGCTGTTTATTTGCTGTAGGCGAAATACATTACTGCTTAATAAACAAACAGTGATCTTGGCATACCTTCTTTTTTCCCTTCTCTTCTTTACAGCCTGCATTCTGAAACTTTTATTGCTTGCTCTGTGGGGAAATAGCTGATTTATTTCCCTCTCCCGCCCGTCTCTTAGTTAACTTTGGTTTCCTTCTTCCAAACTCTCTAACCTATAGATCCTGCTGCAGTATTATGTAAATTTGGGTTTGATTGCTAGCATATTGGATCTGCTATGTGATGAGTCTGAGGGGATATTTTCCCTCTATACAAGTGCACAACTGGCAACATCTTTAATGGGAACAAAGTAAAGGGAGAATTTATACAGCTTGTTTTTTAGGCCATCTACGTAGGTATGGACGGTACCATTGTCAGTGTGCCTTGCAAATGTCTCAACATCTCTGTGAGGCATTATTAGCCCCATTTTAGATGGGGAACTGAAGCACAGAGAGATTGTGACTTGCTCCAGGATCTGAGACAGGAATTAAGTTCAGATCTCCTTAGTCCCAGTGCTGCTCTACATGTCCATCTCTTCACTGCAGACTCACTAAAGGCAAATCCTTCATTGGTTCCTAGACATTCCAGATGGGCAGAGTATCCCCATCAGGCCTGGGATGTAGCTTCACCTTCACCCCTTACAGGACTTGTCAGATATTAAATGACAAGATTTGAGCCAAAAGGCAAGGTAGAAGTGAAGTGGATGTGAGGAGCATTTCTGCCTGACCTGCCGGACACCTAATGCACGTAGTTCAGCCAATGGCTTACATTGTCCCAAAGCTGCTGTTACTCCAGCTCTTCTTCTCTTACATGTAGTGCTGGACATGTCACTCTGAAGAAGAGTCTTCCAATCATGAGCTGAGCGGGGTCCCAATTCTGCAAGGTGCCAGGCACCCCCAACTCCAGCTGACTGCACCAGAGTTGCTAGCACGTGGAATTGGAAAGCTAGTTTTTCCTCCCGCCGCCTGAAGGGTTTAGTGCTTTAAATTATGATGCTACAAAAGGTTTTCTCTTAAAAATGAATAATGTGCAAGATAAAGTAACAGTGGTGATAACGCTGTTTTCCCTCACATCTGTCAATCCAGGATAAATTAAGGTGTGATAGTGACCAGCTATCTGAAAAAAACCTTGTTTGGTCTGAATAATAAGCACCTGTGTAGCACATGCAAAAAAACAATTCCTTGTCACCTGCCCATGCTATTTAGGAAATGTAAAATGCTGCTGTAAAACGTAGCCCTGCCTAGGGGTGACTTTTTAGTGTTCGCTTCAGTTTCGTTAGTTCACTTTACAAAGAAAAGAAGCTTTGGTAAATGTCTTTGCTCCTTTGCTTTGTATTTTGAAGATTGTTCCCTGCTAGCAGCAGACGGCATTAGAAAAAATATATTTGAATTGCCTGCGGTCCAGAGCACGGCTGCAACGGTAATTAAATCTGTCTGCATTTGTTTGGCTTAAGAAAAATAAGTGTGGAAAGGGAAGTGCATTTTTATGAATAGGCGTCTGGTTGGCAGGCTCCAGTAGGCACAAAAATGATCCAGTGCTAACTTTCAGCCATGAAGCCACTTAATAGAGTTACTAAACCAGACTAACTGAACATCAAGGAAACAGACGGCTCTGAGCTGTTTTTGTCCACTGTTGATCTTCACCAGGGCAGCTGCCTTCCGATTGCCCCCTCTTACCATGGGGGGCTCTGAGCACTCGGCCCCAGTCTTCCTCTCCATGCCAGGCTCTCTTGCCTCAATAATGTCCCTCCTTGGGGCTGTTTTTGATATCAAAACCTAGTGTAAGGTGTTCAAAACGTTAAGTCTTGACACAAAATGAGGTCAGATTTAGTGATCCCAATGGATCTTTCTGGCCTTGGGATCTATGGATTTATGAAAATCCATGTCTCACCTCGGTGCCAACAGTCATTAAAATCACCTGAGAGACAAAGTTTGTGAGGTAATATCTGTTACTGGACCAACTCTGCTGGTGAGAGAGAGACCGGCCTTCGAGTTCCCTGGGCCTGTCCCAGCTCCGACTGTGGCGTCTCTCCTACACACACCCAGCTGAGCACGGCTCTCCTGCAATCACTCCTGACTGTGCCTGCATGCCGTGGCATTGGCACTGAGGGAAGGAGACTCCTCTTCTCTGCTTTCAGCGCTCTGCCTGTGCTTTGAACCTGTGATGGGGGGGTTGAGGACAACCAGTTGCAACAAGGTCTCATTAGCAGAGAGGTGGGGGGAGGGACAGGGACTTCCCTCTGAAGCCTGTTCCCCCTTGAATCCCTATCCCACCCAGCCTCCTTGGAGCCTCTGTTCCCAGAGGGTGGTACACAAGTCACTCCAGTTTCACCTTGGGTCAGGCTTTGCTTACTGGATAACCTCTGTGATCAGACGCAGCCTCCCCTATCTCCATGGGGATGTGTCAAGCCAAAGGCAACATGTATACACATCCTTAGCCTAGTGTACCATTAACAGATGATGTATACGGACATTGTCTCTACCACAGTGATTCTCAAACTGGGGCCGCTGCTCGTGTAGGCAAAGCCCCTGGCGGGCCAGGCCGGTTTCTTTACCTGCCGCATCCACATGTCTGGCCGATCACGGCTCCCACTAGTCGAGGTTCACTTCTCCAGGCCAATGGGGGCTGCAGGAAGCGGCGCGGGCCAAGGGATGTATTGGCCGTCACTTCCAGCAGCTCCCATTGGCCTGGAGCAGCGAACCACAGCCAGTGGGAGACGCGATCAGCCGGACCTGTGGACATGGCAGGTAAACAAACCGGCCTGGCCCACCAGGGGCTTTCCCTACACAAACGGTGGCCCTAGTTTGGGAAACACTGCTCTATTTGAATTAGTCTTCACAGTGACAGTGATTCACTGTTCCCAAACCTAGGTCCCTTATGTATCGGTGTGAGGAAGACTTCAAGAAAAATGATAGAGCTGAAGTGAAATGTGCTATCACACCTATCACTTTTCCTCCTCTTCAGCGTGGCAGTTAGAGCATCTCGATGTCAAGCTTTAGAAGGCTTCTTTTCCAGTGGTCAGGTTTTGCCCCCTCACCATATCTCTTGGGCAACTTTGCTGGCATTTGCAGATGGCTAGTGGAGCTGCTGTGAGGTTAGGCTGCAAATGGTCTGCTTGTCCTACTGCGTTTTGGATATTGTGTTTGGATTTTCTCCTCTCTCTGATTTTCATCTTGATTTCAAGGGACTGATGAATCTTTATTCAGTTACAAATAAAATTCTCGCCATCTTTTCCAGGAGATATGAACATGGGTTGACATTTTCAAAGCCACCAAAGGAGTTTAGAGAGACAGCTCCCAGCTGTGTGTATGGGGCTGGCTGAACGACAAGAATTCTAGGTCGTGAAACATTTCAAGGCAGCAGGAATTTGTTTGGATTCCACATTGATATGAAACTGAGACCTTTTGAAATTGTTCATGGAAGAAAGAGTCCACCCACCCACCCAAGAACAGCCAATAGCCCAGAGCAGAGCAAGAACTTGAACCTGGGTCATTCATATCCCATCATGGGGCTCCGGGCTGTTCTGCTGTCTCCTTCTTTCTCTGTCCAGAAATTTCATCCTGGACCCGAGAAGCCATCCTAACAAAGGTTTCATTAAAACTCATGTTTCTGCAAACATTTTCCATTTCAACAAATCAGTGTTTTCCCAACCAAAAACACTTCATCTAAAAATGTCCAGCTCTAATTGTGTGTCTGAATCCCTAGTTGGCTTTGAAAATCTTGTCCTGGGGCTTCTAAAGTTCCCAAGGGTGCCCATCCTTTACTTAAGTTTACTGTAAAGCCTGACGATCTCCTGTACAGTCACCCATATCACACTGCTCACTGAGCAGTAGGCTCGCACGAGCGATTTCTCTGCCTTAGAAATTGTCTCGTTTACTTTTTAGCAAATGCCTTCAGCCTTTTTTCTTTGAGAAGCAGTTAGCTTGTCCCTGATCGAAAGCTGGCGCATTGTGTCATTTTGGGGCCTGGTGTAACTATTGCTAGATAAAAGTACATGAACTAACGTCAGAGACATTCCTATTGCATTCTCAGATGGGGCTTTTTGGTGAGTATTCAGGAAAGAGGCTAATGAATGTCTTCCAGGCATCAGAATGAATTAACTGTAATTATAAGGGGGGGGAGGGTGGAGAGTTTTTAACAGAGAAATGTTATGACTGAAATAATTTTAAAGGCATGTTCTCTCCAGCAGATGTGGGACTCTACGAGTGTGACTTTGTGAGTGCTACTACTTCTAGAGAGAGGGACGCTGGGGAAATGTTTAGATTCACTCTGGACCAGGCTGCTTTCTGAATCCTGCTCGTGCAGCGGAACGCTCAGAGCACTGCAAATGACGTATCATTTCAATTCCTTTCCATCAAATCACCAACACACAGAGAGAAAAGTGAAAGGGGGAAAGGTTTCCAAAATAGTGTAAGAACTTCATGCAGCGGAGCTCATTAGGGTGCCCACACTGGCATTGGTTTCAGCTATTCAAGACGTTACAAGCCTTTCAGTTCTCGGCAGCCTCTAACAAAGGCCTTTGATTGCAATCCTGGCACTTTCATAAAACCCATTCAGCCCTAATGTCTAATGTTTTTGTGCTTTTAGGCGTTCGTATGTTAGATGGAGATGTAACAGATGTTGTTGAAGCAAAGTCGCTTGGCATCAGACCCGATTACATTGACATTTACAGCGCAAGCTGGGGGCCAGATGATGATGGGAAGACAGTTGATGGACCCGGTGAATTGGCCAAACAGGCTTTTGAGTATGGCATTAAAAAGGTGTGGATAATCGAGTGCACTGGCGACACTGTATTTTTCTCCCTTTTGCTCCATATGAAGTTTAAATTTGTGTGTGTGTGTGTGTGTGTGTGTGTGTGTGTGTGTGTGTGTGTGTGTGTGTGTTGGGGCTGAGATTAGTGTGAGCTGGGTGTAGAAGGTTAAACAAAGGAAAGAAAGTTAAGGTCGAGAGAATCATCTTGAGAGAGTGATTACCCTGTCCATGCCTTGCCTATACCACATCTGACACTGCGGCTACAGTAGGGAGAGCTGCACTGGGGGTGACTCATGACCAATTTTTCATAGTGTCGACAAAGCTCAGGTGACTTCAGAACACTTTCTCAGCATCTGGTATCCCTAGAAATGGCTCGGTGACAAATAAATAGAAGTGATTCTAACCCCGCTCACCAAAGCAACGCACAGAAAGCTCTTTGGGAGGCTTTATAAAATCTATTCAGCACAGACATTCTAGGCACATGTCTGGCATTAAAAATAAAATAAAAGGCTTCCTCTAGAGCACTGATCAACACCAACCTAAACTAGCACTTCCCCATGTCAGGGAAATCCCTGAGAGAACAGATGGATCCAGAGCTCATAGCAGACTCGGGTCTAATTTGAAATCCTGGACTGGAAGCTACGTTGGGTTAATAAATCAAGAGTATTTGAAGGGAGCTCATTTTTTATTATTAATCAGATTTATTCTCCCAGGCACTGGGGGCTGCAGGGAGAGGGATTTTTCTTTTTGTTATAGTGCTGAGGAGAGTCCGCTGCCCCCCCCCTTCGCTTCCCCCCTCAATTTGCATCCCACTCTGGCATTATAGCTGACAACCAGCCCTGCTAGATTGGAACAGGGAGAACTCCTTGTTTCCCAGCCTGCTCGTGCTGCTTGCCTGGTGCTCAGTATGGCTGCTGGGGTGTGAGAGGTGCACACTTTGCTTCCTGTCTCCCTCCCCTCTGCCTTGGCAGTGTCAGAGCGGCACTGGGCTTTGGACTTGAAGGTTTGCTCCAGGGCTCCGAATTATGTGCACCAGTGAAGCAGAAGGGGAAGTTAGTGTCTAACCCCACCTAGTAATCAGCACATACCCTGAAGCATGAGGATTGCTCATCTCTGCAATACTTTCCAGGCTAGTGTAATTGCACACCCTGTTCATGTGACGATCTCATTCTTATTTTAGTCTCACCAAGCTCCTAATATCCTGTCTCAGTAAGTGTGATAGGTTATTTCCACGTTGCATAAAGTATTTCCCTTTATCTGTCTTAAATTTGTTCCCATTTAATTTCAGTGAGTGACCTCTGGCATTCATGTTATGAGAGAGAGTAAATAGGAGCTTCCAGTTGTCCATCTCTGCCTCCATTCTCCTAACACCCCCAAATACTCCCTCCCCAAACACCAATCACTTTCTTGACCCTTTTCTAGAATGTTCTGCTGCATCTCCCTGGAGCTGACGTGGCCCAAAGTCAATTCACTATTTAAGTCAGCTCAAAAGGTTGGTTTATACAGTGTCAGGGGTTGACTTGGAGATGTTTAAATCCCCTCCAAACAAGAGCTGGTAGAACCTGGGTGCTGGCTGGGTCTTGCCCACATGCTCAGGGTTTTACTGATGGCCATATTTGGGGTCGGGAAGGAATTTTCCTCCAGGGTAGATTGGCAGCGGCCTTAGAGGTTTTTCGCCTTCCTCTGCAGCATGGGGCATGGGTCACTTGCTGGAGGATTCTCTGCAGCTTGAGGTCTTCAAACCACAATTTGAGGACTTCAATAACTCAGACATAGGTTAGGGGTTTGTTACAGGAGTGGGTGGGTGAGTTTCTGTGGCCTGCGTTCTGCAGGAGGTATGACTAGATGATCATAATGGTCCCTTCTGACCTTTAAGTCTTAGTCTAAAAGTCAGTATGTGGAAATGGGGCTACTCCACTGACCCGACATGTGAATGCAGTGAAATACAAACCATGGAACATCTTTTGATCTGCTGGCTCCTAGAGAAACCATGCACCATGGAAGATAGTGTCAGGGCTACAGACCAGGCCATATCATGTGCCCAACACTGGAAAAAATGATGATTGTGGTGGAAAGATATGAGAAGTAGAAGAAAGCAATGTCATTCTGTTTCCTTATTCTCTCTCCCATTGCTGATACAGCCTGACGTCTGAGAGCTTTTTCAACAGCTGCTCTGCACTGAGTGGCCTTCTTGATTTGAGCTGGCCACAGGGATGGTTTTTCTTTTCTGAGACGTTACCACTGATAAGGACCCATTAATATGTAGCAGAAGTTTGAAGGAGTGATGGGTCCTGGCCTTTGGTTTGCGTGCAGGCATCTCCCTAGACTTTGGAAATGTTAAGAACATTATGATTTATCGTGTAGGAGTACAAACCCAAAGGCAGACCCAGATCCTGCTCTGAGGAGTTTATAATCAGGTGTGGTCATGCACAATGTCCAAGAGTGAGGAATAAGAGAATGAGAGCAGAGTTGCAGGCAGAGCCTTCAAAGGAGAAGTTTGCAGATTACTTTGATAGATTAACCCCCATCTTCTGGGTGGGTGCTGTATGAAAAACCAGCTTCTTTCATGCAGAGTTTCTCGAGGAGGCACTATTGCAGTATTTTTGATGACAGCCAACTACACAGGACAAAAGACCTTTCTTGGTACCCTTCAGAAATCTACCCTTCTTCACCCACCCCGTGGTAGGTGAAAATGATTCTGTATCCAAGGCTTGTGCAGTTTCTGGTACTGTCCACTGAAGGGGTGGGAAGTGGCAGGGATGTTTTGGATGGGACTAATCATACTTGTCACAGCTTTCTTGAAATACTGAAGCCAGCGATTTGGTCCCTTCAGCGTGTATGGAGGAAAAGAGGCTCCCTGGGGAATCTTAAATTGCAATTGTCTAAGCCCAGTCTTGAGAAATCTCCTTGGACTCTGAGGACAAGCCAGGCCTCTTTCTCAGGCCTTACTTTGGCATGTTTGCCTCATTTTTCTTTTAGAAATTTAAACCTTTTGGGGGAGTGAAATTTGGGGAATGTCCTGTTTTTGGCATAAACCCTCACTAAGGGGTTATCATGATAAAGTAGTTTAGCCAGCTAGCCAATTCAGCACCTCTGTGAGGGACTAGACATTGCTGTAGTGAAACAGACGGCCAGCATCTCCTCGTGCACGTTTGGCATCACAGTGTTTATTTTATCCTTTGTAACAATGCACCCAGCGTGACCTTTAGCCCAAGAAATACGCATTGCAAAACCTAAATTGAAACACCACTGAACTGAAGCAATGTTAACTCAGGAGAACTCCCCTTAACCAGAGCTGAGCTCTCCTGTTGACAGCCGTTAAGCCCATTAAAATGGAGCCCGGCAAAGCTGAAGGACCAAAGTTCTGTCTTCAAATAACCTTTTGAGGCTATATGTATCAGAGACTGACAGGAAAGGAAGCTGCACCTTCCAGTGTAGAGAATCGGTCAGTGAGTTGGGACAGTTGTGTTGCTGAATCACTCTGTGATCCAGAGCAAATTTTGTTATTGCTCTGTGCCTTGGCTTCCCATCTGTACAATCAGGATAACGGCTCCCTAGCTTTGTAAATCTCATTGCAATTTTGGGGTGAAAGTGATGCATAATTGCAAAGTATCGTTACTAAAACAAGGACTTTTGCAGAATGGGCCCCAGCCAATGTTAATTTCCTGTTTGGGGCAGTTAGTCTGCAGAGGGCTTAATTGAAGTGTATGTGAAATCTTTCAGTGTAAATACACCTCTACCTCGATATAGCGCTGTCCTTGGGAGCCAAAAAATCTTACTGCGTTATAGGTGAAACCACGTTATATCAAACTTGCTTTGATCCACCAGAGCGTGCAGCCCCGCCTCCCCTCCCCGGAGCGCTGCTTTACCGCGTTATATCTGAATTCGTGTTATGTCGGGTTGTGTTATATTGAGGTAGAGGTGTACGTAGAATCAGGGAAACAGGCTGTCCCTTAGACTCTTTTTTCCCATATGGAAGATGTGTGATAGAGCAGGCTTCCACAGCTGATTGGGATTCCTGCAGCTCCCCCACACACATGCGTGCTGCCAATGGTCAGGAAATGTTTTCATCAAGCATTTTCCAAATAACAGATCTTGCTGCATTTAATTACATCAGAAGCCTTCAGCTTCCTGGAGTAGACACAATTAGACCCTAACAGAAG
The DNA here is from genome assembly GCF_007399415.2 of Gopherus evgoodei. Classification (NCBI taxonomy): domain Eukaryota; kingdom Metazoa; phylum Chordata; order Testudines; family Testudinidae; genus Gopherus; species Gopherus evgoodei. The sequence continues at coordinate 7,907,027 of NC_044331.1, forward strand.
TTTCTGGTCCAAATTTGAGACACGTTACCCCTTTCTGCAGAGGCCCCCCTGGAGAGCGGGGAGATCTGAGATCCACCTCTGAGTTCCCTGCAGATTGTCCCTTCAGGGGGATGGGAACAAATTGAGGCGGGAAATAACAGGGAGGGGAATTACTGCAGTGCGGGGTGGCTGCTTCCTCGCTAACTCAAGTCTGGATGCCTTTCTAAAGGAGATGCTGTAGCTCAACCAGAAGTTATGGCCTTGTTGCAGAAATCGCTAGGTGGGATTCTCTGGCCTGTCATTCAGAGGGTCAGGCTAGATGACTGCAATGGTCTTAAAATCTAGGAATCAATGACTTGGGGGGAGAGGCAGGGGGCAATGGGGTACCCCAAACCTGTAGATCTGGTGTATTCATGAAGGCACCCAGCAAACCTGCTCTGTTGGTTCCTTTGCTTTCCCAGGCATCACCGTTCCTGCAAAAACTGTGCTGCCATTGACCCTATTGCTGTCTGAACTTCCTCCTGAATTTCTATTAGGAGGTCCAGTGAGTGCACAGGGGCAGGGGACAAAGTCTGGGAGCATGGCCAATCTCATGGCCCCTACCCTCAAAGCTGCAGGTTGGCCAGCAGGAGAAAGAGGTTTCCCAGGGGGCAGTACTACCTGTCCCTCTCTTGCTTCTAGCTGAGCAGGATGAAAACTCTCCTGAGACCCCCTGGGGACAATTCAGGCTGTTATCATGTATTCACAACCAATTCCAAGATCCACAAAGAACCTGAGAGCAGGAAACATTTTTTCCCTACATGCAGGAACTCTAATGGCCAAGCCTATCTTTTTAAATTACTGAAGAAAACCCTTAATTTGCTGGCTAGCTGTAACCTTTAGCCCAAGCATGCTGCTGCAGCTGAGTTATAAATCTTTAGAATTGAATTTTAATAGAAATATTAATACAGCCATTATCTCTTAGTGATGGGCCTGTGCCAGCGTAATTCAGCTGCTTGTTGCCACACCTTATTAATTTCTGAGCTAATGGGAAAATATTTATCCTGCACCCTAATTGGTCTCTTTAAAACGGGAAGGCTGGCGTGCTGGTGTCAAAAACACATCAAGTCATGAGGCCAGGAAGAATCCAGCACAACCTACCTCAAACTGATAATCTACTGAGGGCTTGTCTACATGGTGCATTAGTCCACACCGGAGAGATGTAAATTCTAGTCTGCATTAGCCTGTCATGCACTAATGGCCTGTGTGGGCCCTGCTAGCACACACTTAAAGTTCCCTAGTGCACGTTAATGCAGGCCCGTCTTGGCCAAAACCCACTGAAGTCAATGGAAAGACTTTCATTGATTTCAGTGGGGTTTGGATCCAATTCTTATTGCACTATGAAACCCATGCAAGAGTTGCCAGCATGCTGTTTGTTTAGCAGTGGTTTCATACGGAGATTGGGAGTGTTTTAAGCCTGCTTGCAGAAGTCTTGGCAGTTAGGTGTTTCAGAGCTAATGGGAGGAGCATTTCTTGGCTTCCAATTCAGTAGGGTTACAGGCTTAGGCTTTATCTCAATAATGGCTAGAAAAGACAGCAGGAATTGTCGTTCTGTTATCTCCTCTCTCTCCTCTCAGTTAATGCTAGGGAGAAGAGGGGAGTCTTCCATTATTCCTCAGGCAGAAGGAAAATTAATTGTATGTCTGTTGCTGACTTAATATAACCATTGGGCTTTAAGGGCTATCTTATGCCCTGTGCAGCCCAGTTAGTCATTATTGCATGGGGTTTAAGTCAGGACAGAATTTGGTCCTATGTACAGAAGACTAAGGATCTGACTGTACCATCTCTTCTCAGCATATTCTGATGTGCAGTGTGAAACAGATGTGAGGCATAGAACTCTGCAAATAATGAATTCTTTTGGTTTGCTGGTAATTCTGAAAAATTGGGGGGAAATTATTTTGGGTTGTACCCAAATTGAAATATTTTTCGAATTGAAAACTTAAAAATAAAAATTGGTGTCTGTCAAAATGCATTTTTTTTTCCATTTGAGGGATTTTTCTGTGTGTTTTTAAAATGTTTTAAAATAAATTTGGAGGAAGTTTCTAAGTAGAAAAGCAATTACGAATAAAAAAAATTGAAATGTTTCATTTAAAAATGTGGAAACGTTTTTGACTTGCTTTGATTTTTTTATTTTTTAAAGCATAAACAATTTGGCGAAACCAACACAAATTCACAAAATGCTGACTGCATTTTTCATCCATAAAGTTTCACGCAGCTGTAGTTAGGAGGCCCATGCTTTGAAAATCATGATTAACACTTGAACTTATGCCGTTCTAGCTCTGACATTGTAATTCACAAAGGACTCGAGGAAAAATGTCAATTCCTGACATCCTTAGCAACTACAAAATCAGTGATAAATCTCACTCTGTGTACCTTTCACAATTGGTGACTGATTTCTAGATCATCTGAACAGTGCTTAAGAAAATCTTAGACTATACCCTTAGATGTCCAGCTTTTTTCTGTTTGTAAGTTGATGGATCTTAACTTTTAATAGACAATCCGCTCATTTTGCCTTTTTGCTAAAGCCAGCTTTAGAGTGTCAGGTTACAAAATGTTGCACTGCCAAACATACAAAGCACATCTATTTCTTCATGGAAGTCCTGCCAGGGCCTGTGGACGTGGAGCCAGCACCTTTGAACATTCTGCCAAAAACCTGAATTAGGAGGTCAAGTTTTAATAGATCCAGAAAACCCTAGAGACACTTTAAATCTGTGCTAGAAAGTGGCCCGTTGAGGTACCAGTAGTGGTTAACAAAAGGTTCAATACACTTCATATCTAGGTAGAATTATCTGTTGTAGAGAATAGCAGAACAATTTGGCTATCAAGCTGTATTTTTTCCCTGCTGACCTCCAGACAACTCTGTTAATCTTTCCTATGGAAGTAACTCCTTTTGTGGCTGTGAGGCAGGCAAGATAATGAAAACCTAACCACAGCAGGAAAGCACCCAATTTACCCTTTGTAGCCAGAGGCAGGGTCAACAAAGAGATTATCAGTCCAGCAGTAGACTAAGACAGGTAATAAACCATCCCTCTGCCTTGAAGTCTCAGAACAAAATACACCCTTGGAGCTGATTCTGCTAGAGAAAGCCTGCTGTCTTGTGATGGGGAGGGAGAATCAGAACAGGATTTCTCTGCAATATGTAGGCAGAGACCTGCCTGGGTTCATTCCAAAATATCTCCCTGACATATGCCAACTCTCTTCACTGATAAGGGGAGAGCCCAAGACAGTTGGGTACCATCCCCATGACTGTTCCTCCAGCCCTTTCATTACTGTTTTGGGATTGACCATCAAGCTAAGTGGGCTTAATACTGTCTCCCCTAATCGTTTAAGTTGTGGAAAGTGGGTAGAGAAGCAAAGTATCCATTTCAGAAGAAGGCACAGCTTATTTTTAAAGGTACCAAAGTCTATGTCAATCAACCAACATTATGGATTTCCAATAGTAGTGTTAGGAACGGCTCTAGCTTTCCTGCCCAGGTCCATAGCTTCACTGACATTCTCTTTATCCTCCAGCAGAGAGCCTTTAACTATTGATGGGGCACTACTGAAAGGCTGCCCTGCCCTGCAGGTATTGCCAAAAATACACATGGATCATTCATTAGCATGACCTACCTGACATCCCTAAAAGGACAAGTCAAGGGCTTGCATACCTCAGCATAGTGTCCCCGCAAAGCCTCCCCACTGATGGAGGTGGTAACATGAGAGACATCCAGATCTGCTAACATTTAACACAATTCCCACCCGACGTCAATGTTTGAGCTGGGATGTGCTCAGCAATGGTGCTGAACCGGCTCTGTCACGGTTGTTTTGCACCTCACACTTTCTCTGATCCTTGGAAATTGTTCTTCTGATGGGCAGGGGTAGCAGTGGGGGGAAATTGTTGCTTTTTAGTGTCAAAACACAGCTCGCTCTCTCTCTCTTTCACTAGCCTAATGCCATTGACGTCATCCCTCATTAGCACGGGGGCAAATGAGAGCCGACTGTGATCTAAATATGGCATTACTGTCTAAACATGACCTAAAGAAAGCTTAGACAAAGATCCTCCCGATCACATCACCCCTCTTCTTAAGAAAGAGCCTAGTGGATATTCACCATTGGCTGAGGAAGAAGTCCCCTCCTATTAGAGTTTTGAGTGGTCTGATGGAGCCCTCGCTGCTGAATTTCTTTCTCTCCTCTCATCACAATATCCTTTGGCTCAGGAGAGGCCTTGGTCTCAGTGAGCCCGTATCTCTTTGGGGACTCCAATCCCATTTTCTCACCCAGCAGAATTAAAATCTGGACGGAATTCAGACTCTTCGGCTCTGCACCTGCAGCAGCAAAGCGAGCTAACTGCGACTGCTTTGCTCAGTGTAGGCTGTAAGCTAAAGTTAAAGGAAAGGTGGCTCTATTAGCCTGCAAGATACACTTCAGGCACCTTTCCTCCCTTTCAGTTTTTTCCACCAGACGTAGAAGGGAATGGAGCCACCCGGATTCTTCACGAGTTCTCCTTTTGGTTCATCCTGCAGACCACTGGAGTTGCATGTGTACCATACAGGGGAGTCACAGCAGTTCTTTGCTCTGCTCTGATGTGCGAAGGAAATAGCTGCAGCTGGCCTACAGCTTTCAGCCCCATTGCTGGAGATGCCAGTAGCCCGAAAGCACTGCTGTGGCGGGCGTCTGCCTGGACCTCATTTTTCAGCCTGGCTGAGGGAGGAGATCCTCAGAACGCCAATACGTTTGCTCTTTGATCATTTTGCAGAAGTCCATAAAGCGCCTTCATCCAAGGTGTTTCTGCTTTGCCACCCGTTTGGATAGTTATTGCCTTTAAGAATGCTGGTCACTTTAAAAACAGTGTGTGTAAATATTCACTGAGTACAGTAGGGTTTTTTTTAAAACAGTTCATTTTTTAAAGGATTGTTAGACCATGGGGGGAGCGGGAGGGGCAGGGATCCAGGATGGTTGTGGGTTCAGCCCAAACCCAGACTGTTTGAGGTTTATTCTTGGGGATGGTGTGTTTCCTTATAGATGTTTTTGTTTGAATGTTTAGGGTCGTAAGGGTTTGGGCTCCATTTTTGTCTGGGCCTCAGGAAATGGTGGCAGAGAAGGCGATCACTGCTCTTGTGATGGCTACACCAACAGCATCTACACCATCTCCATCAGCAGCAGCACGGACAGTGGGCTCAAGCCATGGTATCTAGAGGAATGCGCGTCTACTCTCGCCACGACCTACAGCAGCGGGGCATTTTACGAGCAAAAAATTGTAAGTTGTATACCCCGCTCCAAGATGGTTAATGGAATTCTACCTACCTGCCATTTCCCCTGTTGTTTAGATTGACTAAATTGCGGAAGGGGAAAAATTATTGTTAAGTTATTCACACTTCTCCTCTTAAAAACTACTGGGCACTGTTATGTGGTGCTGTTGCTGTGTTTCACCCCAGAGGTGACTGCATTTCAGTGGTGGATGAAATGATTCTAGTTTTCAAAGCACTGTGGGATCCTGCGAGATGAAAGTTGTTCTGTTCAAGTAAGTACTGTAGAAGTCCTTATTTCAGTAGACTTTCTCTTTAGAATTTACATTCAGTTTTGGTTTAGATTTTTTTTTTATATTTTGTACCTGATCCTGCGGACTTTCAGGCCTATACTTATCTCTGGAGTCAGTGGGGCTTCTTGTGCACTTAAAGTTGAGCTTGTGCATATTTGCAGGGTCAGGACCTTACTTTCGTAATTGTAGGGCCAGATTCTGCTCTCATTTTCTCTGGATTTACACCAGTGAACTCCACTGATGTCAATAGAACACCACTAAGGTAAGTCTGATGTGCAAAGAGAATCGGGACCCTATTTTTTTTTTTAATTTAAGTGAAAAGCAATAAAATGTGCCAAGCTTCCAAAAGTATAGGCATATGCAGCTAGTGTCCTTTACTGCCCTCTGAAATGAAAGCTTAGGGTTCTTCTAGTTAAAGATCTGAGTTCCTATACTTTTAGCCTGAAATGGGTATTAGAGAGGAAACACAGTTAGACTACTTGCCTAGGACTTCGGAGAATTGTGTTCTAGTGCCTACTCTGCAATATATGGCTAGGCAAGTTACTTAGGCCAGGTCTTCACTACTCGGATTAGCGGTAGTGATCGATCTACCAGGGATTGATCTAGTGTAGATGCGATAAATCAATCCCCGATTGCTCTGCCATTGACTCTGGAACTCCACCACTGCCGAGATGAGGAAGTGGAGTAGATGGGGGAGCGGCGGTAGTCGACCCTGCGCCATGAGGACGCGAGGTAAGTCGATCTAAGATACATTGACTTCAGCTACTCTATTCTTGTAGCTGAAGTTGTGTATCTTACATCGATCCGCCCCACTAGTGTAGACCAGGCCTTAGTCTCTCTGGGCCCCGCTTCCCTATCTGTAAAGAGGGAGTAATAGCACTGCCCTACGTCAAAGGGGCGTTGTGAGGATAAATACATTAAAGACTGTGAGGTGCTCAGGTACTACAGGAATAAGGGGCAGATATGTATCACAACAGAGTCCTAGAAGTTTAAAGAAATGCATATGCTCACGTTTGTCAGTGGGCATAAACACTTAAGACCTGTTTTATTTCCTCCCTCCCTCCTCCTCCTCTTCCTCTCCCCCCCCCGGAACTTCCTTACCTCACAGGAAAAATTTGGATAGAATTCCTTCCCCTTAGCTACTATGTGTAATTATAATACAAGGAAAGGGGGTGTGCTATTATGTCTGGGCTCCATTAGCAGGCATTTAATGCTGACTTAAAACAAAAAGTGTTTGAGTCTGGAGTGAAGGGAAGATCATTTTCAGTCTTAAAAGTGATTTTTAAAGCCTTGCTAAAGTATGTGCTGTAAACACTGTGAAATTAAAATGGCCGTGCTATTTTAACAGAAAGCCCTCTATTATTTTGATAGAAGTGAAAGGCCTAGTTTTGTAGTCGCAAATCCACATCTCTTGATTTGCATTATTTTCTGCTAGGAAATTGGTCTGTATAAATTATGCGTGAACTTATTGTGATATAAGCAGAATTTGTACTGTGCACTTTGCAGAACCAACAGGAAAAGTCAGGCAGAAGGGTTCAGTAGCACAGCTTTGGCATCCACCTTTACTTGTTTATACAGGTGATCATTTAATATATTTGTTCCTCTTCTGTTAGACCATGCTCTGCTAGGACATGCTTTTGAGTTCTCGAATTGTGTACTTTGAGAAGCAGGATAGGAACACTGGCATATTAACATGTAATTCAAAAGAGCAGCTGGCTGAACCGGTGCATGTTGGAACATGATTTGCAATGTAGTGTACAAGCCTTGTGTTCAGTGACGTTGCTTAGGCTCTGCAAGTATTGACTTGTATTTTTTCTTGCTTAGTCACACTAATGTGTGAAAAAGGGCTCTTAGCTCTGATGAATACTTTTGGCAACAGTCCCTTTGAATAAAAACCTATCAGGTCCTTCTTCCTGTTCAATTTCTTCCCTTGACAAGAACACAATAAAGAATGTTTCCTTAGAGAAATAGTGGGAAACCATCACTGAGTTTCAAGGAACCATTCTGTGAACAGCTTGGATATTGTTTCACAGCCTTTCAAGTTTCCCCATCAAAAAAAATATGTAGTCTCTTAATAGCAAGGTACTGGGCTATATTACTTTCTGTGCATAACCCAAAACTCAGGCAATTCCAATACTACCCGTCATCACCTCTTACCACTAGAGCTAGTCTGGAATCGTCATTCAAAATGATTTTTTGATGAACATTGCAGTTTCTGCAAAATAAAAATTTTCTGTGGGAAAAATTTCCATGTGGTCCAATTTTTTTGGTTTTTCCATTAGGAAGACCAAAACAAAATATTTGTTGAACAGTTTCACATTACGCTGCATAGCCTTATCGAGCTGGGTTGCATTATGGGTGTTGTAGTTTGGGTGCCTGACGCTTCCATTCTCTCCTATGGGCCAGACTCCCAGACTGGATTACATCTCCCATGCAATGCAGTCTCCCTTCTGATTGAGCTGCCTGGTGCATCATGGGTGTAGTCTGACCGGGAGCCCAAAGGAGAAAAAGGCATCATGTCCCTGAACTAAAACTACCATGAGGCAATGCAGCACCAAAGGGAGAGGCAGTTTAATGCTGATCTGACTTTAAATGTTTCATTTCAGGTCAGTCCAACAAACTGAAATGAAACTTTTCAATTTGGGAATATTGAAGTGTTTCATTTTGATGGGAAAATGCTAAAATAAAATGTTTTGCAGTTTCTAAATAGAAATTTTTCAGAACTTTTTTATTCCATTAATATTTTCAGTATTTCAAATTTTTCCTCCAGATTTGGAATGAAAACAAATGTAGATGTATCAGGATTTCCAGGTTTTGACCAGCTCTACTCATCACCCTAGCCAAGCTAATGAGCTAGTGAATTGGGCTGAGGATTTGAAGACCACGAGTACAAACTACCCTTAGGTGTTCAGAAGAAGTGGTTCCACTGAAAGGCACGCTAGACACACAATATCAAAAAGGTGTTATACGGAGTTCTAGCCACACCCTCCCCACTAACTTTAATGATACTCATGCAGCAAAAAACCACTGCAACAGTTTGCAAACATGATTACTATAGAGAGCAATCACTTTGGAAATTTGACATACATTTCTTCTGAAGAACAGATTGATATCAAGGTTTTCCACCTTTCTTACTTCTGGTATTTCAGCATGTGTTACAAAGCAGGGAGTTAGATAATGCTGGGCAATGCAGCAAGTTTTACTTTCTACTGCCAAACAGATTGAGACACTGGGATTGCTTTATGAAAAGAGGGATTGTTGGTCAGGACACCATAGGTATTTTTTGCTTTAACTTTCATCTGGGCAGTCACATCATTGATGAAATAGATCCCCAAAATCATGAGATTGACTTTAAAATCATGGGATTTTTAACAGTGTGGGAACAGGTCTTGATGTAACTTCTCATCTGAAGAACAGCCCATCTAACAATGCAGCACTCTCCGAGGGACGTATTAGACTATTAGCTCAAGCCCTGCTGTGGGACTTGAATCTTCTAGCCTAAAAGTAAAGGTGCTGCTGACTGAATGTATGCAAGTATCAGCTTCTCTATGGGCCAGACAGTTCAGACAGTATGTTTGCAAGTGGTGGTGGTGACTCTCAGTATCCTCGTAGCTGGTGATAGCACAGCATGTAGATTTGCCTGCCCTGTAGCTCTGGCCAGCAGACAGTGGGCTATTCTTCCCCTGGGGCCTAGTGATGACTGAAAGGGAAAAGCTTGGGTTCATTATTGCAGTAATGCTGGCGACAATGTCCCTCCGCACGACATGCCACCAGGCAGCGTGGATACTCATTTTCCATAGGCAGCTTTCTCCAAATTCACAGTCCTTGACAAAACAGTTTCGCCCCAGCCCCAAATTACATTGTCATTGTTCTGCAAGGTAGCTAAAGTAAAACTTAAGCTGGGAATGTCTAAAACTCATTTGTTTATCATATGCCCATTTTTGCTGTACCAGGTGTCTGGGGCCCTGTGCACATCTTAAATGCTCTGTGCATATTGATATCATTGGGACTTGTGCACATGCTTAAAGTCTAAGTGCTGTCCCGAATTGGGGCACTTTCCTGAAGTGGGGCCTTCATTTTGTCAGATTTTCCAGTTAGCATTTTTCATGCTTTCTCTCATCCTCCCTCACTCTCCCAGGAGACGCTCCCTGTGTGCAGCCCTAGACAAATCTCACGGTGTGCCTTCAAACCCTCCTTTGTCGTGATGCCTACAAAAAACTAGGCAGTTAGTGTGCTGTGGCTGCTGCTTATTATACTGTTCGTTATCACCTCATTGTTCGAATCATAAGACTGGAAGGAACCTCCAGAGGTCACCTAGACCTGGTCTACACTGAGTGGGGAGGTCAATGTAAGATACACAACTTGGGCTACGGGAATAGCGTAGTTGAAGTTGACACATCTTATTTCGACTTACCTCCCATCCTCACGGCGCAGGATTGACAGCCATGGCTCCCCCATCAACTCCGCTACTGCCGCTCGCCCTGGTGGAGATCTGGAGTTGACGGAAGCGCGTTTGGGGATCGATATATCGTGTCTAGATGAGACACGATAGATTGATCCCCGATAGATCGATCGCTACCCTCCGATCCGGCGGGTAGTCTGGACGTACCCCTAGTCCAGTCCCCTGCACTCATGGCAGGACTAAGTCAGTTAGCTCGTGCTTCCACCTCTTGTCTCTTAACTTCTTAGATTATTAGCTCTTCAGGGCAGTAACCATCTTTTTATTATGCTTGTACAGCACCGTGCACAACAGGGACCCGATCCCTGATTATTGCGCCTTACAGTGGATCCTGTTCCCACCAAACATGTACTTTCTCTCTGGGGCTCATCAAGATCGTGACTTTTAAGGCAGTGTCTGTTCAGATGCATCTTAAACAAACTCTGATCCTTAAGCTCTAATTGGTGCATGCAGCTTTCTGTCTCTGACAGGGATCTTGGACTGTTTTGTGTTCGTACCATATAGAAATCGGCTCATAGCACCATAATTAGCTGCAATAATTTTGTCATTAGGTTACCACAGATTTAAGACACGGTTGCACAGAAGGCCATACTGGAACCTCCGTGTCTGCACCCATCGTCACAGGCATCATCGCTTTGGCTTTAGAAGCAAAGTAAGTTAACTCCTGCCTTCCTTGTTGGCCACTTTCTGTATTGAATGTTTATGTAACCAGAGCCAGAGAAGAGATGAGAGAGGCTTTTTACTAGAGCTGACTGGAATGGGAAAATGATTTAATGCTAAATGGCAAAATTGTTTCCATTTTGCTAGGTTTTATGTGGGTCCATTTTGTATTTAATATTTTTAAACAACATTTTTACTGAACTAGTTCTTAGCACATTTCTTTTACCGAACCCCTGGCTTTCTGTAAGACAACACAGTTTTCAGTGAACTAAAATTTTTGATAACTATCTCAAAAATGGTTTCCGTAAAAATTGAGGTTAAAAATGTTGCAGAGAGTTTCATGTGAAATGGAACATTTCTGTAATGTTGTCAGTTTTTCGCAAAACATTTCATTTGTGGGAGGGAGAGGGGAAGGTAACTTTTTTCAACCAACAAAAAAAAAGTCTTTTAGCGCAAAACATTTTGACTGACTCTACGTTTTTACAGGTTTCAGAGGGGTAGCTGTGTTAGACTGTATCAGCAAAAACAATGAGGAGTCTTTGTGGCATCTTAGAGACTAACAAATTTATTTGGGCATAAGCTTTCGTGGGTTAGAAACCACTTCATCGGATGCATGGAGTGGAAAATACAGTAGCAGGTATATATACTTGGGAGTTGCCTTACCAAGTGGGGGGTCAGTGCTAACGAGACAATTCAATTAAAGTGGAAGTGGGCTATTCTCAACAGTAGAATACCAAGGGAGGAAAAATCACTTTTGAGAAATCTACATTTTTAAAAAGCTATAGTTGGAAAACTGAAATCTCTCCCCAAACTCAGCCCCTCCTTTCCATTTAAATCTCTTTCGCTCTCCTCCCCACCCCCTCTTGCTCTGTACAGATAAACTTCATGATATAAGCTGAAGATCATAAAACCTAGATTGTAGCAGACCAGAGAGGGGGACCCCCTCATTGAGTGTGCCCTGCCACTAACCTTCCTTTTTCGAGCAGGGGGCTGTTGAATCCAACAGTTTCTACTGTATCACGTGAGCAGACAGGAGGGTCTGTGAAATAGCCAGGACCCCGACAGTGAAGGGTGGGTAGATCCAAATAAAGACCTTAAAGTTCAGCAGTATCCAGTGCAGATCAGAGTAATGTGCTCCCAGGGGGAGGTACCATCTAGCAACTGGGATAGCCTCGTTCTGCACTAGCTACACTTTCAGGATGGATGTGAGGCGCATTCCTTGGAAAGTGGCATTTCATTCCTCATGCAGCCGCTACCTACAGAGGCATTGCCAGACCAGTTCTCAGAGTCTGTGCAGTTAAAGGGCCCTGCTCCCATTGATGCCTGGGGCAAAGCTCCGACTGAATTCAGTGGTTCGGGATCATGCCCAAACAGAATACACTCGAAACTTAGCGTAACACCGACAGACCCCGGTCATCGGGATCAAACCTGGGACCTTTGTGCATGAGCCAAAAGCCACATGGCTGTTAGCTAAGGCTGTTGTAGACTCATTAATCCCTGAGTGGTCTCAGTGCCACTAGATGGGCCAGAGCGCCACACTCAGGAGGTGTGTGGGTTACACCAGCATTTTAAAAGGTGTCACTATCCCTCTAAATGCAGCTTTGGCATCTATACATGTCTCAGGTGATTGTTTTGTCTTTCCTATAACAAGCGTTTTTGATGTGTTTGGTACAACTGACTATTTTTAGGGAAAAAACAACAACCCAGGCTGCTGGCATCCATGCTGTGATTCCAGCTCCCGCAGCCATTAATGTATTGTGGACAGCTGGGAGTCCACAGTCCGAGAGACAAATAATTTCTTATGTTGATGTGATGCAGTTCATTGAAGGCACTAAGAAACACTGGCATAGCTGACAACTCATTCCCCTGTCCCCTCGCTTTACGATATTTTGGCTCCATTTTAAATTGAGGAACCCATGTCAGATGAACCCATTTTAGGAGATGCCATTTTCATTACAAATAAATGAAGAGAGTTCAATGTAATTTTTGAGTGGCTCTGCTGATGAATAAAATGCAGCATTGAGTTCCAGAGGATAGCACGTAAGAGATGCAAGCACTCAGACAGTCCATCATCACAAGAAGAAATAAATTGAATTTCTTTTGTTAAATGCTGTGGATAGAATTGTAAATCAAAGCTCAAGACGTTTAAGTAGCAGCTGAAAGAAAAAAGCTTGAAAAGTGTTCACAAAATACTTCTGAGCAGTGATTCTGATAAAGAGTTAGACACTGAGTGAAATTCACCCCAATTCGCAGGGTCAGCACAATGCCTAAATACTATCTAAGTCTCACTTATGGCCTGCTTTGATTGTTACCCTAAATGAGATGCTTGGTTTATTTCCCACAGGGCGCATTATTTACAGGAATGTAGGGTTTGCCATAGCAACTCAGACTATTGGCCCGTCTGGTCAAGTAAACTGCTTCGAGCAGTGACCAATGCCTGTCATTTTGGAGGAAGATGGGGGAACCACACCCAAAATGTACACTGTTCTGCACTGTGGAATTCCTTCCTGACCTCCATGTGGCAATGTTCTGAAGCATGAGATTGCAATACATTTAGCCTGGAATGAATCACTGCAAATGTTGTTGCCCATCAGATAACCCATTCCATCCAGCTCCAGTATTTAGCTCTGCTTATCCAGATCCCATTGCAGCTTTGCTAGAACTTTGATAAGTTTCAATAACCGTTCCAGTCGGGGAGGGGGGACAAATGTTTCTTTAAATCTCTACACATAATGTTAACATTTAAATAATTGATTTGCACTGTATTTTAATTTAAATTGGAGGAAACCCCTCTTACACCTGTCACTGAATGATGCTATCTTTTCCTTTACCAGGAGAGGTGAGATGTAGCTGCTGCATTCTCCTCTATGCAGCCATGGGTTTGCACTACAGAACAGTCAAATCTGAATGTAGCTGACAATGTTCAGCTGATTGAAAGTTACTACACTGGTACACCAAAGGCTTCCCTGTAATTTTTGTTTCTTTACATCATTATTATTTTAGCCCCTCACTGACCTGGAGAGATGTTCAGCATCTGATTGTTAAAACATCCAGGCCCCTACATCTGAAAGCAAATGACTGGAAAACAAATGGAGCAGGACGCAAAGGTGAGGCAGACAGTGTGTGTGGACTGGATTGAGCATCATTTGCTGGAAATGATGCTCCCGGGGGACTTCTGTCCCACTGCATAAAGCAGAATTTGCACAGATTTAATGTTCTGTGCAGAATTTCCTTTTTCCCCTGCAGAATTGGTGCTGCAGAATTGTTGTCTGCCACTAGTGGCCATTGGATCCAGCAGACCCCAGCTCCCCATCTTGCAAATAAAAGACACGCTGCCTGGGATGGGGGAAGGGGGAGAGAGCTGAAGGGTTCCCAGCAGCTCCAATTCCTGGCACACCCTGAAGAAAGCTGTGAAATCACACAGCTGGGCTTGCGGGAGAGGGGTTGCCGGTGTCTGGGCTCGTGGGTGCCCCATGGCTGGGCTCTGGGGACAGAGGATGTGGCTGTCTGGCCCCGTGGCTGGGCTCTGGGAAGGAGGAGGCCAGGCCCACCCAGAGGATTCCAGGGGCCTGGAGCCATCGGCAGCAGGCGGCTCCGGTGGACCTCCCGCAGGCGTGCCAGTGGAGGGTCCGCTGGTCCCGCGGCTCCGGTGGAGCATCCGCAGGCACGCCTGCGGGAGGTCCACCGGAGCCGCGGAACCAGCAGACCCTCCGCAGCCATGCCTGTGAGACGTCCACCGGAGCCGTGGGACCGGTAAGTGGCAGGGGGCCCCCCGCGCGGCGAAATGTCTAGAGCCGGCCCTGTTCGGCGGCAGGGGACCCTTCCGTTCTGGGACCCACTGCTGAAGTGCCCTGAAGACCCGCGACGGGGGCCCCCTGCCGGCGAATTACCGCTGAAGCAGGACCTGCCGCCGAAGTGCAGCCCGCTCTTCGGCGGTAATTTGGGGGGGGGGCCCCGCCGCGGGTCTTCGGGGCACTTCAGCGGCGGGTCCCTGAACAGAAGGGCCCCCGCCGCCGAATTACCGCCGAAGACCGGGTTGCACTTCGGCGGCAGGTCCCGCTTTGGCGGTAATGCGATGGCGGGGGGTCCTTCCGCCCTGGAGCGGAAGGATTCCCCCGCCAGCGAAGACCGGGAGCGGAAAAAGCTCCGGGGCCCAGCCCCGCAAGAGTTTTTTGGGGCCCCCGAGCGAGTGAAGAACCCTGCTCCAGAGGCCCCCAAAAAACTCTCATGGGGGCCCCTGCGGAGCCCAGGGCCTGGGGCAAATTGCCCCTCTTGCCCCCCACCCAGGTGGCCCTGGAGGAGGCAGAGAAACAGGAACTGAGTTGTCATAGGGGTTTCTTTAACTCGCTACAACTAGGGGAATCTTTTCTTGTTGTCTGTATTGTTACAGACATAGTTGCTGACGTGTATTTTGAAATAAATTACCAAAATAATTGAAACTGGTGTGATTATATAGCATTATTTTGACAAATAACACTTGCAGAATTTTCAAATATTGTGTGCAGAATTTTGAATTTTTTTGGCACAGAATTCCCCTCAGGAGTAAAATGGATATAGAGAAAGCAGTGCAGAAATCGATGTATGGAGAATAAGGTGACTAGCTGTGTCATTTATGTCACCATCAGTGCACTCGTAGTAGAATCCTTTGGGAGAGTCTATAACTTAGTGTTGACACTTTACCCATTGTGGGGCACGGCTTTATCAAATGGAAAATCGGTTTGGGTATGTGTGTGACACACGCTAACAACAGGAACATAGTGACCTCAGAAACACTGTATATATGTATAGTGCACATGGAGAGGAGTTGCAGTTCTCCTCTGCCCTCAAAATATTGGTGTCATTCCAGTTAATGCTGGTGGGAGTCTAAAGCACATGCGGAAAGGATTTGGGGCTGTTTCTAAAATAGACCCGACAACTAATGATGGAAAATAGATTGAGCACACTTGCAGTCCTCTGAGTTTCATTACTCACTCAGGATAATGGCTGTAGCATTCGTAACACCAGCATGGTGTGATTAACTGTAGCCACCTCTAAGAGGGAGGATTAGAGTTGAATCCAATCTACATTCTGTCCAACTTCAGCAACAACTTTTTCTTAAAACTCTGCAGTGTAGGAGGTGAGTGGAGTTGTTATTGAACCTGGCCCAAAGAAATACAGTGGGAAGCCTGCTTATTAACCTCTCAGTAGCACAGCTTGTAGATACGGTACCTATAGCAGGACAGTTCTTTGCGCTGCTAATGCTTGTGTTCGCTGCCACTTCACTTCATGCTGAGATTCTTTATGTATGAAAGGATTTTAGGAGCCTTCTTCGAGAGTAATCTCCTGAGGGTTGTTCAACACCTTTCACCGCAGGCCCTGATTCTGGCTGGCACCTCTGAGAGCTTCCACAGTCTAAATAAATAATAGTTGGAACCCACTGAAGTGCACTGAGCATCTCATACTTAGCACTAGCCAAAAGCAGCAAAAGATTCTTGCAACGAAAACCTGCGGATTCTCTTTGCTGGCCTTTATGGTCCCTTTGCAAATGTTTGAATAGAGAAGTTTTTATTTGCAAGAATGTTCCCATAACAAATAGATATCACAAGTGCCAGTACAGATCAATATTCCCAAGAGTGTTTGCATTGGAAGGGCTCCCTCTGCCGTTTTGAGCAGCTGTCTTTATGGTTCTCATCACTGGTTGGCTGGACAATTGTCAAAGTTAGTAGATAATTTGCAGTTTGATCATCTTTGCAAAAGCTTGTTTATCAATGGATATTCCGGGGCTGTGCCACTTGACCATCTGCTGACTTTTGTGTCTAACACTGGCTGGTGTGTGCCGAGGGATGTGAAAATATAGAGTTTGGAGAATGAATAGCTTTGTTAACCGTTGTGCTCACTCAGTCCAAAAACTTGATGCCTTCAGCTTTTGCCTGATCAGTTAGGGTGTCACAGCTGAAAACAAAGATTAAAAGAAAACTCTGCCTAGGTCCTTATTAAATGTTGTGCTGTAGAACCACTGAAGAAAGATCATTTGGAAGGATGGTTGAGTGGGTCAGGCATCTGACTACATTTGATTCATGGATCTGCCACAGCTTAGGTGTGTCACTCGCAGCAGGTCACTTAATTTCCTTGTGCCTGGGGTTATTAGCATTTCCCTACTTCACGGGAGTGTTGTGGGGATAGATACAGACATTCATTAATGTTTATGAGATACCCAGCCACCAGAGTGATGGGTACTTTATAAATACCTGGATAGATTTTGTAGTGACCCCAACCACTAGCTACATCTGTCACCTCTGGTGGAACGAGATCATGGGAAAGCCTATAGTACCAGTCCCCCCAGTGCCCACAATGAAATAGACAGCAGATGGCTTCCTCCTGTATCTTTTGAGCTTGGTAGACAGTGAGGAGTACCAAAGAAAGTTTGGCAGAGTCTTCCAGGTGGTGATGGGATTCTAATGAGAAGAGTTTCCCTTAGCCCGTAGAGCCTGTGCCACAGGAAAAGGTGAAATATGGATAATTTTTTTGCATGTTTAGTATTTTTTTCCCCTCTGAGAAATCAAGCGCCAAAGTTAAACATTTTTCCCCCCATAAGTGACTTTTAAACACTGTTAATATCTTTAAGCAAGTAGATTTCTGAGTCTCCTGTCTTTTCAGTTAGCCATCTATATGGATATGGTCTGGTTAATGCAGAAGCTATTGTAATGGAAGCTAAGAAATGGAAAAAAGCACCCACCCAGCAAGTCTGCATTGGAAGCTCCGATAGGACACCCAGGTGAGTGTTCACTTGTATACATCCCTCAGCACCAGGACTGTGTGATGGCAAAAATATTCTAGCTTGGGCAGACAATGTGTAACCTCCATCATAAATAATCACTTTCTGTTACAGTTACTCATACTTACCTGTTAATGTGCTCTGCTATCACGCACCATGCATTAAGGTACATTAGACTCTGTGGCAGGACGACGTCCCTGCTGGCTGGATCTCACACGCATTGTGTGGGCAAGGTCACACCGCCCGGGGGAAGCCATTTTGAAGAGTGTGCTGCTTCATGCCCCTTGCACACATGCTGTCCAATACCAGACAGCACCATTCTGATTTTGACTCTGTGCCAGATAGGGGACAACCCTTAGAAAAGCAGATCTGTCCAGCTTAAAACTGGCCAAATGGCCTCCCTAGTGGTGTGTAGAGGGATGAGTAACTATGCCCTTGGGAGTTGGGTTTGAACTCTGTTTTGATATGGGTGAGTGTCACCTGCTCTCTACGTGGTGTTTGAAGTGTGCATGGTGGCCAGCTCTCATAAATTTATCATGAGGCTTGTGATAATTGGTGTTTTTCTGAAAACCCCAGCTCCTGGAGTCATATGAAGGTGTGAGAACTTCAGGGGTTTTTCTTTGCTTTTGTTTCTTTGTTTTAAGAGTAAGTTTCTAGCCCTCATGGTTGCAAAGAGAGGCTTGGAAATGCGGAGCAAGTGCACCATCAAGGCTCAGAAACCATCAGGCAAACATAAGAACCCTCATGATTTTTAATCTCATGATTTTTAAACCAGTTGCATGATTTTGGGAGGGATTTGGGATTTGAACAAATAACGCACACTGGGTTCTTTTGATTTCAGAACCTGTAGGGATCACGTTTTCAAGTTTTTCTCTGCAGCCACAAGGACTCTATGTGTATTTTCCTTTTTAAATGGAAGCTGTGAGTCTCACTCTGTTCAGAAGAGACCAAAGAAGACAATGATTTTCTGCTTTACTCTGCCATTTACTTTTCTAAACAGTGTCGCCCACTCTGGCAGCCTTATGGCGAGGCTTGTGGGGGTATTTAGTGCTTTTTCTGAACACTGTAGATGGCCCTACATTAGGGCCCAAGCCTGCCAGCATTTCCTGTCAGGCTTACAAAGGGGAGCAAATGCCATTTATGGGCATATTTGCAGGGTCAGGCCCTTAAAGATGGCCTATGGATAGGGAAGTGAGGAAGTTGCTGACCTCAAGGGAAGAAGGAGAGGCAAGCAGGTCTGTGGCTGGGACAGCGGTCACCTGAGCCTGGCAATTTGGTCCAGTTGTGCAAAAAATAATTCTGATTTAGAAAATGAAGCCAGGTTTGTGTTGGCGAACAAAGATCCCAAGAATTCCAGTGGTCTTGTCTCTTTTCTGATTTGCACCAAATAAGCAGGGATTTGAAGCACTGTCAGAAATGCTTTAGCAAGGGGAGAGGGTAGTTTTTTGTTTCTAAATCACCATAACTTATGAATTGCTGCAAAGCTTCTACTAATCCTAGTGCTGCTGTGGACGAAGCATATAGGCTGATGACAAGACGCCGGTGGTAAGATATGCTATATACATGCCAGTTCTGAGCCTAGTTTATTGTGCAAATGTCTGATGATACTTTGATTTGAATCTGTATGAAATGATGCTATTAATGAGGCCATCCTCTAGCAGCTTGACTCAAATTCCTCTCTTCTAAACAGAAGTCCAGCAGTTGATGCATGCAAACGGTCCATTTGCATGTAGTTTTTATTCACTTGTTCCTCAGTTATGATTTGCCATGTCTCCCCATCCCAGGGAGAAACCATTGTGAAGAGATATCCCAGATGGAGTGGCCTTTGAAGTACCAGGGATCTTCCATTTGGGTAGTTGGACACAAGGAAAATGATTCTGGAACAATACACATTTCAGGCAATGTCCTGAAATGAAGGACCATCCGGGAAAACTTCAAATTCCTCTGTACTAAAACTGGGAACAAAAGCTGTCTTGATCATACCGGAAAGCCTTTCTGCTACGCTAAAATGGGGACACCAAGAACTGGGCCTCATTTAGAGCAGCACTTCTCATGCAACTTGTGCTGGCCATCTGCACGAGATGTATTTTTCATAGATTACTAGATTTAAAGGCCAGAATGGACACGATCATCTAGTCTGACCTCCTGCATAGTGCGGAGCATAGAATTTCATCTTGTGACTCCTGCACTGAACCCAATAACTTGTGTTAGACTCAGGCATATGTTCCAGGAGGCATCTGGGCTGGCTTTCCTGGTGTCCACTAATTCAGAGTTTGCTGCAAACAGTGGAAAGATGTCAGAGTCAAAGGCAGGATAGTTCTGTGCTCTACCGTCTTCAAGGCCAGTACAGGGCTACTCAGGTGCAAGTACGGGTCTTTTGTAGACCTTCTTCCCCCTTTCTTCAGGCCTGATCCAAAGTCGGTTGAAATCAATAGAAAGAATCTCATTCAATGGGTTTTGGATCAGGCCCTTTATGGAGAAATTCCTTCTTCTGTTCTCTAATGCCTGGACTGATAGAGATCTCCTGCACCAAAGTTTCAGCCTAAATGGAAACAGGCATGTAAATGTGTTTCCCATTGTGGGAACTGATGACGACCATGGGCAGAATAATCTATCAGACCAGATTAGTCAATCCAGCTTTTAAAGAATCAAAATTCCTGGTAAGACACACCCTCATTTCCAGCACAAATGATTTGCTAATCAAAAGAGCATTATTTTATTGGAGCAAATAGAGACTGCCAAGCAGTTCTGAATTTGTAGCCAAAGAAGTTCATAAAACAATTTATCTGATGCAGACCTTCATTTCAATCCAAGGAGGGATGTTGCCCCAATAATAATAATAATAATAATAATTAATAATGAATAAAAAGTTTGTGACTCATAACTCAGAGATCTTTAAGGACTGTTCAAAACCATCTGGTTACCACTGAGCACTTCAGCAGACTGGTGTTATGGGTAGGACAATGTATTGTGATGCAGATAGCAATGATTTGTTACTGTTTGCTGTGAAATAATAAGAAGCAATGAGTAAACAAAACAAAAGAAGTTTGTTGTGGTTTCCAGAGGTGAACTGGGGAAACGCAATTGAGATGGGCAGGTGAAGGAAGTGCTCCCAGATTCTTGTTTCATTAAGCAGCCCATCTGGCTCCTCGTTTAGTATGTGGAAAGAGATGGAAAAATAAGATAAAGCTACAAAGAGTGATTCCCTGCTCTAGTACTTCAGTTTCACTCAGGTGCAACGCCAGTGAGTTCAGTAAAGTATCAGCAGTGTAAATTCTGTAGTGACCTGGTGATGAACCAGGTCTTGTATCTTAATAGCTGGTGGGAGTGTTGTACGTGTTACTATCTGAAGTCAGGTGTAACTGAATTCGGATTCTGTAGCCCAGTCCCTGAGGTTTAAACACAGCATTCCTCTTGCTGGTGATGCCCCCAAAAGACCTGGCTTGCTAGAGCTTCAGGCCATTTTTGTGCTGCATTAAGTAATTTGTGAAGTCTGTCTGGAAGGAGTAAGATGTTTTGGCCTCATGATGGTGTCCAGTGTTTCTGATTACTAACTCCAATAAACTTTTTCTGAACCCTGAAGATAACTGGAAATTAGTCTGGCTAGATGCTTTTTTCCCCCGATCTTGCATAGAAACAGTTTATAGCTAGTCAGGTACAACATAATGTGGAACTCCAGTGGGCTGCACACTGTTCCAAAACTTTTCCTCAGACGCTGCTGTGGTGGGTTCCATTTCACCTGGGTGTTTGTAGAACTGAACTGATAAGTGTCAGATGCCTACACAGCAACAGATTTCATGTATCGTCTGACTGCTGCCAAATTCAGTTTCGGGCTGGATGCAAAGCCATCCTGAGGGCCTCTGGCATGATTGGTGATGTAAGGAGTGACTGGAAAAAAGCTGGTATGTTCTGAATAGCCAGCCCAGGCCCTGGCGTAACCTTGTCTTAACTCTTGTCTTATACTTAGATAGGAAACTCTTTGGGGCAGGGACTGTCCTTTTGTTCTGTCTTTGTACAGCACCTAGCCCTCGTGCTGATCCATGACTAGGTGCTACAGTAATATAACTAATATATAATAACCATGGCTCTACATAGAGCCTCTCAGTGTAAAATACCATGTTAAAATGTCCATGTTCCTGTCACTTTGGACCAGAAGGACTAGCTGACAAAGCCACGAAACCAGCTAAGACTATGAATTTTTGAAGCAAGTCATGAAGAGAGAGGAGCAGCTTGAAGTCCGTTCCTGGTGCATGCAAACAATGTTTTCAAATACTTACAAACCCTCCCAGGGAATTACATCACTGTTTATAATGATTTAGATGATTTTTTTTATGACTAAGCCAAAATAATGGCGCACTATGTAATCCCGGTGAGAATCTCCTCGGAGCATATGCTTGGCAGTATCCCCAGAGGAAACTTGGGGAATAATAAAAAAACTGCTCCCTCTAATAAATTATACAGTAATAACATGGCTGAGAAGTTCACTGGGAACTAATCCTTTGGCGAGTGGTGACTGTTTGTGCAGTTAAGATTTGAAAATCTCAGTTGTAAAGGATCCAGCAACTGATATGGGCAAACATCGAGCCCGCCGGGAAAGCAGGGTTTTAACAGCAGTTGTGGGACTTCTAGTCTTGTGTGATCACCATGTGTTATGGAATGAGCCAGTGTTGTAGATTCCACTCAGTGTTCTACAGAGTAGCCAGAAAAGTTTGATCAAAGGAAGGAACACAGTGGAGTACTTTAAAGGTTGTTCCATAATCTCCCAGCTCTGTGTGGGGGTCAGATTCTGCTCCCTTTATGTCTGGGCGCAGGAGACCCTGCCGCAGTGTGACTCATTCACTTCTGCTGTCTGGGAGGCAGGATCTGGGGAGCCTGTGCAGGGGCCACAAACCCTTTTTGCACTGCAGAGCCCACTTCTTTGGGGATCCCCGTGTGCTGCTGGCAGAGGTGGAGTTTGTGGTTCCATCCACCTGCTATTCACTCCTGGAGTTGACCTCGGGAGACTCCTCCAGTACTGACACAGAAGTAATGGCTGTTTGCAGGGCTGTCAATTACTTTTGTGCCCATAGACTTCCCCAGAGCACAACCTGTGGGGGGGCACCTCTTGGAGAAGAGGCGTCAGCGAGAACTGGTCTCATAAAATGCAGCAGGGCCAAATCAATTATAGCCAGCAGATTCCGTCTATGTGGCTGTTGTCCTATTCGTTGTGTAACTTGGTTCCCCAGAGATAGCACGTTGCTCTCCTTTCCATTGCAAACTGTCCTGGCTTTTCCTCTAGGGACATCCATGCCGACCAGATAGTGCGCACAACCACCGTGACCAACGCCTGCGCCAACCACTACGACCAGCGCGTGGTGTACCTGGAGCATGTCATAGTGCGAGTCAGCATTGAGCACCCTCGGCGCGGAGACCTGCAGATTAACTTAACTTCCCCTTCAGGGACGGAGTCTCAGCTCTTGGCAAGAAGGTTAGAATGGCTGAATCTATCTGGCTGTGTGGTTGCAGCAGCAGCTGCAGGGCCAGGTTAGCTTGGGATTGGCTACCATCATGTTTTGCACATTTTAAAAGAAGGGGCAACTTTTCCCTCTTCCTCCCCCCTGTTACTCCCAAAATGTGTATACTTCACTGGGACGTGGTGAATCTGCACAGAACTCTCTCCTGGAAAATATTAGGCCAGAAGAGGAATTCGGTGGAAGGCTTAATGAAACAAAGCGCTGAAATGGTTCATTTTGACATTTTCAAAATGAGGCCTAGTGCCAGAAGATCTGGGGAATTATAGACCTGTCAGACAACCTTTGATACCTGGAAAACACTGCAACTGATTATTATACAGTCAATTGGTTATTATACCTAAAGAATAACAGGGTAATAGCAACATGGATTTGTCAAAAACAAATCATGCCAAATCAACCTCATTTCCTTCTTTAACAGGGTTCCTGGCCTGGTGGATATGGGGAAGTTTAGTCATGATCTATATTGATTTTAGGAAGGGTTTCAGCACATTCCCACATGTCAATCTCCTACATCAAATAGTCAAATGTGGTCTAGATGAAATTATTATAAGCTGGGTGCAAACCTGTTTGAAAGGGCAGTAGTCGAAGAGTAGCTGTCAATAGTTTACTGTTGAACTGGGAGGATGTATCTGCTGGGTTCCCACAGGGGGTTGTTCTGGGTCCAGTATTATTATTTAGTATTTTCATAATGACATGGATAATGGAGAGGAGAGTACACTTATAACATTTGCTGGGGGCACCACCCTGGGAGGGTCTCAATTACTTTGGAGCTCAGGATGAGAATCTTCTTGACAAAATGGAGAAATAGTCTGAAATCAACAAGATGAAATTCAGCATTTTGTCAAGGTCATTCTCATCCTGAGGTCCCTTCCAGCCCTACACTGCTCCCCCGTCGACTCCACTTCCGCCTCTCACCCTGGTGGAGTTCCCGAGTCGACGGGGAGTGTGTTTGGGGATCAATGTATAGCGTCTGGACGAGACACAATACATTGATCTCCGATAGATCGATCACAACCTGCTGATCTGGCAGGTAGTGTAGACATATCCTTAGGCTATGTCTATGCTGTGCCACAGTGTAGACTACGGAGGTGTGAATTGCAGAGTGCACCAAACTGTTGCATTCTGTCTGCCCCATGTGGAGCCTTCTGGCACAACTAAAAGGTACCTAGTTCATGTTAACGTAGTCCTCTTTCAAACAGCCCTAAGTTACAGCAAGCTAAGTACCTCTTAGTTCGCGTCAGCCATGTCCACATGGAGCAGTTCGAGCGTAGCACTGTCGATGCACTCTGCAGTTTGCTCCCTGGTAGTCTGCACTGCGGTGACAAGCCATTAGGGTGCATATCTCTTAGCACCTCACATTGCACCCTGTTTAATTGTCTTGAGTAATGCATTGACGCTACTCTTCAATTGCAGAGCATTTGATATCTCCAACGAAGGATTTAAAAACTGGGAATTCATGACTGTTCACTGCTGGGGGGAGAAGGCAGAAGGGGAATGGACTCTGAAGATCCATGACACACCATCCCACATGCGCAACCCAGAGAGGCGAGGTGAGCACACACTGTTGTCTCTCTGGATTGTCACCAGTAGCATCTGAGCTACTGATTTGGTGTGATGCTTAGAGTGCAGTTATCATGCTTGTTCACTGACCATGTCGTACTCGATGCAAATGTTTGTGCTTACCTGGAACACCTAGGGTTATGCTTTCAGCTGGGTTCGTGGAGTATAACTTTGCCATGATTCTTAAGGAAAATGTTGCAAAGGATGTTATTGAGCACAGTTTCAAATGTAGGCGCATAAAATTAGGTAGCTGCATCTATCCCTAAATCTGGTGATCAACTGTGCTCATCCACCAAGCGTAGGACAAGAAGTAATCACTTTAGTTTGCAGCAAGGAACAATTAAGTTAGATATTGGGCAACATTTTCTAACTATCAGGATAGTTAAGCATTGGAACAGGTTATCTCGGGAGGTTGCTGAATCCCCATCACTGGAGGCTTTTAAGAACAGGTTAGACCGGGGTAGGTAACCTATGGCATGGGTGCCGAAGGCGGCACGTGAGCTGATTTTCAGTGGCACTCACACTGCGCAGGTTCTGGCCACCAGTCTGGGGGACTCTGCATTTTAATTTAATTTTAAATGAAGCTTCTTAAACATTTTTAAAAACTTATTTACTTTACATACAATAGTTTAGTTATATATTATAGACTTATAGAAAGAGACCTTCTAAAAACATTAAAATGTATTACTGGTATGCGAAACCTTAAATTAGAGTGAATAAATGAAGATTCAGCACAGCACTTCTGAAAGGTTGCTGACCCCGGGTTAGACAAATACCTGTCAGGGATGCTCTAGGTTTATTTGGTCCTGCCACAGCATGGGGGGCTGGACTAGATGTCCTCTTAGGGTCTCGTAGGACTTGATGTGATGAAATCTGATGAAATTTTTTATGCTGAAGGGGTTGACAAACTTGTCTATCAAAGGATAATCTAAGAATTAATTGTTTAACTAGCATTACTGTGAAACCAAATTTGCTGACCCCAAGAACAAAGGTTACAAAATCAGAATATAATGGTTCAAAACAAAGAAATGGAAAAGCCGTAATTTAATGTCCGGTGTTCTGGGAATGTGTGAATGGCCAGCTACCTACCTCCAAGGTAGTGCACAGCATGAGCAATTGGAGTAACAAATGCACTTCCAGAGTGTGCACACCTAGTGAGGTTGCTTCACTGAGATCTGAATTAAGGCAGACCAGTCTATAGTCAAGGGACTTCTGTGGCATCAAATAATGATGACATGAAGTGTGTAATAAATACAGAACTGGAGGAGGGGAATGGAGGTTTAAATTGGGTTGTTTTCTTAAAATAATTTAGTAATTAATTTGTATAGCCAAGTTAATTTTGACCTAAGTGGAGAATAATATCTCAGCAGCTGTGCTGTTATTAAGCAGCAATGAATTATTAGTAAAGCTGTGATTCTTTCACGGAGGTTGCGGAAGTCACGGATTCTATGACTTTCTGCGACCTCTGTGACTTCCGCAGCAGCTGGTGCGGCTGGCATCAGGGCCGCCCGAGCAGCTGGTCCTGGGGACTGCGCAAGAAGTGGCCAGTGTGACTGGTCCCAGGGACTCCTCAAGCAGCGGTCCTCGGGGTGCCCCTGGGGAGCGTCTGAGCAGCAGTCCTGGGGGTGCCCTGGGGACCACCCAAGCAGCAGTGGTCCTGGGGTGGCTGAAGCAGCGGCCTGAGGCACCAGGAGGCCATCCAGGGAGCGTTCCCTGTGAATTGCGGCCAGGGGGCAGTCAACCCCCAGCACTAGAGCAGGGTCCCCCTCCCCCCTCCAGCAGGGACCCCCGGAGCAGCAGGGACCCGGAAGTAACCCTAAACTCTAACCCTAAATGAAATTGTTATAATTTCCTCCTGTAGAAAAGGATACTTCTAGAGATGCTGCTTTTCTACTGCTTCTTTGTAAGCTTTGTAACTTGTTCTCATTCACTCCTGAGCCTATTTATTGCATTTAATCAGCTCTATAGCGAATATCTTCCATTTGATCCAAGTTACCACTGTCGTGAGCAAACTCAGAATAATCTACTGATGTTCCTTCAGTTTGTCTTGTTTACAAGCCAGTGGTGCTGCTTGCTTAGTCCTGTTTTTAAAAATCAATCATGTTAGGGGGGAAAATCCTCTATTTAGAAGACTGTGGAAAACAGCCCTAAAAATAATCTTAACGTGTTTGAAGACATTGACAAAAATAAGTCTCCTTATCTCCAATTATAGCTTCTGGAGTTAATCGCTGTCTCTATAGTTCAGTTATTAAACAGTTAGTGAAACTGCAGTTTATCACACAGGAGTTAATGCATTAAAAATTCCATGGCTGCCTGGAACTGCTACCTTAATTCAGGCCAGAAGCTCTATGGTCTAGTAAAGATTTGTATTGAATGATCTTGCTTGTGCTTTCTTGGCTACTTTTGTACCTTACAAATTTTAGAAATGTGACATTTCCTGGCAGTTCTGCTGGGAGTCAGAAGTCCTGGGTGTTGGTCCTAGTTCCCACTACTGCCTTCCCGTATGTCCCTAGACTAGATGTTTTACTTCTGTGCACCTCGGTTTCACCAGCTGTGAAATGGGTGAACTTATGCTCGCCTCTGAGCAGCAGTCTGAAAACTTACTGATCCTTGTTTGTAAGGGGCTTTGAGAAGTGGAAGGTGCTATGGGAGGTGAAACGTTAGTTCAGGGGTAGGCAACCTATGGCATGCATGCCAAAGGTGGCACACGAGCTGATTTTCAGTGGCACTCACACTGCCCGGGTCCTGGCCACCGGTCCGGGGGGCTCTGCATTTTAATTTAATTTTAAAGGAAGCTTCTTAAACATTTTAAAAACCTTATTTATTTTACATACAAAATAGTTCAGTTATGTATTATAGACTTATAAAAAGAGATCACCTAAAAACGTTAACATGTATTACTGGCACATGAAACCTTAGAGTGAATAAATGAAGACTCAGCACAGCACTTCTGAAAGGTTGCTGACCCCTGTGTTCGTTTATTGTCACTGTTGCATCTATTGCAGGAAAGTTAAAGGAATGGAGTCTCATTTTATATGGAACAGCCGAACACCCTTACAACACAACCAGTCCCCATCACTCCCAATCGAGGATGCTGGAGATTTCAGCGCCCAAAATGGAGCCCTCTAAAGCAGCAGTTTTCCAGAGTCAGATGGAGGTGGTGGAAGAGGAGGAAGAATACACAGGTAAAACCTCTGCAGCCCCTTGATCTGTTTCACTTGCAGCTGAATATTGCTTCCCTGAAAAAATCAGTACCTGCCAGTGTAGACAGAGACATTTTGTGCTGTGTTTATGGTTTGTTTCCTTTGGGAGAGGAGGAGAGAAAAAAAGAATGGAAATCCTTATCCTACCTGGCTTATGCAACCTGGCCTCTGCTGCCACCCGTTGGCCAGATTCAGCCCTGGGGTACATAGGAAGTATCCTACAGTATCCTACAGTTCCACAGTTTGACTTTCTTCGTCTTCTGGACATTCAAGTTTGGTAGACAGTCACGTTTTCCCATGCTGCACCAAAAGCAAAGAGCTAAAGTAGCCTCATTTTGGGAGGGCACCAGGTAACTCTTGGATATGGGTGGTTGGATTTTGACCCCCATAATGTAGTGTAGATGCTGAGGCCCCATGTTGGGACCTGGGGTTCAACAATTCCTGACCTGGGATAACAAATAAGAGTAGATACTCAAGCCCTCGGTTAACAAACCTGAGGTCTGCTACCTCAAGTTCTACTAACCCTGGGCTTGCCTTGCAGTGTAGACATACCCAATGACTTCCTGTGGCAATGAACTCCACTGGCTAATTATGTGTTGTGTGGAAAAAGTATTTCCTTTGATTGGCTTTGAGTTTGCCGCCTTGTTCATTTCATTGTAAGTGGGTGTATGCGAATGCAGCTCTGTTGACTCCATAAGAGAAATTCTACTGAGAATTTGACCCTACTGCCCCAGATGCTGGCTGTTCTTTAAGGTTGGGATTGTTCAAAGCATCTTAAGAGAGTTAGATGTCATCTTCCATTGAATTTCTCTGAGGTTTGGGCCCTTCCCTTTGGCCCTTTAGAAAATTCCAGCCTATGGAAAACAAGGATACAGCCATGGCAGCAACCTCTCTTCTGTAGTCTGGGTAGAGGATAGCAGGACTTACAGAACACATCAGTGGGGTGAAGCATCACCACAAGACTGCAGCACCACGCTGTAAAGATTATCCAAGTCAACAGGTACAGGGGCTTCTCAAGGAACAACTTATAGGCTGTAATAGGAAGCCCTGGTTTATTAACTGAGGTCAGTGAAAAATGTGTCCTGGCCTGATTCTCACTTAGGGTGTAGCTGCAGTTCAGTCTGAAGAGGGATTGTAGCACAGCCAGATGTGGCATGTCGTGCACTATCCGGTGACAAATTGTATTATTTGTGCACTAGTCTATTCAATTGTTTTTCCTGTGGTCTTATAAACCATGGTGAGGTGCAGTGTGCCAATCGATAGTTTTTGAAAATCTGTACAGTATGGATGGTTTTTAAGCTTGACTAGAAGTTCTAGGTGAGCTGGGCAGTTGAATTCTTAGGACACATGTCTCTACTGCCTTAGTCTATCTGACAAACCTGCATCTGTAATGAAATTGGACTTTCTGGAGAGCTCTATGTTTGCCAGTGAATTTTGGTAGCAAATCATTCCCACACCCATTCCCCTTTATTTCACAGCCACTTCCCTATCTGCACACTGACCCTTCTGATCTCTGGTTACAAGTACCTCAAGTGCCTCAGAACAAAACTTTTCCAGAGTTTGATGAGGGTGAGTTATAGAGTATTGAGTCAGGCCCATCTCGAGTTACTAGAACACCAGCCTACCTGGTTAAGGAGCTCATGAATGTTAAGACTAAGACAACTTTTCTCTAGCACTGGACAAAATTTTTCCCACAAAACATTTTTTTTTCAGAGAACAATGCAGATTCGGTGACACTAAAACATTTTGTGAATTTGTGTCAATTTTGCCAAATAGTTTTTCTTGAAAACAAAATCAAATCCTGAAAACATCAAAATGTTGTAATTTTTCTGTTCAAAATCACTTTTGTTTAAAAATTTCCTTTAATTTTACTTTTTTTAAATCCAAAACATGACAATGTTCAAGATTGAAACAAAACATTTCATTCAACCCCAAACTGATTTTTTTAAAAACTTTTTGGTTTGATTCAATGAAAATTTTCATTTTTGTTTTGACACCAAACAAGTTTTTACAATTTTTTTCGGAATTGCCAGTGATTTTAAAAATTGTTATTCGCCCATATCATAACCTAGTCCCAGATTTGGACCTTAGCGTCCAAAATATGGGGGTTAGCATGAAAACCTCCAAGCTTAGTTACCAGCTTGGACCTGGTAAAGCTGCCACCACCCAAAAAATTAGAGTGTTTTGGGGCACTCTGGTCCCCCCAAACCTTCCCTGGGGACCCCAAGACCCAAATCCCTTGAGTCTCACAACAAAGGGAAATAAACCTTTTCCCTTCCCCCCTCCAGGTGTTCCTGGAGAGACACACAGAAGCAAGCTCCGTGAATCTAAACAGAGGGATTCCACCCTCCCCGTTTCCAGCCTTGGAAAACAGAAGTACTAATCTCTCTTTCCCCCTCACCCAGAGGGAATGCAAAGTCAGGCTAGTAAATCTAGCACACACAGATTTCCCCCGACTTCTTCCTCCCACCAATTCCCTGGTGAGCACAGACTCAATTCCCTGGAGTTCCCCACTAAAGAAAAACTCCAACAGGTCTTAAAAAGAAAGCTTTATGTAAAAAGAAAGAAAAATACATAAAAATGTTTTTTCTGTATCATTGTGACAAATACAGGGTCAATTGCTTAAAAGAAAGATGAATAAACAGCCTTAATCAAAAAGAATACAATTCAAAGCACTCCAGCAACTATAGACATGTAAATACAAAAAGAAAAACAATAGAAACCTTACTGCCTTACTATATTGTACTTACAACTTAGAAACAGAAGATTAGAAAGCAGGAAACAGAAATCCTCCCATAGCCGAGAGAGAGAGATTCAAGACAAGGGACTCAGACACAAACTTCCCTCCACCCAGATTTGAAAAAGTCTGGTTTCCTGATTGGTCCTCTGGTCAGGTGTTTCAGATTACTTCTTTCCAGGTGAAAGAGACGTTAACCCTTAGCTATCTGTTTATGACAGCCCACCTCTACTCTTTTTCCATATCCCACTTCTCTATTTTCCTCTGGACCAAGTGAAGCTGCTAGTTCCAGAAGTCAGCTTCAGCACATCTCAAGAGAGTTGGCCTAGCGGAAGCAGTTGGAAAAGTCTCTAAAATGAAAGTTGAGTTGGTTCAACTCTTCCTATCTCCCAGCCAGCGCCTCTGGCACAATGTATCATTACAAAGTCTCAGTGGTAGCAGAGTACTGCAGTCTGCCATTGCCTAGTGTTTGAATTGCAGAGGTTTTAGGAGAATATAACATTGTAGTTCAGTTGTCAATAGATAAAATATTCGTAATAAAATATAGGTTCAAGGACTAGACAATGGGATATAAACACTCTGACTTCTAGGTCACCAGTTCAAATCCAGGCACAGATGGCACAGCAACTAAAAGCTATTGCCATCTGCTAGATCATTGATCTAGATGGTTTCAGTCCTGTTCCCGGTGTCTCCACTATAGCATGGACTC
This sequence comes from Gopherus evgoodei, assembly GCF_007399415.2. Lineage (NCBI taxonomy): Eukaryota > Metazoa > Chordata > Testudines > Testudinidae > Gopherus > Gopherus evgoodei. The sequence continues at coordinate 7,938,158 of NC_044331.1, forward strand.
TTGCTGGTGTCTGTAGAGGTCAGAATAGAATGGGCAGTAGAAGCACAGAACTGCGCTCCACTTTTCAGAGGTGGGCTCTGGAGCAGCATGAGGCAACATGTGCTGTTGCTCTCCATGCTGGTTCTGCTGGTCCCTGGGTAAACACGAGTCTTCGGTCACCCAGTGGCCACTAGAGCATCGTTCTCAAGATTCACCCGCAATAAGAAATAAAACATGAAGATGCAGAACAGCACTTGAGCATGTTTGCTGTGAACGAGGGGGGTGGCATCTCAAGAGCAAGCTACAGTCTGTCATGGGGCTGCACTTGCAATGTTTTGTGTTGAAGGTTGGGCAAGTTAACCAGGTGGTTGGTGTGAAAAGGGGAGGAGGGTCAAGCTGTGCTCTTTAGCATCTAAAACAAGCCTATTTCTGAGAGGAAGGGCACTGGAATTAGGCTGGATAAGAAAGCCTCCAACTTCCCTTACAACTGTTGGTGCTGCATGGTGAGCACAGTCGTGTGGGAGGAAAGTGGGATGAGCTGCTCGGGGCCATAGAGAGCTGAGCAGCCTGGACATATCCACCAGCCCACACACTGACAATAAAGACAGGGATGCTACAAGGGGGACTGTGTAAAGGAACAAAATTAAAAGTTGAAAAATGACATGTCTCATCGCCCCTACCACAAATTGGTCATGCCAATGTCAGGGGAATGAGAAAGGGTTGGTTCCAAACCCTTCAGAAATACATTCCACAGAAAGCCAAACAGGACACTGCCACACACAAAATACAACTGGAACTGGAAAGGATGGGGGAAATGCAAAAGTGAGGCTGGTGTCGGTGCAGATATGGAGGACGTGTGGGCAAGACTTTATAAAAAAAACAAAACAAAACAAAAGACTCTATTGACCGGGCTGTCGGCAGAGGCTGAGATTTTTGTAGGGATGGGGAAAGGCTAAGGGAAAATGCTATATTATGAGGGGAAAAGAATGTTGTTTGGGAAGATCAAGAAATGCAAAGGTGGAACACAGGCTCAGCTCTGTGATAGAACTACGTACTCAGTGTGATATGTCCCCTCCAGTGGTGGCTGGACCACATTGAGGTTAGTAAGCTTGCTACAGCCTTGACCAATGGAAGCACAATTTTTTAGCTCGGGCAATAGCGGCTCATGCTTTTAGATCCAGAGGTCCAAGGTTCAATCCCCACTGCCAATAACTCTCCCAGGGACATTGCATCACATATATGTATTAGACCTGCTTTGAGCAGCATTAGATGACAAGGTGAAATCCTGACCCCATGAAAGTCAGTGGGAGTTTTGCCATTGACTTCAGGGGGGCCAGCATTTCACTCACAGTGCTTAAAACACTGGCAGCAGCCAATGGTCTGGCTACACCAGAGCCCCCAGTGTTGGCAACTTGGGTGGAGTCAAGCTGGAGGTAGCAACGGTTGGAAGTCACTGCAGAATTTCCCATGTGTACATGAGTATGTTGGCCAGATGGCTGTCAGAGACACAGCCTGGTATCCAGTGCCTCCTGTCTCCCTTCTCTGCCCTTGTCTCTAGGGTCACCCTCCCCCCTCCGTTACTTTTGTTATGCCCCACAGAGCTGTTTCCTCAGATGTCCTTTTCCTCTGACGGTGATAGAATAGTATCATATGAGATGGCCAGGGTAGGTTTTCAAAGGGCTTTCAGGCTCATAGTCACTGCTTTGGGAGAGATTTCAGTCCCTGCATTTCCTGTATCACTTTTACCTCTTTCCCTTTTGGGGGTGTATATGCACATATAGTTTTCTTCCAACCACCACCGTCACATCTGACTGGACGATGCTATTGGAAAAGAATTGTCCTAGCTGGAAATGTCGTCGACCCAATTACAGCATATTTCCTGCCTTTAAAGAGACATGGCTCTTTTTTATCATTCCTTCTTAACTTTGTCATTCTACGACCGTTACTGTTGATAGCCAAATATTATTATACTAGCCAGATAATATAAATGCTCAGTCGTTGCTTAGGAGAGGAGCACACACACAAACACAAAATCAAAACGCATCTTAACATAAACACGTATATATGTTTGTGCAAATTTTTTTCTATACATATAGAACATGGACATGTAGTCTTATTTGATGGCTGCAGTTCGTCCTTTGGCTGTTGGATGCTGTGTATGGTAACTCTCTGTCCCCCTCCTCTACCTACATGTTAGGAGGACTGTTGACAAATCTAATGAAATGGCTTTCCGGCTCTTCTGTACTAAGGGTTCATGTTAATTTTAAAATTCTCAAAGCAGCAGGGCCAAATCTATCCTGTTTTATCTTTCTCCAGAGTTAGCCCCCCTCAATATAGTTTCTCAGCACCTCATACATTTACACACATGGCAATGGGACATAAACACTTCTGGGGTGTGCTTGGAAGAGCATGTGCCAATTATCTCAGCAAAAATCTCTCTTTCTCTCTCTCCTTTTAAGGTCCATGTCATCCTGAATGTGGCAACAAAGGCTGCGATGGTCCTACTGCAGATCAGTGCTTGAATTGCATCCATTACAGTCTTGGAAGTGTTAAAGCTGGCAGGTAATGATGTTGTTATTTATTTGCATTACAGCAGTGGCCTCTTTGTGCTAGGAGCTGAATGTGCTACTAAGATGACAGCCCGCTTCCTCCAAATAGCTCATAATCTAAACAGACAGGATGATAGTGCAGGAGCATTATTGGTCCCATTTTACAGATGGGAAAATAAGGCACAGAGATGAAGTCACTTGCCTGAAGTGTTACAGGGAGTTTGTAACCTGAACCTTGAACTGCTGTATCCTCGTTCAGTGCTTTAACCACCAGGCCATTGTTTTGTTCACAAGTTAGTGTATGATGAACACTCTAGTTTAATGAAATATCATCTGAAAGAGAAGCCTGGTTGAGATCTGTTAATAGAAAGATGAACCAGTTGCCTGTAGTGGGGAGGAAGGATGGTCTTGTGGTTAAGGCAGTGCCCCAGGGCTCACCAGACCTGACTCCTCTTCCTGCTTATACCATGGGTGACCTTGGGCAAGTCGCTCAATCTCTCCAAGCCCCACCTATAAAAGGGGGACAATGGTACTTCTCTGCCTTCTAGGGCATTGTTAATGTTTTGATGCTACTCAGATCATGTAGTGATGAGTGCCCTAGAACATTAAATCCTTAAAGGTCACCGATTCCAGTGTTGCTCTGATTGGTAGTTACTGAAAGTTGTTTCCATTTGACTGGTGTTTCCCATGAGACTTGGGCTCTGAAGGGCCTAAATTATTTTTGAAAACGGGGTGTAGGCTCCTTTGGCTCTTTTGAAATGTTTGCCCATAGAACTAGTTATCAAGTCAGTGTGCGTTAACATTGGGGGAACTGTAAGAACCTTTGAATCCCATGCTATTTATGGGAGTGGTTTTAAAGACCATTCCCAACCACTGAAATTCAGTTTACACCTTGCTAATTAATAAAGAATAAATAGGAGTAGATTGTTTTAAAGGATGAAATGATCTAGTAATTCTGCAAGTAAAAATACTGATGAGGGGAGCTGTCTGGTAGGATGACTGGTGTGCAGTAACCATCCCACTGATACAGTCAGACAAGCAAGTGCTGGAGTTAATTGCATAAGCAGCATTTCTTTACAATAAATACCAGATGAGAACCAAGTACTTGCACAGCTAAACACCAGATTTAATGAGCTGAGAATACTGTACCTTCTGGGAACTGGGATCCATACTCTTTTGCTTTTCAGATGTCTAAATGTGCATCTGTTTAATTTATACTTGGTAGTATAATCCTTTGAAGCCAGCACACATACTGCCCCAACACCTAGACATCCTGACACCTAAATCTTCTCTTGGATTGATTGTCTAGAAGTCCTAACACCTAAATCTTCCCTTTGATTGATTTGTATCTCACATGAGATGATTGCATACTATCAGTTCAGACTTAGTTATTGCAACTTGTATTTTACAGAGCAGTCCTATCTGAATATCTAATTCCACAAAGATCATGCTACGACAGTGCTTAATAGTAATTTTTTCCAAACACCTCTAACTTGGTGGAATGACTCAGCAGAAACAAGAACATAGGTGCAGCTGGCAAGGGATTTTCTCAAGGTCAAAGAAAGGAGCCACAAAATCTCCTTTAATTTGAGGTTCAACCTAGTCCTAATATAATTTTATATTGCCTTAACACCTAGGAGCCCTAGTCCATTGTGCTAGGTGCTGTACAAAGAACCAAAAGATGATCCATGCCCCAGAGACATGACAAACTAAGTATAAGATAAGGGACCACAGAGGGATACAGACAGAAGAACATAAGGAAACAATGAGACAGTAGTACCAGATGCTTCCGCAAAGGCTTTCTTCTTCCTCTGTCTCCTACAGAGTTTATTTCTAAGCCTTCTCCCGAGCACCTGTGCAGGAGGAAAGAGAAGCTGAGCTGAAAATGATGAACTACAGGTGGCCAATATTAGTCGCGTGGCTTAATGCGCTCCTGGAAGACACTCTGATACCATGGTGATGAAGGCATCATAAGAACCTATGTAGAATTGAAAGTTTAGCCCCTTGCTCACTGTCTAGTCCCTGGATTTATCACCATACCTTTTTGCCTTACAGTGTAATCTCTTTATCGTGGCCAATCCAGTGAGGCATTGAGTACTCTCCATTCTTGTTGGCTTCGCTGGATGCATCTGGCAGAAGTGAGTCCTTGGACATTGATTATATGTCTGGTTTGTTTAATTCTTCTCCAGGGTGTGTGTGAGCTCGTGCCCTTCAGGGTATTTTGGGGAGAATGCAAGTAGGAGATGCCGAAGATGCCAGAAGGCGTGCGAAACCTGCACGGGCAGGGGCCGAAACCAGTGTACATCTTGCCAACGCGGTTTCTATCACCACCAGGAAACAAATGCATGTGTGGTGTTCTGTCCAGCTGGGTTTTACGCCGATGAAAGTAAGGATGTGAACCGTTTACAGATTGGCGCATGAGAATGTGGGGGGTGTTTTTTTCCCCCAAATGAACATGAATGGAAGAATTTAAGAAATCTAAAATGTCAGGGTAGAGCCTCCATGTGATGAGCCTTTGAATCAGCATCTAACAGGCAGATCTCTACTGCAGTCAAGTTGCACACGGCACTGTTGCTGCTACTAGTGATGACAACCAGAATGCTACAGTAACGTGAGCCAGTGCAAGAAAAAATGCACAGTGCCTCTTCAAAAACTGGACTGATCATCCTCACTAAGAGGCACACGGTGACAAACTCAAAATTTAAATGTAGACACTTCCATAGTTAGGTCAACACAAGGCAACTTATGTCAATCTAACTCTGTAGTATAGTCCAGACCTTAATCACCTAACTCACTTAGATACCTATGGAAAATTCCACCTTAGTCGTTATTTCAAAGGTGGAAGCCCCAACTAGAGAAATGTAACTATTAATTGCCATGGCTGCAGTTCAGTAGGCATTATTATTATTATTATTATTATTATTATTATTATTTATTATTATTCCACCTGTCTCGCAAAGGTGTTTTGCTTTGGATCACTTGCCATGGAGGGGGTGGAGAAAGAAAAGAGGTAACTAATGCAAGCCATTGAACAGAGAAAAGAGGGGAATTTAAAACAAAGTGACATTTCCCAATATCCCATTGTAAATACTGTTTATCCTCATAATATTAAAGGTCACATTTGTGAGTCTAATGGCTGGAATGTCATTCCTCCCCAAACCCTTCCTGCCAATACTCCCTTTTGTTCCATTGTGTCTGTAATGAGTAGCCATGGACAGCACTGTGAACATTTTTAATAAATCCAGCTGTGGGCAGGAATAGAAATGCTGCTGCTTCACTTTACTCACATGGTGGATCAACATCAGTCTATACTTAATGTATCCATGAGGCCCCATCAGCACAAAACATCCCATGGAAGTCAATGCGAGCTTTGTCTGAGTGAGAATTTGGACAATCTAGAGCCAATCCAACTCCCATTAAAGGCTCCCATTGACTTTAATGAGAGTTGGATCGGGCCCATAGCATGTGTAAGAACCCACACAAATTTGTGCAGTTTCTGGCCTATTGAAATGTATGGGGATAATTTGATATCAATGAGAAGCAGCATTTATTGAACCAGAAACATCATAAAACTCCTAGCCAAGTTGGCTTAATCAAGTAAGTATTTACTGTGTGTGTGTCCCTCTGAGTTATCCACATAGTCTGAACACCACCCATCTGTATGTCCTTTTAATACAAAGAGTTCACGATATGATGAAAATGCTGTTCTACTTCTGTAAGCTGTTGCCTGCAAATAGCTGCTGAACTGCAGGACTTTTCAACTCGTAAGATCTCTCTTGTGCATTGTGGCTAGACTGCCGCTTGCATTTCTCTGGGCAGATTTTATTTATACTGACTTTCTTTGTTTCTAAAAGGTCAAAAACTCTGTCTTGAATGTCATCAAAGCTGTAAAAAATGTGCTAGTGATCCAGATAAACATATTCTATGCAAGGATGGATTCAGGTAAAATTAACTTTCAAAATGTTTGTCTCTATATTAAACTAAAGAAACTGATGTGAAATCTGCACATTATGATAAATCAAAAAGCAGAATTTAAAAAATAGATATTTATGTTTCAATAACACTACGACTGTGATCCAAATTGCCAAAAGCCAGGAAATTCAAAGGAGGGAGCAATCATTATATAACATAACTCATCCTGTAGCTTAGTGTTTTTCAAACTTGGGATGCTGCTTGTGTAGGAAAAGCACCTGTCGGGCCAGGCCGGGCTGGGCCGGTTTGTTTACCTGCCGCATCTGCAGGTTCAGCCAATCGCGGCTCCCACTGGCTGCAGTTCACTGTTCCAGGTCGAGCTGCTGGAAGTAGCATGGGCTGAGGGCCTGGAGCAGCGAACCATGGCCAGTGGGAGCCGCAATTGGCCGGATCTGCGGATGCAGGAGGTAAACAAACCAGCCCTGCCCAACAGGGGCTTTCCCTACACAAGCGGCGTCCCAAGTTTGGGAAACACGGCTGTAGCTGAAAAGCACTATGTACATTCCATCAATTTATCTACAGCACTCATCACTGTGGTATAGAAGTGCCATATTGCACGTATAGATAGCCCTGAGTGGGCCTCAGATAGCACTGCTAAGTATTATTATTTTATTGTTATTGTCATTGGTAAAGAAAAGTCTCGTTTCCCCATTGTTTAGGGTTGATCCAAAGCCCACAGAAGTCAATATAAAGCCTTCCATTAATTAAATGGGCTTTCGATCAATGGTCTTGAATGCGGAATGGGGTTCCGCAGGGCTCTGTTTTAGGACCGGTTCTGTTCAATATCTTCATCAACGATTTAGATGTTGGCATAGAAAGTACGCTTATTAAGTTTGCGGACGATACCAAACTGGGAGGGATTGCAACTGCTTTGGAGGACAGGGTCAAAATTCAAAATGATCTGGACAAATTAGAGAAATGGTCTGAGGTAAACAGGATGAAGTTCAATAAAGATAAATGCAAAGTGCTCCACCTAGGAAGGAACAATCAGTTTCACACATACAGAATGGGAAGAGACTGTCTAGGAAGGAGTATGGCAGAAAGAGATCTAGGGGTCATAGTAGACCACAAGCTTAATATGAGTCAACAGTGTGATACTGTTGCAAAAAAAGCAAATATGATTCTGGGATGCATTAACAGGTGTGTTGTAAACAAGACAAGAGAAGTCATTCTTCCGCTTTACTCTGCGCTGGTTAGGCCTCAAATGGAGTATTGTGTCCAGTTCTGGGCATCGCATATCAAGAAAGATGTGGAGAAATTGGAGAGGGTCCAGAGAAGAGCAACAAGAATGATTAAAGGTCTTGAGAACATGACCTATGAAGGAAGGCTGAAGGAATTGGGTTTGTTTAGTTTGGAAAAGAGAAGACTGAGAGGGGACATGATAGCAGTTTTCAGGTATCTAAATGGGTGTCATCAGGAGGAGGGAGAAAACTTGTTCACCTTAGCCTCCAATGATAGAACAAGAAGCAATGGGCTTAAACTGCAGCAAGGGAGATTTAGGTTGGACATTAGGAAAAAGTTCCTAACTGTCAGGTAGTTAAACACTGGAATAGATTGCCTAGGGAAGTTGTGGAATCTCCATCTCTGGAGATATTTAAGAGTAGGTTAGATAAATGTCTATTAGGGATGGTCTAGACAGTATTCAGTCCCCTGCCCTCATGGCAGGACCAGACTCGATGACCTCTCGAGGTCCCTTCCAGTCCTAGAGTCTATGAGTCTATGAGTCTTTAGAGTGGTGTAAATCTGGGAGTAAATCCATGACAGTAAGTGGAGTCAGTCTAAGTAAGAGGAGAATCAGCCCCAGATTGTTAGCTGACCACCGACCACCATTTTGACTTGTGTCTTTGATGTTGTCTACACTCTGAAGATGCTTTGCAATCTAGATATACTGGTGGAGTCCCCTAGTGTTAGACGGGGCTTATGCCAACAGAAGGAGTTTTTCTGTCAGAGTAGTAACACCGCCATCCCAGATGACATTAGCTATGTCAACAGAAGCATTCTGCTGTCAGCATAGCTGTGTCTGCACTGGGGTTTTTGTTGGCTAGTGGGGTGGTGCTTCCACACCCCTAACCAAGAGAGCTGTTCCGTGAAAACTTTATTGTGTAGACCTGGCCTCAGTCTGCTAACAGGCATGATATTATCTATCATGCTCGCGTTACACCTACTCCAGCCCCTGTTAAGGTCCATGGGAGTCGGAGCCATGCCTGTTGTCTCTAGACGGGCCTACCCCTACCAGCTGCCAAGCACTCTGTCCCAGCACGGACATCACCGGGAGCTGAGGGAGCTCAGCTCCATGCAGCATGGGGCTCCTGTCTCCCACCTCACTTCTGGCTCTCACTGGCTCTTTCTAATCCCCTTAATGCTGTCTGATTTAAATTCCCTTTGCTGGGTTTGTTTATAAGCTGGGCTGGGGGTGGGGATGTGAGGAGGACATCTAAAAGGAAAAAAGACCAAATAAAAATGTTTACATTGAATATTATACAACGTACGGTTTCTACATGAGCCTCAGGGAGTTACTTCAGAACCTTCCCCGGTTCTGCACGTCTCCTGCAGCCGATTTTTCAAAACAAGGGATGTTTACCTAGTGACAGGAGTTATTGAGTTGATCCTATAAATATCTATTTTGGGTGCATTTAAAATGCATACTACGAACACAGAGGTCCCTTATTTAGGCCTTATTTAAACATGAAAGTTTTACCGTTTATACCAATATAGCTATACCAGTCTAGTTGTACAACTGGGATGTTTTGTATAAAGACCATTGATCGAAAGCCCAATGTCACCGATACCAAAAGCTCATGTGGGCACTCTTGTTTCAATATGAGTGACTTTACTTATTTGTTTATTTATTTGTTTATTTAATTTTGGTAGCTTAAACCCTTCCCAAGTGACATAAGCTAACCTGCAAAAAGTCACGCTTAGACCAGAGTCAGTGTCCCAGGGAGGTGAGGGGGTATTATACTGGCATAACTATAGCTCCTTATGCATGGCAATTCAGAGTCTCAGCTCCTGGAAAAACACACACTCCACACACACACTCCCCTCACGCAGGTGTTAAATCAAGATGGCTCCTTTGGTGCTAACGTGCACTGGTCCCAGCCAGGGGCGAGTCCAGGCACCAGCACACCAAGTGCGTGCCTGGGGCAGCAAGCCACGAGGGGCGCTCTGCCGGTCGCCGCGAGGGCAGCAGGCAGGTTGCCTTCGGTAACATGACTGCGGAGGGTCCGCTGGTCCTGTGGCTTCGGCGGACCTCCTGCAGGCTGCCACCGAATCCGCAGGACCAGGGACCTCCCGCAGGCAAGCCGCCAAAGGCAGCCTGCCTGCTGTGCTTGGGGCGGCAAAATATCTAGAGCCGCCCCTGGGCCCAGCCCTACAATGAGAGGAGGTAGAAACACAGCTTAGAGCCACTATTGTCTCTTCTTACCCCAGCTGTGCTGGGTGGGAGTTCAGTGCTACTGGAGATTGAGGGCGTGGGCTCATTTTCAGAAGTGTCTTTGGAAGCCCAAGTCCCATCATTAAAAATTCTCCCCCATTAAAGTAAAAGTGTGAAGCTGGGATGGTTCGTCTCAGTGTTTGAAACTGGAAGTGCTGAGCCCATGTGACCACTGTCCTGAATTTGGTTCTCCTCTGCTGACATGTGCATAGCTGTCTGATTCAGTCAACCGGCTGTACTTGGGACAGAGTGGCTTTTTGAACAGCACTGCTTCACAGAAGTAAAAATCTGTAGCGCCGAAAGGTTCTGCAGTCCCTCAGAAAAGGGAACTGGGAACCGGTTGTCAGGTGTAAACCATAGAAAGCTACCTGTTATTGTCCAATACCCTTTTAAACTGGGAATCCAATCCTCTCTGTCACATTAAAGCACTAAGGGCCCAACAGAAGCATCTCCAATAAGAACTTTCTGTTTCTGCTCATTTCTGAAACCTAGAGAAGGGTCCTTGGGGGGCCTATGGTTTTTCAGAGCATGGCTGAGCTGTCAATCACATCTGGCTTGTGAGTGCAGCAAAGCCTTTTGTTCGGAGGGCTTTGTGTTAAACTGCAGATGGGTCCAGTCTGGATCAGAACTCCTTGGATTAGGGGTCTGGGCCTGAATTTCTGGGCTTGGGCCCATCTCTGGTTAAAAACACACTTTATACACTGGACACACTAAAAGCTAAGTCCCAGATTCTACCACCCTTATTCCCATGGAGTAACGCCGTTCTGCACACACAGCCCTGTTGGTTCCAATAGGAGTAATCACAGAGTAAGGGCTGGTCTTCTACGTACTGTGAACGTGGCTGGCAGGATCCGAACCCAGATCATTTGCAGACGTGCTGTTTCAAAACACAGCACCTTTGGGGTCCATATAATGGCCACCTAATACTAGTGTAATAAAGTTTAGATTTAATCCATGGTAGCTGTAGTAACTGTGGATGCTCCAACACCATCCAGTCCATCCTTCCTATAGGTAGGACCCTGCTCTGCTCAGCTGAGAGCAACTGCAAGGCTTGTGGCACCTTATCCTTGGAAGCTACATTGCAAAGTTCGAGGCCCAGTTGTGATCCCCATATTCACGTGAGCTAACAGCCAGCACCCTAGGACTGCTCGGGCATGTGACTGCTCAGCACGATGCGGAGTCAGGAGTCTGATGTGGCCCTCGGGATTTAGGCTGCACGAATCCAAAGGAATTCCTGCTAGTCTTCAGAATCAAACAGTATTGAGAAAATAATGAGGATTTATTTGTATTACTGTAGCACCCAGGCCCCCCAGTCATGGACCTGGACCCCATGGCATTAACAGAGAACAAAACACAGCCCCTGCCCTAAAGAGCTGGCACTCTCGGCATGAGACCAATCAGTGAATAAAAAACAAACAGCTTAATTCCTCAAAAGCCAGGCATCCTGGTAGTAAAGGAGAAACACCCTCTACAAGAGAGAAACCCTTGATATGATCTCTCTGTCTTGCAAAGATCCAACAGTGTGCTGTGTTACAGGCCTTTCGAAGAGTTGGGCCAGCTGTCCATGTCTTTTATTTTTTATTATTTTATTTTTATTTTATTTTTAAAAACCTTCCCTTTCCTCTTGAGCACTTCATTAAAGATCCTACAGCAGGTTTTTTTGAAGGGGCAGGGGGGCAGTGCATCCCTAGAAGGATTTGAATGTCTTTTGAAGTGCTGGCTCAGTTCCAGATGCCTTCTGTCCAGCTGGGAGAGAAGGCAGCAGGTAGCGGTGCTGTGCTTTTGTTTTTCACGTGTTTTTAAACGTTGTTGTTTTGGGCATTCGTGTATTACAGGAGCACACCGAGATCAGTGCCACCATTGTGCTAGGCCCTGTACACAAACACATAGCGAGAGGCAGGCTCTGCCCTGAGCAGCGTACAATCTAAATAGACAACAAGACAAACAAAGGGGAGGGAAGCAGAGGCCCGGTGGACTGAAGTGATTCACCCAGGGTCACGCGACAGGTTGGTTGCCACGCTGGGCTAGAAACCCTTTCCAATCCTCAGTCTATTGGGCTATCTGCTAAACCATGCTGCCCCTAATAACACAATATTTGGGGGCAGGCAGAGGGGGCCACGGAAGTACAGATTAAAAAAATCTTCACTTTCTTCTTGTGTGTTTAGGTGTGTTTAGGGCGATGTCCTGGAAAGGGCTGTAAATCAATTGTTAACGCTCCAATCCAGCAGTTGGATCCCTGTGGCAGCCCCCACCAAGATGTGACCGGGGCCTAAGCTTGGTATCAGTGAACCAGACTTGACCAGCCAGCTGACAGACAGTCCCTTGGGCCAGCTAGTGTAGCTTAGAGCAGTCATTGGGGCCAGGCATAGAACCAGAAAAACAACCCCTCTCCTCTACTGCGCCAAGCAGATCTTGCCCAGTGCGGAAAATCTGGCTTCCTGGGCCCAGTCCTTGACTGCAGTCATGGAATGGAAGTTAGGGTATACAAGGTGGGGGGAGGAGGCTTTAAGCTATAAACCACAGTTGTGCTGCTCTGATCCTGGCCACGCTACAGCAAGCCAATCTTTTGGCATAAGTAGCCTGAAGGCTGCCCCGGGAGGGCCCATTACAGACAGGGGTGCAGGGAAACACTGGTCATGTTCCCTGCATCAGAGCAGGGAGGGGCTGGTGTTGAAGCAACTACAATGGCTCTGTGCCACATAAGGATTCCCTTACCCAGGGCAGATCCTATGGAGACTGGGTCTGCTGGGTTCACTTTGCTTTGGGGAAGGTGGTACAGAGCTGTCTCAGGCTGCCCAGTCCTTACACGGAGGCTTGTATTAAGGTGAAATCTCAATGGTGAAATCACTAGGGATTGGGGGAGTATTTGTGTGTTTTGGTAAAACTTTCTTCCCTGCTTTTCCAACAGCCCATTAGGCGCAGGCTGTCTACCGGAATGCCAGCCAGGCATGCACTTCAGCAAAGAGACCCGGAAATGTGAGAGGTGCCACGCGAGCTGCCAGACATGTGTCGGTATGTTCTTCATCTGCACGTGGTCCCGAGCCGTTCTTCCAAACGGCGTTAAACCCAGCCCTCTGTGCCTGAGCCGGGAACTCGCTGCTCTGCAGTGCAACAGCACTTGGCCTTATAGAGCATAAGGTGTGCTTTGAAGCAGCGTCGTTGGGTCAGTGCAAAAATTAACCCAGCAGCTTGTGGAAGGAGAAGAAATGGCTGTGTGGGCTCAGAGCGTTTCGCTCGCTGTGCAAAGCCCAGCACAGCAATGGGAAAGCATCCCACCATGCTGCTTTTCCATGGGGATCGCGGCCCCCGGTCTTTAACAGACAGGGCTGGCTCTAAGTTTTTTGCCACCGCCGAAGCAAAAAAAAAAAAAAAAAACCACATTGAAGTGCCCCCCTCCCGAAAAGTGCTGCCCCAAGCACATGCTTGGAACACTGGTGCCCACAGCTGGCCCTGTTAACAGACCGAGTCCTTTTCAGGGTGTTTGATAGGGCTACCCCTACTGAAGAATTCTCTCCAGGTGAGCTACAAAATGCCACTCCTCTGCCCTCACCATCTGCATGTGCATGTATAGAAGTAAATGGGGCCTAAAAGTCACAACCAGGTGGAGCCCCATGGTGGTAGATGTGGTACAAACATAAAGGGTGGGCTCACTTTGAGCTTGGGACGGTCACGTTGCTCACAAGTGCCCAGCAAACCCTTTCCTGTGCTGCCGTGGATACTGCATCTGCTGGATGGACAGCAGAAGCAGTTGTCTTTTACAAAAGCTTTAGGGAGTGTTTTTACATTTTTTTAATTTAATTTTATTTTTTGTATTCTTACACCTGTGAAGCCAGGCGCTTTAGTTGAACAAGGCTCAGGGGGAGCCCTCTAAAAATGACCTAAGACAGCTTTTCGGCACATAAAAATGGCAAGAGTTTGAAGTCTGTTACCTCGGGTCATTGCATGATTGGTTAGAAGGGATTGCTGGGAATCTCCCCCACTGAAAAAGGATCCAGCTCCCATTTATACCATGGGCCCAAAATATCAGACTTTGAACCCATCACTGGGGCAGGACTTCTACTGCCAGTTCTGATCTTCAGGCCAGGTTAATTTGGGGGAGAGAGAAGAACTTTCACATCCTGGGGAACAGATTGACTTTACAAATAAAAATATGGTGGCTCTGGGGCTTGGAACGTTGCACTAAATGCTGGGAGATGGGTTAGTGGGTAGAGTGCAGGTGAGCCAATCAGAGGGGAGTGATCGATTTATTCTCACGCAGCAACAGTGAGAGAAAAATTATTTTTAAAAGTGGGAAAATATTAATTGTGAAACCACAAACATTGGCCAGTGACACAGGACATGCGTTTTAACAATATGGACTGGGTTTCAAGCCAGTGGTGTCCCTGTAAATATTACCTATTGAACAACAGCTAAGCAGTAGATCAAGGTGTAAGCAGCACCTAGAACGTGTGAACGCATGAGAAGGAAGCGCTGTTGCCCAGAATGCATCAGTCCGGGTTTCTTGCTGTTTGTCTCTACGGTATCTCAGCAATGTTTTCCAGAAAATAAAATCAAGTCTGGCTCTCGTTACTATCATCCGGAAACTGAGCTCCTGCCATGAATCCTGTGGAATTCCACAGTATCTGTTCTCAGCCTGAACTGCTCAGTCTACCGAATTTCCTGGTGCCCTGTGCAGCTGCGTGCCACTCCAGCTCCTGCCCCACCTCTTTCCCATGGCCCCTGCCCCTGCTCCACCCCCCTCTCCTGAGGACTGAAGTAGGGCTGGGCCTGCACTCACCAGTGGCGGGACGTGCAGCGGTCCAGCCCCAGCCACGCCTTCGGTGGGTACTGGGGCATTGTTCCCCCCCCCCCGTTCCCCAAGCCAACCCTGCCCCCTCGTGGGGGGGAGGGCTGTGTAGGGCCCCAGAATAGCTAGGGACGTCCCTGCTTCTGCCACCTGGGGGAAGTGGGTTGGGTCTAGCTGCACTTGTGCTGGTCATTCGACAGGCCACCAGGGGGGCAGCAAAGAGACAGGGACAGGGGAGCAGTTGGGCTCTACATAAAATCTCCCAAAGTGCAGTTTTTCCAGCTTGATTTTCCTGTCATCTTCTCATGCATGAAGGGCTGGTGTGAAGGGGACAACGTCAGACTGGTACTTTGTCTCTCTCTCTCTGCCTGGGGTATCTAGTCACCCAAGAAGGTAACTTATAGCCCCAAAAAGTCACCCGTTGTTGCTGATTCAAGATTTTTGCTTGCCGAGGCCTCTCAAAAGTAGCCCAAACTGGCAAAGAACCACACAGGCTGGCAACGCTGAAGCACAGTAGCGGCTGCAGGGAGACTGTGCTACAACATAGCACCACCTGGTGGTCACGACAAAAAGGAGCAGGACTTTCCTGGGAGCCTGGCCCAGCCATGTATGTCTACACTGTACATTAAGCCCAGGCTCGTGTCAGGTCTGAGTCCAAGCTCTGCTTCCATCCACACACTGATCAGTCTGACTCAGGTCACCAGACACTCAGGATCCAGGTCCTGGGCCCCGCTAGAGGGGTGGGTCAGAACCTGAATCCAGGCCCTGTCCTTCTGCAGTGTGGACGCAGGTCAAGCTGCAGACCTGATTAAGGTCTGCTGGGTACAGTAGGATTCGTCAGCACAAGTCTGAGACCCGGGTCCAGCAGTCATAAACCCAGGTTTACGATGCAGTGTGGATGCTAAAGCGCGGGCTTGGAAACACCAACTCCATAAGCCCAGGTCCCATAGACCCGGTTTTACAATGCAGCATACAAATAACCCAAAGAGGTTGTGAGGAGTAGGGCAAAGTGGCCCTCCTTGCTCCATCTTGGCCATAACATTTGCTTAGGTGTGTTGTGGAATGTTGATTTTCCCTTCCTCAAAGCATCAGGAACTGGCTGCAGCCGGAGGAGGATGCTGGTGCAGGAAGAGAGGGAGAGATTGGTGGGCTGCGCTGTTCCTGCAAACCCCGTGACCTTCCCTACTTACAGATTTTCCTGCTTGCCTTTCCTGCCGTCTTCTCCTGGCTCCGAACCTTCCCAACTGACAGTTAACCATATGCACGAAGGGCTGGCCATGTAGGGGACAATTCTGGGCTGGTACTTTGTCTTGGTGTCTCTGTCTGGGGTATCTAACAGCAGGGTCAAAAACAGTCAGAAAGTCAGTGGAGATCAGAGGGTGTGGGCGCTTGAGGGCGTGGCCAGTGTGCATGTTCCTAAAAATGTCAGGCTACGCTTAGCTGCACACCCAGGCCTGTCGGCATCTCTTGAAGGTCCTTTCTAGCCAGGCTGTTGGGTTAGCTGGGTCTTTGCTGGGCCTGGGATGTGGGCATGAGCTGAGGAACCATTTAGAGTCCAGCTGGCACAATAGTCTCAGGCAGCTTGTTTATTCTGCCACAGCCTTCTGGAACAGAGCAGACTCCTAGTCCCGAGTGTCTCTGGCTCCTGTCCAACACAGTCATGGTAACACAATGCAGTAATTGTCTTTGTAGCAGACTATAATATTTCACATCTCCCTTGTTCTCCCTAGGGCCAGGCAAAGAGGCATGCATACAATGTGCCAAAGATTTCCACCTGCACGAGTGGCGATGTGTCCCTGCTTGCAGCCAGGGATTTTACCCTGAGGCAGTGCCAGGTCTACCTTATAAAGTCTGCACAAGGTACAGTGTCCTCTTGAGATCTTTCCCTTTGAAGTTAGTGTGATGAAATGCACAGGGAGCCATTCTTAATAGCTGACTGGATATATCGGCAATCAGAGTGGGGCTGCTGATAGCGTGTGTAACGGGGAACGAAGATAAAAATCCTGAAAACAACTGGCTGGTTGATGCTGTTTACTAGACCGACTAAAATGGTCAAACAAGCCCTGAGCTTTTGGAAATTCTTCAGCAGAGCTGATTTTTCATATGGGTAACTAGTGAAAAGTGTCAGCGTGGAGCATTCTTAGATAGTAAACTCCTTGGGGATTGTCTGATTGTTCTATTTGTACAGCACCTGGCACAATGGGGTCCTGGTCAATGACTAGGGCTCCCAGGGGATACAATAATACAAATAACAAACGATCATAATAAGTCCTGCCTCAGGACCAGGAGAAAACCAGATTCTAGTCCATTTGCAAACAGTAGTTTCTTGACCTAAGTGGAGACTCTTATTGAATTTCACCTAATTATATGTAAGGAATAAACATTACTATTTAATAGTAGAACCAAATGTTCTAATTTCGCCAGGGAGTATCAAACCCAGTCGGCAGGTTTCATTCCTTTGGGAGGTTCCATCACTACATCTAAATCATGTCTCCTTTAGACAGGAGAAATGTCTGACCTTGCTCCTTTTTTTTCTGTCTCATCACCTTCCACTTTAGAACTTGGACTCTCTGTAGTTGATCCAAGCTGCCTTTCTTCCTCAAAAAATGGAGTAAAAAAAGTGATGCAGAGAAGAGATGTTGCACTTATTTATTCCCTGACAAAAAACTCTGTGAAACTGGAGAGTACATATTAATTTAGAAACCCTGGGGATGTGGCAGTTGTCCCCCGAAACAAGCATTACTGATCATGGCATCTCTACAGGGCAGAGTTAAACTTGCTTAAGAGCCTTAACTGCATTTTGTACTTTAACATGGCTGGGTTTCTTAAGTTTTATCTCTGGATGTCCTGGGCTTGGGGTAATTACAACTTTCTTGGGTGGTTTTTAAACCATTAAACTCCTGATGTGTGTTCTCCAGCATAATGTTTTTTGTCTGTGAATATTAAAATTAGTTTTGTTTTAATCTTTTTGTTAATAAGGTGAAGGAGGAGGGAAATAGCTGGGACCTCTTTTCCCCCCCACCCCCAGGTACCCAAGGCCGTCAGAGTATGGCAACTTATTGATCACTACTGACCAGAAACAAATGTGAAGTGGAGGTGAAAGACTCCCGTGTCCTATCACCAGCCCAGTAAGAAGTTCAGCCCCTCCTGGTTCAGGTTTTCCAAAGAGAAAGGGGCTGGTTCAGTCTAGATGTAAGTGGGTTCAAACCCATTCTCTTCAGTGCCCTGAGGCTGAATTTGCCCTATGGTCTGTTGGGTCTCGACACAAATGGTTGTGGTGCCCAGAGAAAATATCTGTGCGCTTGTCTCCTTGTCAGATGTGATGACAGCTGCTCAGCCTGTGAAGGCTCCAGGGATAACTGCGTCAAGTGTAAGGAAGGTTTCAATCTGCGCATCGGCTCATGCATCACAAATGTAACCTGCATGGACGGTACGTAACGAGAGGGCAAACATGTAATAAAGACCCCAGGCTTATACCCCAATAGCACAGATGTGTCTTAAAGCTTCCCTAAAGGGGCAGCTGGAGATTCCCTGCCATCAGGGATTCCCCAATGGTATAAAGTCATTAGAATCAGCTCTACATCACCCTCTCCCATCTCTGTAAATGCGGCCTGTCAGGGCATGGCCAGCGCCCACTGTGCTCTGGTTATTCAGAGCCATTGAGCGGCCCATGGGACTGTTACAGCTAGCATTAGTTAAAGCATCCCTGTGGTTGCACTAACTTACACTGGCCCAAGGATGCAGGAAGGCTGAAAGGCAACTTAGAGATACATTTGCCTCCCCTGGTCTCCACACACCCTGGTGCAGCTGAAGATTGAGCCTATAGATTGAGTATTTTCTGTACAGGGACCTGGGCCCAAATCCTCAGCCGCATTTAGACTCCATTGATTTCACTGGAAGTTAGGCATCTAAGTATCTTGGTGGATCTGGAGCCTCCCCTTTCTATAGGGCTGCAGGGTTCCTAGGATGCTGTCAGATAATAATAATAAAAAGCTTCCTAGAATTCAAGTGGAACTGGTCTTCGAATCAAATCAGAGAATAGATGAGAGAAATGTATAGGGACATAAGGAAAAATCCTTCAGCTGCACCTTTCCCAATTATCTACATTCCCAAGAATCCCCTGGCTGTAGTCAACAAAATGCTCCTGATTCTTCATTCTCTCCTCACAACAAAAGCAGGGAGAATGTTGGATGCTGTGATTTCATATTTATGGAACATATAATTGACCTACTCAAATTAAATCAAGTTACAGAATTCCTGACCTGAAACAGCACTATGATTTCTCCCATCATGGTATCTACACAATGATTGCAAGAGAAACACAGGTTACTCAGCAAGGCTGATAAGCATCTGCTTATTGCTCAAGTACACACACGTGTTTGAATTTAATTATATTTCATCCTTGGGCTAATTCTCCCACTCATCGCAAAGCGTCTCCATTTCTTCATTACAAACAGGTGGCAATACCCCTAAAAAGTGACTTATTTTCCATTTTCTCTCCTCAAACACTGGAACAAATTGCATTGCCTGTTACCTGTGAGAGGTTGTTTATTTAAAATGTTAATCTGTTTTCTCAGATTCTCCTATTCCTGAACGCAGCCCCTCAGCTTTCAAGACTCTCTGTGAGATTGTGAAATCAAAAAAGCTCTGTGAAATGAAGCTATTTGTACAGTTATGCTGTCAGACATGTCGCATGGCTGGATAAAGTTCAGTATCTGCATCCAGGAATTCCACCACCCTGCAAGTCCAGTTTGCCAAACCTTTAGGACAAAAGTTTATTTTTTCAACTTTGGGAGAGTTTACATGGTGCTGCCTAACATCAGTTTGATAACTTTAATATCTCTGTCAATTTGTTTCTATAGCAACATAATGAATAGCATTAAATCTAGGTAGGATCTTATTCTTGGTAATTAAGGCCCCAAAGATACAAAACAAATGGCAATATTAATACTCTCAAATGCTTCTCATGAATGAGGACTGATGTGTGATCCAGACACCTCATCTTGTTTCTTAGTCAAAATCCTTTTGATTCAACCATTCCAAGTCATAGCAGGAGATCAGGACTCGAAAGCACCGAGGATTTCTGTGTGTCTAAGAAGAAGCTATTAATGTTTAAACACTTTCTGTTCTTCTATGCTAGCTCATGACTGATAAAAATCCATGTTACAAAAAAAAAAGCAGTACACTATTTTCTTTTCTTTACATATGTAACATGATGAACTGTGTAATCTGAACTAAATAATCTGCTCGATAAAAGCTGTAAAGCAAAGTATTCAGGTTACTTGTTGGCTTCTGTTGTTAACTGTTTCTGTCTGGCCATAAATTTGACAATAACTGGAGACTTGAGGATCATATTCAGAGTTAGTGTAAGAGGAACAATCCAGTGCATCTGCTAGCGCCGTCTGAATTTAGCCCATAGTGTCTGTTGGGGCCCTCAACCTGCCAGCTGGTTGCATGCAAGCAGATCCAAGTCCCTGCACAGAGCCCCACTGATTCAGTGGGAGGCTGGCCAGACATAAGGGTCCACCCACATGGCTCAGGAGTATTAGTTACTGAATCCATTTCTCTTCTGAAATAGTGAGTAAGCTGTTGATGAACTCCGTTCTAATCATTGAAACCGGTTAGGTTCTTCCTCTCCTAGCTAAATAAGATAGTTTTCCTGTATTTTTACCCTCCAGCACTTTGCATCAAAGCCTCTTCTATATGACAACACTTTGATGGATGTAACACCTCTAAGAAATCCCGATGCCGATGATCCGGTCAGGAAATGCCTTCCCTATCCAGCTCAGTTCTCTAAAACAAATCAGAATCTCTTCACTCTGTCTCCAAACAGAATGTCATGTGGTGTTTGTATAATTGTTTAAAGTTTCTTTGGCTATGTTGCCCTGAGATTTTTTATAATAACTTATACTGTATTTCTCCATAGATTATTAATTATTATTAATTATTATTATTATTATTATTATGGGAAGTGTGGAATCTTTTATGTGTCTTATTCAGGTGTTTCCCCTTCTCTGGGACCTCTGTTGCCAGACTTTACAAAGATGTTATTTTCATAAGACATATGTAGACGATATTTCTTATGTTGCATGTTCTGATTTTCATTGATAGTTTTAACAAGTTCAACCTTCTGCCAGTGAAATTCACAGTAAAAGCTTTATCAGTTCTTTATGAAGCAGGAAGAATCCGTGTTTTTTTAATTCAAATTATTTTCACCCTGTCTGGGCCTGTCCAATAAAACCTCAGCCAGGTGAACAGGGGATGGCCAAATGTCATTGTTCATAAAACTGAATGGATCAACAACCATGTAAAGGCAAAGCTTCTATGAACTGACCACAAACTTAATAAACTGTTTCCATCCACTAATGAGTGAGACCGTACTCTTTCCAAGACGCCAAGGTCAATGGATTTATCTTGTCATTCAGGCCAGTCAGATCAAGTGTGTGATGTTTCTGTGAAGTCTTTATTATTTTGATGGACATAGCTTGATGGATCAGGGTCAGAAGTCAGTTGTTCAAGATTTTTTGCTGGGGGGTTAACTATGTACTTACTGCTGGAGATGCATTTCTTCTGCAGAGGGGCACACACCCATTCTCATTAACTAGTACCAATGCTTGTACCTTCAGAGGAAGTTTAGATCACGCAAAAATCCAAGGTACTTACTAATGATGATTTGCGCATAGCACTTTTCATCCTGAAGGCTCCCAAGCTGCTTTGCAAACCTGCATACAAACCACACATAGCATGGCAGCTAGCAACACACAGCAACGGGACGGGATTGTCATGGCAGAAAGTGAAGAACATCTTATCACATTTAGGTAGGCAGAACAAAGTTACCCAAGTTGGAATTTGGCCAGGACCTAGAGGAGAAGACTCCTCCGCCTAAGAAAAGTTCTAGGCAATTTTTAATGAGCCCTGGTGCTCAGGAACCTTGCTTTTATGCTGAAAGATGTATGCTCCAGCAGAATGGTGCCCTCTAAGGCCAGGCTGGGACATCGTTTCATCACTTATTCTGAGAGAAGAAAATGTCCACCACTACTTCTCACAGCACCTGGCTGTTCTTTAGTTCCCCATCCAGGCACTAACCCAGATAGCCCTGCTTATTTGGTGAGCTCTGTTGGAATTGCAGCACAAGGCAATGTGGCTGCAGGCTTTGAACTAAATGAAAGTAAAAGCATTATCCTATCACTGCAGCCAGAGTACTAAACCAACATGCCTTGCTGTAACAATCTAACTGCAGAGGATGGGCCGTATATCATTGTGTTGGTGGGACAGTTCAAATAGACTCCCAGGCTCAATATGGCTTTACTGTGGTGGTGTAGATCCAATTTTTGACCTGGCGAAGGCCTGGCTTCTTTGTTTGCAGGTGCAAAGCTTGAGTATTTGCATCTTTGTCAGGTAAGAAAGGGCACAAGTGCTCTGAGTTGTGCCTGCAATTCAACTGTGGGCAGGGCCGCCCAGAGGATTCAGGGGGTCTGGGGTCTTGAATTGCTGCCGAAGACTCGGCACTTCGGTGGCAGGTCCAGGGAAGAAGGACCCCCCGCTGCAGGTCTTTGGGGCACTTTGGCAGTGGGTCCCAGAGCGGAAGGACCCCTGCTGCCGAATTGCCGCCGAAGACCCAGAGATGAAGAAGCTCCTGGGGCCCAGAGTGAAGGACCCCGCTCCAGCGGCCCTGAAAAACTCTTGTGGGGGCCCCTGTGGTGCCAAGGGCCTGGGGCAAATTGCCCCACTTGCCCCCCCCCAGACGGCCCTGACTGTGGGTGCAAATTGGGTAGGTGCTTCCAGATGGAATTCAAGGTTGTGGTTTTAACCTAGCAGGCCCTAAAATGATCAGTTATTTGTGAGATTACTTCTCTCCCCATGATTTACTGCCACAGGTGAGATTAGCAGAGATGTTCGAACTGGATCTCCCTCAATTTATTTTCCTTTGGTGAAATTCAATGACCTTGTGTTTATGCAGAAGGTCAGACAAGACAATTACATGTTTCTAGCTCAGCTCTCAAGGCCTGGAGACAGCAGCTAGTGGCAGAAAGGCCAACATAACCTTAGCAAATACCTGAGCCAGGAAGGTGTTTATGGGGACTGATGTTCAACACAAACTTCCGGTGTTGTGTTTGAACTAAGCAGGAGCGAGCATCAGCACTTGTAACTGGAGGTGGGGAGGGCAGTTATTGAACTGATGGTTCATGTATGTTCACGCTGGGGGAATGGTGTGGAATCTGTTCAGATCCAGCTGTGTCCAAAGGAAACAGCCTTTCTAGCCAGGATGCCGCCAGGCATTTGTACAGAGGAAGTTCTCTCACTCTTCATTACTTTCAAAAAGCGGGTAGAACACGGCGTTAAGCAGCCCAGCACTCTATGGTCTCAGGCACAGCTTTGCCAATGCACCGTGATCCTCACCTGCAGACAGCTCGACTATCCTAGTCCTGGGTCACCCCCCTATTCTGGCAACACACCTTGCCCCTCACCTGATGCTAGTGCACCACCCTGTGGGGCTCCATGAAAAGTCAGTTTGACAAGATACAAATATTTTTGCAACAGAAAACTCCAGGCTTCCAACTGGGGCGACCAGACAACAAGTGTGAAAAATTGGGACAGGGGTGGGGGGAAATAGGAGCCTATATAAGAAAAAGACTCAAAAATCAGGACTGTCCCTATAAAATCAAGACATCTGGTCACCCTATTTCCACCTGACCTCTCCTCAGCCCAGCCAGAGACTCTTGGCTTCATGTAATCCCAGGCAAGCCCACAGGTCTCGGGTGGGGGGTTCCCACGCACGTTTTTTGCATTCTGAAGGCACTTTGCGTACAAGCCACTCAAGGGCGTTACCTTGTCTGGTACCTTCCCACCTCTGTACGGGCCACAGGCTCCACTGTGCTCGGAGCTGCCTAACCCGCCCAGAGGTTTTCACCGAGCGACTCGCGCCGCACGCCCGTCACGTCAAATCACCCCGGGCAGGTTTCCGGCCTTGAGTTCAAGGGAATGGGGGGCGGGGGCTGCCTCCGTTGCTATGGCGTTGGGAGGCGGGGCCCAGAAGCGGGCGCTCGTGGGCTCGGCGCTCGGCCTGTGCCTGCCGGCTCGGGGGCTCGGCGCTCGGCCCGCACGGCCTTGTCCTGCGTGGCGCAGCGCTCTAGGCCCCGCGGGACTCGGGAGCGGAGTGTGAGGCGCGCGGCAGGATGGTGAAGCTCACGGCGGAGCTGATCGAGCAGGCGGCGCAGTACACGAACGCCGTGCGGGACCGGGAGCTGGATCTGCGCGGTGAGGCCTTGCTCGGAGACCGGCCCTGCCCCGGGCAGGGGTGGGGAGAGGTTCGGGCTGGGGAAGGGGGGTCGGGGTGGGTGTGGGGTTCGGGCTGCGGAAGGGGGGTGTGTGTAGGGGGGCAGGGGGCTCGGGCCGGGTGTGGGTGTGGGGAGAGGTTCGGGCTGGGGAAGGGGTGTGTGTGTAGGGGGCCGGGGGGCTCGGGCCGGGTGTGGGGAGGGGTTCGGGCTGGGGAAGGGGGGGTGTGTACGGGGCGGGGGGCTCGGGCCGGGTGTGGGTGTGGGGAGGGGTTCGGGCTGGGGAAGGGGGTGTGTGTAGGGGGGCGGGGGGCTCGGGGGGGGTGTGGGTGTGGGGAGGGGTTCGGGCCGGGTGTGTGTGTGGCAAGGGAGAGGGTTCGCTCGGGGTGTGTGGGGAAGGGCTTGGGCCTGGTGTGTGTGTGTGAGAAGGGGTTCTGCTCAGGGTGTGTGAGGAGAGGTTTGGGGAGGAGTGGGGGGCTTGGGCCGGGGAGTGATCTTATTTGTGCTTTCCAATCTGGGTTTCCTGCGTTTCGTGTTGAACCTGCTGTTTCCACATCACATCTCATCCCCCCTCCCATACTGACTCCATCTTACCCTGGTCTATGTCCCGCCCTCCCCCTCCTCTAGGGTACAAAATCCCCGTTATTGAGAACCTGGGCGCCACCTTGGACCAGTTCGATGCTATCGATTTCTCTGACAATGAGATCCGCAAGTTGGATGGGTTCCCTTTGCTGAAGAGGCTGAAAACATTACTGATGAATAACAACAGGATATGGTATGGGTCTGTGATGCTGCAGCATGGGATAGCTTTGGGGTGGATGTATGGAAGGAGTCCCAGGGTGCGGCCATATTTCAGCATTGGCTTTTCCTTGCAGCACTACAGTGGTGCAGTTTACAAATGGCCAATGGTTGTTTTAATGGAAGAACACGGCATGTTGCAATATGGAGCAGCACTGTAGCCTGCTTCATTTTCAGTGTGCTTTACAGGTGCTGATCCTCATAACTCCTGGGTCAAGTCAATAAGTATTATCCTCATTTTATGGGCAAGAAAACTAAGGCACGGAGTTTGTAATTTGCTCAAAGCCACAGATACTCAGTATCTTTTGTTTACCATTCCTGTGCTCAGGCCAGTGAAAAATGTAAATCATGCTCTGGAAGTTTGGGGCATTGGTAAGTGGGGCACAAAATGGATGTGATCGTAGGTAATTTACAGAATAAAGATCCAAACTATTTTACTTGAAGTGGGGTGAGTGATTCCAAAACTAGGTGAACCCTTGTACAAGTATTACATCTAAGGGTTAAAATGTGTATGCATGTTTTTATTATTAAAATTTATTACCAACCTAAATCAGATTTTGATTATTTTTTTAAATATTAAATTTAGTCGGATCGGTGAAGGACTTGAACAGGCCTTACCCAACCTTCAGGAGATCATTCTTACCAATAATAGCATTGTGGAGCTGGTAAGTTGCTTATTTAAAAAAAAAAAAAATCAAATCAGTTTGAATTATGCACATATACCTCTACCCTGGTAATTATAACGTGACCCGATATAACACAAATTCGGATATAAGGTGGTAAAGCAGTGCTCTGGCAGATCAAAGCAAGTTCGATATAACATGGCTTTCATCTATAACGCAGTAAGATTTTTTTGGCTCCCACGGACAGCGTTATATCAGGATAGAGGTGTATTTGTATATGTTGTTACATGGCTTTGTTGAAAAGTGAATAAAACTGCTTTAATGTATTAATCACAGATTATCTTTTCTCAAGAGGATAATTTTTGACACGCAGTGAAGCATAAGATGTTACTAATAGAAGGCTTTTCTAGGAAAGGTATAACACAGTAACATGTAAATAGAACTATTGACATGCATAGAAGTTAAGTGTGTGCAAGATTGTTTATGGGACTGTGGCCTTCATTAGAATGTACCGTTTGAAGTTGGATATTGTGCTATTTATTACAAAAAGGTCAGATTTTTCTTTAATTTTCCAGTTTAATTAGGCTTATGCCTCTTTTACACTTTTACTATGTAAAATGGGCATGGAACTTTAAAGGAGAATAGGACGCTTTCACAAGGGTCACTTCATTGCTTTGCAATTAAACAGCTCCAGGTCTAAACACAAAGACTGAAAGAAGCAAAATCTTGTGAATTAAAAAAACCTCAAATGCTCATTATGTAAACTTTTTTCATGGCTGTTCAGGAATCGTATGCAATATTTTTTCCTAGTTTTTATGTTAGCATTCACAAGCATGTAATGCAAACAGTTTTATTATATACCCTCTTAAGGCTAAATTTTGTCTTCAACTGTTACACCTGTGCAGCTCCATTAGCATTGCACAGGCATAAATAAGGGCAGATTTTAGTCCTTGGTGTGGGACTAGAGGCAGATTTGAAGTCCTTGATGGCATGGTTAGGCCTTGGCTACACTACAAAGTTTTATTGGCAAAAGTTATGGCACTTTAATTAAAGTCGCTGTTCCATGTTCATGCTATGCTCCTTGTGTCAGCAGAGTGCATCAACACTGCAGCTCTCATCCATACAGAGAGCAGTGCAATGTGGTGGCTGCAGGGTGCTATGGGAAGGGTTTGAAATGCCTCCATGGGGCAGGTACAGCGTCACATTGCAGGTTTCTTCATCCCATTGTTCCATGGGTATCTTAGTAGGTTGTCAGCTGGCTTTTCAACTGACGTGGGAGCGGGGAGAGTGGTGTGTCTGGGGCGGCGAAGACAGCAGGCTGACCGACCTATCCTGAGGCAAGGGGAGGGGAACACCCCCCCTCGGTAGCCCCTGGCTCTGCTCCTCACAGCAATCTCTTCCAAAGAAGCCCACTTTGCCTGTGGTTTTGCGATTCCCTCCAAGTTCTCCCACAGCCTCCTCAGCTGCAGGGGGCAGCATCCTGAGCAGCTCTGTGAGCTGAGGAATGTCAAAGCAGCACTTCAGTCCGTCCAGGCAGGAGAGGTCTGCCTGCCACTGTGTTACTAGTGCAGAACAGAAGCATTCCAAGTTAATGACACAGAGCAGCACAGCGCAGATGGCAGATACTTCCCTGAGCTTTGAAAGGGGAGGAGCGCATGCTGCAGGGCAGCAAAGATCAAAACTGTCATGGCAGGCATTGTGGGATACTGGTGGAAGCCAGTTATGTGGACAAAACAAACAGCAGTGTCTACATTGATGCTTTGTCACTTTAACTTTGTCGCAAAAAGCTTTATGCCTTTCATTGAGGTGGTTTTATTTTGTCAGAAAAGCAGAGTTTTGCTGCCAAAAGTAGCTTTGTAGTGTGTAACCTCCCTTGTTTTTTTGGCAAAAGGCAGTTTTTTGCCGACAAAACTTTGTAGTGTAGACAAAGCCTTATCTGCTTAAGCCAGTGGTTCTCAAAACGTTTTTTAATGGTGACCCCTTTCACATAGCAAGCCTCTGAGTGTGACCTCCTCCCACCCCCACCCCAATAAATTAAAGACACTTTTTAATATATTTAACACTATTATACATGCTGGAGGCAAAGCGGGGTTTAAGGTGGAGGTTGACAGCTTGCAACTCCCCATTTAATAACCTCATAACCCCCCGAGGTGTCCTGACCCTCAGTTTGAGAACCCCGGCTTAAGCCTTATCTCCATTTCCATATCTCTATTTATAGCCTAAGACTAAAGCTTGTTTTACCTCTTCTTTCCCCCCCGCCCCCCTTATTTTGAAGGTATTTTATCCTAATGATATTCAGAACATTTAAGAACAATTGTTTCTTGAATTAAGGTTTATGCACCATGAGTACTTGAGATGTTACGTACTTTGTTTACATTTCTAGAAAAAATATTTACAGGTCATTGTAAAAAATTACACTTTCATTTGGCCAAATTTAAAAAAATAGTTTGAAAAGAACATGATCTTTTATCCTTTTTTATAGTCTGATATCCTTTACAGTAGCCCCATACTACCAACCATTTTTACTTACCCGCTGTTTATGAGAGTGTTTGGATACGCTGAAGGCTAATGATCTTTCATTACAAGCTTTGGACTCCTGTTAAGTTAGAACATAAGAGTGGCCATACTGGGTCAGACCAAAGGTCCATCCAGCCCAGTATCCTGTCTTCCAACAGTGGCCAATGCCAGGGGCTTCAGAGGGAATGATCAGAACAGGTAATCATGAAGCGATCCATCCCCTTTGGCCCAGTGCCATCTTCTGGTAAACAGAGGCATGGGACACCACCCCTGCCCATTCTGGCTAATAGCCATTGATAGACCTATCCTCCATGAATTCATCTAGTTCTTTTTTTTAACCCTATTATAGTCTATTTTAAGATTACTTATTGTGTTCCCATTACTTAGGGTGAACTGGATCCTTTGGCAACGATTAAATCACTGACTTACCTGAGGTACGGAATCTTAATGTGTATGAACAGATCTTTTTCATGTACAGCTATACTTACTTTTAAAAAAATCTTTCATATTATCTTACCCTTACTATTAGCCACTGGCTTAGTTCTTTGTTTTGAAATGGTTGTTTTTTTCCATTGGGCCAGGCATGTGTTTTAAATAATGAATCAGTACACAAAATGCCCATTAGTCTACAAAAAATACATAGTTTTTAATGAGTGAAATTCTTCAGTTGCCACCAAATCTGTCAAAGGAAATAGGAATTAACCATTACGTTTACATTAAGTACTGTGTAAGCATACAGCCCATCTCTATTGTATATTTTACCACCTCAGAATTAGATTGAGATCTATTGTTGCAAAACACTCTAGATTAAATCTAAATCACATGCTGTTCAGGAGAGGGAATTGCATCAAGCCAGGAGTTCAGTAAGAGATCATGAGCCAGAATCTGCGGGGGGGAAATGGAAAAGTTCAGATTTTTGTTTATTCTAGATGTATGATCGACTACAGTTGTTCGTGTTTTCATTTTGAGAAGCATTTGAACTTCTGTGCTAAAATCTTCTATAGTAAAATTCACTAAGCTGGTAAACTAGACTCTAAGAACAAACTTTCACTCTTTCATAGAGATCAGGAGCAGTGTTACTGCATTTATTTAGTGTGCAGTCTTAAAGTTTAGCATTAAACTTCTTTAAAAGAAGCAGTCTCTTGTATTCAGAATTTCTTTAAAATCTTTCTTTACTTCATAGTATTTTAAGGAACCCTGTAACAAATAAGAAGCATTACAGATTGTATGTAATCCACAAAGTCCCACAAATCAGAGTGTTGGATTTCCAGAAAGTGAAACTAAAAGTAAGTGGCATTTTCCCTAGGCTCTGTGTAATTAGGATCTTTGAGTTAGACATTTGTTCTTGTTTTGTTTGATTGTAAATTTAATGGTGTTGCAATTTGTGCCCTCCTCCTGACCCACCAATGTTTGTTAGCTACATTTACATCAATACTGATGTCTAATGAAATACACACTTTGGGGCACCTTTTAGTTCACCAGTTCATTGTTTCAGTAGCTTAATTCAATAGCTTAAACCACCAGTGTTTAAGTACAGTTTGGATCGTCTCTGTCCTTTTTAGTGTTCTGAGTACAGCAGCAGATCTTTAGTGAAAGAAATAGGAAATCCTGACACAAACCTCTACTCGATCTGAGGACGAAAAGGTGGGGAAGAACTTCCTCTGGGAAGTGTTTGAGACTGCCATATTCAGAGTTCAAGCCTTTTAACTTATTGTCAAAGTGCTTCTAAATCTAGTGTCGAGACACCAGTCTTCGCTGATCCAAGAAGTCTTCAGCCTATTTATTTTCAAGGAAAGAAGCTATGCAAAATGCACATGATGTTCCTATTGAAATTAACTTTGTGTGTGTGTGATATCGCTGTAGGAGCGTCAGGAGGCAGAGAAAATGTTCAAGGGCAAACGGGGTGCACAGCTTGCAAAGGATATTGCCAAGAGAACAAAAACGTAAGATAAAGAGAACCAATTTAAACTGGCATTTGCCTTCAGAAACACCACCTGGGTTTCCCAGTGCAGCACCAGAGAGTAAATTGAAATGCCACTTGTTAACAGGATGTCTTAATATCTCTGGTAGTGTGTTGCCAGATATGCTGGCGCCAAACATCATAGTCTTGGATGGTGGTGAATACCATTGCTCAGAAAGGTGACTTCTCATTACAGTCTATGCAGCAAAACTCAACTGTTCAGCAACATCCAAGTTAATGGCTTAAATCCAAAGCATAATCTTCCTAATGCAGAAGGCCTGCTTCTCTTCATGAGCAGATAAAAGGGTGGGAGGTGAGGAAGCTGACCTGCTGGTGTTTCTGAAGGAGGCAGTTCTTCATTGTATCAGTTTGTTAACAAAGATAAGATACTACACTTGATTGAATGCAATACTTCCAAAGTTTTAACTTTTGGAAGTTAGAGAAGCAGATGTCATTCATAGGGATGCTAATAATATGCCTTTATTTTTCTTTCAAGTTTCAATCCAGGTGCTGGCTTACCAACTGACAAAAAGAAAGCTGGGCCCTCCACAGGAGATGTTGAAGCAATTAAGGTAACATTTTTGGGACATGATGTACAGGGAAAAGCGAAGTAGGGAAACTGCCTAGGATCAGAAATGTAGTGATGTTAAGTGCCTTCCTTACTGGTAACTGCTTACTCATAACTTTCCAAAGTAAAAGAGGAAAAGTGTGTTCTGCTCACTTATATACTGTACCTTCTGTGTTTTGGGTTTCTTGTTGCAGAAATCTTTGACATTTTATTGGACTTCCTTCTTTGTGTTCTTTTCTTGATCTTAGTGACATCTTGTTTAGATATGACCACAGAGTAAGCCAACATACTGTAACTCTCTCTAGAGTACAATTTTAGTTGACTGTTCTTGAAGCAGATGTTTTTTACATATTAATTGGAGCAGCTTGTTAACATGTTGAATGAGTATTGATTAGCTTGTTGGTCTTCCCCTTTTAGAATGCCATAGCAAATGCTACAACTTTGGCTGAAGTAGAGAGACTCAAGGGTTTGTTGCAGTCTGGTCAGATACCTGGCAGAGAACGAAAAACAGGTAATTGTACACTTTTTTTTGTTACTTTTCTGTTTTGTCACAGAGTGATTCAGTAATATAAACAGCATGAATCAAAAGCATAACTTTTTAAAACTTTGCCTGGAACTTGATATGATCTCAGTCAGTGGGTTGAGGTGGATGAGTTATGTAGTTGAAGATGGTTAAAAAAGAATTGGTGTCATCAATCAGTCTGATTCTATTTCCAAAAAGTTAAAAGGTTGTAACAAGGGGGTGGATATATCATGCTGCATAAATCAAGAAAGATGAACTTTTAGACACGATGAAAGGATGCAGGAATATTAATCCCTTTTTAATGTAAGACTTGTGATGTATAGTTGAATTTGATTAAAATCATTTGCAAAATTTGATAACCTCAAATACAGAAGCTTCATTTTCTGGGTCAGTTTGCTGACCATAAAGATACCAGGTAATCTGACCATTTTAGACAGTGGAAGACAAGCTGAGGAGTTTCTCTGTGGAAATAAAGCAAGCTGCATATCAGACTAGGCCGTGACAAGCTCAGATGTTACCATGGGTATAACTCAAAACTGTGTCGTAAAATAATTGAATCAATAACTGTAGGTGAATGTGAGAATCTTCAAATCATATACCCTATCTGAAAAGTGGGGATAAAGAGATTACTGTCTGTAAAGTCTTAACAGGTATTAAATAGCTCTGATGTATCCATTTTGTAGGACCCACAGAGGATGTTGAAGAGGAGATGGAAGAAGATATAGTTCCCAATGGATCTTAAATCGTATCTTCAGGTGATCTGAAGAATGTGTAGTATTGTATCATTGTCTCGGAATACATTTCCACATTGACATAGTGTTACGTTAATAACATTACCCTTTTTACAAAATGTATTTTTGTTAGCTGGGGCTTTTTAGAAGTCCTATTGGTGTGTTTGAAATTTCCATTGTAAATTTTATACTGTACATGAAGTCCAATAAAACACCATTTCCTTTCTCTACAGGCGTTATTGTGACAAGTTATTTTCTGTGGGCCTAAAATGGATTTAATATCCTCCTTTTCCTTATGTTTCTTCAAGATGCTTTCTCTTTCCCCAGTTGCCTTTTCTTTAACTAACTCTTGATATTTAGTTACTAGTGAAGTCTTCATATTTGAATAACTGACAGTTTAAATCCTATGAATATAAATATTGACAGTGCTATACACAACTGCGGGGAAAGCAAAAAATGACACATAAATAAAACTGCCCATGGTCTATATTTGGTTAACTAAAATATAATTACCAAAGTTTGAATTTAGTCAGTGGGCTAACCCTTATTTTCTTTTGGAAAAACGAGTCCTTGTGGCACCTTAATACATTTGTCTCCAAGGTGCCACAAGGACTCCTCATTGTTTTTGCTAATACAGACTAACACGGCTACCACTCTGAAATCTAACAGCAGCAAAAGTTATACATCTGTTAACTAGGGCCAAGACTTCAGTTTTGTGTTATCCAAAGATCGCAGTACCAGTAGCCAATTAGGTCATTGGTTCGTTAATTCAGTAGTCATCCTTCTCATCAGCACTCGTGCAACTTGGTACTGTGAAGCTGTCTCCCATCTACGAAATGACCCTAGGAGATCTGTGTAACTTCTATTAGCATAATTGCAGTATGTATAAATCACCCATTGCAAAAACACTGCAATGTTAGAGCTCCTAAACCTCTTGCACCACAATGCCTTTTCAGTCACCATGCCTGAAGCATGCCTTTAAAAGGTTCGAGTCAGCTAGCCTCCTAAATATGCTGAGTGATCTGGCACGCTTATTCAGCAACACTCATGGTTGCAGTCTCTTCCCATTGCAAGCCAAACTAATGAAGCAGTAGGCTGCCTGCCTGCCTGGGTGTAATGAACTAATGCCATCAAAAAGGAAAAACAGGACAGATATGCCTTGGAGCAGCCCTGATTAGGGGCAGGGGTTGGGGGTCTAGGTAAGAGTGAGCATGTACCAGTGTTGCATAAAATTGTTAAAACACTGATCTGCTATTGGGAGCTCTGTTGAAGGACAAGCAGTAGTGAGTCCTAAAATGACATGCAGCTGTACAGAGGAGCATCTGGGGAGTGGACCCAGGAAGCTAGGATGAATGTAGGCAGAGAGTATCTAGAAGCTGCAACTGGGGAACCTATCTGGGAAATGAACAGCAGTCAGCTGTCTGAGAAGACTGGCATCCTGCAGCCAACAAAAGAGCTAAGAGATGAAGAGTAGGGAGACTTGTTCTTAAAATCTGATGCTAGTGCAAAGGAGGCTTGAAGCGGGGGCTAGGTGTAACCAGTGCCAAATCATGGCTGTTTCAGGCAGCAGCAGGGGTGTAAAAGACAAGGGCTGGCAGCTTATCTAGCAGGGGATGCACTGGCAAATGTGGAGAGAGGAATAAATGCCGGGTTCTTCCAGGCCAGTCACAGGCTGCAGGCAGGGAGCTTTCACAGCCATTAGACACAGGGGTGCAGGATCTCAAGGCCAGGACTTGGTCATGTCCAAAGACAGGCTCGTGGGGGCAGCTGTACCCATCACTCATTCCCGGGGGCGGGGTCAGGGAACCTGAGTAGTGATAGACCCGGGCTCCTCAGACTGAGCACCTCTTCCCTCTGATTGGTCTAGGGATACCCTCGCTCCGCTTCTTGGTATCTTATCATTGGGCTGAGCGTCTGACACCGCTGCTGATTGGTTTAAGTTTTGATGTCCTCCCCCTCATTGCTTGATTGGCCGCAGCTCCGATTCCTCTTCTTTTGATTGGTCTCTGCCTCGTCTCTTGACTGACGCCCGCCCCCTGATGGTTCGCGATTGGCCGTCGTCACCATCAGCGCTGTTTTCTGATTGGGGGAGCCTCCCCAGGCCCTGGCTACGTGTCGCCGAGCTCGGGGACGGGTGCCGGTGGGCGGTGCCTGCTCCCGGATGTGGCGATCCGCCGGGCTGGCGCAGCGAACCCGGCTCGCTGCGAGGGGAGGCCGCGTCCGCCGGGATGGAGCTGGGCGGGGAGGCGCCGGCTCTCGGCAGGCCCCCGCTGGAGCAGGAGGCGGTCCAGGCCCTGCAGCAGTCGGGTGCGGGGCCGGGAGCGGGGCCGGGCTCTGGGGGTAACGCGCCCCGAGGGGGCCGGGTCGGGGGGGGATAGGCGCTGGGCCTAGCGCCGACCCTGGGAGCAGCCCGGCCCGGGGGGGCGAGAGGTGACAGGCCCCCTAGGAGTGTGTGGGGATGAGCCCCGGGGCCCCCGTCCCCGCCAGCAAGTGGGACTCCAGCCCCGGCCTTGGCACCTCTGGCTCGACGCGTCCGTCTCCTCTCTCCCCAGTGGGCTCGCTGCTGGCCAGCTACGGCTGGTACCTCCTCTTCGCCTGCGTCGCCGTCTGCCTCCTCGCTCAGAAGCTGGCTGAAAAGATGAGAGCCCCGAGGAGGAGCCGACCCCATGCAGCTGGGGGGCCGCTTGGTTTGTACATCTCCCTTGGCTCCGGGGTGGCGCGGTCGCTTGCCCTGGGCGCCTTCCGCTGTTGAGATCCTTTACGGTGGGTCCTCGGGTGTCATAGCTCGGAGGGCTGCCCAAAGTCACGGTTTTTGGTGGACTCTCAGACATGCGCAGAGCTTCATTAAACACCAAATATGTGGCAGCCTTCCTGCCCTAAGGATCTTATGAACTCACACGGATGTGATCCCCAGGGCAACTTTTCCGGCCCCAAAGGTGCAGAGCCCTCCTTGGCCAGGAGGTCAGAGGAGGGGAGGCTTAGTGAAAGATCTGGCTTTGAAGACTGGAGAGGCTTTGCCAAAGATGGAGGGTGGCCTGAAAGGAGAAGGGAGAAATAAAGGAAGCAGTGAGGAGAGGTGCTGCAGGATAGCATAGAATCTGGGGATACTGGGTCTTGACTATGATCTTGAAAGTGACGCGTTCTGTATAGTGACATATATGATACTGTGGTGCCCAAATACTTCAGAGTTCATCACCATGGAAGTTGAGCACCTTATAGAATTGCCAGAGAAACTACAAGATGCTTGATATGCTTTGCAAACCCTCCTGATTAGTATTTGCCAGTCACTTCATTCTTCATATTATCCCTTAGCACCACCCACTTCGTAAGTCATATGTGTGCATAGTTGCCTACTGTGTATGCAATCTTCTCTCTTGAGTCGTGGCTCTAGGTTGTAAATTGTATGCTGTCCAGGCTTTGTTTCAGTTGGATTCCGGCTGCTGTAAAGGATGAGGTACACTTGTGGTGCTCAGTAAAGAATAATTGCCCAGTACTGACTCAGGCTGGCACACTGGCACCATGGAGCCTATTAAACCACCTATTGCCTTCTCGTTGCATGCTGGCTTTCTTTCATGGGGTAACTGGATGTCGCTGTGCAATGAAACTATACAAGAATCTTTTTTTCTAAAAAATTGTATTCCATTGTTGCAGGCTGCAATGAAAGTACTAAGTCACAGGAAAAAAATTGACATGCAAAAAATCCAGTATTTTACACAACTAATGCTGAAACTTCTCTATCCAAACAATTGTTTATTCATGATTTAATACATATTAATATACAACTCATGCATAGAAAATGTTAATACTGGGACGTTTTATAAGTAGAAAATGCTGAGTAAAATATCTGAAGGGTTTTTTTGGGGTGTGTGTGTGGTTGGGGGGTTGTTTTTTGTTTTTTTACAAAAGGCAGCAGGGAGAGAGGTGGATACAATAGGTGACTTGTCTCATGCTGTCTGCTTTCTCCTTGGAGAGGAGCGTGTCTAATATCTTCATAAATCATGTCTGTTGCTAGAGCGTGTTGGATCTTCCACTTTATTGTTATGATGAGACAAGCAGGAGCAATTGGAGAAGGAATGGGAGGCAATCTGGACTGGTTTGTTAATGATTCCTGATAGAAAAAGTTCTGTATGTAAATAAAAGTGTTTTCTCTGCAAGAGTATGGGTAATTCTTACCAACCAATCTCAAACACTAGAATGGCAACTTTAAATTGTCAATGGGTCGGTTAACTTTAATGGATTAATGATCATTCCAAAAATTCTAAATGTGATCAGCAGTTGGATCAGTATATAAGTTATTGGAAAAGATTAGTTAGAAAGTGAGCTTCAGCTACAGTTTCTTCCAGAGCCGCTATAAAGCTGTATGGTTACACTTTTATATCAAGATTCTTTGAAGATGATTGTTTTGCCAACTTTTTTCCGTGATCTTATAGAACCTGATGTGGTGGTGAGACGGCAGGAAGCTCTGGCAGCAGCTCGCTTCAGGATGCAAGAGCAGTTGAATGAACAAGCTGAAAAATTCAAAGAAAAGCAAAGACAGGTAATGGGAGGGCCAGGAGGATATTTATTTAGTTTCTTAATTTGCAGTCCATTATTTATTTTTATTTTGTTTTGTTTTATTTTTTTGAAACAGAGTAGGTTTATACCTGACCAAATTGTAGAAGATCTGTGAACTCCTGGATTTCTTCCATATTCTGTTTGGAAAATTACCCACGGTTTAAGGGTCAAATGGCGAAGACTGACGATGTATTCCATTTCTATTACTTCAAAGACTTTTGGCATAAGGAGAACAGTTGTCTTAAGCCCAAATGCCAAAGTGCTTGGTTGAGTTGAAGCTTTGATGATCTTGATCAGTCAAAATGAACAGATCTTGCTAATATGCAGGAAATTAATTCATGCTGGACTATTTGTTCTACTCTTTCCTGAAGTAACTGACCTAGTTAACACTTTTTTCTCCTAAAATAGTACAATAAGAGAGAACTCTCTGTAGGCCCGATTCTTTAAAAAGTCAGGCTTGGCGGCAGTGACTGTGATTTGCATACATAAAAAAAGGGTTTGCACGCACAAAAAATGCTTACACTGGCTATATTAGCATGCCAGTTAACCACACAATTGCACGTGGAATTTGTATGTTCAATAGCAAGCTTAATTCTTCAGGAAATTGAGTGCCAGTGCAACTCCATGAGATCTTAAAAAGCTGTAGAGTACAACTTGTACTAATGAGGAATGCCACAGAAGATAATAATCAGAACAGCAGTAAAGAACCTCACTAATCCTAGTTCACTTTATTTTCTGACTGCAGTCAGCAGAGCTGGTAATATCTCTTTGTAAGTAATCTTTAAGGGTCCAAGTCCCTGTCAGTGCAGTTTGATATTTGAAGAAATCCTGGTAGCCAAAGTCTAATGGAAAACTGTGTTCAGGAATAGCCATCTTTTAGGAAATCTAATCCAATGCATTTAGACTGAGAGAGCCTTGCTTTCTTTGATTCTGGGCAAACTGATATACTTCTTTTCTTCTCCCTTCCTTAACAATGAAGAAGTCTAATGTGTTAACAATTATCCTGTACTGCCTAGTAGATTAATTACTTTAAGAAAGATTCTGGTGGCATTTTCATATGCTGATAATTCTGTCTATTCATGTGAAAATATGCTTTATTCTGCTTTTCAACGCTTAATTTGAACAATACGTTTTCTTCCACCAAAAGCCTCTATGATATTTTAAATACCTTCATATCCATGATTTGTAAAGATTTGCTTTCAAGAAGACCTCTTTTTTTTTTTTTGTATATTTTAAAATCTAGTTAGCTCTTTACTTAGCATTTCATTTTATTCTTTCAAATTGTTTTAGCACATGGAAAAGAGGTGCTGCTATGATTTAAAGTTATATTCTTTCCCATCCCTGTGCAGTGTGGTTGGAAAGACTTGGCTATTACTACTTTTGCTAAGGCAAGGAAAAGTAGGAATTGTTTCAGTGTTTGGTTTGATTTTTTTTTTTTCTATGCTAAAATGGCAGCACTTCAGCTATTGGCTTTTTGGGGATTGTTCCAGTTAATTATACAGTCAAACAGTGTTACCAATTCTTCTCCCCCTCTGGCCCCCCCAGCTTGAAGAAGAGAAGAGAAGGCAAAAGGTAGCCATGTGGGAAAGCATGCAAGAAGGAAAAAGCTATAAAGGAAATCTGAAACGGAACCAGGTAACTTTTACTCCTTAAACGTCACATGTTGCAGCAAATATCTTTAGTTAGATAACTAGCTGAAAACGACGAGTTGACAAGCTCTAAATAATTTTCATTTGTCTGAACAGCAAGAAATAGAATCCGCTGCTTCTGCCTCGTCAACAGTCCCGAAGCCTAAACCTAACAAAAAGCCTTTGCGAGGAGGTAGTAAGTATGAAACCTGGGTGTCTGTCAGTTATGGAAAATGAAATATTTATTCGGCTATCTAGACGGTTATTTTATACATGGGTGATTTTGTCTCTTTTTTTGTTGAGACAGAGGGTAAGCTCTGATTCTTGATACAGAACATATCTGGTTAGAGGAGTCTCCTGTTTAAGCACTGTAGTCAATACAAAGTCAGTTGAACTTTTGTAGCCACATTCTGAACTTTATGGGGAAAAATCTCTGGGCCTTTCGTATGTTTCTGTGTGGAGAAACCTGACAGAGTTACAGCCCCTTGAGAAAACTTTTTTAGCATGACTGTCTCCTGATCTCAGCAAATATAGATTCTTATTAACATTTTTTTTTGGGTAACTTCTTTTGGTCAGGGTTAATAAAAGGAGCCACAGCCTGCCTTCTGGTCTTTCTGTGTGTGTCTCCTAGCACTATTTTTTTATATGCACTGGACCCTCGCTAGAACATGCGTCTATATAGAGCAATTCACGTATAATGCGGTCACAGCCATTGATCCCAAATTTAATTATTTTAATTGCAATTCATTTTCACGTGGTGCCCGCTATAACGTGGTCCCGTGCATGAATCCCAAATCCTGTGTTCTAGCGAGGGTCTGGTGTACTTCTCTTCTGT
The DNA here is from genome assembly GCF_007399415.2 of Gopherus evgoodei. Classification (NCBI taxonomy): domain Eukaryota; kingdom Metazoa; phylum Chordata; order Testudines; family Testudinidae; genus Gopherus; species Gopherus evgoodei. Next base: position 7,976,889 of record NC_044331.1, read on the forward strand.
GTTTTTGTTTTTTTATTTTATGCAAATGTAAGTGTAATTTTAGTTTAATACAGCATTTCATTTGCCTGATTGATCAGATGCCACAGTGATTGAGCCATGATATCACTACTATATATAAAAGCCGCACAGCCAGTCTTCCCCCCCCCCCCCCGCGTATGCACCTACTTTCCCTAATAATAATAGCCTAATTTGGGACCAAGATGCTAATTGATATTGCCATTAATGATTGTCCAGATGATTCTACCAATGAATGTACAAAGCAGAAGAAACACACCTTGAGAGTACAGCAGTGAATAAGTTACAGTAGCCGCACAAAGAACTTTGTCACAACTTTAATATGTTTAGTCAATAGTTAATTTTACTATTGAGTTGAAAATCCTACTTGAATGAGAGATTGACTGCCATCAATGCCAGACACGTTGTATGTTGCTTATCATCAGCATACTCTAGCAGTCTGTTACTGTGGAATGCCTGGCATTAAAACTGTCCTGAACAGGAAATGAGAGAATAAGAGAGAATGGGCTGCAGCTAAGCTAAGAAATTTCATAACATAAGTTGGTTCCTTCAGTCATTTCCCTATTGCCACCTGTCCTAGCTTCATCCCAGGCAAAATCCCTCCTTAAATGACAGATTATGGATTTAGATGGCTATATGCTGCGCATGAGGTAAATGAGGGTCAGCTGAAGAATCCTGCAAGCTGTTCTAGATGCTGAATAAAATTCTGCAAACAGAACTTTATCTTGTTCACTGGACAGCTAAACTTCTGTAATGATGGGGAAACTAGTGGAGGTTTGAACAGAATAGGTTGATATTGAAAACTGCTCAGTCAGTATAGCAGAGAGGAGTAATCTGTCTGCTGATCATGTATGGACAAAATAATTAGACAAGAGAAATTTGCAAGCCTGTATCTTTTCCAAGCGTACCCTTGTAAAAGGTAACGGAATCTGGTATTTAACATCTTAGGAGAGCCAACTGAAACTCAGTATCTATGTCCTGTTTATCTTATGAAACGGGGAAAGTAAATATAAAAACAATTGTGGAACCCATAGGGATGAGAGGCATGCGTTTCTCTAACACCAGGAGCAATGCCACTTCTTTGCTTCTGTCAGAAGTTTACTTTACTTTAAAGAGGTTACAGAGTTTAACCTTGTCATGGTACAATTCCCCATTCTGAACCTTAGCGTCCAAAAGATGGGGTACCAGCATGAATTCCTCTAAGCTCAATTACCAGCTTAGTACCCGTAGCGCTGCCACCAGCCAGGAATTCCAGTGCCTGGTACACTCTGGTCCCCCCAAAACCTTGCCCGGGGACCCCCGAGACCCAGACCCTCTGGATCTTAACACAAGGAAAGTAAACCCTTTCCCTCACCGTTGCCTCTCCCAAGCTTCCCCTCCCTGGGTTACCCTGGAAGATCACTGTGATTCAAACTCCTTGAATCTTAAAACAGAGAGGAAAATTCACCTTCCCCCCCCTCCTTCTCTCTCCCCTTCCCAGACTCTCCCTGAGAGAGAGAGTAATCCTAACACAGAGAGAAATTTAATCTTTCTCTCCCCCTTCTCTCCTTTTTCCCCACCAATTCCCTGATGAATCCAGACCCAGTCCCCTGGGGTCTCATCAGAATTAAAAAAAAATCAAGTTCTTAAACAAGAAAAGCTTTTAATTAAAGAGGGAAAAAGAGTAAAAATTCTTTGTAAATTTAAGATGGAATATGTTACAGGGTCCTTCAGCTATAGACACTGGGAATACCCTCCCAGCCTAAGTATACAAGTACAAATTAAAATCCTTTGAGCAAAATACAAATTTGAACTCCTTCCAGCCAAATACACATTTGCAAATAAAGAAAACAAACATAAGCCTAACTCGCCTTATCTACCTAGTACTTACTATTCTGGACAATCTGATAAGAGACTGTATCAGAGAGATTGGAGAGAAACCTGGTTGCGTGTCTGGTCACTCTCAGAACCCAGAGAGAACAACAACCAAACACTAACAACACACACACAAACTTCCCTCCCTCAAGATTTGAAAATATCCTGTCCCCTGATTGGTCCTCTGGTCAGGTGACAGTCAGGCTCACTGAACTTGTTAACCCTTTACAGTCAAAAGAGACATGAAGTACTCCTGTTCTATTAACCCTTAACTATCTGTTTATGACAAATCTCGTGGCAAAAAAAATGAAGCTTAATGCTCTGCAATAATGAAGGAGCAGTGCTACGTCTGTGATGCAGACTTTGTTATGTATAGTGTTATCATTGCAAACTACACATCTCACTTGTGCATTTTGGAAGCCCTGTGAGTCTTCTGTCACTTAATTTCCCTGCTGGAGTGGGCCAGATTTGTGAAATATGAGTGCTGTATTGTGATATGTAACCTCTTAACATTGCCAAACTTCAGTTATTGATGACATGGACTGTTGGATTGTGTTACAAAGTAAATCCCCTCTTAGACTGGAGTTCACCTCTAACTCTCAATTGTCCATGATTTTACTATCCCTGCTCTGTCATTGCAGGTTATAATCCTTTGTCTGGAGAAGGCGGTGGAACCTGTGCTTGGAGACCAGGTCGCAGAGGCGGTCCATCTTCCAGTGGATGAGGCTAACCTTACTGGTGTCTAACGACACTAGCAGGTCTAATCTGACCCACTATTCAACTGCCTGCAGCTTGCATGTCACAGTGACTCTTCGGGGGCTTGGTTTAGTACAGGTGTAGACTTAGAAACAAATGTACATGATGCACAGATTGTAATGTGACAGCTAGAAGCCCTGACACACTATCACACACAAGAAAATGGTTTATCCTTTTTTAACAGACTGAAGATTATACGGGGAGCAGAATGTCAATCAACAGTTGTCTTTCATTTTATCTAGAGAAACATGGTCTGTGGCTAAAGCACGTGATTCAGTCATGAAGTCTGGCTTCTCTGCGTGGCTGTTCAGCAGACTGCCTTTGTGACTCGAGGCAAGTTCCTTAATGGTCTGTGCCTCAGTTTACCCCTCTGTAAAAAAGGGATGTAGACTTTCCTCATGGGGGGTGCTGTGGGACTTAATTCATTAATGTCATAAAGTGCTTTGAGATCTTTGGCCAGGAAGTGCTATAAGAGACCAAAGTGCTATCACTAGTATGGGTAAATCTTAATTTTACAAAACTCTCAGTGGGCACCTACATCTCCAGTGGAACTGGAGATTCAAAAAGCCTGGGTGAGATACAATAACCTACCATTGGAGTGGGGAGCACAAAGGCATGTGGGTGACAGAGACCTGGAAGGATAGCACTTACCTGTATGATATTTCCATGCCTGGGGGCGCTTCAAAAAGTCTGACTTCATGTTCCTGCTGATTACTAAGTGCTGAATCTTTCAGTGGGTGACTTGGAGCATAGCTCTAAGGGCTCAGATGTCATGGGTTTAGTACCAAATTCCAATGATCATAGATGAGTCTCTGTGACAAGCTGCATTGAATGATGTTGTCCTTATAAATGGTAAACAAACCAGTGAGGATCACTGATATTTGACAGTAGATGGGGGGTTCTTGCGAGATCTTTTTTATTTCAACTATTTTTATTAAAACAAAACACTGTAAATATTGAATATCATTGGAACTAAATTGTAAACTTAATATTTGCAACACTCTGGTTTTTACAGCATCTGTTTACATAGGAGGTACCTGTTCTAGTTCAATAAATGTGTCTAAAGCAAGATGCTTCCTGAATTGTGTGGTTACATTTTTTGACTACTAATTCAGCATTAATGCTTGGCCTGACATTTTGGTGATGCCTCTCATTGATTTATTTTTTTTATCCTTTCAATTTTCACTGGGGGCTCTTTCAATGCCAAATGTCCGTTTTCTAATAAATAAATAAATCGCCTTCAGGCTGAGACCAGGCCATCAGGCTAAAAGCTTTGGAAAGTTCCAAATGATGGAAAATGGGATAAAACAGATCCTCAGCAATTGAATTTTGTCCAGCCGTTACAGTTTGAGACCTTCTGCTGAAAAACATATGGTAAGGGCCTTGTGCTTTCAGATGGTTGGAGAAGGTCAGTAGCTCTTTCCAGGCTGTAGTCAATGATCTCTGGCTTTTTGGGGTGGTGGAAATATCTCGGGCTGGTTAACTTGAAAACTAAAAGCTCTTCAAACAGAAGAATAATAATTTATTACTTCTGTCGCTCTGATCCTGCAGTGGGATCGATTCACAGTGATCCCTAATGACATCAGTGGGAACCTGCATGAGTCTAGTAGGTCCCAAGGGAGGATCAGGTCCTTCATCTGGAGGCCACTAGAGTAATTTATTTTACCATCTCTCCACCAGAGGCACTGCAGAAATCTTCCAACATGGGCTGATGGCCTAGCTGTCTTTCATGGTGAATAGCTCAGCTGGCTACAGAAGCCTGTTCTGTACCCTGCTGTCGGTCTGTGCTGTGTGCTGGTTATGGAACATTTGTGCTGAAAAGCGTCTACAGTTTGCAAATGAGTTTAACTTCAGCCTGTGTAAATTCTACGTGCTCTAAACAGTAAGTGAATAAAGAGCACAGGCTCTTCAGCCTTTTTTTGGTATATATTCAGTCGTGTGGGTGGACATAGTGTTGATCCAAAGGCAGCTGATTTAGAAGTGTCCCACCCTCTTCAGTACTTTCAGAGAATTGGGTGGCTTTGGCTAGTCCTTCTTTGTGTTTCTTGCAAGAGAAAGTGTGAGAAGTTCCTATCAAAGGCATATGGCAAGTGTCCACACTTCTCTGATCTCTCTATTTTGAGTTAGTACAGTGCCCTATTTCACTAAACTAGCTTAAGACCCCTTGCAGAATTGTGCTTCTAAACACACACTTGGAGACCCTTCACGGCTATTTCTTCTTATTAATTTGTATGGAAATTCCGTTTGATGAGTTCACAAATCTTTATAGTGATTACCCTCTATATCTTATGTTCCCACCTTTCAACCACAGACCATAAGTGCAATATTCCAGCAATGTGTCATTTAATCTTGTGAGCTTTAAAGTCCCTAGTCAGGAACTGAAAGAGTAAAGGATCTCCCAGTGTTAATCTGCTCCCATTACATACGTCATTTTGATTTTGGCTTGTAAAGGATGTATCTAGATGCATACAGACTGTGCAATGAGAAGGCTGTTAATATACTACCACAACCATCTTTTCGTTTCCTGGCCTGTGTGTGCTTGGATTCATACTGTCAAACATCCCTTAGTATGTGTGTGATATGTACTGTAGTGTGAGGCATTTCACTTCTTGGGGTTTTTCATTTTGGAATAAAGCAAAGGAAAATGGGAGGCCAGGAAAAACTCCATTAGTAGTTTTTGAAGATCACGCATCACAGGAGTGAATGGGGTGGCAGGGCTGCCTTCAGACCCCTGTGATTGAGCATGAGGGAGTTTTCCCTAAGGCTGGGTTTACTGGGCAGCACCATGTGTTCACACTGGCTTGCTATCTTCACCATAGAAAGCGACGTTTAATTTTGAATGAAAAGTGCAAAATGCCCCTGATTACAAAGATTCTAAAGAGGCAGAATCAAAGATAGGTGGGGGAGTAGGGAGGCTTCCTTTGCACTCACCTTGTTCCCAGACTCCTGATTTTTTTTTTTGTTTAAAGGTAGCTTTTTTCCCCTTAAAAGATCTTTACTGTGTTAAATGGATCTTTATTAACTGCCTCTCTGTGTCAGGACCCCGTTCGGGCCAGACAGTGGGAATGTGCGTTTCACTTAGCTCTCCCTGATCATTGGAGCTTGGCAAATGATTGCGTTTGGGATTGGGCAAAGAAGATTTGCTTCCATGTCTCCTCCCTTCCAGCCAAGTGCCTTAATTGCCAAGCTAAAGGCGAGCTCACTCAGGCACAGTGAATATTTATGTATTTATACAAAATGGAACAGCTTCAACGGGAGTGACTGAGAGTAGCCCACCCTAGAATACCCCTGAGCCCAGTGGTTAGGATGCTCACAGGAAAGCTGAGTTCAAGTCCCCGCTCCAGAGTGGGGATTCAACCCTGCTTTTCCTACATCCCAGCAAATGCCCTCACCATTGGTTAGAAGGGGGAAAGTACCCTCTCGCGCTCTCTTTTCTGAAGCTGGCCTTGGAAAAACTTTTGCCCAGTCAAAACTAATTGGGTCAAATTCACAAGTAGTTTTCAGGGGTGACCAGAACTAGTCTTTTCTGACAAACTATAAATGTTTTGCCCAGCCCCACTAGTAATGTCAATTTTTGTTCCTTCCTTAGCAACTTAAGAGATGCCCACCGAGCATGGAGTGAGTTTATTTAGTTGCTGGTAACTTTAAAAAACAAAAAAAACCACCTTAATCCTCAGGTCTGTGAAACGTGCCAAATTTGAGTCCTCTTGAATCAGCCATTTTTTAGTTAATAGTGAGCAAATTAAAAATCCTACTCCCACCCTCCTGCTTTATATTTGTTTTTGGCTTGCAATTACTCAAACAGCTGGAAGCTTTTTCCCTCAGACATCTAAAAAGCAGATTAATTCTGGACTGAAAGCAAATATGGAAAGTTTTAGCCCAGAGGGAGAATTATCCAGAACTACAAGTGAGTGAAAATGGGGTTATAACATAGCTGTGGAGTGCCAAGCTCCTCTTTAAGACCATGTCAAAATTTCAGCAAACTGCAGTGATGCAGGATCAGTCCCTAAACTCATTGGCTTCAGCAACCACACCAGTGTTCTCTGGCTTAAAAGCTTATTGCTTAATGACTTGTGATTGCATTGTTGTGCATTTACTGGAGCGATTTCTCTGGCAGAGATTATACTGTAAAACATTAAAACTGACACTTATTTTGCTAAAACAATACAGAGTTTCTAGTTAACAGAATACTGTTTAAACCTCCAAGTATAAGACACCCTTGGGGTAGAATTTCAAAGGCATAAAGGAGTTAAGTTTGTGCCTTTTGAAAATCTCTTTCCAAGGTGTTAGTTGCCTTAGAAATATAGCTAGACTTGAAAGATAGCAGTTTTGACTAAACTTTCATTGGGAAGGTTTCTCAGGCCCAGGATGGAATCCCAAGTTTGGGAAACACTGGTTTAGAATAGGCCCTGCTCAATTCACTTCCAGTGGGGACCTAGAGGTGGATTTAAACCTCTGGTTCCTAACCTCTTCCTGCAAGCACCTGCCATGATGACTTGACAGGTAGGCAGCCCCTATTCTGACTCCTTTCACCATGCCCCGGTCCATCCATGCTCTCTCCTCCTGTGCATTTTTCACTTCTGCCTCTGTTTTCCCTCCCTGTTTGTTGTCTTGTGGTGGCTGCTAACTGAAGGGCCCACTGCATGGATTGAGGCCTTCGAGAGGCCGAGCCACTGTCCTCTGTAGCTGAGCTGAGCTCTATGAGAGCCAAAAGAAGCCTGGGCAGCAGCCAAAAGGGCTCTCTGAGGTTATGTTGACCATGGAAATGTTTTACTGTCTTGTGATGTTCTGAAGCTTTGTTTCTGAGACAGCAAATCCTTCTGAGATAGACTGATGCCTGCCCCAGGGGTAAGTCTAAAAGAAAGGATTAAAAGGTACAGTTTGCTATCAGCTGCCTCATGCTCAGTCTGCTTCGCCTCCATTGCTTCCCCTCCTTTCACTTCAGCCCCCTCTCTTTAGTGATCTTACTCATCACCATTCCCTCGAGGACACGGTGCATAGCAGATTCCGATTGGCTGCTGACATTTTATGGCAAAAACGAAAGGGTTAGTTTTGTGGGGTGAGAAATGTTTTGAGGGCAAATTCTGAGAATTTTCTCTCTTCCTTTTTAAAAGGGAATGGAGGTAAAATCAGGAACTTGATCTTTGAGAGGTTATGTTGTAAATGTGCTTCCTGTTTTTAGTGATCTGCTGTACAGATGAAAACTAGAGGATGGTGTCAGTGGGAAACGCTACTACTACTAAAAAAAAAAACCAGTAATAATAACAAAACCTTCATTAAAAGCTGTGACCTGACCATCTTTCTGCTATAAATATCTTCTCCCAGCACAGCAGTAATGACGTTTGTGTTTAACCAGACGTGCAAACACTGTTTGTCCTACTGCATAGGTATAAGACACCCCAGGCGCTGTGTCCCCAGCTGTCACTTCTAAAATATAAATTTTCCAGGCACTTCCAAAAGTTAAACGAGTCTCTTTTGAAAGAAGGGTAGTCAAATGCATGAAACAAAGTTTCCTTTTGTGAAGCAAGGTCTGAACTGTTGTGATCAGATGCAGCAGCCGTCTCTTTTCCTGCAGGAAGCCCATGGAGCGTATTGCTGCATTACTATGTCAGACCATAGGAGGGCAGCGTTGTTCCAGGTTTTTGGAGAGTAACAGCACAGTCGCTAATCAAACGGGCTGATAGGCTGACAAATATGCCACAGGCCTAACATCTTGTCATCCCTGTGATTGAAACGAGAGGAGATGCTGGGTTTGGTCAGTGTCAGGACCGGGGAAAGCTGAAGGGAAGAGCAGAGAGTGTAGGAAGTCTGGAGGGAGCAGCAGGGTTTCTGCATCACCCAGGAAAACACAGCAATGCTGGAAATATTGTGACGCAGACAAGTATTACTAGCTGCCGAACTAGATTTTCTAACACGACTCTGTTATCTTGAATATGTGACGCGTGCTCGTTTGCAAGTGTTTGAAGAGTTTTAAAGAATTGGTTTGAACGCTGGTTACCAAAGAACTGTAACAATTAGGTTCCTAGAGCAGTTAAAACCTACTCTATTTCTTTAACACCATCATTTAAAAAATAGTAAAGAATTTATAATGCACTATTACATTATTTATGTATTTATAATATGCTCATCATAGGGTTTTCCACAGGATAAGCAAAGAGAGCAAAATTACCAGCAAATAATGTGTACCAAATAAGTTACACTTTCCCTGTGGCCGTCACATAAACTCCACTTATCCCAAAAGAATGACATCTCTCTGCTTTATCCATGTACATAAAATATATACAAAGCCTCATTATCATTCAGGATAATGTTGACCTGCAGCTTGACAACTAGACGTGGATCTAAATTGTGTGTTTGGTCCTAACAAGTGCTCAATTTTCTACCTGTGTGTGTGAAAAGATTTGGCATTTTGTCTAGTAGTGTGTAACTAATATTCTCACACATCAGCCTCTTCTCCTAGTTATGTGAGTGACATGGAATAAACAATGTGAATTTTGAATCTGAATCCTCCCTGTTCTGTTAGATGCCATTCCTGTCTATTCTGGGCCACTCGGCATGTCCTCTCTGTTGTGAATTCCAGGGCTTCAGTTCCACTGGGGGCTTTGGTGATGTCATAAACCGTGAGGGTAAAGCTCACCTCTGTGGAGCCCGGCAATGGAATTACTGCCTTTTAATTCAAAAAAAGGTGCTTGCTTTGTTTTCTTGTGTATACAGCGATCCCCCCACAATAAAATCTAGCCAAGAATGCCCTATCTCAGTGATTCTGACCCTTCCCAGACTACTGTACCCCTTTCAGGAGTCTGATTTGTCTCACATACCCCAAGTTTCACCTCACTTAAAAACTACTTACTTACAAAACCAGACATCAAAATATAAAAGTGTCACAGCTCACTATCAGTGAAACATGGCTGACGTTCTCATTTTGTTTACTGATTTCGCTAGTGCTTTTTATGCAGCTGTTGTAAAACTAGGCAAATATCTAGATGAGTTGATGTACCCCCCGGAAGACCTTTGTGGAACCCCAGGGGTACACGTCCCTGGTTGCGAACCACTGCCTATCTGACCTAAGAAAGGGTGGGAGAAACGTAAATCAAACTCTACTTGTTTTAATCCCTGTATTCCTGTTCGCCTGCCGTCTTATAAACTTCATCCTCTCTATATCCGTTGTAAAGTCAAATAGATCTGACATTTTTATGAGGGTTTTTTTCCTCTATGAGAAGAAGCCGGTTGACAACATGTCAGCCCAGCCCTGTCTTTCATTGCCTTTTAACCGTGTTAACTGCCTTTTCCTGTCAGAAGAGTCTTGTGACTCAAGAACCTGATGGCTTTCCCTTGAATCAGGAGATTTTTAAATGCCAATTTGGAGCCTGGTTAGAGTGCTCCTATTCTTGCCACTACACATAGACAAGACTTGCCGCACCTCACTTATTTTGAAGGGAATTGTCCCTCCCTTTGAGTTAATTTTAAGCCAGTGTTCTAAAGTTTCTCTCAAAGTATTTTGCCATGTGTTTTAGGGTCTGATGATGCAGTTTTTACACAGGCAAAAAGCAATACCCCACCCCCATAAACCACCATCTTGACTTCAGTAGGGTTATTTGAAGAACCACTCAATAAATGCTCAGAAATTTCATTTATTCTGCCTGGCACAGTTCGGAGCGAGGCCTTTCTAACTCTGCTAAACTGTGTCTGCTAAATTGAGATTTCTGTTCCCCTTTTCAGGCCAAAAGTGGTAAGAATGTATCTTGACCTCTTGTAAGTGATAATCTTCCACTAGAAATAATGTCAAATACTGCAAAAATATAATAAAAAGGAATTAACTTTTTTTTAACCATTTGGAAAGAAATAATACCACAGCAGATTAAAGGATTTTATCGGCATAAGCAGTGTTATTTCACTAGAGATGGCTGTTAGTACATGCTGGGTCACAGTCCATGTGTGTCAAGAAAAAAGGTTCCAGACAGAAGCTCGTCTTAGGAACTGATTAAGCAATGCTTTTGCCCTATCCAGAAGGGAGTAATTTTTTCACTTGAACAAACAGCTTTCTCTTGATCTGTCTGGGATGGAAAGGTTTCTCTTCTGCAAGCAAAGGGGTCTTGCACAGCATTTTGGGGGTAAAAAAGAAAAGTTCAACCTCTTTCTCAGGGGAAACCATCAACCCACCCCTTGCTTCAAATTTGTAAGGCTGCTGGGGAATCATCTGCTTGCTTAATATGGGTCTGATCCAGTGCCCATTGAAGTCAATGGAGGGATTCCAACTGACTTCAGTGGGTGCTGGATCAGGCCCTAAATAAACTCTCCTTTCTCTGGTTCCTGTACCAGACTTGTAACCCATTGTCTTTCATTGGCCTGCACGCTAACCTAGGAGGCATGATCTCACATACTTTTTTCTTTTCAGAGGCTGACTTTCCTCTCCGGATGCTTCTCATTTTCCCTCAACTACTTTCTCTTTCTTTTGATACCAGCCTGGAATTCTCTCCTTCCTCTTATTCCTGTAATTTTTTTTTCTTTCTTCTCTCTCTTTCTCCCATCTTTTGCCCCTGGATTTGTAAACCCAGTTGCAATAAATTAATTGCATTGCTTCCATGTGTAGGGGTAGCCCAAGGGAGAATAATTTCTTCTCTCTTTCCTTTTGCTCACTCACTTTCTTATGTTTCCACATTGGATTCTCACCTACCCATGAATTCAAGTTTGCTTCAAAATCTCTTGTCATGACTGTAACATCCTGGCATCCTATAGTATTTTGTTTGCGTATTACCTAAAGCCAGTTGTGACAGATAGGGTAGTTTTCTGCAATAACCTAGTCAAACCTTATTGAATTAAGTTTAACTTTCTATATCATTGCGGGCCAGGGATTGTATGTTATTTCATGGGGAAGGATGACCTTAGCCCTCCAGGAACTAAAAACGGGCGGGGGGGAGGGGCGGTTAGGCAGATTCATTAACACCTCCAGAGAGAAACCACCACCTGGAGAGGCTCACATGTACTGATTCATACAGGATTCTCTAGAGAACCAACAGACAGAAAATGGACTTTTGGATAAGCAGCCTTCTTTCTAACCCAGCAAATGGGTAGGACCTTTTGTCCAAAGGGAGGAACCCAGTCCTTAGGGAACTGTTGGAAAGAGTAAGCCCCTTGAGAGCCCTTGTGAAGATTGGGGGGAGGGATGGAGGTGAAGAGAGTGTGTGATCTCTGGGAAGCTTATTAACATTGTGTACATTCTTTGATTGTTTTCATATGTTTCTCTGTAATGCTTTCACCTTACAAGTAAATGCTCTTGCTTATAAATGGCTGTGTGGACCCTCGCTAGAACACGGGATTTGGGGTCCATGTGCAGTACCACGTTATAGCGGGGACAGCGTTAAAATGAATTGCTATTACAGTAATTAAATTTGGGATCCATGGCTGTGACTGTGTTATATGTGAATCAAAGCTATCTATACATGCTTTCTAGCAAGGGTCCATTGTATTCTGTTTAGAGCCTCTGAGAAGGTGAAGCAGGACTGCTTAGGCTGTCTGACTGGCTAGGGAATTCGCAGTGTAGGCAAAGAACTGTGCAGTCTGGAAAAAACCTGGTCAGGAGGGAGAGAGATGTGGTCCTCTGCTCAAGAGAAATAATGGCTGGGGAGCCAGAAGTCTGAGTGTGTGTGCCCTTAGTGGACTAGAGAAGTGGGGTACAGGTGCAGTTGCCCTGAATTGTGGCACCAGTATCTCCACTTTCATCACAGACAGACGACTAGTATTCTTACTCAGGTAGTGAGAGACTGGTGATATACCCAGCTTTTAAAAAAGAATTGTACCACAACTAACAATACACAGTTCTTAAACATCTAACTCCTATATATTCAGATAACCAGCAACTAACCTATCTATTGACTCCCAGTAATGTTATAGTGACAAAGAATACAAGTACTGTTAAAGCACATCATGTCCTTTGTCTAAGACATGCCTTCACAGTATTGTTTGGTATTTGTATCCTATTTATAACAGTCCAGTTCTTTTGATAATAGGCTGTCATATGTCAGATTTTCTTTCCTCTCTCTCCTTTCTCCTTAAGTTATGCACATTTTTTCTTCTATGGTGTTCAGGACGAAATATTTACCACTATTCCCTCAGATTAACAATTTTTGATCTTAATAAGGACTAGGAAAAGGGCTAGTTGGGGGTATTTTTTTTAAATTAATAAATAAATACAATCACTTTTTATGTTTTGTTCCTGCTCCTGATTGGCTTCCCTTTCACATGGTTCTTGTGTCTTCGGACTTTGAACTCTGGTGCAGGCACTAATCTCACTACGTGTTTGGAAAGCGCCTAGCAAATTGTGGCTGGCACCATAACGTACATTTAAAAAAACGGTCATGGAAAAGCCTAGCATTTAAAGATGCAAAATTGTACTGGAAAAGGCAGAAACCACCCAGCAATAAGGACAGGATCAATGGGCTGCACCAGGTACAGTTATGTTGCAGAAAAAGGAAATGCTGTATTATTACCATGCCATGTCTTTACAACTACAGGGAATCGTGGGGCCACAGCAATCTAATCCAGGCTAAAAAGCTTTTATGAGTTAACTGGAGACAGAGTGTAGGAAAGTGGTGCAGGCACAGAAAAGCCTGGCTAAGGCTACATCTATACTAGGGAATTTTACCAAACAATTTATATGGGTTCATCTGTATCAGTGATAGCACCCATTGTAGATCCAATAAAGAAATGGGCCCAAGGGGTGCAGTCGGTTTAAAGAGTATGGTGGAAAAAATGAAGGAAGCTTGTCTACACTGTAAGTTTTTCCCAAACAGTAAGTCCTGACCCACCAGTGGGTTGCAGGAAGTTTCTAGGGGGGTTGCCACATCCAGGGGCTGATTAACCCATCACTGGACCCTAACCTAGATTAACATATACTTCTCCCACGTTTGGGCCAAGCTTGAGTGGCGCTGCAACCCAATGCCTGCAATAGGAAGCTGTGCCCAGCCCCATGGGACAGAAGCTGCCACTGCAGGAGGTGTGTGGGGCAAGCTTGCTCTGCAACCCTACCTGCACTGGGGCTTCCCCTCTGAACTGAGCTGGGATTAGGGTTGCAGCACCTGAATGGAGGTGCATGCATGTAATGGTGGGTTGCAAAAAAAAAAAAAAGACAAAATGTAGTTAATGGGTTACCTTAGTAAAATGTTTAGGAATCACTGCACTAGGCATCCCCACTGGTGCTAAAGCCAGTGGAGCTGAACAAGTGGTAGTATCCCAGTGTATATTAAGAAAACTCCAGTTCAGCTCTAGCCTTGAGTGCTAGTGCATTGTTTTACTGTTGATCTGTTTGGGCCTTTGCAAATCTACAGTGTGTGATAATCAATGTCTGTTGCTACCTATGGACTAGTTATCCATTTAAAATTGAAAGGTATTGGAGGTTCCAGGGAACCAGTTTGGAGTTAGATATGCAGTCCCTAAACGCAAAGCATGGGAGGAATGCTGAATCCAAGGGTTTTTCTGATTTGTAAGATTCTAAGAATCCACAAAACTTGCATTGCCTCAGGACATAGACAATCTGATAAACTAGTCTCCCTTGGCAGAACACCATCAGGGGGCCTGGGACCAGTACACCCACCCTATTTTTATGACCCTTTCGCTTTCATTCCAACTCCCCCCTCATGCCCAGACTGGAATTTTTCTTTCTCCCTTTCTCATCCCCAGACCAGACTCACTCTTTCCCCATCCCCCTCCTCTCCTTCCTTCTGCCACATCACCTTTCCCCTTTCTGCCCCATGCTCTTCCCCCTTCCTCTATCCTCTGTTCTGTCTCACCCCTCCACTCCCCAGTCCCTCTTTTCCTAACACTCCGTCAGATCCCCTTCCCCTCCCCCATCACCCGCTTTCCGGTCTCCCTGTCACCCCCTCTGCCCCCTCCCCCCAGGCCCTTCCCCCATCGCCCCCTTCTTGGTCTCCCCTTCCCCCCTTCCCTGACACCCCTCCCCCCCAGGCCCTTCCCCCATCGCCCCCTTCTTGATCTCCCCTTCCCCCCTTCCCTGACACCCCTCCCTCCCAGGCCCTTCCCCCATCGCCCCCTTCTTGGTCTCCCCTTCGCCCTTCCCTGACACCCCTCCCCCCCAGGCCCTTCCCCCATCGCCCCCTTTTTGGTCTCCCCTTCGCCCCTTCCCTGACACCCCCTCCCCCCCAGGCCCTTCCCCCATCGCCCCCTTTTTGGTCTCCCCTTCCCCCCTTCCCTGACACCCCCTCCCCCCCAGGCCCTTCCCCCATCGCCCCCTCTGCCCCGTCCCTGCCGCCCCCCCGCCGCAGCCTGCCCGCGAGCCAATGGGGACGGGGGGACGGCAAGCGAGCGGGGCCAAAGGCTGCGGCCCGGGCCGGGGAGCGCTGTGCGTGCGGCGGGCTGGACAGGGGCCGCGCCCCTCCCCCCGCGCCATGGCGAGCTGAGCCGGGGGACGCGCCGCGGCGGCTGCACCAGCACCACGGGCAGGGCCGGGCCGGGCCGGGCCGGGCAGGGCAGCGCTAGCGGCGGCCGAGCCGAGCGCGTCTCCGCCGGGGAGGAGGAGGGTCCCATGGCTGCCGCCCTCAGGCGGGGGCTGCGCTTCCCTGCCCCGGGGGGGCCCGGGCTGGCCGGCTAGGGCAGGCAGCAGCGGGGCCAGGCTGCGAGCAGGGCACAGCGGAGTCCGGGCTCCCCGGGAGCAGGGGGCCCTGGTGGTGGTGGTGGGGGGGGCAGCGGAGGCGGGCTGGGCTTGGCTGGCAGTTGGGGTGCAAGGAGTTTGGGGGGGCTTTGGGGGAGCAGGCAGTAGGGAGAGCCCCCGTCGGGGGTGCGGCTGGAGGCGGGGGCAGGGACTTGGGGTAGGGGGGGCGGGGCAGCGGGGGTGCAGGGGGGCGGGGACCTGCCGCCGGGGTGCAGGGCTGAGGGGACGCTCCAGGGGCAGGAGTAGGGCAGTGGCCCCCCTGGCAGAAGCCGGGGTGTAGGCGCTCCGTGCAGCGGGCGAGGCAGCGAGGGGACCGTCACCCGGGGCGCGGTGTATTTTGGGGGGCCAGCGTGTGTCGGGCAGCGAGTGGGGAATGGCTGGCAGAAGCCGCCGCTCCTGGCTCAGCGTGTTGCTAGGACTCATCCTGGGCTTCATCCTGGCGTCGAGACTCATCCTGCCCCGCGCCTCGGAGCTGAAGAAAGCGGGACACCGGCGGAAGGCGAGCCCGGAGGGCTGCCGGCTGCAGCAGGGCGGGGGGCTGCTGCGCAGGGACTCCCGGGGGACGCTGCTCTGGCCCCAGGACCCCGCAGAGCGCCAGGACGACATCCCGCCGGCCAGCAACTTCCTCTTCGTGGGGGTCATGACAGCCCAGAAATACCTGCAGAGCCGGGCGGTGGCTGCCTACAGGTGAGGGCTGCACCCTTGCCTTGTGCTCCTCCAACGTTGTATGAGCAGGGTCTCCCGCCCTGCACCCCTTCTCTGTCCTCCTCCTCTAGCAGTGCATGGGGCAAGGTCCTCCCTTGTGCACCCCTACTCTGTCCTTCTCCATCACAGGGTCTCCGCCCTGTGTGTCCCTTCTCTGCCCTTCCCCTCTAGCAGTGCATGGGGCAAGGTCCTCCCTTGTGCACCCCTACTCTGTCCTTCTCCATCACAGGGTCTCCCCCCTGTGTGTCCCTTCTCTGCCCTTCCCCTCTAGCAGTGCATGGGACAGGAGCCTCCCGTGAACCCCTTTTCCATTGTGCACCCCCTCTTTGTCTTCCCCCTCCCCCAGCAGTGTGTGGGGTAGAGTCTTTCCTTCCGCCTCCCGGGCCGTTCTGGTCTGTGTTCTCATTTCCTCCCACACATGCTTGGGCACCCTGTCCTTGTCTTGGCTGTCCCTATTCTTATGCTGCTCTAGGCATAGGGCAGCCGCTCCCTTCACCGTGACTTCTTTGGCATATATATCTCCTAATCAGTGAAGAAGATAGTCACTGGAGTAGGGGTGGGTTCAGGGGGAGGGAAATATGTATGGGGATTTGCTTTATGCCCCCTTTTCTTTGCATGTTAGCCTACATCTGTTAAGTGGATAAAGTCCCTATAGGAAGTGTGCAGAGAAGAGAATGTCTGTGTGGGGGAATGTGCTTTATATGCCTCTTCCTTATCTGGGTTCATTTGTGCAGCTTCCCATCTGTTAAATGGATAAAGTCACTAGCCTTGCAGGGGAAGGGGGTGAGCTTGCTTTATTCTTCCCCTCTGAACATCTCTAACCTGCTGCACAGATTCAGGGGGTCTTGCTGCTAACCAGCTGCTTTGTATTCTGACAGATGGGATCTATAAGTATCTAGAGTCTCTTCTGCAATCTCCACTTGGTGTGTATTTGAAGGCATTTTTTGTAATGGCATTACATGCCTGTGGGTGATGCTGTGCCTGTTATCAACGGGGTTTGTGAAAAGAGCCTCCATACAGATCAATCTGGAGGAAATCTTGAAATATACATCCTGAGCTGCTGCTGGGTTTCTCACTAAGTAGGAAGAGATCTACTCTGTACAGACACCAGTATCTGACTTAAACATTGTTCTGCCTTGATACCTATTAAGCCTCAAAATACCAGTTAAAAGTTGCTTCAGGTACTACGCCTCCATGCTGAGTCTCCATGCTAATCTACTGTGGTTCTTACAGTCACATTTTCCTATTATTAAAATAGCTTTCCTCTCCCTTGGTGCTATCTGGCAAACCCACACAAACAGCAGGAGAAATTGACAAAGGCGCTGTGTGTTTCTAGGCAGCTTCACTTGTTCCCAAAGTAGTGTCAAATGGACCAAAGGAAACTAACAAAAAATAGAAATCTTTCAGTTGTAGCCATTTTTGTTGCAACTTGCAACAATAGCAGGCAAATTCAGACAATGAGACCTTTTCCCCCAGGTTCTGACCCTTTAAGATTTAGGAGCTAACTAACTCTCTTGTTTGAAAGAACCCCTGAACAAAATTGAGGACTACTTTGCAAATGCAAGTTTGAGTTTATATTATAGAGCTTTCACCTTAAGGGTCTTCTTGATTATGGTTTGTTTGACTAGTTGCATTAAGTTGACCGTTTAAAAGAAGGAAATGCTCTTGCATCAGAATTAAACCACTTTCTGACAGTGATCAGTCTGATAACTGATTAGACCTCCACAAATGTGCCAATACTCAGGTCTATTCAACTGCACTTTTCACTGGCATCCCTTATTCATCATTAGGATATGCTCAGCTAACACTTTTGCACTGAACTCTAATGGTTGTTAAGATCTCTGGCACAGAAGTTTTTAGCAAAAACTAGTTTGAGATTGGAAGCTCTTCTTAAATTATAGCTCATGTGAAAATAGTTTGGTTACCCATATGAAGGGGAAGTGAGTAACATGAAGAACAATGCTGTGGAGAGATCTGAACATTCGTGTGTATGCGTGTGTATGTCAGAGAACTTAAACCTCTGTGTTCAGTGCAAAATTGCCAGGGTCATTTTGACAGCACTGTAATCTCCTCGTGTTGAAACTTCATGAATGCTCCCGCTAGTCCAATCCTTTGTGACTTGTTTTAAGGGACAGTATCTGGTAACCGTAACCCCAACTTTCTGTTTAAATGAGGCTTAACATATTGTAGCTTCCAACATTTTAATATTGGTGGAATTAGTAAATGGTTTTTATTGAACTTTACTTTAAAAAAAAATTCACTACAGATGCGTTTAAACCAAAATTGTAGTATTGTGTAGGTGCAGTGTTCTGAATCTTTTCCATACAAAGACCGCATATTGCAATAGAAACAAAGTTTTGGGACCACCTATACTCCCATCTAGCCATGAAGAAAGTGATCTCCAGGTTGAGAAAGCATAAATGGTGAAACATAGATTGTTTAATGGTCTTCAATTTTGATACTGTCACAGGGAAGGAGATCTCTTAAACATTTTAATTTGCAGCGTTCTCTTATTTGTTCTTCAGGGCAGGGATCTTCTTTGCACTAGGCATAACAATGTAGCCTGATCCATAAATTGGACTTCAATTTGCTACTGTAATACAAACAGTAGTTGGTGATGAAATCTGTTACTATGTTCCAATCTTTATTAGAACAGTCATCCTTTTGGCAAGGGTAGTACCTATGGTTCTAGAGAGTGTCTCTACTCTGCTGTTGTTTCCTGCACAAAATGTGCATAGT
This sequence comes from Gopherus evgoodei, assembly GCF_007399415.2. Classification (NCBI taxonomy): domain Eukaryota; kingdom Metazoa; phylum Chordata; order Testudines; family Testudinidae; genus Gopherus; species Gopherus evgoodei. Next base: position 7,995,622 of record NC_044331.1, read on the forward strand.
GCTTCAACCTTAAGCTAAAGGCAGATCTTGGGACGTCCTGCCCCAAGGTATGCTTCTGCAAGAGATCTGAAGTAGTTAAAACCTAGCAACCTAACTTGGATATATTATAGTTTAAAATTTTTTTTCTGCAGATGTATCTTTAACAAATTCTTGTATTTTGTAGGTTAAAATATTTGGCCTGTTTGATCAATAGGCTAGTGAAACTGAGCAAATAAAAGTGCTTTTCATTGTTAACAGAAATGGGAGCATCTGATTATAATGCCATAAAATATATTAAAGTGGGAGGGGATATTTAACATAAGGAATTGGCTAACTGGGCTCTTCAACATAGTAGCTGTGCTAGCTCGAACCTAGTTGGGTTGGGAATTTTAGAGAGGGAGGCAGTTATGAGAGACCTAAGATGTTCAAAGAGATGTTGGCATAAGCTGCATTTACACGTTGGTAGTTACTAATATAGGATCTGAATCTGCATCCAGTACACTGGGTAGTAGCCATGCAGGTAAACCCATTGACTTCAGTGGTGCTGCTACTTATGTGGGTCAGGTTTGCAAAACTAGATCCACAGGGTAGATGTGCAGGAGAGATGCACACTGACAGACATTGGGTAACGGTGGAGAGAAGAAAGAAACAGAACCTTCAGCGAGCAAGCTAATGCGCAGCCTGGAAGAGGCAATTGGTAGTCCCCCTAAAATTGGTGGCTTTTTTGAGAGATTCAGTAGCCACCGAATGGACAAGATCTGAGAGCTGTTACCATTGTGAAGAGCCTAAAAGCCTTTTTCACCCTATTTCACCCTACTGTGCATTTGAAAAAACAAGTCCCAGAGATAAGAATACACTTTCCTTTGGCTAAAAGAAACCTTAGATGGCTTATGAGTGCCATGGTATGCTCCGCTAGACAATTAAGATTATTAAATTGACACTGCATCATGATAAGATGAATGGTTGCAGCAAGGACAGTGGGGAAGCCCTTGGCAAGGAATTATGGTATTACCATCTTAAGAATTGCAGAGACTGGCTAATATGATTTCAGTAGTTGTGAGAGGAGCCAGAGGTGCAGGGAGCTGAAAATTTCCAAACTATTTTTTAGTTCTAAGGCTTCAGTTGGGGAAAAAAGTGGTTGCAAATATTTACCGGGGACCAAAGAACAAAATGTATGCTGTCCTTTGCTGCTGCTAATCCACTTATGCTTAGGAAGAACTTGAGCAGTGCACTTCCTGAAAAGCTTTATCAGTCATTTTAGTGAGTTGCTAGTGGGAGAAGTGGGCCTATTGAATTTAGGAAGCTTTGAATAGTGCTCTGGTAGCATAATAGGCAGAGTGTAGTAAACATTTGATTTAAACTGTTATTCCATCTGACAAACAGATTAGCAGAAACTGTGTCTTAGAAGGCAACTAAAATACAACATAGGAAATGGATTTGATCACCCTTGCTGTGACCATGTAAATCAACGAGGAAGTTGGCAAGTCAGAAAGAGTATAGGCATAGGCATGAGGCGAAGAAAAAGGATGCCAATAAACGTTAATCGTTCTGAGTGGCAGGAAGCTATCCTGAAGGGACCACAGAAGGGAGAAGACTCGCCAGAAGAGCAAGAACCAGAGGATTCCAAAGTCTGCTGTTAGTAGAAAGACTGGACAAAGATGTCTTATTAATGGAATAGAAGCAATAGTCAATTTGCCAAACACTAGACCCACTCATTTATTCTGCACATAAATGATATTGACTGGGAAATTTGGAGAGTAGTTAACTTTTAACACAATTAATGTGTAGGGAGGCATCAAACTTTGAGAACCAAGCTGAATGTTACTTTTCTCTACACTGAACTGTATGTAATTAAGGAACAAAAAACAGAGAGGGTCTTTAAAAGACCGTGAATGAGAGATGCCATTCTGCTTCTGGATAATGTTGTGCAGTACGTCATACCCAAACTTGCCTCTTTCAAACGTTGCTTGGAAGGTTCACTTATTCAAGAGACTGCATTTTGAACACGTTGTGCTGTTGTATCTTATAGGAAATAGAGTGCTGAAAAAGCTAAATACTGCTTAGAAAAGCTGCAGGATTTGGGGTCTAAGAGTGTAGTGTGTATTCTGTGCCTGATCCCAGGGCTGGCCATTGCAAGAGTATAATACAAGCTCTCTATCTGCAGGCCTGGGATCTAGTCTACTAGTTGGTATTCCTCTTGTTGGGTCCTTTCAGGGTAACTAGTTAGATACTGTGGGCAGTGGAGTATACACTTACATTTGGGAAAATGTCATTTGCTTCCAATTCAGATTATGTTAAGTGAATCCAGATATGTTTTAATCAAAATAATTGGAATGTAGAAAAAAAATTGATGCAAAAAACAAGTTCTTTTTATGGTCTGGTCACATGCCATGGTGAGAGTATAGGACTTCTGGGAGGCCATTAATATTTATTACAGTGACCCAAAATCTGCAACATACTCTACAGAACAAATAATATATTTTGTGAGCAACCAACTGTCATACTTCTGAGGAAAAGAGGAGACCTAGGCACTGGCCTTCCCACCTAAAATTTATTGTGGGAGCAATTATATGTAAATCATAGGCACATTTGTACATTTACCCTGATGCTATAAATTGCACCCGCATATACTTGTAGGTGCAGAATTGGGGGCTGAACTCCATCCGCTCTGGAAATTAGGGCCCTAGATTAGCTTTTCTTAGGTTTGGAAGGGGAGACTTTAAGGAGTATAGCAGACTATTCAGCCTCTCTGGCAACTTTCTGCAGGACAGCATGGCTGGTAGCTTTTAAAGAGAAATTTCCTATCAAGATATAAACTCCTAGAGATCTTCTCTGGTAAGAGGGGAGACAGAATTGTATGTGGTGTTCAAGATAATAGTTTGCACTTTGATGTAAGTAACACTATCAATACTACTGGATGCAAAACTCTCCAGTGCTGAGGTGGATCAGCATATAAATATCTTTGAACATTTTTAAAATAGCCTTTTAAAAAACAAACAAACAAAAAACAAACCTTACACCAGTGACACCTCAAGATACTTAATACCAGAGCCACATCTGCTACCAGTGCTGCTTTCTCATCATGACATTTATAGCTTAATCGAGCTGATTGCCTTGCTTCTGAGGAAGAACTCACTGGGGAGAACTAGTCTATCATTTAGAAACAGAGTTGCTCAAAATTAGTATTAATTCAGTGTTCCATGATGTAGTCAAGAAATCATTTTCCCAGCTTCATTATCTTGCTGAGGCATTGACAAATTGTTTTCTTTGGCATAATTATACAATGCAAGTGTTTCTCAAAACTCTAAATGGCTTCTTGGTCTCCTGCGAAGGAAGTTCCCAGTACACTCGGACAAAAATGAAATACTTTTTTTCTTTAATCCTTTTTAATTTGGGACAACTGTCTGAGTAATGAATATTCTAGATTGTGCTTTTTATGAGTCTTCACTGGAGATAATGAAGCAAGAATTTGGAAACTGAAGGTGAGGAAAAATTCCAGATCTAGGGCATGCCAAGTCCCTACTGCTAAGTGCATATATTATTACTTACAACACTATAACTATGTGAGTGGTTGCTTTTTAGGAAGTATTGAATTCCTGGTAATAGTAGTTGTTGGCTTTGTAGCCCTAACTTGTTCTTGTATACACCTTAGTTTGTGCCCTCAAGAGATTGTATGCACTTGGTTTACATTAATTTGATTTTTAACAGCTGTCTATGGAGAACCCTTGTACCTGACCAGCGGTATTAATCATGTGACTTGCATGGAATTGGCTGCATGTGCGTGTGAAGAAAAATTTCATCTGACTCATAGTAATGATGTTATGACAGCTAGCCTTAATGCACTATATTAAGTGTCTTCATTCTAAAAGAAGATTGCTCAACTTTTTTCTTTAAATCATGACATTGGGTTTTCATGCTTCTGGATTATCAGAATTGTGTATGTCTTGCATGCTGTATGAACTGGTATTGCTCAATATCGTGCACATCTTCAACACTTCTCCCAAAAAAAGCCCCAACGATCCTATGGGCTTAATCCTTCAAATCTTGACTCATGCAGTATTCCTGTTCACATGTGTAAAGATTCTACATATTGGAGAGGGTTGGGCTCTAACAAAGCAGTTTTGTTAGACTCATAGACTTTAAGATCAGAAGGGACCATTATGATCATCTAGTCTGACCTCCTGCACAATGCAGGCCACAGAATCTCACCCACCCACTCCTGTAACAAACCACTAACCTATGTCTGAGTTATTGAAGTCCTCAAATTGTGGTTTGAAGACCTCAAGCTGCAGAGAATCCTCCAGCAAGTGACCCGTGCCCCTTGCTGCAGAGGAAGGCGAAAACCCTCCAGGGCCTGTTGTGTTTTTGAATACTAATATTCAGTAGCCACTAAAGTTTTCCTGATGTATCTTTGCACAGTGTCGAGGATATACCTGGCTGAGGCCTGTAGGGACTATTGCAGTACAGATGATTGATAATCCTGGTAACACCAACAGAGAGTATGGGCCTTCTCTGGAAATACCAACAGAGAGTATGGGCCTTCTCTGGAAATAGCAATTTCTTGGTTTTTGTTACCAAGTTTCATGCCTAGTTCTGCAAACCTTCTAATAAATAGTTATTGCTTATGTAAATAGTATAAGCAAAGCAAATGGGACTGCTCATGTGAGTAAATACTGTTCAGGCCATGGGAGAGGAAAGAGAACTAAACCCTGTGACTGTGGAGTCTTATGATTTAGGACACTACCTATAGCTGAAGATCAAGCAAAAAGAAAATAAACCTAAGGATTCCAGACTGAATTGGAATAGTTGCTATGAACTTGTTAAACTTGGTTTTACATTTATGACTTTGCTAGTTGGCTCTTCAATGACTTAAAGTTAAGAGGCTTGAAGTAGCCTTGAACAAAATTCCATGTTTATTATTATTCTTGTCTTTTGATAGACAAATCTTTCAAATGTCAGATATGGCTGGTCATATAAATTCAAGTTTGATTTTTATTATTAGAAGTAAATAAACATGCATCCTGAACTTAAATTTTTCTGTGCCTATACTTTCCGAATAAGTGGATGCCTGAGCCAATAAGTTAGGCATATCAAATGTTGTCTGCCAGTAATTCTGACAGTAAGAAGCAGCAGGCATTGATGTTCTCCAGATGTTTTGGCCTCTAATAACTGACTTTTTTGTATTCAAAAGGCCTTCAGTGAGCTTCTATGAGTCACCTGTACCAAAATTCAAATGTGTGCTGGAAGCCACAACCTTGAGTTACGCTGACTTGCTCCTTATCTTAGAAATCGCATTACTTTAGGAAATGATTAAGGTATACTCCAACTGTAGTTTCACCAAAAATATTATCTAGGACACTGGCTTTGGGCCAAGGTATATTCTGCAGCTTGAACACTTAAAAACCCAATCTGTTAGACTTTTACTGATGTGTGCAGCTGTTCCATCTCAAGTGACGAAGCTATTCCCTACCAGTACTCACATAAGTGTTGATATAGGAGCACTTGAACTGGGAGGTCTGAGAGCACCTACAAACATGGGAAATAACAGACGCAGCATTGCTTTATGTAGCTGAGTACTCTTCTAAAACATCTGGACCGTAGAGGATCTTTAGCTAGGAGCTATAAAGTACAGAGAACATCCTGCCCTGTCAATAGTTCATCATAATTAGAGAGTGCTGATTTTTCATGGTGTAGGAAGTGAGTTGAAAAATTATTGGTTTCCATAAAGGAAAAAGACAGTAAACTGAAGAAGTTATAAGGACCTCATCTTGCCACTTTATTAAATGAATCTGTCTGGGAAGTGGCTTGGTTCAGTATAAAAGTAGCATTGGGAACAGATAACAATGGATGCTTCTGATAATTGTGGAACAAAAGCTGTTGAGAATCACAATTCTAGTTGCATTTAAATCTATCACAAATGCACTTTTTGAATAATGTTGGTCAAAAGGCTTCTTCACTTTTAAATTTTAAAAACAGTTTATGCTGGGATATTTCACTCATAAACCACTAGATATTAGCATAGAAAAAGCTACGTATGGTTTGCTTTCTTTTTACTTAAAAAGGAGTAGAGGATCAATCTAAATGTGGTTACCAAAGAATTAACAAGGAAACTCTCACTAATTTAAAGTGTTTGCTTATAACTAGCTTATTTTCCCCATTTCAGTCAAGTGGTTTCATAAACTGTAGCTTATGCGCTGATAACTGGGTATGTCTACACGGCAAAGAAAAACCCATGGCTGGCCCATGCCAGCTGATTCAGGCTCATGGGGCTTGGGCTGCGGGGCTATTTCATTGCTGTTTGGACTTCTGGGCTCAGGCTAAAACCTGGATTCTAGGACTCTGCAAGGTGGGTGCCTCCCAGAGCTCAGGCTGTAGACCAAGCCTGAAAGCCAGCACAACAACGAAACAGCCCTGTGAGCCTGTGTCAGATGACATGGACCAGCTGCAGATTTTTCTTTGCTGTGTTGACAGACAGACCCTAAAAATGTGTTTCAGCTCTGACTGAAGTCATTGGGATTCTTTCCACTGACTTCAACTGGATGTTAATTTCCTAAAATGCACTGGACACTTGACTAATAAATCCGGATTTAAATAAGTATATTCTTTTAAATGATTGTAACTTTTTATATTAAAATTTCTGTGAGGAGCAGACATAACTGTTGAACACCAACTGCCCAATTCATTGGGTATGAAAATTTTAAAATACCTTTTATTTCTAAATGGAATTTCTTGTTTAATTTACCTTTAATATATTTTTAAATGAGGTCTCCCAGTGGCTAATGCTGTAGATTTCAGATAGTTTAAGAATAGTGTAGGATGTGTTTGGCTCACTTAATCTAAAAAATTGTGGTTGGAAGCACCTGGTATGAATAGCAGTGATACATTTAAGGAACACTATTCTTTCACACCTCAAGAATGTTTTTACAGCAGATTCTGAATGCTGATTATGATCTGAATAAAGCTGCCAAACATAACTAGAAAGTAACTCCTATAGAAGGAACAACTGTCCGATTATTCTGTGTAGGAAGGCATGGAAGACAGTTTTACTGTCTTTGTGGGTAGCAATTGCATTAAACAATACCCAGTGATCTAACTTCCATAAGGTTTTTTTTTTTTAAGAGCAAGAATGTGGAACGTTTAAGAGCTGGGTAACTTAAAATGTCTCAAGAGAATCTTTGCTTGATTGTGACTCAGAAGAGGTGTAAAGAGGAGTCCTCCTAAGTAGCATAAAGAGGCCAGCTGCCCATGTACGTATGCGCTAGTCCGGCTTTGCTAGAGGCTGCTGGTGAAGGCTTAAGACCGATGCTATGTCTTTACACAGCTCAACACAAATAAGGGCTCCTGGCTATAAGAGTGGCTGATATGCCATAGGCCCTGCCTATATTGCTGATCATATTCCTCTACTAGCTCCTGTGTCTCATGAGACATCCTCTTTATGCTTGGAGTAGCCTGCCATTTCCTGTTCACAAATACCCATCCCTGTTTAAACCCCACTGCTTTCCTAACCTCTTTAGGGAAGTATGGGTCTGTTGTCTTCTGGGAGTTGATTCACATCAGATGTAGTAGATTCATAAATGTCTTAAGTGATTTAGGAGTGCTAGTTCCATTGAAAGTTATTTTAAGTGTCTTTGTCCTGTTTGAAAATCCCATCCCTAAATTCTTTAGCTGAAGTGGTAGTATCTCATGGTTTTAGCTCTGTGGAGTTCAAACCCTGCTGCCAACTCAAGTGGTGGCTGTTACCTCTTTAACCCTCCATTTCAATTGTCCTCTCTCTTCCTTTTGGTTTCATTTCCTGTGTTTCTGAACTAGATGCTGAGCTTGTGGGATCATGGAACACTTAATATCAGAGCTTTGAGTAGGGCTTAAAAAAAATCTGTGTTCCTGTTCTCCAGAGATTGATACAAAATGTGTCTGTGAGGGGTAATACCATGATAAGAAAAGAAGTCCATCTGTTAGGATTCTACTGTGCTGCTATTCGTGCCCCATTCGTTGGGGCTGCTTTTCCATGAGCCTCCAGCTGGTAGGGGCAGATGAGTTTGAGGTAACTTTTTTCCTGTTTCTTCCCTGCATGTTGGGTTGCTGCATCTTTTCCCTCTATCAGTGCCTACCCAGTCCATCTACTAGCTGCTGGGTGGAAAACACCACTACTCTACCCATCTGTCCTAGAGTCTTGCCTTTTGTGGGGTACAGACTTTTCATAAGCTGGTGCAAAAATTTGTCATCTGTTCATTTGCACCTCTGAAACTATAGATTAACATAGTCACCAGTGGTCAGAAGTAGGGACTGAAAATGTGCAGGGAAGCACCGAACAGTTTGAAGCTAAGGGCTTCAGTCCCAGGCAGCAGGGCCGTAGCCTGAGCACCACTGCCCTGGGCCGAAGCCCATGGGCTTTGGCTTCAACCTCTGGCAGTGGGGCTTGGGCTTCAGCCCTTGGCCCCTCTGAGTCTAACAGCAGTTCTGGTGACCTCATTAAAACAGGATAGCAACCCACTTGGAAGTTGTGACCCACAGTTTGAGAACTGCTGTCATATATGGTTCTTACCAGTGTACATGACTATCACTTATGTGGAAGGAAGACAGCATTTCAAGAGGATTAAAAAGGAGGAAATTCTTAAAACAAATGGTCCTCCTGAGTCACTTTTTCCTGTATGTTTGACTTGTACTATGATGTGCTCTGTCTGTAAACTTAACTTTGTATTTTCATTCTAGAACCTGGTCCAAAACCATTCCTGGCAAGGTTGAATTCTTCTCCAGTGAGGGTTCGGACACATCTCTTCCAATCCCAATAGTGCCACTACAAGGCGTGGATGACTCCTACCCACCTCAGAAGAAATCCTTTATGATGCTCAAGTACATGCATGACCACTACTTGAACAATTATGAATGGTTTATGAGAGCAGATGATGATGTTTACATTAAGGGGGACAGATTGGAGAGCTTCCTTAGGAGTTTGAACAGCAGTGAACCCCTCTTCCTTGGACAGACTGGGCTTGGCACCACTGAAGAGATGGGGAAACTGGCCTTGGAACCTGGTGAGAACTTCTGCATGGGAGGACCTGGAGTGATCATGAGCCGGGAGGTGCTGCGCAGAATGGTGCCTCACATTGGAGAGTGCTTGCGAGAGATGTACACCACTCATGAGGATGTGGAAGTGGGAAGATGTGTGCGGAGATTTGCAGGAGTGCAGTGTGTCTGGTCTTATGAGGTAAGAACACAAACACAAGCAATGAGGCATGTGGATGTGAAAGGTGTGCTGTTTTGTACAGGATAATGTCATGTCCCAGACACAGGCAAATGGGATATGGCCTACCTGACACCTAATTTTGTGTAATACAAATTTAAAATTGGTTAAAGTAGTTCTGGATATTGCACCTGTCCCAGAGCTCCCTTGCCTTTCTTTCTGGCTTTACAATAAAATTGTCCTACCACTTGAAAATAGTTTTTTCTTCTTCCTGTCATCATGTGAAACCCCCACAAAAATGAGTGTGTGACAGAATGGAGAAAAATGACTCATAAATGAACCAAACTGGGGAAAACCTGGTAACTTCTCTAACCTTTCAGTTACACTACTCTTAGATGTCTGTCTGTCCTTTTTTTTTTTTTTTTTTTTTTTTTTTTCCTTTTTTTTTTCTTTTTTAAAGTCATCAGGTAGAGGTGACATGTAAGCTGAGTGTCTCATAGGGTATGTCCACACTACCCACCGCATCGGTGGGTAGCGATCGATCTATCTATTGGGGATTGATTTATCATGTCTCGTTTTGATGGGATAAATCGATCCTCGAATGCTCTGCTGTTGACTCCGGAACTCCACCAGGGCGAGAGGCGGAAGCGGAGTCGACGGGGGAGTCGCGGCCGTGGATCTCGTGTGGTGAGGAGAGGAGGTAAGTCAATCTAAGATACGTCAACTTCGGTTACGCTATTCTCATAGCTGAAGTTGCGTATCTTAGATTGCTTCCCCCCCCCCCCACATGTGGTCCAGCCGATAGTTTTACCATCCTGTACTGTGAGGCAAAAATATTCATCACCTCCATTTTACAAATAAGAACTTGAGGGGAAAACTGAATCAAAGTGGTTTGGTTTGTTTGTTTTCCTCAAATGGGCTCAGTTTCATACAGGCTTGTGAGTGCTAACAGGGAGCTGCAGGTGCTCACCACCTCTGAAATTAAGTCCCTGAGTGATTTTGCTGACTGTCAGAGCTGAGAGTGGGTGTTTTTGGCTTCTAATTTGTGCTTAACCAACTTGTCTGTGGGATCGGTATTGAAAACTAATGGTTTGGTGAGCAGTTTGGAAATTAGTGTTGGAGCACACAAGGCTTACAGACTTGTGTTGTAAAGTATTCCATGTTTCTGTCTTAGTCTTTCCCCCAAGGCATACCTATTGCCAAACAAGTGTTTAATCTCTCCAGCATTTAACATTGTCACACTGCATACAGTACTAAGTCTGCAGATAATTAAACATGAAACTGCCTACAAGAAAGTATCTACGGCTCAGACATGGTTCTGTTACTTGTTGGATATTTGCTGATTCCTGCTGTTGGACTTTGTGGGTGGAGACTGGTCTTCAGAGGGGCTTATCTCCTCCCCCACCCTCAAAGCCCCCTATACTGACCACCACTGAACTCTGCCCATAGAGATCTGATTGCAGCTTCAGGATCTCAAAAAAAAAAACAAAACAAAACCCCACAACCTGTTTACTATGTTTATTACTTAAACTTTGTTATTCTTATGGACAATTCAGATCCATACAGTTCTCTAGACTTCAAAGTTTGGTTGTATGTATTGTAGAAGAATAATTCTGCTCAACTGCTAACATAGGAGGTTGGTTTTTGTTTTTTGTTTTTTGGTTTTAAATAAAGTGGAATCACTTCCATCAGTCTGGAGTTCTGTAAAAGCCTGTCTCTACAGAATCTAAATATGTGGCCAAACATGAGTTCAGCTCTTTTTAAAGGGACCCCAACTTAATCACACTTCTGCTAGTATTGGAAAGAACACTGAGGATTACTAGCGACAAAAGATCAGAGGAAGATTGCTTTATGCTCATATTTTTGTTCCAAAGGAATACTCTTTGTGCGTGTGGCTGACAGCTCTATACATAGTTTTCTCTGACTATAAGCTCTCTCATAGCAATGGGAGGAGCTTTTTAAAAAGAAAATTGTAAAACCACAGAAACTGACAGAGGAACTTGAGTCAGAGAGAGCACCTGAAGCTATTATTAACTTGAACTGACTTGGTTTCATTTTGTCAGCGAGATGGTTTAAATTTTTGAAATAGTTACTGATTGCTTTTCCTGAGAAGTTACCATTTAGTGCTTTGTAGGCCCAATTGGAGCTCAGTGGAGTCAATGGGCATTGGATCAGGGCCTTGAGATGAGGAGTCTTTTCATCTGCATTCATGTTGGCACATATAAATGTGTTATATAAAACACAGGAAAGATGAGTTCTAGAGTGGCAGTGGTGCTGTCAGTTTTTCTATATTTTTAGACCTGAAATGATTTACTAGTGTGTGAGGTGCTTTACAGAGCAAAGGATCAAACCACTTTTTTTCTCTTAGTTCTCCTATTTAAAATAGTGACTAGGCCTAGAGCAGACTATTGAAACAACTTCTGTGTAAATAGCTACATCAGGTATAACTTGAAACTATTAAATGCTCAAATCCTGGTCCCATTGAAATGAATAGCAAAACAGCCATTGATTTCGGAAGGACCAAGATTTGGCATGAAATCTTGAATCATTTGTGGAGCTGTCACGCTTTAAGGAGGTTAGAAAAACAAAACAAAGTGCGTGACGTAGCGGAACTAGACTGCAAATAATGCTGAGGTAAAGCAAAATGCTTGAGCATTTTTAAGCTATTCAGAATGTTTTCTCGCAGATGTGGTGGACCATCTAAAATTAGTATATGTGGAGGGGGGAAAATAGCATGAACTCTTAAAAATTATTCCTGCAGCGTGAGTGAGAATGTAAGGTTTAAAGTTCCCTGGGAGGGAGGAATGGCTGGGTAGCAGTTTCAATGATGAAAGCACATTACTGCTTTAGGGAGTAGCTGCGCTTTCGTTTCACTGAGGGCTTTTTAATTTAAAAACTGTCATAATTTGGTCTTTGGTCTGATTCCCTCAATGCCCAGACAACTGGATTAAATGTGCCTAGGGAATGTTATGTAAGATAAAACAATGGCTCTGTTAAGCAATGCAGCTGTCTTAACCAGCTGTGTTAGGAAAGGTTAGTGTTTAAGCAACATTTTCCATGTCTTAAGTGTATTCATGAGTGTCAAGCAAGATATCACTATGCCTAAAATGCAGTGCATTGTATTGCAACAGACTTTAGGTGGAAGGAACAGTTATTCCATCCCCTGCCTTCTGGGGGTATTAGTATTAGTATTCTCTAGGATACCTCCAATTAGTTTCCTCTCTATAGTTCTTGCAGGGCTTAGCAAATTAGACCCTAATTGCTTTAAAAAAAAATTCCTTGCTCATGACTTCCATTTAGAAGAGTTCCAGAGTGCTTTAATGGTCCAAATCTTCAAGCCCCTATTCATGTGAGTAATTTCACTGATGTCAGTAGGGGCTTCTTGCATGAGCAAACGTTTACCAGTACTTTGCCATACATTTGTGGAACATCGCTAGGGAAAATTCTGCTTGGCCCTGTATCTTCCCCTCTCTACCCTCCATTGCTATTACTCTTATTTACACCCTAAGGGTCACGTGCATTTTGATAACTGCAACCACCTCTTTTCCAGCCTCCTTTACACCTCCCTCTCCCTTTTAACTCCAGCCACAGCATGGCCACCAAAACTGTCCTCTTCTGTCCTGACCATTAGACCTCACTCTACTGCTGCGTCAAAGTGTTGTCCCAGCCTGCATGTCTGGTCCTGGATCCTCTTGTTCCTGCTGTACCTTCTGCTTGATCAAAGATATCGGCCTCGAAACCCATCTTGTTTCGTTCTTGCATTTGGTGCAGGCTTCTGTGCTGCCTCTTACTCATGAAGTGCACTGCACTAAGCTACCAACCTTATTCATTACAAGTCTCATGTAAACTCACTGCTTCCATGCTGCCCACAAGACAAGTTGTGAATAAACTTTGTTGGCCTGAATGCTTAAGGGTGTGTGTGTGTGTGTGTGTGTGTGTGGTGGGGGGATAGCACTTCTCTGGGTTTTATCCTTTCTCCGGTGTGTCTGAGGTTGTAAGATCTCTATCAGTGATTGTTCCTTTTTTGTGTGTGTGGTAGAGTGCTGAACCTGTCATTTGTGCTTAACAAATAACTCTGAAATGCAGCCACCTCCTAGGGTCAATGGAAGTAACCACTCAATAATTCGGGCACAACACATTGCATGACAGCAGGGGGCAGGACAAATTATACCAAGGACTACTAGGGCCATGGAATATTTATATGTCCACAGAGAACAGACAGGACCTAGGTTTTAAGATCTCTTTCAAAACCTGACAACCCCTCCCTATCCCCAGCATAAAGTATGTAGAGCTTAATTTATCTCTGTTGGGGAGGATAAAGGGCTGAGTTGATCCTGTGAGGACTGGACCCCACAGTCCTAGAGAATCTAGGTATTTCAATCTTACAGGGTTGCTGCCAGAGCTAAGGAGAGAATATTTGATTATACCTGTGTTTAAAATCTTCTTTCACTATTAGTTTACTACTTTGCATTTCTCTCTGCTTGGAGAGTAAAGACTGGCTAGTTGACTTTCTGCCTTTGGTACCACTAGCACAACGTTGCACTATTTCAGTTCTTCATACTGAAGAAAGCTAGCTTCCATTCTGATGCAAAGCTATTGCAGTGCTTTAATTTAAAAAAAAATTGTCAACTTTTCTGTTTTGAATTTCATTTTGAATCTTTTATATTTTCTTTAGCAGCATCTCACCCATGGGATTATCTTTGAGTTGCAGGTGATGCATTTTTTATAGTTGCTCTTGCCATAAAATACTATGTAAAGAGTTCAATTCCTGTTCATAGGAATCCCGATTACTTTTATCCAGGTTATTCATAACTGCTGGTAATTGGCAAAGCTGCGGCATATGCATCCAACTTTCCTCAGTTGTGATACAAACTGTTGGCACTATTTTGCCCTCTCTTAGTGTCAAACACTTTTCTTTCCTCATACCACAGTGATTGGTGCAGAATAAGAACCTAGACAGTGTTGTGCCCTGATGAAAGTCTCTTCCTGGAAACTTCGGTTTTCGAAGACTGTTTTCGAAAGAATTAATCATGTAACGCTTTTCTATTTTAACTAGACGTGAAAAGTCATTTTTAAAAATGTACTGATCCATGTGTCTTAATAGAAACTCCACTTCCTAGCAGGGCTTTGGAGCAGAGCCTGGAGCTGGAGCGCGGAGCAGCTCCAGAGCAGTGGAGCTGCAGGATTTTGCATGGCACTGGAGCACAGCTCCAAAGCCCTGCTTCCTAGTTTACCTAGCAGTGTCTGGGGGGGGGGTGCGCGTGCGCACGCGCGCTTTCCACACCAAAGCATCAAAATAGAAAACACATTTTCAAAACATCTTTACCTGTGAGAGGTAGTGTAAAGAGAGCCAGGGAGAGTCAAGTGTTTTATATTGTATTTTATTGTGGGTTGAGAAAAAGCAGTTTGTCCCATAGCCAGATTCACATAGGTCCAATTATGAATCCATCAGATAGGGATGCAAGCATTCCCCCAAACGTTCCATTCCTGTATATGAGGCTCCAAATGAAGGGGAAGGGGGGGCATTTTGGGGCTCTAAAGTGGCCAGAACTCGGAGGAATCCTGTGATGGTTAGGGAGTGAAACAGAAAGTACTGATGTTGGGGGACAAATACACAACTCTTAGCATGTGACTAGTCTCCAGTTCTATGGGTTTCTCTTGAAGAAGTTTCCTTTTCGCTGTGTCAAAAAGCTATTTGAGACTAACTGGCTGACTAGCTTTGTGTGGCCTGCTTAGAGCTTGGTCCTATGCTAGAGCTCCTGTTGACTCTAATGATGAAGCATCAGAGTCCTGATGAGATTTTATTGGAATACTCTGTACTTGCCTGTTTAGTCTGATGTATATTACAATAGAGTTGTTGTGAAGGCCTTTGAGAAGCAGGATACCGTATGTGTCTTTGTTAACCTCAAGGACCAATGTAGCATCATGTCAGTTCTTGAATTTGTCATCTCCAACTTTTTTCCACAATGGTGAGTGTCCACAACTCCAACTGAGGTCAGTACTTCTGGAAATCAGGCCCTCAGTATTGCTTTACATTATTGTCTCTCTGACATGCAGTCTGTTCTGACCTCTGCCATGTGCTACTCTTAAAATAAACCTGTCCTTAGGAAACAGGGATAGCAGGGTTATAAGTTGATGCCATCCGTGTACGTGGTACCATGTGTACCCATGCACAAGGTGCATAGAGTCTGAATCTGATGCAGACCATCTGCATGTGCACAATAATTAGTTTGGAGAGAACCTTGAAGTACACCACTACCTCGATATAACGCCACCCGATATAACACAAATTTAGATATAATGTGGTAAAGCAGTGCTCTGAGGGGGTGGGGCTGCGCACTCTGGTGAATCAAAGCAAGTTCAATATAACATGGTTTCACCTATAACGCAGTAAGATTTTTTGGCTCCCAAGGACAGCTTTATATCAAGGTAGAGGTGTAGTACAGTTTAAAAAACTACACTAACTTGGATGGGACTGTCATTGAAAGACTTTGTGGAAGTCTGCTTTGTTTTTTTTTAAGGGCAATTCTATTTGGTATACAGGAGCCAAAGAATGCATTTCAGGCATTTTGTGCGTGGCTGAGAAGAAATGAGTACTTTACAGGAGAGACAGTGGACAAGAATAGGTGGTGACCATATGTAGGCAGGGGCAGAATTGCACGAGGCCTTGGAAATGAGTGCAAAAAACTTGACCTTGATGCGGTAGGCAAAAGGGCACCAGTAAAGAGCTTGGGGGAGGTAGAGGGAGGTGGGCAGAGCATCAGAACTCTAATAACAGCACTTTCAGCAGATTAGTGAGGGGAGAAGCAGGGAGGTCAACGCTGAGGAAGCTTCTCCATAGATGCAGGAAGGCCACAGGGTGGATGAGGGTTTCAGCATTTGGAGTGGGAGGCAACAACCTAAGATCCACATCCAAACTGTAATTTCTACTTCATCTAAGTTACTTAAAAGAAAGCGAAATCTGACTGAAAACTCATAAGCCTTTTTTAAAAGCAGCAAAGAGTCCTGTGACACATCTGTTAGTCTATAAGATATTGGAGCATGAGCTTTCGTGGTCATGCATCTGATGAAGTGGGTATTCACCCATGAAAGCTCATGTTCCAATACGTCTGTTAGTCTATAAGGTGCCACAGGACTCTTTGCTCCTTTTACAGATCCAGACTAACACGGCTATCCCTCTGATACTTGAAGCCTTTTTTAGTAACTTCTGCAGTCGCAGATCAACAAAGCAGAAGTTTGAGGCTTGTGAAGTATTTTGATTGCTTTGCTGTTTGAACCCAAAGACCCTGGAGACAGCTCCACTTTGTGTATTGCAGTTTTAGCAATAATATTTTTGTTTTGACTCCTGCCCTTGTTGTTGGGAATTTTACGGTGTGCACTTGTATTTGACTTGTATGTAATGTCAGGGTTTTTTTTGTTTTGATAGGGTTTGACCCAGTTTTCACGAGAAGACAGAGGAATCTGCTCTTAGCTAGATGACCTATATGCTGAAGGTTATAAAAATTGAAACTTGAACAATGAAATGTAGTCTCTGCTGATGCCATGCATAAAAATAAAAGTACTCTAGGTTGAATTTCAGAAGACTGAAGTAAGACCTTTCTTTCATGAATTAAGCATCAGTGTACTGTGAATTTTGGGGAGCTATCAAGATTAGTCATTGTCCTGAGTACAGTCAGCAAAGGCTTTATTGCATTGCTGGATAAAGAACTTTAATAGAATGCCCCCTCATCCCAGATTCTTAATTCAGACATGTACTTATGGAGAGAAGTTGTGTGAAGACTTGAGAAACCATCGGAGAAGGGGGGGAAATGTAGTTCCCCTTGTCTGAACTTAAATGAAGTTACTCTCTTTATCCAAAATAAATTGCTACTCTTTCCCTCCCACTGTCCCCTGCGTGCATCCTCCCCATTTGCTAGGACTAAGTATGGAAAAGCTGTGTAAAAACAAATTCTTAAAAAAGAGTCTTGATTGACTTGACAGTATATCCACAATCAACTTGAAATGTAGTCAAGTTTTGGATACTACACCTGCCCTAAGGATCCCTTCGGTCTTGCCAATATTTATGGGTTGGCAATAGCACTTTTGTTTTTTTTAATGCTGTCTCATTGTGAGAAAAGCTCACACAAAACAAAGTGGAAACTCTGTATAGTCTATTTCACTGCTTCACTGTCTAGGCAAACTTGTCAAATGCACAAAGCAGTTAAACTATAAAGAGAGATTACTACAACAAAGACTAGAATCTTAGGTGGCACTTACGGTACTAGGCACAGTGCTTTCAGGGTTGCTTTTTTAGTTGACCATATCCCTTTTAATGTCAAGTGAAATTTCACTTTTTAAAAAAATGTGAAGAAGGGGACCTGCTTTCAATCCCTCATCTTGAAAAAGTAAGTCTTATTACTAGTTATGTAGCACCAACGGTGTGCTGGATTTGTCTAGACCTGTGCTAGTGCTAGACTATACCTGTAGTCCTGGGAGCTCCAAAACAACCAACCTTGTAAAAGCCAGGAGCACTAATCTGTTTCCAGGGCCTTTTATAATGCTGTTGGGAAGTCAGGATTGCAAAATTATATACAATAGATATCTCCATCCTGATGTATCATTAAAACAGCTGCTTTCTAAGCAGCTCTCTTTGCTGGTCATGGTATGCTAGTATATACAAAGGCTTTAGTAAACTGTCAGTTATATTTTGTTGATACAGCAGGATCAGTCCCTGGCATGTTCTGTTAGTACCTTCCCAATTAGTATTCCTGATCTTTTTTCATTCTTATCTGCCTAAAATTTAGAGAAGAAAAGGGGGGGGATAATACTGAAAAGAATTGTTAGGTCTCTTAAAAAAAATAAATCTCCTGCTTCAACAGCTTCCTTTTATAAGGTCACTATCTGTGGATTACAGGCATCCACTAGTGCTGCAGTTTTTCCTTTTTTGTTGACTCGGCTGGGATGAAACTTCAGCGTGCTGTGATGCGTTTAGTTGTACAGCTGCAATTAGTGCCGGGAGCTGGATACCTTAGCCCTCCCATATATATTACACTAAAATGTTTCTGTATGGTAAGCTATAGCCTGGCTTTGGACTGCGGTGGAGGTTCCAGCCCTGTGGTAGAGAAGTGCAACTGATAAAAGTGGCTGTGAAACGGCCACCTGCAGCACCAGCTCCCCATCACAAAAAGTGACGTTTCTAACACTCTGCTGTGTACTATGCTGTATAAAATCTCTACTTGTCTCTGCATAATCTGCTGACTACAGTTCATACTGTCCATCGTGTGGAGAATTAGTTGTTCAGGATGTGTCTAGCCTCTTCTCATTTAGCAAGTTTCCTGATGAAGTTGCCCTGAAGCCCTCTGACTTGGAAAATGGAACTTCGTTGTAATCTACTGGGCTGCCACATATCTTTAATTAAGTCTTAAAAGGCTTTAAACACTTAGCACTAATTTCCTGTGTTTAAAAGCTTATCTGGACTCCTGATGATGTAAACTTTCATGGTCATCAGCTGGAGTCTTCTTAAAATCTTGCCAGAAATCCTGATTATCTAAAAGGTAGGCATTCTGTTCTTGCCTACCTAGGACACCATGACCTTTAAGTGTCCCCAATTTCTCGGCAAGTGCTATTAGGAACTCTTGGAACTTTTGCTGTTAAATTTCGTCTGGAAGAGGATTCACTGGTCCTGTTGCACTTAAAACTTAGTTCTACTTTATTTCTTGCTTTAAATTGGATTTCTGCTTGTATTACCACTTGAAACAAACTAACTGTCAAGAATTACCTTCAGATATGTTTGAGCACCTGCACATGCAATAATAATGATACAAACTTGACTCTAGCTTTCGTTTTCACCAATGGGAAACTTGAGAATCTGGTTAACTGGCAAATCATGTCGGAGTTTTTTGTTTTTTAAATTTCATTAACAAAAAATAGCCAAAGTTAGCTTAAATTCAAATAATATTGATGGTGTTTTGTGTGGTTTGTTTTTTGTTTTTGTTTTTTTTTTTTTTGCATCAGAGGAGATCTACTCACTTAGAGTTTGCATTCTACATTTGTGTTGGTGTTCTGGTTTTTGAATTAGAGTTGGAGAGGACATTCCACTATCATAGTTAGGCCCCCACTCCTGCATTTGGATCTGCTAGCAAAGGTTTCTTCAGCCGTGCCAGATCCTATTTGACTGCAGAATTGGGGCCTGAGGGCTTTGCTACATGAGGAACTATTCTAGATTAGCCATTCCTAACTAACTCCATGATGGATGCTCGTATTCCAAACTGAGTGTCTTATTCAGAATTGGCGTAAGTGGATTGAACTAATTTGGAATAAGACACTGTTGTGGAATAACAGTATCCACACATGGCATTAATCCAGAATCACTACCTTATTCCAGATTTATTTCTATGTGTAGACAAGCCTATAGTCCGTGAAGCTGTCAGGGAAAGAGTCTTCATGTATCTGCAGAGAACACGGTTGGTGCTTAATAAATAGATTGCAGATCTTAGTTAAACATTTTGAAGCTTGAAGGCTAACGTTTTCATATGAATATAGGAAGATGATAAATGTCCTAGTAAGAATCTTCTGAAGTTTGAGGTGAATTGTCTTCCTGCACTGCAGTAAGAAGGGTGGCGAGACACATAACTGTGCAAATTCTGACTAACTGGAGTAGCTTTTTCCTTTATACCTTCAGAAATACTGAGCATATATGGCAAATGGATACTTCTCTCCATCTCAATGTGCCTGCACTGGCACTTGAAGGTGGTCTCAACATCTGTTCTGTTCTAAAAGGCTGAACAAGCCACTTCATGAATAATAGTGGGCAAGCTTTCATATACATAACTGTAAATCAGGTTGACTGGTTAGAACACTGCTCCAAGAATAAGTTAATGCTAATGAAGGTACCAGCCCTTTATAGGCCTTCAATGGGTTTAATTACTTGGCAGTAACTCCCATATTTGAAATAAAACTAAATGTTTTGGCGGGTTATGTCACCACTGTATTATTGTGGAATGAAGGAGAGAGTGTTAAGTTGCCTCCACTGAACTGCCTTAAGCCTCCTCTGGATGCATAGTACACTTCAGACAGCCCAGATACTGCAGCAGTATTGTCTGTCTTGGTATAAGGCAGTGGCTCTCAACCTTTCCAGACTACTGTACCCCTTCCAGGAGTCTCACTTGTCTTGTGTACCCTCAAGTTTCACCTCACTTAAACTACTTGCTTACAAAATCAGACATAAAAATACAAAAGTGTCACAGCTCACCATTACTGAAACATTGCTTATGTTCTCTTTTTTACCATAGAATTATGAATTAAATCAATCTGAATATAAATATTGTACCTCCATTTTGGTGTATAGTATAAAAAAGTCATTGTATGAAATTTTAGATTGTAGTGGCTTTTTATATAGCCTGTTGTAAAACTAGGCAAATATCTAGATGAGTTGATGTACCCCCTCTGGACCCCTAGGGGTACATGTACCCCTGGTTGAGAACCACTGGTAATGAATACACTTTATACTTATACAGTGACATTCATTTGCTTGGGCACTTTAAGGCTATGTAGGAATCCAAACTCCTGCCCCAAGGAGTTTACAACCCAAGGTCCTGATTCAGCTGCGGCATCCATAATGGAACAAAGCAGGGTGCTCTAAAAGTGAATCTTTTTGAACAAGAAGTAACATTAAACAGGGAATAGAGGTGGAGTTCTTGTGCAGAAAAAAGGAGAACAAATTTCATAATTAATGTTCTATATAAACATGTGTTTACCACACTAGGCGCTCAAGGCCACAGATAATGCCTTGTTCCTCTTCAGTTGGCACAAAGGTTTTTTTTGTACCTGCTCAGTCATAAGTCTGCTTTGGTATCCAAGACTACTAGCAGTGGCTGCCTTTTGAGATATGCGAACTCTGAGGCAGTGATATCCTGTAATACATTGGCACAGTTGGGGTGGGACATGTGGGAGGGAGAGGTACTCTTCTCCCCATTAGCACACCCCCCCTTCTTGCTATATCCAGCTTTTAAAAGCTGATGTCTATATTTAGATCCATTAGAATGGATACATATCTATGTACAAAATCTGAGAGCAGGAAAGGGGGGGCATGGTAAGAAGTAGGGCTATTGGGGACTAGTAGTGGGGTAGGAAGGCAGAGGGACAATCTAGATTGGGATCGAATGGAGCATGGAAGGAGAGCAGCGTTTGGGGTTAGGGTCGACAGGAGTTTTCTAAAATACACCTACCTATCCACACTAGTAGAAAAACTACATTAGTTGACACAGTTCATCAGGTTTCCAAAATGGTGTCTCTTCTTTTGAAGTACACCTCTACCCCAATATAACACCGTCCTCAGGAGCCAAAAATCCCTACTGCGTTTATAGGTGAAACACCCTTATATTGGGGTAGTGGTTTCAGGGCTCCGGGGGTGATTTAAAGAACCTGGAGCTCCCCGCAGCAGCTGGAGCCCCATTACCGTGCTATACGCTATATGTTACAGGCAGAAAAGACACTGTTTACTTGAGACCTACTGCTGCATTTTATTTTGTGATTGATGCATGGTACATTCCATTACCATTGCTGTATTTGTATCCCTGAAAAGTGCTACGTTTGTCATGTGCACACTACAGTTCTGTAATGCTGCACCACACGTAGGGACTGTGCGGGGTTCTGTTGTGAGCTACTTGGGTGACCCTTGCTCTATTCTCCTGTAGAAATATTCTTCCAGTATAGGGAGTCAGAACATTTTACTAGTTTTTACTATGTCTCTTTAACTCACTGAAAATCCTTCAGATGTCTCTACTGATCAGACTTCAGGCATATAGTTGGCCTCTTGCTCAAGATGGTGAGGAAATACTTTTCAGCTTACTTTTAGGTGGTCTAATGCTGTGCGTTGTTCAAGTAAGCTTGAAGGAGCCTAGTTTTAACCCTGACCGCCAAGAAATTTGGGAAAAACAATTCATTTGTACTTTGAGAGGAGTTGTAATCCTGTGTCTGGAATTTTTTGAAGTGTTTCAGCATCAAACTGTTTTGCAAACACCTTTTCCTTATTTTCCTCTGTGATAATTACAATGATCTTGCAAAGGAGTTTAAAAGTGATTAGCCCAAGGGCACAAAGGAGGCTCTGTCAGGGCAAGAATTAGAGTACAGGGGGTCCTGACTCCTCCTCATATACTCAACAACAGCTGTCTTTTCTAGTTAGTTCAATTAAAATTCCATAGTTAGGGCTGACACCAAGAGAAGCTTGAGCAAACGTGTCCTTCCTCTTGCTCCAGGAAACCACATGTGCTGTCAGAATTAACCTATGGCCAGAAAACTGAAATCCCAGCCACCGAACAGAATGTGCTGGCCTGACTTTGCTCCCATTGAAGTTGATGTAGACGAAAGAAATGAAATAGAAGTAAAACAGAGGCTCTCTGCAGATGCAGACTTGATCTGTTGGCATCCCTATGATTTAGGGTCCAGACAGCTAGTTGCAAGTTGGTTCCTCAACACAGTTAATGGTAGGACATCATAGCAAACTTGGTCTGCAGTCTAAACACTCATCTATCAAATCAAAATGCATCTCAACAGCTCCAGTGAGCAAACTTGTGAAATGAGCGGTGAGGGGGCAAGGAACCAGCATCTTGTTAATAGCAGAAGGGTGGGAAGCAGTGGGGCAAGGATGAAATTTAAGGAACTGTTAACTAACACAAATGGTGGGCTGGAGTGCAAATAAAAAAACATTGAGCTAGCTGGAGATGGGAATAGATTTGCTATAGAAGCAAACGTCCTGGGAACTTTCTAAAGGTGAAACCTTCAATCCTGTTTGCAGTAGCAAATTCACTAGACTAGAGCAGCTTCTCTTATTCTGTGGTCTGCTGAATGCTTGCTGGTCGGATATTGCAGGATCTGCCTCTTTCCTGTATAACTGCTGCTTCAGGTGACCAGGCTTTTTGCTAATAGAATCTGGTTGCCAGCGTGTCTCTCTTACGGCCATTTCAACCATCCGCCTTTGCTAGAGACCACAGTTGTTTATAAGATGATGGAGAGCAGTTATTTGCCAGCAGAAAAGGAGGTGCCCTCATCAAGGAACTTGGGCTGAGAGGAGGAGCTGAGAAAGGGGTGAATCTTAAATCCGCATGGGATCAGTTGCAGGCAGTCTTTGAAGCTCAGGCAGAAGGGAGCTAGGGAGAGAAATGTATCGTAAGATCAGGGGTATGCGGTGGGAAATTAGTCCAATTTTTAGGGTTAACAAAACTTGTACTAATGAGTTAGTGAACTCTGGAAGATATTACGGAGTGCCAGCTAAGAAACATACATGTTACCAGCTGTTTCCCTGGCATGTCACAGATATAATCTACAAAGCACCTACAGGAATCCACTAACCTTTCTATACCTGGATCAACCCTACCTCTTTCTCCCCCAGCCCAGAAAGAATACCTGCCGATAAAGCATGCACTTTTAAAGTCAGCAATCTTGACACTGTTGTAAAGCTCTGTCCTGCACAAAAGTAACAAGACCCAAAATAGATCAGATTTGGAACACTTTTGTGCAGGACAGTGCACAGTGATGAACGTGGTAGGGAGTTAGATCATGCTGTGGGTAACAGAGTGCATGACACTATCTATTGATGGGCCCCTGCCTTCATGGACTACTATGGTACACTGGATCATAATCCATTGGTAGGTTTCACTGTTGCTAATGCAGGTTTTCACAGTGCATCGAAGCTCTAAAATAATGCCCTTGGTTGAGAAGATTTAATTTGAGAACCACTGAATAGGAAGGGCCACTGCTGTCTGCGCTGGTTGTGAAAAGTGAAGTCATTGATCAGTATGTTTAGGTATGTGCTAATCCTGTGTCAGATCCCACCTTGTGAGCAAAACACTGGGGAGAGGTTGTGGTTCTTCGAATAATGGTCCATATATATTATATTATATTCCAAACTTTGGTGTACATGTACCAGAGCCTGATTTTTCATTGCAGTGTCCATTGACTTGCATGTGCATCATGTCGCCTCATGTCTCAGGTGAGATTATATTAGGCAGTGTGGGTTGATGCCTCTTCAGTTCCCTCTTACTGCCTCATGGTTGGTGTCAAGAGTGGAGGAACTCAGTCTCTGTACTGATTCACAAGAGCTAGGGACAGTCAATGCATTTGCACAGTGGCCATTTCAAAACTGATAAAAGAAATATTTTTTCACGCAACAGAGCCTGTGGAGCTCACTGCCATAGGATGTCATTAAGGCCAAGAACTTGGCAAGGTTCAGAGAGGGGTTGGTAACCTAAATGGATAAGAAGAATATCAAGAGTTGTGGTAACTAATGCTTATGTGTTCTTTCATTTTGGCTTTTTTTTAAAGTATATAGGTCTTCTGCCATGAGGCACAAGGTTCTATCTTTTTATTAAGGTTTAATATTAGAGCTTGGGAGGAGGGCACAAATTATCCCATATCTGCCTAGTACAAGGTTTCTTGTACTGTCCCCTGAAGCGTCACAGACTGGATACTGGACTAGATGTGACTTACAACAGTTTTGATCTCCCTTGAGTTCCTACCTGGTCGGTAAGTAGTTATCCTAACCTGCTGTGCAGCATGATAGTCGCTAAGAAGGGCTCGTAGGGCTTGATCCAAGTCTGAGTGGAGCCCATGAAGCCTTAGTTCATTTTTGTGAGAGTCAGTTTGTCATAGTGTGGCATGAGCAGACTCCTGTTCCTAGTAGCTGACACCTCAAACAGCTGTTGGCTTGTATAGGGAGTCCCACTGAAGGTGCTTTTAGCAGCAGTTCCTGTACTGTACTTCCAGTCTACTTTACAATTCTGTTTCACTCACAGATTTTAAAGCCAGAATGAAGTAGTATGCTCCTCCAGCATGACCGCCTACTGTATGTGACACCAGCCCTAGAACATTTCATGCTAACTCCTGATTCACGCCCATAACTTCTAGAAAGAGATCTCTGCCTGAATTTTGGTGCTTTTTTTTCTTTTCTTTGTAGAAAATACTGATAGAATAGTTTGTCCAGCACTTAACAACCCCAAGCTGCTCTAGCCCAGTCCACAGTTCTGCACGTGGAGAAACTCAAATGAGGTGGAGAATAACTGAGCTTTACACTTCAGTCTCTTTGGTCACTCAGTAACCGACCTCAGAGGGGCAATTCTTCAACAAAAAAACTGCAAAAACAGACTCCAACATGAAGCTGCAGAACTGGAATTAATTTTCAAACTAGATACCATCAGATTAGGCCTGAATAAAGACTGGGAGTGGTTGAGTCATTACAAAACTTAAACTTAATTTCCCCAATACTATTTTATCCCTATTGTTACTCTCACCTTCTTGTCAACTGTCTGTAATGGGCCACTCTCTTACCACTTCAGAAGTTTTCTCCTCCCTTAGTATCTTGCTGTTGATTTATCTCATTAGACTGACTAAACACTTGGTAAAGCAACCCACATCCTTTCATGTATTTATACCTGTTCCTGTATCTTATTTCATACGCCTGCTGAACTGGGTTTTAGCCCACAAAAGCTTATGCCCATATAAATTTGTTAGTCTCTAAGGTTCCATAAGGACTCCTTTTTTTATTTTTATTTTTTGCTGATACAGACTAACACAACTACCACTGAAACCTGAGCTTTACAGTGTGCCTTGAAGCTCAGCAAACTGTCTTCTGTAGACCAGTGAAGGAAGAGTTCCAGAACAGAGGTTGCTTTGTAGAAAATGCCTTACTTGTGGTCATTTTAACCTTTTCAGCTGGGGAGCTATTACCACGTGGAGCAGTGTTGCATGAAGAGTGAGGAAAGGGGGGAAAATAACTCGTGACGCTGACCCCTGAAGTAGGACATGTTAAACAGTTGGTGCTAATCTAAACTTTATTTCTGTCTGTGCAATCATGGTAACTTCACAGATTTTCAAATGACTTCACAGATCTACAATAGGCTCGTACTAATCAAATCACAGTCCTGCACAGACCTGTGTCTAAGCCCTTGGCGGAGGCAGTTTGGCAATACATCAAGCTAACAGTAATAAATAACAAGAGATTATAACGCAGGCCTACTCACATTGAATACATAACTGATGTCCACATGTATCCTGTTTTATCAAAGGTCAGACAGACACAGCTGAGTGCCACAGGGGCAAATTGTTAATGTAATCCAGCTAAAACAGTGAATGGTTTAGACTGTCCTGTAGCAGTAAACAGATACAGCTTGGGATGTGATTTTTTTAGGTAGCTGATTTCTAGGAAATGTGAAACAAAGCAATCTTTGTCTGAGCCTGCTGCAGAATCCCTCACTAACAAACACTTTATCATGTCAGTCTGTGGTGGGTGATACATTACAGTAATAGATTTGTTACTGTGCAGAACTGCTGCCGTCTTTAGCTGGAGAAAACTGACCTTTGAGCGTTGCTTGAAAGGATTTAATGCTAAACTTGCTAATAAAGCCCTTCTAGGGGAGAGCCCTGAACTTTCAGCTGAGCAGTACAGAGTTAGTATGAGAGAGTTTTGTTGTACCTTGTAACCTACTGGGTAAACAACATGCGTAGGTGAGACTTCTGCATCCCTGCACTCATTCATGACCAGCAGCAGAGAGAAAAGCATCAAGTTTCAACCATAGAAAGTATTTTTTAAAGTTACAACCACCAAATAGCCTTTTAAATTCTATTGTGCGTATTATATAAAATGTTAGAAGATGTGTATTAGTGGTTTTCTACACGCTGTACAGGTTCTGGTGTAATCCACGTGATAAACTTATCACGGCTGCAATTTTATCACTGCCCTAGACCCACCCAACCTGCACTTTGTAATTTAACATTCCAATACTACCAGACAACTATTGGAGATAGATTAGTGGGTGTTTTGGCTGGTTTGTTTGTTTCGGGTTTTAGGGGCAGGGAGGAGGAAAGGGCAAAGGCGGGTGTAAAATCAGCCTATCGAAAAAGCTTCCTGCATCTGTCCCAAATGTGGAGTTTTTCCCCTCCAAGGCACAGGCTACGCAAGATCTATTTGCTACCAGTAGCTGATTTTACATGCATAAAAACCCAACACAACTTTAGTCTGTTTTTTAAATGCTGAAGGGCTAGAAAGGGGCTTTATCCACTGCAAAAGGGAGGATTCCCAGCTGGATAGACATTGCTTGATTCTAGCCCTGTAAGGGCCCAAGAAATTGGGCTTTAAAGTCATGCCAGTTTTATGTACATAATCGCTATTTTAGATCTTTTTGAAGTTTTTATGACTCCCTCCGAGCCCTACACTACACTGTTGGACTCATGGTAACTAAGGCTTTGCTGGCAGATGGATACAAGAAATAATTCATTTATTAAAAAAAAATATATATAATATAAATAAAATTAAGCCCCTCTCAAAGATTCCTTGAAGTTTTTCTGTAGCGTAAGGTACAGGATGGATGTGCTGTGAAGATTTTGGGTCAGAGGCTCAGCTGGTGCAAAGGAGCATACCTCTGTCTGTTTGGAGCTACGCCCATTTAGAGCAACTGAGGCTCTGGGCCTTTATCAGGCCTCATTTGGGATGACCTGAAGAGCTACTGTGTAGCTCTGCCACTACTAAATCTGACCATTCAAAATTCATGCTGATATAACATTTATACACCAATTTTTTGGGGGGAGGGGCAGTAGGGTGACCAGGTGTCCGGTTTTCTACTGGAACACCTGGTTGAAAAGGGACCCAACAGCTCCAGTCAGTACTACCGACCAGGCCGTTAAAAGTCTTGTCAGCGGTACTGCAGCATTAAGTACCTACCTGTCCTGGCTGGCACCCACTGTGCCCCCGAAATGATGAGCAGGTCCTGCTCCTAGGTGGGTGGGCCACACGGCTCCAAGCATTGCCCCTGCCCCAAGCAAATGGGAGCTGGGGGGAACCAGCTCATAGGAGCTGGGCACCTGTGGGCAAGAGCAGTGCATGGAGCCTCCTGGAGCCCCCCACCTAGGACCTGGACCTGCTGGCTGCTTCCGGGGCATGTGCAGCATGGTGCCAGGACAGCCAGGGAGCCTGCCTTAGCTCCCCCTGCTGTGCTGCTGGCCCAGAGCTGGCTGATGTAAGCCCAAGCCCCAGCCCTGAGCCTCCCCCTCGCCAAACCCAGAGCCCTCTCCCACATCCTGAACCCCTCATCCCTGGCCCCACCCCCAAAGTCCTCACCCCCTTATGTACCCCAACCTCCTGCCTCAACCCACAGTCCCCTCCTGCATTGCAAATTCCTCAGTTCACCCCCAGCCTGGAGCCCCCTCCTGCATCCTAAACCCCTCATCCCCAGCTGGAGCGCTAACCCCACCCCCCAACTCCCTGCCCCTTCCCAGAGCCCCCTCCTGAACCCATCATTTCTAGCCCCACCCGAGAACCCTCACCTCTGGTTAGAGCACTCACCTCATCCACCCCTGCCCCAGCCCAGTGAAAGTGGGTGAGGGTGGGGGGGAGCGAGCCACTGAAAGTGGGGGAATGTAGTGAGCTGGTGGCAGGGCCTCAGGGAAGTGGGGGGCTAGGCTGTTTGATTTTGTGTAACTAGAAAGTTGGCAACCCTAAGGCGCAGGGACTGTTCCCTTTTATACTAGAATCAATTTCCCATTACATATAGAGTAGAGAAAGCTTAATTCAGATCTGCTGAGGCATAAGATGCTGTCGAAGGAGCAACGGAACAATTTAGGGGTAAAACTTTTTAACATAGGGAAACAGTAAAAAAATGATACTTTTTATGAGGTGACTGAATGATCAGCTTGGCCAGTGAGTGTTGGTACAGCTGGATGCAGAGTCTGAGAAATGGCACAGTGAGAGTCTTGTCTGGTTTCAGCTGCAGTCCACCTTACCCTGCTGCACCTAAAGAGAGTTCTGGACCATGGCCTTGAGACCAAGAAATATTAGCCCAAGTGCCAGATTTCATGAGGGTGGAAAAGGAAGCAGCACAGCCTAGAACTGGAGATATCTGACTGTTGCATAGATGCAGTTCTTTCCATCATAAGTTGTCCATAAGCATCATGATGGCCAGATCCACTTGTGTGCATGCAACCAAGTATGTGTGCACACCTAGGTATCATCTGAACTCTAAAAGGTGAAGTCTGGAGTCTGAAGAAGAAACTCTGCAGTCTTAGAGGACTTATTCTGTTCATGTCCTGGGAGCAGAAAGGTCGTCTGCTCTTTAAACAATTATAAAACAATAAAAACCAGCAACTGAGAGAGGATTCAAGTACTATATGAAAAATACTAAGAATAGGATTGTTAGCGTATATATACCTTGGTTTTCAGTGACAGGGCATTATTCTGAGATTTTTACTATGACGTGTACAGTTGCAAACCTCCTCTGTTAAACAGGAATGATTAATTCACTTTGTTTTGCAATCCTGTCTCTGCTTAGAAGTCAGATTAGCAATTAAATTAATCACTGAATGTTTCCTGCCAGAGAGAATAAAAAGGAAATTTTACCTTGTCTGGGCAAAATGTAGTTCCCAAGGAATTTGAGAAGCTAGTGAGCAAAACAGTTCCAAAAATTTGGCAGATCAGACATTCAGCCACTCAAAAAGGAGAGAGACAGGAAGTGAGACAGATTTTAAAAAAATACATCTGAGTGGAGGAAATGACTTGTCCTTTGAGAAGAAATCTATATAAGGCACATAAGGCAGACTATTCTTTGTGGCTTTGAGTAATGGAAAACAAAACATTAAAGAACACGCAAAGAGCACCCTGTATATCTTGCAGGGCAGCACCATGTTAATGTTTTAGTCCTATCAATCTGAGATGGAAACCTGAACAGAATTTGGTTACTGCTGTTAGGACTTCTAATTTTTAAAAAGGATATTAAATCTCACAGTAAAAAAATTGTTTTTTAAAAAGTCAAGCGTGCTTATGGAAGGTATGCAATGTTGTAGCCATGTTGGTCCCAGGGTACTGAGAGACAAGGTGTGTGAGGTAATATCTTTTATTGGACCGACTTGTGTTGGTGAGAGAGACAAGCTCAAGTCGGTCCAATAAAAGATATTACTTCACCCACCTTGGCTCTCTCTCAATGAAAAGAATCATTTACAGTGTGACCCAGAAGACAGATAATGGGGGCAGAACCTTTTACGCCTGACTGCCTGTCTGAACCCAGGTCACATTGTTAGTAACCAACAGTTATTTGATGTCCTAAGTTAATGAAATGGTCTGTCTAGTTCAGAGTGAACAGTTCTTTACACCAGCGCTGGCACCTTCAGAGAAAAGGGTTGAACTGGCAAGTAGAATAGCCCCAGTACTGAGTAGGGGTGATCTGAGGAGAGTTGTTCTGCACCAAGTCAGTGCATTCATGGAGGGATTCAGGTTCTGGTGTCGTCATTTGTCATGTTTTGGGACAGAGTGCTCATTTAAAAGGAAGAATACAAACGGATGTTCCTTGCTTACAGCAGCTACCTCATTTAAGGTACCCCAATGTTAATGCCAAACTGTGGCACGCCGTCATGCTTTAAACAGGCATCAAGTGATAACCAGAGGTATCTTTCAGATGGTCTTGAATGCCACACACTGGGTGAAATTCACCTTCTGGGCACAGGGATGCACCTCTATTTGGAGATATCAGGTGTGATTGCCCTTTTGCTGGACTCCTGCTCAGGGGTGAATTTGAACTATGATTAGTTCTAAAGGGTTCTCAACTAATTCCGGACTATAGGCCAGATACTCAGCTGGGGCCAAGGACTGTTTCGCATAGTTAAGGGTGTCCAGCCATTCCCCAGTGCCACAGAAGCTGAGCACCAGGAATCACTACTGTTCCCTGACCATGGCCCCTTTTCCTCAGGTATGCCCTGCACTTCCTCTAGGGAGGGGTGGCAAGCTGGCATAGAAACACTATGCCACCCAGGGTACCCCTACACAGAGGGCTGACTAAGCCAACTTTCTGCCAGTGGCATGAAGCACAGGTGCCCTTCTGCAGGAAGGAGCTGTGTAAAGAATTGCGTGGAATCAAATTAAATCACCATCAAATATGATTTTCAAAGACTGTTGCTATAAGACAGTGAATTTGTTACAGACAAACTACCCAGTGACTGCCTAAAAATGCCTTACACAGTGAATTGAACCACAGTGGCAGAGCATTGACCCACACAAAACATTTACTGTCCATGCATTTTGTCCAGGGGTAGGGAGAGCACTCTCCATTTTCAGGTTACAAATGGCATTCACTGAGGTATTTCAGCAGTAGAAAAAGGCAGTATTTTAACTAAGCAATGTGGTTCATTAAATATAACTTACTGATCTGATTCTTTTAGAACAGTGTTTCTCAAACTTGGGATGCCGCTTGTGTAGGGAAAGTCCCTGGCGGGTTGGGCTGGTTTGTTTACCTGCTGTGTCCACAGGTTCGGCCGATCGCGGCTCCCATTGGCCGCGGTTCGCTGCTCCAGGCCAATGGGAGCTGCTGGAAGCGGTGCAGGCAGATGGACATACTGGCTGCCGCTTCCAGCAGCTCCCATTGGCCTGGAGCAGCGAACCGTGACCAGTGGGAGCCGTGATTGGCTGGACCTGCAGATGCGGCAGGTAAACAAACCGTCTTGGACCGCCAGGGGCTTTCCCTGTACAAGCAGCGTCCCAAGTTTGGGAAGCACTGTTTTAGAACTATATGCAACCTATTTCACCCAGGTAAAAAAATTCGACCTACTGGTAAACCTAAAATCCTGCAGTTTTTATATATGTAAAATCATTACTGATAGCAAATTGTTCTTTATTACCCTGTGTCTTGAATAGGGGGATCTTTGAGGGGAAAACTCCATATTTGGACAGATGGAAGAAACATTTATGCTTGATTTTTACTCCCTCTCCACCAGGGGTAGGGGTGTCCAATAGCTGTCTATTGGTATGTGTAATAGCCAGAGTGCAGGGGAAATGGACAAAGTTGAATGATAAATTGAAGATGTGATCAGTTTAGAATGGGGATAACACTGCCACTTGGGGAGGGTGTAGAAACACACTAATACAAATACAATAAAATTTCAAAAGTCTGCTAGGTACTTAGATGCAAGATGAACAGAATAGTGAAGAGGAGAGTTTTATCTAACCTATTTTTATACACTTCAGACGCCTCTTTGAGTAACTCATTCCATTACCCACATAAGAAAAATTTTTCCTAATGTCCTAACCAAAATTTTTCCTTGTTTAGGTTCAGGCTTTTTACTCCTTGTCAACCATTCTTCTCCTGTAGATTGCTGTTTAAAATAGTTGTAAACAGTTACAGTGTGTCATCTTCTGTCTCTTTTTCTAAACTGTACATAGATTGCCTTAATCTCTCCTCCATCCCTCTTTTTTCTTAACACTTTGATCTTTTTTTGTTGCCTTCATAAAATCCCCCCCCTAGTTTTCTGGTTTGTAAAAGGCCTTCTATGTGAATATCAAAATTCTTTGCAGGGCTGAAGTAGTGGCTTTGTATATACAGTATGTGGTATTACTTCCCTGTAGCTATAAGTGATGCTACTATAAGCATACCTAGAATAGCAGACCTTTTTTATTGCAGTACTGTATGATGGACTGACATTTTAAATTGCTCCGGTTTCCTGGATCACACGTTCTACCTTTGTACATCGCGTCTCCTTCTGTCCTTTGGTACATTTCCTAGGTTCAGCAAAGTGTCCAAAACATTTGAGAGTCTTTTTGTGAACTCTGGATGTATATTGTTTGGTCGCATTGAGTTACATAGGTGAACTCAGTTGAAATTTGTTTTAACTCTTCTCACGAACCCTTTTGTTTTGACTCTACAAACTTTTCCTTTTTATAGGAAATGTAAGTGAATACTTTTACCACCTTGTCATTATCTTCAGTTTCCTCCTTTTCACTTATCAGCCTTTCTATAGAGTTTTCATCTCCAGAGGTTTTCCAACTCTGAGGTTTCATGTTGCAATTGTTTTTGTCTCCCTAGTCTTGTTCTTGCAAACTTTCACTCATATCCTGTATCCTTGCCTTGCTGATTTTCTTCCAGCATTGTCCCTTCCCACTCGGGCTTTTATGTGTGGGATTTTTAGTCTTCCCTCTGAAACTTCTATACTGCAATGTATGTCCAGGGTTAGTAGAACTCGAATGAACAGACCCTGGGTTAACCTGGAGCATCTACACTTATTACTCCAGGTTAGCAATTGTTGAACCCTGGGTTCCAACCTGGTATTCTAGCATCTACACTGAATTATTCAGGCCCAAGTCCAGCTGCCCATATCCCAGACTTCCTAGCACCATCCTAAAATATGGTTAGCTGTCCAGAGGACAGAAAAATTTGACCTGTGGGATTGTGGGCTACTTATGGTGGACTCTCAGGGCTTGGCTACACTCGAAACTGAGTGTGGTCGCAGCACCAGCGCTGGGGGAGAGCTCTCCCAGCGCTGCACGTACTCCACCTCCTCATGGGGATTACCTTGCAGCACTGGGAGCCGCGCTCACAGCGCTGCGGCACTGTTTACACTGGCACTTTACAGCGCTGTATCTTGCAGCGCTCAGGGGGGTGTTTTTTTCGCACCCCTGAGCGAGAAAGTTGCAGCGCTGTAAAGTGCTAGTGTAGCCAAGGCTCACAGCATGAGAGCAGTATAGACAGTTCCACTGGAAAGCAATAGGACTTGAATCCTGAGTCCCAGCTTATCTTGGACTCAGACCCTGGGTCCGAGATCTGGGTTAATGTGTGTGTGGCTATATAGACAGAAGGGAAATTAGGCTTGAGCCTGGGTTTACACTGCAGTCTGGACATACTCTAAATGTCTTGTTCCTTTTTCTGTTCTAGTCAAATTGCTTTGATTCTCTTTTTGTGCTTCATATTTTGATCTAACTTTCACTTTTATATGCAACCCTTTTACCACTTTCACCCATGGGATTCTGTCTGTTAATTTAATTTCCCACTGCCTGTCTACCCTCTTCTTTAATATGTTAAAATTAGACCTCTGGGTCATTACTTCCTGCAGGTCAGTATTTAATCATAAATAGAATTAACATGATGATCAAACTTTTTTCAGTGACAGCCCATATTGTTTCTAGTGAGGGTTATTTCTGAAGGATTTGCTGTATTAAAAGCATTTCCCTGTACTCAGGGAGGCTTCTTGAAAAGGATAGTTTATTGCCTTTTCTATTAGCATAAGAAAATGGTGAACAAAAGCTTAGCTCTTCCAAACTGAAACTGAATGAATATATCGGCATTTTGCAGCTCAGAATTATTGTTACATACATCTTAAATATTGGCACTTCAAAAATGTCAAAGATATAATGAGTTTTGTTTGTTTGGGGATGGGGGGAAGATTACCTAGAAGGATCAGACAGCGTGGCCCTCCTTTCTTAAGAAATGCTAAGGTCACTGCCAAATCATTGGATCCTGAGATTTTTGCCATTTGCTTGCTGGGCTCTGGCAAACATTATCAGCAATGTTCTACTTGACTACTCAAGCCCACAGCAGCCCTTTGTGTGTGCTGTCCAATAGCCTTCATTAATATTGTTTCACACGTTTAAGCTGTGTCTTGGGAACCTTAATTCTTTTCGAGGAGACTTCCCTAATCAGGCTGAGATGTTAAATCTTGTGTGAAGTTCAACTTTCAGTTAGTAGCAGAGCAGAGCTGCTTTTAATTAAAACTCCTTATTTCAATGTTTTTGGCATTCTCCCCCCTCTGCTTAAATTTCCCCTGCTTTATACTAGTCTCTAAAGGGCAGTGCTGCAGTAAGGTAGTGTCTGAATATCATGCTGAGCCAAGAGTTTTTTGTAGTCTAATGACTTAATATCCTTTCTTAAAGAGGTTGGCTTGGACCTAGACAAAGTGAAAGTGGATGGGGAGGCAAGGTAGAGACACGTCTGCTTTTTCTAGTGTTGCTAAAGATGTTTAGGAAAATATGTAAGGGGTTGTCATGGATCTACAGGGGTGTGCTTTGCCTCTAACTTTTAGACAGCCTTTCTAGGAGAGTACCCCTTTTAGTGCTAGGCCCTGTGCCTCCAATAGCCCAAGATTAGGACACTGTTTTCAGTACTCCTCTTTCTTGCCATGGCTGTTCTAGTGAGTTCAGAAGAGCTCCAGTTCTTGTTAGAGACTTCACCTTTTTGGGAATCAACCCAACAGCTATTGTTTTGTAGCAAAACAGGACAGCCTTTTCAAAACAAGTCAGCACTTATTAGTTATCTGGAATATAGTGTTTAAGGATGCTTGGGTTAGAACGGAAAAGCAACGCTTATATGAGTCTGTGTTGGCAGTATTATCTGCCCCCCTGGTCCAGATCCTCCAAGATTTCTTCCATCTCTCTCTTTCTCTCTCCTTTGCTTAGTCAGCAGCGTTCTTATGTTCATGTGTTCACACTTCAGTCCTTTGTTTCCAGTTGCAGTCAGACTACTTCTGCATGTTCTCCTTCCCTTGGCTTTTCCCATTTGTACGTTGACAGTTCTTGATAAATTGTTCATTCCAGCCCAGACTTGCCTACTGGACTCTTACCCAGTTCCCTGTCCCAAGAAAGAAATTAACCCCTTTATACCCAATAGGCAACAGTAAAATGTGAGTGGGAAAAATAAATCAGATTTTTTTCATAAAAATGTTACAGAAATTTTCAAACATTCTTCACAAAACTGATAATGTTGGACTTCTCATTATTAAGGCTTTACTCCTCTGTCATGCTCTCCCCCATTGGAAGCCTCTATTTTAT
The DNA here is from genome assembly GCF_007399415.2 of Gopherus evgoodei. Lineage (NCBI taxonomy): Eukaryota > Metazoa > Chordata > Testudines > Testudinidae > Gopherus > Gopherus evgoodei. Next base: position 8,031,327 of record NC_044331.1, read on the forward strand.
TATGAGTTGATTTTTATATGTCAGACTGTGCTGTATATATGAGATGTTTGGCATTTATGAAAGCTGTAGTCCATCAAGAGATCTGTACAGTGGACAAACAGATAGTGTTAAGAAATAGGAAATGATGAAGGGAAGTATGACTAAATTGAAAAAAGCTGGTGGTTTATGCATATGTGATGGGAAACAGGTTCCTAACGGAAGGATCTCTTGAACATACAGACCAGCTTTTGTTTGATCAAGATACATGGAAAGATAAGGTAACTCTAGATACAGCCGTTTGAGAAGAGTTTCCCAAATGATAGGGAACCTGAGAGCTGGAAAAATGACTACAGTCCTAGGAAAAAATCTTAATAAATAAGGTACATGGGTGTCTAGGGTCCCTGGGAAAGGGAGAGACCCCTCTGCTTCCTAAGATAGTGCACTTGTACAGACTTTGCCATGGTGGGAATATGAAGGCTGCTTTCCTGACTAGTATAGTGCTGAGCAAGCTGACACCTGTCCGTCACAACAGTAGTTGGGCATATAACAGAGAGTCTCCAGAGCAATTTGACTTCAGAGATGCAGCATGCTAGGAAGAGAGACAAAACTTGAACAGCCTGGAAAAAGTTAGAAACATTATCATTTTATTTCCTGATTTCAAATATTTGGGCCCACTGAGGCTGGAGGGCATGTGTCCATGGTTGGAAGGGTATTTTGGTTTTTTTTTAAGGCTCTGTTAGGCTCTTGGATGGTTTCTGGGACAATTCACTGCAGTTCGTCCCAAGCAGAAACAAGTGTGTGTTTGACATCCAGGGAGTAGTAACAAAGGTGGTTCTGCAGTTAAGCCAGGCTTGGGCTGTCTGTCCAAGGTTCTAGACTGAAATGTGCGTTTCACGGCAGTGCAATCATCCTGAAGTCTGCAGGTGACAGACTAGTCTTCAACTTCAGATACTATTACAAAATGGTCATGCTTTCTATATGTCACTGTAGCAATATAAGCTCAGGGCTAGTGGGGCTCAAGTCAGCTGATCTGTTAGTGAACTTTGCACTTGGGTGTCTAAATTGTATTTTCAATCTACGTTAAGACTTTTGTAAACTGTGCTTGAAACTTGGGCTCTGGCATCAACACTGCAGTGTGGAGACCTAAGTCAAAGTAAACATATAGAATCATAGAATATCAGGGTTGGAAGGGACCTCAGGAGGTCATCCAGTCCAACCCCCTGCTCAAAGCAGGACCAATCCCCAACTAAATCATCCCAGCCAGGGCTTCATCAAGCCTGACCTCCCAGAGTCTCTAAGTTTCCTCTGCCAAAATGTGGCTCCTCTAGCCTTAGGACTGTGATGCACTGCGGGGAAAACTTTATTGTCCTCTCTCCATGTTACAGGAAGTTTGAAGCAGCTTGCTTTGCAAAAGGTTTGATCTGTTTTCTCTCCACTGCGAACCCAGGAGGCTGTCTGATAATGTGCTTGGAGATCGGTGATCAGAAGAGAATGGATTAAAGCTGACCTGAGCTGCTGCCGTTCACAGAGGGGAGTGACTTCCATTTTCAATAGAGTGGATTATAGATTGTTGTGATAAAGAGGCCTAAAGAAGTTGTCCCATGGAATTGTGGGATCCTTCCAGCTCACTCCCGGGACCCAAGTCAAGCGGGACTGCATCTACATTGCAAAGCAATAGGGCTCGGACCCTGGGTCCCAGTTTAACTCGAGCTCAGATCCTTTAGCCCTATAAGTCTGGGGCCCTGGGTCTGAGCTCTAGTGGTACAATTGCAGTGTAAATGCAAAGGGGGTTGGCTTGAGCCTGGGATCAAGCACAGGCTTATGTTGCAGCGTACGCCTACTCTTAGAGCCCTTTCCATCTGCCTCCCTAAATTTAAGGTGGTGCTGTAGAAAGTGACTTTTTTTGGTACAAATCCATTTTTGTTAATTGGCTACCCTTTCTTTTGACATGACTCTTCAGTTTGTTGAAGACCATCCTCCATCAGTGGCTCTCATTTACTGAGCCTTCAACAAAAGTGAGAGTGAATTTCTTTCCTACTGTTTGGGGTCTAACATTTCTGTAGTAATGGTGTGTCATTCCCCACCTCTCAGTAAAGAATGACATGTCACCTAATGCCATATTGCAGAAGGTGTGGTGCTTTTCTGAGCTCTGATCTTGCTCAAACATTTTATCTCTATCTAGACCTGTAAACTGCTCTGAATAAAATTGACAACTGTCCATCTCAGAATAGCAGTATTTACTGTTTTGATCGGTTCGAGCATTTTTGTATAAGAATATTTCTCTGTTTACACCATGTCTGAAGGATGTCTTAAAATACCATCTTCCCTTTTGGGATTTTTTATTTTATTTTTATTTTTTTGTGAGGGGAGTTAAGGGTAAGGCTTGTAATTATTATTTGCTTGTTATAGAAAGGAATGTTTAAAAATAAAGGGAGGTTTTTCCATTTGAAAAGGTGACTAGGTTAGGATCTGTTTTCTTAAAGTATTTGCTTGCAGTAATTTTGTAGCTGTCATGTGGTTTATATTTCTTTGGGTTTTTTAAAAAAGATTATTTGGCCTGTAAATTTACCTTCATTGAGTAAACTGTATCTTTGTTGTATCCTGGGTTTTTAAATGCCCAGGTTTTAAAAATAAATTAAGAAATTCCTCTTTGTTACCTACTTTCCATGTAGAATTGTAGCCCCTCAGCAGTATTTACAGTAACTGGAACTGTTCAGCGAGTGGTGCTCTCCTTTTCTGCATCTCCAGAGCACAGAGATAAACATGTTTGTACTTGAATGTGACGACACCATGGAAAAGAATTGTCTATTTGATCATCTCAACTGAGATGGAGTTTGACTTCCGTGCTTTATGGGTGATCATCTGCCCTGGGCTGCTAGGACTTTGGTGAAAGACTGAGTTCTTTGCAAAAAGTTTGCCTTCTGCAGCCAGTCAGAGGATTAAAACAAGCCTGGACAGCAGACAAAAGGGCACATACCATTTTACATGTCAGACTTTTGGCATGGGCAGACTTCCAAATAATTCTAAGATTACCTGTTTTCTGTCTCTAGATGTTGTTTGGGGTTTTTTTGTTTGCTTGTTTAAACAGTGTTAGCTTGAGAAGTGCTTTTTTTTCCCATGCAAAAGTGGGCTTTTATCCTGAGAATTGGTAGTATTGAATACTTTCTGAATTTTAAAAACCTGGAAGGGAAATTGGTTTTTACTAATGACTAGTTAGAACTGCGCTGTGGACAACTGGTTTTTCCCCTCTTAAAAAGCAAGCATTCAGTCAAATCAGTAAATTCTGATATGAAGGGTTAGGAAGAAATTGAAGTATGAGATATCATGCTATGAAACAAATGTCAATAGCATTACAGAGCACTTCATAAGACCTAGTGTAATTGTTCACAATGAAGATGTGCTAACATGCTGCTCATTCCGTAAATATTTCTTGTTCAGGAAAATGCATTGTTTACATCTATGGCCGTAAGTGGTAGGGTTACTAAAGTTGGATGGGTATTTAACCTGTTGTGTACAAAATAATTTGAGGAGAAGGTGCAACTTTGGAATGTGGTGTTTTTCTGTTCCTGGAGGTGATGCCCCGGTACTGACAGTGAATGGAAATAGTCCCACATAACCAGTGCAGAAACATTTTATTCCAACACTTCATCTCAAAACTCTGATAGTTGCTAAGTAGGTATCAAGCTTAGTTGCTGCAAAAAAGCAAAGGGAAAACTTGAAATGGACTAAGTGCAAGGTGAGGACAGTGGGAATTACTACACTACACTAGTTTTTATATAGTAAAATCAGTAGTATGGTTTTGAGTGTATCCTTTCCTCCAACTCACTCTTGGGACCTGATCCTACAAACACTTGTTCATATGAGTAGTTCCATCAGAGTCAATGGGGCTGCATATGTGTGTGAGTTTTTGCAGGGTTGGACATTGATGTGACATCTAACCCCCATTTTAAGCCCGGACTGTACAAAGAAAACTGGATTTGTCTACACTGCAGTTAAAAACCCAGGGCTAACCCGTGCCAGCTGACTCAGGCTCATGGGGCTTGGCCTTCGGGTTTGTGTCACTGCAATGTAGACTTTTGAGCTTGGGCTGCAGTCTGGGCTTTTGGACACTCCCACTTCACAGGATCCGAGATCCCGGGTCCAGCCTGAACCTGGAAATCTACGTTGCATTGAAACAGCCTGGCAACCTGGGCCCCGTGAGCCCAGATCAGCTGGCATGGGCCAGCCATGGGTATCTAATTACAGTGTAGATGTACCCTGTGTGGTCAGCCCCTGCATCCACCTCTTCTACTTGCTGGATTGGGGTTTGAGATGGTAGACTTATAGACTTTAGGGTCAGAAGGGACCAATATGATCATCTAGTCTGACCTTCTGCACAAAGCAGGCCACAGAACCCTACCCATCCACTTCTATAACAAACCTCTCACCTGTGTCTGAGTTATTGAAGTCTTCAAATTGTGGTTTTAAGACCTCAGCCTGCAGAGAATCCACCAGCAAGTGACCCATGCCCCACGCTGCAGAGGAAGGCGAAAAACCTGCAGGGCTTCTGCCAATCTGCCCCGGAGGAAAATTCACTCCTGATCCCAAATATGGCGATCAGCTAAACCCTGAGCATGTGGGCAAGACTCACCAGCCAGCACTTTTGGGGGCAGGGACTGTGTCTTTGTGTGGGTTTCTGTGCACACTAACGTGCTTTATCAGGTATATACTTCACCTATTCTTTTCCCTATAATACAGGGATTTTGGAAGCAGAGTAAATAAACATTGCCTTTAACTTCAGATTCTTCAGCAAATTTGCTGAATAGGTGCTGAATATAACTCGTGTTGATATACCTGACAAGATGTGAAGCTCTCACAGCTGTTGGGCTAGCTTACCTGCCGTATACAAACCTTTTAATTACACAGTTGGCTAAGAAGCCCCGATAATGAAATATCTTCTGGCAACTTCTGTTTTCCTTCTTTCTGATTCTAGAAGCGTAATCTTTGGTCCTATCTATGCTAGAATAACTGGCAGTTTTTGACAGCTCACCACATGCACCCCTTGCTTCACAAGTGGCATTGGAAATTGTACTCTTACATGGGCAGGACATGCTTGTTACAATGGGTGTTGAACTCTGGCTAACCCTGTTTACATTAGCTGGACAACAGGTTCGAGTCCTGCTTTGGATGCAGAGGAGAGCAGTTTATTTGACACCTGTCAAAATGACTGTGTGGTTTTGTAGACTGTTCATTATACCTGGTGGTAACAGCTGTCACAAATTGTAACGAAGGCCGTGTCTACACGAGAGATCTTACAGCGGCACTGCTATACCAATGCAAGTGCACTGCTGTAAGATCGCCTGTGTAGCCGCTCTATGCCAATGAGAGAGCGCTCTTCTGTCAACATAACTGAACCATCCCCAGTGAGAGGCAGTTGCGATGTCCACGGGAATGCATCTCCCGCCAACATAGCGCTGTCCACGCAGGCGCTCTGTTGGTGTAAATTATGTCACTCAATCGGGTGGTTTTTTCACACCCATAAGCGACATAAGTTTTAATGACAAAAGTGCTAGTGTAGACATACTTCAGGAAATAACCTAAAAGGTATCTTTCTGGCTACCTGAAATATTTGTAAGTGTATGATGTCTGTGTACCTTTTGTGTAGGTACAACTAAATTGGGGCAAAGCCTGTTTTTAAAGGAGCTGGTGTTACCTTGACATAGGGCTTCACACACAACCTCGACTTGCAGAGTGCGCCTCCATAAAGTTCATGTTCATGTAATTCTCCACTGGTGTTGCTGTAGGGGCTGTAGTGAAGTGAGATTACAGATGCTCTTAACACAAGGATTCTCAAACTGGGAGTTGGGACCCCTCAGGAGATGGCAAAGTTATTACATGGGGGATTGCGAGCTGTCAGCTTCCACCCCAAACCCCGCTTTGCATCCAGCATTATTAATGGTGTTAAATATATTTTAAAAGGTGTTTTTAATTTATAAGGGGAGTCACACTCAGAGGCTTGCTATGTGAAAGGGGTCACCAGTGCAAAAGTTTGAGAACCACTGTCTTAACACCATGTTCTCTAACTGTAGTTAAACAACATGGTGGTTATAGCTTAAAAAAAAGCCAAAGTTTGTGCTGCACTAAAGCTTCCCTCTGTGGAACTTTGCTTTTGGTGAATTACAAACCTTTAATTTTTGTAGTCTAGGCATGTCAGAAAGTGTCTGGGATTCAGTAGGAAAGAGGTAGCTTGTTCTTGAAACCTTAGTAGTTAGGATTGTAGGAGCGTGTCATTATTCACGCTGACTAGTGTTTCCATCTAATGCCACAGTCTGGGAAACCTGTGCATGCATTTCTCGTGGCTTTCATCCAAAGAACTCCAAGCTCTTTACAAACCTCAGTGAACTGTGCCTTCCTTTCTCTCCATGCAGTAGTGTAGTGTTCTATTATCCTCATTTTAAGGGGTAGACTTAGGGGAGTTAGGGGTTAGGGAGTCATGACTCTGGCGGAGTCTGAACTAAAACTTGAATTGGCTTTCCAGCCTTGTGTTTTAACTCTCCTCTCCATGTACCACTGCTAGCAAATATGCTATAGATACTAACTTAAATTCACACTTGGGATTATTTTTAGTATAAATTCTTTTTGGAAAAAATTATTCAGTTCACTTAGAAGGCACATGACTGGGTGGTAGAACAGACTTCTCTTCAGGGGCGTGTTCCTAAGTTACCACCCAAAGGTAGCTGCGACATCTGTTTTAAACACATTTGAGTTAACCACTTATTATGGAGCATAGGTTAAGATTTCTAAACCCCGGAGTCCTTTTCAGTATTCTCCTAACAAATTCAAGGCTCCAGGTCAAATAATAACAAATTCTCGTTTCCCGGACTTTGGATTCATGTATTTCTTTAAAAAATGCCGTTTAAAAATAGTTCAGTTTTCAGTTTTGGGGAGTTTTCTCTCAGGATTATGTCACTTTTCTGGGGCTCTCTAAGTGCCTGACCGTGAGTCCCAGTAAAGATTGTCTTTGGTATCCATTTTCAGTATCCTTAGCTGTAATGTGAATGATATTGCACCTTTCAGAGGGCTATGAATGGCATCAATGTACAACATGCCACCAGGAGCTGGCAGGATTCCAGTGAGGTCAAAACTATCCAAATTGTGTTTACTTTTGGTCAGATAGCATTCACCTTCAGTGATGTTAATTCCTAGAGCTGGTTGGTTATTAGACTTGCTTTATGGACGGAATAATAGTCTCATAAGACACCTCACCTGTGATGGGGCACACAACAAGCAGCACTACATAATCAATATCTTTTTTTTAATGCATAAGGGGGATGGATGTATGTTGTCAAACAAGTCTTTAGATAACTCCAACTTCAGCATGAAGGAGTGAATTTTATTGGTTGTATGGTTGGACGGTGATATAGCTGCCTGACAAGATCAGTCGCTCTTCTGGAAACTGTATGGGAGTGGGGCCAGAAGGATGGGTGGAAGCTTGTGGTGTTTTCAACATAACATTGGGCTCTGGTTTGTAACAGGTGTTTCTCTGTCAGCTGATAAGCAGAAGACCTAATCACTAGTCACAGTTGATGTCCTTTCCCATTATTATGCTGCTTGATCTACCCATCCCCAGTCTCTCCTCTGAGACAGGTCCCAGTAGAGCAGCACCTCTACAAGGAAAGCCTCTAATGCAAGGAGGTCCTGTGATGTTTAGCCTATAAAGGGATTCGGTCCAGGCTCTTATGGACCCCAGCATCTCATCTGTCAAATGTGCCCAAAGGATGGGAATGAATGCGTGTAGTCTTCCAGAGCTACCCCACCAACACACAACAGAAGAGAGGCCCTCAGACAGGGCCTGTGCAAGAAGAGCTTCCTAAGCTGCTCTCTTTCCTCTGACCCCCAGAACTGCTTTTCCTGGCCCAAACTTGGGAGGAGAGAACGGATGCATGGGAAGGCCGGCTGGTGATGATAAGGAAAGGTGGTAACTGCCCTCACTGAGTGGCAGCATTATGAGATTCTTTGTGCAGTTTCTGCAGTAGACCTGGGCTTAATGGCTATTTTATATCTGGCCCATTGAGACTAGGCTGCCCTGAAAATCCTCTCCTTGTACCCTGCCAAATGGAATGTCAGGAAAAGATGATCACAGCTATGTAAACACGGTTGAGAATCTTTTCATGGGTTGACTGTGTATTGTCATTTGTTAGGATTGCCTCACCAGTCTTATGCAGTTACATGTATGGCATAAGTGTATGCTTGCTGGCTCTGATCACGAGCCGTTCTGCTAGTGGTTGGTGAAATATCTGTGCCTGGTAATATGCTTGCCGCAACACAGTGGCAACTGGCTGTTCTTGGTAGTGCATGGATCACAATAGCACATATGCTTCCATGATCTTTCATTCCTGTCCTTTTAAAGTACAGTAAATGTCTTATTCAAAATGGCTTATTCAGACAAAATCAATAAAAAGCCAGCTGAGGCTTCCACGTTGCCTTGAACACACCCTGTGGTTCTAAGGTATTTCATTACATGCAGTCAGTCTATGCAACGTAGCAAACTGATCTCATACCCTGCAATCCCTAGATGCAGAACGGAAGGGAAGCACAGAAGCAAGGAAATTCCAAGTTGAAACATACACTGTATTGAAGTCAGATGCTTAACTTTTAATTTCAAAGTAACTTTTTGTGCATTCATTCTTCCATTTTTTTTTTAATATATTGGCATGCTACTACATGTCACATATAGCTTGGCAAGCTTCCAGTCTCTCTCACTTTCCCTCTAAAATAACTACAAGTAAGAGAAGTGAAGTTTTCTCTTTTTGAAGGCTTCAAAGAATAAAACTGAAGCAGTCTGCATTTCTTCTTACACTTCCGTCCTTGGCATGAATGCTGTCTCATTGAGTGGTGGATGGCGTTCCAACACATTAGTAACCTCAGACTTGGGCACACATGAGCTCAAACACATGCTTAATAATGACTGGAATTACACAATTTTGGGGAGGGAGATTTGATGAAAGAGGTGATATTGCTTATTTGTTTTATATCTGCCTTTGTCTTATTGTGGGTATTTTATGTGGGTTTGTATTTACTCATGTATATTAAAATGACTGACTTGCAGAGCTTTTCACTGCACTTGTGTGTAAGTGTTCAAAGCTATATTAACATTTTTTCAGAGCCATCTAGAAGACTTAAAAATCTTCAGTTAACAGAAAATCTTCGGAGAGGTCTCAGTTGTCCATGTAACTAAGAAAATCTCGTCCACCAACATTTAAAAACGGGGATACCGTAATACAGAGCATTGCATCAATCTTTTAATGTTTGGGTTATAGAAAACATATATTTCATTTTGAAGCACAGGTATAACTGTTCTGCTTAAACTGACTTAATCCAGATGTTTGCTTTGCCCTTCTCCTTTTGAACAGAACTGTTTCAGTTGATTATGATGAAGCATAAGTAATAACCCCAGCTCTTATTCATGCAAAACCTTTTTGAAGAAACCTTTTCACTCTATATACAGCTAGCCATTGAAGACACCAAGTAGTTTTACTGTTAGAAACACGGTCCTGTTTTTGGAAACCGTGAACTGTGGGTTTTGCTAGCAACTCCTAATGTAATGCTACCGTAGTTTAACTTTCATACTTCATAAAGCATCCTGCTCTAATAAATATCTGCTGCCAACAGACCTAATAATCCATCTAGAGCAGATATTTTAATAAAACCTCTTCCTGAATACTGGGGATGGGGGGAAAAGAGATGGCCCTTGCAGCATGTCTAAAGGCTAATAGATTAGGGCTATAGTAGAACTCTAAAGCTGAGAGAGTTTTCTCAGAGAACTCCTTGCTGGCAACCTCCTTCTCTTCTCCAGCTTCAGTGCCCGTGCTGATCCCATGTGTCGCCCAGAAGCCTGTGATCAGTAGAGTTCTAATAGACTCTGCTCAGAACTGGACTAATAAGGTTCTTTCTGCTGTTCCTAACGGTGGTGCATTTGTGGCTTCATGAACAGCTGTGGCCAGTATTACATTGTGTCTTGTCCTGTCGGCCATAAGAAATGCTGTGTTGATGTGTCACTGTGTATGTGGCTTCCCCTTCTCCTCTGTACCCCCAAACAAATAAAGTGAAACTTCTACACTCCTACTCACTGGCTTTTTACTATTACCTGACAAATCCCATTCTTAATCACAACTTCTGGGAGAGAAAAAAAACTGTACAGGATGAACCAAGCCTCTACTTTTTGGGTTGTGAGGCCATTAGTGTTTTGTCAAATTATGCTTTTTAGAACTAAATTTTGTCCGTCATGGTTACAAAACACTGCCATAACATAACTCTTCCAACACTGCTTTTCATTTGTTCCCTTCCATAAGCCAACTGCTCTGCAACCAGAATGAGCAAGTGATAACCCAAGGAGACTTATTTCTTGCTATTGCATGTTGTGCCTCTTAATGGTTTTCTATTTGTGGCCATGCTGTATTAATAACCAATCTTTACCAAATTGACAACCCTTCTGAATCTGTGTAGCCTATTGAAGCAGTTCACGCAGACTCTTCTAACCTGCTGAGCTGGAATGCAAATAGAGACATCAAATTTTCAGAAGTGCTTTAGGCTTCTATGTCCCATAGAGAGTCCATGAGACTGAGACTCGAAAGTCACTCTTGAAAACTTTATCCAAGATCTTCAAAAGTGCATCCCTGAAGTTAGGTGACCAAGTATAGAGATGCGGAGCACTTAGCAGATTTCATGGAGTAGCTTCCATGTAGGTGACCAGATTCAAGGCAGATGTGAAACGTGTTTATGGCTCTGCTGTATGCATGTGCATTTTTTAAAATTTTTCTTGTCTTTTGTGGGAACTATGTGTAATCTAGTAATTCTGAGCTTAAAAATGGTCTCTTTTTTTTTTTTCTTTTTTCCTGACTGCAGTAGCATGGGGAACCCCTCCAGATACCTTGAACCCAGTAGAGGCACTGGGCCTCTGTGCCAGCTGTGTGTTAAACGTAAAGAGCCAGGTTTTCAGAAACGCTCAACCACTCCTGTTTTGGAGCTAGATTTTTCGAAGGAATTCCACTCCCACTTAGGCAGCTAAGCAAAGTAGATTTTTCAAGCAGTCTCCTAAAGCTGTTGAGTGCTGAACTCATTTCCAACACTGTTCTGGATATTTTTGTAGCGTAAACAGGATCGATACTAATATGGTTCAGATGCTGTAGACTGGCCCTGAGAGCCTTGGCCTCACCCACTGGTTGTTGTCCTCAGCCTCGTTGATGTCAGCGACTTTCAGAGCTCACTAATAATCTGATGCTGCTGTCATGTGAATGCAGTGTTTATAATGTTTGGAAATAATGCACTAGACGAAGATACTTTTTAAATGCAGAGTGGCCCCTAGAACAAGGGTTGAAGCTATTGGATTCTTGTACAGTGTTGTTGAAGGCTTAAAACTCTTTTTGGAGAACAGATTTTAGAGGGAGCTATAATCTTGCAAAAAAACCCAAACCCAACAAAAAACAAAAAAACCACCATTAACTCTGATGCCAGTATATTTTGTATGAGTTTTTTTAAATAATTTGGTAGATTACCACTGCCCATTTTTAGGAATTTCATATAGCAGGAAAATAGTTCAGGTTAACCTAGAAATGGTCTGAGCAAAATCACTTGCATATTGGTTTAAAAATGGGAATAACATAATGGAATAACTAATTTACTAAATACATAGGCTCAGATGTGAGTCACCTCAAAGTAGTCATATAGATCTCATTCTACACGAACATTCAGCTATGTTTCATCATCCTTGCTACAGAAAGAACAGTCTTTCTTCAAACTTCAGCTTCTGTGGTTGTTTGAGGTTTAACCAACTTCTGTTTAGAAGATGGCATTTAGACTCACCATGAAGCAATGGCTCCTGAGGATTGTTACCAGATTTGCCCGTTACTTTTGGAGTATGCTCATTTATTTGGGTTACTCTTCTGGGGAGGGGATTCTGTAATTCTATCAATGTCCTGCTTGTGTCACTTGTGTTTTCATATGGCGCTCTACTTCTCCCTTCTGCAAGTCCCCTCCCAATGGAGCTATCCTGCAGGACCTCGGTTCCCTAGGACTGGCCTTCTCCAGCCTCAAAACCGGATGAGCACACACCCATCCACACATACATTAACAGAGCAAGTCTGAGCAGACCGGGTCAATCAGCACTGTCAAGCTGACCCCTTATATGTCTCTGAACTCACTGGGCTGGATGAAGCAGCACTTTCAAGCTGCCTCTCCTTATATGCCCCTGGGCTCCATGGACTGGGTCAAGCAGCATTTTCAAGCTGTTACCCTTGTGTTTCCCAGATTCAGCATGTCCCTATCCCCACTGTCACATCGTAATTGTACTGGCAGTAACCTACTTGATGAGCAAACCCCACAGTATTTTGGGCGCTACAGGGATCTTTAGCTTAGGTAAAAGAAGTGTTGCTGTAGAGTGACTGGGGGAAGCTAAAAACGCACAAGAGTAAAGCTCAGCAAGAGAGAGAGACGCAGCCAACTTAACCATAAAAGTTATTTATTGAATAATAGTGATAACTATGCAAGAAGGGCTAAACCAGCATAACATACATTATTAAAGGTTAATACCTAAGGTAGAAAGGAAAACAGAGAGAGAAAGAGGAGGATCTCACCCACTCCATAAGGCTTGAACTGGTCGGAGTTCCCAAGTGATGGTGGTAGTTCAGGGTCCTGAGTGCTGGAGACCGGCAGAGCCCCTAGCACGATCAGTCAGGAGAAGATGGTGTCTCAGTGGAACTGATGCATAGTTTGGATCTAAGCATCAGAACCCTGACTGAAGGGTGAGTAGGGATTTTTGTAGAGAAAATACAATGGTTTAAGGGAGAACACTAGATTTGTTTATAGGTAAGCCGATGACTCAAGGATTTTCTTTAGGCTAGACAATAGGAGCTGATCATTCTTGGCTATGGGTGGTGTTTTCTTCCAGGGAGATCACAGTGCAACTGGGCTGCTTCAGTATTTTGGATATCAGTCAAGGATTCATTACTATAATTGGTCTGATAATTGCTGAGCCGGGTGTGTGCAGGCGTAGGTTCATTAGCATCTGGAGCAGAGATTCCCATGATGCAGTGCTTCCCTGCTTTTTCTGGTCCCAGAGTTCAGTGCGGTTCTCTGTTCTCCATTCTGTGTGCAAATTGAGATGTTTCCCTGTCCCATCTTTCATGCAGATGAGGCTAGGGGAGTTGTCTCTGCTCTCCATTCTGTATGCTAATGGAGATGTCTTTGTCTTGTCACCCTTGTCAGGAGGCATCTAGGTGTGTCCCCCAATGCCCTTCCCTGCTTTCTGCAAGTTTTTCCCCCTCTGATGAGTTTTGGTTTAAGCAGAGGCTGGGGGTGGGGCTGTGTCTTTCATGAGTCAGGCTGGATACTGCACCCTGGTTCCCCAAGAACACAGAGCTGACTGGTATCAGGATGTCTGATATTTCTAATCCTTTTTTTAAAAAAAGCACCATTTTAAATTATGGCTTAATGCTTTCCCAGTTTAGGAATGCAAAGTCAATGTGAAATTTCTCATTCAGAAGAACCCTTTAGAATCTGGAAACAAGCTGTCTTTCGTTACCATCTCCTTATCCCCTGGTCACTTGTGTGGATTACTTTGGGGTGCTCTGTTGTTACATGTTAATGCATTCTACACTTCGCTTTGCAAAGACACAAGCAGGGCCTAACAATCAAATAGACTTTTTCCAGACACTTTTTCTTTTTAAATGGGTTGCAAAGAAAGTGAGTCAAATTTTGGACCCACTGTACCAACCTGACAAGATCTCTTCAACGGGGCTCACAAATGATACCTTGGGAAAGGAGTATTGAGTGGAATTGGGGTTCTCAGTCCTTTACACTGTTCATCTTAATTATAAACCGCTCTTGACTAGTCACAGTGGCAAAGTTGTTTTTCAGAATTCTCTCCAAGCATGCTTATAAATATTAATATAAGGATTAATTCCTATGGAAACAGCATGAAGGTCTTTCTTGGTAGTTATTAAACTTAACACCTTGGTTTTTTTTCTCCTCATGACCTTTGAACCTCTCTCTAATCTGTTTGACTAAAGCTGAAGGCTCATGCCAACACAGCCCCACTGAGATGGGGAGGGGAAAGCAGTGCAGCCTGCGAGGCCCCTCTAAAACCAGTGCTTGCCAATGTTGCAGTAGGGATTTGAGCTGAAGACAAAGGAAGAATGATCTCTTGTGCTGTGCGGCTGTAGCAGAATAAAATTCTATGGTTGAGTGGCTACGTGGAGTTGCTGGTATAAGTTTACAAAATGCTGCAAAAGAGATGTTTAGGATTTGACAGAGGGAGCTTTTATTGGAAGGGGAGTGAGGATTGTGGTCATTTGGGTTTCCCTTTCCTGTTACATTTCTGGTACAAGTTGCCTGATTTTTGTTTTTCTAACTTTGGTAAATTTAGAGCTATAAATTAAATAAATGCAAATTCAAATTTTCTGAACATTCCGGAACAGACATCTCTTAACATCCTGTACTGTTAATCTTGATGTTGCGCGCTTTTTTAAAAAGTTTGCATTAGTCCCAGCAGCTAATGGCTTTAACCCCTTTGTGACCAGGAGCTGGGATCTCCTGACACAAAGCACTAATCTAAAATTTGTTTAGAACTCTGGAATGCTAGTACTCCAGGGAGCTGCATGGAGTGATGCATTAAATGTCCTTATTTACTGCTGTCTTTAAGTATTGATTTGAGAAAATCAAAATTGGAGGATACCTTGTCCGTTGCCTACCTCTGTCCCTTAGTCTGAAAACTACAATTGTTGCAGTGGCATTTATTATTATTATTATGGATTGCCTTCATGCTGCTATCTTGTACATTCTTTGTTGAAAGTATATTTAATTACAGTTGCTAGTCTATCATGCCTGTCTTCTGATCTGCTTTTGAACTTCAGACTTGTACTTTAGTTACTAGCTATGAGACCAGACCTCCAAAGTCATGTATGCAGGTGGTCCATATGCCCATGTACAGCCCCAGTGAAATCAGTGGGATTTATATGCAAAGATTAGGTCATGAATTCCTTAGTGGGACTGTCACTAAAATTTTGATTTACTACCTCCATGTATATAAATAAGAGCAGCTTTTACACAGGGAACAGTTAGTGAGGCTTACTTTAAACTGTGGCCTATGTTCATGTGAATATGCTAAACGTTTTAAAATAGTTATTCCAAAAGTAAGTAAATATAGTGCTTTTATGAAATTAGAGTTCAGTGTTACCTATAGCTTATGCATAGGCACATGCATTTTCTGTTGACCGAAAAGAAAACTGCACATGTCCAAGGGCAGAAATTTGGCTGCTTGTTGAAATATTTGAGACTTAGGGCTCTAGGCTGCAGATTGGACAGCATATTAAAAATTATTGATTATATAAACTATCCATATGCATTTAAAATTTATCATATTTAGTAAAAGGCTTTCAAACTTGGCTTCCTGATCAGTATTCCTGATACAGCCTACGTTTTCTTTTCTTAACATCACCTCATTACTGAGTTATTTGTGCCAACCAAAATTCCTCTCGTTCTTGGAACTTTTACTCTTTAGTTATATTTGTAGCCTCATGTGCCCACCTCAGTCATCGGACATTTAGCCAAGATATGAGCACTTAAGTCTATTCTCATCAATAGAAAAGTTGTATGCACGTTCTGTATGTAAAAACCATCGTGTGATTAAATGTAACTGATTGTCAGGAAGTGGGTATTGTACAGAATAAACTATAAAAAAAAAAAAATCACCTGGTTTAGTTTTTTTAATTTATCTCTATGCTAATAGAGCACTACTCTTGAAGTTTTACTAACACGAAGGCAATAGTAAAAGTCTGACATAAATATGATGAATTGCTGGGAACTTCCTTTTCTTGAAAGATAATCAGGATAACAAAACTTTTTTCAAAGTAACTTGAAGGGTTAGTTCTGTGACTTCCTTCTTCTTGATCTCACGTCCTGCTTTGAAGGTCTGGGTGGGCATCTTTCTCTTACAGACCTCTTAAACAGCTGTTTCTACAAGAGGCCATAAATTAGTAGAAGGCTTTCAGGCAATGAAAGGAGACATTTCAGCATCTAAATCCGGGTATTGGACATGTGGTATATCTTTTTTGAGTGTTTGCTCGTGTCCACTCCATATTAGGTGTATGTGCTCACCACATGCACTAGTGCAGAAAGTTTTTCCTTCAGAGATATTGTCATAAACAGATAAGTAAGAGTTAATAGAACAGAAGTGCTCATATCTCTTTGCCAGAAAGGGTTAACAAGAACAGTGAGCCTGGCTGTTACCTGACCAAAGGACCAATCAGAGAACAGGATCCTTTCAAATCTTGAGGGAGGGAAGTTTTTGTGTGTGCTGTTAGTGTTTGGTTGTTGTTCACTCTGGGGGCTCAGAGTGACCAGACGTGCAACCAGGTTTCTCTCCAATCTCCCTGATACTGGTTCTTATAGATTCAAAATAGTGAGTACTAGGTAGATAAAGTGAGTTAGGCTTATGTTTGTTTTCTTTTTTTGCAAATGTGTATTTGGTTGGAACGAGTTCAAATGTGTATTTGGTTGGAACGAGTTCAAATGTGTATTTGGCTGAAAAGATTTTAATTTGTACTTGTATACTTAGGCTGGGACTGTATTCCCCAGTGTCTATAGCTGAAAAATCCTGTATCTATTCCATTTTTTTAAATTTACAAAGATAATTTTTACTGTTTGTTCTTTCTTTAATTAAAAGCTTTTCTTGTTTAAGAACCTAATTGTTTTTTTATTCTGGTGAGACCCCAGGGGACTGGGTCTGGATTCACCAGGGAATTGGTGGGGAGAAAGGAGGGAAGGGGGAGAGAGAGGCTAAATTCTCTCTGTGTTAGGATTACTGTCTCAGGGAGAATCTGGGAAGAGAAGAGAGAAGGAGCGGGGAAGGTGCATTTTCCTCTCTGTTTCAGGATTCAAGGAGTTTGAATCACAGTGATCTTCCAGGGTAACCCAGGGAGGGGAAGGGTTTACTTTCCTTGTGTTAAGATCCAGAGGGTCTGGGTCTTGGGGGTCCCCGGGCAAGGTTTGGGGGGGACCAGAGTGTACCAGGCACTGGAATTCCTGGCTGGTGGCAGCGCTACGGGTACTAAGCTGGTAATTGAGCTTAGAGGAATTCATGCTGGTACCCCATCTTTTGGACACTAAGGTTCAGAGTGGGGAATTGTACCATGACAGATATCCATATGGGACCGGCTCTGGTGCCCCCTAGAGCAGTGCACACATGCCATGGTATAAGGGGTGCTGTCGGCTCCCCCCCACCCTCAGTTCCCTCTTGCCACCAGTGACAGTGCTGGAATGTCTGCTGCTTCAGCTAGCATTGCACTTTGTTCAGTGTTCCTTCTGAATGTTTCCTATAAATTCGTTGTGAAATAGTTTAAATTTAATAGTTCCCTTAGTGTTAGTTCTAGTTTAGTCAGTCCCGAACGGGACTCGGCCTAGGGATGGGGCATGCCCTGGTCCTCAGGCATTAAGCCTTGTGATCATAAGCGGCTTGTGCCCATCAGTGACCCACATGCTAGTTGTTTGTGGTGTCGAGGCGAAGGACACACAAGTGACAAATGTCACATCTGTAAATCCTTCAAACCCCAAACTCCATCTCAGGGCGCTCCTGTTGGAGTCGGCAGTGACCCTGCCAGCAGTGCAGAGATCCGACTTCGCCCAGAGCACTGCAGCATCAGAGCGGAGTGCCCCACCGGTGCCGTTTTCAAGCCACGACACCCACGCCGTCTTTGAGCCACGGCTTCCATGGCACCGGCTTCGTCTGCACGTCGTCCGTCACCCAGCTCCACAAGATGATGCTAAGGCTCATCAGGAGCTGTTGAAGAGGGTCATCTCCAACCTGGGACTCCAGGCGGAGGAGCTAGAGTAGCCATCGGACTCCCTATTTGACGTCCTCCGCTCCATGTCATCTGCTAGCGTGGCTTTGCCCCTACACGAAGGGGTTTAAAAAATTTAGTAATGCCCTGTGGCAAACCCCCTCCTCCCTGCCCCCCATTTTGAAAAGGGCTGAGCGAATATACTTTGTGTTAGCTGAAGGTCATGAGTATCTTTACACCACCTGGTCCCAAACCCTCTTGTAGTTAAGGCAGTTAATCAAAGGGAGAGGCAGGGGCAGCCTGGGCCCATGCCCAAAAATAAAGACTCTAAGAGACTGGACCTGTTTGGGCAAAAAATTTATTCGTCTTCCAGCCTTCAACTGAGAGTTGCCAGCCACAAAGCCTTCCTAGGCTGCTACAATTACAACATATGGTAGGCCATGGCCAAGTTCGAGGTTTCGCTTCCCAATGGGTCCAGAAAGGAATTAAGGGTGATCCTCGAGGAGGGCACTGCTGCTGCCAGGGCGGCCCTCCAGGCAGCTTCAGTTGTGGCGGACTCCGCAGCTCGCACCCTGGCCTTGGCCATCTCTGTGCAGCGGGCTTCCTGGCTGCTACTCTCTGGCCTGTTGACTGAGGCTCAGCAGTCAGTGCAGGACCTCCCCTTTGATGACCAGGCTGTGTTTGCAGAGCAGACAGACAGCAAGCTGCATGGGCTAAAAGATTCCTGCACTACCCTGTAGGTACCCTCTAGGACTGTACATCCCTGGTCCAATCTGTAAGCAGTTTAAACCGCAGTCATCTCAGAGCCAAGGGAGATAACCCCAGCGGGAGCCACCTCACAAGAACAGGGGCTACAAGCGCTACTCGAGCCACCTGCCTCCATTCAAGCGGGCTCGACCCATTCTAAGCAGGGGAACAAGCAAGCATTTTGAGGTTTTATTCAATACTACAGGTGTTTGCAAGACTTGCCTTTATTGGTTAGGTCTGTCAGCCGATTCTGTTATGAAATTAATGGAGGGGCAAAGTTTTTTGGCTTAACTTTCTTGGAGTCATGGCTTTAAAGGTTCATTTTAGAGTTTACAAGCATTGAGAGATGTCTGTCTTGCTTAGTTCTACAGATTGTCCAAAATACTGTAGTTTAGAAATGACCACTGTCCTACTCCCTTATGTCTAAAGGATGGCAGCCAGACTGAAAAAAGCATGCATCATACCACTGACTCACTGAGGGAAATCCAGGAGCTGTTGGCTGGAACAGCTGCTTGCTTTCCTTTTGAAGGAGACAAGAAGAGGGAGGGAAATGACTAATTTTGAGCAATAATGTGAGATATTTGAAACGCTGCATAGAACTGTTGTCATCGGTTTTTAATCAAACACTTGATTAGCAAATTTAGAATAACAGCACTCAAGAACTTCAGTTATATGAGTCATCCTAATTTTGTAAGGGTTTTCATAACCTATAGACAATAGAATTTAGCATTGAAATTTCAATATTCTAAAGGGAAGACGGGAAACTTACTCAAAGCTGAATGTCCTTACTCTTTTTTAAAGAAAATCTGTTCTGTTTTTTTTAATTGTTCATGATGCATTTACATTATTTTCTTCAGACAATGTCTGCCAAAGAGATTGTACAAAATGTATAGAATCCTGTTTCCTTACGGTACAAATTCATTATGCTGGAGATGTTGTCCAGTCTGGAAAGACTAAAATTAGACTTAACAGCCGTGGTTTGGTTTGAGGGTAAGCATTTGACAGTAGATACAGGCATGTTGAACTGTCTTTGCTCGCTGCTGGCAAATATCTAAGAAACTGGACTAGTGGGGCAGAGTAGGAGGGATGACACCCACAGTTTCAAAGTGTGTGTGTGTGTGATGTGATATGACCCTAGCATACAGGGCATTGGCAAGGATCACTCCACAGAAGCTGGGGCCCCATGTATATTGCTGTCTTTGTTTTGGGATTGCTTTCTCTTTTCAAGACCAGGAGGCCAGATTTTAAACTCTGGTATACTTGGATGTCTCCTCTCCTGGTTTCTTTAATCAATTTTGATGGCTTTTAAATAGGGATAATGTAATAAAGGTTGGTTGATCAGGTTCATATTTAAAATCCTTCCTCTCCTTTCCCCAGGAAGGTGGGGCATTAAGAACGAAAAAGCAGGTTGCTGAGAGAAGTTCCTTTGCTATAGAGAAATGAGTTGCTGAAGAGGGAAAGCAAATGTTAAATGGGTAATGATCTATCGTCTGTCAGCCTCTGTGCCAGTGTATCAGCACAGTATGGTTATTGTCAAGCTGTCCAGGGTGGCTCATGACCATGAGTGCCAATCTCAGGGTAGACCCTTAAGGAAGAGAGCACAAACCCCAAATTGTTTGTGAGATCTATACTTGGATTCCACCAACCAAGTAGTGGGCGTGAACGCCTCAGACACTACACCAGCCTTAACATGGAGTTACATACAGTCCCCATTGGGTCTATCTTGCCACTTAGGCAAGCTTTCCTTTCTGATAGATGGTCTCACACAAAAATTTGCAACAATATTCAGATTACTTCCAGTCCCAAATGACCAGTCACTTACCGCAGGTCAACTGTACCTTAGATCTCTAACCAAAGAAGATGCTTTTGTACACAATCCTATAATTAGCTACAGATTTATTAACTAAGAAAAATAAATAACAGAGTTATTTACAAGGTTAAGCCGGTAAACATACACACCCCAATAAGTTACAGTCTTAGGTTCCAAAAAGTGGTGATAGCAGCTGTATGCAAGCGCTATGTCTTTTAGGCCTTACCCAAACTAAACAGCTTGGAGATCCCTTACTTATGCTTAGAAATACTGCCCTCTCTGAATTCCAAGCAGCATAGTGATACAGTTCCTTCTAGTCAGGCATTTTTATTCCCTTCCACCTGAGTTCAAATTGATGGAACAAGTATTGGCTCTGTCTCCTCTTCATGGGAGTGTGTGGGTGGGAGGCAATCAACAATTTGATGTTTGACCTTTGATGTTTCACAATGACTCATTTGTTTTCATTGGACCTTCTTGTGTGCAGAACCAGCACTTTACACTAAGGCTTGGTCTACACTGGGTGGGGATCGATCTAAGTTATGAAACTTCAGCTATGTAAATAACGTAGCTGAAGTTGATGTACTTAAATCTACTTATCACAGTGTCTTCACCGCGGTGAGTCGACTGCTGCTGCTACCCCATCGACTCTGCCTGCGCCTCTCGCCGAGCTGGAGTACAGGAGTCAATGGGAGAGCACTCGGGGATCGATTTATCGTGTCTAGACTAGATGCGATAAATCGATCCCCAGTGGATCGATCGCTGCCCGCCGATCTGGCCAGTAGTGAAGGCATATGAGTTAAACAACTACAGAAGTTTACAGTGCAGATAAATGCTCAACATAACTTTATACCATGGGCTACAGATATTAAGTGAGGTCAATACATGCAGCATCGTGCAAGTATTTCGTCAAGTCTAAACTCATGCTTATCAATTTAACATCTATTTTAACAATGCTAAGGCACAGGTGAGTCAGGCTGGTTTCCAGCTATGCATTTGTCAGCTTTCAGTGAGACCTAGGGGCCTTGGAAGGAGCTGGCATCTGGTCTTCCAGCATCACAGTAGTATTGGACACTTATAAGAAAAGGTGCAATGTGGACATCTCTCTTTGAATTGGCACAAGTGATCTTGGTACAGCAGGGCCTCCATGCATAGGACTATACTATCACGAGCTAACCTAATCAAATGGGAATTATTAATAGTGAGGCCAGGACCACACTACAAACTTTACATTGGTATAACTACATCTTGCAGGGGTGTGAAAAAACCACACCCCTGAGCAACGTAGTTATACTGACCTACCCCTAAGTGTAGACAGTGCTATATGAACAGGAGGACTTCTCCTGTCGACATAGCTACCATCTCTTGCAGGGGTGGACTAAGTGCACTGACGGGAGAAGCTCTCCCATTTGCATGGTAGCATCTTCACTGAAGTGCTGCAGTAGCGCAGCTGCAGCATTTTAAGTGTGGACCTTCCCTCAGCATCACCTTTCTGGTTTAGACTCTGTGTGGGCTACAAAGCCCTATTTATAAAGGGTTTTCCCCTCCCCACTACATACTTTGACTGGGAGACCACAGAAATTATGCCCATCGGCATGAGGATGTGCATCGTACTGCGCTTAAAATTATTTCACTCACGTTTTGGGGCACAGTTCAGCCTCTGATCAGTACCTAACTTTGTCATCTGTATCGTAGTTCATTAACACTGCTAATTGTCTTCAAGAGACTAAAAAGGAGCATTGTGAACACTGCTGGTAATAAAATCTGTAATTGTTAGTCCATTGCCCACAGTCTTGAGTCATTTAGGCTAGGAGTGTTCTGGTGGTGTGGCATAAACTTGTGCAGTGTAAAATAATCATATGCAAAATTAAATATCCTTCTGGACTGATCTTTAGCCTGAAGCCAGTTAGGTGCAGGATGTCTCAGATGAAACTAGAATAATTTTTTTCCCACTGTCTTCTGAGCACCAGTAAGTCACAACAAGTATTATGTAAATAATAATTCCCATTGCTCACTATCTAAAAGGAGCACGTGGAAGTGCATTGCTGAATACATAACGTAAATTAGTAGACAGCTGAAGTAGGATAGCAGGGAATTTTTGCAGCCTTGATGATATGGAGACTTAGAACAAAACATAAAACCCGAGCGTCAAATTCATTATATGTTTCAGCACATGTTGTAGCTTTTATAGGCTTGTGCTCCAGAAAGTAAAATCTTGGCTTTTTAACAGAGTAAATAAATTTTCCACACCCACTCGCCACCTCCCCCCCCCCCAAAATCAGGTGAACAGTCTAGACAAAGGTGATGAAAGATTTCCCTCCTGACAGATACCCAACAAAAGCTAGAAACGGGGATGATTTCAATGGGAGAGGTCAGTATTTTATTTTATTTTTATATTTAGTACTGTAGCTAGTTGGCAACCCATTCAAAGCAGTCAGTCATATTAATTCTTCCTAAGTGAAAGCTTCACATGGGTGTAACTGTTTTTTATTCCATTTATGGATTCTAAAATGTTCATTTTACTCAACTTTTTAACATTTAAATTGAACAATAGTTTAAAAAAAAAAGATACACTCAGTCATTCTGAAAGGGTGGCAAATATTCCTGGGGAGAACTTACACAGTTTCTGTCCCCAGTAAACCAAAGGAGAACCAACTGAGGTGTCCTGCTTTTCTCAGTGCTGTCAATGCAATGATCTCATCCTCAGGGCGTCTTCCATATGTAATCACCACCATCTTGCAGATATACCCTACCATTAGTCTTCCCTCCTTTTTACTGTGGTTAAACTGCTTGTAAAGAGGACCTTCCCCCCGCCCCAACCAAAAACACTTTATGAACAGGCCAAGAGGCATTGTCTGGCATTGTTTTTGTTTTAGTTTGTGTTTTTTGGGTGGGGTGTTTCAGAATAGCAAAAAGCCATTATAAACAGATTGTCATGGGGCAAAAGTAGGAAGCCTTTAAGAGAGTTAATGGGTTTGATAGTCTTCCAGGAATTAACGGGATTCCAAGATTCCCACAGTGGAAGAGATTTAAAAAATAAGAATTATTTAGTTTAGGGAGGTGATGAATTATGGATGACCCTGGTAGAAGGATATGAAATGTTTCCTGTTTAGCCTTGCTAATCATACAAGAACAAAGGGACACCTTATGCATTTTAAAAAGGAACAAGTGTGAAACTGCTAAGGGGAAATGCTCTTTTACTCAACATTTATTAAATCTGTGGGCCTTGCTTCTGCAGGATGCTATTGAGCCAAGGTGCTTAATATTAAAAAAGATTAAACATTATGTTAATAAAAACATTGACATTTACACTCGCTTGGAAAAATGTACCAGGTGTAAGAAACAGGCCAAAACCAAAAGGATTTAAGATGACATTTTCCCCCGTGCATGATACTGTATAATCGTCTTTTATGGGGAGTTTTGCACTTGCATTTGAAGCCTTCGCGCACTGGCCACTGACAGAGACAAGATACAAAATTAGTGATCTGTTACAGTAACTCCTTCCTTCAGTGTCTTTTCACAGAGCTGCTAATCTTCTGGCATACCAAGAGCTATAAAACAAGAGCAGTTCTTTGACGTATGTGAAGGAATATAGAGGAGCACTGGAGATTCCCCAATTACAGGAATCCTCTCTGAGTGAGAGTATGTGTACAGCAAATATGCTTGATCCTGTTGTTTACCTTTTAAATGTTTCAGTTAACTTTTTGCTATCCCTGACCAAAATCTGGCTTTCCATGACCTGCGCCATGTGTACCTTTAGGGCTAAATGCATGTTTATAGAACATTAGGCACATCTGTTCGCTAACGTGTGTGCTCTTGCTTCACCTAAACAGAGGTAAGCATTTCAGTGACACAGTCCATACCAGGGATCGGCAACCTTTGGCACACGGCTTGCCAGGGTAAGCACCGTGGCAGGCTGGGCTGGTTTGTTTACCTGCCTCATTGGCAGGTTCGGCCAATCACGGCTTCCACTGGCCGCGGTTTGCTGCTCCAGGCCAATGGGAGCTGCAGAAAGCGACGCGGGAGGAGGGATGTGCTGGCCGCCGCTTCCCGCAGCCCCCATAGGCCTGGAGCGGCGAGTGGGAGCTGAGATTGGCTGAACCTGCGGACGCGGCAGGTAAACAAACCAGCCCGGCCCACCAGGGTGCTTACCCTGGTGAGCTGCGTGCCAAAGATTGCCAATCCCTGATCCATACAGACTGCACCTGACTATTTTACGTTCAACCTGACTCTTTCTTACAGCTGTTCCCAAGGTAGGAGAGGCTTTGATTATTCATTGATTTGTCAGTTAGCGTTCTACTGATAACTACTTGTGTCCCTTCAGTCAGTTATGCTCTCGAGACTATTTAGAAAAACAGTGGCATTTTCTTAATATGTTGTACTCGGTGGTGTTCTTCGAGATTTATGAAGCCATAATGCAGTGTCCAAAAAATCTTCCATTTTTAAGTAGTAATGGGCAGACAAGCTCTGTTCAGTTTTGAACGGTATTTTAACTTGCAATTGTACCTTTCTTTTATGGTCTGACTTCCAGATGCATGACTCCCTTTCAGTTCAATTGCCCAGCATTGACATTATTATTACTAGGGTAGAACCTCAGAGTTACAAACCCCTGGGGAATAGAGATTATTCCTAACTCTGAAATGTTTGTAACTCTGACCAAAACATTTCGGTTGTGCTTTCAAAAGCTTACAGCTGAACATTGATTTAATACAAATTTTGAAACTTTACCATGCAGAAGAAAAATGCTGCTTTTAATCATTTTAATTTACATGAAACAAGCTCAGAAAAGGTTTCCTTACCTTGTCACATCTTTTGTAAACTTTCCCTTTTAATAGTTTTCATTTAACACAATACTGCTCTGTCACTTGTGTATGCAAGCTGTGGTGTTGCAGAATCAGTGAGATATATTAGATGTCAGGCCAAAAAGGGACACAGACTTCCCAGTCCTTTCTCCAAGTGCACAGTCCCATTGGAATCAAGGGGGCAACTCCTAGGAGTTTAGGACTGCTTGCTTAAGTAAGGTTTTGCAGGATGAGTGGGGGAGGAGAAGGAGAAGGCTAATTATTTCAGGTACTCTAGTTGAAATAATAAAATTACCTGCAGATCATTTTTAAAATTCCTTTTTCTCCCTTACCCCTTGGATATCTCTGGGATATGCTGTGTAGTATTTGTGTGGTAGGATCTGTCATGTTGCTTTATAGGTCTTGCTTGGGTATTTTGCTGCTCTTTATGTATAGAATACGGTGTGTGATCACATCTCCAGAACTGATTGCTGCAGCAAGCTAGGCCCACTTTTAACAGAGGAAGTATTTGAGGAGAGAAAATCCACCAATCCATCAGCAGATCTAGATACGTTCAGCACAGATTGTCACAACATGAACAGAAACTAGGACTTGAACGGAAGGAAATCTGAGCTGATGGATGTTTTAAATGATTCCCTTGTGTTGCAAGTACAAGAGAGCCAACTTGGAATGGCTGTCCAAATTACAAATCCGTCTTCATTTGTTTGACCTTTCCACTGATGAAAGAGAGGCACAAAAGCCATATAAATTTAAGTCATCTCCATTAATTTCAGTGTTCTTCCATGGGCACAGATTAGCTTGTTCTCCTGCATGTGTTGGCTGGAGGAGTTCTGGGCATGGTTTATGTTAGAAATGACTGACTTCTCAAATTCACTGTCAGGAATAAAGTTGAGCCTTTCCTTATGAAGGATTAATCTTCCAGACAGCGTGCTGGATTTCACCATCCTGCACTAAAAGATAAACCAGCGATGGTGGTGGCTTTCAAACTCATCTCACCCTAAACTAAGTTTAAAGTCAAGCAGGCTTGGACCTGCTGTTAGCATTATTAATAAATGTGGATTTTTCCAGAGTCATTAGGAAAAATGATACAAACCTAAATCTGTCAGTCCCTAGAACATGCAGATATTTAGGTGGATGGTATAAAAATCTGCTCGAGAGGGAGAATGGAAGCTCATGTGCAAGATTATACATATAGCCCTGAGTGCTTTTTAAAAGCCTTTTTATGAACAAAGTGAATTGGCTTTTTCAATTTGTATTTTTAAAAAAAACAACATCTAGATAAACTGACAGTTCTATACCTGCCTCGTGAAATGTATTTTTCTTGCATATGGAAGCATCTCTACCAAGTACAGTACAGTTCAGCTAGCATATTATATAACCAAGACCTTTCTGGA
Source organism: Gopherus evgoodei (assembly GCF_007399415.2). Classification (NCBI taxonomy): domain Eukaryota; kingdom Metazoa; phylum Chordata; order Testudines; family Testudinidae; genus Gopherus; species Gopherus evgoodei. The sequence goes on from NC_044331.1 coordinate 8,057,869, forward strand.
TATGCCAGTGTTCCTTTTTTGGTTTTAAATTGTTCTTCCAACTAACCAGTCTAGAAACCTATGTTGGAAATGGGTGTGTTTTCCTGCAGTTTATCAACCAGTCTTTACAGAATCCAGACAGCTCACTTTCATGTTGTAATAAAGGAAAAATATGATTGCCAGACGTCTACTTGAATAGATGGTTATTCTGGTACAAGTATGTATGTTACTTTCTTGGTCTGTGACTCACTAGTGGATACAACAGCAATTTTTGGTGACTAGGAGGTGGAGTAAATTACTGGTTGTGATCTGATGTCTTATCCACAGCATAGTAAGCAAAAGGGATGAATTAGAGACAGGAATAGCAGCAATGTATTTTTTGGGGGGTGTGCGGGAAACCTCAAAGGATATGTTATACTATTGCCATTTTGATTACTTTTAAAAAAGAACATAAAGATAAAATAAGAAAACCTCAATCCTAATAGCTTTGCCAGTAATAGAAATACATCATAGAACAAAAGGCTGCAGAGCTTTTTATATCTTGTGTTCAGTAAATTGAGTTGAAAAGGAACAGACAAGTGTATTTTTAAAGTCCACACCTTAAGTCTGGGCCATTATTTTTGCATGGGTGGAGTACCTTTGTGGCATAATAACCATGCTCATGTAAGCAAGTATGATGGCTTATGTCGGAAAGGGTATAATTAACGTAGCATTAATTATCTTATTGAGGATAATTTTTAAAAAAGCCTTTTAATTTATTTAGCACTATCATGCTTAGATGTGCCTTTAGGTCACACCCATCCTAATCGTGGAAGCCCTGAGAATCTTGGATATGGATTCACTTAAATTACACAACTGCTTTTCATCTTCACTTAATATACAGCCATTAAATCATATAAATGGAAAGCTTATTCAAACTGTTCTAAGCCAGTGATGCTTTTTAAAATCCTGTAAATATGTTTTTCTGATTCTGGCACTTTAACTGTGATGCAAGGCTTTATGTGTGTGTCATGTGTATATACTTTTTTTAAAAGTTGGCCAAGTCCATAGCAAGCCTTTCCCCATTCGGAACCAGCTGCTTTTCATTTATTTAGGCTCCTTTCACTCTGGGATGAGCCTTCCACAGATCTCATTACAGCTGATCCATTGTGTACATAAACCATTGGCAAATCTTGCAGGAAAAACAATGTTGTCTAGAGAGCGCTCTCTCTCTGGATGCTAACCAGGATGAATGTCAATAACAGTTAAAATCAGTTCTATTACATGGTGAGAACTTGTATGTGTGCATTTTGCACTCTTAGTTGGAGAAGCCTGAAACTTTCTGTTGTGTTTCCACTTCGCACTTGGGGTTACTTGCTGTATTTCCAACAAAAACAAACACTGGAAAAAGTTAAAAACCGAAATCGGATGGTGTCATGTAGGTACATACCTGCTGAAATAATCCGGTTGCATTTGTCTCCAGCAGGGACTAGGCACACATTCTCCCCTGCATTCAGAAGTTCATAGCCTGTTTGCACTTGCTCCAGGCTTTCAACTGCGACTGTAACAGTCTAGGCCCTAGTATATAAGCTCAGTCTCTGCTACTGGAGGGAAGATAGAACTTCAGGTCTCTTGTTAGCCTGTTGTATCAAAAAGACAGCAATATACAAAGGTTATGGCCCCCATTTCTTCCCTTCGTCTGGCACCTTATCTGAATGCTACTTCCAATAGGGGCCAACTCACCATGGCAAATCCCTGAGCAGAATTCCTGGATCCCGCTTTGAGGGTGGTCAGCCTCCCGCTAATCTCCATTTCAGTGCCCCAAACTCCTTATCCCAACAGATAAAAAGAGAGCTCTGTCATGGTTCTACTCCAGCCCCTCATTCCTTCTGGAGAAAAATCCTAACATTCTTCTCTGGGCTTTTTCAAACCATGCCACCTCCATTAAGGAAACCGAGTAGGCCATACCCATGCAGCAATCCATTTTAAAATGAAACTAAATCTGTGGACACCTTAGAATCTTAGAAATGTAGGGCTGGAAGGGACCTTGAGAGGTCATCTAGTCTAGCACCCTGCACTGAGGCTATGTCTTCACTAAGCCTATGTCGGCATAGCATCTATTGCTCAGGAGTGTGAATAAACCACCCCCAAGCAAAATAAGTTATACCGAAGTAAGCACTTATACACCGCGCCATGGCAGTGGGAGAACTGCTCCTGCCAACATTGTTTCTGCCACTCACGGAGGTGGGGTTTTATGCCAACAGGAGGCTATCTCCCTTCAGCATAGAGCGTCTTCACCACATGTACTGCAGTGGTAGCATTATACCTATAGACGTAGCCTGAAGCGGGACCAAGTAAACTTAAACCATACCTGACACACATTTGTCTAACCTGTTCTTAAAAATATCCAAGAATAGGGATTCCTCAACCTCCCTTGCTGACCTGTTCCGGTAGTTAACTACCATAAGTGGTCCCAAGCTATTTACCGGCTCTGGAAGTAATACTGCTAAGGCTGTGGCTACAGTTGAGAGCTTACAGAAGAGCACCTGCACCAATGCAGCTGTGCTCCTATAAGCTGTCTAGTGGAGCGACTCCAAGCTGACGGGAGAGAATGCTTCCATCGACTTAATTAATCCACCCCCAATGAGTGGCAGCAGCTATGTTGGAGGGAGAAGCTCTCCCACCGACATCGTACTGTCCATGCTGGCGCTTTGGTCTGTGTAATTTATGTTGTTCCAGGGGTGGCTTATTCACAACCCTGAGCAACATAAGTTATACCAACATAAGTGCCAGTCAGTCTAAATCACTCTTTATGCCCACTGCTTGGGTGTTCTCTCAAATGCTAGTCCTTTGTGGCTCAGGGTTGGAATGTTGCATCTAAATGGACTTTGAATACTTTCCCATGCCTTGGGGGGTGTTTATAGCAAGTTCCTACACATTGATAGGAGTTGCATTTCTACATTGTTTGTGGTTTCAGCCCCAATCTTAGTTAAACTGACTTCAGCAAATGTTTGAAGCAAAAGTTTTTGTCCTTGAGGGGAGGGCGGCAACATCAGGAGAAGGCTTCTGGTGTGTGATCTGACCTTGTTAGAATGCAAATGTCTTCGTAGCAAGGACTGTCACTTTGTTGTTTTTACTCTGCCTGGTGCAGTAGGGCCCTGAGCCATGATTTGGACCCCTGGGCACTACCACAGTACAGATTATAAGTAATAATATAACTGATAGACGGTGAAACTATAGACCTGTGATAACCGCGCGGAATCAGGTTAAAATATACACGCTCCTGTTGCCAGGAAAAACTACGTTTGAATAGTGCCTGTTTTCAAAACTAACTCCAATCGAGCTAAAGTGAATGTGACAACTTTACTACAGAACTTGTGGTGGTCTGTATTGCAGCCTTTCTTCTCTTTCCCTCTCCCTGATGTTCTTTACGAAAACATTACCATCTGTTGCTCCTTGCTGCAGCATAAAACATGTCTGTGTAGGCAATATACATAGTGACAGTACTTTTGCACCCTAGGCACTAAAGTGATGTTGGTCTGTCTAAATATACCTTGTAAATTTACCATGATCAGTGGAAGTCAGTGTCAGAAGATCCCGTTCAGTTTCAAGTTGGTAGAGTTTGTGTCAGTAAGTTTGCATTCCATAATCACAACCACTTGGTAGCAAAGGCTAAATTCACCCTCAAACCCTGTTCTGAGGTGGAAAGAGCGGCATGTTTCTAATGCCTATCCAAGTAAACAGCTCCGTACAGCAATAGTGCTCTAACTTGGGGTCCTGTCAGTCTTTAAAATAGAATAAAACGTGGGTTTTGTGTTCGAGCTCTGCCAGCACGCTCTTCAAATAAGGTAAATACTAATCATTTTGACTGCATACGCAGGCAGAGCAGCCAGTGTTCTGTCATCAATAGCTTGAACAGCCTTGGCGCAAGAACCTGCTTTAGTATTTTAAGAGGGGGAATGTTGGCTAACATCTTGGAGAAGAACGGAGCTGGTAACCAGCTCTAAAATGGCAACAAGACTCCAGAAGTTATTAGCCTGGTCCCGGTCTGAACCACTGATTTGGATGTGAAAGGTTCTTTGCTCCCAGTCATTCCAAAAGACATTCACATCTTTCATTAAGAGGTTTCTATGTCTTTATTGTTTGCATGTTAATTATTGTGCTGTAACTCTGTATATTTAGCTAAGAGAGCGTCTTGTGAGATCTACTTCTTTCCTGCTGTTACATATCAGAGTTGATGTACTAAAGCATGCATTTTTGGCATTCTAGCTCTTTCATTTTTAAAGGCTTCAATCTCTTAAAACCGAAAGAGAAACTGTCTGCAGTCAAAGGAAGCACAGTGTGTTGGGAGTGCTGTCAAACCCAGAATTTGTGCAGCTGCCAAAATGAGGTTCTATACTTTTATTGGGTGATACAAATATTTAATTCATAGTGTGTGTCTCAGAATAAATATTACTCTGCCCAGTAATGAGTCTGCATCTTACAATCAACACCTCATATGCTGAGGTAGTTCCCTTGACTAGTTTTTATAGCTCTCTGCATTCGGAGTTTCTTAAGAAAAATACGACTTTAGAGATAATGGCCTCAAAAACCATCTCTTCTAACGTAGATCATTGAGTGTAAAACTTGCATTTAAACTGCTTCTTGAAGGCAGCCTTCAGAATTAGAAGTATGGTTTATAGAGTTTTATAGAGCAGTAAAGTGCAATTTCTCTTTAGACAGCAGCAACTGTAGGTGTAGGCACTTAACTTAAAACCTTGACATTTGTCCTTTTATTTTCCCCTTTCCTGAGGGCTTGTCTACATCAGAAAGTTGCAGCGCTGGTGAGGGAGTTACAGCGCTGCAACTTAGGAGGTGTACACATCTGCAGGGCACCACCAGCGCTGCAACTCCCTATTTGCAGCGCTGGCCGTACTCCCGTTTTGTCTCGGGTGTAGAGGATCCAGCGCTGGTGATCCAGCGCTGGTAATCCAATGTAGACAGTTACCAGCGCTTTTCTTGACCTCCGTGGAAGGAGGAAGCCTCTGGTAATCAAGCTGGTTTCCTTTCCCGGTTTGCTCTCTCGGTCCCGGAGCCACCCAGCAAACCGCAGGGAAGGAGACCTGCTTGCTCGGGGTTCCGGGACCGAGAGAGCAAACCGGGAAAGGAAACCAGCTTCGCCGCGGTTTGCTCTCTCGGTCCCGGAGCCACCCAGCAAACCGCAGGGAAGGAGACCTGCTTGCTCGGGGTTCCGGGACCGAGAGAGCAAACCGGGAAAGGAAACCAGCTTCGCCGCGGTTTGCTCTCTCGGTCCCGGAGCCACCCAGCAAACCGCAGGGAAGGAGACCTGCTTGCTCGGGGTTCCGGGACCGAGAGAGCAAACCGGGAAAGGAAACCAGCTTCGCCGCGGTTTGCTCTCTCGGTCCCGGAACCCCGAGCAAGCAGGTCTCCTTCCCTGCGGTTTGCTGGGTGGCTCCGGGAACGCAAGAGCAAACCGCGGCGTTCCCGGTTTGCTCTCTCGGTCCCGGAACCCCGAGCAAGCAGGTCTCCTTCCCTGCGGTTTGCTGGGTGGCTCCGGGACCGAGAGAGCAAACCGCGGCGTTCCCGGTTTGCTCTCTCGGTCCCGGAACCCCGAGCAAGCAGGTCTCCTTCCCTGCGGTTTGCTGGCTGGCTCCGGGACCGAGAGAGCAAACCGCGGCGTTCCCGGTTTGCTCTCTCGGTCCCGGAACCCCGAGCAAGCAGGTCTCCTTCCCTGCGGTTTGCTGGCTGGCTCCGGGACCGAGAGAGCAAACCGCGGCCTTCCCGGTTTGCTCTCTCGGTCCCGGAACCCCGAGCAAGCAGGTCTCCTTCCCTGCGGTTTGCTGGGTGGCTCCGGGACCGAGAGAGCAAACCGCGGCGAAGCTGGTTTCCTTTCCCGGTTTGCTCTCTCGTCCCGGAACCCCCCTTGAAGCCGCCCAACAGCGCTGCAGTGTGGCCACATCTAACACCACTTGCAGCGCTGGTTGCTGTAAGTGTGGCCACTCTGCAGCGCTGGCCCTATACAGCTGTACTAATACAGCTGTAACAACCAGCGCTGCAAAATTTTAGATGTAGACATGGCCTGAGAGACTGCTGCTTATTTTCTGTATCCTGCACTGTGCCATTCTTTGCATGTATCTGAAATTCCCTAGAGATCTAATCTAGCTTTAAAAAAAGAAAAAAAGAAAAAAAAAAAGACTCCTTGCTCAATTCTTGTTGAGGCTCTTTGCACAAAGGAAACAGAAGTTTATTGAGGAAAGTGTTAATTACTAAGCAAACAGCAATTACTGGATGTTGCTCTGACAGGCATAAACACTCCTAAGGTGTCTATTCCTTAGCCATTTCCATTTCTTGGTTTACCTAGGAGGGAGGGGTCGAGTTCTGAGTAACAAGATGACCAACAAAAAGTCGAGACTGCATCTTGTTATACTAGTTATCTAGGCATAGCAGAAGGAAAACAAAACTGCGGCCATTGTAAATCAGTGTCTTCCCATGTAACCCGTATCGCTGAAGTGTAGATCTCTTCCATTGGACCAGGTTATTACAGGTGTAAGACATCTCTTTTGTTACAATTTTTTTGCAAACCACGGTTTAATTCATCAATGAATTCAATATTTCTACCTTTGGTCAAAATGTTTCCATGAGCATCTCCTATATCTCTGCCCTGTGATTATTTTTTCCAGATAATTAGTGGTGTTAACAAATTATTGCATTAATTTTCATGCACAACCACCCTGGACTGAGTTAGTTGTCTTTTCCTCTCTCCACCTCCCAACACTGAAATTGCTGTAAATCCTGACTCAGTACACCATCAACTCCAACTTGGGTTCACCAGCGTATCAAGGCCCTGTCTATGGTAGGATCAGAACAGTGCTGATTACCATCTTGTCCAAAACAGTTATTGTTAGAAGGCCTTTGCCTGGCTTTCCTAACCGGTATAACTAGGGATCACTTCCCCTGAGAATTGTGCTGTAAACCATCCCCCCAAATAGTCTCTAGCATGGTTCTGTAACACTGTATTTGCATTGTTCGTGGACAAGAATCTTTATTCCTCCTGGTGTGGGAAACCATGACAGAACCTTACTAGCACCATCCATATTTAAATATAGTTGTGTCTCTAGCAGTGTGCCTTAACACTGGGAAACCAGAATGTTTACACTGTGATCTAATCTACTCCTTAAAGACATTAGATAATGTAATAAAAGATCTCAATGGCACATTCTAATTAATTGGTGCATTTCATCATGCTTCTAAAATTTTTATCTGTTGCAAAGTAGAACTGTATTTTTAGTACAGTGCAATCTAAAATGTCTGGCCAAAAACCTGATTTATACCTAGGAAAATGGAAATATTTCTTTAAATGTTTTCCAGAGCTGTGGTTTTTCATCAGGGTATTTAAACTCTCTGTTATGTTCTGCCTACTTACTTTGGTGCAGGTTATATATGACTTGGATTAAAAATTCATTTTACTGACAGTTGACTCTGATCTTTCCATGCTTCTTTTTAATAATGAAAAACAGAACTTAAATTTTCAATTTAGCATGATGTAAATTCTAGTATATAGTGTCCAAGGAAAGAAAAATTAAATTCTTTCATTTGCCACTGAGATTTACAAATGTATTCTCCCTTCATGGTTATGACCAAAGACTCATGCTGTTGTAACCGTGACTACTACATCAGTGCAATATTTTTGTTTCTCTTACTTTACATCTCTCTTCCCCACTTGTAATACAGACCTGGCTATCTCCCCAATGCAGTGGATTTCACATTCTCTGGTCCTTAGTGTAAGAACTTTGGCCTGAGTTTTTTGCTGGTGTAACTGGTGCAGCTCCTCTGAAGCCAGTGGACCTGGTCCAGTTTACACAAGAGAAGACCTTTGCCCTTCATATACTACTAGTCTGAATGTAAACTCCTTGGGGCAGGAGTCATGTCTTATTTAAAATACAAGTGCTCTGTTGATAGTTCATATTATGGTATTGCTGCTGTTGCTAAGTTACCAATATACCCTTGTATTTCTTTGCAAGAAAACATGGTCCAGAATCTTAAAATTGCACAGCTACAAAATGGTGAATAATTGGCTAAGTGATTGTATTGGTGAAAAGGATCTGTGGGTTATAGAGGATCACAAATTGAATATGAAACAGCAATGTGGAGCTGTTGTGAAAAATGGTAATATTGTGGTGTGTATCAACAGGATTGTTGTACGTAAGACTCCGGGGGTAATTGTCCTGCTCTGCTCAGCACTGGTGGGCCCACCTGGAGTACTGTATCCAGTTCTGGGCATTACACTTCAAGAAATATGTGGACAATTGAAGAGAGTCCAGAGGAGATCAACAAACATGATAAAAGGTTTAGAAAAACCTGACCTATGGGGAAAGATTGTAAAACTAGGCATGTTTAGGCTTGATAAAAGAAGACATGGTGGGGACCTGATAAGTCTTCAAAAGTGTTAAGGCAGTGGTGGGCAGCCTGTGGCCCATCAGGGTAATCTGCTGGCAGGCCATGAGACAGTGTTTACATTGACCATCCATAGGCACGGCTGCCCACAGCTCCCAGTGGCCGCCGTTCGCTGTTCCCAGCTAATGGGAGCTGCAGGAAGCAGCAGCAATACAGTGAGGGAAACATACCTCGTCGGCTGAGACAATAAACAAGAAACCCCAGTGCTCTCTGTTTGAGTGGGTTGCCCAGCTGATCAGTATGCCTTTGTATTGACTGATCAAGTTTATAGGGTTTTTAAAAGGGTGGAGAGGAAAATAATCAGGGTTGGTCAACTTCTCAGCCTCTTGGCTCTGACAGTGTCACTTTAATTCCTGCTGCTATGCCATATTTAGGAATTCCTAGCATTTTACAGGCCCACCCCCCAAATAGAAACCATACTTGAAAACTACCAGATGATGATTATGTGGCAAACTACCATATGTGAATAATGTATGTGCATTTGATTCCTCACACATTTATAAGCAAGGCAAAGAAGTATCCTTTTTGAGTTCATGGATTTAGTGGAGTTTGTATGTGATTCATTTAATGTGCTTCAGATTATTTTTGATGCTTATTTCCTAGGCTTCATTAAGCTTTGTGGTCTGACCATATTGTGGTGGTGTCTGCTAACAGTTTAGTAAAGCCTAGTTTTAATATCCTGATACATATTTCTTTAATATCCTGTAATACACGTTTCCAGTTCTTTTTGGATAATGCTAATACTAAACAGGCTGTTATGCACAAGAGCCTCCAGGCTACATTTTAAGGTTTACATAATGGATCCCATCTTTCTTCTTTACACAACCCTGAATGCTGTTTGTCTGGATTTTCTTTTAGTATACATACTCACATATAGTGCTGTGTTGCTTTGCAAAAGCAGTGCAGAAAGCGAATGTTCCTGCCCTAGTCATGCTTTGGTATGTGTGTTGTGGGAGGGAGCAATCAGCACATTTTTATCCCCTTTTTCTTCCCTGATACTTAAGACTTCTGTGGGCTAAGGCCAGGTCTTCACTAGGAGCACCTACCAGTGTAGCAGTACTAGTATACTCTACCAGCAAAGTCCTCTTATTGTGAACTGAGGGCTTGTCTACATCAGAAAGTTGCAGCGCTGGTGAGGGAGTTACAGCGCTGCAACTTTGAGAGTGTCCACATCTGCAGGGCATCACCAGCGCTGCAACTCCCTGTTTGCAGCGCTGGCCATACTCCCGTTTTGTCTCGGGTGTAGAGGATCCAGCGCTGGTGATCCAGCGCTGGTAATGCAATGTAGACACTCACCAGCGCTTTTCTTGACCTCCGTGGAAGGAGGAAGCCTCTGGTAATCAAGCTGGTTTCCTTTCCCGGTTTGCTCTCTCGGTCCCGGAGCCAGCCAGCAAACCGCAGGGAAGGAGACCTGCTTGCTCGGGGTTCCGGGACCGAGAGAGCAAACCGGGAACGCCGCGGTTTGCTCTCTCGGTCCCGGAGCCAGCCAGCAAACCGCGGGGAAGGAGACCTGCTTGCTCGGGGTTCCGGGACCGAGAGAGCAAACCGGGAACGCCGCGGTTTGCTCTCTCGGTCCCGGAGCCAGCCAGCAAACCGCGGGGAAGGAGACCTGCTTGCTCGGGGTTCCGGGACCGAGAGAGCAAACCGGGAACGCCGCGGTTTGCTCTCTCGGTCCCGGAGCCAGCCAGCAAACCGCGGGGAAGGAGACCTGCTTGCTCGGGGTTCCGGGACCGAGAGAGCAAACCGGGAACGCCGCGGTTTGCTCTCTCGGTCCCGGAGCCAGCCAGCAAACCGCGGGGAAGGAGACCTGCTTGCTCGGGGTTCCGGGACCGAGAGAGCAAACCGGGAAAGGAAACCAGCTTCGCCGCGGTTTGCTCTCTCGGTCCCGGAACCCCGAGCAAGCAGGTCTCCTTCCCCGCGGTTTGCTGGCTGGCTCCGGGACCGAGAGAGCAAACCGCGGCGTTCCCGGTTTGCTCTCTCGGTCCCGGAACCCCGAGCAAGCAGGTCTCCTTCCCCGCGGTTTGCTGGCTGGCTCCGGGACCGAGAGAGCAAACCGCGGCGAAGCTGGTTTCCTTTCCCGGTTTGCTCTCTCGGTCCCGGAACCCCCCTTGAAGCCGCCCAACAGCGCTGCAGTGTGGCCACATCTAACACCACTTGCAGCGCTGGTTGCTGTAAGTGTGGCCACTCTGCAGCGCTGGCCCTATACAGCTGTACTAATACAGCTGTAACAACCAGCGCTGCAAAATTTTAGATGTAGACATGGCTTGAGTCTCCAATACAGGCTTCTGCTGGAATAGCTCTCTTGGTCAGGGATCACAACTCGTAACTCCCTTGATGGATATAGTGATGCCAATAAATCTGTAGTCTAGATTTGACTTAAATTAAAGTGGCACCTATATCCCATCTATGGGAAACATGGGAACAAGTTCAGTTTTATGGAAACCAAAATGTGTCTTTAATTGACTGTCCAGTTTTCTCTCTGGTAAAAGAAGTAGTTGTCTAAGGCTATGTCTACACTTCAAACTTTGGTGGACCCAAATTACATCAGCATAAAGCTGCCGCAGTTAGTATATTGCTTGTATGCATGCATACTTGGTTCCTTGCATAGGTGCTTTGTGTACTCACTAGGAATGCTTGTCGGTGCACCATAGGTGAGTATCCTAGTGTGCTCCTCTCTCCATCTTCTGGTGTGCTGTCTTTTGGGAAGTTTTGGCAATGAGTGGTGGGGCATAAATGACTTGCAAACAGATGGTTAGTAGCAAGGGGCCAAGTTCCCAGCATTCAACTTTCTCCATCCCATAACGCCATCTATAACCCATAACTTTTCATGCCTTTTTTGAGAATCCCACAAAACCACATGACACTTCTTGCTGCCCACCATCTCTAATGGAAGCATAGAACCCAAACAACTCTGCACTATTGTCGTGATCATTGCGAACACAGGATGAAGAGTCCTCCTGTATTTGCAAAACTGCAGGAACAACCAGAACAACTGGGCACATGACAATGTCATGGAGAACAGATTGCTGTGGGACGTAGCAGAAACCAATTAGAGGTTGTTGGTGACATTCATGGAGCTCTTGCATCCCCCATGCAATCTGTTTGTGTATGTCCACATTTATACAGCTGCTCCAGAAGCTGTGATTGCACAGCCTAGTCTCCCCACAGACCCATATGATCCAATACCTCCTGTCTCCTCCAGGCAGGAGAGTGTCTGTAGCATGTAGCCAGCATGGTACATTGGGCAGTTGCCAACAACAAGGGATTGCTGCTATGTGTGCTCGCCAGGCTGGGCAATCCAGAAATGGCATTTCAAAAATACATGGAGTTTTTAAAGAGTGTGTTGGCTTCTGCTGTCCATGATCCCTGGGCAGTGCAGTTCACAATTGTGACCAGAGTGGTCAGTGTGGGACATAGTGGGAGGCTGCTGGAGGAAAGTTAGAATCAACGTAGGTTGCATAGTGTCGACACTCACAGTGCATCAATCACAGTAAGTTGACTATGGCTCAGTGCCATTCGGGGAGGTGGTATTCAGCGTTGCCATGATAGGGAACTTGCATCAGCATGAGGCAGACTTGTAGACACGAGCACCGCTAGGTCCAAGCAAGGTGGTTTATATCAACCTAACTTTGTAGTGTAAATCAGGCCTAAGCTGATTGCTTTTGTTTTGGTATTAGAATATCTTCTATCATTAGACTCTTTGCCAAGTAAAAGGTGGCACTCTGGATGGATTGCTGTGTGGAATTGTGATGACTGTGCATTATGATGCTAAAGAATGTTTATTACCAAGTGCGTGGGAGGGGGAAGTCTTTGTTCTGTAAATCAAAAGAGAGGTATTCAGAGAGGCACAGTAATTTATTCACCCTCGTGGATCAAAACACTTCTGGGGAATGCACAGATCTGTCTTCCCAAAACAAACATCCCTTGGATACTTTGTTCTCTAAAGGCAGTGGCAAATTCCTCTGGCCTTTAGCAAAACACCAGACTGCAGAGGTCATCTGAAGAGACTGGTTCCTAGCATGTGTTTTGGGTGGCTTCTGGATTTTATTTTATTTTGTTCCAGTTTACAAAGACTTGAAGCAAATTTGCTGCCGCTATTTCCAACCATGCTTAACGAGACCCAGGTTATGATGAGAAGGGCAGTATAAAACGTATGAAAATGTCTTCCTATATGCTTTTGTGTATTCTTTAAAAGAGTTAATTGACCAAAATAATGGTGTAATGAGAGGACTGAATATTGCAATAAACGGAGAGCCGAGGATTTGGCATTCCAAATTAGGTGGTTCCTGCCACTGCATTATCACCACTTTTTTCCCATCCAGAGCTGCTTAATTGCTGAATAAATGCCTCCAAAGAACAGTAAGGAAGAGGTAGGAAAAAAGTAGTTATACCCCATTTGCTCCACTGAAACCCCTCCCAAGCAACAGGTCAAACACTAAACATTCGTAGATGACCACCGGAAAGCAAGGCATTGCAGTCATGTATGTGATGTTCTCAACCCCATTCCATATCCTGATTCTTCTTCTGATCAAACTTGCCACAATCCCTCCACCCTAAAGGCCAAAACTTTAATAGGGTTAAAAAAAAAGAACTAAGTAAGTTCATGGAGGATAGGTCCATCAATGGCTATTAGCCAGGATGGGCAGGGATGGGGTCCCTAGCTTCTGTTTGCCAGAAGCTGGGACTGGGCAGCAGGAGATGAATCACTTGATGATTACCTGTTCTGTTCATTCCTTCTGGGGCACCAGGCACTGGTGTCTGTTGGAAGACTGGATACTGGGCTAGATGGACCTTTGGTCTGACCCAGTAGGGCCTTTTTTATGTAAAACACTTACACTGACCCGAACCTGCCTTTTTATTGACAAGAGCCTCATCCCACCTTCCAGTTGCTGACCCCTCCCCTCTTCCTTCCTCCTTTGCACTCAGCAGCAACCCCCCTAAAGTATTGTGACTCATGCTGAGCTGCCAGACTTATGTGTGATGCACAAGAAGTAACTCGTCTTGCCCTCCACCTCCCAAACTGGTAGAAAAGGGAGCAGGGAAAGCCAGGGTTTTTCACATTTCACTCTGCAAGTACACATTTCTCTTTCTACAGTTCTAGAGAGGCTTTACCCCTACAAAAGAAGGGAAAAGCACTGTATTGGATGTGCATTCAGAGCCCCAGTATAAAGAGCATATGTGCTTCAGAATCTGCTTTTGGGTACTGTAGCTACAAATGAATGCATTAAAAGCAGCCGATGTAACAGCAACAGGCAATTGAAATATCAGAATTCTGAAATGATGGCTGAGTTCTCAAGTCCCATCAGCAGAAGTGAGTGACAAGAACCTGAACTATCTCCAGTATAGAAGCGGAGTGAGAAAGAAACCGTGGGGAGAAATCAGAAAGCTATTCACATGCAAGCAGTGGAAACATTCAAGAGAATTAAATCCATGCCTTGCTTGATTGACAAATTTGTGAAGGATTTGATTGCCAAAGTTGAGGCAGTGTGTTCCACTCTTTGGAAATAGTGGCTAATGAGTTTTCATTCAGTGTAATGGGAGCTATTGGTAACTACATTTCCTCCTTTTGCTTAAAGCATTTTAAAGTTTTAAAAGCAGCTCTGAAAATTTTAGTGCCAAAGCTGAATTATAGGCAGCGTACATCTGCATAGCTAAAAACACAAACGTGGAGGTGACCCCCCACCCCCAGTCTGACACACTGCATGTATTGCAACATACTCTCAATTACGTAGTGCCGCAGACTCATGCTATTTGTTACTTGTCCAAACTATGCCAGAGAGCAAACCTCCACAAAAACCTCAGACCATATACAGTTAGTCAGCAACTCCATGTGAAATCTCTAACCATATTTGAACTAATGGGCTAACTTGGATACTGCAGGGAGAGGGTGGGAATGGCATTCTTCAGTCATTAGACAGTTGTTCCACCAATGGGATGACAATAAAAATCACTGACTCTCTTAAAGCTATACACATATGCAAAATCTGGGAGGAATGGTGTGGGTTCTGACTTGTGTTTTCTCTGTGTGTGCATACGTACACAAACATACACGGCTTCTCAATTCCCATCATATGACTGGTGCGTACCTCCTGGATTTGTAACTCCTGTAAATCTATTAAAATGAATCTCTTTATTTGCTTAGTAATCTACATGCATTTCTACTTCTCCTAAAAACTGACCTAACTATACCATCTTACAATTATGTTTTACACTTCAGAGACACCATTTACAAATATAGGTGAATTTTATAGCCAGAGCTCTTTATACTAGTCTTATGTAGCCTTTTTATAATAAATTTCAAGAAAATCAAATTACTTAAAGAATGATGACCCTACTAAATAGGCAGCATTCCTCTACTGATCTCATTGACAAACTATCCATATCCTTTTGTGACTTACCTGCAACGTGCATTGTCTGTGAGAGCCCAAGTTCTTTGGGGCACAGGCTGTGCCATCTTAGGGTTTTGTACAGCCGTATATAACTTTGACACTATATAAATTTAATCCATATGTTTCCCGATGATAAGAGAGTAGTTTATTGCATTCAGATTCAGCTACTGTTGGTCAGTCTTAAGGTATAGTAGAGGTAGTGTGCCAATACTATCCAGTAAGATTCTAATGGAGTAAGTAGGTATGTGGTTTCTCTACATAGCACAAGAATTTGTGGCTTCTTTTTTGCTATTCTGAGCTATTATAAAACAGTGCTTCTGGCCAGAATCACACGTACCTTTGAAACACACACTTTGAAACGATGCTGTGCTGCTTCAGTAACTACAGAAGGCTGTCATCTTCCACTGTTCTCCTTGTGAAATTAGTTAGGGGATTTTAGTTCATTTCCTAGTGGACGCATCACACAAGCCAGTGCCAGAATAGGCTTTATCACCATTCTTAGCAATACCCAGTAAAAAACAAAATTGATTAGGCAGGGAGGGCTAATTTATGGTCATAGGCTACTAAAGAAATATGTGACAGAGAAAAATTACCCTTGTGCTCCATAAATGCTAAATTTAATGTTGGACAGTGGTGCTGCAGCATATCACAGAGAGCTGGCTAATATGGCTTTCTTTATTTCACAGAGATGTCTGATGTTCTTCTTTATTATTTGCTTTGTACCCAGTATGTTGCTATACTTGATACATTACAAATAACCCAGTAGGAAATATTGTGTATCACATTAAGCAGATTCGCTGCTATAGTGTGATCTCTTTAAATGATGCTTTATCTTACCCCGGTTGCTATGCTGTGGTAAAAAGTAACAAGAGCATGTGAACAGAGGGGTTTTTTTTCTTTTAGTATTATGGGGAGATACAGTAACTTGTAAATTGGCCTTTATGCACCATTAGGTGTCATTCAGTTGCTTTATTGCTAGGTGTGCATTACAAAGTTTGTCACTTCTTAGTAAACTAATAACAATCTTCCTATCCTGTACCTGAGCATAAGTATTTGTACTGGTCATTTTCCAGAGCTAAGAATACTTCTGTCCTGAATGGCTAAGGAAATCAGCCTGACACAAGAAGGCACTAAGCAAAACTAAGCCATATTTTAGTGGCCCGGGCTAATGTAGATTATAAACTTTACTTGACAAAATGTTGCTAGCAGATTAGATTATGTATAGTGCAATTAAATGGGGTTTACAACAAAACTGTAAAGGTTCATCGTGAGTGGCAAGCAAAATGAAGTGTGACACTTTGAACTTATACTTTATAGAATGAACTAGCATTTCAGTATGTGCTTGGTACTTTTCAAATTTATGAAGGCACAGTCTTCAATCCCAAGAATTTACCATTTTCGGAAGGAAAGCAACACATGGGTGAATAGAATGGAAAATATGCTGTCAAAATACTTATTATTTTAAAATTTGTCCTTGTATTATGCCTTTTTATTAGCTGGCTTATTTCTTATAGGCCCTGCAACAGAAGTGGATCTTGAGAAGGGCTTTGGAGGAGAAGGTAATGGCCATACACATCCTGTGCAGGATGGCATGAAAGAGGAGCACAGCTGGCTGTGGGAGAAGTAGACAGTCACCTGTGAAGTTCCCAAGCCACCTGTCAAAAGTGTAAATGGCCAGCCCTCTGTAACCAGAGCCTTGGCAGCTTAGAGAGCAGGCAGGAAATCCTATCCCTGCTGCCAGTTCTCCCTTTGGAGGATGGGGATGCCATTTGAGAAGGGACTGGGTGAACTGCAGGACTGGCTAAGTGCTGCTGATGCAGGACAGCAAGCTGAGAATATGAGATTGGAGGTTGGGGGACAGGTTCAGGGAGCAGCCTCTCTGCTTTGTATGCAGGAATCAGCCAGAAGCCACTGGGAAGAAGGTGCCTTGCTCAGTGTCTAAGGAGCTGATGTTATGGGGGCACATGAACTGTGTGCTGCTTGATTTCTGGGTGAATTCCTGCATCCCAAAAGGCTGTAGGAGGGTTCTCAGTCCAAAAGCAATGGATAGGAGTCTGGAACTAACTACCAGTAGGGTTGCCAACCCTAACTGAAGTTATTCCGAGAGATTTTCTTTTCCAACATGACATAATGACATTTTCTTAAAATATCCTAATAAAATCTCCCGGATTGCTTTCAATAGTCACCTGGGGATTGATGCCGATTCCAGAAGACTCCAGGCCAATCCTGGAGGATTGGCAACCGTACTACCAGCAACCACCATGCAAGACTAGCATCGCTGGCATAGTAGACAGTGTGAAAGAAGCGCCTCTGGTTAAAGACAGGAAAGAGGCAGAGTTGTGAAGGGCTTTGACGCCGAGGACAGAAAGTTTGAACTTGATGACGTGAAAGTGTCAGCCAGTAGAGGGAATCCAAGTGTGGGTGATGTGACAGGCAAGGAGTATTGTTTTAGCAGTTGTGTTTTGGGCTGGCGTAACTGATCTATTTCAGGGCTGATATGTAATGATGGAGCGGGGAAATGCAGTCACGCCAGGAATGGAAAACAACAACTTTTAATCAGTGCCCAGAATTGCTAAATAGTCCAGGACTGAAAGCGAAGAAGAATAATGCACTAACCATTTGAGCCTGTAAGGAGAAATTAGGTAGGTCAGCAGACTGTAACTTCCCACAGGGAAAGCTCTGTCGGACACTAAAGCCAACACGTGTGCTCTGGTGAAAAATGCTACAAGTATTGGATTGCTTTAACTGGTGAGGGGTTTTTAATATTAGTCAAAAAATGGCATCTCCCAGAGTTCATAAGCACTGCGTTGGGATACTAATTCAATACTGACTTGGTGCTACTGTCTGAACGATGTCACAGAGTGTGATGCTGATGAGATTCCATAGGCAAATGTCTCATTTTTATTGGCTAGCCTTCACATTTCACCAGTGTTAAGCTAGTTTACAATGGAAGACTCTAGCAGGCCATAGATACTGTGTCCCAGGCACCCCTTGTATCATTTCAGATGATGAAGTTGACAGAACAAACCCATTTTTGAAGTTACAAAAGTGGATTCAGTAAACTGTCATGCCAGGACACAATGTGTAGCTGCCTTAGCATCAGAGCTCAGGCGGGGATTTAAAGGTTCCGGTGCTCCCAGCAGCGGCCGGAGCCCCAGGGCTTTTAAATCTTGAAAAGCCATGCCTTTTCTGGTTGAGGCCACGCCTCTTCCGGATGAAGCCATACCTCTGCTCAGGACTCTGGCATACCAGTAAGTCCTTTAAGTTCCTTTCACCTCAGCTGCACCCCTTAAGATGTCTTCAACTCATGGCTGCCTGCTATAATACAATGTGTAGATCTTTCTGTGTTTCCAAGAACTGCCCTTCACTTGATCTGTGACCTAGAATAATGGATAACTCCTCTCTGGATTGCTTATCTGAGGCTTCTTCTGCAAAATCTTGGGGCTTTCTATGAAATAGAACAAATACAAACGTCCAGGCTGTTTGTGGCTATTCTTTTCATGGGGCTGCTGTCAGTGATAACAAAACCCAGGTTGTTTACATCTCAGCACCGTGGAAGCTAAAGTTACGTCTAAACTAGAAAGGTAAGTTGACTTTTATTAGGTTGACTTACAGCCACCGCAGTAATTACTGCAGTGGTGCTCGTCCACACTACCCATCTTGAGTCACTGGGGCACACACATACTCATTAGGGCAGCTTCCACTCAATCCTCACCGGGAGCACTTCCATCAACCTAAGAGGGGAAGTATGGGGATCTGAGAGCCCAGGCTCCCTATGGGCTGTACCCTTATCCCCGTTCTCTGCTGGGAGTGGGAGGAAGCCACACGGGGCTTCTTCCCCCCCCCGAGCCCACCCAGTCCTGCTGGGAGCCTGTCAGCCTTGTCAGTTCAAAGCTCCTGCCATGAAATTGACAAGACAGCCATGTAAGGAATGCAGTGTCTACACAGATACTGTGTAGTATGCCACTTACATCAGCAAGAGGAAGGCTGTAGTGTAGACAGTGACGTAATTAGGTTGTCATAAATTGCCTTACATCGACCTGACTGCGTACTGTAGACCAGCCCTTAGAGGAACAATAAAATCCAACTCACAAAATATTTGGTATGAAAATAATTTGGTACAGTCCCAGCGTCTGGTCTTAAATGAACAAATCAGAAGTGAGTTGCTAGTATGTCATTCCTATTTTGTCTGGATCAGTGAAAGCAGCCGCTCCTCAATTTGTGAAGGAAAGCTGAATCACTTTTCCCACAGGTCAATGTCTGAGCTTGAGCAAGACAGACCCACATACAAAACAGTGCATTTTCACTGGACTCCTAATCGGGAAATGCTCAAAATGAATTTTGAACACACTTTCTTAAGTGAATGTGATATAAATTAGTCATCGACACCTATGATGCTGCACTTCTTCAGTAGCTGTAGGGTAGAACATTTCATAGCATTTATTGGCACACTCTTTGCTTTTGTTCCTATTAAGAAGCAGAATCCTAAATTACAGCCAAGCCTTGTGAGGTTTGCATAACCAGATCTAATCTCTTCAAAAAGCCAGTTTTCAGGGTGTGTGGTTGTTTTTTTTAAAATTTAGTTTCTTTTTTATGATACAAAATACTTGCAGAGTAGAGTTCTGCTTTTTGCTTTAAAAAATAAAATAACTGCAAAGAAGCAGCCCTCAGGCTTTATAGAACTGGAGTGATGGCAGCTGTGTGGCTAATATGTTATATGTTCCAAATGGGAAGACATTATTTAAACAAACCAAGCAACAATCTCCTCCTGAGAGATGCTTGTGAAGGCTTTTGTCTCATCTCTCTTTATTTTTAACCACTAAGGGTCCCAGTCTGTTTCCCATTACTGAATTTGGGGGCAGGGATGAGAGGACCCTTCACTTTCCAAATACAACAAACTGACTAGTTCCCTTGTCTAGATCACAGGAAAAGATCATTGCAAAACAAAACAAAAAGGTTCATTTTCCATCTCTTTCCTACGCTTCATAACCAGGAGATCTTAAATTATTATTTTCTTTCTTTAAACTCCTTTGTACTGTGTTCTGTTCGTAGTGCTAATTCCATGATACTAGAGTGATCATTGACAGACATATCACTCTAATATTGGAGGCAGGCGGAAGAACTGCTGTTTGAACAAGTGACTATGTTGGGTGGTAGAAAGGAGAAGAGATGCAAATTTGGAGAGTGTGATCCATTAGAAATTAATTGGTTTGGAGAAACTGGAAATGGGTAAATTGAGGGCAGATTTTTAAGCTTCTGTGCTTATTGAGATGAAACAGAATGCTTAATGAAGTAGTTGCATTGTAAACTACTGTAAACTAAAGATTAAACTCAGCGCAGTCGCTGTTGTAATTTACAGCTGGACTAGACATTCCTTGGGAATTCGGTGACCTTGGATTTGCTGTACGTTAAAGTAGTCCAAGATGTTTGGCTTCCCTTTTAAAATACACTGGAGAGAGGGGGAGCAGTAGCTTCATAGAGGTCAGCAATACACATGGCACTGTTGGAATGAAGATTCTGAGAGAGCCTTAGCAGACTCTAGACACTTCAATTACACCACCCGCACTGTTTTTTTGTAATATCATAAAAAGAAGTTTATTTTGCCAGGCACAGCTCACTCTTTCTGAAGAACAGGTTTAAATTATTTAATACACAGCTTCTGAGCCTGAAATGATTTTGTAGCACCCTTAACGGTCCTTTCCAAAACTGCATTAGATAATCCATGTTTGAAATTTGTCCAATATTTTTCCCTTTTATTTAAAACAAATCTCATTAGAGTCAGTGATAATTAAACATGTGCTTAAGTTAAAAAGGATGGGCTGAGCACATGCTGAATTGGGGCCTGAATGTTGTATTGATCAGTTCAGAAGTTTAATATTAACATCTAGCACTGTATATGACTCTTGCTGTACCTCTTCTTGTTGTGGCAAACTGAGAGGTTGTGTTTAAAGGGTGAGAGTGACATGCGTAGGAAATCACAGTTCATCCTTTTCCCCTCAACACAGTAAGTCCATTGTGCGGCTTGTTTTTGAGCACCCCAGCAATAGCTGTGGGGGCTGCATGTGACACAGTGAAATTTAAAATGTAGAAACCTGTATGAAGAGTCATTACGAAGAATGCTCAGTGTCAAGATCTGTTACTTGAATCTCCTGCAAACCCCTCATCACCCCCACCCCCAAAAATGCACACCACAATGATAAAGAAAAGACTTTTATCCTGTGGCCTGGTCTAAGCGTTGAACATTTTACGAGCAGAACTGCACAAAGGGTTTATTTACTGACCTAGTTAAGGTGGCAAGACCATTAATGTAGATGCTATTGTACTGGCATAAGGTGGTTTATATCAGGAAAGCTTATTTCACGTCACTGAACTGAAATAACCTATCCTAATAGAAGCACTTTTATATCCAAAAAAGACTGCGCCTACACTATGCGGGGCGGAGGCTGCTGCTTTAGGCTGGCGTAGTTAAAGCAATAAAACTGTAGACAAGGCCTCTGTGTGGTCGTCTTAAGCACGTTCTTTCCTCTTGTAGAAGAGTGCCCCTCACTTGCTGCTGAGGTCAGATGCCCGCCTGCTGTCGAACAAAGTTCTTCCTAGCCATGCAACATTAGCTATTATCCTAGGTTTTAATTAGATAGGTTTTTGTATTTCAAGTGCATCTCAGGTATTCATAAATGTGCCATACAACATGAGTTGTCCAGAGCTGCTTTTCATGACATTTGTGGAGCTGTATTTTCTGAGCTGTGGTAGTACAATCTGGAGCTGTGAAAGCATGTCCTGTGGGGCTATTCTGTGGCTGCAGGCCAGTTTCTGTATATATTGGCCTTATTTTTTAAGACCATTTTCTCCAATACGCTCTTTTTTTTGCCTGCAAAAGACTTCTTCATTTAAAATGATCAACATAACACTCTTTCAGTTAGTCTTTTGGCTCCAAGCCCATAGTGCCCACAACAGCTGTACCACAGTTTAAACATTCAGTCTCTAACATATTGGGGAACATTAGGGGGTTTTAAGGCTTCAACAGGTCTAGAGTAAATACTGGTTAATAAAGAGTAGCGCCTCTTTGTATCCCTGTATTTCCTGTGCTCTACATTAGAATAAAGCATGCTTAGAATATAATCACCAAAATTAATAACTATGAAAGTTTCTTTAAAAAAAATACTTAGAGAAGTGTATTCCAAATGAGGGGTATGTTTTACTAGCAAGGCTCTGATAACCAATTTGTCATGCAAAAGTTTGCACTTCCTGTAGAGAACTCTACGTTCCACAGATTGACCACCTTGCTATCATTTGATTTTTTTTCTTCTGGATTTCTGTGTACACATTTTGATGGTCATTAGGTTAAAAACCAAAAAAGTCATAATTGTTTAGTGTTCCAAAATCCTCAAACAACGAACAGTGCAAATAGCAAACATGGCTGCAATCCTTTTGGTGGCATGATCAAATGCTTTCAGATCAGGGCCCTTGCATATGTCAACCTTTAAACAAATGTATAACTAACTGGCATGGCATAATTAGTCTGAAGCATGGATTGTGTCCCCCAACATAGAATCAGAGGGTTAGAAGGGACTGCGTCTAGTCCAACCCCCTGCCAAAATGCAGATTTGTTGTGTCTAAATTATCCAAGACAGATGGCTAGCCAGCCTCCTTTTGAAAACCTCCAGTAAAGACGCTTCCATGACTTCCCCAAGCAAGTCTGTTCCATTGTTCTACTGTTCTTATAGTTAGGAAATTTTTATCGTGACATTTAATCTAAATCTCTCATGCTGTAAATTGAACACATTGCCTCTTGTCCTGCCCTTTGTGGCAAAAGAGAACGACTTTTCTCCATCTTTTTATGGCAGCCTTTCAAGTATCTGAAGATAACTCCCATATTTCCTTTCTTCCAAACTAAACATACACAGTTCCTTCAGCTTGCTTTCCATTCCTTCGATCATCTTCGTCACTCATCTCTACATCCTTTCTATACATTGGCATCCAAACTTGGACACCGTACTCCAGCTGAGGCATAACCAGAATTGAGAAGAGTGGTACTGAAACCTCCAGGACTTGCATGCTATGCCTCTGTTAGTGCAACTAAAATTGCATTTGCTGATTTATGTTGAGACTGTGATCCACTACAACTCCTAGATCCTTCTCAGCAGTGCTGCTGCTAAGTCAGTTTTCCCCTATTCTGCATGGATATGGCAGCTACTCTGGTAGTAGCTGTGATTGCTAACTATGGGTTGCCCTTGTTAGTGATGTAGGCTAAAACATGGTGATTTTTTTTCTTTAATTGAGTCATCCCAAAGGTGAAGATGGGGGGGGCCCTAGCTATATAACTGATTCAGAGTGTCCTTTTCCTTCTAGGTGTGTGCAGTAGGACATCCCGGAGTATGTGGCATTATATGGTGCTTCTGCCCTTCTGTGTGCTTGTCTCTGGAGCACTGTCCTTTATGGAGGCACTGTGGGTTAACTGCTCAGAATGCACTGGCAGTATGGCAAGTGTGGATGCACAAAGATAATGTGGTTGAGTTGTGAAAAAATGAGTTGCTGAGTAGATGGTTTTTCTCTCTCTCTCAGGGTTAATGAGTTGTTTTAATAAATGGGTAATTGATTGTTAGTCAGCTGGTCAATAAACTGCATATAGCAATCTGTGACACTTTCTATGGTGCATAACCACCTGTAACAAACTACTAAGTCTGTAATATGCGTATAACATCTATTAATGATTTATTAGCCCTTTATAAAGCATTTTTAAATGAGATCTTAGGGCTTGTCTACACTACAGTGCTGCAGCAGCTTTTAAGCACCACTGTAGCAATGAGTGAAGTCACTACCTGTGCCAACCAGAGGGCTTCTCTCATCGGCATAGGTATTTCACCTCCCCAAGAGCGGGTAGCTGTATCAATGGCAGAAGCCCTCTTAGCCGACATTGTGCTGTCTACACCACTGGTTAGGTTGGGATAATAGTGTCTAAGCAACGAAGTTTTACCAACTTACGCTGGTAATGTAGACCAAGCCTATATATCAAGAGTGACGCAATATTATTTTTAAACATCCTTGACCATTGAAGTCAATGGGAGCTTTGCCGTCAACTTCAATGAGTAGCGAATCAGGCCCACAGTGCACAAGAGGCCATAAGGGTATACTTTTGCTTATGAGGTACATGGGGAGTGGCTTGTCTGGGAGGGAGGAGACATGAAGTTTTATAGGAAAAGCAATTACAATGATCCTTGCAAGCTGTTCTTCTGAAAAACATGTCTATATACAAACTTTCTGGAAGCCTTGATGCCTTCTAATTAGTTGTGTATCTGTATTCTAGCACTGCCTGGCAGTTCAGCTGCATGAGTGGTTTGTTAGAATTTCCACTTTGGGAGGGCAGGGTGGGAATTTAATGCTTTCTGTTTAAATTGCATTGAGCGGAAACTTGAAACACCAGTCAAGTCTACTTTTTTTCTTTTCAAATCAGCTCTGCTAGAGGAGAGAGGGGAAAAAAATGTATTAAATTATCTGGGCTTTAACTTACACTGCTAACATTTTATTCATACTTAGCAAGCACCTATTGTAGTCCTTAAAATATTCCAATTACTTTTGTTTCAGAAAGTTAGTTAATGGCCGATATCTTAATTTGCATTCAGATGTTTCATATCATTTTTCCTACCCATCAGTGTTCTATTCAAACTTTGTTGAGTAAAGTAACTTAAAAGTGCTTCTGCTTTTGATTGTTTCCTATTGTGGGTGTTTAAGTGCCCTGGTTCGGTATCTTAAAATAAATGCTCTCAGGTTGTATGGTCTTGATTTATTTGTTTTTCTTTTTAAATCCAAAACAGAATTTGAAAATAAATGTGATTATCAGTGCTGTTTAAAAAACAAAACAAGAACCTGACACTAGCTACCTATTGAAACAATATAAAATATATATATCTTGCTTTCCACAGTCTTATGGAAATCTGTGCCTTCGCTTGGTCACGCTATATAAATTCTCCATTGTAATAAACAGTGTGCTTACAAGATTGATTCTATGTGGGTGTGACATGGGGTCAGGGGGATTCCAGAAATCTTAACAGAAACTACAAGACTCAAAGTATGCTACAGTATCCCATTATTAGTAACAGAAACAGCATACACAGAATTAAAAAGGGAGGGAGTGCAGGATGGGAACCATGCTTCAGAGCTGGTTTCTTGAAGAAGGCCTAAGTCTGTTTAACTCTTACCGCTCCTACTCTGAGTTTCAGTTGGATTAAGTTCCACCCCAGTAACACTCTACTTCTATATCTGGGAGAGTTTCTATCATGCGCTACTCCAAAAGGGTATGTATTCCTTGTCAGTTGACCTGTTTCTATAGCCTAGGGACCCTAACCAAGTTCAGGTCCCCTTTGTGCTGGGCAATATACATACACCTTGTAAAAGACAGATTCTGTTCCAAAGGGCTTACAGTTTACATTGAGAAGATGGAAGAATGACTTAACATGGGGAAGATAGAATAGGAAAGGACAGATGTTTTGAAGGACAAAGAAATGGGAAGGAGAGGGAAAGAAATGGTGATTACTACAATATGGTCAGGGGAAAAACGATATGGGATAGTAATGCAAGTAATGTACCCACTGCAAGTAATATGCATCTATAGTTAATATAACATTGTTCTTAAACGGTGGGTCAAACCAAGCAAATTAGGTAGCAATTAGAGACCCATGCAATGGGACCTCTAGCTGCTGTACATCAACACAACAGGATCACATAAGGATGGTGGCCGCTTTAACTGCCTTTCTTTTAGCATCTTTAAGATGGAGACTTCATTTCGTTATTTCTTTTTCTTACTTTATAATTTGCATTTAGTACACTGCTTGAATGGGCTTGCATTCTTAGATTTGACATTTACACCCATTCTGACTTAAAATATCTCAGACTATGTGTACGGTTGAACTGCTGTAGCTGCACAGCTGTGGTGCTTCAGTGTAAACACTACAGTGGCAGGAGGGTTTCTCCTATCACTGTAGTTAATTCGCCTTCCTGAGAGGTGCTCGCTGGGTTGATGGAAGAATTCTTCCCTCAACTAGCACTCTCTCCACTGGGGGTTAGGTTGTCTTGACTGTTTCCCCCAAGAGTCTAGATTTTTCACTCCCCAGAGAGACATAGCTATGCAGATATAACTTCTCAGTGTAGACCAGTCTCAGCCTGCCACCTCGTTATTTTGAAATAGAGCAATTCCCATTTTAAGAATGCTTATGTTCTACTGCTGTGTTTCTCAAACTTGGGACGCCACTTGTGTAGGGAAAGCCCCAGGCGGCCGGGCCTGTTTGTTTACCTGCCGTGTCCGCAGGTTTGGGCTGATCGCAGCTCCCACTGGCCACAGTTCGCTGCTCCAGGCTAATGGGGGCCGCTGGAAGCAGCAGCCAGTAAGTCCCTCAGCCTGCACTGCTTCCAGCAGCTCCCATTGGTCTGGAGCAGTGAACTGAAGCTAGTGGGAGCTGCGATTGGCCGGACCTGTGGACGACGGCAGGTAAACAAACTGTCCTGGCCCGCCAGGGACTTTCCCTACACAAGCGGCATCCCACGTTTGGGAAACACTTTTCTACTGTATATGTACCTTATGTTTTACTTACTTTATGAAACTGCTGTTGGTACTTTTTGTAGGAACCTGTTATCGTTTAAACTCTGTATCTTTATTTAAGATAGTTAAATTTAAAAAAAAAATGTGGACCTCATCACCCCCTGCCACAGAGACTGAATCCTGATATGTATTATTTGGTGTCCTCATGTTTACTAATACAGAAATTAAACACAGTACTTAGCATCTTTAGTTAAAATGTTTAGTTAAACTAGTGTTCTACAAGTTTAACTCTATTACTCTTTTTCTTTAGAAGAGTTTGACCATAAAGGAAAAGTTTAAAAGGACATGATAATGAAAACCTACTTATTCTGAATACAATGTCCTTGCCTTGCCTTATGCCATTTAAAAAAAAAAAAAACAGAAAAATGCTATTCATTTTATAACGTAGAGGATAAAAACACACATCTGATGTTGATGTCTTAGACTGAAAATGAGTTGTTCAGATAATAATATTTCTAGAGTAGGACATCATAATCCCAGTCCTTGGTAGATGTTTCTTTCACCAGTTTACAATGAATAACCCTCTTAATTCCTTTGAGTAGTAGCTGGTATCCTTACAACCTGTGCCTCAAATGGAGAACAGCTTATTCAGAGAGACTTCTGGTCATGTAAGCAGGGAGGCATTTTCATACAGTAGGGCTATGTGGAGTAACTGTCACAAATACACTACTGCTAAAATCTTAATGTTGCAAAAATAGTAACTTAATATTTCTCTTTTTAGATGCAGCAGCTGTTTTATGAAAATTATGAGCAGAACAAAAAAGGCTACATCAAAGACCTTAGAAATAGCAAGATACACCGAGCTATAACACTGCATCCCAACAAGAACCCACCATACCAGTATAGACTTCATAGTTACATGCTGAGTCGCAAAATCGCAGAACTGCGTTACCGGACTATACAGCTGCACAGAGAAATCGTCCTGATGAGCAAATACAGCAATGCAGAAATACATAAAGATGATCTTCAGCTGGGGATACCACCTTCTTTTATGAGGTTCCAGCCACACCAGCGTGAGGAGGTCTTGGAATGGGAGTTCCTTACGGGAAAGTATCTCTATTCTGCAGCTGATGGACAGCCCCCACGGAGAGGGATGGATTCATCTCAGCGTGAAGCATTGGATGACATTATAATGCAGGTCATGGAAATGATCAATGCCAATGCTAAGACCAGAGGGCGGATCATTGATTTCAAGGAGATACAATATGGCTATCGCAGAGTTAATCCTATGTATGGAGCGGAGTATGTTCTTGACTTACTGCTTCTATACAAAAAACACAAGGGAAAGAAGATGACCGTGCCTGTCAGAAGGCATGCTTACCTACAGCAGACATTCAGCAAGATCCAATTTATGGAGCATGAAGAGATAGACGCCAAAGAGCTGGCCAGCAAAATTAACCAAGATTCTGGATCCTTGTCTTTCCTGTCCAATTCACTGAAGATGTTTGTTCCATTCCAGCTCACTGGATCAAAAGCAGAGCGGAAGGAGCCCAAAGACCAGAAGATCAACATCTTGATTCCTCTGTCTGGACGCTTTGATATGTTTGCTAGGTTCATGGGGAATTTTGAGAAAACTTGCCTCATTCCCAGTCAGAACGTCAAGCTGGTCGTCCTGCTTTTCAATTCTGACTCAAACCCTGATAAGGCAAAGCAAGTTGAATTGATGAGAGATTACCGTATTAAGTACCCCAAGGCTGATATGCAGATCTTGCCAGTGTCTGGGGAATTCTCAAGAGCTCTGGCTCTTGAAGTTGGATCTTCTCAGTTTAAAAATGAGTCTTTGCTCTTCTTCTGTGATGTTGACCTAGTGTTTACCACAGAGTTTCTCCAGCGATGTAGAGCCGATACAGTTTTGGGCCAACAAATATACTTTCCAGTCATCTTTAGTCAGTATGATCCAAAGATAGTTTATAGTGGAAAAGTTCCCAGTGACAATCATTTTGCCTTCACCCAGAAAACAGGTTTCTGGAGGAACTATGGCTTTGGCATTACTTGTATTTACAAAGGTGATCTCCTTAGAGCAGGTGGCTTTGATGTCTCTATCCAGGGTTGGGGCCTTGAGGACGTGGACCTATTTAACAAAGTCATTCAAGCTGGCTTAAAGACTTTCCGAAGCCAAGAAATCGGAGTTGTTCATGTACATCATCCAGTCTTTTGTGACCCCAATCTTGATCCGAAACAATATAAAATGTGCTTGGGGTCCAAAGCTTCAACGTATGGATCCACACAACAGTTGGCTGAACTATGGCTTGAAAAAAATGACCCCAGCTTTGGGAAAAGCAGCAATACTAATGGCTCAGTGAGGACAGCCTAATGTCCAGCTATGCTGGAGAAGACTTTTTTTTAATTATCTAATTTATTTTTGGAAAATGTTTTGATAGTTCATTTTTAAAGACCACACAAGGATATATTTTAGAAATCATGTTTTCTTACCAAAAACTCTTTTGAGAATGAGCTTTTTTGAACAAAACTGTGATTGATATTTGCCTTTGGAAAAAAAATTTGGCTGAGTATTATCTGGCAGATCTGCATAATTCTGATGACTTGAAATAAGGTTTCCATATGAACAAAGGACCTCCTTTTTTTTCTTTTCCTTTTTTTTTTAAAAAACCTTTTTTCCTTTGCTAGGATTCTATAAATTGGAACCTGAACATTGAAGCCATAATGTTCAAATTGTGTTAGAATAATGCAAAACAGTGTGGCAATAGTTGGGTTATTAATTTCAGGAGTATTTCAATTGGTTGATTACTTCAACCAAAAATGTACTTTTGCTTATTGTGGCCGAGCAACTTTTTGAAGGGGTTTGTGGACAAGAAGCACAACCTTGTATCAGTTTAGTCCATATGTAAGTTTTGTCTGACATTTGGTCCATATGTGGATCTAACATTAAAAATTCCATGGTGGATTCTGTGTATTCTAAATTGTTCTCCAGTCTAGAACAGAGACTGAATGATGGTGAAATGCAAAATTGTAATGAGTGTGGGAGGGAGAAATGAGAATTTCTCACTGCAAAATAAGGTACACAACTAAAAATTTGAAATCTCTAATGAGAACATTGGAAACTTGCATCTGATTGCATTCATTTTGTATAGTCAGTTACAAGATGTTGGTGGGAACAATTGTTACATTATTTGATTACTAGTTTCTTTTGTTTTCTGTATCTGATAGACCTTTAATTTATTTAATATCCATTGTTTTAGGTTCTTGCCCTTTTCTTGAATATCTGTTAGTCATTTATTTATCTGTTAGGAATGTATTGCTTTTTCTCACTCTTAAGGTAGTGTACATCTTACTTACAGTAAACTGTGATCTCCAAAGATTTCTCTTGAAAGTATTTTTTATTCCAAATTCCTTTTAAAATTTTACTGAGTGACTTAAATAACCTTGGGAATTGTTTTGATGCTCTAAGATAAACTGAGGAGAGAAAATGTTGAGTAGAAACAGTATGACCCCTCCGAGTTATCACCTAGTAAAGGATAAATAAACATACAAATAAAGTGCCTTAAAGTGAACAAAAGGAGAGGGAACTCTTTTGCATTGAGACTTAGCACACTGATGGAAATTGCTGTTGAAGCAGATCATGTATTGGGCGCAGAAGTTAAAGATAAAGCCAGTGAAAAATATATTTTTCTGTTGTACTCGTCAACACCGCTTTGCCCTAGTTCCATTTCAGTAATATAAAGACCTACTCTTTGGGAGGTGAAGGATAGTAAAAGAGAATAAAAATCAGTATTTAGATTTGATTTACCAAGTTTTAAGGAGTCTTTATGGAGTAACTGTTTGAATATTTCAATAGAAAAATAATCAGTGGTTACACATTTATGGAATGTGAATTGCATTTGCAACTAGTCTAGATTCAGTGTCATACAGCTGTCGTTGTTTTGGTGACAGCACCAAGGATGTAGATACTTATAATGGATTCAATGCATGGAAAGTGTTGAAAGACTTGGTCCTAAGATGCAATAAAGATTTTTATTTGCAATCCTATCTCATCATGTTGTCTGCCTCAGTCCTCATCTTACGTAGCAGGCACAGTTTAGGGTAAGCAAAGATTATAGCGAAGATTTGGGAGTGAAATGACCCAGACAATAAAGTACCGTATATACACAAGTTCTTGCCATCTGTGCCAAATTTCAGATGCAATAGTCCTTGAAAAGTGATGTTTCACCCTCTGCTCCTACTGTTTACTGTTGAGATTATTTAATGGAGATCTTTGAAGTCTGCCTTGTGAGGAGAGGATTTATACTGCTTCAGCTGCTAATCAAGATGTCTGAAGCTACCCATAATGGTAAAATGAATGCACACAATTACCAGGTTGAAAAGCTCTGTAATAATTTTTATCATGCATAGAATATATAAAATAAGACTCGTTTTTCAGATATGCTAAGCACCAGTTCACTGCTGCCTCTTCCATTTTTATCAGAACTCTGTCAATAGTTGGTGTTTTTCTTAAACCCCCAGCTCCTGGAGTCATGGGAGTTATGTAAAGTGGCTATTGATCTTTAGAAGTACTGAGAACCCACTGTTTCTGTTAGTTTCAATAGGAGCTGTGGGTCTTGCACACTTCTGGAAATTAGGCCTGAAGTTTCTTGGGGTGAGCAAGTGAAATCAGTGACTGCTTCTGAAAATGTTGGTCTTGGTGTCTGGGATAAGAGGCACTGTTTTGTACTCTATAAATACAAGGTACCAAGGCCAATGGTTTCCAGAAGTGACTGGTGAGGTGGGGGTGGGTGCAGGGTGGTCGCACTAGAGACACCTCAGGGTATGTCTACAATTGCAGCTGGAAGTAAGCCTCCCAGCCTTGGTAGACAAGCAGTAGATATGATATTTTGATTTTTAGTACGGCTTTTGACATGGTCCCACTGACATTCTCATAAGCATACTAGGGAAATGTGGTCTAGATGAAATTACTGTAAGGTGGGTGCACAACTGGTTGAAAGAGTAGTTTATCAATGTCAGACTGGAAGGGTGTGTCTATTGGGGTCCTGTGGAATGGGTCTTGGGTCCATTATTATTCAATATTTTCATTCATGACTTAGATAATGGTACACAGAGTATCCCTGTAAAATTTGTGGATAACCCCAAGCTGGGACGGGGACTTGGAAGAAAGGATTAGGGTTCAAAACCATCTTGACAAATTGCAGAATTGGTCTGAAAGCAACAACATGAAAGCCAATAAAGACAAGTGCAAAGTACTACACTTAGGAAGACAAAATCAGATGTCCCACAAAATGAGGAATAATTGGCTAGGTGGTAGTACTGCTGAAAAGGATCTGAGGGTGATAGTAGATCAGAAATGGAGTATAATAATAGAAAATTCAATAATAATTCTTATTATTATGAGATGGGGATTTCAACTATCCCTGTACTGACTGGGTATGTGTCACCCCAGGACGGAATGCAGAGAAAGTTTCTACACTCTATTAATAACTGTTTCGTGGAGCAACTAGTCCTGGAAGCCACCAGGAGAGAGGCAATTCTTGATTTAGTCCTAAATTGAACACAGGATCTAGTCCAAGAAGTGAATATAGCTGAGCTGCTCAGTAATAGCAACCATAATATAATTAAATTTAACATCCTGGGGGTGGGGGGGGCGTTAAAATATTAAAGAAGCCCACCACGGTAGCATTTAACTTCGGAAAGGAGATCTACACAAAAATGAGGAAGCTCGTTAAACCAAAATTAAAACAGTCACAAGAAATGCCTACACGCTGCATGAGAACTTTAAAAAAAAACAAAACCATAACAGAGGCTCAAATTAAATGAATATCCCAAATTTTAAAAAGAGGGGACTAAAAAAATGCCACCATTGCTAAACACAGTAAAAGAGGCAAAAAGGTATCCTTTAAAACTTGGAAGTCAAATCCTACAGAGGAAGATACAAGAGAGTATAAACTCTGGTAAGCCAAGTGTAAAAGTATAATTAGGCAGGCCAAAAAAGAATTTGAAGAGCAAAAGACGAACTCGCAGCAAAAAAAAAAAAATGAAGTACATCAGAAGCAGAGAGCTTGCCAAACAGTCAGTGGGGCCACTGGAAGATGGAGTGCTAAAGGAGCACTCGAGTACAAGGCCATTGCGGAGAAGCTAAATGAATAATTTCCCTCAAACATCACTGCAGAGGATGTGAGGGAGATTCCCACACCTGAGCCATTCTTTTTAGGTGACAAACCTGAAGAACTATCCCAGGGATTTAAAAAAGAATTAGAAAATTCTATGGAGGATAGATCCATCAAAGGCTATTAGCCAAGATGGTCAGGGATGTGTCTCAGCCTCTTGACAGCCAGATTCTGGGACTGGACAACAAGGGATGATCACCTGTTAATTGCCCTGTTCTCTTCATTCCCTCTAAAGCATCTGGCATTGGTCACTGTCAGAAGATACTGGGCTAGATTGATCATTGAGCTGACCCAATATGGCCATTCTTATGAGTCCTGACAGTGGACCTGGTGCTATAGGCCTCTGATGTGATTTCCCCCCAACAATCTCTGATCTAAATGGACTTAAGTAAAGAGGAAGGGCATTGGCAATATGCCAAAGTCATGCTGTAGAAGGTATGGAAGAGCAGCAAAGAGTCCTGTGGCACCTTATAGACTAACAGACATATTGGAGCATGAGCTTTCGTAGGTGAATACCCACTTCGTCGGATGCAAGATATGGAAGATATCTTTCCAATAAACAAACCCTGATTTTTTTCCCCCCCTTCCTGGCTCTAAATCACTGCTCTAAACATCGTGTGGGACTAAAGCTGTTGCTTATCATATGAGGAGTATCTCATGAGGCAAAAGTATACTTGCTATCAAACCCGGATTTATGGGAAGGTGACTGCCTAGGGTGTCGGGCTTGGGGTGTGCCAGGCTCTAGGTGCTGTTTTTGTTGTTAGCAACAAAAGGGAAAATTGAATGTTTGAAGTAAAATGTTTCAGGTATTCCATATGTGGATTCATTTTGCAATAGCCCGCTTGGAATGGTCTGGACCTTTGTAGAATCTCATGGAACCTTCCAGACTTTGAGAACTACCTTTTCCTTGAACCTTCTAGAATGTTGTCAGCCAGTCAGTGAGATATAAGAACGAAGTGAAATGAAGTGAGAGCTATTGGGAACCTTGTTTTATTGTGTAATTGTGAAAGAGTACTTGTGTTTTAAGACTTGAGTGTAAGTAGTGACTAATAAAGGGCATGTTTAATGAGATGCTAGCGATACCTATCGAACCCCTATCTATGCAACAGTATAAAAAAAAATACTGTTACTTCTTTTGCATGCTTAACGCCTAATGTTTGATGACTTTCCAAGACTGCGGAACATAGACTTTTGCTCTCCTTAATGCTGTCTGTTTTCCTCCATAGAAAATAAAACATGCCCCTGAAGAAGCCTTCAGGAGCTCAGGATAGGAAGTGCCTATTACTCCCCACCCCCATCACAATTTTTCACATTTGCTATCTGGTCACCCTACTATGCAAGCATGTCCAGAATTTTGTCTGAAGCATCTCCTGAAAAAACATGAGCTTGTTAATTTTAAGCATGTGAGCGGTTCATTGAACTCACTGTGACTATCTGCATGCTTAAAGTTAAGGGCGTGCATAAGTCTCTGCAGGATCAAGGCCCAAGTCATGAGTCTGGCATTTGTATGCA
This sequence comes from Gopherus evgoodei, assembly GCF_007399415.2. Classification (NCBI taxonomy): domain Eukaryota; kingdom Metazoa; phylum Chordata; order Testudines; family Testudinidae; genus Gopherus; species Gopherus evgoodei. Next base: position 8,091,891 of record NC_044331.1, read on the forward strand.
CAAGGGGTTTTTAGTGACTTGGAAATGTTAACCTGCTGTGTTCCCTAACTATGCCTTCTGGATCTGGGTAGGGTTCCTTTCAGCAAGAAGAGCAAGAAAATACTGCTAAAACCAAATCTGCTTAGTGTGAAGTTTTTGTTAAAGGTCTAAGTCAGTTTTTTTGCATGAGTACTTACTAAAAATATTCCACTTGCACAGCCAACCTCTCCAGAGCTGTTTGGAAAAAAATCTTTCCCAAATATTAAAAATTGATGACCTCATTTCAAGACCAGATTAGTAATTTTGCTCATGGCAAATGCAGCTAGCTAATGTTCTTTCTTGTGCTCCCTTTTTACAGGAGCGGTAATTGTGCCTTGCGGTTATTGTTTATGATATTTTCTCTGTCGGGTTTGTTTTAAACAAACATTTTTATATCAGCCTCTGGATTTCAGCAGTGCCACAAGGGGGAGAAGGGTGGCAGAATCTGGCCCTGGGATTTTTCTGAAAAGGACCCTGTGAAATCTGTCTCCAGGTCTGCCACTGATCTTGGGCAAGTCACCCCCATGCCTCAGTTTCCCTTCCCCTCCCTTTATCTACACAGAGCTCTTTGTGGCAGAGACTGTCTCACCAGTTGTCTGTGAGGCCCCTGTTACAATGGGATCTTTAAGCTGAGGCATCAGAGTAATACAAAAAATAACTATCCCTACCTGTGGGTGAGCCCCTGGGGGAGTGGTGTGTGGTCAAGGAGGGATGAGGGCCCAGTCTTTATGGGATCCTAGAGAGAGTTGATACCTACAAGGTTGCACCAGTCTGTTGGGTTATTTCATTTAGCACATCCTGTTGGTTTCCAACATGGCAACCTGTGGAGGGGGTTATCTGTTATCCATGTCACCGTCAAGTGCTGATTGGCCAGTAACCTCTGCACTAGATGATCGAGGTATCTTGACGCTGTTGTATAAGTACCTTCACGGGAGAAAATACCAAGTACTAGAGCGCTCTCTATGCTAGCAGAGAGAGACAGAACAAGAACTAGTGACTGGAAGCTAAAGCCAGACGAATTCAAATTAGAAATTACACACATTTTTTTTTAGAGACACAAGGTGGGTGAGGTAATATCATTTATTGGACAACTTCTGTTGGTGAAGGAAGCACGCTTTTGAGCTACACAGAGCTTAACCACTGGAACAAACTACCAAGGGAAGGGGTAGATTCTCCATCTCTTGATGTCTTCTGATCAAGACTGGATGCCTTTTGTGAAGATGTTTTAGCCAAACACAAATTATTGGGTGCAATGCAAGGGAACAGAGTGAAATTCTCTGGTCTGTGATATCCAGGAGGGCAGACCAGATAATCTAATGGTCCCTTCTGGCCTTAAACTCTTATAAATCCATGAACCTAACTTTTTGCCCTTGCTGCATGCTCACCAAGGTCACTACAAGGAGTTCTATGAATCTGTCAGTGGCTTAGTGCATTCTCTGGGGCAAACTCAGATTTGATGGTTTTTTCCACTCATTTTGGACAAGAACACCACCATGCTGTTCTATTTTCCTGGGCCTGCAGGAGTTTAATAGGCATCTTTGTGGCTCAGCTGTGGATCAACCTGATTCAGGGGCCAAATCTATCAGCTCACCTTTTTTTTTGCATGGCTTGCTTTTAGAGCCATGCCTTTGTTTCTGCACAGTTCTGTGGCAAACGGCTATTCTTCCACGTCCATAACTGTAACCTAGCCCCCATGCTGGTGTCCTAAAAACTGAACTTGCGACATTCATAGGCCCAATTCTGCAACTCTTACTCCCGTAAGTGAAGATTTGCAGGATTGGGCCCATAGTGAGGTCAATGGTCTGTGAGGAACTTGATGATGTCTGTCTTTTAGGACACTTTATCCCTCACTGCCTGATCACCTCAGATGCTTTCCCACATGACACATGCCCTAAATCACCCTTTCCAATTGCAACAATTATCTTCCTTACTGCAACTTTTCCTCTGCAACTTCTACAGAAGAGCTGTGTTGCCAGTTCAAAAATCTGGGCCACGTTTATGAGCGGATTGGAAAAAACTGAATTTACGTCAGAAAACAACAATACTGTTCTGGCTGCATTTCTCATGCTTTAATTAAATCTCTATTTTAATGGCTCCTAAGCTGCTCCAGATGCTGCAGTGTGCTGCTCTAAAGTGTCTCAGAAAACAGCAATTTCTGAATTTAGGTACAACTAAAGTGGTACAAATAATTGTATAGCGAGTGGTATGACTAATTGTATAGCACACTCTTGCAAGTTGACAGATGACTTCCCTGGGAATCATGGACTAAAGTGAAAAAAGGAAAGTGTGAGGATGAGATTCCAGAGAGTTTGCAAGTTAGGGTGAAATCCCACCGACTTCAGTGGGGCCAGGAGTTTTGCCATTGACTTTAATGGAAATAGGACTTCACCATCAGTGTCTTCAAAAGGGTAAGGGGTCCAGGTGGGACAACAGAAGTATGAGACTGGCAGAGCAGAGGCGCTGTGGCAGAAAGGGGCTAAGCCTGATGGAACTCAGAGGAACAAATCCATGGTTAGCATTCACAGCCAAGGATGGTCATTTTAACTTGGTTTTATAGAGGGCTGTGGAGGTAGGGGTAGTTTTGGACTGAGAGGTTGTGTTGGCTGGAGTCTTGGATTCCCAGGAGCACTGAGATCAGATAGAGGAAGGCTTGTGAAAGAGGGACACAGATGGCAAAGGATGAATGCATGACTCAGAATTTTAAGCAGAGGAAGGTTCAAGGAACGGGTAGGTCATGATGAAAGGAAGATGTAGGAAGGAGAAAGCTGGGGTCAAGGATGACTCTAAGATTTCTGGCTCTGAAAACAAAATGGAGAGCATGTGTAATAAGAGGTATGAAGACCTCTTACCACACAGGAGGACATGGAGGCTGGCTGTAATGCACCGACACTTAGGCGTCTCTCTGCTTTCATTTGTCTTTCAAAAGCCTTCAATTCTATTGACTTTACATGAAAAGGCTCATACAAAGAGCCCAATCTAAACTATATGAGTAATGCAATGGTAAAACAAACTTCCAAAGTAAACTCACTGTGACAGGGGATAAGATAAAAGCTGTTTGCTTTGCTAGTTTCGCCTTCTCACCCTGCCTTTAAGGGAAGAGCAGGTGAGAGAATGGGAAAGGAATTAAATCAGAAAAACCTTCATGGACCCTCCCTGTTTCTGAGAACTGGACCCCTACATATCTTCCCATGTAGCCTTGTCTTTCATATCTGGCATATGTGTATCTCCCATGAGCCACTTTTGGGCAGGTATTCTCTTACTGTTGGCATGGATGCAGACTTGCAGAATTGGAGTATTGCTGCAGTAGCTGCCTTTATAAATGCTGCTCGCTGTGATTTCTTCCTCTCTTGTCTCTTCTAGCACTACTGGGTCATGCAACAGGTGCGATTTTGCAGCTACGGAGTGGGCAGAATTTCAAATCCAGTCAGTCAGAATCCCATTGTTTCAAAGAATATACGTTCCCCGAAGTGACTGAAATGTCAGTGGCTAGCCTGGGCCAGGTGAATACCCTTTATTTAGGGTAAAAATGTATCAATAGTGGCTATGGAGATTTACCATCCAGCAAACGTATGCAGTGAGACACTCTCCTTCACAGTAGCTGCTTTCTCAAGACTGTTGTAGTAAGATGAAGCCCTGAAAAATAAGCCCTTGTCAGAGGCCCAGTATGAGGCGTAAGACCTGAACTCAAGTATTAGTTAAGACTTTGCTAACATAAAGCTAAGTTGAGCTGTGAGCCAGAGGCAGGCCCTGCTCCCAGAAGCTGCCAAGGAAAGGGCGGATGTTGCACAAATATACATATCTAAAAAATACTGGGCAGTAGAGATATAAACATATGCCCTGATGGTACCAGAACACTCTGATATGTGCACGTTCCACAAAGGCAACAAGGACATGGTCAAAAGGGTAATATGATGGCTAGAGTTGTTTTGTTCGAACTAACGTGCAAGGTGAGAGGCGGCACCTTACTACGTAGGGGAGTTGCACCTCAGGACATCAGGAGTGATGCGTAACTTGTTTGTACCTGTGTATAAGAGTGCACCCCTGAGTGGATGGCTGTCTGGCCAAGGGGGCAGTGGAAAGTCCCGCCACTGACTGAGCCGGTCCATTGTCAGGGGGCACATACTTACTAGCAGAACTGTAGCTATCTGATCCGAGGAGCTAGAGACTGAGTTTCGTTTGGCAATAAACCAGCCAGGTGCCTTCATACCTTATCGAAGCCTGTGGTTTATCGGAGGTTCTTTCTGAGTCTGCTGCGTCAGCGATCTGCGCAGAGCCGGGGCAGCACTCAGAGGGAACACGCACACAGCCGACTGTTATCAACATTGAACAGAGCAGAGCACCACACCTAGGGTGACCAGATGTCCTGATTTTACAGGGACAGTCCTGATTTTGGGGACTTTTTCTTATATGGGCTCCTATTACCTCCCACCCCCGTCTCAGTTTTTCACACTTGTTGTCTGGTCACCCTAACTGCACTGGGAGCGTCTGACGACAGCTGTCTGTCATTGGTGACACAAAATAACAGTGTTGATGTTTAAATCTAGCCTGGGACGTGAGCCCAGCTGCGCACCCACAGAGGGCGATGAAAGGGAAGCAGCTGCTGACAGGCAAGTGATCCGTGTCCACATCCTCCATTGCAGGCAGAACCTTGGCTTGTCCCCAACACATGAGCCTGTGCAGGTGAGCTGGTGCTGTAGGGGAAGTCAGAGGGACCAACTAAAGGCCGCCACAGGTTATTCCCCACCCCAGTTGTAGAACAAAGTAACGCTCACAGCAAAGTCTGCTTCAGCTGAGGCAGCATCCGGCTTTATTCTGAGACCACAACATGGCACTTGGGGAGCCAGGCAGCGGGAGCATTGAGCAGACACTGGCTGGCACTCGCTGAGTTCTGATACAGCCAGTGCTGGCGGCCCCAGGTAGGCAACAGCCATGGGGGGATAAGCTAGACCAGGGGTAAGGAATCTATGGCACGGGTGCCAAAGGCTGCACGCGAGCTGATTTTCAGTGGCACTCATGCTTCCCTGGGTCCTGGCCACCAGTCCGGGGGGCTCTGCATTTTAATCTAATTTTAAATAAAACTTCTTAAACATTATAAAAACCTTATTTACTTTACATACAACAATAGTTTAGTTAGATGTATAGAAAGAGACCTTCTAAAAATGTTAAAATGTATTACTGACATGCAAAACCTTAAATTAGAGTGAATAAATGAGGACTTGGCACACCACTTCTGAAAGGCTGCTGAGCCCTGAGCTAGACTCATTCAATGACAAGCCCTGCACAGGCTGCGTGTGTTCCTTGCCACTCCACCCTCCAGGAGTCAGGAGGGAAAGTACAATCACTAGTTTCTCTCCTGCTCTTGGGGCAGGACACAGACGTGCTTCCCCTTCTCCAGGCTGGTGTGTAGGGGCCAATCCAGCCCGGAGTGTACGCTAAGATGATCCTGTCCCTCCCAAGTGAGCCTTGGAATTCTTCACCCATTGATTCCCTGATCCATCACCCATCGGTAGAGAATGCGTGACTGGTTTTGCTGCTGATTGTTTGCTGTTCACTTGGATCTGAAAAGTCCAGAGCAGCAGCTTGAGCTAAATGATCTGTTGCTGTCTTTCTTTTGCCTTCTGCTTTCCCACAGTGCCCCTTCCAGCCAAGCTCCGGACACTCTTCGTTGTTAATGTAAGTTCATGTTCCATTTTAATAGAAACTCTCCAGGGTGTGAGTTTTTTCAGATAGCCCTGCTCCTCCCACCCTCCCAAGCAGGTATCTGGTTATGAGCATAAAACTTCACAGCTTGTGAGGATCAGCCAGGGGAAAACGGAGTCACTTCCTTTGCGTGAAACTGCAATAAAACAAACAGTCTCCAAATGAATTAGGAGCAAGATGGTGCCCTTTGTCACGTCTTATGGGCAGCACGACTGGATGGATAAATCCTGCTTGGTAAAGAACCTAGGACAAATTGTCTCCTCTTCTGCTGCTGTAACCCAGAGTGATTTAATAGATGCTGGAGAACTTGACCCATTAGGAATGACTGGGCTCTGGGAAACGCTGCAGAGTGCTGTAGTTGTGGCGGGGAGGGAGAGGAGTCATTTTGCTGGCAGAAGTTTTTCTTAAATACATGGTTGATCTAGGTCTGGCATAGACTACGCTAGGTTTTACTCGTAAAATTTCTGCCAGCATTGCTATGACTTTAGTGTCTGTTCACACTTGGCTGCATTTCAGGGTGATGATATCAGAAAAATTTGGAGGGGGGGAGCAAAGTCGTCGGCATCTAGAACATTATATGTAATTATCATGCATCCTGCAAAGTCTGCAGAGGCAAAAAGTGGAGCACAGAGACGCATGAAAAGTTGGGGGCTTGGAGAAGAGGAAACAAATGTCTAGGGTGGTAACTGCCCCCCTTGCAAATGACACCCCTGCTGCCTTTGCTGGTGCAGTGCATCCTCATAACAACAGGCTGCATTGGCCAAAGACTCCCAGCTCTGTGGATAGGCACCTGTGTCCCCCACACCACTGTTCTGCATGTTGCTGCCTGGGAAACTTTTGATGTGCATTGTGGAACACTGGGAATTGAGAGAATGCAGGGTCCACATCCCATAATCTTTTCTGTGCCATTTTCTTAAAATTCCCACAGTTCCCTCTATTCCATCCCATAATCTCCTCTTTCCTCCTGCCAAATTCTGATCTCGCCATCAACTCGCTGGCAACAGCATAGATGCAGCACAGGTCAGGAGATCTGTCTTGTCTGCTTTGTGAACGGTGACTGATTCGTCTCTATTTGCAGAACCTCTGTTACCACCACTGTGGCCAGCCGGGCAGCAGTGAACATGAGAATTGAGACAGGAGGATGTGGACAGTGAATAGATGACGACAGATGCTGCAGGCATTCACTGACCAGATACAAACAGTGGAGTGGTGGTTCTGGCCTGTGAAACACGCACAGATCCTGATACAAATATAGCAGCAGAAGGCCACATTTCTGGAGCTCTGCGCCAAACCCACCCCAGTCCTCCAGTGGAGAAAAAGATGGTGATTGGGGCTGCAAGCTTCCAGAGTGCAGGTTGCTATGGGTTGGTGGGCAGGCATTTCAGTCCACTCATCCCCTACCTCTTTCCTGGAAAATCTATATTGAGGGCGGTCATCATCTGGGTGCGCAAGGCCATAAAACATCCTGCTGCACAGCATTGTGACTCTGGGAAACGGGCAGGATATAAATGATGGAATTGAAGAAATGGGCTTCCCTAACTGTGCTGGGGCGATAGATGGGATCCCGATTCTGACCCTGCCCACCTGAGTACATAAACAGAGCTAGGCAATTTTCTATGATTGTGCGATCGTAGGTAGATCACCGGGGACGTTTCACTATCGATACTAACGGTAGGTAGTTGGGGAGATGCATGAGGAATAGGCTGCCGTTCAAACCCTCTCTCTAGCTGTGTGGTATCGTGGTAAGTGCAGGGATAGTATAGTAAACAATGTTAAACTTGTAGAAGCAGTGGTGATCCTGGTGTATACACCACTAATGCGGGTGCCAAAGGCTCTGAGAAAGCAACGGCTTGAAGCGGTTTGAGGCTTTTGTGCTGCTTCTCTCATCACATTACTGGTGCTACCAGAGCACATAGAAAAGTGGTGTGGAGAGGTGTTGGCAGGAGAAACAAAGCTCCTCTTCTTAGCAATGTGCAGGCAGAGATCAAACAGGAAATCTCCGTGAAATTGTCCCAGAGGACAAAAAGGCTGGACAAGCCGAGCTGCCCCAGAAGCTCCACAGGCTGAGAAGACCTGTGGTGGCCGGCTCGTTCTATGAGCCAGTTCAAACCAAGCCACCCGAGCCAACGACGACCTTTTCTACCTCTTCCCCGAACCTAATCCCAGAACCTTTTGTATTTAGACCTGTAAATATATTGGCTGCAGGTTTCTGGTCCAAAACATATTTTGGTTTGCAACAGTATTTCTGCACAACTGCCCAGGCTGAATGCCCTATTGCAAGGATTCGTTTGTACTTTGATGTATTTAACAGAATGCTCAGGCATTGGTCGGCATGTACGTCTCTTCCAGTTCTGAATGCATTAAAACAGGCGACATGAAGCCGAGAGCTAATGAGACAAAATTAGTCTGATGGATAGTATGCCTAACTGGTGGGCAAAATAATGAGGGGATGGGCTATTCCATTGCTCCCTTCTTAGGCCTTAAAGGAAGAGATTTTTGTAGGAAAAAATTTAAAAGATGGGAAAGAACAGAGGCAACTGGAGTGTGCATCCCCATCATGCCTGCAACACACCCCTGCTCTCCTGGGACCTCCGTCCTTCGTCCTCCTGCTCCTGGGAGGTATCCTGATCGGAACAGACTGAAAACGGACCCAGATGACATGGCCACCCTTACTGGCTCCAGCTGAATCCCCCACACCTCCTGGCATGAGAGTTACCATCTATGATACCACCTCCGAGGCTGTCAAACAAGGGGGGTTTCCTTCTAGAAGCCTTTCCAGCTAAAGAGAAAGAGAACAAAAAGTGGTGTTAAAACAAGAGCCTGGGTTAATACTTTACATTACAAATGTTTTAACTGTTTTTCCTTCTTTTCTGTGTATTTAATAAAGGGTTTAAAAGATTTTTTTAGTAGTATGTTGACCAGAGTGCTAAGCAGGGTACAGCCTGTGTATTCCAAGCCCCAGACCTGGTTTTGCATGGTTGAATATTACCGTAACTGGGTTATGTTAACACTTTAAGCCCTTATATTCCATCTAAATTAATAAGATTCCACAGCTCCCAGCTCCACACAGTAGCAGCCACTCTGGGGGGAAGCACCAGGTGCTTAGTTGCCCTCCTTTGTCTTCTGGTAGGACTGCTGCAGTTCCTTGCCCTTCGCTCGGCAGTGGAACTCATCTCTGTCACGCCCCAGCTTCTGCAGCTCCATTGCAATGTGCAAATAAGCATCTTTATGCCCATGGGAACTCTGCAGCTGGGCTTGCACCTCTGCTTTCCCCCACAGGCCGAGCAAATCCAGGACTTCTTTCTTGGACTAGGTAAAAGCAGCAAAGAATCCTGTGGCACCTTATAGACTAACAGACGTTTTGGAGCATGAGCTTTCGTGGGTGAATACCCACTTCCTCAGATGCATGTAGTGGAAATATCCAGGGGCAGGTATATATATGTGTGTGTGTATATATATATATGTGTGTGTGTGTGCTAGCAAGCAAGCTAGAGATAACGAGGTCAGTTCAATCAGGGAGGATGAGGCCCTGTTCTAGCAGTTGAGGTGTGAAAACCAAGGGAGGAGAAACTGGTTCTGTAATTGGCAAGCCATTCACAGTCTTTGTTCAATCCTGAGCTGATGGTGTCAAATTTGCAGATGAACTGAAGCTCAGCAGTTTCTCTTTGAAGTCTGGTCCTGAAGTTTTTTTGCTGCAGGATGGCCACCTTAAGGTCTGCTATAGTGTGGCCAGGGAGGTTGAAGTGTTCTCCTGCAGGTTTTTGTATATTGCCATTCCTAATGTCTGATTTGTGTCCATTTATCCTTTTCCGTAGAGATTGTCCAGTTTGGCCGAATATGTTTCAGGTTGGCAAGACAAACCCAAGAGAGAAACCAACAGGACTCCACTGGCCATCACATACAGCCCCCAGCTAAAACCCCTCCAACGCATCATCAAGGATCTACAACCCATCCTGGACAATGATCCCACACTTTCACAGGCCTTGGGTGGCAGGCCAGTCCTTGCCCACAGACAACCTGCCAACCTGAAACATATTCTCACCAGTAACTGCACACTGCACCATAATAACTCTAGCTCAGGAACCAATCCATGCAACAAACCTCGATGCCAACTCTGCCCACATATCTACACCAGCGACACCATCACAGGACCTAACCAGATCAGCCACACCATCACTGGTTCATTCACCTGCACATCCACCAATGTAGTATACACCATCATATGCCAGCAATGCCCCTCTGCTATGTACATCGGCCAAACTGCTACCCTCTGATACTTGGACTAGGTAGCAGCACGAGGCTTAGCTGCAGTTTTACCTGTGGTTTTAACTGGAGTTAAACCTGTGCCCTTGCAAAGGTGGGCTAGCAGGAAGAGAGACATTTCCTAAACATGCTGGGTATTGTGAAGCAGTGATGGGGATAGGGAGGTAACTTCTGTGGAGCCCCAGAATTCAAAAATTCGACCAGAGTGGTCAGTGCCACCGTGGGGACACAGACAATGTGGGATTGTTTCTGGAGGACGGTTTGCTTCGGTACATGTAATGCAGGGTCTTCCCAGGCATTGCACCGCTCGGGAAGGTAGTTTAACTTGACTGACAGAACTTCAGAGTTTCGTTGGCAGGACTCAGAATTGTGTTTGGATACATGTGAGACTGTGCTGACAAGGCGTCTTTTACCAGTAAAACTTTGTCACATAGACCAGGCCTGTGGATGCATCTGCACTGGAGAACTGAAGTAGTTCAACTGCTCTGGAAGTTAAGCACAGCTGGTTTCAGGTATCCATGCTGAACTGGCTGAGGAACTGCTGTTCTAAGCTGTGCTTAGTTGCTGCTGGTTTCTGGCATAGCTCCCAGAAGCGGTGGACATTGGGAGATTTCGCAAGGCCCTTGGTGCAGCGGGGGACAGCTGTAGGAGGACAAGTTAAACCATTTTAGATAGTTTGTGTCTGTACTGGCGTTCAACCAGTTCAGGCTGAAGCAGTACCAAGCCCTGCTGAAAGCAAGCCTCCTTTGGCCGATATGACAAATTGTTTGCAGAACGTTCAGGACGTTGCTCTGTGAGGTGTGTGTGTAGGGGTGAGTTACTATGCAGAAGCTACAGCTTGTTTGTAGCCTGTTATGGGTTTCTAGTGTGGACGTGGCTTAGGACACTTGCACCAGGTGTGGGGAGAAGGTTTATGACACACAACTTTGCTTAACTTGCCCACCTCCTGTCTGCCCTGCACTGTGCAGAAGTACCTGAGATGCCTGAAGAGAGAGAAGCATTTCCCGCTCTGCAGCCGAAGGGAAGGAGATCTGCCGACTGCTCTGAATGCTGACAGAGACACCTCCCTTGCCTGGATGCCAGTCTCTGCCCTACTACTCCACGGTGACACAGCCTGTACACTGTTTGGGACAGGGACTGTGGGTTTGTTCTGTGTTTGAGCAGTGCCTAACACAACAGGATCCTGCTCCATGACTGCAGCTCCCAGGCACTGTGATTATACAAATAGTAATAAGCTGCCAGCTACGGGCTGCTCACGCCATTAACCGACTGGCATATGGGCATATGCCAGGGCCTTCTGACCTTAAAGTCTATGAGGAGATGCCATATTGGTTTTCAAAGGAGCAGGAAAGCATGCACTGGGCTGAAAGCTCCCCTCAGCTTGGAGTAAGCTTGTGCTGCTCCCTGCTATGATCCATTTGCTTTTCTCCGAGGGCACGATATCATCCTCTGGGCCAGTCCCCCAGCTAGTGTGCAAATGCACTTAGTTTCATTGACTTCACAGGAGCGAGCCTGTGCCGGTGTTCACCACTGTGCAGCCTGTGGCTGTTGCTGGCCTTTCTCCAAATAGAAAGGCTTCTAGACATCAGTGAGACCTGCTTTCTCATGCCACACTCCAAAGCCTGGCACCCTGGAAATACAGGGTCGGACCGTTGCTCTGTCCAGGCCAGGACCCTCCATCTAGCAAGGTCTGGCGAAGATGAACCCCCAAATGCTACATCTAGTTTGTAGTGCAACACCGTGAGCACAGAGAGAGAGAAAATTCCCTGGTAGAGTTTTCACTAGCCTGCCACCCGGCATGAACCCAAATTCCCTGCATGGAGTACACACACAGCTACAATGGAAGTTACTTCCACGTTGCTCAGTACAAAAGCATTTATGATGATTCTGCAGTTGTTTTGCATAGGACCTTGGCTGCCGAATTCAGGCAATTGATGAAGCACCAGCTGGAGGACAGAAATTCAATTAGCCAGCCCTTCATAATCCAAGACTATATGAAACCGACCTGACAAGAAGACAAGACTATTCATTACCACTTTGGTGCCAGCCACGTTGACGCCTCCTACAGATGTTTCTCAAGAGATGGACAAATTCTCTGGAAGCGCCATAAAATTAAATGATTGCTCGAAAAGATGGGATTGAACTGCAGACTATGAAACACAGGGTACGTGGAACAGCATTTCTTGGGGAAACACCCATAAATTATTCCAGTGCATGGATGAGTAAATTCATACCCCAAAGTGGGACTGTTTCAAGAGATCATTTTAAAAATTCATTAGGAAATGCATTATTTGGACCAATAATAACTGAAGTGTCTGGAGGGGGATTAGAAAAATGACATCTGTGTTCAATAAGCACTTAACTGAACTGTATGGGGAGGGGGAATCCTGGGTTTCCAAAGTACTCCAGCAGGATAGCACAGTGCAATCAGTAACGTAGAAGTCAGAAGTACGAGGACCTGCCATGAGCCACTCGTACAATGAAGATATGGATGACTCTGCAGTATCGCCAACCCTAAGCATTCAAAAATAATTCAGGCTGCCCAAAATCATGAGATTGGCCTAAAAATCATGAGTGTGGGGGGTTGTTTAGTTTTGTCTTAATGTGGAGTTTATTTGCCTTCTGGCTTTTGAACCTTTTAAGATTCCCATTTTCAAGCTTATCTCTGCAACCAGGAGGGTTAGAAACTTACTAACTTTTAGTTTTGTTTGAAATGAAAGTAGAGGGTCTCACGCTAGGGCTTTAAGAAAAGTACCAAAGATAGCGACACTAGGGATGAGATTGCGGGAGCTGGCAAAGCTGTACTGGGCACGGCAGCCTCCTGTTAACTCTGCCATGGGCATCATGCCCACCACACCTTTCCCCACCTGGGCCTGACTTGGTACTCACCATGTGGCCCAGAGATTTTGTGGGCCTTAGCTGTGGCTCTGACAGGCCCCGTCAGTGGGTAACGCCAAGGGGCTGTGTGGAAGCTGCTTACATGCACAGCCAGGCCTTTGGGGACAGTGATTTATGCTTGATTTCTGGGCCTCGGAGCGTGATTTTTCCAAGCCTTTGACAGCGAGTATTGTAGTGGCTCAGTCTTCAGTCCCCTCAGGCAAACCCAGAAGTTGGGCAGCTGGAGAGAGTTTCTGCTAAAGACGCAAATGGGAAAGAATGTGGCCTGGCAACTTCCATCAGTTGGTGAGGGACCGAGGCGCATCTTCTACTAGGGGCTGAAACTGGGGTGATGGGAGAGACTGGAAGCAATGAAAGGAAGGGGTCGGGGTTTCTTTATTCTCTCATGTGTCAAGCAGCCCGGAGGGTGCTAAGCCAAGCACAGGCCCTGGGTTCTGAGACTAGGAGTTTGTAGAATGTCACTGGCCCATTTTATCCCTTTCTCTAGCACAAAGCTCTCCAGTAGCATGGACAGTGGCTTCTAGCAACATCGTTTCGCTTGCTCGCTCGCTCTCTCCCCGCTATCTTTGTTTCATGTTTCAGGAACGTGCTTTGCAGGCTGTTGTGTGAAGATAATTGGCCAGATGTGGGAGCATTTGACCTGCAGATCCCTCTTCCCTCCAGAATAGTGGAACTTGTGTGTCCTTCTGAGAAAAGCCGAAGAGAAGCTTGTTGCGTTGAGGGCATGTTTTGAATCCAGCCCAGGTCCCCAGCAACTTAAATCTGTTACCACCTGCTGGCTGGTGCGGGGTGTGCTGAGCAATAGAAATAGGATGTGGCAGTTACTAGACATGTCCAGTGGCTGTTTCTGAAGCAACGTAAGACATTTTCATTTAGGGGAGGCAGTCTGGCCCCATGCAGTCACTGTTTGAGACCTGAGCCAATTACAATTCAGGAAGGAAAAGATGACAAACACATGAGATAGCAGCTGTTTGACACGGGGCCAACAGGTGTGTCCGCTGTGCAGGCTGGGTTTCTGTAACTGCACCCCTTTGGATAAAGGCTACAGAGTCCTATCACCCCGGCCACTGGGGGGAGCCATCTATGACTAACCCAAGATCGGGAATGCTGCCAGCTGTAAGGATCCCAGCCGACGAGACACTGCAGGGCCTGGGAAAAAATTGAGAGGCTGCTATTCTTGTGAGGCTCTGAAGAATCCAGGTGACACGCGTTCCATGTGGGCCCTCTCTGAAAGAAGCTCAGAGGGGAATGTGCCTCCTAATTACGAGCGACGGAAGCTCCCTAAAAGTGTGTGGGGAGGCACCAGTGCCCGAACTGTGGCCCTGCCCTCGGGCTGTCCACTTTTCCCCCAAGGCCCCCACCCCGTACACTCCTCTCTCTCTCTCCCTCCCGTGTTGCTCACCCTTACAGCCAGTAAAAAGTGATGGAGCCATGGCCTCATTTCCCCCCTCTTTCCGCCCATTCCTGTACCCTGATCCTAATGTATAGAAATGTAAATATTATCCTGCATTTAAATATATATAACAGCAACTAAGTGGGGAAGTCTACACAAGAATCGATAGATTTGCCACCTAATAACTTTGATTTAAAAATTATACAGAGGGTTTCCCAATATTGTTGACAATATTTTCTTTCATACATTCTCAGGCCAGAAGGGACTATTGGGATCATCTGCTCTGACCTCCTGAATGGCACAGACCAGAGAACTTTCCTGAATGAATTCCTTTTGAACCCAAAAAACATGTCTTCTTCATTTTAAAATGTCCAGCCATGGACCATCTCCCCCAGCCTCTGGTAAGTTGTTTCATTGGTCAGTTACCCGCTCTGGTAGAAGCTGGCGCCACATTTCTTGTTTGTCTGTGTATGAAATGTCTGTTTACGAAGGAATTGTGCAGTGGTCTCTCTTTGACACTGATTGGGAACTATAATTAGCTGCTACATTCAAGATTTTACATACAGCAGCCCTAAGGTTTGACTCTGTGTTAGGCTTCCTGAAAAGCCAAATTTCTGGCCTTAGCTTCAGCCGAGAGTTAGTTAGGCTGAGATGCAGAGAGAAGAGGAGTTAAACATGTTCTTGGGTCCCCTACCCTATTACACCTGCCCATACTCTCTCCTTCTCTGCATTCGAGATTTTCCCCTCATCAGCGCTGTAAGGAAACCTGGACAGCTCGCGGAGGCTCTGTCATTCGGCTGCAGCCTTTCTCCTCAATGCTGCAAATAGGAGGCTGGAAGGCGCCTTGCTCTATTTGCCAGTCAGAGGCTTGGCTCTGGATACCAAACATATGTCTGTCTTTTCTCCTGTGGCTGCTGCAACATTATTGGGTAAGGAGGAGGCGGAGTGCACCCAGCAGAGGAGGAACCGCTCTCTGGGACACAGGCAACATTTACCTTCTCCGACAAAACTTTGGCTTGTGCTGTTTACCTTCTTTTGCCCTCTTTTCTTAAGTAAATTGACGGCAGTAAATTGTGAAGAGTCTGATCTGGGTCTTATCACTCACTGTGAGTTGTATTCATCTCCCATGATCTGTGACCTCCTGACTGCATCAGCAGTTGGCAGGAGCAGAAGGTCATAGATCATTATTCCTTAACTGGTCCCAGGAGGTTTTTCTTTTCTGCAGGGGTTTGATTGTGGAGAGCCGCACAAGACTGGCAAGTGCATGCTTAGTAAATGACTCCATCCATCTTTCCTTATTGCCTCTGCCCGCTCTTCTACAGGAGCTTAAAATTGGCTTTTTCTTAAACTTTAAAAGCCAAATGCATTTTAAGCAGGGTGCCAGGACCTACTCTAGCTGACGAGAAATATTTCTTATACAGAACCGGTGTCTCCTTTCACAGATGGCAATTGAAAAGCCCTGGATCAGTCTTTTTCTCTCCAAAACCTTTAATTGGTATCATTCACTTGGGCTAGAAACTCCCTCCTGGAGTTCAATTAACATAAAATAGGAGCCAGTTAGCCTTTCCTGGTGCCCTCGGGAGCATGCGCCATATAATTCACGGAGACAATAATTCACTGAGACAATGGCTTCATTTTATGGAGAGCCCTCAAGGAGTGTTTGGGCACATTCATTGCTCCAAGGGATGGATGTCCCAAGTCTAAAGCCCTGAGCCCCGCCCTGCCACGTACAGCCGATAAAGATTGTTCATATTTTTGGCAAAAATTTGAAATAAAAACAAGTTAAACAAAAATTTGGAGCGATTTCCCTCCCCTTTCCATGTTTTGACCAGTAATGACACTGACTAGCAATCTTCAGATATTTCAAAATGCAAATAATTTAAAATTTTTAAACTTTCCAATTACGGGGGGAAGGAAACTTTTATTATTATTTTTTTTAAAGTCACTGATGTATTTTCCTTTTTCTCTAGCCAGCTCTGCTGCCCCATCATGAATCTTTTGTGACGGGCCCTCCCACAGCTGGGAATTGGAGATGAATACAGCCCTTAATGTTGAAATGGCATCTCAGATTTGTCCTGACTACACTGGAAAGCTTTGTGTGGTTTTACTTTCCCATAGATGGCCTGTCGAACTTCAAGGTTTTCTATGGGCCAGGTAGAATACAAGTTGATGACAGAGGATAAGCAGTCTGGATTACAGGTATTTCATAGCTGGTGAACAGATCAAATATCAGGGCTCCCTACTCAAAGGGTTAGTGTGATGGGGTGTGGCCCCCACGCAGGCAACGAAAGAGTTAATTGAGTCTGAGGCCTTTCCCTGGAGAGTGGGCCAGGCCTAGTTAAGGCTGCAGCCCAGCAGGGGAAAGAGCTGCATGGTGACTTTTTAATGAAAGGATGTCTGGAGCAGAAGGGGCTTGTGGATGAACAGGGAAGAGCTAGAGAGTAGCGAGACCAGGGGAGTCAAGGAGGGAAGGCCAGGGAGAGAGTTGGCCCTGGGAGTCAGCCTGAATAGCAAAGTCTGGCCAGAGGCCAAGGGAGACAGAGCAGCTCCGGGGGTAGGGCAGCCCCTTATCTGGGTTTTACAGGATGGTCCCGTTTTTGAGGTAGTACCTCTTTCTTGCACCACACCAGGGTGGAGCTTGCTTGGGCAGTGAGGAGCCTGGATAAAAAAGCAGGATCTGAATGCCCAGGGAGGAACGGAGCCGAGGGCATTCAAAGGGAGGAAAAGGTCAGGCCTGAGGTGGGCAGAAGTGGGTTTTCACTTTTACTTTGAGGCATTCCAGGGGGATCCCTGCAAATTCCTGCAAGAAGGGTGAGCCTAGCGGAGTGATGGGAGAGGCCTGCCGGCAGGCCCATTTGCTAGGAAGAAGTCTAAGGAGGTGGCAGTAGGGAGTTTGGTGGAGCGAACCCCGATTGTCTGTCCTGCGCTCCCTGGCCTGGAACACAGTGTAGAGGGCAGGCCTGGGTTCACCTACCAACCACCTGTGAGGTGGCATGAAGCCTCTGAGGCAGGAATATGGACTATGGCAAGCCCTGAGACAAGGGTATATGGACCACAGGGCCCCAAATCAAGGGCAACAGACGTGACTGAAGGAGCGGACTCTTGGTTTAGTTGGACTTTGTTACCCTGGAAGGGGTGGGACTGAATGTGACCTGGCCGGAGAGCTGAGTCATGAGGAAAGGTGAACCACCGTAGGACCTGGGTGCCATAGGCAGGGGGTGCAGAGGAGGAGAGTCAGCTATGCCACGCCAAGCCAGGAGTCCACCCTTCCACAGTTAAATGATCAATGGATATTTATGGTATTCAGCTTTGGGATGCACAACTGCTGCAGGCAGTAGCATCCAATTGGTAGGGATAGTAGTGATGGAGGTATTATTTATGAGGGAGGCAATGTGATGCTGTGACTAGAGCACTGGACTGGGACTCACAAGACCTGGGTCTATTCCCAGCTCTGGCATTGGCCTCCTGAGTGACCTTGGGCAAGTCATTTCTCATCCCCGTGCCTCAGTTTCCCTATCTGTAAAAGAGGGATAATGATGCTGACCTCCTTTGAGATCGACCGATGAGAAGTGCTAGAGATGAGTGTAGAGAGACAAGGTGGGTGAGGTAATATCTGTTATGGGACTAACTTCAGTTGGTGAGAGAGACAAGCTTTTGAGCCAGGCAGAGCTCTTTGTCGGGTCTAGGAGCTCTGTGTGGCTCGAAAGCTTGTCTCTCACGCCAACCGAACGAAGTTGGTCCAATAACAGATATTACCTCACCTACCTTGTCTCTCTAATATCCTGGGACCGGCATGACGACAACTGCACTGCATAGATAAGAGCCTGGCATTGTTGTTTTTATTTATTGTTTGTATTATGGTAGCACCTAGGAACCCCATGCCCAGACAAGGTCCCATAGTGCTAGGCACTTCCAGGGATGATAATTCCGTGTATTTATAAGTCGCATACCACTGCAGTACCTGGTATTACTAAGGTGGTACATGCTTTATTCATCTCTCTGCTTCTTCTCTACAAGAATAGAATGGTCTCTTTTAAAGGTAACTTTTACTTTTCTGGCACATTTGATACAAATCAGACCTTATCCCGATCATTCTTCTACTGCAGAAGGGGAGATTATGGCACATCAGAGTGGGTTGCAGAAGAGACCATGCTCTCCATCAGACCAGCTTAGACAACAGCAAAACAAGTACTGCTTTATGCAAATCCTCAGCAGCGCATCTCCACTTTAGGCTTCAATTCAGCAAAGCACTTAAGCAGGTAGGCAAGTCCAACAAGTTCAGAAGGATTTAAGTAGCTCCGTAAGTGCTTGCTAAATCAAGGTCTTAGATTTGTAAAAGCAGCAAAGAATCCTGTGGCACCTTATAGACTAACAGACGTTTTGGAGCATGAGCTTTCGTGAGTGAATACCCACTTCGTCAGATGCACGTATTCACCCACGAAAGCTCATGTTCCAAAACGTCTGTTAGTCTATAAGGTGCCACAGGATTGTTTGCTGCTTTTACAGATCCAGACTAACACGGCTACCCCTCTGGTCTTAGATTTGTTGTTCTCCACCCTTTGCCTTCCTCTCAAAGCAGAATTATGTTGCGTAAGATCCAGAATAAAAAGAACATCAGAAATCTGGAGAGGTAATGGGGTTCTCCAGACTGCAACAGGCGGATAATATACTATCTCTTGTGGGGATTGAAACATACCTTGAGCTGGTTAGGGTCTGGAAGATGTAGATGGAAAGAGGAATTAACTGGGAAAACGTTCAGTGAATCCCATTATAAGTAGCAAAAGCTGGGGTAAATATAACTCAGATACTTAAACTTTTGAATCTGAATCCGCTTCTTCCTATAAAACAATTAACTGGGGCTTCTTTTAGTCATTTATCAACATCTACTCCAGGAAGAAGGCTGTTTCCTTTCTCATCTGTAATGGAAATGTTGCTGCGGAGACAAGCTGATAGGCGTGGGTGGAGATAAGGACTTCTGTTCATGAGGTTTATGCTCTGAGTGATCACAGCCTCCTCCTCTTGGCTACTTAGCTGTTTATTTAAAAGCTAGACTTCCACTTCATTTGAAGTGACTTGAGTGTGGAGTTCCAGCTGATTGTTGCTGCTTCCTTTGGACACCAGGGTTGTATTTAGATGCCAGGGTCATGTTCTGATGCTGGCGCTGCCTCCACCAAGAGACTGCTTGTGTGAGTTAAGATTGTGATCAGTAAAGATTTTGGGATGGGCTAAAATGCAATCACCTCTGGGATGGAGTGCACAAGGCAAGGGTGAGGCAGCCATCTACTCCTCACCGAAAGTGCCAGGGGACCTTGAACAAGTACCTGGCCCCTGAGTTTTCATCCAAAAAAGTCAAATTCTGAAGCCGGAGATACTGACCTTTAACTTGGCTTTAACTTGAGAAGTAGTGTGTGCATATGTGACACGGAGAGCACATGCTTTGCTCACCCCTGTGTGCATGTAACTTTCTCAGGTGCGCCCTCTCAGGAGAAGCACGTACACATGCCCTAACTTGGATTTTAAAAAGGGAGGTAGGTCCTGAGCCTAAGCAAAGGCCTGCTGGTCTGCACACTGCTCCATCTCTTTGCAAATTCCCTTTGTAAGTCATTTGCTCCATTGTTTGCTTGGGGGTTGTTTAGTGCGGGAGACCTTGACACATGATGGAAGAAGCCTATCAAACCAATTTAACTGGGCGTTTGCAGCCATTGGGCAGTGTTCCACAGGCCCTGGATGTAATCATGAAATAAGTAAATGGCAGCAGAGAGATCCAGCAGCTTTGGCACACTCAGCTCTGGGCAATGGGTCTAGCAACATAGCACTCCTGTCCTCGCTCAGCAGATCAGACATCACTCGTGGCCATTCTTACCCCCGTCAGCCATAATAATATTAATGGTGACAAACTGATAGTGAGGCCTTAGGGGAATAATGTGCAGTGATGTCATGGTTTTGTGTCCAAGCTCCGTGAGCCTTTCCAAACGAAATGGACGTTCTCAATGGCCACAGACAAAGCTCAGGGAGTTGAATTGCTTATAAATCTAAAATTACTCTGCTTCACTTGCAAGATTATGGACTGAGGATCCAAATTCTCTTGCCACTAACTGAGAAAATATTAGTTTGTTTAGCTGTGGTGATGGCTCCACAGAGCCAGTCGCACTGGATCGTCCCAGACGTTCCCTGCTCTGCATTGTTGGTTGCCAAGGATCTTAAATCATGGTCGGTGCCCTGTTGTCACTGCGAAGTGGTGGCCATTGCTCAGTAGTTTGCACTCTTCCCCTGAGCCAGCACTGAACCAGAGCCTCAGCATGACGTACCAAGGCCCCTTCCTCCGTGGAGGTAGCAGCTCTCAAGTTGCATAAAACAAAAATCTGGCCACTGAGGGGCATCCTAGAGCCCAGGGAGATGTTAGCCCCACGTGTACTGGCTAAATCCCCCCTCAACTATTGCTTAAAATACTCCCTTCAGCCCCTGTTGCTTAGGATGTTCTTCACTTCACGTTCCCACTGTTGTGTACTGTTTCTGTGCACAGGTAAACAGGGGGCATGTCTCTCCCCAGAGTAGGCTGCATCTCAAGAGGGGTGTGAAATGGTCTGTATGCACCTCCCAGTTCATCTTTGTAGTGCCCCAGTGTTATGATGCAGGTGGGGTGGGCTAAGACAGGACAGGGCAGGCAGAGAGGAGAGGGACTTGGGTACAGGTATTGATATAAGCTCCTGGATGGATAGGTTTTTACACCTGGAATGTCCTTGGAACAAGCCAGCATTACTCACTGAACAAACTAACTTTCACACCAGAGCTGTCAATGGGCCTGGGCTGAGCTCTTTTAATAAGCAGCTGTCAGTCCTTATTAAATTGCACGTCCCCAGATGTGTGCTGCGTATCTAAGCACATGGTAATGAATTGGTACTGCAATGTGATTAACACACTCACAGAATGCACTTCTGTTGTTCTGCCCTTGAATCCCTGACATCTGTACCGGGCATGCCCCAGGGACGCTGCTAACAGCGTTCCCCTAAGCCAGGGATAGGCAACCTATGGCACGGGTGCCGAAGGCGGCACACGAGCTGATTTTCAGTGGCACTCACACTGCCCGGGTCTTGGCCACTGCTCTGGGGAGGGGGGGGGCTCTGCATTTTAATTTAATTTTAAATGAAGCTTCTTAAACATTTTAAAAACCTTATTTACTTTACATACAACAATAGTTTAGTTATATATTATAGACTTAGAGAAAGAGACCTTCTAAAAAGGTTAAAATGTATTACTGCACACGAAACCTTAAATTAGAGTGAATAAATGAAGACTCGGCACAGCACTTCTGAAAGGTTGCCGACCCCTGCCCTATGCTATGCCCTCACTGTCAAAGCAAAGGTACTTCCCAGCTTCTTTTCTTTTTCAGGCCTGTGCAGGTGCTGGTCTGTGTCTGGTCGTATCCGGGCATGGGAACGCACACAGCTGTAAACTGAATTGCCCAAGGAAGGCTTTGGTCCTTGAGTCTAAAGCAGGATTTATAAACGTCTCTTATCTGAATCCAAAAGGGTAACTGCTTTTTCTGGGTGTAAAATTCAGCTTTCCCATGCAAAGAGCATGGAGATTGTCCAGAGGTATGGGCCGATGCCAGCTACCCTGCACTAGCTCATGGGAGATACACAAGTTTCTGTTGAAAAAAAAAATAGGCTTTTCCATTATATGGTTTATTTAGAGACTGAATCGCTCTGGCTACTCCTGAATCAACCTCGGAGCATGAGTCTGATCTGAACAGTTCTTACTGAGACAAAAGCTCCTTTGAGGTGAGCTGCGTTTCACCTAAGGGAAGGGCTGCAGGATTGGGCCCTGTAGATGCCCAGAAATGTTGAGAGAAATCGTGGGACAGACACAGCTCAAGACCCCAGAAATGTTCCCTGGTTGCCCATATGCGAAGAGACCCTACAGCCAGAGCGAAGGCCTCTTGTGATGTGACAACAATGACCGATTCCCAGCCGTGGACCTTTCCAGTCTCTTTCCTTTTTCCCTTCTAGCCTATCGCTGCTCAATGCAAAGTGCTGGGTCCTGATTCCCCACCACAGTCTGACCCCTTTCTGCTGCTGGAGCCGTGTAACAGGCCCAGAAAGCAGCTGATTCCCCCAGCATAGGAGAGCTCTCCGAGCGAGATATGGCTGATTATACCACCTCCCTCTTGCAGCTCCCGAGACAGGAGAATGCTGGGAAAGAGGCAGCGGGGAGGGGGGGCCTGTCAGGGACAAGGGGGTAGTGTGATCAGTGACTCTGCACTCCAGCTGTTCTGAGCTCTGGAGACGCAGCTTAGAGGTGGCTGAGGGAAGCTGCCATAAATTAGAGTTTGCTCTAATTTATAGTGGAGGCCGGGATATAAAGACACCATAGGCCCCTCCCTTTTGGGCTGAGCTTCCTGGGAGATGCTCCAATCAGCATCAGGCCCAGTCTCTTCAGATAATGCCATCCCACTTTAAATGGCCCCATTGATGGGGTTCTGTTGCTTTCCTCAGATGTCATCTGCACTGTTGACTGGTCATAGGTCTCACCATTGGGGAGAAAGGGTGCTAGGAAGAGAAGTGCCCTGTTACATGCGGTTTTCCCTGGGTACAGCGTCCTGCAGACATGGCCAGTGGGAATTTTTAATCTTTATTTTATTTGAAGCTTTCTGTTTATTTCTGGAAAGGGAAAAATATCTTTTCACTCTTTTTTTCAGCTGCCCCTCTGGGCAGTGGCACATGGGCAGTGCCTGCTGGATGACTTAGAGCTGCCACTTTCTCCCTAGGACCCAGAAGCTGTGTGCAAACCAAGAGCTCGACAAGGTGGCTATTTTCAAACCAAAACCATAAATATTTTTGGAAAATTAACATTTTTACCAAAATGATCCATTTTCATTGGGTAATAACCCTCCCCCGCCCCTTATGTGTTCATATTACACCCAGGGAAACATCTTTCCTGCAGTATCGTGGATACGAGATCGTAACAGGCTGACAGGCTCTGCCCTCATCTTGTGAACTGCTGTTGGGAAGGAAGTGGGTTCTCATGGATCTGAGGGAGGTTAGGTTGGGTGCGGTGGGGGTAGGTTCTCTGAGTATTTAGTGTGTGGGCTGTGTCGTCCTGAGGGTGAAATGAAAAAGAGGGATGGGAAGGTTTGAGCTGAATTTCTTAATCTGTTTTTCATAAAGCCCAACCTCCGGCAGCCGGGGGTGAATCCGAACTTTTCACCTTGTGTTTGCAGAGTACATTGGGAATAGTACCAGTTAACAGGGATGTCACAGGACATGAACAATGCCCAGAGCAATGGAGTCAGCCAGCCCTGTGACCCAGCAACAGTGTCCTGCCAAGGCATCTTTGCCCCGGCCATTAACGTCCTTCCACGCCCTTCTCGTCCTAGGCCTTCCTTGTGCCACATCTTGCAGTCCTGGTGCACTTCTGATGATGTGGATAAACTAGCACTAGGGATTAGGGTGAGCTCATCGGCATGGTCTATCTCAATCGAAACCTGGGTTGCTAGAGGATGGAATAACCAGTCTTCAGAAAATATTTTATTCGGGACCAGAAGATAATTTGGAAGTGTTTAATAGCGTTACAACCTGGAAATAGCCCCATTAATCTTTGCCATTACTAAAATCCAGAGATTAACTCTGTGATAACTAATCTCACTCGACCCAGGTGTAGCTTCATTCTGCTCAGTGGTTTGAGCAAAAGCACAATTGGGCCCTTAGCTTTTAAATCTCTGTGACCTGGTATCAGTAACTCCTTAGACACACGCTAGCCCAGTGGTTCTCAAACGTTCCTATTGCTGACCCCTTTCACGCATCAAGCCTCTGAGTCCGACCCTCCCCCTTATACATTAAAACCACTTTTTTTTTATGTTTAACACTATTATAAATACTGGCGGCAAAATGGGGCTTGCGGGTGGAGGCTGACAGCTCACAACCCCCATGTAATAATCTTGTGACCCCCTGAGGGGTCACGATCCCCAGTTTGAGAGCCCCTGCTCTAGCCTGTGGGCAATACCTGCGAATCACCATCACTACTCAGTGGTGTAACTAATCAGCACACTAGTGGCTTCTCGGCTATTGTTGTTTTTCCTCTACTGGAAGAAAAAATTTTGATTCAGAAACAGTGTAAAGGAACCTATTGTCAAGACCTAAAAAATATAAAGGAGCCTTCGACATCTAATATTTTTCATATGGGGCAATCCCTAAGGGAGGAGGGGTAGGGAGAGGGAAAGGACTTTGAAGCCGTGCAGCAGAATGATACTCTACGTTATACCTTAATGTTTCACTCCGAAATTGTTCGGCTATAAAGTGCCCCTTTATGGTTCTCTTGAGCCCTGGGATGAATGGGGCCCTGTAGCCTCCTTGTGCGGTCTGGGGCCTGCAGGTAGTGATTTATTTTCGTGCTCACACTGTTAGCAAGGGTGGTGGGGGTGGGGTGTAGCTTGCAATAGGAGAACAATATCGGTCATTAATCAAGACTGGTTAAAGAAAACCGCAAAGCCAATATAAAGAGAGATGTAGGATTCAGAGCCTCTCAGCAGCGTCATCTGGATTGAATAAGGGATGAGCCCACGTGACGCACCAGCTATTGCAAAGGCACCAGCTGCGCTGGCCCCTCCTCTTGGTACAAATGACAAATATACAGGATGGCCTGAGGGAAGGTTGCGAACACTTGAACTGGGCTTCCCCAGATGAAGTCCAAGTCCCCTTCGCAAAGCCAGAGGGCTGCCCCCTTGCATTCCGACAGCTCTCAGTGTCACTGGGCCGCCCTAGGTCTTTGCAAGGTTGGAAGGACAATAGCCATGGAGATTTGGAGGGAAATAACCCCATCCCCTGCTTACCACAAAACTTCCAAGCCCTGCAAATATGTCACCGCGTATAGGTAAGTCCTTCATCAGAAGGTTTAGAGCTGGGAAATCTCCGCCTGGTATACACTGGGGAGGGGAGGTCGATGTAAGATACACATCTTCAGCTCCAGGAATAGCGTAACTGAAGTCGATGTATCTTATTTCGACTTGCCTCCCGTCCTCACGGCATGGGATCAATGGCCATGGCTCCCCTGTCGACTTCACTTCCGCCTCTCGCCCTGGTGGATTTCTAGAGTCAGTGGGAGCACGTTCGGGGATCGATTGCTACCTGTCGATTCACCAGGTAGTGTGGACATACCCCTCCGTTGAGCTTCCCGGATCTGCTAGTTTCCCAAAGCTTGCCATTCGTTTTTCGAGCCCAAGTCATATCCCTGTGTTGCACTTTCAGAGCCAAGAGACTATTTCAGTTTCTAGGCAGATGTATAGCTAGGAGGGCGTGGGAGTAGATACCAATATCAGTTGTATGGTCTGCCATTGGGGGCCAATCCTGCGAGGTGCTAAGTGCCTCATGATGGGTGCCAAGCACCTTCTGCTCCCACTAAAGCAAACAGGAGCTGAGGACACTCAGCACACTGCAGGATTGGATCGTGGGCCCTTCCCTAATAACAATTAATTGCTTTCTAATGAGCCAGAGAACCAGATCTAGTGCCTGAAGAGAACTAGAAGCTTGAGGATCAAAAAGGTGTTCTGTAACTGAGGTTAGTAGTTATACACCATGGTAATGTCTTTGTTTCAACACTTTCCTTCTGTGGCAATATAAACCTGATGCAGCTGATCTTCCAACGGTGTGAACTGTCATAGCTTCAGTGAAGTCAGTTTACACCAGTCAATCGTAAGAACATAAGCACAGCCATACTGGGTCAGACCAAAGGTCCATCTAGCCCAGTATCCTGTCTTCCAACAGTGGCCAGTGCCAGGTACCTCAGCAGGAATGAAAAGAACAGGTGACTTCCACTTCTCAACAGCGTTCCAGGAGAATGAAGTGATCACTCCTCTGAGTATGTCGGCTTTTACTACTGCAGGGAGGCCAGACTTCCCTTAATGCACATCGATGGAGACAAGCATTTGTATTTAAACCTCTTTCCTGAAAGAGGAAAAACAACGCTGCCCTTTAACTGCCCCAAGTCAGACACCCCTACCCGGTGTAGCTCTAGTGACATTAATGGAGTTATACGGGGAATGAATATGTCCTGCTGCCCCTCCTCCCACCATCCCTGTGTTCCTAGCCAGAGTACAGCACTCAATGCCTGATTTATTACATCTTCCCAGGTCTCATGAGCTTCAGCCTGATTCCTTCTTGATAACATTTCTACATTGAACAAAGAGTCCCCTTTATAACTTGAACCAAGAACTAATAATGCCTGGCTCTTATCTAGAAGTTTTCAGCCGTAGATGAAAATGACTCTGTTCCTTTGCATCCATCCAAGAATTTTAGGGTCCTTCTCTGAATCTCTGAACCCTTTACTGTTCTCCTATCACTAGTGCAAATCTGAGTGTTACGCAATGTTAGTGGAGAAGAAGGAAGGGTTGTGAGCTTTGCTGAGTTTCCTCTGTCACCATGCTGCTCTTTAGCATGGAGCCCGTGGCCAGGCCCTTACAGAAGCAGCAGCGGGTAGAATGTGATTTTATTGATCTATAAAATATCCCGGAGGATCCCTAACCATTTTACAAAATACGTGCATACACGTGCAGAGGCAGGACATTGAAATACAGCCACTTCTGGGGGTGGAAGGCAGCAGTGACTGGCACACAAGGCACTGAAGGGCGGGGATGTTTTTGCTTTCCAGAGCTCTAATTAAAAAAACCTATTTGTACAGGACATTTATGTCCCAGAGAACCTCCGGGTTTAAAGTCTTGTTTGAAAGACCCTAATATAATAAACTGCGGGATCAATTTGCCCTAGAAGGGTCCAGGGCTCAGTGGGTCCTGTTGGGATGGTACCATGCTGTTTCAGGACATGCTTTGCTAGCTCTTCCACCTCTGGTACTTATCCCACTAAGCCACCCGCCAGGCCTAGAAGCGCCAGAGCTGGTTGGAATGGCCATGTTATAGAACACATAGAGGGAAGGAACTGCCTAACTTTTCTGTCCCTGGGATGTTTCTGTGATCAGCAGACCCAAACCTCCAACTGGAAGAGAAGAAGTCTCTTATTTTTCACCCTAAAAATAGCAAACAAGCTGGGCATTGATGGTTCAGCCACAAGGACTGAACTTGTGACTGGCTGCATTGCAAATAATTATATCAGATCTTATGACAGCAAAGAAAGCCCTGGTCTCCTGCCTTGGTGATTTCCACAGTATTTCAATGCCATCTTCCCCTCCCTGTGTAACTCCCTTACCAGCTACACTGCAAAGTGCCTTGCATTACCTTTTTCCACCTTCTGCCCTGCTATCCCTTATACTCTGTGCATACAAAGGGCCTCTCGCAAAGTCTGTTGAAGTCAATGGAAAGCCAAATATCAACTCATTTGTCTATCGCCCTTTATAGAACCCGGCTAGCTCTAGTGACTACTAATCGGCGCAGTTTCTTCCCCAGGCGCCTTTTAGCTCTGTATCACTTTACCCATAGCAATGGCCTTCCCCCCAAGTCCCCAACTGGGAGTCTCTGGCAATGGCTCTGTGTTAGAGCTGTGCAGCAAAGCAGTTCAGGAGACTAGTCAACAAGAGGAGCTGCATACTCCTACTTACGACCAGAGTTTCATAGGGTGAGGCTGGTGCCCATCACATGCATGGCAGTGCCTGCTTTCACAGGTGGAGTTACTCTAATTGTGTGCCTAAACCAGCTCTGGATCTCTTTTGCCCGCCTGAAGGTCCATTTTATCAAAATATGGCCCTGGCGATTCTCCCAGGGGTAGTCATTGATACATACAGTGAAATAGCTAGACCCTTCCTTGGCTGTCCTTAGAAGCAGATCTCTGGCAGTGTCTTGCTGTTGGACCTCTCAGTTTGTAAAAAGGTGAATTTAGGGGCTTCATGACATCTTGGGTGAGAAGAGGGGGCCTGTGAAAGCTTCACTTTCCCTAGTTTCTTGCATTTTTCTTAGATCTTGAAGGAAATCTGAAATCATTTTGGTCATTTCCTGCAGGCTTCTTGGAATTCTTTCCTGTGTATACATTTCAGGAGCAGAAGGCTGCTCTGTGAACATTTTACCATAAACTCTCTCCATGCCAGTGAAGCTAGAGTGCATAAACGTACATATCAAGACCTTATATACAAGTTGGAATCATTATTAGCTCTTTTAGTAAATCCTCATCTGTAAAACATATGGTTTATATCTCTTCTAGCAGCAGAGTGCAATTGAATGTTCTGCTAAACTTTCATGATACGCTGTGGTTTTAAATGGGTGGTATTAGCAGGGAAATAATGGATGGCCTTTTTTTATTTGTATTATAGCCAAGCTTCTGAATCATCCGAGAAAGTCCATGAAAAGCATCGCTGTGTCCTTTCTTCAAACATGTTAATGTAATTCCTGCCATTTGATGATTCACTAGATGTGCAGCAAGAGACAGAAAGCTCAGGGAAATGTTGACCGACTGTGCAGGTTATGTTGTTGTAGTGAGAGATCATTACTGTCTTCTCGGGTTTTGAAACTATTCCTATATTCCAGGCTTCATGCTCCTGATGAGATATAGGATCCTATGGTTAATAAACTACAAGATCTGCACGGGTTTAAGAAAGCTAAAAGAACTAAAGTTACTCCACTGGAGTATTGTGTCCAGTTTTGGGTCTCCCACTATAAAGGATGTGGACAAATTGGAGAGAGTCCAGTGGAGGGCAACAAAAATGATCAGGGGACTGGGGCACATGATTTATGAGGAGAGGCTGAGGGAACTGGGCTTATTTAATCTGCAGAAGAGTGATAGCAGCCTTCAACTACCTGAAGGGGGGTTCCAAAGAGATTGGAACTTGGCTGTTCTCAGTGGTGGCAGATGACAGAACAAGAAGCAAAGGTCTCAAGTTGCAACAGGAGAGGTTTATGTTGGATATTAGGAAAAACGATTTTACAAAGAGGGTGGGGAAGCACTGGAATGGGTTACCTAGGGAGGTGGTGGACTCTCCATCCTTAGAGGTTTTTAAGGCCCGGCTTGAGAAAGCCCTGGCTGAGATGATTTTAGTTGGTGTTGGTCTTGCTTTGAGCAGGGGCTTGGACTAGATGACCTCCTGAGGTCTCTTCCAACCCTAATCTATGATTCTATGGGTATATCCACACTACCCGCTGGATCGGCAGGAGCGATCGATCCAGCGGAGATCGATAGATGCAGTAAATTGACCCCGAGCCCTCTCCCGTGGACTCCTGTACTCCAGCACCATGAGAAGCGCAGGCAGAGTCGAAGGGGGAGTGGCAGCAGTCAACTCACTGTGGTGTCTTCACCTCAATAAGTTGATTTAAGTACGTCAACTTCAGCTATGTGAATAACATAGCTGAAGTTACGTAACTTAGATCAATTCCCCCCTCCCCCATAGTGTAGACCACGGCTAAGATTAACTTGCAGATCTGTGCGCAGCATACAGAGATCAGGGAGAAAAGAAATGCTATGCTTGAAGAAAGGCAGAGTTCAGTTATTCTCCTGCTGTTTTGTTAAATTTCGTTTCTCAGATGGCGTGCCAGCAGCTCACTTCCTTAAAATAAAACCTGTTTGCAGCTCATCTGGTTTAAACAAAATGCAAATGACTAAGCAACATCAGCCAAAGTGCAGAAAGAACCGTCAGAATTATGAATTAAATCCTGATCCCAGTGTAAAGCTGGAGTCATTCTCCTGAATTTATTGGCAACTCCTTAGCATTTCACCTGTGTTCCTGAGAGCCGAACCTGGCTCAACAGGCCCAGGAAAGGAAGATTTGATGCTCTGGAAATGAAGTTTTTCTTGTAACCCTTTCAGATTAGAGTGGCCAACTTCCTGTGAAAGGACTCCAATACTTTACTGCTTGCAATTTCAGGAGCAGCATTGTAAAACTGTGCTCTGCTGTGCCGTACATCAAGGTTTAATTATCTTCCGCTGTATCTCTGGGGAATAGGGTAAAACTCTTCAGTAACTCTCACATGCACTGGAACTGATGGTCTTCGTTGTGTTCCTGGAGGGAAAGGAAATGGACAGGCTAACTGCAACTTTCAAAAGTAGATAATTGCCATAATTCCAAAAATTGCTTGACAACTTATATATACAACCAGGAGCCTTTTATTACTGATCTCGTTCACACACAAGCACTTGTAAAATATAGCTTACAAAACCATGTTGATTATTTTCTAAGAGATTCATCGATGCTTCATGGTTTCAATTCTGTTTAGAAAGAATTTGCTGTAATAATAACGAACCTGATACTGCCGGCTGATCTCTGCAGGCAAACCCCGGCATCCCAACAGAACAGGGCGGTGGCCCTTAACTGTTCTAGCTGTGGAAGGATGTTTCCTATGGCCCAGATTCTGATTTCCATTCTACTGGTGTAAATCCAAGAGAGGTCCATTGAAATCAAACGAGTTATTCCAGATTTACACTGGTTTAGCTGAGATCAGAGCCTGATTCAGAGGAAATGTCCCTCTACAGGTAGGACAGCTGAAATTCATGGTCCTGCTGATCCATTTGCAGGCTGGGGGTTGCCTTCAGGGATAAGAATCTGACAAGCTGCATGATGGCAGCTGCTCCGTCCTGAGCATATCAGAAAAGCTGGCCCTGTGCACTAATGAAAATGCTGTACTATATTTTTAGCAAAATATTTAACCATTTTTGTAGTCTGCCACGCCTTCAAAAAATCCATCTACTCTAAGCTGTCTCAGTGGCAGCTAAAAGGGTTTCTCTGGGTTGGTTTGGTTTTTTTGCTTAGGAATGTTCCTATTAATTGCGATTGAATGTTGAATCTGATGTAAGCCCCGAAGCCCTAGAGAGCAGGGAGCTCGCTATTGACACCTGCTGGTGAATAGAGAAAAGAGGCCGCAGCTGCTCGACAGCTTCAGAGGGCCCATGGGCTCCAGAAAGGAGGAAGCTATCTGTTGGCCAGCACGGCGAAATGAGTGGATGAGCCAGGTGTCATTTGCATTGCAGTTATGGGACTGTTTGGGTCGTATGGGTTAAAACACCATTACGTTTTGAGTTTGGGGGCAATAAATGCTGTTGTCCTGGTTGGGAAATAAAAGGAGAAGAGAACTTCACCCCAAGCACAGTTGGTGTGGGGGTCACCCTGACCATGACTATGGGCTGGCAGAGTTGGATAATGGTACCTGGACAAAACATGAGCCAGCAGAGAGTGGAGAGCCTTGCTAGACAGAAGATGGCGTTGAGGGGGCTGACGAAGTGGAGCTGAAGGCACCTTTGAGGTGCAGGGTGGCGCTGAGATGGCTTGGAGCTGTAGCCGCAGAGAGTAGCAGCCTGTCTGAGGGACTCCAGTGGGAACCCCCTACTCAGCAATCCAAGCTGAAATCACTGGAGAAGCCCAGGGAGCTCCGCCCTTAGGGGAGACTGACCTGACCGAAATTTTGGACTCCATCAGCCCTGGACAAGAGACTGTGAGGGGGAGCTGGACAGGAGGTAAGTGGCTAGAACACATTAGCCACTCAGGCTTGTTAATTGCTGGCTTTCCTCAGTCTATTCAGTTGTCGTTCTTTGTTTTAAAGCCCTGGACTCAGCGCTGGTGAGTGGGGAAGTATTGCCTATCAGAGTGCCGTGAGGGGGGTGCGGTATATATAGTCTATATATAGAGAGAGCAGGACTGGAGCTGGAGGCATTTAAGTTTTCAGAAGGAACTAGGAAATTAGACCCAGTCCTTTTTGCTTCTGACAACACCTGCCCAAAAGGTTACAAAAGACACACATGGCTTTGTATAACAAAGGAGACAGTCTCCTGAAAACAGGGCCTGTACAGGACTTCATCCACTCCTGCTTCAGCCGTGAAAGCAATTCCTTGGTTGAGATCACAGTGCAGTAGATTAACTTTATATGAATTTAAAAACTGGCAGAAACTGATGTGAAACAGCAAGCAATAAAGATCTGGATCGGCTTATCATGTAAATGTCCTCGGCACTAATCAAATAAATAAACGAAATAAAAAAATGAAGGAAATAAAACTTGAAAATGGTTTGTTGTAGGCAGAAATTATGTGACATTTTAGAAGTGGAATAGTTTCTAAATGCACTTGGCTATTTTCCAGGAGACATCAGCCACTAAGCTTGAGGGTTGGGAGGGAGAGGGGAGCGAACAGATTTATTAAAGCCTGTCTGAATTTTGCTTTGTGAACACATTGTTAATATCAATTGTCTGCTGATTTTCTTTATTTAATTATTTTTCATTTTCATGATGTTTTGTTAGAAATTAGGAGTGAAGCAATGCCCAGGACTAGAAATCCTCCTTGATTAGAGAAAACATCTTGGTTGGCTGTTCAAAATAAAATAATTTAGGTTGAATATTTGACTTTAAATCAGCAGAAATCAGTGAAAATTCATATGCGAGCTGAATGCTCAGATTCAAACCTCCTCTCCCTCCCCATCACCACACCCTCTCCTCTGCTTTTACTTAGGACACAGGGCTTTCATTGCAGTCTGCAAGACCATATTTGTTGAAATATCTACGTGTACTTATGGCAGGGTGAGTTAAGGACAGACCGGCAGCCTAAAATCCAAATTTCCTGTCCTTTAAAGTTAGTCTTTAAAAGTTAATTTCCTTTGTCTATTTGGTAGCAGAATACAAATCAGGAAATCGTCCTTTGTTTTGTTTTTTAAGCACTCAGCATTGGGCCTGTTCCTGTTCTCACTGAAGCCAATGAGAGTTTTATTGTTGACTTCAACAGAATCAGTCCCATTTCCCATAACTTTCAGTGCACTCTTAATATCACCTTAACTGATGATTTCCAGGTGTGATGGTCTTACAAGGCCTGATCCTGTTCCCAATAGTCAGTGGGGGAAAAACTCCTACTGATTTTCAATGGTGCAGGATAGTTCAGGGTCCTCCAAGTTCCAGTTCAGGTTTAAAGGCTGAGTTTTGAGGATTTGCGGAAAACAACAGCCAGGGTGTTCAATCTAGTTTTCATATTGTGGCAGATTTGGCATCCTCTGCCAAGCTGGAGAGAAGATGCTAGTGATGAAATCCTGTTAGGAAACTCAGAGATTCCTAGGCCAGAAGGGACCATTGTGATCATTTAGTCTGACCTCCTGTGTCACACAGGCTGTAGAACTTCATCAAGATAATTCCTAAAGCAGATCTTTTAGAAAAACACCCAATCTGGATTTACAAATTGTCAGTGAAGGAGAATCCACCGTGACCCTTGGTAAATTGTTCCAGTGGTTAATTACTCGCACTGTTGAAAATTTGCACCTTATTTCCAGTCTGTGTCTCTAGCTTCAACTTCCAGCCATTGGATCATATTAGACCTTTCTCTGCTAGATCAAATAGCCCATTGTTAAATATTGATTCCTTATAGACAGTGAGCAAGTCTCCCCTCAACCTTCTCTGTGTTAGATCAAAGCAATCAATCTATTTAGCTTCTCTCTCTAAAGCAGGTTTTTTATCCTTTAACCATTTTCAGGGCTCTTCTCTGAACCCATTCCAGTTGATCAACATCCTTCTTGAATTTTGGACATCAGAACTGGACTATTACAACAGTGGCTGCATTGGTGCCAAATACAAAGATACAATAACTCATTATTCTGGTTGGGGTTGTTCTTTTCCCTGCATGTGGTTTGGTTTTTGTTACAACACTCATGACTTAGGGTTCTGTGAAACATTCTTTCTTTAATGGCTCAAGGCTGTGCTATTTTTTTTTTATCATCGGCATGCATTTGACACTTCCTGGCTTTTCAGAAGCCTTGTGTGTTCATAATATAGTGACCCTGCATTGGAATGGAGGGAAGGAGACCTGCCACTGACTTCCTGTGACATTAGCCAAGTCACGTTGTCTCTCCACACCTTGCGTTCCCCTCCTGTGAAAGGAGAATATTGCTATTCACCGTCCTTTGTCATCCATTTTCAGAGCTTGGAATGAGAACCACTATGGAGGAGCTGAAGGATCATTCTATTGATTTGGCTTAGGTCAGAAAGTGTATTTCAAAAGACTTTGCCAGGTGGGGAATATCTCCAAAGCACCAGGGATGTGAACTGTGACTTTTTAGTTCAGGTCTATAGTGACTTCAGATACTGCCATCTTGACTGGCATCTCCGTGGTAGCTTCAGCAGGGAAGCCACGGGATGGCTCAACACAGAGATTGAATCACCCTGCAGCGTCTTTTACTGGCGTTTAGCTCAGAGTCGTTGCTTTTTCTCATGGGATAAAGCCCAAGACAGGGTGGTCCAGTGGCTGGCGTGTTATTTGTTGTTTTCATTGAGTCAGCATTGATCTGTATAAAAATGTGCAGTGTTTCAGTTGGGGAGAAGGAGCAGAAGGTTTGTCTTTTCTGCAGGCTATGTGCTGCCTTCTCCCCCTCCGGCATCTGCAGATTCCATCACGCTGCTAACTGAATGCACCACAGTGCATGGGGGAATGTTTGGATTTAAAATAAACTTTTGCAGGTCAGGAGCATTTGGCAGCTGTTTTGTCTGCTGGAGGATCTGCAATCTGTCCTTTCTGAGCAGGCTTTCAGTGAGTTTCAAGTTGCCATGAAATTGTGCTGGCCTGGTGTGTTGCTTCCTTTCTTCTCCTCTCTGCACTGGCTCAGTCAATGGAGTGGGCTGTATTGCTTGGAGTCATAAACAGTAGCTGTTCCTCATGCTCTCATATTTGCTATGCATGACCCCTTGTGTTCCCAAAAGGTTTATATATGAATATGGTTTTCTATTAATCGCATATGGAGAAGGGAAAACCTAAGTGTAGTTTTCTTCATACTGACCTTCTGCACGAGACAGACAGGCAGAACTTTGGTTAAAAACCATCACTCGAGGCACACGGATATTTAGCACTGAGTAGAGAGATGCATGCGAGGGAAAGATGAGGAAGAATGAGGGAGAAATTTAATTAAACAACATCCTACCTCGCAAAATTGGCAGATTCTGATGATGTATTACGGATGTGTCTAGAGGTCCAGCCAAAATAAAGAGTCTCTTGTGCTGGGTGCTGTGCAAACACATAATGAGAGAGCTTGAAATTTAAGTAGATTGGAGAAGGAAGGGAAAGTGACGTCCAATTTCACTCGTCAGAGCAGGACTAGAACTCAGCTCTCCTAGTGCGCTGCCCGCTAGACCCTGCTCCCTCTCTGGCTCTAGCTCAAGCTGCTGACTCATGAAAACTTTGAATCCATGTCTGGTGCAGTAATTATTCTGCCTACCACTCCTGTGTGACCTCTGCCCTTTCTTCATTAGTCACTAGGACACTGTTCCCTCATTGCTTAACCGCTCACTTTCTCTTCCCTTCTGAAGCTTCAGTCCTGCGTTTGTGCTGCCTTACTCCTTTCCAACCAGGGCTGCCCAGAGGATTCAGAGTGCCTGGGGCCCCTGCTGCTGAATTGCTGCTGAAGATCCGGCACTGCGGCGGCAGGTCCCGGAGCGGAAGGACCCCCTGCCGCTGAAGATGCTCTGGGGGCCTGGGCCCCATGAGAGTTTTCTGGGGCTCCTGGAGCGAGTGAAGGACCCTGCTCCAGGGGCCTCGAAAAACTCTCGTGGGGGCTCCTGCAGGGTCTGGGGCAAATTGCCCCACTTGCCTTCCCGCTCTGGGCGGCCCTGTTCCCAGCAAGCCGGCTGGGATGTCACAGCGAGTGATTGTTTCATTCGGAGGCAGAAGCAGGAAGAGCAGACGGAGGCCGAAGAAAGCTGCCGCAAAAACCTGCTTTCGAATTGTCCCTATTCGTAAAGAAGGAGGGGAGAGAAATACAGGGAATAAATGAAAGAGGAGAATTGATTTCTCTCTCTAAATGAAAGTGGCTTTAAATGTGAGACAGGCCTGTTGCGCACACTCCCTGAGGACCTCTGTTTAGCCACAGGTCATGTTAGCCAGGCTTGATTCACACTAGCCTTTGTTTAGCACCAGCAAGGTTTCTGGCACTGTTCAGCACCTGAAGATCAAGATATCACCTGACCAGACATGCTGCAGTCTAAGGCTCCGACTCGTGTGTGTGGACAGGGACCCCCAATGAGTCTGCCCACAGGGTGCCCCATTGCTTGTGTGGGGTGGTGTGTGGCTTGAGCTGCTACACACGACTGGTCACAAAAGCTGCCAGATCAGACTTCAAAATAGATACAGGGAAGATGGGGCGTGCCCGGGGGACCCAGAGCTGGATGGGTTAACGTATTACACGTACATATGCAAGGACTGTCACTGTTCCGTCCACTCCATGCTGAAATGACTTTCCTTGGACAAGCTCTTTTTGAAATGGAAACCAAACCAAACAAGTTTTGAATTTGATTTTTTAAATGTAGCGTCAAGCGGGAAAATCAGGAAATTCACTGCCAAGGCTCGCTCTTTAGACAAACTTTCTTTCCTGGGTATGACAGCTGAGAGGGCATGTCAAATTAGCCCCTGTTTACACACCTGGTAGCAAAGGGGTCCAGTGGGGATGGCATCGCTTGCTTTCCTAATATTGGAGTGACAAGGTGGGTGAGGTAATATCTTTTATTAGACCAGCTTCTGCTGGTGAGAGAAACAAGCTTTTGAGCTGTTCTTCAGGTGTAGGAAAGGTGCTAAATAAAGGTGTCACAGCTAAATACAGTACAAGATCAACAGACAGAGAATATTGTTAACTACTTATGCTAAACTAAGGTACCAGTCAAGGTGAAGTGGCCTGTTAATATAGTCATAGGACAAAAAGGAGGGTTAGTGAGTTACAGTTGGTTGTAATAAGCCATAAACCCAGTGACTTTATTAAGACCATGATTTTTAGTGTCTAGCAAAGTTAGGAATTTAAGCTCCCAGGCTCGTCTTCTGAAAGTGTTGTGCAGGAGGAGGAGGGATAGGTCAGAGAGAGAGTGATCACTTTGTGGAAAGTGGTCTCCACAGGTGCTGTGGTGTGTTTGTCTTCTAGCATTTTCCTGGGTGAGTTCATTCGAGGGCCTGGTGATTGTCTGAGGTACACCCCTGTTGTGATAGGCACGTGTAAGCCCCATGGATCTGGAAAGATGTGGCATGGGGAGTGTTGATTACTGCAGCAGCGGAGATATGTTTGCGGGTTTTGCAGTGGCCTGGTCTGTGGTCCTAATATTGGTCAGTTTCCCCATGAGCGAGGATATTCCCATCACACAGTCTCTCAGGGCTGCCTTCTCTTGCTCTCCTCTCCGGTGATTAGCAGCGCAGGCATTTTGCGTTTGTTTCTTTGCATTTATTCGGCTTTCTTGACAAAAAAGGAAAACCTAGAGGAGAAAGTGAGCTGCCTGCCTGGTAACTGGTGTCACTCTCCTGCAGACAGCAGTGGCTTAAGAATACAAATGACTCTAGCAAGGTAGACGTGATTGCTTCTAAATCAAGACTTCCTAGCAAGCTCATTTGCAAGGCATGCTTCTGAGGAGAAGGCTTTTCTTTTGCGTACTTTCAATCAGCACAGAAGCTGTTTCCCCTCTGCCAGAGGACATGAATGTGAGAATGTATAATGCTTTTTGGGCATATTTGCTGATGACTTTGCATTCTCTCCTCCCAAACCTAGTATCCCTGAAGGTTATGTTATCTGTAACAAGCATACAATACCCCTCCACATGGCACTTGGAGAAACTACAGAGAACAGAGCAGACAAACACAGAGTCAACTGGCAACCACAGTCTGGAAGAAATTAATAGGCAGGAAAGGTGGCACAAGTTGAAAAATTTGGACTCAAATTTGAACATGAACATCCCCAAAGTTTTTGGATTTGGATCCGGTTTGAAACCATTCTACAAATTATCAGAGGGTAGCCGTGTTAGTCTGGAACGTCTGTTAGTCTATAAGGTGCCACAGGAGTCTTTGCTGATTCTACAAATTGTGGCCAGCTGCAACATTCGAGTCTGGATCAGAATTTCCCCTAAGTTTGGGGATGTGGGATCCAAGTTTGGGTTCACTTGGAACTAGGAAGGGGCCTGAAATCTGCCCCAAAGACTCTAAAAATGTGTTGGACAAAGAGACTTTGAATTTGCCAGTAGGTGGAAAGACTCCTTAGCAACACGGCTATGAATAGTTTGATTAAAAGGCTCTGTCTCACTTTTATTGGTCCAAAGTTATTCCTTGTGGTATCCTGAGTGGAGGGGTAACTTGGAATCACTCACAGGAGAGGCGCTCAATGTAATGCAGATTAGGTAACAAAAGCCAGCACATAACTAAATACAACATATTTCCCAGATAGCCGCTACTGGATCGTTCCGATTTGCTTTTTTTGAAAAATATATATGAATTATGGAGTTTTCAGCCTTTGAATAGGAGTGAAAATAAATCTGCCACTTGCTTGGGCCTGTTAATCAAGAACAGGCAATGCTTAAACTCCTTCATACACCCGACTCCAACATATCCAAGGCTAACCTAATACAACAGTGGTACTATTGTCCTGTGAGACACACAGTGATGGAAGAGGTGAAAGCAGAAAGGCTCTAAATAAAACTCCGTTTCCTCTTTGCCCCTCCCCTTCTCGATTATTGCATCCCAGGAAAGGGGGAAGGAGATTTGCCCTGGAAATGGAGAGACATAATGGTGGCTCTTTTCAGCAGCTAAAGGCTGTGCTGTTGTGATTACCAGAGGCTTTCCTCTGTTAGCTATCTGCTCTGCTTGGATCCAGATGGAGAAACAAAGCTTGCTAAACAAAGAGTTGTCACGGGTCTTTAAGCAGATTGGGGGAAGGGAGGGGAGGGGGGAAAGCTGCTTTCTGGGAAGGCTGCAGGGCTTTGTGTTTTCAGTGAGCCCCTTTGAGGGAGTAGCTTCCTGTCTGCCTTTACTCTGCGAGTGAATCAGCCACTTCTATCCCTTATTAGCTAAATAATCAGGCAGTGTTAGGCCATCCCAATGACATCAGCCCTGCAAGCGAAGTGAGTGTGTATAAATAAATGGAAAGGAAGCCAGATGGCTGTCCCGCTTATCCAGACTTAGCCAGGAGCATTGCAGCCAGCTGGACTCCTGCACACTGACCGTCCCCTAAGATGGCATTAGCAGCACTGTTGGCATGGAATCAGCAGGCCGATAAGCTGATCAGTGGGGAAGTGGGTCCCACAGTGAGTGGGAGCAGTAGGCAGAGGTTCTTGCCGTTATATCTGAGCTCGGTAGGATGCTTTATCTTTTAACCTCCCCCTGGGTGGCCTCTCCTGGCCTATTATCTTAATGCCCCATAGGAATGACACTCTGTGCCTCTATACCGCCTTTCCTCAGGAGGTCAGGGCACGCCACATCAACCAGCTAATGGTAAAACTTACAGCATCCTTCATCGGAGGCTCTCAAAGCACCCTGCAAAAATTAACAAGCTCAGACACTCTGAGACGTGTTGTTATCCTCACGATAGCAATGGAGAAACTGAGGCATAGAGGTTAAGTGGTTTGACTAAGGTCACACAGGAAGCCCAGTGGGGAGTCACTAGCATCTGAGTCACAGTAGTATCCTTCCTGTCTCCATGAAGCCTCACAACACATCGGTGTGGTAACTGACAGAGAGAGAGAAAGGAATCCCACTACTGAAATGCAACCACTTCTGGTGTGAAACTTGGCAAAAAATTGACAGGAATTAAGAAATATCATATCCCATTGAAACAGCAAGGGGCAAGGGACTTAGGAAGCTGGAATTTGACCAGGATGCAGGGCTTGCCCCTCTAACTGTGATGGGAATGGGGCCCAAGGGTATTAAATGACTACGGCTATGTCTACGCTACCGCGGTAAGTCGACCTATGCTACGTATCTTAGGTCGAGTTACCGTGGGGTCTATACCATGGGGGGTCGATGGGAGAACATCTCCCGTCAACTTACCTTACTCTTCTCTTCGGGGGTAGAGTACAGGGATTGACTGGAGAGCGATCTGCAATTGATTTGGCGAGTGGATGCCCTTGGTGGCACAGTGGAGCATTTGCTCATTGCTGATTTAGTACCATGTAACGAATCGCCAGCAGTCCTTCCTATAGCACCTTACAGATTCCCCATCCAAGTATTGAGCCAGAGGCCTACGAAGGTCAAAGCATGTTGTGGTAAGACTGCAGGCCATCAAGATTTGACTCCTGCACTACAAGTTACACACTCCATGGTTGAAACACAGGGCTGGGGGTCCGGAGACCTGGAGTTTGTCCCCTACTCTGCCACTGGCTCACTTGGGTGGCTTGGCAAGTTGCTTAAGCGCTCTGTGCCTCAGTTCTACATCATCCTTCCCTACCGCACCCATCACTATTCGTCAAATATTTGGAAAGTCTCTGAGATAAGCTACTTAAAAAGGTGCAAAGTCTCTTTCTTTCTTTCTTTCTTTCTTTCTTTCTTTCTTTCTTTCTTTCTTTCTTATTGTCCCTATGCTTCAAGATGAACTAGATAAATTCATGGAGGATAGGTCCATCAGTGGTGGTTAGCCAGGATGGGCAGGGATCGTGTCCCTAGCCTCTGTTTGCCAGAAGCTGGGAATGGGCAACGGGATGGATCACTTGATGATTACCTGGTCTATTCATTCCCTCTGGGGCACCTGGCACTGGCCACTGTTGGAAGACAGGATACTGGGATAGATGGACTTTTGGTCTGACCCAGTATGGCTGTTCTTATGTTCAAACCCTGCTGCCAGACCTGCCACAGGTCTTTCACCCTCTCACTGATGGGCTTTCCAGCTGCTTCCACAGAACTGGAGAGTCCCATGCTATGTCTCATTGAAGTGTAAGGTCTGCTCTGGCTTCATGAGCAGATCCAGAAAGCTGAGGGAGGACAAATTGAAGTTACTCCTTATGGAGTCCTCCCTAAATCCTCTGCCACTTCAGGGTCTGACTCCTTTCATACATCAGCCTCAATCTCAGGATGCTCTGGTGACTTCTTCAGATCCGGCTCCAGTGAGCAAAAACCAAATAGTTGCTTCAGAGACTTTGAAGCCTTAAAAAAAGAGGAAAATGTAAATCTCTTGGCAGTGAGGCTAAAAAGGGAAAAAATTGCGCCAGGGCCTGGGACTAAGGTGACCTTGCAGTTTGGTATGGCTGCAGAAGAGGCTTCTGTCTCCTGTGGCAGGGAGATGTCACTACTGATGGAAAGTGGGCATATAGAGAAGTCTCAGGATAAACAACCCCATTTGGCACTATGGTTGGTACACATGGTGCCACCCAAGCAAAGGGCTCAAAGAAACAGACTCCAACCCCACCTCAAGCCACAGAGTGGTGAAATGATATGCCCAAGTCAGAGCAGGTCAGCAGTAGAACCAGGAATAGATCCTAGGACTCCCAGTTCAGTTCAGTAGACCCAGCTGTTGTTCAAAAAGGGCCAATTTCTGTCCTCAGTTTTGAGCCTCAGATACTGTCTTGCTGTGGTGCCGAGGGTCCATAGACATATGCCAGGTACTGTACACTCAAAACACGTATGTTTGCTCATGATGGTGGTCATGTTTGATACTATAAAATTGTACTTCCGAAGGTGATGGATTCATCCGCTCGTACATTGCAACATAGTTCTAATGTCATGGAATCCTCTGCTTTACCAAACCCTGTAAGAATGGCAAGGAAAATTTTTTTAGTGTGAACTAACTTTCTCTTGCTGTGTTTTGGGCCCAAGTGACAGCAATGCCACAAAAGGGCCTGAGAACTAGAAATTTATGCTAAACAAAAGAGGAAGTGTCCAAG
Source organism: Gopherus evgoodei (assembly GCF_007399415.2). Lineage (NCBI taxonomy): Eukaryota > Metazoa > Chordata > Testudines > Testudinidae > Gopherus > Gopherus evgoodei. Next base: position 8,133,656 of record NC_044331.1, read on the forward strand.
CTGGTTTTCTCATCCAAACTGATTAAAAGGCAAAAAGTAAACCTCATAAATGGGAAAAGCCAGTGAAATGTTTATTCTTTCTGTTTTGGTAACCTAACAAATTGCTAGTAACAAGGCAGCAGTGCCAGCCACACAGGTTCAAAAATCATGAATCAGACTCCCCGGATCACGCGATTGGCTTAAAAGCCACGAGATTTGTAACAAATAATGAGTTTGGGCTTTTTATTTGTCTTCTAGTTTCTGAGCTTTTCAAGTGCATTTGAATCACACTTCCAAGCTTTTCTCCCCAGCCAGGAGGGCTAGAAACTTACTTTAAAATTTTTTTTTACAAAAGCTTAGATTCTCCCCTAATTAACTGCCTGCAGTTATAACCCAGCATGCAACCAGGCCATGCCCATTAGCTCCTAGCACAGCTGGAGAGGCTAGTGTGGATGCTAGCATTTATTCCAGGATAATGTTTGTGGTTCATTCTCAAAACCACTCCACAGGAATGCTTGGGGCATGTCCAGAGTTGTCTTTACAAACTAAGTTGAGGTAACTGACAATCAATTGACTGGAGGTAAAAAAACAAACAAACCCAGAACTCTAGTGCAGGTGTCGGCAACCTTTGGCATGTGGTTCGCCAGGGTAAGCACCCTGGTGGGTCGGTTTGTTTACCTGCTGCATCCACAGGTTCGACCGATCGCAGCTCCCACTGGCTGCGGTTCGCTGCTCCAGGCCAATGGGGGCTGCGGGAAGCGGCGCGGGCCAATGGATGTGCTGGCCGCCGCTTCACACCACCCCCATTGGCCTGGAATGGCGAACCGCGGCCAGTGGGAGCTACGATCGGTCGAACCTGCGGACACAACAGGTAAACAAACTGGCCCAGCCCACCAGGGTGCTTACTCTGGTGAGCCACATGCCAAAGGTTATTGACCCCTGCTGTAGTGTATATACCTCTAGAGGGTGGTAGGTGTAGGGACAGGGGAAATGTGCCTGTCTGAAGGCAGTGTTGTAGGTTTAATTGGTTAACATTTGTGAAGTGCTTTGAGATTCCCGAATGGCGTGTGCTGAAGGGTAAAGCCCTATTTTTGTTGAATCAAACTCTTGCCCTTTAGACAAGAAGCTGGTTGGTGGATGGTTTGATTTTTTTTTTTTTTTTTTGTTCAGTGTTCCTTTGGAAATGGTGAACTGTTCTGCCAAGAGTAAAGGAAAGCATGGATCTGGCTCAGGATTTCCCATAAAGGAAGAGAGCGAGATTGCTTTCCAAGGCCTTGAGTCGTCAGTCATTCGGGGTGACAGATTTCCACTGTCCTGTGAGGACTGGGGCTGAAGCAGGAAGTCACGAGGAGAACCGTTCGACTCCTAAAATATTTAAGATAGAAATTGTCAGGGACTGGGGGTGGGGGAGGAGAGCCAGATGCAAACATTGTCTTTCCAGCTGTGGCTGAGAGAGTCATTTCTTCCCTTGCATCCAGTAGAAATTAGACTCAAATGGAAATAATATTAGTGCCATGTTTCATTATGAGCTGGTCTCAGCTCCACCAGAGAGCAGAAGACTGATGTATTACCAGGTTGTGCTGGCACAGGCCCCAGACCACGACTGTAGCGGCTAGGCTGGCACCCTGCCAAAGGTTAGCTTTTAATATACTGTCCTAAGGAATATGCCACAGAAAAACTGGCCCATTAAGGGTTCTGGAAATGAAGCCGTTTTTATTTTCTAATCATGCTGAAAGGTTACAAAATATAATTGGAGTTGCTATTCTCCCTAGTCCTGTTTCTGATACTGAGCTTATAAAGGAGCCTTTGTCTTCTCTGAGAGTTCAAAGTCAGCACTCCAAAAGGAAAATTATTGGCAATTAGAAGTTGGAGACTCACAGTTTTACAGGCACTGGCTGTCGGAGTGAAAATATGTTACAAATCAAATTTTCTGCGAAGGCACAAAAAATACAGAGGGGCAGGACTGCTCAAGCTCCCTTGAATGGCTTTTCATAGGAGTAGGTTAATGTAAGTGTTTAACGCGCACTGGCACTTTTCAAAACGAAATCAGACCTATGGCATGAAGTCATTCGGAGACCACCGAAGATCAGGGTTCGGCAGTCCTAGAACTTTATTCTGGAGCCAGCCCAGGGGCTGGACTGATCCCAACTAAACCTGGTCTCGCTTGGACATGGAACCTGGCTGGTGGATCTGGGTAAAGTGAAAATGGATGGTGGGGTCTGTCTCAACAAATGCACATATTAAGCCTCTTGTATTTAAATCCCCCAGACCGCATAGGGCTGAGCAGAGCAGGATGCTCTGAGTGATATCTGCCAGATATGTCAATTGCTAGATGATACCATTTTCATCCTTACTTTCACTCATGCACTTCACGAGCAGTGCTGCTTCGAAGGTGAGCGATCGTTATTAGCCCTATTGAGAGGGCTCGAGTTTCCCCACCAACGTTTTAGATTAAGGCACAGTGAAGCTGTGTGTGTTAGGAAAACATTTCTGCAGCTCTCAGCAGGATCAGTCGATGCAAAGCTGGCATGCTAAGTCTTCTACCATTGCCATGGCTGGTGCAGAAAAACACCTTCGATCTTCCTAGCACAGATGTAAAACCTATACATTTAGTGCCTCCCCCCACCCCTGGTGCATGCTGCAGACTCAGCTTTAAGATAGAGATGGAAACTCAGGCAAAGCCACAGAGCTCAGCCACATTGGCTTGCGCAGCACCTACTGTGCTGTCTTTAGAAACAGCATCCACTGGATTTACAGGGTGCTAATGTGGAGATGACGGCTTGGCTTGCATCTCTCATCGGAGACGTTTTCTGGATTTCGATGGTTTCCTTGTTGTCATAACGCCACATGAAACCTGAGCCTGGGAATGAAAAGCCCAGGCTGGTTCTGATTAATTTAAAAAGAAAGAACCCCCCCAAGTTTGTATTAATTTTTAAAAGAAAAGCAGGATCACCCTGATCTGGGGGGGTGTCTTATCATGAACTGGCCTATAAATGCCTCTCAGGGGGAAAGCATTATCCCCAGGAGTAGTGCAGAAAGTTGCCTCCTGTGGCAGGAGAACTTTAAGAAGAGAGGATCCCAGCACACTTGGAATGGGGCTGTATTATACCATATATATAGTGCCAACAATGGGGGTACAATGAATGGGTCCAATGGATGGCACTAGCTGTTCTGCAGCCAGGGTTTTGGCTCTACCAGTGAGATCCCTTGGAGGGCAGAACCTGACCCCAAGTACAGCAAAGATTGCACCCGCCAAACTAACCCTAGGAGTTTCCATATCCAAAGCTGCCTATGAGACTTGCATTCTTCTGCTCTTTTGTATTTTTACAAGGCAGAGATGTCAACAAATAAAATAAACAGACAAGGCTTGTGGTTAAAGGCAGGCTGGAGAGAGGAAAGGAATGGACCAAGCGGGTTATTTTTAAAGGAGAATCAACCCGCCCTCTAATTTTTGCACCCACAATTAATGGGTACAGTTAAGGTTAGCGTGTTGCTGCTACCTATCCGATTCCCGAGTGCTGGCAGGGAGAAGGCAAAGGTTAGCGTGTCGCTGCTACCTATCCAATTCCCGAGTGCTGACAGGGAGAAGGCAAAGGTTAGCGTGTCGCTGCTACCTATCCGATTCCCGAGTGCTGGCAGGGAGAAGTCTAAAGACTGACATTTGTGCCTGCAAGTTTGGGCTGAGGTTGGTTGGTTTTTTTTTGTTTTTTTTTAATGAGCCCCATGTATCATGTCACTGCCAAGGTTGATTACCAGGGCATCAGGATGATCATCGCCATTTACCCATGCAAGTTAATCCACAGCTATCTCCAGCTGCCAGGTTACATCATGGCCGTGAGATTGCTGAATCGGAGGTAGCTGGTCATTTCCAGTTGTCTGTTGCACCACTGATCATCTTAGGGGATGTTTGATGTTTTCCAAGTTGTCAGAATTGAATGGCCTGTTTGCCAGGTCCGTTGCTGAATTATCACTCATCTTATGCTGAAAATAATCTGACATCCATCTGCCCCAGCTGGCTTGAGCCAGGCATCCTGAATCACAAGGCCTTTGTGCCGGCTCCACACCTGGCCAGAGCAATCAAAGGCTCCCGCAAATCAAGGATGGCAATAAAAGCTTGATGAAAGAGTAATTTCATGAAATGTGCATAGGACTATTTAGAAATACAATAACAATTCTCTAATGTGCGTTGGCAGAATAATTCCCCTGGGAAAAAACGTATCCATGCCAGGCATTTGGGGGTCAGCTAAGGTCATTTGCCATTGATTCCACTCTTCAAAAGATCCACCTCCAACCGCAGATGAATTTTTTTTTTCCCATGTGAGGGCCTGAAGTTCAGACTCTTAGAAAGATACAGTTATGGGTAGGACCCTACCAAATTCAAGGTCTATTTTGGTAAGTTTCAGTCATAGGATTTTAAAAATCTTAAATTTTACAGTTTCGGATACTTAAATCTGAAATTTCACATGTTGTAACAATGAGGTTCCCAATCCCGAAAAGGCTCATGAGATGGGGATTGCAAGGCTATTTTAAGGAGCTCATGGTAATGGCACCCTTACTTCTGCACTGCTGCTAGTGACGGTGCTACCTTCAGAGCTGGGTGCCTGGCCAGCAGCCGCCCAACTCTGAAGGCAGCACAGAAGTAAGTGTGGCAATACTGTGACACCTCCCCAGAATAGCCAGATGTCATGGGGGAGACCAGATTTCATGGTCTGTGATGTGTTTTTCTTGGCCATGAGTTTGGTAGGGCCCTAGTTATGGGCCTTCTGTGCACAAGCACCGTTGGACATGCTCACGCAACTTGTGATCAGAACACTCATATGTCTCTAGGCATTTAGCCGTGTGTGTTCACTGAAGGGGGTTTGTGTGTCTACACCTGCCGTGCCTCTGGAAAATAGCCATCTAAATGTCTGCCTGCTACTGCAGCATATGTATCTACCTGAGGCTGTCTTGTTCTTGTGTCCTCTGTTCTGCCCCGTAGAAATCTCTGCGGACTCTTCTATCTACAGCTATTTTGTGTATAGTATAGAATCAAATAGACAAGATACTCAAACTGGGCCTGACTCTCTGTTGCCCTGCAGCTTGTTATAGTCCGTTACACCAGTGCAAAGTGAGCACAAAATGCTACCCTAGCATTTTAAATTCACTCTTCGTGGATCTCGATGACTGTACCAGTGGGAAGGGGACAGACAGTTCCACAATATGCTCTGGCAAACAGTCTTCTTTCTTGTTTTGTTGTTTGCTTAATATAAAATGAAGGTCATTTACCTGGAAGGGTCTGTTTGCTCTGTTCATGCATATAAAAAATATATCAACTCAGGACCCGAAAATCAGGCCTTAATGTGAATTGATTTTAACCTAGCTTTCAATTACAGATAGCTGGCTGGTCTGTGATCTGCAGGTTTTAAATCTCAAATGGGGCTTGAATTCACCCTTTTATGTCTTTCCTGAAAGCAAATGGCGCTGAACTCCCTACGGTACAGGGTCAGAGACCTGAGCCTGCTCCCATTGGCTCCAGTTGGAACAAGATTTGGCCATTAATATGTGGCTGTAGACTGCTAACAGAGTAAATGTAAATGATGCTGCTGCTTGTCCCTGGATGCTTCCTTATAAATCTGCAATAGATTGGGGGCAGGACCATAACTGGCCCAAATGTTGGGCCTCATATTAGTGAGTTGCTGGGCCAGCTGCGATTTCATTTATTTAGATTTATGCAAATATTTTGAAAAGGGGCACCTAGCCACACATGCTGAAGATGCCTTGACAATACACCCCAAAGTACACTAAGTGCAATAAAACACACACCTTCAGGAGACAGTCAACAGAACAGTCCCACTATCCCGTCCATCAGTTCCCCATCGAACATCTTTCTCCTTCCTTTAGTGGGTAATCGCTGGGATTGCTCGCGTGAGCAGGAAGTGCAGGATCAGGTACTTTGGTACACTTGGTACCATATTTCTCTCTGCAAATCTTCATAACATCCAGGGCCAATCAGGGAGGTGGGGCAGTCGGGCCATTTGGCCTGGGCCCCAAGCTCAAAGAGGGCCTCAAATTTAGACACTTGTTAATATTTTGGCATTAGATACGTTTCGCAACTTGTTTTTATGCACATCCTTATTGGACCAAAATGTGACACACACGCTCAGTTCACAGCTGCAGATTTAAGCAAATAAGAGATGTGATTTGAAAAGACATTTTTTTGTTAACTGCTGTAAATTTTGTCGTATTAAAGAATTAAAAATGTTCATCAATATTCATAAAAAGATATCGGTTCCGATGGCACAAGATTAGACTGTGATGAACTCGCCTCTCAGATCAGCTGATTATATAAACGAGCCACTACTAGGTTTTCCCTCAATAATTAGTGCATTTTCACAGAAAAAGGCTAGAAAAGCATTTGTTAAGTAAAAATATATTCAAATTAGGTCTCACTCTTCTTTGGTGCCTTATTTTGTTTTCATGTGTTGTCGATTTTTATTTTTATTATGGCTCGGGGCCTCACTGGACCTCTGAAAGGGCCTGATAACAGCTCTGTGTGAGAGAGGGAAACGAGGATGGGCGTGAATTGAAACTTCAGCCCCACTCCCTCCCCTGAACTTTGGGAAAGTTTGGGGCATAAACCTTCTGCCTTCATTCATTTCTTCCTTATCAGCTGGATAGCAATGGGGCCTGGCACACAACACAGCCATCCCCATTGGCTAGGTGCCAACAGCTGTGAAGAACCCGATTTAGTAACGATAACATAGAGGAGGTTGCAGCATGGTAACCTCTCTCAATTTTGTTACAAGTCTCCCGATATTTGGTGTTTTTCTGAAAGCCGCCGCTCTGTGAGTCAGTTGCGTGGGGCCTGATTCTTGCCTTCAGTGCTTGGGGTTGGCGTTCCTGGCGTTCACCCTTTTCCCAGTGCAAATCCCCTTCCAGATCTTTCGGGGATCAGTGTGTGTGTTAGAGGCTTTGTTTTATCCCTAGTGCTGATGATGTGCTGCAGCCCTCAATGCCTCTCAGGGAGTCTGTAAGCACTTCTTCATTCGTTTCTAAATTCGTTCCAAGCATAGGCACTGACTCCGTGGGCGGTTTGGGGCTGAAGTACCCATGGAGAAAAATTAGTGGGTGCTCTGCACCCACCGGCAGCCAAGCTCGTACATTGATCGGGACACGGACAAAGGGTTAAATATCGGTACAGTCCCAATTTTATCAGGACATCTGGTCACCCTAGTGTCATCTCAGTCTCTGGCCAACTCTCAGACCACAACCAGTGGCAGCATTATTAGCTGTCTCTGCTCTGGGGAGTCCCAGGAACCGAACGGCAGCTTTTGCAGCTGGCTAGTTCTGATGTGCGGTAGCAGAGCAATGCGTGGGGGCAGGGTCAATTGCACAGCACCTGCTGGGTTGTGCCTGTTGCAAGACGATCCCTTTCCAAAGTATCCAGGGTTCTAAAATAATGATCAAAAACACTGTGTAAAACTGTCATTTGCCTGAGATTGCAAACTCTTTGGGACAGGGGCTTGGGGTCTGCCTTGTTCCTAAATAGGCTCAGAAGGATTAGATTTTTATTGGTAACTGGCAGTAAACATTGATTTCACTGAACATACACAAGCTGAAGAACAAATATTCCCATAGATGATCACTGAAATTTATAGATAGGCAAAGTGTGAAAAATGCCGCTTGAGAAATTATTAACGTTTGATTTAAGGGACTTACGTTGCAGATTTTGACATGTGATGTTGACAATTTGTATATTAATGGTAATAAAGTTTTAAATGTTTTGAATCTGAGTGTCTCTGTCATTAAATAATTATTGTCTGACACCCCCTCATTGTCTGACCTCCCAATAATTTCTCCCATCTGCGTGTGACGCATGGCTAGAAAGGGTTAAACATCCTGCAAAATAAATAACCCTCAAAAGACAAGTGGGGAGATATTTGTGGTTTTGTGTATTTACATATGTATGAGTAGGGTGGATAGTCCCTGTCTATGCTGTATTCTGATATCATGTAAATGAATTGTAAACATGGGATAGCTTGGTATTCATCTCTTTTTGAAATATACTGTGAATGGTGGAGGAAAAACCAAATGTGAATTCATATTGCTAAGTACCGGTGATGGACCTCCTTCAAAGTCAGCCTAGTTACCTTTTGTTCTCCGAGGAAATCCCGACTTGTCAAAGAGGACATGAAATTGTATAAAAGATCCTTGGGTCCTGATTCTGTCTTCTCAGATCTGCTTAAGCTTCTTCCGGGGAAGTTTGAGTCGCACGATTGGGGTCCCAGTTATGCTGGTACGCCCTGAATGTGATATTTGGACATTGGACTATGAACTATTTCTGAAAGAACTCTTTGCAACCACAAAGCTCAGCATCTCTGCTATGACTCTGTGCCTAAATGAATTGAACTTGTGTCTGTATGTATGTTGATCTTTTAACCAGACTCTCTCTCTCTCTTGTTTTTTAATAAAGTTTAGTTTATAAGAATTGGCTGTATCGTGTATTTGGGTAAGATCTGAAACATTCAATAACCTGGGGGAGAATGTGTCCGATCCTTTGAGATTGGTAGAACCTTTTCTTTTATATGATGAAATAAGATCTACAGAAATTTTCATCGTATTTGACATGGGTACTTGGATGGAGGCCTGCGGCTGGATCACTTAGTTTAAGGGACCTGTGTTGTTGGGACTTCTGAGTAACCAGTGAGGTAATACAGAAGCTGTTTTATGCTAGTTTGGTGAATCTAAGTATTGGACTATCCACCAGCTTAATGGGGATTGTCCGCCCTATTCTTTGCAGTTCACCCTAATTGAGTGACCACAGCTGGTCCCCATGAGGACCCCGGTCTCTCTGTGAAAATGTAAATTGATAAAAATGAAAAAAAGCTTAAACCCCATAATTTTGTGCACCTGTGAACACGTCAATCGATCAGCTAACAAAAATGCTTCAAATAAGACTTGATATTATCTGTCAAAATGATTAACACCCCCCCCCCGAAATTCACTATGCCTATTGCTGAAGTGCTATGCATGCTTATGATGCTGTATAGGTAACAAAGTGGTAGTAATTGTGAGCAGCTGCCTTTTGAGCAGTGCTGGAGAGTCTAGTAATATTTTGCTAGCACAGGTTAGTTCCAGGAACACTCTTTGTCATTCCTATAGAGCAGAACAATATAGTCACAGTCATTTTCTATTAAATTCTACAGGCTTAATTTTTTCTATAAAGCCTTGTTAAGTTCCTATAGAAATTGTATTGGTTTGTCCCTATTAATGTCTACGGGACTTTCCCTGAAGGGTCTAGTTGTTGCAGAGCAATTCTGCAAACAATTGTAGCCTTAGGTAGATGACACCAAAATCCTCTGACAGCTACTCAGGGGGTGCATGGAGTCTTCCATTTAGCTCATGTGCCATACACACAGCACACGTGATCATGTCAGAAAAGCAATTTAAACACAAACCCAGCCAGCACCACTCCTACACCATTCCCCCACCCCCTCATGTTCTGTCTCTTGATACAGCTCTTCTATGACCTGTCTTACCACTGACTGGATATTCGTTATCTAATGAAAGCTAGAGAGGGGATTAAACAGAGATTCCCTTTAATTATAGCAACGGGGCAGCCATGTGGCTTAGCCCGGGTCCTGTTACACTTCACAATAGGTCTGATTGCTGCACCGTGCTGTCTTGATGCCGGAAGAAGAAATTCACACAGGACGACATGCATGGACTTAGCCTGCGATAAACAATGATAAAGGTCACTAGGAGAAGCGGAAGGGGAGCGGGACATTAAAGCCGCACAGCTAGCAGGGTGCCATAGCAGCTGCATAATGTTGTCGGAGTCTGTACATGGGAGAAGCTGGCTGATTCCCAGAGAAAAAGCCCATTCGATGCTTTTAAGGTTGGCCTAGGTGTGCACGTCCATCCATCCGTCAGTAGGAGAGCAAGGGGCCCCAACTCTGCAAACAGTAAGGTCTCTAGTCCCCCATCCTTGGTGCACTGAATGAAAGACACGATAGAAAAATATACATTGCACTAGTTACTAAATAAATAGGGATCCTCATCAAAATGTAAATACAAGTGATGGTGGGTGGCAAGGCCAGGGGACTTCAATAAAGTAGGAGTTTGTTTCCAAAGGTGAGAGGGATGCAGTCTAAAACAACTGCCTGGTGCACAATTTTGCAATGAAAAGGCCCTATTGTGTGCAGTGGCTTTGAACAAGAATGGGTTTATTTCTAAGGGAGCTGTGGGTGGCAATTCTTTCTCATGGAAATGCTCTGCAGGTCTTTTTCTGCTTCACTGTAGTGCACAGGATTTCTTGTACAGTCATAGTCACTTTTTTCCACCTTTCATTTAAGGATTCCAAAGCACTTCACAGTTAGTTGATTGTGAAGCCTCATAATCCCCCTGAAGCAGATCGGTGTGAGCCTCGTTTTACTGGGGAAAACTGAGGCACAGAGCGGTGGTGTGACTTGTCTAAGGTCAGGCGCTGCATCAGTGGCAGTGCCAGGAACAGAACTGTGGAGGCCAGGCTCCCAACCCCCTGCTTTAACCACGGGATCAGTACCCCCTGACATTGCTTGTCCAGTAAGCAAGGAGTAATTAACCTTTTAGTAACGGCAGTCCAGATTTTGAAATAGGAACAGCCCAGGCACTAGAGTGGGGTGAATGAAGAGTGTATGGGGTTCTCCCTACTAGCACTGGGAAACGCTCACCTGTGGCACTGTAACATTACTTACATAGGGTCTGAGTCTGTTCTCACACCAATTTTACACTGGGGTCATTCCCACTGGCTTCAGTCGAGTTAATCCCAGTGTCTCTAGCAATCTGAACATGTCCCAAGCTCCCATCACCACTCTGATTTGTTTTGCATGGTTTACAGACGTGTAAAGCAGCCAGCCCTCTAATCGAAACCCTAAAGCCTATTGGAGATGGCAGTGCCTATGAACACATGAATCGGCTCTCTCTTGCACCTCCCCACTGATTTCCAAATGTCACTCTGGGAAGGCGGCCTCTGCTTCCTAGTTATGAGGCCTTTCTCCTTTCCCACCTTTGCTCTGAATTCTTCTGGGATGTTAAACTGTGCTCAGGCAAAGGCTCTCCTGCAGTTGTTTTAACTCTGGGTCTAGCACAATGCTTTGAGAAAGGGCCTCCCCCGCACCCAATGGCTTTGCATTGCCCAGCTGGCATCTGCCAAATGAGCGGTTCTCTAATACCTGCTCTTCTCAAACCGAATCCCCTGGGTATTTCGTGTTGTCTTTTGTGCAGCAAAATTCCCTCTAGGCAGAATGCTGCCTGTTGCCAAAATGGTGTCCCCTCTAAAAAGAAAAGCCTGCATCTCCGTACGAACAGCCTGTTACAATAAAATCTCATCACAGCCCTTAGCACAGGCAGAACTGAATTTCCATTAGCACACATTATTTTTCCATTAAAATATTGCTCTCTATTACTGAGCAAACATGCCAGCTCCAAGGAACAGGGCTAGAAGAATGGTGGCGTTAAGCAATTACGTAACAGGCAATTGTCCCAAGCAAATCATCCCTTGAGCCATTCCCAATGCAACTCATGCTCAGCAGCCCAGCCTAAATATGAATGGTCAATAATAAAATACGTGTTGCCTGTAAGTACCACTTTAGGGTGACCAGATGTCCCGATTTTATAGGGACAGTCCTGATATATAGGTGTATATTACCCTCCAACCTCTCTCCTAATTTTTCACACTTGTTATCTGGTCAGCCTATATCAATTCCTTGTTTTACAGGTGGGGGAAACTGAGGCAATGAGGCTATGTGACCCACTCAATCATTAACACATTTATTGTATTAACCTGAATGACCCAAAAGCTGCAGGGCTAGGCTGTGATCTCAGTTAGGGTAAAACTGGAGTAACTCCATGGACTTCAATGATCCTGAGGCTCAGATTCTCAAGGCTATTCAGGTGCCAAACTGCCATCAATTTCAATAGGCGTTAGCACCTAAACACCTTTAGGGCTCTGGGCCCGAGAACCTGCAGCTTCCCTTCTTGGAAGAGAATCCATGCCGGAGGGTCAGGCTTGGGGTAAGGGTTCCTGGAGCTGCGGCTGCTCAGCCATCTTAGGGTTTGACCCTGGGGAGGGAGGGGACTCGTGTGGCATGGCAGATGAGAGGGTATTACTAGGAGTGATGGGGAGCAAGCAACGCAAAATTGAGAGTGAACATCACTGCAATTGCCCCGACACTGCATTAGCCTGCAGAATGATCTGCCCAGGGCAGTGGAGGAATCCCTGTTCCTTGGGATTTTTCGCATTAGAGAGAACAAAAGTCTTTGCGGCGTGGCTGTGACAGATACTGCAATCACAGGCACTGTCTTTGAGGGGCCACATTGTATTAAAGCTCTGAATGATTTGTGTGGCCTTCTCCACGGAGAGGGCTCACACAGCTCTGACAGGAACTAACAACAGTGCGATGGGATTATAGTGAGTCGAAAGGGCCCATCCCAGCCGCTGGAAATAGCCAGAGCCCAGCTGCATTCCAGCCACGCCCTGTCCCCTCCCCATTCAGCTACATCCCCATTGGCCAGTGCACGGCACGGGTAGAAGTGGCATTGAGCCCCCTGCCACGCCCAGCTGGTGCACTCCGGGGAAGAGCACCTCGAGAGAAAATTACCAAGCAGCCTGAACAGTGCAGCAGTCTGGCCGGTCCTGGAGAAGCTGCTGCCGCCAGCAATCTCCCTAACTGCTGCCTGCTTTCCAGCCTCCCTTTTCTTGGTAAGGTCACTGGAGAAGTCATGGCATCCAAGCTCCAGCAGCAAGTCCCCTCTGCTAGCTGCTTGGTTCCCTCGCAGGCTGGTCTCAGCCCAGCCCACAGCACAGCTGATGGGCAGCCTTGGATATGAAGCAAATCAATGTATTGCTGCCTCTACCTGTCTCTCTGGCCTGTGACACCATTAGGATGAGATGCTGGAGACACATGTGGCAGACTGCAGGAATAAACAGGGCAGTGCTCAGCTGAATTCATTCATGCCTGAAGAACAGATCCCTGAAGCTTGTTCAGTGGCTCCCCATTGCCTAGCGATCTACTGTACGGATGCTCACAGGGCTCGGTTGGTTCCCTCATTCCTCCATAACGACTCGGGCTGTTCAGAGAGGCAATGAGAGGCCACAGACTCATGTGCCACCAATATGCAGATGGCACCCAACTGTACATCTCTTCTACTAACACTGCTTCTGTTTTCTTCCCATCAGTTGGAAGAAACCAGCAGCTGGGTGAAGCTCAGCCCATGTGATATAAGTAGGAAATTGGGAAACACTCAGAAGATCTTGCAAATGTGCTGAGCTCCCCAGTGATTGAAGGCGTCAGATCAGAGGGTCCTAGTGGTGCCTAAGGGAATTGCCTTCCCATGGGCGATGCAGATGGCCACAGAAAGAAATGCTATTTCTCACCTCTGACTGACTGGGAACTGTGCCCTTTCTTGTCAGATGAGGACCAACCCTGAGGTCCATGCTTTCATCTCCTCCTGGACAGGCTGCTACAACTCCTCCTGCCTGCAGGTAAATGAAATCCGTGCAGCATTGAGCTACACGCCTCGTGTCTCTGCTTCACAAACACCACTGGGTCCCATTCACTTTGATACAGAATTCAAAATCTTAATCCCACTGTACAAAACCCTTATCAAACTGGGACCTGGCTCCATTCCTGAGGGTCTCACCCTCCGTGACCCTCTTGCACGTCTACATTTCCCAAGTGTGACCGAGCTGGGGAGACCCAGATGGAGCTGCTCAGCAGCTGGAGACAGAGTGTTCCCAGCCGCGGGAGCCTGGGTATGGAATGCCTTGCTGGATGAGGTCAGGCTAATGCCAAGCGTGACAACATGCAGATGGAAGTGTGTGGGACATGCATTTCCCATTAGTTGTCTTTTCCCAGGAATGTCACTCAAGCAATGAAATAATAAATGTTAAAACCCCCGAGTGTAGAAACTCCTACACAGCTGAACCCAGTGCCACAGAGTGAGAGCAATGCTTGTTCTAGCCTCGCTTGTTCACTGCTGTGATATTGAGGTGAATGGGCACATTAGAAACACCACGGAGAGAATTCTTCTCCATTCTTCATTACCCCAGCAAGGACAACCACAGAGGGACAGGAATCGGCCATTAACCCTTTGCGTGCTACAAATGTTCATGTTTTCTGGAGACATGGTGAAGTGTGCTTAACCTTTCCTTGTGCCCTCCAGGCAGGAGATCTGGGCTTTGGTCTTGTCTCGACCACTGTCCTGCTGCGTGACCTTGGTCAAGTCCCTTCCCTTCTGTCTCCTCTCCCACCCCTATTTAGATTATAAGCTCTTTGAGCACAGAACCTGTTGCTTATTATGGACATCACCCCATGCAACGGGGCTCTGAGCTGAGTTGGCGCTGCCTGGTATCCCCATAACACAAATGGATAATGGCAGTGTCTAAAGGCGGAGTTGAAGACAGGCAGGGAGCAGGGCTCATTACTGTGTGATGAATTGTAAAGGCTGCAAATATTTGGACTGAATGCAGTTCTTATTTCCATTAGGGCGTCATGCTTTAGAACGAAATCCCATTTTTTTCAGGCATTAGTGCGAAATCAATAATCTTAATGAACGTGGGATGTGGTGGGAGACTTCCTAGGAAAGATTTTTTTAGTTCCAGCCCTGCTTGGCCTGTGAGAAATAACAATGGGCTTTCAAGTACAATCAATCTCTTGCAAAGAAAATAATAGCACATAATGAACATATGATTCAGGTGTGTAGGAATAGCTTCCAAATAGACCCAGCCTCAGCAAGGGCCTGATTGCTGAAAAGCCCTTATTCCTATTAGTACATTTTGTACATGTGCCCCAGTCGGATCCCCTGCTAGTATAACCTGGCACCACTCCATTTCTGGCCATGTAGCTATATCCATTGGCACCAGCTGGGGACTTGGCCTGGCTGGTCAGAACTTCTGTTGAGAGAAGAGGGTGCTGACCATGTCCCCAGGGTAATCCTTATTTTCCTGACTACACAGAAGGGTCTTTCACTTTGAGCTGCATTGTTAGCAGGGAAGAGACCTTGATTTCCCATCTCCCCCCTCATGCAATGCACCTCTGACAAGGCAACAGCCCTTTCACCCAGCACAGTGAAAGTTGGGTCTTCCATTTGTTACCCTCTAGCACAAAGCCAACCGTGTTCCCCAATGACATCCTATATGCATGCATAATTCTGTCCCATCTATGACGTTCCCATGCAAATTCCATTGTTAGTATTCAACCTCCAGAATGGAGCACAAAAGAGCCTCTTGCTGTCATCAGAAAAATTCACGGAACCGTTTTGGTTCTCATTATGCACCTTGATGTTAGCGCAAGCCTATTAACTCTGTAACCAAAAGCTCTTGTTGAAACATCTGCAACTGATGGAATCGCAGAGAAAGAGACACAGCAAGGATCAGCGGCGGGCTGCTCCCGGGAGTGAACTAATGAGCTGCTTCAAGGGCTCAGCTGCCAAACTGCACATTTCATGGTTGGTGGGAAGCGGACAGTGCCAAGTTGCAGCTGCAGGAAAACCTGTGGCTTCAAAGGCGAGCTGCGTAGAAAGAATCGTCACGGAACGAGGCACAGGCATGAGTGGGAGACAAGCTGGGGGGGACCTCCCCAAGACGGGAAGATAAACCCACACCTGCTGAACGGCCTTGTTTGAATTTTGAGGGCAAGGCCCTGTGTATCGCTTTGTGTTGTAACCAGAGTGAGTGCCTACATAGGTAACAGAGACAGGATGGGCCACTGAACTGGGGCTCAGGAGACCTGGAGCCCATCCCAGCATGGCCAGAGCTGTGTGACTTCAGGCCAGTCCCTTCATCTATCCCAGGGCTCAGTTGTGAAATTAAGATATTTTCCTGTCTGCAGGGTGTTTGGATAAACTCCATTAATGAGTATGAGACTCGCACATGGTAGGAAGAGAAGGACCATGTAAACAGGTGCACCTCTACCTTGATATAACGCTGTCCTAGGGAGCCAAAAAATCTTACCGTGTTATAGGTGAAACCGCGTTATATTAAACTTGCTTTGATCCACTGGAGTGCGCAGCCCTGCCTCCCCGGAGCACTGCTTTACCGCGTTATATCCAAATTCATGTTATATCAGGTTGTATTATATCGGGGTAGAGGTGTAGATAGACCTTGCTTGGCAGATTCGTTCGGTAGATATATTAGGGCATGTCTATACTACGGACACTGTGATGGCACAACTCCAGCACTGGAGCTGTAGCACCGCAGTCTAGACACTTCAGGTTTCCCATCGCTGTAGTGGATCCACCTCTCCAAGTGGCAGGAACTTGTGCCACAGCAGAATTCCTCCATTGACCTAGCCACGTCTACACAGCGTATTAGGTCAGTTTAACTACGGCGCTTCAGAGTGTGACTTTTTCACACCCGGAGCAACGTAGCTAGGTTGATCTAAATGTTAAGTATACAGCAGGCCTTTTTACTGGTGATAAGGGACAATGTTCTGTGAAGATAAATTTGCCTGGCTGGGATTGGAGAAACCCTTAAATTACCCTTTCTCTTCCTTTCTTAATAGACAAAGTATGGATTACGATACAACTGATAAGACTCTCATAGCATAATCCTGGGAGCAGTATTCCTGCATATCAACATGAAAGCCAAAGTAATGATGCTAAATTGTTGGATTACTGGACAAAGGAAAAGGCAGCACAGACTTTAATAATCAGAATGCAGAAACATGAATGAAATGCAGTTGGTGCAGCAGACTGGGGAAACCTAAATACTTCTGCTATTCCTTGTCATCTGCAAATAATTCTGCAAGTATATGCTGCATTTAAGCCCTTTAGTTCAACCAAGCACTGTAACTTGTTCATCCCATAGTCAAGGAAGCAGCTGATGTAGTAGAAACTAAAGGCGCATTTGACAATTTAGAGCCAGATTCTGAATTTGGTTACCTGGGGTAAATCCAGAGAAACTCCACTCAAGCCAACGAAGTTAATCCCAGCACAAAACTGTGCAAGCCAGCTCAAACAGGCCTCTTTGAGCTAAACAGCTGCCAAAGAAATGCTCCGGGGGCTGAGTAAGTCAGTGAATAAATATACATTAATTAAATAAACCTCTTGCTTAACCCTTTTGCAAGCTGATGCTTTGGGATACAGACCAATGGGGCTTTGCATTGGCAGATCCAACAGCTCTCACTGCGGGGACGGCTTTTCTTCTTGGCCTGACTGGAAGCCTGGCGTGCTCTTTGCATCAGAGAGTAAATGAATGAGGTGTTGGGAGCGCCAGTGTCAGCTCGACAGTCTCAATGCCATCTTTCCGGAAGCTTCTTCTCCCCCCCCCCCCCGTGCTTCTGCTTCCCTGCTGCTAACACCGTGTTTAAGGCCCCATCTGTTCATTTCTAGCGCTGATCCCCTCTAATTTAGGCACCTCTCTCTATTAGCAGTCCCAATTTGTTGGCAGGCTGGCCCCAGCATGGGCGGGCAGGGTCTGAAAAGGGTTATTAGCCCTTGGGGCCTTGCATGGAAATTCGACCTCTCCCCTTTAAAACAGGGGTCGCTGTCAGTGGAACTGAGTGGAGTGAATGTGTGTGCCTGGCAGGTCTGGGCCGTGACAGCTCGGACTATGGCTAACAAGCCTCTTGCTCCCAGGTGCTGGGTGGTTCCTGCACCCCTCACTCCCTGGGACCACGCATGCGCGTAAGAGCTGCTCGCAGGAGTTGGGCCTTGCAGCCTTGGGCCCTCAGATTATGTCATGAAATTGGGCCGCGCCCCGCAGGCAGTGTTCCCGTGCCTGCCTGCTTTGGCAGCTGAGCAGCCAGGCCAGGCCAGGCACTCAAGGCCTTCAATATGTAGGGGTGGGCGAGTCAACTGCTCTCTTTTTGATGGAGAGTTGTTTAGGGACAGAGGTAGCCTCTCTGATTCGTAATCCAGGGGCAGCCGTCTGTCCCATCCTGCACAGAGTATGCTTGTGTTTAAAAAGAAAAGAGACCCAGCCAGTGGTCCCCAAACTTTTCAGGGTCGCGCCCCTCCCCACTTACTCTGTCCGTGCCCTCCCGGCCCCAGAGCTGGGGCCGGGAGTGGGGCCACAGATCCATGGGGGAGGGGGACAAGGGCTAGGGCCACAGCTGGAGGTGGGGCTGGGAGCTGGAGCTGTGGCCAGGGGCAGGGCCAGGACCCAGGGCAGGTGTGGCGCTGGGGCTGGGCTGCAGTCAGAGGGCGAGGCTGGGACAGGATGGTGCAGAGCTGACAGTGGAGCCAGGCTGGGTGTCCTCCCCCCCCGATGCAGGAGGGCTGGAACAATGTTTATAATGGGGCTGCTGAGCGCCAATGAACCACACTAGAAACCCTATCTATAATGGAAACCACATCAAGCCAGGGGGTGCTGCAGCACCGTAGCATGGCTGGTGGGTGAACGCCCCACTTCTGCCTGAAGCCCCTCCCCCCATTGACCAGTGCCCCTCCCTCCCCCCTCTTAGGGTGCTCAGGGCCGCCGGCTGGAGCTGAGTCCCCCCTTCCGCTTCAGGAACAGGGGCAGGGAAGGCGGGGCCTCATGGTGAAACATGGGTGGGGCCACAACCCAGGTCAGGGGAGGCTCAGCCTGCTATACCTGCCACCCATGCCCAGCACCCCTGGTCCCAGCAGCCATGTCCCCATTGGCCCCACTGCAACCCTTCCCCTCTCCCCACCCCTGGGAGCACATCCCCCAGTTTGGGGCCCTCTGCACTAAGCAAACCCTCCTGGAGGGACAGTTGCAAACTGATTCGGCTGAAATGATTGGCTCCGGGAAAGGGTAGCTGATCCCACGGCCGATTTATCAGTTCTCTAGGTGGGGACGATGCTTTACAGCCCAACAGCCGCGCTGGCTGGCTCAGCCTGTTCCTGCAGCATGGTCACCGCATAGCACCTACACAGCCAGGCCCACTGACTGAAGCTGCGGCTACACTGGGTGTTCCTAACTAGGTTCAGCTCGCCGTGATGCCGCAGCAAAAATGGCTTTGAACATGGCTTAGCCCAGGTTGAAATCCCAGGTGCCCTTCTAGGCTTTGTTACCTTGAATGAAAAACCAACAGCTCGCATCAAGGCATCTGGGCGTCTGGAGCTGAATCTGAGCACAGATCAAAGCTGCGTTGGCTCGGCTGTGTGGCTAGTTTAACGTGTGTTTGCTAACGTGGGGGACCACAGCTTGTTGCGTTTCTTTCCTGGGCCACGTAGCTGTAGTTTGCGACATGGCAGAGTAAGGGGAACCGGGGAACCAGCCAGCCTGCGACTGGCTTGGCCTTAGGCAGGAGCTGCTGCTTACCCCAAACAGCTGCAGCCCTGTCATTGGGCCTGCCGCCCCGCGTCACACCAGCCCGTCGAGCAGGCTGGAAAGGGAGGCTGTCGTGCTGAGGGGGTGTACCAGCAAAAGCAGGGGCACTTCACTGGGTATTCTGCCTCCCGGGGCTCCCCCATGGGGCCCCACTGCCCCCAGAGCACCAACTGCCACCACAGAGCCCAGCCGCTACCAGCTCCATGCACCCACACAGCCCTCGTAGTCAGCAATCCCGTGTGGCAAAGGGCCCACGTAGCCAGCTGTGTGCCAACCCACCTCTCCTGAGACGCTTGTCAGGGGCATGGGCACTGCCAGAATGACGCTGCTTTCCAGCCATCTCCTGATTAGGGTGACCAGCCAGCAAGTGTGAAAAATTGGGATGGAGGTGGGGGGGTAATAGAACACTATATAAGAAAAAGATCCAAAAATCGGGACTGGCCCTGTAAAATTGGGACATCTGATCACCCTTCTCCTGGGGCCGGAACAGTCCCTCAGGGCCATTGAAGCTGAGCACAAGCGAGAGGAGCCATGAGGGGAAGGGGGGCACATACGTAGCCAGAAAGCGCCAGCAGCTGGGTCACGAAGGGGACATACACCTGGGGACCAGGCATGAAATCCTGGCCCCAGTCACCCAAGGGGTCTTGCTTTAGCTGCTGCCACATTGTGACAATTGTATTGTTTAATAGGTTTTGTGTATGCAGTTTTTAGTTACTGCCTTTGCAATGCTGGTCATTTGAAGAAGCACAGGTCAGGGGGCAGGAGTTGAGGTCATCGGTCTTGCAAGGAGGGGGGCTTAAACCACAGAGCGAGGAGTGGAGCTGAGATGAATTATTAAAAGGGCGCCTGCCACGTCTCAGCTGGCACTAGGCCACTGAAGTAACTGGAGCTGTGGATTTTCTTGGCTTTGTGGCTGGTGTGTCACATCTTTGATGTGTGCTGGGCAGAGAGCGTTTGTATTAATATGGCCACAGAACTGAGGCAGTGCCATATGCCAGGGTAGGCTCTTGGTGGTGAATGGCAATTATGCTTTTATTTTTCACTCAGGTGCTGGCCATAACCAGGGCTTCCTGGCAGTTGCCAGTGATCGATAATAAATGATGATGACTTCTACAGCTCTCACCAACTGCGGTATAGTCGCTAAGACTGTACAGATCAGATTACTGAGCGCAGAGTGTCTGGGCAAGTTTGTGCCCTTAATTAAAAAAATAAAAAAAAAGCTCACTAAGCACAAAGATCCTTAGCTGAGGGGAGTCCCTGAACATGCTCAGTAGCTGCTGTGAAAGCTCTTACTAGCTCATCCGCACACGCTTCTTTTACAGTGACATTCACCCCTGTGCAAAGCTCTCACCCTAAACCCCTGCACTGCTCTAAGTCCTCAAACAAGAGTGTACATGGGGGATAAGCACTGGGCAACTCCTCGGTGGAGGGGTGAATTTCACCCCCGTTTCTCTTTGGGGAGGAAATGCTCCTCCAGTGTTCTGTGGTTCAGCTGATGAGGTGGCGAATAGGGGCTTGTGTGTGTGTGTGTGTGTGTGTGTGGATAGAATCGGCTCAGGCCTGTGCAAACAGGGCCAGACGCGTAACCCCGTTTGGCTTTGTTAGACTTCAAAATGTAACCAGTCTGCAAGAAACCAACTGCCAGGCTGAAAGTGGTCGGGCCAAGGATTAGCTAGGTATGGTAACAAACAATGAGCGCCTTAAGAAGAGGCAGGCAGGGCTGTGCAGGAGCTGCGGGAGCGTTAGGGAAAAACTGACTTACACAAATCAATGTGCTGTCCAGACACTGAGGAAGGAGCAACAGGGAAGCAGCTCTCCCCTCGTGCACGGCTCAGTACCTTCCTCAACACGCTGGTGCTAGCTGCAGGGCCAGGGAACTACAGCCTAGGTCTGAATGGGGCTTACTTTGCACTCTGGATGTAATTAGTCTGGAACAAAATTGAACCCGCCTATTGTCTCAATCTCCTCGAAGCTCGAGCGCCCTCTCGTGCCCAGATGGGGGAAAACACCCAAACCTCATTCAAAACCAAGGCCTGGTCTACACTTAAAAGTTAGGTCAAAATGTAGCTATGTCAGCAGGGGTTTGAAACGCGCACTCCGAGCGCCATAGCTCTGGCCACGTCAGTGTGTAGACACAGCTATGGCAATGGACCAATGCTTCCACCGGGCGTTGCCACACATTGATGACGAAACCCCATCTATCAGCATAGGCCGCATCTAAAGTACTGGGTAATGGCAGCATAGCTACGGTAGCGTAGCTGTACCGGGAGAGTCTGCATACTGTAGCCATATCTCGAGTCAGCAGACGTTGTCTCTCTCTCTCTCTTGCTGGTAACAGGGCCAAAGCTGCAATAGAGAGAGATGTAAACTCATTCATGATTAACAAAACCCACCACCTTTGCCGGTCAGCAATGCCAATGCCGGCAGCCAGAACCAGACGAAGGGCTTGCCTACAGTCGGAGTGATTCAGGCACAGCTCTTGCCCTTGAAACTCACCCCCTACCTTCAGCCAAATTGACTTTCAAGTGACGACAAGCCCTTCGTTAACAATCAAAGCAGCTGCTTCACTCCCAGTAGAAATGCAGGCCCCAGATCTTAATGCAGGAAGAGAATCAGTATAGACAGTTTGAGCCAGCTCCTCAGCTGCTGTAAATTAATGTCACGCTGCTGGTGTCACCGCTCTGTTCCCCTCATCCTCAGCCAGCTGGTCACCAGGCCGATCCCTGACACAACAGTGGCCTGAGGACAGTGCCAATGCACGGGGGCTTGCCAAGGACTGGAGATTAATGGGGTGCAGGGAAATCATGGCCATTCCTTGGTCATGCTCCCTATGTCGGGGGCCGGGTACAAACTGTTCTTATGGCTCTGTGTGATGAGGAGCTGTTGGTTACCAGTTGTACGGGCACGTGTGCAGTGAGCACAGAGCAAAGCAACCTGAGTCTGGGGGAGAACCTGGGCCTAGAATTTGTTAGACAAGTAAATCAGACCTGCTGCCTGACCCTGGGAGCTAATGAGAAAAGCTACGGAGCGGTATCAACCCTACATGCAGCCAGCACAGAGTGAGGGCAGATCCACGGCTCCATTATTGAAGAGATGGTCTCGCGCTAGTTGTGGTGGGTTCATTAAGCAGGGCCGGCGCCAGGCACCAGCCCAGCAAGCAGCTGCTTGGGCAGCCAATGGTGAGGGGCGGCAAGTCCGGGTCTTCAGCAGCAATTCGGTGGCAGGCCCCTCACTCCCTTTCGGAGCGAAGGACCAGCTGCCAAAGACTGAAGCGGCGGCAGTAGAGCTGCAGATCGCGATCGTGGCTTTATTTTTTTTTTCTTTTTGGGGCTGCAAAAACCCTGGAGTTGACCCTGTCATTAAGTTATAATTGCACTTGCCCTTCATTAGCGTCTCGTCCTTTAACATCTGTGCCTGTTGGCCATGAATGGCAAAGAACTGGGGCTTTGAGCTGCCTCCCCTGTTCCGTTTGCTTGCATTTCCACCTACCTTGTCTTTCTGCAATATTTTCTTAACCGCCTTTGGCTATTCTAGAGCACTGGGTCTCAAACTTTTTTCCCCCTCCCCACGGACCACTTGAAAATTGCTGAGGGTCTTGGCAAACCACTTAATGATCTTTCCAAATGTCTGTACTGTTAGCTAACTATTGTAAAACGCTTTGGATAAAAGCACTATATATAAAAAAATGAATAATTAACCTTTTTTTTTGTTCTACAAATAAAAGCACACAACTCATAGTTTAATAGCAATAGTCTTACATTTCTAGTGCAATGGATGCGCCCTCTTCCCCCTGCCGTGGCAGCCCCCCAAGCTGGGGCTGGGAAGCGGGGGGGGGGGTTGTGTCTCCCTCTCTCCCCCCACTACAGCAGCCCCCAAGCTGGAGCTGGAAAGGAGGGGGAGAGGGATCTCTGCTCTGAAACTGAGGAAAGTCACCTCTTTCTCTGGCTGCTGCAGCCCTGCACATCCCAAATTTCTTCCACCCCCTCTTCTCACCCCACTGTCCCCTCGCACCTACCCCTCCCCACCCCAGGCCACCACCTCACCTTACATGTGCGTCTTCTCCAGGGTCCAGGCACCTGATTAGTAGAGCCACACTTGCATGGCTCTACTAATAGGGGGATGGCCCTTTATTTGCTTGCATGCGGCTACCCAGGCATGTTCTTTAGCGGGAACTGTCCACAGACTATCTGAATGGTGCTTGCAGACCACTGGTGGTCCACGGACCACAGGTTGAGAACCTCTGTCCTAGAGCTTTGCTCTTTCTTTATTAATGAATGCCACAAAGTGGTCACATGAAAGGTTACTAAAATTGTGTATTAAAGAACAGGGGATTTCTGACCCATTTTTCTCCTCATGGGAGGCCCAAGCCTAATAATAGCTAATAACCATGCAGGCCTTCCTTAGTCACGACTCTAAGGATCAGGGCCCTAACGAGCTAATAAAAAACTTCTGCTTGTGCCGTGATGGGATTCAGTGCAGCCTTTGCCTAGCAAAATAATGTCCTTGCTACACTCCTTAAAAGATGGTCTAGTCTTATGCTTTAAAGCAGGGCTCGGCAACCTGTGGCATGCAGCCAGTCAGGGAAAGGCCCTGGCAGGCTGGGCCAGTTTGTTTACCTGTTAAGTCTGCAGGTTTGGCCGATTGCGGCTCCCCCCCTGGCTGCAGTTCACCGTCCCAGGCCAATGGGGGCTGCGGGAAGCGGCGCAGGCCGAGGGATATGGTGGCCGCCCTTCCCACAGCTCCCAGTGGCCTGGGACAGCGAACTGCAGCCAACAGGAGGTCTGTGATCAGCGGACTCTGCAGACGCGGCAGGTAAACAAACTGGCCTGGCCCGCCAGGGGCTTTCCCTGAAGGGCAGCATGCCAAAGGTTGCCGATCCCTGCTTTAAACAGAGGAATACTTCTAGAAGCAGATGGCTTTTTCTTTAATGTTAGATAAAAGACGTCTGATTAAATGTTAAGCACTTAAAAAGCCAGCTCCGCTTTGTGCACGCCAAACTACGTACTAGGGAACAGATTTCAGCTACAGGAACAATTTGTGTCCCTTTGGCTGCATTTAGCTAAGTGCTCAGTCTTTCTGTGAGATGCACTGGACGTGGAACTAAGCGAGCCATTTGCTAAGGCCTTTGCAAGGCTGAAACAGGGGAGCTGTTACACATTTCTTTACCACTGAAATAACTACTGATACAAGCCAGGCTATTAATGTGTCCGTCAGGTAAGTTGAGGAGAGGTTAAGACACTTATCAAACAGCTGTGTTCAAATGGTAGCCCGTGTCTATTTTGATTTGATTAAACATGAATGTGGTGTATTCAGGACTATGCAGGGATATAATTCTTCCATGAATAGCCAATAGTGTCAATAAACTTGGGGAGGGGTGAAACAGGCAGGATTTTCCATGGCAGTGTATGCAAACACAGACATACCTACACATTTTTAGTAGCATCAACGCCGCCATCATGACCCTGTATTCTTTGAAGATGTGATCATACCTGAAGGATAGTTAGGCCTCGAGCCCTACAGATGTGTCTCTTAAATTTTCCTTGAATCACATTTTTTCTTGTAGTGACTGACTGGCCTTTTAAAACAGCAACATTGCTATAGCCTATTCCCGTGCTGAGTGGTCTGACAGGACATACATTCATCTGGAAAATGTTTCCTGTGTATTTCCTTATTTAGGCTTTCTTGGTAATTGACAGAATTAAAAATACTCTGGGTTTTAGTGTCTGTGATGGATTAATCTAATTTGAGTGCAGCTTTTTGGCTTGAGGCATCTGCAACCCTTCTATACATTCCTGCCACAGAGAGAGGGGCTTGAGAAAATGTGCACCTACTGGCCTCGACTTCATACAACTTACAAAACAAGGCCGAGCCGTGGGCTTGCTCCAGTTAGTTAACAGAGAGAGTAATTCACTTTCTGTTTAAAAAAATATGTTGTAACAGACATCAAACTACACTGTCCAAGTGCACTGCCTCTGGGGCAGTACTTACACATTTTCTGAATTCCCTCGCCTGAGACTGGAATGCCTAACTGGGGAGATCCCCACCCCAAAGGCTCTAACCCTCTAGCTGCTGTTTGACCAGTGACTGATTTTGACAGTGCAATCTTTGGGCCAGATCCTGATGTTGTCATTCATCTTGAATGACACCTGAGTCCATGACACTATTAACCAGACCTTGGCCCTGTTGTTTCCCCTGCACTCCTGCTCCACAGTATCCTTTTGTCTTAAACACATTATGCTTTTCAACATACCTTGAGTTGGGTGCATGACATGGTCGCCTCTGTGCCCTTCATCCAGTCCAGTGGAGAAAGAGGCCTCACGGTGCGGATTATTAATTCTGCTCTGATTGTGGCTGGGTTGTATTGGGGGGAGGGATGGGAGTTGGAGAGTCTGGGGGAGTCTTAAGAAAATTGTTTTTTAATCCTCTAGCTCGTGTTTTTTCCTTTGGAATGTTACTACCTCAGCCTGTAGCTTGCTAACTGAAGAGAGGCCTGTGCTAATAACCAGTCAGGTCTTGTCCTGCTCCAAGGAAAACCAGGGAAGAAAATGTAAGCATCCCCAGCTACACAGCCCCCAGAACTGGTTTTCATGTCTGAGCCAATGGAACTCAAGTCTCATAGCCGGTAAGGCCAGAAGGGACCATTGTGATCATCTAATCCAACCTCCTGCACATGGCAGGCCACAGAACCTCGCCCACCCACTCCGCTAATCGGCCCAGACCCGCAAAGTGCTGTGTTCTAAACCAAGCAGGTTCTACAATTGGTAGGAGATGTTCTCCCTGCCCAAAATGACAGGCTGCTTTACCCAGACCGTGAAGAGTCAACAGTATGGAAACAGGTCAAGGGCTCCAGTCTGTACCTGCTGGCTTCAGAACCTTCCCCCAGTGGCTAGAATGGTCTCGGCTGGGTGGTGACCTCTTCACTTCTTTCATGTCCCTGCTAAGCACCACATGCTCTGAGCTGGCCACAAGAAGTGAGTCAATAACAGTAACACTAGAGCAGTAGCCAGTATAACCCCCTCCCTTGTCTGACTTTTGGAGATGGTAAGAGTTTTTGGGAGAGGGGGAGGCAAGGGCAGTGCACACAGGTGGTACATAATAACTACTAATAATACTACGCAACACTGCTGAAAGCATAGGCTCTTTCATGTTACTGGGGCCTGATCCAGTGCCCACTGAAGTCAATGGAAAAATTCCAATTGATTTCAGATGGTGTTGGATCAAGCCAAACACAGGCCGGGGAAACAGTAGCATGTGCAGCCTGAATACATGCCCAAGAGTTACTGCCTGAGAAAGAAGCCACCACGGTGTAACATTCCCACTGCTGAAGGAATGGGAGGTGTGCACGGACAGATGCTTACGTTCCAGCCATCGCGGCTCTCTCCTATCCTCCAACATGTGTCCAGATTGCTGGTGTTTCCTGCTTGCTTTGATCATCTGAGTTGTTATTTTCTCTCACAGAAATGTACAAGGCAATGCTGCTTTGGTACACACCAGCTTTTGGCAAGTTCGAGCCCATTTTTGGCCTCTTTGTGGTTTAAGGACTGCTAATAATAAATAAGCACTTACAAAGCTCTTTACAACCATTCAGGCTCTCACCTATTGAGTGCGTCTCCCTTGAATACCAGCCTGGGACTCAGGAGACCTGGGTTCTAGTCCTGGCTCTGCTGCTGACCTGCTGGGTGACCTTTGGCAAGTCACTTAAGCCTGTCCGGGTCTCAGGTGTCTCATCTGTAAAATGGGGATAATGCTACTGCCCTCCTTTGTAAGTATACAGATGGGAAGGGCTACATAACAACTAGGTGTTATTATTGCCATCTAATGGAGGAGGCCCGGGGCACGGTACAAATGGGCTTAATGTTAGTGTACAGCTCACTGTGGAAGCCCTGGCTGTGTTTCTCAGGCCCCACCCCTGGGAGGCACTGCCATGGTGAAGGCTGGCAGGGCATCCTGAATACAGCTTCCATGCAGGGGCTGAGTCGTCTCTGCTATGATAAATATGGGGCCTCCTCAGATGATTTCTGGGTCTACGCAGCCAGTCTAGCTGAGCACACTCTGGTGCTAGTGTTTGGACTGGGACTGGATGGCATGGACACAGTTCCAGCCTGATGAGATCGCGTGCTACAAATGTAGCTATTTCAGGGGCTACGCCTCAGCTGAGGTCACGCCATTGACTGCAGTGGAGTTACTCTGCTTTACACCAGCTGGGGAGTTGGCACCTTAGCTTTTCACTCTCTGTTTGTCGTGCTCTCCTTTACTCCAGGTGTATCAAGTAACCCCTGCTCATCACCGTGAGACGGAGAGAAGGGGCTCCAGGAAGTACCATCCAAGCTACGCAATTCAGTGGAGCCAAG
The DNA here is from genome assembly GCF_007399415.2 of Gopherus evgoodei. Taxonomy (NCBI): domain Eukaryota; kingdom Metazoa; phylum Chordata; order Testudines; family Testudinidae; genus Gopherus; species Gopherus evgoodei. The sequence goes on from NC_044331.1 coordinate 8,161,244, forward strand.
TCCCACTCTACAGTTGGAACAGCTTTAAGCTGGAGTCCAGCTTCTCCCCAAAGTGTTTGTGCCACACAGTAGCACAGCGGATGTGATCACGTCTTTCACATTGATGGGGCTGCTTTTGGGCCTTCCCAAATGTAGTTTTTTTTTAAAACCCAGAGTCCCTTGCACCATTCCTAACTGGTAGCCAGGCAGATTGTATCTGTAACCCTGGTGTGGTCTAAAATATCTCAGTTATGTGATACTCTTGTTAGCAGTGCTGGAGAGGCCAAGCGGGCGGGACCCCTATCCTCTCCCCGCCATTCAGATATCTAGTGGGAGAGAGAGAAAGCCTGCATTTTAATTAGATGCAACAACTCTTGAACTGATCATGGAGCTGTGCAACCATCCAGTGGCTGATGCAGTCACGAGCTGCCAATAAATGGTGACACTGATGCAATGTAATTCTTGGAGGAGTCTGTTTATTTTGAGATACATTCTGCTTCTGATGGTTATTTTAACAGCCTGCAGTAAAGGTGTAAATCTGACATTTAACCTGCTAATTCTACATCAAGCAGCCTTACATATATATTCAAACTTAGTATAAGTTTCTCAGTACAAAAACAGTTCAATACACAGTACACGTTCACGCATCAGGAATTGATTCACTTTTTACACTCTTCTATACATGCTATGATAATGTGATTGTGTGTACACTGGGTACAATGCTTTCTGGGGTCCAGTGTGACCTTAGTGGTGTGAAAAATAAACTATGTAAACAACTCTAAAAAATAACAGACACTTGTATATACCAATAAACTGAGCTTACTTCCAAATGTATTTACAGAGAAAAGTAACAGAGGGACAAGGACCATTTCCAAGTTCTACTGATAAAATTACTCCCTTCAACTGGTAAAGCATCTGAAATGCCGACATGTTTTGCTTTGCATTGGACTCTATGTACAATTTACTTTGCAACAGTGCAATTGAATAGCTCATTAATGTACTGAGATTGTGCAGATCATCATCTTTGGGTCTTTCACAGTAACTCTTATCTTTTACAGATCGGAAATACATTGGCCACTGATGGATTATTGCCAATTGGGGCAGCAGGTGATAGGACTATTGTGTAAAAGCTCAGTCTCTGAGGGAGAGAGACGTGAATCTATGTAGTTAATAAAGCTCTTCTGGATGAGGACCTAAGCAGCAGCTGCCCAGATGTGCGGGGGTTGTGAGGGAATTTACAGTGGAAGAAAGGAGGCTGAAAACAGAGAAGTGAATGGAAATGGGTAGAGGGTTAGGGAGGGTGGTACACATTAGAGCAGTATTGTTGAGAGATCACCCGCTTTCTGGACTTAATACATCTCTATCCCTTGCTGAAAAGAAAGGAGGAAACAAACAGAAAGGTATCTAGTTCAGTCTTCTATGTCTCTGGCAGATGCACTGCAGGGGAGATAGCTACTGCAAGAGTCCTGCAGAGTTCCTTAGCAGCAAATGTGAAAAAAACCCAGAACCCAAACCCTTCTCTAAAGATACAAAAGTGCCCAGACTGGAATGCTGACGGGCGTCAGTTTCTGTTCCCTGTAGTCCATCCTTCCTGAATGCTGGATTTTAAATTCGACAAGCACTACCTTCTTTTTCGCATGCAGGTTTCAAGCCTTCCCAGCTCTTCATAAGACTGGTAGAAAATGTCAAACTCTCGGGCACCCCAGCTCCTCCAGACAGCAAGGCACCATTCCTTGTTTTTGTTCTCAAAGCAGCACACAACAGTGTCCCTTGCTACGATAGCAGCTTCGACCAGCGCCCTGGGAAAGCAAGAGCAGGGTTGGCGAATGGAGTGTGAACTGGAGTGCCGCTCTCCCAGAAAACAGACAGCCCCGCAGAAGTGACATGCGCTGGCTGCTTAGGCTTTGTCTTACAGTCAATGAATCTGCTTTTCTAAGAGAGCTAGAGATATTTACCACAGGAAAACATAAGGCAATGTAACTACTAGTTACATTATAGCAACCCCCATTTCTTCCCCAAAACCCCAAATCTCCCAAAAAACCCCAATACGGTGACATAGTTCTACAAGGCTCTTTTGATTACAACAGTACCGTGCATTAATATAAGGCCAGACTCGACAGACCTTCATCCTGTTGATTTCAATGGGGACGCTCACAAAGTGTGGGACTATTCAATGTGAGGAAAGGTGGCAGAATTTGCCCCATTGTGCATGTAGTAAAATCCAAATAATGGATCCATGCTGGTCTATAAAGGAGTGCTGGGGTAAACGAAGGGGCCTGCTCCTTGGCGAAATGCCCCAGCACAGGGGCCGGGGAAACAGGAATGGCAGGAGCAGCTAGAGAGTTTGGTATTTCGCAGCTGTGGGGAAGCTGTCCTAAGTCACAGCAGCCCCCAAGGAAGTCACCTTTATCTCTCCCCCTCCCCCACACTCCTCACAGGCACAGTACAGTATCTGGCTCCATCTTAGTGATATTGCAGCCTTGTAGACGCCTCCACACGCAGGGGAAGTAAGTTGTTGCCACTGGGAATGCAATATTGTTGGCTTTTTCATCATTTTCATCCTGCTGGTAGAGGATGAGTTGATGGATTTTGTGCCTGAATCAGCAAGGCTGCAATATTGTAAAATGGGACACGTCTACGCAACGGTAATGTCATCTGATCTTCGACTCCCCATCCTTTTCCTTCCTGTTTTTTTTAAATAAGGTGAATCTCTGAAAGGAGTCCACCTAGGTAAATGGACCTATGCAGGTAATAAAAGGGACAAAGCACTATACCTGACATGACAAGACACAAACTAACAATGGAAGGGAATGAAAGGAAGGTTTTGATTTCATGTTATCTGTGCTGTTTGTTAATAAATGGCCATTCATAACACACAGCACAGCTTAACTTCTATTTGTTCTGTCTTGCCATGAATAGCACAATCACATATTGGTGTTTAAATGGTCAGCAAAAACCAACCCAACACTGTCCCATGGTTATTTATTTACTGGGAAGCTCAGCTGCTACATGAAGCATTTTAAATTAATGTCCATAACTGTTTTCCACAGAGTGCCAGGAGCTACAGCTGGTACAAAGGTGCTTATTTAGAGCCAGAACTTCAACCTGCACGGAGTGAATGAAGCCACAGACAAGCACTGCGCTCTGTAGTAAATATGCTTCTTGTTCTTCATGCAGGGACTGAGTCTGCCGAGTCCTGCCAGGTGCCGGGTCCCTGCAAAGCCCAGGGAAGTCAGCACCTGGCAGGATTGGGCCAAGCGTTATCGTAACATCACCATTTGCAAAATGAGAGGTGCTATCGTCACACTGACTCAGCCTGGGAAACAAGGCAGCTAGTTAGAGCTCTGGAGGTGCAACTTGCTGTGATGTTTCTGGGGCAGATCGTGACCATTGCCTGAAGACGCACATTTGGATTGATCTGGCACGCGGGAGATCATCTACCCCAACTTCTCCTTCTTGTGCCAGTATAAGGAGCAGGAGGGGCCAGTCATAGCATGCTCTGCTCTACCAATCCAGGGCCATCTCAGCCACGGGGCTGCTCTAACTTGCACTGAGGGCCTGTCTGTGAAACTGGAGCCTAATCACAGGGACTTTCCAGCTGGGAGCTTGCTCTATGGCAGGGATCGGCAACCTTTGGCCCGTGGCCTGCCAGCATAAGCCCCCTGGCGGGCCGGGCCAGTTTGTTTACCTGCTGCATCCGCAGGTTCGGCCCATACTGCTTCCCGTAGCCCCCATTGGCCTGGAGCGGCGGACCATGGCCAGTGGGAGCCATGATCGGCCGGACCTGTGGACATGGCAGCTAAACAAACCGGCCCGGCCCACCAGGGGGCTTACACTGGCAGGCCGCGGGCCAAAGGTTGCCGATCCCTATGCCATTCTATGGCACAGAAGCCACACTAGACTGCCTTGAAGGGAGAGAGGCCAACTGGAGGATTGCAGGCCTTGCACTCTGACACTGATGGTGCATTTCCCCTGATGGAACCCTTTGTGAACATGCAATACAGGTGCTAATTCAATCTCACCCATAAGGAGCCAGTTCTCCGGCCTTCAATACGGCTATGACTCTGCCGCGCTGCGTGCCACCTTCTTTCTCCAGCCCGATAACTATGATGTCGCCACCTCGCCTACAGACAAAAGGGAGACAATCATGCTCAACAACATTGGCCATGGACAGTCAGGGAAAGCACATGTACGGTAGCTTTTCCATTACGTATGCTGACGGCTGCCAGCGGGGGGATAGGGCTGAAATCCAGAGAGGATCACAGACCTTGTTAAAGACAATGGGTGTACCAAACAATCTCTTTCAGGCTCAAAAGGAGGAGCAATGGGCTGAGGGGTTTCTTTGGCTGCAAATGCAGGCATATTGGTAGCAGGGTGTGCGCAGGTTAGGATACATCTACACTGCAATGTAGCCCAGGGGGTTTGAACTCTGGCTCAAGTCTAACCCCCTTCTCTTTACACAGATATCATGCTAAGCCAGGGCTCAGACCCAGGGTTGAAGGACCCCATGGGGTGGAGGGGCCAATCCTGAGTCAAACCGGGACCCAGGATTCAAGCCCTATTGCTTTCCAGTGTGGACACAGTCCCACTGGACTTATGCTCTGGGAATCCGCTAAGTATCCCACAATCCTAGTGGCTAACTTTCTTTGTCCTTTGGACAGTCAAGTTTGGTGAACAGTCAAGTTTTCCCACACTGCACCAGGAACAAAGGGCTAGAGCAGCCACATGCTGGAAGGGAACTAGGACAGAAGTTCTCAAACTGGGACCACCGCTTGTTTAGGGAAAGCCCCTGGCAGCAGGGCTGGTGCAAGGATGTTTCACGTCCTAGGCAAAACTTCCACCTTGCACCCTCCCCCCGCCCCTGCAGTAGCTCCCCCCCTTCTCCCTGAGGCGACCCCTTGCGGCAGCTCCCCAGCCCCCATCCTCTGCCCTGAGCCCTGCCCCGCCCCAGCTCACCCCTGCTCCGAGCACGAGCACCCTGAGCATGAGCACCCCGAGCACGCCATCGCTGCTTCACTTCTCCCGCCTCCCAGGCTTGCAGCGCCAATCAGCTTAGGCGCCGCAAGCCTGGGAGCGGGAGAAGTGACGCAGCCACGGCATGCTTGGGGAGGAGGCAGGGCAGGGGTGAGCTGGGGCAGGGAGTTCCCCTGCGTGCTGCCCCCCACTTACTTGCTGCAGGTGGCCCTCCCCGTGCCCCCTGCCCCAGCTCCCTCCACCTAAATGCCAACGGCAACCAGGGTGGCCGAAGATCCGGCCGCCACAGTCGCTGCCAAAGAAAATCGAGCCCCCCAAATCTCAGCGCCATAGGCGACCGCCTAAGTCACCTAAATGGTTGCACCAGCCCTGCCTGGCGGGCCGGGCGGGTTTGTTTACCTGCCCCATCTGCAGGTCTGGCTGATCGCGGCTCCCATTGGCCGCAGTTCGCTGCTGCAGGCCAATGGGAGCTGCTGGAAGCGGTAGCCAGTATGTCTCTTGGCCTGGGCTGCTTCCAGCAGCTCCCAGTGGTCTGGAGCAGTGAACTGCAGCCAGTGGGAGCCACGACTGGCCAGACCTGCAGATGCAGCAGGTAAACAAACCAGCTAGTCGGACTCAAACTCCAATGGCTAGGTCTGCTGACTCCAATTCCACTCACCCTAGGCTTTTATTGCAGCATAGACATACCCTTAGAGCAGGGGTGAAAGTAAGGTAAATTACTTTAAGGGGCTGGGCCTCAGGAAGAAGGGGCGGGGCGGGGCTGGTGGTGATTTAAAGGGGCAGGGCGGGGTGGGGCTGGTGGTGATTTAAAGGGCCCGGGGCTCTGGCCACTGCTGCGGTAGCAGCGGCCAGGAGCCCTAGGCTCTTTTAAATTGCCGTTCCCCGGATCAACTGCCCTTTTTGCTGCTCCTGTCGATGGCCCTGGGGGGGCGGCAAGAGGGGCAGTGACGTTAAAGTGCTGCCATGGCAGTGATTTAACGGAGCACTTTACCGTAGGTTGTGTACAGACTGGTTACTGGTAGCCACTTATTACCGGTACGCCATACTGGCCAGTACCGGCCCACTTTCACCTCTGCATTAGAGGCAGAAAGCCAGCAAAAGCAGTAGTGAACATGACCCTGAGAGGAGACAGAGGGACAGCTTCTTCGGCAGAGGATTCACAGGAGTGGAAGGCTTGGGGATTTCTGTTTCTACTCTGTCCATGGAACAAGATTTTGAGTACATTTTTTTTTAAAATAAACAAAATGGCAGCAAGAATACACCTGATTTGTATCAGGATTTCTTGTCCTAATGGAAACAATCCTGCAAGACCTCAAATTTGCCAAATGGGCAACACTAGATACCACCCAAAAGTTGTAGAAACGTTGGTTTCTAACTTGAAATTCTGGGACAGTTATGTAGTTTTTTTGCTGTATCTTATTGCTAGACACCAGTCTGGGTAAGTTTGATGTGAAATTACAATTAGAAACAAAACCCAAGTCCTTGAAAGCTTCCCTAAAGGCAAACTCATGCTCCACTTGTGACTTGGATCTTGTTTGCTGAGTATGTGTTTACCTAGGGATCCAGATGAGGTCTTTTACTGGAAGAATCTTTACAGCTTGAAGATGAGATGTGTTCTCATTTGTTGGTGTAGCATCATTTTCAGATCTGTCTGGGGAAGGGATCAGTTCATGAAATTTGTCAGACTCCTCGCAATCCATGGAGAAAAGCACGCTGGATGAGCTTGCAGGAGAGCTTGGCAGACTGGAGAAGGACCTAGTTATTCTGTTAGAAGGGGAGGATGAGTAAGAAGACATGGAGCAATAGTCTGTGAGGGAGTCCTGATGGTTTAATATTTGTGTGCCCAGCTCCGGGCTGTAGATAATGCTCATATCAGCCAGAGAGTTACTCTCAAGCACTGTCCGGTGTACAGCTGTTGTAGCAGGGATCCCTGCGGAAGGCTGCTGGATTGTAAACATGTCTCTTAAAGGGCTGCAGTCACCACAGAAGTACCGCGCGCAGAGCTGATAGGTTGCAGTATGGTACATCACCAGATAGTTCGTTTTATCATCCAGGCACCAAATCACTTCCTCCCCATGGTACTCCGAGTTACATGCCATAGATGTGATCACAGATGGAGGGTTGTAGGGCTCCAGCCTCCTGTTTATATCTATGGTCACGCAGTCTATGATGAGAATGCCAGGGCCATTGCTGTACCAGACCTCGGCACCGCTGTTTGTTATTTCCATGGCTTTCACAGGGTAGGGGTTCTGCCGGGGATCACTGTCCGGGATGTTGAACTTGGACCTATTCGCGGTGTGTGAGCACAAGTAGGAGCAGCTGTCCTCTGGGATGCCGCGTGCCACTGAAAAAACTGCCACAAGTCCATCTGACAGTCCTGCCAGCACCAGGTAGGAGTTCTGTGGGAGAGAGAAAGATTTGTTTCTCCATGTAGATGTGTACTATTTTGCAATAAGAGAGCTCTCCATCCAACATTCCGGGTGCCCCAATGATATCAGAATAGACCAATCTGTTACCCCAAAAGCAAATTAAATTACTCCGCAACGAAACCTAAAAAACTCTAATGAACCTATACACACAATCCCCCCACTCCCTCTCCCCAGCCCTACCCATCCCCCATCATCTTACAGGTATGGGAGAAAAGACAGGCCATGCAGCCCACCCCGAAGGCACAAACTCAGGCTGTGATATACTCTGAGACAGCCACTGCATGCCTGGAAACCCAACTGTTCAAGTGCAGATTAGTTCAAACTAGGAATAAAGCAGAGTGGTGCTTCTGCCAGGGGAGCCACTCTGACAAATGAGAAAATGAAATTATTGATCCTCAACCTAATGCCATGCAAACTGCACCACTGGCAGTGGCTAACCTGACAGTATGACTCATCCAGATGAAGAATCCATATGAAGGCTGCAGGTTGGGGCCACAGATCATGCTGTAGACATGTGGAGAACATGCTGACAGGCTGACAAGCACGATGGAGAATTTGGAGGTGCTTATGATTAATCAACACACGCTGGCTGCGGCAACTTTCAGCACAGTGAGCACGTTGGACGCTGCACGAATTTCATCATACCCAACCCATAATATTCTGCACCACAGTCATTCTCAACACACAGCTAGAGGGTCTCCTTTGTGTGGCAGCCAAAGTCAGGTGTTAAATTACACACAGCACAGACTGTTATTCTGCAACATTGCTCCCCGGCCGCAGCAGAATGCTCAAAGCATAACAAAACAGCCATCAAGAGAGAACGTTACAGCCTGTCAGAAGTTCTGCCTGGCCCTGTCAACCCAATGACAGTGAAAACCTGGGAGACAGCAGTCAGAGGACAGGGAAATGGGTATCTTGAGAATCTGACTCACTGTGTGACCATGGGCACATGCCAGAACCCTCCCTATGTCTCGGCTCCCCCAGCTGTGAAACAGACAGAATAACGCTCACCTCACAGGAGAAGAGGGTTGGGTTTTTCCAATGTATCAGACTGTAAGAATGTGTCTAGCCCAGATACTTGGTGCCTCTTAACGCTTTATTCTACTGTGAAAACCAAACCCAGCAGCCAGACCCTGACAAGTACCTTACCCTTCCTGGGTACCAATCCTCAAACCAGGACCCACTCCTGGTACAAACATGTATTTTGCAGCACGCCCAAAAGCTCAGCAAATTCAAGCTATTTCAGACCGAGGCAGGGGGGATGAGTTCCAAGGCCCCTCTGCAAGTATAACTAAGGCTATGTCTACACTACCAGCCGGATCGGTGGGTAGCAATCGATCTATCGGGGATCGATTTATTGCGTGTAGTGTCCAGTGGGAGTGATGGGACACTGCAGTGGGATATCTGTGGGGAACTCAAGTTCACTGATTGTTATCTGCAAGGCCAAGTTTAGACTGGCAGAGTCCTGAAGAGTATGCTGCAAGGCTGGTGCATCAGGGCCCTGACACATTTCAGCAGTAGCACAGCTCTCACTCTTGCTAAGACAGAGGGATAACAGAGTAGTTCGCAGACCTGGGTGTCCTAAACATTATGTCACAGAAGGTCATTCTACATTAAAGAGTTTTGATGGGGAATTGTCAATCAGTTCTACTAGTCACATTTTAGCAGGCTTCAGCTGGACAGTGAAAGCTACTCTCTGACTGTTCACTTCTTCCACCCCCATCCCCAGCTCTGAGTCACTGTTAGATCTTTTAAACTCCTCCACAATTAAGTGCCTTGGGAGAAGACAGTCTGGCTAGCAAGTGATGTGTTTCTTTTGGTTCAGCATCGTAAAAGTCTATCTGATCTCCTTGGTTAGTGTCAGCTACAACAGAACAGAACAAGGGAGCTTTCAGACTTGTAGCTTCACTGAAGTCAACACAACTGCGTCAACTATACTAGCTGGGGGATCGGGCCCAATATGTTAACAATCACTGTGGAGGCAAATTCAGCAACCATTTTATGCTCAGCCACAGCATGACTCAAGTTTTGGACATTAGGACGTTTTATTCAGGCACTGAGGTTGCCCCCAACACTTTGGCAAGTAAGGCATGAGAATTCCTGTCCCAAGAAGGGGCTTGAACCCACATTTGTCACTGCACGGCCCGAGGTAAAAGTGCTAGCCACTTAACATGCAAGTGCTATGAAAGCCACATGCTCACAAGGGCTATACATTTCTCTGATGCTATCAAGGCACCAGTGTGTTGGGAAGTGATGGACGTAAGGTAGATGTCTCCAAACCAAGATATTAAAAAAAGTGACCAAACCCAAGCAGCACAGCAGCCTCCATTAACATTAAGTAACTTTCTTGGAATTCACTTTCGACATTTTAGTGGTGAGAAGAGCCAACAAAAACACAGAAACAAAACTGCATTGGAAGCCTCTGGCCTGCCAAAAGTCCAGCTGTGCCAGTGAGAATGGCCTCGAAATGAGGGCGTGTGCCATACTGTACAGCACAGAGGATGAGCCTGTGCCAAGACATTCTGTCCTCATAACTACAGTACAGCGTAAGGCTTAAGCCTACTGGAAGTCATCAGATATCAGGTAAACGAAGTCCTCAAACAACACAGACTTTGTCACTCCCCCATCCCATTTCCCTGGCTAATCCTTCTGGCACAGAAGACTTTGGCAGGCTACAGCCTTTAAATGCAGCTTTTGTTTTTATGTGTCCTAGGCTCCTTATGAAGGCCAGGTCCCGACACACGTTCCAACCTCTCTCTTGCTTTTCTTTATGAAAATATTGGAAACAGATTGAAAAGGAAGTTGCTTTTTGGGGGTCTGGAGGATTTTATTGTTATCTGGTCATTAGAATTCATCATAAAAATTAACCACCAAAATTACGTTTTCAATTCCTCAGGTTTTTGTTGGTTTTTTTTGGAGGTGAAGGGTTTATTTTCAGGGCTTCACTCTGCATCTTTCAAATGTCTCTGGTGTTTCCTTTGGATGAGAAAAGAAACATGGGAAACTATTCTTTTGGATCTGTCTTCCCAAATGTAGCCAGTCAAAAGTATTTCCCTTATGAGCAAAATCCCAGGGCAGTGATCTGACTGTGTGTTACTTCAGGTTTCATCAGCTAGCTGGCTCTTTTGCTTGGAAAAGGCCAATGTTCCTATCTGCCTTAGTGCAAGATTCTTTCCTCTTTAGAGGCTTATTCCATATAGCAAGCTTGACAGCTTAATACGACAGGCCTTATGTGACTCGTTCAGCAAAACTGTTAACTCTTGTAAACAAGTTTAGCTTCTTGCAGACCTTGCCTGCATTTCCTCCTGGTGACTGGCCTGGCCATACACAGATAAGACCATACACAGAAAGGAGGAAAAAATGTCCTATAAGGAATTCTGCTGAAAGGACATTGATTGGGGGGGAGAGGGAGGAGTGGGGAGGGAGAATTGTTTAGATTCAATATTATTGTAGGGCCTGGAATTATTTATTACATTCATTAGACATATCACAATCTGGAAAGATAATCCAGGAGACCTAGGACCCACTAGAAATTCCATAGGGTTGTAATCAGTGTGACAGCAGAAAGTCTCAAAATACAAGGTAGCAGAAGAGAGATAAGGCAGGTGTCAGGCAGCAAACATCGGGGAGGAAAAGTTCTGCAGCTTTGGAAGCCAGAAAAAGTCAACAGGAGCAGCCTCCCAGGAGGTGAAATTCATTCCTGTGTCAGCACCAGGTCTGTGCACCCTATAAATCCCACTTACCCGAAGGGATGTAAGCAGTGCACACTAACCCTGTGCTCACCCTCTGCTCAGGGACACATCTCACTAACTATACAGCAGTCTGAGCCACTGAATCAGAAATGCACAGTAACACAGAATGGGCACACGGTATAAAATCACTCCCCACAATCTCATTAGCACTGTGAAAACTGTTTTGTGCAGTTACTAGACGCAGCATGTTGGCATGTAAATAAGCTTTCAGATAATTAGAGATATTGAAAATAAATGGATAATAATGTGACTTTTTCACTCTAAATTGTTACAGGTAAAACCGAGAATAATCTAACCAATCAGAAAATATTTTTATATTTATCCTAAAACTTGACTGCAATAGCCAATAATGCCACATTGCCTCATTTATCTTAAGAGCCTGCTTATGATAGGACTTTAAATGTCTCCAAAAATAAGACTACTACCTATACACCCGGTAATGCCTCCCTTTGTTAATACCAGGGGGAGATAATATCCCTAGCCTGCCTTTTTGTTGTATGCAAATTCCTAACCCAAGAGAAGAAGGGCTGTTGCTAAAGCATAGGTGACACTTATGCATGTATACACTGCATGCATGTAGATTGTCCAATAAATATGCTCTTAAAAGAAATACTCAAATCCTGCATTAGGAATTAACCAATATCTATCTTAATCACTCAGTTACTTCCCCTCTACCCATCTCTCTCATTCACTTACACTAAATTTTTCTAATGATGAGGTGGCAATGCAGCTGGAAAGCTTCAATGTAAAGAAAGCAGGTGTTTTTTGACTATTTCCCTAGCAGGTTCTGAAGTGCCATTTGTAGACCCTCCTGCCTCAGGTTCTCTCCATGCCACTTTCAGGCCTCTGCTCTCCTTGGCTTGGACACAGCGACCTGCAAACTGCTCTTTTTGCTCTGCCAGCAAGTTCTAGTTTAGAGGAGTTCACAGCAATGTCCTTTAGTTATGCAGAGGATAGTGAAAAACAACATTATCTTGGGCTCCTGGTTCCATAAGCAGAGCCTCTAGTTCAATGGATACCCTTTTCCAATTGTGAGAAACATTCCTCTTTACCTTTTTTATAACAGGCACCGCTAAGAAGCAGCTCACAGTAGCTGGAGTGTCTAATCCCTTTTGTGGAGTATTTAAAGGACACATGCCTTGTAAGCCATACACGTAAATCTTCTGGTCCTGCAAATGAACAAGAGCAGATGAAATTATGTTTAATTCAGTAATAATTTAATTTAGCTGCTTTTCATATTAACACATACACTGTCTCAAATTTGTTCCCTATAAAACGATCCAATTTGTATTTCTGGAGGTCAAAAATCTCCACTTTGGATTTAATTTAGTTCTTTTTTGGCCAACTTTTATCTTAAAAGTCCTCTCCCTGATTATTGCTTTGGCTTCTGTGATCCATACTGGTTGGAGGGGCTTGGATTCCCCTTAATGCAGTATATGATACCAAACACTGTCAGGTAGTACAAAGATCAGATTTTTTTTTACCAAATCTGCGATACAGTGAAAATATGATTGACTTCACACATAGTTCACATCTACTAGCGTTGTTAGGGAATTTTCTGCCAGGAAAATCAAAATTACATATGTTGTCCTGGTTAGTTTGCTGAACCGAACCAAAATATTTCATTTGGAGTCAGTTCAACGTCAATCTGCATCTCCCATTGCCTTATGGGAGATGTAGTTCAGATGCTTCATGCCCCCCTACTATATTGACTGAGCCTCTTGGCTGCACTACAGCTCCCATGATGCACTGCAGTTTCCCCTCTGACCAAGTTGAAGGGTTTATCGTGGGAGATGTAGTCCACCCAGGGAGCCCACCCCATACAAAAGAATGAGGGCATGAAAAAACAGAACTACAGCTCTGAAGAAGTGGTGTGGCACCCTAAGGAGATGCAGTTTAATGTTGAAGTGACTTAAAACTAAACCTTTAATTTCAGTTCAAGTTGAAACAAAATATCTCATTTGTCAAAATGTCAAAATATTTAATTTTTAATCAAAAATGTCAAAATGAAATGTTTCAACCTTTCTAAATTTAAATTTTTCTGATCTTTTCTTTCTGTGAAAAATACCTATATTTTAACTTTTTTTGACCTGATTCATGGCAAATAAAATGTCAAAATATCAGAATTACTTGCAGGGATGTAAATTCCAATTTTCACTCAGCTCCAGTGTCCATGCACATGCAATTAGAGCTGATTGAATGACCTATTACAAATAATTCATCCAATTCATTTTGCCCGTTTTCCATTTGGGAAGCTCTGACTTTTAGGAATTCATTTGTAATGGTTCAACAGCTTTTGCAAGAACATTCTTGTTTTGTGTCAGAGCCTGGTTACATTTAACATAGTTCTGTCTGAGGAGTAGATAGGGACCTAGAGAGAGAAATCCACTGCGCTATCTTGGGCTTATCTTCTTAGGCAGGGATTTTAAAGGGCATAGGAGAGTTATGCTCCCATTTCTCACTGACTTGCAACTCCCTTCAGCCTCTTTTTAAATCCCTAGTCTCAATGTGTTTTCGTCCACCCCTTCCCCTTATCACTTACTGCAGTGTTTCCCAAACTTGAGACACCGCAGGCTAAGGGACGTACTGGCCGCCGCTTCCAGCAGCCCCCATTGGGCTGGAGCAGCGAGTTGCGGCCAGTGGGAGCCGCGATCGGCCAGACCTGCGGACGCTGCAGGTAAACAAACTGGGCTGGCCTGCCAGAGGCTTTCCCTACATAAGCGGCATCTCAAGTTTGGGAAACACTGACTCACAGATAGGGTTCTTTATCAGACAGAATCTCTCAGTGCTGATGTGCTATAACCTGGGACAGTTTTATGTTGGACAGCTGTCGTTTCAATGTTCATTCAGAACAGCAGAACCATGGTCTTGGGACCAGCAGGCTCTAGACACTAGCTAAATAACAGGTGGAAACAATATACCAGTGAGAAGGCAGATGTAAAGTTTGACTGCCCATTTGAGACATCCATTGTCATGTTGATTCTCTGAGCTTTACACTACTAATTTATTAAGCTAATAGCATGTTTCTTTATAACACACATGAATAAAGATTTCTCCAGTAAGGCAATGAAGCGCACGCAACCGACAAGAAGAGAGCTCACATTTCGGATAACGTTTACCTCTGTGGCAGTCCATAGTGCACTCTGAACTTTTAACTGGCAGCATAACTTCATTCCTGGGCAGCTCATTCTCTCCACTTCTATGAGTCCTTTCTCTGTATTTACCACCGTGTAGTTTCTGAAAGGAGCAAATGTAATTTGTTATAGCAACAGTGCCAACAGTAAACCAGCATTAGCAAGTATTTGCAATTAATGTGTTTACACTGTACAATCTGGAGATCACCTAGTGTTTTTGGCCAGGTCATGCATATCGTCAGCTCCTTAGCTACCCATCATCCTGCAGATGTATAAAATACTCTTAATCTTTTTTAGGGGAGAGGAAAGTATATCATAAAGGGAGAAAAATTCAGACACTTAAAAGCTTTTTCTGCTATTAACTGTTTGCTAAGTGTACTCCAACTTTGTCTTGTTACTCTGATTATTTTACTGGCCAAATGAAAGATGTGACACATCAAGAAAGGATGAAGGCCCTTGAGATGGTAACATAACTTTAAAAAAATTGATTTATGAACATTTTTGTGAATAAAAGCACTGTTTGTTTCACTATGATTCACTCTGATTTTATATGGGTATTTGAACAAACCCTGGGTATTCAAAAATGGGTATATGAATCCCAGAAGTTGCAACTATTTTAGCACAAGTAGTTATAAGTTCTGAAATGTGTACGAGATGTGCATAACTTGTTACTCTCCTGTCTAAAATGATTTTGTTATCCAACAAGGGAGCAGAAATAATAATATATGGCTTAAGTAATCAACCAAATGCAATGAATGACAAATAGTGAAAGCAAGGAAGAATCAAAAAGGATAAAAACAAATCCTCTACCTGGTGTCTTCCTTCCCATCCCAGAATACCACAGTGTATTCTTGGCCTTGGGAAGAAAAGAAGGAAGACTGCTTCCCACAACAGAGCAGGTACATGAAAGTAGAAAACGTAGGGTCTTTCATCTGTCCTACAACAGAAATGGCCAATGGACGCTGAGAAAAAAAAATTACACACACTGATTCTTTTGCACGTCAAGAATAAACAATACATTCATAATAATTACTATTTATTACATCTACAGTTCCATAGGCTGGGGAGCTCAAAAGAACCTAGGGTAGTTAGGTGCCCAAATCTGCAGTCAAATCCCTTACACTTCTTTCAAAATCCTGTCCCACAGGTGCTCCCTGAGTTTTGCATTTCAGTGTAAAACCAGCATAAATTACAAGAATCAAGGCCAATCTCTCTCTTTCCACCCCTCTCTCATTAGGATTTTATCTATGAACCTCTTGCGCTTTGAAAATTTAGAGAAGAGAGCCATACTCATCAGAGAATATAGGTGTTTGTAAATCAAAGCTCTGCCTGGCCCTTACGTGAAGAACTGTGGCTCCAAAAACGATTAAAGAAAGATGTAGTACAGTGTAATCTCCTTTTGTATTTGAAACCCTTTCCTGTCCCCACTGCACCTTTTTTTCAAAGCTCCTGAATTCCTTATAGATATATTCACAGCATGATATGTCAGTGTTTTTTAGTAACTAAGGGTGGATTCTTGCCCCACTGAAGTCAATGAGAGTTTTGCCATTGACTTCAAGGGGCCATGATTCACCTTCAGGGTAAGCATACAGTTGCTCCATTCATGGAACCCAAACTGAAGTCAATGGAAGTCTAGGACCCAATCACTAGCAGGTGTCAGTGGAGCAGTGCCCACTGATACCTGCTGAAGATCTAGCCCTTAGCATGTAGAGGGGGGCTGCCCCAATAACAAGCAGTAGATAAATGGTCAAAAAGCATCAATTGTCCCCCCCCACACGTGTACCTTTTCTGGCTTAGTGTCCCAACATTCCATCATGAGTGTCTGCATTCTGTGGAACTGCACTTCGCCCGGCTGCCCCAGAATGGGCCGGATCCCTTTAGACAGCTTCTTTGCAATCTGAAGCTGATGTTGTCCGAGCACAGGCCGCTGTCCAGATAATAGTTCATATAGGACCATTCCATAGGAGAACATGTCCACCTAAGGCAAATATCACACAGTTAAGCAATTAGCTGCCTCCATAGATGGGGTATGGCTATTTCTTTGGAAGGGAGTTTTATTGTATTGCTAGAATTTGGGATAACATTGACAGCAATGATGGAAACCAAACAATACATAAATAAGTATTAAGAGGTAATACAATAAGATCGGCAGCACATTCAGCATATGCATGGAAGGTGCAATGCACTCTTGTGCAGTGGGTCAGGCTTATGCATCTCTTATGTGTTTCGCCTAGCCCTTAGGCTGGCTCCTATGCATGGGGTTAATTTCTTCTAGAAAGAATGAATGGACCTAAACGAACAATCCAAATCACCTTTTTCCCAGCAAGTAATCTTCCATGGCACATACAGACATTTCCAATCTAGCTGCAATCAGTATTATGAATAAGGAGTCCAGTTTGCATGTGCCGCGCTCATATCTTGAGGACAGCTAACACAACGACACACTTCGTTTCTTCATCAGTGAATCCATTTAATCGGGCCTCTTTGCAAAAGTGGCTGCCTCAAGTTAAGATTCCTAAATCCATAGTTAGGCACCTAAATAATGATCTGATTTTTCAGAGGTGCTGAGTACCTGCAGCTCCCACTAAAGAGAATTTGTTGTTGGGCACCTCTGAAAATCAAGCTTTTTACCTAGGTGCCTAAATATGTATTCAGGAGCACACTTTAGGCACCCACTTTTGAAAACCTTGGCTTTAGTCAGCATGTGATAAAACTCCATGAAGGGCCTTGATGAGCATCTTTTCATTGGATTATAGATGAGAATTGTGCCACTTCAATGGAAATTTCGTAGTTACCTTTTCATCGTAAACTATTCGAGGCCTAATCTCTGGGGCTTGGTATCCAGGAGTGCCTTCCACTCCAAGAGCTCCTTCATGGAATGACTGCCGAGAAATTCCATAGTCCGACAGTTTGATGTTGACATGCTCTTTAATATCCAGGGACCACACTAAAATATTATCTGACTTTAGGTCACAGAATATGATGTTCTTCTTATGCAGGTAGGCAAGGCCCATTGCAATCTGATATGCTATTTTCTGGGTTAGCATATGCCCCAGTGGCACAAAGGAAGCCCCTGTTATAAAGGAAAAATGCTGTGTTCAGTAGAGCAAACTTTCATAAGGATGACAGTTCTTGTCATTTTAATCTGACCTAGTGTAAACAACCTACCTGTTAAAATGTCACTCTGAATGGGATGATCTGAAGGGGCAACATTCACATTACTTTAGACAGAACTTTGTCAGGTTTTTTTAACCCCTTTATTTCAGTGGTTCATAATGCTCCCATAAAAATTAATGTTGGGCTGAAACTAGACAAAGTGCTTATATGCAGACAGGGCTAAGTTATTAAAGGGGCCTCATCCCAGTTCCGGATTTTACACTATTAATTTAACAGCGGCAAAATTACAGGTACATAGGATAGCATTTAGATCTCTAAATATCTGATTTGCAGGGGGGAAATTGCACATGCAGAATTAAAATGAGATTTGTATACCCAATTCCCATTAATTTTAAGGGGAACTGGGCATACAAATTTCTTACATAGTTTTGAAAAGCTCAGCCTTATTGGCAGTTTTCATTAGACGCCACCAAAGTCCCAACTTGAGAGAAATTCCATCACTGCCCACCGAACTTGGAAAAAACATTATTTCCTTCTACGGCTCAAAAAATAGCTGCAGTGTTCCAGGCCATTTGCTCATATGGGGATTTCATTATTTTCAGGGAGCAGGTTTGGGGCGTTACCTTTGGACTTTCCAGATAACACAGTCGTGAGGCTGCCCAAGGGGGCCAACTCTAAGGCAAAGCAAAGAGGATGGATGCTAATCCCAATCAAGGAAACGATGCAGGGGTGTTGCAAGGAGTGGAGCATACTGGCTTCCTGACGGAACTCTGAGAAGTTCTTCATGGCGTCCATAGCTCGCAAATGCTTCAGCATGGTATCTAGCAAAACACACAGGCCTCTTTTCACTTCAGCACATGGCATTGCAATACGTGAACCGAGCAATGCGGCGTTAGCGGTTTCCTTTGAAAGCTAAAATTGTTTATAGGATTCTAAGAGCTGCGAAAACTATTGTAGGAAACAATATCCTTGCTTATTCTGACTCTGGTGCTTTGAGCCATTCCCTCCTTAGCATGAGCTGCTAATAGGCATTATTGCTACTGTCAGTGGGAGCTACACGAGTGCATTAGGAAGCAACTGGGGGCGGGATTTTTTGACTTAGGAGTGTAAGACCCACTGAAAGTCGGTGGCACTTGTGTTCTTCTACAACGTAAGTGCTTTTGAAAACCCTTCCCTATACTCTTTAGAGCAGGGAGTCAGAAATAAATAAGCAGCACGTTACTATGATATAAAACTTCAAGGGCAAGGCCCATTCTGACTGCAACCCCCGCACAGGAGTCATGCACAAGACAGTCCTCGTGCTAAGGGAGAGAGGAGGCCATTCATGGCTAGCCTTGCTGCTAGCGCTTGCCTTTCCAAAGGGCGCGTGCCATTGGTGCAGTAGCTGTGCTTCTCCACAGCTCATGGAGGCACTGTATGTGTCCCCCTTAGAACCAGAAGTGAGCACAGCGAGGTGCTCTCTTCCAGTCTTCGAGGCTGTGGAATAGCCTCCCCAAGGCAATGAGGAAAGCCCCATGACTTGTGATCTAAAACTAAACTGGCCAAAATACTGGTAGACTCACCATACTAGCCCCCATGGGATTGACCGAATGATCTAATGACTTTTCCTGTGTTTAACTTCTAGGACTCACTATCAGTCCCAGTGAAGGGAGCACCTCAGACAAGACCCGGCTTTCAGAAGGTACGATGACTGAGTTAGTAGTAGTAGTAATATTTGTATTATGGTGGAGGTCCCAATTAAGCCGAGTGCTAGGTGCTGTACAGACATGAGAGACAGTCCCTGCCCCAAAAAGCTGACAGTCTAAGTAGAAAAGACATAGGAAGTATCGTCATTCCCATTTTACAGGTGGAGAACTGAGGTACAGCTTGATTAAGTGACTTGGCCAAGGTCACAGCTGGAAACTGAACCCAGATCTCCGGAATCCCAGTCAAGTGCCTTGTCCATGCAACCACCTCTCTACAGCCAGATGATTCAGGTTATGAGAGTCATGAGGGGGATGGAAGCAGGGAGATTTTGTCTTCCCCTCCAAACTGAGGCTCTGCCTTGTCAGAGCTCCCAGCCCCCTGCTGACCAGCACGTGAGGTTTCACATCAAATCGGAGAATCCACCTCGAACCCCCAGTGCGGAAGTGCATTGTGTGCTAATGACCACCAGCTGGTTTCAGTTCTCCATTTCTTATGCGTGTTTTCATAGGCGAGGCCTACACTGCACAAAACCCCTGTAGCAGCATGTCTCAGAGTCCGTGTCAACTGACTCAGGCTTACGCTTGGGCTAGAAATCACAGTGTAGGCATTCAGGCTCAGGCTGGAGCCTAGGCTCTCAGGCCCTCCCCTCTCCCCAGGTTTCAGAGACCAGGCTCTGGCCCAAGCAGGAACACCTACACTGCTATTATTGGTCTCCTAACGAAAGCTTCGTGACTCCAAGTCAACTGACCCGAACTCCGAGATTTGCTGCTATTGGCTTGTTGTTGTTTTTTGCTGCAGAGATGTACCCAAAAAGGCTTTTTTTCAAATACATCAATCTTCCTTCCCTTACAAGTTTTGCTGTATATTGGGAAGATGTATTTAAATAGGTGCTGCCAGCCCTTAGCAGACTGAAGATGATTCAATCATAACTCGTAAACTCACTGCAGACAGAGCAGATTTAAAAACATACATCCCCCCCAATGCATTCTGTGCACTGTACCTGTAGCCGAATTAGGAGAACTCTTGCATTTCTTAATCTGATATCTCTTCACTGCCACCGGTTTTCCTTGGTATTTTGCCTGATATATAATGGTTCCACTTCCACCCTGGCCAAGAACATTGTTTTCATTTTCACTGTATTCTAGTTTACTATTTTCCAGAAATAGTCTGCCAAAAATGTTAAAAAAAAATGTTTAAAGGAACTGTCATTTGTACATTTAATCTGATTTTTTTCACAATTTATAAAAGATTTTCATCTCAATAAAAGATTTCCACTGAGAAGACGAGACTGTAAAAGTGGCTTCATTGTCCTTAGATATTTTGCATGCCAGTACACATTGCACCTTTTCCTCACAGGAAGAGCGACGTGGGCAAACCTGCAAAATGGGCTGTCCCCTGAGTTGAACATATCTCATTGGAAACCAACAAGATCCTGAAAGGCATCAAGATGCCAAGCTCTGTTTCTAGGCTGATGATGTCAATCCAGCTGATATGGACAATGTGTGGTCAGTTTAATACGTTTTTACTTCCTTTGCCTTAGAGCAGGACTGGCCTGTGCTCTGAAATCTGATTATTCTAACCAGCCTGCTGTTACCAGACTGCAATTCATCATTTTCCCACCCTTCCTGAGACAGCTTTTACAGCCACTCTGACATCAAACATTTCCACTTTCCTTGTTGTATTAGTCAAATAAAACTCTAACAAATGACACCCCTGATGATGGCCCACGTGCCCCAGTGATGGTGAGTTTATCCAGAATGACCCATTAAAACTACCTGGAGAAAGGAACCCCTGCTGTTATGTTGGGAGCTCAGGGAGCAGCTGGTTAGAGCCCTCAGAGCTCTATACCATGCCTAATCATAGGCACCAGCTCCGTGGGTGCTCCAGCCCTGGAGCACCCACAGGGAAAAATTGGTGGGTGCTCTGCACCCACTGGCAGCTCCTCACCCCAGCTCACCTCCGCCTCTGCTTTGCCTCCGCCTCCTCCCCCGAGTGCGTCACTTCTCTCCCTAGCTCCCAGCGCTTCCTGTTGCAAAACAGCTGTTTCGCAGCAGCAAGCGCTGGGAGGGAGGGGGGAGGAAAGGGAAGGCAGCGTGCTTGGGGAAGAGGCGGGGCCAGGGCAGGGATTTGGGAAAGAAGTCCAATGGGGCAGGGAGGGGACAGAGTTGGGGTAGGCAGGGGCGGGGCATGGGTGGAGTTGGGGTGGAGCCAGGGGGGGCACGAGCACCCACGGGCGCCGGGAAAAGTTAGCGCCTATGTGACCAATAGAAAGAACTGAGTCATACAGACAGCATGAGCTGTAAAGGACACAGGACTGCTGTCTAAGTGCCCAGATGTCCTTATGAAGGACCCCCAGACATTTTATACTCTAATTACTAAGAGTGGATTCTTTACCCTCTGGAGCCCACTGTGTGCCCATCTTATACATATCACACATATGGGGTCATTTATCATCAGAGCCATGCAAAGTGTTTGCACTGGGACCAGGTAACTGACAGCTGCTTACAGGCTTGATGAAAAGGCAAAATTCAGCCCAATTTCATCAAAAAAAGAGTCAGTGAAAACATTTCAAGGGCTGGTTAGAGGTTTCACATCAAATCCAGGTGAAACTTCATGGCTCTGGCTCAAATTGCTTTCAATAGGTGTGTTCACTTATACCCAAAACTGAGCTGCATGAACCAAAAGCAAATATTACACAACAGGTGCAATGCAAAAGATAGAATATTAGTTACATGGAACTCTTATCGATTTAAACTAAGCATGGGAATAAAAATGTCTACTCTTCCCTTAAGTCTGTTCCTAGATTGTGGCTCCTCCCCCCGCCCTCCTTATAAAGCATATAATAGCCTTGATGAAGACATCCAAGGTCATGTATGCCAGACTGGACACAAAATGGCCTCCTGAGAGTGTCTCGACCACAGTATTGTCAATGAAACGGGTTCTTGTGAGTGAGTCAGGCGCCCAGCTCCTTTACTGGATACATCAAGAAAAATAAACACTTCATCTCACAGCATATGGAAACCTAAATTCGTTCATTATTGAGAGGGCCTCAAAAATCAAAATCATAATGAAATGGGTTCCTTCAGCCTGCCCACTGACTGTGTAGTAGGTTGGGGCAAGCCCTCCTTTTCTTGTATGTGCTTTGGTACACAATGCATCAAACACTGGTTAAAAATTAGTGTACAACCTGGAATGGCCTTTGAGTCCAAAAGAAAGGTCTGTCAGACGGGCAGACAGACATGCATTTATAGAAAATCATCCTCCATATGGAATGCTTATCTAGTCCCTAACTTGGACCTGCTAGACCTTTTGATCCAACCCCACACTTTCCTGGTGACTTCCCTGACAAGCCTGGGAGAGAAACTTGCCTACTCTCTAATCCTTTGGGAGATTTTCTTTCCTGCCTTCAATGCCCCAACACAGGGAGTGAGTAGGAATGGGTTAGGGTTTGGTTCAGAGGGCGTGAAAAGCATGAGGAAAAGGCTAAAGATTTAGATTTGTGGTTGGGTAGAAACAGCAGAGGAATTGGGAAGAAACAATAAATCAGAAACCACAGGACATATATGAAGGAGATAAAGGCCTTTACCAAATCGTTCAGATTCACTTAAGGGGCATAAGGAAAAAAAAATGTGCCAGTGTTCTTCTCTTTTCTTAAAGCATCAGTTCTCCCAGCCTCATTCATTATTAGGTTTGTAAAATGCATTAGTCACTGTGGAATAGGCTCCATTACTCAGAGGATTAAAGTTTTCCTGAAGAAATGGGAAAAGTAACCTAGAATAGCTTCTAAGGGACCAAGGTCTAGGATTTTGGTCTCTGTGTAAACTTCAGGAAATATCATCACTTCCTTGAGTAGATTTGATTTGATGCCCACTTTCTGCTGGGTCAAATATGCTTTCGACAGCAAAAGTGCTTTAATTTTCTCAAGGAAGGAAACTGCTATCCAAACCAATTACAGGATACAGGATTCAATCCTCCTAGAAAAGTAGTGAAATAGTTTAAAGTTTCTGTCTGTGGCAGCACAGCCTTTTATAGAGTACAAGGCTTCCTGCAGAGGAGGAAAAGTCTCTCTGATTTGCAGCCAAAGCCCCTGAATCTGCTGCTGACGCTGCATGTCTTATATCATCTCACAAGCGCAGAAACTGTAAACTGAGCAAGTGTCACCATGAAGGGATGTTTGTAATTGTTCACTGGGAAGGGTCTGAAAAAATTCATTGTAGATAGGCTGTGTAAGGGCTAGAGGTTGAAGTTAACCCATTACAGTAACCCGCTTCCAAATTAAAAAGCCCAGCTCTGAACAAATCCAAATTTGAATCCAAGTCTGAACACTGTGGCTGATCCCCAAATCAAAACATCCCCAAATCATATGGACATTCAAATGCAGATCTGGATGGGCACTTTGCAGCACTCTAGCATTGTTAGTGCCCTATTAAAAATCTCCTGAAAGAGACCTACTGCACCAACCCCTGTCCAGGATATGTTACCAGGGACAGTAGAGAACAGGGTCACTTTTTAAAAAGTGACTTTCACATCGTACCACAGGAATCTCAGGAGACTTTACAAGGAAATGAGTCACATACTGAAAGTACACTGTGACTGTGTAAGCAAATGTAATGACTATGTAGGTGGATATAGGTTAGGATACAATGACATGGCTGGAAGTCATGGGTAGATGAATTTGTCTTCACATCAAGGGTCAATATGGACCTCCAGTGGTAGTGAACTAGAAGAAATGGAAACTGAATTATTCATAGAAATTTTGAAATCCAGTCAATGACTGTCAAGTAACATTACCTGGCAGGAAAATCTGTCATGAAGAGCTCTGGGACCAGCTCTTGTAGAGGAACTGGGATGTTAGGATGACTAGGACATGTGATACAATCCAGTTCTATAGCAGTCAGAACACAATCCTCCATGTTAAAGTATTGCTCATCTTCCGGTTTATCAGGCGGCTCATTCTCCTGTGTCCTAGAAGTTGCACAGATGTGGCATGGGACATACTGTTCCATTAGCAAAGTCCCATCACTCTCTGTGGCCGTCAGTGCTAAAAATAATGTTTAAAAAAGTGATATTGAACAGCAAAGTCCAATGCATTCAAATGTTTACCTCTTCTGCATGAAATCAGTGCTTGAGAAGTCCCATGTAAGTCTCATGTAATCCCTCACTTGACTCCCATGCTTTCAAAACTGTTGATAGTGGCTCCTCTAGTTTATCAACTGTGATAAAAGCTAGCTATTTGCCAAATACACAAAGGCAGCAAGGACAGGGTTGGATAGATACATACTCAGAATTGTTGAGATAACTCAAGAGCCCTCGCAGTTTTTCATTTAGGTATCAGGAATAAGTAACATGCAGGGTGTGCAAGTAATAATTTTTCAGCACAATAGAAATTGAAAAGTTCATGAATAGGAAAAGCCTTCTTATGAAGCAATTCTCCATGGCTTTGGTTAGCTACATTTCAGAAAGATGGAGTCCACTGCAACGAATAGAAAGGCACAAGTATGTCTGTCCCTTTAAAACAGAGAGGGAGAGAAAACTGGCAGAGCTCCTTCCTCTTTCTGACACTGCTTTAGCCAGAATCAAGCAGATAAGGAATCAGAGACACAGCATCCAGGGGCCATGGCCCAAAGTGGTCTTTCGTTTGACAGAATCTATCGTAAACGTTACTTTAGAGCGGGGTTTCTGAACCTGTGAGTGAGAGGGTTGTGACCAGTCACAATCTGAGGCAGTGATACTCAGACCTCAGTGGTTCAGGAGCCAAATTAGCAATCAACATTATCCAAAAGAGCCACAGGAGTGTGAAGTCATTGTTTCATTTGCTATATTATTATATATTCCTATTTAAACAGTAGAACAGGGGAAATTATTAGTATATATAGTTCTGTAGCTACGTGTGAAAAGGAAATATAAGAATTCCTCCTTAGACAACTAGAGGCACAGGACAGGGACACTAGACATGTGCATTGTAAGTTTTAGAAACAGGTCAACAATTCTTGCTGGATGGACTATTGGTTTGTCTTTTTACACAAATGACCCATTGGCTGGCATCCTTCACTTGTATCTATATTGCTAATCATCACTCCATGTCCAAATATGCTTCTTTGGGATTATTGCTCTGCTCAGTCTTCAATGATTAAAAGAAATACCAATCCAAACTCAAATGAAAGTCATATTTTTTTCTTTTTCAGAGTGATCTCAGATAAAACAGAAAAGCAGAGCTGATCTATGACAGCTCGCAGCACTATTTTCTGATGAAGATCTCAGATCAATACATGCCAACACCTATCCCTAAAGCAGCATGCTGTGACCTGGAATACCGCATATCATTTTTTAATCAAAATCAATTTGTGGGTTACAAACATCACTTGGGAAGACAGTGGGCCTGATTCTGATTTCCTTTACGGTGTAAATCAGGAGTAACTCCATTAAAGTCAACAGAGTTACACTACTATAAAACTAGCATACGGGGCTCAGACACACTGATTTAACTTACCTAAGCAGCATGGACCTGACACTGCTTCCACTAAATTCAGTGGAGGATCTGGTCACTGACTTCTGCAGGAGAAGGTTTGGACCCTGTTTGCACCACAACATCTAATTTGTGTTTGCTGTTAGGATTTTGAGGGATTGAGAACTCTAGATACAATGCTCACACCATGTGGTGTCAGTAAAGATTTGTATTATATTGCATTAAATCTGCTGTTGTAAAATCCTTGGAGCAGGGATCTATTCTGAGGAGTTTTTCGCACTCTTCATCTATTGCATAACATTGTGTACACTGACAGCACCATCAAGGAATAATTTCCAAAAAAGAGTGGGTTGAGATATAACAATGTACAGAATGCTACAGTTCTTCTTACCTGGAAACCATTGATCTATCAAGGAGTTGACATGATCTGTGATGAAAGCCATGGCTGAAAAATCTCTCGCTTCTGATTGGCAAATGATTTTAATTCCACCACTTTTTTTCTTTTTCCAGTTCACATCAGAAGATTCAACACTAAGTAATGGAGAGCATGAAACACGCAAATAAGGCATTTGTAAAGCACAAATGTGAACAGTTTTTCTTTAGCAAAATCATTCATTGATAAGCAGAGCCACAAAACCGTAAGTAATTAACAAGTATTTAAAAGGAAAGTGTCTTCAATTACATATACATATGATCCCCAAACTGAATCTATCATGAAAATGTCTTTGGAGAGAGCATTCTTGCACAGAAATAAGCAAAAGTTGGATGCTTACAAAGTACACATGGTAAAGAAGGTCTTAGTCTGAGTAAAGAGAGGATGGTATAGATTATACTGGAAGCAATAAATAAAGTGCTGAAGGGTTAAGAGTCTTAAAACCCAACACTAAAACTCTAAGGACCATATTTTCAAAGAAGCTTCAAAAACATGCTTGCAAAATATGTGGATATATCCTTTTGTGTATAGCCCCGGATATTTGTGTACAGAGACGGGCTCTTGTGCAAACTGGGTAATTTTATGCAAAGAGCTGACCATCCTTCTGCCCCAACAAAGCCTGAGTAAATGGGCTTTGTGTGAGAATAGAATATGGATAGGTAGATGGTACACATCCGCCAAACCCAAGAGAGAGGAAAGATAGTCCAGTGGTTTGGTACCAGCAGAGAACTAGGGAGACCTGAGTTTAAGTCCCTTTTCTGCCACAGACCTCCTGGAAAGAGAGTCACTCAGCCCAGGAATTAGGCACCTAAGTCCTTTTGAGGATCTAGGTGTTAGCCTTTCTGTGTCTCAGTTCCCCATCTGTAAAATGGGAACAGCACTTCCCTATTTGCAAGGGCTGCTGTGAGGAGAAATACACTAAGATCGTGAGGTGCTCAGATACTACAGTAATGAGGGCACCTAAAGTAAGGAGGAAGAGGCTGTAGGTCAAAACTCCACGGCTGCTAATCTATCCTAGTGGGTGGAACAGTGTCCACATGCCCAATACCCAGACTCCTGGCCACTGCATCTTTGTAAGAATAAATGCAGCTGTTTTGCTTCACCCAATGGAAGGCTTTGCACTGGTCCAGCTCCACCACATCTCACATGTCCCCATCAGCAAGCAAAGCCCCAGGGTTTAAGTAGCATAGAAAAGAAAAGCCCCCTGTGCGGGTGTGAATTGCAGCCACATGGCAGAGACTTTCAAGAGCACTGTGCAGAGATCTGTTCATCTAAACACTTGTTTGCATGTGAAAATGCAAGATTTTCCACAGGCAAATAGTTCTGCTCCAAACATTACTTTACATTTTTTGGAGGTCTTTATATTTGTAGCTGCAACAATATCTGTAAGAAACAATAAGTGATATATTCATAATTGGCAAACAAAGACTGATCCATCACTGTTGAGCTTTGCTTATATATAAAAAAGCCTCCTCTTCAATTGAAATTAGTGAATGTGTAATATTTGGGTCAGGTCTGTTAGTGTCCATTTAGTATGAAATTGTATGAAGTAGGCTACAGGTGAGCACAGATTACCTGAGGTAGCCTCCATCAAAGGTGACAAACAGACCTTCCTGCCAGTAGACTGTATGAGTTCTCTTGACTCGGAATGTGCTGCAGCGGTTTCTTTGAGTGCCTGTAAAGCTGTAGATGGTCACATTTTTGTTCCTGCTCTTGGTGTTCTTCTTGTTCTCAAAGAGCTGAAATGAGCAGCGTGACACAAGAATTCAATACCGAGATGTCTCACATGGGGATTCCCTTTAATCAAGGAAACAGGGCTGACCCTTCTCTCTCTGGCCATCTTGGATATTTTCCATTATTGTTGTAATTAAAGTGCCCATGACTTGTAAAACAGCTTGTGAGGAGATTAAAATAAATACAGTCATGACTATGTCAGCAGCTGAACAAGACTTCCAGATCACGTATAGCGGAATGCCCTCACACCAGTGAACTGCCCTCCTGCGCAATAATTAAAATGGATTTTGTATTTGCAAATACAAATAAGAAAACACCCGTTTACTGGGTGAGCAAACAATTATCTGACTCCAGTGCACTGAGCCAGTAAATCACCTGTGTCAATATTTGGGAAGCTCTTTCAATAGGTGGAAAATGACTTTTCTCTATGCTGTTTAAAAATAGTATGTTGAGAATTCAACATGATCATCACTCATAGGCCTACCCATCTGCTGCTTGAACTGATGCCCAGCTAAGTCAATGTGATCCTTCTCTTTGACATCAGTGGGTACTGGATATGGGCACTAGTGAGATGCTTAAGATTTACTTCTTGCCCAATGGGATATAATAAGAAATGCTGCCATGAGAGATTTTTACAATATTAAAAGAAATATAACCTGTAAAAAAATGGACATTCCTAACATTTTGAGAAGCCTTGGAATTGGAGCATCTCCAAATATGACTAATACTTTTTCTTTAGGTCCTATAGTATTGACAAGCTGATACAAGTTAAGTGAGCAGTTTTAAGAAGTGGCAGGGTAGAGTTAATTGGTAATTATAATGGTTTCCAGTGGAGCTTCCAGGTTATCACTGGAGAGATGCTGCCACATTAACTTGTGCCACCACCTGCAACAACATTAATAGCTTTAACCAACCATGCAAACGCTATTTTTATGACCAGGCTCATCACTTTTTCTCTTAACGCCCTGTCCTGTAACTCTGCTCACACAAGTAATTAGATTGAAGACAATGGTCCCAATTCTCCTCTTAGTTAAACCTGCATAAATCTGGAGTTACAATACTGGCTTAAGTGGAGTTCCTCTAGATTTGTACTGACATCGAATGAGAGCAGATTCTGGCCCAAATGAACCTTTACATTAGCAAGGGTTGCAGGACAGGACTATAAGGTTATGTCTACACTGCAATCCCAGGGTGTGACTGCAGCTCGCACACACATCCCAGAGACTAGCCGTAATCTAGCTAGCTCAGGTCCCAAAGCAGTGAAGCTGCGCAGTGCAAACATCAGGGCAGGTAGACTTGTGAGTAATTACCCAGGATTCTGTGCTGAAGTGCATTCTGCCATACCTTCACTGCTCCGGTGGGACCTGAGTTAGCCAGATTAAAGCTAGCACCCAGCAACTGCAATACAGACAGACCCTAAATGATTACAAGCAATCAGAAGATTTTGGAGGCACTGAAATTGCAAAATAAGCCACCTTGTATGGGGGAGAGAGGAATAAACTTTGGGCTATATTGACTCTAAACAATGCTTAATTGTATAAAAATGGAATCAAATTTCAGTAGGACATTTCCTGCTCACCTTACTCACATGAACAGTACTGTTGAAGTCAATGAGATTTCTCACATGAGTAAAGCAAGCAGAATGTGGTCAAAGAGTATTTGTGAATGAACTCCAAGTGGTATTTATGTTTTTATTAAATGGCATCTTTTATTGTTTTCACTTTCTATTTTGTGAATATAGTAACCTACCTGGAGATCCATCTCTGCAAGACTAATTAACATCCGAGCTATGAACCTTTGCCAAAAGCCAACTGGGACAAAACTCATCTTGAACACTCTTTGGACTGTGTTTGTGGAATGGTGGCATAAGCCATGGATATCTAATGCTGGTTTGGCTGGGAGGAGATGAGGTAGGAGGTAGCTGAAACAAATCAAATATGACAGTTCAAATCTTCAATAACAGCTTTACAACAGCAAATACCTTGTACTGTGTAATAACTCAGTTTCAGTCTCCACAGAGCATTTTAATAGCACAGCCTACTGCATATAAAAAACTTTCTGATATCGCAGCAACGTATGAAGAAGGGGCAGAGAGCTACTACTTTGAGGACTATGCTTAGTGTATGGTATGGAAATCAGCAAGTGAAGAACAGGCATTGTGCACAACATAGTAAGATCTAGTGGAGAGGATAATATCAACATGAAGGGGAGAACATTTGCATAAACAAAAATTAACTGCATACCAATATGATATAGTCACTAGAATGGTATTTGGTTTCCATTAAATTCTGAAGTGACTTTTGGACTCATTCAGGCTGACACATGTGAAGATGCTGTCCTGATGGCAGAGAACTACAGCTCCAATCCTGTAGGAATCTTTGAATATAAAAACCTAGGGGCAGTTGTTTACTACAGCTGAGCTTCATTCAGCACAGATGAGAGGTATCAGAGAGTCCACAGTTACAATTCCCTAATTGCGAGGGCCAGGCTGTGTTGCCCCTCCCCACCCCATGCATTAGTGCAGCCTACGGGTTAGTATAGTTTATCCCTCTACTATATGGCCCCTAAAGGATTATAATGCAGCTGAGAATTGGCTGAGTATAGTTCTGTCCTATCCCCTACATGCCCTGGACAAACTCCTTTCCTCTCTGAGGTAGGGGAGGCAAGCAGCTGGTACAGTAGCCAGCTCGCTAGCTGGGAGAACCTTTCTCTGGGGAAATTATCAGTTGGCCAGTTATGACAGAAATCCACCTACTCCATGCCACGAGAGCCACAGAAAAGGGCTGGGTTGTTTCTGTGTCAGACCCATATTAGAGTCACAGTAGAAAAGAAAGCTTTTAGTTTCCATAAAGCTACTGTAAATGTGTTGCTAAGCAAAGAATATGGATATGTCCTATTGCACAGTATTTGAGAAGCTAAGATGTGGTAGGAGAACACTCCTATTTTGAAAAGCAAAATGAGAGGCTGTTGATTTGCAAGAGAAATTCATGCACAAACTATTATTTAGGTAATTTACAGTTTTCAATGACTGCTCTAGCAACAGTCCTCAAAGAAGCAAATTGTGTGTAACATCCTTTAAAATGGGCTTTTGATACCTAGTAATAATACTGCTTTTCAAACTAGATACTTACTACTACAACAAATACATTAACGGCCACACATTTAATTTAAAGGGATCTCAGCCCAGCCTGGACTTTTGTATTCACAGTCAACTGTATGTGTAAAACTGTGCACATGAATGACAAGATTTAGACACCAAAATATCCAATTTGTAGTCACAATCAAGTAGCTAAGCAGCTTGCTAAATTCTATCATTTGTGCATTGTGCAAGTTCTTTTCATTCTTTGAATGTGGAAGCAAAATTATGGCTTCATAGGGAGAAGATTTTTTCTAAAAATATAACTTCAGGGGGCTAAATAAACAAATAGCTCTTAGAAGAACCCCTTTGCAGAATTTTAAATTCTACACTATTATACCCTGGAAAGGTAAATTGAGGAAAAAGACTAAGATTAACCAAAGTAGCAAAGTGTCAGTGGCAGAGATGGGAAAACAACAAGGTAATCTTGGGTCAAAGTCCCACGCTCTAGCCACTAGATCACAATCCCTCTTACATAGTTAAACCTATAGCGTCCTATGAAGGTCTGTATTAGAATAATCAATTCCAAAAGCCATGCATCACCAGAAAACAGATTATTTTAAGGACATATTTTTGTATATTGTACATATAATACATGATAACATTTTATATGACAAAATTAATCATCCTACAAAACACCCTTGGCATTTAAAACAGTAACCTCCATTTCTTCAATTTGTAAACTGAAAAGAGAAAGGTAAGGCTTTCAGCCTTAATTTAAAAACCAAGACAAGGCTGAGCTACATACATCTTAGGCAGACTGAATTCCAGAGATGCAGAGTATATCAAACTAAAAGCTCTTGCTCCATAAAACTAGTGGATACACCTTGTGACAGCCAATAAATTTGCCTTAGCATATCTAAAAACGTGTCTAGGAATGTAAGAAATATGAAGGCCAGTGATGTTTGCTGGACCAAAACCACAGAATGGTTTATAATAGAGATGGAGATTCAACACAGCGTTTGAGCAGCAGCCAATGTAAATTTCGAAAATATGTGAAACATATCCCCTTCCACCCTTCTCAGCATGTAAACTGGCAGCTGCTTTCTCTGCCAGTTGCAGGGTGTGGAAAGCCCTATCAGGCAATCTAGACAATAACTGCAAAAGCCTAATCACAAATAACTGCTCCGGTCTGCCACGCACAAAAATTAATGCAACCAGCTGTAGCAACGTTCCATCAACGGTGGGAAGGCATATTGTAACCAAGCTTAGATGGCTTCAAATAGATCAGTTAAAGTTTAAAATAACAAACCCTTTCCTTACTATTGAGCCAGGGACAACGTAATTGCCTTTGAGAAAAATGGCAGATAGGGACAAGGAGTCAGGAAGGCATTTAGGATTAAGCAGAAACATTACTGCTTTATCTGTGTTAAGCTGGAGAAAATGTGCTGGCAACCGGGACTGGGTAACTGACAGTCATAATGACAGTGCTGAGAATGCAGCATTTGTGGCAGCATTAAGAATTCCTGAGGGATTTAGAATGATGAAGCAGTGCTATAGTGGCAGAGCTAGGAAATGACATGCAAATGTTATACCAGAAAGGCAACAGGATTATGACTTAACTATTAATTCAACAGATAATCAACAAACAGAAAGGAAAATAGTGGGGAGGAGAAGGGAACTAATTATAGTGAGACGAGTTGGGTGAAGCAGTATCTCTTTTTGGACCATCTTCTGCTGGTGGATGGTGCAAACTTTCAGGTTTACACAGAGCTTTTCTTCAGGTCTGTGTAGCTCGAAAACTTGTTCCTTCCATAAAAGGAAGTTGGTTCAACAGAAAGATATTATGTCACCTGCCTTGTCTCTCTCACATCCTGGGATGCATGAAGCTACAACAATTCTGCAAACAACTATGGAAGCTTCTACCAGTGACATGGCTGGCTAATATTCACTACCTAAATAACCATTTGCTCTCCCTCTGGCTTAGCCATCACCAGTGATCATTACTAAGGCTACATTTATGTCACAGAATCCGTGACTTCCAGAGACCTCTGTGACATTTTCTGCTTCAGCCTCTGGGGCCAGGGGACTGGAGCTGGCAGATAGCGGGGCCCTGGCAGCATTCCAGTGACAGGCGACAGCCTTCTCAGGGTCCCCCTGCAGGGTTCCAGCAACAGACGACAGCCTCCTCATGGGGGCCTCCTCAGGCTTCCAGTGACGGGTATGGGGGGAAACACCACAGCTCCCAGCCACCACGGTAGTGGGGGGAAACCATGGGGCTGCAGCAACAAAAGGCATAGACAGGTCACAGCTTCCGTGAATTTTTGTTCATTGCCCGTGACCTGTGTGTGACTTTTACAAAAAATAACCATGACAAAATCTTAGCCTTTGTTATTACCAACATACCTGTTATTGGCTACTGGCAGTGCAATTTCAAACTTGGCCAGGAACTGGAAATACTGTTCTTCTGTTTGTTCAGTAAACCCTGTGCCAACTAACAACATCCGGAAATCCTCTGCTTTGATTAAACCGTTCTTAGCAACAGATTTTGAGCTTTTAATATTAAATATTCTCTGAAGACATTCTGATAACCAGACTGGATCAAGGAAATAGAGGTTTCTCAGTCCATGGCTGGTGTCTGGGAAATGCAGCAATGCTCCTGTTTCTATAAGGAAACTGATGGCTGTTAAAAAAAACAAAAAAAAAACAAAAGAGCAAGATACCAGTGTTATGAAACCGTACTACAGACAGCAGATTGGAAGAAAGCCTTGATCACTTCATCCAGCCAATAAATAGACCAGAAACGTGCCAGGGTGTAATCAACAACCAGCATATAGCATTTACGTGCAGAGGCTACAGCTAACTACATCTCATTTCTTACAACACAGCTGCAAATACATCTTTATTGTTGGCAAGATACAAGCTTTCAGGCTACACCAAACTCTTCTTCAGGTCTCTGCCCCACCCCAACTCAGACCCTGATCCTGCCGTTCGCGCGGATGCAGAGTTCCCACTGGTGGGAGTACTGCTTGGGTGAGGATTGCAGGACTGGTCCCTCATACTTGAAACTCAAGACAGTTTTAATAAAATATGTCAATATTCATTTCTGCAGGACTGGTTGAGACCATGTCACAGCAGGTGGGCAGACAGAGGGATGGTACTTTAAACCAGCAGCACACAAAATCCTATTCTGGACAGGCAGCAGAATGATTGTCACTTGGAGAGTAATGACAGTAGGTGGAATGTGACTAGATTTTAGGGCCCTGGAGACCTCCTGGAGACCGATTCCACTACCCATGATTGTTACCAATCACCTGAATAGAGATCTGCACAGACTCA
Organism: Gopherus evgoodei; assembly: GCF_007399415.2. Lineage (NCBI taxonomy): Eukaryota > Metazoa > Chordata > Testudines > Testudinidae > Gopherus > Gopherus evgoodei. The sequence goes on from NC_044331.1 coordinate 8,195,363, forward strand.
CAATCTTTTACAGTAACAATCTCAACAGCAGCCACTTTCAGTCTCCTAATATTTGTAAATTCCAATGAACGTTAACTTCAAAGCAATGACTGGGCTCCCTAGACATACCGGCTTGTAAGTCCTCATAGTCTTTGATATCATTTCCAGGGGTTTGCTCTACAATTTGCTCTATTTGTTTGTCTGTTAGATACTGCACATCATCATTTTGACTCCTTTTCTGTTGTTCTGCTAGGATGGCTTCTTGGAGACTAAGATAACTTCTTGGTATCTGTAAATCACATCAGAAAAATAGCACAACAAATTCGAAACAACAATCACGCTACCCAGCAGTTGGGTTCAAAGACAAGTTTGAGAAGCAAGCTTATGAATTTGGTTGTTTTCCAAAATCAAATAACTTGCAATATTCGTGTTTGCTTGTTTTGTTGTTGGTCTACGGCTGCTGATACGCTGTATACATTTCCTATAGCTATAACCAAAACCCAAACATAAAAACATAAAACAAAACAAAAAATAACCCAGGTTCACTACAATTCTCATTAGAAAAAAAAAAAACCACTCACCAATCTCGCTGCAAGCATCTGCGAGCAAATAGAGCTGCCGACGTCCTTCATGTTGCAAGTGACTTGAAATATCAGCTGGCGGAGCCCATCAAGGCCTTCTAGGGTCTTACATGATAGCTCACTGCAAACGAGAACCAGGGGGAAGGACTGTGAGCCATTAATAAAAGTTATGATTCTTCCTTTAGCATCTGCCTACACCGTAATTCAACACCTGTAACTGGCTCATGTCAGCCGACTTGGGCTCAGGTGATGGAATTGTAAAATTGATATCTAGATGTTTGGGCTCAGGCTGAGAGACAGGAGTCCCAGAGCCAGGGCTTCAGCCCAAACCTGAACTTCTGCACAGCAATTTTACAGCCCCACAGCCCAAGCACAACTCAGCTGACACGGGTCAGCTGCAGGTGTTTAATTGCAGTGTAGACAGACCCTTAATGTCACTATTTCTTTAGCTGTTATTTGGAACTTCTAATTTCCAGTGCCGGAATAAATGGGGTGGGATGGTGGCAGGGTGCTCTCAATGAGAGTCCTTGGCTTTGGGAAAAAATACCAAGAAATGTGAGAAAAACACACATTGGTTCAGATACTGGCCCTCCCAGTGCCATGTGCTGTGCATTGTTCAGGGACACACAGAGCTCCCTCCCTCAGGGGAATGCCACGGTGGCACAAAGCCAATGTATCTAGCTCGTCACCATCCACCCCCTGCATAGGCAATGCTCTGGGATGAGCTGGGAGCATGAGATGTCACAGTCCATAGGTGACCATTCTTGTCCAACTGGTTCGGCCAGCCTCAGGTTCAGGGAAGTAGAATGGTGGCTTACAGCTGCCTTTCCCCCACCCTAGGTCCTGCCCAAAATGCAGCTGGCTGGACCTTCTTTATGCTGAGTCCCTACAAGCTGGCCTTCTCCATTCTCTTACAGCTAGGAAATGCCTGTCTCCATATCATGCTATTCCTGGCCTCCTTGTTTGCTGCACAGGAACACTCCTCTTCTGCTTCTCCCCATAAAGACTCTTTACTACCGATTCCACACTTGGTGGGGAGGGAGGGAAGGGGAAGAAATTTGTTTTAAAAGAGTATCCTGTATTTTAAACCCTGGCCATTGAGTGGTAGAGAGCAGGAGGGGGGGGGGGAAGTATGCACTTACACAGCCGGGAGCTGAATGAATGGTGGATGAGAGTGCTTTTGTCTCCCCCGCACAAAGGCATTCTGCAACTACTCTGGCTGTCTCCGAGCAGTGCTCGGGGGAGCTGTGTTCCTGCCAGCTCCAGGTGAATGATGGCGAATGAATGAAATTGTTTGGGGTTGGGGTGGGGGTAGGGGGAAGGAAGTTGTCATAGTGTCTCCAGCTGAGAGGAAATGAATGAGGAGAGTTGAACAGGAGTCTGGAGGCTGACAGGAGCTGAGAGCAGACTGTGATGGGGAGAGTCTGAGCAAGAATATTAATTAGAGTTCAGGGTTAGGGTGAAGGGAGCTCCTTCCCTTAGAGAGAGAGGTCCGGGTGGGCTGCTTTACGGTGGCAAGAGGGTGGCTGTAATGAGAGTGAGTAAGAAATGATGGTACCATGGTAAAGTGCAGCATCATTACATTCGGTGATATGCTGCTAGTGCAGCCCGCACTGCATGCAGGGTAGGCCCAGGTAAAAGCTGGACTCACAAGTGTGTGTCCTGGACCTAGTTTTAGTGCAGGCAGGAAATACAACGCCTATTGCACGCTGATCAAAGGAGCCGCTCTGACTGTGAGTGCGAACACTCTGCCTGGGTGGGAGCTAGGCCATACACCAAGCAACAGGTGGTTTTCCTGCTGTTAGGGCAGATACAGGAGGCTGGGAAGCTCAATGCCGTGTCTGTTTACCAGATGCAGAATGTCACAGCAGAGCTCTTCACGCTGACAGTGTGAGCAGCTGGTGCAGCAGCATACCCCTTTTCCCAGCTATGGGAATTTAACATCAGCTACTGGGCCTAGTCAACTGTTTCTACCAGAGATATCAGGAATTTCCAGCTGTTAGGAGTCAGTGACAAGTTGCTACTGTCTCAGCACAGTGCTCAGCAATTGCACACGGTTTGGATGCTGGGAAATGTAAGTCATCTATTCAATTTCCCAGCCCGAGGATTCTGTGTTCCCCAAGTGCACTCTCACACCAGGCAGACGTGAGAGAGCTGGGTTGAACTCCATGACCTGATTATATAATGAGCAGTCGACGACTCTTCGGCCTTTCTAAAATAAAAAATGATGTAGACTGTAAGCCCTTTGTGGCAGGGACCAGCTTTTTGTTCTGAGTTCGTACAGCACCTAGCACAATGGAGTCCTAGTCCAGGATCAGGAATCCTAGTTGCTACGAGAATGCAACTAATATGTAATAATAGTGTTGTAAAGTTACAAAGGCATTTATCTTGCAAATATTACAAATCCCATCAATCTATTGTTAATTGGCAATAATAATGCTTAGATCTTATAGAACAGTTGCCATCTTTATCTTTAAAGCATTTACAACATTAATCACTCAATGGATACAACTCCCTTGTGAACTAGTTAATAAATTTTATCCTGATGTAAGCAGAGTCAGGATGAGCTCTACCCTGACATCTGGTGGTGAATTATGGGAAGCGTGGGAAGAATTTCAGAAAGTGATTTGCATGGGCACGCCCAGCATAGCCCAAGGCAGCCTGGGATGGTTATTTTGACAGCTCTGGGATCCCCAATTTCTTTGTTATTGGGGCGGGATAAATAAAGTGTTGCCACCCGATTATGTGAATGAGGAACTACGAGACTGCTTTATGACAGGTATCTAAAAGGGTGTCATCAGGAGGAGGGAGAAAACTTGTTCACCTTAGCCTCCAATGATAGAACAAGAAGCAATGGGCTTAAACTGCAGCAAGGGAGATTTAGGTTGGACATTAGGAAAAAGTTTCTAACTGTCAGTGTAGTTAAACACTGGAATAGATTGCCTAGGGAAGTTGTGGAATCTCCATCGCTGGAGATATTTAAGAGTAGGTTAGATAAATGTCTATTAGGGATGGTCTAGACAGTATTTGGTCCTGCCATGAGGGCAGGGGACTGGACTTGATGACCTCCCGAGGTCCCTTCCAGTCCTAGAGTCTATGAGTCTATGACAGAGATGTCTCAATATAAATTAAATGACACTTCCTAGACAAGGGACATGGGTTTCAAAACCCAGTGAAGGGAGAGAGGTTGGGGACTGGTGTGTGTACCTGATGGTATGGGCCCCTTTTGAGGGCCTGGGACTCTGATTGCACATTCTCCTCTCTCCACTGTTAAAGAGTAGAGCTAATTTTGATTCCATTAGGAGTCCATCTAAAGACTACTGAGCTGAATTCATGTTGGACCAACGGTGCACCAGCGCCAGGGCTCCCCTACTATGAGCTGAAATCGCTAAGAGCTGGAATCACTAAAGAGCTGGAATTATGGAGCTGAGAGCACTAAGTGCTGTGCTAACTAATGGGGGGAGCCTAAAGACCTATCACTAAGCAGCTGGCAGAGCAGAGCAGTTTGGAGGATGTTGGAGCAGCCCATGACACAGTGAGCGGAGTGGCTCACGAGTCGGCTGGAGGAGCGGCACACCTGGTGAGGCGGAGCTGGTCGTGATGAAGGCTGCAGCAGAACTCCATGGAGACCCATGTAAGGTGCCCCTTACCACTCTGTGTGGGCCTCACCACCCTGTGGGGGCCCCCCTCATTTCCACCCAAGCTGAGGGGGGGTAAAACTCTGCAGATAAACTTTTGAACTCTGGGGTGGCACTGACCAGAGACTTTTGGGTTGTTGGACTTTGGGGTGATTGAACTTAAGACCCTATGGGGGAAAGGACATTGCCAAACGTACTTGGAGGTGGGTTTTTGCTTATGGTTTGCGTTATAATCCCGTTTGTGGTGTCTCTCCAATGTGATGCCATATTGTCTCCCTCCTTTATTAAAAGGATTTTGCTACACTCAGACTCCGTGCTTGCGAGAGGGGAAGTATTGCCTCCTAGAGGCACCCGGGGGGGGTGGTATGTAAGTGTCCCAGGTCACTGGGTGGGGGCTTGAGCCGGTTATGCATTGTGTTATTGAAACGAAACCCCTGGATACTGAACCCGGCCCTTGTTGCTGCCAACTCAAAGGGGCAGAAGGGTAACACTTATTTTACTTAGAGGGAAAATGAGGTACAATGAAGGCAGTGTAAGTGATTTGCCCAACGTCACAGCTGTGATTAGAACTCAGGAGTTCCTGCCTCTTAGACCCATGTTGAGCCCACTATAGCATGCCATACTTCTCTCTCTAATTATACCAGAAAAAATCCAAAATACAGATGAAGTATAAAGCTAATGAGTTTTTAGATCTATTGTTAGCAAGGAAACAAAAAATTTACAAAAGCTACTTACATTTAGGGGCCATAAAGTATAACCCATTGGTTGAGACACAGTGATATAAGGGATATTGTACTTACTGTAAATGCTTGTATGTGATATCTGGAAAGCCAGTAGCTCTTGATCCAGAAGGAGAGCGACAAAGAGCCAGGACATAAGCTCTAAGAGTTGCTATCCTTTCAATGCGAAATTTAGTTTCGATAAGGTCTAGGTGTGTTCCTACCACTAACACGACAGAATTTGGAGCTTTGGCCTGAAAGGAAAAACATGGACCCTGATTTGCACCCAGACTATGTAATGTACGGAACTGACAAGAGATCAGAACCAAATTGTGTTGCTAGCCCCTTTCTCAGGGTACGTCCACACTACCCTTATGGGTATCTGGTGTCAAGCAGAAATACCAGAGCTGCCTTTACTCTAGCTAGCTCAGGTATCAGACCAGTGAAGCTGCAACAGTACATTCTTCAGCACAGGCTTTACAAGCTCCCTTGAATTCTGGGTAATTATGTGCGTGCTGCAACAGTTTCACTGCTCTGGTACCTGAACTAGCTCGATTAAAGCTGACTTGGAAATGTCTACACAAGCTACAGTCACACCCCACGGTTCCAGTGTAACCATACTCTCTGTTATGGTATTAACTCAATCTCCAGATCCAAACACCATTGAACGCTGAATGTCAACCCTGTAGCTCGGACCTATCTTTATGCATTGAAATGGAATTCAGCCATAGAGAGCACTGGAGACCTAAATATCTGAACTAAATAATGTTAAAACAGAACATCTCTGGGCCAGAAGACTAGAATAAGTGCAACTAACCAGCACAAGATAGAAACTGCTTAGAAATCCCCTCAACCCACACTGACTAGACACTAATGAGTATTTGCAGGTTTGGCTTAGTCTGAATTTAAATATCAGCTTTTGTTTCACTCTCTGATGTGCATAGATGATGAATTAAAACCATTAAATGCAGTGACCTATCTATGGTTCAATGGCAATTTATATCCCAAGAACAACATAAAATTCACAGATAGCTGAGCTTATAAGAGAGGTTCTAAATGAATGTAAAACATCCCCACTGATGGACAGAAATACTACTAAAAAAAATCCCACAACCCAAAGTGACTTATTACCTCAATGTTCAGCAACCAGAACTGAAGGTTTGCAACAGCCTCTTCTCCTAGTGCCAAGTTCCACACAACTACATATAATGCTTTGTCCGTGAAGAAACACTGATTGACGGTAGACATGCTTGCTGGGCCCCCGATATCCCAGACATTGAATTCCACTGAATCTATCTACTTAGACAAAAAGAAGTGGTCAAATAAAACAGCTAGAGTAAGTCATGGAGCGATAATAGCTGAAGTATAAACCGAGGCCTTGGTGTCTGCATAAAGTAGGATATTAGAACAGTATCGATGTTGCAATTGTGCCTCAAGGAAATTAAAATCCACAAGCAATTATTGAATGTGGCTGCCATTTCCATGCAGGAAATCAGAACTAATAACTTGCTGCTAAGACTATAGTGGCACCATTGATACTGGTAAATCTCCAGCTAATGCTCCAGCACAAGCAAAAGACTGATTCTGAGCCATGTAATTCACTGGCTCAGGAATAAGAATGGTTTTCATACTTGATTGTGGCATATTTAATAGATTTGCTAAAGCTAGTTAGCCAAAAGTGCATTATACAGAGTTGGGGTAGAGGGAAGCTCCCTGCAGAAACCATTTTCATTCCACAGAAGGTATGTCTACACCTTGAGCTGGAAAGGAAAACCTTGGTCAAGCTACTAAGCCAAAAACAGAGCAGCTGCAGCAGCATAAGCAGTAGCAGGGCCTAGCTGCCTTGAGTACAATCCTGTGCAAGACGCTAGGCACATACTTGGGCGACAAACCCCTCCTACCACAGTTGCTACATTTCTATTTTTAGCCCACTAGCTTGATCAGAGCTAGCACAGGTATGTCTCCTTGAGCTGGTGTGAATACACCTCCAGCTCGAAATGTAGACGTACCCTTAGTCCTGATTCCCATCAAGGCTGCATAAGCGTAGGATCTGTCTAGATACTTTGGTGTTCAAAGCTTCTCATGCCACTGATTAACACTGCTGGATGTCCCTAGAAACCCTGATGCCAGGTGCAGTGTAATGCCGGAGGTGGTCCAAAAGAGCACTCTCAAATCCAGACTCCCTTGAATTTGAGAGGAAGTTTTAAAGTACTGGATATGACTCTGTCCCCTACAGCCTGGGTTCTATCTGTGGTGCTTATAACCCCCACCAGTGTAGTATCTTTGTATCTTTTGTGTATTTATTCGAACATGCTCTGTGGCCCACATCTGCTGCTCCTCTTCCCCCAAAGCCCCATCCAAGGCAGAAGCCAGAGCCAGGCCAGGGAGCCTGGGCCCCTCCACCTGCCTAGGGTGCAGGAGCTTGAGAACGGCCCTGTGTTCCTGCCCCCCTGTGATGCATCTGAAGGACAAGGCCCATTTCTACTGTCCTGTGGTGGAATTCAGGGTTAGTAAGGTCAGAGTCTTATGGCTACACAGGGCCTGATACTGACCTCAGGTGTAAATCAGGAATGATTCCACTCAAAATAACAGAGTTATACCATTGTAAGTGAGGTAAGAACCAGACCGTTTGGCCACTGTTTATAGGATTCTAGTCCTTTGCAGATCAGTCAGTAACTTTGTCAGAATATTAAATTCCACTTTAAAGGCCTAAGATCTCAAACTGGATTTTCTTGATCAGTGAAGTGTTGTCTGCAGGCTGCATTCTGCAGAAATGCAGGAGATAGCTTAGTTAATTGAATGGTGCTCCACGGATGCTAATCTCTGAAAAATTTGTATCTCCAGGGCTCTTTGTTCAACATACAAACATTTCCATGTTCTTTCACTGGGCTGTGACTCACTGTGCCCAACTTAGAAAGAATGGAAAAGAAACACCCTAGCCTTAAAGAAAAGTTCCATGGAACCAAATAGAAAATGTTTACATTTCTGTAGCTGATTCGAACCTTATAGAATTCATCCCTGCTTTACAATTCTATAAGTTAGTTCAACTAGCTCATAAAAGATCATTCTCCATTCAATTCCATAGGATTGTACAGTAAATTCTGTGATGCTTCTATAGGATCCCACTGGTCTCATCCCAATTAAACTCTATAAGGTTTTATGATAAGGACTGGCAGAAATGTCTTTCCCTTTTCCACCAATCTAAAAAATGTTTTGCAGCATCTGTTTTCCATTGGAAATTTTCTTTTAAACTGTCCCCTCTCTTCTCCACAGGAGCTTGCTTCACAGAGCCTGATTTAATCTTTCATATAGTAAGCATCTATTTAAAAAAATGGCATAAGGTTTGCCAAAAATGGGGAGTTATCAGTGTCTTGAAACAAACAGTTTAGGGAATAAAGCTCTTGGCCAGCTGAAGATTTGAAAACAGTTGTTCTGCTGCAGTTCTGAAAGTGGTGCTATAGCCACTGGTTATAAGCCGATATTTGGTTTCACCTTGCTCTCTCTGCTCAAGAGTGTACATTCTTATGTCTATGACCACTCATTTCTCTACCAAAGCCTTATTTTCCACTTGGGAGCTGGCAAATAGGGCCATTGATTTCCTTGAATCAGATTTTCAAAGGTAACTAGCTCCCTAAGATGCAGACAGGCAGCTAATGGGCTTTTCAGAAATGCCTACATGAGTTAAGTTCCCTATGCCCATTGAAATCAAAGGCAGTTAGATGACTCTCCTTAGATTCACTTGATTTCAAGGGGAGTTAGAAGCCCACATACCTTTGTGGATCTGGGCCTTAGTGCCCAGAAGAAAATAATGAAGGGTTGTCAGAACTAGGCATGTTTAATAGAAAGGGAAGATGTGAGAAGTGACTAGTGGTAAACACAGGCAGTGCTTAATTTGTGCCAGGGCTTGCCTGTTCATAGCCCTGGCACCTCTGGGCTTGCTGCATCAGTTATGAATGTAAAAAAATTGCTTGTGCCCTGCTATGCCTTTCATTAGAAATTAAGCACTGAATAAAGGATGTTTCAAAGAGGGCAGGGACCATTAAGTATTAACTACAGTGTAGGAATGTAGACAACTGCACAATGAAACAAGCTGCCAAAGGGAATGGTGAGTCACAGGAGTAAATTAACACCATCTACAAGGTCTGGTTTAGGGATAATGAAATATGTGGAGATATTCCTATCTCATAGAGATGGAAGGGACATTGAAAGGTCATTGAGTCCAGTCCCCTGCCTTCACTAGTAAGGCCAAGTACTGTCCCTGACAATTGTGGTGTTGTGTTTTTCCTCTTTCCCCCAGGGTCCTAAATGGCCCCCTTAAGGACTGAGCTCACAACCCTGGGTTGAGCAGGCCAATGCTCAAACCACTGAGCTACCCCTCCCCCTTCCAGAAGTCAGTCTAGCACTGGTTTAAGGGGCAGACTATATGACCCACCGGCAATCCTTCCTGTTCCAAACCATTCTACACTAGCAAAGTATCTCTGACCATTATTCACCTTGGCTTTGAGTCCAGCTGGTTTCTGAAGCTCCCATTTTGTTGTCCGTATGGTGGTGTCACTGTGCATCATCTGTGGCGCTTTCCCTGTCTGCAAGATCTCGATAAATGTTGACTTTCCCTGCCGCGGAGGACCGACAATAATCATCTTCATCAGCTTGCATTTCTCTGCTTTGCGCAGCTGTGCCCGCAAGTATGCTAATATTGTTTTAGGGCCTATTGGAAAAAAGGGTGGACATATCCTGTGGTTAGCAAAAGGCCATTTAAAATCTAGTGCAGCGGGCATACCGGTAGTAGAAGTATTTTCACTGCAGTTTCTCTGTTGATCAAAAGGGCTCAGAGAATAAACAAAAGGAATGAAATTCCTAATGGACAGACCTGATCCAACCAAAAGGTCAACACAGCAAGAGGCTACAGGGAGTCAGTGTAAAGAGAAAAAAAATACTTTCGTTTTCACTCTTCAAAAGCTCAAAGGAAACATAACACACTAATACAGCATTGGCATATACTCAGTATGTCCTTGTACTTTCATGTTTCTACTTAAAACTAGGTTTAGATCACAGCACTTTATTTAAGAAAAAATCATTTTTTTTAAAATAAAAGACTATGCTGTTATAATTAGTCCAAAACATGACAGCTTACACATTAATGTTACTCTGCAGTGTTTTGGGCCATCACACTGCAAAATACTTGAGAAGGGCTGTCAAAATATTATAAACTATTTACAATCCTATAAAATCCACCACAAAAGTTCTCTGGCATAATATATTGCCAACAAAAGGTTGTATTTACAGGTCATTCTTCTGAGATAAAAATATTTCGTAAATGGAACCAATGGTCAGGGTTTTGCATTGAGGTTTGAACAGTGGCGCAAAAAGAATTTTCTCAAGATGAGGTCCTGGAACCAGAAGAGGTGGAGGAGGCTGCATTAGGAGATGGTTCACAGGGTTCTGGTAAATGGGGAGCCAGATCAAGGGTATCTTGGGAGCCAAAGCTCCAGGAACAGATGCAGCCCCCATTTCAGGCCATGCTGGTGCTGAAAGATTTGATTGCTGTTTCTTTCCCATCTCCAAGGACTGGCCCTGGGTGAGGGAGATCAACTGGGTTCTCTCGGTCTCTCCCCCTGTCCCCAAAAGAATTGGAACCAGCCCAGATCTCTTCCTGCCTCCCCTTCCCTCTCCTCAGAGAGCCTGGGACCTCTCCCCATGTCACCTCCCCTTCCACTAGAGAGACCAGAAGACACTGTGTGGTAGCATCCATGGCCAAGAGAGGGCCTGGACCCCTCCCCTGTTGTGTCCTGGGGTTGACTTTGCAGTGTGTGGGAAGTTCCCTATGCAATTCCTTTTAACTTTCCCTGTGCAGACACAGTTCTTTCCTGTTGAAGACGATTTCAAAAAAGTGATTCTGATGATCTGTTCAAAGAGATGAATTTATTAAAATATGTGTAGAATACAGACTTACCCTCTTTTATGATCTCTGCAGGAATGTTGCTGATATTTAGTTCCTCAATATCCAGCTGCCAAAGATTAGCCAGCTGTCCAAGCTCTGGAGGGAGCTCTCGGATACCAGGATTACTGGTGGAAAATAAATAAATCTACCAATAACTGGGTTTGTAAGTACGTAGCTACTGTTATGGGCTCCCATATTACACAATTCTGCCTTTACAAAGATCTGCCCCTCTCTCCTATTAACATTTTCATAAGAATACTCAGCACTTCCATAGCGCTTTCCATCTTCAAAGTGCTTGTAAAATGTAATTAACCCGGTACGACAGGTACATATTATCACCTCCAGTTTATAGATGAGAAAGCTTGGGCAGAAAGGTTAAGGCTTAAGGCTACAGAAGGAGACAGTGGAGAGTCAGGATTAGCATTCAGGCCAGCAGCATCCATTTCTCTCTGCTCAGCCCATTAGAACCACTGTCCTTCCTAGAGTTTAAAGGTTAAAATCTCCAACCTAATTATACAAATCTATGGGCCCAATCCTATGAGGTGCTGAGTGCCTTCAGCTCCCTCTGACTTTACATGTGTTCATCCCCTCAACTCTAAGGGTACGTCTACATTTGGAGATTGGGCTTGAGCAGGGTCTGGGTCTGGGTGGGGTTGTACTTGGGGGTGGCTAACCCATGCTGCTGCCTGAGTTACCACATCTACACTAGTATTTGTAGCCTGCTAGCTCAATGAGAGCTAGCATGAGTTTATCTAACGGGGGGATAGCTCAGTGGTTTGAGCATTGGCCTGCTAAAACTAGGGCTAGGAGTTCAATCTTTGAGGGGATCATTATAGGGATCTGGGGCAAAAATCTGTCTGGGGATTGGTCCTGCTTTGAGCAGGGAGCTGAACTAGATGACCTTCTGAGGTCCCTTCCAACCCTGATAATCTAAGATTCTATGAATGGAGCTGGGAATCATATCCCCAGCCTGTAGTGTAGATGTAGCCTAAGAGAGAAGGTTGATCATCAAAGCAGCAGAGCAATAATGTGGCTTTCCATGGCATGTACTTACTTCCCTAAATAAAGCTCTGTTAGACCTTTCAAAAGGCAAATAGATTGTGGGACAGTGTCTAGCTGATTGTCATTTAGATAAAGGACTTCCAGAGAGTCACTCAGGAATGCCGGAAACTCCAAGAAGGGACCTGAAACAACACAAGAGAAAATACATGCTGAGATGAAAGCAAACATAATATGCCACAAGGCTCTAGACCAATAACCCTTGGTCTTAACATTTCAGTGAGGTCATTAGGTAACTGAATTATTACCATGAAGCAACGCATGCAAAGCAAATGACCACCAACAGAAACAATGGTAATAAAGCATCCAGGCCCAGATTATGGCTTTTACAATCACAGCATTGCTGGATTTTGCCCTTGTGTGGAGGTGGAAATTCCCAGCAGTGAACAGAGATGTTCTACCTGCGGAGCACTTAGGCAGACAGAATGTCTCCAAAGCCACTGCCAGGAATGTGTCTAGAAGAACATTTAATTTTTCTTTTTTGGTGGAGCAGCATGTGTTCCCGTGTGGTTGGACAGCATCTCCTCTGAGATGCTTCATGGTCCGAGCAATGACATCCATGTCCAATCCAGCCCCATAGCTTGCACACAAGGAGCACAAGCACTGGGAAGTTTGTTCCCTGTGCTCTCACAAGAGCAGCCAAAATTTGGCCACAATTTTGTCTGATAACTACATGTGAATAACTCAACAAGAGTTCAGGGTGAGCAGAGAATCAGGTCAATTTAGCAATTAACCCTGCACAGAGGGGGGGAGCTAGCGAGTAGCAGGATCTGCCAGTGACTACAGTGGGCAGATGAGACAATGTAGGCCCTCACCATAGGCAACAATAAAAGTAAGATTTACTCAAGGGCCCCAGATGGAGGCATAGAAGAAGCTGCATTATTCTGGAATGATGCTGCACGAAGAGCCATTTCAGACTGGCAACCAGTGAATGAGAGAAAGATATGAGCAAGATTTCAGACACGCTGAAAATGATCATCATTCAATGCTACGCCCCAACAGGAGAATACAATGATAATAAGGATACTTTTTATAACATTCTGCAGAACCTCATCAGCAAGTCCCACACGATGATATTTTCATTGTTATGTGTTATATCCTTGGGGGCAGCCGGTTACTGCCACCAAGAACATGCTTCCTTCAAGGGGGCCAGCGAAGTCAATGTGAATACGTTGCCACAGGTTTTCAGGCCAGTCCTATGGGTGTAGGGGTGTCCACTGGGGTGCATTCCTCACACCCTGACATGACATACAAGCTTTTGCATTCTCTTCAATAGCACTGTCCAATCCAGGCCACCAAAAATAGCTTCGTGCAATTTCCTTCATGTGCACTATTCCACAGTGACCGGAACGTAGCTGTTCTAACATCTGTGATCTCAGTGGTGGTGGAATAATGACATGTCTCCCCCACAACAAACAACCAGATTGGACCGATAGCTCCGTCCTCCTGACATGTAGGTAACAAGGTCGGGTGAGATCGGAGAGGTTTGTCGAGATTTTCCATGCATCACCAGGTCCATAACTTGGGAAAATACTTGGTCAACGCGAGTTGCCTTCTTTATCTGAGTAGTAGTGATGGGTGTATTCTCTACCTGTTCAAAGTAGAAGATTTCCTTTTGGGCACTAACTTGATGTTTGACCGGCAAAGGCAACCTTGAGAGGCCATCTGCATTGCCGTGCAGAGTGGATTTCCGATATTTGATTTCATATGTGTGTGCTGAAAATAACAATGTCCAACTTTGCATATGACTAGCAGCTAATGGGGGAATGCCTGTGTAGGGTCCAAAAATTGACATCAGAGGTCGATGGTCTGTGAGAAGAGTAAACTTCCGCCCAAACAGGTACTGATGAAACTTCTGAATTCCAAAAACAATTCCTAATGCCTCACGTTCGATTTGGGTGTAGTTAGTTTCTGCTTTGCTTAGAGTGCATGAAGCAAAAGCAATAGGTCTCTCTTCTCCCGAAGGCATAATGTATGACATGACTGCTCCCACTTCATAAGGGGAGGCATCACAGGCCAATTGTAGGGGTAAGGATGGATCAAAGTGCGTGAGAACTTCAGAATTTAGCAATGCATCCTTAGCTTTATTAAATGCAACATCACAGGCTTCAGTCCACTTCCAGGCCTTGTTCTGCCCAAGGAGCTCATGAAGTGGTTTTAGCAGTGTGGCTAACTGTGAGATGAACTTTCCATAGTAGTTCAGTAGTCCTAGAAACGAGCGCAGCTGGCTTACATTTCGAGGTGGGGGAGACTCCACAATAGGTTTAACTTTTGCAGGGGCCTCACGAAGACCTGCAGAATCAATGATGTGTCCCAAATATTCAGCAGAGGGCTTGAAGAATTCACACTTGTCTTTGTGAACTCGTAGGCCATACTCTTTCAGTTTTTGTAGGGTAGCCTCTAAATTCTTTAAGTGATCCTCTTCATTCCTTCCAGTGACCAGGACATCATCCAGATAGCACTGAACTCCTGACAAGCCACACAAGATCTGGTTCATAGCCCTCTGGAACAGGGTGGGAGCAGACGTTATTCCGAAGGGTAGGCGACAGTATCGATAAAGCCCCTTATGAGTCACAACAGTCAACAGCTCTTGGGACTTTTCATCGACGTGCATCTGTAAATATGCTTGACTCACTGAACTTTTGTCCCCCAGCCGGGCCTGCGAAGAGGTCATCGATGCGAGGAAGTGGGTATTGCTCTGCACACAACACTGGGTTGACAGTGACTTTAAAATCATTGCAAATCCGGAGAGAGCCATCTTTCTTCACTATTGGAATGATAGGAGTGGCCCATGGGCTATGGGTAACTGGTATTAGGACTCCATTGGTGACCAGGCGCTCCAGGTCTGCTTCAACTTTTGACCTGATGGCATATGGCACAGTTCGGGCTTTCAGATATTTTGGTGGGCTGTCAGGTTTAATGTTCAATGTCACAGTGATTAACTTCATAATTCCCAAATCCTCTCCAAAAATAGCAGCTTGTTTCCTTAGTATAGGGGTTAGACTGGTTTCTTCTTTAGTCATCCGGTGCACTTCTGCCCAGTTCAGCTGAATCTTCCCAAGCCAAGACCTACCCATTAAGGCTGGGTAGTTACCTCTCATCACAAACAGTGGCAATTTAGCAGCCTGTCCATTGAGCTCCACCTTAACATCAATAGTGCCCAACATGGGCACAGCTTCTCCCATATACGTCTTCAGAACAGTTTTTGTTGTTTAAGCGGAAGATGCTGTAGCTTTTCTTTATATACAGTCTCAGAGACCAGCGAGACGGCTGCACCGGTGTCCAGTTCCATGTGTATAGGTTTGCCACCCAACAACGGGGTTACCCAGTATTCATGTGAGCCCACCGCCAAAGACAAAACATGCAGTGGCACTTCCTCTTGCGATGAGGTGTCACCTTGATCATCCTGGGTCTGCTCTAGGGTATGCAGGGTTCCTCTTTTTGTCAGCTAAACCACAGGCCTCTTTTTCTTTTGTTTACAGGCACACTCAATATGTCCCTTTCTGCCACAGTGTCGACACATCAGGTCCTTACACCAGCATTCTGATGCCTGGTGACCTGGCTTACCACAGCGGTAACATTCCTGACTCTGCACAGTTTTGTGGGTAGGTTCTTGTGACACTTTTTGCACCCTAGGGGATGCACCGATGTATTACGCCTCCCTTGTAGCTAGTTCCATGGAGACAGCAATATCAACAGCCTTCTGTAATGTAAGTTGAGCCTCTGTCAGTAGGTGCTTCCGTATAGCTTCACTGTACAGGCCACACACTAACCTGTCATGCAGGGCATCATTTAACATCTCTTTAAATTCACAGTGTTCTGCTAGCTTTTTTTAAATTGCTACAAATTGTACAACTGTTTCATCTTCTTTTTGGTCTCTTTTGTGGAACCTATATCTTTCAGCAATTACCAGTGGTTTTGGGGAAAAATGGGACCCCAGGATTTCCACAATGTCACTGTAAGATTTAGTCTCAGGCTTAACAGGGTGTAGCAGGGAGTAGGTTTTAGTTCCTACAACACTTAAGAATATTGGCACCTTCTTCTCTTCTGTAATGTCATTTGCAATAACAAAAAGCTCAAAACGCTCAGTATACACATGCCATTGCACTATATTCTCATTAAAAGGTTCCAGTGGCCTGGTCAGAGTAGCCATGATTTTTAGTTTCACTTTCACAGTCAGTGCAAACAAGCAGTTTTTTTTTGTTTGTTTGTTCTTTACTGACTTCTACTTCCTTCTGTTACTGGAGCAGCACCGGAATCCCATCTATCGTCACCACTTGTTATATCCTTGGGGACAGCCGGTTTAGGAAGAAATCACTTGAGGCCAGACAGCAGACAGCTGACAAAACTACCATTTATTTACAGACACAGAGCTCGCCTAACCAGCCGAAGCTGGCTGGGCTATCCCCTAACTCAGTTGCCATAGGAACAAAAATCGTGACAACCAAATACACAACATTATGGGTGATATAAATGCTGTTTGGGAGGAGAGACAATCATGACATGACAGATATAATGGGCACAGGTGAAACCGGCTCACTCTTAACAGTGAACGCTTTCTTGAATTCAAGTATCAGAGGGGTAGCCGTGTTAGTCTGGATCTGTACAAGCAGCAAAGAGTCCTGTGGCACCTTATAGACTAATAGGTTAATTGGAGCATGAGCTTTCGCGGGTGAATATGACCAAGTGGGTATTCACCCATGAAGCTCATGCTCCAATATGTCTGTTAGTCTATAAGGTGCCACAGGACTCTTTGCTGTTTTTACTTTCTTGAATTGTGTCAACTGAACCATCTTATTGTTAGAGGGATACTCCATCATACACCACCATAAAACAACGTGGTTCTCACCTGATGGCAAAAATCATGACTAAAGTTCTGATCGTCACCTCAAGACATCCAAGTATACAGAAGGGCATTTGTAGGTAGTGATCATCAACTGTGCATTGCCACAGTGAAAATGAACTTGAGGAAAGTACCAGTAAAGTGAATCACAAGAAAAATTAACATCTTTAAATTTGAGGATGAACATTCCTCAAACACTCCTGGGTTCAGTTCACTCATTTTTTGACTCATTTTGAATTTAATCTTTTTAGTGTTTATTGCTCCTCTTCTGTATGGATGAATGG
Source organism: Gopherus evgoodei (assembly GCF_007399415.2). Classification (NCBI taxonomy): domain Eukaryota; kingdom Metazoa; phylum Chordata; order Testudines; family Testudinidae; genus Gopherus; species Gopherus evgoodei. Next base: position 8,212,407 of record NC_044331.1, read on the forward strand.
AACTAATCTAGCTATAGACAGACAGATTCAGTCCATCATGGACATACAGGAGTAACCACCAAAAATAGCAGCAATGCTCCCAATTCATTTCCTAACCCTAGATAGAAAAGAGTGTGCTATGTTAGAACCAGGCTCGAGGTGTTTATGAATTGTAATTATTTATTCATGAATTATGTATGATTTTTCTGGCTTGGGTCTGGATTTTCTGTTAAAATAATTCCCACCCTAAAAATATTTTTGGATGGGTAAACTACATAAATGCAACCACATGCATATGCAAGAAGTTTATTCTGAGTTTTATCAACCTAGTGTACGGAGTATCCCTAAATCATCCTCTGTAAATAATTTCCTAGACATAAGTAAACAGTTTATTTGGTAAAATTATATTAAATATAGGGAGCTTTTTGTATGAAACTGATGCATTCTGACTTCTGTCTTCACTAAATGTCCTTTAAACTCCTGATCACATCCCTTGGTCTCACCAAGCTGCACTTGGGACAGGAGGAGAAGCTGGGAGACAAAGGTGATTTTACTACATCTTTGTGGCTGTCCAATCCTGGCGCCAGCCAGGGAGCTGGTTTGGCCCCTGGCCCAAGTTCAGTCGCATCCCGATACCCACGTATCAAAGGGGACATTCTAGCTACGGATTGTCAGAGAGCAGCGGCATTCAGGTCATACCCCCCTTTGCTAGGCCCCACCCACTTTCCTGGGGGAAGGGACTGTTATGAAGATTGGGCTTTCTCTGCATTGCTGGCTTTGCATTGCTTGGGGATTCTCATTGCACAAGGAATCCCTGGGGAGCTGATGAAACAGGGCTTTCCACAGCCAGAGCTGCACATAGGAGCTATGGCAGGGCTGAAGATCTGGCCCTCTGAATCTGGCATTGTCTTGCTATAACATTCATATTTCTTATTTCAAAGTAATGCACACCAATCTTTTTTGCTGAGGCCCTTCCCCACTTGCAGCTGATTGCTGGATCGACATCACCTAGCCCAGACTTACAAAATGCACCTCTCTTATCCCCTTGCTCCATGACCTGACACAAGTGCCTCCATCTCTCCTTTTGTCTCTCCTTCTCACCTCTTCTTTTCACATTACTCCCCAAGAGCAGACGCAGTAGATGGGCATTAACTTGAATAGCAGGAGGATTTGTGGGGGTTGGGGTTGTTAGTAAGGCCAGGACAGATCTTTGGCTCAAAGCATCCCTGGGTTAGTCCTCCGTTCACACCCTGACCTCCAGCTGTTGTAATAGCTTTACAGAGTGTCCCTGATGCTGACAAATTCTTTAGAACAACGGTTCAGGGTCATATTCCCACATGTTCTACACTTGGGATTGATGTCACAGCATTTATCTTTCTAAGTAAATCCTGCTATTTTTCTTTTCATTTGTAACTAGTTAAAGAAAATCTTATGCACAACAAAGATTTCTTTTCTTCATATGAACACACATTACTTGCTGGACAGCAGCTCCTACCTCCACCGAGAGGAAATTTTGCAAGTTTCATGATTCCATAGAATTTAAGGCCAGAAAGAACAATTAGGTCCTCCAGTCTGACCTCCTGTGTATCACAAGCCATTACATTTCACCTAGTTAAGCTATATTGAGCCCAATAACTTGGATTAGAACAAAGCATTTCAGTCCTTGTGACTCTTGTGTGCCATAGGCAGAGAACAAGGGATATCATAAGAACGGCCATACTGGGTCAGACCGAAGGTCCCTCTAGCCCAGTATCCTGTCTTCCAACAGTGGCTAATGCCAGGTGCCCCATGAATGAACAGAACAGGTAATCATCAAGTGATTCATCCCCTATGGCTCATTCCCAGCTTCTGGCAAACAGAGGCTAGGGACAGCGTCCCTGCCCATCTTAGCTAATAGCCATTGATGTACCTACTCTCCATTAAACTTATCCAATTCTTTTTAGAACCCTGTTATAGTCTTGCCCTTCACAACATCCTCTGGCAAGGAATTCCACAGGTTGACTGTGCATTGTGTGAAGAAATACCTCCTTTTGTTTGTTTTAAACCTGCTGCCTATTCATTTCATTTGGTGACCCCTAGTACTTGTGTTATGAGAAGAAACAAATAGCACTTCCTTATTTACTTTCTCCACACCAGTTATGATTTTATAGACCTCAATCATATCCCCCCTTAGTCGTCTCTTTCCCAAGCTGAAAAGTCTCAACCTTATTAATCACTTTTTATACAGAAGTCACTCCATACCCATAATCATTTTTGTTGCCCTTTTCTGAACCCTTTACAATTCCAATATATATTTTTTGAGATAGGGTGACCACATCTGCACACAGTATTCAAGATGGGGGGGAACCATGGATTTATACAGAGGCAATATGATATTTTCTGTCTTATTATCTATCCCTTTCTTAATGATTCTCAACATTCTGTTCACTTTTTTGACTGCGGCTGCACATTGAGTGGATGTTTTCAGAGAACTATCCACAATGACTCCAAGATCTCTTTCTTGAGTGGTAACAGCTAATTTAGACCCCATCATTTTATATGTATAGCTGGGATTATGTCTTCCAATGCCTGAGACCACTGCAATGGCTTGGTATTGATTAGGTGAGGTGTGCTTGGATGATCTCAGCAGGTGATCCATGCTCCATGCTTCAGAGGAAAGCAAAAAACCCTCAAGATCCCTGAAAATCTGACCTGGGGGGAAATTCCCTCCTGACCCCAAATCTAGAGATCAGTTTGACCCTGAGCATGTGAGCAAGACCCAGCAGCCAGGCATCTAGGAAGAGGATTCTCTCTGTGACATCAGAGCCATCTGTTAGGTGTCCTGTCTCCAGCTGTGTCCAATCCCTGATGCTTCAGAGGAAGGCAAAACTACTCTCAGAATATATCTGGCCAACGGTACCCCAGCGGAAAAATTCCTTCCTGACCCCTGTAGCCTACCAGCTAAAGCCTTGAAGCGTGAGATTATTAGTATAGTCTTTGTCTTAATGCAGATTTGCAAGTGTCATGGGTGTGTTGAGGGTAATGCTTCTGCTCTGTCCATGACTCATGAAGGAAGGGGAAAAACAGAGGGATTCATTCATAGTGCAGAGAGGTGAGACTATATGGCTAGTGGACTAAGCTCATCAGGATGTCTAGGGCAATGTTAACTGTCACCACAAAACCTAAATTTTATTCCGTTCTATTCAATTCCCCAGGGAAACTGTAAAATGCACTGTCAGGAAGGTATTCCAAGGGAGAATGCAGCACATAAAAGATTTGAGTGGTCTAAAATAAAAACAAACAAATAAAAAGAAAAGCAAATTAATCCCACAGAGATTAGGGATAAGTGTGGATATCTTCAAATGGTCTTTTGATCTTTATGGGATTTCACAGATGGTAATCCAGAAAATCTCCCACCAGATCTTTGGCAACAGGGCCAGCTCTAGCCATTTCGCCGCCCCAAGCATGGCAGCATGCCACGGGGGGCACTCTGCCGCTCACCGGTCCCGTGGCTCCGGTGGACCTCCCGCAGGCATTCCTGCGGAGGGTCCGCTGGTCCCGCGGCTCCGGTGGACCTCCCGCAGGCGTGCCTGCGGATGCTCCACCGGAGCCGCGGAACCAGTGGACTCTCCGTAGGGATGCCTGCGGGAGGTCCACCAGAGCCACCTGCCACCCTCCCGGCAACCGGCAGAGCACCCCCTGCGGCATGCCACCCCAAGCATGCGCTAGGCGCGCTGGGGCCTGGAGCCGGCCTGTTTGGCAATCATCAAAGAGGCACAAGGCAAAACCTATTTTACAAGTTCAGCCACATAGTTGTATTGCCCTTGGGATCATCTAATTATTGGTTCATTTCCCCATCTCAATGAACCAAAGGGCACACTAGCTAGAGTGACTAGCTTCTCAAGCACTTCAGTAATTTGGGCAAAGAGAGGGACTGACAGTTCAGTGAGAGAAGCAGGTTTCACCCATTAGCCATTTGGGCAGAGGGGACAGACCAGTTCTACAGTAATTTATACATTAAAAGTATTTCCCATCATATTTACATGTCACTGCACTAAAAGCTGCAGCTGTGCTGACACTGACCACTCATCTGCCAGACTCCCTGTACCCTTGGAATTCACTTGGCGCAATTCACCATTTCCTTCCCAGGAGAGGAGATCACCACATACCATACCTGCCTCCGTGCCTGCACGCACTCTGCTTCTTGTGGTAAAAAAGGAAATCCGCCTTGTTTTAAACCCCTCCTCACTCCTGCAGATGAAACAAAATGCACAGAGCGATGCTTGAGAAAGACAAAGCCACACTGAGGGACACCTTGTAGGATTTGGCCTCTGCAAGGCTTTCATAATGTCAGAGCACAGCCTTTGCTGGTTCCCATTCCCATGCATGTGGAAGAGGGGTCTGAGCCACACAGTTCAGCAGCAGTTCTGAACGCCACCAAAACTCAGAACTGCCTGGACCCAAGGATTTTGGTTGACTCATCTCTGTCATTCAACATATTAGCCTAGCTCTGGGGCATTATGTTGATTCCATTTGGGAAATGCAAACTTGACTTTGTTTTCTCTTTACTGGTATCAAGGTTTAGGAGATTGTCAAAGAGCAAATTGAACAAGCTGCATAAGAGACTCTGTAGAATAGCCTTCTCCTATTACAGCTAGCACTCCTCTGACATGATGACCCATGAATGCTATTGTGGAGATGGATTGAGACATTTCTAAAGCATTTATACATCCTTGTTTATTGATATTAACCATGCAGACTATTGGCAGGGCAAATCATAATGAATCTAGCAAATCTGCTGGGCATGCACCCAAATGACGTATATGGAAGCTTGATGTGCTTACATTCACTGCTGGAGACCTGCAAGTCTGCACATCAAACATCCTTATAACGTTTTCTAAATGAAAAAATATCACTCCTAAGTTTTGTTTTCTTTTCTAAATAGCCAAAGTCATTAGTCTGGCCATGGGCTAATGGCCTGTTACATTTTAATTTAAAAAACAAACGAGCAAAGATTATTAACATTTTTCAAAACACATACTCCCAACAGAAATACAAAAGTTTAAACCCAGACAAAATGCCTATGGTTAAGATATGCTCCCCACAAATAAGTATTTGCATTGGTAAACCACTCAGAGTGATGCATGTTCTACGTTTTATTACCAGTAATAATTATTCACTCATGAAATAATGTCATGTGCTATATCCAAAGAAACTATGAGTAATATTTCTTCAATGTCACAAGTATACAAGATGCTTTGGAGATGTAAAAGAAGATGTGGTCCATGCTGTATGGATAACTATATGCGATATAGATGGAATTAATCCAGTGAGTCTGTAAAAGCATCGGCACTTTCTACCACATGTAAGGGATTGGTTTTGTTATTAATTTTTAATCTTTAGTTTGAATTTTAGCTCTGACACAAACTAAAAGGAACACTTACTTCCCAAGCTGGTTCTTAGAAAGATCCAGTGATTTAAGTTGCTTGCAAGTCCACTTATCTTGAGAAGGCAACGAAACTAACTGATTTCCCAAAAGCTTCAGTGACACCAGCACCTGAAAGAGGAATAGGCAGCACTTACAAGAAGCAATCTATTAAACAAGCAGAAAGAGGTCTGGTAAGTACAGCTGCTTAAATAACAGGAAAACTAAGAAAGCATTTCGTATTTAACAAAGATACTAGCTTCCTAGTATATAAACATTCCCCTCCTTAACTCTCCCCAATACACACATTTACTACATCTCCTTGTACAAAGCAATGCAGCTTTTAGCCCTACACAATTACTGACCTATTTGCTGAAAGATTCAACTATAAATTCCAAACGTCAGCTTTGGTGTTAATGAAACAGTCCCATATAGATATATTTCATATGGACACTATGCCATATGTCTGTCATAGGTGTGGCATATGTGAGTAGATTAAGATATGAGTGGGCCCTCCTACTAATTCATTTTTTAGACTATATATTCTCTTGTATAAATCCAAAATGCAAAACGTGTGCCACCTATACAGTATAATTGGCATATATTTTTGTTACATGTGGTTTAGATTATTAAAAGTAGATTTACATTTCTTTTCACCATTTATACTATTGGTTTACTCTTTACTTGTACTCAGATTGTAGACTGAAGCTAGATAGATCAGTTTCATTTGCTTGTTCTCATGCATTAAGTAGCACTATGGAGATATGGTAAAATTCCAAATACCACAGAGTTTAAATACAACCTCCCTCCTACAAATTTAATAGAAATTTACAAAAAAATTGATTTATGCCAGATTTTGTAAACCTCCCCATTCTCCCGCCATGCTTTACAAATAAATTTGAAGCTAAAACCATTCCCTTTAATAAAACAAGAGTAGATTTTCATTGAAGAGATGTTCTCAAAATAGTAAGGCAACAGGACAATACCCAAAGGCACTTTAAAGTGCTTTTAAAAGCTGGACAAGACGACATTACTTGAAATATGTCAGCATTAGATGGAAAATTGGGGATGAGGGGTTCCCCCATGAGAAATTTCAACTTTTCATTAAAAATGTTTTGGCCTGAAACTGAAATGTTTTTGGTTTTTCAGCAAGTCAATGTTTTCCATGAAAATATTCATTTTGTCAAAGACCCAATTTTCCATAGAAAAACAGTTTTTGACTGAAAATTTAATCAAGTCCTAGTCAATACATCTCCTGATGTGATCTGAGATAAGCAGAATTTTAACCTAGAAATGCCAAATTCTTTCTGGTGTAACTCCACCGAACTTAGTGTAATATATCCAAGGTTAATGGAGTTATGCTAGCAGAGAATTTGGCCCTAGGTATTTTAGACACCGTTTATGTTCCATATGCCATTAAGGTTTAGTGTAAATGGTGCAGACCACTTAACAGGTTGTGCTGCATGGTGTGGCAAGTACTTAATCAAGCCACAGTAACACTGTCTCATAAAGTGAGACTGTTCCTCTGTGATGTGGTCAAATAGAAGAATAAGAAATCTGAGTGGGACCGGCGTAGCAGCCTATCATCAGGTGAGTAGGTCGGTATTTAACATGTAACATGCACAGTGACAAGACAAGGACACGTCAAAGCTTTAACATAATGCTAGAAAAGTAACAAATGTAGATAACTGTGAAATATTGGAGGTCACTGGAAGGAAGCCGGTGAAGGAACATGCTGAGTCAATTTAAATGCTGGAATTGAACGACACCAGAGACCTCCAGAGAAGTATAAACAAATCAACCATATAGCCTTCCCCCTCCCCCCACATTTTGTCAAAATCTTTGCACATTTGGAATCAACTTCGGTTTGACAAGAAGAATCTGTCTCCACCCAACACTTTGTGCCAAGTTGCCTGCAGGTATCACCGCAGGTTTCCAAAATTGTGACTGTCCAATGGCAAAGTTTCAGAGGGATGGAGCACAGTCAGGAGTGAGAAATGGACTATAGTAGGTAACTTCCTTCTCTTTTCTGCCACAACTCACAAAAACTGTCATATAGTTTAAAACAGAGTGCAAAAAGCTACTGTCACTTAATTATGACAGTAGCTGCATGGGTCAACTTGTAAGGGATCTGGAAAACATGACAGGACTGTTTTGCATATGTCCCTCAGAGAAAAGTTCCTGATCTTTCTCCAAGAGTGATCGACTAGAGAGTGAGCCATGACTTGGAAAAGTACCAGCTTCTTTGAAAAAGGGTAATGGCCTCTACAGCAAAGCTGACAAGGACTCTAGATGTCACCTTGTGTAGGAACGTCTGTGCTGCACAAGGAATCATAGAACATGAGCCAGTTTAGCTTCCTCTTCTCATGCCATATCTGAACAATGACATATCTAAATTATATACTTTACCATGGACTAGATCCTGACTTTATGCCCAGCACTGAGCAAATGGTGAACTACCACATTCTAGCATCCGTAATATGCCAGAGATGCTTCTCTGAGACACACTTCTTCCTTGCTCCAGGGGCTTGGGATAGTAATTTACTGCTGGCCAGTGAGCATGTGCCTGCATGCGGGGTGGCACCAAAGTTCTGCCCATTTTCCACCCCTCACCACCTTCATAAACCTAGAGAGGGTACAAGTGGGTGAGTAGTACCATTTGCTCCAATGCACCCACAACCAAGATGAAGGTTTACTGTTCTTATTTCCTCTGATTCCATTATGCAGGCATGTAATCACATCACAGTCTAGCTCTGAGTACCTTGGGTGAGTTGGCACTTTTTAATGTTATTTGATTAGGACTAAAGAAACAGAGATGTGAGCTGGAGCTACCTAGGATGCCCAAGTGCCTGCCAAAGTATGCCAGCTTCTAAATCACACAGCCCATTGGAGAATTTATCCAACTCCACTTAGATAGGGCGACCATCTGTCCTGTTTTTAAAGGGACAGTCCCATTTTTGGGACTTTTTCTTATATTGGCACCTATTACCTTCTCCACCCCCTGTCCCGTTTTTTCACAGTTGCTATCTGGTAACCCTACACTTAGACATTCTGCCCTGGGAACTATCACATCATGCACAAATCCAGCCTTCCATACACAAAAACTACAGTGTAGGATGAAATGTGACCCCAGAGCACCATCTAGTGTCCAGCATTTGCGATGTCGACTGAATTCCTCCCATTTGTATTTTTACTATCTTCAGAGGAAAAAAAAGTGATGTTAGGGTGACCAGATGTCCCGATTTTTGGGAGGTTTTCTTATATAGGCACCTATTACCCCTCACCCCCCGTCCTGATTTTTCACATTTGCTGTCTGGTCATCCTTAGATGTTAAAGTAAAGTAAAGTAAAAGTGATGTTAAAGCCAATAGCACATGGATTTCACCCTTCGGGAGACGTGCCAGGATAGAGGAAATGATGAGCAGAAACCATTAAAAATACATGTTATGAAAAGGCAACTCAGGAAGAAAATGATCTTCTCTGTTCCTATTAGCGGGAGAAAGCCAGAGGCATCTCTCTAGCGTGCTCCTCCTTTCCCCTGTGGGCATTCCATTGGGAACGGGCTAGCTGAGTGGGATTGGGGAGGGAGGTGCAGAATTATTCTTAGCGACATTGTTCTCCCACTCACTTTATGGGGATTTCAAGTGAAATCAGGGCTGACCAGGATGGCTTCTGCTGAATGCGGTTTATCTTACACCTTCCTATCAGATGCTTTTCCTACTACAACTGCTCCCTTGATGTCCAAGTACATTGACTTAGACAGACATGGACATATGCTATCACCACTCAATTTTCCATGCTGGGTAGAGCTGTGAAAATCTTGGCACTTTCACAAGTGTTTTCCCTGATTTCAATCAACACAAGACTATGCCCCCTGCGCTTCACAATCTGAAATGGAAACTCAGATGAAACAGCTGAGTTTTGCCTTGTTTCATGTCGAAACCACAAATTCTGAACATGTTTGGAGCAAAACCATGAATCTGTCCTATAAGTGGAAAGAGGCCCTATATTTGCATGAAAGGTTTGTCAAACACAATGAACCTTTCAATGAATGTGGTCTGCCCTTCGAGTTTGTAACTCACCTTAACCCAGGTCTGTTTCATATGCTACCAGGTTTCAAAGCAAGTATTTCACACAGCACTAATGTGGACCCAATAAACAATAATATTTCCTGCTTGTACTCATAATTATCTGTGGGTGCAATTAAGTACATTGGATGTCTAACTCTGACTTGCAACTACCAAATGAAGGTTGGTTTAAAAAAATGCAATCCTAAAGACACAGAGTTGCAGGTACCAAAACAGCTCCCAAAAGAAACCTAAAGCATGTTACAAACAATACACGAGGATCATTTGGGACATGACTAAAGCGCACCACTGGAGGAAATGGGGCAGCTATTTAATATTGCCTGGAAGCCCCGGACAACAGCTCTGCATAGGGAGCAAAGGGACATTATCCTACTGAACACACAAAGACCCTCTAATCCCTTGTTCATAATCGCATACACGCTGCAGTTTGTGTTCCTGTCCTGAATACGTTCTGCTGGAAAAGCTCTAGGAGGCTTTTACACTTACTTCAAGTTGGAAAAGTCCTTGTGGAACTACATTTAGTGAGTTCTCAGAAAAATCCACTTCTCTGAGGTGATTCTTCCAGAAAACAGTCAGTGTGTCCGGGAGGGACTCCAATGAATTTCTAGATGCTTTACAACATTTCTGGAAGTATGAAAAAAAATACTGAGACAATAACAAATTCTAAGACATATACATCTTTAAAGAAACATGCTGATCAATTGTCACGTTTAATACATTAATACGTTTGATTCATGCAGCCTTCCTAGAGTTCTTTTTTTTTTTTAAGTGTAACTACTGCACCACAAGGAATTGCACACATGTTGGTCTAAGATCCCATTCTTGTACGTCTAATTCCAAGCAACCCCCAATAAACTCCAAAAGCATACACTTAATCAATAGGCAAATCCATTTTTAAGTATATGCATTTTAATTGTTACTTTGAAGACTGTCACTTACTCTTACCCATAAATATCCATTTAAGCAACAAAATACATTGTTGCACTCATTTTTTACCACTATCCATCAAACACTGATATTTATGTCCTCCGGAAATACAGAATGACATTCAGGTATTGATATCTCATAATTTATCCACTGGCTTGATTAAAGTTAATCTTAAGGAAGGCTGTGAGTTTTGTAATATGACCCAGTACATCCCCCAGCTCATATAAGCAGGTCCAAGCTGTTTGCTTTATCCATGGCATTGGTACCATTGGCCCTACTGGGAATATCTACATAAACAGAGTGAACCGCAGTGGATCTCCAAAAACCCACCCTGAAAATCCAAAAGATAAAATCACCCTGGTATCACCACTGCACTGGGAGACCAGCTTTTCAGCCTAAGAAGCTGGATAGAGTCTTAATGTATCATATTTCATTTCTTTGCACTGTCCTGTGAGTGGAAAGCTTTCCTCGGTCTTTTGCTCAAAGCAGAGCAGTTTGACCTACCAAGGGGCAAGCCCAGGGGTCTGGAAACACCTTCAGGTTGTTTCTGGAAACATTGAGGATGGTTAGGGATTTGAAGCAGTAAAGGAACAGTGTGGGGAGCTCCACCAATCTGTTGTCAGAGACATCAAGTTCTTGCAGTTTCCTTAATCCAATCCAATTAGTTGCTAGAAAATACAAAACACCACAAACTTAGTGAAGGGCTGTCACTCAGGGTCTAAGCTTGCATGGTTCTCAGTACTTCGTCGGTGGGAGCCAAAGCCTAGTGATGTCAACAGAAAGACTACTGACTTCAACGTGCTTTGGATGAAGACCCCATAGCTGTGCTAAGCACCCTCCCAACCACCATTGGCTTTCGTGAGTTAGGGGTCAAAGGAAGCTTGAGTGCCTCTTGCAAGACCAGGCCTGGGAGTGGAAAGTGTAAGGGTAACGCTGAACACTGGAGCTAACATACCACTTTCCTCATCAAATAACTTTTCCAGATAATTTTTGGTGGCGATGAGTTTCTGAAGTTTTGTGAGATGTAGGAATCCAGAAGGGAGAATGCAGAGCCTGTTGATGGACACATCCACCTCAAGTAACCTGCAAGTGTGGGAAAAATCCAACAAAGCATAAATAAAGGCATGAGCATTGAGTAGTGTTGTATAAACACATCTATTTTAGCATATTTTTAGCTCCTCTTGGGCAGAAGTATGACATGTTTTCAAAAGCCATGACAAAAGCTGCACTTTAAAACATGACCATCCCAATAATTAACTTGGAAATAACTGTATTAAAAAGTATGGAGCAGAACTGAGTCTTTGTACTGAAAAGATAAAACCAAGAAGCTCTTCATCTACTCAAGGGGTATAGATTCATTTGTTCTCGTCAGGTTTCAGTCTGTCACACATACACAACTGATTGATCTGAAGCAGCTCTTCGCGCTTGCTATCCTTTGATTTAAGAATACAGCATACACACCTTGTGCATATAATTTCATCGGATGACTGGACACTGGGCAGTTCGGTCAGCTGGTTGTCAGATAGGTTCAGCTTCCTGAGGTTTATCAGTCCCCACGGAATCACGGAAGGGAGAGAGGCCAGGCAGTTGGCAGACAGATCGAGCTCAGTTATCTGACATGAGATATCAATCAGCCAGTCCAGATCTACCCAAGGCAGCTTGAGATTTGACCAACCCACAGACAGTGCCTGTATGCCAAAGAAAGAACAAAATGCAATTTTAATATTACTCACTTGTTTTATGGTAATAAGCCGGGGCCCGTTACGATACTGACAAATCATCAAGTGAGCTGTAAGTGCTTCACTTTTCATGCAACTAGCTTCTAGGAACTCAGATAACCCAGCTATGAAATAATGCATTGATGCAATAATGCCCTGGTCATGAAACTGCTCCGTGGGCTTCAGCCAACAACGCAGTTCCCAGCCTAAGCAGTGGAATAGCTACAGAGTTGCTCCACTGAGGGTGAAGTAGTCTTCCATGAAACCTACATACTCTTCTTTTCTGTTGGAGGCAGGGTAGATCCTCAAACCCTGCCCCATCCCATACTGTGCAGGGAGCTTCCCCATCCTATACTGTGCAGGGAGCTGAACTCTGTGCCATCCAGGAGGCACTCAGATGCCTCAGTGATGGACACAGCCTGAGAACCTAGACATGAATACATACTGCAAGTACTTCTTAAATCCCTTCTTAAATTCCTCTTTTGCGTCTTGAAGCTATACTGGGTCCTTTGCCAGGGGGATCCTTGCACCTCTGGATGTACAGGCTAGATTTCCTCCAAGTGACACTCTTACAAGGACTAGTTTAGAGTTGTGCGTGTGAAGCAGGTGCAGGATGGCATCCACACCTGATATGTGGGGCAGAGAGCGTGAAACACTCAAGGAGTGCTGCCTAAGAGCTTGTGGAAAGGAGTCACTCCAAGCCCATAGGGCAGATATGCTGCACTTGGTTAAAAAAAGGGCCTTCAACCAGTGTGGTCAAACTACGGTAAACTACACTAGTGCAAGTCACATATACATGAGAGTTCTGTACCACTGCAGCAACATCGGTCTAGCAACACCAGTCCAAAACTGCCCAGTCTGGACCGGCTCTAAGAGGGAGTTCCTATAAGAGATTAGCAGCGGTAGAATAAGACTTATCACTAGTGGGCTGTTTGCTAGAATACATAATATTTTCACATGTATCATTCTTCCCCATCAAACCTTGGAACATCACCAGCTCTGAGCCATTCCAAGGAGTGTTTTACAAAGGCATGTCCAGACCAGGGGAAGAACGAGAGCTGCACTATTGGAAAGAGAATTTATGAACAGGGGAAATTTGCTCATGAAGTTAGAAACAAATTGGCAAAATAGCACCATTTATTGTGAGAGACAATTTGGGCAGCAATTCCATTGTGGATACCACAGAGGCCTGTGAGAACAGAACAAAAATAACATTGTATCCTTTGTTCAAAGAGAATATGAAAGTTGTTAAAGGCTAAAACCAAGTGGAAGCCTGAACTAACACGAATACTTTGGAAATGGGAACATGTGACCACCTAATGATCATCTCTGCATTGAAAAAATATCACAGGCAAGCCCCAAGCCTCCGTGCCCCTCATGGCGTGTGTACGATCTGCGACTAATTTTTTATGTGGGTAGGTGGCCCGTGACAGAAAAAAGGTTCCCCAACCCTGTGCTAAATGATACAATGCTAAACCTTAAAAACTGGGTTTTATGGAGTGATTCATGAATGCACCACCAGGAAGCAGCAAGCAACTGATTAGCTGATTTCACTTCCTTTTAAATTCTGAATTTATAGCTCCATGATTTATTTTTACATTTTATTTTAAATTAAAAGGAAATACAAAGGTTGATTTCCAGGTTGATCCCAAATACTTATTTGGTATACAGAATTCTAGATAAACAAGAGCAAGTGGTGAAGATGCAGAGGAAAGTGGAATTATTATAAATAATTGTGCACGCTAACAAATAACAGTAACAATATATAGGATACACACAGTCCTTTAGACATAAAACACTTAAATATTCACTAATGAAACCTCAGAACCTCCCTGCGAAGTAAGAAGGCAATTATTATTATTATCCTCATTATGCATATGGAGAAAATGAGGCACAGAGGGCGAGGGACTTGCCCAAGGCCACACCCATCACACTGCTGCGTGGCCATGGCATCTGAGACAGGCTGCACCAGTCTGCAGTGAGAAATCAAATTACCCAGGGCATCCAATGCAATGGTGACTACAGAGCACTTTGTGCAAAGTACATTTTAGAGCTTTTACAATAATACCAAGTGAATGCAGTTTTCTTATAGAGTCTCTTGTGCATGTTTATTTAAAGGTCTGTTCATTACAAACTCCAGTGGTTACATTTTATAGGTCAGCTGTAAACATTTACTCCCAGCTGAAGCTTGTACCAGCCCAAGAGCAAATTTATTTACAGCATTAGACAAAAATCAGTGGGCCCACTTTTGAGTTGTGGAATAAAGAGGGTGTAAAACATAAACAGGTCTGGGCACCCTCCTCCATTGCCATCCTTCCAGAATACAATCAGAAGGATGCTGCCAATTAGTGCTGGTGCAACAGGGTTGCGGGAGTTAATAAACTTCAGCTAAATCATCCCCAACATGGGAAAAACTCTTCCATACGAGGAGAGAAAACATGGGCAGAGAAGCTAGCAGAATTTCTTTCGGGTCAGATTGCCCATTTATCAGGACGAGGTGGGAGAAAGATTCAAACATGTGGGATTCAAGAAGTGTATCTAAGGGTAGGTCTGCACTAGAAGGTTTACCATCAGAGCTATACCAGCAAAACCTCCTAGTGTAGACACAGCTTATACCAGCAAAAAGTGCTTTGGCCAGTATAGCTTATTTGGATGTTACGCCACTATAACTGTGTCTATCCAAAGGCTATTTGACAGCATGGAAAATCCGCAAATCAATCAATCAATCAATCAAAAATCATACGCCTAACCAACATTACTATGCTGGTAAAAGTTTCTAGTATAGACCTGGCCTCAGACAATGTTAAGAGGGGACACTAGATCACAGTCTGTAAGTATCTCTCTGGGGAGAAGATTTCTAATAGTGAAGGGTTCTTTAGTCTAGCAGACAAAGGTACAGCGATATCCGATGGCTGGAAACTGAAGCTAGACAAATTCAGAGTAGAAATAAGTCTGTTACAGTGAGGAGAACTTACAATCGAAACAACTTCCATTGGGGCTTCTACATCACTTGGAGTCTTTAAATCAAGACTGAATGTTTTTCTAAATGACATTCTCTGGTTCAACCAGAATTTATGGGATTGATGCAAGAGTGACCTAGGCCTGGTCTAGCCTTAAAAGTTTTGCCAGCTATGTCAATTAGAGAGGTGATTTTTTTCACTGACATAGCCGTGCCAGGGAACACTCTAGTACAGACACAGTTATACTGGCAAAAACAGTCCTTTTGCCAGTACAGCCTGTTTTGTTTGGGAAACTAGTCCAGGCTATACCAGCAAAATGATCTTTCTGCTGGTATAAACTATGCCTACACTAGGAGGGTTTGCTGATATAACCAGAAAACCTCTTATGTGTAGAAATGGCCAAGTGAAATTCTATGGCCTGTTGTGCAGGAGGTGAGAGTAAATCATAATGGTCCTGCCAGGGCTTAAAATCTACAAATCTAGGGAACAAGAGGCTGTCCACTGACTGTGTAGCCTCATTTCCCTATCTGCAAAATGGGGATAACAGCACTTTGCTACTTCACAGGAGTGTTGGGAGGAGAAAAACAAGGACAGCTCAAGCAGGGGAGGGGAAGGAGTCCAATGGGGCCCAGCTGGAGCCATTCCAGCCCCAGAACTGTACAGGAGAATCTTCCACCCTTTGGAGGCACAAGGGCCCATATGCTAGCCTCCTCTCCTCAGTCACACGGCTTTTTGGAAAGAAAGGGCAGAGAGAAACCGCACGGGGACTGACACGGGCACAGCAACTGCAGAAAGCTGTTCAAACAGGGGCTGATGGACACTGATGGTGTTGTCAGGCTTTTTTCTACAGACCTCACCCTGAACATTCTCCCTGCTGTGCTGACTGGCTATTTGCTCCAGCCCCTCCTTCTCTCTGTCTCTCCATTGTGCTAATCCCCTTCTAACACAACGCCACTGAGAGGACACAGGCAACAAAAGCAACAAATCATGGCGCAGACACAACCTCTGCCACCATTACATTGCTCATGCTGCTTCTGTATTCTGTCCCTTCCTGTGCCCTTTATCTATCTTGTCTCTTTAGATTGTAAAGAACTAGGGGCAGCCTGTGCCTACATTTGTACAGGGCCTAGCACAATGGGGCCCATTCTCAGTCGGACCCTAGGCACTACCATACGCATAACAAATAATCATTGATAGAATTACCATGTTTCTGTGCGTGCAAGTAAGACCATGTGTCTCAACTGTCTCTCATTTGTGTCTCAACCTTTTACTACTGTGCATCATTTACAAAGAAAATGCAGACTCATGATCCTGAGGTTACTTAATGCTATAGCAATCTATCAGTGTAGCACACAGGCTGACTTCCAAAGCCACTTCAGGGATTAAGACCCAAATTCCCATTCAAATTAATGGGAATTGGGCATCCAAATTCCCATGCATCTTGAAAATCTTGGCATTAAGCTTTTTGCACTGACTTGTCCTTCTGATTTTGGATCTTGGTCTCACAATGTTCTCATATATGAGCCTTGGAAGCCAGAGGCATGAGTCAAACCTTGCAGTCTGGCTTAAGCCTAGTGAGTTAAATGTATCCTTGGTGTAAACACATTAAAGTTAATGGTTTTACAGCAGGGATGAATTTGGCCTTGGATTTTGTGGTTATCTCATAATAAGTTTTAACAAAACTTGGCTGCAATGCCATCAAGAAAGGAGCTTTCTTTCCTAGCTAGCACTTAATGATCTCCCCTAACTTTAAAGGCAAGCCTGTCGTCATGAACCCCAGGGATTAGAATAAACAAACATAGAATGGCATTGCATTGGGGCCATACAACTATTCTGTTATTGGCTCCACAGACTGAATCCCATGCTCTCTAGTCCTAATAGATGAACAGTCTCTATACACAGCCTGCCCGCGAATGACTTACTGGTTTCAATACCGCCAAAGAAGGCTTCTACAGACTCCTTTTTCCCTACCATGGTAAGCATTTTTCAAGCATCTGTCCCCTTCCCAGTCTTGAAAACTAACTGGAACTAGTCAGAGGCAGCCTGCTGCTTCTAAATGGAAGACTTTGGTTACATTATGGATCCACAATCAAAGGGAGGTGTAGGATAATTGGCTGGAGTTTTGCTGTTTGTCCTATTTTGTAATTTCCTTTAAATCTTGGCAAGGAGCTGGCTACTTGATTCTGCAGAATTATAAAAATCCCTTCTAGCTAAATTACTTTCTAAAATTCTTTCCTAGTTAAAATTCTTCTGCTGGGTGTGGTGATGCTGATTTACTAATTACTAACGAGCAAATATTATTTACCAGAAACCTAGGCTGTCTGATAAGCTCTTGTACATGAACCAAGATTTTGCATCATCCACTTTCTTTAATTGGCTTGACTTGGACTAATAGGACAATGGAAGGGACAATGGAAGGATTGAAGGCCCCATGCCAGAGTGACTCTGGAGCATAACCAGTGAAGATTTCTGTATCAGCAATGGAGTAACTGATAGCAGCAATCACCCTGTGCATGGTGAAGAAGTCAGAGAAGATTCTCTCACTCACACACATCAAAAGGGCTCATTATGAAAGCAGCAACAGTTTCTTTTGCTCTTTTCCTATTTGTAATGGAAAAAAATATTCTTGACACTATGTGCAGCTGGAAAGATATATATCTGTGCACAGACTACATTCATCTGAATGCCTGGAATCTGTGCCCTGCTAAACCTCACTTTAATGCAGTGTATATTTTAGTGATAGCAACTTGTTCCTATACAAATGGAGCATTTCCTCTTTTTATTGTGGCAATGGTTGGGTGGATTTTTATATTAGGAAAAAAGAGAAACAGGCTTAAGAAAATTGAGAAATAGCCCTTGATCTTTCTCCCTCTGTAGCGTGACGAAGTGAAAGCAAGTAGTGCTCTGTACAGCATTGCGGCTGTCTGAGAGGTTCAGTACGTGTAAACCAGCTGTCCTAATAATAAAATATTTTGTGCATACTATGTGAAATTCATGGCGGTGCAAAGGGCCAGCACCCCTTTTGACCACCCACTGAAAGCAAAGGTGGAGTAATCTCTTTTCTTTTTTTTTTTTTGTCCTGGCCTGAGACTAAAAATATTACCACCTGGTATGTCTCACCCAAAGGAAGAGAGTTCGTATATGCCTCTAGTTTCCATGGAATGCTATGGAGTCTGGGGCCAAATTATCCATTGTGTATCTTAGTGGCTGCTGTTGTCTAGTTCTTGCTTTAATTAGAGGAAAGAAGAGGAGAATGTTTACTTTCCTCCTCCTTCAAGGTGGGCACTAAGGGCATATTCGTCCCAGCCCAGAGTCAGCAAACCATCTCTAGTCAGGAAAGCACTTAAGCACATAATCAACTTTAAGCACACATGTAATATAATAGAGCCTATGTTAAATATGTCAGGATGTTCACCAGGAAAACAAATCCCTGTACTACACTTCAGACTTGTATTCGGTGATGTATTCAAGTGGGATATCTACTGGGCTGGAAAGTATCTCTTCTGCACAAGTATATTACTTAGTTGTCTCAGCTGCTAGTCAGGCATTCCTGGGCTTTTATTCATCTGTTAGCAAAAGCTAAGAAATAACCTTAGATTCATCCCTACTTTCTTCCACCTGCACTTCCTTGGGAGTCTCATATAAAACTATTTTGCTAGCTCCAGACTGTAGTAAAATGCCCTTAACTCTACAGAAATTCAGCTGCTGTTCTTGTGGCATATGACATCCAGCCTCTTTCTCACATTACGTAATGCAACCTCTAAATTTACAAGCATCAGCCTCCTTTGAAACTGGTAGCATATAACCACAGAGTTAAAGTGACAGCTTGGCTGGGAGCCAAAACTTGAGTGTTTTGCACAGGACAATTTATTGCTGCACAGTCAACTGCGTCCTGTGCAATTCCACAGTCTGGGAAACCACCACCATCACTTTGGTGACAAGTGATTTGGTGTAATCTGTTAAGAAAAACAGCTTTATTGGAGATTTTACTCACTTTATGTCATTCCATTTTGATTGCAGATAAGTATAATTTGGGCCAATGTACAGGCTAGTGAGGTTAAAAAAAAGCCAAGGATGAATGCTGCATGACTGTACAAGACTTCCAATGGACTGTCAATAATGCCCTTACAGTACAATATTTGTATGCATGGAACAATATTTTGCATAATATGTGTGTACGTGCAGTTTTTAAGCACGTGCACTTCCACAAAGAGTTGTTGGTTTTTTTGCTCACTATCACCTGTGCATGAAACTGGCAGAATTTGCGAAATAAACTCTATTTGTGTACACAAATGGGTGTCCTGTTACCAGTCTGTGCAAGGTTGTATGCACATAAATGGAGTCCTCCCCAACATTCCGCTGATAATTTGGTCCACGTAGGTTTTCCATATTTCACAGCTCTTAGGTATTTTAGTATGGGCTACACAGGCATATAACAAATATAAATAAAAATTATAGCTGGGAGTTTCCAAGGAACTTATGGGAGTCAGTGTCTGCAATTTGTGTCCCTAAGTTCCTTTGAATATCCCAGCCCCAGTGCTTTATACCTAACATTACGTTCTAACAGGTGGGTTTGAAAATGTGAAGAAGAATGTACAGTGTGGTTCCTTTCACTGAGCAAACTAAAAACAAGCCCTGAGCTTGCAAGAATCAGTCTCACCACCAGGCCATATAAACCCGAGGCAATGTCTACATTATGGAACCTATGCTGGCATAGTTATATCAGCATAGCTCTGTAGTGTAGACACAGCCCAAACAGACAGAAGGAATTTTTCTGTCAGTGTAGGAACACCACGTCCCCAGATGACAGTTAGCTATGCTGATAGAACCCCTCTTCTGTCAACAAAGCTGCATCTACAAAGGGGGGTTTGCTGGCATAGCTAGGGGGATGTTGGTTTTTCATTTTGCTGACTGATGTAGCTATGCTGGTATGACTTTTAAGTGTAGACAAGGCATGAGTAGGCATAATTTGGCACTCCTGATTAAATTAAGAGATTCAGAAAATCAAAGGGCAACTGGGTAAAACAGAATTGACATGTGTGGATTGAAGTTCCTGTCTTGCACAGCTTTATCTCGAGTAATGAGAGGGAGCTTTGGCAATCACATGGAGAAGGGAGACGTGTATAATACTAGAGCCCTTTTATTTATTAGTATTTCATATCCATAAAGCCAGAATTGAGGCGCCATTGTGGTAAGTGCTGGGCAAACATCAGCACTGACCCTGCAATGGGATTTGTACAAGCAGAGCCTTTTGCCAATGCCATCTCACTCATCCAGTTTTCTATGACCTGATGAAGAACATGACTATTAAAGGCTCAGGTTAGATATTCCTTATTAGCCTCAGTTATCTAAATGTCAAGGGAGAAGGGGAGTAATTTGAGATAATTTAGGTGCTGAAGTACTGAGAAAATGTCCTATTGATTATCTACATACCTATCTATATAGCTCCAAAAACAGGTGTTGTAGGACATAACCCAATTTTGGATAAGAGGGAGCTGTGGATAACTGAAGTTGAAATAATGAAGAGGATAGTGTAGTTAAACAAGTATGATAGAACAGTGAAATATAGTAATACTTTGCATTAACAGCATTTTTCATCTGAGGATCTCAAAATAATTATCACAGATGGGGAAACTGAGGCAGTTAAGTGATCTGCCCGAAGTCATGCTATAAGTCACTGGCTAAGTCATGAATGGCCCCTCCATCAACCTAAATTTATTAGCTTCTTATTCAGAGGAACAAAATGACTGCACCCCACATACATCCTACCAAAAAAACTGCATAAAAGACCTGAGTGTGGAAAAGTATGAACCATTTTATTACTGCAGTGACACCTGGCAGCCTTGACTGACACCTGGGCCCTACTGTGCTAGGCACTGTACATGCACATAGTAAGAGGCTGCCCTGATGTTGTTACAATCTAAATAGACAAGACAGACAGAGGATGAGAGAAAAGAAGCTCTATTTGCCATATTTGATAGATGGGGCACTGAGGCATGCAGAAATTAAGTGACTTGCTCATGGTCACATAGGCAGTCTGTGACAGAGCAAGGAATTGAATGCAGGTTTCTTGAGTCCTAGTCCAGTGCCTGTACTACAAAATCAACCTTTTCTTTCCCAAACACCATCATAGTTCATGCATAATATTAAAATGACCAAGTGGAAATTACTATATATATTGTGGCTTGCAAAAGAATATCATTTAATGGGCCCAATTATTTATGGCTTATACTTCATCACTGACTTGTAAGCCACTTTGTAGCAGACATAATGTCAAGTTGCTCTGTATATAATAGCAAACCACCGAGAGGTGATGAAAAAATACTCATTGCACAATATGCAAAGATAAGCATCAATTATTAGTATGATGCTTTCTTATATCACCTTCTCAGAAGACAGATAAATGGCTACTTACTGTTTTTGCCGGAGCGCTACCAGGTAGTAAGGTTGTTTCTACGAAATATTTCCTCAGAAGGTGCTTGCTTGAATCGGGACTGTCCATTAGGATGTAAGAACAAAAACAAGCTCCGTTCTGAAGTAAAAACACAGCTATATCTTCATTCCCTTTAAAGAAAAGACAGACTATGTGTACTCTTGTTTTCAAAAGGACGAAGCCACAAGGAGCCACACTGTAAATGCTATGGAACTATCCCTTTTTAAAAAAAAATCAGCTTGGGTGTGTAAAAAAGGAACTAAACTAAAGAAGCCTGTTTCCTCTACCTATGTTTCTTGCTACAGTCAAACCTTCAAAACACTGAACAAAGTTAAGTGTATTTGTATGGCTGCTGCTTCATTTTTAGCATCTTGTAAAGATGTATGCGCGGCAGTGTTTTAATCTACATGATATTCATTCCAAATCAGATCTAGATGTCAAGGAATGTATCTAACTGATATGTTTGTTTATGAGGTTCTTGCTTTGTTTCTTTGTTTTTTGCTTTTTTTAAAAGAAATTCTAACTAGAAAATGGAAACAGAGAATTTATTTTAAGAATTACCATCTGGAGGAAGTTCTGAGTCTCCCATGCTTTGAGTTTATTCCATTTTGCAGGGCTCCGCCTTAAATCTGACAAAAGGCTCAGGGCCAAATTGACAATGGTGTCAATCCATAATAACTCCAGATAAGTCAATCCACACTGACACCAGCATGAGAGGGAGCAGAATTTGGCCCATTCTTTAGAAGACATTATCATCGAAAAAGGGACATAGGTGCAGAATGTGCAATTACGTACCTGCCTTTATAGCAGCATACAGGGGTAATCTCGTAAGAATTGGAAACTCATTCTTCCTTACTGCGCAGCTCCCGGGGTCAGCATTGTAAGTGAGGATTAAGAATTTAACTATTGTCAAGTGTCCCTGCTGGCAGGAGATGGCCAGCATCCAGTTCAGGAGTCGCTGGAAATTACTGGGACCTGTCAGAACAATAAGACAGTGGCTTTATTTGCTGCTTTGGATGCAAGATAGTTGATCATTAACAACTTAAAAGGCAGGACATACAGGAAGAGGCCCAAATGGCCAGGCAGTTGACTATGCTATTACAGCATCCTTTATAGGAATCCTAACCTGACTAGATGCACTCTCTTTTCTTAACTGAGGTGGATGCTAAGTGCTATCCATTTCCTATCAAGCTAAGGGGCAATTCTCATGACATTCACCCAGCAGCGCTGAGGGCCCAGAATAGCTCAGAATAGCAGCAGACCCACCATGGGGATACGTGGCTGCAGAGCAGGTATTCAGGGAGACTTCACATCCATAGCAATGCTAAGCTCTGTACCAGCTCTTCAAAGTGCAGAAGAGTTTGGCGGCTGGTTAGCAGGCTGCAATTAGGGGGATCGAGGGTCCATGAATCCCAGCAGGACAACTGAGTCCAGAGGCTGCAGAACTGACCCACCCTCTGCCAGTGGATGAGGGTTGGCTTCCATCCCCCAGGATAGCCCATTTCCTTAGGCTTTGCGCAGGGATGTGCCTGACTTTTGCCTTACATGACTAAATGGCTTCCTGACGTGGTCTCTCAGTGTACACCCCAGGTATTCCTCATAAACCTTCCCGGACTTATATTTAATATGCACAAAGTAACAGTCAGTTTCCATTTATGTTACCAAGTAACATCCTCCATAAAATGTTCACAGCAGGAGTGAGCTGGAGCTCTGCAAGGTCTATACGCTCGAATTTACATGCAACCTCTTCACAATTTCTCAGCTGAAATTACCTCACCCTCTTCACCCTTAGCAACTCCATAACACCCCCGAATCTCATATCCCGAAAGCCAGGCACCAGTTCAACAGTAAGCTACGGACTTGAACACTTTAACTGGGCCATCTCTTCCCAACAAGAGTCATTGCAGCAAATCTGCCAGAGCATGACTTCTGGCACAGGATATATAGGTCATTTATTATCATCATGCCCTAGTGCTGATCCAAACATGATATTCTCATGGCAATCAGTGGGGAGTCCTACAGAAAAATCTACTGAAGGCTATCATGCTTGCAACTCAGAAAAAAAACAGGAAGTGTAAAAGAAATCATTGCAATGTTCTTATTAGTTAGCTTCAGAGTATACAGGGACTTGGTCAGCTTCAAACTGATCTAAGTTTCCTGTCTTACTAAAACCATCGTTGATGACTGAGACTGAACAGATTTTTTTAAAATCTAATTTAATTTTCACTGTCTAATGTGGCTTGCTTCCTCCCCTTTCCCCTTCTCAGCTTGAGTCATAAAAATGGTCTGGCCAGTGTGATTTTCTGTTCCAGTGACCCAGCACAATAATGCAATGTCTGCATTGCAAACCTGGTAGGCGGATGTTCAAACTCAACCCTCAAACTGTTTTTAATAGAGATGGAAAAATTTCTATTGCTATTTCGCTTTCTAGATGTATTTTTAAAAATTAAAAGCTCATCTACCTGTCTTTTAACAGGTTCATCCTGCTTCCACTGAAGTCAATGGCAAAAAAAACCCATTAGCCCTCATGAATGAAGGACCAGGTGTTTAAAATGGACTGCCCTGATGCCTAGAGTATTGCAGCTGCAATCTTGCAGGGCTGCACCAGAACACTGTATCTGCTCTTACAATGAGGTTTGGAGCTTGAGCCTTTTCCATCAGCAGTAACTTCACATCATTAAAATAAATAACATGTGCATAATAATGAACAACCCTCCCGAAAAGAAAAGCTGAAAAAGCCAACAACAAAAGAGAAGAAAATGTGCTGCTATCTATGAGCTCGAACCAATGCTCATTCAACAGGCACTGGCTCACGACCCATTTGAACTGTATCACTGCAGCGTGCCAGTACACTTTTTAAAGTGGGATTGTGCTTCCTAAAAATACTCTCTGTTCTCTGCAGGGGCCGGGACATAACCCAGCTGTGATGGTTGATGGGAATTAATTGCCAGAAAAAAGGCTTCTTGTCCGATTTCCAGTCAGCAAACATGGAATATTTTTTCCCAGAAGGGAAGTTGTCTCTAGGCACAAGGGATATCAGATCCTGCCACCCACTTTCCGTTCCCAGAGGAGACAGGAAAAAAGGAGTGCTGGTTTGAATCTACAACACAACTGTGCAATTCCATGAGACTGGTGTAAAAGTGGGGGCGGGGAGGAGGAGAACAAGCTGGTCACCAACAGACAGTGAGACAAAAAAAACGTACCGAGCAAAGAATCCAATAATTCCTTCACAATGTCCTCATGTCCAAAATATGCTGCCACCACAGCCGGATTATCATCACTGGGTTCCGTCGGTAACCCCACCAACGCTTCCTTGAGTAAATACCTCACTGCATGAAGATCTCCATATGCTGATGCAATACTCAAAAGTTGGCACTAGTGGAGGAAACACAGCATAATAAGGCAACGTAATCTCTCCCTCTCACATCTTTTTCTGAGGACTATGAAGTAGATAGACTGTGATGACGAGGACCTTCTAGCTACGTAGTTAAATGTCCCCCATCACTGTAGTATATGAACTCTATTCACAAACACTAATGAATTTATCATCACAACGCCCCTGGGAATTATCATCCACATTTTACAGATGGGAAATTGAGACAGAAAGAGATTAAGAGACCAGGGTCACAGAGGAAGCATATAGTAAAATCTGGGCCTGAACACTGACCTCCCAAATTTGGTGCTGAAGACAGACTGCCATTCATCGCCGATTGTCATACTCAGGACTTGATATTACTGTATTACACACGCTATAGCTTTTGGGCAAACCAATCTCTTGGCTGACAAAATCTCTTTTCTGTAAATGCCTTTCTAAATTACCTCATTGACTCCATCCGTTTTCTGTATTGGAACAGTCTACTACAGTGAGTAGATAAGATTTGACATGTTTTTGTGTAACCACAGAATGCAAGTTTTCATTCTATATTAAAACAACTCAGTATCTTCCAAAGATAATCAAGGTCTGTGATGTAGACTCTGGAAGAGGCTCAGGGCAGCCAGACACATTGTACATTTCCTTTGAATGACCTCATATGAAACCTCAACCTTGACCCGAAGGAACCCCACTTCCCAGAACATCTAGAGTGATTAGCTCCTCCCGAGCAGATTTGCACAATCGTTCCAAACTGCACCATGACTAGTGCCTGCTCTGTTGCTGGCATTATGCAATGCCCCTGGAGAGGTCACTGCTAGGAACTGAAGCTGGGACCTCTGGATCTAAACACATGAGCCTCTCTAAAAGCTAAAAGAACCAGTAGCCATAAGTAGGATAGGCAAGGTAAAAGTCACATTACATTTGGCATGAAAGAAGCCAATAGCTTTGTCTAAGCGGCTGCAACAGCCCCTTCATCATCTCCAATGACTTCCAAACAGAAATGGAACAAAAACAAAACTCAAAGTACAAGCCTCTCTTGGGCTAATACAGATTACTAAACCATTTACCCCATAATCTATAATGTATTTTGCTATGAGGGGCTTCTTTTTCTGGAATCATGACACAACATGGAACCCTCGCCCCCCTTCCTCCCCAAACCATTTTTACAAAGTCATTTTTCTGAGTAAAACCATTCACTATAAACAGTTAGTGAAGAACGAATGGTTAATTGACTGTTTCTGAAACGAGGGTGCAAGAATTATTTTTCCTTTCCCTGCAACCAAGTAGATCATCTTGAAATAGCATCTAGAAGTGAAGAGCTAAATCTTGCAGTGCTTACTCAGTCCTCACTCAGGTAAAACTGCAGTAAGGTCCAGTGGCCAGGACAGAGGACTAGGAGTTGGGAAACTTAGGGTGAAATCCTGACCCCATTAAAGTCAACAGGAGTTTTGTCACTGACTTTACTGGAACCAGGATTTCACCTGCTCTACACTGACCTGTTATATGAGCTTGGATAGGCCACTTCACCTACCTATGCCTGCTTTCTCTCCAAACCATTGGCTCTCCTGTCTAGTTAGAAAGTTGAAGGCAGATCTGCCTCTTACTTTGTGCTTGTGCGATGCCCAGCGCAATAAAGACTCCAATCTTTTGCAGGTTTCTGGGTAATATTGTAAGATAAAAGTGAATGGGCCTTTTGCACGAGAAACAACTGCAAATCCAAGCCCAGAGTTGGTAGGTTTCTTTTCCAATGAGACCTGATGACAGATAACATATACTCTACCTTTTTCACTTGTAATATGTTCTCCTCACATGAGAGTTTAATCAGCTCTTGGGCCTTATTGGTGTCTCCACTTTTGTAAGCATGCTGAATGCTTCCTATCACAGGAGAGTGACCTACGGAGACATCGCCAACTGTGGACTGTTTGCCACCCATGTCCACAGTACCTGGGTGAAAAGAAGGAAAGAAAGGAAAGGAAGAATCATTTGCTTATTACTTGTGCACTGGATTATTTTGTGCATACAGTAAAAAAAAACAAAACAACAACAACAAAAAAACATCCTAAAAACCAGTGATGAGACAACTTTCCAATGGGGACATGAAACTGAAAAGGACAATGACTTCCTTAATCTCTGCGAGAGGGGCTTTCCAATGGGAGGTGCATAAAAGCAGACACACTTGGATTCTGTTAGCAGAACAACATGGGCTGAACAAGTACTTAGGCAAGGTTGCCATCTGAAGTAGTCCTGAGGAACTGAGTGGTTCCTACAGGTAGCAAGACAGCTCTGAATTATTATTTAGATCTACTTCTTATATCATACTAAAGTCTTCTTTCACCATCAGTATAGTCACACTAAATAACAAGCCACTGTCATTCTGTTGCACCTCCCATCAGAGGGACTCTCACGTTCTTTATAAACATTCATTAATTAAGCCTCGCAACACTCATATGAAGGGAGGAAAGTCATCATCTTCCATTTTCTGGATGGGAAAAATGAGGCACAGAGAGATTAAGCAAGACACCAACAGTCACACAGGTCCACCTTGGATGAGCCAGGAATAGAAACCAGAGCCCTAAATTCTGTGTTTTAGACACAAAACCATCTTAGAAAGATCAGATCCATTTTGTCTAAGGCTACATGATGGAGTGTATATGCACCATGCCCCCAGTCGGGGAGCAAAGGGATTATCTCTTCCCTTTAAAGGTGCATGAGCTGTCAGGACCGGCAGAGAGAGCCCTTCATTAAGAGGCAGCCATAAAACTGGTGTTGATGAGGAGTGCATTATGGGGCAATGAGTTTGCAAGGCTGCTTTTTCAGCTCATAAAAAAACAAATCACAAACAAGTTTATATCTAAAACAACCATGACTAAAAAGGGCCCAAGAAGCAGCAGGAAGGGCACTGGCCAGCGATGTCAGCAGGTCTGGATTCTGTTCCTGGCTCAGTCATTCACTTGGTGTGTGACCTTGGGGGAGGTCATTTCACTTCTCTGTGCCTCAGTTTCCTTCCTCATCCTTTGTCTGTTTTGTCTATTCAGGGTGCATATCCTTCAGGCCAGGGACTGTCTTGGACCATGTGTTTGCGCACTGCCTAGCACAGTGGGGCCCTGACTTTGCTTGAGGCCTGTAAATGTTACAACACCGCCAATAGCAGCAGCTGACTCCATTAAAAATGAAATTATGAAAAGCCTGAAAGAATGAGACATAATTATATGGAAAGAAAATCAGGGGTGCTTCTCACCAGTGAAGAGAGATCTGTTAGCGCGTAAATAAGTTTTTCCTACTAAACCATTGTTATAATTCCTTTTAAATCTGTCTCAGAGAACCCTTCAAAGCCACCAGCAGATCAGTTGTGTGTAGAGTAGCCAGATGTCCCACTTTTACAGGGACAGTCCCAATATTTGGTGCGTTATCTTATGTAAGCAATTACTCCCACCCCATCCCGATTTTTCACACTTGCTATCTAGTCACACTAGTTGCGCGCCTGGGTTTACTGCATGAGTTAACAAGGAGATCTTTGTGAATTTTAGTGTAATGCAGGCTGGAATAAGGAGTAAGTGTGCATCAATCTATAGTTGTCAGTACATACCCTTGGATAATGCAGTTTGAATTACCAATACATTCTGGGACGTTGCTCATTAATTATTTAAATCAAGCTCAAGTGACTGAGACATCTGAGAGGGCTCCAGAGATTCATGCCATTAAGATATGCAGGCAACAGTAATCCTTCTTAGGAGCTGCAAAATGTGTGAAGGGCAAACAGCAAGAATCCAAACCAAATGAACGTGATAGTAAATGAAAGTGGAATGAGCAGCAGCTCTGAATTCATGCAATAGGGACAATGCCTTGACTGCATTCAATTTTCACTCCCAATTTGTAGGCGTTTTGCTGAACATATAGAAGAACATCTAACATTTACTAATCTCCTGCCCCGATCGTTTAAAAATAACTGCACAGCCACAGCTGACCTATCAGAATACCTATATTTTTCTGTGCTTTAATAAAATAAGTTACTTTTTAAATTGTCTATTTGAATGCATTCATTTCTTTGCTTATTTTTAATGGATTTGGAAGCTGATCAATGCAGATAATTCATTATAAGATAGTGGTTCTCAAAGCCAGTCCACCGCTTGTTCAGGGAAAGCCCCTGGTGGGCCAGGCCGGTTTGTTTACTGGCCGCATCCACAGGTTCGGCCAATTGCATATCCCTTAGCCTGTGCCACTTCCTGCAGCTCCCATTGGCCTGGAGCAGCAAACTGCAACCAGTGGGAGCCGCAATCGGCCAAACCTGTGGACGCGTCAGGTAAACAAACCGGCCCAGTCCACCAGGGGCTTTCCCTGAACAAGTGGTGGACCAGCTTTGAGAACCACTGTTACAAGACACTAGTTCAAATGGTGATAAGATGGTACTTCTCTAGCTAGGGAAGTTTAAAGGAAAATGGGTCTGTACCCCAGTGAGCTCAGCACCTGCTCAGGTATAACCAAGAAATAACCCATTAATGTTCCATTTGAACACTCATAACGTGTGGGAAAGATAGGGTTCATAACTGCGTCACTGGGAGACATGGATCAGCATTCATGTCACACTCCCCAGGGAAGCTAAAGATCCAACCAGCGGATCAAATTCAGTGATGATTCCTGGTCAGGTGCCACCTGAGGCATATTGCACATATGCTAAGAAGAATGCTTCACTGAACTTAGTTAACTTCTAGTCTTTTAAATGAAATGAACGTTAAAACATCATAACAAGGGCAAAAAATTGATATTGCATATTACTTAACTCAGTTTTGTAACTGTCATCAAAATGTCTTTCTAAGATCACATTCTGCTTAAGGGAAACTGACCTCACTCCTCAAAAGCCTGAGACCCAGTGCTATTGTTAGATCATTAGCAACAGAAAAAGCTTGCAACTCAACCAACTTGCAACCACAAAGAGAGCAAAATTGAGTCGTCACAGGACGTGAAAAATTCTGCCCTCAAAGTCAATTACCTCCATGTGACCAGACTGAAGTTAATGAGGTTCCACAGATTTAAGTGAGAGTGGAACCCAGTTCATTCATTCATGGGGTCTCAAAAGAAAAAATGTCATCTGTTGCATAGCAATGGGCCTGACTGAGTCACACTAATTACCTGATTCACTAATGGCAGCTTGAGAAATCATGTATCTACTTTTGTCATAAATTTTGCACTAGTTTTCTTAAAGCAATTGTAAGAATATTAATAACATTATTTAAGAGATAGGAAATAAAGGGTAAGAAGTGTGTTTATTTGCTTAATTTATATTAAGTATTAAAAGAAAAGAATAATTGCCTTTTATTGATCAAAGATGATTTTATTTCTAGAAGTTTTATGACTGAACTACCTTTAATATCTGCATTTATGTTGCTGGGGAAATTCTTTGCTAAAATATGTTAATTTTGCCATATCATATCATCCATTTTTAAGCAGAACTCCCCATTGAAATCAAGAGTAAATTAAGTTTTGCCTAAGGCTTTAATCCTGCAAACTGTTACACATGTGAATAACTTCAACACCTGTGAGGGGTCTCACTGAATGGGCCAACTCACATGTATAAAATTACTGAAAGAATGTACTGTGCGGCCAGCTGCTGAAGACAAATTACTCTGAACATGCCCATAAGGGTTCAATCATGCAAGGTGCTGAGTATTCCAGCCCAGATCCAGCCCAGGGTTTAGCTCTAAGCATGTACTTCAGTAGTAGGGACTTAACATGAAGTATGTGCTTAAGTCCTTTGCTAAATACGGGGCTACATGAGTATAAGATAACGTATAGGGACTACTGAATGACATTACTATAAATAGATCCAAGAAGTTCTGATAATATTGTAAGAGGCCATCAAAATCAAACAAAATAAGGCCCATGGGCTTTCTCTTGCCTATTCATACCCCCATTTCTAGTATCTGCCCTATCTGAGACCTCTGAAGCCCCAGACTCTGTTTGTTCCAATGAGGACAGTAAGCGAACCAAGCATTGTTTTAAAAGGGAAAAGCTGTAGACATTTACTGACTTTTAACAGTGCTTCGTTCTTTCACAGTTGAACCCACTTTAGACTTCATATTAAAGGAACTAACTGAGGAGATATTTCACACTTTTGATTTCAATATTATTTAAGGCATCACCACCAACTCAAATTTAGATTATTCAATATCAGGCTTTTACTAAAGTTAAGAGCAGTAGAAATATCTCTGATTTTCTTTTTTAAAAGTATGCAAGGAAACTGTTGTTTACAAACAAACATGACCCCTGCTCTGTTTGCAATCTAAATGTTATGGAACTAACAACCTGGAAGTGAAATTGACAGCATTCTCCAAGTTAAGAGAAATGCAATAAAAAGCAAACAATTGTCATTAATAATGAAAAATATATGGGGATTTTATAATTACGCGCAGTTTTATTAACTCTAAGCCCTTGTTAGTAACCTGGATAAGAAAACTGTTTAAAATATGCCATTTCTAAATTGACAGTGTTCTTACAATTAAAAAAAGTGACTGTTCGCAGGTAAACTCCACTGGAAACTGTGAATATGTCAGTGAATTATAGCACAATCAAGGGGCAGACTGTGCAGTTTCGTATGGGTCTCTTTACATTTCAAATTATCTACTCACCAGAATATATGAGCAATATCTGTCTTTGAGAAGTCACGATATAAAGTTTTAAAAGGCCACAACTCTCTACAACAGATTAGGCAAAAGATCTTTGGACTTAATAGACATAAATACTTTCATATCAGGATATTTCATTTACCGTAAAACAGACAGGACACAAATGAAATGTTTGATAGAAGATAAAATGGGAGCGGGGAGTTATTCTGTTTCAATAAAGGATTTAAAACAAAACCCCAATTACCCTCGCTTTAAAACTGCTACTAACCTTGTCATACTTTAGGAAGGCGATTCCAAGGATTGAAGCAAATCAAAGATCATTATTTTAAGACCATCTCCCATAAGGTATCAACCTATTCAGTGATGGTCCATTAAGCTATTAATTCCTTGAACTGTTAACCATCTAAACTCTGCTTCAGCAGAAATAGCTTCCAGACAGTCCTTACTGCGGCCACTAGATGTAACGTCTCTTGGCTGGAGAGATGTCTCTTTGTCTGAAGTGACTACCGCATTTTCGCCTTGATGGTAATTTTCATCTCCATGTCCTATTACAGTGAAATTCAACCCTCTGGTTCTTAAGAGAGGATTCAGGGGGTGGGGTTCGGGTGGGGAGGGGGAGATAGCAGCTCCAGGGTGACCTCAGACATTAATTCCTCAGCAGCACCAGATGGTTAGTGCTGAGGTTTATCAAATTAAACTTTTGCCATTTTGACTCTTGAACATTGTCACAGAGCAAATTAAAAAAGGCAGAATGGCGGGTACTGGCCTTGTTTAAAATGTGCAAAATAGTTCAGACTAAAAGTAAAAAAATCACCAAACCCAGTACAGATGCTAAAATTTTACAATAATAATCCAAAGACATTTTAACAAGTATTTGTGAAACTTTGAAACAATAATCTTAGCATGCCGACTGCACCTTCTGTAACACATTCATGCTCCAATTTATTTCCTGTTTCAATGAAAAGTTTTAAACTAATAATACTAACAATTATTTTGTACTTCTAGGACCCTAAATAAAGCCCGCTGCAGTCATTGGAAAGACTCCCATTGCCTTGGGTGGGCTTTGGATCAGTCTCCTTTTGAGAGTACTTCACAGTCATTATGGGCCAGATTCTGCCACCATGACACATTCGTTCAAAGTAGTACTTTACTCCTTGATTCACTCCAAAGGTGCCAGTAGAAAGATGAGGTAACTGGAGCTCTACTTTCTAGAGAGTCTGAGAACAGGTTTTACAAATCCCCTGCCTGCGTCTTTGCGGCTCCCAATTTATTGAACAAAAAACCCCAGCAACCCGGAAATGGGTGTTAAATATGCTGGGTTTGCAGAAGGAAAGGGAGACACTGAGTGAAACACCTCTGTCCCTCTGAACAAAATCAAACTAGGAGAGAATTTAGATAGTTCCCCAACCATGCACAGGTGACTGGATTGTTACTCTCCACATTAAACAAGAGGGAGAGGGGGAAGATGATCTCATTCCATGATGACAAACTACTATTTTCTTTAGTAAATGTATATGGTCAAACTACATGTCCTTCCCCCACTCACCATAGCAGGCCCCAGTTGTGGCAGGACCACCCGCCCCACCCTATGTGTAGGGAGCTCACTCCACCTCCAGAAAGGAGTGAGGACAGTGGAGTGACAGTGCTGCAGCTCCACCAGCCATTGACCACGCACATTGGGATTAGGAAGAATAGCCACAGAGGTTGCAACTGAGGCCACAGAGTGGCTTTACTCCTCGCTGTGGGTCTTTGAAGGGGATTGTTTCTTCTCCCAGTCCCCAATTTCCTGTGTCCACACAGCCCTGTTACTCTACTGTGCAAGGTGCTGTACATTTCCAGTGGAAGACATGGTTCCTGCTCTGAGGAGTTTACAATCTAATTTATATGATTCTTATGATTTAGATGAAATATACAAAGTCCCATCTGTCTGATTTATATTCCTGGTGGCTACATTTTGAATCAACCAGAACCATTACGAAGTCCCTGCTGGGAGACCCATCAGAGACGTTGCAATAAATCCATCCAGAAGGTAACAAAATGGCCTGGATGGGTTGAAAAGCCAAAGTGATAGAACTGGGCAAAGCCCTCCTGATGGTAAAGTGATCTCTCTCTGTGACTAGTGTGATGCAATGACTGGAGACACAGGCTATAATCGCATCAAAGCTTCTCATTCTCCATGCAACCAACATCATATCACTTTTTCAAGTGAAGAGGAAATCTCTTTTGTGGTGACTCTGAGGGCTTAGCAGCTCAGTTTAATCAAACATCCATTATTTAAACTAATTACAGCAATTGTTCTACAGTGAGAGGCCCTGAGTTGGCCAGTGGAAAAGAGGATGTAAAACTGGACATCATCCATAGCACATAGAATATAAATGTTAATCAGTGTCCAATTCCCCTAAAAATGGAGCTGGTAACTATGAAATTAGAGGGCCAAAGATGAAATCTGGAGGAATCGTGCCAGGCTGACTCCAAAGAAAAATCAGACATTGAAGGGGTCTCTTGCTGCTGTTGTTTAATTTAGTATTATTTTTAAATTGCTTGAGTGCCAGTACCTTGCATGTCAAAGTTTGGCCCGCATAAAGTGTTTGTCACTGAATTAAGAGGACTTTATAAGACAAACTTTGACAAGCAGTAACTACAGTGATGCATAGTGCACCATGATCATGAAAGCCATTGGAAATCATCAAAAGCAAAATTCTCCTAATTTGGAAGTGAAATCATTTGTTAAAATTGTAAATGAAAATCAGAAAGTGAAAAAAATGGACTCTGGGAAGGAAAATGATTTGGGGTTTTAGTCCCTTGAAAAGCTACACCCAGAAGTGAATTACAAAAACCTAGCAGGCCTAGAAAGCTGCTGCTTCAGTTCTACATCTATAGGATATTTTCTGTAATGAATCATCTGCATTTGGGTGTATATCTGTGTATACCTTGGATTATGGGAATGAATTACTTTATTCTGGGAGTTTGAGTGAAAATGGGTCAGTTATTCCTTTTGTGCTGGAGAATAACATAAATTCAAGGGGCCACTTAATCCCATGAAAGGGCAGCAAGTTTAGAGCCAACACAAACAAATACACTTCAGTGCATCACATCAGCAGCAGCAACCAGGGTTACAGAAAGTTAAATCACATTCAACAGAGCTGGATAAGTTCATGTCTACTAGCTATATTTCTATGTATGGTAAGGGAATATGGACATTTAAATTTCACACTTAAAGGTGTAACTTCTCCCCTGTGGTGATCGGGAAGGAATGTTTGCCTTATGTATAGCATTGCACCGTTGGCTAGTTGTTCAAGTGCATGGTGGTATTTTGTATGTCTGGGCTACAATGAAAGGCTTAAAGAAGTGTATGGCGAGACTTTGGCAAACCAGTATAGTGCCTGAAACCACTATGGCTTATTGTTAAAAGCAACCTATTAAGCAGTCTCAGCTTGACCAAGGCAGGAGGGGAGGGGGTTTGGGGTGCCACAGAAAGGGCAGCCTGGCCCCACGTCCTTCCTGATAAGAATTGTGTAGAAGTGGTTGATACATGCATTTTAAAAAAGGAGGATGTGCCCCAGGAATACCTATTGGGGTCTCAAGGCTGTAAACTCTGGAAAAACCCACACCTAGTTAATCAATAATCAGAAAAAACCTCTTGCTTGACCATTGAAACTGCTTGTTTAACAATTTTTCTTTAAGAAACATGTCATTCTATTACTAATGTATAAATAAGGGGGAAAGCTTGAGGTAGTGGGACTCATTTGGGGACTCTTTTTGGACTCTCCCTCTGGATATATCTTGTGGTCCCCACTGGCAGACGGAAGATTTGGTCAGTGGAAGCCTGCGCCATGTCACTTGAGAGCCACACCCAGCTTTGGTAATTATCAAGGGCTGGGGGTGTTTTACTAACTTGTTGCGGACGTGTGTAAGTAAAGTTTAGCTTTAAGTGAAAGCACTCTTGTGTTATCCTGTTTGTGCAGCCATCTATCGGTCGGATGGTCATGTCTCCCCTGATTTATTTCCTGACACCACCTCGCACAGAGTAAAAGTTACCAAGAGCTTTGGGTTGAAAGAACCCCAGGTAACAAAGGGACCAATACTATCATCTGGTTTGACAAATCCTATGTAAAATTCAACTCACAATACACGGAGACATTCAAATGCACATTTCTCCATATCTCATCCCCAGCTCCCTCAACTCTAGTTATAAACATTGTCCTTTACTGAGAGATTTAACATGTAACATAGATTCCTCCACCCTAGACAAGCTAGCCAAACTGTCGCAAGTAAATGACAGGGAGATGAAAGCAAACATAGATCTGCTCCCCTTTCTTTCTGAATGGGACTCAGGAGGACTGAGTTAGGAACACTGACAGGCATGAGCTAGCTAACCCCGCTGTCCTCAGCTCTTAAATATAGAATGCTTATCTGTCAGAAAGTCCCTTGGTTCCTGTTTGCCCTTCCTGCTCCGAGTGCTGAAGAGGAAGAGGTGAAGCTGAAACCAAGTGAAAAGTTTAGTCTGATGCATTTGTGCTGGTGGGATCCTCGCTGGTTTGCAGAGAAGCAAGCAGAGATTGTGGGAGGGCACAAGAACAAGTCAGACAAACTTGCTTAATTCACTGGGAAAAAATGAATTAATTGGGCTAGTCAGTCACAGAGGTGACTTCATTTGTTTAACAGAATGCAAGATCAGGCCCATTAACTTTCCTCTTATTTAACAAATGTATTCCCCCATTACTTAAGAACTTTCAAAATTCTCATGGTCACAATCCATTTTTTAGTAGGCAGGTGTCAGACTCATGAAACCAGCAGGCTGGATGTCAGCACTCTATTTAGGACAAGATCGGAATGGGCATGCAGAAAGCGCTCACCTCCTGCCCACAGATATAGCCCCTCCAGATCAAAGGCGAGGTGCCCTGGTGAGCAGGGTGAAGAAGCTTATGCTGTCCTTACCTATATTATACTCCCCTAGGCATAAACAAAAGATTTTAATAGAACATCAGTATTCTTTTGAAAGAAGTGAAAAAGTTGACATTAAATTCCATTCAGTAGGGAAAACAATAAAATAAAATAAATACCAGGGAACAGAACCCTAAAATGGCCGGAGATGTGGTTATTGTATAGAAAAATTAAAATGACTCAGCTTTTAAATAAAAGTTCTATTTCTGCAGCACGGTTTCGGTGATTTCATCCCAGTCCTATAGTTTGCATCATTCACAAACATGCTTATCGATATAAGCCACCTCGGCTACTCTTTTTCTTTACCACATATATATTTTTAATTGGAACATGTTCTCTCTTTTGTTCTCTCAGTTAGTGTTCTGTCTTTGATTCCCTTCATGCAGCTTTTCCAAATAGTGACTATGCCAAACAAAGAGAGAATCTTAAAGTACTGCTCCTGGTGACAAAAAGGAGATTTAAGGACCATCCCTGTTCAGCTGAACAAAGTACAAGCCATGAAACCCAGACCAAGAGAAGGAATTAATTAGAATAACTAGAGCCAGTCAAAATTTCCAATGTTTTTTCAAAGATGAAATATGGCCACCATTTTTCATAATTAAAATTTTCATGGCCAATTTTACTTTCTTTTGAAATTTTCCAGTTTTCCCACAGTAACCGTCTCTTCTCTCCCCGCCCCCGCCCCATAAATGTTCCAGTGTTCAGTTTTTCATTGGGAAAAAAACTTAAAAAACAAAAAAAGGTTTTCATTCCTTTAAATATTTTTCTCAAAAACATGTTTACTATTTCCCAGCCAGCACTAATGATTACTTATATAAGCTGCTACAGCAATCCCAATAGTGAATTGGGAACAAAGCCACCCTGTGCTAGCCAATGTTCAAACGCATACGATGACTCGGTCCTCGCTCCAAACAGCTCACAATTTGAGGCCTGGAAAGCTTATTCAGGGAAGCACTTAAGCACATGCTTAACTTTAAGCACACACTGAAACACTTTCCTGAAAGCACTTAAGCACATATTTAATTGCATTCCTGAATTAGGACTTCTGTATGCGATAGATAGTTCAACTATCCCACCAATCCCCGCTGGCCCTTTACATAGCTCTTAGCCATTGACGATAGGGATCACAACAGAAGCAAGCCTGGAGATGGAATTTGAAGAGGAGTTAGCAGCTTTACAAGCTAGTTTGGAGAGGATGCTCCTTCCATGTGTCAAGGGTAGAGCAGGAAAAAAGGCTAAGGGCTTGTGGGAGGATCAGATGGGGGGGTGGGCACTAGGGGAGCACGGAGCAGGAGTGGCAGAAGATCCCTAGAAGTAGGGTGGCCACCGGAACCTGAACTTTGGCCCTGCCCCTCCACTGCCCCTTCCCCCTGACGCCCTGCTCCCATGATGCCCCTTCCCCTGGAGCTCCTGCCCTCGCACCGCCCCTTCCAGGGCCGGCCCACAACATTTTGGCACCTGAGGTCAAATGACGCCCCCATGCCTCCTCATTTGGGCCAAAACTTTGAAAGGTCTCAATTCTGCCTTCTTCCTGTTCTACTCCTCTCATGGTACTGCTCTGCTACCTACCCCAATAAAGGAGAACTAACAACTTAAAATGCCTTGTTTAAAAATGTTAAGTAACATTTAACTTTCAAAACGCCTGAACAGCAAATGTAACTTTTCTTGTCTGCATAGTAAACACTGGCATGTTTATCTGTTTGAATAATCAAAGTGGTGCTTTCCGTGCCTTCTTGGTTGCGAAGATTTGAACTGCTTCCTGAAAGTTCACAGCCTGGGCCAGCTCATGCTCGGTTGAGATGGTTGCAAGGCCGATTGGCCTCTCCTGTGTCATTGTGGAGTGTAGATGTGTTTTTATTAACTTCAGCTTGGAGAAGCTGTGTTCTCCACTGGCAATTGTTACAGGAAGTGTTAGAAGTATGTGCAGAGCAACAAAAGCATTTGGAAAGAGGGTAGTCAACTTATTTGTGCACATATATTCCAGAACAGCCTTTGGAGTTGATCCTGCTGAAATGTATCTTGAAAGGGCTTTCAGTTCATCACCTAAATCACTTGCATCAATATTGTGCATGCTCTCATGTGTCAACACTGTCTCTATTGCCTTGCATTGCTGGCATAGGTCTTCTTCAGGTATAGTGAGGAATTTTGGAATATCATACAACATCCCAAATATACTGCTGTGTTCCTTGAGCTGCATGAAACGATCTTCAACTGACTGTATTGCACAGTCTAGCACTTGGTTAAAGAATTCAACTTGGAATTATTGTTTGGGGTCTCTTATGGGATTATCCCGTGCCTTGTAATCAAAATATCTTCTTCTTC
Organism: Gopherus evgoodei; assembly: GCF_007399415.2. NCBI lineage: Eukaryota > Metazoa > Chordata > Testudines > Testudinidae > Gopherus > Gopherus evgoodei. Next base: position 8,251,174 of record NC_044331.1, read on the forward strand.
GGTGACTCTTGTATTCTTGAGTGGGTGGGAAAATAGCTTCAGTGTGAAGTTCCTCTGCCAACTTCTGTGCACTCTCCAGAACGTTTTGAAATCCCTCATCTGACCGATAAGACTGTAGGTATGACTTTGCTTTGTCCAGTTGTTCCATTGCTCCAGACATATCAAGGTCAACACCTGGGACTCTCTTGCTAACAACATTTATTTCAAACAATATGTCATGCCACAAAACTAAGCCACACAGAAATTTGAAGTTATGTATGTTTCTGGTGATTCCATTTCCCTCTGCCACCATTCTCCCATGAACAGTTCCTGTCATAGCATTGTCCTCCATAATGGCAACTATGGCATCATCTATCTTCCCAATTTCGTGCTTGATAGGCTTTATCGCCTCCACTCGACTTTCTCATTGTGTGGCACTCAGGGGTTTCAGTGTCAGAGAGGATGTTCCCAGATGTTGCTTTAAAATTTGCCATTGATGAGTTGATGCAGAGAAAAATACACGGATGCTTTGAATTACATAAAAAAAATCAGCAGCCTCACTAGAGGCTGATGCTGCATTACTGACCACCAAGTTCAATGAATGAGAACTGCCTGGGACGAAGAAAGCTTGAGGGTTTAATCTTGGATCCGCGTCTGCACTCCTTTGTTCTTTTCTCTCATGTTGGCACCATTATCACAGCCCTGACCTCTCATGTCAGCTTATCGCAATTCCTGTATCTTCCAGCTTTTTAAGAAGCACATTTGTCATACCAGCTCCTGTAGTATCATCAATGTCAATAAATTCTAGAAAATGCTCTCTGACAGTCACCATTGCAGGGACATTTTCATTAGGTTCTGTTGTTGTTACAAAATGCACCATTAAAGTCATTTGTTCCATATGGCTGATGTCAGGTGTGCAGTCTAAAATAACAGAGTAATATCTTGCTGACTTCAGATCTGCCACAATCTTCTGTTTGACTTTTGTTGCCAGTAACTGTATGATCTCATTTTGAATAGTTTTTCCAAGGTAGTGGTGTGTGTACATTTCTTGGGTAGTGACTCTTCTTAGATACTCCTGGAGTACAGCATCAAACTCAGCCATCAGCTCCACAATTTTAAGGAAGTTTCCATTGTTTGGCACATACAGCCGATCTGAAGTGCCATGCAGTGCTAGGTTTTGGGTAGCAAGCATTCTCACAATGGCAATGAGCCTTTTCAGAACATTTTGGCAGTAAAGAGACTCTGATGCAATCTTCTCTTGATGCTGATCATCTATGGTGGCCTTTCACCTTAGTCTCATCTCAAGCTCTTTCCACCTATGGAATGCTCTCTGTTGATTTGCTGCCTTCTCATGGCATGCCAGATTTCCAGCCAGATTTTTCCAGTCCTTTGTTCCTGTAGAACCCAATGTGGCTGGAACATTAGACTGGAAGAGTTTGCAACAAAAACAGTATGCAGCATTCTGGGTTTTTGAGTACATAAGCCATACCCTCTCCACTTTGTCACCATTGGGGATTTCACACCAGTAATGTATTGGACGGAAACTTCTATTTTCATTGTCTTTGGGGAACATGAAGTTTTTCACTTGCTGTGGCCCATGCAGTACAAGGAAGTCCCTCAGGCTACTGCTCAAGTGGGTCCACAGTCCTGGATCATCTAGACTTGAGGAACTAAACTCAGCAGCAGCTGTTTCTTGTGCCTCCACCACACTCTTCTCTGATCTACACTTTTCTTCAGGAAGGTGCATGGTTACATCCATTTGAGATGGAGATATGGATGCTGCAGTAGCTGCCAGGTCACCTGCACTGTGACTAACTGGAAGATCAGGCATCCCTCACCACTCACATCCTCACTGGGGCTGGAAGGCTCACCGTGAACATTTGTGTCTGTGTATCTCAGGAGAGCTCCTTCTTGCTTAGATAGGAAAGCTTCCTTTGCTATCTTTTTTCTGAATGCTGCCCCAGAGGGCGTTTTCTTCTTTCACTCATGACTGCTGTTCTGTGCCAGCTCTAGTGGCTCTCAACACTCAGTTGAAGGGGACAAATAAGCAGGCTGGTAGCAGGGCCTGAGTAAGGGAAGATATCTGCGTCTTAAGGGCCTAACTGGGTCCTAGTACTTCAGTTGACTGCCTCTTCGCCTCAAGTGGGTTCAGGGAAATAGCAGAAAACAGGAAGCTCTCTGAGAAGCTGGTGTTAATCAGTCCAGGCTCCTGGGAGTGCTCCTCCTCCTCCTCTCTCCCTGCAGCTCCTGCTGCTTTCTGTTATTCCCTCTCACCTTTTCTCCAGCCTGCCTGTTATGTCTCTTGTGCCCTCCTTCCTCCAGCACGGCACTCCACCATCTCTGTGCATCTAGAGCAGAGAGAATACATATACACCAGCAGCAGACACAATTTTCTACACTCTGGGTCCTAGTGGCGCCCCCCACAGTCTGGGACCTGAGGCGGCCGCCTCAGTTCGCCTCATGGCTTATAAGGCCAGCCCTGGCCCCTTCTCCCAAGGCCCCGCACTCATACCACCCCTTTTCACCCAAGCCCCTGGCCTTGCACTACCCCTTCCCTCGAGACCCTGATCCTGCATGGCCTCTTCCCTCCATGACCCCGCCCCCCGGTTGCTCTTCTCCTCAATGAAAATTTTTCCATGGACTTCAATGGAAGCTGGATCAGATCTTCAGAGAGGTGGGTATGGAGAGAACAACATGGAAGGAAGTTTATCTTAGCAGCTGTGCTTTGAATGGACTGGAAAGTGTGGAAAGAGCGACAAATCCACAGGCAATCTCCAAGAAAAGCAGCATTGGTCCTGAGTCAATCTGTGCAGTGATGTGCTGCCAAAACTTCAGCAAGTGGTTCCCACAAAAAATGTCTTCCTTAATCTGTGATAAAGCTTAGGTACCAGAGATGCTTGTGCTTGCAAAAAAGGAAGGACTGGGCAGCACAATTATTTGTTTTCATAGTAAACACAAGTTCTTTCTAATTCGGAGGGAGGTGTTTCCACTGAGAAAACTATGTGTATTCTGCTAGAAATACATATACTTTGTTCTTGAAAAATATATTGGATAAAACCTTGGCCCCTGTAAAGTCAATGTGAGTTTTGTCACTGACTTTGATGTGGTCAGGATTTCATCCATGGAGTATACTGATAGCGTAACACAGTGATCAACTGGTATAACCTGAAGGGGGAGTGGGTTGAATGAGTTGAGAGCCTTAAGAGACCTTTACAAGCCAATGCAACTCAGAGCAACCTGGAGGCTGATCTAAATTGCACCAGGGGGCAAAACAGGAAAGCCACCCTCCCACCAATGTGTGCTACACACAAATCCAGTACGCTGAGGATCTGGTCCAATGAGTGCAGAGGGGGTGCAAACTGCTACCATCAATGTAAAGACAAAGGAGACTTCAGATGTGATAGCATTTTATTCCCACTTTGCCCAGGTGAGAAAGAGTACCCAAGATGCAACGCAACGGAAAACCACGCCCACAGCAAGAAGCTGAATACAGACAGCTATACTTTAGTGAACAATATGGAGCTATAGTTGAGATATATAAAGGGATTCCATCCATTAGTGTTTAAAAAAATTCTGTTTGATGCAAAAATAAAAGCTTTCGAACATCTTTGATGTGACAGTGAGACAGATTCTGGAGGAGTTCTTATCTGAAGTGATTATCAGCATTCCCTTTGAATCTTACTTCTTAAACAGATTTTTAATGTAAGGTAGATAATCACACTAAGTGTGTATCAGTTCTAAGTCTTGCAAACCCAGCTTTGTGGCTTTTCAATTAAACAATAATCTGTAGTCAAACACTCCTTCCCCAACAAGAGGAAAAAAAAATCAGTAACTCCAAAACAAGAAATCCGGATGAATCATTTAAAACAATTTTAAAGAATCTCAATTGCAAAGTTTTGTCCAGTCAGTGATGCCAGTTTTTCTAAACGATAATACGATCATTAAAGCATGATGTGGTGTAAGTTCCACAGGAACCACAAACATACCAAGAATATTTGAGCTAAATTTATCCAGACTTCTCGTTTCTCTAAGTTTGAATCTCTGTCCTGCTTCATTATTTTACCAGAACTTGCAACTGTATGCAGCAAGGGATTATGGACAGTTTGGTGCTGAGCTTTTCCCAACCAGTTCTGCGATTATGCTCTGTAACACTGCAAGCCATTCATTGAATATTAGAAGTCTAAAATACAAAAAAGAAGGCAGGGAAAATTAAGGGAAGGCTGGATTTTAACATTCCCTAAGTACAATTTCAGTACAAGACTTCATGAGGTACTCTGTTAGCACAGCCTCCTCAAACACTGCTATGAGGGAGGAAGTGCTATTATCCCCATTTTACAGATGGGAAATTGAGGCACGGAGACACTAAGTGACTTATCCAAGGTCACATGGGAAGTTTGTGGCAGAAGAGAAAACTGAACCCAGATATCCAAAGTTCCTGACTAACCACTGCAAAAGCTCTTTCGCTTGTACCAACTAAGCACCTTAGAAACTCAGCCTTTTAAACTCTCCGGAGAACAGAATTTTCCCATTATGTATGTAGGTGGCTATGTTACTGCTAATGGGAACACACAGGCAGAGAGGAAATTTCCACCTTTACGAGAGTGCTGGATGAAAAGTACTAACAATATGAGCCTGCCCCAGCCTATAGCAAATTTATGGAAATGCATCATATTGAAAGAATTTCTGTGGTACTGCCAAGTGGAAGGAAGCTTCTCCTTATTTTTCATTTTGCAACAGGAACCAATCCCTAGACAGTAGCGTAGGTCAGCATTACTAATGAAACCACAAAGAGCAGTGAGAAAGGCTGGGAAATAACTAATGGACACAATCTACCCTCTTACACACATGTATATGACTCTCATGAATTTAAATGAGAGTTCTGGTCATGTAACCCAGGGATTAGTTGATACGTTAATGGCATATACTGAAAAAGTTAAATAAAAACAAATATTCTTGCTGGAAGGTTGCAACATAACCCTACTTTAATTTGTACAAAACACAATGATAACACACAAGAATGCCAAAATAGAGAGAGAGAAAACAGACTGCTCTCTAAGGCAGCAAAGTACAGCTTGCCTCACCTTGCTTCCAGGAAACACCCCTCCACATTCACACACACACACTTAAAGTGATAGCTTGTGATTCCAACATAGTCCTTGATAAACCACATTAATAAGCAATTGACATAAAGAGCTCAGTCTTATGAAACCTACATCTTACAGCTGATACAGATTAAGGGTGAGGAAAAATGGTCCTAGAATAGAGCAGAATCCAACAGCATTTGAGCATAAAAATGTGGCCCAGTGTCTTAAAGTGAAGGTCAGGATACCTGGGAGTCTTGAACACAGGGCAGAGTACACAACCCTGAATTTAACCCTGGCTCTTGCAACCGACACGTGCTACAGCTTTGGGCACATCATGCTACTTCTCCATCTCAGTCTCTCCATCTGCAAAATGGGGGCAATAATTCTTGCCTCACTCGTGGGGCTGAATTAGTTAACACTTACACTGCTCTTTGAAGGTGGGTGGCATTTCTAAGTATTACTCTGGGGACGTTTGGGTTTGCAAAGGTTGCCAAATCAGCTACATAGTGACCAAAAAAAAAAAATCAGCATTGCTATTGTTATGATGGAAAAGCTATTTTTAACCAATCAGACTTTAAAAAAAGGTGAACTTTGCGATGACATAGTCATTAAAAGTTTCCCTGGATACACTAAAAAGAAACTTTATGGGTACAGTTTGGGTTTAGCTGTTTTTATCAACTGCACTAAGGTCCCACTCCTGCAAACAGCAGAACACTTATGGCAGCACTCAGGGAAAGACACCTGTACCAACACAGAACCACGCTGATTGCAGGGTCTGCCTGTGAGGGTCTCTTTACAGGGCCTAAATGCACTTCCCTAGTTTTCAGATCAGTCAATCTCCTTTGAGTTAGAATAAAGTACAGATTCAAACCACATCAAAATATAAATACAAAGTCAAACTATTATAGCAAATTTAGAACTGTATGGAACAAAAATTCCACCCCATTCTGCACTGCAAACATTTCCTCTGGGCTGGCTGTATTCTAAAGAGCAAAATACTGGTAGCATCTTTAATGAAGTTGGCCTTAAAAGAAAATAATCTGACTAAATGGCTCTGACCATCACTGAGGGTTTGACCGAACGCCTGTTGAAGTTAGTATAAAGGCTCCCATAAATTTCAGTAGGCTTTGGAACAGGCCTGTATAGTCTTTCTGACATTATGAAAAATAACTATTCAGCACAATTCCTTTTGCAAGTGTAAATTTATATACACTATTGGCAAAATGATAGGCATGATCATGATTATAAGTGTTGGATGTGCACACATGCCATGCAATTAGTATTTTCATAATGTAACTAAGGACAGTGATTTTGTTTTTCACCAGATTAAACCCTTCCCCCAACTATTTTATCATCACATATCCACGAAAGCAGATAAGATGCATTTATATAAAAGTTATGTTTGCAAAAGATTTTCCAATTGCCTCCCTCATATTGTTACCATTACTTCAGTCAGGCTGCTTGAACTCCTATGTATTGGTTGTATATTATATTAAAAACTAAGGCTTTAAATAGAAAGTCTTGTTTGTTCTTGCCCAAATAAGGATCACACTTTCCTCAAGCAGTAAAACAACTGTATTTAGAGTTGTACCCTCTGCCCAGTCGACTATTCCCAGAAATGTAGGGCTGGAAGGGACCTTGAGAGGTCATTTAATCTAGTGGTTCTCAACCAGGTGTACGCTTATCCTGAGGGGTTCGCGGAGATCTTCCAAAAGGTATATCAACTCATCTAGATATTTTACACCAGGCTACAGAAAAAGCACTAGCAAAGTCAGTACAAACTAAAATTTCATACAGACAATGACTTGTTTGTACTGCTCTATATACTATACACTGAAATGTAAGTACAATATTTATATTCCAATTGATTTATTTTATAATTATATGTTAAAAATGAGAAAGTAAGCAATTTTTCAGTAATAGTCTGCTGTGATACTTTTGTATTTTTATGTCTGAATTTTTTAAACAAATAGCTTTTAAGTGAGCTGAAATTAGGGGTGCACAAGAAAAATCAGCCTCCTGAAAGGGGTACAGTAGCCTGGAAAAGTTGAGAAGCACTGATCTAGTCCGTCCTCCCACAAAGGATCATGTATAACTAGACCATCCCTGGCAGGTGGTTGTGTAACCTGTTTTTAAAAATCTCCATTGATGAGGATTCCACAACCTTCCTGGTTAACCTAATCGAGTACTTTACTGTCCGTATAGTTAGAAAGTTTTCCCTAATATCTAACTTAAATCTTTCTTGCTGCAGAATAAGCTGATTACTTCTTGCCCTACCTTCAGTGAACATGGCAAACCACAAATAACTATTCTTTGAGTACAATTTTTGAACCAGTTTAAACCCACTTTATAGTAATTTCATCTAGAAAATATTTCCCTATGTTGCTTATGAGAATGTCATGTGGGACTGTGTGAAAAGCTTCACTAAAAATCAAGATATATCACATCTACTGCTTCCCCCCATCTGCTAGGCCAGTAATGTTTGAATCAGCGTGGACATCTGTACTTCCTTCCACTTCTATGGCCTCTCGTTCCTTTTACAGTGTCTTCTTCATGGTGTGGGTTTGGAACAGATTATATTATCCAGCTTGTGTAGCAGTAGTCTCCTTTTTTAAGATCAGCTGTTTATTCTTCTAGTTCATGTGCATGCTGGGGGATTTGTGCTATGCATTATCATTATGTGTTTTATAGTCACTGAGATAAATTTTGAGCCAGCATAATTTAGTCTCAGTTTGGTCCTGAGAGCATCTGGCTTCTGTAAACTGGATCCTTTGTAACACTTAGGTTATGATTTGGAAGGAGACTGTCACCTGGATCTGTTCGTCTTACTAAATTTCTATTGTCTTAATCAGCTTGTCTTCCGTAACTGGTCAGGAACACTTCCCTTGCTTGCATGAGCTGTTGTATTATATTCCATGAGTTGTCATTCCATTTGTGCCTCCTTATCAGAGCAACATGTGCAGGTCCAGTTCCCATTAGCTCCTGTGCCTGGCCCCTAATCAAATCCCCTTCCCCTCATTGCCCCTGGCTTCCTGCCCCTGGGGAGGCTGCTGGCTTCCCCAGTTCTGTGGATGTGTTCCTGATTCTCTGTTGCAGCTGTCTCCTCCTTGCAGTGGAGCACAGGGTCAAGAGATACAGAGTCAATCTACTGCTAATAGTTTTTTGTTTTGTTTTTGCTTTGCTCACTACTGTATACATTTCTGCCCTGTAAGCATACAGCACCAACTGGGCTAAGTCACTGAGCAATCGCAGCTGTATCCTACTCACAAAGGTCAAGATGTTCAAAAGTGACTCACTATTTTGGATGCCTCTATCATCTTTAGGCACGCATCTTGAGACAACTTGACGAGGCCTGTTTTTTAAGAATATGCTGAGCATCTGCCCTCTGAAAATCAGGCCCCTTCAAGGTGTCAGAGAACCGAGGCACCAAAATCACTAGTAACTTTTGAAAATCTTGGTCAAGATAATTGTGAATGTGCAATGTGCTGCCTTGGTATTACACAGCACCTTTATGTGACAGCAAGCATTCTAAACAAGGCTGAATTTCTGTTAGCTTTTGGGCCTCCACCAAATCTTACCACTTCTGTATACAGTCTACATTTCAAGAGGGTTAAAAATAAAACCTGGTTACTGCTGTGTAAGGGCACTTCCTATTTCTGCTTGCTGTTTCCTACTTTTGTTTCTAGAGGGCATGCATGATAAGTCCAGCTCTCATAGCTACTTGGTTTTTTTGCTTGTAGGATTATTTTTGATTCACTGTTTGCGCCAAAAGACCTTAGATTCAGAAGCAGGAAGAAAAAAATTTCAAGATTCGTTTAGTCTCATTTCTATTCCATAAACTTCAGACTAACGCCCCACACAGTGCTTCTATAGCACATGGCCCACCCCAAGTGTGTCCACTTCATCCTCACAACACCAACCTGAGGAGCAAAGGCAGGTATTGTCATTGCCCTGTCTTCTAGATGAGGAAGCTGAGAGAAACTGTGAGCCTTGTGCTGAAGTCTATTCAGTGCATCATGACATGGCTGGGTCTAGAATGACAGTGCCCTGACCCCTAGTCCTGTGCTATAACCATGACACCTTTTTGCTGGCATAACTTCTCCTTGTAAAACGTTACACTGAGAACATTTATGTGACGAAGTGGGAATGTTCTTAATGTTTTCTCTGAATACTGTGTGGGTGCCTCAGTTTCCCCTATGCATTTCTTACGTATCTAGGTAGGGGGATCAGGGTGTATAACTGCTGAAGAGCCCAAGAAGGCCCCTGTGATACTGTCTGCACAGAGAATGGCCGGCACTCTGTCTCCTGGCAACTAACGGCCTGGGCCCTTCCTCTGCAAAGATGCCAACTGAAGGTGTTGGAGAACAAAGAGATCAAGTGATTTCCTGGCCTGGAAAAGAGAAAAAGGCCAGAGAGGAGAGGCTGGAGAGTTTCAGTTTGGAGCTAGCTGGGGCTGTGGAGTGAGTGCAGATGTGGGTGTCTGGCTCACTGCCCCCCAAAATGGACCTGGCTGAGGGGTCCTGTTCTTGGTACCTACAAACTCTGTTTTAGACCATGTTCCTGTCATCTAATAAATCTCTGTTTTACTGGCTAGCTAAGAATCATGTCTGACTGCGAAGTTGGGGTGCAGGACCCTCTGGTTTCCCCAGGATCCACCCTGGGTGGACTCGCTGTGGGAAGCGCACGGAGGGGCAGAGGATGCTGAATGCTCCAAAGGTCAGACCCAGAAAGGTGGAAGCCATGGGAGCTTCTTGTCCTGAAGACAGTCTGCTCACAGAGAGGAGACTTCACCAGAATCCTGACTGGCTTCGTAGGGAGCAGTTCCAGAGCACTGCCCGGGGACTCCGTGACAACTTAAATCAGCTACTGTTAATGGAACTTCAAAGCCTGTTTCTGTCCTCCCTTCCTCCTCTATCATTCAGCAGTAAAGATTTATAAACAAAAAATAAAACATTCACAATAATAAGTGCAAGTCCCTGCCCTCGACATTAAAGGAAACACAGTCAACCAGGCAGAATTTTCCAGAAATAAAAACAAAGATCTAATCTGGAGGCATCACATAAGTTAACGCCCAGTGTTATGTGGACTTCGGCTATTTTTATTGCTGGGTGGCAGTCACTAGCTGCTGCTGTGGACTTTTATTTTCTAAACTGATTTGAAGTTGGTGCCAGACTAACAGAACTAGTGGTTTAAGTTTGCACAAAAAAGAAACAGCGTGGGCAGGAACAGTGTAAACTCTCCCCCTCTCTCATCCCTCCATCTCCCATCAGTGTGCTTCAGCGTGAGAGGACGGGTCAGCCTCCCGCCTCTCACAGGCTATTAGTGAGGGGGCCGGTAGTGATGTGGACACCTACCCACTACGAACGGGGCTGAGCCAAAGGCTTCTTAAGGCACCCAAGTCTCTCTTCCACATTTGCAAATCTGACCCCCAATGCAAATACCCAGCAGAGATGGAGAAGGGGATAACAGTTCAAATACGGCTTATGCTGCTACTAAGTAACCAAACATAGTTACTATCTAATGGCTTGTGAAATTTTCTACAAGAAATTGTTTTGCAGAGTTAACTAGTTCATGAGGAAGCCAATTCAAATGATCCTGTGCGATCTTACGAGAGCTTCAAGGTCAGGGTGGATCATGACTTGGATGGGAGACCTACAGGAAAGACTTTTTCATCATGCAAGAAGTGGTATTGGTGATGCACAGGCAGCTCATTTTCATCTCAGTCATGCTGTGTCTACACTTAAAATGCAGCAGCACTTCCGCAATGCTTCAGTGTAGACACTCACTATAGTGGCAGGCTGGGTTCTCCTATCACACTGGTTAATCCGTCTCCCCAAGAGATGGTAGCTAGGTTGATGGAAGAATTCTTCCGTCAACCCTACGATGTTTACAACAGGGGTTAGGTCAGATTAACTATGTCATTCAGGGTTGTGGATATTTCACACCCTTGGGCGATGTAGTTGGGTCAACCTAACTTTTCAGTGTAGACCAGCCCTCAGTACCAAATTAATGGCCCAGCATGGTTGCAGGAGCCTCTGTAATGACAGGGATGCTATCTTTCAGGTGAAATAAAAAGGGTGGATTGGGTCACACGTGCTCAATCAAAGTTCTTCTTGCATTTTTCAAGAGACATAAGGGCATTAAACCAATGGTCTGCTCTAAATTCCAGCTCACGTAATTATACTCTGGCCACCTAAATCTGCAGGGCAAATTTATGTTCTTTTTCCTTCTGCTCCTATCCTATACCGTGATGCAATGTGTCTCTGTGCTGTGGGGCAGCTGCCGAATTCCAGTGGTGGGCAGCAGGATCCTTTTACTGTACAGACTTGCCTCAGTGGGGGTTGTAAGTGTTTAATTAGTTAATTTTTGTAAAGTTGCTATGGAAGTAAAAAAGTATTATAATAGTGATAATTATTCTTTCTTTACTTTAATCATTACAGAAACAGAGGAAGACGCTCTCTCAATATTTTTGTAGAGTGGCCCAATTCCCCTTAGAAACCATCACACAGAGTTATCCTGGGGCTCAAGACCACATTTGTCATTGCACCCAGACAAGCTTCACCAACAGAGATGTCACTAAGTATTTTTCAAAGGAGAGCCCTGATGAATTCAATAAACAGTGATTACCCTTCTGTAGCTTTCTTGAACCATCCTGTAGAATTTAACAGAGAATTATATCCTTGCTACAAAATTCTATAAAATTAAAAAAAACAAAAAACCCACTCCAGAAAGGAATTCATTCTCATTATATAATTTGTAGAGTAACTTCTTTAGAACTCTATTGAATTGCTCCAAAATCCCATTTGGTTTCATCTCTATTAAGTTCTAAAGAACTTTTCAATAAGAGTGAAGATCTTTTGCTTCACAAAAGGCAGGAATATCCCCCGTATCCCTATACTCGCCCTATATGGGTCACAAGGCTTCATTTTAATAAGCATGATCTTAATGTGTAATAGGAAGGCGAAGCAGAGGTGGAGTGGAGATGAGTCAATTATTTACACAGCTGAAAAAACAATATATATTACTCTGCACTTCTATAATGCCTTCCATCTGAGGAACCCATCGTGCTTTACAGACATTAGCTAATTAAGCTTAGCGACATCCCTGTGAAGCAGCAAAGGATATATAGGGACACTTCACATACCACTGAAATGCAGCTACCTCACAGCTGGAGTAGAGCAGAATTTTTGCTGGACACAAAACTAGCATACAAGTTAGGCCAGGAATAACATACCAAGTTGAAACTACAGGGGGAACTTAGGCAGACAGAATGGGAGAGATTCTCAGTTGGTGTAACTTGTCACAGCTCCATTGAAGTCAACATAGCTAGGACAATATGCTCCAGCTGAGGATCTGCCCCAATGTTCAGCTTTCATGAAAAGTGGCCTAGGATTGTAAGGCTGGTAAGTGATCAGAACTCAAGTGTTATTTCTCATGAGGGAAGGGACTTCCAGCAGCACATAGCCTCCAATACCCTCCTGAATGCAGTAGCCAGTTACTGAGCCACAAACACTATTTCACTATGTGTGAGAAGCCACACATTCATAAACTGACCAGACCTGCCCTACTCTGCTTGTGAGAGCTGATTGGATCCCAGCATAAGGAGATATGACTACAAGAAATACCTCTAGGGTCTCCTAGTGTTACTGGAATCCCTGATATTTACAGATGAGATGCTATGGGCTATTATTATTCCCAGTGGTTCCTGCACAATTAAAGCAGCCGACACCATCTGCATGAAAAGCATGAAAACAATATGTTCACGTGTGAACGTTTAATGACTTACAACATTCCAGCATTCAAGTTAGGTAAGTAAATCCAAATGGCAAACAAGGACCATCTAATGTAAGGAGTGGACTGACTAGCTGACATCATTCATCCTTGGGAGAAACTAAGCAATCCTGGACCAAAATAAGTTTAAACACCTACAGCATACGCATAGGGAGCAAACTTTCTGACGTAGTACATGATTGAAAACCTAACCTCAATACCACATGGCCAATCTTCCCTATCACATACAATTTCTTACACAATTCTATGTATAGTGGTTATACTGGTATGCTCTGTACACTACATGTTACTGGTGACTTACCACATATTTTACACAACAAAGCAATATAAGAATTTCCATGAAGAAAAGCAGCTGCTATTAAATAGAAAAACAGTTTATAGCTTTTTTTCTCCTTCCCACCTCATTATTTACACACAGACAATTGGTTTATTTACCTTCTCTTTGAAACACTGAGAAAAATCTGCCAAATCAGCATTACAGGATAAAACTGTTGGTAATCCATTAAAGTCTGCTAATCGTTACAGCAGATTAAAATTCTTTTCATGGTTTATAATTTAGTATGCCAACAGAAATGAATTCAGATTTCCAGAGAGTTTAGACATACAATTAACAGATTAAAGCATATACCAGATTTAATCATTATTTCCAAAAGTTCCTGATCACTATACAAAGATAAAGCTTTAAATATAGAAAAAAAAGCTACCACAAAATAACCATAATACATACGGGGAAGGGAAAGAGTTCCCGGAGCTCTGTGTGACACTGGTGTGAAATGTCTTTGATAAAGGTAAAAAGGCCTCTCAATAAAATATCAGGCATTGCTTCATACTTGCTGATAAAATCCAAAATAAGGTTGCTAAAACATTAGGCTCTTCTGAGCTCTGCTCACTCACTACCCAGCGTCAAAAACACCTTCATCCCACACTTCTAACGCAAAAACTGCCTCCTTATGAATTATTTATTATGGGGAAAAACACTAATATAATAAGCCAAAGACCAATTCTTGTTGCTGAGACATAACTGTTTTTGACTTGGAGAAAATTAACGTTATTGTCCCGTGACTGACAATTTTGGCAACAAATATTAATATTTGAAGAAGAAATTATCACATCAACAGAAACTAACCTGAAACATACATCTCCTTTTAAAGAAGGATTTCTACCTATGGATTCAAAATATTATTATAGAAACCCAAACCTTCTAATCCATGCTATGGATTTTTAACATTAAATCATCAGTAATTGCTGAATCAAAGCTTATAGTACAATAGGAGCAGGATCTGTTCAGCCTTAGGAATGATGCTCTGATTTTAAAAGCTTTGGTACCCTGAGCCCATACTGCAGCAATAGCTGGCAGCACATTTGTATTCATGTGCTAAAAATTATGAACCTTGCAACACATTTTTGAATCAATGCTATGTGATAGAAATACTGACTAGTTCCACTTGTAAGGAACGCTGTTCCATCTTTATTAATAGATATATGTCTTTCATCTTGCAAGTAAAATTAACTGTTACATTTTGTAGATTCTTGAAGATATGGTCTTGGATTTTCAAAGCAATTAAAGGGAATTAGGTGTTTAAATCTCACTGAATTCCAATGGGAGCTGTGCACCTAAGTCCCTTGGGCACCTTCAAAAATCAAAGCCTAAATATTTACTGCTGCTCCAAATAGGAAAGAAAAAGCAGTTCCATTTACCATTTTGGGGCTCCATGTTGCACTCTCTGCTAACAGCCGATTCCTCAGTTCCCACGCACCAGTACATTCTGGGCTGTAGTTGCGTAGTTTCAATAAGCCAACTTTCTGCAGCATTTAAAATTAAATAGTGTCGTCAAAGTCAAACGACCTCTCTCCAGGTGCAGGATTGGAGAGTCACTGCCAGTTGTCACAGTCATGAAGAAACACCATCTGCCCTGCTTTAAAAAAATAAAATAATAATAATAAAAAAAAGCAAAAACCATAAATCATCCCAGTGCAGGAATTGCAAGATGTTTATTTCTCTGCACATACAAAATTTGCTTCTCTAGACATTACCTTGCAAAAGGGCATTCATTTCATGCCACTGTAAATACAATTTATTATATAATACTTTAGCTACCCATATTGTGAATCAACAAAATAGCCTGACAATGTCTCCACACTAAAAAAGGAGGCTAGTCTCAATTTCTCTCAGCCAAAACTACTAAAGAGACTACAGTCAAAACAGGATATTTTGGATAAGGATTGCAGATCCCGTTTCAGACTCTCAATGGGCTAGCACTGAAGTGGTGTATCCCTGCCAGAGGGAATTCCTAACGAAATTCCACTTCAGAACCATCTTTTAGTCACAAAAGAAGTCGAAATCTAAGCAGAAATTGTGGATCCCATTAAGAGAGCACTTGAGAAACTCCTTATTATCCCCAACAAATACTGATCTGGTTACCAAAAAGGGGGAATCCTCTATGGAAGGAAATAATACAAGAGGAAAAGAAGAGGACAAACTTTGTATCTAGACCAGTAATGCACAAGGATTTCATTGCAAAATAAACAACATTTTGCAGGAACATATATATCCAAGGAGCCATATTCAATTTCTGTGAGCTACAAAATGTTTGGTTTTTTTAACCACTCTGCAAAATTAGCAATGACCAGGGCATTGATTGTCTCTCTCTCCCAGGGAATTTTGAAGTTCTTACCTGTTTAAAGTTGAGTCTCAGAAATTTTCTCTCTTTTTAAAAGTCTTCTGTCTAACATTGCTGTGGCATTTACAGTATGCACACAAGTAGCAAACTTTGTTCCTTTATTTTCTGCTTTCACTTTCAGTATGTAAATTATTTCATTAATGTAGCAGAGCATCACTGAATAGATCTGATTTTAATCCATTTCTTTCATGTCTGCTGCATGCCATCAAAGGTATGAAAGGAGGTCCCCGATTCAGCACAGTACTTAAGTATGTGCTTAAGTGCCATTAAAGTCAATGAGACCTAAGCAGATGCTTCAATGCTTTACTAACTAGAGCTGGTTTGTTGAATTGGGGTTTAAGAGCAAGGGCAGTAAAAAATACACTCATCCTTCAACTGATCTACATTCAGTTTCCTCACATTCCTCCTTCATTTCACAGGACTTTAAGTCCAGTTGGCAATGTGTTACAAAATCTGTGAATGGCAAGAGATTTGCTTCTATGTAGATGTTTGAGTCTGGTACTATTTTATGTCCATACAGACAAATGCAATTTCTGGTGATCCCCACTTTGTGGAGCTCGTCTGACAATAAGGACCAAATGCCCATTTCAGCTACTGCTTGCCCTAGGCTATGTGGATCATTGGCATGTTGGATTTTAAAGGTCATATTGAATGGAATTTTTTGATGCTTTCAAAGCTAGGAAATGCATTTTGGGGTACTCCTTGGTTGCCAGTAAATTCTATTACAGCTTATGGGAGTACTTGCTTGAGCCAATAACAATGTGATTGACCTGCTTTGGAATTAGACAAGGTAAATTCTACTAGCCAGTCGTTGCAAGACAGGAGGTGTTTGCTTACCATGTACATGTCTGATTTGACAAATTCAACAATTTACAAATCCGATTGCAGTGATCATTTAATTCTAATGGTCTATATTGCGGCTGACCCAGGATTATATTCCTTGTAAGCCTGTAGACCAGGGGTCAGCAACCTTTCAGAAGTGGTGTGCCGAGTCTTCATTTATTGACTCTAATTTTAGGTTTCACATGCCAGTAATACATTTTAACGTTTTTAGAAGGTCTCTTTCTATAAGTCTATAACAGGGGTGGGCAGTCTCTGACACATGGCTCGCCAGGGTAAGCACTCTGGTGGGCCGGGCCAGTTTGTTTACCTGTCTCGTCCTCAAGTGCGGCTCTCACTGGCTGCGGTTCACCGCTCCAGGCCAATGGGGGCGGCAGAAAGCCGTAACCAGCACATCCCTCGGCCCGCGCCGCTCCCTGCCTCCCCACTGGCCTGGAGCGGTGAACCGTGGCCAGTGGGAGCCACGATCCATCGAACCTGCTGACGCGGCAGGTAAACAAATCGGCCTGGCCCACCAGGGTGCTTACCCTGGCAAGCCGCGTGGCAGAGGTTGCCGACCCCTGGTCTATAATATATACCGGTAACTAAACTATTGTTGTATGTAAAGTAAATAAGGTTTTTAAAATGTTTACAAAGCTTCATTCAAAATTAAATCAAAGTGCAAAGCCCCCCGGACTGGTGACCAGGACCCGGGCAGTGTGAGTGCCACTGAAAATCAGCTTGCGTGCCGCCTTCGGCATGCGCGCCATAGGTTGCCTACCCCTGCTGTAGACAGAGAACAGGGCCAGATTCACTAGATAGGTTATGTCTCCTGTGTCACTGAGGTGGGTGAAAAGAGCAGTAACCCAACTGCAAGTGCCCAGCAGAGTGTTTCTCTGTGGTAGAATTGCACTCTCTGCTGATGCATTGCATAGTCTCAATACAAGGCAGAGCTAAGGTTGTTTGGATGCTTTACATATGCATTTCCATACCTTAACATCTTTGCATTTCTTTAACGTATAACCTGAATTCCCTGGATTTGTCATGGTTAGTTTGGAGAACATCATTATAATGCTTTCTACCCTAAAGATACTTATACATACACTCAACTTTTAACTCCATTAACATAGTTATTATACATTCCAGGGCAAAAACTAATTGACTATTAGACAGGGTGGTGTTACACAAGATTCTGTGTTTCTGTGAGATTCCTCTCAGCAGGACTAAGAGCAGGGAGCAATACATTTTCATGCAAATTTAGATTCCATTCAGCATCTGCCCAGCTTCTTTCAAGATTCACTAGCAGACAAATGGCTCACTTTTAGAGACTAGCTAAAGGAATTACTGCCATTTTAAAAAAAAAAACAGTATAAAATATTTTGCATTCACAGCCTTTTTCATTCAAAGATCTTAAAGCACTTCATAAACATTCATTAAGCCTCACAATACCCCTGTGAATATTGTAGGTAAGCACATTGAGGCACATAGAAGTGCAATGACTTGTCCAAGATTACTCACCAAGTCAAAAGCAGACTGGAATAGCATCTTGAGTCTTTTGTCAAACCACTGCCTTTGAAAACAATGTTATGCCACATTCAAGGCCAGAGATGGTGTCAGGGGTATTCACAACAGGTAACAATGTGGAGCATGAAGGTGGATGAAGCATCACTGATCCAAGCCAACTGTGGGCTCTGTGACGTTGTAGTCTATATAATTTTATAAAAATATGCTAATGAGTGAATATAATGTAACTGGAATATGCTTCATGCAAAAGGTCTCTTGTAAGGTATCATAACAAATCTTATAATCTACTGAGTGTGATCATCCTATTTGTCTAAATGTACCACTCTTGTATCTGAAACTAGAAATATGAAATAGAACTCTGAGGGCCTATTGTAATTATGCAAAGTGTGGGCCATTAATGGTGGTTTGGAATCTTGATTTCCATTAACCAGGACAATTGTCTGCAGATGGCTGTGGTTTACTTGTAAGTCTTCCTGTATACCTGTGTGCTGGCAAGTGGGCAATGAAGTCTTGCAGGGATATGTGATCATGTCACCTGAACTGGAATCCATCTTTATCCTGATGTCTTTCCATTTAGAAGGGGGTGGGAACCCAGAGAGGGACAGAGGATTCCCGCCTTATGCAAAAGATATATAAATGGGTGGAACAGAACAAAGTGAGGAGCCATCACGAAGAAGCCTCTAGCTACCACCTGAGCTGGAACAAGAGCTGTACCGGGGAAAGAACTGTGCCCAGGCCTGGAAAGTGTCAAGTCTGAGGAAAAAACTTACTGATGCATCTCTGAGGGTGAGATTATCTGTATTCAGTTTGATTAGACATAGATTTGCACATTTTGTTTGTATTTTGCTTGGTGACTTACTTTGTTTTGTCTGTTACTACTTGGAACCACTTAAATCCTACTTTCTGTATTAATTAACTCAGAGTATGTATTAATACCTGGGAGAGCAAACAACTGTGCATATCTCTCTATCAGTGTTATAGAGGGCGAACAATTTATGAGTTTATCCTGCATAAGCTTTATACAGGGTAAAACGGATTTATTTGGGTTTAGACCCCATTGGGAGTTGGGCATCTGAGTGTTAAAGACAGGAACGCTTCTGTTAGCTGCTTTCAGGTAAACCTGTAGCTTTGGGGCAAGTATCTCAGACCCTGGGTCTGTGTTGGAGCAGACGGGAGTGTCTGGCTCAGCAAGACAGGGTGCTGGGGTCCCGAGCTGGCAGGGAAAGCAGGGGTAGAAGTAGTCTTGGCACATGAGGTGGCAGCTCCCAAGAGGGTTTCTGTGATCCAACCCATCACAGGCTCGTGTCAGGACACAGTCACACTCAGAAGAGGGATTAATACCTCTAATACCTACCAATGCAATGAGAAGAGAATGGGGCTCTTGGCATTTTGTTAGTGCTAAATCCCTGCTAAACAGCAATCCATCGTTGGTCTTTATAGGAAGCCAATGTATCCTGAGCTGTCTTGGATCACCAGAAGCTCTGTGCAGAAAAAAAAATCCAATTATTTCTATAGAATCATAGGACTAGAAGGGACCTTGAGAGTTCATCTAGTCCAGTGCCCTGCAACAACTTGTCACTGATATCTTTCATAACATGTAATAAAAGCAGACAGAGTGAAAAATAGAGCACTCTGTGTCTATTTAGATAAAGAATGATTGAAAGATAAAAAAAACAACAACAGAAGTTGGAACCAGAAGAGAGTTTGTATTCAAGACCAACCCTTTGTACCTGTTGCATTCGCCACTGGATTGCCACCTTTCTCCTAATGTCCCATGTGACTAAATCAGTTGGGGGAGAGATAGCTTAGTGGTTTGAACATTGGCCTGCTAAACCCAGGGTTCTGAGTTAAATCTTGAGGGGACAATTTGGGGATTTAGTTGGGGATGGGTCCTGCTTTGAGCAGATGGTTGGACTAGAGGACCTCCTGAGGTCCCTTCCGACCCTGATAGTCTATGAATACCATGACATTGCACTGCATCTTTCAACTTAAATCATTTGTGGAGGACTTTAAGTGCTCTGCAAGTGATGTGTCAAAAATGGGAATCTATCTCAAATTTTGGGATAAGTGACAATTTATTTGTACACTATATCACTGGTCATAGCAGCAGACAAAGGGAGAGCTAGTGGTCAGAGCAACGACTCCTGGGTTCTATTTTCCCCTCTGACACAGGTATGCTGTGTGATCTCAAGCAAATCCCATAAATTGTGTGCATCGGTTTCCAAATCTGCATAGTGGTTATATTATTTATCTCCCTCCAGACATATAGTAACATTTGATTAATTACTATTTATGAAGCACTCTGAAATTACCGGCTGAGAGGTCTATATAAGCAGAAAGTAATAAAATAATAACAATAATTAAAACTCTGCACTATAAAAGTGAAGTGTTTCTATTCTGGAGCCCCAGAGTGCTTCCTGATGGCTGTTATAATGGTTATTGTATAAAAGGAAGGTTTTCCTTAAAGCTAATATAGATTATTTCCCTTCTACCACCAGCTTTCAGGAAAGGACAACAGCTTCCTGCTTATGACTCATTTAACCCAAACATTTCCTTCATGGATTCCAAATTTAGGTTCTGTTAAAAATGACCCCAAACATTTTCTTTTCATTAACGTCTTGTCACCCTTTAATTTCTCCGAGGCACCAGACTGACAGGCCCTCAGCTTGTAATCACATACACACGTATTTAACTTTACTTACATAAGTAGTCTCAGTGATATCAATGTGAGCTTTTACATGAGTAAAATTAACAATATGCTTAAATGTCTGGAAGCTTGGGGCCTTACTCTGTAAGGAAAAGGGATCTGGACTAGTTCTGTCCTATGTAATATGTTGTCTGTTTTCATTATTATATATGAATGTATATAGAATAAACAAAAGGCGCAACAGACGATTATAGTTTCCTCTTCCAGAGCAGGTGATAAGCAAATAATGTGACCAGCATAAATGGTTTAAAATAAATTAGATTTTTAAAATTCTGATGAGAGTGAGTGAAGAAATGATTTGCTGTCCTCCCCCAAAAAATATTTTGGCAAAAACAAACTTTTCTTCAACTTTTTTTTAATTAAAAAAATTAAAAACCTAAAGTTTGTTTTTTCAATAAAAACCTGAAAACTTTCAAACAAAAGCATTTTGCCATGAAAATTAACCCTTTGTCCAAAAGCCACTTTTCACTGAAAAAAGGCTCTATTTCTGCAGAACCAAGGTAAGAAAAGTGGTTATCCCAACAGGGTCCCTTTGGCTGTGGCTTACAAAAGAGCAGAAGCAACCTAAAGTCACCAAACACACACACCATAGCACCAAGCCCCGGGTTGCTTCAAATCTCAGAGATGAACATTCAGCTGCTATTTAGATGCGACACCTGGTTCGCCGTGGGCCTGGCAAAGTTGTGGGGCGGTGCGGAGTGTGCCCCTTTAAAGAGCCTGCCCTGTCCCCAGGCGGGGGAAACACCCCTCGTCTCTATGGCAGCACAACCTCCTTCAGGACCTTTCTCCAGCCAGTTTTCAGTTCAGTTTGTACCCTTCAAAAGCGCACAGCTGGAGCGCTCCTGTAAGAAGGCAGGTGTGTGTCTGCCACGCCAGTGCCCAGCCCGGGGAGGGGCAGGCAGGAACGGGGGGCTGAGATACTAGGGTGATGAGGGCCATATAGATCCCTGCCTGGGGATCACTAGGGAGAGCCCGGCTTCCCCCTCCACGAGGGGCAAGTCCTGCTGCAGAGGGGAGGAGGCTGCGAGCCCTGCTGCGGGGCCGGGGGGCGGCCCTGCAAGGTCCGTCCTCGCAGCCAGAAGGCTGCCAAGGGGAAGAAGCAGAAGCACCGAAACCCTACGCAGCCCAGCAGGGTCCCCGCGAAGCCGTTGTACCTCCTGCCAGTGCCGCCCACAGCCGGGGCAGAGCGTCCCTGCGAGGCGGGCGCCGCTCGGGGGTGCGGAGCCGGGACGCCGCCTGCTGCTTCTCCGGCCGGAGCAACTTGCGGGCTGCTGCTGCGCGGGACGGGCGGGCTGGAGAGAAGGGAGCGAGGCGCCAGGGCGGTGCGCAGCCTGCCAGGGCAGCCAGCACTTCCTCAATCCACACAGAGCGCGGGGGGAGGAGAAAGGGGGATGGGGGGCGCGCGGGGGGTGAGGAGAAAGGGGAGTGTGCGTGTGTGGGGGTGTGTGTGGGCGGGGGGGTGAGGAGAAAGGGGAGTGTGCGTGTGTGGGGGTGTGTGTGGGCGGGGGGGTGAGGAGAAAGGGGAGTGTGCGTGTGTGGGGGTGTGTGTGGGCGGGGGGGTGAGGAGAAAGGGGAGTGTGCGTGTGTGTGTCCGCGCGTGTGCATGTGTGGGGAGTGCGGGGGGGTGAGGAGAAAGGGGAGTGTGGGGGGACGAGGAGAAGGGAGTGTGGGAGGGGGCGGGGGGGTGAGGAGAAAGGGGAGTGCGTGGGTGGGAGGGTGAGGAGAAAGGGAAGTGTGTGTGTGTGGGCGCGTGTGCATGTGTATGCGGGGGGTGAGGAGAAAGGGGAGTGTGCGTGTGTGTGGGCAGCCGTGCGAGAAGAAAGGGGAGTGTGGGGGGATGAGGAAAAGGGAGTGTGGGAGGGGGCGGGGGGTGAGGAGAAAGGGGAGTGTGCGTGTGTGGGGGTGTGTGTGTGTGGGCGGGGGGTGAGGAGAAAGGGGAGTGCGTGTGTCTGTGGGCGGAGGGAGTGAGGAGAAAGGGGAGTGTGCGTGTGTGTGGGCAGCGGTGCGAGAAGAAAGGGGAGTGTGGGGGGACGAGGAGAAGGGAGTGTGGGAGGGGGCGGGGGGTGAGGAGAAAGGGGAGTGTGTGTGTGTGTGTGTGTGGGCGCGTGTGCATGTGTATGTGGGGCGTGCGGGGGGGTGAGGAGAAAGGGAAGTGTGGGGGGCGTTGAGTGAGGGGGTGAGGAGAAAGGGGAGTGTGGAGGGGTGAGTGTGAGGGGGAGGAGAAAGAGGAGTGTGTGGAGGGGTGAGTGAGGGGGAAGAGAAAGGGGAGAAGGTGTGCATGTGTGTGGGGGGCAGTGAGGAGAAAGGGGAGAGTGTGTGTGTGGGCAGGGGGGTGAGTAGAAAGGGGAGTATGTGAAGGGATGAGTGTGAGGGGGAGGAGAAAGGGGAGTGTGTGTGTGAAGGCCAGAGGAGAGTTGGAGGATAGGGGAGGGCTAGGCAAAGGCTGTGGAAACGGTGTGAGGAGGAGCCAGTGTACACAGGCAGTGGAGTTTATCAGACTGGAGTGTGTTAGGCAGTGGGGAAGGGGGGTGGAGACGTAAGGGGGTGAGGTAGAGCGGTGGCTTTCAACCTTTCCAGACTCCTTCCAGGAGTCTGATTTGTCTTGCATAACCTGAGTTTCACCTCACTTAAAAACTACTTCCTTACAAAATCAGACATAAATATACAAAAGTTTCACAGCTCACTATTACTGAAAAATTGCTGACGTTCTCATTTTTACCATATAATTAACAAAATAAAATGATTAGAATATTAATAGGGTACTTACATTTCAGTGTATAGTAGATAGAGCAATATAAAATGTTGATGTTTTACTGACTTAGATAGTACTTTTTATGTAGCCCGTTATAAAACTAGGCAAATATCTAGATGAGTTGATGTACCCCGGATGACTTCTGCGTACACCCAAGGGTATGCATACCCCTGGTTGAGAACCAGGGATGTAAAGGAGCAAGTGTGCAAAAGGGGAATGTCCATGAGGCAATGTGTGCATGCACTATTGCCAACCCCACATGTGCAAAAATCAGGAGATTGCCCCCAAATTGTGACTTTAAAAAAAAAAATAGACTGGTGTTTTCTAGTCTGGCTTTTGATGTTTGAACTCCCCCTACTCACCCACAGCGTGTGCACACTAGAAAAAGGGTGGGGATGATTCTCCACTGCCTAGCCATTTACCCATGTGCAGTAGGGATATAAGGGGACTGAGTAGTGTTTTATGCCCGCTTTGCCAATGTGGCCAACTCTCACAATTTGACTAAGGGATTGTCTACACAGTGCTTTAGTCCGCACCAGAGGAGTGTAAAGTTTAGACTGCACTTGCATGTTGCACACAAAGTGGCCCGTGTGGGCAGAAGTGGCTCTATGGTTTTTGCTGCCCCAAGCACAGCAGTCAGGCAGTCTTTGGCAGCATGCCTGCAGGCGGTCTGCTGGTCACGTGGATTTGGCAGCATTTCTGCAGGTGATCTGACGGTCCCACGCCTTCGGTGCCTTGCGCCAAATTGCCACCGAAGCTGCGGGACCGGCGGACCTCCTGCAGAAACGCCGCCGAAGGCTGCCTGACTCCCTCGTGGGAGGAAGCACGCTGCCCCCTGTGGCTTGCCACCCCAGGCATGCGCTTGCTGCACTGGGGCCTGGAGCCGCCCCTGCATGTGGGCCCTACTGACATGCATGAAAAGTTCTCTTGTGTACATAGTGCTGTCTAAAAATGAGTCTACATTAGCATGCACTAGGAAACTTTTTGTGCACACTAGCAGGATCAGTTAGTGCACAATACACTAGTGTGGATTAAAATTTACATCTCTCCAGTCCACACTAAAGATTGGATGCTTTTCTAAAAGATAGGATCTAGGAATTATTTTGGGGAAGTGTTATGGCCGGTGTTATAGATGATCACAGTGGACCCTTCTGTCTTTGGAATTGATGAATCACATAGACAAGTTTTCTAATATTTAGTACTTTTCTGAAAACCCCACCTCCTGAAGTTATATGATTGCATGAAAAACCTCCGATTTCATTTTTTTTTAAAAATATATACACTTCTGTAGCCATAAAGACAAATAACTCAGTATTTATTTTTATAATTCTTGTGTTTTTTATGCCAATCTCATGATTTTCTCTGGCCTCACATGATTTTTTAACATTTGAGACTGGCAATCAGTATTGCCAAGTCATGCGGCCACCCCCAAATCACGAGATTGGCTTAAAAAAAATGTCTGATCAAATCAATGAAGGGCCTCCTAGGGAGAAACAGACACAACAAAGAGGATAGAAAAGTGCAAGTTTCCCAAATTAGACTTGGTTTACATTTACGCAGAGTGATCCCTTTGTCCATAGCTATCAGGTAATAATTACGGGACAAATTTGTAGCAATATTTATACACCTGGGCACTTACCAGCACCTAGATGCATTTGAAAATTCCTCTACGTTTTTTCACACCCCTGAGCGACAAAGTTGCAGCACTACACTGGCACTTTACAGACAAACCACAAGACTCTACGTGGGAAGGGTCTGTAACCTATAAGGCCTTTATCAGAAAAGGGGATCTAAGGACAGAGTGACTGCGATCAGACAGACAGGTGTTTAGATTAATAGACACTTCTGCTGGATGGAAAGTCCCAGATTATTTAGGTTTTACTCAAATGAAGAGAATTATATAATTTATTTATTCAGAACAGATTTCAAAGTAATCCATAGACAGTGCAATTAAACCACACTGTAATTTTCTTTTTAAAAGCACAGAGCTTTAATATGTAATGGTATTAAAAAAAATTTTAAGTTATTCATTGGTGCTAGAGCATGATATTTTTACACCAAGGAGATCTTTATTGTGAATATTCTCGCTGAGTTCAGTGAGACAACCCATGATGTCAGGTACTATTCAGTGTGAGTATAGGTATCACAATCTGGCTATAGATTTTCAAATTTTGTTCTGTCAACAGCGGAAAGCTACATATTTACTCGTTTGAGTAAAGTCAGCAGGATTTCTCCCGACCCCCACTCTTTAGTGGACAAGATCGCACCTGTAACATTTATACAAACCACACCACAAAAAGTTAAACATTTTTATTAAGAATTGAAAAGCTAATATTACAAAAAGATACCCATATTTTAAATATATACATGAGGTTTAAACATATAGTAAATCTATGTACCTTCAGCTATAAAAATACATTAGATTAACTGTACTCTAATTTATAAATATATTTTTAAAAAATTAAGTAGTATTTCATATGAAAAGTATTACTGTGCAATGAAAGAATATAAATCCTCTAACGGGTCATTTTATGTTAGTGGCTAATGTTACTTGATATATAATTTAGAAAATTCAGTGTGTAAAGTCAAACCCTGATTTATACAGTAAGAGAATACATTACTACGTCATTCGTTTAACTTGAGGGGAAAAAAAGAAGTGAAAATATATATAAAAACTAAATGCTAAAAGATTGTACATTTCAGATGTTTTTATTCCCCCAAGATGTTTATCAAACCAAAAAAACACAGACAGCTATATTCATTACTATTGTTATTCCAGCTTCAGTTTACTATTTACCTTGCCTCCAGATCATTTGCTTGTAGCTCTAAAAAACGTAAGTTGGCAATAGTAAGCTGCTTGTCTGATAAGACAGTTTAGATCTCACTAAATGTACTACAAAAATAGAAATATATTTACAGTTTTCCCATTTGGACTTTCATGGGATCTCTTCTGCATTTAGGTGGGGCAATGCATCTGTGGAAGTCCCACCGCTTACATCCACGGGAGAGCAGACCCCTACCCCTCTCCTCTGGCCAGTTGTGTACAGCTGTCAGTGGCATGTTATTTATGAGTGATCAGAGTTTAAGGGGCACAAAAGCCTCATTTCTTTCAAGATTCAGTGACTAACAAGGGAGTTCAGCCCCACGCAAACCTCTTTCATACCTCTTCATCTATCAGCATGGTAATAATTCTTACTTATCCAGAAGGAGCATCTCTGGTGGAAGAAAGTTATTGAGTTATGCTCTAGCTTTGCGGTTTGCCCCACAATGCATTTCCACTTTAAACCCTAATTTCTGGGATTTGTTATCTACTGCTGCTTTAGACACCTGCATAGCTCCCTTTGACAACAAAGGGTCCTTATGAGCACTCCAGTGAAGTCAACAGGCATCCGCTGCCTTAGGAGTCCTAGGTACAACACAAAAGAGTTATACACCTCAGACCAATTTGCTCCCATGATGCCTGAGTGGGGTATTTGCCCATCACCTGCCTTCCCTCAGCTTTTATCTTGGTTGAGGATTCTAGACAGAGCCTTGCTGGAACTGGCTCTTCCAACCACCCTCACCACAAATCGCCCTCCCCAGCTAGTGCTGCCCAGTTTGAGGCCTGATTGCCAGCGTGGCAGGAATTTTATACCACTGCAAACTGACAGGGGCCCAGCTACAGGTTGCACGATGGCTTCCTCCAGCATAGACCCTAGGTGATTTAGCCCATGAAATGGAGACAGTTGAAACTTTGCATAACAGTCCTGGCCTGGGAGCAATGTCTTTTTCACAGCGTATTTTCAGACATCTATGTTAAATTACATTCATCTGGGGGCGGGGGAAAAAACAAACAGAGGTTTAGGGGAGTTTACTAATCCTGCTCAACATAAAGAACAGCTCCAGCTGAACAAAATGAGATTCACATGTTGGGATAAAAATGATGGCAGAGAAATGAGACATGTTTTGCTATCTCTCCAGCCTTCTGTTTCTTTTGGAAGATTTCCATTTGGGTTTCTAGCCCATGGATGTTTTCTGCAGTGTGCATGCCCTGCTACAAGGCTGGCAGGAGCGCTGGCGTCATTACTGTAGATGCAGTGCAAAATCCTCTTGTGAAAAGTGCCTTAGTGAAGATTTATCATACACCGTATGAACTCTTCTGAAGCCAGACAGGTTAGTGAGAGTCAATGACTTGCTTTCAGTACAAGTAGAGTACATGCATCACAATACAAGGGATACAAAACTTGCCCTCCTCCTCAAGTCTAAATATGTAGGATGAAACTGGTCTCACTGAAGTCGATGGCAAAACCCCTATTGACGTCAATGGGGCTATGCTGTCACCATTATGGAGGATGTGTGTGTATTAGAGAGACCAAGACAACTTTCAGATAAAAGTGCTTTACAAAACCTTCCACAAAAACAGAAATAAACTTCCCCGCCCCACAGGGCTCAATTCTCCTCTTCCCCTCAATATAACTCCTGTTATTTCAGTGCTGTTATACAGGCTTATATCAGCAGCAATGCCACTGAAGTCAATGGAGCTATGTTGGTTTATACCAGCTAAAGTCCACAGGTCTTTCAACATTCCATGCTAGTGATGCCTTGGGTCTCTCTAATATGGCATTGGGGGTGATTTTGCCTTCAAAGCCACGGTATGATAAAAACAAACTTTCTATAAAGCACCGTGTGACCAGAAGTTTGGTCACTGGTAAGAGACTGATGTAAAGCCAAGGACTAGTCCACTGAATGCAGCATACAGCATGTGAGGGCACAGAATGAACAGCTGATAGGTCAATTAAATTCTGTCTCCAAAAGCTAAATCGACGAGCATTCAAAGTCCAGTAGATTCAAAAAGTTTCTATAAAAAGTAAAAAAGTTCTCTTTGAAAAAAAGAAGTGCTGTTTTCTTCCTCCCACCCCTCTCCCCATGTTTTGAACTTGTGCCCCATGTCTGCGTGTCACATTCAGAGTGTCAGAATTTTTAGGCCTCCAGCTCTCTCAGTGATTCTTCTGGGATAGTTTAATAGTGACTGTTTTCACCTCAGTATATTCTGCCAGAGCGTATTCACCACTGAAAGAAAAAAATAAAGCAGTTACAGCGCTTGCATTTGCCATTTTAATCACACTACATTTTCATGTATGATAGCTGCT
Source organism: Gopherus evgoodei (assembly GCF_007399415.2). Taxonomy (NCBI): domain Eukaryota; kingdom Metazoa; phylum Chordata; order Testudines; family Testudinidae; genus Gopherus; species Gopherus evgoodei. Next base: position 8,279,640 of record NC_044331.1, read on the forward strand.
TTCACCCAGCACATCTTATTTGATAATATCACTACATTTTATATAAGCTATGCAGGCCCAGATCATCAGTTGCTTTAAATCAACATAGGTCCATGAAAGCCGGTGGCGCTCTGCTGACTTATACCAACTGGAGAGCTGACCCATCATGTCTCATAATTAGGGCCCCTACCAAATTCACTGTCCATTTTGTTATGTTTCATGGTCATGGGATTTTAAAAATCGTAAATTTCATGATTTCAGCTATTTAAATCTGAAATTCCACAGTGTTGTAATTGTAGGGGTCCTGACCCAAAAAGGAGTAGTGGGGAGGTTGCAAGGTTGGTGTGTGTGGAAGGAGGGGGTTGTGATACTGCTACCTTTACTTCTGCACTGCTGCTGGCGACGGTGCTGCCTTCATAGCTGGGCAGCTGGTGAGTGGGGGTGGCTGGTCAGGAGCCCAGCTCCGAAGGCAGAGCTGCTGTCAGCGGCATCACAGAAGTAAGTGTGACATGGTATGGTATTGCCATATTCCTTCTGTGCTGCTGCTGGCAGGGTGCTGCCTTCAGAGATAGGCACTCGGCCACCAGCCACTGCTCTCTGGCCACCCAGCTCTGAACGCAGCACAGAAGTAAGGATGGTAATACCACACCTCTCTCCCCCCTAAAATAAATTTGGCTCAGGACCCTCAATTTGAGAAATGCTAGTCTCCTCCATGAAATCTGTATAACAGAGGGTAAAAGCACACAAAAGACCAGATTTCACAGTCCATGATGCATTTTTCATGGCCATGAATTTGGTAGGGCCCTACTCATAATGCACTTTATATATATAAGTAAGCTTTGATACAAGTCTAGCAACGGTTGAATGGCTAATATTGACATGAGGAATGTCCCAATTCTCAGCTTGGTGGAATTCATGAAGCATTTTGGGAGTCTGCAGAAGGAAAGGCACTGCACGCACACTATTATTATCTTGTAGACAGTAACTAAAATTACACTTGCTTTCTTCTTCCTTAGAATAAAATAAGCTTCTGTGTAGGAGCATGTACTGTACATTGGGGGGTGGGGAAGAGAGGAGAACGGGACTTGTAGTGTGTGTCCTAAGAAATAATGTTAGTGTAGAAACAACTCTAACTGGATGATAGGTGCATTCATTATATTACGTCCAGGTCAGGGGGGATTTGCCCCTTTTCCCTTCATTGCCCAAGGGATAAAGCCCAGATGAGATATTATCTAATTAGGCAGGCCCTCAGACAAAGGAAAGTCATACGTTTTCTCATGGTCTTTATAATCCTTTGGAAGGATCATTCGTCCTCCTTGCTCTCCATCTTGTTTAGCAAATCAAGCATCTGAACGCATTTTTCTTCCAAAACAAAGCCAATAGAAATGGTTAATAATAGATTGTGAGTGAACACCTAGAGAGGCGCTCGGTGGTTAGGACAAAGCGGGTCCTTAGGAAGCCCCTGAACAGAGTAATGCAGTGATGAACCCGCTTCTGGAAATATGCATTCTATTCCTGGTACTGATGACTCACATGGGACCTTGGGCCAAAATTTTCAAGAGTGGATGCTAAGTTGGATGCTAGAATGTTGGAGTGACCAACCCGAGACAGACCTGGTTTCCAGAGGCACTGAGAAAAAGCTAGCAGCCCTTCAGTAACTGAAAAGCCTCGGAATGGACAAGGCAGAATTCACTTTTCTCTGGCAGAGCCACAGGAACCCATCCCCATCCCCAAGCACCTTCCCAAGTCCTAACCTCCATCAGCAGGTGAAACAAGGGGAATTAGTTACATGACAGCCTTGGTCTGATGTTTACCTGGCAAGGAAATATCCTTCATCATTAAAGCAAGAATAGGAGCTATTTAACTGAGTTTTGAAAAGCAGTTTTAGGACAGAGAGCACCGAGTGCTGTGGATGACTTGCAGGCTGGGCGAGGGGGATTCGAAGGGCACTATTCACACAAACAAATCACAATAGAAGTTTTTACATCCTCTTACACTCACTTGATCATTTCTCTGCCATTGCAGGAGCCTCGGGCACGTAACAGTCTAGTCTCCCTATTCTCTCCCCGTGGCATGCAACAATCTAGTCTCCTGTGGGCTGTAATACTTGGGTCTCGTTTCTTTCGGTGCCTGGGTTTAATGTGCAGGAGTTGGTGGCCTATGATATACAGGTGGTCACACTGATTTGGTGATCCCTTCTGGTCTCGAACTCATTGCACTGGTATAAATGACTACATAGAGGTGTAAGGGCGACAAAATCCAGCCCCAACAGTTTAAGGCAAGCTTGGTGAAATCCTTACTAAGTCATCAGGCTTACAATATCGCATTTAATGTTCTACATTCAAGAGAGAAAACAAAACTGAGTTAAAAAAAACCAACATCCCCAAAACAAAAACAAACTTACAGTTCTCTGCCATTTCCTGACATCTTAAAGCCTCCAAAAGGAGCTTGTGCATAAAGGGCATTGTAGCAGTTGATCCTATGGTCAAACACAAATTTTTATCAAATTAAACAAACACTTGGAAGGTGGGCCAAGTAGATTCATGTTTATTAATATTCAGGAGTTGCCTGACAAATGTGTCTCTCTTCCCTTTATTTATTTCACTAGGTGTTTTAGTCACTACATTTTGGTCATTTCAGCCACAGAGTTTGATTGTATCATAGCAGGAAACATAGAATATTTGAGAAACCATCACTCTCTACATAGATTGGCCCTTTCCCCGCCCATTTTCCAGCCAGGACCAGCTAACACATGTAAATGTCTTAAACTGTGTCTATGCTAGTTTCAAAGTCTCGAATAAAACACACTTTTTAAAAATATAACCTATTTTCTTGTCTAGACATGCCCACCTGAGCTGCAACTGCTTTGCTACTGTCCAGAGTACATGAAGACTCAACCCATAGCGGTGGGCGTAGGAATACAATTGTATTAGACACATTTGTCTTGTGGTGAGAATAGAAATTGCTAATGTTACACTAGCTCCTCCGAGGGCCTACTCCTATAGGACACTAGCTGTGGTGGGATTACAAGGATTCAAATCCTGTTCCCTCGACTACAGCACCTGAGCAAGGTGAGCAGGATTTGGCCTGTCGCAACAGACAGGACTGTAGCGTCACATGAAGAAGTGTGGTGGATTCTGTCTTCAGAACCAAGCCTGGATATTTTCTTGAAAATATCCTTAGAGGCTGAAAATCTTGGATAAATACAAAGCATTGTTTCTAAACGGAAACAATTTAAAAAAAAATTACTATCAAACACCAGAGCGAAACTGCCATTGACTACAGTGGGGCCAGGATTTCAGCCCAGTTCTTTAAACTGTCCTAATATTAAATACGTAGCTTTTTTACGCAAAATACTGACTTGCCTCTTTAAACAGTGACATGGTGCCATCTACTGTTCAGACCAATTTGTTACATAGTCTGAGACCTTATACAATAACTACATAATAAACAGCAACCCAATAGTAGTAGGTTTGTTTTGTTTTTTTAAATAAAAGTTTCTCAGAAGGCATAGCCATGTTATTCGATAAGGCAGGATATGCTGTTGGGATTTGCCATATGACAGATTACATTTAAAACGTGTGGGAACTAAAACGGTTTGGTTTCTCTAAAATACATTTCACTCTCACTGTCTCATTTTCAGCAACGGCTATTGCCTTTTAGGACAAAATTGCAAGAGAAAGGGAGCTCAGGGTCAGTGCTACTGGTCACCAGGGCTCAGACACGTTGTAAACTACCTCTGTGTATCACAATCCCATAAGCAAAAACACATTTACCACACTGTTCCGGACTCCAGCGCAGAAGCTAAAGTCAGAGCTCTGTCCAGATTCTTTGTGAACACGGCTGCTGTGAGTCCATATTCAGTGTTATTCGCTCTTTTTATGACCTCTTCTATACTTTTGAACTTCATTATTGACTGCACTGGTCCAAAAATCTGTAAGCAATTCAACAGGCATTACTCACCAAAGAACAGTGAGTGTTCTGAAAATTAAAACTTAGAAATGTTATATGGACATCTTCAGTTTTGGTATTTTAATGTTTTCAATCTGTATGACAGACCTGCTCTTGCAGAAACCAATGACAAAACTCCCCACTGATTGCCAATGGAATGTGGTTCAGGCCTAGTGTGCAGTGAGGTGCTACAGTAGTAGACCCATGCAAAGCTCTGAAGATTAAAGATTTTCCTTTGCATTATGCCATCTTGTAATCTACATGAGCAAAAGTTATTTAGTTAAAATGGGCAAGAGTTAGTTCTGGATACGTTTAAAATGGTTCATTCTTTCTCCGTTCAGAACTCTAACTCTCTATGGGCGCAACTGGCACTTGACGTAGTTGAAATATAGAAAACCTGGGTGAAAGTGTGTGTAAATGTTGTAACCTTTGCAAAATCAGCTGCGTGTATCACACACAAGTGGCTGCCCACCACTTCTGCATACACTAGCTCTGCAGGTGCATAACTTGGCTCATGGATTGATAAGGGCAATCCGCAGCCACACAACAGTACAAGCCTACTTTTCTGAGCATAAGTGGGCTGAAGTTTCATACACAGTACAATACAGAAGCAATGCCAGGACACTTCTTCTATGTGCTGATGATCATATGCTATGCAAGCTGATACTCCACTGATGAAATGGAGACGTGCTCCTACACGTAGCTTTCCACAGGGACATCCCCTGCAAGAGCTTAATCAATTGTTTCACAAAAAGGTGGACTCCAAACAAGTGGCTGCAAATTCCTGCCTTTTTAAGGTAGGTGTTCTTAATGGACTCCTGCTAGCAGACAAAGTAACAGGACATGAAACTGGAGAAGCCCCATGAATCATGAATTTGGGATCTGGAGGTAATTCATTTGAAAGAGGTTTGTCATGGGATTATCTGTTCAGCTTTTATTCTTCTCTATTTTTAGGACACTCATGCCTAGGCTGACTGAGATTTTTCCAGGTTTCTCAGAGACTGCATGGCAGATCTGACACACCAAGATGACACTTTCTTTCCCAGGAGTATACAATAAATGACCCCATAAAAAGATCTAGGCTAAACTATCAGACATCTTGGCATATAATAGGACCTTGGCAGCCACTTTATTCCCATTCTATTCCCCAATGGAAATACATTAGTTAATATTGTTTGAGAGGGAAACCTCAGGGTCTAATCACAGGCCCCTTGTTTCAGCTTGCTTGCGATTAAATACTGAAAACCTGAGAGAGTGTCTGACTTTCAAGTCTGGTTTTCCCAGTATTTTGACACTAGGATGACTGAACCAGCACAGACAAGGATATCAGCAAGAGAAGAATAGGGTTTACATCTGCAATTATTGGGCTCACCAAGTTTCTCTTTGTAGGTTATTGGAATATTCTAACTTGTCCATGAGTTCCAATATCAGGGTTTCACTGGGAGGTACTACAACTACTCAGGGCTTTATGGCAACAGTGGGGTTAGAACTTAGAGCATCATGTCCAAAAGCAAAGGGGGCATATCCCTGGAGCCAAAGGGGAAACCTCTCCTAACTTCAGGCAGCATAAACCCTGGCATGCACAGTTGGGCAATTCTGATTCCATCCAGCAGGGGGCATAAAACAGCACATGGTACCCTACCTTACCAACTAGGCATAACATGTAACTGTGGATTTAGATGGTCCAAGAATTTTCTGATCATGAAGAGGGAGCAGGCAGGTGAGGAATTTCTGTAACTAGTAAATCTATGCCTGAATTATTGCAATTTACTGAATTTTCAAGTCAGAAAAACACTGTCAATGCCCTTCCATTAAAAATGATTTCACTTTCAGTAACAACGTTTATAGCAACTCCATGAAACCTTAATTCAGCACCACATGGAAGCATATGCTTAAAGGTAAACAGGTGCTTAAGTGCCATTGACTTTAATGGGGGCGTAAGAAACTTTCCTGATTAGAAGTGCTTTCCTGAATGGGGGCCTGAACACTTACAACTGAAGTTCATACATGGATGTGTTATTATGGCGTGCTCATGAGCACGGTGCTGATGGCATTTTTTTGAAAAAGAAGGGCAACAAAGCACTTGGTTTTTTCAGGGGAAACCCCCAGGAATTGTATGTACTATGCAAACAGATAAAAGAAAAACATGTGATCACACTCTGGCTCTAACAGTTTTGACAGTATCCCCTTCCCTTTCTCCTCCTATTAAACTTCCACTTCTGGTTACTGATCAGATTATTTTTTAAATAAACCTCGGAAATTCCCTTATTATGATGTGTCAGAAATTCATTTCTGCACCACACATTTGTTTGGGATGCTCTGTCGACTGAATACATTCTGCAATTTTCAATAGTTTATTTTGCTTGACATCTGCTAAGATCATGGCAGAAAAATGTTCCAATTAGTGGGACTGCCACTGAAAATAACGAGGAAAAGCACTGTTAAAATATTGTACTGCGATTGCTACATGTGACCTGAAATCTAAATCGCCGATGGAGTACTGTACCTCTTCTTTGGCAATTCGCATGTTGTCGGTAACCTCTGAAAACACAGTGGGTTTTATGAACAGACCTCTGTCTCCAATGGCTAATCCCCCACACTCCAGCTTGGCACCTTCTTTCTTCCCACTTTCTATCAGCTCCAAAATTTTATCAAACTGTTTTTGGTCAATCTGTCAGATACAAAAGGCATGTCATGGAACAGCAGCTCTATTGTGGCATGTAATTCCAAAGACTTAGTTCAATGGCAGCTATATTATTGGACGATGGTTAAACTACTTCAGCACATGGTTAGATTGTACTACTGAGGTTTGCATTTCACTTAGGATTCAGCTACATTACAAAAATGACCATACCTAAAGCACGATTAATAGAGCTTGTCTATACCTGGACTTATTCCAGAATACCTATTGCACTTAAAATTCACTTCCTCCCTTAATGTGAATTAACACTCACACATAGACAAGCCTTTTGGAGACTAAGGGTATGTCTACACCAATGGCTCCGGACCGCTGCCCGACTACCGTACCCCTTTCAGGAGTCTGATTTGTGTTGCATACCCCCAAGTTTCACCTCACTTAAAAACTACTTGGGTGCATCTACATGACCTGCAATCACCCCCCTCCACGGTACTAATGCAGACAGATGCATAACCATGTCGCAACAATTTCTGGTGTTCAATCATCCTTTTTCCACACTGGCAGGACCAGACAGCCCTAGGACAGTTAGTCCCCAACCTTGTTAAACCAGTGAAGATCTAAGCGTACCACAGCCCTCGACTGGGCAGTACTATAGCCTATTGCTTTTGGAAATCGTTTTTAATAGAAAGTGCACATCAAAATCACCCAGCATTGGACTGTCAATCTTTCCCACTCGCTACAAACTTTCATTAGTAATTTGGGCTCTAGTCATAGAAGGGTCCTGTTTTAACTTCAGTAGATGCATGCATCAGGATGCATGAGTCAGGGTTTGCAAGCCCAAGTCCAAAGCAGATGCAGTTATATAACCCTCACTAGATTATCCACCAGTGACAGTTCACCATAATTAATTCTGACCTCATGCTTCCAATCTGAATTTACCCAAAAACAAAACATCAGAGCTCTGGGGAATAATAAGATATTTGAGAAGCCAAGGAAAAACACAATATAATGTACATGTTGCTGAGTGCATGCAACATTTGCCTCTGCAATGTAAACACAAAGCAAATACAAAGTATACATGTTACACTCACATATAACACACAGGGTAGGGTAAAATGGGATGGAAAACAATCTTTCAAGAATGCACAGTACTGCCTCGGGAAATGGCTGCTATCACAGCTGATGCCACATGGCACTTACAAGAGTTGGCTGGTGGTTTGCATATTGTTTATTTGCCTGGTTGCCACATGTGAATAACTTGAAAGTATCTGTGAGTGCCTTCCATGCTGACCTGTCTCTGGCCAAGACCAATCTAGGTCAACCACTTTACATCACAAAAAACAAGAATATTTGTACAGCTGTAACTTCTTATAAAGCAAAAGCCTGTTAGATGAAGAAATACTGAGGAAAAGCAAAAACAGCCACCTGTTTCCAAAAGCAACATAAAAGCACCAACCGTCCTACCCTTGTTATTTCAACTAGAGCTTGCAAGACTCTTAACTCTGACTGCTATTTTATCAAGGAGAGGAAGGATGGTCCAGTGGTTAGGGCAGTAACGTAGATCCTGGGAAACTCAGGTTCGGTTTCCTGGTCTTCCACAGACCTCCCCATGTGACCTTGGGCAAGTCACTTAGTCTCTATGCCTCAGTTTCCCCATCTGTACAACAGCAATATTAATACTGCCCTACTTCCCAGGGGCATTGTGAGGAGAAATAAATTAAAGATTGTGAAATATTCTGATATATTGTATTTCTCATCAAACAAGAGCTATTTATTACAGTTTTTAATTTTGGTTTTACCCTCTATTCAAGAGGCCTGATCTGGTAAGACAAATCTAAGGTATTATATACACACACACACACATACACACACACACACAGTATACCCTCCCCCCAATGACCATGGTAGAAGAACCTGGAGAAAAAAACAAAACAAAAAACCTCCTCATAGCACACCTGATCAGTTGGGCAAAGGTCTGCATGGAGAAGCTTTGCCTTCGTGGTGCCTGCACTATTTCAATATATTTTTTTTATAAGCAGATGTTTATGACCCGATGTGAGAGATTTGATTACTCTTATCATCTTGCTTTGCTCAACTACACGTTACTGAAATTATCCAGCCTTTTAAAATCCAGCACCGATGTCTGACTCAGCAGCTTCTGCCCAGTGCATTCCTTAGGGTGACTCTAGGTTGCATAAAGTAATATTCCCTTTCATTTGTTTTATGGGTGTTGTCTTGCTCATTTATTACAAGGAAAGGTATTCAACCTACAAACGCACATCTGACTAACTGGAGTTGAAGATACCACTCAGAATTTTGTAGAGCCCCTGAAGGTCCTGCCAACATTTTCTTTTCAAGCAAAACACATTTCTTATTTGTGGTTTCTCCTCACATGTATGCCCCATCCAGGTCTTTAGCTGACTCTGGACCATTTCAATCTCTTCTAAAGATTTAAGGTAAAATACCCCTAACCAATGCATGGCAGAACACTGTACTCTTTTCTTCCACCACTGGCTGTAGCAAGTAATCATACAAGCAGACTAGATACCCAATCCACCAATATCTCATCAGAATGGGCAGACAGTGGCAATCTGTCCTAGTCTACTAGGGTTTTAACATAACCAAATACTGTCTGCCAGGTACCATTTATTGATGGATTAGGTAGCAAGTTTGCAGCTTGCACTGACTTACTGTATTATTCCTTACAGTCACTCAAACCCCAAGCCCCAGAATTCCCTGGATCTGCATGTGAAATCAGCACTTGTCTCAGACAACCCTTGATGGATGCCATGTATGCTGCAGCGTAGTTCAGATCTGCAGCCAGCAAGCAAACTCACTGGGCTTTGTAGAGAAATCACATTAAAATGTGAAATATCGATGAGCTGAGCAGCATTGTAACCAAGCAGAGCTTTCGCTGACCTGTTTCAGTCCCCATGCCCCGCCCATCTCAGCACAGCTCTTTGCTTGGCTTTCTACAGTTTTGTTTCATAGAGCACAAACCCTAAGTCCATGAAATGGCAGAGGATTTCCCAGCATTTCATCCTCTGCAGTCATTTTAAATTGCTACACACAGGGCTTGTCTACATGGCAAGTTAGTGCATAGCAAGCCAGGGTGTGAATCTACAGTATGCTAACTTGCTGCACACTAGCTGGCTGGGAGGACCCTGCTGCCACAGACTAAAAATTTTCCATAGTGCACTTGGACGCACTCCCATTCCCAAGTGCACTACGGAACTTTTTTAGTGTGCTGTAGCAAGGTCACCACAGTCACTTAGCACATGGCAAGCTAATGCTCTGTAGTTTCATGTCCTGGCTTGCCGCATGCTAACTCACCATGTGACAACCCCATGGTATCTGTCTAGAAGCACCTACAGCTGAAGCAGGACCAGAAAGTCTGTCCACTAAAGTCAACTTTAGCCTGAAGACAGGTAGTGTCCTGTTCTGTCCACCAGAGACCCACAATCCCAAAGTTTGTCCCAGAGTTGGGTTTCCTGACAAACTAAGAAGGTTACGAAATATCCGATGAGCCACAACTGCTTTTTATGTAATAACTTCATTCCATATGTAAGTAGAGTCTGGATGAGCCCTCCCCTGACATCTAGTGGTGAGTTGTGGAAAAAGACTTTAGAAGCTGATCTTTGCATGGACACACGCACCCTGCACAGGTGCTCAGCATGATGGGACTGCTTGCCCAAATGATCCCTTGTGGCTGGTGTTGTTGGATCCCCAGGCTCCTTGTTATTGGGGCAGGAGTAATAAAGAGTTGCTATTCTTGTGTGAACCAAGGGCAGCAGAACTGTACCTGACATACCCCGATGGAGGGACTCACCTGAACAGCACTCACTAGGCAGGAGACCTGGGTTCCAAAGCCCAAGAATGGGGTGGGGGGAGGGGGGGCAGGCAGCGACTGGTATTTGTACCTGGTGGTGTTGGCCCTGTTTAAGGTTCTAGACACCATTTGGCCCTTCTTCTCTCCATGGGAGAATAAAAGAGCTAAGAAAGACTCAACTGAGAGTCTTGTTACATGCTGCAGAGCTGAAACCACTAATACCTATGTTTAAGTATTAGGCCTACTTTGGGACAGTGTCTCTATTGCAAGAGACTGCCCAGTGTGCACTAGTGAAGCTCCCCCACTAACAGCTGAAATCACTGAGAGCTGTGTTAAGGGAGGGGGGGGGGGAAATGAAGAGATCTTGGTGAGCAGGCAGCTTCCAGAGAGGAGTGACAAGCAGCTAGCAGGGCAGCTGGTGGAAAGGTGTTGCAAGGAGCCAGCAGAGAAGCTGGTGGAGAGGGCCAGCGCAGAGCCCCACAGAGGCATGGCAATCGGCCTTTGGGGCAACGAGTGAGTCCCCAAGCAGTGCAGCATGTAAGGTGCCTCCTTACCCACCCTGCCTTCCACACAGAGTGGGAAATGAACTCTGGGGCTGAACCTCTGAGCTCTGGGGCTGCACTGGCCCAGGACAGCAACAATGAGTGGGATACAGAGAAGGGACGGGCACACTGAAGGGACTGCTGGACTTAAGACCTTGAGGGAAAAAAGACACTGCACAGCTTATTTGGGGGTGGGTCTTTTGCTCATCGTTTGTGTTTATGAGCCCTAGCTGTGGTGTTTTCCCAAATTAATGCTGTGTTAATTCCCTCCTTTTGGCCTGGTCCACGCTACAGCGTTAAACCGATTTAACGCTGTGCCCGTCCACACTACAAGGCACTTTAAATCGATTTTAAGGGCTCTTAAAATCGATTTCTGTACTCCTCCCCAAGGAGAGGAGTAACCCTAAAATCAATATTACTATATCGATTTAGGGTTAGTGTGGACGGAAATCGAAGTTATTGGTCTCATTCTTTTACTGAGCTACCCACAGTGCACCGCTCCGGAAATCGATGGTAGCCCAGGACCATGGACGCACACCACTGAATTAATATGCCCTAGTGTGGACGCGTAAAATCGATTTTATAAAACCAGTTTTATAAAACCAGTTTTAATAATTTCGATTTTATGCTGTAGTGTAGACATGGCCTTTGTTAAAAGTTTTTTGCTACACTCAGACTCTGTGCTTGCAAGAGGTGAAGTATTGCCCCATAGAGGCGCCTGGGGGGGGTGTAATTGTCCCAGGTCACTGGGTGGGGGCTCGAGCTGGTTTTGTGTTTTATTGTTGAAAAGGTACCCCTAGATACTGAACCTGGCCCTTGTTGCTGCTGGCTTCACTTGGCAGAAGGGTTACATGTATGTTCCCCTGCAGGCTGCGGCACTACGAAGGGGAAGCTAATGCAGTAAGTTGGCTGCTCATATACGTGGGTTATACCCGTCCTTCCCATGGATCAGCGAGACAGAAATGGACACAAGGCCAGGGGATCCACAGGAAAGCAGCCTCCCAGCCCCTAGGCATCTGCAGAGAGAGTGGCTTTTGACACAGAGTAATATTGTGGCCAGCTCCCATTGGCTGTTGGTCACAAGCTGCATATGACATGACCCAGCCCAGAGGAGTAATGCAGTGCGAGTGGCTGGTGCTATTGCCATACATTTTAACTTTTGATGCAAAGGGAATAAAAGACTCTTTGTGGAGATATTTGCTGGGCCCCAAAACTCCTTTTCTATGTAGCCCGTCAGTCATATGGATATTCTGCAGCATATAATATATATATCCCAAATACAATATGTCCCAACAGTGTGCATGGGGGCAAGAGGAGGAGAAATATTCTGTGTAGCTTCCTTGCCCTGACATTGTGCTCCTTCTCCTTAATGTTTGGATGCCTATTTGACTCCCCTCTGGGTGTACCATGTCCAGCACAACAGCTGAGGCTTTTAAGTATTGCAAGGTATTAACAAACAAATCTAAATACAGAAACAGCACATATTTATCTTCCCCACCCAGGAGAATGCAATGGAGAGAACAATGGAATCTGCCTACTTCAGCTCTGACCATGGAGACAGGCCTAAGGAGCCATTCACCCAAAGTCTCCCAACCGTGTTTTTAAAATATGTCTGTAACGTGGGCCAGGTTTCTGGCTGCTGTCATTCTATATTGCTCCATTGACTTCAGTGGAGCTACTCTGATTTACATCAGCTGAGGAGCTGCTCCTATATTTTCACAGCAGCACCAAAAAAAAAAAAAATCTCTCTTGATTTGGGACATCAGGGATTTTTTTCTGGAAAAAGTATTTTGCAGAATTTTTTATAAATACCCCAGACCAGATTTTACTCTCATTCAACCTTGTGTATTTCAGGAATATCTTTACTGACTACAAGAGGAGTAACTCCTGAGTTACATGGGTGTAAACGAGAGGAGAATCAGATTCAGACACGCTGGACCAGATGGTGTAAGCATAATTTACAATGGTTTACAACAGCTGAGGATCTAGCCCTGTATCTTTGGAAACTACTTTTGGAGGATTTACTGGTTTTTTATATTTTAAATGGTTCTGAAGGAGTCCCCCCCCCCCTTCAGATTTGAACCATTTGATCCAAAATGCACGTTTCCCTAGTGCCAGCCTGGAACGCACCCTGTCCAAAAGCCAGACTCCAGAGAAGCAGCTGTTCTGATTATGTGCAGACAGAGGAAATGGTTTGTGTTGCACTGGGAACCACACAAAAGCTCTGAAAACAGCCTCCCCCACTCCACTCCCTATCTTGGATCTCCTCTTGTTTAGATGGTTGGCACGCAGACATGCAGGAGAGAAGGAAAGGGCATATGCATCAGGTCAGGTAGAACAGGAGAAATAGGACATGTGGTCCTGTTGTATGTGAGTCAGTGGGCACCCCAACTTCGCTACTAGCCACTTTATCATCTGTATTACCATAGCATCTATTTATGGACCAGGACCCTGTGGTGCTAGGTGCTGTACAAACACAAAATAAAAAAAGACAGCCCCAGCCCTTAGGAGCTTTCAGTCCGAGGTACCTTCAGTCTCCCTGAATAGCAACTAAGGCCTGGTCTACACTAGGAAATTAGGTCGCTATAACTACATCACTCAGGGTGGGGCATGAAAAATCCACCCCCCTGAGCAACACTGTTAAACTGACCTAATGTAGACAGCACAAGGTTGACAGAACTCTCCCGTCAACCTAGCTACTGCCTCTCTGGGAGGTGGATTACCTAGGCCAATAGGAGAACCCCCTCATGTCAGCCTATGTCGCTGAAGCGGTGTGGCTGCAGTGTTTTTAGTGTAGACCAGTTCTTATTTTGCAAGCAATTCCACTGGCTTCAAATGGGACTGTTTGCAAAGGAAGGTGTTGCTTAATGCAAGGCCATGTCTACACTACAGCTCTGTAGCTGTGCCACTGTAGCTTAGATGCTTCCTACAGGGCCAGAAGGTTGGTTTTTTTCTCCTCCAGTTCCAGTAGTTTTTCTCTTCCCCTCAGGTGGCAATAGCTAGGTTGACAGAAGCATTCTTCCATTGACCTAACTGCCTCTACACCAGGGGCATAGGTCGGCGCTCAGGCATACACATTTTTCACACCACTGAGCAATGTAGCTATGTTGATCTTAAGTTTAGCTGTAGACCAGGCCTAGGCAAAGATATCAGAATCTGGTCTTATCGCACTAGCCATCACGTAGGATTCTTTGATTACCGCATACCTCTTATCAAGGGCCCCATTCTGCCATCCTCATTCACCTTGAGTCATAATTTACTCATGCAAGCAGTCCAGTGATTTCAAAGTCATGACTTGCATGAGCAAGTCATTATGCACAGTCAGAATGGCTGGCAGAACTGGGCCCTCACTGGTTTCAGAACTCCAACTGTAAGTAGAACCTGCCTATTTCATACCAGGCTATCATGGCGACGGCCTAAGACTTTCTAGTTGGTGTTAGGAAAAGTCAGAACCAATAGAAAATTATGGATTCCAGAGTTAGACTAAGTTGTGAAACTTTTTGGAATGGCATTTTCCCCATTTACCTTTGGCAGAGCATAAGTTCTGTTTGTTGTTATGTTTTATTAATAACTGGTTGGCCTAGGAGAAGAGGAAATATTGCCCTCGATCGTGGATCTTTATGGCTTCCTTAGAAGGGATAAGAAGAGGTGTAAAAGCCCGAAATGTTGGCAAGGCTGATATTCAGGTCAGCTTGGCATCCTCCTGCCTTCTACGGCCTCTGCTTAACCCCCCCCTGTGCATTAAAGGTTTTGTTTTCCACTTCTATAGATTACCCTGTGATGAGGTAGCATCAGTATTTTATAGCTGAATTATAACACATCTGCAGCTACCATGCTCTGCCTGCACAAAATACTCCCTGTGCCATAACAGATTTTGCATTACTATGCAAAAGGGAAGCCCACTTGTATAAATTTCTTTATCAAGCTTTCAGTTCATTTATAGAAAGAGCCAACATGTCAACCATCATGATTAATTGATGTTTAGAATGGAGAGAAGAAATAATAAATGACATATCGCTGGATCAGGACTTCAGCTCTCACACGAACACCACTTGCACCAGGAGAACAGAAAACTATTCTCAAGCACATCATTACCTGTGGCCCTTGTTCAGTTTTGGCATCGAATGGGTCTCCAATGAGTCGTTTCTTGGCGTACTCAACGCTGCGCTTGACAAATTCCGGGTAGATCTGCTCCTCCACAAATACTCGAGAGGCAGCAGTGCAGCACTGGCCTTGATTAAAGAAAACTCCTTGATGGGCACATTCGACCGCCAAGTCCACTGGAATGGAAAGGTCACCACAGACAGAGTGAGGCGTTCTACTGACTTAAACCAGAAATTAATGAGACTTGTTGAAACTCCCTCATTACCAGTTCCCCCTCTCAATGCTTCCTCAAAAAACTTACTTCAAGGAGGCCTATAAAAATATCAAGAAAGCAAGCTCCCTGTAAGCAGTAAGACACAACCAAATCTTCTGACTGACTGCACCATCTAGGGTGACCAGATGTCCCGGATAAAATTGGGACTGTCCCAATATTTGGGTGGTTGTACCGCGTCCCAATCGATCTTTGGTTGGGACGCAATTTGTCCCGATATTTCGCTCCGACGGCAGCACTCAGCCTTTTTTTCTTTTCTTTGCTCCAGCAGCAGACCCATGCGCCCACCTGCCCCATGTGTCCCAATATTTTCTTCATCTCATCTGGTCACCCTAGCACCACCATCCTTACTCTTGGCACAGTATCCAGTTGCACGTCTCAGCTAAGGGCCCAGTTCTGTCACCTTGACTCACACTGAGTAGTAGCTTATTCCTCACTAGTCATCCCATTAAGGATGGCAGAATTTAGTCCTTATCCCCTGTGGAAGTATTGTGGGAAGGATGCTGCCTTTACATAAAGCAGCTGCAGCTTCTCTTCTGTCAAAGAGACTAGAACGAGTCAGTGCAGGTGTGCTGGCTGAGCAAATTGTGTGGCCAGCCGAACAGGGCCGCACTGATACAATACACCATCTTTGCAGCCTCAGCCAGCAGGGTTCTTTCCCAGTGGGTCACCCCAGGGAGGGGAGCATTCAGAACAGTCCACTCTTGTTCACATGAACCCTCCTTTTGTAGCCAAGCACCTGGCTGGTGCAGGGAGCAGCGCAGCACACCCTCTAGCAAAGGAGTCTTGGCCAGGCTTTGTGGCAAGTTGGACCACACTGTGTCCTCTGCTGGAGCCCTGTGAGGTTACATGGGAGCCACTAGCGGTGCTGTGCTGGCCACGGAGACTAGAAAATTATTGAACTGCAACGTGACAAATACTTACAGTCAGCATCCGCACACACAATGCAGGGGTTCTTCCCTCCAAGCTCCAGTGTCACCCGTTTGAGATTACTTTTAGAGGCCGCTTCCTTGATCAGTTTTCCAACCTGTGGCATTGGGATTCACAGGGCACAGGTTTATTCCTCTAAAAAAAATTACTTCATTCAAAGTGTCAAAATGCATGAGGTTAACAAGAGCAGGACAGGCTGTGAAACTGCTAGAATTATAAAATAATTCTTCCAGGTTTCCAATCTCTGAATTTTCTAGTTCTCACCACCTGCTTCTACAAGGTACTGTGCCATCCAAGTTGGATCTTGCAATTTTTAAAATCACAAATATTTATCATTTGTCTTAGATATAACTGAAATGTAGGGACCTGGTATTACATAGTTCTTACCTATGCACATGGTCCCCCAGAAGTCATTTTTTGGACAGAGTAAGGGCTGCAGGATCAGACCCCTAATTGGACAATGCAAGAAGTATTGCTAATGGACTACTGTTCTTATAAAAAGTATAATCTATCAGGTGACACCCTGCCATTTGTTATGAAGGTACCAGTCATGGCTCCACACTTAATGAGGTGAATTTTGCACTTAGAGAAGGGATTCGGTCTCTGGTATTAGTATATCTACTACCACATGACAGGTTTTACTTTTTGGCTACAGAATGAATTGTCCTAGGAATTTACAATAGTCATATAATTAGGGCTGGTCAAAAAAAAAACAACACAACAACAAAAAAGAGGAAATGTTTTTTCCCATGAAAATTTTTGAAGCAGAAAAACAAACCAACAAACAAACAAACTATTGTTTGATTTGAATTTTCCCCTAGTATTTTCTGACAAGGTGATTTGAAATCAAAGACTGATCATCTAGTCTGTCTTCCTGCATAACACAGATCACCAAACTTCCCCCAAACAATTCATGTTTGAACTACAGCTTATCTTTTAGAAAAACATCCAATCTTGATTGAAGAATTTCCAGTAATGGAGACTTCATAGGTTGTTCCAATGGTGAACTCTCTTGGCCGTTAAAAATTTAGGCCATGTTTTCTGTCCGAATTGGTCTAGGCTCAAATTTCAGCCACTGGCTTTTGTTTTACCTTGCCTGCTCGACTGAAGAGTCCATCATCAAAATGTTTGTTCCCCAAACATGCATTTAAAAACTGTGACCAAGTTACTCCTCAGCCTCCTCTTTGTTCCGCTAAAGAAATTGTGCTCCTTGAATCTATGGTATGTGAATGGCATGTCCTCTTAACCTTGTACTCAGTTTTGTGCCTGGGAGAAACACTCGGATCTTGTTGAATCAGAAGAGTAAAAAGAACATAAGTGTCAATCAGCTGAACAGTTCATTGCTACACTCAAGTTTCATCTGCTACCTTTATAACTAGGCAAGATTCCCAAACTAGAAGTGGCCCTGGTCCTTCCAATTAACAGTGCAGAGTCTGCCATTAGCTTGCCTGGCTAGCCCTCAAGATAATAGAAACAGAAAACTGTTTTCTGCTGAAAATTAACATAACTTGCTATAAAGCTAACAGGGTAAGAGAGACATTATATGGTAGCTGCTTGATTAGGAATAAATTAAACTCACTGAAAAGTAGGAAGCTAGAAGAAAACACTATCAGATAATTAAAGATCAACATTGTTATGTATTTATGTTAACCTAACATATTTTTAAAAATATGTTTTCATTCTCCCTACCCCATGTTCATTTTGATTTAAACATTTGCCTGCAGTATTTGCAGCCAAATATTAAAGCATGATACTAATGCACAAGAACCAGGAAGTGAAACTGGTTAGAAATATCTACCTACCTAATGTACTCAGTATGACCCTTATTACTGTATCAGAGCACTTCAGTTTTTAAATGCCCACCCACCACTCAAAGATAAAATACCTGACTCCAATGAAGTTGATGGAAAAACCTCTCACTGACTTGGATGGAGCCAGGATTTCAGCCCTTAAGAAAGAGGCTATTCAATGCATTTTCTTGTGATGACAGATTGTTTTTTTTGTTTTTTTTTTTTTATAAAAAGTGGATACATAATAGGCCAGACTATTTGTTACAAAAACAAGAAAGTTTATAGGATTTTAGAACAGGGAGCGCCTGATTTTGATGATAGAAATAATTATCTTTGTAAGCTAAGAATAATCTATGTATTTTACATATTTTGTCTAATTATACAGAGAATCAAATAAAGGTCAATACCCAACACGAGCATGCTGCTGATCCCATTCATATTTATACTACAATCTTCACAAGGAACAAGGATGCTCCATGCAGAATCCCCTATGGGATAACCAATGGGAATGCACATATGTATGATCAGCCACTAGATGGTGCTGTTAAAAACACACAACATTTGGCCTTCAGCATGTCTTTGAACCTTTAAAATGACACACCTCTGGTGTTGGAGAAGGCAGCTCAGGGTAATTTATCATAATTATGCAAATTATAAAAAGCATGCGGTGAATGTCAAAATGGAAGAGTTGGAAGAATGCTCAAGTAGGAGGTAAATACTCAAAGGAAAATGAAAAAACACAAAAACAAACACCACAAGTCCAACACTTGGCCTGGTTGAATAGCCAACACATGTAGATCCTTGGCATAAGCACCTTCCTTTATTGGATGCTGCCCTTTGTCATGCAGGGGATGAGGATATACACATGCTGCATACTCATTGCTATAGCTTTTCTTGCAATATTACTACAGGGGCAAAGTTGCTAAGCAACTAGTGAAAAAACTGTTCAAATTTGTAGGCAAATTTTGATTCAGCAGCACTCACGCACTTGTGTGTTCTCTTTCGGCCTGCCATTAGCGCGCTCAGGCTTCAATAGCAAATATCTAGCTCAAAGCCTCACCGAAAGTGAAATTCAGTATACAAGTTGGTTGTCAGTTATTTGCTCAGTACTAACAGACAACAAAAAGAGCAAGACAGACCAGCACAACCCTTCCCCCACACGGCTAACCCCAAGCGACCACTTGGAGAGGTCATTTTCCCTGATCAAAGCAGGTGTACATCTCTATCTTGCACATACAGCCCCAAAAGGATTCTTATTGTTGTCATATTTTAATTGTATGTATCTAAATTTAAAGGGAGGGGAAAACACTGGGTTGAAGGTGTTTGTACTATACCATTTTTACTATTAGAGGGCCAACTCTTAGTCCCTTTCAGAACAAATTTTGTCATTGACTTGGACTCCAATGGGATCAGGATTTGGCCCAAAATGGATAAAGCACTGGGTTTTATTTTTGTAGAAGACTCAATAACTAGTGTGTGATTAAAACACCAGCAGAATTGTTTAATATGGAATATAACATTGTTTTATAGTTATGCAATCTTGTTGGCCAATGCTGATGTCCAACTGATGAATGCCAGGTTATTTCAGATAATGTGATTTTTAAATCATTATGATGCTAATGACCGCTCCAGCAGATCACCTTGTCTATAGACTAGGCACTATTCGTGATGGACCTTCAGAATTTTGGCAAGAATAAGGTTAAAAAAAAAAAAAAAGTAGAGATTTTCAAAAGCATTAAATGTTGGCCTAACTGCTTCGACAGAAGTCAGTGGTCATTGACTACAGTGGGAGCAGCGTTAGAACACGGCCCAAAACTTCTGAAAAATTCCACCATACAGATTTTTTTTGTCCCTCAAGCGCTGAGTATCACTAAAATTACAAGGGTCTGAGCTTCCCCAGACAGAACTTCTACCAGAGAAATACCGCTCCTTGCAAAGAGCAGTGTCCAGTAATTCAGTAAGGCTAAAGGCAAGATTAAGCAGAAAGTGATCACCTACCTCTGTTGATCCAGTGAAAGCTATTTTGTCAATGTTCTGATGGGCGGAAATGGCTGCCCCAGCTGTGGGGCCATATCCTGGCACAATGTTTACCACACCGGGAGGAAAGCCCACCTGAAAATGAAGTTAGAGATTAGACTATAGAAATAGGGCAATAAGAACCATTCAGATTTCATCCCAGCACTCCAATTTGCTTGAACTAAAAACCAGGATATGCTCCTATATGAAGGATTTACCATCACTCAATGGAAATTTCAATAGTGTTTTCTATCTGAGCATCTCAAAGAACTTTCTAAACATTAATCAGCTGAGTCTCTCAATGCCCCAGCAAGTTAACCAACCCCCCCATCCCCGATCCTGCAAACGCTTTACATACGTGCACGACTTTTCTCACATAAGTGGCCACACTGAAACCAGAATCAGGGCCCGAATGTTCATCAAACCCCAAGGTATGCTTAGTACTTTTTAAGAATGAGTCATGCAGCACACAAAGCTTTGAAATCAAAAGCAAATGGACAATTTACCAGATTCATGACCTTTTCCAGCACTCAGGTTCCAGAGGGGTAGCCGTGTTAGTCTGTATCAGCAAAAACAACGAGAAGTCCTTGTGGCACCTTAGAGACTAACACATTTATTTGGGCATAAGCTTGCGTGGGCTACGAAAGCTTATGCCCAAATAAATGTCTTAATCTCTAAAGTACCACAAGGACTCTGTTGTTTTTCCCAGCACTGTGCTGCTTGTTACCTACTGGATTGGACATGATGAAAAGAAGAGACAATTAAGTGCCTGGAATCACCAGGAGAATTATTGGAGGATTTGAATTTCGCAGCTCTGCTGTTATAACAAAAAAATCTTCTGGCCAAATTTAGCCTTCAGCCACAGCTATACAACCCTAGTCAGTGGATGACTAAAGGCAAAATTTGGCCCTTTAAAGTTTGTTTTGAGCAGAAGATCCTGAGGTTGCCTCTTGTGGTTCTTCAGAGGGCAGGAGGATTAAGATACCAGTAAGACACCACTAGATGATGTGTTTATTTTCACTAGCTCCAAGAGAGCAGATGGTAAGAGACTTACACCAGTTTTCACCACATTTATAATGTATTAACCTATGGCAGCCATTTTGTGTGTTCTGGCACAATGACAATAGGCAAAACTTTGGTAAAATTCTAGTGAAATGCAAGCCAAAGTCTTGGCCCAGCTGATCTGTTTATTGCTCTCTGAAACGTGGGCTGCTACGAAGAGGTGTATTTCTAGGCTGGTTAGTCTCCATTTCTGACTGGGAAGTGCAGGCACACAACCTGCTTGCCTAGTATCCCATGAGTTGATCGTTATTCAGCTCCCTTCATTTCCTGTGGGCACTTCTAGTACACACATTCATGAGGCTAATAAGAGCCTGCACCTGCACTAATAGAGTTATTTGTGTAACTTGCATGAGATTCTTTTTAATGCATCCGATACAGGGGGAAAAAAAAGGAACATGGTTTGGTTATAAATTGCCTTGGAAAATTCTACTCTCTTCTGGGTCAGGTTTTAGGGGTTTGATGGTTGTCTAGTTTGCCTGTTCCAGCTTGGGAAAGGGGAGGGAAGAGACAAAGGGTGTTCAACGCTTTGCTGCTCATTCTGCTGGGAACATTGGTTTAAACTCCTGGGCATTTGCTAAACTATTTAAAAAAAAATTAAAGCGAGCAAGAGATGTGTGTGGCCATATAAGCATTGTCTTTGGGACTGCCTATGGCAACAATTCAGCAAAGCACATAAGAACACATATAACTTTAGATCTGTGTTTAAGTGACACTGACTTTAATAGGACAACTGACTTGTTTAGGCCAGGATGGGCAAAATTGAGGCCCATGTGAGTAAAGGCTGCAGGACTGAGCCATCAAGAGGCATGGATGGATGAGTTGGTGGCTTCCACTGGGGGCGGGAGTGGGGGAAACATATTCATCCTTGGCTTAACTGCATTGATGTCAGTGGGCTTGCACCAGGGGTGAAGTCAACTCCCTGGTTTAGGAAGATTTAGGCCATACATCTGAAATGTATTTCCCTGGGAGGGTCTTGGGTCCTGATCTTTCAACCAAGAACTGTGGGAGCACATGGCTGCACCTGCATTGTTTTCCATGCAGGATTAGGGCCCTGGGTCATAACCCCTATGCTCGGTATGGGGACTAGATCTTTGTTCTCTGTTAAGCACCAGGCACACTTTCGTAAGTCAGTTGTAATACAACGGTCACGATGATGTAATGCAATTTCTGTGCAGGAAGCAGCTGCAGGATCCGGTCCTATATTCTAAGGGCCAAATTCTGCCACCTGTACTACTGCCAAGTAGTATCCTGCTTTGTGATCAGTCCCACAACTTATGGGACAATTCCGCTAACATGAATAAGGGGGGCAGAATTTAGCTCCAAATAGTCTCACTAAACGTATTAGAAAAAAAACAGAAAAAAAAAAAAAACAGAAAAAAAAAAAAGACATACCTAGTGATGTAGGCACTATCTCAGCAAGATACGCGCCCACCACATGCCCAATTTTAAGTATGTGTCTAGCCTGATCCCATTGAAGTTACTGGGACTACTTGCATGTTTAACACTGGACACTTGCACAAGTACCTTGGTGAATTAGGGCATTCATTCACAGAGATCAAGAGATAAAAGTTTGAAAGAAAAAGAGAAGGTTGTTTCTAGGTCTGGTATTGAACAGAGCTGGCAGCAACATCTTTGGGAGCTGACAGTGGCTACAGCTGCCTTTTGAACTGGACCCACTGCCTATGAGAAACAATAACCTGGATAAACTCCTTGAATGTGCTGCTAAGATTTCTTACCTCCTTGACTAAGGAACCAATGTAGAGGGAAGTGAGGGGTGTCTGCTCAGCTGGTTTAATAACCAGTGTGTTCCCGCAGCACAGTGCTGGTGCCATCTTCCAAACAAGCATGAGCAATGGAAAGTTCCACTGAAAGAGAGTAAAAAGTTGATCATATTAGCGCCAGTCAGCTCCCTGTTGACCTCTGTGCAGCATTCCCCTTTGCTTTCAGAGAAAATAAAACGACTAAGGAGATATTCACCATTACAAAGGACTCATGACAGTGTATGCACCTGCGTGGGTTACATAGGTATCGCCTTTGGAAAAAAAAAATTTAGAGTACAAATTGCATCAGGCATGAATGACAGGTTCTCTTACTCAGACAACTATGGGAGAAGTTTTACTGAGCTGGAGATTGGTGAAGCACACAGAGACTTTATGAGCTGTAGTTAGGACAGACAAATAGAACTGAAGTAGAAAAATCAATCTACATGTGTATAAGTACTATAGTTTCCTGCATTGTACATACTTGCAGCCTTTATGTTGTGCATAGTCACAGCCTATGGAGGCCGTGAGAAGTGAAGCTGGAAAGAAATGTAACTGGAGAAATTCATAAGTGGAGATGCCATTCTGGGCTCCCACCTACTTTGTCACTCCGATGTCCCAACTAAAAAACAAGGTGTAAATCCAACTTATTTTATATCTCAGGCCTCCTTCCCCTGCACAGCCACACACCACAGGACCATAATTGACTGAATACTGGCCCCATGTCCATGGATGGCTATCCAGGAAACCACAACTGGAGTTCCAATTTGCTGACATAGTTATTTGCAGCAATACATTTCCCAATCTTCCCAGTACGTTAATGAGGGTAACCTCATGGCTTACACATTAAACATCTCCAAATAATTCCACTGGGTTTGTTCTTTTGTGGTTAGTTTATTACAAAGCACTTAATTTTATAACCCTAGATAAATTAGCACAAGAATAAGTACTTAATCGCTTACTCTTAGGCCTCAACTGGAGCACTGTGTCCAGTTCTGGGCCCAACATTTCAGGAAAGATGTGGACAAATTGAAGAAAGTCCAGAGAAGAGCAACAAAAATGATTAAAGGTCTAGAAAATATGACCTATGAGGGGAGACTGAAAAAAACTGGGTTTGTTTAGTCTGGACAAGAGAGGGTACATGAGAACAGTTGTGAAGTACATAAAAGGTTGTTGCAAGGAAGAGGGAGAAAAATAGTTGTTCTTAACCCCTGAGGACAGGATAAGAAGCAATGGGCTTAACTTGCAGCAAGGGCGGTTTAGGTTGGATATTAGGAAGAACTTCCTAACTGTCAGAGTGGTTAAGCACTAGAATAAATTGCCTAGGGAGGTTGTGGAGTCTCGATCATTGGAGATTTTTAAAAGCAGATTGGACAAACACCTGTCAGGGAAGGTCCAAAGAATTCTTACTCCTGCCATGAGTGGAGGGGACTGGACTAGATGACTTTGAGGTCCCTTCCAGTCCTATGATTCTATAACTGTTAGGCCTCTGCTAACTACCAGTACGTCCCTCAGCCCGCACCACTTCCAGCAGCTCCCATTGGCCTGGAGCAGTGAACCGCGGCCAGTGGGAGCCGCGATCGGCTGGACATGCAGACGTGGCACATAAATAAACCAGACCAGCCTGCCAGGGGCTTTCCCTACACAAGCGGCATCCCAAGTTTGGGAAACACTGATCTACAGGAGACTCTCCTATTCCATCTCCCAATCCCTCTGCAGTCACCTCTCTCAGGCAAACACAAACAGCCCATTCAACCCCGAGACTTAGGTCAGAAGTCAGTCACGAGGGACCCAGTCCTGTTCCTACTGAAGTTAGTTGCAAAATCTTCCACTGACATTAATGCAAACTGGATCAGGCTCAAAGTCTTCAGTGTCCCACCAAAAACACCAAGTTGTTTTAGTCTGGTTCACCCTCCACAACACTGGCCCGAGATCTTCCTCTGACCTTCCCCAACAGACTCCCACAGGAAAGTAGCTCACATACTGCTCTTTACCTCTAACACAGATGTTCAAAGCACTTGACAATCATTGCGGCTCCTCTACAGCTGTAAAGTCGGGCTGCCTATTTAAATAAAGCAAATACCCATTCAGGAGCGGCGCCAGGGTTTCTGGCGCCCTAGGTGGAATTCAGCGGGCGGCATTTTGTGCACTCCCCACGGGGTGCGCAAGAGTTTCCGGTTCCGCTCCCGTCGCGCCACCGAAGAAGGACCCTCCGCCGAAATGCCGCAGGTGACAGCGGCAGCCGTTGAGCTGCTCGATTGCCTGCTGTTGTTTTCCGTGGCATGTCAGCAGAAGGTCCTTCTTCGGTGGTGCGGAAGCGGAACCGGAAGCTCCCATGGGGCGCACACAAAATGCTGCCCCCCGAATCCTGGCACCCTAGGCGACCGCCTAGGGTCACCTAATGGAAGCGCCAGCCCTGTACCTATTGCTGAAGAACTGACAAATTCCAAGTACTAGCCAGAGTTTCTCAGCATCAGAAATAAACCCACTAGGAAAAGGAAAAATGGTATTGATCAGCTATAAAACAAAACAATGGGAACAAGGAAACAAACTAATAAATGACGATTTAAAAACTAAACAAACCACAATGCCTCAGAGCCAGTCAACAACCATAACTGTCAGGACAACTAACTTGCAGCCACTCAATAAGAAAAGGATCAAGAGGTAAGAACAGCAGATGATCATGGACGGGTCACTGGTGACTCTTATGTAAGTGCCATATGAGAGACTGACATTTGATCTTGAGACCCAGCCTTCTATGCCAAAGAGCCGTTCAGAATGCCATAGGTTAATTCCTTCTGATGAGTCAAGAAACATCAACAGGCTCCAAAAGGAATGCCCTCCAGTTCAACCTCCTCATCTAGGAGGGTGTGATGGGGCACACTTGTCCCGCACTGGTACTGCAAGGGTTAACTCCACTCTCTGGACCAAGGAGGCCACACCCCCGCGGCCCTGCTGGGCATGCTCCAGCTGGAGATTAGGTATAAAAGGGAGCAGCTCAGCTCATTCAGAGCTGACCACCAAAGAAAGAGGATACATGCTGCAAGCTCCAGCCCAGGAACCGCAGAAGCCCCAGACAGCGGAAGCCAGGGATGCTTAGACTCTGGAGGTTGCCCAGTGAGTGGTGGAGTTGTTGGGAGCTGTACTGATTGAGGAGTCCAGAGACCGTGGTAACGCTGGGACCACAAAATCAGGAACCAGGTAGGAAGTAGCTCAAGGAGACTAGTTCTGTTGCCAAGTGGAGTCAGTGTATTTCGGACAGATTCCCCACTAACCGGCATACTTGCCACTGACAGGGCCCTGAGCTGGGACCTGGTGAAGCGGGGAGAGCCTGGGACCCCCCCCCTACCAGGTTGTCACCCACCCTGGGGTGGTGGCCCACTCCCCTGACAGGCCACTAGGTCACGTAGCCCCATGGAAAGGGCAGTTATACTGACTCTGGCCATTAGGCCCCACGTCCCCAAGAGAGGGGGACCTTGCTGATGATGGCCACTAGGCCACACAGTCCTGAGTGAGGGTGGCTCTGACTCTTGCCACTAGGCCATACCACCTTGCTGAGCCAGGTGGTCAAACGGGTTCTGATGACCACTAGGTGATATACCCAGTTGAACTGGGAAGCCATAGTGACTTGAGCCATTGGGTCCCACAGCCCTGTGAGAAGGGGCCATCACCCTGACTCTGGCCATTGGGCCACACAACCTTGAGAGCGCACACAACCATATTGACTTACCATTTGTCCCACACAACCCCAAGACAACAGGTGGTCATAAGGACATGACCGCGGGGAAGTAATTATCCTGCCCCAAGAGGGGGTGAGGCAAACTTGCCCTGCAACAGAGGACAATGGCTGCAATGCTGGGGTGGGAGGGAATGCATATATATTTTTGTAAATAGAGGGGACCCTCAGGGTAGGAGCACCTCTTGGCTAAAAACATTAGACAATCTTATACTTACCGGCGTTATAGCTCCACAGACCCCCATCGGTTCATGCATGGTGAAACAGACAACATTTTCATCTGCAAAACAAAAACATATAAGGGATCAAAGCTAATATTGTGACATACCTGCATGTACTGCCCTTGTGGGGGGTTGAATAGTGGAAACAATATAAAATGAGTCTATAAACAACAGACCAGTGAGGCAGAATGAATATAAACTAGTTAACTAGGTGAAGCTAATCTGAGAAGATTGTGGAATCACCCATTCTATCCCCTACACAGGCGGGGTGCTCTTCAAAAGGGTGAAAATTATCTGATAGGAAACATCTATCCCAGAATAATTCCAATCTTCTGCTATATACAGAGAGCCAAGTGCTGCTCTAATTCAGACTGGTATAACCCTTCGAAATCCACGGACTTTCACCACATCAGTTCCACTGGGTCAGTTCCTCTCTTACACTTGCTACTGCTGCTCAGACACGTTCAGTTGGTGTAATTCTTCATTTCAGTGAAGAATAAAAGAAAGTGAATTATCAACACTTATGATTTTTAGTTGGGGTGGGGGGGGGGAGAGAAACAGGTTTATTTCCCAGAGAAAAATTTAAATAAAGTTTTGCGACAAATTGCCACAAGAAACATTTAAACAACAACAAAATTTCAATTTGATTCAAAAAAATAAAGTTTTGTTTTGATTCAATTAGAATCAAACATTTTGTTTCTGATAATAGAAACAAAAAATATTTTAGTGTTAATTTCCTGCCAGAAGCTTTAATAAAACCATTTGCCCATTAGATATTTTGCTTTCTATGAAGCACCATTTTGGGGGGCCTCTAGTTATTATGCACTTCAGAAGTGATCTCAAACAAGACAGAGCCAGTCGCCATAGGAAGCAGATCTGCAAATTAAAGCTTGGGTGACAGAAATCTCTGATTTGCCACAGGCTTGGACTCTGCTACCCTTAAATCAGTGCTGACTGGTGGAGGGCGGGGTGGGGGTGGACAAGTGCCGTCCTTCGCAGCTTCCAGAAGGAGCCGCTCTTTAACCTTTGTCTGTGGTGCTCTTTCCTTCATGGATGACCACCAGCTATCACTAGGCCTGCTGACTTTCAATTAGCTGTTCACTCACTTCATGCAAACCCCTTGTTATCTTAAGTAAACCACCTGTCATTTCTCAAGGTCACACCTGTGCTTACATACGAGCGGATAGATTCTTCCCTCGGTTACTCACACTAAATCCACTGGCGTGGGTGTAATGAAGCACGGAATTGTGCACAACTCCTGGCAGAGGAGTTTTAAAAAAAAATGCTGCAAGTGTTCAGAAATCAATTAAATACCCCTACAAACTAGAGCTTGACCAAACCCCCAGGAACTGAATGTCTGCCACGTATTTTGATTACCGACAGATCTGAGCTAGCAGGTCTGGCCTCTCTCCAATAAACCCAATTTAACTAACAACAAAGAAGGTACTCAAAAATATCCTTTGAACTTTGATTTCCAATGCAGTCTCACCAACAGTGAAATCTTTAGTTTCAGTGAAACTGGATGCACAATAACCAGGGATAGAATTCTCGTAAGTCTATAGGGCGGTTCCAAAACTCTCAGGGAGATACATAATCTTCTGTTAAACTCTATGGCTTGTCCATAAGGGATAAGGCATAAAGTAATTTGGGGGAGTGGAAGGGAGGAATGATTTTTTCAGAAGGAAAACTCCCTAAACTGGTTCTGTCTCAGTGTACTTGGTATCACAGACTAAAGGAGCTTTTAAATGTGAACGTGGAATGGTTCAACTTACCCACTGGGATAGTTCTGCCTTGGACTTTATCAGCCCACCCAGCATAATATCTAAGTGTCTTTATACAGCCTTCCAAGTCAATGAAGAAGGCATGAAGAAAAGGTTTCCCTGTGTCCATTGTTTCCAAGGTCTGAAACAACAAATCACATGCATGGTTATATACGGCTTAATATTTATGGGGGGGGTGTTGTTTTTAAAGATTCTAGACAAAAAAATTCTTCTGCAATCTACAAGGTTTATATTTCTCCCACCCCACACAATGGAGAGGGGTGCTCCCTTCCCCCCTCCCCCTCCTACTGTGGATGATGATGGGATGGATTGCACCCTCAGCAAGTTTGCAGATGACACCCAGCTAGGGGGAGAGGTAGATATGCTGGAGGGTAGGCATAGGATACAGAATGACCTAGACAAAATGGAGGATTGGGCCAAAAGAAAATCTGATGAAGTTCAACAAGGAGAAGTGCAACATCCTGCACTTAGGATGGAAGAATTCCATGTACCGCTTACAGGCTGGGGACCAACTTGCTAAGCAGCAGTTCTTCAGAAAAAGACCTGGTGAACGAGTGAACGAGAAGCTGGATATGAGTCAACAGTGCGGCCTTGTTGCCAAGAAGGCCAACGGAATATTGGGCTGCATTAGTAGGTGCATTGTCAGCAGATCGAGGTAAGTGATTATTCCCCTCTATTCTGCACTGGTGAGGCCACATCTGGGAGTACTGGGTCCAGTTTTGGGCCCCCCTACAGAAAGGATGTGGACAAATTGGAGAGCATCCAGCGAAGGGCAATGAAAGTGATTAGGGAGCTGGGGCACATGGCTCATGAGGAGAGGCTGAGGGAACTGAGCTTATTTAGTCTGCAGAAGGGAAGAGTGGGGGGGGAGGGGATTTGACAGTAGCCTTCAACTACCTGAAGGGGGGTTCCAAAGAGGATGGAGCTCGGCTGTTCTCAGTGGTGGCAGATGATAGACCAAGGAGCAATGGTCTCATGTTGCAGTGGGGGAGGTCTAGGTTGGATATTAGGAAAAAAACAAACAAACAATTTCATTACGAGGGTGGTGAAGCACTGGAATTGGTTACCTACGGAGGTGGTGGAATCTCCATCCTTAAAAGGTTTTTAAGACCCGGCTTGACAAAGCCCTGGCTGGGATGATTTTATTGGGGTTTGTCCTGTTTTGAGCAGGGGGTTGGACTAGATGACCTCCTGAGGTCTCTTCTAACCCTAATCTTCTAGGATACTCTGATAGAAAAAGCCTTCTTTGTTCACTGGATGATTGAAAACACATTTGGAGATCACGTGCCTTCAGTAAAGTAACCTCTTTGGGCCCAAATGTGCTCTCACACTGATGCAAACCAGGGATATCTCCAATGAGGTCAATGAAGTTATAGCTTGGACCAGTTTTATACCAGCATGTCAGAATCTGACTCTTCCTTTCTTTGCAGTTCCAAGTTCCAGCAGCCCGGTTCCTCTCCTCTTGTCATGCAAGCTGGACAAGAACCAGCATAAAGGAGGCACTACTCCTTGGTTGAATTAAATGTGTGAACAAAGATGAAGTTGTACAATGCCATCCTTCAGAACCTTTGAGGTCCAAACAGGATCTGAATAGAGTTCCTCCTTCACAGGGAGTAGTAGTCTTATCCAGCTGGAGCAGTGCTTGCTAAAAATTATTGTACACGCAGTGCCCCAATTTCTAAAAATAAAACAGACAAAGTGGTCATCAGAGTGACTGAAAGAGCCACTGAGCTTCAAACTGAGCTTCCTGGTTTGTTTATGGCTCAAGAAGGTTCTCTTAATTTTCTATTTTTGACACAAATTTAAACTTAGCGAGCAGTGTTTCGATCACACAGCCTTTTGCAGGCTATATCTGCCCATGAAGATGGGCAGAAACATTTATGTTTCCAGTAGTGTTGGAACTAAGCCACATGGATGAAGACCTGGATTTTTCCTAAATCCAGGGATGTTCAGAACTGGGGTTTTGGTGGTGCTCATTCTTGAGATTTGAGTCAACCATGAAGATGGGTCAGTGAGGTTGCCCCAGGAAAAGCCTCAACTCACCGCAGCAAGTTGTTACATCCTTAACTTTAAGCCTACGATTAAGCCCATCCCTATTCACTGCAGAACTTGGGACTTAAGCACGTGCTTAAGTCCCAATGACCACAATGAGACTTAAGCATGTTCTGAAGTGCAGTGCTAGGTAGGGGTAGCTTTCAGCCTGTGCTTAAAGCTAAGCATAAGCTCAAGCATCGTTTTGAATCAGGGCCAATATGAACACATAATTTGGCCTGAGTACAGATACAAGCCCTCCTGGAGTTCAGGGATGTCAGATATGTTTTTAATTTAGCCCCACATCCAAGTTAGAGAAGAGTCCCACAGAAATCAATGGAAGTCTCTGACTTTATCAGGTTGTGGAGCAGGTCGTCATTCCCTTGGACCGACCATGAGGCTTCATTCTTCAAGTCCGACCATGAGGTTTCATTCTTCAAGACCAAGACATTGTTACAAAATGATATTTTCCCTTTTTGGTGTAAACAAGAGTGTGTCCAAATTCATACAGCATCACATCCTATTTGAAGTTTCATTTTGCAAGCAGCATGTTCATGAAAAGTGTGCCCAATGATACATTTAAGTCCTGAACTAAAAGCGGCAGGAAGCGCTTGCTTTTCCCCACCCCTGCCGTTTACTCTTGGGGCGGGGTGGGAGGGGAAGTAACTTGCAAACTGACAAGAATTGGATGTGCACCCTTCTTTGCTCCTCTAATGTACAGAAAAGGTCAAGAGATTTCTGTGCATGTCTTTACACCATCTAACCTGGAAGTCTCCATGACAGCATCACAAGAGCGAAGACTGAAAAAAGTGGAGAAGGAAAATTTTAACAGTTTAAAAAGAACTGTTTGTATTAACACCCATTTAATACCAATGGCCAGTCAACGTTTTGGAGACAATCTTGTTAAAGCTTGTTCAGTTAAGTGTGAGAGCTAACAGACATCCTCTAAAATCCTGTCAAATCCTTTGGCAAAAGAAGACAACCAGACAGGACATTCCTGATATTGAAGGTTAAAAGCAAGCAGAAAAAATTTGTCCATCGGAAAGAAAGAGGCACAAGGCCAACTTCAACAACTTTTTTTGTTACTGAGATCAAATACTCTTATTTCTGGGAAAATTTGAGCCAGAACTTTGTGGCTTAGGCCCATAGTTATTTTGCTTTTTTAAAAAAAGATGACAAATGTCCAAATGAACTAGTGTTTCTGCTCCTGGTCCCAGCTTGCGCATATCACACAGCCATCACAAGTCTAGCATCACTCACCTCTCTGTCTGGCAGAGGCACTAGGAGCACATCAGGACCGAACTGCATGGACCAAGCTCCCCGGGGGAACCAGATTAGGAAGAGAAAGGAGTTGCAATACACAATGCAGGTGCATTGGTTCTGTGAGCAGTCAAGTCACAGTGGAATAATTTTTATGATGAGCCAGAGGCACAGATGGATGTTTTGTGCACAGGGCTGGTTCCAGCTTTTTTGCCACTTCACGCAGCAAAGCCAAAAAAGAGCCATGACTGGCGGCACTTCGGAAGCAGCTCTACCACGCACAGCTTCATTCTTCAGCGGCGGGTCTTTCCCTCCGAGAGCAAGTGAGGGATTCTCCGCCAAAGACTCTGACAGGTCGCCCCTTTCCACTGGCTGCCCCAAGCGCACCTGCTTCCTTTGCTGGTGCCTGGAGCCGGCCCTGTTTGTGAATAGCTCATAATCTTCACACACATCTTTCTGCCGTTTATTTCAATTGCTATAAGGAAGTTAAATCCTTTAGACATTCCATTTGATGTGGCTTACTGCAAATCAGTCGTGTTGTTTTATTGTTGCCATTGTCACTTGTCTCTTTTAATGTTCTGAGAAGTAGAACACCCAAGTCAGGGATGGCACAGACCTATTTAGGTCATTCTTTGCTAGTGCAAGATTGTTCCCAACTCTGTATCTTTGTTATTCTCTTCAGATGTTTCTTTCATTGAATTCCGCACAGACATGATTCCTTATTTAACATAGTGATTATAGAACCTTTTAGCCTTAACCCCCACTCTGTTTAAAACTAGCCGGCAAAGACAACCGGCTATTTGATCATTTTGTTCTAAGACTTAATTTATTTAAAAATATTTATTTAATACCATAGGTAAGAACGTTAAATAAATAAATACCAATATCCTTACTTGAAGTTAACAAGAGTAACTCAAAGCTAACACACGACATGGACATCTCCAATGCATGCCCTAAACTCTCTTAAATCAGAGTTGAATTCACCCCAGCACCAATGCAATTAGCCAAGGATGAATATGACCACTCATGGGTGCCACCACCTCCCATGAATCCACTCTGTGGATGCAGGCCCTGATGGCCCCATCCTGCAGCCTTTACTCACGTCGGCCTCAGTTTTGCCCAGCCTAGTCTAAAACAAGTCAGTTGCCCTGTTGAAGTCAATGTCACTTAAGCACCTGTCTAAAGTTATGTGCTTTGCCGAATTGCACTAGACTGCTGAACAATCGCCTCAGAGGCATTCCCGAAGACAATGCTTATGTGGCTCCACTGCTCAATCTCTTTTTAAAAAAGAAAAAAAAATTGTTTAGCAAATAACACCTAGTAGTTTAAATCAGAGTTCCTTGCAGAGTGAGTATAAGCAGCATTAAGTGTTGAGCATCCTTTGTCCTCCTACCCCCCAAGCTGGAACGGGCAAGCTAGACACCCATCAACTGTATTTCACCAAGTGTACAAGACCAGACAGGGTAGGGGAGGGTAAACAAACCAGCCCAGTGGCAAAAAGAAAGGAGTTAAGAAGGTGAGGCTTTGCCGCGGTCGTTCCCTGACGACTCAAGCTCATTGACTTGGAAAAAAGTTTCCTAGCCTCCCATTGCGTGGGACATGGAGATCAAACAGGGGAGGAGAGGCAGTTTTTCCAAGTCAGCAGTCAGACAGGGGCTTTACCCTCTCATGGTGTGTGGGCATGGGGGGGAAGGGAGCGCAAAGCACTATTCAGGTTTGAAGAGGGAAGTAGGCTTCACCTGCAAAGCTAAGGTCTAGGGTGACCTCATCCAAAGCACTGAAAAGAATGCTGGATTTGGAATTTTTCCCTTTAATGAGGCAGAGATGCCCTTAAACAGCTCTCTCAAAATCAGTGACTTTAATAATAATATTAAAGTCCCTCTATCCAAATGTTACTAAACCAAGCTGGGAGCTCGGGAAATGAAAGCCTCCCTGCAGATGGGATTCCCCTTTCAAATAAACTAAACACAAGCTACAACCAGCCCCAGATCTCCAGGGCAGCCAGAGGGACAGAATTAGTCAGTCAGTCAATTCTAGTTTATTATCACTCCCCCAACATGTTTCACTTACCGCCAAAATGACTCTGTCTCGCTCGATGAGATCAGCTAGTTTGTGGAGGAGCCTTCCTCTGCTTAAGGCATCCATTTGTCTCCATAGAGATCCTCTCTGGAATGCTGCTTTCGCTGCCTCTACTGCCTTATCTACGTCGGGCTAAAGCAACCAAAACACACACAATATTCAGGTTAGAGAGACAAAATTGCATAGTGCTATGAACAGCTAGCAGGCAGGTTGGTTCCTATGCTGTGTCTTGCAGAGCCTGCCTACTGTAATATTGAATCATCTGCTAAGAGTCTCCTGTTTTGCCGCTGAACATAGGTCAGATCTTGCAAGATTCCAAGCGGTTTCAGACTCTAGTAGGATTTGACCTTGCCGGATAGGAACCTAAATTCAAATTTTGCAGAGTTAAGATCTTTAAGGGTGAGTCGTGAAGTTTATGGAATTAGACCAGGCTTCGCTGACAGGATTAAAAATATATATACATTTTATACATATTTTCAAGTTCCTATATTTTCTTCTCTAAATACTTCGTTGGCAAGAGTGAAAAATATGCCCAGTCTGGCTCCTAGTGGACAACAGGCAAGACTTTCATTGACCTCAGCGGCAGCAGGACTGGGCCTGGTGCATTCACAAGCCAAATCTGGATGGATCAATATTTTTAAAACAAAGATGTGGGAAAGAAGATATATTCAGAGTATGGATATTATGATGACTTTAGCCCAGGGAATAGTTACAGCTCACAGACCCCACTAGACAATCCCAATTTTCCTTGTAAATCCATAATCAAACGTGTCAATAACAGTTTTAATTCACAAAATTCACTTAGATCCTAGACAGCGTTTTCAGAAGAACCAAGTGCCCCCCTTTATGGAGGGCTGTTAGTGTTTTTGGCTCAATGCTTTGGCCCTAACGCTCAGTTGATGTAAATCAGCATAGCTCCACTGAAGTCAATTTCCAGCTGGGGATAGGGGCCCATGACGATTGATATGTTTTTTGTTGTAACATTGGCTGCTACATTTACTCACACAAGACATTGCTGTGGATTACTCACATGAGTGAAGTGTCCCTACCTACACCTTATGCATTTAATCTGGTCAAGATATGCCCCAGCAATTTTCCCCTCTAAATGTACACTGATACTTTTCAGCCAGGGTGAAATCCGGGCCTGACTGAAGACAATGAGAGTTATGCTGATGACTTCAGTGGAGCCAGGATTTCACCCCAAGTATCCATAAAACATCCAAAGACAAGCAGCAGTGTAAGGAATTCCACCCTGTGCAACATCGTCTAGAATACATCGTGTCTTTTTCTCCAGGATTAATCTAACTCTGTGAAACTACAGAATCCTCTAGTATGGGAGACCACAACAAGATAGACCTATCCCTGCACAGATTTAATGCCAGACAAACAAGAAATGACACCTTTACTAAGGACAGACACTTTCAAGGGAGGAGTGGGTCACTAAAGAGTGCTACAGAAAAACACAACCAGTGATTAATTACACCGGAAGGTTTATACACAAAGCAAAGCAACAACAAACCACTCACAGCCAAATCCCATGGTTATTTAAGGTCCTTGGGCAAGGTGCTTCCCATATGCCCTCCACCCCAACCTCAGGGTAGTTCTGCAAACATTTTCCCCGCCCCCACTGCCCAATCCTCTTGTCCATTCACAGCCATTCTTGGTCCTGTTGTATTAAATGAACAAAAACATTCAAAATAAAAACAGGAATACTTGTGGCACCTTAGAGGCTAACAAACTGATGTGAGCATAAGCTTTCGTGGGCTACAGCCCACTTAAACGGATGAATGTAGTAGAAAATACATTAGGAAGATTCTCTCACACACACACACACACACACACACACACACACACACACACACTAAAGTTCTTCAGTCCTACCACATGTCCATCCATTTAACCCTTCACTCCCAGGCCTCTTTCGCCTGTAGTATCACCTCAAGTTTCTCTGCTGGAGCCTACTTGTTCCCAACAGCCTCTGATCTCCCTGGGCATCCTCCTCTCTGTGGCATCCTGCTGCTGGCTGTTACAGGGGAATCAGAGTTCAGATGTACCTCCTTAGTAACTAGGGTGGGTCGGTCCCATGCCTCTAGCTCTGAAAAGGCAAGCCACCCTGTTACAGGCACACCTGTTTCCAGGTCTGCAAAGGGTTACATGGTATTTTGATCAGTCTATAAGCAGTTGAAAACAGAACCCTACCCTTGTCAGAAGGGCATTGGCTATGCTACTGTCTGTTAGGAAGCTAGTGCACTTGGGCACCCAGTTACCTTAGTCATCCCAGGCTATTTTTATCTCCACTATTATGGCAGATGTCTGCGAGATGAAGTGTATGTGGGAGCGGGGGGTGTCAGAGTGAATGCACACTGTAACTGGGTGGATGCATTAAACAGACAGTAGCAGGGCTCTGGAGTTACCAGCTATCTAGAGTTACCCTGAATTCACACAGGCAACATACAGAGCACAATTTGACCTAATCAGTTTAATCTGAAACAATTCATTTGGCACCTGCTAATCAGAGCAGAAACCACAGTCAAGCCTCCCCACTTTTAAGTCATCCCCAATTTCATGCTGAAATTAGGATTTACAAGCCACGCCTGAAAGAAATATTTTAAATTGTAAATCAGGCAGGACACAAAACATAATGAAGGTGTCAGGTTTAAACACATTCCCTTTAAAAAGTGTTGTTTATCATCGCGATATGGAAGACAGTTGGCACAGGTGAGGCACGAGGCAGTGCTCTGGCTAGGTTGTGGGAAATGAAGTTACCAGGATTGCCCCTAGCTCTGCGAGTGCACACATGGGAGGGCAGGCATGCAGCACAAAGAGCCTTCCCACCAGCCTTGCACAGCAATGGACAGGCTTGTGATCACAGGGCCCATGCACATCTGAGGCTTCATCCAACTCCTACTGACATCAATGGGAATATTTCCATTTGCTTCAATGGGAGTTGAGTCAAACTCCAGGTGTGCATGGAACTGGGAGCTTTACTGGGATATCAATCACGGCTGGTTTGTTCACTCACCCAGCGCTCCTAGTCACACTATCTGTGGCATGATGCTCCATGAGCTAACACTGGAGTAGTGCTTAAAGTCACAAATCTAGACCCAAGTATGTATTTGCCTCATCCAGCAGAAAGGCACCAATGCACAAAATGGGAGAGACGGGGGCTAATTCAGTACAGAACCCTAGCTGCTTTCACACTGCACTCCCAAGTAGGAGAGACAAGCTAATTGATATGCAATATATTACTGAACATTCAAACTGTTACTAAAACTGGGTTGTTCCTTTAAAACAGCAAACATCCCTTCTGAATAGCATGACTACCTCTCCACAGAGGATGGCTGAGACTCAGGAGCGGAGTATTTTAAGGCTAGTCCTGCCCTGGTTAGTGTAGGAAGAAAGAACAGAGATGCTGCCTGGTACAGCCTCTGCAAAAGGAGTCCTGCAAGCCAAAGCAGAAGTCGTCTAGGTGGTGGGATGGCCATTAGTGCTTCTCTGAGTGGGAGCAGCATGTGTCCCTCCCTACTGTTGGGTACTGATTGCCACATACTTGCTAGCCAGCTGCAAGGCTAGATGTGCTCCCTAATCTGCAGACCACATCCTCTTGGGCTCCTGAGATCCTGTTTATTTCCTTTCATGGGACCATGGTTGGGGAAAGGCCCCCTTCCTGCATTAAACTACCCATATGCTAGCATCACAAAAGAAGTGACTTCGCCCTCATCAGCTTTGCAATTTTCCACTGAGATCATCATCATTACTAACAATCCAGCCCTTTCCAGAAGTCACGCTAGGAGCAATCTTACAGAACACAGCATTACTGCGGACCACGACTGTTCTCCAAAACTGGACATGTGGGCGACTCTGTGGTTAGTTATGTTCATTCCTACTCATTGCACTCCCAGATACCATACATGGTTTGGTGTTTTGTATAGTCATTATGTATGCAAGCCGAAGAACTTCCCCAAAATACCTCAGTGGAAACTCAGCCACCCCTCACATTAAGTGTCTGAGTTCAAACCAGCAAAGACAAGGAATCTCTTAGGTAGGGCTGAAATTCCATTCTTAATCCACTCTGTGATGACTAGGCATAAAAGGGGTCAGAATGGTGCGCTACACTACACAGATGTTGCAATCCGTAGGCACCATGCATGACATAAGGACAGAGTCATAGCTGTCAAGGTGCCAGGGACAAAAGAGGGACACATAAGACCTAACAATTCACAGAGTTTCAGTCTGTGTGGGATTTATTTAGTATTGCACACACAAAAACTACCTCAAGAGTGTTAGGGTTGCAGAATCAAATGCTAAAGGTTAGGAAATGCTAGAATTAAAGTTGCCTGTGAAACCTTAATTCAGCCCCCTTGTGTGTATGCGACTGTGATAGTCTCTAATTACATCACCACAGACTACTTTTTCCACAGGACCCTTATGGCTCTTGTCCCATCTAACCCACTTTCCCCCGTGTCCCCTACTCAAACTCACAAGTCCAGTTCATCACCTCTGCATTTGAGTCAGGCCCCTTCTTCCTCCTCCCTGCCAGGGCGCCAGGAGGTAGAACATTGAGTCCATAAGGAAGACAGTCTCCTGACTACTCGTTCCTGAGCCAGTGCCACAGCAGCCCAGAGGAGCAATGGCAAAGAAAGTCCTGGTCAGCTCCAGGCTCTGTGAGGATAGCACACATGCACTACGGTTAGCAGGTGATGTAGGTGAAGAGAGGGGATAGAGCATGCCCAGTGCAGACGGAATCACCAGGGAATTCTGCAAAGTCTCCACTGAGCATGTGCAAACAAGTGTTTAAAGACTTACCCATCTAAGTCAAATTTGGGCATCTCCACAGGAACCGCAACAGGCACATGCCTGAAACCAAGGTGACCCCACCACCACCTGTCAAATGTCAAGTCCCTGTTTCAAAGCACGGAGGCCCTAGCGCTTTTCAATGAAGCAGCTTGACGAATTTTGTTAACATGTATTCTCCCCTCTAATCTCTCTCTCATAAATGACTGAATCATTTCCCCTGAAACATCCCAAAAAATATCCAGACTGAGGCAGACACTCAGTCAGGGCTGCCGGGGGGGCAAGTGGGGCCACACAGCAGCTTCTGTAGTGACAGAACTCGCAGCCTCCTACAAGAGTTTTGGCCACCACAGCTGCAGAGCTCCTGTTTCCTCAAGCTGCCCCACCGAGAATACCCCAGAGCACAGCTCCACAGCAGTCTTCATTAACGAACCTAAGTCTGCCTGCATGAAACACCCGGAAATCTAGGATGTGAGAATTAAACTGCGGCTGTGTTCATCTCAGGGGGTTCAGTTTGCACAAGACACTTTGGTTCCAGGCCATGTGGATTTGCAACCACTAACCTCCGAGTTGGATTTTTAGGTACTAACAGACCCAAAGCAAAACTCAGGTGAATACACCCAGTTTGGCCTGTTTGGGGCCCTGAACCCAATTTTTTTTAAACTCACTCAGCCCCAACCCCAGCCTTGTCTGCCGCCCCCTTCCCACCCCCCACACACAGCAGAAGTGTCTGCATGTAGGATTTAGGGGGTGCAAGGAGAGACTCTGGGTACAGCTAAACGGCAATAAACACCCCCCCACAGCACTGAGTTTCAGAACCCAAACCCAAGCCTGAGTCAGCCAAACCAAGCCAGACATGGCCAGGCCACAGGTCTTTTACAATGCAGTGTAGACGTACCCAAAATATCGTGCATTTGACCCCCATAGAGAGATTAGCCTGCCCACCAGATAGCCACAGAAACTCGCAGAACTTCCACAGAAGCCATAGAGTTTCTCTCTCAGGAGAGCCCAGAGAAGGAAGTTTTCCAATGACAGTCCCACGAGCTAGAAGTTAAAATCTCTCCCTGGCACCTGGGAGAGAACTGAGTAATGAGAGCTCTCTCTGTAGGCGAGACATGAGGTTGCCTTCTTTGTTTTGCTCAACAGTTCTCTTTAACAGAGGCATGAAAAGCAGGCCTGAAATACCCACCTAACAACTACTTGAGGAGGCACTTAGCTCACATAACTATAGCACGGCCATGGTCTCTGCCTAGTAAAAGTTACCTCAGGATTAGCCTCACCCCAGAGTTTATACAGTAATTATAATTAGACGCAATTATGTCCTATATAAAATTAATCTATATAATTCCATGATATTATCTGGCCACTTTACAATTGCCTCCACTGTTGCATTGTGCATGGACAGTCTGAGTCTTCTGGACATCACGGGCATGAAGACTGCTGCTTATTCCAAGGGGTCCTTCTCCCTGGATGTGGCTGTAATAAGCAGGTTATGAGCCACTACCTAGGCTTGCCCTCTTCTCTAGGGCAGAGTCACAGACCCCACCCCATTGCCAAATATAGCTAGGGTGGCCACCTGCCCAGGTTTTCCCAGGATCATTCCTTTTACTGCAGGTAGCCTGGGAAATCTGGAAAGGTGCTCAGTGTACTGAAACATTTTGGTTTTTTGCACTGCAGAAGTGGCA
Source organism: Gopherus evgoodei (assembly GCF_007399415.2). NCBI lineage: Eukaryota > Metazoa > Chordata > Testudines > Testudinidae > Gopherus > Gopherus evgoodei. The sequence goes on from NC_044331.1 coordinate 8,320,099, forward strand.
ACCCTGTTATAGCACTATGGTCCATGGGAATGTCATTGGGATGGGTAGAGGCATTCTTTTAATAAAGAACATTTGGCACAACGGTTTTCTTGTCCTAGAGCCAGGGTGTGTAGCTTGACCACAGAGGTGATGATACTCACTGTGCTTAAAACATTCCCCATCCCACTGCTGATAAGGAGGGGACTTCGTTCCACAACATGAGGGTGAGGCCCCACCACTAACAACGGTGACAGGAGAGCCTTCCAGTCATCAGATGGAAAAAGGCAAGTTCTTGGACCTATCCTTCCTCCTACCACATGTCCACAAGGCCCACGTTTATGAGGAGTTGTGGTATGGGTAGAAGGCAGGTCTACTAGTGCCACTAACTCTAGTCAGAGGTTTGTGTGCCCAAGCAGGGCGGGATTACGGTTCTGAGGGGCCTAAGGCTAACAGGAGGGAAGAGCCCAAGTATGAATGACATATTGCAAAAAAAATTATGAAGGCATCAAACATTTCTCCACATAATTTTACATAAATAATATGTAAATGTGTAACAAGTTTATTCTACTCTTTTGACACTCAATTCTTCAAACAGATACTTCTGAGTAAGAGGTAGCACGAGGGATGCTATGCTGTCCTTTGCTTAGGTTTCCTCCCTCCTAGCTAGTGGAGTGCTCATCTGCATGGGGATGAACACTGCAACATTCCCCAATGCCTGCTCAAACTACACCCACGGCTGGCACAAGTTCCTGTAGTAACTGGGTTTTTAGTGTCCGGTCACCAGTGTTAACCAGATACCTGGCAGTGTGTTCCTGCAGCATGGGGAGATGCAGCAGGCTGCCAGCTGAGCGCCTTCCAAGCCACAGGGGGCTGCTACATGAGCAAGCTCATTCTCCCCACACACACACCTGGCCCTGGCTGTGCCCCCTGCCAGACCAGTAGGGCCTAAAAAATAGGAGGGCCTAAGGCTATACCCTTATTAGCTTAATGGTTAACCCGGCCCTGAGCACAAGGCATAGACTATGGAGTTCTTGATACTTCTATCAAATATTGAGCACTCCCGTTCATCCTTTGGTTTGACTGATCACCTGTTAATGGGACTGATGCATATCCGCAGAGAAGGGACCAGAGTCCAAGGTGGTTTGTTTTTAAAAAGTGTCCCTAAGAGGATCTTTAAAAATAAATGTGCATTCCTTCTTTGGTCTCAATCTCTGTCCCCAACCCTGCAAAGGCTTCATTTTACACATGTGAGTAAACCCACTGAAATCACTAAGCCTGCTTATGTGTGTAAAGCTAAGCAGGTGTGTAAAGCATTTGCAAGCTTGGGGCGGGGGGCTGAAATACATCAAAAAAGTGACCAAAAAAGGGGCTGCAATGGGGCAATAGTTGTTTAATCAAATCACTTCTAAACCTTGCAGACAATACGTGGGATCGCACCTAAAAATTCGGTTAAAATCGTTACAGTAATCACTATCCCTAGCAAAGAAGCAACTCTCATGATTCTAGCAGAGTGGGACATAACTGATTCTCTCTAATCCATTTGAACAAGCATAACAAAATGTTTAGCTACCACAGGCTTTAAACCTGCAGCTGGGCCAATCACATTTTGTAGCAAAAACAAAAATGTACCCAGAACGCTTTCCTGATCTGTAGCTCAGAGAAACTTACCTTATCACCTTCCTCTACATCACAGATTTTCTCAGCCGTTGAGGGATTATATGTGGGAAACGTCTTTCCACTCATGGATTCGTGCCATTCGTTGTTAATAAATATCTAACAGGGGTCAAAAAGAAAAAAAATAGCAAACACACATGTACCATCTGGAGGCTCAAGTATCTCTCTCTATGAGCCTGATCCTGGAATGGGTGGAGAACCCACTGAGGCCAAAGGGAGTCAAGAGCATTTAGCACCTTTGCAGGATTAGGCCCTAACGTTAACGGCTGTTTCTGTTGTTAATTGGCAGTTAAACCAAATCAAGGGAAGTACACATACATAAAGATCCAGTGAAGTCAGTTTTGATTGACCAAAGAATGCAGGATCAGGTCTACACAGTGTAATTCATCTAATTTGACTTGTGAAACAGCCAGGGTTTATTTCAAACCCATATCCTTGGGCATGGCAAGCAGACACCAAGAGAAATCTACATATTTCAAGCACTATAGCTCCTTCTGCTGCACAAAGCACGAACATTATAGATGTTGGGTATATGCTGCTAATGTTTCTTATTTTGGGCTACTCACGAGTGATTTCTCCATTAGTATTTACCACCAGTGAATGTGCAGTATGGACCCAATCTTGCCATGCTACCTCACCCAAGGAGTCCTTACTCACAAATGCCCCTAGCACTTTGCCGTCTTTTGTCTCCGTCAATATCAATTGGAAAAGTTTTGTCTATGGCAATTTATTCTTAAATGCAAATTAAAAAAAATAATTATTCTTTCAAAATATGGCCTTTCTATAGCGAGGACAAATAGAGTCCCAATGTTATATAACTAAAAATGCATTCAAATACTTTTTAAATGATTAAAATTTTGATATTTAATATATACTAGTATCTATGCACAGTTCATAATTGATTGATTCAACATGCATTTGCACTATTCTGACCCAGCTTGACACTATCTGATGATGCTTTTATTAATGATTCTTTGTAAATAAAAGGAGTTTAAACACAGTCTTTAGAGAATGAGCCCTGGTTAATCTTTGCAAGCTAGTAAATTATTTTATTTGAAGAAAAAAGTGTTTCACCTTTCCAGTGCAATGTACAAGTCTATTGGCACATCAGCTCATGCTAGAATTCTGTCCCCCAATGAAAAAGAAAAATAAAAAACCCAACCAAACCTGCAGTCTTCGCACACTCAAAACTCCCATTGAATTGGATCCCATGAGTTTCTTTTCCTGCCCATTTCAAAGCATAATTACTCCTTAACATCAGTATCATAATAAATATTTTTCTCTGAATGCTTCTCCAAAGCTGCCTAAGGGCAAACTCGTCGGAAAGTTGATTTTTAGATCTACCTATCCTGGATGATTTTCACTTTTTTTGGCGGGGGGGCGGGCGGGAACAGAGGTGTCATGATTACAAAATTCAGTGTGACAACATCAAAAAGAAAGTTTTGCGCATAGGAAATTTTAAGTAGCCTGGAGCTCACAAATTATAATCCAGCACTTTGGATGCAAACATTTTAAAATGGTAAGAATAAGCAGGTTTATGGAAGACAAAGGCAAATTTGGATCTAAAATGAGGAACATTTCACTGCAAACTTGAGAGATACAGGAAGGGAAGCCCATGAAACAACAATGGAATGTTTACAGCTACTAACGAACGGGGCACCATTTTGCTGCATCTATGTGTTAGCATTAATTATGGATGAGGGAGCTGGAGAAAGGATGAAATCACTCTAGCGAATGGCGGATTCAAGGCGACGGACAGAATCGCCAAGATTTTTTTCAGCTTCATACAACTAAGCTTGAGTCTTCCATAAGAAGTCACTCTGCATGTATTACACGGATCATCACTGCACTCTCTTTCATCTTCATCTCTAGAGATGTTATAGAAAGATCATTTGTGAGCGATCACTGCTTCATAAAAGCATCATGCTGATCAATGCAAGACTTGATCTTGAAACAATTTCCCCAATCCAATAACTAGAAGAACTGAAAAGAAGATTCACACTTTAGAGGGATGACTGCTATTTGGAGACAGCTGCAAACGTCTGGGACAAGTCAATAGAGTTTGCAGAATACCCCCATAGATGTGTATTTATCATCATTCTAAGCTTAATATTGCCCATAATTTTCCTCATCAGATGATGTGTTCTGAGCATCAAATCAGAAGCAGAACTTGTACTCTAACATTTTTCACTTTTGAGACAGTCTATTTGATTGTGTAGACACCTTTAGGGGTCCTATTCTCCACATCCATCTCACACGCAACCGCCAGTGAAGTTAATAAACGTCTGTCCAAAGTAACATTACACCACTCTGAAACCAGCAGCAGAAGATGCAAGTTTCAGGTTAGCAGAAAGCTCAGCTTTTAAAAAGCAATGTAGGGAAAACTGGTTTAAGAAGGTTTATCTGCTGACAAATTAATAAATGGCTAATCAAATTTGGTTCCTTCGGTGTGTACCTGGATCAACATTCAACTTCAGAAATTAATGCAGTTCAACTTTATTTGTCCTCTTGCAGCTGAGGGACAAATTATAATGCTCTCTCTTATATAACGTAGGAAGCATGAATTATTTTATATTAAATTAACCCTACTAGCCAGTTTAGTCCAGCTGCATAGTTGAAATTAGCAAAGTAAAGGTCATATGTCAATAGCACAGCATAAATCTAAGGAGTCCCTCCACTACCGGAACCTGTGTGTTAGGATACTGGTGAATACAACATAGGGGGTTATTTACCACAATGTGACAATTCCTAAAAGAGATGTTGAGGTCTGCAATGACTCTTAACTCTGTGCCTTAGAAACTAGCAATGAGCAGACGTCTTGAATATCAAGAACAAAGTAGGAAAACCAGGAGTCTTCTAACAAGGGCTTTGGAAGTTTTACATTTCAGTGGCTTGGGATAACCAAGGCGTTTTAAAGGGAAGCGCTGTTGATCGCATAAGAGCTGACTGGACTTTTGGTTGTGTGTTTTTACACTGAAGCCCTGACCTTAGCAAGGATACCAGGAGCTTTTTTCAAGTGTAAAATCAGACATTTTGAGAGGGGTAAGATCAGCGCAACCAGCAATGTTGGGTCTGATCCTAAACATTAAGAAGCATCCTTCACTTCTGGTGCCTGTGATAGAAGCTGAAGTCACTCTGAACCTTGCATCATTGATTCCCCAATTCCTTTTTCTATACCATAAATATAGGGTCTGGTCCTGCCATCAATGAAGCCAATGCAACCCCCCCCCCCCAGTATCCACAATGGGAACAGGACTGAATTCACAGAAAAAAAAACCCTGCTTTAAAGGAAGTTCTTTTTATCCTCCTCACAGCTTCACTCTATCCAGATCTGACTTCTGCTGAGTCCTCTCAGTTCCCAAGAAGTGCTCCATATCTTGGAGAACTGGCTGTTGTAAACCCAACATAATAATTTGGGAACATGGCATCACCCTGTTAGTGACCCAGGATGACATGTCCATACTCAGTACAAAAAACATTTTCTTGGATAGCAAAACCCTGGACAGGAATACACAGATGCACCTTTATTTGGTGCTGAAGTGAGTCTAATATGCAGAAGGGGAAAATTATGACACCTTCAACTTGTAGCAGAAATTGCTAAATCATAAATTTTGGGAGGGAAACACCCTCCCACCCCATCAATTTCACTTGATTTCCTGCAGTTGACGTGTCTGCCTAGGCAGGATAAGTCCACTGACATGCACTTTTTTGTATCACTCCTAGAACTGACACCTTTCTCCACTTGCTACCAATACTACAATAAACTTCCAGTCTCTTAAAATACAAGAGAACAGACTGCGGTTGTGGAACATCAAGCTAAAAAAAGTATAAACAAAACACTGCATGATCAGTAAGGATTTAACTGAGCCTCTATCACAGCAGACGGGGGGGGGGGGGAGGCGGGAGATCTGCAGTTAATTAAAAGTACTAGACAGATGTATCCTGCGACAATGGAAAGTGCAACGCTTTTCTATAGGAGCAGGACCCCAAACAAACACAGAAGAATTATAACAAAGCGGGAAAAGTTTTCGCAAACTCAGGTTTTGAGGAGGAAATGACCCAATTTTCCCATTTACTCTTGAATATTGTTGTTGACATAACACAATAAAGAGGTGCACAAAACGAAGTTTCCTGCCTGAGAGGTCAGACCCTGCGTTCCCGAAGCACCTAGCTCCCCGCGGAATCCAATCCGGATTGAGGGGATGCAGGATCAGGCCCCAGCGCATTCTGCGTCGGAGCTGTATTACTTTAAAGTCACCGTACATTGATTTGGACATCTAGGGTTGTTTTAAATCACTGTTGGCTGCTGACCAGATTGGTCACAACCTATGGATCGGTTCCAGCCAGGCACCCTGACTCCTGGAGAGAATAAATAGTCTCCCGAGGGGGGCTGTTCAGAGAGCGGTAATTTCCCCACCCAACTGGATTTAAGCGGGTGGGGGTCCCCTCCGGGGAGCAAGGGGGGTCCCCTTTTCCAGGTCGCGCTGCTGCTGCGGGACACGCTGCTATCTGGGGACGGGCCAGCGCGGGGCTCCTGCCAGCCAGGCCATGGGCACCTCCGGCTGAGCAGAGCAGAGAGCAGCGCAGCGCGGATAACGGGTGGCAGGCTTCGCCCCAGCCCCAGCCCCAGCCCGGGCGGCGGCAGGTGCACGGTGCCCGGCTCACCTTGGTGTGCCGGATCTGCAGGTTCCCCACGGGCCGAGGCAGCGCGGGCAGCTTCTTGTCCGGCTGCCCGTTCTCCACCGCGCCGTTCAGCGCAGCCATCGCGGAGCCAGCGCCGCGCTCCGCCTGCCTCTGCGGCTGACAGCCGGGCGGCGCGGCCTTTAAGGGCTCCCGGCCGGGGGCGCCCATTGGCTCCGCTCGCCGCCCAGGCCACGCCCCCTCCCTCCCCTGGCACCGCGCGGCTGGGCAGGTACAGCTTCCCCCGGGGGCTCGCCGCTCGGCTCCCCCTGCTCCGGCCGCCGCAGCAGCTGGGCCAAGCCGTGGCCCTAGGAATGAGGGCCGGGCTCAGACAATGAGGGGGATTGTAAGTGTCTCACTAAGCAGCGGGGGTGCTTTTAAAGTGTCCTCTGGGGAGGGCAGCTGCATGGCCACAGCCGCTGGTTCCTCCTTGTGAGATACAAGGGGGGGGGGAGGATTTGATAGCAAATTAACCTATTAATAAAAGCGCAGAGGTCCAAAAGCAACATGCAGCCCATTGGCTAGGCACCAGAGCCCCTGAGCTAGGTCTCTCTGGTCTTTTCAGAGCAACCAGGGACCAACCCCCCATTAAAAGTTTAGCCACTGTCTTTGGAATAGGGTCAGCTTCCACCTTGGTTGGGTGCTGCAGGGTAGGCAAAGAGCTTTGGCAATGTTGAAAAGTTACATTCATCCCAACAAAAGAACATAGGATCGACAACCTCAGCACTTGGCACAGGTGTCATATCCTCAGCCCAGCCATCCCTTCCCAGCAGGTCTGAGATGCAATGAGCTTTGAGACTCATCTCTCAAAAGATGCCTGCAAGCATATTGACTGGGGCTATTTTGGATCAAGTCAGGGCAGGCAGAGTTCTGGAGAAGGCCCTGTTGGCAGCTCCTATTTCAAACCCTGAAGATCCAGTTTGGGTACCTGCATGACTGCACGGCCCAGGGAGGCTGTCTCTCTCTTCATGCCTTTAAGTCAAAACTAAAATCTTAACCATAAGGGCTTGTGTCACAAGGTGTGTGTGGGGCGGGGGGCCCTTCACCCTCTGTTCCTTTCTACAAGGAGCCCTCATGCACCCTGCTGCAAAGTTTGACAGCAAGTGCTTTATTTCCAGTGTTCTATACAAGTCCTTCTCTCCCACATATGGCTTTTGTCTTCTTCTTAGGTCCAGGGCAAGAGACCTCACTTTTCTGGCCTTCCCCTCTCCTCCCTGTCCTCAGCTGAATCACAGGGTTAACAGGTTAATCATCCAGTCCTTTACCAATTATCTCCTCAATTTGGTTTATGCAGGGACAGTTGCCACTTGCCAAGAACAGTAAGTCAGCCTCAGGCTACTCACAGTCACACCTCCAAAAACCCATTTGCATTGAAGCCCTCTACTCTCAAGGTGACAATAGCATAGATCGCAGCAGCAATGTCTATATCCCACAGGAAAGGCAGCACCCTCCTCATTAGATGGATGGGGAATTGCCCTATATCCCTGTCCCCTGGCTCACTCCCCCCTTCAGATCCTTCTCCTGCCTTCAACTTCATGCTTTCCTGGATACTGCCTTTGTTTGGAATTCCCTCACTTTCCTGGTGCACCAAACAACCTCCCTTTACTCATGCAACCCTCCTTCCCCAAACCTGTACACTCACGTCTTCTGGGGAGGCTTTTTGGTTTGCAGAATATTCCAAAGAGAGACAGAAAAAGAAGAATTAAACAAAAACAAAACAAAACTCCTGACTATTAGGATACCTAGATTCCCCAAGTCCCACGTGCATCTACTGTATTATCTGAGTCTCACTTCAAGCCCAAGCCTGTCCTAGTTGAGACAATGGCAGCTTTGCTGTCTTAAAAGGAAACAGAACTGGGTCCTTCAGCTGCAACTCGCTTGAGGAGATGATCGGCCATGATGTGTACGCGTCACACCTTGGTCAAGCTATCAACATTATATAAGCTAATTATCAGGAGAAGTCCTTTCCTTCAAAGATCTGTAAGAGACTCCAAGCATGTCCAAAGAGTCAGATTTAGGGCCGAATCCTGCAAAGGTGTAACCAGTTGCATAACTTCACTCACTATAAGTAAAATTAGGCCGGTATGTAAGTTTTTGCAGGACTTAATGAACACTGAGGGCAAGTCAATACATGTATATATAGAAACAGGTTTCAGAGTAGCAGCTGTGTTAGTCTGTATCCGCAAAAGAGGCGCCACAAGCACGCCTGTTCTTTTCGTAAAGAGACATGCACTTATGTGAAATATGCTACAAGGAAACTTTACTATCAAAATGAAACTTCACCATACTTCCTTTTGTCTGATATAAATGTTCCACAGAACATATTAAGATGAGTCAGGACACCAGAGTTACCCTACAAAATGTTTTATGGTGTCTCAAATCTCCATGAGAAGTCAGGATTTTGCTTTTATATCTTGGCCAAAAGAATAGCACTACCAGTGGCAGTAGACCCATAATATCATGCCCATCTAATGGTTAATACTGACTTAGAAGAGAAAGCACTACAACATGAATCGTAAGCATCACTTCCTGCATTTCCTTTGAGATCTTCTATCAGGGTAACAACCCAGTCAGGTGCTGCTTGGCTTAGCTTGTGAAAGCTGATAAGTAACACAACATAATATTTTCCACAGCCAGAAGAGGCGTATTAGTCACAAATCGCTATCCAGATTTCCCTTGTGAGCTGCAAATACTGAAGGGGACAGATGCCTGGCAATAATAAAAACCAAATGGCGATGTGCATTATTTCTCAATAATTTGTGGGGATATTCTGTTTTAAATAAATTTTTCACTTTTTTGTTGCAGCTATCCTGGTATGTAGGTATCACTTTAGGGAATACTGTCATCAAATCAGTCAGTCAGAGAAAATTATGGAATAAGTTATGTAGGTAGAAACTTCTATTTGTTTATAAACTACCCATCACTTTTGAGCTTGTCACTCTCATTTAGGCTAGAGAAGGGTCAAAGCAAGAATCTCAATGAAATCCGCAAATTTTGGTGGTTCTGAGAAAATGGAACTTGGATCCAAACTATTCCTAGTTTTCATTAGATTTCACTAAAAATTGGCTGACAAGATTTTGCAAAGTCAAAATCATCCTAGCTTGCCTGTTGCAAAAAAGTTGGACAAAACGGTGACCTTTTGGGTGGAGCAGATCTAGAGTCCATTTTATCGGGACAAGCCTTTATTTCAGACTGGTTTTGCAAAACTAAAACCTGCGCTCACTGGCCCATCTCAGAGTTAAGCATATTTTATGAAGATTTTTTTGGTCCCCCATAAATTGCAATTCCCAACTCGGCCACTAGGTGGCACGGGACTGTGACCAGTCCTTACCTTAGACCTTAGTCCAGCCCGTGCTTTGCTGCATATTGGGCTACCCACATTTGCCATCCTTGCCTGACAACTGCCATTCTCTCCAAATCTTCCCATTTGAGGTGCTTGATGTCATTCAGAACTGTTTCCCTATTATCTGAGGTCTTCTTCTTGTCTTGTGTTTTCTGGCTTCTGTTCAAGGGCAGTATTTGGTAAGCATTCTTTTCCCATTCTCAGCCCACGTCCCAGCCACTGAGGTCTTCTTTTGCAGAGGATTTGGGAGAGGGTGCCTTGTCTAGTCATTTTTCTGACTTCATGTTTCTTCCTATCTCTGTATGTTAGTCCCAATATTCTTCTCAGACATTTGTGATGAAATGCATTCCTTTTTAGTATATCTTTCTTAGTAAGTTGCCACGTCTCACTGATATATTTTGTGACGGTGATAATTCACATTCAGTTTTGTCTTGAGGGAGGTGGTTTTGAGTCTCCCAAATGCAGAGGAGGGGGAGGGATAGCTCAGTGGTTTAAGCATTGGCCTGCTAAACCCAGGGTAGTGAGTTCAATCCTTGAGGGGGCCACTTAGGGATCTAGGGCAAAAATCAGTACTTGGTCCTGCTAGTGAAGGCAGGGGGCTGGACTCAATGACCTTTAAAGGTCCCTTCCAGTTCTAAGAGATTGGTATATGTCTAATTATTAATTATTATTAGTTTGCCTTCCCAATTCTTATTTCCTCAGAACTAGTACCATCTTGGCTGATGGTACTTCCAAGACACACAAATTGTGTGGGAGCCACAATCAGTCAAACCTGCAGACATGTCAGGTAAACAAACCGGCCCAGCCCACCAGGGGCTTTCACTGAACAAGCTGCAGAACAAGTTTGGGAACCACTGTTGCATTGTAGCTTCTCCATTACTTTTTACTTGGTTTGTGCATTTTTGTAATGTGTTGGCATCTTCATTGAGACAAGCGATGTCATCAGCAAAGTCCAGATCAAATAGCCTTGAATTCTTGCATTTTAGGCTACATGTATCACTGTCATTGTTTTAATACATAGTCTTTGACTAGCATAAACAAAAAAAAAAAAAAAGGAGACAGGACACACCCCTTCCTTATACCTGTCTTGACGCTGAATGGCTTACTCAATCCATTTTAATGCAGCATTTTGTGTTGGCATAGAATGCCTTCATAATGTTGATTAATTTTGTTGGAATTCCATATTGTTCCACAATTTTCCATATTGTTTCTCTGTTTACATTATCGAATGCCTTCTGAAAGTCCACAAGATTGACAGCAAGACTGCCTTGAAATTCAGTTGTGTTCTCAATAATCGTCTCAGGATGAAAATAGCATCTGTGCAAAATTTCCCTTATCTAAATCCAGATGGTTGTTCATGCAGGATGGCATCTATCTTTCCTTTCATTCTGTTCAGGAGGACTGCTGCTAATACTTTTCCTGTGACAGAAAAAGTGTTACTCCCCTCCAATTTGAACAGTTGTTTAGATCACCTTTCTTTGGTAACTTGATACCGAGGGTCCATTCTTCTGGAACTTTTTCCTCTGTCCATATTTTGTTGCACAGCAAACAGATGACCAATTCCATGTCTTCGCCTCCATATTTAAGCATCTCAGGATGAATGCAGTCCAACCCAGGTGCCTTGTTGTTTTTCAGCTTCTGCAATGCTTTTTTTTTTCTTTTTAAATTTGATTTTTACCTCAGATACATCTATATCTCGGTCTAATGGTTTATCATTGTTAAATTCCAGTCTTGTAATTGGTGTAGCACTTTTGAAGTGTTCCACCCATTTATTTTCTTGTTCCTCCTGTGTTTTCAAAAATTTCTCCTTGTTTTCCTTTCACTGTGACATTTCTTAATCTTGATCCATATCCTGTTAACTGTTTCAGGATCGTGTAGACTGTTCTTGTATCATTTCTTTCCTCTGCTTCTTCAGCTTTACTGGCCTAACTTTCTATCCAGTTTTGATTATGTCTTTTGCATTGTTTCTTTACTGCTTTGTCAAGGTTCCTATAGGTTTGTTTTGTTCCTTCAGTCATATGTTGTAGTACTAGAGCCTTTTGTATTCTTCTTTTGTCTATAATTTTCCATGTTTCTTGTTTCTCTGTTCTTTATTGCTCCCTCTTTCGACCAATTATCTTTTCAGCTGCTTCTAGCATAGATGTTTTGAAAAGATCCCAGTATTTTTCCATTTGTTTTCCTCAAGATCTTTAAGACCTCAAACCCGTTCTTGACCTCTATCTGGTACTCTTTTCGTATCCCGTAATCTTGTAGTTTCTGTGTGTTGAGTCATCTGAGTCTGTTCTTTCTTTTTGAGCGCTTTAAACTTCAATTTGATGTTTGCTTTCAGCAAGTAGTGATCACTTCCCATATCTGCTCCTCTGAATACTCATGTCTAACACTGATGTTTTCCACCTCTAACACAGATATAGTCAATCTCATTGTGTGTATGGCCATCTGATGAAATCCATGTCTTTTTGTGTATGTTTCTATGTTGGAAGAAAGAATTGCAGATGCTAAGATTGTTTTTAGCACAAAATTCAAGAAGTGTGTGCCATTGTCTGTCATTGTTCCAGTTGTATGTGGGCTGATGACTGTTTCCCAATTTCTTCTTTCATTTCCAGTCTGGGCATTAAGATCTCCCATAACCAGGACAAGATCGTGGTTTGGTATTTCTTTCATTACATCATTCAATTCTGAATAGAATTGCTCTTTGTCCTCTTCATCTGCATCGGTTGTTGGCGCATATGCCTGGACTATGGTTCACTTAATGTGCTGAGAGTGGAACCTAGCTGCCAGTAACTTATCTGATATTGGCTGCCAATTCAGAAGGCATTTCTTTGCAGCGCTATTGCTGATGATTCCTACACCTCTCATGTTCGGTTCCTCCTGAATAGAACATTGTTATTTCTCCAGATGTTATCATACTTTGATCTTTCCATCTAACTTCACAAAGTCTTGGATGTCAATTTTATCTCTGTCCATTTCTCTGATTACCTGTACTAATTTTCCTGGACTATTTAGAGTTCATACATTCCAGGTAGCTATGGATGTATTCTTTTTGTCCATCAGAATTTGGACCATCGAGTGGGTTACTTCGATGGATTTGATCATCCACTGTCATATGCAGAGGAAGTTAACTGGGTAAGGTCTGGCCAGAGGGAATGCATTAGAAAATTGGTAGAGTGGAAAGTGCACTGTTAGAATTAATGCATTGCCCTCAGTCTTTATTTTAACTACCAGGACTGCTCAGCTGAAGTGCCAAGTATTAGTGTTATAGCAGGACAAAATATCTGGAGGAAAAGTAGAAAGGGGAAGAAGAAATTCCAGAGCAATCTAACAACAAGTCATGCCAGTGGGTACCCCCAATGGAGTGACAACAAAACAACGTGTATATCACACAATAAAGGGAGATGGTCTATTTATATGCCATTGTTGGGAGAGTATTTTAGTTATAACCGGTTGGTTCTGTGTGTGAATTTATGGATATTGGAGGGATGTGTTTAAGGCAGATGTTTTGCATGCTACTCGTTCTTTTAAAAGGTTGCTTGGAAATAACATGAATATAGGGCATGAGCTGGTGACACAGAAAGGATGGGCAGAAATAATGCACTTTGACCAGCCACTTGCATGTGCAGCCTCCCCTAATAACGCCACCCATAAGCACAATAAAACTTTCACCTTCAAAAGAGAGATCTAAACATTTATTGATCCCCTTGTGACAAAGGCAAGAATGATCACCCCCATTTTACTCCTAGGGAACATGACACACAGGAGGACAAACGCAGTCCTGGCGTAAGCGGGCACAACTCCCCTCAGCTCAACAGGAGTCTTATCTATTTTTGCCAGGGCTTGAATTTCATCCAGAGAGGTTGGGGCTGAGTCCTGACAGCTGCTGAAAAGTCTTCAGAGGGAGTCAAAGGCATCCAGTAGGGTCAAACTAATTGATTCAGCCAAAGCCATACAGCAAGTCTGAGGCAGAGCCGGGATTCAAACTCAGGTGGTTTTGGTTCTCAACCCTATACTCTGTGCAATAAGACCAGGCTGCCATTTAGATGGTGAAAAATGGGTAAGCTCGTAATTGTTCATAGATGTGTCAGAAGTAGATGCAACAGGAAGAGACTATTAAAATAAAGGTTACACGACTCTTGACTCACCCTATTGCATTCAACCACCACAGCTATATTTACAGTTGTCTGCAATATCTCCGGCATAGCCTGATGCGTTAAGGATGACAGCTTCAGCTCTGGATTAATTTGTTGTTTTGCACTGTTGCAGAGCCCCGTCTCTCAACACTTTTTTCCCCACCTCCTCTCAGGCATCCGGCACTAGCTCCTTTGCCTTCCTGATGCTGGGTCACACGCTGTGTGCTCTTCATGTGCGGCCGCCAGTTAGACCTGAACACACCTTTGTGCATCATTTTTGTCTACCCGTGCCATGAGGGTGAGCTCACTGGTGGGCAGGTCCCTGTCACTTCAAGGGACAGTGCACTGCCATGGCTGTCTCACAGACTAATCTGTGCCTCAAGGCCTGCTGGGATTAGATCAAACTACCTCAGGGTCAGGGAGGCATTTTAACTATGTTTTCCACTCATTTAATCTTACTGAGGTGGATTTTTCGCCTGCAATGGATTCCTGCATCCTAGGTACTCAGATCACAGCTCCTGTGCTGTTTTCCAGGTTTACTTGCTTTGTATCCAGGAGAATTGACAGGAAGCCCCTAGATAGTGCCTCATTCTCTCAGCACAGTGGTGCTGGGGAATTTAGATGGCAATGCCTAGAAGCAAATCTGGCATAAAAGCCTCACCCACTGGCTGACTAGGGAATCGGCTGTAGGATAAATTAGTTTAACTTCAGTGTAGCTATGCTGATTTACATCAGCTGAAAACTAGGCTGCATCTAACGGAAGTGACACCATTCTGGATCAAGACAGTGTTGGACATCAACTTGTATGGTCCATTGTTCTTCCTACACTTATTATTTCACCCCACTGATGTAACAGCATCCATTGTAATAGTTCTATGACTGAAGGCAAGTTTCCCTTCTCCCCCAACAAAACAAATCATGTTCTAAAAGTGAGAAGATGTAATGAAACAACATAGGTATGGCTATGATGCTAGTAGTAAAACATGAGACAGTCCTAAATGCAAAGCAACCATTTGGTTTTCAAAATAGCCCTTTATAATTTACATCATGTTTAACTAAGCAACAGATCTGGTCAAAATCATCATCTTCTTTCAACCAAATCACAGGCACTGAGCCATGCTTTCTGAAGCCTAGGAGTGGCCTTTTCTCTGGTGTTCTCTGGTCCACAAATATTTTGTGAAGTAGATAGGGAAAGAATAAAATAGCAAAATGTTTTGTCGTCTCACATGCTGAAGGACTCTTTAATTCCCTCCTCCTAGCCCTTGTCTTTGCCAGCACCAGGCTCTGGGGAAATGGGAGTATGAATGGAAGTGATTTTTGTCCTTGGTATGGGATAATCGCTCTTAAAATGTGGGGCCCACTATGAAAAAAACCTTGAGAACTCCTGTTATAAACCAATCAAGGTGGCCGATACTATGAAGCTACAGAAAACACGATTTGTACGTTTGGATCCACTTCCTGGATTGATCCAGTAATCTAGGCCAGGGCATTATTTTGCCTGCAAAGAGCTAGCTGCATATTATCTGTAGACAAATACATATTATATATAGAGAGATTATATCACTATAGATTTTAGCCTTATCTACCTCACAGTGGTAAGAAGCATTGTAGGCAAGTGCACAGTGTCGTAAGCAATGGATGCCTACTAAGGATCTTAGGATCCTAAAATATACTTTTTCCTTCAGCTCCTCTTCGTTCTTATTCAGGACCACATCTGCTCTGGGCCCAGTGCCCAACAATTTTCCATTAACGCCTCAGTACACACAGACTTGCACAGCTGAACAGTTTACAATGCAACATGCCCAATGCCATTACCTCTTCTCCCTCCCCAAATCAAGCTGCTGCAAACATTCCTGTTTGCAGGGATAATCATTTGACTTTGTAACATTATTAGTGAGCGGCACCAGACAGCTCACCCATCTCAGGTTTTCCCATAGGAGAATGTTTGCCTGCTGCAATCATACAATTAGAAAAAGCACAGAATAAATTAGGTAAACAAATAGACTTAAATAAGATACCCTCTCAGGCCTTGATCTTGCAATCACTTCCTGCTTAACTCTAGGCACGTGATCAGTCCCAATTGACTTCCCATTAAGGTTAAGCATGTGCTTAAGTTGCTGCTGGATCATGGCCTTAATGTCTAATTGCAAAATAAGAGGCATGTCTCCCAATTTCGTCAGCAGTAATAAATTGCTATTAACACCACATTTAAAAAAATCCCTCTAAAATGAGTCTTTGAAAATAGCAATGGGGCAGAAACCAACCAGTGAGTCCACTTGGGACAGACTGTGACCCAGGAATGGTTTGTTCTTGGACAAACACATTATTCCTGCCTTATGAAACACAAACATTACAGGGAGATTTTAAAGATGTATCTGCCTTGTGCTAAGCAGGGGTTTTTGTTTCATGTGTATATGCTTGTCTTTGCACAGCTACTCTTTCTAGCTAGTAAATAACCCATCCCTTCCTGGCCTAATTCAGTTTTCTTTTTGCTGCTATCTTTTCCATTTCAAGGCCTAGCCCTGTCCTTTGGGGGCAGGGTGTGTGTGTATGCAGGGGTCAGGAAAAGATATAAAATCATAATGTAGGGGAAAATTATGACTGTCCTTGTACATTGGCGCTGCAGTAAATAAAACACTTAAAAGCCAAGTACTCGTCCATTGGGGTCCATGATCCCACTCTGCACTGAGATTTGTCTATTTCCGCTCCTAGGTGGGGGTAATGAATACAAGAGGAAACACTGTGGCCTGCAATAAAGTATTAGTCCCTGCTTTCAGTTACAGGGAGGGGAGTAAGTCAGTCCTGGGAGGCAGCTAGGCATGTCAGAGAAAGAGAGACAGAACACAAGGAGTCCAGTGGCACCTTAAAGGCTAGCAGATTTATTTGGGCATAAGCTTTTGTGGGTAAAAAAGCTCACTTCTTCAGATGCATCAGAGAGAGGGAGAAACCCACCCAGTTTTAAATGATTATATTACACACACATTAATGACGGCCCTTTCCCCCACTCCCTGCCTCATTAACAAAGGCCCCAGCCTGGCCACCGAGCCCAATCAGTGCCCCCACTCACCAGCCCCATAAAGGCAGAGTGATAGAGTGACAATAATTCATTTCAGGGCAAAATATTTACACTGTAAGGGAGCCATTTTGATGCGGTGCCCCATGGGAGCGGTGCCCTGATTAGCGCTGACTGCAGCTCTCGGAAGGTGGGGTGGGTTCCGAGGGTCTCTGGGGTGGATGGTGTTTGCACCTGGGTCTGATGAAGTTTAATGGACTTTAACACATGCAAACAACTGCTTTTGTCCCCGGGGACAAAGGCTTTCCCAGCTCGGGCCTGCGTCCCCAACACTGGTGGCATTGTTTCCCCTCCATTGCCTCTTGTCACTCTCCTTGTCAAAGTTTAATTAGGACAACGAGCTTTTCGCAGGCTCATTTCGCACTTCAGCAACTTTCCAACACTTCCTAACGAGGAAAGAAGGAACTGGAGAGGCCTAGACTTTGGGAGGCCCCGTAGGAGCTGTGCCCAGCCAGGGAGAGGCCAGGATCCAACCAGGAGCCCTGCTGCGCCCAAGGGGCGTGCATGTGATCAACCAGACTCAGATCCGGATCCCTGCACCACAGACAGCATATGCATGTGTAATAACCATAGGGTGACCAGATAGCAATTGGAAAAATTGGACAGAGGGTGGGGAAGATAATAGGCGCCTCTATAAGAAAAAGCCCCAAATATCAGGACTGTCGCTATGAAAATCGGGGCATCTGATCACCCTAAATAACCAGTGTATGTATGTCTGATACACCAGAGTCCCACCTAACCCCAGATCCCTGCAGAACTCTGCACAGTTTGGGAATTCACACCCTCGCTGTTCTGTGAAGTTTGGTTCTTTTGCATTTGGGGAGGTATTTTCCATTCCACTTCAGACCACCCCCCATATCCTGCACACATGCTCCTTGTCTTCAGGATTTTTAGCCACCCTCAAAGCATAGTCAAAGGCCTGGTCAACACAACCTGGTTAGGTTGATGTGAGCTGCCTTGGAACCTACCCATGGAAGCACAATCACTTAAATTTGGCTTCTGCGGACTTAAGTGCCTCTCTGCATGGATTTAGTAACAATGCGGAGTCAGTGTAGGTACTGTTTTGCTTCCGTTGATTGTTACTGGCTTTCAGGAGCCATCCCACAATGCCCCACACAGACCATCCAATTGATAGCAGCACTCCTGGGGAGGAGTATGCACACAAGCAGAGTTGTGAGTTAGGTCACCATAATATTGTAGTATAGACACGGCCAATGAGTTTCCCAGATCTCCTACTCCATACATCTCTGTCCCAATTCTCCTCTCCTGGGTTTAACCTGGGCATGAGAAAGGACTGGCAGAGGGACATGGTTACCAACACTAGGGAAACAGTCTTTATGCGTATTAAGGAAAGGCCGTCTTTGCTTCAAACACAAACCGGCCCACAGAAACCACCTGCTGTTAACGTGCCAGGGTATCAGAGGTGCACCAAGCCCCCCTTAAAATAGGTTGGGATTCAGGATAAACTTCTGAGGGGGACAGAAATCCTCCCTGAAGAAATAAAGGAAAGGTGAAGCTCTGGCATTAAGATGTGCTCTCTCTATACAAGGAGACAAGACGCCTTTCCCAGGGGCTGGCTGAAATGGGGACTTTGCTCACAAAACAGTCAGCCAACAGATTCAGTCACCTGAAGACGACATTTGTTTATTGTTCCTGGGCCTGATTTACCCGTCAGGAGAGAAACCCTTGAAATCCTGGGCCACACCTCAGAGAGAGAGCAACTTGCCAGCACTGTAGAACCCACCCGAGCACTGACCGCAGTTTCAGGGCCTCAAAGGCAGTATTTTGCTGCCTACCTCCCACTGACATCGATTTAGACACCTGTTTACCTGGGAGGATTTGGGACTCTGTCCAAATCTCAGGGTGAGCTGGAGTGAAAACGCTCCTCAGGTACTGGGATGATGTCTTGCTGCTCAGGCCAGTAAAACCTGTGTGTTAGTGTAAGGCCTGGTGTGGGACTGCCAAATCTCACACCTCCTCCAGCACTCCCTCCGTTGGGTCAGAATTCTCAATGCTCAGCAGAAGTCAAAAAGGCTAACTGAATGTTAGGAACTATTAGGAAATGGATAGAAAATAAGACTGAAAATATCATAATGCCACTATGTAAATCCCACAAATGTGCCCACATCTGTGTCCAGTTCTGATCGCCCTGTTGCCAAAAGGATATAGTGGAACTGGAAAAGATTCAGAACAAAAATGATCAAGGGTAGGAACAGCTTCCATACAAGGAGAGTCTAAAAAGATCAGGGCTGTTCAGCTTGGAAAAAGGGGCAACATGATAGAAGTCTATAAAATCATGAATACTGTCAAAGAAGTGACTACAGAAGTGTTATTTGCCCTTTCCCACAATACAAAAACCAGGGGTCACCTGATGAAATTAATAGGCAGCAGGTTTAATACAAGCATATGGAAGTACTTTTTCCACACAGCACACAACCAACCTCTAGGACTCATTGTCACGGGACGTTGTGATGGCCAACAGTATAACTGGGTTAAATAAAGAACTTGATAAGTTCAGAGAGGATGGATCCATCGATGGCTATTAGCCAAGATGGTCAGGGATGTACCCCATTCTCAGGCAACCCTAAACCTCTGACTGCCAGAAGCCAGGAGGGGAAGACCAGGTGGAATTCTCCAAAATTGCCCCTTTCTGCACATTTCCCCTGAAGATCTAGTGCTGGCCACTGTCAGAGACAAGACACAGGGCTAGATGGGCTATTGGTCTGACCTAGTATGGCCATTCTTGTGTTAACTGCATCTTCCCCAAAAGGAGGAAGGCATTCACACAATGCTCCAGGGAGACCATTCAAAACTAAATCACCATTTAGTAAAACCACACTCCTTCTAATTGGTCCAAATGATGTACAGGAGTCAATAAGCCACACTAAAATGGCTTGTTCTGTGCAGGGAAATAGGAACACCCTGGGTTT
This sequence comes from Gopherus evgoodei, assembly GCF_007399415.2. Taxonomy (NCBI): domain Eukaryota; kingdom Metazoa; phylum Chordata; order Testudines; family Testudinidae; genus Gopherus; species Gopherus evgoodei. Next base: position 8,339,902 of record NC_044331.1, read on the forward strand.
TGGCTGCTCTCCTGGCAGATGTGTCTTATTAAAAAAAAAGAGTTAAAGAAATAAAAGTCAGGGAGGCCCAGATCCACAAAGGTGTTCAGGCTCCTAACTTCTATCTATTTCAGTGGAATTTAGGAGCCTAAATACCTGAGGATCTGAGCAGGGTCCCAACCTGAGCCCAAACTTCTACACAGCAATCTTTCAGCCCCCAGAACCTGAGTCAGCTGACCGGGACCAGCCCTGAGTATTTTAATCTCTATGCAAACATACCCTGGGAGAGCATGGACACAAACCCAAGTCTTTGGCTTGTGCCCTGACCATGGGACCATCCTCCTTCCTCGTGCATCAGGTTCAACTGCATGATCTTCAGACATTCCAAGCTATTAATCAGAGGAGCTGATTCTATGTCTAAGGCCTTGTGTCTACACACAAATGTAGCTAGTCAAGGTCCACCCTAAGTGTAGGTTATAGTGTTGACTTCAATTACCTGCACAGATATCAAAACTATCTGCAACTTGTCTCCACTAGGATTTTATAGCAAGATAGATATTACAATGTTAAAACTACACCTTTTTGGCACTGAAGACTGTCACCAAAAAAGTGTCCTATTTTGATTTTTAATTTTAGATTCAATAGACAAAAACAAAACAGGACACTTATTCTGAAATTATAGACACACCTGCACTAAAATAACAAAAAATTATTCATTATATAGTTATTTTGGTGCAAGTTTCTGTTTGGAGCAGCCATAATACACTCAGTGACTCCTTTACAGGGCTTAGATGAGGCCCAGAATGATGAGATTTCTGTCTTCTGGACTCTCCACACTGAGAAGTGAATAAAAGCCCTTCTTTGAACAATCAACATTGGAATCTACAACAGGGCCAAATTCTGTCCAGTTAACTCCTTTACATGTCGGTAAAACAGGAGAGACTCCATTGAAGTTAGTGAGCTAAATCCTGCTCTCAGTGAAGCCAGCACGGGTCTGGAGTAACTCCAATAAGCAATTAAGTTACTCCAGATTTATACCCATGTAAATGAGGATAGAATTTGGCTCAGTAGAGTCACACTGGTGTAAAACAGTTGTGATGGAAAAAATTAAGCCAAGCATGCTAGTGAAGGTATGGCTACAACTATGCATTGCCGTAGTGGTGTGTAAGGAATATAGAGCTAGGCCCCGCAGTGAAAAGCAGGCTGCACACATCAGAGAGAGGATCTGGCAGTGGGGAACGGCTCTGGCCACAGGACACTACATGGCTAAAAAACGTCAGTGTAAATGGGGGGAGACAGTCCTCAGGCATGTAGAGGGCCATGTAGGATATGTGCCTATCGGGTTCAGAGGAGTCTTTACTCACCTCAGCGGTGCCTCACTATCTACACCGCTATTTCTATGGTGCTAGGGAGATGTGCAGTGTCTGTGTTCCACAGGCAGCTGAAAGGAGTGTACGGGTAGATGTATGCAAAGATACAGAAGAGGGCTAGGACAGAGTATGCTGTAGCCAGGAGCAGGGCCGGCTTTAGGCCGATTCGACCGATTCCAGGGAATCGGGCCCTGCGCCTTAGGCACCTTTTTAATTTTTTTTTTTTAAACTTACCCCAGTCCCCGGCTGCGGTCTGCTCTGGGGTCTTCCATGGTCCCGCTCTTTTGAGCGAAGCACCGGCGGGAGCGCGGCGCGGCCCCGCTCTCCCAGCTAGAGCTCCAGCCAGGGCAGCGGGGCTTGCCATGCTCCAGCCAGGGCTCCAGCCGGGAGAGCGGGGCCTGCTATGCTCCAGCCGGGAGAGCGGGGCTTGCCACGCTCCGGCAGGGGCTCGCCACGCTCCGGCAGGGGCTCGCCACGCTCCGGCAGGGGCTCGCCACGCTCCGGCAGGGGCTCCAGCCGGGAGAGCGGGGCCGTGGGGCTTGCCACACTCCAGCCGGAGTGCGGCAAGCCTGGCGGCTCCGGCCAGAGCGTGGCAAGCCCCGCAACCCCGGCTGGAGCTCTGGGCCCTTTAAATAGCCCCCAGAGCCCTGGGGCAGTGAGGGGCTCCAGGGGCTATTTAAAGGGCCCGGGGCTCCAGCTGCCTTTGCCACCCCGGTCCTTTAAATAGCCGCCGGAGCCCCACCATCCCCATGCATTCCCCAGGGCTCCCGCAGCTATTTAAAAGGTCCGGAGCTGGGGAGAAGGGGATTTGGGGGCTACTTAAAGGTCTGGGGTTCCAGCTACCTCTGCTGCACCCCCTGACCTGCCCACACCAGTCCGCCCCCCCCGCCTGCAGCCAGCTCTGCACCCCGTGCCCACAGCAAGCCCCTGCCAAACCCCCTGTCCTGTCTCCAGCCAATCCCTGCCACACACTCCTGCAGCCCTGCCCAAAGCCAGCCAGCCCCCCACACACACTGCTGCCCGCACCAGCCCTGCCTAGCCCACACCCTCTGCCCTGTCTCCAGTCAAACCGTGCTGCACCCCACTGCCTGAAGCCAGCCAGTTCCACACTCCGCTGTCTCCAGACCTGCAAACCCCTGCTGCACCCCCCTGCGGCCCTGCCTGATGCCAGCCCGCCCCACACCCCGTGTCTCCAACCAGCCCCACACCCCTTGCCCTGCCTGCAGCCAGACCCTACCTCCAGCCAGCCCCATGTCCACTGCTGCCCTGCAGTTTCCAGGGCAGTAACCCTGCACACCTGCTTCAATGAGGGGGGCAGGGAGCAGCTGGGACCAACACATGTGCACACCCCCAGGGAGTGGCGGGGATCCACACATGTGAAATGGCGGTCATTAATAGCCAATCAACAGCATACATGATGCAATGTACATAATATATAATTTTATTATTCATATAGTTATGGAAAGTAAATAATACATGAAAGAAATGAAAGGCTTTTTTTTTTTTTAAGTCATCCCTGCCAGGGCCCTGCTAAAAATGTTTGAATTGGGCCCCGCACTTCCTAAAGACGGTCCTGGCCAGGAGGAAGGATGGTTTAGCAGGTCAGGCACAATCCTGGGATTCGGAAAACAGGTTCCATTCTCAGCCCTGCATCTCACTCTATGACCTTAAGCAAGTCACTTAGGATCAGTGCCTCAAAGCTACTTCATCTCCTAACATTCATTGATTTCAATAGCTGTTAGGAGCCCAACATCTGGGAGGATCTGTGCCTCACTTCCCCAGTTATAAGAGAGGGAGAGTGGCACTCCCAGGCCCCATGGTGTGTGTCTGGGGGGGTAGATTAAGGATTGGGGGGCAGTCAGCTTCTACAGTAATGTGGGGCACAATACCATAGATAACAGGTGAAATAACTGCTGGTCCAGCTGCATCTGAATAATTCTCTCGCCACTGGATTTTCTCCCCTGTCCTACATTTACTGGCTCAAAGTCCAGCCCTACTAAGGGTACACTTATAATCCCTGCAGTTGTGCTTTCAGATCAGGTAGCGGCCTGGCCACCTAGGCATTGCTGCCTGCTAGTCACTCAATTAAAAAACAATTAACTAATCACCAGCGGAGGACAGGAACTGAATCCTATCCCACATCCACGCCAGGCACCGGCAGTCCAGAACAGGTAAGGAGGGGGAAGTGGAGAGAACCCAGTAGAAACGGGGGCGGAGGTAAGTAGGGAAAAGGGACTTGGAAAAAATGGGGGAAAGCTCAAGGCAAAGCAAAGGAATCCAGGCAGCAGAGGCTGACGCTTAACCAAACGCTACACTTGGGCAGAAGGCAGGAATCCTCCCTCTAGATCCAGAGATCATGCGGAGCGGAGCGAGTCACTAACCAGATCCATGTTTTTAGGGGGTGAGCCTCTTCTGCAAGGGCTGAGGCTCGCAAATCTCCCCTGATGAGGGAGCAGCCTTGTGCATTTACACGTGTTCGCACCCGGGGAAATCGGGAGCCTACCTGGTCCTCGCCACTTTGATGCATTCACACAAGGATCGGACCTTTCCAAAGCACTGGCTTAGACTACAAGGCAACTGTGGATGGATCATATCAGAGGGCGGGTGGGGGGGCACGGGAGAGTGGCTGCAATTAACCAGCGGGTCCAGGAGTCCCATAGGAGAAAAGCCGAAGTGGCGGGAGGGGGTGAATGGGGTGTCTGGTCATTATTGGGGGAGCCCCAACATAACCCTGTAAATCTGCCCACGTACAGTAAATGCACAGCCCAGATGAGACACGCCGCTTGGGACGGACAAGGACCCAGTTCAGGGTGCAAATCCCGATAGTCTCGAATTAAAGGCAAATCCTACCGTCTCCGTACTGTCCGCTGGGCCGGAGCCGGAGCCGAGACCCGCGCTCCTAACGCCCATGATTTAGCAGCTGCTACCCGCCCCAAAATATCCCGCAGCTCTGCGCCGCTTCTCCCGACAGAGGGGAACCCCAGCACCCCACCAAAGGCTTTCTTAACATCTCTGCTTCCTACCTGTAGCAAAGGGGATCGAGTCAGCAAAGCCGGCGTGAATTAACGGCGCGTATTTAATGGGAAACTGGAACAGGTGTGAATTCGAATCAGGGGTCAGGGCGCTGGAATGAGCCTTTCCCGACTCCTTTTTTCAAGCCCACCTGCCTCTCTTCATGCCAGGGGAGCCCGGGTTGTTTTGTATGGGACGCGGGGGTAAAAACTGAACAGATTTTAGGAAAGAAAGAGGAAAAAGAAAGAAAGCAAAAAATTAACAGAAACCTGATTTCCTCGAGGGGTGAATGATCCATTGCAAACAGTCTCGTACCCTGATCTGCTCTCGGTCTTCTCTTTCAACACACTCCCCCAAACAAATTCGGCCCCCAAAACTTAGGTTTTTTCAACAACAAAAAATCCAGCCGCGCGGATGGCTTAATTTGCCCGTCCCCCGTGGATAATAAGTGGACAGTGAACACGTTTGCTGCAAAGGGAGTTTGCTCCTTTTAAATGCCTCTCCCAAGTTAGCTTTGAACTGAAGCAACGCGCAGGTATAGGACCCGGGTCTCTTGCTGTTTCTCCGTGACAGCCTTGCTAATCCGAGCCGCCCCCAGCCGAGGAATCTTGTCAATTTCTAGGCAACATTTCACTTGCTATCACGCCGAAATTATTTCCTGAGGTTTCTGAAACACCGTTGATTTTAAAAATCAGGACTCACCATTTATTTCAATAGGGAATTCTCATTCTCTCTCTCTCTCTCTCTCTTAAAAATACCCTGACTCCAGGATAGGGCCCTACGCAATTCGAAATGAGTTGTGTGATTGCTAATATTTTTGTTTTATTCAACTTTCCTTTGTACATGCTCACCATAGGTGCTGCAATGTAACCCCAGTATTGACTGAATGGGACTGTTGTCAGTAATACTATGACAGACCAAACAAAGTTACTGATACACAGGAAAACAACAGGAATAATTTTTTCCAGATCATTTTAGCCATGCATAATAACATTTTATAATAAAACAGCAATAAATATTTTAATTTTCTGTCCCTAGCTGCAGTCTATGTAGGTTACAATTTAGAATTGTATTTTTTAATGTATTTTAATTGTATTTATTACTAATCTTTTGTTCAGACCATTTGGCATTAAACTTTTTATCCTTTCCTTGACAACCCTGACCAGGCTTTGCATATCTCCCTCAAGCTGGTCAAAACCCTTTTTTATATTCAGAAGAAAATTGTAAACAAAGCATATATGTCTTTTATGGCAGGATTATATTAACCTTCCAAGTTTCCTGTTTGAATAACTTTTCAAGAGGTGTCTTTCATCATTCCACTAAAACCTCAAGATAGCAGTTCAGAATTTAGCCTTGCAAACTTGTCTTTGTCAGGGTGTCTATGTGTGTGTGTATATATATACACAACATTTATATTTGTTAGGTTTTCTTTTAGACATAAATATGTAAAAACTTAAGTTTATAAATTCCAGATTTGCATAATTCAAAGAAAGCTTTGATTTTAAAATAACTGTTGGCAAGAAATACTTCCTTAGTATGTTTTAACTGCTTTGATTACTCAGGAAATTATCCAAATACCTAAAATACTGATTTACTTTTTAAAAAAAAAACCATACAAATAAAAAAATAGACTGTGGTTTCATTCCAAATTGTGGTTGCATTTTCCCCCATCCCCAAAAACATTTTGATGAGGATTTTTTTGTTTTGTTTAACCATTGCAAATCCCAGTTTTAAAGGCACATCCTAATGATCTAATTACGCTGTTTGTGAGAGATTTGGAAAGCTCAAGAAATTATTTCAGTGCAAAGGGATTTTTAAAAAACACAAAGTATGTATTGGAAAAAAAAAGTACCCCAATCACCTAATTAGATAATTATCCAAGGAGCCATTTTGCTCTGTTGGGTATAGTACACAGTTTATAACCTTCTCGGACCACAAATATATTCAGTAATTACCTTTTCTCCCTCACAAGGGGATGAGCTAAGAATGGAGTGTGATAAACTTCATTCTGTTTGTTGGCTGCTGTCAGAATAACCTTTAGATTTGTTCGTATGTACTGAATGAACGGGGACAGTTTGACTGCTGGTTCCTTGCATTAACGGCAAACACTTCCTCTCTGTGTGTTTTAAATATGTGCTACAGCCATAAATTTTGTTGCTAGAGATCGTTATCCCCAGAATATAAATTGGTGGGTTAGGGAGTTGGTTTTGCCTGTGCCTATACTATGTATTATACCTAGAAAGGCAAAAAGTGTTTACAAATCTCGATGGGGTTTCTATTGCCAGGTTCTGTGATATTGGATACTAAAAAAGCCAAGAAGATAGACACAGAAACACAAGACAACTATCTGTATATTTTGTTTCAAAGGAAAATCTCTGTTGTTGTCCCTGGTTCTGTTAGGCCTTGGATCGACTTAATTGTTAAAACAATTCAAACAAATCCAGCTATAGAAGGCAGCTCCTAAGTAATTAAACTATGTCCCTGAGTTTTGATACAAAGCATAGAGGAAAATGGTCAAATCCTTCTGAAAGTTTCTCCCATTTCCTATAGCAGATAACAGGATTGCTGGCATGAGTAAGGTGTAGCGTTATCATTGAGATTCTTGCAGCATTAGAAAGGGAGGCAGGATTCGATGAAAATACAAGCTTACGTTTATGTGTGGAACAGCTGCTGGTATCTGGATAAAGACTGAAGATATACAAGGTACAGATACTCTCTAATATACAAATTGCTTTAATCTGAACAAATACACGAAGGGTAGTCCCATGCCAAACTACTGGGGTTTGTTTCATGAGAACAGATGGGTCTGAAATAAGATCGTCTCTAGTATTCCTAGGGAAAATGTTTGCTATTTCACTTGGCAAACCTCGCCAATCTGCTGTGAAAACAATGAAAAATCCCATCTCGCCTGGACAAAATAGTGAATTTACCCCCATGGTGGTATTGCAAAGAAAAAGGGGTTGGTGGTGAATTGTTACTTCCAGCTCATGTGATCCATCTTTGATATTTGTTGAAAATGAAAAGTGTTAGAAATATACCAGGCCCAATTTTACAAGAAGCTGAATATCTTCTGCCTGCAGTGACTACCGATGGCTCCGGCCACTGGATTTTCAGGCACCTCGTACTAGGATTTTCAGGATCTTGGATGACTACTTAGAAAGTTAAATTTATCATTATAATACTTTTGTCACCCAATCCTTCAAGCCCATTGACTTCAATGGAAGGTCTACACACACAAAGGGCTTGTAAAATTGGACCTCAAAACTAACTGACAGGAGCCAAATCCTCCTTCCACTGAAGTCGGTGGCAAAATTCCCATAGGCTCTCATGCAAGCAGAACCGGAAACATGGTTATATCCATTAAGTACCAAATGACAGCCCTACAAGCACAAAAATTTCTATTTCCCTTTCTTTTCTTCTCTCCTATGGTGAAATATTTTTTTCTAAATCCTATAAAATGCGGGGAAAGACTGAAAAATGTGGGGTTTGTTTTTTCTGTTGGTTTTGCTGGTGATGAATTTTTTTTTTAATTGTACAGTTCTGCTGTCATATAACTTGATTTGAAAGGGAAACTCTGCCCTTGGGTAATCAGTGACCAGGTATCTAGATTTTGCTCTCATTGAGTTTCTGGATAAACTTGGGCCTAATGCTCTTCCCACAGAAATCATTGCAAATGCATTCATACATCAAAGTGTAAACTAAGTGGAGATATGAGGGTCAGGGTGATGTCCCTGGCTCCAAAGGACAGATAACTTTTAACTCTGGCCTCTTACTCTGAAAAACGAGTTTTGGCTTGCACACAATAGACTGTGGTTTCAAAAAATGTATCAATGACTCCATAATTCTATTCTATTCTATTCTATTCTAGGCTTATACCTTCCACATCACCATAGTATTTGTGCACCTTCCAGAAGTATTTTAAGTGAATGACATCTCTGGACATCTTTAGGAGGGTGCCATTCTCCACCACTCATGCTTATTTTTACTCCGTTCAGCCCATATACAGAAGCAAAGAAGCCCAAGCTGCTGGCTTTAAGAAGGGGAGAGAAAGAAAATAAAAGATCTGCTCCTTCCACAGGTCCCTCTAGAGCGGGGAGTCATCTGAAAATTGACTGTGCAGCTGTCCAACTGTGTATCACTGGCCTTTGGGGCAGGCGGCTTGCCTTGTGCCAATGCAGATGCAAATGTGCCTGGTCCTTGTGGCAGCTGCTCAGAGCACTGGGCCCAGAGAGGCCACCTTCAATAATGCTGGCCAGGTGCGCAGGCTTTAGAACAAAGGGCCTTTTCACCAGCCCCTGAGAATGAAGAAGCCTCCTCACTGTTTGCAAAATGGCTTTCCTGAACGGTAATATTTGGTTACAGTGAGATCTGTTATTTCAGAGGAAGGCCAGCAGAGGGGAGGGTAATTTGACTCAGCCAGTGTGTATAAACCCAAGTGGGGACCCCGGCCTCCCCCACAAACACCGGGTCAGAGAAGAGTTGTAAAGTTTCCCCCAGGGACATGGAAACAGCACAGCAGAGTTAGTCTTGGACCAGAATTTCTCTAGTTTTCTTAACACCTGTTTGCACAGGGGTGAACTTGTTCAGAAATCCCAAAAATGTAAGGATCCCCACCTAGCCCTGGCTATTTAACTGCCTGACACTAACACAACAGGTGCTTTTGTGTAGAAGGATGAGCTGAGACAGTCTGCAAACTTGCACTAACCAAGGCTGGGGAAGGAGGCTTTGCCCCATCTGGGCTTTCTCTTCAATGAGCCTGTAGGGGCCTCTTGGACAAATGGCTTCATAGGGCACTTTTGATTGGCCTGACCGGTTCATGCAGGAGAAAGCATTAGTTACAAGCTAGGAACCATTTTGTTCTGGAGATGAGGATTGGGCAGAGAGAAAGTTTTTCTGTGTTTCCAGATCATTCTGTTTTAGGGCCTCTTGGATTCACGGGAAGGCAGCTGCTTGACAGAATCATGGAGGACGATGGGGGGTGGCCCCCTCCCGCATTTCCAGGCAGCCCACTCCTGGAGGAGAGCAGCTACCCTCCACAGACACCTCTTCAGGGTGCAGTCCCATGTGTCTTCCCATCCCCACCCATAGGAATACATATCTCCCATGCTTGCTCCCTTCAAACACCCACCCCACCTGATTGCCACCAACATGTGACATGCCACATAGGTGCTCTCTTCAGGAGACCCTCCCTCTCCACGTGTGTTAACTCACCCCCCTACTCAGCTCTCCCTCTACCTTGTGATACACATTCTTGCCCACAGGCGGGATGCCCTCCCTCCATTACACTGCCTCTCTTTGTGAGACACACTGCCTCTTCTCCTTACTTCCCAGAGAGCAGGAGACACCGTCAGTGGCTTCCACTAACCTGTCCCACTTTGGAGAGAGCAAGGGTATTTCTCTCACAAATAGGAGAAGGTTCCTACTTTCCCAGCTTCCCTGTCCCATGCTCTGGATGAGAAGTAAGGGGGGAGATGCCTCAATCACTCCCCAGTGCATATACCTAGTGGAGACACAAAGAGAGAAAGGGTGACAGCTGATTTCCCCTCCACAGCAGGAGAGACCTAGGAGAAGAGAGATGATCCCATTCTCTAGTCTCATTCCTAGGTACGCAAGTCTAGTTTTGAACTGAGCCCAACTAACCACAGAAAATTATACACATTTAAAGGTGGACTTTGTTTTTCCAATAGGCGGAAGAAAACCACCGCCGGCAGCTGTTATAAAATGGCACCGTTTCTTTATTAACGACAAAGCTACACTAATTATGTAAATACCTCAGTCACTATTTCTACAAATAATGGGATCTGGCTGCGTACAGTTAAATATATATGATTACTGTCCTTTTATTTACTTCTAAGTTTACTGTACTTTTACCTGGATGGTGAATAAGAAGTCCTTTTCTTGGAAGCAACAGCGGGGGAATAATCAGATTGCTAATTTACCTGAGACGCAGGCTTGTGTAATGATAGCTGGGTGCTGGAAACTCTAAAGTGATTTGTTATGTTTTTTGGGCAGAGTTTGAGAAAGGTCATTCTTTAAACCTGGTTGCACTTTTGCTGATAAACTTTCCGGATCATAATTAAATGTACTGCAGGAAACCAGCACTGTGGGGAGAAAGTAAAGGGCATGAGGATTGGAGCCTAAAATACTGTGTCATGTGGGGAGAACCGTATCTACACACAAATCTGCACCACCTTAGTTAAACCAGTGCAACCTGCAGGGTGTGCAGTGAAGGTCTCTATTCATTGTAGAGTTAATTCAGGTGATCAGCACCTGGGTTGGCCTAGCCTGGGTCATACTGCATAGCCCTCAGTTACTGTGTCTTCCCTGCTGCTGTGCTCACCTAGGTGTGTTGGTGGGACTTGGGGAGGCAGGTACTTCCCATGGTTCTTTGCACCATAGGAGGCTGAGCTGCTCTATGATTCCTTCCCAGTGAAGTGTGGGAGAGCTCTGGATAGGGGAAATTGTGGGAAGGCACTGGAGGATTATTAGCACTTGAGTCATTTAGTCTGTGTCCACACTGCAGTGTAGGCAAGTTACCAGCCTGAGGGAGAGCAGCACTCAAGTGCCAGCATCTATCCCCGTCTGTGCCAGCAAGCCTGTATGTCAAGCACCACCACGGTTTTCATGTGTGTGGATGGAAGGGGAGTTAGGAGCAACACCTAACTCAGGAGCATGCCTTATCTCACTGACATAAGGAGATTTATATCAGCACAACTTTTGTGAGTAATCCAGCAGGAAACCTGTTCCTCGGTGGATCTGAACAACCCCCCTCAACTGCAGCGATGCCGTCCACTTTCTTAGAGGTCTGCTTGAGTACGGCACATGCATTGCCTGCCTGGGGGCTGCCCTGTAAATGGCCCTACTCCTGCATGCACATAGGGGGCTTCCATTGACTTCAAAGGAGTTCTGCACATAGACGGGTTGCAGCTCTGGCTCTAAATATGAGGCAAAGAACATGATTATTATTATTTATAGGGTAGCCGCCTAGGGGTTGCAACCAAGGTGGGACTCCATTGTTAGGCTCAGCACAAACACCTAGTAAGAGATCTCCATCGTGAAAAATTTACAATCTAGATAGAGAGTACAGCCAACAAGCAGGAAGAGAAATAGAAGCATAGACAGGTAAGTGTTTGCCCAAGTATCAGAGGGGTAGCTGTGTTAGTCTGGATCTGTAAAAGCAGCAAAGAGTCCTGTGGCACCTTATAGACTAACAGATTCATAGACTCATAGACTCTAGGACTGGAAGGGACCTCGAGAGGTCATCGAGTCCAGTCCCCTGCCCTCATGGCAGGACCAAATACTGTCTAGACCATCCCTGATAGACATTTATCTAACCTACTCTTAAATATCTCCAGCGATGGAGATTCCACAACTTCCCTAGGCAATCTATTCCAGTGTTTAACTACCCTGACAGTTAGGAACTTTTTCCTAATGTCCAACCTAAATCTCCCTTGCTGCAGTTTAAGCCCATTGCTTCTTGTTCTATCATGGGAGGCTAAGGTGAACAAGTTTTCTCCCTCCTCCTGATGACACCCTTTTAGATACCTGAAAACTGCTATCATGTCCCCTCTCAGTCTTCTCTTTTCCAAACTAAACAAACCCAATTCCTTCAGCCTTCCTTCATAGGTCATGTTCTCAAGACCTTTAATCATTCTCGTTGCTCTTCTCTGGACCCTCTCCAATTTCTCCACATCTTTCTTGAAATGCGGTGCCCAGAACTGGACACAATACTCCAGTTGAGGCCTAACCAGCGCAGAGTAAAGCGGAAGAATGACTTCTCGTGTCTTGTTTACAATACACCTGTTAATGCATCCCAGAATCATGTTTGCTTTTTTTGCAACAGTATCACACTGTTGACTCATATTAAGCCTGTGGTCTACTATGATCCCTAGATCTCTTTCTGCCATACTCCTTCCTAGACAGTCTCTTCCCATTCTGTATGTGTGAAACTGATTGTTCCTTCCTAGGTGGAGCACTTTGCATTTATCTTTATTGAACTTCATCCTGTTTACCTCAGACCATTTCTCCAATTTGTCCAGATCATTTTGAATTTTGACCCTGTCCTCCAAAGCAGTTGCAATCCCTCCCAGTTTGGTATCGTCCGCAAACTTAATAAGCGTACTTTCTATACCAACATCTAAATCGTTGATGAAGATATTGAACAGAACCGGTCCCAAAACAGACCCCTGTGGAACCCCACTTGTTATACCTTTCCAGCAGGATTGGGAGCCATTAACCACTACTCTCTGAGTACGGTTATCCAGCCAGTTATGCACCAACCTTATAGTAGCCCCATCTAAATTGTACTTTCCTAGTTTATCTATAAGAATATCATGCGAGACCGTATCAAATGCCTTACTAAAGTCTAGGTATATCACATCCACTGCTTCTCCCTTATCCACAAGGCTCGTTATCCTATCAAAGAACGCTATCAGATTAGTTTGACACGATTTGTTCTTTACAAATCCATGCTGGCTATTCCCTATCACCTTACCACCTTTCAAGTGTTTGCAGATGATTTCTTTGATTATCTGCCCCATTATCTTCCCTGGCACAGAACTTAAACTAACTGGTCTGTAGTTTCCTGGGTTGTTTTTATTTCCCTTTTTATAGATGGGCACTATATTTGCCCCCTTCCAGTCTTCTGGAATCTCCCCCGTCTCCCATGATTTCCCAAAGATAATAGCTAGAGGCTCAGATACCTCCTCTATTAACTCCTTGAGTATTCTAGGATGCATTTCATCAGGCCCTGGTGACTTGCAGGCATCTAACTTTTCTAAGTGATTTTTTACTTGCTCTTTCCTTATTTTCTCTTCTAAACCTACCCTCTTCCTGTAAGCATTCACTATACTAGACATTCCTTCAGACTTCTCAGTGAAGACTGAAACAAAGAAGTCATTAAGCATCTCTGCCATTTCCAAGTCTCCCGTTACTGTTTCCCCCTCCTCAATGAGCAGTGAGCCTACCCTGTCCTTAGTCTTCCTCTAGCTTCTAATGTATTGATAAAAAGTCTTCTTGTTTCCCTTTATTCCCATAGCTAGTTTGAGTTCATTCTGTGCCTTTGCTTTTCTAATCTTGCCTCTGCATTCCTGTGTTATTTGCCTATATTCATCCTTTGTGATCTGACCTAGTTTCCATTTTTTATATGACGCCTTTTTATTTTGTAGGTCACGCAAGATCTCAAGGGTAAGCCAAGGTGGTCTTTTGCCACATTTTCTATCTTTCCTAACCATCGGAATAACTTGCTTTTGGGCCCTTAATAGTGTCCCTTTGAAAAACTGCCAACTTTCCTCAGTTGTTTTTCCCCTCAGTCTTAATTCCCATGGGACCTTATCTATCAGCTCTCTGAGCTTACCAAAATCCACCTTCCTGAAATCCATTGTCTCTATTCTGCTGTACTCCCTTCTACCCTTCCTTAGAATTGCAAATTCTATGATTTCATGATCACTTTCACCCAAGCTTCCTTCTACTTTCAAATTCTCAACAAGTTCCTCCCTATGGGTATTCCTCCCATGGGTATTCACCCATGAAAGCTCATGCTCCAATACGTCTGTTAGTCTATAAGGTGCCACAGAACTCTTTGCTGTTTGCCCAAGGTCCCTCAGCAAGTCAGTGGCAGAACCAGGAATAGAATCCAGGTCTCCTGACTCCCAGTCCAATACCATATCCATTAATACATTACTTCAATGCAAACTATTTTGTTTTCTAAGAATTTGTGATGTTTCATGAAAAAAGACCAAATAGAAACAATCCTATCCTTTACTTCCCATAAAATATCCTGTCTACTAGTTCTTCTCAGAGTCCCCATTACATGGCTGTGATTGAAACTTTAGTGTACAATTTGCTATGTAAACAGCCACAGAAATGTCATTTTTTCTTGTACGGATAAACATTCTTCCTGCCCATTCTGTATTTGATGCCCATGCACCAGTCCATATTTCGCTAAGATTGTCCACGTGTGCCTCAGAATATCCAAGTACCATTTGTTTTTCTTTATTGCTTTGCAGAGAGAAATTGTATCCCAACTTTCAAGTAGAAGAATTAAAGAACCATTAACATGACCCAACCGCAAAAATATTTTTTTCCATGAACTGCACCAATCATTTGGAAAGGCAAGTAGTAAAATGAATTGCCAAAAGTATCAAATATTTTTGTTTTCCATAACTTTTTTTGTTACCTAGTAAAATAGTTTTCTCGAAGTATTGTTAAGCTCCTTTGTGCCATATAAAGGTACAGTAATGTATTGTCTCAGAAGTGGTTTAATAGACATTTTTGGGGGAGAGGCATTTTTGCACATATTTTCAACACACGGCGTCCATGGTCAATTTGGATTTATAATATGCCAGATATTTTCTTCCAAGCAATGATCTTAACTTTTAAAGAATGTTGCTTAGTTAGGAATTTGTGTGTGTGTGTGTATGTGCTTGCATTTTGGCAGGGCAGCAAATAAAGTACAATATTGATGTCACTTGAGAAAAGTGCTCTGCATGTTTGCCAGAAAGCAGCCCTGTGTGACCCTGCAGCTATTCAAACGGCTAAAAAAAATTATAGAAAGGGGATTAGGAACATTGGAGCAAGGGAGATGGGGAGGTGGCAGAATTATTACAGAACCATTAAAATACAAAGTAGGAAAGTTTAAATGTATAGGTCAGATTCTGACTTCAGTTAGGGCAGGTCTACCCTAAGGCCTGGGCTACATTAGCGGTGGGGTGGGTGGGTTTGAACTAAGATACACAACTTCAGCTACGCTATTCACATAGCTGAAGTTGAAGTATCATAGCTTGACTTACCTGGCCATCCTCATGGCGGCGAGCTGACTGGCGCGGCTCCCCCGTTGACTCTGCTTACTCTTCCTGCTGAGGTGGAGTACGGGCATCGATTCGGGGATTCATTTATTGCATCTAGATGAGACATGATAAATCGATCCCCAATACATTGAACACTACCCGCCAATAGTATAGACTGAGCGACTAAGTTGACCTAAGTTACATGACCCCAGCTACGTTATTCACATCGACATACCTTAGGTTGACTCATTGTGGTGTCTGCACCGCGCTGGGTTGACGGGAGAAACTCTCCCATCAACTTACCTTATGCTTCTCATTCCAGTGGAGTACCGGAGTCGATGGGAGAGCGATCGGTGGTCCATTTAGCAGGTCTTTCCCCTAGTAAGTGGAGAAGCTCTTAGATCCATGCCATTTTACTTCAACAAAATTGTTCCAGATTTACCTAGTTGAGGCTTTGTTTTCTCTGCCAAAAATGTACGTTTTTAATTTGGTTTGTTTGGTGTGTTTTAGCTAATGCAAGTTAGTTCGCTCACTGAAAAGCCCTAGTGGAGACAAGTTTCTGTAGTTTGTACCTCAGCGTAGCTGAGTGTTGACTTTATCTTGCTACAAGGTAAAAACTAAACTGTGCCTTGTGTCCACTAGGATTCGACAGTGAGAGAGCTCACTTGCACTAGTTGTCTCACTCTTAAAAAAAAAAATCACCTTTTTTGGCAGTGAAGATGTAGCACTAGCATCTGAGCAGAATCTAACCTTGTATCAGTGTTTGTTACAAGGAGACCAATGTTAGGCATGGAACAAACTCAGGCCTTCACTCGGAGAAAAGATGTGTTCTTATCACGTTAGCTGACACAAAGTATTTAACAGAAGGTGTATCCTAGGACAGACAAGGCAGTTTGTAGTTTTCACACGTGTTAGAACTTGGTTTGCCTCTAGTGTTCACCTTGACCTGCTAACACACATGAAAACAAACTGCCTTGTCTTCACAAGGGTGGTATCTCAATCTCATATTAGTTAGCTCACATAAGCTAACACA
The DNA here is from genome assembly GCF_007399415.2 of Gopherus evgoodei. Classification (NCBI taxonomy): domain Eukaryota; kingdom Metazoa; phylum Chordata; order Testudines; family Testudinidae; genus Gopherus; species Gopherus evgoodei. Next base: position 8,356,083 of record NC_044331.1, read on the forward strand.
TAAGAAAATATTGCTTTTTCCCTAATGTGGGTTCCTAAAGTTACAGATTGCACAATATAGCAAAGGAGTCTTGCATGTTCAACATTTAGGCCTGGATTCTTATCTCACTTATTCTGGATGGCCTTACTCCAGATGTAACTGAGACCAGAATCCATCCCTTCCTGACTTGTATCAGTGTCTGCCACTGCGTACTGATTTTTGAAGGCACAACCACAATGCTTTGCTCACACCTCAGACAGTCACACTAATCCTTTTTCACTGAAATCCTAGCACCAAACCTAATAACCTAACATTTCATTCAGAGAACCCTCCCCTTCCCTTTTGCTTTATCTCTTCCTTCTATCTTCAGCCTGTCAAGACTTTCACATACCTGTGGCTGACAGCTAGGAAATCAGGGACTTTGATGTTGTAAAGGATATTTTATCTCGGGTGATTCTCACCAATTCATACGTTATTGTGTGGGATATTCAAGGACTCAGAGAGTGAGCAATGGCTTTGTCTGGTAAGATCAGAGCAATTTGCAAGCCTTTCTGAGGAACAAGTTCCAATAAAGGGACTTTAGAGATGAAATCTGTCAGTCCTGTTGAGATACTAGCATGCCAGAAAGCCTTACGATTATTGATAGCTTAAGCATCAGCAGGTACAGAGCAAGGCTGGAGGAATGCAGCTGTTTGTAGCTTAGATTACTTAGATTAATAAATCCCAAGGCCAGAAGGAACCCTTGTGATTATTTAGTCTGACCTTCTGTGTAACGCAGACCAGAGAACTTCCCCAAAATAACTCCTAGAGCAGAGCTTTTAGAACAAGATCTCATCTAGATTTAAAAATGGTCAGTGATGGAGAATTGACCATGACCCTTGGTAAGTTATTCTAACGGTTAATTACTCTCACTGTTAAAAATGTATGCCTTATTTCCAGTCTGAATTTGTTGAGAAAGCAAAGGGAACCTCTCTGTTCTCTTTCCCAATATCTACCCTAAAACTCCCTTGTTGCAAATTAAGCTTATTACTTCTTGTCCTATGTTCAGTGGACGTGGAGAACAATTGATCACGGTCCTCTTTAAAACAGCCCTTAACATATATGAAGATTGTCATCAGGTCTCTCCTCAGCGTTTCTCCAGATTAAACATGTTCCGTTTTTTTAACCTTTCCTCCTAGGTCAGGTTTTCTAAACCTTTGATTATTTGTGTTGCTCTTCTCTGGACTCTGCAATTCATCCACATCTTTCCAAAAGTGTGACGTCCAGAATTGGACACCGTACTCCAGCTGAGGCCTCACCAGTGCTGAGCAGGGTGGGACAATTACCTTCCATGTCTTCCACATGACGATCCTGTTCATACACCCCAGAATGATAGTAGCCTTGTTCTAAGTTACAAACTATAATTTACAGTTCAGGGCTCAATTCTGCTGCCCCTAGTTGAAGGAACAGTTCCGCTAAATCTATTCTGATCTTGTAGCCACTGGGGCTGCACCTGAGATGGTTGAAGGATCAGGCTCTGAGATTGTACAGTCCTTGGCGAGCAGATTGCCAAGCTTATGTACAAACCATGGCAGACATTCTGTAACTAATAATAATCTCTAGCTCTTATCTAGCACTTTTCATCCATAGATTTCAAAGCACGTTATCAAGGAGGTCGGTATCTTTATCCCCATTTTACAGATGGGAAAACTGAGGCATGGAGATGGCCATGACTTGACCACGCTCACTCAGTAGGCCAATGGCAGAGCCAGGAATTGAACCCCTTCTCCCACATCCTAGTCCAAAGCTCTACCCAGCAGGAAGGATGGCCTTGAAGTTAAAGCAATGGACAGGTGTCAGGAGGTCTGGGTTCTGTACATGACCCGGCCACAGAATGTTCTTGGATCATGTCACTTAGTCTCTTTGTGTGTGTCAGTTTCCTCATCTATAAATGGGATAAAACGCATACTGACCACACGTTCATCCTGGTGAAGCAGTGTGTGACCCTCACACAGAACGTTCTATAGAGTGAAGTGCCATTGTTGGGATCAGTGAACATATCTCCTTTTGGGTCACTGATGGGTTTCACAGAGCATGGCACCTTCAGCCTGTCAACGATACCTGGCATGCATTCTTGTTCAGCCTAGCCATGCTTCCAAGATAAACTCTGGCACCTCCCAGCTCTAGAGCCTGGCTTCCCAAGTGTCAAGGGACGCCCTGGTGCCAGCTATGCCTGTGCAAAGGGTCTTCCTTGCTGTCACAGGAAACCTTCCCTGCAAAGCTCAGGGTCAGCTGAGGACTTTCTTGGATCATGTCTATATGTACAGCACTGCAGCTGTACAGATGCAGCTGCGCCGCTGCAGAACGTCTGGTGAAGACAGGAGAGAGCTTTCCTGTTGGCATAATAAAACCACCTCCGTGAGAGGCAGAAACTGCTCCCACCGACATAGCGCTGTGCACACGAGCCCTTAGGTCCGTGTAACTTATGTCGCCCAGGGGGGTGGTTTTTTCACACCCCTGAGCAACATAAATTCTGCAGACTGAGATGCTCCTGAGAACCCTTGAGATCTTCAGGCCATTGTTTTGGGTCACTCTTACTCTGTAACAAAGACGAGATCCATGGTCCATATCATTCAGAGCCATTTCAATACACAGTTACCTATGCAATATTATGCTATTGCAACACCCCCGAGTACATCCTCAAGATTCAATTCTGACTTGTTTTCCCAAATATTCCCACAATGACTCAGTATTCATGAAATGATGCAATTCTGAAGGGAATCATTAGCTCCATGGCTATGTTACCCTCGGCCATCCTCCAGTTTCAGCCCGTGTTGCCGTTGATTGTGTTGTTGTTGTTTCATGCAACTCCCATCGCTTTACGCACTCAGGGCTAAGAGTGCCAGGTCTCGGGTGAACATTCTTTCTGGGGATATCTCACCAAATCTGATTACTTCAGCAAGTGTTCGTGCTAGCACGCTCCTCTTAATCATTTAGGACCCAGGGGGGAAAGGGCCAATCTGTTTTCCATTAGATGATAGCAGACGTGACAGCATTACAGCATTGCTGAGCTGGTAGACGTTTTCAGTTAAGTCCTTTCTATTGTCCCTGAGATGGTGAATGGGACAAGCTGGGAGCTTCCTCCCTTCAGCACAGTGAAAAGGTAGAGTAGGATTTCACTGAGAACTCTCCAGAGGAAACACCTTTTTTGTTATCGTTTGTCCTCTGTGCTGTCAGCGGCTCTGACCCCACATTCACAAGAGAGAAATACAAGCTCTCAATCTATCATAGAGATTAAGGCCATTGATGTCTCCCTCAGCTCCTCAAAGGTGCTCAGCTCCATGCAGGATCAGGCCCTATGGATTTTCTGTTTGTCTGAATTAAATCATCGTTCCCAGCCTGGGTCCTTCTAACAGTCCGTAAGGAATTGCATATGAGGTGTTGAAAGGGCATTGATTTGGGATCTTCCGGCTTGAGCACATTCTCCAGATGCCGCAAGCCCATTGACGCAGCAGCCTGGCACCGCTAGCTTTTTAAAATACTGAGAAGTCCTAGGCACTGACATGATTTGCAGCCTTGCATCCCAGAGCCTTTCCGTAATGGAATAGAAAATCACATGTTCTCTCCGGGAATCTCCTCGGCCCGTCTAGAACTGTTTTTATTAACAGGTCTCAGAGTGCTTTGCAAACAGTAACTAATTACATTTCACCACATCCTGTCCTATTAGCCCAGTGGTTCCCAAACTGTGGGGCACGCCCCTCCAGGGGAGCACAGAGGAAAAGTGGGGGGGCACAGTGGGTCCCAAGCCAGCCCCCACAGGAGGCGGGCAGGGATTACCACCCAGCCCCACTCTGCCCCAGCTCCGTGCCGGCTCCGGCCCTCAGCCCCACCCTCCAGCCAAGGCCGGCTTTGGCTCCCCGCCCCAACCACAGCCTGGCTCCGGCCTCAGCCTCCAACCGCAGCCCAAATCCTGGCCCCTGACCATGTCCCGGTTCCCGTCCCTGGCCCCACTCCCACCGCAGCTTTCACTTGCAGCTGTGTGTCCTGGCCCTGGCTGCAGCCCCAGCCCTGACTGCAGCTCTGCTCCCTTCCTCTGCCCCGGTGCAGCTCTGGCCCCAGCCTTGGCCCCCAGCTCCCAGCCACATTCCCAGCCCTGGCTCCCGGGGGGACATGGACAGATTACATTATGGGGGCTAGCAACATAATATGTTTGGGAACCACTGTATTAGCCCTATTTTACAGACTGGTAAACCAAGACACAAAGTTGCAAGTAGTTAAATGACTTGTCACCCAGTGGCAAAGCCAGGAATAGAAGCCAGGTCTCCTCACTCCCAAGATCCTGTGCCAAGCATTAGACAGCACGCTCTCCCCCTGTAACACACGGTTATTTTCATTTAGCAAATCAAAGCATGAGCTTTTGTTTTATTCTTAGCAGCACACTGCACCACTGGAGACCTTTTAAAATGAAATTTATCTTTCTTGGTATAACTACCAGACGGTCTTGCCTTTGTAATTCATTCTCCTCCCATTTTATAACCTAATTTCTATTGAGTGTATTGTTTTTCTTTCCCTTAATTATAAAATGAGATCATTAAAATGAGTATTGGCACTCAACAGGCTGGGTGGAGGGCAGGGACTTACTTCACCACAGACTAATCCTCAATATAGCATCTCAGGTTATGTCAGAACCATTCGCAATAGAATGGCAACAAGTTGTCGGTTATTAATGCATCTGTATCTTCCAGTTGGATGGTTTGGGGACAAGACACAATGTGAGACTCTGAGCCCTGGCGTTGCCTGCAAGAGCCGAAGGCCGCTAGTGCGATCCTCGTACGTGGGAGGCGTCAAACAAGAAGAGCCATTGGGCCGGAGTCATCTTCTGCTTATGCAAATTAAGGAGGCCGCGTTACTCCAGTGTACATGAGATATGAATCAAGCCCCCTGACTGCAATTAGATGTTGTGTGTGACCAGAAGCAACGCTTGGGGGGGCATGCAGGGTCATGCTTCTTGACTTGTACTGAGCATGGCCGCATGGACTGAGCATGCTCACTAACCCTGCTGAAGCCAGCTGCCCTCACTCTGCCCTCCCCACTATCGGCAGGCCCGTCTTATCTCTGCCCACGTCCAGACTAACCCGCGGCATCGGCGGGTTAAAATCGATTGCTCGGGGATCGATATATCGCGTCTAGTCTGGACGCAATGTATCGATCCCCGAGCGCGCTTACATCGATTCCGGAACTCCATCAACCCGAACGGAGTTCCGGAATTGACACGGAGAGCCGCGGACATCGATGCCGCGCCGTCCAGACTGGTGAGTACCTCGATTTTAGAAATTCGACTTCAGCTACGTTATTCCCGTAGCTGAAGTTGCGTATCTAAAATCGATTTTAATACCCTAGTCTGGACGTGGCCTCTGTGTGAGGAAAAGGATCAGGACCTAGAGGTGCTAGCACTGCTGTCTCAACTAACTCCAAACCTGAGGGATTACATTCTGCCTAAAACAGAAACAAACAAAATCCTGCTGCAGTTGCACTGGATACCATGTTATTCTTCACTTCCTGTACTAAACAAAAGCCCCATCCTTCAAACTCTTCTGTTCATGAAAAATCTCGTTATGTGTAAGGGCTACTCAGGTACTTGGGGGATTAGTCCCTATTGTGCAGGGCTGCTCTGCAGTGTTTGGGGCCCAGTAGTGTTCCCAGATAAGGTAGAGGCCAAATTCAAGCGTAGGATCCTTTAAAGAGTGGCCACTTTTCACCCCAGAGTGAGCTCCCTCACAGTGATGTGTGAAGTGATTCCTGACAGAAAGAACTGGGGGATCCTTTGAAATGCAGGACACTATGCAAACGCAATATATTAGCTGACCCTTGATAATATAGAAAAATGTTCCAGATACAAGGACAACAGGTGATTTTTTTGGTTAAAGGGATATTGCAAAAATCAGACCAGTTTCTGATCTTGATTACAGCAATGTTAATCCAGAGTAATTCCACTGAAACTTACTCTGGATTAACACTGGGGTAAATGGCCCAGTGTCTCTGATCTTGTCCCCACCTGTGAAAGAATGAAGTTTGAAGGTTTTAAACATATGCAGTTCTTACACATATCATATTTCTTGTCTTTGAAAATCTCAGGGGACAGTGATCTGGAACAACAAGATGGTAGAAATAATCAGTTTAATTGAAACTAAAGACATGTAACTAACATAAAAAGATGAAAGCATTTTTACTTTACCAGCTTTAATATGAGCACTACTAATAGCAGCTGCATTTCAACCCATTTTGCAGATTGACTTGGAGAAGTGCTCTCTGAAACTTTGCCATTTAATTGCATAGGGTACCCTATAATTTAGGGAGCTGAGCATGATATAAGAGGCTCATTAAATCAGGACCTTAACCATGTCAGAAAGTAAATCAGTTCCTTTGTTGCAACCAATTTCTGCTACCCTACAATCACTATGGTAAATTGTTCACATTAATTGCAGCAAGGGAGGACAGATGGATGGATACAGACAGAGAAAGAGAGAGAGAGAGTCTCAGATGAAAAATAATTGTTACAATGCAGTTAAATTAATTTAATAACAGCAGATAGGGGCTTTTCATGTGCCTAAAACCAGGGAAGAATTCCCCAGTGCAAGGACAGTACAGGGCTGAGATAAAAGGCCCAATGCTACCCCTCTTGCAAGCTCTGGGCTGCTCGAATTTTGGAGGCTGTCATGGCCCCCCCACTGTAGCTCAGTATAACAAGAGTACAAAGTTACCCTTGTTCTTATTTCCACTGGGGTGCAGCACAGAACTGGACCCATCTCTGCTGAGGTTGTTTCTTCACATTTGGACTAGGGTGAACATAAGGAATTAACTCTCGTGATGTTTACATGCTGGAAATCTGCTACTCTGTCGATTCATTCTATTATTGTCATTAGCTAAAGGAGGTGCTCCATGGGGAGTCGGGGCCCCATTGTGGTAGGTGCTGTACTCACACACTCTGACTTTTTCATCTGCGTGGTTTGAATGTTTTGCTTTCTTGGATTTCACTTTCCTCTCCTCCCCATGGAAGATCTCCCCTGGCACCTGATTTCTCTCTTTTTGTTGGTGGGTAATCAGTCAACATTTACAGCTGGAATTCATGCATGAACCATGAACAGCTCTGATGGGTCAGGATCCATGGCTAATGGCCAATAGTTACAGCAGCAATGGGCAAGCAAATGGCTAGCTGTGCTCAAAGAGAGTTTAATAAATGTCTTTTTAGTTACTGCAACATGTTGAGTAGAAATGCCACTTGGCACAATCAGAAGATGCTTAGAATAATAGATTCCAGGGCCAGAAGGGACCATTGTGATCATTTAGTCTGACCTCCTGTAGAATATAGAACTTCCCCAAAATGATTCCTAGAGCAGATCTTATAGAAAAACATCCCCCCTCCATTTAAAAGTTGTCAGTCATGGAGAATCCACCAATACCCTTGGTAAATTGTCCCAGTGTCTAACTACTCTCACTGTTGAAAACGTATGCCTTATTTCTAGTCTGAATTTGTCTAGCTTCAACTCAAAATCATAGAAATGTCGGGCTGGAAGGGACCTCAAGAGGTCATCAAGTCCAGCCCCTGCACTGAGGCAGGACTAAGTAAACCTAGACCATCCCTGACAGGTGTTTGTCCAACCCTGTTTTTAAAAAGCTTCAATGATGGGTATTCCATAACCTCCCTTGGAAGCCTGTTCCAGAGCTTAACTGCCCTTATAGTCAGAAAGTTCTTCCTAATGTCTAACCTAAATCTCCCTTGCTGCAGATTAAGCCCATTACTTCTTGACCTATCTTCAGTGGATATGGAGAACAATTGATCATGGCCTTCTTTAGAACAGCTGCTAACATATTTGATGACTGTTACTAGGTCGTCCATCCCCCGTCCCCCCATCTTCTTTTCTCAAGCCTAAACGTGCACAGTTTCTGTAAACGTTCCTCATAGGTCAGGTTTTCTAAACTTTGATCATTTTTGTTGCTCTGCTCTGGGGCCTTTCCCATTTGTCCATATCTGTCCTAAAGTGTAGCCGCCAAAATTGGACACAATGCTCCAGCTGTGAGCAGAGCAGAACAATTACCTCTGGTCGGGTGTCTTATATACGACACTTTCAGCCACTGGTTCTTGTTAGACCTTTCTCTGCTAAAAGGGGGCAGGTTTGGATCTAACAATTCTTTTAGTGTAAGGCTACTGTCATGCAGCTTAAATCCTGACCCTTTACATCAGGAGTAACTCCACTGAATTTAAGTCAACCCTGTCTGAGAGGAGAATTGGGACCATAGTGTCCAAAGCTAAACTGCCCTACGCAGGCAAGCATCGTACAAGCACATTTTAAAAATTATGTGGCAGCACCACCATTCCCTACAGAGCACCAAACCATATGAGCCTAACTGGGACAATGGGCTACTTGATCTGGGCTGGGCAACATTCAGCAGCAGCTAGAAGCAGGCCACTCCCACAGGTCACTGGACCTCAGTTCCAGGGTGTTAGGTGTATGCCAGGAAAGTGTCTCCCTGTTGTCAGCTCTCACTGTTGTCTCACAACAATACGCATTTTTCTTAAAGCACATCGAGTCATGTGATTCCATGAAAATCTCAGATTCCATTAAAAAGCCCGCCCCCGCCCATGATTCTAACACCCAGAGAAGAGTAAAACCTGATTCCAGAAGGCTCAAAAACAAAAAGGAAAATAAGAACAATGCAACATTCATTATTGTTTAAAATCTCATGATTTGGAGGGCCCATTTTTATTTTTGAATGCTTTGGGTGGGCGATGCTGATGGCTAGTGGGTCAATACACAGCAGAGAATCCCATGAGTGTAGACCTCATTTGGACAAGGGCCGGGCTGTGCAATATTCAGCAATAGCTGTAAGCCCCACTGGTCACTGTATGGACGTGAAGGTCCGGTGCTGGTGCCCCCAACCCCAGCTCTCCGTGACCCTTGCAAAGCCCATTCACTGAGCCTTTCCTCACAGGCTCAGGATTGGGTCCATCACATAGAAAATGCACTTCGATACCAAATGAAAAACATGTCTCACATAGCCTGTCATTCCTTTCTATGAATAGTGGAGGAGAATATTTCATTTGGCAAACCAGTCAGACTTACAGAACCTGTCCCTAATCGCATTAAGAGCTCTCAACTGTAACACATTTGTAACTCCAGGTGATTTTGCTCTGTCTTTTTGGCCTGTGACCAGACACAAAATGCCCTTTTCCTAGATTTGGATCCAACCAAAATTGAGGAGAATCAGATGTCAGTAAGTACTTTTCAGTTTGATCTTTACCCAGGGGTATCACAATATGCTTCCGCTACAAATTGTGTAGAGATTTGCTTTTAAACCACGAGCTCTTTTTCATATTAAGTGCATATCTCCTCCTAGTTGTCATGCATCTTTTGTGGCACATGTTATGCAGAGGTGCGTGGAAGTATACCCCACGTTTTATCATCTAAGTTGTGAGGCTGGGAGTTGATTCCTAGGAGACAGAGAGCCAAACTCGGCAGTTGGATACCCGGACACAACTCCCATTGTCTTTCCATGAGAATTAGGTTCTTAAGTCACTTTCAAAAATGCAACCCCAGCTTTAAATGAGGCAAGCAAAGATGCTCCCTGCACTCCATCTGGGAGCCTACAACTCTGCTCCTGGAAGGTGCAGAGCCCACCCCAAAAGGTACTTCAGCTCCTATTGAAATCATATGTCCAGCGTCTTCCAGGATGGGGCCCTAATTTCCCTGCTAGGAAATTTCACACTCTGTCTTTACTGCTTCTGCCTTTGCTACCAAAGGTGGAGCTTTAATAGGGCTACCAAATCAGTGCAGATACAGCCATTGAGCTGCGCAGGGGGCCTCACCCAGGGATCAGAAAGGGGAAAATTACATTATATTTACAATTTCCAAAACACGGCCCTTTTAGTTAGTACAAAAATCCAACTTCTCTCTCCTGAGGAAATCAGATGATGGAAATTTAAGCATTAAATAAGGGGGGTTGAGGTTGGTGTGCAGTTCTCACTGATGTTATGGGCAGTTCCACAGCCAATAATAGCCTGCAGGAAACTTTGTAAGTAGGTGGGAGGAATTTGCATCGCTAAAATAGAACCCCCTAGCTGACAGGGCTTCAGAATTGAAACCCGTAACTTCAAGCTCATGCCTGGGTGCCATCATAAGACTGATACTGCAAACAATTTATGGCTGGGGCTTTAAAGCTCAGATATGTGAATTTTCTCTTTGCTGACAGATTTATCACTTTCCACCAGGAAGAAAATTGAAGCAAGAATGGAACAGCATCACTTCACTGAGTGTGGAGCCCCGAAAAGAGTCAGCAATGGAAAAAACAGCCCTGTGCTGTATATTTCAAGGTCTTGCTCACGCCAGGTGGTCATCATACCCAGTTCATCGCACAAAAGAATACAGGGGAAGTCTTTGATGGTGGTATTGCTCTATCCAACCTCTTCTGCCCCACAGCTCTGCTTTATGAAGGAGCACAGAAAGGAAGGCTGTTTGGGGCCATCTGAGATATGTGTTCATCTCTACCTCCCTTCCCCCACATGTGGAATGGATGCCTGATACTAGAGAACTCCCTGCTTTAGCAGACAGAGGCATAACAAGGGCCAGTGGTTGGAAGTTGAAGTCAGCAACATTTAGGGTGACCAGATGTCCTGATTTTATAGGGACAGTCTCAATATTCAGGGCTTTTTCTTATGTAAGTGCCTATTAACCCCCACCCCCATTCTGATTTTTCACACTTTCTATCTGGTCACCCTAGCAACATTCAAACTGGAAATAAGATGCACATTTTTAAGTGAGGGCAGCCAGCTACTGAAGTAGCTAAAGAAGAGATGTGATGGATTGCCCATCACTTGGAGGCTTTAAACCAAGACTGGATGTCTTTAAAGTATAGGGTCTAGTTCAAGTTGCCAGGATCCATGTGTGACTCACTTGGGGATTGTCTACATTACCCGCTGACAAGCAGTAATCGATTCAGCGGTGGTCGATTTATCGCGTCTAGTCTAGATGCGATAAATCAACCGCTGAGCGCTCTCCCATCGACTCCAGTACTCCACCAGGGCGAGAGGCACAGGCAGAGTCGACAGGAGAGCATCAGCCATCAACCTACTGCAATGAAGACACCATGGTAAGTTGGGTGACCAGACAGCAAATATGAAAAATCGAGACGGGGTTGGGAGGTAATAGGAGCCTATATAAGAAAAAAACCCCAAAATTGAGACTGTCCCTATAACAGCAGGGCATCTGGTCACCCTATGGTAAGTAGATCTCAGTATGTCAACTTCCACTATGTTAGTCACGATCCCCCCAACCCCCCAGCATAGACCAGGCCTTAGTGAAATTCCGTGACCTGTATTAATACAGGTCAGACTCGCTGATCACAGTGGTCTCTTCTGACTTTCACATCTATAAATCTCCATTACCCAGGCGGGGATTTGCATTCTGCAAAGTTTCACCAAAGAGCTCATCTATGTCACTAATTACACCCATGTGTGTGCACACGTGCCCGCAGTTAATCTAGAGAGGAAGGGTAGCAGAAATATCATGTCTCTGGAGCAGTGAATTCTTGTTCCAGAGAAACTCAAAAGAACAAACCAGCAGCACATGAGTGAACTTAAATGCAACCAAACAGCTCAGTATTTTGTCTTTGTATCCTAGGAAGTCAATTGTTAGGGCCCCAAAAACATATAATCTTTACATTATTACATATAATCTTTACAGTATTTCCACAGCACAAGTACTTATGGATTGGTGTCAATCTAGAGTAACTCTAGTGAAACCAATGCAGTTAATCTGCATGTACTATTCAGCAATGGAAGCAACCAGAATCAGTTCTATCTGAAGGCCAGAGCACATGTTACTTCTGACCCAAGCTCTTAAAGACATTTCAAAACCCTGGGATAGATCTTCCACTGGGGTATATTAGTGTAACTCTACTGAAGTCAATGGAGATCATCTGGTGTCATTTGGTGTCTTACTGACTGCTTGGAGCTACAGTATTTTACACCAGTTGAGGATCTAGTGGGAAGACGATCAACCCAAATAAATTCAAATTGGAGCTGGTCCGGAAGTGGTTTTTATTCCTATGAAAAATTTCAATGAAAACAAAGTTTTTGGTTTTATTGGAATTTTTCTTCAAAAGTTCTCAGGTTTTCATTAAAAAAAGAAGAAAAGATACTTTTGCCCCAGAATGAAGTTTCAGTTTTTCAAATAAAACCTCCCGCAAAAATTCAAAACCAGAAATTTCCCACAGGCAGTTCTAATTTAACGCCCACACACACACACAAAAAAGCCATATTTCTTCAAAAACATATTTTGAATGAAAATTGTGATGAACTCTAACAGAGCTGGTGCTCTCACTTGCTTAGTGTGCAGCTCCTCTGGCTATTCAAAAATGGAGGCAGGCAGGCCACATTTAGTATTTGCAGGGACAAATAACTAAGAAGAGACAGAGAGACAAGGTGAGCGAAGTAATATATTTTATTGGACCAGCTTCTGTTGGTGAGGGGGACAAGTTTTCGAGCCACACAGAGCTCTTCTTCAGGGCTGTGTAAGGTCCTAAGCTTGTCTCTCTCACCAGTGGAAATTGGTCCAATAAGAGATATTGCCTCACCCACCTTGTGTCTCTAATATCCTGGGGTCAGCATGGCTACACCAACACTGCATAGAAGAAGAGACACACAGTTTAGACCTAATCTTGCTAGGTGCTGAGAGCACCCTGCTAAGGGGTGCTGAGTGTCATCAGGTTTCTGCAGCCTGGACCCGGGAAGAACCTTCAGCATTGGCAACAGATGCTCAGGAGGGCTCCTCCGATTGGGAGTTGAGGGCACTCAGCGACTTGAAGGACTGGATGCCCTGTCTCAACTCTATTGAGATATATGCACCAGCTGTCATAGGTTGAATCACACTTGGGGCTATTTATTGCCCTGGTCACTGAAAGGTTATTCTCTATGAGCCTGCAGAGAAGAATCAAAACAACACCATATGAGAGCAGTGTTACGTCTACAGCCCTCTGCTGTTAACCTTTCGTTTCTTCTTTCAAAGGGGGAGGTTCGCTGAAGACAATGCATGGAAGACATACATATTTTATATATTTAAAAATAGAAAGAAACCAGAAATGCTCAACAAAGATGAGGAATTGTTTCTCTGTGTCAGAATAGTCTACATCAAGCAGCAGGAAAATCACTAGATCATATAGCAAAGTGCATATAATGGGCCCAATTCAGCCCGAGTTCGATTTCTTTGAAGTAAGTGAAATCACAGAATTTGGCTTTTTTAGAGCAGCTGCGTCAGTGACAGGTTTTGCAGCTTTGTTAACAGTGCATGTTACTGTTCAGGGCAAGGTAATACCTTTTCTGTATAAAAGTTTACTGCAGAAGAATGTCAAGACAACAGATTCTTGTCTGGCTATTCTTCTTTCATTAGATCCAAGCCATTTCTTAAAAGAAGTGTTATTACAGGTTTGCAACTGGAAACAGGCATTAATATTACAGCTGGGCCTGTGCTGCAAAATTTAGACCCACAGCAGGCATTTCCCCAGTGCTGGAAACGTTTGGACTCAGGGTTCTGGTTTGACTGCCTGTGATTAGGATATCCCAGATCACGAGGGTTTTCTCCTTTATGCGCAGTCTGACAGATGGTGAATATGGAGATAGCTCACAGCCTCAAGCAGGAGTCCATTATGTTCCAGTCTATCAGGAGACATTTCCTGAGCACTTTCTAAAGCCTCTGATCCTGCACACAGGTACACTCTCTGCAGCCAACCTCATGAAGCCTTTTTGTAGTCAGTGAAGCTTGGTGTGGTCAGAGGGGTGTATTTGTGGGCAACTCATTGTCAGATGGGGACCAAAAGTACTGTAGGAATTGAATTGCTGACTTTAGGACTAATCTCTCTCTCTCTTTCTCTCTTTTTTTTCCAAGTTCAGTCGTTTTTCAGATACAGAAGGAAGCAGGCTAAGGAACCTCTAATGTGTTCAGAGTTCTGTTACATACCATCATTATTTCTATTTCAATAGTGCTTAGGCGCCCCATTTGGGATCCAACCCTCCGTGTGAGATATTGTAGAGAATATTCCACTCCCCCTTCTCACCCATTCAGCAGGTTTCCAGCACACACACCTGTCAGCTAACAAGGTTGAAATGATATTTAAAAGAACACAATCAGGTTACATTTGGCACCAAATAAGAATAAGCCTGTACAAACCCCGAGACCAATAGAAATACATCCATGAATTCAAATAACAATAGTGCTGCCTCATTGCTGAGCCGAAGCAGATTTCAAGGCCTTGCAGGTCAGTTTCCTGTTAGAGGAGAAATTGGTGACAGAAAAATATATCTCGATGAGCAAAAAGCATGTGTTCCAATCACGTTAGCTCAACCCTAGCCTAAGGGGTAACCTAGACACCAACGTGGCCAGCTAACACTGCTTGAATCACATTCACTCACATTTAGCTAACTCAACTGAGCAAACCACTGCAACACACCTCCTCCTTCCACCCAGCAAGTCAGGGCTGGAGAGGGAGGGTATTTTCTGAGTGTGATGTGTTTATTTACAGAAAGCGGTTCCCATTCGTAGCATGGAGATGGTCCCATAAACAGCACAGGAAAGTCCCTCTTGCAGAAACCTCTCCACTGCCCAAGGAACAGCAGCCTTTGTCCGCCTTCTCTATGCAGACAATTCCCCCTTCCTCCTCAGCCCCACCCCCAGCCTTTGCACCAAGGGACCTGCCCAGGACCCTACGCCAAAGCTGCTCACCAAGAATCACACGGTCTCCACAGGTGGGCCTGGGTGTCAACTCTCCTTCCGTGCAGTTGTTTTGTAACACCAAGACACCTCCGAGGTTTAATGGCCAAGGAAAAAGCATTAACTTACACAATGTCTTTAATGAGCATCTGGGCGTGTCTGCGTTAATGATCCAGAAATGGCTCAACGTTAGCATCTTTTGCCATGACAACATGGACATCTTTAAATATGTTGTTCATACAACTGCAGCCTAACCATTGCATCATTGCTCTAGAACACGAGTCCTGGAAAGGGAAAGTGGGAAAAGGCCACTCACCAGTGTCCTTTGCTTCTCCTCCACACCGTCAACTGCTTCTTTCCCCAGGAAAAGTCTCCCTCCTCCTACAGAAAAACCCATTGACCGCTTAGACCATAAAGGAACACTACAGCATTCTAGCACAACAGTCAAAATGATTATGGCGCACAATCGTGATACTGCAGTAAGCTGGTCAATTACTGTTCAGCTCTGGGGGGCCTGATTCTCATTTAGACCAATGCCCCACTATGCCGCTGTGACAAAGTAAAGGGACCTTACATTTAAACCCACCTTAAGGTCCTTTACATTGCCAGAGCAGTGCTAAGGGGGCCCAGGGCTCTGAACTTCTTCATAGGGTGTCTGGGAAGATGGATACATTCATCTGATTCATCTGTTTGTAAGGTGAAGAGACAGATCAGCACAGAAAACACTTTGAGCCAATTAAATCCCCCTTTCCAGAGAAAGCTGCCTCTCCTGGTCACAGGGCAACAGACCTGAAAATGTAGTGCAAGACTATTCTCTAGCTTGGGTTCCCACAGCAGTGGTCTCAGAGGATGGTCTTTACCTGCAGCTGCTGCTGCTTTTATGGCTCCTGCCTGGAACACCGTGTGAGCCTGAGTTGCTTTTAACTCAGGAACAGGGGAAGGTCTGTGCATCCACCCCGTCACGCTGCTGTAATCCAAACCCCTTTCACTACTGGGGGCTCAGATTCCCAACCTGCGACTATCGGGCTTTGGTTTGAAATCAATTTCAACAACATTCTATTCTCCTGATGTGGTTCAGATGGGACAGACGTCTCATCGGGCTCTTTTTTAAGCTTTGGATCCATGGCGGGCAAAATCTCCTGAGGCCAGCAGATCACATGAGACTCCTGCCATTTTGTACCCAAATCTCCCGGGAACAGCCCAGGGGATTTCAGCACCAGTGGATCTCAACCCCCCAACCTCAGCACTTATTCAGCCCCAGGCCCCAAATTCTTCTGCTGACGATGGAAGGAAATTTACTGCCCTGTAGTAGAGCCAATTTTCAAACATGAATAACTTGCCTGATGAATTTTTTGTAGGAAAAAAAATACATCAAAAGAGATTAAATCCTCATGCTGGAAGAATTTAATTTAAACAACTAAAGACATCATAGTAATGCAGAAATATCACCTCAAGCCTGGTAACCTCTGGTGTCTGCATACACTTCCATGACTAACAAACAGCAACATTTCTTTAAAGTATAAGAGAAAAACAATGCCATTCTGGAATGCCTGGCGTCAGCCCAGTCAAAAAGGAAACCAATAGCCCTTCACTAGTGGGGCCTCTGTGGACTCCTGGACTCTGCCTCTTATACTACATGCCTGTAATAATTCCCACTGTCTTCATAACATGCCAAGAGCATAATTTCCAAAGGCTGCATTAATGAGGATCACGGAGGGTTCTTCAAAATAGACATTGCAGGTTTTTGTGCTGCAAATCCAGTATTTGAGGAATCCTTTCTCAGGAGACCCTCTACAATTTATGGCCATGTTCTGATCTCCATGGCATTAAATGCACATAGATCACAACCTGTCCAAACGCTCTCCCTGATGTGAATGTCAGCGAAAGGACAATTAGCTAGGGAGATAGAGAATAATCCCCATTAAAGCAGAACAAGCTGAGGGTGTGTGCCAGTTCATTCAAGCCCAGAGAAGGGGTCCTTTGTGAACATTTGATACCTGACCAGAGGAAGGAATAAATTCACTTCACACTAATGTTAAGCATTTAAACAGGACGCTGTGTATTAATAGCATTCCTGGCAAGTTAAAATTACATTTAAATGGTTGACAGGAAACAATGTGCCTTTTGGTATGATCTTAAGTTAATCACTATAACCAAGGAACTGACTTTGGCTGCTGACGTTACCATATAAAGCATGCAGTTTCTGCAGTTTATTGGCTGCATTTTTTCCCCCAGTGAGTTTAATTTATGGAAATTACTAAGAGCAATGAGATTAATCTTGATTTTCGTAAGGCTTTTGACAGAGTTCCACATGACATTTTCATAAGCAAACTGGGGAACTGTGGTCTAGATGAAATTACTGTAAGGCGGGTGTACAAATGGTTGAAAGACCATACTCAAAGGCTAGTCTTCAATAGTGTGCTGTCAGACTGGGAGGTTGTATCTAGTCTGACCAGTCCTGAGTCCGGTACTATTCAATATTTTCATTAATGACTTGGATAATGGAGTGGAGACTATGCTTATAAAATCTGTGGATGACACCAAACTGGGTGGGGTTGTAAGCACTTTGGGGGACAGGATTAGAACTCAAAATGGCCTTGACAAATTAGAGCAGGGATCGGCAACCTTTGGCACGTGGCCCATCAGAGAAAGCCGCAGACGGGCTGGGCTGGTTTGTTTACCTGCAGCGTCCACAGGTTTGGCCCATTACAGCTCCCACTGGCCGCGGTTCACTGTCCCAGGCCAATGGGGGCTGCGGGAAGTGGCTGCCAGCACATCCCTCAGCCTACACCACTTCCTGCAGCCCCTGTTGGTCTGGAATGGTGAACTGCGGCCAGTGATCAGCTGAACCTGCAGAAGCTGCTGGTAAACAAACTGTCCTGGCCTGCCAGCAGCTTTCCCCTACAGGCCTCATGCCAAAGGTTGCCGATCTCTGAATTAGAGAATGAGTCTGAAATCAACAAGATGAAATTCAATAAAGACAAGTGAGAAGTAGTTCACTTAGGAAGGAAAAAAAGTCAAAAGCACTGTTACAAAATGCGGAATAACTGGGTAGGTCGTAGTACTGCTGCAAAGGATCTGGGGGTTATAGTAGACCACAAATTGAATATGAGCCAACAGTATGAAGCAGTTGCAAAAAAAGCTAAAATCATTGTAGGGTGTCGTAGAAGGGCTCGGATGAGGCTCGTCCCTTCACGAGGCTGTGGGGTATCCCACCGCCTCACAATAGTTCGCTATGGGCCCAAGCCCTGGGTCAAGGCTGGTCAGGAAACAAACAGTCAGGAGTTCAGGCCCTTAGGCAGGGGCTGAGCCAAGAGTTCAATATGAGTAAGCTGGGCTGCTCCTCAGGGTAGCAGATGAGGGGTAGGCTCGGGTGCTCCTCGGGGTAGCTGTCCAGGGGTAAGCTGGGCTGCTCCTCCGGGTAGCGGGCGAGGGGTAGGCTCGGGTGCTCCTCGGGGTAGCTGGCCAGGGGTAGGCTGGGCGGGCCTGGCCAGTCCTCATGTCGGCGTGTGTCCCAGCCTGGAGCTAGCATCTGGCCTCTCCGGTGGCTGGCCTTCAAGTGAGCTCTCCAGTTGCTCTTTTCTACTTCCTGTCCTGCGTCCTGTCCTCTAGGTCCTCCTGGGAGTGGGTGCAGGACATGCAGGCTCCACCCACGTTGGGGCGAGGGGAGGCTGGTACCTCTGTGAGGCTGTGGGGGATCCTTGCTACAGGTGTATTAACAGGATTGTCGTAACACATGGACGGTAACTGTCCCGCTGCATTCAGCCTCCATTGGAGAACTTTGTCCATTTCTGCGAGCATGCTTTCAGAAAGATGGGGACAAAGTGGAGAGAGCCCAGAGCAGAGCAACAAAAATGATAAAAGGTTTAGAAAACTTGGCCTAGGAGGAAAGGCATAAAAACTGGGCATGATTTGGCTTGAGAAACAAAGACTGAGGGGGCAGGGACCTGATAAAAGTTGTCAAATATGTGAAGGCTTGTTCTAAAGAGGGCAGTGATCAATTGTTCTCCATGTCCACTGAAGATAGGACAAGAAACAATGGGTTTAATGTGCAGCCAGGGAGATTGAGGTTAGATATTAGGAAATATTTTTTAACTATAAGGGCAGTTAAGCTCTGGAATAGAGTTCAAAGGGTGGTTTGGAATATCCGTCATGGGAGGTTTTTTAGAAGCAATTGGACAAAACCTGGTAGGGTGGTCTAGATTTACTTAGTTCTGCCTCAGCACAGGGGGCTGGACTTGATGACTTCTTGAGGTCCCTTCCAGTGCTACATTTCTATGATTCATTTCTCTGAATTCTTGAAAAGAAACAGATAAAGAAAGGAGAACAAACTGCGTAAGAGGAGAGCACCTCTCTACATCCCACAGGCCAGTCAAGATCATCTTCTGGCAGAGAAAAAAATGGATGGTTAGATCTGACTGTTCTGCACCAGTGTAGAGGTATATGAGAAAAAGAGACAAAGCTTCAGATGAAATAGACTTTGGATCTGTACTAACCTATTCCACTAACACCAGCCCTGCAAACCCTGTGCATTCACTATGCAACTCCATTAGCTGGCAGAAGATGTAGGCTGTTATCTTTTATTGGGCGTGGACATGACACGCACTTTACAAATTTGCTACACAAACACTAAAGGATTCTTCTCTGACAATTCTCACTGTGCTTCTAGCAGGGGAATAAAATATAAAAATAAAAATCACAACACAGGAATCCAGAGCTAGATACAGCTTGAACTACAAAAGTCTTGAGTTCTGTTCTATATCCAGCTCTCCACATTTTAACTGGCAAAGTGAATTATAGATTTCAGTGCATGTCTCGCGGCTTAGAATTAATATATAAAATGTTGACCTTTAATGTCCTGTTTGTGCTTATGATATCAGGCTTTCTGATGAAGCTAGATTTTGATTCACATTTTCAGCCGGGTTTGCACAGAGTGCCAGGTCAAGTCTTGTTTGCAGTCTAGACACAAACAGTGACTCATTTTCAGAGCAGTCAGAACCAAAACTGTAATAACAGAGAGTGAATGGGCTGCATTTCCTCCTCTGCTTTCCCTGTGACTAGAACAGAGTAAAAAGCTCTCAGTTATCGTACACCAGTGCTTAGCTGCAGGAACTCCACCAAGGTCAGAGCATGTTTGTTTCAGGGATGATGGCTTTCCGATAAACGACACATCTTTTGCATGGTTTGTATAACACCGTAATTGTCGGCAACACAAACAAAAATACATCTAATGCATTCTGCAGATCAAACTAATGGCCACACACAGCCCAACCCAATATGGCAACCGCCACATCAAAAAGGGTATTTATGATGACTAAGCAAAGAGGGCACCAGCTGGACAGGCTTTCAATGGAAGATGTAAAAGAACATTGGAGGCCAAAAAATTACATGTACAAGCTAAACAAATGCAGTGCTTCCATTAATCTGTATTCGCATTTAATAAATATGTGCTAGAATCCCGAGAAAGGTACTGAGAGGTTCCTGGATTCAACCTCAGCAGGCTAGGCTTGAAGAAGCCTAACTAACATGTACAGTGGCCAATTGTTATACTGAAAACAAGCCTGGCAGATTGTGTGTCACTGGGGAAGGATATCAGTGTCTAATCTAGGTGCAAACGGAACATAGGGGTACCTGGAGCCTTGTCAAACTCAATGCTCTTGTGTAGTAGGTTGAATAACAGAACAATGTTTACATTTCCCCTTGTGCCCTAAGTAGTTTGGAAGCTGGAGACCTGAAAAGCATGAATGATTTTAAAAGCAGTGTCAATGTCAGCTCTTGATTACGGAAAGCCTTGACTGTGAAGCACTGTTCCTTGCAAACATTCCTAAACCCCAACCAAACAAAGAGGAAACTAAAAATTGACTTTCACTGTGTTTTAACATAGATGTCTTGAGGTCCTTCCTACTTCTGCTGCTAAAGGAAATATATAGTATTGCAAACACAGCGGCTAGTTCATACCGTATATATCAGCCCGGCAGCAAAGAAAATATAATCATTTGAAACGCAGGCATTCAGAGGGGGCTCTGATGGATTCGAGCTGAGGAAGAAAGAGGTTCCTCCCCACCCCCCTTCTAAAGTGTTGAAACTTCATATTAAAAAAACCCCTCGTAGTACACAAACAGCACAATATCCACAGTTAGTGATAGAAAAAGATGTAAGCGTTGAGATATGGATGGAGAAACATTTTTATGTCCCCTGGAGAGCAATATACAATATACAGGAAACAGTATAACAAATGTATTAGCAAATACAGGGGGATACCTAAACCCTGAACGCATTAATAAACTGGATCATGGGTCATGATTGGATTTGTTCCTAGATCCGCTGAAAGATAAGTTCACTTGTCCAATATATTTTAGATTCTAATATTTCTCTTTACAGCTACATTCAGAGGGGGATAATCAGAGCATGCCAGGCCTGCCAAGCTTCCTGAGTTCTGAGTCAGTTGTCATCGTCATCAGGACACGCTTTCTTGGCTCAATATGCCTTCTGGGCACAGCCCTGTATTCGAGTGTGATGCAGAGTGGCACCCCACTGTGGCGCAATGGGAGGCAACACAGAGGTCCCTGGTATGCAAGGGGTGGATGCTCAAACCACATCCCTTGGTGTGGTGCCACATATTCCTACTTGTGCCCCAGTCCTGTCCCACCAGCCAGGGTAGAGGGATAGCAAGCAACAGGCTCCCTTTCCTCCGTGCCCCGTTTGAGGCTCTGTATGAGCCCCAGTGCAAGGTTGTACTTGATCCTTACATTGACCGCACAGGTTGCTGGCAGGGTTCCTTCTACTCCAGTGTAAGTATCCTGCTCTTGAGAAGTGCCAAGTGCTGGCACTGGGCCAAACAGTTTGACTCCAGATAAAGTTCTCAAAGGCCTTCGTAAAACACTAAAGGCCCAATCCAGCTCTCATTGAAGGCAATGGATAAACTCACACTGACTCCAATGGAAGTTGTATGGGGTCCTTATTGAAGTCCCATCAGGTAGATATGGTGAAGTGCAGTATTAACAAATGTGGAAACTGAAGCACATGCCCAAGGTCACTCGGGGTTAATCACGTGTCCCTTAAAAGTGGCCAAGCTGATTTATAATTAAACTTGGTTTTCGAATAGCCCTAGGCTAGAATCCGGCAGGCTGACTTTCAGAGGGGAGCACATTTTCTCCCTTTACATTTACATCTGGATTTAGTGCTCCTGGAAGCACCACACCGACCACTTGGGAGCCCAAAGTCCTGTATTTATCCCCAGAGCACTCATCCAGCAGCAGCAGTGCAAGCTCTCCACATGCTACTTTGCCAACAGGACTCAACCAGGATCTAGCTGGACCTCCTCCAGTTTCAGTCTCCATGGCTCATTCCGTTCTTGGCCTCTCTGCTGAGATTACCAATAAGTTGCCAATTAATACTAAGTGCAATGGTGGAGACTGCCATATGCACACGTCACCATAAGGCAGCAATGACTTTACATCACCTTGAACCTACAACCTAGCGCCGTAACACTCGCCTTCCCATTACCAGTCCAGATTTCAAGGCATTTTTAAAGCCAAGTTACATTCATAAACTAGTTTAAAGCAATATATTGGCAGATAAGAACAAAGGTGCTAGCAGATTCCTGGACAATCCTCAAAAGCATTTTAAAGTTTTTGATGAGCAAATTAATATCTGGCAACTGATATGATGTTTGTTGGGCTAATGATTTGGCCATAATTTGGAATTGGAAAATGCTAAAACATAATTCAGATGTGCTAGTGACAATCCAAGCTCATGAGAACTCCAAAACGGTGGTCCCTAATCCAATTTGAACTAGATTATTCCATTTTTTTCTTGAAGCAAAGCCTGGGTCTGTATGACTGTCAGTCAAAAAGCTTCTTTGAGAATTGATTTTTTGGAGATGAATTAGATTTTAATAAAAGAAAAAAAGAATTTTTTTAATTATTGAAAAGAACTTTCCCTTCTTATATAAGGATATAAACCATATGTTTGGTAAAGGGCCTGGGGTTTACTGCTACTTGCTAAGAAAACAGAAGAAAAACAAAGGATAATAGGGTGATAATGATTAGAGTTGTGTGGATTTAATTTGTGATTTATTAAAATACAAGAAGACAATTTGTGACTCAATCAGTGGATATACAAATGCAGGAAAATACTTGTGGCCGAGTTGTATATTTTAATACAAGAAAATGCTTTGTGGTGAACTCTATTTTTCTTTTACAACAGACAAACCCTAACCAAATCACCAGCTGTTAAATGTGTGTTACCCACACCAATCAAAGCAATTAAGAGGCAGGCAGAAAGGCTGGGTCTATATGAGCATTTTTCATCAGATTTTCCACTATAGCATTAACCACTGGTGCAGTTGTACCAGCAGAAGGAATGCTAATGTAGATCGACCACTTGGGGTTTTAGCTGCTGTGTCATCTACAAGGCTGCTAGTTAGTATTATAGCAGTAGTGGGATTTGCATATGGACACGTATCAAAGCAGGTAAAAAGGTGGGTAAAAATGATGGAGAACAGTCTACACAAGTGTTCCCACCATGGCTAGAACTGTATTGGAGGTAGTGAAATGCTAGTGTAGACAAGGCCAAAAGAGGACAAACTTACCCCAGTGATGTTGCCAAGGATGAATTCGCTTCACAAGGTTGGTATGGCTTGGGATGGATGGAGGATGGCAAAATACAGTTTAGCTTTGCTGTATTCTGCAGACTTTTCACCTCAAGGCCAGTATCTGTTGTAAGGGAAAAGGTGCTGTGATGGGCTCATGTTAACTAGAATTCTACACTGTAACAGATAGCAGGGCCAAAATAATATATATGTCTATTTACAACAAAACTGATGGCCAATTCATTTTCATTTTTTCCAGCTAAGTCGCCAAATGGAAGCTGGAAGCTGTCCACAGTGCATGTGTCTGCAAACATAATCCTCCAGCTGCCCCAAACTGAGGAGAGGAGCAAATCTGCATTGCATCTTCAACCACAGCTGTAAACACAGCTTTTCTCCGTTGCTTTGTACCCTTTACTTCTCATTTTCCACCTGCTCCCATTTCACTTTTTATCCAATGGGGTTGGTCTGAAGGGGTGTTGAGCAGGATTCAGGCATTGTGGGTCAGAATCTCAATAGACCTGTACTTTAACTGCTTGGGAAAAGTTTTAATGGAAAATACTGCAGAAGTATTATGGATGCAGTCCTGCTCCAGTGGAAGTCAATGGCAAACCTTCCATGGTCTTCAAAAGGTGCAGGTGCTTCTGTTGTCTACAAGGTGCTGAATACCCTCCATCCACATGGAAAGCAGTGGGAGTTAATGGCACTCTGACTCAGGTCCTAATTACTGCAGCGCATCCATACCTCATCTCTAGGTATTGCGTAGTTTCTGTTCATTTTGATAAGCAAAATACTTCAGCCATGACTGGTTCATCATAACTCTCCTGGGGCCAGAGGATTTGAATCAGAGATGAATTTGGCCACACGAATACTAGACTCATCCAAAAAATTATGACCAAGATTTTCAAAAAGTGATTAGTGAATTTAGGTGGTCAGTTTGAGACCTCTTAAAGCAGTCTGATTTTCAGAGGGCCTTTTTTTGAAATAGGGCCTTTCTAAGAGGGGTGCTGGAACGAAGTGTGCATGGGGTGCAGCAGGAACCCTTGGCTTAAAATAATAATAGCAAATGAATGCATGGCTTCCATCAGAAACATTGTTTACCATTTTGTTCAGTGGCATTCAAAATTGTTCCCGTGGCTCAGTCCTCCAAGATACCTCAGGATGTCCCCACAAAACCGAGGCACCCACAATCACAAGTCACATTTGATAATCTTGGCTTAGATAAATAAAGGGTATCAAGTTGTGTTACAGATAAGTAACCACACAGCAACTCCCTGACAACAGTACTGGGGATAACGTGAAAAATGTGTTTTTAAACCATTAGAAAAAGATGGATCAAATAAAGATTCTCCACAGGCAGAGTGATCCTGATACAACACACACACACAGACACAAACACACGTGCATATACACACATGCATGCATGAACACACATACCTACCTTCTACCACGGGCTTGCAAGAGTGGCTCCTTGTTTCGTTCGTTTTTCACCCTGGTGTGTCCCATCTCACCATAAAGAAAGATTCAGAGCAGGAAACAAATCAACCACTAGAGTGCAAAATTCCCACAAGGACATGCCTCTTTATAAGTGGCTATGCTGATTTTCATTTTTATAAAAAAAAGGAGGATAAACTAAATGGTTCCCAATGAGAGAGAGACAGACAGACAGACATATATTACATACATATATATATACATATATATATATGTTATGTGTGTGTGTCTACATATAGAGTGTATATATATGGTGTAAGCCATAGACTGTCTTGGACACTTTCGCACAACAGCACCAGGCCAAATGAAACACAGGTTTACAACTATAATGAGAATTAGATTAACCAAAAAAAAAAAAAAGAGTTGAACTACAGTCAAAATTACATGGTGACATGGGTATTTGCCAATTGCATTAAATGAAAAATAACGGTGTATGAGGTTTCTGGAATGAATAGAAAATGTATTGTTTACGATCCTTTTTGGCCAACTACCAACATATGCCAATACTTAGACTTCTTGTTCTTATTTATATGCCCTGACAATAAAACAATTGTTTTGTGCCAATAGCCTGACAAACTGGTTATGTACCTTAAAAAATACAGATTGGATATTATTTCTCTTGTATCAGCTGAACCTAGATTTCCAAAAAAGAAAAGAAAAAAGAAAAGAAAAGAAACCCAAAGTAATTGAATCCAGAATCCAAGCAGTTGGAGAGGAAATAAATGAAAGAGGAAATCAATTTTAATTCTGTACAAGATCAATACACATAAAAAAATACATAAAGAGAAGGAACATGCACGTCCCCAGTTCAAAGAGACAGGCTTGAGACAGCATTTTCCAGAGCACAGCTCGTTCCATGACCCTACATTAGTAATAATGATCCATCCGCCTATGGCACCTTCTCTCTAAGCATACCCATGTTAATGAGATAAGAATTGTTATCTCAGTTTTTAAAAAGAGTAACCTGAGGCACAAGGAGGTTAAGCAAGTTTCTCAAAGACACACAGAACCAGAAAAGTAACTGAAGTCCTGACTCTCAGTCCACCATAGTTTAACCCCTTCTGCCACTACCTCATTCCTATTCTAAGTCCCTCTGGAGCATCTGGCAGCAATGTCGGAAGACAGGATACTGGGCTAGATGGACCTTTGGTCTGACCCAGGATAGTTGATCTTATGTTCTAAGTTCTAGGCTACCACCTGGAATTACACTGGTTACCACTAATACTTCCAACCAGAGAGACTGCTTCTCTCCTTGTGCCATCCTGTCACACCTGTGAGAGGTGAGAGGGTCTCGAGTTGGAGCCCCATTCGATTTGGAAGAGAAGGCCTGGCTGGACACACTGCCAGTGGCAGTGTTCAGGGGAGGATGGTAAGGGAGGGAGCAAGGCTTTGACTTTATTGACTCTGCTAGATCACAGACAGCAACAGAACAGGCAGGATTCTTGGTCTAGCCTCAAAGCCAGAGGTCTCTTCCATTGAAGTCTAGTTGAGACACTCAGGGTACCTCTACAGGATCACACAGGCAGTCCGTGGCAAAGCCCCAATCCCTTCATTTCCATTTTAGTGCCTTAAACCACAAAAGCATCCTGCCTCTGGCATGTTACATTTCTGGCTGTGCTACCATACTCCTTTACCATCCACTCCACGAGCACAAGTAAATTCCCTGCACTTTGGAGTGCGTGAGTAGTAAATGGTTGCACTCTTGTGAGCGGGAGAACAGGTTTTTTTAGTTTGTGACTCACTGAGAGGCTGACTTTGCTTTAGGGTGACCAGACAGCAAGTGTGAAAAATCAGGACAGGGGGGTGGGAGATAATAGGAGCCTATATAAGAAAAAGACCCCAAAATCAGGACTGTTCCTATAAAATAGGGACATTTGGTCACCTTACTTGGCTTGACAGACCTTAGAGGCTAGGGGTGACCTGGTACAGTAGGGGCTATATAGTAGTGGACTGTGTCTAAAATGCTCTCGTGCATTCAGAGCAGTCACTCCCTTAGTTAACTAACTCTGTCCTATTCTATTTTTTTTTAATTAAAATAACCACCCTTCACCTGCCATTTGGATTAATATCCTGTGAATGGTTTCACTCTAGGAGTGCAAAGCAGCAGATGTGAGCACTAACTTCTCTACCGTTTTTTTTTTGTTTTTGCACAGCTATAAACAGATCCATTGACTCCCCCCGCCCCGCACCCCCAACTTTTTTAATTTTGCAAAAATAAATGCTTTCCTGGACAGTCAGAGTTCATTACCGAGACGGAGTGCAGCTTTCCTTTCTCCTGCCCCCAATAACCAGAGTGAGGACGCTTGCTTGGCATGCAGACCACCCCATTTGATTGGATACCCCCTTCGTATTCCGTATGGCTCCAAGACTCTTTTCTGAGTAGGAATGATAATATTAAAATGTGTCTTCCATTCAATAAAAGCTGTTTATTGTTATTTCCAGAAAGCTTTTTACTGCAGACATCTTTTTACTGAGTTTTATAGTAAAGATTCCAACAAAGACACGTATAACGAAGTGCATGTTGTCACAAACTCACATCTGTTTCCAAACCAAGAAGAGACTTTACATAGCAAGGCTGTCACTGCGAATACACATTGGGGCCAGAATTCCCAGAAAGGCTCATCAGTCAGCACCCACAATCAGGGACAGATTTTCAAAAGAGCTAAACTCCCAACTAAACACCAAAATAAGAAGCCGACACATAAGACAGCCAAGGTAATTGGGATGCTACCATCCGCTAAAACTACATCTGATGAGCTGCATGCTGCAGTCAGGTTGCCACATAGACATATGTTTTTATTCACTCCACAGTACTTAAATGGAAATATATATGAGCTTATGAGCAACGAACGGACACTTACGAAATTTTAAAAACAAAAACTGCTTCTGGGTTAAGAAGCCAGAGACACTTCAGCCTCCTGGGTATCTTCCTGAGGAATGTAAAGGTCAATGAAAATAGGGGTTGGGAAGGGAAGTATAAGCACCACCTTAGGATAATTGTAATCACCACGACAGCATGGCTTTCTGCCAGGATAATAGATGGACTATTCCCTTAAACAGACCCAAAAAACAAAAGTCTTACTTGCATAGTGGTCGCCAAGAAATTTCCTACAGTATTTGCAGATTAAGACCTATTTTCTGCTTGTAATAAAGCCATTGGGGATTAATATGAGAATTGAAAGGTGAATAAGGAACTGGTTAAAGGAGAGACTAAAACAGGTCATACTGTAAGAAGAACTGTCAGACTGGAGTTCCTGAAAGATCGGTCTTGGAACCAACCTTATTTAACATTTTTATTACTGACCTGGGCACATAAAGTGGGAGTGTGCTAATAAAATCTGCAGATGACACAAAGTTGGGAGGTATTGCCAATAAGGAGGAGGACCAGAATATCATACAAGAAGATCTGGATGCCTTTGTAAACTGGAGTAATAGAAATGGGATGAAATTTAATAATGCAAAGTGCAAGGTCGTGCATTTAGGGACTAACAATAAGAATTTTTGCTATAAGTTGGGGACTTATCAGTTGGAAGCAACAGAGGAGGAGAAAGACCTGGGTGTATTGGTTGATCACGGGATGACTACGAGCCGCCAATGTGAAAAAAAGGCTAATGCAGTCCTAGGATGCATCAGGAGAGGTATTTCCAGTAGAGACAGGGAAGTGTTAGTACCATTATACAAGGCACTGGTGAGACGGTATCTGGAACAGTGTGTGCAATTCTGGTCTCCCATGTTTAAGGAAGATGAATTCAAACTGGAACAGGTGTACAGAAGGGCTACTAGGATGATCTGAGGGATGGAAACCATACCTTATGACAGGAGACTCAGAGAGCTTGATTATAGTCTAACCAATAGAAGGCTGAAGGGAGATATGATTGCTTTCTATAAAACATCAGAGGGATAAATACCAGGGAAGGAGAGGAGTAACAAACGGATATAAATGCTATCCACAAATTTAGGCTTGAAATTAGATGAAGGTTTCTAACCATCAGACGAGTGAAGTTTTGGAACAGCCTTCCAAGGGGAGCGGGGGGAGGAGGAGGGAGAGGGATGGGACCTAATTGGCCTAAAGACCAAGCTTGATAAGTTTATTGAGGAGATGGTATGATGGGGCTGCCTACAAAGGTATGTAGCTGATCTGCGACTGCTAGCAACAAATATCTCCACTGATGGGACACTAGATGGGGAGGGCTCTGAGTTACTACAGAGAATTCTTTCCCAGGTGTCTGGCTGGTGGGTCTTGCCCACATGCTAAGGATCTAACTCTGAGGGTCTCAAACTTCATTGCACCATGACCTCCTTCTGACAACAAAAATTACTACACGACCACAAGAAGGGGGACTTAAGCCTGAGCCCACCTGAGCTCTGCCACTCTGGGGATGGAGGGCAGCAAAGCTGAAGCCCAAGGGCTTCAGCCCCAGGCAGAGGGCCTATAACCTGAGCTCCGCAGCCCAAGGCGAACGCCCTCAAGCTTCAGCCCCAGGTGGTGGGGCTCGGGATTTGCCCCCGGACTCCAGCAAGTTTAATCCAGTCTGGGCGACCCCATTAAAACAGGGTCATGACCCACTTTGGGGTCCCGACCCATAGTTTGAGAACTCCTGGTTTAACTGATCGCCATATTTGGGGTAGAGAAGGAATTTCCCCCTGGGTCAGATTGGCAGAGACCCTGAGGGGGTTTCACCTTCCTCTGCAGCATGGGGCCCAGGTCACTTGTTAGGTTTAAACTAGTGTAAATGGTGGATTCTCTGTAACTTGAAGTCTTTCAATTATGATTTGAGGACTTCAGTAACACAGACAGAGGTTAGGGGTCTATTACAGGAGTGTGTAGGTGATGACTAGATGATCACGATGGTCCCTTCTGGTGTTAAAATCAATGAGTCAGTGGCAAAATCCCCACTCATCTCAATCAGGGTGGATCAGGTCCTAAATGCCAGCTTCTGGGTGATCTTGCATAACTGTACAAGGGAGTGAGGAGAGAGGTAAGTACCTTTTCTTAAGCATTGTGCAGTTGACCAGAGGTCAACCACCCTAGCTGCAAGTGTAAGCGGGGGAACGGTCCTGCTATTGTGGGGAACTTTCCTGGCTTCTACACTACCCCGGTGAAGTGGGCTAGTGAAAGGATCTGAGTCCTCACTCCCACTTCCTTTACCAGAGGCCTCCCTGCCCTTGAGGACTCCCCTTCCACTCTCCTGTCTGGCAGAATCCTCGTAACCCCAACAAGGCTGGGCCCAGGATTCCCGGGGGGCTCAACCCCCAACCCTGCTGTGGTCACCCAGGACAGGGGCTAGGGTGTCCCCACTCCGGGGTACTCTCTTTGCACTGCGCACCTCCCTGACCCACTGATCACGTCATACAATTTAAAGCAAATACAAGTTATTTAATTAACAATTAATTTTAAAAAAGAATAAGGAAAAATGGGAAAGGTTAAAGGAAAACATCATCCCACTCTGTGGCAGGGACCATCACAAACAGTGTCTCTGGACATCAGGGCACTTCACAGTCTGTTCCTTGTAGGTCCCAGGCCTCCTTCTCAGGCCCTCGCTGTGCTGCAGGGACTCTGTGGATTGGACACTTGCACTGGCAGTGGCCACACTCTCTGAGGCTCTTGGTAGCAGGACCCTTCTCCCCAGTGTCACCCCAGCCCTGTCAGGGTTATGATCCCCCTCCAAGTCTGGCCTGCAGAGCCTCTTGGCTGAGGCATCTCCCTGTGCTGGGCCCACTGCCCAGGGTCCCCCTCGCTCTCCCCAGCTACTCACTGCACCCAGCTCCGGACTGCTCCAGCCCCAGCTCCACACTGCCTCAGCACGGCTGCTGCTGCTGCTCTGCCTTCAGCTCCCTGGGCTGCTTCTCTGGCCTCTCTGGCTCTAGTTGCTACAGCTCTGCTCCCAGGGCAGGTCTGCTCTGCAGGCTGCTTCTGTCTCTCTCTCTCTCTCAGCTCTCACCTGCTCCCTGGGCTGCTTGTCTGGCCCCTCTGGCTCTGGTTGCTGCAGCTCTGCTCCCAGGGCAGGTCTGCTCTCTCTGGGCTGTGCTCTGACTTTTTGGGATGCAGCTCTGCTCCCAGCAGCTTAGCTTGGGCGCCTGCTCTCTCTTTAGCTCAGCCCCACTCCGTCTGACCCAGGCAATTCCAGCTCACACGGAGGACTGGACCCACCCTGTCCTTCTGTCTCTTTGATTAGCCTGCCCGCCCTATCAATCAGGCTGACCTGAAGCATTGGCCTCTCGCCATTGTTCCTAGGGACTGTCAGTCTCAGGGTCCTGATTTGCCATCGATCCCTCCCCTTTTAGTGCTGGGAGCTAGCAACCAAAACACCCCCACTGAATGTTAGTAAGGGGATAACAGTCCCCTTACACAAGGAAGGCAGAGTGCCACCTGTGCTATTAGATACCTTGTAAGTGGTAAGATGGGGCAATGGCCGTGTCCCACTTCTACAGTGGTCGGCCATCTAAGGCCTCCAGGAAGCCAGTCTTCCCTCCTGGAAAGGTTCTCCTCCCACATGCCTCTGTCTCTCTCACCGCTGTGGCTTCACCAGTCACAGCAGACCCCTAACTGAGTTTGCTTTATACACACCAGGTCAAAGCACAGCGAGATATTGACTGGAAAACCCAACATTCTGGCAGCTGAGGCTCCTGGAGAGATTTTCACACACCCTCTGGTGCTGAAACAGGAACAGGACCTAGCACTGGATGAGAGAATATGTAGGATCTCTCCCTACTCAATTAAATCAGTGAGCCTGGAGGGAAACTCACCATCTGCACATTTGATGAGTCATCTCAGTACTTGAACATTTTACTGTATATACCAGTCAACAGAAACAAACAAACAAAAAAATCCCTGAGCATTAAAGTCCTTTTTTTTTCTGATCTGGCTACAGATCCCCCAGTACAATTTTCTGGCAATTTTAAACTTTTAATTCTGGTTTCTATAAACACAAAGTTAAATGACTACATCTAAATATTGGTTCTTAGAAGTCACCAGGGCTTCCCAGAAGGGGGAGGTTTTAGTTTATAAAAGACAAGACAGCCAAAGAAAAACTTTTACTTCCTTTACTTACCAATAACAGGAAGTGAGTTTTTTAAAAGACCATATAATTGCCACTGAATGTTTTCTAGTTGATCACCTCAGATGCCTTTTAGTCTGACTAAAAGGCAAGACTGATTTCCAAAATGATACACTGCAAAGTTATTAGCAAGAAGAGCTTTAGGTTTTTCCTTCCAAAGAATGAAGGCATCAGACACCAAGACACATCTTGTAATATCCACCTGGTCATCAGAAAGTGCTCTGCATCTGCTCTCCTTTAAAGTTCACAAAGATGAGTGGCAGAGACAGGGATGATGAGAGAACTTTAAAAGTTCTGAGGTTTGGGTTTGAATAAACAACACAATGTTTATAGGTGTCTATGAAGCTCATTCAAATTGTATGAATTTCTTGGATGTATACTGTTGGGTTGGAAATTTTACAAGGATATGCTCTTTCATAAGATATCTGATACTTCTGGCTTCCATTCAGGCCAGAAATTCTTTGATAGCAGTTTCCCTTGCGATATTGCAGTAGTTCTGCATATGGTTATGGATGAAATTGGGAGAAGCACAGAGGAGAGAAAAAAAGTGAAAAATAAAATCTAACGTATCTTTTTTTCAAATTCTGGGATCATGACCCCAAACCACAGGCCAAGGCATCAGGAAAATCTTATTTTCTCTGAACCATTTGACCAGTCTCTAATATAGACATTGTAGCTGGGAGAAATTCTCAGGAAGTGATGTAAAAGGAAGGTCCTGACAGGGCCAGCTTCAGGCATCAGCGTAGGAAGCTGGTGCTTAACGTGGCTAATTCAAAGGGGCGGCACTCCGTCTGGTATCAGGGTGGCACGTCCAGGTCTTCGGCAGGAATTCAGCAGTGGGTCCCTCATTTCCTCTCTTCCTCTTTGAGCTGCCGCCAAATTGCCACCAAAGAAGGAGTGCGATTGAGCTGCTGCCGAAGTACCACCACTTGTCTTTTTTTTTTTTTTTTTGGTCACTTGAGGTGGTAGAAAAGCTGGAGCCGGCCCTGGGTCCTGGATTCCATCACCTGGAAGCATCCACATTGCATTGCACAACAAATAATCATGGCTACAAACAACAACAGGCACCACAGCTGATACCTAACTGTGTGTGGAAGCCTAAAGTTCAAGACTGTTGTGAGAAATGTAGAAATGTCATTGACAAATCTCATCATGCAGAAGATGGATGGATTATTTGTCAAGGAACCTGGAATTGGAAATCAGTCTCTCAGGGGGAACCATGGGCGAGGAGGGTAGGAAAAGAAAGGCAAAGAAAGAAAAGGAGACAAAAATGGGCAGGCCTACAGCCAAAGACAAGAAGGAAGAGCCAAAGAGAGAAGAAAAATGCTAAGCTGAAAATTAAAGAGGAGGAGTGAGCATCGAAAGAGAAAGAGAAAATGAAGATCCAGAAGAGCAGGAAGCAGAGTGAAATCATAGAAGCAGCTGTACATCCTCTCAGCTGGCTCAGTGGTTCAGGGAGTCTGCACTGTTCACAGTTAAGCTTTATAGACTTAGGATTCTTCAGTATTAAAAAAAAAAGTTGCTAAAAGAGGGGAGATATGTTGACAGGCCCTGAAAACTTTCAGTTGTGTAGGTGCTGCTACATGTAGAATATACTGCTGAGACTCCTGTGTACGGTGACCAGATGCCCTGATTTTATAGGGGCAGTCCTGATACTTGGGTTTTTTTTTTAAATATGGGCTCCTACTACCCCCCGCCCTCTCCCAATTTTTCACACTTGCTATCTGGTCACCCTACTCCTGTGTCACTCCTGGGTTATTGTTAATAAAGCCTTTCCAATGGTTGCATCTTGTCAAATATCTTTCTGCATGCTCCTTGCTCCTGCCTGTATCATGTTATAGGATCTTCTCATCTACCATCTCCAAAGGCCAATGGCCCCTCACAGCTGAACTATGGGAGATTCTTCATCAGCTGTTGTAGTATTAGGGTTTATATCTGTTACATGCCCAAGTAAGGGAGGTTTCAGCAGACAGATAGTAAGTTTCCGAGCACACTTAGGCCACGTCCACTCTATACTACAGTTGCAGCAATGGCACAGCTCTGGTGATACAGGTGTAGCACCACAGCATCCACAGTTCCTACATCAATGGAAGGCGTTTTCCATTGCAGTAGTTAAACCATCTCTCTGAGACACAGTAGCTAACATCTACACTGGGGATTAGGTCAACCTAACTGTAATGCTCAGGGTGCAACATCTTCCCCAGCCCTGAGGTATGTAGCTAGGTCAATCTATATTTTAACTGTAGACCAGGCCTTAAGCTGGAAACATTTGGGGGCAGGGACTGTCTTTCTGTTCTGTGTCTGTATACTGGGATCCAGATCCAAAACTGATGCTGTGATAATACAAATAATAAATATAATACTTATAGTAATAGCCTGACATGATGTCCAGTATCACGTGGTGGCAACATTTGTCCATGCTAGGAAGCATGTTGCAAGAGGTTCAGTGCTATTTCACCAGGGCCATTATCTGACCATGAAGAACAATATTCCTGGACTATGATGGCAGTATAGCACAGTGGGTGAACTGTCCAGCTTTTTAGCACTGGGCACAGTTTGCCATGGGCATAAGCAAAAGAACCACCCACCCAAATCCAGCAAATCCACTGGCCACCTTGCAGCACCTCTCTCTGCTCAGGAATTATCCTGTGCCAGACTAGTGGGGCATGATACAAAACCAAAACCACACCGGGGGCCCAACAATTAGACACTAGGATGAAAATCTGGCCACGTGAACTTACAAAATTGAGATGGAAATTTCATCATCGCTCACTTCTCCCTGGGATTTCTCACACTTGTTTTTTTCCCAATCCAGTCAAAAATCCCTCAAGAGTAATTTTTCTGGGGTTATTTTGACACATCCATTCCCAGCTGGAAGCAGGAACTGCAGAGACACATGAAAAATGATAGAAGGGAAAATGTTGTCTGGAACTTTTCCAAAACTTGGAGAAGACAAATTTGGCATTTTGGTGCAGGTTCCAAACATGATCCTTATTTAAACAGCCACCAGTGAAATGCTTCCATAATCATTCTAATTAATAAGCTCAGCCCTACCACAAATACCATTGTGCCTAGAGCTGCTGAGTTCATTTCTGCTTACTAATGACTAGTGCTGACTTCTTGGGGCACTCACTCTGCCAGTTCATAATGGTGCTTGTCCCGCCGTGCAGGAAAGGTATGTGGAAGGAGCCTCCCTATGGCCGAGTGCCCAAGGGCATCTTATAACAGCAGACAAGCACCAGGTCTGGCTTGGTCCAGGTACTGTCCTGAAGAGTTGTTGCCATGATCCCGCCTCCTCTCTAGTTGGGCCACAGAATGGAACTGGTATACCAGGGGTAATCAGTGCATTGGGATGGAGCAGACTGCTTGTTTTCCATGCACACAAAGCAGGCCTAGGAGAGGGGCACAATCAGGACCGGCACTAGGGGTTTTAACGCCCTAGGAACACGGCAATTTCGCCGCCCCGCATGCTGGTCCCGCGGCTCCGGTGGAGCTGCTGCAGTCATGCCTGCGGGAGGTCCACCGGAGACGCGTGAGCAGCCGACCATCCGCAGGCACGACTGCGGCAGCTCCACCGGAGCTGCGGACCAGCGGACCCTCCGCAGGCACGACTGCGGCAGCTCCACCGGAGCCGCCTGCCAAATGCTGCCCACCAATAATCCTGGCGCCCTAGGCAATTGCCTAGGCCTCCTAAATGGAAGAGCCGGCCCTGGGCACAATCTCTCCGGTAATCCTCATGGGTTGGTGAGGCTCTGTATTGGCGGTTAGGTGCCCCAGTTATTATTTGTATTATGGTAGCACATCGAGGCCTCAGATGGGATCAGGTACTGTAGAAACACATGGCGAGAGTCTAATTAGACAGGCCTGACAAAGGCTAGGAGGGGAAACAGAGGCACAGAGAAGTGAAGTGGACTTGCCCAAGGTCACACAGAGGTTTGATGATAGGAGAGCTAGGTTCTGGTTCCAAGAACCTAGGTCTGACTCCCAGAGCAATGTCTTAGCCACTAAACTACACTGCCTCATAGACTAGCCCACAACAAGTTTTCAAACAGAAAATCAGGAGGCCTAGTTCCTCCCCAGAATTGTTCTCAACCTAACGAGAGCCAGAGGGTATGGGGAAGAGTACCCCATACATACAGTTATATTAACTATGCGTGCGCGCACATCCTCACACACGCACACTTGAGAACATCCCAACTACTCCCAAGTTACTTCTCCAACGCGTCATTTCGGTTAGCATGGTTCCCAGAGGCGTTTGGGAGAGGCGGATTTTTTTCTTGATTTTGTAACTGATGTTGCACATGAATGTGTAATGAATAAAGACAGAATGGAAATAATCCAACCCGCTCCTCTTTGAGGGGAGTTCAAGGAAAATATTGTGACTGGAGACCATAAGCAGACCCAATAAATATAGTTTCTTCCCCACCCCCTTTGTTATGATGATGTGACTAAGGTTAACAGCATCAGCTTAAGGTCTTAATTAAGAGTTGGTCTTTATGAGCAGAGCGTGAGGACATTTTGAAATCATGTGAAGAACACAGTAAGGAAATCGCAACATGCACACAGATGCAAGGCAAACTTGTGAACCAGACCGTTTGAAATATGCGATCATGCTCCCAGGACAACTCCTTTATCTTCAGCCTTGGATTCCTTTGGTGTTTTATTATCCCCTGGGGATATTGTACTGGATGAGGAGAGTGGGGGTTAATAGATTACATCCAGCTTTCCTCATACTTTTGTATCCAGGATGACCACTTAGATCCTTGAATCAAAAGCAAAGAAAGCAGGACTGTCATATTTATAAGGAAAGGCTTGTTGTTTGAGCTGCTTCTACTTTTAAGGCATTGTTGTTCAATCATTCTTATTTCCCAGCACTTGCTTCAGACGACTGAACTTGACCCATCCACCCATCATAAATTAAAGTCTTTGATCTCATCTGTAACAACATGGAGCGCTGATAACAATAGATCAAACCACAGCAAGGACAATATGCTTATTCTTGACCAACTACGTTTTTAATTAGTAAACAGTGCTAAGGCAGATTCCACGATTACAGAACTAAAGAGGGGGAGAGGGAGGAAACGCATTTAATACTTGAAAGAAAGAGTTGATAAAGAGCAGAGGAATCTTTCAATGCTCTGTATTCCTGTTTTGTTCGCCTAAAACCCACCCCAACCCAAACCATAAAATGAGGATGAATTTCACAATGATTAGGAAATTACCATGAAAAACACACATCAAATGGACCTTTAGAGGAGGATACAGATCAGGTGGTACAGAAACAGCATGAAGCCTTTTGTTAACTATTCATACAGCTCAGCCCTCTTTGATTTTCTGTCTTTATCCTTGTTCTGCTCATATTGTTCTGTGTGGCTGACACAGTGAGTCTAGTTTGTGGTTGTGTATGATTCAGTCTTACATACCTCGCAGGGGCGGTTAGTGTTTGAACAGTGGTTAGAAAAAACAAAAAGCTCCTTTTTTAGTGCTGTATTGTCATATTTCATTGACGCAAAGCGTATTTACAGATCTCCAGGCATTACCGTTTATAGCACATAGGTGGTCACTTACAGGTGTGTTTGTCTGAGGCACATCCCTGTGGCATCTGGTCACCATAAAAAAAAATTAAAAGCAATGAAGAATATACACCTCTACCTCACTATAACACTGTCCTCGGGAGCCAAAAAATCTTACCACGTTATAGGTGAAACCACATTATATCGAACTTGATTTGATTCGCCGGAGCACGCAGCCCCACCCCTCCAGAGCACTGCTTTGAAGCGTTATATCCGAATTCGTGTTAAATCGGGTGGTGTTGGGGT
Source organism: Gopherus evgoodei (assembly GCF_007399415.2). Classification (NCBI taxonomy): domain Eukaryota; kingdom Metazoa; phylum Chordata; order Testudines; family Testudinidae; genus Gopherus; species Gopherus evgoodei. The sequence continues at coordinate 8,393,761 of NC_044331.1, forward strand.
GTATTGCCTAATAAAAGTAGCAGGGTAAGCCAAAATCTCCATAACTGTATCACTCACCATCAAGAGACATCCTGAAGAAACGAATGTGACTTGCCATGGCTTGAAACCATCAGATCTATGCTCAGCAGACTTTGAAAGAAAGAGTGTGTTCCAAACCCAGAGCTACTCCATAGAAAATGTCTGGACTCCCACTTCCTTGTACTTAATTGGAAGGATTGACGAGATGCTGAACTCATCTGACATGTTAGTAATAGTTTGGGGACAGCCCCTGAAGATTCCTCCCCAGGACTTTGAAACAACCAAAGTAATCCTCACCCCAGAGAATCTTACACTAAGCCCAATGCATGCTGAGTCAGGACTCTGGGTCAGTCCTCTGTGGCTGATCAATGAAGCTCAGAGTTTGTGCCTCACTCTTGAGGCCCAGAGCCTGGATTTGTGGCGCTGTGAAGGAGAGTGACGAGACTTGTAGTGTATTTTCTGTTTGTTTACACACCTTTCAGGTGCTGTGATAAAATTTTTCTTAAATCCCCAAACACTAACAGAATGATGGCAGGAGATGATCTTCAGTTTTGCCCCAAAAGAACTGGCTTTGTGGTTTTTAAAACCACCATTACAAGTGGCACCTTTGACGGCAGGTTTGGTGGGGAAAGGAAAGTCTGGAATGCCATAGAGATTTGTTTTCCCCACTTGAGACACCTTGCCAGAGCAGTGCTGGGGAAGCTTGTGCTACCTCAGCTCGTTCAATGGAATAGCAGAGGGGTTGCCAGCTAACACTATTCACTTAAATGTAAGAGCTTTGCGTGGTGAGTTGCGTGTGGTCCCGAGTTGGACTTGCAGCCAGCCCGAGTCCTGTAACTCTGCTGCTTCCAGCTCAGATCAGATGAAAAGGGCCTTTGCTAGCCTAACATAACCTCAAACACCACTTCCCACAACAGAGAATTGTGTTTCTTTTGTCTTACAATCAGAAGAGTCAAATTTTCCCCTTAACCACAATGTAATTGATTCCCTTTGGATGTTACTGCCTCCACCTCGTGCAGATGTCTAGACAAGGTTGTTTTTTTCTTTTTAGTGTGAGAGATTTTTTTTTTTTTGGAAGCTGCTTTTGCTTCTTTCCAAAATGTATTTTTAGTGTCATTTTTTCCATTGGCATGAGAGCGCCGCTCTTAGAGAAACTGGTCTGCTTTCAATATTGAATGAAAAACCTGCCTGCTGGGGTGGAATGTCCAACAAAAGGCAGCTAAGGTAACAGCATGATGGCTTCAGTGGAACCATGGCCTGCTTTTGAGTACTGGGCCTACTCCAGCTCCTATTAACATCAGTGGAAGACTGGCCACTGACTTGATTAGAAGTAAGGAGACACATTGCCATCAAGAATGGGGCAAGCACCTTTCGATGCAAACCTGCTAAGCCAACAAGAACAACCACATTAGAATTCTCTTGAAATATAATCGCTCTGGGTCAAATTCAGCTCTGGGTGAAGCCCATGGGATTTGCACCTGCTCAAGCCAGGGCTGTCTATACTATTCTGTTTGCATTCTAGAGCAGGTAAACCGTAACAAGTTATTAAAAATTCTTGGCTAAGACACATACCTGCATGGATATTCAACTGCCACTGGACAGATCTAGCATTCTCAAGTCATTGCCTAGCAGAGTGGGGTGAAAGACGAGGCCTTGGTTCTTATTTATGACCCCCCCAGTTCCCAGGTTGCTCACTCACTATACTGTTAGTGTTCTCTAACCCCTTCTGGTCTGATCCAAGCCCTCTAATCTCCATCTGCGACTGCTGCCTCGGAGCTGTCTAAAGATCAGAGATAAACTGTGAATGGCTGGTGAAAAAGATTCATTTTCCTCCAGTGAGAATGGTTCCACTGGGGGTTTACGCCTTTAAATGGTATATAAATGAGCTAATGACTCCTCCCCACCTTCCCAGATATTATCTCTGTACAGCATAATATAGGAACTTCTAATAAATCAGTTTCCAGAAATGGCTGGGAATATCTAGCCACGGGAATGAACAAGAGCCAACCTCCGTCCCTCAAGAGGGAAAATGGTAAAATTTGTGCTGGTGTAGAGGCTATAGACCTCCAGCTTCTAGTTTAATCTCTGCATGTGACACCCGGACTGCACAGTGACAGAGACACTACACATGTATTATATGGACAGACATGCTCCCAACTTCTTCTGTGGTAAAGGGAGAAGAGGTTTGTTGAGTCTATAATATTTCTGTGGCAGAGACACTGGAAATGGGGGCAGCTGCAGATTTCATATTCACACACACAGACACAGTGTCAGATCCAGGAGATCCTTACTGAGATAAAACTCCCAGTGATTTCAGCGGGGGTCAGAATCAAGCAAAGATGGCAGAATTCCGCTCTAAATAAGGACTCCCCTTCCTCAGATGTTCAGAATTTACTCTTGCTAGAATGTTTCCCTATGTATCTGTGGCACCAGTTGATTCTCTCCCAAAGAATAAGGATATAGATTTCCTTTTCCTTTTGGGAGGAAGTTATCTGATAACTGGTATGAATGGCCTATTCATTTGGCCATACTCCCCCAGAAGAATACACCCAATAGTACAAAGTTTTCACAGCTCTGACAGCACACCCATATTCACTGGGAATTGTTAGTGCCAAAGAACAGTGACTCTGCCCAAACAGCAGCCATCCCGGGTGAATGGAAGTGAGTGGAAAAGGGTAGTTTTGGGGGATCAAATCCTTTTGGTTTCATTTTTTTTAAACAACATCCGCCACCTCAACCACAACAAAAAATAAAAATCTAAAAATGCAAACTACGCAGAATTAAGAGAGCAGGATGGTTCCAGCTGAGCAGCTTCAGGCATTGTTTTACAACAACGTTAAACCAATCGCTCAGTTTTAATGAGGTATTTTCTTCCTCTTAACCACACAAACCTAATCCATGATGTTAGTTGAACTCGGAGAACCTAAAACCAGAACACTGGGGCCTTTTCTTAATCCTCTTAACTTGCCAAAGGTTTTCTGATCACACACCTCTTCCTTCCTACTTAAGACTCTCTACCCCCCAAATCCTTTTGTCTTCTGGTTACAGCTGTGAAAAATTAGGATCCTAGTAGTAAAATCTCTACATAATAAATGAGCATTTGGGGATGGCTTACATGTTTCGCTGAAGGAAACTGGGCATGTTTTCTTAATTATTTCATCAAATCATACATGTCTTAAGGTTCTTTGGGGCTCAAGTGCTTAGCATGTCTTGAGACGTATTCCTGAGTTTATAGCCTTTGCTTCTATTTGAATTATTGCTCCAAAAGACACGGGAACAGACCCTAGATCTCACAGTGGCTGGTTTATGCCATTCTTATGGCACAATGAAATCATAAAGCTGCTCCAATGGGACAGCTATGGAGATTCCTTCATGCCAAGGGAATCCTGACTGGCATACAGCTGTTGACACCTGCTGTATGCCACCCTGCCTGGCCCCTCAGTTTAGCAGTTGTGGCCCCAGGAGGAGCAAGCATGCCTACAACCCTGCTGCACTCTGGCAGTCTGTCCTTGGGGTTACCACCATTTCAGGGAAGCTGGAGCAGCCCTGATGCTGCACTAACACGTTCCAGGTGTTGAGCTATCCCCTGGCTAGCCCTAGGATCACAGAGGCATAACGGTGGCGTACAGCCTGCTTTGCCCTCACTTGGTGCTATGCCAGTCAGCTTGACTGCCACAAAAAGACCAGGACAAAGTCATCCGTGCTGGAACTCCATTGAAATCAGTGCAGTTACTCCAGGGTAAGATTTGTCCATTTATTTCTACAAGGGATTGGCTGTCGTCTATACACTTCAGTGAATGGTAGATGGCATTAGTGGTACCCAAGCTGTGGTCTGCAGTAGTCATTGCTGTTGGTCTGCAGATAGCTGGCTGCTCACATGGGAAAGGATCTTTCTTCTTGTTGCCAGCTGCTACACTGCATTAAAAAAGCTAAAAGGACATGAGGTACCTTCCTAAGGTTGCTTTGCCATGCGAACAACTGCTGTAGTTATCATAAAACATTACACAATCACAGTTGGGGGCAGGTATTTCAACTGCATGAGATGTTGGGAAGGATGCTGGCCCATGCAATGGAAAACAGGAAGGTTGGTGTCTACAGACAAGTCTCTGTGAGCATATGTGACCCGCTAATTGACCTGGCATTTCACCTTTGGAGAGCTGGCTTTAACTGGATGGGCCACTCGATACAGATAAACGAAGAACTGAAACACACAGCTTGACCCGGAAAGTGAACTTCCAAGTTCCATTCAAGCTCAGTTAACACTCCCTCCACACCCATCATTCTTCATGAACATGTGCTACAACACTTCCTGGTGCTGGCCCGCCTGCTACTTGCCCCGGGGTAGGGTGTTATCGGTCAGACTCACAGCTCGGCAACACACCCTACACCCATCTCTAAGTGTCCCTGTTAGGACTCAGTCCAAGAATTCTTTATGCACGCAAGAACAGCCCCTTGCCACACCACAATCCTTTCTGCTGCTAGTGCCACATGCTGATAGGCTGGGTCAAACACCAGATGTTAATAAACTTCTTTTACTAATTGCTGGGAGAAAGCTCAGATAATTGGTCGCATACCTACAACAGGAAAAAAAATCACGACAAAGAAAATGGGCAATAAAAAGTACATCTTGGTTGCTTTTAAAATGTTTTTCTCAAAGCTAATTTTAGTTTCAGGGTTGGTGCTACTGGCAGTTCCTCAGCTGGTGTAAATGTGTCTAGTTCCACCAACAGTGCTACACTGAGCATACCCAGAGTGCTTCCTTCTCCCTTTACGGGAGACTAGTGGGCACGGGCAGGCTGGGAGTTGGAGCTGTAGGGGTTTAAGAATTCCTTAGATTCTTCCTTAGAGCTTGTCTACACATACCAGGGGATCAACGTGTGGCAAACGATGAATTGGCGGTCGATTTAGCGGGTCTAGTGAAGATCCGCTAAGTCGACCACAGATTGCTCTCCCGTCGACTCCTGTATGCCACCTGAATGAGAAATGCAAGGGGAGTCGACAGGAGGGCGTCTCCAGTCGACATCCCATAGTGGGGACCCTGCGGTAAGGAGATCTAAGTATGTAGACTTCAGTTATGCTATTCACATAGCTGAAGTTGTGTAACTTAGATCGATCTCCCCCCATAGTGTAGACAAGGCCTTTTATTCTTTCAGTTTAAGTAGATCCTGGCTTACTCTTCGGCTGTGCTTAGGTGGTGGACGTACTCCGACTCTGTCCTCCTTGGAGCTCAGGGAGCTCTCTGATACCCCTGTCACAGAAGCATTTGGCTTACTGTTGTCAATGCTGAATTGGGTCCATCACCACTCCTGCTGCTGCTGGCTTCAAAAGTCTGTTTGGTATAGACAGGATCTATGCGCAGTGGAACATGAGAGCGTGGACTGGGCCTCCTGTTGGTGTATTTCTCCTGTCCAGTCCATGTGTCTTTAGTATCCCACTATGTCTTTCTAAAATAGCTGCTGGAATGCTGGACAACATAGACACTCGCTTCTACTTTGCCATTAGACTGGTTCTGATGTTCTATAGAGGATACAATATGATCAGATTCTCCCGATATTGCAAATGATGCAAATTCCCAACAGGCAAATTGAGATCCATTATCTGGAATAGTCTCTGGAATTCCATGCTAGGAAATCTGAGCTTTGCAGTAGTTGATGGACAACTGCATATAAGGGAGCTATTTCCCAATCATCCTAAGAGTAATCAACCATTATAAGGTAGATCTGATTTCCCATGACACTTCAGTCCATGACAAGCTTGCCCCAGGGTTTATCAGGTGTTTTGTGCATCAAAACTAGTTTGCTTAGCTGATTTCTAAGAATACATTGCTCATGAAATCTTTCACCTCACTGCTCATGTTAGGCCAATGCAGGATATTTCTGACTGCCTTGCATAGAAATGCTTCAGCACCAATATGGCAGGAGCATGTGCAGGTCAGCATTGCAGTAGGCACGTCTTTAGCTATAGTGACCCTCCTGCCTATATAGATACCACCATTTGGTACTGTCAGATCTCTTGCATATCTCCAACACTCACAAATACTAAGTGGCATCTTGTCCTTTCTCTCTGGCCATTCTGATGACTGAGCAATCGAAGCACAGCATCTGTCTGAGTACAGCTCTCTCTGCAGGTGCCACTTATCTGTCACACCAAGGAATTCTCCTTGGTCAGGGTGTTCAGAATACTCGAGGAGAAGGGGCTTTCTCAGGAACCTGTTTTCACAGGTACGGGTCCCAGCAGTCACTGTTTTTGTGACTGTTGACAAAAAGTTTGCAGTGAACATCAGAGAGCCTCTTTTGCATTGTACGTTAAGTAGGAAAATTCAGTTGCACACATACAAAATGGGAAATGACTGCCTAGGAAGGAGCACTGGAGAAAGAGATCTAGGGATCATAGTGGACCACAAGCTAAATATGAGTCAACAGTGTAACACCGTTGCCATGGGCGGTGGGTGAACTGGCCATTGGGGGACGCTAGCCCCCCAGCCTCTCCCCTTATGCCTGAGGTCCCTCCCCTCCCCTGCTGGAGCCCAGCGCACCCTCACCGTGGCTGCCACCCCGCCCTCCCCCAGCCTGTCCAAGTGTCCCCAGCCCTGGAGCACCGGGCAGGCAGCATGGCCGCAGTGCCCCTCACCCAAGCCCCGGAGTGCTGGGCGGCTACAGTGCCCCCAGCTTTGTAAGCACAGGCCCCAGCCACCCCAAGTCCTGGTAGCGGGCCAGCCCACCTCAGCCCCAGCCTGGGTCAGGAAAGAGTGAGAACTGGAAGCAGGCAGGAGGCACTCTAGGGGGCGGAGCATGGGTGGGGCCACATCTGGCTGTTTTGGGAGGCTCCACCTCTCCCGGCCCATGATACCTGCCACCCATGACTTTTGCAAAAAAATCTAACATCATTCTGAGATGTATTAGCAGGAGTGTTGTAAGCGAGACATGAGAAGTAATTCTTCTGCTATACATCGTGCTGGTTAGGCCTCAACTGGAGTGTTATATCCAGTTCTGGGTGTCACATTTCAGGAAAGATGTGGACAAATTGGAGAAAGTCCAGAGAAGAGCAAAAATGATTAAAGGTCTAGAAAACATGACCCATGAGGGAAGATTGAAAAAACTGGGTTTGTTTAGACTGGAGAAGAGAAGACTGAGGGGGGACATGATAACAGTTTTCAGTACATAAAAGGTTGTTACAAGGAAGAGGGAGAAAAATTGTTCTTAACCTCTGAAGATAGGACAAGAAGCAATGGGCTTAACTTGCAGCAAGGCGGTTTAGGTTGAACGTTAGGAAAAACTGCCGGTCAGGGTGGTTAAGCACTGGAATAAATTGCCTAAGAAGGTTGTGGAATTTCTATTATTTGAGATTTTTAAGAGCAGATTGGACAGACCCCTGTTAGGGATGGTCTAGATAATACTTGTCCTACCATGAGTGCAGGGGACTGGACTAGATGACCTCTCAAGGTCCCTTCCAGTCCTATGATTCTATGAGCCACACAACATTTCTGCATCTTCATTAATATTCTTTGAAGATGTTTTGGAGCAGAAAACCATGGCTTTTTAAAATAGATTCCAAAGGTTAGTGGTCTGTGTTCTCATGGATAAAATCAGACCCCCAAGACACTGGTTAAACCTGGTGTATGCAAAAACAATGGCAAGGCATTCTTTCTCTAGATGAGCCGCTCTCCCCAACTTTCTGTGCTTGCTGTCACCGTATTAATATCTATGCCCATCCATAGCCTGCATCAGCAGCACCCAGCACCCCAAAAGCTGCACTTAACCTGCATAGAAAGCACAGATTGCAGCAACCCTCATGTTTAATAAGGCTGTCCGGACTATAGGGAGTACAAATCCCATCCAGGCAAGGCACTCAGACCATAGTGAAACAAGGCATGCTAGTACCTGTAAACTCCGTTAACTGCATTAAAATGAAGAGAGCACCTATAGGCGTCATCTTAAAGTTCCATGGACTGCTACCAGCCACTGCTGCTTCAGTCTAAGTCCACAGAGTTAATGCGATTTCCTGTTGGACAAGAAAAACCCACAACACGAGCAATCTGTGTATGCGGAACAATTCCCTCTCACCTCCAGCCAACATTTTTCATTATGTTTGTGTTGTTACGAGACGAAGCTGAAAGCGGCACTGATTTCTCATGCTATTTACAGGGAGGAAATGTATCAAACATGGTCAAAACTTTACGAGGAAGGCAACGCTTTCCAAAAAGCTCCAGAGTGCAGCTTGGCTCTTGCCAGAATTCAGCAGCCGCATGCAAGGAAACAGGGTTTCTGGGGTGCCTGCTGCCATTAAAAAGTAGTAATTTGTAGCTCAAGCCATGTGCTTTTTCCCTGGGGCCTGGGCTTTGGCAACTGAAGTCCTCTCTGGGTTTTATTATTTGTGCAAAGCGTGTTTGGGCAAAACGGACTCGTTTTCAGATTGACGGAAAGTCAGATGTTAGAGCATGTAATAGCCTCAATTACAAAGAGAGGGGAGGCAACTGGGAAAGCAGGGGAGAGTAAGCATGAAAGCCCAGAATCAGTTGTTACCCTGGCATTCTTCGAGAACTTGCGGTGGTCTGTATAATATGGGGTTGTGCCGTAAACATTCTTTTCCAAGCACTTTCCATGGTACCGTGCATTGTTGTTGTTGTTTTTTTAAAGGAAGATCAACGACTTAATTAGAAAAGTCTGAGATGCATGAGCAAGGCTATCGCTTCAAGAGTGCTTCCAGATTTACATAAATAACATTCCTGCTGCATAAACATCTTGGCAAAACCCGAGCCTCTAACCCTCCTCCCTCTCTATTGGCCTCTGCTAAACTCTGCAGAATATTAAAAAAAATCCCTTGATAGGAACATGCTCTGGGCCAGAAACAAATCATTCATTTGGACGAGGGCATCAAACTGCATCTGCTCAGTTCCCTGAAGTTCTGGTGCGAGGGTTTTAGTGGGGAGGGGAAAGAGGGTTTCTTTGATAGAGGGATTTAGCAAAATGGCCATTGATGTTATTTTAAAGCAAATACAGATACCACGGGATGTGTCTTTACAGGCAGACACATATGGGAACAGCCTGGTTTCATTATAACGAGAGATGCTCTCAATCTGTGGAGTTTGAAGGGGAAGCTGAACTCTCAAAGTGGATCTGCTGCTCACTATCTTGAGATAGAAGCCCGTCGTGATGTTTGGGTCCCAATATGAATCTCATTAAGAGTTAGGGAGCGATTGGACAAAGGAGAGTTTACCCTACCCCGTCCTAGGTCTGCTTTAGTGCCTAGCACAAATATGAGCAGGCAAAGTCAAGACTGCTCTAACCTACCGCAGCGATCACCAATTCCAAGGACGCAAGAGAGTCTTCGTCACATCCCCTTTTCATCATGTGCACGCCTTGCGATTGGTAGCTGGATGGGGTGGTAAAGTAGCAGACACTATTAGGGCTATACTTGTGTAGCCAGACCAGCCAAAACTGCTCCAACACAACAGAGGAGCAGGGGCTCTGTTGTTTATTCCCATCTCACGTTTACTGATTCTAGGACGGAAGGAAACCCGTTGAACCAGGAGTATTAGTGAAATGGAAGGGCAATTGAACATTTTTGTAGAGCGGGGTCTCTTTCCTCTCATAACTCTAGCTGTCTGCCTCCTTAAATGTTCTGCTTTAAGTGCTTGAAACAATCCTGCATGGATCTGCAGAAGCAAATGAGTTCTAGAAAAGTACTGGCCTCAATCAAACCTAATCTCTTCTGACAGAGCAGAACAGCATGGACAGAACAGCTACTCTGAGCAGCAGTGTTGTGTCAAAATTATGATGCAATGTAGGCTTCGAAAGGCTTTGGGGATTTACTCAGAGATTCAGCATCCAGCCAAGCTGCTGCTAATGTCCCTCACATTGCAGCAGCCACACTAGGAAAAAAAATATATGCACTTCCTTTCCCACAGCAGGATACGGCCATATCCATTCTGAGAAATCCAAGTGACTAAGATAAGCGGGATAGTTTTCCATCAAAGTCTCTGTTTTAGGGATTTTATTTTTTATAATCTTCTGACCAAGTCATTTGCAACAGTTCCTTAAGCAGTGCTTGCCATCATGAACTAATGTCACAACTTTATTCTCAGGAGACAAAAAGGAAGAAGGACAAAAGGAAATGCCATAGGGGATCAGACCATAGGTCCCTCTAGGCTGAGATCTTGTACCTGACAGTGCTCTGTCTGGATCATTCACAGAGAGGTGTATAATCCCTTTAATTATTGTGATGTGGAAGCATTTTATGTCTACTTAGCACAGGAGCAGGTGACCATACCAGGTTCAAAGCAGTAGAGAATCCAGCCATTCTGAAGGCTCCGTGAGTTTATCACTCTAGGAAGAATGTAACCATTTACTGCTTTTCAATACCTATAACCAGAGCGCGTTACTGTGCAGACTCCTGTTGTAAGTAATGGACATCCATTCATTTCATGAGAACTTTGGATTCCCCATATGCCTGAGCTCAAGCAGACAGTGAAGAAGACACGAATGCGCATCATGTCATGCTATCATCCGATGGTGCTCTCCACCCTCTTCAAACACACCATTGAGACAAACAACAGAAACTTCAGGTAGCACAGAGAAAGCTGGAAAATAGAAGTGCGCCATATGCCAGAGTCTCAAAATAAAGACTTGTTACATGAATACAAAGGAGCCAGTCTATTAATCTATAAACACATTTCAACATGGGAAATGTAATTGAACGTCACTGGGGGACACTGGTTGAAGGAAAATGAGATTTGTGGGAAGGGAATGCATAGTTATTTAGATGGCTGCTACTCTCATAAGTGGATGTGTAGGGGAAGGACGGATTAGCATGATCTGGGCTGATTAGCCTTTTCTTAGGAAAGGGAAGCTGTCTGAAGAGATCAAATAATTGGGAAGTCAAAAACCTGTGGCCTGCTAGGCACAGAATATCCTTGGCAGAGACCAGAGGAAGTGGACTTCAGTTTCCATTGGAAGCAATTGTATGAGCCAAACATATGATTTGTATTGCCCAAAGAACCCAGTCAGGCTCCAGGCGCCTTCCTGCTACCTGCTGCACAAACCTGCAGGAGGCCACACAGACCCTGCCCATGAGATCTTAAAGTTGCCATGAGTCTTAAAGTTGAAGTATTTTCTGATCTGGTTTGGTTTGGGAATCATTTAAACCCCTTCAGACCCTTTTGATCTTTTAAGCAAGGCATCACTCAGATTGGTGTCAAAGGGGATTTTTAAAAGGGTAAAGACAACTGGCAAAAGGAAGGTCTTCTTGAGATACCAAAACAGTGTCTCCAATTAGCATCCTCATAAATTTGGGGCAGCCACATTCTACAAGGCCCAACAAAATGCTAGGACCCTGCCCTGCAAAGCTCAGGTCTCCATTTGGGTCCCAAAAGGGCAGCCATGACTGTCCATTACACTTGGTCTAATGGAGGCCAGGTACCTCCAGGACCTCTCAAGACCACACACATAAAACCAGAAGAGGCCCACCTCCCCATCTGCAGATCATGCTGCCAACCTCCCCTCTTCCTAGATAGCTCCCCAAGAATCAGAGCAGAAGGAAAGCCAGCAAAGCACCCCAAAAGAGGGACAGAGAAGCAGTCTTGCTTGTCTTGTAGCCTCGCTCCTTGTGACAAGGAAACAATTGTGATCCGTTTGGGCTGATAGCCCGCTGGTGTAACTAGGAGAGACATTGTCGATAGGGTGTTTTCTACAATAGCTTCTCAGCCTTGGAATCCACTCCTCACTCCTTGGTCTCCCTACATTCGTGGTTGGCCTTCAAGGCACGATCGGTTTGTTGGGGTGAGGAGGCGAGTTGAGAAATATGGAGTGCCTAGATGATAGGTGGGAGGTGGTTGGTTTGGGGATATTTTGTTTTTTTTAGGAAATGGGTGTGTCTCAGCTAGCCACCAAAATGGACAGCAGTTCATTAGTCTCCATTTTTTACAAGTCAGCCTAGTAGGACACTGAGATCAGGGTTCAGTAGAAGCCTTGGGATTCTCCTACCCCAGGCTGGGTAAGGGAGGAAGCAGTGCATGGAGCAGATACTCTCCACCTTTGGGGTATCAGGAGAAGGATTGTAGATGCCATTAATACCTCCTATTAGCTTGTCATGCAAAGGTCACAGAGGAAGATGCCTGCCTTTCCAGCTTCAGGATGAGCAAGAGAGTCAACCACAGCTTCTGGGTATGTGGATTAAGCAAGCATCTCAGGACAGACGAGTTAAAGACTTCAGATCCCATTTGTGTAGTCAGTGCCTTAAGGAGTGGGCCATTTCTCCCTCTTCCACATATGCTTTTAACGGTGTGGAGGGGACATAGGTCTTTGGATCCTTCTGGATCTTTGTCACTACTATTATCTCCCCTCCAAAGAAGTGCTTTAAAGATCTGACTTTTTCAAAGCCCAAAACATTGCAGATCAGCTGACTTTATGTAACATTTGTTATTAGAAACAGGTCATCTCTGAACAACAGTTTCATGAGATGCATCTCATCCAGAACACAGGAATATGCCCTCTGTATGAGGTAGCCAGGTTGTTAAAATGCTAACTTTGCTGCCCTGAACACGCCTGAGGCACATCTGGATTCCTCCAGATGATTTTCCATGGAAGGAAGAGACACTTCATTTGCCGAGGGTCTGAGCCAACCAGATGCCAGTTCCAGGCTGGTAAATACCACTTCCAACGTCACTTGCAGGCTCCAACAGATGTTTCTGCTTTTCAGTGTAATGGATATTTTATGGACCATTTTCCCAACTCCTCCTTAGAAGCAAGCATTAGACCCAAATGCCCTCAGGAACAGAATGGTCCCCTAATAAAGTGTACTCTGGAGCTGAGTGTCCGGCAGATCAAGGAGTCAAAGCAGAAATTAGGCTCAGTCAGAGAATCAGTCCAGTCAGCAGTGGATTATGTTCTTCTGGAAGAGGTAACAGATTTGTAGACATCTGCCCATTCATCTCAGAACTATTTGTATAAACATTTTCACATGGTCAGAAGCTTTCATCAGGGGATCGAAGTGCCTTAAAATTAAACCCTTCTTGTGGGTGTGGAAGGGATAGCTCAGTGGTTTGAGCACTGGCCTGCTAAACCCAGGGTTGTGAGCTCAATTCTTGAGAGGGCAATTTGAGGATTGGTCCTACTTTGAGCAGGGGGTTGGACTAAATGATCTCCTGAGGTCCCTTCCAACCCTAATAATCTATGTACAGTAGACAGTTTTTATCATGGTTATGCTAAGGGTCGGAAACCGAGGCATGTAAAGATTGAGTAATTTGCCCAAGGTGACACAGCAAGTCAGGGACAGACCTGGGAGGAAAACTGAAGAGTGCAGGATCCCAGTGCCACGCTCTAATGATTGGACACACACCTCCCAAGAGAGAAGAACCAGAACACGGGCAATGTGAATCAGGGATGAAGAAAACCTTTGCCAGGTCAGACAAATTATCAAATTGAAGAGCTTCCTCTACATTTTGATGGACTGAATATCATTTTCTAGCTCTCCCCGCACACTGAGGCTAGGACAGTACGTTTATTATTCACCAACCTCAATTTCTTTTCTTTCCCCCTTCCCCCCCACACCCCCACCAAACTGTTCTCTCTTCTCCAGCCAGAATTGGGCAATTGCCAGCATCTCTCCAGACTGATCAAATGAAATGCATATGTTGTAATGTTTCTTAAGCAAAAACCAAACAAAAGTGGGGGAATCCCATTGACTCACACCTGTTTTAATTTTTTTTTTTTTAAGTACTTGGGACTTAGTGAATGTGAATATTATCCTGTGTGGATTGAGAATACAATGGGAACAGGAAACTTTTAAAAAGCATTTCTGTGGAGATATTATCTCACTGCTGTAGGACACAAGATTTACTTAATTGCAGCCAAGAAAGTTTTAGATTACGCTTTGCAAAGTCTGCACGAAAGTCTCATCTATCAGGGGAAGGCTCCTTGCATGGCGTTTTCTTTTTAGCTATGTGCCTCACTTTGACCACATTAACGGGAAGGGCTTTTCTAATAATGCAAGCAATTTCAGAATACTCAAAAGCCTTAAATTAGATTCAGGACATCACAATCCATGATAAAGAAGGTAAAATTGCTTTTTTCGCAGATGACATCTTGTTTTCTCTCACTGAAACACAAGCCTCTATTCAATGCCTTAAAGACGTCTTAGATGCCTACAGCCCCATGTCTGTAACTATGACCAAGACAGAGGCGATGCCCTCAGGCAGCAATCCAGCAAAAACCTCTTAATTAATTTTCCATGTTGATTGTCCCCTGAGGGATTCAAATACCTGGGAGTGCACCTCTCACCTCATTTAACTTAACTCAGTCCAGTAAATCTGTGACCCCTTTTATATACACCACACATCAAGACCTTCAAAGATCGGCCTAATTCATCATTATCTGTGCTTGGTTGAGCCCAGTTGATGGAGATGAATGTCCTGCTGAGTGTTGTACTCCCTACAGGTTCTTCCGGTACTTCGGCCTACTTGGCATTAAAACAAAAAAGAAGACTTACATAGAACATACAGCAGTGTTATAAAGGTATAGACAGAGACCAACATCAGCTTATCTAAAGATATAAAACAAAAAGAAGCATTAACCTCCCGAACTGGAAATCCTGCAAATGGGCATCAGTACATTTCTATGTTTGGAATGTGGTACATTTTAGAGAAACTCAGAACTAGCCCACAAAGCTCTGCACTCAAGCAACGTATTGTTTTCCATTCACTTTTTTTAACTCGATTTACGATTAAGACAATTTGCTCCCTCGGGATATCAGGTAGCATCCTATCCTACGAATTATTCTGGAAATATGGGGAAAGGCATTATTGTCATCAGCTTCCCAGATATGCAGACTACCAGTTGTATACATATCCAGCTTTCTAGACACTGTTACTAGGGCTGTCAAGTGATTAAAAAAATTACATCATGTGATTAAAAAAAATCATCATGATTAATTTCACTGTTAAACAATAATAGAATACGATTTATTTACAATTTTTGGATGCTTTTTACATTTTCAAATGTATTGATTTCAGTTACAACACAGAATACAAAAAGTGTACAATGCTCACTTTATATTTTTGATTATGACTATTTGCACTGTAAAAAAAAAAAAGAAATAGTATTTTTCAATTCACCTAATACGAATAGTGCAATCTCTTTATCATGAATGTTGAACTTACAAATGTAGAATTATTTAAAAAAAACAATAAAACTGTATTCAAAAATAAAACAATGTAAAATTTTAGAGCCTGCAAGTCCACTCAGTCCTACTTCTTGTTCAGCCAGTCACTCAAACAAGTTTATTTACATTTGCAGGAGATAATGTTGCCCTCTTCTTGTTTACGTCACTTGAAAGTGAGAACAGGCATTCTTATGGCGCTATTGTAGCCAGCGTCACAAGATATTTATGTGCCAGATGCATTAAAGATTCATATGTCCCTTCACACTTCAACCACCATTCCAGGGTCCATGCATCCATGCTGATGATGGGTTCTGCTCGATAACAATCCAAAGCAGTGCGGATCGATGCATGTTCATTTTCATTATCTGTTTCAGATGCCATCAGCAGAAGGTGGTTTTCTTTTCTGGTGGTTCGGGTTCTGTCGTTTCCACATTGGAGTGTTGCTCTTTTAAGACTTCTGAAAGCATGCTCCACACCTAGTCCCTCTCAGATTTTGGAAGGCGCTTCAGATTCTTAAACCTTGGGTGGAGTGCTGTAGCTATCTTTAAAAATCTCACATTGGTACCTTCTGTGCGTTCTGTGAAATCTGTAGTGAAAGTGATCTTAAAACAGATAGCACATGCTGGGTCATCATCCAAGAGTGCTAGAAAATGAACTATATGGCAGAATGCGGGTAAAACAGAGCAGGGGACATACAATTCTCCCCCAAGGAGTTCAGTCACAAATTTAAATTAATGCATTATTTTTTTAATGAGCATCATCAGCATGGAAGCATGTCCTCTGGAATTGTGGTCAAAGCATGAAGGGGCATATGAATGTTTAGAATATCTGGCATAAATACCTTGCAATCCCAGCTACAGAAATGCCATGCAAATGCCTGTTCTCACTTTCTGGTGACATTGTAAATAAGAGGGCAGCATTATCTTCTATAAATGTAAACAAACTTGTTTGTCTTAGCAATTGGCTGAACAAGAAGTAGGACTGAGTGGACTTGTAGGCTCTGAAGTTTTACATTGTTTTATTTTTGAGTGCAGTTATGTAACAAACAAACAAAAAAAATTATATTTGTAAGTTGCACACTTCCACAACAGAGATTGCACTTCAGTACCTGTATGAGGTGAATTGAAAAATACTATTTCTTTTGTTTATCATTTTTACAGTGCAAATATTTGTAATAAAATATAATATACAGTTTGATTTCAGTTACAACACAGAATACAATATATATGAAAATATAGAAAAACATCCAAAATATTTAATAAATTTCAATTGGTATTCTATGGTTTAACAGTAAGATTAAAACTGCGATTAATTTTTTTAGTGAGTTAACTGCATGAGTTAACTGTGATTAATTGACAGCCCTAATTTTTACTGAAGCAGAACCTGCCTTAACCTACTGAAAACAAAACACTGGATCAACAGCACAGAAGAAAGCTCCCATAAATTAAATGGTGCATTTACAAACACCTTAGGACTTTAATAAATGATAAATTAATTGACTACCACTGTAGATTCCCAAAATACTTGACTTAATGTCCAAACCAATGCTATACATATATTTGGATTTGGGATTTAGAATTATAATAGACATAAGAGGATCTGAACAAAAATGTATTTGCAACATTTAAATTACAATGGTAGCAGTATTAATTTGTGAAAAGTGCAAAACTAAGCATTCACATATACCGAGTGCCTGGTTATGTAGTACAGTTCCTGTTTATTCCTGTCACCTAATGTTACGTTTGGTGCTATCAGATTCCACAATTCCTTTGTCCTGCTTACCTTGAATGCAATAAAAATAGGCTTGGCTCATGCCAAGAAGTTAGTGTCTCGTGATTTTCCATAAATATGGAGTCCAAGGGGAAAGGCTGCTGAGATGGTTTGGTACTTCATCTGAAGCAATATATGAAATCACGTCTAGGTGTTGTTCTTGAGCTATATAGGTATGAAGATAATAGCCACTTTACAGATAACTTCAATAAGTTAGAGGAGCTCAATTATTTGGGTCTTGACTACCTCTCCTGATGCAGCATTGCAGAAGTAGAGGTCAGCAGGAACACTCTTGCTGGCAGACTCCAGATTTTTCCTTGCTGGGGCTTCTCGCACTGATCTGGCAGAGCCTGAGTTTATAAAGGTCACAAAATACTGCAAAGGCTCTCTCCTTAGTCAACTTTTTGCTGAGGCTGAGCTTTACTGGGCTGGAATTTTGGTGGCGATCTGAGCAACCAACTGACCATGTGCCTCTGCCAGCTCATGGGAGAGCCAAAGAGGCTGGAAACCCAAGTGTTGCCTCTTCTATGGGTAGACAAACCACTTCACCCCAACAGCTGAACAGTTAAGGGAAAACTGAGCGGGGGGTGGGGGGTGCGCTTGTTTTCCCATGGGAGGGTAAATTTTCAAAAGCATTGAAGTCCCATTAACTTTTTTAACCCTTGTGAAAATGATTATATATTTATGAATGAATATTTTATGCGCGCGCGCGCACACACACACACACACGAGGAGTGGGAGGTGGGAACAGTAGCTACATTTTTTCCAAACCTCCAAAGGAAAGTTTTAGTTTGGTCTTGGTCAAGGTCAGGGCAGAGATTCAGAAGGGATTCTACTTTATCCAAGCTGGCTCATCCATCCCCCACTAATACAGTAAGATCCATCTTCTGGGAAAGGCAACTATCAAACAGCATATGTGACTGCTTTAATAAGCCAGCTTACTAATTGAAATCATGAATGCCTTGGCATTTCTCCTGGGAATCTGAGCTGGGGTGTTTTTTTTAACCACTGCCCATAGTATTTATATGATGCTCAGCCAAAAATCCATCATGTCTGCACCAGTGCAAAAACATACAAAGCCTCTTCCTCTCACTGATGGCTGTTGTTGACTAGAAAGTCACCTGCTAACTCAGCAGGAAGAGAGCAGATTCCGACTATTTCAAAGGAGCACAATCCTTCTCACTTTCTGCATCAGGGTTATGCAAAGTCTCTCTCTCTCTCTCTGAATGTTTTCTGTAATACCCATCACTGTAGTACCCAAGCACTTAGGTATGAACAAGAATGTCCCTTAATCAGAAGGCACTGTTAATTAGTCTGATCCTAACTTACAACCAGCAATGTTCACAAGCAAGCTGCACTGAAAATTCACAGGTATGGTGGGTAGGCTGTTTAAAGCAAGGATGAAGGAGCTATAACGCAAAACCAAACCAAAATAAAACTGAAACCCAGTAAAGCCACATTCTCAGGATGAAGCCATGTGTGAGATATTTTTCCTTAATTATTTCAAGAAATGTATGGCCCCGTGGCTGTCACCAGGGTTGGCCTTGTCAGGCTAATATGGCCAGCTCTTGTACAGAAAAATGCCTGGACCCTTCAAGTATTTGAGTCCTTACTAATTAGATCATGTTTCATATTCCTCTTCAAACTTTTTAACTGAAATAAAGCCCCCACTGTTTTGCACCAAGCCATTCATTCCCTTATTCCTCTGCTGCTTCATTAGCTCTGGTTGGATCTGCTTAAGGCTTCCTAGAGTATTAAAGACACAAACATGTACATTGCTCTTGTCACTTCCTTTCAAAACAAGTTATCCTACTGCTCTTCAATTACATCAAGCCTACAGAAAATGCTATATAAAGTGTAATGGCAGATAAATGGTGGTTGTAGATTATCTCTGAGGAAATAACTCAGCAGGAGGGAATTCCAGTTTCCAAGTTTCAGTCAGTCATGCATCAGTGCCTTGTGCTTCTGAGAAGACAGGTGCTTTCAGACCCAAATTATACTGGCTATTTCAAAGGAAGCCATTTGTTTTCCAAGTACATCACTCCCTTTGGACTGAACAAGTATTAAAGACTCAGAGGGGCTGGCAAGATGAACACTGTTTAATGTAGAAATATAAAACATCCCAACATGCAGTGCCCCAGTGCAGACTAAAATTCCTGCCATGGTAGCCTCAGAGATGTTCATTTGGAGAAAGCAAAGAAAACCCTCACTCTGCATGGCCCAGTGTAGAATGCATCTTTGCAAGACCTAGGTAGGTTGTAATAACCTAAGAATGGTTCTGTAACTGCCTAAGTTAAATTAGTAATAGCATAACAAAAAAAGCAAGAGTCACAGGCTGTCCTAAGCTCATGGGAGAACTATGTCATTGGTAATTCAATCAAAGTGGAATGCTAACAGCCTGCGGAAATCATGAGGTTAGTGAATATAACTGTAAAGAGACTGATTGTTTTAGAAGCGAAAGGTACATTTTTATCTCCTGGTGAAATCCTGACATTGCTGATCTGAGTCTGGGAAGGTATGAAGTAGACCAAGGATTCAGAAGCTAAGTAAAATCATTTCATTTTAGCCAGGAATGTGTTTAGTCTGCAAAGAACTGAAGCCTACAGTAAGCAGGGGTTGAGAACTGCTGGTGGCTACTGCTTTGTGGGAATCTGATGTGGGGTTTAAATTTTTTTTTATTGTTAACTGGGCCCCCAATTGCTCCTCATTTTGATGGGAGCCCTCTAGCATTGTTCCACTACAGTTATGGAAGTCAGCAGTTCCATTAGAAAACAACTAATTTTGGGGAACAGAGTTCAGTGGCAGCAACCCACAAAGGTCATTTTGGTTTGTTGACTCGTTACAGGTGTGTATTACTAATTCCCACATCATAACTGCAGGGTATTGCATCTTCAAAGACCTCCTTGCTCCAGATCATTATCACTGAAGTTAAATAGGTGGTAACAAAAATTGTAGTGTTTAGGAAATACCTTTTAAAGTAGTTTGGAAGCCCTCTGTCACAGAACCCACCAGAACCTAACAGAGCAACAGTGTATATAGGGGATGGTCTACTCTAAAGCTGTAAGTCAACCTAAGTTATGCTACTTACGTAACTGAAGACGACATAATTTAGGTTGACTTACAACGGTGTCTATACTGCACTGTGTCAACAGGAGACTCTCTCCCGCCGACTTACCTTACGCTTCTCAGGGAGCTGGAATACAGGAGTTGATGGGAGAGTGCTCTGCCATTGACTCAACAGGTCTTCACCAGACCTGCTAAATTGACACCGCTGCATCGATCATAAGTATAGACATGCCCCAGGTAGCTAGGCCTTGTATGTTTGCATATAGTTAAACAGAATTACTTGGAACCCAACTGTGTCCATGTGGGCTCCTCCTGTTCTTAATGTGGTGTCGACAACAAAAGACAACGAAAACAAAACCCAAAGTTTTAAAGAAACAGACTGACAAAAAAAATCCTCTCTCTTAATTGGTCAGTTTTCATGTTCTTGACTCTTGTTGTCACCATTGTGCTAAGTGTCCAATCATCATTGTCTTGAAGTCTACACAAAACCTAATTTCTAATTCATAAAAAGATTCAGTCCTTCATAACTCATAATGGGAGAGAGGGAGGGAGGACCCAGAGGCCTCCTCTAAACCTCATTCCAAGACAAAAAAAAAAAAGTCTATGTCAGGTTGATTTATGGAAAATGTTTGTTAAAGCTAGAAAAATTAAATCCACTAAGTTGGAAAACAATTTTTTTTTTTTAATTAGTGGGAACTAAAAGTCTGAGTTTGGTTAAGAGAGAAAATACAAATCAGTAGTTTGGGTAAGATTTAATTATCACTGAAGGCTTGGAAAAAAAACGGCCTTCAAGTAAGATCAAGGAAGTGTAGTGCAAGAAAATATCCTAGGTTACTACCCTGAGGTTCATGAGTCCAGGGGGATAGTGATAATGTTTGTATTTGCAGATTTTTAGAACAATAGAGCAAGTGTTACATATATTACAGTTATATTTTCCCTATGAAGTGGCATCAAAATGGTATGACTTCATCCTCAGCTTTATCATAGCCTTTTAAAAACACCAATGTGGAAATAATTGTATTACACAGAAACGGAGTAAATCCATTATGCTGTCAGAAGCAAAGACATAATGTATTGGTAACCTCAGCATAGTGATGCAACACAAGTCACAAGCGCTTTCATGAGGGAAAAAGGGAATGTAATAACTAACAGAAAGGAACTGTCTGAAGTACAGCTAGCAGGATGAAATCAAGTAAAGGGATACCTAGACTGGATATCAGTAAAGAGATTTTTTAGATTGTGAAATGGCCTCCTACAGGGAATAGTGCCAAATTGAATCATAGAATCATAGAAGATTAGGGTTGGAAAAGACCTCAAAGTCATTTAGTCCAACCCCCTGCTCAAAGCAGGACCAATCCCCAAGTCTCACCTGGAACAGTGCATTATAGCAGGGTGATAAAAAACCCTACCAAAATGAACACTTCACTGCACATACTTCTCCCATGAGGAGAGGATGAGAGAACAAACACCCCACAAGATATGTTAGTGGTGTTGCCTGATACACTACTGGCAAGGCACTCAGACACTACATTGATAAGCACAGTATCAGAACCTATATACAACAAAATAGCCACTATGGCTTTGCCACATCTTCAGCTAATTCTAGGAAATAATGGGTCAGATCTAGGTAAGAGACATCGGCAATAGTTAAAGGAACATGGAAGGAAAAATTTCTCTCATGCTTTGATTTGTCAAGAAGAGTCAGGAAACCACAATAAATTTGCAGGATAACTTGAAACTTGCAAGCAGTATTTTTGGCTGGGCAGTGCCCTTTGGATGATATCAGGCCTTTTAGGGCATGACTACACAGCTATTAAACACCCATGGGTGGCCCCAGTCAGCTGGCTTAGTCTGCAGGGCTATAAAATAGCTATGTAGACATTCGGGCTCAGATTGGAGCCTTAGGTCTGGAAGCCTGCAAAGGGGGAGGGTCCCAGAGACCAGGCTCCAGCCCGAGCTTGACTGTCTACACAGCAATTTTTAGCCCCGCATCCTGACCCCAAGAGCCTGAGTCAGCTGACCTGAGCCAGCTGCAGCCATGTCACGGGTCTCTTATGCCAGTGTAGACATACCCTTAGATAGATGCTACTTTCTCATCTGTGCTTAAGATGCCCAGGCAGAAAACAAAATTAGGGAAATACCAGTTCAGTGGCTGTAACGATGAGACGTTGGATAACAGTAAATGAAACACATTGTGTCTCTCTTTGGAATGGACTTAATCATCAATAAAACAAAGGCAGATTTTTTTTCAAAAACAAACACAAAGGAGCCTCCTTTGCATAGGCTTATTCCAGACGATCCATTCAGCAGAGGTGGAATGTGTTGGCAAATAAAGGCAGGACAAGTCTGCAGTGTTTACAAACAGCAGCTGAAGAGGTAGTTTCTAAATGCATTGCATGGAATGTCCCTTGAGGGGAAAAATACATACATAAAAAATGAGGAAACCATCTAAAGCTAACTTCCTGGAACAACAGCTTTAAATAGCTTCTTAATCAGGCATAAATTAATGTTTTGCAATACGAAACTAATCCCTCTTAACTGATATTAGAAGGAATATAAATACCAAGCAAATCCTTAAGAACTATCTTCCTGGGCAATTACTCAGCAGTAGCCTGCCTGTGCAGTGGTATGCACTTGAAAATGAAGCCAAACACAGCTGCCTTGGGTAGATGCAACATCCTGTGTTATACTTTCAAACCAAACATTTAGAGAGTTTGCACTTTTGTAAATCCATTTTGTTTCCTCTGCACCACTGGAACGATTCTGGTGCTTCTAACTGGTTGACCCTACACCAGTGCAGTTCCCTGTGTAATCCTATCAGGTGTCACATACCAAAGTAAATTCCTGGATTTAGTATAATTAAGGGCCGTTGCTTGTCGCAGAGGATTATACAGGACAACAAATGGCTTCTGCAGATGATTAATTGCACAGCAGAGCAGAGGCATTTGA
This sequence comes from Gopherus evgoodei, assembly GCF_007399415.2. Lineage (NCBI taxonomy): Eukaryota > Metazoa > Chordata > Testudines > Testudinidae > Gopherus > Gopherus evgoodei. The sequence goes on from NC_044331.1 coordinate 8,416,720, forward strand.
TAATCTCCCAATCCAGTTAGGACAAATTAACAACTGCAGCCTCTGATTCTGAATGCTCATTTCGCAAATTCAACTGTCTGTGAAAGTGGGATTGCACATCCATTCTGTGCACACAAAAGCAGGAAGTCGGATTGCATGTGTAAATGAAGGTTTTTGGATGCACAGAACTGGATGGGTCTATTGCATTTCTAAAATGTCCAGTTAACAGAAATTCCAGAGCATCACCATTTCTGGAGTGACCGGAAGTACTGGGAACCTGACAAGACAACATTTTCCATACAAGGCTTCCAGTTGTGACAGGTTTTGGTACATGTAGTCTCTTGAAAGATCTGAACTTGTAGGTGCTTAGTTATCAGAACCTCTGACATTCACCCACCACTACATTAAGCCAGCTGGTTCTTTTCTTTAACATCCAAGGCAGCCATATAGCTGCACATTTTCATTACAGAAAACCGCAGGGAAGCGGGCCTCTCTGATTCTTCACTGTCCACTCACCTATTACCATAGCCTAAACATCAATGAAACCTCCCAGAAATTGGCATATAAATTTGTAACCCACTAACCCTTCTTTGGCCAATGACTGCAGAGATGTTAACTGAGCACTTCACTTTAACTGGTCACCTGTTAACGTGTGTTAACTCCTTACACTTAACAATCTTTCCCACCTTCTATTTATCTGTTACGTTCTGATTGGATGAGGACCCGAAGAAGAGCTCTCTACAGCTTGAAATATTCCACCAATAGAAGCTGGTCCAGTAAAAGATATTCCCTCATCCACCTTGTCTCTCTCATATCCCAGGACCAACACATCTACAACAGAACTGCAAACAAAGATGAGCACATCATTACACCTGCTGCAACAAGGAACATTTCATTCCTTTAAAAAGAAGGGACCTTCTTCCTAAAGTATTGCAATACCTACACAAATATGCAACATTTCAAAGAAATGCTCATTTGTTCTCCTTGAACTCTTTCTTGGTCCTCAAGTCAGTCTGTTCAAAGACGACTCTGAGTTTTAGAAGTTGTTTGCACTCTAATTGCATGTTTGAGATTGATCAAGGGCAGTTTTTCCTTTTTTCTTTTAAGTGACACACCTTATTTTCCAGACTTTCTGCAATGCCAAATCAAGTATGTGCTGGTTTGGACTTCTAGGGCAATTTGTTCCATGCTTCACCCTTTATTATATGGAAATATACTTTACTTAACCATCAGGGGAGGGATAGCTCAGTGGTTTGAGCATTGGCCTGCTAAACCCAGGGTTGTGAGTCCAATCCTTGAGGGGGCCACTTAGGAATCTGGGGCAAAAGTCAGTACTTGGTCCTGCTAGTGAAGGCAGGGGGCTGGACTCAATGATCTTTCAGGGTCCCTTCCACTTCTATGAGATATGTATATATCTTTATTGCAAAAGAACAGTCTCCACGGTCAAAGATTGCATTTCACTTACCTGCTGGAAACTGCTACAATTTGAGTAAAAAATTTTTGGAAGCCTGGCATTTTAGGAGACTGTCTTCATCTCAGAAATTCCCTTTTCAGAGATTTGCCTTAGCTGAACAATATGAACATTTCTTGGGGTACAAAGAACCCATGAACTATGCTGCTTCACCAATGAATTGACCCCTGAAGAGCCACTGAGCTTTTCCTTGAGAAGTACTGTGATGGAGGCAGTGATAGTAGTGTGGCTGGAAGGAGGTGGCCACTGGACCCATGAATGAACATCTTATCCTGGTTATTAAAATGGTAGTCATAATCTGATGAAAAGAAACATGCTTATCGTAAGAATCACCTGTCTCCAACAGCTGGGCTGTTGTACAGGGAAACATTCCTGAATTGATCACCTGTACTTTCTGTTCAGACCCCATATTCTTCACTTCAGAACCTAATCTGTCACGAAGTGGTGCTGTGCACTGTTTTAGGCTTAATATGTAGGGAGACATGAGCCTAGTTTTTCATTCACACACAGAAAAACTAGGTGTTTTCCCAACAGAAGCACTTTATGAATCATATTCTGTATAGTAAGAGATGAATCACGGTAGATACCGCTAGGTTTGAACCCAACAGTTGTCCAGCAGCACACAGCTACAGTATATAGCAGTTTAGGTTATGAAGTGAAGATTATGGTGTTATGGATGCATAGGTTTGGTGCTAAAACCAAACTTTGGATTGGCCTCTAGGAGGAACCCCTTCAGTGTGCCAGCCCCTGCAATGGGTCTGGCTCATTCCCCCAGGGTAAGTAACATGGCTTCACTACCTTCTTAGAATAGACCTCTAGGCCTGGAGCACTCCCATTTCACACCATGCGCCCCCCTTCAGTGAACCCAACTGAGACAGACCCCTGATGGAGACTTGTACACATTTTAGGGATCATTCACAGAATTGTAGGACTGGAAGGGACCTCGAGGTCTTCTAGTCCAGTCCCCTGTACTCAAGCCAGGTCTAAGTATTATCTAGACCATCCCTGACAGGTGTTTGTCTAACCTGCTCTTAAAAATCTCCAATGATGAGGATCCCATGGCCTCCCTAGGCAATTCATTCCAGTGCTTAACCACCCTGACAGTTAGGCAGTTTTTCCTAATGTCCAACCTAAACCTCCCTTGCTGCAATTTAAGCCCATTGCTTCTTGTCCTCAGAGGTTAACAAGAACAATTTTTCTTCCTCATCCTTCTTATAACCTTTTATGTAGTTGAAAACTGTTATGTCCCCCCTCTGTCTTCTCTTCTCCAGACTAAACAAACCCAGTTTTTTCAATCTTCTCTCATGGATCATGTTTTCTAGACCTTTAATCATTTTTCTTGCTCTTCTCCAGACTTTCTCCAATTTGTCCACCTCTTTCCTGAAATGTGGTGCCCAGATTCCAGCATGGAATAAGAGTGTAAGAATTACTTCTCCTGTCTTGCTTACAACACTCCGGATGATACATCCCAGAATGATGTTCGCTTTTTTTGCAACAGCGTTACACTGTTGACTCATATTTAACTTGTGATCCACTATGACTCTCAGATCCCTTTCCGCAGTACTCCTTCCTAGGCAGTCATTTCCCATTTTGTATGTGTGCAATAGATTGTTCTTTCCTAAGTAGAGTACTTTGCATTTGTCCTCATTGAATTTCATCCTAGTTACTTCAGACCATTTCTCCTGTTTGTCCAGATCATTTTCAATTTTAATCCTATCCTCCAAAGCACTTGAAAACTCTCCCAGCTTGGTATCGTCCCCAAACTTTATAAATGTACTCTCTGTGCCATTATCTTAATCATTGATGAAGCTATTGAACAGAACCAGACCCAGAACTGATCCCTGCATGATCCCACTTGATATGCCCTTTCAGCTTGACTGTGAACCAATCAATAACTACTCTCTGGGAATGGTTTTCCAATCCACCTTATAGTAACTCCATATAGGTTGTATTTCCCTAGTTTGTTTATGAGAAAGTCATGCAAGACAGTATTAAGAGCCATACTGAATTCAAGATATACCACAGCTACCACTTACCCCTATCCACAAGACTTGTTGCTCTGTCAAAGAAGGCTATCAGGTTGGTTTGATATGATTTGTTCTTGACAAATTCATGCTAACTGTGTTAATCACCTTATTATCTTCTAGGTGTCTGCTAATTGATTGCTTAATTATGTGCTCCATTATTTTTCCAGGTACTGAAGTTAAGCTGACTGGTTTGTAATTCCCTGGTTGTCCTTATTCCTCTTTTTATAGATTGACACTATATTTGCCTTTTTCCAATCCTCTGGAGTCTTCCTCGTCTTCCATGACTTTCCAAAGATAATCACTAATGGCTCAGGGATTGTCTCAGTCAGCTCCTTGAGTATTCTGGGATTTATTTCATCAGGCCCTGGTGACTTGAAGACATCTAACTTGTCTAAGTAATTTTTAACTTGTTCTTTCCCTATTTTAGCCTTTGAGTCTACCTCATTTTCACATGCATTCATTAAGTTAGATGTCCCATCGCTACTAACCCTTTTGGTAAAACTGAAACAAAAAAGTCATTTAGCACTTCTGCCATTTCCTCATTTTCTGCATCTCTTCAAGCATTGGCAGTGACACTTGCACAATCTTGTCAAAACAGTAAATCACCTGGAAGTCCATAGGTTAGCATAGAGGAACAAAGGCTAAAATATAGTCCACTCTATTTAGCTCAGAGCCCAGAGGAGCTGTAGTGAACCCCATTGTTCAAAGCTCTGTCTCTCGCTATCTGACCTCCTTGGCCAGAATTCCAGGTGTGTCCTGACTGCCTCCCTCAACCCACACTTAACCCCCACCTCACACCTCTCCAGTTCTTTGCTCCCAAGCTGGGGAGATGCAGTTCAGTTTCCTGCAGATAGGTGGGGCAATCTGTGGTCATTGTTTTCTAGGTGTCAATGACTAGGCAACTGGCTCCATTACTGTATTCTCAAGAGCTGCACTGATATGGGACCTAAGACCCATACAGTGAGGCCATTCATACTAGTGTCTTAGCCTGCCCTATTAGCAAACAGTCCCTTTCCACTCACTAGGTAACAATGCAGCATATAGGAGAAACTGAGGCATAAACACAACTCATAAAAGTATTTGCACTTCATCACATCTGGTACCCAAGTGAAACTGCAGGTGAGACCATACTAATCCCCCAAACAGAAAGCCCCAGAGCACTTTTGTAAACAGTGGTCCTAGTCAGGTTCTATATGGAAACAATGCTTTTATGAGAGATAAGGTACGCTATTTGTACAGAAGGGTTTATACTAGAAAGATACCTGTAAGCACACAGGCTTCAAAACAAGTGCCCACGTGGAAATAAATCACAGCTATTGTTCTGGGAACTCTCTCACTTGCGTGGGTTTTTCATATAAAAAGACCCACTTCTCCTTAGATCAGGTCATAACTCTGAACATGACATACTTTCTCCTTGTCCAAAATGTCACACTATGGGAACTTGAACAGTCACATGGGTCAGGATATCAGTTATCAGTTTTACCTCATCTGAAGGACGTTATCCTCAAGCAGCCTTGCAGTCCCCCCCAGCACCACTGACAGACCTCCTGCATGACCAGTCCTGCTTTCTGCAGCACCCTGGGATTTTGTCTAGAGGCCTCCCATCCCAGGACTGATTTGGCATGGCCCCTCTTGGCACGTGAGCAAAGGCTCATCATAGCCAGCAGCAGGATGGCTGGATGCAGAGGACCAGTGAAGAGAAGCGGATTAGTCACTCCGTGGGGCTTTGGTGTTAGAATGTTCTGTGCATTATTCCCCTGCCTTTCTTAAAGGCCCTGTGTAATACACATTTAAACTAAGTAGTACTATCGGGGAGGGGGAACATTTACGTGGGTGTCCTTCAGCCTTCTTTCCTTTACAATTGATTTATTTTTTCCTCATCATTTGTAAGTCTTAAGCCTCTTCATTGGCCTCTCTCCAAAAAGGCAGCCTTCCACTGAATAATAGTACCTGCATTAACCCCTGGGTTGCTGGGCCGGCATGGGATAGATGCATCACATGACAACCTTCTACATTTTAATCTCTGTCTCTCTTTGGGCACATCACTTATCCTCTCCATTTCCCTGACCGGTAAAATGGGGATAGTTACAGAGCTGGCCAACAGCTCATCCTCCAATGTTGTCCTATTGGCATCCTGCTCCGAGAAAATTTCCTGGTAGATCAGTCCACATACATCTGGGGTTTGGATTTCATTTGGTCTTGGAGACGAAGTAGGAGTCTCTTTCTGTTCTTTTCTCATGTAGCTCTCTTTCTTTCATTATTCTGACATTCTGTGTGTACTCTCCCAGACTTTTTACATCTGCAGTCTTGGAATTTTCCGGTGTCTGTTCTCCCTAGACATGTTCAAATCCAAGCAGATACTTCTATGAAATCAGGTTGGTTTTGGAATGATCTAGGTTCATTTTTGTATGACAATTTCCTCTTCCATGGTGCAAGTTGGGGGTTTATTTACTCAGGATATTCTCCCTGCAATGGTAGATTTCTCCTGCTGAAGGTTTTCTTGGTCATTTCAGTGAGTTAGCCATAGAAATTCCTCAATCTGTTTCTCCTTTGATTTACTGAAAGCTATTTGGCATACGCAATGTCAAGCTTAAGGTTGTATGCCTTTTTTCCATTGGTGAGAGCATCCAGGAGGTTCCTTACTAGCCTCTCTTACGAAGGGTCTGTCATGCCTGAAGATGGGGGCACAAAGAATCCAGTTAAATTTTACCGGGATAATTGCTTGTGCATTTCTTCATCACTATGTAGAAGTTAAGGGTTTAACAACATTCACATGATTCATAGACAAGTCCTTCTACTGGATAAACAATATTCAGTCTCATTTCAGATACTGATACTCGTCTCCTTTCCTCAGAACTTAACTCCCCCTCCCCAAGGGTTAGAGTCCTCCTTCCCCTTCAACTTTCAGTCTTCCCTTATCTTGGCCTTGAACCTCCATTTCCTTCCTACACTTCCCTTGCCTGTAAATCTTACAGCCACCTCTAGAATGTTACCGGGAATAAGTCCTTATATCTTGACCCTGCCACTTGACTCCATTTCTGCTGAGAACTTTATTCATGCTTCAATCGCATTATACCTAGACTACTGTATTTTCCCTCTTTTCAGAGATCTCAAGAGTTGTTTGGAGAAATACCAGGGGTCTGGAATGCTTTGACCAGACTAATCTCTTGTTCCAGGAAACAGATGATGTCATCCTATCATCAGTCTACAGCACTGGATTCCCATCATCCTGAATTTCAAAAGTGTCCATAGATTTTACTCTTCTGCCTATCCATTTCAGATCCAACAGGGCACAGGCCCAAGATGTTCTAATAGTTTATATAAGCATCTGCAATTCAAGTACTTAGCTGAAACTTTTGAGATTTGCCCATCACAAAATACTGTTCTGGGGTGGGGGTGGGGGGAGAAGCGGGAGGTTGGGGATGGGGGATAAAAACCCTCTTTTGTTCTCATCTGGCCTCAGTGCTAACATATCTACAGAACTGTCTATTCTGGAGCACCAAACTATTCTAGCTGCAAACGCAGTTGCAAAGTACAGGTCTGCTGAGCATAGTTTAATGTGGCCAAATACAGAACTGTTAGGCAGAATCATTGTTACAGCTATGTTGCAGGGTGCATACACTCAGCATGCTATCCTAAGCTGCCAAGAACAATGTGCTGAAAACATTATCCAGCACTGACATTTTCAGCCCTGTCAAACGTCACTTATTTAGAGGGGGCTGCTGGTGAGAAGGGTTCTGCAAAGCTCACCCTTTCTGGCTGAAACTCTGTAATGAACTTGCCCAAGGGCATATGAACAAGTCAATGGCAGAGTTGAGGAAAGAACTCTGATCTGCCTCCCAGTTTCATATGCAAGGTACATAAGAACATAAGAACGACCATACCGGGTCAGACCAAAAGTCCATCTAGCCCAGTATCTGTCTACCGACAGTGGCCAATGCCAGGTGCCCCAGAGGGAGTGAACCTAACAGGCAATGATCAAGTGATCTCTCTCCTGCCATCCATCTCCATTCTCTGACAAACAGAGGCTAGGGACACCATTCCTTACCCATCCTGGCTAATAGCCATTATCGACTTAACCACCATGAATTTATCCAGTTCTCTTTTAAATGCTGTTATAGTCCTAGCCTTCACAACCTCCTCAGGCAAGGAGTTCCATAAGTTGACTGTGTGCTGTGTGAAGAAGAACTTCCTTTTATTTGTTTTAAACCTGCTGCTTATTAGGCCTCAGCTCCCATCTCTATAGATTTATCACTTAGCTCTCTCTCTCTCACACATACACTAGGGTGACCAGATGTTCCAATTTTATAGGGACAGTTCCAATTTTTTGGTCTTTTTCTTATATAGGCTCCTATTACCTCCTGACCCCGATCCCGATCTTTCACATTTGCTGTCTGGTCACCCTAACTAACTAACTAACTAACTAACTCACTCACACACACACACACACGTGTCCCCAGCAAGAGGATGTATCCATATTAAACTCAGATCCATTACTCATCTTGATCTTTTTAAAAAGGAAGCAGACTGTTTTTGGACTGTGAATACTTTCCCTTCCCATAAGCAGCATCAGCCGCATCTGCATACTTGCAAAACCAGAAGACATGAGGGCAGGGGGAAGAGGGAAGAACCCTCCAGAGATCACATTTTTCAGTGCAGACAATAAAAAGGAGTGTCTCTCTTGGTCTAGGACAATAGAAACGAGAAATATATAGAGGCAATAGATGATGATCCTGAGCTCTGGTTTTAGTGGGATCACAGATTAAATTAGAATAAAGCAGAACTTCTGTACAGGGGGATGTAAAAGGTGAAGTGTTACCAAGTAACCAAAGAGGATTATTAGGGCTGCTAAACCTAAACCCAGTTCAGTCTGAAACTGATGATGTTTTCCACATAGTGACTACAAGGAGCAGGTGCAAGTCTTGCAGAAAGCCTTCAGGGAAGAATCAGAACAGGACAGTTCATTCAAACACATGTTCTGGGAACGCAGAATCATCAAGTGTACAGAGTTACATCAGTTCTTAATGCAGTATCTGACAGATAACCACATCTCAAACCCACTGTTACACGTGGGAATGTGATTACGAGGGTGTTTGTTTCTGTAAATGTCCTGTTTAAGATTACTGCATAACAATTATCAGCACATAGCAAACTATTTTATACCACACCTAGGGCTCACATTAGGACAGTCTATCCAGCAGCTGTTTCAAAATCTTGTTTAAATATTTACTTTTGGGTGTATTGCTTCCTCCCACTTTTTATTCACCCTTTTGGAACCGATTCCTTATTTATACTCCTGCCATCCATAGCTTATATCTGGAAACCTCGCTTGCTACTGCCAAGCCAGCTGCTGTGACAGAGAGCAAAATACAATTATTCCCTTTCTGGATCAGCTTCTACAGTCCCACCCTGGAGGTCTTTGCTTTATCTACAGCTCTCTTCCATACCTCTTTTCAACATCTGGGTAGCCCTCTTGAGGCTCTGGAAATAAGCACACACCATACATCCTGCCCCTAAAAAATGACATCTTGCAATAAACACAAAAGCATATGCTTGACTACAATTTGTAATCTCATGCAGAGTTATTTGCATCTGCTGGACTCCTTGCAGGGAGGGAGCTACATAGAACACAGGTTTCACATGCATTTTCCCCACTAGGGACAGACACGCCTGCTCATCTGGGTCTATGTGAAAATGCCAAGATTAGGAGATCTTTTGTGGCAGGCTGCTCTGTATTACTGGATATGCGAATCACTATTCCAGCCATTTAAAACCAATCAGATTAGGGTGAATAAATGTTTCTCTCTCCTCCCCTAAACGCAGCAACACCTTGTGCTGTCTAGAATAAGCCATCAGCCCTGATGGGACTTTCAGTGGAGGCTATCCAGGTCTCCTCCGCCAAAGGAATGAGAGGGATTATCTAGGGCTCTCTTAGGGACATGACAGACGCTGCAGGAGAAGTGAAAGAGAAAAATCGCACTCACTCATGTGCGTGATCTCTTGGGTTTAACCCACACTACAAAGCCAACTGACTCAAACTGTAACAGTCCCCTAGTGCAGATGTAACACTCCGATTACTATACTTTCAGGGATCATTTCTATAGTTTGTAACTAGAGAAGTGTGGTTGAAAGTGTTACTTGTCCCCCTCTGTGACCAGATTCACAGATGAGAGCGTGTTCCAACCTCTCACTACAGAGCCTGGCTCTTTAGCTCAAGCTGCAGAGACTCGTGCCTTCAGCTCTGGATCAAGATGGTGGCTCACACAAACAACAGCGTAACAGTGCTTGATAACTCAGCTACAGCCTTGGACTTTATAGTGCAACTGGGTATCTTGGATGTAGCTGTATTTGTAACATAGATGGTACCTTCCTTGCTTTACAGAGGTCAAACAAGATAGTTCGAGCTGCTGACAATTTATCTCCCATCTCTATTGTCCCAGAGACGTCTGAAGTCAAAGCCTTTGGGTCAGCAGTATGGCACATGGGAGTGCTGTCGCAATGGAAGCATTGAAAGCACCAGTGTAGATGATCAGATTCCAGAGTATGGCACACAACATGGAGGTTTTTATCACTGGGAAGCAGAAGGTTTTTATTGTAACGGGCAAGTTTCATTTTCTTATTCATTAGCCCTTTAACTAAACCAGAGGTCGGCAACCTTTCAGAAGTGCCTTGCCGAGTCGTCATTTATTCACTCTAATTTAAGGTTTCGCGTGCTGGTAATACATTTTAACATTTTTAGAAGGTCTCTTTCTAGAAGTCTATAATACATAACTAAAGTATTGTTGTATGTAAAGTAAATAAGGTTTTTAAAATGTTTAAGAAGCTTCATTTACAATTAAAATAAAATGCAGAGCCCCCCAGACCGCTGGCCAGGACCCGGGTAGTATGAATGCCACTGAAAATCAGTTCATGTGCTGCCTTTGGCATGAGTGCCATAGGTTGCCTACCCCCTAAACATGCCTCTTGGTCTTTTTAAGTGCACCCAACGTGACACTGATGACTGTCTGCAGTTCTGCCCTGCAGGATTCTAGGTATATTGTAAGCAGGGAGCAGTCTATTAGATAGAATGCATAACAATTTTAAACTGCTCGATACCCCCCATGAAGAACCGCGCTCTGAGGTGCTCTCCATTAGCCCTTATGTTATTTAAGTAAATGGATGGACTTGAGATACAGGAGCAGGAAGGCAAAAGGTGGCACACAATTGATTAAATCAAAAGGATTATAACTAGTAGAGTGTTTTATTATAGGGATTATTAAAGACAGTAACTAGACAAATGCATTTTACCCTCTTTACATAAACTAGCAGACTACAAGTCTAGTTTAAATGTCATAGTGAAAAGCGTGCAGTTTGTAAGCGTGTTCATTTCTTGCCCTCTGTCGGGCATTATGCATCTTTTCTGCTTAGTCTACAAAATGCAGGGTCAGTCTCTGTGGAGAAGCCATGTGAAAGGAAAACCTGTGGCAGGTCCAAGTGACACTTTGCTCCATCGTCTGCACTGATGAAATCATGCTAGCAGTTTAGAGAGTTGTCCCCAGCCAAAGTCCCCAGGCTTAAGAGGACAGGATTTCTCTTTTAATCTAAGAGTGTCAAAAATACTGATAAAAAAAGTGGGCCAAAAGTTGTTTTTCCCACAAGAATAGACATTTAGCAAAATGTTGTTTTTCAAAATGTTCTGGGTTTTGACGAAACAGGAAAATGAAAAACGTAGTCTTTCCCCCCAGCAATCGTCTTTTCCCCCGATCTTTCTTTCCCTCTACTGACATCTGCTTTTTCCAATGGCAGCGGGAGAGGAGAGAAGGGGAAGGGAAAACTGAAAAACCCAGAGTGTTCAAAGTCAATTTAAAATTAATTCATTTTCAAAACCTACAGAAAGAAAAATTCAAAGTAGTTTTCCATTAAAATGTTTTGCAATGGAGCTGGTCAAGAAATGGACACAGGAGGTTAGCAGCCAACCTGTCCTGATGGTGGTAGGCTTTTTTGATGTCAGAATTCTAGAGGACTGCTACAGAAGTCTATATCCACAAGAACTGACAGAATAAAGTAGATAGTGTCATATCTGGCATGTCAGTTCTTCAGTCAAGCAGGTCCAATCCACAACATTTGAATCTGAGATAAACTATGAATAATTAGGTCCATCAAACAACATCATATCACAGGTCAGGATGGATATTAATTTCCACTTTACCATTTTAGAGTATCAGTAGTAGAAGCATGGAGTTTCATAAATAACACATGGAGATATACCTATCTCATAGAACTGGAAGGGACCTTGAAGGTCATCGAGTCCAGTCCCCTGCCTTCACTAGGAGGACCAAGTACTGATTTTGTCCCAGATCCCTAAATGGCCCCCTCAAAAGGCAAGGTTAGTCTAGTGGTTAATACACAGGATTGAGATCGAGAGGTCTGGGCTCAATTCCAGATGTTACCCTGCATTTTCTGTGGGGTCTTGGATACAAATCATTTAACAACTGTGTGCCATGGCTCTCCACCTGAAAAACAACAACAACAACTGGGATTAAGCCCTTCTTTCATCCCATCTGTCTTGTCTCTTTAGACTGTAAGGTCCTTGGAGCAAGGATTGTCTCTTACTCCACATTTGTGTAGCAGCAAAATGGGGCCCTGATCTCAGTTGCTATCATAATACATAACAGAATTACTAGACTTTAGTCTGGCTATTAAGTGAAATGTCTGGGCTCAGCACGTATGTTCTTGGAAACAATCAGAGGTTCATTTTGAAGACTAGGAATACCACATGCTTTGGCCAGAATATCAAGCTGTGGACATTGAAAAACTTGAGTACAGAGATCAGTCAACTTTAACAAAAGAATTTCTATGCTTATCTTAATTATACCAATCATAAAGTTAACATGTCTTAATCACTGAGAAATAAAAAGAACTCTCCCATTTTGGTTTTAGAAGCAGAAAATAAGTCAAATTTTTTTTTTAAAAAAAGAAAATCTTATTCTCAGCATCACCTTTTATTTCTACTATTAGCCTGTTCACCTCACCCATATGTTCAGTCATGAGAATAGCAGCTAATAAAATATAGGAAATATATAAATTGTAGGATGTAGTACAGACGTATCATTCATGTAATTATTTTATGATTCTACAATTATTTTTAAAAAATTCTAGTTACTTCTGTAGATGCACAGAAAACATGAAAACTTGATTTACTAGGTTAACTTACATATTAGGCTGCCCTTTCAGGGATTTTCAGAACTTCATTCAGAGAATTAACTTGCTGTTGAAAATTGGGTCTCAGACCTCTGTAACTCATGTCTGAAATCAAGTCGACATCTTTTATTGCCACATTGTTCTACAAAAACTTCTCTTTCATGACAACAAGGCAATCAATCAAAAAGATGAACATACAGAGCCGCCACCACATCCGTCACAATTTGGACCGCCTGACGGTAGAAATGTTGGTATTGGCTATGGTTCAGTAGAATGTCTCACCAATAATGAAATTCAGATAACTTGTGCAATTCATGAAATTTACATTTGACAACACAGAATGCACAGTCAGGCATTCTGCATCATCACAGCACTCAAACATTTACTTTGAGAAGAGAAGCACAAAAGGTAGAGTTGTTGCTTCTTTTTGAAGAAAGGAAGAAATTCAGTCAGGTGAGATGTCATTTGTTTTTATAAAAAGTGGCCTCTTGCCCAACCCAAACCACAGTATGACAATTGTTGTCTTTAGAAATGGCTCATTCTTTCAAAGTGAGATGAGGTTTCAGTCTGCTCTTTACCACACCTCAGCATTAGTTAAGTAATAACGAAATAATTAAGGCTGGATTTGTTGAAACACCACTCCACTGTAACATCCAAACATGACTTGTTTGTAGGGATGGATCAAGAGAGCTGGAAATCTATTTTCTCTGTGTTAGTCTTCACAGGAAGATACCTTTTTTGAGGTGGGGGTGTGGGAAGATACTTAGGGCCTAATTATTAGTGGGGTCCCAGCTAGCCTGTGACTGGTGCACGTGTGCATAAGAATAGCCATACTGGGTCAGACCAAAAGTCCATCTAGCCCAGTATCCTGTCTTCCAACAGTGGCCAATGCCAGATGCTCCAGAGGGAATGAATAGAAAAGGTAACCAAGTTGCCCATTCCCAACAAGATACAGCCTTTTCCCGTGCTATCATTTGCATGTGCAAGCTCAGATGCCAGCTCAGGTTTAATTCTCCGAAAAGGCATGCTCACAAATGGAGGCTGGGGCTACATTTTTGTAACTATCTGAGTTACTAAGAAGAAAACATCCTTGTATTTCTGAGGTTATAAAAATACCTTCTCAGTTCTTAAGGAGCCAGCTTCTCTGCTTTGTGTTCACCTCTTGGAATACACAATAAGAAAAAGTAATTGAGGTTTTGGCTGACAACCAAAAAGAAAGCATTGGGGGCAAATACTATCATTTTATGATAAGTCGTCACACTGCCTAGCACAATTGAGCCCAATCTGGTTGTGGCCTGAAGGTGCCATCAAACATAAATGTGAATAAAAACAGCTATTATACCTGTCAGAATAAATCACACAAACTTATCTGCTCAATTCTACATATATACTGCTGTCCTGCATGGCAGACGTAGCTACGAAAGTGGGTTGTCTTTGTTTTCTGTCAAGCACATTTTAAAGTTCTAAAGGAGTTTGCCTGTGAGCAGACACATCAGCCATTTTGTTCTTAGAACTGCTAAAGCAGTGGTGGGCAACTGCAGGCCACACGCAGCCCATCAAGGTAATCTGCTGGCAGGCTATGAGACAGGGTTTACATTGATTGTCCACAGGCACGGCTGCCCACAGCTCCCAGTGGCATGATTCACTGTTCCCAGTCAACGAGAGCTGCAGGAAGCGACGACCAGAAAGTCTGCAGGCACGGCGAGTCAATGTAAACACTGTCTCGTGTCCCAACAGCTGATTGCTTCCGGGGGCAGCCCGTCAGGGTAAAGTAAAAATGATGCCAGCATGACATTTATTTTTAATCTCATCTAATAGTAATTTTCCCTTACACAATACAGCACCTTGCTATTAAGGATCTCCAAGAATTTGATTAATGTAGCCAACCCTTGCAGCACATCTGTGAGGTATTCTCATACCCATATTGTAGATGGAGAAAATAAGCCCAGAATGACTTGCTCAGGGTCAGATGGCAAGTTGGCAGATAGCAACAGAACCAGGAATCCTTATTCCCAGTTCTCTATTCTTGTCAGTGGACCACTCTGCTGCTACAGAGGATTATGTAAAATCTTTTCAGAGTTCAACAGGTGAAACTAAAAAACTAATTTTAATCTATTTCTTTTGTTATGGGCTTATAGCCCAAGAAACACAAAAAATTGAGGTAGGGACTCTTTCCAAACAAGGAAGTATATTATGCCTCATCTTGTAATCCTTGTTATCTCCATATTGTGTTAAAGCCTACATGCCAAAACAATGACAAATACCAGCAAAATATTGCACATCTCATATTAGCACCAAAACTCAGGGGATGAGGAGCCAGAGAGAGAAACTATATTTGCCAGTCATGTCTTCCCTGGGTTTAGAGATCTTTATTAGTCATACCATAACCTTTTGGAAGAATATATATATATATATATATATATATATATTATATATTGTGACAGACCCAGACCAGTGGGGTACAGGAGTCTGGTAGAGGGAAAATATACTGGTCACTGGATGAGTAGTTTTCTGTTCCCTGAGTGACCAGAGCAGGAGCTGCACTAGAGTAGTCAGGAACCTGCTAGAACCAATTAAGGCAGACAGGCTGATTAGAACACCTGCAGCCAATCAAGGCAGGCTAATCAGGGCACCTGGGTTTAAAAAGGAGCTCACTCCAGTCAGGTGGGGAGAAGCCAGAGGAGAGGAAGTGCGTGTGAGGAGCTGGGAGCAAGAGACACAAGGAGCTGAGATTGAGAGGGTGTGCTGTTGGAGGACTAAGGAGTACAAGTGTTATCAGACACCAGGAGGAAGGTCCTGGGGTGAGGATAAAGAAGGTGTTTGGAGGAGGCCTTGGGGAAGTAGCCCAGGGAGTTGTAGCTGTCATGCAGCTGTTACAGGAGGCACTATAGGCAGTTGCAATCCACAGGGCTCTGGGCTGGAACCTGGAGTAGAGGGCGGGCCCGGGTTCCCCCCAAACCTCCCAACTCCTGATCAGACACAGGAGGAGTTGATCCAGACTGTGGGGAAGATCACTGAGGTGAGCAAATCTGCCAATAAGTGCAGGACCCACCAAGGTAGAGGAGGAACTTTGTCACAATATATGCATATAGTTAAGTTATATTCCTGGCAGTTTAATCAGAAGGGTTAAGTTCTGTTGTCTGCCTTAGTATAAATGACAAAGATATTTCATCCTAATATCTTCGTTCTGACATACGTGACAAGCATAATGAAAAGTGTGATACAATTAGTATGTTGGGCTATTTGTCGAGAGGAGGGGTACAAAGAGGAGTGTATCTACAGGAGTTTTAACTTATGGATATTATGAGCAGCAAGTCATGTGGCATGATAGACGATCTAGAAAGACAGTTAAGCATCTTTTCTTTGAAGCCACTAACTAATTAAGTCTTTACTAAAGGATAAGGCTAGTTATTGCCATAACCGTACATAAGAGCACTGGTAGATGTATAAAATCATGAAAGCAAACAGCTACCTAACAGATGCCCCTATTCTAATTGTTTTTACATGTATGACTGTAAAACAGATTTTTTAAAGAGAATGTAATAAACATATTTGAAGAGAAATAAACCTTTTCAAGAGGCACAAAGGAAGATGTAAATGACGTAGGAGGTAATGGTATTACCCAATAGGGCTAGAAATGTAAAAGTGGAGTAAGCCCCAAAAGCTTTTTGATGTTTTCTTATCCAGAAAAGGTCCTGGGGGTTACATACCAGGTCCTGGGCATCATGGGAAACAGGAATATTCAAAAGCAGAAAGTCATCATAATACTGGAAAGTTGAGGAAAAAAATATTTAGTCACCAAGAACAATCTGATTTGAATATCTCCAGTTTTTCCTTCAGTGACTACCTAAAACAAACACTTAAGTGAGTGTCAAGCCACATGAATCATCTTTGAAGCATTCAGTTTAATTAGACAAGGATAAAGAAGTTTAAACAATGTCACTGGAGCCTCATTCTTTGTATTAACCTCTGTCATAAAGCAGAGCAGTGCAATCACTAAAAGTGAAAAAGTGATGGTTTAGTTAAGCTTATTTGTCACAGTCACTGCTCCTGCACAAAGTGATTTTTATGGCCATAAACTTCCAGAAGAGTAGAAGTCAAGGTCATGATACCAATGCATCATTCCAGTGGAAGAATACTGAACCTCTCTCCTGTGTTATAGGGGAAGAGAGTGCAGTGGTATCTAGATGCTTTGTGAGCAAATGCTACGTTAAAATCTATACTGCAGTACACTTCTAGACAGACAAGGTAATCAAAGGGATAGTCCTGCATTATTTTCTGTTGCCTGCTTTTACATTTGTGTCCAAAGATGATACACTAAACTGAGATGGATAATGAGCTGTTTCTATCATAGTCAATGTCTGCACTTCACTCACATGACACTTGTAAGGATCTCTTTGGTCATATCCTTGAAGTTTGATAATTATTAACAAAACTCAAAGAGGCCCAGATTGTCAATGCTTAAATACCTTTGGGGACCTGGCCATAGAGCATACGTATATACACGGGCTTACCTTTCAGCAGAGTACAAAAGGACTTATTGACTGTACGTAGTGGTAAATATATTGCTGAATTAAAAATGGCGGGGGGAAAATCTAATCTCAGACTACTTTACAGCAAGTATTCACAGCAAATACCACAAGTTCCAGTTGACAAAAAAAAATAAGTAAGTAATTGAGAACTTGGAAGTATACAACATGTAGATAGAGCTTTACTAAGAAAGATATTTACACAGAAACTATCCCTTTTGTATCACGGGAAACAGCACAAGGAGATCTTAAGGGGAAGGAGCTCTTCCTACCTGCCAATGATGAACAAGTCCGGTTCTGACCCCGGCTGCAAGCAGGTGAAAAGCCTTCATAGCATGTCTTAGTACAAAGAAGAGTTATACAATCTGATTGTTGCTCTTAACAACGACAGTCGATTCCCCACTGTAGGAGCACAATAATTCTGCATAACAAATATAGGTGAAAGCAACACAATCCAATAAGAACAAAATATACTATAATCACTTCTGGTTTCCAAGTAGGGTGACCAGACAGCAAATGTGAAAAATCGGGACAGGGGCTGGAGGTAATAGGAGCCTATATAAGACAAAGACCCCAAAATCGGGACTGTTCCTATAAAATTGGGACATCTGGTCACCCTATTTCCATGCATGAAGGTAGTAGGGAAATTTGAAAGCAAAAACCAACCCATATGCAGCAGGTGAATATGGAATGCTGTAAAATATACTTGCTAGATGATATAAACAGAAATTAAGCAACTGCCAATCAATGTAGTGATTTAGAATAAAGCTGCAGTACTACAACGTCAGCAGAGCTGTTGATAAGTCAGGTTTTTAAAAACGAAAACAAGACACTGAATCATACCAGTTAAGAGCAGATAAGCCCATAGAACAGGGTAGAATGGTTTTAGAGTTTAAGCCATATAAAAGGTATTGTTAAAACTGGCAAATTCAGTTGTATATTAAAAGTGAGAATGATTGCAGTGTAGCTTAAAAAAACCCCAAACAACAGCTAAAGTTGAACAGAGCACCGAATAAAGAGTGCACAACTGGACATCAGGCAGACAGGGACAATGCCCACTAAAGGTAAAGGGGTCTGGTTCCAATAGCACTGACAGTCAATGTTTAAAACATCATTGACTTCAACAAAGAAGGATCCGATTCAGTGAGACTAAGGCTATATCTATGCTAGCATTTTTGTTGGTAAAAGTTTTGTTAGTCAGGGGTGTGAAAAAGACACCCCAAGTGACAAAAGTCTCACTGACAAAAGCACGTGTGGATACCGCTATGTCGACGGGAGACACTCTCCCGCTGACATAGCTCCTGCTATTCATTGGGGGTGGTTTAATTATGTTGACGGGAGAGCTCTCTCCCATCGGCACAGAGCAGCTACACAGGAGCTCTCCCACAGTGCAGCTGTAGCATCAGTAATGTACAGTCTGTAATGTAGTCATTGAAGTCTTTCCTTTGCTTAACATGGTTGATTCCAGCAAGTCCATTCAAAACAGCTTTAGAGAGAGAAAAAAAATCAAAAGTATTGTCCCTAACGTAGTAAAAAGGAAGAAAAGAAGCCAGTCAAGCCTGAGAGAAATATCTGAATCCATTTGTCAGATAGAACAGAAACTTCTGCATCTCGATTTTTCACAGAAAGTCACTTTTGGAATAGTCTTCATAAAGTATTTGCCAAGTGATTAATATGGTCTAGGCCAGGGTAGACAACCTGTCGCACATGTGCCGAAGGTGGTACTCAAGCTGACTTTCAGTGGTACTCACACTGCCTGGGTCCTGGCCACCGGTCCGGGGGGCTCTGCATTTTAATTTAATTTTAAATGAAGCTTCTTAAACATTTTGAAAACCTTATTTACTTTACATACGATAGTTTAGTTATATATTATAGACTTATAGAAAGAGACCTTCTAAAAACGTTAACATGTATTACTGGCACGGGAAACCTTAAATTAGAGAGAATAAATGAAGACTCGGCACAGCACTTCTGACAGGCTGCCGACCCCTGGTCTAGGCACTATTAAAAGCATTGCAGTAGATTTCACTGACAAAATAAAAAACAAATTAGAAGTAGCATCATGAAATAAAATGTTCTACTTGAACCAGGAGCATAGTCCTGTCAACAGCAGTATTCTGCTTGAGCTTTGGCCAGTTTGACCAATTAGAGTGACAGCTGGTTGTGCGGATGTTCATGTTTGTTAAAAGTGATCAAATCTCAGCTCCCTGTAGTTCCATTGAGTTGAAACACGGCATTCATTCAGCAAAGATGCACACAGGAAGTTTGGTCTTGAACAAGGAAGTAGTGCTAGTCTTTAAACAAAACAAAGATAGAAATAGTCAGTGTATCTAAAAGCACTAACGCCTTAAAAAAAAAAAAGAACCATATTATATCCTGAATTGCAAATTCTCTGCTTTATATACAATGGATATACAAATAGCTTGCCACCCTCTCTCTCACACCCCAAACCTGGCTCAAAGCTGGAAAAATCACAGAAGTGAAAATAGCACACATCTCTCTTCCCCTTCACCCACAGACACACACCTTACTGTTACCACAACTACCATACGCCACAGACCACACACCACAACAATAACTACAACTCTCAATCTTCCTTCCCTCCCACACACCTCTTCACCAAACTACACTCACTTAACTGTATAGGAGGAGAAGGGGATAGTTGGGTAATGTGCTAACGGGAGGCTTGCTTCACTGGGGCAGGAGGGAAGGAGGGGCAGAAGTAAGCTTGCAGTGCATGGTCTATAGCAGGGGCAAGCAAACTACGGCCCGCGGGCCACATCCGGCCCATGGGACTGTCCTGCCCGGCCCCTGAGCTCCTGGCCTGGGAGGCTCGCACCTGGCCCCTCCCCTGCTGTCTCCCTTTTCCCGCTGTCTCCCCTCTCTCGCAGCCTCAGCTCACTCGCTCCGCCGCCAGCGTGATGCTCTGGGCAGTAGGACTGTGAGCTCCTGGGGCAGGGCAGTTGCAGAGCCTGGCCTGACCCGATCTCTGTGCTGCGTGGTGGTGGTGGCAGCATGGCCCAGTTCCAGCCAGGCAGCACAGCTGTAGCACTGCCAGCCATCGGTACTCCAGGCAGCGCAGTAAGGGGGCAGGAAGTGGGGGGCGGGGGGGGGGGTTGGATAGATGGCAGGGGAGTTCAGGATGGTGGCCGGGGGGAAACAGGGCTGAATGGGGGCATAGATCCTGGGGGGCAGTCAGGAAGTGGGGGTGGATGGGGCAGCAGGGGGCAGTCAAGGGACAGGGAGGTTAGATGGGATGGGGTTCCAGGGGGCTGTCAGGAATGAGAGGAGGGATTGGATGGGGTAGCAGGAGTTCAGGAGTCCCAAAGGGGCTGTCAGGGAACAGGGGGGAGGGTTGGATGGGACAGGAGTCCCAGGGGGGGCAGATAGGAGGTGGGGGCTGGGCCACGACCCCCTCCCCTAACTAGCCTTCCATACAATTTGTGAAACCCAATGTGGCCCTCAGGCCAAAAAGTTTGCCTGCCCCGGTTTATAGTACACGGTAGTTGCAATCACAGTAAGGTGTGTGTCCGGGGGTGAAGAGGGGGAGTGTATGCACCACACTTGCCATCATCCTAATGTAATTTACTCACATTTTTACGAATTCAGACACCTTGCCCATTTGTCCTCCTTTCACCACTCCACGCAGTCAGTCCGTACATGTCAATCTGCATTTATTCAAACCTCCTTTCATCCTATCTTTCCACCCACACAGCCATTAGGCCCATACTTCCCAGACACCCCATCTACCCATCCATTTCATACTCAGCCCTCTGAGTACACCAGCACACACTGAATATGTACAGCCATCCATTATGTACACCCTCCTCACTCATTCTATGTGCACCTCTGCCCATCCCACACACACCACATCACTTCTCTACACTTCATACCCATTCATTCCACGCACGTGTCCCATCAGCCCCAGGAACAGTTCAAGCTCCATGAGGGGAGGGAAAGCTCAGCCCTGCCACTCAGAGGCAAAGCCCAGGGAAAGGGCAGGGTTTCCTTGTGTACAGTGGAGTCCCATGTCTCTCAATAAATACCCCTGGTGCGTGACTCCCTGCTCCGACCCCATCTATGCTTCTCCTACGCAAAAAACAGGCACACAGCCTTACTTCCCATGCCTTTGGCTCTCCACCAGTATCTGATCTCCCACCCGTAATTCCTGGCTCCTCTTTCCCTAGGCAGAAAGTCACCCCCAAAGCCCCAACAGAGGTCAAATCAGCCTCATCATCCTATTCCTCCAAATCCCTAATACACACATCCCCCTCCATCCAAGCTCCTCACTCCCTCAGGCAGCAGGTCCCTGCTTTTCCCCTACTGGAATGCCTGGACTTTGCAAAGCCATGTCAGGTAGTGAGGCCTCCAGAGTCCTCAAGCCCATTCCTGTGACCAGGAGATGAGGCTGGACACCTGACCCCAAATATCTCCAATATGTCTGCCTCCACCCAGCTTCTATTCTTTTAGTGCCCAAGTATGTCTATCCCCTCAAACTCCTCCATCTGCCTCTGATCCCATCCCTGGGACCCTCAGCTGCCCTCTTACTTCTGGGAAGGCCCCAGGGCCCCCCATAGTCTACACCTCCTAATCTGTCTTCAGGCTGCCCCATCATCTCCAGTCTTCGAGGGGTCAAATCGCCCCCCTTCCCCCCCAAGAGTACCAGGATCACCACTGGGAGGAATAGAGCCTTGTCACCTGGTTGGCAGCCAGAGCTAACTCCTGCCCAGCCCTGACAGCTGGGCAAGCTCCACCCAGTAGAGCAGGGATTCTCAAACTGGGGTTCGGGACCCCTCAGGGGTCACGAGGTTATTACATGGGGGGTCATGAGCTGTTAGCCTCCACCTCAAGCCCCGCTTTGCCTCCAGCATTTATAATGCTATTAAATATATTAAAAAGTGCTTTTAATTTATAAGGGGGGGATCGCACTCAGGGACTTGCTATGTGAAAGGGGTCGCCAGTACAAAAGTTTGAGAGCCACTGCAGTAGAGGGATTTGATGCTGATAGTGAGTTTCCTCATCACACAGGAAAGAAAACCAGTCCCACAGGGCCTCAGTTTGCCTGCAGGGTTGGGCCCCGGCAAGCATGGAGAAGCTTCATCCCCCACACCACACAGATCCCAGAGCTCTTAAGTGAAGCTGGGCAGTGGCCCCCAAGACTGGAATGGGCAGCCCCTGAAGACATATGAAAAAAGACTGGCCCTGGGGAGGTCAGCAGCAGGGGGGCTAGAGGCACATGGGCAACCCCAGAGCTAGCAGGCGCTGAGATCAAAAGGCCGAGCGCTTCACCAGCATCTGCCCTTTGTTTACGCAGACGACATGGAGGAGACTTGAACTCTTGTGAGGTAGGGTGAGGGAGTAGGCTGCCATCAACCTGTGTAGCAGCTCCCAATGGCTCTCCTTCCCAGGGAGGTGGGTGACTGTAAAAAAAAACAAAAAAAACAAAAAAAACACTAGTGAGAGGGGATTTCCTCCACAGAGGGGCATGAAAACGTGTCGTCCACAGGGAAAAGCCATATAGAGTAGGTAGGTCTGTCGGTACTGTTCAGCTACCTAACTTTTAACTTCCTTAGTTGTGTGGCTTTGAGGGAGGTATGTTAGGAGAGTAACAGCCCTAACTACTTCACAACTCAGCTTATATTAGATTTACTATTTTGCAGGTTTTTATAAAGCATTCTTAAGTAGGTGGTTGGCTGCAGGGGAGCAGACTTACAAGTGGGGTGCAAATTCAGCAGCTAATGGAGAAGACGCTAATACACCAAGAGTGGTGATGCATACGGTTATGTGCAAAGAGTTTCTCCATTAGCAACTCTTGGTGTATAGGAAGGAATAATAGCCTAAAATCTCATTTATTATTAATTATTATTATTATTATTTTTAAAGAAGAGACTACATATTTCAATAGATCTACTCAGGCTACACTTCTTTACTGAAGTTTGAGTAGATATACAGTGAAAGAAATCAAGTTGACAATGGCTGCGCCAACAACCCGTGAAAAAAATCTGAGTCACAGCAACATTTCAAACCTTTCTTGTTAATGTTGGGAAACCAAACTTACTGGCTACCTATTTTTAGAGAAGGCTTAATTCCTGTTCCCTGCCCCCCCAACAACTTTTTATAATGTAACTCTAACTATGGAGTTGCTAGCAGGGCACCTCCATAACATTGTAAATACATTTCAAAAAGACTCTTTCACAGCAGGGCTGAAAGCTGAAACTCCAGTGGAGTTACTCTGGATTTATGCCAATATAAGAGTAGCATTTGGTATTATATATAACTGAGATATTATGTAACCAGTAGAGCAGCATGAGTACAAACTTTTGCTATACCTGGGACAGTAACGCAACTGTAAATCTAAGCTTTACACTTACTCAGTTTCTATTTTGCAGCCAGTTTGGGTGTCATTTCTTATTTTGTACATAATAGTTTAAAAAATGATGAAGCTATGCCCTGCAATGTGCCCTGCTATACAACCAAACAGTCAAGGAAATTCTGTAAGGGGTGCTTCCTCCAGTAGACCCACTGTTCCAAACATCTCACACAGGACAAAGCAAGCTCCACTAGCTGGTAACAATGGGCAAGTTACCAGGATCTCTTGGTTGTGCTTCCACCTCCATGCACAAAAGGGACCGTTCTGCAGAGAGGGAGATCAGCCTACTCCACAGCAGTCTCTCATATTTCCCCACAAACAGCATTCAGACACCCTGCAGGGTTCCAAAGAGTGAGCAGAAAGCAGGTGGATAATGCAGCTCCAGGTTCCAACTATCCATGGCTCCGCCTGCATGGAGTAGATCCCTAGAGAATCCACTGGCTGAGGAAATCGTGGCAGCTCAGTTCTGTGAAGTGATGTACACTTCTAGCTTTTCTTGCTTTCATGAGATTAAGCTAACAAAACTGTTAGTTTTTAACATTATAACTCAAGAAATCAACAAAAAGTAGAAGAGAAGATTTAGACTTGCCAGTGACAGTAGCAATGATAAAATTTCAGCACATGTATAACATTTTTTCAGTTTCAAGATACAGTTCAAAAGCCCTGAGATATGTGTCAGCCTCAGTCTACAAACAGGAAACAGAAAGAATAGAGAGGTGAAGAGTCTCCCCTAAGGCTTCACAGAGAATCAGCGGCAGAGCCAGAAAAGAACTCAAGATTAAGAGTTCTTAGTTCCCATCCCCTGCAGGCCATTCTGCTTCTGGTAATAAGTCAATTTTTGCATCTACTGTTTACAAAAATAATTTTTTCTGGCACCATGACAAAAAATATACTTTGTCACATAAAATAAAGCAGAAATTTCCAGTAATGCCAGCACACTTATTACACTGGACTGTTATCTATGCATAATCTTATTTTTCAACAGCTTGCAAACCCATTACTGCTGTAAACAACTGCAAGTATCATAAAATGTTTTTCAGCTGACAATTAAACAAACGCAGGAAATAGGATACTTAAACAGGAGCACCACTGACAACACAGCATTTAGAAAATTCACTAGTCTTCCAAATCTGTCCAGTCTGTTAGTAACATCATTTAGCTGCTTGGAATTTATGAGTCACGTCGTAATGTGTTGCACAGAATCTGCACATCCAAATTCAGTTTTTGCATCTTGCTCCTCAAGGGGGTGCTATTGAGTAACCGGGAAATATCCCCTTCTCCACCAGCTTTTAATAAAGTATAATATTTGTGATGGCTACCGGAGCAATGATTAGGGTTCTAATCCAGTTCCCGCCCTCTCCACCCCCTTAATGCCCGGAAAAAAAATCATAACTTGTACTTTACAAAGGCTCCTTGTGGACCCAAGCTGTTTGTTCGTTCTCAGTATTTAAAAAAAAGTACACTGCATACTGACAGATCCATTTGCAAGACATGCCTTCTATTTGACCATCATTTTTTGCACACTCATTTGCACATGCAGATGATGAGGGTGCTGTAAGTTTTATAGCCTGCGCATGCAAGTGAGTGTATAGAAACATATATATGGAAATGATTACAGACTGGATTGATCCCCCTTTGGCAGTCCAGCCCTGGACTGCCCAAGTTTGCCCTTAGATTTACTGACACAATGCATTAAATTCAGGGTGATCTGCATTCATATCTCAATGCAGAACTGAGCCTCAACAGCTAAGTTTACACATCATTAGTTATCCATTGTCATTACTGCATTAAGGATTTTCAGGAAGGACAGACATTGAGGGAAAGCTGCAAAATGATACTATATTATTGAAACATTGGATTAAAAATAAATAGAACATAAACCCAAAAGATTTTACCAGATTTAAATATTTTTAAAATTCAAACTGACCCAAAGCAGAACTTACATTACAAAAAAAGAACAAAGTACATCATGATATTGATAACACAAAAAGGTGCATGGAAGCTAGATTTGTGGGCAAACTGTAAATTGCTCTTGTCCCAGTGACATTCTGGGCCCTGGATCAACTTTATTGAGAAGTTAAGATTTAAAATTTCCATATGGTCCACTCTGGTAAACAAACTATATGTTCTCTTTTGCTTCAGGATGTCTGTATGACTAATTAATCATGCTAGTCTTCTTTGTCCAGATGTGTTCTCTTGTTATTGCCAGCTATAGCCAGAAAACTAAATTCTCCACGCTATCCCAAGGAAGCCAGAGTTATTCCAAGCATGACTGATGATGAATTAAAAAACCAAAAAACACTCAAAAGCTTTTCAAACTAACAAGTATTGTCTATAATGTAGTAAATAGTTTAGAAATATGGTAATTAAATAATCTAAAAAACCCCACTCTTACTCTGCTGTACATTTATAAATACATATTTACAAAAATCTTTCTGCTCTGTTTTTAAAGGACGAGGTTTGCAGTTTATTAATGATCAGAATCGTTTGCTTGCCTGTTTCTTTGGTGTATTTGCCAATTTTACTATTATTATTATTAGTCAATAAAATGACCACCAATGTATATTAAGGGAATGAAATTAAGATATGTAATACCTTTCTATTCTGTACTCATCTTTCCACATTCTAATTCAAAAGATTATGGAAAACCAAATCACTTTGTGTTTTCCAACTACTTGTGCATTATACCCATTTAAGAAAGTGACAACAGAATAGATCCACAACATTCAAATCTAGTTGGCTTGAATGATTAATAAACCCTGTACTTTACTAACTTAACTACGTGCTACAGTTTAACTATATAAATAGTCTCACTGAGGTCAACAGGACTATGCAAGCACATGCTTATCTGTAAGACCCTAAGTGCTTTGCTGAATCGAAACCCTAAGGCCTCATCCAAAGCCCAGCGGAAGTCTTTCCATTGACAGCAGTGAGATTTGGATCAGGTCCTTTGACAATTTACCCTCCCTAAAGGGGATTAGACTTCTGCAATTTTTTTTTTTTTAAAGAAAGTTTTGCACTGGCCTAAAATGTAAAAGTGTTTCTTTTAAGTGTCAGTTACTAAAAATACCAAACCTCACTCAATAAATAATGGAATGACACACTTGTTCATTAAATAGCATTTCTGTTACCAGCAAGGTCTTTCATCATTTTCTGAAGTCACAGCAGCACGACAGAACAAATAATTTATCTTCATATGGATTCTGACTAAGATACAGTCTAAATTATGTCAGAAAAGATTCCTGTAAAAATGCACCTTCACTGATGGGGAAGAAAATGGTTTAAAACCAAGCAAGTTACTTAGGAAAGCAGATGAACAATATTAAATACTTTAAACAAAGAATGTAAAGGTTCTGTATCTACGTAACTCTGATTCTTACAGTTTTGTTAAGAGCTGCCATCCCATTCCTAATGTGCCTCAATATGCCTCGGTACTGAAGAACTTAAAGCAGAAGAGATCAGCTGTTAAGGTGTTTTGAGTATTCATTAAAGGTACTACTGAACAGCACTCTCTCTCTCCACACTATAATGCCACCAATGTGCTTCAGCTATGATCTAGAGGAAGCACTATATATAGAGGACAGTTGTCTTGCCCAGTTATTCTCTGGCCTCTTTGCTGCGGCTGCCAATAAGGGTCTACATTAGCAACAACTGTGGTGACTGATGTGTGGTGTGGACAGTTGACAAACTTGCTTCCTACAGGCTGCTATTATATAAACTTTTGGTCACTGATGAAACAGGTTTGATTTGAACTGGTGAGTCAGAGATGAAAGGCTCCACATCCTGCTACCCCTTCTCTGAGCCACTGAGTCTCTAAAATCACCCATTGTTCGGAAACCTGTGCATGGCCAGGCACAATAGGGTGAGATAATCCTTGCTGCCATGGTTCCTGTGCATCCATCACTAGCAATAAGATTCGTGCTTGAGGAAACTACAATCCCTGGCTTCAAGGAATTAGGGATGAACCAGCAGAGTTAAACTAAATGTACTTGCTTTCCTTGCTTTCACCTTTAAAAAAAAAAAAAGTAACATTTTGAAAGGGACCGTGTGAAAAATGAAGAGTCAACATGGTTTCCCCAATCTCCCAGCTTCCATTGAGATCACTAGTATGAGACAACTGCTGCTATTACAAAGGCTCTTTTGGAGTCCTTACAATGGCAAAACAGTAGTAGAAAACATCGACAAGAACTTTACACTGACTCCATAATCCCTTGAAAATGAAAACAGTGAAATGGTTGCACAATTTAGTCCATTTCTGTTTGGTGCTGAGGCCTTCTATTTCCACTGACAACTAGGAACAGGCTCTTTTGTGATGAAAACACGAAAGTAAAATTTAACTACTGAACTTACTTGCCGGTTTCACGTTAAGAACCACCCACTTAGTGTTTGCAAAATTTAAGCTTCTAATGCTAAGGGGACTATTTTATTGTCAGTGCATAAGGAACACCCAAATTAATGAGGGTTATGTGCACTTATCAAAGGAGACTACATCCTAGTCAACTTCAAGCAAATCAAAAACAAAATTGAATGCAACAAAAAAAATGGTAACCCCTTTAAAACAAAATGACTTAGCCGAATAATAGCAATTTAAAGAGAGATCTGGCCTAACAAGCTCTATGCAAAATTTCATCTCAAAGGGAAAACAAAACAGCCAAGTTATACATTCAACAAATTCAGGGATTGTAACAGCAACTGACACATCATTATAGCATTGCTGCATCAATGCTACAATAAAGCAGCAGTTCCTATTTTCACAAATAATGCATTGAGACTAAGTAAGAAATGGTGCGAAAGTGTCACAATCATGGACAAAATCCATTAGAAAGATTATTGCACAGGAGGCACTGTATGAGAAACAGAATACATTGGCTTCAAAATCTAAATTTGTTTCCCCTTAACTTAATGTAAAAAATAGAGACTGTATGACTCTGTGCAGTGTACTCTCACTGTTAAAAATATAGTTACAAACAATAGCCCACTTACAGAGAATATCAGGAAAGCAGAAATCCTGGATTTATGGACATCCAAACTACAGTAATTAGGAAAAGAACAGTATAAAAAGAGCCAACGTATACATTTTAAAATTGAACAGGGTGACTGCATTTTTAAAAAGTTTCCATATGGCATTTGTACAGTATGTCCCAGGAAACCATGGTTACAATTCTCAAAATGATACACATGGGCAGAGGTTTACACCTACACAAAGCCCCATCAATCAAAGAGACTGTGCGGACATAAATCTCTGCCCACATGGGTCCCTTTGCAGGACTGGTGCCTTAGTCTCCAAACCTCATTTTGTTTAACAATCGCTCAGATGGTTTACAATACTACGCATGCCAATCAGAACCAAGCACTTCCTTTGAATATGCTATGTTCCATTTCCATTGCAAGTCTGCATGCCTCATTCAAAAAAAACAACAAATTTTTAAAATGCAATATTGTATAGAAAGCTTGGACCTTGTAAACTTGGACCAAGAAACCAAAAAATTAAGACCTTCTAGCATGTGGTATAAAAAACCCAAGGAAGTGTATACCTGCCTTCTGACTTACAGAAAAATCAGAATTTGCATAGGATATACTTTGTGCAAGGCAACAAGCCTCTTTAAGTATCTGAATATTACTAAGCTTGCTCAGAGTTCTTTTCTTCGTGGATATCAGATATCATCAAACTTGTGTTTTAAATAGTCTTTGATGACCTTGGCAATGGGTAGTTCATCAAGCAGTTTTAGGTTTTGAAGGCCTATACACTGGCGGATTTTAATTCGGCATAGATCTTGTAAGTTTCTGGGCTGTCCTGAAATGAAAAACAAAAGGAACATACTTAAGTAAGATTATCACATTTAAGATGTGCTTCAAAAGTTTATTTATAATTATTTATATGTCCAGCTCTGAAGATGAACAAGCAGTCAACTTAGAGGGTATGATTTAAGCAATTCAAGGATCATATAGAAAAGTTTAATAATCGCACTTTCCCCCCTCCAACCAAGAGAAAAGGCCTTTCGTTTCTAAACACATTCAGTATGTATGTTATATATGTATGTCCCTGAAGAGTGACTTGAGACCGGGGCTGCCTACAGTTCATGGAGGTAATGCTCTGCCAGTACCACTACCACATCAGCAAAAATGTTAATGGCTAGATTTTCAGAAGAACTGAGTTCCCATTTAGGCTCATTATCTTTAAAGCAGTGGTTCTCAAACTGGGGCCGCTGCTTGTGTAGGGAAAGCCCCTGGTGGGCCGGGCTGGTTTGGTTACCTGCTGGCCCGCAGGTTTGGCCAATCGCTGCTCCCACTGGCTGTGGTTTGCCACTCCAGGCCAATGGGGGCTGCTGGAAGTGGCGTGGGCCGAGGGACGTACTGGCTGCCGCTTCCCGCAGCTCCCATTGGCCTGGAGCAGTGAATCACGGCCAGTGGGACCGCAACAGGCCGAACCTGTGGACTCGGCAGGTAAACAAACCGGCCTGGCCCGCTAGGGGCTTTCCCTACACAAGCGGTGGCCCCAGTTTAAGAATCACTGCTTTAAAAGGAACTGCTGGACTCCAAGCAGTTTGGAAAGTCAGCCCCCAAAACACTTAACACAGCCAGCAGTATCTCAAAATAAATGCTATGGAATACTCTTACCCTTGAAGTTTATGTATGTCACCAGTTATAGTACACAAAATGTTTTAACTTTAAATATTTCCTACATTGAAAACACAGATCCCTAAACAATTAAGCATCATAAAAGCAGCAGATGACTGTGAGAGTGGAAACATCTCACAATTTGTTTTCAATTACCTTGAGTAGACAGGGTACCAGGGACACATGTAAATGCCTATACTGCTATCTCAAAATAATCTGTAATCAGTAGACCTTACTGCAATCGTTTGTCATCTTCCTAATAGTTAGTGGTGAAAGGTGGCATTTGCCTTCTCAAAGAAAGAAAAAAGGCACGGATTGCACTAAGTAGATGATTTCTATTGTTTTTCCCAAAATCATTAAAAACAAACATGTAAAGAGTTTACTCAGCAGAAATCAAGCTGAACAATTTAAATGAAATATTTTCCAGTTTCTTCAAGATTTTCTAGATAGCGAACAAGAAAGAAAGAATCTTGTCTCAAAACAGGCAATGCTTTCAATAAAATAGTTCTTGAAACCCCTGCAATTGCAAGTTATAAGGTAAATGGTACAATGCTATCAGCGCATCTATGTACATTAAGCAACAAGAATAAAGGTAATAGGATCCTCTTATCCTCTAGACTTGAGTTAGTCACTTTATTGAAGGCGTATTCATCTCAAGTTTGGAGTTACTCCATTCCAAATGAATGTCTGAAGCCTTGTCTATGCTACAGAGTTTTGTCAACGTAAGTTAAGCTGATAATCAAAACCCAGTATAATTACATCGCTTGTGCATGTTCACACTACACTCTGTCAGCAGAACGCGTCTACAATTGGTGCTCTAGCATTGACGGGGAGAGCAGTGCACTGAGGGTAGCTATCCCACTGTGCTACTCGCCACCTTCTGCAGCTAGGAGTTGTGGGAAGACAGAGTGGATCGCAGTGCATCATGGGTGCATGCTCAATGTTCCATGATGCAGTTCTTTTCGTACCAGCATTCCACGGGCTTCTGACTGCATTTCGCAGCATTTTTCAACAGCCCCTGTTTATTATGCGCCCAACATCTCTGTGTGATAGATCCCAAACTGATCTCTACTGCTGCAGTCACTGTTACGAACACATTGGGATGGTCATACAGTACTTCTGGAGCTCCCAATCTGAACAGGAATCGGAGTTGCCCGACTTGCTGTGTGCCAGGGAAAGAAACAACACCAGATTACTTTTGGCATTCACAGAGCAGCTGAAGATGGTGGACTGTCGCTTTTGGGCTCGGGAAACAAGCACTGAGTGGTGGGATCACATCGTTATGCAGGTCTGGGATGACTAGCAGTGGCTGCAGAACTTTCGGATGTGGAAAGCCACCTTCCTGGAAATGTGTGCAGAGTTTACCCCAGCACTGCGGCATTAGGACACCAAAATGAAAGATGGCCACTCGGTGGAGAAGTGCATGGCAATCGCAGAGTGGAAGCTGGCAACTCCAGACTGCTACTAGTTTAGAGTCAGGGAGTCAACCCTTTGGAACTGCGTTAATGCAAGCGTGCAGGGCCATTAATCACATTCTGCTATGAAGGACCGTGACTCTTGGCAATGTGCGTGAAATAGTGGATGGCTTTGCAGCAACAATGGATTCTCTAGCTGCAATAGATGGCATGCATAATCCAATTTTGGCCCCAGACCTTCTTGTAACAGAGCACATCAATAGAAAGGGGTACTTCTCTCTGGTATTGCAAGTGCTTGTAAATCATTATGGGCATTTCACTGACATTAATGCAGGGTGGCCCGGGAAGGTGCATGATGCACACACCTCCAGGAACACTGGCCTGTACAGAAAGCTCCAAGCAGGGACTTTCTTTCCAGACCAGAAGAATCCAGTGGGGGAATACTGAAATGCTCATCATGATCTTAGGAGACAAAGTGTACCCCTTACAGCCATGACTCATGAAGCCTTACACAGAAAACCTGGACAGCAGCAAGGAACGCTTCAACAATAGGCTGAGCAGGTGCAGAATGACCATGGAATGTGCCTTTGCCAGATTAAAAGTGCACTGGCAATGCCTTTATGGCAGGTTAGACCTAAATGAGGAAAACATTTTGCAGGCTCCATAATATTTGTGAGGCTAAGGGTGAAAAGTTTCCCCCGGGGTGGAGCGCAAAGGCAGATTGCCTGGTTGCTGAATTTGAGCAGCCAGATACCAGGGCTATTTGAATCATGGAGGCTTTAAGGCAACATTTTGATAATGAGCCCCAGTAATACAGCACTCTGCCATGCTCTGTCAACTTGCCGCCTTGCATGAAAATTGTGATGTTTCCTGACTGGGATTTGTAGTCACCAACTTTTCAAACTGACACTATGTATTACTACCAGAAGCAACCACCATGTGAAGGAGACAAATAAAGATTATCTTTCAGGGAGTTCGTTTTTATTAAATACCAAACACCACCACACAGACACAAAGCTTGGTGAGAGGAGAGATAAGAGTGCAAGGCAGTATAGGCTCTCCTAGCCATGTCTAAGTCCAGCTATCATTCTGGAAGCTGTCGGGGTGGAGGGAACAAGGTACTGAGATGTTCTGGGAAGCTACAAGGAATGTGGGGGGAGGGCAGAGAAAGCAGTTCTATATTGGCTGCAGAGTGGGGTGAGCACGCATGTTATTCTGCATGGAGCGTGATTAGGGACTTCAACATCTGTTTGCTCCTCACTTTTATCATCTGCTCCTGGCCTTTTACAATGCGCTCCTCGCTCTCCTTTCTGTCCTGCCTTTCTATTTTAATTTTTTTCTTTCAGGGTCTCTCTCCACCCCCTGCGTTCTCTTTATTCGGTCTCTGAGGGTTGGCGTATCTCCCGGAACATGTGCTCCTTGCTCTGCCTTGGTTGCTTCCTTATCTGGCAGAGGTACTCTGCAGGTGCATAGGGGCTTCCCCTGAAGGCCACAGCTGCAGAAGCACAAGAAACAAAACCATGATTGTTAGTTCGCACACAGTATTGAATCATTATAGTAAAAATACCTCTTTTGACACACGAATCACTTTCGTACTATCCTTAAGACAGCACACATCCCAGTGAACACCCTAAACATGGTGACTTTGGGCTGGGTTGGTTTTGGCATTCAAGATAGGGCAAAGGGTCTAGGTGGTTATTTAAGGGGATCAGTGCAGGTGACTAGGATCAATGTTCTGCTACCTTTTTCCACAGGCATGCGTCTTTGAAGCCAATATCTCACTCCTGAGGATGAGCAGGAAGGCAAGGGTGCCTCTCCTGTACGTGTGCGGCTTCATACCCGGTCCCTGTGCTGCTTGCCTGTTCCGCTTTGGTCCC
The DNA here is from genome assembly GCF_007399415.2 of Gopherus evgoodei. NCBI lineage: Eukaryota > Metazoa > Chordata > Testudines > Testudinidae > Gopherus > Gopherus evgoodei. The sequence goes on from NC_044331.1 coordinate 8,450,186, forward strand.
AGCAGAAGTGACTGCCAAGTGACGAGGCAAAGTTTCCTACAATAGGAGAAGTAACAAAGCAGCTCTGCCAATGAATCTTTGGCACAGGATTGGTGAGCACCTCCAGTAAAGTTTCCTAGCGATCTCTCTAGAGGATTCCCGTGAAATCTTGGCATGCATTTACACACTGTTCCACTGCACAAGGGAATGTGGAGCATGCTCAGTCAAACACAGCTAGTCTTGTATATATCTATCCCTTCACCCACTTCTAGAACATACAGAGCAAAGGACAGCTCTACCTCATATAACCAAGCAGCATCAACTCAAAAAGATCACTTAGAGGGCTCTTCTCTCGTGCATACCAGAGACGGACTGTGGGGACTGGCTAGAGATCCAGAGTGGAAAAGAGGTCCTGACATGCCACGCCACCGGACGAACCTGCCGTGTGCTCCACGTTGTCCTCCAACTTGACCTCCTTGTCCACAACTTTGTTCTTGGGGTTAGGTCCACTATCCGCTGCCTCCACAGGGCCTCCCTCCTATTCGCAGGGCTCTGAGAGGCGGAGGTGGGGGTCACAACCACAGATGACATCCAGCTCCTTATAGGACTGGCAGGTCTTCAGCACAGCACCAGAGAGATCATTTGCCTCCTGGTACGCCTGCCTCAACTCCTTTATCTTCACATGGCACTACTGCGTGTCCCATTTCTAGCCTTATCCAACAAGCCACGAGAAATCTGCCTGTAGGTATTGAAGTTCCTAGGGCTGGAGCAGAGCTGGGACTGCACAGCCTCCTCTCCCTGTAGTGCCAGCAGATCCAACAACTTGGGTGTTCTCCAAGCAGGGGAGAGTTGCTGCAAGGAGCTGCCACAGTCACCTGGAAAGATGTGATGCGAGTTCTCCATGCCGAGAAAAAAGGAAGAAGTGGAATTTCAAAAATTACCAAGCCTTTAAAAAAAGGAGGGGTGGAAACTTGTGTACTTGGGTGCAGGGCAGCAAAGTTCAAACTGCTGACCAGAGCGGTCAGAATGTGCATTGTGGGATACCTCCTGGAGGCCATTTACAGTGACATAACCAAGCATGGTGTCTACACCAACACTGTCAGTATAATGTTGCCACAAAAACCTATGCCTCTCATCAAGGTGATTTTATTTTGTTGGCAAAGCAGGAGAGTTTTGTTGGCAGAAGGAGCATTGTAGTGTGTACATCTCCACTGTTTTGTCGGTGAAACCTGACTTTTGTTGACAAAATTGTGTAGCATAGACAAGGGTACGCAATTGACATAAGTTCACATGCATTCTACAGTCCTCTTGTTAAAAGTGATAGTCAACTTCTATGTACATTGTTTACCTTCTACTATTAGAAGACCCAACCTCCGTATAACGGGGTATGTTATTTCTGTTTTTTCTGGTTTACTCTGTGCATACTTCAGCACTTCCTATTCAGAGAGTTTCATCCTTTTGTCTGGGTGCATTTTTCACACAAAAGGATGGAGAGGCACATTTACAATTGAATTTTGTCTCTAAGAACAAAAATCAGCAGAAGTCAAGTCTGACAGGTATAGTACTAGAAACTATTTTAAGCTCATTTTGAAAGTTACTAGATTTGAAGCAAGCTCCAAAGTCTTTTTCTTTCATGCCAGCAATAATATTTCTAGGACACTCAACATCAGGGTAGTTAAATGCTAATTTTTAAAAAATATAATATTTCAGCCATGATGCTGTGGTTCTCATTATAGATCACTGATGACTTAGCTACACAATAGAAATTTTCTATTTGATAATATAATATATATGAGTGAAGTTATAGAGCTCACATACTTAAGCTTCAGAGTGTGGGCAAAAATTGCTTTTGATCTGAGACCAAGCATGAGAAGTTTCATACTCCAAAAGAAAAGCTTCTGATAAATTCATCAATGAATGAAACAAAACAAAACGAAATGGAAGCATCTTTTAAACTTCAACTAGAAACAACAGTGCTTTCTTCTAGCGAACACTATGATATTCCATGTGTGAATTAGTGCACACAAGAACACAGCTATGAGCCAATGATTTCTGGTTTCAGAATCACATTAACATCCTGTGATCTGTTTGAGTAAAACAGGACAATGTAAAATAGCCAGAAGAAATTGGCCAGCAGTTAAATTTAGGGAGTTACTAGAGACCCGATTATCAAAAGTTTGACATTTCCCCCTGATAAGCCTAAGAATATTTCCTGGGAATGTGTTAACAAAGGACATTTCCAATGTTAAGCACCAGTTGCTATATCTAGTGGCTGTTAGTGTCTTAGGTCATGCCTTGCAAATTCCAGGGTTATTAATGCATTTGTGATTTATTAGAAACGGTGTCTAGAGCACTTACTCATTCTTGGTTGCATCTGAATGAAAAAGAAAAAAATTTAAGGATTATAGACCAACATCAGTGAACCTTAGTTTGGCAAATGTAAAATGTTATTAGTAACTTGGCAAAGCAAGACAGGTTAAGTGATGAATAAAGTTCTGACTAAAAATGATTAGGAGAGAACAAGCAGGGAGAATTTGCTGCATCATGACTTTGGAAGGATATTTAGGCTAATAAGATTTTTAAAGAAGTAGAACAGAAAAGAACAAACAGACTAGAAGGACTTTCAACCAGAAACCTGACTCATGGACCGCAATGAGATACAAACTAGTTCTGTAGACAGTAAATACCACTTAAAGAAATTCCATGGCCATTTCCAAACAGCCATCTATTTTGCTGCAAATTTTATTTTGGAGTTGTTCTTTTTTTGCTATATTTGTGTTATTACACTTAGGATCAAGCCAGTGAACGCTCATTGCTCTATCGGGCTCAAGGTTTGGTAAAACATCCACATGAATAAATCAGCTATTTTTATAGATGGCTGTTTTATGTCTTGTAATAAAGACCAAAAAAATTAGAAGTGAGCAGCACTACTAATCTGTTCTTATAGCTGACAATTCATCTGGTCTCTTCTCTCCAAAGCAGCCATCAATGTCAGATGATGCTTCAGAGGAAAGTAGAAATTCCCTGCAATCCATTTATTTGTGCAATACTCCACTCATCCTAAACAAATTTCTTCCTATCACATCACTGATTATTTTATGGTCTAAACTATGGAGTACTGATGGCTTTGTGATTTATCCCTCTTAGTGGGACAGATTTTTGTTCTTATACAACGTGTAACATTTTTCTCTAAGTTAGATGCCTCAATTGCTTGCAAAGCAAGTTCCAGAGGTTTATTATGTTGATTAAAATTATTTATTTAGAAAAACATTGTTGATCTTTAGAGTGGTCTCTTCTTGTATTAAGACAATTGCTTGTATTTTGAATACAAACACATTCCTCCCATTTTATCCTCAATTTCCATTCACTCCCCAGTCGCCTTCTTAAATAAAATAAATAAATAAATAAATCTACAATTTTAGTTGAGGATATTGTTACATCTCAAACATGAGTGAGCTGCTTCCAAAATAACCAACTAGGGATTTAGAGGGTTGATTCCTGAAGTTGGGAGTGAGGGGTATAGTTCAATACATTCTACAATACTTTGACATCAGACATATTTTTACATAATATAAACTGAGGCCCAAGTTTTAAAGAAAAACTTATAAATATTTCTCTAGCATCTCTATGCACTAGTTGTCCGAGTTGGAAGGGACAAGGTTAACAGTGAACTTTAAAGGTCTTTAAAAATACAGAGCAGAGGTTCCCAAATTTCATCTTTAAAATGCTGAAGTAGTCTATTTTCAAAACATTCCTGCCCATGATAAACCAGCCAGCTTTCTTCTCCTCAGAATATATGGGCAAGGGCTGTAGAAATGGAAACACTGATGGCTCTAGAAAAAGGATACCTGCAAAGCTAATAACAACATAGTCCTCTCTCATAGTCAGTGATGCTCTTACTCAGCTAACATGACCTGTCTGTCTTCCTTCCAGAATCTGTGCACTGTCCTTGGAATGCACAATCTCTGCCCACCTAGTGGCAAAGTCAATGTAGCAACAGATCAATCAGCTGGCAAGAATGCAATGCTCTGCACGATATTGGCACGCTGGGAATTTTAAATCTCCCTCCCTGTTGTTTCTGAAGGAGTGTATAAGCAGAAGTTGTCTCCTATCTATCCAGTCTCTGCCTAAGTTTTGATTTAATCATCAGTACCACAATCCAGTATTTGTGACAGTTTGTTCCCAGTGATCCAAGGCACTGAGATCAGAACATAAATACATACCTTTGTAATCAGCAAAGATGCAAAAGGAGATACAATACAGAATATTTTAAACAACAACGTGACAATGAGAGGGCTGTTTAATAACTATTATTTCTCCATCTAGTTCTGTCACTATCATGGGGGTGGTCTATCATAAATGGGGGGAAATTTCACCTGAAGTGTCTGCCTGGTTAGCACAGTCTACCTACTTAGGGTATCCACCGCGTTTACTTGTGGAAATGATGGGATAGCTCATTCTTCAATAGCTCTCCATCTGGACATTATTCCAAAATTTAAAAAAATCACTTTTATTCTGGAATGGAATGTCCATGGGGAAACAATTCTGGAAGAGCTATTGCTAGTCAATTTCCCCATGTGGACAAGGTCACAGGAAAAAGAGAGGAGGCCCTTTCCAATAGTCACTGACGGCTTAGACTTAAGGTTTATTAAGACAATGCTAGAGTGAGTAGCTTTCATAGTTTTAGTCCACTCTCTTTGTGGAGTGCCAAAACTAGCTTGAAAAAGGGAACAGAGATCCAAAGACACAAGAGGATCTAGACTGGCTAGGGAAATGCACATTGGTTCTGTTCCTGTAATATAAGCTTCCCTCTTATCTAACTTAACTAAAAGCTAAGCGAAAAATTAGATTTGACTCAATAAAAAATCCTTTTTTGCTAATGTTTTGTTCCAGCTATTAAACAACAATATTTTGTTTCAAGACGGCTGTGGGTCACTATCACTGGTCACAAGTTCCTGAAACCTGCAGAATGGTAACTGGTTGGTGTACATGGAATAGCATACACAGGTCCTGGTTCTAAAAGTGGAAGAATCATGAGATTTCACCCCAAGACAGGAAAGGGCAAAAGGCCGAACACTTGAGGTGATGAACTCAGAGAGACCAGAAAGGGGGGAAAAAGGTGCAGGGAGCTCATAACAATGACTGACATTTTGGTATATAGAATACATTTTTATGTTTGTTTGGGAGTGGGTGGCTAAAGTAAAATGGAGCCCACTGATAGTGGATTATCTATTTTTGTTTCCCATCCGATTTGTTTAGCACAGAGCAGCAATCTATTATTAAATTTTCACAACTGTGAGAGAACAATCAGACACCATAGTTAAAAAAATGCCCAATGTCCTTTCTTAAAGACCCATGAATTGTCCATTGACTAGCTCATATTCTAAGAGCATATCATCTTTTAATTGAAGAATAGTTTAAGGAATTGAGCCTACCCTGAGGCACGTGCCCTCTTGCTTAGAAAACAAACCTACCATGCTAATACACACATTGCAGGAGCCCATTCTCTAAGGGCTGGTGTGCTTTGCCATGCAGTTCAGACTATGGGGCAGGAACCTTTGAGATCATGCCCACAGCATCAACTCAAGGGAGTTACAGTGGAGCACTGTGGTACACGCTGCTAGTGTAAGACATGCCCTAAGAGACATATTGACATGTTGCAGAACAGGTAGCAGGAATGTTTAAAAAGGATCTAGTCACCTAACAAACAGCTCCCACTGAAGGAATGGGAGTCTTGCTCCTACTGAAGTGAATGGGAGTCTTGCACTTTATTTCAGAGGTTTGATCCTGCTCTCACAGTTTAAGAAATGCAATATCTAGAATTCCAAACCTAAGCAGTAATAGTCAAATGACCAGGGAAGTCAAGTGACATAACAGGATTTGGTTTTGTACCATTGTTAATGCCACTATGAAGATTTCGCTGGCCTAAAACAAATCAAATCTGTATGACTAGTATGAATATCAAACATAACAATCATATACTCTGAGACTATTTACCCTGCCCCTGGAATGGAACAGTTGCATAGTTTGTGGCTACCAGTACAATAGTCACTGTGAAACTGAACGGATTCCTCTTCCCCCAGTAACTAATGCCATAGGACAAGGCTAACATTGTACCCCTATTCAACTGTATGCAATACAAGCTAGTTTAAAAGCTCCAGTTTAATTTAAAATCAGTGATGACCATACCTCTGCTATGAGGCATCTACAATAAGCATATTTTCAAACTGCACTAAAAACCAAAATTCCAAGTAAATTGGGGGTTTTAGATTAGTCATGCAGATGTTCATCAAAGTTCAGTGTTTCTGGCATAGCAAATATGTAGCGAAGAAGGATACCTTTGGCTTGAAAATTTGCATATGGAAGTAAAAATAATCAGCCAACTCTCTGAAATGAAATACAGAGGTGTATAGTAAGATTTTTAAGATTAACAATATTGGGATTCTAGTACTCTGAACTACAAGCATCAGAATTTACTTCTTGTCTGTAATATAATCAATAATTTGACTACTATGTAGTTTTTATTAAATCATATGTAGTGCTGGTGTTTTCACCAAAAACAGCTCCAGCATCATGCTGCTTACATATGTTCCATTTCATATTTCTTATTTAGGAGATGATATAATGATGAAAAGTGTTCTGAAAGAATAAGAAGTACTTTATAAAACAGTGCTAATGGACCATCTTACACTTTGAACACCTGACATTTTACTGTGTGCTACATCTTTTTTCATTGCCTTTACTTTAAAACACAGAAATAGGTATATCAAGATTTTTGTTTGCACAAAGGGATCTTCAAACTGCTATGCTGTCAGAAGAAATACATGAACAAAAATCCCAGTTACAGGCTAAAAGCTGACTTGCTGGGTACATTTTCAGAGCATTGTGCCAGTTTTAGCCAGCCAACTCTGAATATGACGACAGTCACACGGCTAAAACGCTATGGAGAGCTTTGAAAATTTACTCCCTTTGTTTTTCCTCAATTGAAAGAAGGTGGATTGTGTCAATTCTTTGAAAAGGTGATTTGATCTATCTTCAATATGCTACATAAAAGAACCAAACATTGTTTGAAGAACATATTGGTCTCTGAACAGTGTTACTAGTGAGAAGAGGAAAGTATCATGGAACTTGTGTAAGATTTTATTTATTTAACAGGGCCAATGATAAAATAACTGATTCATACAGCCTTAACACAAAGCAAAACCCAATCTCTCAAAACAGAGCCCATTTATCAGTGTGAGACTACCACCAGCACCTACTGGGCAATAGATTTTCACAATTTCAGTAAATTGCATGCATGTTACCATGCACATATAAATGAAGATTAACATTGAGCTTAATGAGACTTCTTCCAATTGACTTCTAGCAGGTGATTTCAAGGAATTATTGCATTGTTTTAACTGTTGTTACTGAGTAAGGTTGCAACAGAATTTTACACTGAAATTACTATATTCAGAGGAGTTTAAACTATACAATCAGAAAACGGTCAAAGTTTAAATTTTTTTTGCCTAAATTACAGCAAAAAAAAAAAAAAAAAAAGATAAAGACAGTTTTACTGACACTGTCTCTCAGCAGGGAGTTTCTATAGCTTCTTTGTAGAGGTCCCTATCTTTAAAATTTCATCCATGCCCACAATGCTGTAAACATTTTCTAAAGCATACAATCTGAAATCCTTTGTTAAAGCTAATATTAGCCTTGTCCTTTTGAAAATATAAAACAACTGATCTTAATACAACTGAATTAGTATTTCATTTAACCATTGACTGGCAATCCAGGATTAAGTAGGCAGGTACACCTTTACCTCGATATAATGCAACCCGATATAACACGAATTTGGATATAAATGCAGTAAAGCAGCGCCCCGGGGTGGAGGAGGGATGAGGGTGGGGGCTGCGCACTCCAGTGGATCAAAGCAAGTTTGATACAATGTGGTTTCACTTATATGGTTTCACTTATGGTTTCGCATGATATTCTTATAGATAAGCTAGGAAAGTACAATTTAGATGGGGCTACTATAAGGTGGGTGCATAACTGGCTGGATAACCGTACTCAGAGAGTAGTTGTTAATGGCTCCCAATCCTGCTGGAAAGGTATAACAAGTGGGGTTCCGCAGGGGTCTGTTTTGGGACCGGTTCTGTTCAATATCTTCATCGATTTAGATGTTGGCATAGAAAGTACGCTTATTAAGTTTGCGGACGATACCAAACTGGGAGGGATTGCAACTGCTCTGGAGGACAGGGTCAAAATTCAAAATGATCTGGACAAATTGGAGAAATGGTCTGAGGTAAACAGGATGAAGTTCAATAAAGATAAATGCAAAGTGCTCCACTTAGGAAGGAACAATCAGTTTCACACATACAGAATGGGAAGAGACTGTCTAGGAAGGAGTATGGCAGAAAGAGATCTAGGGGTCATAGTGGACCACAAGCTTAATATGAGTCAACAGTGTGATACTGTTGCAAAAAAAGCAAACATGATTCTGGGATGCATTAACAGGTGTGTTGTAAACAAGACAAGAGAAGTCATTCTTCCGCTTTACTCTGCGCTGGTTAGGCCTCAACTGGAGTATTGTGTCCAGTTCTGGGCACCACATTTCAAGAAAGATGTGGAGAAATTGGAGAGGGTCCAGAGAAGAGCAACGAGAATGATTAAAGGTCTTGAGAACATGACCTATGAAGGAAGGCTGAAGGAATTGGGTTTGTTTAGTTTGGAAAAGAGAAGACAGAGGGGACATGATAGCAGTTTTCAGGTATCTAAAAGGGTGTCATCAGGAGGAGGGAGAAAACTTGTTCACCTTAGCCTCCCATGATAGAACAAGAAGCAATGGGCTTAAACTGCAGCAAGGGAGATTTAGGTTGGACATTAGGAAAAAGTTCCTAACTGTCAGGGTAGTTAAACACTGGAATAGATTGCCTAGGGAAGTTGTGGAATCTCCATCGCTGGAGATATTTAAGAGTAGGTTAGATAAATGTCTATCAGGGATGGTCTAGACAGTATTTGGTCCTGCCATGAGGGCAGGGGACTGAACTTGATGACCGCTCGAGGTCCCTTCCAGTCCTAGAGTCTATGAGTCTATAACGCAGTAAGATTTTTTGGCTCCCGAGGACAGCGTTATATCGAGCTAGAGGTATATTATCTATTTTCCCGACTGGGAAACCAAGGCAAAACTTCCAACTTCATGCTTAGACTAATCTGGCCTTCCAATATGTAAAGGAAGCCAAAGAGAAAGGGAAGTTAAATGTATGACCAACCCCCTCACTGGAAAGCACAGGAGACACATTTCCTCAGGGAAAGGTAGACAAATCAAGTCTTTCTTGTAGATCTAATTCTAAGATTGGAGATGTATGTACAGGCTTGGTCTCTTATCTGTTCTCCATTATAGGGAGCTATAGGCTTTCTGTAGTAAGAGTATGGGTACCAGTCTTCTGTCATCAGTTTAGGGGAAAAAAGTTCAATGCAACAAGCCTACAAGAGCCAGCAAAGCAGGGTGGATATAAATCAATGATTTAAAACAACAACAACAACAACAACCACCACCACAACCAAAAACCAGATTTTTTTGATAAAATGTTTTTCGAGGAAAAAATTTATCTAAAAATACATTATAGCTCAAAGATATCTCATCATGAAATAGGGATTATAAATTCTAATTTTATAGTATGAGACAATATATTGATATAATATTTAAGAAAAGTTTTGTAAATGAGTTCCAGTAGTTTATGGATCAGGGACCCAGTCTTATGGGGCTTCACAGGCTTCTGGACAGATTATTTAGGTTCATCTTTCAATCTCCCCATGGGACTCAGTGCTCAGCCTAAAAGATACCATCAGAGATGCTTAGTTTTGCAGTTCTCTAACTGGATTTGTGTCTCCAGAGGTAACATGCTTGTTAGCAGCAAAAATGTTTCTAAAATAAATAAATAATATATAAAGGTGAGAAATAACAGACCTCAACCCTATTGTCCCTTTTCAAATTTGTGTACAAAGAGTCAATCCCTTACTTCTCTCTAAAAGTGAAAAGTTTCAAAAAGTCCAATGAACAGAAGATTATTGGAGGCAGAATAGATCTGGACAAGGAGAAGCCTGGAGATAAATGTGAGAAGTGAGGGACATACGCTTGTTTTGTTAAAATATTATATGTTTGGTGTTGAAGAAAAATATCCAGAATACTTAATGTTGTTGTTTTAGTTAAATAAAACAATTTAATGTCTGTCTGGTGATGTTCTCCTCCTAAAACAACATGGCAAGAAAATCCCCCAAATATTAATGATTAGCCTGTTGAATTAGAGATAGTTCACCTCCCAATTTACCTTTGGTAAATGAAATAACCAAACAATCATTCATTTTCTGATATAGCTGTAAAACTAATCTGAAAAGTTTTCAAAATCACTGTTTAAAAATGTGCACTGTGTACCTTCTAAAAATGAAACCTACATCTCTGAGTTGTGAAGAATATGTATTAAGGTTATAACAACCAACAAAAATGCACCTTTATGTAAAAAACCATGATTAAATCGAGTCTTCCTGACTAGTGATTTAAATCATGATTTAAATCAATTTGATTGAACTCAAATCCACCATGCAGCAAAGACAGAAATATACTATATTTCTTCAAGATGCATAAGTATTTTCAATACTGTGGCTTATGCCTAGACTGGAAAACAGATGGTAGCTGTCTAAAGTGTGTATGTAGTTCCTTGCTTTTGAAAGTACATATTAAAAATATTGGCTTAATGCCCTTTACAAATTAACTCACAATTTAAACACTTTGCCTTCCAGTGGTGGCTCCCATAGTTAAAACAGAGACTTATGACACATCTAAGATATTCATTCAGAGCACTGGGTACATATACAAAATACATCAACAAAGCTATACATTAAAAAACTGGACTAGCATCCAAACAAAACCTAAATGCCTTGCAAGCTCCAAATCTAAGACTCTAAAACACTCTACTCTGCTACTAAATGAGATGGCAAAAATTCAAATTGTCCACTACTAGAAATAAATTTTTCAGCGTCCTAACAATAGCTGATGCGGTGTAGGCAAAGACATTTTCTCATGCAGAGCCATGGCGTGAGACTTCAAAAATTCTTTATGTAACCCTCTGTCTTTCCTGATGAAGAGCTCTGTGTGGCTTGAAAGCTTGTCTCTCTCACCAACAAGTTGGCCTGAAGAAAGACATTACCTCACCCACCTTGACTCTCTAATATCCTGGGTCTGACACGGCTACAACTACACTGTATACATGACCTAACTAGGGACATCTGCCACTAGACTACTAGCTGACTCTCTACATGCTTCATCTGCCCCAGGTCATCTGCATAAAAAAGAAATATACAGAAACAAAACATGGGGCATTTTAGGAGACACCACACTGAAAATAAATGACATAAGATCATTAGTGTTCTACAACAGTGGTCTGTTAGCAATATGTTGATCTGTCTCAGAAGTAGGAAGTCAAAAGGTGTTTAAAAAAGGCCCTCTGACTCAAGAGATGTGTATCCTGAGCTCAAAAAGGAAGACGGGGTCCTGGATAGAGGTCCAACCTCCATTCTGCCCACTTCCAAAGCTAAAGTAAAAAACAATTCAAGAGTATGGCCAGCTATGTGTGGTGACACAGCAACATCTGAGTTAACCCAGATGATTTACCCACACTGACAATTAAGTCACCCAGAGCAATCAGCTCAGCTCTCAATTAGGGATTCTGCTATGAAACAGGGCACCCTCTGCTAAGTCCAAAGTAACATCTTCCCTGGACTTTCAATAGATGGACAAGCTATCAGATTAATTTTTGAGTTGGAGACCACTTTTGGAAGTAAAATTCAATTAGCACAGCCACACTTCTCAGTTTATGTTCAACCAAATGCCCAACTGGAGTGCTGACAAACTTCCTACAATGTCATCCTACCAGGATTATCACTACAAATGCAAATTTAGGAGCCTCATCCACAACCAACTCAAAGATGACTGTAACTACCTCTGATGTGTAGGTCATTGTCACACTACCCTCTTCCCACAAGGGCAGAATCAGGAGATGGCCAGTGAGACTGAGCAATTTCAAACTCGGTCTCCATCTTGCAACTGATTTAGTCCTGCCTTGTTTCCCGTTGCCTAACACAGCAGAGGCTCAGTAACCAGAGATCTTGCAACCAATCCTACTTTCTCTTCCATTTTAAACCTTCATCATTCTAGTTTATATAGTGACACAACTCTCGCAGATATCCTAAAGCAGCCACTGAAGAAGTGCTGCTGAGATGAAGTAGATGGATGCTAGAAAAAAGACCTGCAGCCACCCCAAGCAGACATATCAAGACCGTTTATAATCTCTCAGATTAGACTGAAGCCCATGGGGGAAAAAAAACAAACAAACAAACAAACAAACATGAAACCCTCTCCAGAATACAATCAGAAGGATGCCAGTCTCTTTACATCCATCCCCATTAAGAAGCTCCACTTCCCATAATTCCCACCCGAGTTCACACAAGCTTCAACCCCATTTGGTTTAGCAGGACACATTGATATTAGAACTATATATATTTTAATATAACATGTGCTTAACCCTTCAGAACAATGATAACAGTGCTGCGTAAAGAAGAGACACTAATTTTCAATGAAATGTTCTAAAGTACTTTGAAAAGGCACAGCTGTACATAAGTGTTATTTTAGTACACACAAATGAATGAATGTCCACTGCAGATGGAACAGTATTCTAAGTCTTTGGTTTCTTAACTATTTGTGTGCATGTATTAACAAAGACAACTGCTACTTCTTAAAGCCATAACAGTACTTTTAGAGTTTCTGGGCATCTAAAAGATTTGGAATTACTTCTAACTTCTTTACTTAGAAGTCATTAATGCTAAATTGTTAGAAACTTAGCAATTCCACTGCAGAATCTGCAACCTACAAACAAGTTATTTAGGTTTCCAGATTTTTGATGAAGCTTCAGATATTAGGGACACACTTCAAAGGATTAGAATATGCTTCAGTCTTACCGTTACAGTCTACTAAGACTATGGAAAATTAGAAGATTGGATATTATTTTGTCCATATATAACCCCAACAGTACAACTAAAATGGTGAGAAATGTTTCCAAAGACAGGCAACAGAAGCGTTGTTCTATTCTATTCTCGATAAAAAAAAGTTCAATGAAATTAAAGTCTTTCCTCCCCTTGTTTTTCCTATTATCCAACCTCCATTTGTCCAAATACTGTATATATCAAGCTTTCAGATATATGAACAGTAGGTCTTTAGTGAACACAGGGTAATACAAGTCATACATAAAATTAGAAGTCCAATTCTGAATACTTACGTGTATCTACAATTGCTAAATTTCATCTGATTCAGTGATTAAAAACGCACTCTCTCTCTAGCACCTATACTGCATGTGGTCATGAACTTTCATTGTTTGAAAATGCAACATGCAAAAGTAAGAAAAGCTTTAAAAAGCCACACACCAGCTGTCCTATACCACTTGATTCTGGGCACATGAGAAGCAGTCAGGCCCTCTTAATAATAATCCTGGATTATACCTTGTTACCTTATTAGCAATGCAATTCTGTACCCTGAACATTTTCAGTGGCAGCATCCTCCTTATGAAGGAATTTTTTTAAATAGGTCACTCCATTTCTAACATCTTGCATAATGTAGTCAAAAATAAAAAAATAAAAAAACTTTTTAGAACTGAGAGGGTACTTCAGTAAGTCTAGTGCTCCCAGATATCGAACAAGTACAGGCAGAAGAAAACAACTAGGCTCATGTTGCTGTCCAGGGAAGAGGTGTGGGAAGAGAAGCAGAAAACAAAAACAAAAAACAACAGAAAAATTCCTCCTGCTCTGGTCCTAATGGCAGATGAGACAGTGAGCTGCAGAGTTCTTGCAGGATGTCAGACAAGCAGAGGATCCTAAGAAGCCACGTTATGCTTGCACTTAAGGCCAGCTCTAATAAAACTGGATTTTATAGCCACATACAGATCTTTTGATGAACACTTCCAGACTCTCTCTCTCTAAGTTAATTTAAATATGGTGTCCTTAGTGTTAGCTCCTTTCCTGAGAGGGACAGTAAATGAGCTTCCCCCACCATCACCCCCAGGAACTTTCTAATGCATTTAACTAGCAGTGAGATGCTAAGATTAAAAGTTTCCCTGAGGTTAAACCCCAAAAAATGACACTGTGTGCTTTGATTAACTTTTCTTACATACATACTTGTTACTTCTTGTAAGAAATCCAGACAGGGTCGGCTACTTCCAGAAATACTTATTGAAACAGCCAGTGGGGTCTGTCCTTCATAGTTCCTTGTGTTAGTGTCTGCTCCATAATTATATAACATCTGTGCACAAAGCACATCATCTCTAAGAGCAGACAAGTGTAATGGTGTCTGTCCATCTTCTAAGCGGCCTAAGTTTGTATCCGCCCCTCTCTGAAGAAACATTCGGCAGTAAGAGTGATTGCTTTTGATCACAGCGTATCGTAACAGGAAACCATTTTGAATGTCGATGTTGGCATTGTGATCCAGAAGGATTTTCACGCAGCTTGACCTCTCTCGGATAATGGCTAACTGAAGCGGTGTAGTACCTTTATCACTCAGCGGATCAACCTCAGCCTTGAACTCCAGCAGGAGTCTGACAAATGAGTCTCTGCCATAGTGGGCTGCTACATGGAGGGGAGTCCAACCATCATTGCTTTTTGCGTTGATAATGTCACTTCTATATTCTGATTCCAACATCAAGCGTGCAATCCTTGCCCGGCCATGCATGGCAGCATAATGCAGAGCAGTGAAGCCTCCAATTAAGTCCTTAACTGTGGGATCAGCTAAAGTTAAAATACAAAACAAAGGGAAAAAGTTAGAGTATAAAAGACTGCAACCAAAAAAAAAAAAAATTAAATAAAATCAAATGGCAGAATGTTACTCTTCAAGCAAATCTTGAAATAGTTTGACATGCTTCAAACTACTTCTTGTTTTTATAGACTATGGTCCAGATTTTTAAAAGTACTTAGGCATTACTTCACTTAGGAACCAAAATTGCCTAACTCCCTTTTAAAAATGAGATTTATAGACTCCTAAATCAGTTAGGTGTTGCATTGTTGAGTGCAGCAATGCCAAGATACATTTAAAAATCTGGGCCTAAGTTCTATTTTAAGGAAGAGTCAAATGATTTATTTAGTTTAATAAAGGTAATCAACAAGGAAAAAAAATGAAGTTATGTTTAAACACATGCGCAGTTCTGGCACTTCTAAGCTAATAGTTCAAACTTCTTTGACCTGCCAAGTATCAGAGGGGTAGCCGTGTTAGTCTGGATCTGTAAAAGCAGCAAAGAATCCTGTGGCACCTTATAGACTAAAAGACGTTTTGGAGCATGAGCTTTCGTGGGTGAACATCCACTTCGTCGGATGCATCCGACGAAGTGGGTATTCACCCACGAAATCTCATGCTCCAAAACGTCTGTTAGTCTATAAGGTGCCACAGGATTCTTTGCTGCTTTGTCCAGCCAGTTCCTTTCCAGCTCTGTAATGTCATGCTTCTTTCTCTCTGTTTTATTTTCCCTTGTGCTGCTTCTTAGTCTTAAAAAGAAGCATGTGTAGCAACATCTGCTGTCCCAAATTACAGATGTTTTGTGGTTTGGCAAGATGGTGTTGTTTTTAGGGTGTAATACTGTATTAGGTAAAAAGTTTCTCTGCGGTCTGTAGGATTTCCAAAGCATGTAAGATATATGTTATTTCAGATCATCTTGATAAAAGTCTGTTTTTATAAGATGAGAAGCCTGTTCTGAATTTATAGTTTTACAAAAATTTAAGATTTTACAAGAATGTAAGCATCCCCTTATGGGGAGGAAAAAAAAAATCAGGAGATATGGCAGTGCTAAATTTGCAAGTGACTGGACAGTCCCGTCTCCCCAACCGCACGACCACCAACAGCACAGAAATTCAGATAGCTGCGTGTGCTCTCATATATTATAAAAATAAAAAAGAGAGAGAGAGAAAAAAAATCAACCAGACCAAGTTACCTAATTCCACTCCTCACTCCTGGACACAGAGACACATCCTTTGCACCCCAAATGATTTTTCACAAGTCTTTCCTCACATGCACTTAACATCTTACTTTTAGCCAGCTAACCGGACTATGGAGCTTGTCCCACTACTATTCTTACCCAGCTGGCAAGGCAGGCAAAGAGTAATCTCCCTCCGTCTTCACCTATGTGCATCATTTCGTAATGTGCTCAACTTCTACCAGTCTACAGCTTGGAAACCGGAGTCCATTTCCTAACCCAAGTCTCCTGGTTTGTAAAGAGAGGTGCTGTCCATAGGGAAGACTAGACTTCATTTGACACTATCACATTATGCATTACTGTGCAAAATCCTGACAGCCACATTGCTCAATTCTGACACTTCACTCATTGCATTTTTCCCATCCCTACAGTGTTTGAAGAAGAAGGGGTGCAGACGAGGGTATGATGGAGTGACCTTTCTTCCAGAAGGTCAAAGGACAGAACACAGCTCCCTCTGGAGGCTGTCAACACCTCTTCCAATATTGGGTGTTGTATGTGTTGCTCGGGATAAACACACTGGTTCCCCCATCCCTTACCCCCCCCCCCCCCCACGGGCAACTGTGTGTTCCTCATCCTTTGCAGCATGGGGAGTACGATAACAAGCCCAGTCTCAAATTCCAACCTACTGTGAAGGTACAACTGGAGTTTGCAATATGATATGGCAGCAAGTTAGGTCAATGTAACGCTGAATTAAATATACAGAGGAATCCAGTCAGAGAATGGAGAAGAAAAAGTTCTGCTTTATATGGGTCTCAAGTGCCCACACTTGGAATCAGTTATGGACATCACCTCACCAGAAATATTGATAATTAAGACAGAATTCAGAGGAGAGCAACAAGAGTGATGAAGGAGCTTGAGAAGTTTTTTTAAAAAAAAAATATAAAACCAGGAAAGATTAAGAGAGCCAAATAAGCAAAGCATGGCTAAACAATTGAAAACAGAGCAGTGCGGGGAACAATCCACAAAGGGCATTAAGGAATGGGAAGTATTATTGCCTGAGGTAAGTAAAGGGGGTAACTTGACATAATGAGATGAAATTAAGGATAAGTTTAGATTATGTATCAGGACAAAATTCCTTACAGTGAGCTGTATTAGACAGTGGAATAGTCTCTCAACAGAAGCAACAGAAGCCTGAGTGCTTGAGAAGTTTAAAAATGAAACTGCTCAAAGATAACTGCAGGGAGCAGTCCTGTTTTGGCAGGAAGCAACTGGTACCTTTCCCAACCTGCTCTACAAGAGAGTCCACACCACTGTAGTGTCAAAAAAACAAAGATACTAAAAATATCAATCATGAGCTGAAAAAATATTCTTCCCTGGATCAACTGCTCCTAGACTTCCTAGCTCCAGACTGCTCAGCCAATATTCTAGATCAGTGGTTCTCAAAGCCGGCCCACCGCTTGTTCAAGGAAGTAATTTAATTAGATTGGAGGAAGAGAGGGAAGAAACACTTACAAAAGGGTGGCCTTGTTTACCTGCTGCGTCCGCAGGTTGAGCCAATAGTGGCTCCCACTGGCCACGGTTCACCGCTCCAGGCCAATGGGGGCTGCGGGAAGCAACGCAGGCCGAGGGATGTGCTGGCTGCCACCTTCCGCAGCC
The DNA here is from genome assembly GCF_007399415.2 of Gopherus evgoodei. Taxonomy (NCBI): domain Eukaryota; kingdom Metazoa; phylum Chordata; order Testudines; family Testudinidae; genus Gopherus; species Gopherus evgoodei. Next base: position 8,467,804 of record NC_044331.1, read on the forward strand.
CCCATTGGCCTGGAGCAGTGAACCGCGGGAGCCGCGACCAGCCGAACCTGCGGATGCAGCAGTAAACAAACCAGCCCGGCCTGCCAGGGGCTTTTCCTGAACAAGCGACGGCCCTAGTTTGAGAACCACTGTTCTAGATCCTCTCTCAAATCACTCCCACTCCATTGTGTTTGAACTATTCTATCCATCAAGCCACCTGCTTAAAAACCCAACAAGTTATGGTGTACCTGTTACAGTAATGTAATAAGTCTATGCTATCTTTGTTTCTAGACTCACCTAGATTAGCACTAGCAGTGTTTTTGAATTAACACCACTGGCTCTCAAACAAGGCCACCCTTTTGTAAGTGTTTCTTCCCCCTCTACCTCCAATCCACTTAAATTACTCCTAATTACATAAAGGCCAACCAAGAAATAGCAAACTATGTGAGATATCACTAGAAAAAGTGAAGCAATCCAATCAATAGTGTAAACAAGTCACATGACTGTTAAGCTTTATGAACGCCAATATGATGGACAGCACCATATGGTAATGATATTTTAATTCCCGTTAAGATTATGGGTTTTTACTGGACCACTGGTACCAATTTTCTACTCAATTAAGTAGTTAGATCATTTTAAAAAACAAAACTGAAAAGACTGCCCATTATTGTTAAGAAAGTGCTTTGCTGCCATCTTGTGGACAAACTAGTATGAGCTGCACATTGGGAGGATCAAAAGCGCTCACTAAGGTTTTTTCCATTCCTACCATCCCACAATAAAATTAGCATTGTGAAATTGAAGTCAAATGTATAACTCTGTTCATTCTAGGTTTCTCTCTTTGCACTGTTCTCTTAAGTAACTGTCCAACTCGGGAGGGCTAGCTTTGCTGTAAGGCAACTGGTCATAAATCTGGAAAAATCTGTTTGAAGACTCCTTGTAATGCGTTTCCTCTTTCCCCTCCGTTCCCGCACCAAAAAGTCACAGGACTGTTACTAAGAGCAGGTCTACACTTAAAATGCTGCAGTGGTGCTACGTCGCTGTAGCACTTCAGTGAAAATGCTACTATGCCGACAGAAAAGCTTCTCTGGCTGGCATAGCTATTCCACCTGCACAAGAAGCGGTTGCTACGTCGACAGGTAGCTTATGTGTACTCCTGTTATTCCAGGCTTGCTTGCTTCCTTCCAGAGACTTACCCCTAGTCACAAGAGTCAGAAATACTCACCACAGTCTGCCTGCATAGGATTTCCTAAGGCAGTACAGGCACAAAGAAGCTTCAAGAAATTCACTAATCTTCATCCACAAAGGTACATCAGTCTAGGTGAACAGTATTTCACACCTTTTAGTTTCTCCTAGATTCTGAAAGGTCTTACTAGATTTAGATATTGTGAAAGTCAAATTTTCATAGACTAGAAACTCCTTTAGGTCACTTGCTACTCTGGATTTTCAGCAGTTTCTTAACAAATTCCTTTTGGTTTCAATGAGTCTTATCACTATTACTTTGGTACACATAACCAAACAATGTCCTTACTTGCCTAGTATATTACTGGAATATAAAATGCTTAAGAGAGATAACTGCTGTGCACCCTAAAGATCCTAGCTGGCTATGATTCAGAGGGCTGTGCATTAGCACAGCATAATTCTTCCCTTAATTTACTGCACACACAAGATGGCTTAGCATGAAATTTGGAAAGCACAAATATACCAGAGGGAAAAATTTTGCACTGGCTAAGAGGATGGATCAAATGACTTCTCTAATTTTCGATGACTCTGTGAACCATTCTGCTCCTCTCTCTTTCCTGTGCTGCTCCAGTGGGACCATTGCTCCTTGCTGCTTGGACTGCTCTTGCAGATTCTGTTTGTCATCATGTTTTCATTATACTGAAAAAGCTGTTGGAAGACCCACAACTCCGAGGAATCCAAACTGTCTCTGAGCTATGCTTTCTCCATCCTCCGTGCAAACTCAGTCTCTCCACTGCTCTACCATGCCATCAAATTGCTAAGAAATACCTTGTAACTCTGGTATATTCTCTTTGCATTTGGCTGTTCCTTCTGCTGGTTACATCCTTGTGTCTGGGCCAAAGGACTGGCATGAATAAAGGAAAACACTAACATACAATTTACTTTATAAACTCTATACACAACTAAGACATTGATGAGCTGGCTGGCTTACTAGCTGATACAATAGACAATCTACTTCTAGATGAAGAACTTCCACACTGTTAGAGTCTCTTCTGCTTCAGGTGCCTAGTTACTCAACTTTCCAATTCCTCTGACTGCATTCTACACTGCTGCCAGCACTAGGCTATTTCATTACAGATAATTCTCACCTGGCAATAGATTTATTAAAAGCAATAAATAGAAAGGGGAAAATAGCAGCCAGTTAGCAGCATTTATAGGAAAATGGTTATAAGAGGATGTACTGAAAATGAAAAGACAAGTTTACAGAGATTGTAAATCTGGAAAGAAAGTCAAATTTATAAGATTGCAAAGATTTTTATATCTCAAATCAACCACTTGAAGACTGGGAAATGCCAGATTGAGGGTTGCCCGTGCAACTAAAATTCTGACTCCTAAGTGTGGCATTTTCTAATTTTAAATTTGCTTTACTTTGTAGCCTAAATAACATTCTTTTAAATGGAGTGTGTGTGTGTGTGTGTGTGTGTGTGTGTGTGTGTGTGTGTGTGTGTGTGTGTGTGTGTGTGTGTGTGTGTGTGAGAGAGAGAGAGAGAGAGAGAGAGAGAAACAATGTAACACAAACTAAGGGCCTGATCTCATCCATTGTTACTCATGTGAGTAGTTTTTATTAATCAGTCAGATGGTTCAGGTGAGTTTCTATGGGATGAGAAGATAGTAAAAATTTAGCAAACCATTGATCTGATTTATGAACAGTGTTAGGGAGTTCAGGAGTTCCATCTAGCCTCTCTCTGCCAGAGAAAGTTTAATGGGGCAGCGCTCTGACTGGGGATGTGGCACATCCATCTCTCCCACTCTGTACATTGTCCAGTGCAAGGACAAATTCAATCCACTGACCTCTAAAGTCTAGGAGTTCTGGTAAAAAACTAAAAGTAAGGAGTGCTTTCAGTCCTAAGTACTATGTACATTTGCTCTATTATTAGTGATGTGCTTTGCCTCAACTACCTTTAAGTGACTCAGAAAAAAAGTGCTTCCTTAAAAGGCTTCCATGTTTTGACAAAAGTCATTAGGAGTGATATTTACCTTAAACTTTACTTCAACTGATTCTCTCTTGTACCGTACATACTCAATCATAAGCCGGTTCATTGATAAGCTGATTCCCCCAAGATGGATAAGTAAAAATGGAAAATTTTTATAACTGTTCATAAGACGACCCTATAATTCAGGGGTCAGCAAACTTTGGCTCTTGGGTTTATTGGTTCATTTGGTTTATTTACCTTGAGTCCGCAGGCATGGAAGTAAACCCAAGTAAACAAAGTGTCCTAGAGCGCCAGCTGCTTACCCTGACAGGCCAGGCAGCAACTGGTGGGGATTTTTTTTTTTAGGGCCGGGGGGAGAAGCTGGGAGTCAGGAGAGTAACCCGTGACCACCCCCCACATTACCCTACCCCTAGCCCTACACTCTCCCCATCCCATCCCTTCCCACCTTATCTGGGGAGGGCCAGGGAAGGATGTCTCTGACCTGGCCGCAGCCTGCTCCAGTGAGCCGGGCCGGGCGGTGTGGCGCGGCCGCAGCCTGCTCTGGCAGGCCAGGCCGGGCGGTGCAGCTGCAGCCCGCCAGCCCCGGAGCTACAGCTGTTTCGGAGGCCGTGGGGAGAGCAGTGTGACCAGAAGTGGAGAGACTCTGACCCCGTCTCTTCCCTTCTGGCTCTGCTGCCTCTTCTTGCTCCCTCTGTTGGGGGGAGGGGCTGTGTCCCAACTCTCCCTCTCTATACCTGTTCATAAACCGACCCCCTTCTCTGGTGCTTCCCTTTTTTACTAAAAAAATTCAGCTTATGAACGAGTATATACGGTACTATACTAACCAATTGCTTGTCTTTGATATTTTACCCTTTCAAAGAGATAGTTACAAATATGGCCTTGTCTTCACTCTGAAAAACAGAGCATGCGTAACTCAAATTAGCTAATCTGAGGTAAAATCCCAGCGAAGACAAGGCAGTTTATAATTTTCATATGAGTTATTAGATCAAGTTAAAGTCTATGGGGAAGCCTAGTCTTTAACATGACCTGGCTCAAGTTAGAATTACAAACTGCCTTGTGTTCAGCACTTACTAGGATTTTATCTACAGTTTGGTAACTCAAATTAAGAGCACATCTCCCTTGTAGTGCAGACAAGGCCTACAAAACATGCCGTAAATTCTCTCTTACTTGCTATCTAGCTCTTTCCTACTCACCTACTTTTATAACTGCTCATTCATTTTGATAATTGCTCCCTGGCAATTTTGAGAACTAGGGAACAGAGATAAAAGGCAAGACAGTTTGCCAGCTCATTCATGGAGCCAACATCCAAATCAAGTAGAGTGGAGACAGAAACAAAGCACCACTCCCAAGAAACAAATGAGGCAAATGAGAAAGTTACTTCAGAAATAATCTGCTACCAATCTGGAAATGGAAGACTTTTGAATGGAACCCAAGACCTTTTTATTTCTGTGCAACTCACCTCCGTGTTCAAGAAACACACGAACACATCTCTCTTTCCCTCTTGCTGCAGAGAAATGAAGCAAGGTCCAGCCATTGGCATCTCGACCATTTGGAGAATAGCCCTGTTCCAACATCTTGCGCACAGTGTGAACATCCCCAGCAGCTACTGCAGCCTGAATCTGCAACTCTTCCTGTAGTTCAGGGTTCCTCCGACAGTGATGGTGTAACATCCTAGCAGATTCTGCGTCTTACAAAAGTGTCATGCAGTCACACTATTCACCTTTAATCAACATAGAGCATACATAAATTAGAACAGGGATTGAAAAAGAGAAGATGCCTTAAAAAAAAATGTCAAGAACACTTGTTAAAAATGACACCATGCAACAATTCTTACAGTACACACTCAAACTAAGACCATTATAATCACAGGATCAAAGACAGTAAGACACAAAGGCTAGGGAAGAGAGATAGTTGTAGGGTTTCTAATTTTTTCATCCCAACAGAAAGGGACACTTATATATTTTGGGATGCCTTTAACATTGTACAAAGTTCTTTTTACTGCAATGGCAGTGTATAAGAGTGAATAATCAACAGTAAGTGAGGTTTAAAAAAAAACCTCTCTCAATGACTAAACTTCACACGATGGTCAATGCCTGCAATCCTGGAGATACCATGCCAATTATACGTAAAGTCAGTGTTTCCCTACACAAGTGGCATCCCAAGTTTGGAAAAGCCCCTAGCGGGCCGAGCCAGTTTGTTTACCTGCCATGTCCGCAGGTCCGGCCAATCGCGACTCCCACTGTCTGTGGTCTACTGCTCCAGGCCAATGGGAACTGCTGGAAGCGGCGGCCAGTATGTCCCTCGGCCCATGCCATTTCCAGCAGCTCCCATTTGCCTGGAGCAGTGAACTGCGGCCAGTGGGAGATGTGATCGGCCGGACCTGTGAACGTAGCAGGTAAACAAACCAGCCTGGGCCACTAGGGGCTTTCCCTACAAAAGCGGCATCCCAAGTTTGGGAAACATTGCCTAAAGTACTAGAACATATTAAGTACTTTATGGCACTGGCAGAGAAACAGACAAGATAATCTTCTAGGTCTTTTTGCTTTTTTCCCCCCACTTAGAGATGTGCGTGTTACCTACAAGACCTACACGTTTACATAAATGAACACAATTTGATTTATTTTATCTTCTCATGTGACCTACCTAACAGGAATGTTAGGATGACTGTGCAGTACTTAAAAACAGTATATGTAAGCATTACATTAATTCCTGATTAGGTCCAGGAATCTGTTTTGATTTTAAATTGTGAAATCCTTATTATTAACTAAAATCTGTAAAGAACCTTCCTATTGTGAGGGTTCGATATGAAGAAAAGATTCTGAAAGATCATGAACACAGAACTACTGTTAGTATATCCATTGAAATAAACTATTAAAACTCCAATAAAGGGCTTAAAGATGCTTACAGGTCACTCAAGAGATAATTCGCTCAATGAGTTTCCTGTACTCTCATTGGCCACCCATTTTCTGTATTCCAGATATAAATACAGTTGAGTGAAAAGTGAGAAGGTCAAACATTGCCATACTTTCTGTATAAGGGCCTTGATATCTAGTCTTTTCTCAGTAAGGTTCTGTCCGTTATAAGAAGTTATTGCTAATTTGCATGCTGCCTACAGAACTATCTGTGGCAAAGAATGTGAAAAGAAAGAGTATATGAGATGTACTCAGAAGTTACAAGTAGCTGCCTAGATACAGATGGGATTTAGAAGTAAGAGGTATGTTCCTATTTTGATAGGCATATGATTAACTAAAAAGTTCACACAAAAGCTGTTTGAGGGAAGCTAGTTTCTGAGTATGCTTATGATTTCTTCTACTGCGGCATTATTTAACAATATATAAGAATTTTCAAGTGTTTTTAAAGAGGGAACATATTGGATATTTCCCTCCCATTTGAAAATGCTCCCCTGGGATAATACTGGTCACTAAAAAGGATACCAGAGCTCACGTATTTAAGTACTGCTTACCGCTAGTTTCCTTTAATGTGCTGAACATAGAGTAACAGATGTTTTAAATAAAGGGCATTAATAACATAAGCTCACTATGGTGAAGAGTTAAAAGCTACAAATTAATTCCCAATTTCTTAAAACAGTAGGATTTCAAGCATAAAGTAACTGACCCATGGAATAAATTATCAGGGTAAATGATGGAACGGGAATAGAATGCAGTTGAGAATTTTTAAAAGTTTTTTTTCTGGAGAAGGAGCAGGATGAGAATACAGTTGGGAAGTGGGGCAAGAGCACATGAAAGGAAGTTTTGGATCAAAGAATGCTGGGATTTGGGGCTATTAGGTTTGACAGTCTTTCCCCTCACATCCCTGTACTGTCTCTGCCATGTTTCCCATCCTCTGTTCTACCATGATTACTTTATTATTTCCTTCTTCCAGTTCTTCCTTTTTTCTGTCTTAACTCCCCTACTTTAAAAAGGCAGGTGTTTAGTAGTACGTACTATATTGTCTGTGCTTACGGTAAGGAGAGTGGTTATGAAAAAACACCACCTGCTCACTCTGTTCCTGGCACGTATTCAGAATCAAATCTGCTTAATCTGGTGACAAAGGGCCTTATCCAAAGTCCACTGAAGTCAATGGAAGTCTTTCCATTGGGCTTTGGATCAGGTTCCAAGCCATTTTTTTCCCTTTTATTTTTTTAAACTCCACTTAGCACTTCAGAGCCAAGTCACCTCCCAGAGAGAGAGTTGGATTCTGCCCTGGATCACATATCAACAGTAGTGTTAATGAAGATTGAACTGCAGGGCTAAATTCTTCCCTTCAGTACATTTGTGCAAGTCTACTGAAGACACTGGGGGCCACTAGCATAACTGAGGGTAGACACTGACTAGAAAAACCTTGAGTGGTGATACACATGAGCTGGGGGGGGGGGAAATACATGCAGGTTGGTGCTCTGATCCGAGTTTGAATTTGCAAAACTGGAAGTTATTAAAACTTGTTACTCAAAATGAGGATGTATGTTATGGAAATCACCATCACCATTTCTACAGTATCTCTTTGCAGAGGAGCAGCACTTTTAGGTCACATTATCCCAAGGTAGATGAGTACCATGCTAGTCACTCAAACACCACAGAGACAGGTACTTTGGGAGAGGAGAGGAAAGAAATGGGAACCTCTCTTTAAGGAATCAGCACTAAGTTTCCAAATATCTTTTAAGGCAGCTGGATAAGAAGTAGAGATCCTTATCACGCTGCTGGAGTCTCAGCTGGTGGGAATATTTGTAATGCAGTGTTATAAAGAGCTGGCACTGGCCCCACACACTGCTTGCAGCCAGTGGGTATTATTCAGTTTAGCTAGACCAAACACATGTAGCATAGAAAGACAAATTAAATCATTGACAGCTTCTTTTACCACTTGTAGAGCCTTTACACTTAAATTTCACCCCCTGAACTAGTACTGAAACTCAGATTATGCCATGTTAGAGTAATAAACATTCTGAGATTTCAGGACAGCTGTAAACACACCAATTTGGAAACGACTTTCATTTTAACTTCAAACGTTCTTTCAAAATCCTTGCTTAGGGTATCAGACTTTGGAGTGGGAGAGAGGGCTAATGGAAGCCTTGAGCCATTTGGCATTTAATATTTAATATTTGCAACTATAGTTAATCTCTCTAATAACAGAATTGTATGTGGGTGGATTACCACAAATTGGCTTTCTTCACGCAAGTAAAAGCGGCAAGAAAGGGACGTAAGATGTACCTGGAAATTCCCACTTGCCATGATTTGTACAGCATCATGCAAACAGATGGCAAAACAAATTAATTGATTTGCAACTACAGCATGGATGAATTCAATCCATTCCTGAAATATTACCTTACAGGAAGCTGTCGCTGTTTTTGATGTGTGTTCTACTCTTCATGTTCCTCGTTATACATAATCTTGTGTGCCCATATAACATTTCAAACAAGCTGCTACCCCTTCAAAAGAATAATATATTCTTGTTAGATACAAAAGTAGATTAAACAGAAAGGGTCTGTCTGCTTTTACATTGCACCTGATTTGTAACCTCATGTCATCGTAATGCTGTTGTGCTAAAAGAGGTACCAAGTGTCAGGTCAGTTCTCATAAGATGTCTATCTGTTATGACATATAGTCTGTTGGTTGCCCAGACTGGAGTTCACTTTGATTCACCATCAGTCGGTCTTCCAGGGTATTTTTGTCCTGGTGAAGGGGAAGAAAATAATTTTTTTTTTTTAAAAGTATGAGTGTAGGTAGAAGTTTCTCTCTTTCCCCCAGTAAACTGAACAGTGAAAAACTAAGTTGAATTCTCTCCTGGGGATTCAACAGGGGAAGAAGAAATCCTCCTCACCCCCAGCTGTGGAATATGAGCTAAGGGCTAAAGAAGGCTTTACTGCCACAGCTCCATGCACCCACCCAAACAGGATGTAGAGTCTGAAAACAACTGGAGGACAAGTTTAGCCCCTCCCTCCTAGCTACCATTGTTACCCACTGCCAAATTAGTTTTTACATGTTCGGACTTAAGGGATAAACCATTCTTTTTAGATGCAGTATCTGCATCTTCTTTCCCATTTCCCCTCCCAAGATTCATTCTTTCCTAGACCACAGCCTCATGGGCCTATTATTTAATATGGTTCAGCACGTAAGCGCAATATCAATGCTTTGTCTGACTGGAACCTCTGCAACACCTAAATCCCTGGAATCATATAACTAAACCAGGGGTAGGCAACCTATGGCACACGTGCCGAAGCCGGCACGCAAGCTGATTTTCTGTGGCACTCACACTGCCCGGGTCTTGGCCACCGGTCTGGGGGGCACTGTATTTTAATTTAATTTTAAATGAAGCTTCTTAACCATTTAAAAAACCTTATTTACTTTACATACAACAATAGTTTAGTTATATATTACAGACTTATAGAAAGAGACCTCCTAAAAACGTTAAAATGTATTACTGGCACGCAAAAACTTAAATTAGAGTGAATAAATGAAGACTCAGCACAGCACTTCTGAAAGATTGCTGACCCCTGAACTAAACCAAGACTTTGCCTCTTCAAACTTCCCTGAACGTACTTTGGGGATATTTTTATTAAACAAACCCCAAACTCAACTTCTGAAAGTGTTACAGGGTCAATATACTCACTAAAACGGCAATTCACTTGGCTTGGACATCATTAAGAACTGCTCTCTCCCTGATTTCTCTATTGCTGAGTTCTCCCCACTCTGACCATCAGCTCCTCCCCCACAATATCCTGTCAATCTGCCTTTCTGAGACTTTCAGTCTATAGGCACTGATGATATTTCATCTTCTCTCAGCACTCTGCTTTCTTCTTTCCATTGATATGGTTGTCAATTCTCTCTATACTTCATTCACAACCCTTGACTCGTTTTTCTCTTTTTTCCATAGCAAGGTCCACCCTGCCAACCCCCAGCTCTGGCTCATCCCCACCATCCACCTTCTTTTCTACTGCTCTCCTACTGTGGAGCATCTCTGATGAAAATTCTGTGACAAGGCTACAAATTCCACTAAAAATTCATTTTCTTTTCTTTCAGTTCTGCGATCTTCCTAGCTGAACAACTGTACTTCTCCAACTCAGTGAATCCCATGCCCACAATAATAGCCACCTTTTCCTCACTCAAAACCTTCCCTCCTCCTGCCTCCACTTCTCTCTTGAAAATTTCTTCCAAGAGAATGTTGACAAAATATGAGACTTCCCATCTGCTCATCCTGCCTTCCCTTTTACAACTCTCTCCTCTTTCTTCCCTGTCACACATGCAAAAGGTTTGTTATCTGCTCTCTTCCTCTAACTCCTCCACTTGCTCCAATGACCACATCCCATCTTCTGAACTCCCTTGTGCCCACTCTCATTCCCTCGCTTACTCTTTTCTAACCTCTCATTCTTCTTTGGCTTTTTCCCTTCACAATACAAGCATGCTTTGGTTTCCCACCCCCATCTCAAAAAACCTCCACCGTTGACCTCACTTGCCTCTCCAACTACTGCCCCATCTCCCTTTCATCTACGCTCATTGAACACTGTGTCCACAAATCACTGTTTGACGTTCCTCTCCTCCAGTTCCATCCCAGACACCCTCCAATTCAATGTCTGCCTCTTGCACTCCACTGAAACCACTCTCAGCAAAGTCTGATCCTCTTGATCCAGTCAGCCACCTCTGACACCACTGACCATGCTCCTCCTCTTGAAATTTCATCATTCCTTGGCTTCTGTGAGTCTGCCAAGTCCTGGTTCGCCTCTTAGCTTTTTAATCTCTTCTTCAGCATGTCCTTCAAGGGATCCTCCTCATCCCTCATTTCTGTGACAGCCCCACTGGGCTCCCTGGTTCCCTTCTCTTCTCCCTCTAAACCTTCTCTCAGGTTAACCTCATCCAAAAAACATGAATTCAACCACCACTTCTACTCCAAACCTGTCTTTCAGTCCGAACTAAAATCTCAGCCTGTCTCTCTAACACCTCTTGTCAATATCTAGCTGTCAGCACAAGCTCAACATAACTAAAATAGAACTCGTAATTTTTCCCTCAAAGTCTTCCCCATTACCTTTCTTTCTCAGTCACTGCAGACAACACCAACATCCTGCCTATCACTCAGGCCCAAAACCTGGGAGTCATTTTCAATTCTGGCCTCTCTCCAGGTCCTCATATCCAAGCTATGTCTAAACCAGGGATTGGCAAGCTTTGGCACATGGCCCGCCCAGGTAAGCACCCTGGCGGGCCGGGCCAGTTTGTTTACCTGCTGCATCCACAGGTTCACCGCTTCAGGCCAATGAGGGCTGCGGGCAGGGTCGGCACTACCATTTAGGCAGCCTAGGCAATCGCCTAGGGCGCCAGAATAATTGGTGGGCGGCATTTTTCCGGAGGGGGAGAAAGGCACCTCCGGTGCTGCCTGCGGAGGGTCCGTTGGTCCGCGGCTCCGGTAGAGCTACCGCAGTCGTGCCTGCCAATGGTCGGCTCCTCGGGGGGCTCCAGTGGACCTCCTGCAGGCACGATTGCGGCAGCTCCACCGGAGCCGCGAAGCACCGGACCCTCCGCAAGCACCACTGTGGCAGCCCCACTGGAGCCGCAGGACCGGCGCACGGGGCGGCGAAACTGCTGTCCGCCTAGGGCGCTCAAACCCCTAGCGCCGGTCCTGGCTGCGGGAAGAGGTGCGGGTGCTGGTCACTGCTTCCCGCACCCTCCATTGGCCTGGGATGGTGAATCACAGCCAGTGGGAGCCGCAATTGGCCGAACTGCAGATGTAGCAGGTAAAGTAACCGGTCCAGCCCGCCACGGGGCTTACCCTGGTAGGCCGTGTGCCAAAGGTTGCCGATCCCTGGTCTAAATCTTACAGATTCCTTCTGCATGACATCTCTACCACATGGTCTTTTCTGGTCATTCACCCAGCTAAAACCCTTGTCTAGGCTCTCATCATCTTATGTCTCAAATTACTGTGACATACTTCTCTCAAGCCTGGACAAATGAAACCTTGCCCTGCTCTCATCCATTCAGAATGCTGGAAAGATCATTTTCCTAATCTGTCACTTTGACAATGTCACATCTCTCTCTTTTCATCCCTCCATTGACTTCCCCCTCTCTATCCCATCAAACATAAAGCTACTTGTCTTCACTTTCAAGGCCCCTCACAGCCTATCCCCATTCTATCGACCATTTTCCATTCATTATCAAGATGTTAACTCCTCCTTCCGACAGACACATGATGCCAACAACCATTTCTTTACATTTCCAAACAAGCTCCTTCTTGCTTTCTCCCATGCTGTTCCTCATGCTTGGGAAGAGCTTCCCATGAACATCTGCAAAATGAACATGTTATCCTTATTCATAACTGCTCTTTGTCTGTGATGCCTACATAAAGTTTGTCAATGGCTAGGCTGTTGTGTGCTGAGACCACTGTCTTTCATGCTGACCAATACGGTTTCCTTGTTTTCTTGTGCTCCCCACATGTCTATACCCATCTGTTGTTGCTGGTCTTATACCTAGACTGGAAGCTCTTCAAGTCTTCGGTGTGTTTGTATTTAGCCTAGCACAATGGGGTACTGGCACATGACTAGGGCTTTTAGGCACTACAGTAATACAAATAAATATTTAAAGCATCAATTGTTCCACTATGTAGCAGATCATATAAAAACAAAGAACTTGGCTCTGTTGTTTCTTGCATTGTACCACTGAGCTGGACCAAAATAGTTACAAAAGATGTGCAATTTTAGCTTACATTAAGTGGCAGAAACTTTTAACATAGCAAGATTAAATTTTTGCATTCTAAAAGTAGCTGAGGGGAAGAATAAAAAACAAAACCAACCCACAACAACCCTATCATTCACTATATTTTTGCCTTTCAATGCATATAAAGCATCACACAATTAGAGAGATGACCACAGACCTGATCAAAGTTGCATTGCAATGACCTAATTCGATCACATTTCTAAACTTGTTTGTGCATCACTGATCAGCCATTAGTTCTCTTTTTGTTTTTGCATGATTTTCACTTTAAAAATCCACACATTTTCCACTAGCTGATATAAATTAGAACTGCGATGATTTCACAGACTAGAGGCAAGGTAACAGCTTTCTCCACTGAAAATACAAGCTTTTTTCCCCAGAGGAAAATAAGCTGCATATGGCAAAAGTAAGATCTGCAAACATAATGAAGAGTGATTTTACTGAGTGCAATATCTTAAGTTCACCTATTAAAAGGATTTACAAAGGCTGATTAAAATACTTCACCAGACTGGCAGATTATATCAGAAATAGAACGGTAACCAAAATTTGGCAAATTTGTCTTGATTATCCACCAATGAGTGTTCTAATGTTGTTGCAGAGATTATAATCTGAGAATTTTCTACATGAATGTGTTCCGTATTAAATAAGGAAGGAACCTAAATGCAAATCCCATGTGCAAAATTCTGACATCTCTTATTGGGTTTTTCCCTTACAGGGGGTTAGTGTTCATGAAAATGAGATCTGAGAGCAAAAGTTATTGAACTGTTTTGTGTATCTAGATGGTAAAATAGATAGCAATCATTCCCAGGCCATAAGGTTCTGCATCAGGCCTGTGGCTTATCTTCTTATTGCTAGCACTTTAATACCACTCTAACATGAGTGGTATACTATTATTCATGATGTCGCTATGTCGACATGAGACATTAAGTCTAGATCCTGTCTGTCTCCTGTTGAAGTTAAATATCCAATAACACTTTATACTCTATTATCTGAAAAAAAAAAATCATGACCAATATTCTCTCCTCAGAACCCACTTGCCCATTACAAGACATTACCCAGCTAATATTGGCTAGTTTAAATGGCAATTGATTTACAGTAAAAAAAAAAAAAAGAAAAGAAAAGAAAAGAAAGTCTATACTTGATAGTATATTTTGCACTTCTCCACTACCCTTCAATTGTTGTTCATTTTCCTAGGCCGCAGTCTATTAAAGGAAGGGATTGCATCTTTCTGCATCTATCACATTATCATTTGTGTTCTTGTACCACTTACAATACCATTCCTATCATATCCCATTTTCACAAGCCTCAAATAAAAAATTAGATGGCAGCATTTTAAGAGGCTTTATTATCCTGCTGTACTTAATGATGGACATGCTGTGCTATGATCCAAAAAGGCTTCGAGCTAGGTAGGGTGTAGACAGGTAAGTCCATGGAAGGGAGACCACCAAGTAATATTTAATTGCCACAGGATGTGGCTCTGATGAATCATTGGGAGCTGTTTTTAATCTCCGAATCAATAGTGAAAAATATTGTCTTTCAAACCTAATTTTAAAAAAAATAAACCTAGATCCTCACAAGTGGTCATTAAAGATCCCATAACACTTCCTTTGAGAATAGTGACATCATAGACCAGCATTCCGGCCAAATTCCAACTCCTCTAGTACTTTCTGCTTATTTAAATTCCCCCCAAAATTTCTATTGGCTAGGGTATTCTTCACTTCCCATCTTAAGCTGTTGTGTGGCATTGCTACACACTGTTAAACAGCTGTTGTGCTCCACAGGTGGCTGAATTTCAATGGTGGGTGAAGTAAGTACCTATATGCTTATCTATGTCACAGAGGTTTTGTAAGGATTATTTCATGGGCTAGATTTGAAAGAATTAGTAAACTACATCTCCCTGTATAACTCAGGATCCCGGTGCTGAAGAACAGCAAGGGTAGGCAGTGCTTCTGCTGCTAATCAACCTCATGGTTCCTGCCAAGGAAATGGGCAGCTTTAACTACTATTGGAGTTCCACTATTAGAAGCACCTGACAGGAATCCAAGGCCATAAACCCTTCCCAGACAGGGCCACAATGGCCCTCATGGCTCCCTTCATATAAGGAAGGTTGTAGCAGCTGAAACCTCTTCCTTCAGAAACTCCACTAGGGTCTAAACTGACAGACTGTAAGGTGAATCTGGCTCATCTGCCAAGTGGTCAGAGATCCTTAGATAAGAGGAGTGTCTAGGCCTTACACTGCCTAGGTGCAGTGGTGCAATTCTTATTTCCTTGAGAGAGAGACAGAGAGAGAGAGAGAGACAGAGAGAGAGAGAGAGAGAGAGAGAGAGAAGCAAGGATAAAATTGACATGAAAATTTGGCCTCAAGAGTAAAGCACAATTCTGAGCAAATATAAATTTACACGACATGATACATACATAATTTTAACACACCATTCATAAAAAAAGATTCTTTTTTGTGTGGTCTAATTGCCTTCAAGAAATCATAATCAAATTAAAGCTGCTTGTAATTTCCTATAGAACTGACGTGAACATGTGACTTCTATCATTTAAATATCTGAATAGTGACATTTCAATGAGAATCAACAAGTAGAGAAAGAATATTTTGATACAGACTGAAATATCCAATCATTCTTAGAATATTTTAGACTACAGCTGATGCTGGATAAAAATAAGCAGCATTTATATAACCTGTTTCATCATCCAAAGATCCCAACTAAAGATTTATATTTGCTCAGAGAGTCTCATTTTAGAATGTCCTAAAAACCTGAGTGGAAACAGTACAATGAACCATTTGGGTGGGTAATACAACAGTTTTTCATTCATAGTACAATTCTGGAAGCTAATGCTGAGGGCTCAAGGATGGAAGACCGTCTCAATCAGCAAGTCTTCTGGTTTCTAAAAGTCCACCATAAGAAAAATAAAAAAGGTAGTTTTATACAACTAGAAAGCACAACAGAAAAAAATCTACTTATCCTGTAAGCCTATGTGTGCAGTCTTCCTTCTACCTAGGAAATAGCTGTACTTGTAGTACAGAGATCCTGATTTGGCCTTCAGTTTATGGCCTGGCTTCATTACTTGTCCCAACCACCAATGAAGTTTCAATTGTCAGCTAATTCTCTGATTGACAGTGATCACAAAACAGTACTTGTCATAAACTTTGCTGAATTAGTATTTCATGGTAAAAAAGGAGCCTCACAAACAAAAATCAATGCTTGTTGTTCACTCTATGAATGAATCCGAAAGAACTAAGGATTTTAACAAAAAATACAGCGATCTATGCTGGAGGTTTGCACCAGCCTAGCTACATCAGTGAAATTACACTGGTGCAAGATTCCCTCATATAGAAAAGCCCATGGGTGTGCACTGAATACATGCAGCAAACACATTCTTTAGCAGTAAGCGTATGATTTTGATCATACATCATAACCATGAATGACAGGTAACAGAGTACTTCCTCATTTTACTTTCAGAAAATCATCTTCTAAATCTTATTTGACTTGTATGGCTGTTAAGTTTTTGTTTAGCCATTGATATATAACAATTATGTTTGATCACAGACAATATAAACTAAGAATCCATCTATACTAGGGAAGTGATCAATTGTTGACCAATATCGTCAGCAAAAACTACAGCCTACCCCCTCTGAAACTGGTGCTGGAAAAATATGACTGCTAGTGAAGACTGGGTCAAACCCTTTTCAACACATATCAAAAAGTACAGTAGACTCCAGCAGAATGTAGTATTGATACTTTCTATAACTGTGGAAAAGCTTAGCCTCATCTAAACTTGCAATGTCAAGATTGTCTTAAGAGGATTCTTCAGAAAACCAGTGTCAACAGTGGGTCATTTTCCTAATATAGATAGCCCTAGAAGCTATGCTAGTGTATGTTACCAGTTAGAGAAATAGGAAATCCAAGTTATCACAATGCACAGCTCCTCTTCAGGTAAATGAAACATATTAATGTTTTGAATAAGGAGAGGACACATTTAGATGTAGACTGACAATGAAAAGAAATATAACCAGGAACTCCATCAAGTGGAGAATACTACAAAAGGGCTGATTCCAGAGTACTTAGGAGATCCTTTCCAATTATCATCTACAATTTTCATACACATCTGGCCTAGGCTTTAAGATGGGCCAATAATATCTTTCTCCTACTCATACCTTCTTCCATGCAGACCCTTACACCTGAGCCACTCCTTTCTTCTTTTATCTCTTTCCTTCAAAAAAGACTTCCTCCTCACAACCACTTCCACTCTCTCAGCCTATCAAACTTACCTTTATTCTCATACTAACAGTATTTGCACACAAACCACTGAATTCTCAAGACAAATGCACTACTGACTGAAGCACTCTCAGTCTTATTTCTGCAATGCTCACATTCTCTATTTCCCCCCCGACTCTGTTCAATTCTTATTACCACCTTACCATTACTCATCATGGAATATCTTTTTAGATTATAAATCATTTGGGATAAGGGCATCGTATTATTTGTTTGTAAAGTACACTTATTGCCCTGTGCAACAAGCCAACCAACAACAGGAATAATTTCTATGCAAGAAGATGTTACTGTAAATAGTTGTGAAAATCATTTAAATAAGACAAGCTCAAACACTCAATATCATCAGAAACAATGCAAATGGTCAAGTTACTTATAAAGACCTAACCAGAATTTCTGGCAGAAAAAATAATAAATTTAACAAAACTATATACTAAGGCAGCTTTATCTCTTCCAACTGACACCCTCCCTTGTTTATCTAAACCCTTGTAAATCCTTTGTTATCAAAACATTTTGAATTGTGTAAAAACAAACACTTCCCAATAACACTTTGAGTTGCAATGAACAATAATATTTGATTCTTCTGTGACTAAGTCTGCAAAGGCCAAGATACATTAAGAAGGTCTAAACTTGTGAACGCTGAATACTAATCAATCGATCGTTTACAAACTAATTGCAATACAAGCTGTACATATACACTTTATACACATTAAGAATTACAGACATAATTGTAAGTAAGCCATCAAAATACATTTACTATAACCTATGTTAGTAATGATTTTCAACCACTGCAGTTACTATGGAAGGTTTCCTTTGTGTGTATAGGTGTGAAGTAAGACAAGGGGAGGGATGTATACAATTTTTATTTATTTTTAAATAAAGGAGACCAAATTAACAATTGACAGGGAGTTTTTATAAAATTCTTAAAGAAGCAGCCACAAAAGATCTTCAAGCTGCAGCCCACAAAAAGTAAGTAAATGTGTGCTATATTTAGCAAATGATAATGCAAAGCACAGAACAATACACAGAGAAGGGAAGAAGTTCATTCCCTGTACTGCAAAGTTATTTTACTTTTTCAAGCCAAACAGCAATTAGTTTTTAGAGAAAGGGGAAACCTAATCCCGCATACTCACATAAATGAGTCACTAGAACCAACAAGAAAGGGTTCCACGAGCATCCAGACAAGGGTGGACGTGCAGTGATGGCCTGGGATATGAGATAAGAGTGAAGGTGGATTATCACCTTTATACTGAGTACTACTTTCACTTATTCTTACTGTCTGTATCTTCTCCTTTGGATTCACAGCTTGCAAGTCTCCCCTGAGGCAGCCTGAGCCTGAAAAGAGAGAGATAGAACTGAGCTATGCAATGTTAGATGAATGAGAAGTGAAGGATAAAGGGTGTTCATGTCCAAAACATTGTCATGGTTGGAGCAGGGAGAATGAAGAGAGAGGAAGCAAAGGGTATTGCCACAAAGTGGAAATTGAAAAGGATGGGTAATTCATAGAGAATACTTAGGGGTGGAAAAACAGCAGGATAGTCAGTCTCCTCAAAATACAGTCTCAATGGGATTGAAATAAGGGACAACGACCATTGAAGGGTGGGCACAGAATAACCCACAAACAGAGCTTCAGGGGAATTAAAAGGAGCAGCAAGCTAACCGCTGCCCTCCTCCTGCCCCCCACCCCCCAGAGTCTCAGGAGCTTTGAGGAAGAAAGGTAGGACATGAGGGAGAGGGTTAGCCACCAGACATGGTTTCGAGGTCTGAAGGCAGATGGCCCAGAAGAGAATGTCAGGGTGATGGTGGGTGGTAAAAGAAAGGGTAGAAATATCTGAGAGCACAAAATGGGCTCAGGATGATGATGCTTGTCTTCCCTAACCAAAGTCTAGAACAGCATTTGTCAAATATAGCCCCTGGTGGCCACATGCAGCCACAGAAGTTTTCTTGTGGCCACAGGCTCCTGGGCAGTGACTGGGGAAGAGGGAGCAGCCCCCCTCCTGGGGCCATAAGGAGGGGTTGGGGCCCCTGCTCTGGAGACACAACTCAACTTTAGGAAAAATAAATAAGTATTTTAGAAAAATTGTCATAATGGCCACCACAAAGAGTTGGTGGCCACACTCTGAGGCCACCAAAAAATTTGTTGTGAGACCCTCCAAGAGTCGGGAGAAGGGTGAAAGGTGGGGAGGGGCACAATGTACAAAACAGAGTATTTCGAGGCATCTGAAAGAGGACAGTGGGGGCAGGGAAGGGTGAACCCCCTATAACCGAGTATCCAGGGAGAGATCAAAGGGGGAGGCATGGAGCTGATTTGTTCTTCTCCAAAACAGCCTTGGGAGGATAGTTGGGGCAAAGGATACAGCAGGAGGAGAGGAGTATGTCTCCTTCAAATGAGTCGGGGGATGAGGTATGGAATGGGCTAGTCCCCTCCACAGCAGAGTCTCAGAGGGACCAGGGGGATAGCCCTCAAGAGCAGTCTCAAAGGAACCATGGGGCACAGCGGGTGTGAGCCCCCCCCATGTCAAAGGGATCACGAAGCGGGGGAGGGGGGTAGCCGCCCAAGATCAGTATCCGGGGGGATAGGCTAGTGACCCCACAGCAGTCCTATGGGGCTGCAGTCTATTCCCCTCCCCCCACCCCCAGCAGAGTCCCATGGGCGTGGGCAGGGGGGGCAGCCCCTAGCGCGCAGCCTCGGGGCGGGCAGGGGGAGGAGAGGGGGCTCAGCCCTCCCGTGGCAGTGACTGGGGCAGGCGCCCCCATGACGGAGTCTCGGGGCAACCCGGGCTTTAGCCGCCCGGCTGTTACCTGTCTCCTCCTGAGGCGGACGGGACGGGACCGGACCGGTGGCCGCTCCCCCCACTGGCACCGGCTCAGGGGTGGGGGGAGCCGCAGAGCCAGGCGGGGGCGTTGTGGGGACACTTTGCACTGACTGAGCTGCCCCCCTCCTCACTCCGGGGTCACTGGGCAGGGACTGACCCCCACCGCAGCCAATCAGCTGCCGCAGCCATAGTCCCACCCCGAGCCGTAAACCACCGCCGCGCCGGGTTGGCTGGCGGGGGTTTGAGTGACTCCGCCCATCTCCCCTCCCAATGCCGTAAAGCCTGATGAGGCTTTGCGACAGCTAACGGTGAGGATTGGTTGCGCTCGAGTTTGTCCTGGGAGAAGTGGGCCCTGCCGCGCCCCGTCTCCAGGGGCGGGTAAAGCGAGGGGGTTGCTTAGCAGCGCTGGGTGGGAGGGGCGAGCGAGCCCTGGGTGGCTCGTCTGCACCGCGGCGGGACGTTGGGCTGCTGGGTGAGGGCGGCTGGCGGAGGGGATTGGGCGGGTAGCGGGAGGCGGGGCACGGGGGTGAGGGGAGCCCGGCGGTGGTCGAGGGAGGGGCTGAGGGAAGTTGGCAGGTGGGGGCGTGCGACGCAGGAGGAGGGGCTGAGGTTGAGGCGGAGGGTGGCGGGAGGGGGCCGCAGGCTGAGGAGGAGCATTTCGGGGCGTTGGCGGGGCTGGTGGGGTCACAGCATCGCTTTGTAATCTGGGGAGGGGGAGGCTGCCTGTGGGCAACCTGCTGTTCTCGGCGCAGCGCAGGTGAAGCCAGGATCGCTTTGTTGCCGGCAGATAACTGCCTGAGGCCAAGCAACGGGGGGGGGGGTCCGTCGCCTGGTGTGCCGCGCCAATAAACACACCAGGGTGGAGAAGCAAACCAAGTTTATTTGAGATCTCAAAGCGGTGCAGGGAGATTGACCTAAAACAAGCAGTCTGCTCCTTTATATCCATGAGAACTTTTCTCACTGACTAGCAATCCCCCGTTTCCCCTCCTTCCTCCCCCTGTAGCAATTACGTAAGCGCAGGTGCATTAAGTAATCTTGGCCGCGGCAGCTCGTTAGTAAGTTTTCCTTCTGCAAGTTATCTTGTCCTTCTGCTAAAGGTGCACAGGCCTCATTATTTCTGCTTTAGACCAGTTAGAACTGTTGCAACTGATAACGGCTGTTACATCTGGCCTTTTAGGTCGATTAAAGTTCAAACATGGAGGGACTCTTGTCTGCTGAGGCCTAAAACCAGGAAGGCTCCATACTCTTGTGGCCTTCCACCCTCCCGAGTTACGTAGGGTTATGCTTAGTGACACAACTTCCACCTTCCGAGCTCTCCTTCCTAGGGCTCTTTGCTCCTGTAGTAACTGGTTTAAAAAAACAAGTGTGGGGTCTTCACTATTGGCAGACATCTGGCACTGGTGGGAGTGGGGAGGAGGCTCTGCTTTTTCCCATCCCCATGTGGCATAGTTGATGACTGCACATTTTGGGGTGGGAGTATGAATTCCTCACCTGATGGGTTATATTCCCCACTCCACTCCAATAATTACTGCTCTGGTCATCCAAGACATTAGCTATAATGACCAGCAGTGAAAAAGTTAAGTGTTGATGTTCTAAATGGTTGTAATTAGGAGATAGCAGGTGGCTGAGGTAATATTGTTTATTGGACCAATTTCTGTTGGGGAATGAGATAAGCTTTTAAGCTGGTTTTCCAGACCTGGAAAAAGACCTCTGTCTAAACGTTGAAGTTTGTCTGTTTCACTAACAGAAATTGGTCCAATAAAAGATATTACCTCACCCAGGTTGATCCCCAGATATGAAACAAGATATCTACAACAACACTGCTGATGATCAAGATAACAGATGGTTTACACCTCACAGTTGTTGGAGACTGCACAGGCAGGCAGGATGAACTGTGATCTACATTAGAAATATTTATTCCCACACAGAGGCTGGAAATTTAACAGCTTTTTAAAGACAAGCCTATAAGCTGAAACACAATTCTCGAGCCAGTTATAAAGTTCAGAGGGCCAGACTATAGTTCATCTATATCCTGCAGTGTGTGGATCTGCCATGACTCTTTGACAGGAGCCAGAGCCTTTCAGTGAAACTTGAGCATGCTCATGCCCCATACTTCATGCATCACAGATGAATCCACCATTGTTTTCTGTATGTGAATAGCAGGAAGGAGAAAAACTTCTCATGCGATAGTATTTAATATGATCAGCTCCAATGAAGGACAAAACAAAGATGATGATTTAATAGGACTTTCCTTTAGTCATGATTGTGAGAAACACGTGCCTCCTTGGCTAATTGTATCCTATATGAGTTATGATATACTATAACATGTCAGCTGTAACCAAAAAATATCACTTGTGACATAAAATGCAGTCTGAGAATGTAGAAGATAGTTTTGTTTTCAAATCACATTATTTCAACATCAGTGGTTATCAAATGAGCGATGGGTTTCTGTATATAGTACATTAGCTGAAGTACTACAATATGAAAACAAATGCAGGCTTTATAATTCCATTTTAGGGATTTTGACTAGCCATTGACTTTCGTGGTTTATAGTGATCCTCAAAACTTGTTGACCTCAAGTCAACTGACCTCCATGCTTCCTACCCCAATCCTTTCCCTTCGGTGTCTCTTCTCCCTTACTTTCTATTTAGGTAAATTTTTATTTAAGTCAAACCAAAACAGTCATGGCATTAACATGATATTTGACAACCATCACGTTATTCACTCTACTTGTATGCTATATCCCTTTTCTCTCAACCTTTTGTCTGTCTTGTCTATTTATGCTGCAAGCTCTTCAGGGCAGGGGACTGTCTCTTATTCTGGACCCCGCTCTTGTTTGGTTTCCAGAGACAATTGGAGTACATTATTCCTTATATATCCCTACTGTTGTACAGCTGTCTCTTATTCCCCCTCTTTTAGCTTTGTGCCCTCTGCCATGGTGTCTTACTATGGCTGAAAAAATATCTCTTTTGTCCTCTGGCATCTTTTCGCTCTTTCAAATTCACTTCTTAAAACCCATCTCTTAAAGCAACCTTCTCTCATTTTGTAATGGCCACCACTCTCTCCCCTTTTCCTGGCTTGGTATCCTCTGTTGGTTTAATCTGTTTTAGATTGAGGTCTTGAGCAAGTGACATGTCTTATCAATGTTTGGTAAAGTGCCTTGTAAATTAATGGTGCTGTATAACTATGATATATGGTCAGGGAAAGCACAAGCACTATCATGTTGCAAAGGTACAATTTCATAGTGCTTGTCCTAGAGGAGTTCTAAATTTATTTCACACTGACAGCCTCACTGTATCGTATAAATTGGTGCATGAGAGATCCATTCATTTAACATCTCGGACAGTAATTCAGTTTGGTCCTGAGTACATTTAGTAAATGTATTGAAATAATTTTATGTATTGGTTTTAGGTAGAAATCAAACTCAGTTGTATAAAATATTCACAGGGTGATTTTCGAAGAAATGTTGTGAGGTTTCAGATCATAAATTTCTATCTCAAGTAGAATTCAAAGTATATTCTGCAAATGAAGGAGAAGTTTATAGCCTGAAGTATCAGATTTATTCTTAATATTTAAAGTGCAGGCTTTGTGAACTGATAGCAGTCCCTGCATCAGCCTGATTGAGATTTGGCTGAGGAACACTGTAAGGTTCTAAAACCTGCAGGTCAACTGTCACAAGTGCGGTGGAAAGATATTCTCAAAAATACATGGATGTCTGTGTAAAAAACATGGTGCTACCACAATTTTTATAGTTCATTGTGGATAATGTCTTACCTTCCAATTCCATTTTTAGATTCTGCCTCAGAGGAAATATGGTCTAGTTATGGTAGTCAGGAGACTTGGGTTATATTCTTCAATCTGTCACTAGCTTGCTACATAACCTTGGAAAGTCACTTTATTTATCTATAACTCAGTTTCTACACATATAATATGGGACTATTCCCTGCCTTTGGAAAGTACTTTGAGATCTTCAGCTAAAAGGTATCTTTATATCTAAGTCTATATATCTATATATCTATATCTATATATCTATATCTATATATCTATATATATATAAAATATGCTGGGTGCTACAGTCTAACATTTTGTATACTTTATTTCTCCTAGTCAAAATAAGCAGAAACTAAAAATATGTAAACTCTGTGGTTCTGTTTGCTAGTGCTTGCAAATATAATTGATGGATGTGCTGGGAATCATGCTATGACGATGTGCTATCTTTTCATGAATAAGAAAGGGAATATAAGTACTTACCAGCTGGAAAAAGAAATGCAGCTAGTTACAAAATGACCACTCTGGGACTGTGCTTGTTTAGTTCTGCCACATTTTAAGGCCCAGTCCCAAAAAGGCATGTTGGGGGGAAAAGTTCCTATAAGAGGGCAGTGCTGTAGAGAGAGTTAATAGAAACTAGAAAGGTACTAAAGAAGTGCCTCTGGGGTGTGTTATGAGCTGTAACTGTCACCTAAAGATAATAGCATGCAAAGAGGAACTGCTATGATCTTAAGTGTGTCTTTTTAGTTCTCTGGTATGGAGATCTGTCTGTCAAGGCACTTGAGTGGTGATGGAGCTGCGTAAGTAGCTAAATAGATACTCACACTTGAAACTAAAGAGTGATACTTAAATTCATAGCAGCTTCTCTTTAAGCTATACTAAATAATTGTGATGCTATTTAAAGTATAATCTTTGATAACGGTCAGTCTTTCTACATGTGGTTGAAGTATTTGTATGGGCTTCCTGGCGAGGACTGTTATGTATATTTAGGGGTGTTCACAGATTCTTAGACCCAGCTTCTTAAGTAGCTTCTTATTTTGAGTGTCTCAGTTGCAGACACTAAGAAGAACCTTACCTTCCGAAGTAGTGAGTACCTGCAGTTTCTATTGACTTCAGTTAGAGGGTGCTCAGCACCTCTCGAAATCAGGCACCCAGAATTAGAGACCATGACTTTGAAAATGTAGACCTTAACTAATGCGGTTACACAAGCTTTGTTTTATTCTGTTTATTAAAGCAAGGGCCAAGTTCTGCTTTTCAGTATGTGTGTATTACTCCCATGGAGCTCATGTGCAACAGAGTGTAGTATTTAGTCATTCATCTCCATTTTTTTTAAGAGTGATAATTAAGAATTCTTGTGGTGAAAATCTTGAACCTTACCCTCTTCAGACTGACCTTAGGAGGGCTATGTAAAAAAGAAAAGAGAAGCCAGATGTAAGAACCCAGTGTTTTATATTGTTCTGTAGAAGTAGAATAGTGTTTCCCCCATGTTTTCTTTTTGTGTTTCAGATCCAAATGTGTCTTCGGATAGCCTGCCTTCCTCTTTGCCTTCCTCTTTGCCAGCGAGCACTTGAATCCTGCCCTCACTAATGTTTATGAACACCAGAAGAATCTACATAATAAGAGCAGTTAAGTTAGCTTGTTTTTAATACGACTCTTTAGTAATGCTTTTCATGTTTGGCCGTTTAAAAATATTTTGGTGCCAATCCTGCAAAAACTTGCACAGTTATCAGCAAGTACTTATAATAAACTTAAGTTTGAAGCCTTCATCCTGCCGACACATATATGCAGGCAGATCTTGATGCTGGTGTATAATTCTATTGACTTCTTTGGGACTCTATATTGGTTCAAGGGTCTGCTCACCTGGATCCATTTACAGAATTGGGGCCTTATTTTCTTTAGTTAAAATCCAATGTGAATGTATTGTTTTCCTTTTTTGAGTTTTGTTTGTCCACCAACCAAGTGGTTTAAAACTTGGTACAGTGAATAGCTTTAAAAGGAAAGTAGATCAGTTGTTGGGATGTCTGTAGCGTAAAAGAATATGCAAGTTTGTATATGTTTAGTCAAAACAAGCTATGGTTGAACATCCATGGAATACAACTTTTGAAAATGAGGTTGAATACATTTTCTCCAGTGGACAAACATCAAGACATACTGGCTATGTATCTTTACTCAGTTCTTTAAAAAAAAAAAAAGAAAGAAAGAAAGAAAAAAAGAAAAAAAACAACTTATTCATAGCTCACAAAATCCAGGATGTTGTAGGAAAGGGTGCTGGCAATGCAGTAGATGGCACTGTTCCCTCATGTCTGAATCAGTGTCCCAGCATGATGATTGAAGGCACTGTGTGTTGCTGGAGCTTAGTACACAAGTGACTTTAAATTGAGGTCTCGATCATTCAGGATGGCATGGTATTTTTGCATGATCTGGTCAAATTGACTCAGTAACTTCCCCCTGCCTGCCTAAAATTCCTCTGAAGTTTCAAATGGTCACAGTATTTTTCACTTTCTGCTCCATTTCAGAAGTATTGCTATGCACCCAGTCCTGCATCCAAATGGCTTCATTTCAGAGGTTGGCAAGATTCCTGGATTTGTGGTATAACAAATTTTGTGCTTTGGGATGTTTGGATGAAGAGTTTTGTATGATGTCAGTTATCATCCTTGCAGTTTAAAGAATATTGTGCTAAATGCACATTCCCAGATTGTTTCTTTCAAATGATGTTTATTAAAAGTAGTTTCATTTTAACTATGGTGCTCAGTAAATGATCCATGTTCAGCTGTATCATTCTGCTAATCTATTAAATTTAATAGCAAAAATGATTTAATCTCATTACTTTTTTTCTTAGATACCCTAGAAGAAATGCCTTTGTAAAGCTACAAATCCATTTCTTTGATTGGACAGAAATAATTTCAGAAGTGACCCATAATTCCCACAAGTAGTAAGTGAAAGCGTGAGGCATTCTCCAAAATATAAAATTTTTCCCAGAATGGGAGATCTCTCTCTTCTCCAACAGCTGCATAGAGATGTGCTGGTAGGCACTCCTTTAACAAAGAACAGCCAGGATTATGCTTCTTTCCTCAATCCGCATGTTTCACCACAAGATTCATCCGTGAGAGTTAATGAGTCACATAATCAAATATACCTAGAATCTCCTAACTGGGGCACTTGGAGCCATCAGGACTCTGATGTTTCAGATGCTCTTGCCCTTATGACAGATGATAAATCTGATAGCTTTGCAAACACGAGCTCTTCAATGTTCGGTTCACGGGAAATGATACTACTACAGTTAACATTGATCAAGATGATGATTGCCAAAGTACAGTCCCAGGAAACTGAATTCAGCATAAAACAGAAGTACCTTGATATAATAACAATTCTTCTGAAAGAGACAAAAATTGATTCAAAATTAGTAAGCCTTTAAGTATTTTCAAAATTTTTCATAACAAAAAGTAAAACGTGACTGTAATTTACAGATTTTTTTTTTACATGTCTGCAGATTTGTCTGTGCAGTAGTTCTGATAAACTGTTGTCTCACATGGCTTCAAAAAGTATAGCCTCCCTTATATACTTCCAACTAAAGAAAGAGGTGAGTGTGTCAGGTTCCTGGATGGACTTTGAATTTGTATGTAAGCTATCAAAGCAAACATGAGTACTTGGTGGATGCATTCCTTCCAGTTTTCCTTAGTTGTTCCATCTAACTACAGTTGACCTTCTGCAATAGTTAAATGACACAGAGCAGTCACTGAAAATTTTACAGTGTAACAGTTAAATTTTCTCTCTAGTGCAAAGCCGGCCTACACAGGCGCAGTGCTTGTGGGTGGGAAGAGGTGCTGGAATCCTTCCATGCCCATCAGACTATAGAGTAATAATAGAGCTTCTCCATTCCTGCATCTGCAGCCTCAAGTCTGTAACACCTGTATCTACCATGCTCCATCCTTCCAAAAGGAATTTTAGACAATGGATCTGTATAGTTGCTAGCATGGCTGCTTTGCAGCATGCCGTGGGCACATCCCTTAGTGGCCTTCTGCTTCAAAATCTTGCTCTTTGTCAACTCTGGGCACACTGTCTTTTTTCAGAGCCATTTTCAGAAACAGTGTGTAAAAGTAGTACGAGGTAGTGTTGTGGGAGAGGGCCACACTGAGGAGGTATTGGGTGAGGAGTGATTTGGTGGAGAAAAGGGAAGATGCGTGGTAAATGTTTCCAGAGACTATTTCAAGTGTGTTAGGAGGGGCATGAAAGGGTATGTTTACAGTGCAACTGGGAGAGAGCTAACGGGACTTGAGCTAGTGCAATAAAAATAGCAAATGTGGATGTTCCACCTCTGGTGGAAGCTTGGGCTCTCAAGCCCACCCAGCCCCCTAGCGTTGAGAACCTGAGCTTCTGCCCGAACCAGAACATCCACAATACCTATTTTTAAAGAACTAGATTGAGTCCTGATAGCTCAAGTCTGTCTACTCAGATTGGAAGATTGGCTCCCGGTTCTAGTATAAACGTACCCAAAGAGAGCATGGAGTGGACAAAGGAGACAAAGGGAGCAGTTAGTGGCTCTGACACGGATCAGGGAAATGTGTAGGAAGAAGTGAGATCAGAAACGTAGGCAGGAGCAGCATTCTGAAAGTGAGCATGAATAGTTCTTTTAATGTACATACATTTAGCTTGTGGTTTTTTTTTTTAAATGCTTTTAATAGTTTTATTTTGTGTCACAAAGATATTCTCTTTAGGCAGTTTGCATTGGAGAATATTAATTGTGCAGCTTACTGAACTTTATAAATTTCACTATATTTACATTTATTTGAAATCTAAATCATTCAGCAAATAAAAATAGGCACCAACCTGTTCATAACTAACAGAATATTTTTCCATTTTGTGTTGCCTGAATGTCTGAGTTACCAAAACTTACTGTTCACCTCACTCACCTAGTCGCAATAAGTAATATCTTTTATTGGACCAACTTCTGTTGGTGAGAGAGACAAACAGAAATTGGTCCAATAAAAGATATACCCTCACCCACCTTGTCTCTCAATATCCTGGGACTGACACAGGTACAACTACCCTGTTACTTAATGGGCACATACTGTAGGCCCTATAGCAATTTCTTTGGATGGTATTGTCTTTCAGAAACGTATTTGTTTTGTTTTTAATACTTCCTGCACAGTGGTCTTAAAATGATGAAGCCCATTAATTCAGTTTCTGTCTAATTTGTTACTGCTTAATTCACTAGTAAGAGAATAACTTGCACGTGTACAAAATAGAGTTTGAATGGCTGTTTTCTTGCAAACCGTTCCCCACACTTGTGCTATTACCAGCCTCTAAAAACAAGAAATATGGGAGCTATGAGTTCAGTTCTTGCCTCTGCCACAGTCCTTTTGTGGGACTTTGGATCAATCACATGACTTCACCAGGCTTTGGTTTTCCTGTATGTAATAGGAGGAGGATTTTTGCTTACCAAATGGCTGTTGTGCAGTTTAATGTTTGTAAAGGAATGATAGGTGTTTTAGTCAAACTCCTTGGCACTTCTATATTCTGTCTCTTTGTCCATTCCCACACTTACTCCATTTAAATGTATCAGTGTATTAACTTACTATGCTCAACAGTTATAACTAAAAAAAGGAGAGTAATATGACATCACATTTTGTGCATACAGAATTTTTTAATTTTATTTTTTAGAATACGTTTAATGTCACCTGGCTCGCTTTTTGTTTGAAGACTCTGTCAGAATTCCCTAAGAGTGATCAAGTAGCGGAATGTCTATGGATTCTTAGAGCTATTATTAGAGACATTTTGAAAGATAAAGATTTGCACAAAGCAGGTACTGTAAGTTTTTTTTGATATTAATATACAAGTGTCCACTTGGGGGAGGAAGGCTACTTAGTATCCTTCAGAGAAATCAGCCTGTTTAAAATACTAATGGCAGCGGGTTATTTACTTTGTCCTAATAAAAAAAAAAAATTAAAAATGAAAATACAGTGCCCCCAATACACATTGAATTTGAGAGATTATCATGATCTCCTCCTTACTGATGCTATTTCAGTGGTGAAAAGTTGTTTTAAATTATCTGGTTAATTGAATTGTACTTTAGGAACTCCACTTCAACACTGCATAACATTATTTTATTTATTATAGATATCCTGAAAAAGGTTTTCACTCCTCTTGATACTGTACTCGAAGGATTTTACAATTCCATTTTGTCTCATCGTTTTAACTGCTGCCAAGATACTTCACTATATTCTAAAGCTGCAAACAACTTGATCGGATTCATAGATTTTCTTGAAGTTCTTGTGGCCTCAAGAATTCAAATAGAGTCACATTTCAAATGCCAAAGAATTTTATTTTTGAATACTTCTGGCATCTTGGACCTCACTTATTCATCAGTTGATTATTTAATCAAGAAGAAGTCCATTATGCTCCTTAAAAAATGCATCCTTTATAAAGCTGGTGAAGATTTCATAAGTGGATCATTACCCACTTTATCCCTACAGGATCCTTATTTGGATAAGGATATGTTAGCACTGGCTAATGTTGTTCTGCAAGCTGTGAATTTGGGGTGGCTGAATCAAATACCTGTTTCTGAAAAAGCCAGCTATTTTGGAGGCAGTGAAGCTCAACCTGAGGATGGCATCCACAGTGGTCCTGACCAAGTTATCCTCAGAGCCTTAAGTTTGGTTTTACTTAAAGCTTTAGAGATCAAGGTCCAGAATGCTTCTGAAGCAGCTGAAATAAAAGGTAATGTTCTGTTTAAATTCATTAAGTAGCATGCATTCTAAAGCTTATAGCTGATGTAGGCAATTTAAAATTGTTGGCTGAGCTTGCAAAGTCTTATACACAACAGCATTTCTCTCTATGTGTGTAACACAATTACTTCTAAATTCCAGATCTGACCAATTCGATTTTGAGAGAATTTCTAGGAATTAGAGGCCAGAACCCCGTTGATTTTGGAGACAATCAGAACATTGATAGAGGGAACACATGGAGCTACTGTCATCTATTAATACTTTGCAGCATAACAGTACCCCTGCTTATCCTCCCAGTAGAGTGTAATATGTTGAGACCCTGAATAACAGAAGATAAATAATTGCTTTTCCTGCTGGAATCCCTGGGGTGGATTGTCAGCCATAGGGGCAGCCAGAGGGAGAGAAAAGAATCCCTTTCTAACATCTGTCCTCCTCAGTGCCTGCTCCAGATGGGGAAGAGAGGAACCAGCTATCTGCCTCTTCCCTTACAGTTGAGTGGAAGAAAGGTGCTTTGGGAGGGAGAAAGGAGAGAGACCTAACTGCTGGCATGATGCAGAGAATGAGGCCCCGTGTATGGTGGAAGCGGGGCATGAGTGGGGAACAGAAACCCTGGCGTGGTGGGGTGAATGGGGGACTCGGGGAAGGGAGTGCACATAGCCTTTGCTATTGGGATAGGGGAGTAGGAAGGAGCAACACACAGAGCCTCTGCTATTTGTGGTGGGGAAGTGGGAATGGGAGTGCACGTAGAGCCACTGGCATAGTAAAGAAAATGAGGGACCCTGGTATGAGAGGAGAAGGGAATGGGGTACACACACAACTACTGCAGAAGGAATATTCAAGCAGGAGTTGCAAGGAGTCCCTGAAATAGAGGGACATGGGATGGTGGCACACAGGAAGGTTGTCAGGGCAATGAAGGGATCCAGTGAGCCTCAGAGATGTACAATGAGCTTGGCATACAGAAGGTACAAAGGGTGCAACCAGCTAGATTAAAACACTATTAAAATGTGAAGAGTAATGACTTCACTTAATTTTAAGTGAACTGAATGTTAAGAACACAATTTAGGCACAGGTGGTTGGGTGATAATATGGGTTTTTTTTGTTTGTTTTGTTTGCTATATTATAGACTTAAAATTGCATAATCTTAACTAAATTAAGCCTTGGTGGTAGTTACCAGATATTTTAGTTCGGGGGTGGGGGGAAGGGAATGGCATGATCCCTCATTTCAGTCTGAAAAGTATCTGAGCATATATGATGATTGAATATTTATATTCTTTTGCTGAGAAGCAAAGCAAGCCTTTAAAAATCTAATCTTAGGATGAACTGCATTGTACTTTTTTACAACAAAGGGAATTCCCATGTTGTAACAAACCTTGCTACAGCATCAGATTCCATTCAGACAAACGGCAAGGCTATACCATTCAATCCATAGAGATTTTCCAATACGATCTAAGAAATGCCTTCTGATAATATAAGATGCCATTGTTTTTTTTTTTAATGCTGAGCACTTGTTGTTTGGAAGATCAGGCCCAAATTTGGATTTGAGGAATCTTTTTACTATGCACTGTAATATTGTATAGGTAAATCTCTCATACAAGAAAGGGTGTTTATATGGTACACACAAGGTTGTTTTTCAGGAGCTGGCCACAGCAATAAAATGGCATGGTAGTCTTAGGAGAATCTGTTTCCTCTTGTATCCTCGGGGAGTATGTGGCAATGCAGGTGCTGCTGACGTGCAGTGTACAGGTAGTATTTAAAATTAAGGGGATGTTGCAATCAGAGTGAAGACTTGCAGGAAAATTTTACATACTTACTGAATAATAAAAAGAACAAGAGTACTTGTGGCGCCTTAGAGACTAACAAATTTATTTGAGCATAAGCTTTCGTTTCTAGGTCACCACAGAACTGTACCATGTTTGTGGGGGTGGTGGGGCAGAAGGAGAGGCCCCAAGATAGGACAGATTCTTCTGCTGGGCTAAGAGTATAACTGGGCCTCTCCTTCTGCCCCTCCACCCACACGAACATGGTACAGTTCTGTGGTGACCTAGAAAATGGACATCTTCCTGAATAATGTAATTTTCTGGCAAGGTTTGGTTTGTATCTCAGCATTTATGTTCAGTCACAGCAGTCTCCCAAGATACATATGAGAACCTATCTAATCTTTGAAGGTTTTTTCGTCAGAGTAGATTTTGCTGTGATTGTATTACCAGTTTCATACATTTATATTTCCTGCAAAAGTTTAGGCCCTGATTCTGCAATTCGTTGATGCTGAAAATACTGGACCATAAGGATCTTACTCTTAACACTGCACCAGATTATTCCTTTGCATGGGAGGGACCAAGCGGTATAAATTACAGCAAGGAGACCGTATCCGATCATTCTGTCAGTGGCACAAGGTGGATTATATCTCACCCCTCTCTCTACATTTGCATTTGCTGGAGGCCAGGGCCAATGGAGACATGCAGTCAGAGAGCCAAATGAGATCACATGCATCTGAGGAAGTGGGTATTCACCCACGAAAGCTCATGCTCCAAAACATCTGTTAGTCTATAAGGTGCCACAGGATTCTTTGCTGCTTTTACAAATATGATCAGAGACCCCAGGGCAAGTGTGGGAACATAGGGTTTCTATGTAGATGGCCTTGGATTTTTCTACAGCTCACCTGAGACCAGCAGGTTATGGAGCTGTAATCTCCTTGTTTATTCTGCAGTAAGCCTGGGAGAGAGAGAGGGCTGACCCCATCCTACCCCACAACCATAAAGGTCCCCCCCCACCCCTCATCTCTTATGTGTGGTCTTTCTGTGGGAGGAAGTGACAAGAGTCTAAGAATCCCATTCGTCAAATAATATACTTGCATATGTCCTTAAATTGCATCAATGCTAACTCTTCTGAAAGTTGTCCTCCACTTGAGCAGTGAAATCTGTTTTGCATTAGATTTTTAAAAGTAAATATTGTAAGAATTTGTACATATACAATGTTTATGCAAAAAGTCACTGTTGTATTTGAGGTGAAGTGATTTTGCTGATGGCTCTTTGCTTTGATTGCTTTGATTTTTAACTCCATAAGTGGTATCATTCTGCAAGACATTTGTCAATGCAGTGCTAATTCAGTTGAACTAAGGGATGTGTGCTTGGACAACTGGGTTCCATATTGTCCACTGTTTATTTAAGGAAATGTGGGTTTGGCTTTTTAATATGAAAAAAGAAAGCAAAATTTCATAGTTATGCTCTCTATTTTTAGCAGACTTGCAGAGTTTCATGTCCCGATTATTGATATTCTTGAAGAAACATCTGAAGTCGTCTCCACATTTTCATCCAAATGTACATCCTTGTGAGTGGCTTTCCATGGTCTTTATAGAGCAAGATGATGACATGCTGGAAGCTGCTAAATCGTTGTTAACGGTTTATTTAAAGTTTGATAGGTTGGTATATATATTAATTTTTTGTTAGACCTTTGAAGACAAATTAAACTTTTTTTAGTGAGATCGTACAGTTCACAACAGCAGTATTTTTATATGACCATTACATAAAGTAAGACAAGAAAATACATTTTTAACAATCCTTTAATGGATTTATTGAACTACTTTGTAGGACCTGATATGATTCCCATTGACATCAACAGTAGTTGGAAATCACTGGGAGTCTTACATTGAAGTTAATAGGTTTTGGATCAGACTGTAAGTGGTATTTATAGTAGTCTTTCTATTACAAGTTCAATCCTATCCTTCAATTCACAGTAGCTGACTTCACAGAATTTGAGTGATGGTCAGATGCTGACTGAGAGGCAAGACTTGAGTGTGTTTTGTGAACACTCAACTTTTTAGAGAAGGATTTCATGTCATGATTAAACTTTAAGAATGAATGGATATTGAATCTGAGGACTGCTGAAGTGAACTGTAATCACACCTTACAGTAATGGCTTCTTAGGCAGGATCCACGTAACTTGCTGAGAAGTGGCAATACTGATATCTACAATGTGTTAAGTTCTTGTGCATTATGAATTTATCATGCAAACCCTTTTGTTTCATTTTCATTCAGTTTCCTGTACAGGGAAGGGGAGGTGCTGCCCAAATTTATGAAAAGAAACTTGGCTGGGTGAATCACTTTGTAATTTCAAACTTGTTTGATTGCATTATTGCTAGTAGTGTTTGTTGTTAAATGTTAAGGCTTGAGAATGCTGGCCTTAAAGTTAGACACCTAAATCTATACTTAGGAACCTAAAGAACTTTTTCCAAGGTGTATAGCATCTTTTGAATGAAGTAACCTTTATTAATTGTTTGTATTTTAATAAAATGTGAAAAGGATATCTACTCACATATTCGAGGCACCTTTAACTTAACTTATAAATACATATTAAATGGAAGAGTACAGTGTAAGATAACTGACCACCAATGTTTCAGGTATCTTAATGTTTTGGAGGTCATCAAATTAAGGATATTTCAGACCAAGAAGGGGAGCAAATTCCAAAGCTGTTGAGTCCTCACAGAGAACACCATGCTAGCAGTCCCCTCTTGTTTATATACTAGCAGTGTCTCCAGCTCAAACACCGCTACTGATCTCAATTGAATTTTGCTGAGTTCAATATATAGATTGGAAAACCTTGCCTTTAATACTAAACTATAGTAGGATCTGGTTTGTATCCTGCTGATCTCTCATACATTGCTTCTATCTCTGTAGTTAAAATTTCTAAAAATGTTAAGCAAGAATGTTTGTGGACAATTATTCAGTATTTAAATAGCTGTTCTATTGCATCCCATTTAGTCTGTGTTTGGCTAACTTTTCAGGTTGTGGCATGATGCTGCTGGTAACTTAGGCCTTGCAGCAGAAGACTACGAAACCTGGATCTGCCTGACGCATGAGAGTGGCTGTAATCCTCACTGTATCTTTTTATTTTTCCTAAGAAGTATTGCGTTTGATTCCACAGTTCTTCTTGACTTTTTGATTTCATCAGAAACCTGCTTCCTTGAGTATTTTGTAAGATATTTAAAACTTCTTAGAGAAAACTGGCATCATTTTGTCAACATCTCTAACTGCTTTGATGTTGCGGCTAAAAGAGGTGTGTGTGTTTCTTTTGTCACCTCATCCTACCAAGAAAAAAAACCCTGTCTGACAGATTTAAGTTTGGAAAATGCTTGTTGTGATCCAGTACAACACACTCTGGTATCTTTGGCTTCTTCCCAGAAGCCTTCTGTACCCATGGAACAGCAAGGTGATGACCAAGTTGTAAAACCCAACAAGTCTAACTCATTAATATGGACTGATAACACATCTGCATTGGATTGCCTTCAAAGCCTTGTCAATTATGACAGTTCAGAAGATTCTGAATTGGAATCAGTAGGAAAGGAGTGTTTGGCAAACATGAAGCAGATGCCTTCAAACAATCAAGGCAGTACAAAGATAAGGGAAACTGTTTGTACGGATGTACATGACAAACCCCATACACTTGAATCTAAAGTGTTGCCCCTGAAACAAAAAAGTTCTAATCCCTTGTCACTCGGGGTATGTAATATGTCTCCAAATAACCCTGTGCCTGTAGAAAGAATGCTTCTCAAATCAGTGAAATGTTTGGAAGAACTGCAAAAAGCAATTTCTAGGTTACAGAGAAGAAACCTTTTCCCATACAACCCAGCTGCATTGTTGAAACTGTTGAGTCACGTTGAGACAACCAGTAAAAGCATGAATCTACTATAAGGCAATGAAATGCTATTGTTGACATTTTGAAGTAATTTCACACTAGTATGTGATGGAATGTTTCCACAAGAAGAGTGTACATGCTCAAAGATACTTTTCTTTTGGACCTATCAATGTGTTTAGACCAAGCAGGCTCAACTGGTTGCCAACTGACACTTTGAAAAGACAAATCTGCAGTGGTGTTTAAGTACTCAACCTGTTGTTTCATGGTCCCAAACTTATTTATGGTACGTATGACAGAGTGAGGGTGAGTTACTGGGTATTAGCAAATTTAACAAATTGATTATTCACATAAAGACATAATAAAGTACTTCCACTTGAAGTGTAAGCTGTAATTCTTCTTAATGTCATTTTAACATCATAAGACCCAGCTAGATTGTTAGTGCATTACTGATGCTGATGCAGTGATAATTCCAGACTCAAGTACTTAGAAGCAAAGCTATGTAAGCTCTTTGAGGCAAGGTTCATCTGTTTTGTGTTTATAATGCCACAGTGCCTAGGAGCCTCAGTCCCAGACCAGGACCTCGTTGTGCTAGGTGCTGTACAGACAAAAAATTATATCCCGTTCCTCCACTTCTGTGATTTTAATGCTAAGTTATATTTATTGTTTCATTTTTGGCCTTTACTGTAGGGCTGATCAGCTAGTAGCATAGCACTTTTATTGGCCCAAATAGGAATTGATAATGTCACTGAAAATTGAGTTTAAAATGAATGCCTAAAACATAATCAGATGCATTCCTTTAAAAAAAAAAAAAGTTGAAACTAGTATATAAATTCCCTATTTAAATGAAAATTTGTTAATGCAGCATAAAATTTAAAATCTAAATTGTGCAATGCACAAGTAAAATCAACGGCAATGCTTACGGACATGCATTAACACACTATAAATTATGATGTAGAATGCTTAGCACCGTAGCATATTAAAATACACAATTAGAAAAAATGGATAACTGGCTTGCATTGCAAATATACAATGTAAACATAAGTATTAGAACATATTTTCTGCGTTTACTTACTACCTTTGATTAACTGACTAATCTCACTGTTGCTAATGGCTGTGTTAATGCATTTAAATTGCTTAATATTATGCATAATGTTATCATTTTAAATACTGCCAGTTGGGCAATATCTTTCACATATTAGTGAAGTAAGAAGGGTGGGTGGATGAATTTCCTGTTTGGCAGGTGCCAATTTTCTATCAGTTTACCTACCTGCAATGACTAGCTTCACAACTTTAAAACGGAAACTTAGAATTTTCAGGGTATTGTAGAATGCAGCAAAATTGGAGAGGCCCTACATTTGAGGATTTTTTTTTTAAAGATTGTGTTAC
Organism: Gopherus evgoodei; assembly: GCF_007399415.2. NCBI lineage: Eukaryota > Metazoa > Chordata > Testudines > Testudinidae > Gopherus > Gopherus evgoodei. The sequence goes on from NC_044331.1 coordinate 8,505,251, forward strand.
CTGTAAATAAAAATACATTGGTAAATTGTGTAGAAAAGAGAGGTGTTTTTTTTAACCCTTGCTGAAATAAAAATGGCTGCAGACAGTTTGTTCAAACTTTCTAGACCAGATTTCACCTTTTGAGGCTGAAATTTTCCATGCTTGGCCTTTGCCCGACATTGAATCTTGCCCATAGTTAGGAATGGGTGAAAATGGGAGTGATAGTGGGAAGTGTTTCACATTCATAGTTAGAGTGGGTACCCTCCGGAAGGTAACTGCCACAGTTTTATCTACCAGGAGGTTTATAGACTCTGCTTTTAAATCTAACATTTCTACTGATACAATTTTTTTTACTGATTTGAGCAGGTTTGGTTATGCCTTGGCGTATGGAAATCTTCTTTCCAAAAATAATTTGTACATTGACCTATATAATCTCAAAAACTAGTCTGTTATACAAAAGGGTAAACATTGCAAGGACTGTACAGTACAGTTCTCTGTAGAACACCTAAGGGATCTCAGCAGTATCCCAAACCAGTAGGAGAATCTCCTGGTTTTCCCATTGCCGTTTTCTTCGTGCATCCAGATCCTCTCAAGGATGCCATGGCACTTACGATACTGCTTATACAGCAGTGGTTCCCAAACTAGCGATGTCGCTTGTGTAGGGAAAGCCCCTGGCGGGCCAGGCTAGTTTGTTTCCCATTAACTGCAATACTGCCGCTTCTTCTTTTCTATATGTTTACCAGACTGTCCCATTTCTTGCTGAAGTCTCCCTGAAATCAGAATATATGTTTACATCATGCATGCATGTGTATCCCCAAAAGCCCTCCAATGTGATGGGAAAAGGGCCTCTTGCACACCAGCTGAAATGAAAATTAAAGCCCATCCACATCTTTGATCTATTTGATACTCATTTGGTTTTGCTGTCTTGAAGAAAACTGTTTCTAAATGATTGTCTGATTGTGACCGTAATTATTATTATTATTAGCCTAGTGTACTTTGCAGCTAGGATAATGTGAAAGACCATTCTGTGTAAGCGCATAGTTGGCTATGTAAGCCATAACAGTTGGACAAAATATTGCATTCAGCCTTTTGCGAAAAGAACATAAATTTGGTACACAGGAACAAAACAGTGCTCCACCTAGATTAGTAATTCATATTGGCCTCTTCAGTGGAGGGTAAAAATATCCAGCACTGTAGTACAGCTGATTTTTGTTAATACTATATCAAGAGATGAATGGTGTGTGGGAGACAATGCTGGCTGTGAAGCATTCAAGTTTGTCACAAACATTATTAAAATTGCAAGGTGTAAAACTGTTCCAGCACATAAGTGGTTCCTGCTTAGTACAGTATATGGCTGATCTGAATGGGGTTTTATATATAATATAATTTTTTTTAAAGGTGAAGGAAACTACTATAGGGAAGGATCTGTGCTCTCTCCTGCCAGTTGACTGAAATTGAAGAGGTTATAGGTGGTTATTACGCAGGAGCTGGAATTAATTTTGTTCTGGTTTTGAGACTCGTTTTGTGGAAATAAAGCAAGCCTTGCAGAAAGAGATGTGAAATGGCTTGTAGGTGGGACTTCTATTTTTCCTTTTTCTAGCTGGTCAGTCTGTGCACTGGCTTAAACTATTTAGTGTAACTACATTTTTTATTCTTCAGATGAATAGCCAATCCTTTATGTTTTAAAAAAAAAAAAAGTACCTCTGCGTGCTTCACTAATAACCTGTTGCAGTGCATAAAGTGGGTCTTTTTAATCTGCAGTACATTGAAAAAAGTCTTTTTCTTTTATGTATATTGCCTTTGAATTTTGAGCAATGTTGTTCTTGTATAAGATGAAGTCGGTATTTTTTTGGCACCCTAATCTTTATTGACTTACTGTGCTGTCCACTGCCTAGTCTCTAGTAGTTTTGTGTAATGCCTCATCCATACACATCCTTTTATAAGGTTATGATCAGTGGCCAGCTTCTGTTTCAGCTGTCTTTTGTGAGATATGAAAATTGAGTTAAGAAAATCAAGCTTTTTCTGTTTCAGAAAGGAACAGAGCCCATGCATTGGATGTATTGGCTGTAATCTGAAAGAAGCTGCAACTACTTTCCCCAGCATGTGCTTACGAAAGTTGAAACAGTGCCACATTAGTTGCTGACGCCAAAAAGGGAGTAGAAGGAGTGATCAACCCATGGAAAAAGTTCCAATAGGGCATAACTATTGACATTAATATAAATTTCTCATAACCTAGCCCTGTGGAATGCTATATTAATTTATCTATTACTGAACCAGTTAGATCAACAAAGGAAGCAGATGTGAGATCTCCATGACAGTTTATTGTCCACACCATTTCCTGTGTGCCTGTTGGTGTCCTGATACAAATGGAATTGGTTCCACAGCAGAGAATTCCTTTTGTAGGGTCAGCCAAAAAAGGCAATAGATTACTCAGCACCAACATCTATATATGATCTCTTAAAGAAAACAGCAGGGTTTGGTAGTAATATATGCCTCCTAAAAGGCCATGGAGAACAGCCTACTCTTATAGTTAAAACATCGTGATACTGGACTTATTTCTTTTCTGACAGCATGAGGAATAGTTATACTGATGCACTTATACAATTTGTCCTTTACACTAGGTGCAATCGAATGCCCTCTGATTCTCCTTGAAGAGAACAACACTATGTTGAATCAGTAGGAATGTCCTTTTAATTTAATAGTCTAGCTGTTTTTTCCCAAGGTTTTATTTTATGCAAGTTTGTAATTAGTACATATGCTTGGGGTTTTTGTATTATCAGGATTTATTTCCTTACACAGTTATTACACCATTATTCATGACTCTAATGATTAATAAGGGAGTTGCTCACTTCCATTTTGCACTTCTGCCCTAAGTTACCAAAAACTATTTCTTTTAAAATCTCCCATGTGCCTGATCTGATTGTACTGTGATGAATGGGGATACTGGAAAGGAGCATTGGTTTCACTATGCTCAGGTACCAAGTTTTATCATCAGTTGTCCGTATGAGAAAAATTATTACGTACCGCAGTTGTGCACCCCTTAGAGGTATGGTTGCTGTCTGGAAATAAACAGACGGGACTGATCTACACAATGGACAGAATGCTATCTAGCTGCTGAATAGGAGCGGGAAAAGGCATTAAACTAGATGTGTGGTTTGTTTTATTTATATATATGTGTGTGTGTGTGAGAGAGAGAGAAAGAGAAACAAGCTAAAGAGAAGGTATGGTCTGCTTGCATTGGATTTCTAACTGTGGGCCGTGCCCCCCCAGGGAGAGTTATCAGGGGAGCTCAAGGACTTGACCGATTAAGAATAAACCCAGCATGTCCTGCTGCTGGCCAGCTCCCACGAGATCTGTACAGGACAAGAGTTCACTCTGATCCCCTCTCCCTCTCTCTCTGTCTCACCGTTACCCTCCCTGTCTCCTCTCTCCCATTGCTGTGCTGGGAATTAAAATGGCAGTTGCACCACACCTGTGTCCTGGCCCCACAGTAAGTGTTTTTCACCGGGTGTGCACATGCATGCAGGGAGAGGGCAGCGCTGCTGCACACAGGCATGAATAGCCGCTTTGGGCAACTGGCATTGAAACAGGATGTGTGAGCCTCCTCCCACATACGCTGGTCACATGGGGATTTTCCTCATCCCCAACCTCCTGGGCTCTGAGCTTTGCACCATCTCTATTCCCCTGTGATGAGGGGGATTCACCTGGGACATGAATCTGAATGTGGAGGTGCAGCAAAAAAAGAGTTTAGGAATCTCCGGTCTGATGGATTGACTCTAAAGCCAGAAAGACAGGAGCTCCTGAGTTGAAATCCTTGCTTTGATGCTGATTGAGTGTTAAGAAGGGTTGATCCTGAGAGACTTAACCTTTCTTCCTTTGTTTCCCCCTATGTGCAATGGGAATAGCTCACAGGAGTGCTGTGAGGACTAAATACTGAATTAATATTAGCACCTTGAGGGGGAAAGGACGCAATATAAACACCAAATATTAACAACATCTAGTTAGGGCTAATACAGAGTTCAAAGAGAATGTTCGTAAAATTTTACATAGTCCGTGTTATAAATGTGAACAACAGAGTTCATTCTTTTCCCACATTTATTTATTTAGACTTATTTCAAATGCACACATTTAAAGCTCCAGCCTGTACAAGCTTACAACTCTGTCAGAAACAAAGTTGTGAGATGTTTAATGTAATGCTAAGGAAGAAACTTACTTCTAGTTCCAGTTACAGTAGAACATTACGCACTTCTGTGCTTCAGATTCCTTTGGCCAGGAGGTTTATTTGGCAGGAATGGACAAGATCATACCAGTCAAACAGGAAAGAATGGCTTTATCCCACGGGAGAGAATTTGATAACAGAACAAGTTGGAATATCGCATGTGCAGAAATCTGACTAAAAATCGTTCACAACCAATTCTTCTCTAGGCACCTCCTGTATGAGTCAATGAGCATGTGATGATTCAACAGCTACCATCCTGAAGGTTTATCAGTAATATCGTAAGTAGAGCATTTATCAGTAATACAGTACATAACTAAGGAAATTAGTTGCACCAGCTTGAAAGAGCTCACAGAAGAACTGCCACATTGACACTTTTGAACTGTTAAACACAGGAGTGGTGATAAATATTTCAGAATGAACAGTACAGACAAATGTAGACCCCCAGCTAAAATCAAGACCACCTCTTTAAGCCTTGTCCTGAAGGGTATTTGATGGGGACTAATTTAGCTACAAGAAGTCAGGAAAAAGATCTTGGCGTCATCGTGGATAGTTCTCTGAAGATGTCCACGCAGTGCGCAGAGGCGGTCAAAAAAGCAAACAGGATGTTAGGAATCGTTAAAAAGGGGCTAGAGAATAAGACTGAGAATATATTATTGCCCTTATATAAATCCATGATACGCCCACATCTCGAATACTGTGTACAGATGTGGCCTCCTCACCTCAAAAAAGATATTCCAGCGCTAGAAAAGATTCAGAAAAGAGCAATTAAGATGACTAGGGGGTTGGAGAGGCTCCCATATGAGGAAAGATTAAATAGGCTAGGCCTCTTCAGCTTGGAAAAGAGGAGACTAAGGGGGGGTATGATAGAGGTATATAAAATCATGAGTGATGTGAAGAAAGTGGATAAGGAAAAGTTATTTACTTATTCCCATAATACAAGAACTAGAGGTCACCAAATGAAATTAATAGGCAGCAGGTTTAAAACAAAAGGAAGTTCTTCACACAGTGCACAGCCAACTTGTGGAACTCCTTTCCTGATGAGGTTGTGAAGGCTGGGACTATAACAATGTTTAAAAGGGAACTGGATAAATTCATGGTGGCTAAGTCCATAAATGGCTATTAGCCAGGGAGGGTAAAGAATGGTGTCCCTAGCCTCTGTTCATCAGAGGATGGAGATGGATGGCACAAGAGAGATCACTTGATCATTGCCTGTTAGGTTCACTCCCTCTGGGGCACCTGGCATTGGCCACTGTCAGTAGATGGACCTGGGCTAGATGGACCTTTGGTCTGACCCGGTACGGCCGTTCTTATGTTCTTATTTGAAACCAATTAGTGGTCTCATTTCTACAGCTTGAAAACGTTGCTGCTTGCTCACTGGTAGTGAGAACAAAACAGTGGAACTCACTCCTTTCCCCTCCTGTGGTGTAGATTTTGTCTTTTAGCATGACCATTTCTGGCCCCTTGTATGCTGATTGGCATCCTCCTTTTCCTTTTGGACCAAATGTTCATGTGCGTCTGCTTTCAACTTAGGCCTGTAAAAACCCTGATATGCACTCACTTAAGAGTTTTTGTCCCTAATCAGAGCGGTCCCTAATCAGAGGGGTAGTCGTGTTAGTCTGGATCTGTAAAAAGTGGCAAAGAGCCCTGTGGCACCTTATAGACTAACAGATGTATCAGAGCATAAGCTTTCCTAGTCTATAAGGTGCTGCAGGACTCTTTGCCGCTTTGTGCCTAATATTCAGCATATTCCAAATTTGGTGTGATGGGTGTGCTGTTATTGTTAGTAAATAACAATAACAGTGTTATTGTTAAATGATAGTGGGAGTACTTTAGAAATCTTTATTCTCCTCCAGCTGAACTGCAGTAAAATAATGCATTAAATATCACTCCTGAGAGATGGGACAACCTGGTTGACGAGACAGGAACTTCCCCTCACTTGCAAACTAGCATAAATTAAGAGCCAGATCATAGCTTCTTGCAAGACTGGTTCTGGGGAGAAAAATTTTGCAGTGGTTCCAGTATAAAGTTGTCCCTACATTTTTCCTTGTGGGAGGGGGGAAATACATTGACAGACATTCTGTACCCACATGAAGAAGCAGGGGATTTGGCTCCCAAGTCAGCTCCATGGGTTTTGATGCCAATGTGTCTTTCTAGCCTACCCATGCATTTCATTGCTTCAGAGTGCTTTATTTTCATCAGTTTCTAAATCTTGATGAAATAACATTATGTTAGCAGGGTTTAGGGGGGAGGTTAGCAGAGAAATTACTTTTTTTTATATTAAATGCAAGGTGATGTAGAACCTTCTCATCTTAAGCTTTTGGAAGCCACTTTTATGCCACTGTAGACTATTATCAGACAATAAATAACTACCATCTGACTTGAAAGAGTTTAGTAGAACAAAACCTCTTAAAACTAAACTGCAGGCCTTTCTTTGGACTCTCATACTCACTAGCTCTGAATTCTAGAAGTTAAAAGTTTAGCATGGCACAACTATTTTACTAAATAAGCCTTTCCTTACAAGACATCCAGTTGGAATGTATCTTTTAAAATATATTCTGGTTTTATCATTTATCTTTTGTATAGCTACTTAGGAACTATGAGGGTAGAATTCACAACCAGGATCTGGGTTCATTGAGTCAGGTAAATACAACTGGCTGGAAAATGGGGAATAATTATCAGTGTTTCATTTTTTTTATTGAAGTTTTCAATCGGCCCTATAGATAAGGGCTTTTCTTGCTTCTACTTGTAAATTAATTATTTGGATAAATTCACCTGTTAGCTGGTTTTCTTAAGTCTCTGAGGATTTTTTTTTAAATCCTGGCACAGTGTGATTCTTCACCATTGATTTCTGTGCCTATATAGCTGAATTGTCACTTGCCTAGGTAGGTGGGACATGCATTTCTGGAATTTGTGTTCTCTAGTGGTCAGTCAGAGATGGTTTCTGGCTATTTTTAGTTCATAGGGCAAGATGTCTCTAGTTTGCTTTGGTTTCCCTTAGAGTTGAGGTTTGTCATCCCCTCATGGAAAGCACTCGCAAAGTGCGGTGGTAACGGAAAGGTCAGTAGGCAGTTTTGGCCAGTTGATGGAGATGGCTTAGAGTTGAGTTCGCTTGTTGTTTAGGCAATAATATATATATTTAATGTTGTAATGGAGTCCAAGTACTGCGGTGAGTGGAACCCAAGAAATGCTTTAAAAGATGTTTAAAATTGGTGTCTTCCCTTGTATTATCTATAATTGTGCTTGGCAGAATTTGATTTTTATTTTTTAAATAATTTTAATGGATAATATCAACGTTTATTTGTAAGCATTTTTTTTTAGATTTTTATCAATTAAGTTTTCACAGTTCTCTGAATGTATGGGATGGCAGATAATTTATTTAATGAGAGTAGACATTTAGATTCAGAAAGTTAGCTTTATCAACAGTTAACACTGTCAACATCATGTGTCAAAATATACCAAGTAAATATCCTTAAATCAACCAATCGTACCTGTTTTTACTATTCATTCAGTAGTCCCTTTGTAACCAGCCTTATTCAAGTCTAAATCACTGGATTTGGACTCTCCTAAGTTCTCAAGCAGCATTTCTCTTACATTGTCTAGCTGTACATTTGAATGATTCTAGATGGAAATATATTTTTGCTGATTTGTGTATGTCCATGAAATCTACATTTATCAATAAAAATCTAATTCTTCCAAGCTCCTCTAAAAACAGATTTGAATTTCCTTCAATCAGACCCAGGGGTTTGAAGCAGATGAGAGCAACAGTGAAGAGGTTGTGAATCAAGGCATCCCAAATATCCCGATGCCTCTGAAATGAAAGGGACTATATTAACCAAACGATACATGAATCAACTTGCTCTACGCTTCCCTAGTTGGGAAAGCGTTCTTAGATGTTCTGTTTGTTTGGCTCACAGTCACAATTCAGATGTGGGAAAATGTAGAAATAGTCTCTGAGTTGCACAGCAAAGTTGTAATGTTGCCTTTCTGAACTAAACCTTCAAGTTAAATGTTTCTGTACAGCTTCAGTTTAAATACCACTCCCAGTTTTATATAGCAGGACTGAAGAAATGAAATGCACCCAGCTCATAAGGGATGCTGTACTCCTCCCTCCTCCTCCCCCCACCCCCCAAAAAACCCCACCCTTTGATGCAAACAACCTTGAGCTTTGGAGAAATTTAGACCCCAGTCCAAACTTACTGCATTATTGTATATGGATTACTGGTTTATTATTGCTAGCAGAACCAGGGAGCAGAGGGAGAGGCCTAACTCAGCCTACCAGCCTTCCTCCAGAGCCAAAACTTTGGAGGCCACATGGCCCTGGCAGTTATCCTCATCTCTCTTGCCAACAGCACCAGGAGGTGGTGCCTTTACATTCCTAGGATGCCATCAATTCCAGACTGTCAGCTGTTTTGTGGAAGACATGGTACAGAATGGCCTTTGGTTACTACCATATCCTAATTAGAACAGGATGTCGTATTTAAATAGTCATTTGAAGGGAATCAAAATTGATAAGATCATAAATATGCAGGGCTAGATCCTCAGTGGGTGTAAATCAGCATAGCTCTATAAACATCATTGAAGCTATGGCAGTTCATACCACCTAAGCAACTGGACCCCACTATGGAATTAGTTTCTGTAAAGTATCCAGTTGACACTGAGCCAGGAAGTGCTCCATTATATAGTCAGAAAAAAGGGAGTCCCTTTCTCAAATTTTATGTTCAAATCCACCCTGGAGTACACAATTATCTAATTATGCCCACATGTCTGTGCAGTTTTGTGTATTGTGAGGTTATTTTTCTGTGTTACTAGCACATCATCCTTGTGATTGTGTATAGAGCAAAATTAGAAAAGAGGAGAGAAATGCTCAGATGTACAACAAAATAGCTACACCATAAGGTTTAGAACCATTCTCCCTTTACTATGTTGAAACCAGTAATAGTGAAGACATTCTGCATTATTACTCAAAAGTTGCATCCCGTGGTTTTGCACAACATCAGGATTGCCCTCAGTCTGAAATCTTGAATTGCAGCTTTACTGGGTGGGTCTTGGAAGAATTTGAAGGCGTTCTGCAGTTGGGGCGTGTTTACCTATGAGAGAGTAGCCAGCATATATGCCTGTTTTTTTGCTAACACGCTAGCATGCTCTGACTGAACCGCTGTAAAGGTAGGCACTTGTTCCTTTCATGCTGTATACTGAGGATCTGAGTTGTTAGCATGCACTGGTCTCTAACATTGTCTGGCTCATAAAGAAAAATAGCAATTCTACTAACACAACTTAAAACAAAGTGTTTGAATGAGCCAGATGTTTGGGATAGGTTTTAGCAAGCCCTTATTTGAAAACTCCTTTTTATATTTTATGACTGATTCATTTGGAGATGGTTCTTGTATTTTGAAATATGTTTACTTTTTAAATTTGTGAGTAAAGGTTAGAATAGCAGCTTTTGCCGCTCTCCTATTTTACTTATTTGATCACTATCCCATAAAGTTTTAATGGGATAGTGCTAAATTCTTAAATTCAAGGAGAGAAAAATCATTTTTAACAGGAAAACTTGGTGAACTAACTTCAGAGATTTTGTTTCTTTCTTTTTGCAAGTTTTAGGAAAATACTTGAATTCAAGTCACATGAGAGAAGTGGCTGTGATTTTTGTGGAGATTTTTTTAAATTTTATTTTTTGTAAAAAAAATAAAATAAAAAGTAAGAAAACTGTTCTACAGGGGGGAAAAAAAGTAGATTTTAATGTCAGAACGCAAAATGTCTGTTCTGTATTAAGATCATTCTGACCAAAGAGCTAAAACAGGTATTGCCACAAATCACACACTGAAATGAGTTACCACAACTATTACTTTCAGAGTGATGGTATCACACTTCGCATGCCCCTGCAGAGAGCTTTTTATGAGGAAACCCACACATTTTTTGGCCTGTACCTTTTTTTTTTTAAAGATAGATTTTGTAATTCCCTAGCCTCCATGTCAGATTTACCCCCTCACCCACAAACACACACCTCTTGTCATTAAATAAATGTTGACCAACTCTATTGGTAGGCGCGTGAACCAATTTGCGCGCATTTCTGGGGCTGGCCAAACATATGGGACACCTGTCATGAATCTGGTACCTGTATATTTAACCACATTTTCCACAGAGCATGCTGTTCATAAAGTCATAACTAAATTAACTCAAAACCAGTTCAGAGACTTTTTATCATACTCCTTATCCAGCATTAATTCAAGTTTAAAATAGTAGCTGTTTTTTGACATAGCTCTGAAAAGAACAGTGTAGCGAGAGTTGAATTTTTTTCACTTTCTCTCCTAACTCAGCAGAATGGATATAGTCAAACTCTCTAGAACAATTCATCTTTGAGCAGAAACACAGCATGAAAATGTTCAGCCTGAAAGGAGACTTTCCAAAAGTTTTGCACATGTAAAACAGGGAAAGTATAATAAAAATTGAGCTGCTGTCTTAATTACAGCAATTGCTACTGAGTGAGCACTATTTTATATATGCTACAATAGTAATCGAATAATAGGTAATGCGATAGAGTAATAAAAGACATAAAAATCTTCTGACTCATAATTAAATGAAACGCTATAGTTCAGATTTTATATTGTTATTAAGGAAATTTGGAGTTAGAAGTCCTACAGCAATCATAACTCAGCTCTGTTGTGCTTGCATATTAGTTTTTACTGTTCCCATCATAAGAGACCGAGCAAGTTTGACTACTTTCAGTTTTACTCTGCTCTGCCACCAATTATATTTGCATATTCCTCAGGGTGTTGTCCATGCTGCAGCATAGATCCTGTGAAAACAAAATTTAAGTGGAACATAGTGATTGCATATTCAAATAAAGTTGATGGAGATGCTCAGAGCTATCAACCTGCATTTCAGCACTTCACAGGTTAGAAGATAGTGCAGACTATGCACCTGTCAATCAAAACAGATGATCCATCTAAACCTGAGACATTTGATGCCAAGGATGCAGATTGGGCCATGCCTCTCTGATGGACAGATGCACAGGACTATCACCATTTCAGATTGAATTTGATTGACGCTAAAATGGCCATTGGGACTATATTTTTAACGTAAATATTATCAATGGTGAAATTAAATTTAAAATGTGATGCTGGGAAGATGTTGCAGTGAAACTAGCCAACAGTGATGGGAAGGCAACCATAGGGGGCGAGTTTAGATCATGTGGAACTGCCCTGCTCTAGAGTTAACTCAAAAAACCAAATCCTGGGAAGATTTGACTCTGTGGTTAAAAAACAAATGGCACATACTTAGGTCACGGTCTTGTGATTGTTGAAGTCCATGGCAAGATTCCCATTAACTACAATAGTATAGGAGAAAAGATTGCTTGCAAAGAAAATCAAAGTGTGAAATGTAAAGAGTCAAGGCAAATTAGAAAATTGATAGTCCTGTCGTTTTCACCATCTTTCTTTTTAAGTCAGCCTCATGGTTTTTTGAGGTCTGACTTTTTTTTTTTTTAAATGTTTGAGTTGGCAATGCTGTTGCTAGCTCTGCTTCAGACATCTCTCCATGATAAGTGTAATTTCGACAAGCAGTTAGTTGGTCCCAAGGGCCTCCCACAATTTTCAAACCTTGCTCATTGCTCAAAGCCAAAAGTTTAGGTGGGACGCTAATCCTTATTAATCCTTTTGAAAAGGGCTCTTTAATCCTCCTTGCTGCAGTCAGGCTAAATATTGTCCCACTGCTTTAGAGCCTCCTATCTGAATGATTAGACATGGCCTGGCAGTCTAGGGCATAGGCGTGGCTGTCTCCTCATGGCTGCCTTATCAAGAGGAGCTATTCTGATAAATTAACTGCTGTGAATGGCACAGAGAATTGGGGTGAAGGTTTTTTGCCATTGCTAAGCATAAGCAGGACACAAGGGTGGAAGCCCAGGAAATGGCAGTAGGGGCAAGAAGGCTCCTTCAGGGCTCTGAGTTAGTATAGGGGGAAGCTCAAGAAGCAGGAGAGAGTGAGGAAAGCTCTCCAGGCAGGGAGGCACTTTGTGTAACGGGGAAAGACTGCAAAGGCCCACCTGGAAAGGCCTGGGGAGAAGGGCAAACTGCAGGCATGAGGTGCTGGGAAGCAGCAGGATAGTCCTTTGGGGAGGTGGGACGCTGCCCTGCTGAACCTGGGATGAAGATTGTGAATGTGTGCTTTATTTTGGATTATCAGTAGAGAGACACTGAACTGGGGTTGGGGCCTACAGCTGGTATGCATCTGAGGATTCAGTAAACTGGCCCCCAGGAGGGGATTGTTTGGATTGAGTGAGTTCTTCTTAAAGGGCCCCGTAGAGGGGGGAAAACAGAGGTAGGGTGCCACAGAGAGACCTCTGGCTGCGAGGCAGCACCTGGAAGATGGTTGCCTGTCTTGCACTCCCATTTAGAAGAGTGAGCAAGGCTTTTATTGTTAGGGTAGGCATCAGGGTGCTAGTGCATGTGTCACTGTACTAAGACTCTAAGCGTGTCCAGTACAAAATAGTTTTTTAGAAAAGCTGCAGTGAATCCAAAAGAGCCAATTCTCTGCCAGTTAATAAAAGTGCTGTACCTTCTCCCCTGACCAGTTTGACTCTGGAATGCTTGCAAACGCATGACATGGGGTCAGGTGTTTTGTCAAACTAAAGATGAAAGTAATTATTCCTTGGACTCTAGTGAAATCATTTCTTGCATTTTGGTGCTATTGCCTCGCATGGTAGGTCTAGCATTGTTACATGTACAAATAAAGCTCTTATTTAGCAGGTGGAAGGTGAACAGGATTTGACGCAGAGATGGATATGTTTGTAAGAGGTGCTGTAACTCCGGGAAACTTTTTTTTACCCATGAGACATTTGTCTTTTCATTCATAATCGATGCAATTGAATTAAAGCTCAAATGCAAATTTAGGGAACTATGTGCCACCTTAATAAAAGATCATCTTGACCGTGAATACAGAATAACCATGCAAAAGCAATTGAACTTAATTCTAACCTCATTTTCAATGGCTCTACTGGCTTCCAGAGTTTTGGGAAATGATGAATGGTAGATTTAAGCCTGTAATTGATCCAATAGATGGCAGCTTAGTTTGGGTTTAGGGAACCAAATGAAAAGATTTGGTGGGCTAGTTTTGCAAAGGGTGAGAGAAAGGAACACCTGACAATGAACTTCTTAAAAGTCAGAACATAAGTTGTTTGTTTTTTTCATTTTTTGCATGTGTCTCAGTTTGGAAAAGGAAATGTAGTCATTAGTTTTGAGTCAATTTCACTGTCAGATTCTCATGCACAAGCACAATGCTGCAATGCTGAAGTTGTACCTTATACAGAGGATGGCATGTTTGGCTTTGTTTTTATTTTGTTGTTCATTGGAATAATTTAAAATTTTATTCTACTTTAATTTCACAGAACTATTTTTCTTGGCCTTAGATTTTGTAAAAGCATTTTTTTTAAATCTTAATTTTGGGCCAAATGTGACTCGAGTATTCCTTTTGTTAGTCATATCGGAAGCTTGCTAGAGGGAGTGTGAATGGTCACTTGGCAGTGTTGTAAGAATTTAACCATTTTACAATTATTTACAGAATTACTAAGGAACATCATTCAGCAGTTGTGCCTTAGTATTTATGAGTCTGGACCATTTTGGGTCCTCTAGAATCCTGCCAAGTTTATCAACCCTTTTATTTCTTATTCTATGAAGGTTCTTCTACCGCCCTTATCACGGTAGTATTTGAGTGTCTCCAAAAGTGCACTAAGCAACACAATTATTATCTGTCACATGTGGTTCATTCTCTCCAAGGGGAGCATTGCATGGGGAGTGGAGGGTTTATGGTTTGGTTATGGCAGAAAGTTCACTTGTGTCTCAGGAGCACAACTGTCAACCATGGTCTTTATACTAAGTTTTAAGTGATCTTTTAGATATGCTGGGCCCAGGGCCTTACTGATCAGGAATGAGAACTTGAACTTGACTCAATATCCTATGGGAAGCCCGTGAAGAGAGTGGAGAACAAGTCTGATGCATTCCTAGTAGTCGTTGTTGTTGAACAGATGCTGCGGTGTTCTGTACTAGTTGGAGATACCTAAGGTCTGATGGCTTTCTATCTACCTATATTGCATTATCATAGTGGAGCTCAGAGGAGACAACAGTATGTATAACTGAGGCCAATCTTTGTCAGTTAGGATGGGATGGAGTCCCCTGTTAACTGGAAATGATAGAACGTTTTACTTGCAGATTCTGTTATGTGAGAGATTAGTATCCAGGAGCTCTTCTAAGCTACAGCCTGAATTCACCAGTTAGCCCTGAACCAAAGAAAACTACTGTTTCTGTGAACTCTTCAGAATGCTTTTCTCTGCCCACCAGCATCACCTCTGTCTTGAGTGGATTCAGCTTGCATCAAGAACCTCCTTTGCTACTCACTGGGGAAAATATAATGTCCCATCTATCGAGAAATGGCCTCCAGAGCCAATCTGCAGCACAGGAGGAGAGGCAAGCCTGGGGACTGGTATGAAAGGGTGAAGAGAGGGAGAGCAGTTCTTTAAGGGATTAGTTTGGTTGCAGAAGGAAAGGAGTTGGAGCTATGTTGTCAAGAAACAGCAAGGATAGTTAGAAAAGAGGCATCTGAGGCCAATTGACTGGAGATCACAAAAGGATTATGATGGGATGACTGGTAAATGGGGAATGGCATAAAGGAGTGGGGGAGAAAGTCACTCCAGCATTGAAGGTCACACAAATAGGTGCAAGAGAGGCCATGAGAGGGGTAGGAAGGGTGATCAGTGTAGATACTGAATGAATTCAAGTTAAAGGAGGGAGAAACTGAGATGAGAAAGAAACAGGAGAGTCAGGCATCAAAGCCAGAGAAGGAAGAAAAGGAGCCAAGGGCCCACATGTGTTAGGAGAGGGGAGAGATGAGTTGGATGGAGTGGACTTCAGAGAAGGAAAAAGTTGGTGGGAGGGAGGAGAAAGTATGGAAAAGACAAGGAGGATGTCAACATGTGGAAGAGATCCACCTCTTGGGGTGGGAGAGGAGGACTGGGCAACCCCTGGAGCAGAGTCGGAGGAAGATGGCCGAGTTTCAGTGCGGAAGAGGAGGAAGCAGGGGGTGGATCACAAACTGAAATAAGCTATTTGGAAATGGGGCTTTAGTTCTGTATGGTGTGGGAGGGAAGGACCCAGAGATCAGAGGGATGGGAAGATTAGTAGGGAGGAGCCCCTGCGGGTGGCTGAAGGTAAGGAAGGGAGCGGGCATAGGAGGAGTGCTTGTGTGGAACAGGTACTGCCAGAGGAGAGGGTGGAGACAAGAATGAGTGAGCCGAGGCAATCGAGAGAGGTGCTATGGCTGCAGCGATAGGAGGAAAGAAGGTAGCAGAACGCGTGGGAGCAGAATGGAAGGTGGTGGGGGAGTGAAACAGGACAGGAAGGGTAAAATAAATAAAGAACATGGACAACGTCTGGAAGATGTGGTGAGAAGGAAAAGGCAATGGTGCAGAATGGGAGGGAACTTGTTTTATTTTAGATTTGCCTGTCATCCACTAGGGTATATGGACCTGACCCCAGGCAGTGCTTCCATTAACTTGAGAGAGCATTGAATCAGGCCCTGCCCCTCCTGGGACAGTGCATTGTAGCTCTCAGTGCTTAAGATGCTGCCTCGCACTTAAACAATAACATATCTGGATTTGTGTCCTCCGGGTTTGTGCTTGTTTTGGGGGTGTGTTCATATTCTCCTTATGATGAACACCAGGCATGATGCAGTATTCATTTCTTTCAACTTCCCATATACCATTGTGCATTTGAAAGACTTGATAATGTGACGCTGATTGTGTCAGAACTTTCAATTGTAGGAATACTATCCTGTCAGCTGATTAGTGTCAGGGGACACCGCATTAATAATCCTGAATATTTTCTAAATGCCTGTCTTTGTTTAGCTTTTTGTTTTTTAAAGGTACCTTTTTTACATAGTAGGAGGTTGTATAATCTCATGAACTTGAATTTGGGCAAAACATTTTCTCTTTTCACCTGCTAAGTGGTTGTGTTCAGGAATCATAAAGGCAATCAACAATAGATCCTGGGATCCTTTACTCTGATGGACGGACACTGCCTGGTGTTAGCAGACCACAAAGTCTGCTGCTAAACCCAACAAGCAGCACCTTTGTAGCGTTCATTGCCTGGTCTTAAGCAGCAAGTGCTATGGTTGGTGAATCTGTGTCCTATTTAGTCTTAGCCCCCCCTGCCCTTTCCCTGATTAGCATTGATGATTAATAGCTTGGAGTAGCTTCACTATCTCTCCTAGCATCTGGGAAACTTCAGTCATATCTGCTTTCCTCCAAGTCCCTGTACCAGCTTTTCCAGTCTTGTCACATAATTTAATCTTCCTAGTTCTTTGATCATTCTGTAATCTGCTAGATCTGTTCTGTCTCTGCCCCGTAGGCAGTCTAGCAAGACACTTAGAGAAGCCATGGCTTCCTGCCCCTACTTGTGCAACCCCTGCATTCTGTATGCCTTCTCACTATGTTAAAAGCTAAGGAAAGGCTCTCTTACCTACCCTTCTCCCAGACTTTGGTTTGGATAAAATATCACCTATCCCTGAGTCTGGTTTTTGCTTTGCAAAAGAGTAGCTCAACTGAGTTTTGTAAAGCCATTCTAGTTTTTGTGGAAAGGGGACAAAATCCTAACTGTCCGTCTGTACTTTCCCCAGAGTTTGGTGGCCCAGATGCAATGGACCCTGGTTCCAAACAGCGCCTGGCTTTAGTTGGGGAAACCCAACCAGTTACGTTAAGGCAGATCAAAACCTGGCGTCCTTTGCCAAACCTTTTAAAAATACAAGGTGAAAATGTTTTAACAGAACAAATCAGGAACTCTAAGAAATAGATCTGTAAAATGAGCATCACTTTGATATTCTCTGGCTGCGTGTGTGCTTCATGCTTAAATTAATAAGGATTCAGTAGAGCCAGTCTGAAATTCCTCAACCGATCAGTCCTGATTTTCCTGTCTTTTCAGCAGGTTGTTAAAACTTGACCAGACAGGCCAGAGATGAAGGTCTTTCATTGGCAGTGGTGGATGAGCTTCCCTAATAGAATGTGTCTGATGTCTAGGATTCAAGGGAAACTTCCAGCTTCACAAAGTATGTTTCATTGGGAGATCATGCTCTGCAAGGACCCTGAAGTCAATGGCACAGCTCTTATTCCTGTCACTGGGAAGTAGGGTTGAACTTCAAGGACGTGGAGGTCTTTTCACAGTGGTTCAGCAGAGCATGGTGCATTCAACTGAACTTGATTCCAAACTAAACACACAATCTGTTTGGTTGGCTCTGTTTGGAACTAGGAGAAAAGAATGGTGAACATGGCTCTTTGAGCAACCTGGAGACTGCCACTGGGCATGCTTTCAAGATTCATGCAAGAGCCAGCTCCAAATCAAGGCATCTTGCACTTACCTGCAATGGGAGCAGGTTTGGAACTACTGTCAGGGAAAAAACTATGTGAGTCTCATGTAAACAAAAAAAAGTTGACTGTCCTTGGAATCCATGAATCAGATTCTATCTCAGTTCCTCTGGTGTAAATCCAGATAAACTCCATTATAGCTAGTGCAAGTACCCTAGATTTATGCCGCTGTAACTAACTTGAACAAAAGTCTGTGGGATATATCCAGGTTTACACTCGTGTGACCTGCGACCAGAATCTGGCTCTAAAAATTGCTGTTCAGTAGCACATTTATGTTGGAGCTGCAGGTTGGATGGCAGCCTGAAACAGGCTTGTTGTGAAAGTCGCTTAACCAAAACACAAGTGCAGCCAGAAAATAGCAGGCATAGGGGAATGCCCTGACTAGATCCGCTGGGTGGCGCTGGAGCAGGTTTTGCCGACCTCTCTGAAATGCTGGCAGCTGGCATTTGGCAACTGCCAAGTATTTGCTATATTTAGGGTTGAAACAAGTTCCAGTGATTAAAGTGTGTGTTTGAAATTGGTGCTCGTGGAAAGTGCCAGATTTGCAGCCGTGGGGAGTGAAGTCCTCTGTCTACAGAATGCGTACAGATAAGCATTTACAGGGCAAGCTTCCCAGCTACTGCTCTGGCAATGTGCCTTAAACCTGACCTGGTTCAGACTTAGGGTATGTCAACACTGCAGTCCAAGGTGGGATTGCATCTTGGGTAGGCCTGCACTAGCTTTCCCTGCGCCGGCATGACTAACAGCAGTGTAGCTGTGTCAGCATGAGCTGTCAGAGCATGCGGGGAACCCTGGGTATGTATTTGTTTTGCTAGGATTGCAGTGTAGAAATTCCCATAGTCTACCCTATCAGAATGCCTAGGTGTAAGACAGGCCCCAGCAAGCCTCTGCCACCCGGGACACCCAGAACAGGGAGCACAAGCGGGGGAAGAAGCAAGTACTCCCAGCACTGCTATGGGTAACGAATGGGGCATGTCTGGATGGGATCATGGCTCTGTACCAGCTTGTGGCTGCAGAGAAGTGCAGCGACACCTTCCTTACAAGTGTAACAAGAAATGCTGCATGCGCCCCTCCCTGTCCCCAAAGAGTCCTGGAGGCAAAGGGGCTGGTTAAGGTGCAAGGTGTGCCCTTTCCCCCCGAGCATCTCACAGCCGCAGATTAGTCTTTACTGGGCGAAAATCACCCAAAGTGACTGGCAGTAACAACAGCAGCCGTCAAAATACCGACGTGAAGTAGACAAGAAGGATCCCATTACTGGTGACGGGTGGTGAACGAAGCACAGGGTGTGGACTGTGTGGTGCAACAGGGGACACACATAGAAAAAGCAGGCTAGGCAGGGTCCTGGGACCTTGCTTACAAAATAAAATGGGCTCTAGTATTAAAACATAAAGCTACATTGGAGGTTTTCTGGGAGCAGCTGTTGCGCATCAGTAGAAGTGCTTGGAGAGAGAGTTGGTGAGCAAAGGTGGATGGGAGTAACTGGGGGAAGCTGAGGAGAATTGTAGTATTCATAAGCTTGAGGAAAGGAAAAATAAAGTGTCAAGGGGGCAATGGGATGGATCATTTGATGATTACCTGTTCTGGTCATTCCCTCTGGGGCACCTGGCACTGGCCACTGTCGGAAGACAGGATACTGGGCTAGATGAACCTTTGGTCTGACCCAGTATGGCCGTTCTTATGTGGACTTAGAGGGAGGAGTTTTCAAAATTCCACTGGATTTAGGAAGGTGATATCTGGCATAACTGAAACAAACATGGAGCAGGCAGTGGTTGCAGGGCGTTTTTATTACAGAGAAGGGCAAACTACAGCCCACAGGCCACATCAGTCCCTGGGACCATCCTGCCCGGCTCTTGAGCTCCAGGCCAGGGAGGCTAGCCCACGGCCCCTCCCCCACAGAGTTGCGTGGGCAGTTGTCATAAACAGATAGCTAAGGGTTAATGTCTCTTTCACCTGAAACACCTGACCAGAAAACCAATCAGGAAACCGGATTTTTTCAACTTTGGGTGGAGGGAAGTGTGTGTCTGAGTCTTTTGTCTGTCTGCCTGTTTCCTCTGAGCTTTGGAGAAGTAGTTCTATTTTCTAGTCTTCTGTTTCTAAGTGTAAGGACAAAGAGATCAGATAGTAAGTTCTATGGTTTCTTTTCTTTGGTATTTGCATGAATATAAGTGCTGAAGTGCTTTGATTTGTATTCTTTTTGAATAAGGCTGTTTATTCAATATTCTTTTAAGCAATTGACCCTGTGTTGTATCATCTTAATACAGAGAGAACATTTGTATTTTTTCTTTCTTTTTTATATAAAGTTTTCTTTTAAGACCTGTTGGAGTTTTTCTTTACTTCAGGGAAATTAAGTCTGTACTCACCAGGGAATTGGTGGGAGGAAGAAATCAAGGGGGAGAGCTGTGTGTTGGATTGCTAGCCTGATTTGGCATTTCCTCTGGGTGAAGAGGAAAGTGCTTTTGTTCCAGGATTGGGAACGGAGAGGGGGAATTACTCTGCGTAGTTTCACAGAGCTTGTGTCTGGGTATCTCTCCAGGAGCATCTGGAGGGGGGAAGGGAAAAAGGATTATTTCCCTTTGTTGTGAGACTCAAGGGATTTGGGTCTTGGGTCCCCAGGGAAGGTTTTTTCAGTGGGACCAGAGTGCCCCAAAACACTCTAATTTTTTGGGTGGTGGCAGCAGTACCAGGTCCAAGCTGGTAACTAAGCTTGGAGGTTTTCATGCTAACCCCCATATTTTGGACGCTAAGGTCCAGAATCTGGGAATAAGGTTATAACATGGTGTAGCAGCGGCGGGATATAGACAGAATCCAGAAGCCAGTAGGAATATTATATTTTTCTTTTCTCTGCTAAGGGCTTTTTAGCAGAGAGAAACAGTTTGGTTTTAAAAGGGAACCAGAGAGAATTTTTTTTTTTCTGCTCTCTAGCAGTTTGTGGTTTGCATATTAAGCGAGAAGACTGTTAAGGGTCTTTTGTCATGCAATAGCCCTCCCATTAGGAGGCAAGTATCAGCACTTATATGCATGCAGATAAAGTGGTTTTTCTGGTTTCCGTTAATTGAACATTAGCTAGAGAGAGAAAAGGAAAAAAGCACTGTTGCTAGGCAGACTTCAGGAGGCAACAGAGAGCCTGCAGTTCAGAAGATAAACATCGGAGGGCACCCCAACACAAGAAAACAGGAACCATGACTTCTAAGGCAAGGATTGACGCCGAAGAACAAATCAAAGACGCTGAACACAGGCGACAGATGGAGATGAAAGAAAAGGAAGAAAGCCTCAAACTGGCAGCCTTCCAAAGAGAACAGGCAGCCCAAGAGGCAGCACACAAAAGAAAACTAGAAGAAGAAGAGGTGGCCTACCGAAGGAAACAAGCAGAAGATGAGGCAGCCCACCGCCGAGAAATGGAAAAAACAACAAAAAGAAATGGAAAAACAACAAAAAGAAATGGAAAAACAACAAAAGAGAATGAAGAGAAGGAAAAACAGAGAAAACATGAACTGGAGATGGCAAAAGCTGGGCTGCATGTGCCAGCCAACCCTAACAACCCGGCGCCAATTATTGCTCCCCAGCACAGGAAATTTCCCACCTACAAGGCAGGTGATGACACCGAGGCCTTCTTGGAAAATTTTGAAAGAGCCTGTCTTGGGTACAGCATCCCCGAAGACCAGTACATGGTAGAATTAAGGCCACACCTCAGTGGACCTTTAGCAGAGGTGGCAGCTGAAATGCCCAAGCCGCAAATGAATGACTATAAACTTTTTCAAACCAAGGCCAGATACAGGATGGGGATAACCCCAGATCATGCCCGTCGGCGCTTCAGAACCCAAAAATGGAAACCAGAGGTGTCATTTCCCAAACACGCCTACTACATTGCAAAAAACTATGAGGCCTGGTTAACAGGAAACAACATTCAAACCTTGGAAGAAGTGAACCTCCTCATACAAATGGAGCAGTTCTTGGATGGTGTTCCTGAAGACATCACACGGTACATACAAGATAGAAATCCCAAAACTATCGCTGAGGCGGGGGAGATTGGAGCCAAATGGATGGAACTGGCAGAAAGCAAAAAAGCTACTGTCAAGGGGAACGATTACCCCAGGGGGCACACAGACCATAAACCCTACAACCGAGGACAGCCAAAGACCCTCCATACCACCCAAGTAAAGCCACAGATACCCTACTCTTCAACCTCACCAGTCTCCAGTAACTCACCTCGGCCCAGTGACCCATCAGATGGAAGATGCTTTAAGTGTAATGAACTGGGACATATCAAGGCCAACTGTCCCAAGAACACCATGCGAGTGCAATTCATTACACCACCATCACCCCAAAGATCCCCAGGCCCAGATGCCTCTCAAATACCCTTGGAGCGAAGGGAAAATTTGAGAGTGGGCGGAAAGAAGGTTACTGCGTGGAGAGACACGGGGGCACAAGTGTCAGCTATCCACCAATCCTTCGTTGACCCCAAATTCATCAACCCAAAGGCCAAAGTTACCATTTACCCCTTCATGTCACAAGCTGTAGACTTGCCTACAGCTGAACTGCCTGTCCAGTACAAAGGCTGGTCAGGAATGTGGACTTTTGCAGTCTATGACAATTATCCTATCCCCATGCTACTGGGGGAAGACTTGGCCAACCAAGTGAAGCGGGCCAAGAGAGTGGGAATGGTTACCCGTAGCCAAACCAGGCAAGCTTCCAGACCCATTCCTGTTCCTGAGCCGTCCACAGAAGCCCCGTCTGTGTTACCAGAGACCCAGACAGAGGTAGTGGACCCGGATTCCATGCCTACCACTGAAACAGCCACAGCATCTCCAGTACCAGGCCCGGAACTGGAACAGCAACCAGCACCAGCAAGTGCAACCACATCTTCAAACTCAACGCCAGAGGGCGCCAGCGAGCCAAAACTGGCAGAAGCACACGACAGCCATACCCAAAAGGCTCAGCCAGAGCCTGAAATACCCTCAGGTGCATCAGCGGAGAGCGGTTCACCAGCAACGGAAACAACCCCATCACCTACATCGCTTCCAGAGGGACCAAGCCCAAGTCCACAATCTGAGGAAAAACTGGTGACCCCAGCCTCAAGGGAACAGTTCCAGGCTGAGCAGGAAGCAGATGACAGCCTTCAGAAAGCGTGGGCGGCGGCACGGAGCACCCCACCGCCTCTCAGCTCTTCAAATCGATCCCGGTTTGTTATAGACCAAGGACTTTTATACAAGGAAATTCTTTCTGGTGGACACCGGGAAGAATGGCAGCCGCAAAAAACAGTTGGTGGTTCCAACTAAGTACCGGGAGAAGCTCTTAAGCTTAGCCCATGATCATCCCAGTGGCCATGCTGGGGTGAACCGAACCAAGGACCGGTTGGGGAAGTCCTTCCACTGGGAGGGGATGGGCAAGGATGTTGCCAAGTATGTCCGGTCTTGTGAGGTATGCCAAAGAGTGGGTAAGCCTCAAGATCAGGTCAAGGCCCCTCTCCAGCCACTCCCCATAATTGAGGTCCCCTTTCAGCGAGTAGCTGTGGATATTCTGGGCCCTTTTCCAAAAAAGACGCCCAGAGGAAAGCAGTACGTACTGACTTTAGTGGACTTTGCTACCCGATGGCCAGAAGCAGTAGCTCTAGGCAACACCAGGGCTAACACTGTATGCCTGGCCCTAACAGACATCTTTGCCAGGGTAGGTTGGCCCTCCGACATCCTTACAGATTCAGGGTCTAATTTCCTGGCAGGGACCATGGAAAAACTGTGGGAAACTCATGGGGTGAATCACTTGGTTGCCACCCCGTACCACCATCAAACCAATGGCCTGGTGGAAAGGTTCAATGGAACTTTGGGGGCCATAATAAGAAAATTCATCAACGAATTCTCCAATAATTGGGACCTAGTGTTGCAGCAGTTGCTGTTTGCCTACAGGGCTGTACCACATCCCAGTTTAGGGTTTTCACCATTTGAACTTGTGTATGGTCACGAGGTTAAGGGGCCATTACAGTTGGTGAAGCAGCAATGGGAGGGGTTTACGCCTTCTCCAGGAACTAACATTCTGGACTTTGTAAGCAACCTACAAAGCACCCTCCGACACTCTTTAGCCCTTGCTAGAGAGAACCTAAAGGATGCTCAAGAAGAGCAAAAGGCCTGGTATGACAGACATGCCAGAGAACGTTCCTTCAAGGTAGGAGACCAGGTTATGGTCTTGAAGGTGCAACAGGCCCATAAGATGGAAGCATCATGGGAAGGGCCATTCACGGTCCAAGAGCACCTGGGAGCTGTAAACTACCTCATAGCATTTCCCAATTCCTCACTAAAGCCTAAAGTGTACCATGTTAATTCTCTCAAGCCTTTCTATTCCAGAGACTTACAGGTTTGTCAGTTTACAGTCCAGGGAGATGATGCTGAGTGGCCTGACGGTGTCTACTACGACGGAAAAAAAGACGGTGGCGTGGAAGAGGTGAACCTCTCAACCACCCTGGAACGTCTGCAGCGGCAACAAATCAAGGAGCTGTGCACTAGCTTCGCCCCATTGTTCTCAGCCACCCCAGGACGGACTGAACGGGCATACCACTCCATTGATACAGGTAATGCTCACCCAATCAGAACCCCACCCTACCGGGTGTCTCCTCATGCCCAAGCTGCTATAGAACGGGAGATCCAGAACATGCTACAGATGGGTATAATCCGCCCATCTACCAGTGCATGGGCATCTCCAGTGGTTCTGGTACCCAAACCAGATGGGGAAATACGCTTTTGCGTGGACTACCGTAAGCTAAATGCTGTAACTCGTCCGGACAACTATCCAATGCCACGTACTGATGAGCTATTGGAAAAGTTGGGACGTGCCCAGTTCATCTCTACCATAGACTTAACCAAGGGGTACTGGCAAGTACCGCTAGATGAACCTGCCAAGGAGAGGTCAGCATTCGTCACCCATACGGGGGTGTATGAATTCAATGTCCTTCCTTTCGGCCTTCGAAATGCACCCGCCACCTTCCAGAGGCTGGTAGACGGTCTACTAGCTGGACTGGGAGAATTTGCAGTTGCCTACCTCGATGATGTGGCCATTTTTTCAGACTCCTGGCCCGAACACCTACTCCACCTGGAAAAGGTCTTTGAGCGCATCAGGCAGGCAGGACTAACTGTTAAGGCCAAAAAGTGTCAAATAGGCCAAAACAGAGTGACTTACCTGGGGCACCAGGTGGGTCGAGGAACCATAAACCCCCTACAGGCCAAGGTGAATGCTATCCAAAAGTGGCCTGTCCCAAGGTCAAAGAAACAGGTCCAATCCTTCTTAGGCTTGGCCGGATACTACAGGCGATTTGTACCACACTACAGCCAAATCGCTGCCCCATTGACCGACCTAACCAAAAAGACCCAGCCAAATGCCGTTAAGTGGACTAATGAGTGTCAAAAAGCCTTTACCCAGCTTAAGGCAACGCTCATGTCTGACCCTGTACTCAGGGCCCCGGATTTTGACAAACCATTCCTAGTAACCACAGATGCATCTGAGCGTGGTATAGGAGCAGTGCTCATGCAGGAAGCAACAGATCACAACTTCCATCCTGTCGTGTTTCTCAGCAAAAAACTGTCTGAGAGGGAAAGTCACTGGTCAGTCAGTGAAAAGGAATGCTATGCCATTGTGTACGCCCTGGAAAAGCTACGCCCATATGTTTGGGGACGGCGGTTCCAACTACAAACTGACCATGCTGCACTAAAGTGGCTTCATACTGCCAAGGGGAACAACAAGAAACTTCTTCGTTGGAGTTTAGCTCTCCAAGATTTTGATTTTGAAATTCAACACATCACAGGAGCTTCTAACAAAGTTGCTGATGCACTCTCCCGTGAGAGTTTCCCAGAATCCAGTAGTTAAAAAGTGTTCTTAAAATGTAAAAGTCTGTTAGTTATATACTTAGTAGTATATGTAAAGGTGCATGTGTTGTATTAATCTGTTTATTTTCAAGTTCTAGAAGGAAATTGCCGCCAGTGAGCTTCCCCACTGTCTGCAATTTGGGGGGCGTGTCATAAACAGATAGCTAAGGGTTAATGTCTCTTTCACCTGAAACACCTGACCAGAAAACCAATCAGGAAACCGGATTTTTTCAACTTTGGGTGGAGGGAAGTGTGTGTCTGAGTCTTTTGTCTGTCTGCCTGTTTCCTCTGAGCTTTGGAGAAGTAGTTCTATTTTCTAGTCTTCTGTTTCTAAGTGTAAGGACAAAGAGATCAGATAGTAAGTTCTATGGTTTCTTTTCTTTGGTATTTGCATGAATATAAGTGCTGAAGTGCTTTGATTTGTATTCTTTTTGAATAAGGCTGTTTATTCAATATTCTTTTAAGCAATTGACCCTGTGTTGTATCATCTTAATACAGAGAGAACATTTGTATTTTTTCTTTCTTTTTTATATAAAGTTTTCTTTTAAGACCTGTTGGAGTTTTTCTTTACTTCAGGGAAATTAAGTCTGTACTCACCAGGGAATTGGTGGGAGGAAGAAATCAAGGGGGAGAGCTGTGTGTTGGATTGCTAGCCTGATTTGGCATTTCCTCTGGGTGAAGAGGAAAGTGCTTTTGTTCCAGGATTGGGAACGGAGAGGGGGAATTACTCTGCATAGTTTCACAGAGCTTGTGTCTGGGTATCTCTCCAGGAGCATCTGGAGGGGGGAAGGGAAAAAGGATTATTTCCCTTTGTTGTGAGACTCAAGGGATTTGGGTCTTGGGTCCCCAGGGAAGGTTTTTTCAGTGGGACCAGAGTGCCCCAAAACACTCTAATTTTTTGGGTGGTGGCAGCAGTACCAGGTCCAAGCTGGTAACTAAGCTTGGAGGTTTTCATGCTAACCCCCATATTTTGGACGCTAAGGTCCAGAATCTGGGAATAAGGTTATAACAGCAGTGCTCTGGGCGGCAGAGCTGTGCACTCCCGCCGAGCAGAGCGGCAGCGTGTCTGGCTCTGGCTGGCCCAGCAGCCAGACATGCTGCTCTACGTTCTCTACTCGGCATGGTAAGTGGGCCGGAAGCTTGTATAAGGGGCAGTCAGGGGACAGAGCAGGGGGTGATTGAATGGGGCAGAGTTTTTTGGGGGGGGAGCGGTCAGGGGATGGGAAACGGGGTGGGGAGTTGGATAGGCATGGTGTCCCAGGGGCTTTATCGGGGGGGGGTGGATGGGGTCAGGGCACTCAGGGGACTGGGAGCAGGGGGGTTGGATGGGGCTGAGGTCCCCGGGGGGCAATCGGGGGCGGGAAGTGGGAAGGGGTGGATAGGGGGTGGGAGCCAGGCTGTTTGGGGAGGCACAGCCTTCCCTACCCAGCCCTCCATCTAGTTTTGCAACCCCAATGTGGTCCTCAGGCCAAAATGTTTGCCCACCCCTGTTTTATTAGGATACCAAAAAACAATCAAATGGTAAATTTAAGGAATAAAACTACTAGGTAGTCCAGCACTCCAGATGGACCATGCTGTTTTGCTGAGCTGAGATCAGAGACCAAGTCCTGACTCTCAGGCCAAGGTAGTGCCTTGAGCAGCTTCTTGGTGGAAGAGACTGTTCTGCCACTCTCAAGGGCCTACCCTGCCCCTCCCCATCAAAGCACAGAGTAATATTAATATGTTCCTAATGGACTTTCATCTAGCATGACTTGCCTGGTGGAAGGGTCCTGTGGGAGGAGAAAAGTGGAATCTCAGAGGACCTCCCTTGTCTAGCATAGGAAAAGTTGCATGCATATTTGTTTGGCATCATGAGGCACTTCCTAGCAGATTGGGAGGGTCTGTATTTTGTTTGCATTAGGGTGCAGAAGTGGAGAACTGTGGATATGCCACAGAATCCCATTCATAGAGGCATTCTGCATGCTCCCATGGATTCGGGTTTATTGAGGAGAAGAAGCAGGGCCTGTGAATCTCCTGCTGTGTGGATCCACCAGTCATGCTGTGAATCTGGGAGACAGGAGCTGTGAGGGCTACAGCAGAAGCCTTCATGTTGTAGTAGAAACTTCAGGGGCTCTATTCTGCTGCTGCAAAGTCTGGCTGGGACTGGATGAATCCTTCGCCTTCCCAGTGCTGCAGAAGCCCCCTGAATTGTACTCTGCCACTCATGTTTGGTATCTATGTGTGCGTACAATTTAAACTTAAGGGCCTGGTCCAAAGCTCAAGAACGTGAATGGAAAGATTTCCATTCACATCCGTGGGTTGTGGCTCAGACCCTAAGGCCCTAATTCAGCAAAGCACTTAAGCATTTGCTCTGGGGGGGAGGGATAGCTCGGTGGTTTGAGCATTGTTCTCCTAAACCCAGGATTGTGAGTTCAATCCTTGAGGGGGCCATTTAGAGATGGGGGAGGAACTGTCAGGGACAATACTTGGTCCTGCTAGTGGAAGCAGGGGACTGGACTTGATGACCTTTCAAGGTCCCTTGCAGTTCTGTGAGATAAGTATATCTCCATATATATTTTTCAATGCTTTGCTGGAAAGGAATGAATTGCCGCATCTGGACCTAAAACAGTAAAGTTATTAAATACTACAGTAGTAGTAGTATTGGCACACAGTACTGGAAGGAGAAGATTTTAAAATCCCAAGAATCCAATATAAAGATATGCACTGTCCTCAATATTTCAATATGTCAGATGTATAAAATCCATGTTGCACCACAGCATGGGGGGAACTTTGGTGCTCAGTCCACTGTTACATCAGACTGGTCTCTTTTTATGTGCATTGTAAACTCTGACAGCTTTTGACAGTTTGCAATTTAGTCTGTTTTTAAAAAAAACATTCAGGGGAATGACTGTATAATGGAGTCTCTCAACGTAGTCTGTAAACCTCTGTGTCTGAACTAAAAAATCAGGTTTTAAAGCTCTGCTTCATTATCATGGTGCCCGCTAGCTGTAGTTAAGAGTCTGTTAACAGTCCCATTATAAATCCCTGCTTCTAGGAGTTTATAATTCAGCAGTAAAAATTTGCTGTAGGCCAAAACTCAGCAGACGAGATCTCTGCCCAGGAACAACATGATTATCCCTCTCGTCCCCTCTCCCCCGACTTTAATTTATACATATAAATATATACCAACACAATTCATGCAGTAGATTTTTATAATCCTCTTTTGGTATTTGAAATATTAAAGGGGTGAGTGAGTAATGTTTCAATACTGACTACGGTGTATGGCCAGTAACTTCATTAAAAGTATCTGGATTACCGCAGCTCCATATGACACAGTCCTGTGACACACAAGTTGTTTCAGAGGTCTGCTGCAGGGCTCTAGAAGAGACCGCTCTCTTTTAAGAAAGCATCTAAAAATGGATGCACAATAAATTGACTCTTTGCAGTTGAGTGAAAATGCATCTCTGAAATGGACTAAGGTCTGAATCTGGAAAGTTTGCGTGTCAAAGCCGGTGTAGGTAGAAGCTGCATGTGAGTGCAAAGTTAAGAGCTAGGTGGTATCCTCTGCACTGAACAATCCTTTACTGAGGAGACATGAGCTCACATGCAATCTTCAGCATGCAAATAATGGGATAAACTCTTAGCATTCAACCCTGCACACGCTGAAGACTGGTTTCAGACTAGCAGCCATGTTAGTCTGTATCCGCAAAAAGAACAGGAGTATTTGCGGCACCTTAGAGACTAGCAAATGTATTTGAGCATGAGCTTTCGTGGGCTAAAACACTGAAGATTGCAAACCATCCCAATGGGGAAGAAATACCACACTTCAGGTAGAGTTGGTCGAAATTTTCCCAACAGAGCACTTTTCCATCTGAAAATGCTGATTGAATTAAATTGATACATTTGCTGCAATGTGTCAACTCTGGTGAAATTTTGTACTGAAACGATGCAGTTTGACCTTATTATGAATAATATTGGGTAAAACGCCCTATATTTTATCAAAACAAAATGCTTCAATTACCCAAACACAATTTTCTCAAACTTTTAATTTAGTGGGAAATTCTGATTTTCGGGGGATGGGGGTGGCGGCATTTCCTTCTCTTTTGGAACTAAGGCAAATTTCAAAATTGCCGAATTTCCCACAAAACAAAATAGCTGGTTTCTGCACAGCTCCATTTTATAAGGCTGCTCTCTGTAAATATGATGATCGGCACTATGGATAGCTCTGTTTGCAGAATTAGGACCCAGGAGTCTTTTGCAACCAGTCTACTAAGCAGGAGTGACTTGACAACCAAACATTATCAGTCTCACCAATACAGAATTGGGTTCCTGTTTGCTTTTGTATCTCTTTTTATCTTGCACTTAATTTAGACCAGCTGTACTCTACACAAGTGTTGTGCAAGCCCATCCTGTGTATTTATACACTAGACTATAATGTGGGTTCAGTAGATCTGATTATTAACTAAGCTATTGTAAATTGAAATGAGCCAGCACAGAGAAAAAATTGCAGTTAGCAAGGTCTCTTCCCAAAGGGACAACGCTTATTAATAATTCAAAATAAGATAACATACATGGAAAAGGAAACAGAAAACGCCCCAGCCTAAGGCATCATTCTAGTTCTGTAATCCTGAACACGGAGCCCAGCTTGCCCAAATGCTTTCTGTTGTGTCTGTTTTCCAAACATCTGGGCATCCTGAGCACCTGTGCAGGAGGAGAGAGATGCCAGGCTGAAGTTAACCCCTTGCTTACCTTAAATAAGGAATTGTTCCTGCAGCTGTTTCATATAGACAGCCAGTCAGATTCTCAGTTGGGATAAATCAGCATAGAGTCTTTGAGGTCATGGAGTGACACCAATTTCCACCTTCATTTTTCATTTGCCATTATTTTTTATTAATCCTAAATACATACTCTGAACAATAATTCTCAAGATATTATTTTCTATTGATATTCATGTGATTTCTCTTCAATGTCAGGACAAATTTGAAATTCTTCTTCTACCTGCTTAGCATGGCATATGTATTAAAGACACTCAACAGCTGGTTCTGGTGGGAGAGCTTATGGATACCTGCCAATTGCACATGGGCAGATCTTGAAGACCACAATGGCATTGTCTTTCCAAAGCCATATCACTTATATGCCACGATACCATATGCTTTTGTGATGCTGATGGTCCGATTCGTGATAGAAAGGTAAGAAACTTGTATGTAATTTTACTTTGTGTCCTGCCCTCAGCTCCAAGGATATTAGCAAACTAAAATGTGTTTAGTTCTGTATGTGAATTCTTTCAGAAAGATGGGTTTGGCCAATGGTTACACTAGAAAGGTATAATACAGGTAACACAGCAGGTGATAAAAGTAGAATAAGTTTATAGGAATTTTGCCATTATTAAGGTCATGTGACTCTCCACCACCTGCAGTTTCACAGTTTGAATCCTGCAGCTCAGTTTACAAAAGTGGAAAGTGATTGTTCCTGAAGGTATGTTTAGAGGCTGGAGTTTGAGAAGAGACCATAATTTCCTTCCCCCTAGATGAAATCAACCCATAAAATATTCTGATGCCCTTTACTTACCTCACACTGGTCCAGTTCCTCCTTCCTCTCCCTGAGTCTTCAGATCAGTTGTGTAGGATTGAGATATAGCAAATCTACACGTTCTGGAGGGGTTGCAAAGTTCTGCGTCAGCATTTCATGCAGTTCTAGTAAAGATGATTTAAAAAAAAAATCTGGCACCGAACATTGAACTGTTGCTGCAAGCTGTGATCTTACAGGACAAATTGTGGTTGGCACTGTGAGGTTGAAGCATGAGCATGTTAAGCTTTGCAGTCCCCCCCCTTTTTTTTATTTCATTCTTTTTGTTTAAAAAAATACAATTAGTATGGTTTTTATAATTATTTCAGGGTAGAATGGGGCTATTTGCAGAGTTGTAAATTGGACAAAATCAGATAAAATCACTTGTGTTCAGGATCAAAAATAATGTGGATTATATGTTTATAACAATTCAGAGTCTTATTCTCCTGAGCAAATTCTTGCCCAACTGTGCCTTGCTTCATTGCCACTTTGAAACGTCTCATCTGCTCAATTAGCCATCCGGCTGGCCAGCAGTTTATCTGCTTTCGAACAAGGAAGATGCTGACCACTCTCTGGGTAATAAGAACTCACTTTAAGCAGGACACCAGCAGGGGTGAGAGGACTTATTCCAAAGAGACCTACCTAACTAGGTCAACCATGCCAGCAGCACATTCTGCAGCTGTGGGAGGTGGAGCAGAAAACAGCTGCTTCTGCCCTCCAGATGCTGTGCCATTTTTCAGTCAAACCAGCCACCTCTCAGAGAATGTCAATTGGCTGATGGTGACCTTCCTAATAAGCAAGGTCCCTTATTGACTGGAAGGTGCTGAGACAGCCTTGGAAGGGAATAGATCCCCTTCCACCCCCTGATCTGGGTAAGCAGTACTCCTCAGCAGCTTGTCCTCCTCCTCAGACTCCTGTGATGAGAGCTCCCCTCTCTATTTAAGCTGCCTTGACTATTGCATAACATCTCTCCACTAGCAGCCCAGCCTGCCTCTGAGAAATGTAGGGGTGGAAGAGCCAAGAACTTTCCTTTGCAATGTACAGCATTTCAGGACCATGTTTAATTAAAAACCATCCATCGAGCAGTTGTGCAAGCAGGAAGATGCTGGTTTCTGCTGTATGGATACCATTGTTTTTTTTCTTAAGGCAGCTCTGCTGAAGATGCTCATGAATGTTCTACGTCTCCTATGACAGATGAACCAGGTTTCAGATTTAATTCCTTAGCAACCTTAAGGGCCAGCTGAATACCATTAACCATTGTGCCTTTTGAGAGAACTTTTCTGTTGTCTTTTTCAGATATATTGCCATACCTCTAGCAAAAGCTTTAGGTATAAAGAACGTAACACGAGTGAAGCCGCAGCCAAATGCTGTTTTAGAGAATTATTTCCGAAAATGCACAAAACGTCCATCCCAAGTAAGGATTCTAATTCTTTTAAGGTGCTTTGGGGGATGGAAAATCCCAGCTCTTAACGTATCAATCAGCTATGCACAGTGACATCATGCATCCAAGGGATGGATTCCAGCTGATTGATGCATGATGTAATTCACTTGGATTTGTTTTACTACCCAGCTGGCAGGGTATACAGCATCCAAAATATAAAATAAAAGCATTAATAAAATGGTGTAATTTCTTGGCATGTTATTCTAGGTCAGATTGTTAATGTTACTTCTGGTGAACATCAATAATTCATCTCTAACTCCACTCAGAGAAAGCAGCAATGGACAGCTGTCAGTTAAAACAATATTATGCCATGCTTTAAAAGAATAAAATTGAAACAATAGGCTGGAAGCCGTCTGATTGATTCTTCTGTGTTTAGTCGTAGGCTGCATGCGGGATAAAAATACCTTTGATAATGTGTGGTCGGTTTTGAAACCAAAACAAGAGCAATTAAAATAAAACTCCAGCATTTTGCAAACGCAGAAAATGAATCAGTCTGTTCATGGGAGGGACATACAGCGGCATGGACATTGTCTGAAAATACTCCCTTTCTTAACATGGCCAGTGAATATACACTTCCCATGCCTAAGAGAAAGGAGTAAGGACTAGAACCACAAACTGAACTGGAGCTGCAAGGTTCTATTCCAGCCACTATTGCTGGCTTACTTTCTCTTTAGCCCAGTATGGCCAAAGAGGGGCCTGCTAATGGGATCAGACCTAAATTGCACATGCAAACTCCTCTACCTTGGGCAAGTAACTAGACCTCTCTTCTTCACTTCCCCATCTGTACAACAAAGGTGACAATTACCCATCAACCAGCATAGGAATGTCGTGAGGATTAATCTTTGAAGATAAGTGCCAAGTTTTAATTATTTTATCGCCATGCAACAGATGAGGAAACTGAGGCAGAGAGAGAGTGTGTCATACAGCAACTTTTTGCAGCTGGGATCTCCTTTGACTCCCAGACTATGACTTAACCACAAGACCATCCTCCCTCACTTTATACAATAAATAATATAATAACCAGTTGTCATTGGCTAAAGCCACTTTGTGGCTTCTATAGTGTCAATGAGTAACTTACATGGCACTATACCAAATCCTCCCCACTCAAATCTCTCATTCATAGCCGTAAATGCTGCAATGATGAAAAACAAATGTTAACTTCTTGAATCCTCTGAGGCGAACAGAAAGACAATTGTTCTACTTCTAGGCCTGTAAATCTCACATCTGCTTCATTTACATGCATGAGACCTAAGGAGCTTGCGTCATAAAACTGCACAATATGTCCATGGCGAGGGGCGAATCAGTGTCCTTTTTACAGAGAATAGCTGACAGATAACATGTCAATGATGAATGTTCAAGAATTAGATCCAAAAGCTATCAGACAAAATGCAAATAGATCACATTCATGGTTTGGTTTTTTAAAAATTGACTGACCTGCCTATTTCAGGACGTTGTTCTTTAAAATACAAAGTCGGCGGAGATGTAACTTTTTTCCACTGACACGCTTCTCTTCTTTTGCAGTCTGAGATTCAAGGCCTGGCCAAAAAGTGTAACTGGACAGTTCATTTGGTGGAAAAATGGTTTAGGAGACGGCGAAATCTTGAGCTCCCAACGATGCTTCGGAAATTCCAGGAAGCTTGGTAGGAAGAGAAAACTACCTTTATTGTGGGCCTGCATATTTCAAAAGGGGCTACTAATTTTAGGTGCCTAACTTGAGTTCCTGTTAAGTGGGCTCACTTACTTCAGCTGCCTAGAGCTTTTTGGCCTCTAAGGTATGACAACCAGAGCCCCTCTAAACATCCTCATTTTACAAGTGGGGACACTGAGGCACAGGAAAGTGAAGGGACTTAACCAAGGCCCCATTGCAGGAAAATGGTAGAGCAGATAAAAGAGAAGGACCATGGTGATTTTGCCTGATGCCAGGGATTCCCAAGCCCATATTGTTGGGAATAGCCCAATTATTTTTGTTGTCTTGCCAGTTAGTGAAAGAACCATCATAAGGATTCACATTATGATGAGTGCTATGTAAGATCTAAATCCTGCCTGCCATGTTCCACTAACTGGAGTGGGTTTCCAGGCAAGATTTAGGGACACTTTTGAATTTTAAAAATAATGATATGATAGAATGTTCCATCTTTGTTGCATTTCAGTATTCATTTATTTTTATTAAAAAAAATCCCAATTCTGTAGGTCCCATGTTTCACAATGGATGGGATGAAAACTTGTATGGTTGTGACACTAAATTCTGGACTCCTGTCACTCAGATAAATCATCTTATTGATGTGCTATTTAATATGTATATGCATGTGTTTTCAGTCCCATTTAATATCAGTTCACTTAATAGATAATATTTTTATGATTGAATCTTTACTGAAATGCTTAGCAAATAGTATGTACCATAACACGAAAAAAGAATAATTTTTAAAAAATGAAGTTCTTTCTCTTTCTTATCAGGTGCTTTTTTTTAAGTTTGCAAGTAAATGGATATCCTCTGTTCATCTGTCTCCAGTTTAGTGGGCTGATGTTTTACTTCAGCAGTTACTCTTTTTCTTGAAGCAGCTTAGAATTTGTCCTGGCATCTCACTGAAATCTTCTTTTTTATTCTTCATTGTGCTTGATATTCATAAAATGCAGCTACAGCACTTGCTGTCAATGGAAGCTTGCAGAGAATAGGAACAAACTTTTGTTTGCAAACCGTGTGGGCTGAAAGAGAAGGTCTTGTTAGTCCTTGTTCAAATGTGTATTTGTGCTGCTATTGTGAAAGCCATTTTTGGGTTTAGGGGTCATATCAGGGAGCAGAAACAGCAGCCTGTGAATTAAGTGACCAGTGATACAGCATGAATACTGGATACTCATGGAGAACAGCTTCTGACCATAAACTGAAATATGGTCACAAAACTGTTCATCAGCAACAAAACCTGTGTGCATATAATTCCAAGACAGACAAAGCATTTCAGAGTGAGATTTTGTTTGCACTTGTCCGCTTGTCTAAACTTTTACTGCCTTAACGATGCTAGCATAATTAAAGTGATCAAAACTCCTAGTGTGGATGCACATATACTAGTCTAAATTGCTCATAGCAGTATAGTTTATACTGGTTTAGGGGAACCAAAATAATCTATGCCTCTGTTAGGCAGCTTTATGGCTACATAACTGCATTCATATCAGGGATTTTACTGGCATAACTATTTTGGCAAAATGAATAATTATGCTGGCAAAACTTTACTAGTATAGATAAGTCTAAGTGATATAGGAATATAAATCCCACTGTCTTTCATTAGAACCTGTGAGTGAGCTTTGCTTTGGGTCCTGGGATTTGTTCAAATTACAAATTCACAGCAAAACACAGGTCCCAGTCCTGCAAAGACTTACATGTGAGCTGTCCTACTGAAGCCAGTGGGACTGTTTACATGCATAAATATGTGCATAAATCGTTGCAGGGTTAGAGTCTAAGAGCTCAATCCTGCAAGGTGCTGAACACTCTGGCCCTGATCCAGGAAGGCATTTAAGCACATGCTTAACTTTAAGCACAGGAATAGGCCCATTGAAGTCAACAGGATTATTCACATACTTAAAGTTAAGCTCTGGCTTCACAGGATTAGGTATCTGCACCTTGCATGATTAGGCCTGCAATGGGCTGAAAACTGGGGTGGGGGGGTGAAATCTGCACGAACCCCTACAAACTGCATGTGCTGGCTAAGACGTTGATCTGCTCATTGGCTCCACCTGTGATGCTGGCTTTGAGTCAGGTCAGTGCAAGACAAGGTGGGGCGGCCTTTGTTCATACATGCTCTCTTGGGTTACAACTCTTTCATCTTGTCTCAGATGCTAATTTACGTGAATTCGTGTTAGCCGAAGACTATAGTCATCTTCTCTGTATCTGTCTATGGGTTAGTTCTAGTGTAGGCAGCTTCCTTGTCAGGGCTGTATCTTGTCTTGTCTTCTTCAGCATGTCAAATCTGCTTGGTCATTCAGCATTTTCTTAAGAGAGCATTATGAAACACTGTTAATTAAGAAAATGTTCTCACCCGATTTTGTCTCGTGTCTATCTCTACTCCCACCCCTACTTCAAATGTGACTATCTGGCAACAGGAGAGAGAGACTATGCAATGGGAAGTGTCAGGGAAACTTAACATAAGATGGTGCTACCAGCCTCGCCTATAACATACATACCGGTAAATCAAATTGCCATTTGCTATGGATGTTCATTGTCTTTCACACGGAAAAATATTAATACATTCTGTAAAGGCCATCAGAAGAGAGGGGTTACTTTAGACAATCATAACAGAGAAATGTGCACATTCCTTAGCCATATTGTGATTCTCTAAATCTCTACACCTGGTTAATAATAACGATTAGCCAATCCAAAAGAGAGAGATTTGCATAATTGAGACTGAGAAATAATCATATGGTGATTGGTAGACACAACCAAGGAGAGGATAAAGCTGTATATTTTGTGTCTAAGTAATTGTGCAGTCTCCAGCCACACTGATTGGTAGCCACAATTCCCTTTCTGCATAATGTCTATGCAGGAGCAATCACTGTTCTGATTTTCCTGTTTTTGTTCTTGTTTTGCAGTTGGCGATTTTCATTTTATCTCGCATCATCCATTGCTGGATTTATATTTCTATATGATGTAAGTTAATTTGGGGGAGATTTTCAATTCTTGTCACACTTTTAACAAAATAAGGGCACAATCCCAAGGCCTTTGCCGTCAGTGGATGATTTCCCATTGACTTCAATGGGCTTTGGATTCAGACCATAATGCTGTTTTATAAAGTATTACAATCTAAATTACAGCCTAGTCTTCTCACCCAGATTTTATTTACATTTAAACTTACTATTATTCTTTCTCAATAAAATGTTGTTTTACATCTAACCAGCATTTTAAGGAAGAATTGCAAAAGTTATTATTGTCAGGCAGTGTTGCGTTATTTAATAGTTGAGTGGGTGATGGTTTTACAATGTACCTTGTGGACTTCATGTAACGTGGTCATATTTTCAAAATAAAAAACCATGAGACTTTTGTTGTAACTTTTTTAGAGTCACATTCAGACAAAAAACAAAAGGCCACTTTTTTTTTTAAATGTTCACTGGGGTTGCTATTGTCAATACTCAACATCAATATGTGTGTTCTTGTTGGAGCAGAGGATTTTTCCCTGAATGAGTTTCTCAGGAAATACTGAACAGATGTCATTAACATTTATTTTGAGTGAAAGAACTGCTTTGATGGTTTAGGTGCTCATTTGGCTTTTTTCTTCACTCCAAGCACTGTTCATCTTGCTGAATGCTTGTTCTGCTGGAAAGATTGTGCCTGATAAAGACAGTAGAAATTCTAATCACTGTAGCAATGTATCTTGAACAAACTGAACTTATAAAAGAAATCCAATGTCTTGAATGATAAAATGGAAAAATGAAATATTTCAGGTGCCCCAAAAGTCTCCCGAGACATTTGGTACATCATATGAAGAACTGGGACTGGCACGTGATTGCTTTAGAGTACAGTTGCTAGAGAAAATTATAGTATGAAAATATAACTGATAATCCTGCTTCAACCTAAAGTTATTTTTTAAATATTTCTGAGCTAAGATTGACTAGCTGCTCATTTTTTGTATGGTTCTGTATTCCCCAGAAACCTTGGTTTTATGATATCTGGCAAGTGTGGGTTGGCTATCCATTTCAGGTGAGCTCTTCAGAACTGTTGCATTGATCAACATGGTATTTTTGTTGTTTTCTCCAGTGGAGGAAATGGCCCTTTCACAGTTTAGATAGATGCATAGGCTTTTAATATAAATAAACTACTTCAGTTTCAGTTATCAGATGTGTGGATATGTTAATATTTTAATTTGTAAATAATAATGATGGACTTGATTTATTTTCACTGCTTTTGCAAGTAAATGCAGGTGCACCCTGCATATGAAGCAGGTCACTGACAGAGAAGGCATACTAGAATCTGGAAGCGGAGCAGCTGAAGTAACTGGGAGTTTTGCCTGAATAAAGGCTGAAAGATTTGGCTCTCAGAATGTTTTGTTCCTTACTAAAGCTCAGAACATGATTTCAGTTTTCAAACTCAGATTAAGCAGAAGAGCAAAAGAGTGTAAATAAGTCCATGGTATTTTGTACTCATCTGTTGCAATGCATTGAAATGACTAGAGAAAAAAATGGATATTTTCTTCTTTACAGTCCTTGCTATCATCCCAATATTGGTACTACATGGCCGAGATTAGTTTTTATTGGTCTCTGTTGTTTACCCTTGGTACTGACACCAAAAGGAAGGCAAGTATTTACAATTATTTGCAAGCAAAGTCTTTGATTCTCTTATGAGTGATACTCTTCTGTTAAGAAAACACTGTGGCAGGTGCTGAAATTATCAGGGTTTGAACCTTCAAGTCAGTAGCTATTTGCTGAATATGATATGGCCAGGATGTTCCGAGCCAACCCTTTCCCCTATAACAATGAGTGGTGGGAGAAGGGGTGAGTGATATCTCACCCCAAAATAATTGGTCTGTGTAACCAGGAGTAAACCTCACCTCTTTAATATTCTCTGTGTGTGGGTAGGAGGCAGGGAGAAGGGGCCAGGAGTGTATCTCTCACCCCTGTAATAATTGTGTGTGTACTAAGAGGTATCTCTCGCCCCTGCAATAAACTAACATCACAGTTATATCAAATCCAGCAAATGGGATGAAGGGCTGTGGGGGAACTAAAAAGCTTGGTCCTTCCACTCTCAGACCACAGGCTTCTGCCACCTGAGCTGAAGGAGAATTCCCATACTTGGTAACAGTAGCAGGTCATATAGCCTCTCCACGGGGTCAGCCACTGGAGCAGGGTTTCTCAACCCATGAGTCGGGTTGCCAGAATGTTTCAAAGAGTCACACAACAGCTCCTATACCATGGGGCTGGCTGGGCTCGCCTCCTTGCTCCAGATATTGCAGCCTCTGAGGTTCCAACACCAATCAGGTCTAGCCCAGCCATCATGATTACGGGAGCCCAGGTAGGCCAAATTTGAGTGAGTGGCACTGTAACCCCATGAGCCAGGTCATAACTCCACTCACAGATTTGTTCCAGTCAGGACAGTGGGGCCAAACCTGAATGATACTGTAACTCCAGAGGTTGCGATGCCCAGATTGGAGAGCCAAGCCCAGCCAGCACAGGAGCTGCAGGAGATGCAACTGCGGGGTGAGTGCCAGGTAGGATCCAACCCCTCCAGTGGGCAGGATCTGAACGAAACCACTTCAGAGCCTCCACCCCAAGCTATAAACATTTACAAATTGGCCCTGAGCCCAAAAAGGTTGAGAACCACTGAGGAGAGGACAGCACCACTCTAGAACTTGTACACACAAAGCCAGTACATTGCACGCTATCTCTGCTTCCGTTGCAGTCTCTAGTTTGGTAGCCAGCTAGTGCTTGCTGTGCTGCTTCAATTGTTAAATGTCTGTTTTGGAAAGTAATGGTGTTTGCTTTAAGTTTTGTTTTGTATTTTATTCGTAGGACTTTATGGCCCATGTCATTCACCATTTGGCAGCCATTGTTTTGATGGCCTGTTCTTGGTGTGGCAATTACGTTCGTATTGGGACCTTAGTGATGATTGTACATGATACTGCAGACTTCTGGCTTGAGGTAAACCTCACAGTTAATTTTTATTGCTCAGGTTTTGTTCAGTGGCAGGTTTTTTCCCCTCTTTTCCCCCCT
The DNA here is from genome assembly GCF_007399415.2 of Gopherus evgoodei. Lineage (NCBI taxonomy): Eukaryota > Metazoa > Chordata > Testudines > Testudinidae > Gopherus > Gopherus evgoodei. The sequence continues at coordinate 8,545,372 of NC_044331.1, forward strand.
TGTGTCCCCATTACAAAATGTTTTTATAGATTTGTAAGGCCAAGGGGACCATTAGGTCACCTAGTCTGACCTCTTGTCATTGAATAACTTTGGGCAGTTGAAAACAGACAGGAAGAGAAGTCCTGCAGTGTGAAATTGGGGCTAGAATTTCAGCTGTGCACCTTGATTGTTCTTCTTTTGCAGTTAAAATGAGACAAAATAGGCCAACCTGTGGGTGGTTTGTAGCGATAGGCAAATCATAAGAGGTTTGGTCTGGATGAGCATCTGAAACATTATCCAGACTCTCTTCACTTCTTAGGCATTTACATCTATGGCCTGACCCTTAACGCTCTCTGAGTGTGGCACTTCTGTTGAGTTTCACGAGATGAACCTTGCCCCTCTGCAGCGGGGCCAACACAAAGTGGTGCGTACGTCAGTGGAGTTACTCTAGATTTACACCAGTGTTATTGAGAGCAGAGTATGGCCCATGAACTTTTGTCCACACTTGGAAACAGCCCTGATTCAGTCATTTGGGGCCAGTAATTGGGGTAGCTGCACTGGTGATGACCGTCTAAGCGCAGACCAGCATCTGCTGTGGCTTTACGAATGAGACAATTCTCAGTTAACTGAATCAGTGAAAACCTCATTGTGAGAGACGCAGGCTTGACCAATACACTGGGGATTGAACCAGGGACTTCCAGAGCTAAAAGCATGAGCCTCTAGAGTTTGAATTAAAGAGCCAAGCTGGAACAGACTCATATCCTCTGTGGATCAGGCACCGAGGGAGACACCTCAACATGCCCTTATCTGCATGTAAGAGGTCAGCTCTGGTGATTGCTAGCCACTGATGGCTGAATCCGGGCTATTCCTGAGTGTGTAGCAAGGCCTAAGTCTCCCCTCTCCTCCCTGACTGCAGCCCCTTTAAAGCTGTTGCAAACCTGGGGAATGGAAGGTCTTGCTAACTAACTTAATGTTCTTATCAGAGAGTTGTTGTAAGGCCTTTCACATCGGGTCCTTTCCTCTGACATGAAAGGAGTGCTATCAACATGGAATATGTTTTGTTGTTGTTTTATCAAGTAACATTGAAATGATTGCTATTTTTTGCCAAAGTGGATGGGAATTCTCTTTAATCTAAATCCTTAATTATAAGACTTTTAAATAGGAGCTATTTCTGAGGCTAATAAATGTCTCTGAACATGTTTGGTTGGTTTTTATTCAATTTCAGTCAGCTAAAATGTTTAATTACGCTCACTGGGAAAAAACCTGCAATGTTCTCTTCATCATCTTCTCTGTCGTGTTCTTCATCACAAGGATTATCCTTTTCCCGTTTTGGTAAGTAACATTTGGTTCAGTCACAACTCCTGTTTCATTTTCTTTTCAGAAGGAGGTTGGTTAAGGTATGGAGGAAAAGGAAAAGGAACTGGCTGTGTTATGGCTTCAGAAGAAGATCTGTTATTATTTTTCAGAGGTCAGATTAGCAGCCATTACATGATAAATACAATGGGGATAATACCTAATCTTGGCTCATTGAAATTCTTAAGATGTGCAGCGTAGCTTGAGTTTACTACAATGGATTTTATGTAGCATTTTTCAGGGACAGAAGCTGGTTATATTAATAATATGCCTGATGTTGATTGTCCAACCCTTTCTTAATTCTCTGTCACTTTCTGTATTTCCAAAATGCCCCTATCCTTTTTTCTTCCTGTTTTTTTGTTTGTTTTTGGTTTTTTTAATTAACTGCACAGTGGTCTTCAGTCATTTTGCTTTATGGAGTCGTATGTCATCGCTCTTAAGTTTGGAAACAGTTAATGAAGCAACTGAAGAGTATAAAACAAAAACAGACAACCAAGCTATGAAATTGAAGATGAGGCTCAAGAAAAAATAAACACATGAATTAATTAACAAAGAGCTAACTCCTAAATTCCTTCAGCATTTCACTGGAATAAGGATTTCAGGATTGGGCCTAGAGAATGGAGGGAATTATCACTGAAAATGGTGGAGAAAATCTTTTGAGTAGCAATATATGTATCCTACATGCACTTTCCTGTTTGGAGATAATGGAATTTTTTTAACCATATTTAAACTATTTTCATGCAACTCTCAAAATGCTTAGCTTTGGAAGACTATTTTAATGGCATACTGTACATTCCAGTAGAGTCAAGATTTGTTATTGAATGTTTAGTCTTTGCAGTTTTAAATATTTTGAGTATATAGCAAGGTGATGAAGCTAATCAATTTAAAATAAAAAAAATCTAAATATCTCAGGCATGCACCAGGGATTCCTTGTTTTGTAACAATTGCCTTTATTTTTCAGGATTTTACGTGGCACATTATATCTGCCTTCATATTACTCCTCAACAATGGTCATAGCGTATTTCATCTTCAATGGGCCGCTTCTAATTCTGCAAGGACTCCATCTATACTGGGGCTACTTTGTTCTCAAAATTTTGAATAAATTCCTGTTCCTAAAGGTAAGTTATTCAGGTTTCTGCCGAAAGATGTGGGAAACCTCAAATACTGAATTGTATCTTTTGATAGAGTTGCACAAAGATTCTTTCTTTTTCCTTCACCTGTTAGGACCAGATTTTCAATGAGGCACTTAAATAAGGGAAAGATTTTCAGAAGCTGCGTAGCATCCAGCAGCTCCTATTGACACATCTATGGTTGGATTTTTATATGACCTCAGTTCCTCGTGCCTTGAGCCCTTTTGGAAATCTGGCCCCTCATTTGATGCTTACAAGGGAGCTGAGCGTTCTTGAAAATCTGGGCCCAAAGCAGAGCTTTTTTGGAAAATGTGGCACCTGTGTAAGAAATTATTACCTGGCTTATGAAAATGAGCAGGTCAACCATCTAAAGAATGAGAGGAAAGGAGAGGAATCAAATCTTTCAATGCCATATCAAGGTAAATAAGACAATCTGCAACCAAAGTTCTACATGAGTGTCTAACTCTGAGCTCCAGTGCTTGCATCTGCTATCCTTACCCATTATAATCTTGGATATTAGAAAAAAAAATAGGATGACCAGATAGCAAGTGTAAAAAATCGGGACAGGGGATGAGGGTAATAGGTGCCCACATAAGAAAAGGCTCCCAAAATCGGGACTTCCCCTATAAAATAGGGACATCTGGTCACCCTAAAAAAAAAAAAAAAGATACTGCCTTATAGTATAGTATCAGTAAAACCTTGTCTTTGCAACACCCAAGAGACCAACAAGAATAATTTGCCTGGTGGAAATATGCTTGACTAAAAGTTGAACAAACATCTACTGTAAAGGCAGCCCTCTATACCCAGATCAGTATTAACAGCCAGACCTTAAACTGGTGTAAATTGATGTAGCTCCATTGAAGCCCATAATGCTACACCAATTTACACCAGTCAAAGCCCTTAGAGTGTAATTGCTTATGAAGATAAAAAAGTTTGCCATTTCCTAAGTTATTTTTCCCTGGCTCTGTTCATTTGTAGTTTTAAATATTGTTCCATGAGACGTAGACATATAAATGGTGACGTATATTTTGCTGTTAATGCACTTCAGCCTAGAGCCATAGAATGAGTGTCCAGATAAGGACTGAATGCTGTGGTGCAGTTGGCTGCATTGCACATTTCTAAAGTGAAATACAGTGGACTCTCTAGTAGCAATGTCATTCTCTCCTTTTCCCCCCCTCCCCCTGAGACACTTTATTCTAAACTGAAGCTCATTTTAACTAGAATTGTGAAGCGCATTGGAACACTTTGGAAGTTTCCTTCTATTTGGAGTTTCATTACGGAGTTCATTATAGGTGAAGTTCCCCCGTCGGCAGCACACCAACAGAAGACTAGTGCACCATTTAAGGCTATAAATTAGTTCCACTATGAATGGAGGGCTCCTATATGAAACTGACAGCAAAGACCATTTTGCGAGGAGCCTTGTACCATTTGAACGCCTAATGGAGTAGCTGCTGTAGTGAACTGTGCAATCTTTTCACTGTAGCCTAGGCAGGGACAAAAGCAGCGTTTAGAAAAAGGATCTCAGAAGAAATGTTTAACATTCTGCTAATTAAGCCCATGCCACTCTATTGAAACTAGTGAGTTTTTCTGAGGCTCCAAATTATGTAACTTAAAAAGGGCTAACAAGCTCAGTTATCCCAAACAGTTAATGATGTGGAACATCTTAGGAGAATAGAAATATTCCATTCTATTATTTTTTGTATTATTTTACTTAGAATAGAAAGGTGTAACTATGCCATGAATTGCACCCTGGAAATAACTAGTCAAGCACTGTACGCAGGCACAGATCTTAATTAAGAAAGATGCAGAAAACAAATTCCTTGTAAATCAGGAAAATGTAGATGCCTGGAATGGAATACTGAGTGAAAATGAAAAGTCAGAGCTGGTTTATATAATCTGAGAGGCCCTGGGCAGGAAATGAGTCTACCACCATACGGCACTGAACGTTGTGCATTCCTTCTACGGGGGCGTTGAAGTAAAGGAGGAAGAGGGTGAAAAGCACGGCTTTCCGTTTGCTATTAAAATCTGCTCTCCCTGTGTTGGGTAGCATTTTGGCAAAGCTCCCCCTTCCTGGTTGGCTGGTGCCATGGGAGGGCTCTGCTGGAATGCCCTCATGGACTAGAGCGATGAGGGCAGTGTAAGACTCTTTACAGAATAGAAGAGCTCCCGATTTACTTAACTGCTTATGTCTCTGCGAGGAACAGAAGTGGTTTATTGTAAGTAACCACTGCCCAGGATTAGCCATCGTAAGCAATAGAAAGGGGTCAAGCTGGCATCCTCGTGGTGGATTTTGGATTCCTTACACAGCCCTGTGAAAAGGCTGTGTCCAACAGCACTTTTACAGTGGCAGCAGCCGCAGCGCTAGTCCTTGTCCAGCCCAGATGACTTCAGCTGGCTTGCATATGGAGCCTGTTTTCCACAGCAGTGGCAAACTTGGCTGTGAAATCAACTTGGGCCTCCAAAGATGCAAAGCCAACTTTGAATAGAATGCTGTTTGCAAGGCAGCATCGTGAAGGAAAAGCCACTTATAGAAGGGGCTAATACTGTTTTTATAACACATTTATTATAAACATATGCAGTGCCAATAGCTGTTGCTATTTTAGTGGAGTACCAGTAAACCATCACCTTTGCATTAGCAAAGGTTTTAGTTTCTCTGCCCAAAATGAAGGGAATTCATTCAGAAAACAGGCCATTTTTGACATTTTTTTTAAAGCAACAGCTTAAATGCTTAGAATGGAAAAACTAGGTCACTTTTGAACTGAGAAGAAGCTGTTGATGATCATCAACTGCTTAGGGCCAGATCCTCCGGTGGGTGCTCAGCATACTTGAAGCACAAAATGTTTCTAAATTACCTTTGCATCCCCTGTGACCTGACCAGTTCTGTGTGGGCTGGATCCCCAGTGAAAATTATAGCAGCTCCACAGTCAACAGCTCCAAGGTTCTGTTCCAGGAGCCAGGAATCTACCTACCTTGCTTAGGTCCTCATGACCCCCATTACCAGAGTATCTGAGCCACTTCACGATCTTTAATGGAGTTATCCTCACAATTCCACTCTGAGCTAGGGAAGTGCTATTATCCTAACTTTGCAGATGGCAAACTAAAGGACAGAGTGGCTATGCGACATGCCCAAGGTCAGACAGGAAGTCTGTGGCAGAGCAGGAAACTGAAACTAGGTCTTCTGAGTCCCAGGTTAGCCTCTAAATGCTGAAGAAAACCTTCCTCTGGGTTGGAATGGCAAGGAGACCCTGTTCCCACTCCCTTTTCCCTGGCCATAACCTCTGTGCTGGCAGACAAGTGAACGGTGTAGGGAACCACTGCACTACCTAAGGAACCTTGGGTAGGCAGAATCCTCCAATGGCAGGTGTGTTGAGGTACTTTGCCCTGGTCAGAGCAAAGCAGAGAATCTGATGCATACATAATCTCTCTCTATCCCTATGGGCAAGAATTTAAAGGAACAGAACAATTGCATTTCTCAGACAAACTCTATTTTTATTTTAGTGAAACACAAAAATATTTCATAGTATCATAGAAGATTAGGGTTGGAAGAGACCTCAGGAGGTCATTTAGTTCAACCCCCTGCTCAAAGCAGGACCAACACCAACTAAATCATCCCAGCCAGGGCTTTGTCAAGCTGGGCCTTAAAACCTCTAAGGATGGAGATTCCACCACCTCCATAGGAAACTCATTCCAGTGCTTTGCCACCCTCCTAATGAAATAGTTTTTCCTAATATCCAACCTGGACCTCCCCTACTGCAACTTGAGACCATTGCTCCTTGTTCTGTCATCTGCCACCACTGAGAACAGCCTAGCTCCATCCTCTTTGGAACCCCGCTTCAGGTAGTTGAAGGCTGCTATCAAATCCCCTCACCCCATTCTTCTCTTCTGCAGACTAAACAATCTCAGTTCCCTCAGCCTCTCCTCGTAAGTCATGTGCTCCAGCCCCCTAATCATTTTTGTTGCCCTCCACTGGATTCTCTCCAATTTGTCCACATCCCTTCTGTATTGGAGGACCAAAACTGGACATAATACTCCAGATGTGACCTCACCAGTGCTGAATAGAGGGGAATAATCACTTCCCTCGATCTTCTGGCAACGCTCCTACTATTGCAACCCAATATGCCTTTAGCCTTCTTGACCACAAGGCCACACTGTTGACTCATATCCAGTGTCTTGTCCACTGTAATCCCCAGGTCCTTTTCTGCAGAACTGCCGCTTAGCCAGTCGGTCCCCAGCCTGTGGCAGTGCATGAGATTCTTCCATCCTAAGTGGAGGACTCTGCGCTTGTCCTTGTTGAACCTCATCAGATTTCTTTTGGCCCAATCCTCCAAATTGTCTAAGTCACTCTGGACCCTATCCCTACCCTCCAGCATAAGTAACTTTCTCCCCAGTTTAGAGTCACCCATGAACTTGCAATCCATCTCATCATCCAGATTATTGATGAAGATGTTGCACAAAACCGGCCCCAGGACTGACCCCTGGGGCACTCCTCTTGATTCCGGCGCCAACTATACATCAAGCCATTGATTGCTACCGGTTGACCCCAACGATCTACTCAGCTTTCCATCCACCTTATAGTCCATTCATCCAATCCATACTGTTTTAACTTGCTGGCAAGAATACTATGGGAGACCGTATCAAAAGCTTTGAATAAAATACCTTAGACCTGCTACCTTATTCACACAGCTTCCAGGCACTACTTGTGGAAGAAAGGACTACTCACACAAGTAAAGCCTTGCAAGGTCAGACACGCAGCCATTTATCTTGGGTAACTTTTGTTGTAAACTTTTTTTCCCAGGGTAACTTCTTTTCCGTTTAGGTCAGGGAATTGAAATACAGAACTGCTGGCCACCATCTTGCTGTCCAGTGGCTTTTGTTGCTAGTGAGTTTCTGTAATATTGCCCAGTTACATGGTTAAATTATCCACTTGCATCAGGTTGCAAACACCACTGAAACATGTCTAGTCATCATGTCAGCATATAGGAGAATATTTTAGCAAAACTGGGAGGGAAAAGCACCTAGAGAAGCACGTACGTATGCACTGATCTAGAATATCATACCAGGAAAACGCCATGGAGATTAAACATGTTGTTCCCAGCATCAGAAAAAGAGTAGCCTCTTCATTCACTCAAGATGATTTGCCACTGTACACAACATTTCAGTGTGCTGCCCTACTCATAGGCCTATGACAGCAGATTTGACCTGGCTGCTACTCTGTCATAACAGAGAGGCAGCTAGGCACACAGGTTCACAGCACCACTCGTTTGGCCCTATAGCCTTTACATGGTAAGAAATGGAGAGTGGGGAGAAAGTTGCTGTCCTGTGCAGCTGCCTAGTCTGCCTGTGGGTAGAGCGGCCTCTGAGCGAGTGACAGCAACATACAGTCAGAGCATTGTGGCAGATGAAGTTGTAAAGTATGTGTTGAAACCAGAATAGACTGAGTTGAGGTCTTAAGACAATAGTGCTTTAAATCCTGAAAATATGTGTTGTTAGCAGACAATGGGAGGGGACTCCAGATGAGTCAGCTGGCTAAGGGCCTGATACAAGGCTCATCAAAGACAGAAGGTAATGGGTGGCCTTTCAAAGGGCATTGAGTCAGGTCCTTGGTGTGATCAGAAATTATTTTTCAAACTCTTGTAGCTTTCTTAATTTTTAATATGTTGCCTTCCAGCTAAGCAAAGAGCTCACTCCTAGTTAGGGTTCATGTTGGCAGCCATTACCAACAATTACTTTCCCTACACATAGAGTAGAAAATAACTGTTGTTTCTCACACACAAAGGTCATCCTTTAAAACATGGCAGTTTCCTTAAATAATACTACTTCCATATTTGCAAAATTCCCTAGGTATTTTGTGATGGACCAGTGGTTTTTGCCTCTTCCATCTCAGATGTAAGCATCCTGGACTACATCCTTATTCAGTGCTTACTCATTCCTTACTCAGACAAAATCCCTGTGTCGAGTTCTCTTGGATGAAGATTAAGCACAAATCAGACTAAATATAAGAACAGCCATACTGGGTCAGACCAATGGTCCATCCAGCTCCAGTATCCTGTTTCTGATAGTGTCCAGCAGCAGAGCTTCAGGGGCAGTGTACAGAACAGGGCAATTTTGGAGAGCTCTCTACCCCGTCTTCCCTTCCTGGCTTCTGGCAGTCAGAGTTTTAAGGCCACCCTGAGCATGGGGTTGCATCCCTGGCCCTGAATTAATTAGTACTGTTTGATTTTCTTTAGGAAATTTTTTGGTATGGTATCTGAAGATGGGCATGGGGAGGTTGGTGTGCTGGTAATTAACCGATAGATCTTTCTTATAGATTTTCAAATTACCCAGTGTTTGGGTGTGAGTCAGCTACAGTTTTTCTGGGAGCTTTCCATCATGTAACAGTCAACTCCGAATTGGCCCCCTTTCCTTTGGGGCCAAGGCTTTTTTTATAGTCTGAAGATAAGGAGCAGCCAGCCAGGTCAGAGGGAGGCTCATATTCCCTATAAAGGGAAATGAGTTCCTGTATGTGCCTTTCTCTCATCTGCTGTGTTTCCCATTCTGTTTACAAAAGTCTAGTTAAGACCCAAGGCCTGGCCACAGGTTTCATCTTACAGGATTGTCAAATTCACCTGCAGAGGAAAAAGAGAGGAAAACGTAAATAATCAGCCTGGTTGCAGGCCCAAGTGGTGTTTGCCACGGCTATGGATGATGATCTTTTACTAGTTGGTACACCTGTTTTAGGCAATAACAATGTGGTTGCATGTTGTGTTTCTCTGGGAGAAAGCTTATTGCTAATGAGTAGGATAGGATGCTCTGCACCATCTGATACCCAGGTCTGCCCTGTCCCCATGCCTCCCTTAGAGCACATAATCCTTGTCATGGCTCCCTAACACAATGCTCCACAAACTGCATCATTTGAAAGATGTTTGAATCCCCATCACCAGAATCTATAAGCACTTACATGGGAAGAAAATTTCTGATAGTTGAGGGCTCTTTATCTAGCAGACAAAGGCATAAAAAAAGATCCCAAGGCTGGAAGATGAAGTGAGAGAAATTCAGACTAGAAATGAAGCATGACTTTTTTTTTTTTTAAAGTGAGGGTAAGTAACCTATAGAATAATTTACCTAGGGCTGTGGCAGATTCTCCATCATTTGAAGTTTCTCAAGAAAGCCTAGATGTCTTTCTAAAAGATATGCTCTAAGTCAGCTGTAAAGTATTGGGGCTGGATTTGGAACCCATTTGGTGAAATTCTATAGCTTGTGTTATGTAAGAAGTCATGCTAGATGCTCAGAATGGTTCTTCTGCATTAACAACTGCATTACCTTGTCGTTTTAATAGCTTTTGGGGGGGAGCAGCAGTCAAAGAGAACTTTTAATACAAACCTTCTGTGGTAAAAGAAAAAACAAACCGTATTTCTATGCTTAGCAATAGCTGTTTTCAAAGCTGCCTTTAACATACTGATTGCAACAGTTGTATTCCTGTAGCATATCTTGGACTTGGGTTATTGTCAATGATGTTCTAGCTATAGCTGAGATTATGCTTTTCAGGTATTCAGGACATCTACACCTGCTTGGGCTAAAAGTGATGGCAAAAAAGTAAGTTACGAGCATTTACTCTGAATGCTTCCTCAAGAAATGGTCCAAATTTGTCTGGTGTCCTTTGAAATCTGTCTGAATCTCTTTGTTAAACCAGATCTTTATATAATGACCCTTTCCCAACTGCTGTATCAGCTCTTCTGCTCTGGGTTTCAGATAATGATCTAATCGGGATAGCTCATTGATTTTCCTGAAATCTCTACAAAACCTCACTCCTCCACACCCTCTCTTTTTCTCCCCTCCGTTCCTGGTGGAGGGAGTTCTCCACTTCACCTTTCTAAAATGCACAAGACTGTACATGATGATTCTGGGACACTAATACTCTATTTCTGCTCAGCCCCTGTGCTAGTCTTGGCTATGGGCTTCAGTTCTCACCTTTGACTGACAGGGAGACAGACCATTCCAAAGGTGGCAGAGTTTCCTACTGAGAGGCTGCTAACTGGACAACTTCAGCAGTCTGGCTCCAGTCTCCTTTCTGCCTGTGCAAGCTTGTGATAGGTTGCTGCTTCACAGAGGCTCAGGAGATTCCTAACGTGATTTCTACCACCTGGGGCCCCTTTTCAACCAGTCAGCTTCAATTGCTCAGAGTATCAGCCATGTAGAGCCTAGACAGTGAACTCTTAATTATGAAATAAAGATTCCAACCTAGTCTTTGAAGAAAATTAAATTGATTCACTGGGCATTCCTGGAGTGGCAGGAGATCCTTTTTTAGTAAGCACTTCCCTCTCACCACCCACATCCAAGTGACTTCTGTCGGAACAGCTGTGCTACCACCAAGGAAGCAAAAGAAAAATGCATGATGCCAGGCCAGCATGTCTGATTAGGCGTCTCGGTCAGTTCAGCTAGCCTGGGCAGCAGAGGGCAACAAAGAAAAGCCCTACCTGTAATGATTCCTCCTCCTCTGAGATGGAGAAGGGTGAAAGCTAATTCCAGACACAAGTCTCCTGCTAATTATAGGCCTCTGACTACAATCTGTAAGAAGAAAAGGAAGAATGAAAAGAGAAGTGTCTGCCACTGCTCGACTTTAAAAGTGGGTGAAGCATGTGATTCCTACTTGGGTATTAAGGATTTTGAACAAGTCAGAAATCCTCATACAGAAAATTTGGGGAAACAAATCAGACAAGTGTGGAACTTTGTGTCCCTCCACTCACCATCTCTATGGTGTGCATCTCCCTGTGGGATCAGCCAAGGAGACCTCCTTCTGTGACAGATCCAGCTTGAGACACCCATCTAGGAAATTCAGGCCATGGTAAAGGTTTCAGAGGAGAGGGTTTCAGAGGGTGCCAGGAGCCTCATCACAAGACAAGTTCCTCTTCTGAGAAAGCTTTATACCATTTGCCTCATCACTGCCAGGACCCTCTCCTCTGGGGTAGGGATTGCCTCTCATTGACAAGAGTGGGAAGCAGTAACTCCAGACTGGTGTGGTGTCTATCTCTGTTCACTGTCTTTTCCAACCATGCCACAAAAGGTGGAATCTTTCCTCACAACATTCATCAGCCTCCTGGACTATTTGGCCTGTTTCCCATTGCAGCTTCTGTTACTGGTGTTCTGTCAACAGCAAAGAGCCAAGTCTTCCCTAGCCAAATCTCTGGAGATCTTACAATGTGGCATGGCAATGGGCTAGCTGTGGCATGCTTATAGGCCTGTCTGCTTGAGGGGCTGGTAGATGGGTTCTATCCACTGATGTCCACGTGCATCCAGGCAATCTCTAACTTCAAGCCTAAATACTATCCTATCTTTTCTTCCCTGCAGCCTCAATATAGTTCTCATGAGGTCTTTGTCTTTTTTTGAACTCCTTTGTTGTTCCCCTTGAGCTGCTCTTGTTTCCAGCAGAAATTATTTCTTGCTGTCTGTAGGCTATGGAGCCTTCTCTGGCAGTCCATAGGATGATGTATTTTGAGAGCCAAGCAGTGGACGGAGGAGGAGGTGGGGCTGTGAGAAGAATGCTCTGATATAAAGTGGTCTGCAGAATCAAAACATTTGGAAAACCATTGAGGGTTGTTGTTTTTTTAAGTATCTGGTTTTTTAGATCGATGCAAGGAACAAGCAGAAAAGGAGATTTTTCCTACCAGTTAATCAATTTCTGGGAAGTTCCCTGCACCAAGGGTTGCTGTAGCTGGCAGTTATTCTTTGCGATTCTCTTTTCCCCACAATGGGCTCTTTGCTCATAGCACCGCTGTTGGGAATGTTAGCCTGCTATTGTTAAGTGTTATGTCTAGTGAAAAGTATGTGGGAGCTAACCTGCAGAGGCCATCCAACGACATGTGGAGGAATAAAAGCTCCACCTTCTAATTGAGTCCTCTACCTGTCAGTCAAGATTGTGAACAAAGTCTATTGGTGCAGAGAATTTCCAAGAAATCTGATTGAAGGGAGGAGAGTGTCTTCTTCAGAGTTTTTCACAGAAACATTGTAAGGACAGTTCTGATTAGTTTGTTCAGAATCATTGCTTGTCACCATGATGCACATTGGCAATATTCTTATCATTCTTCTGGCAAGGACTTAACATCACAGTCCCATCACCAATGGATTTAACTTGCACTTGTTTGCCTACCTGCACTCCCTCGGAGTTGGGCATCTTCCTCTCACCCTTGTACAAATCTCCAGAGGGAAGTATAGCCCTTCAACTTATAATGCAGCCTTCAGTCTTGTACAGGCTTCTTGGTTGCCTGCTTATGTATCCATGAAGTAAGAGCAGCTTTGGGAGGGAGGGCCTTGGAAGACCTTCATTCTTGCAACTGTCCTGCAATTTTTACCTGAAAGTCCCACCTTGTTAGAAGGTGTTGAACCAGCTGGAAAATGAACTGGGTTCTACTGGCTCTTTGAGCAGTTTTTTCCCCATCCTGGTTATAAGGAGCGGTGAGACTAGCTCTCTAGAAGGAGAGGACATCGGAGATACTAGTCATGTCACTTAATGCCTATCTGGAAGGTGCTTAGATACCACAGTAATGGATGCAGGATAAGAGCCTGAATACAACAGCATAAGATTTAGGCTCTAAATGGAGGACCACTGGGAGCAGTCGTGCCTGCAGAAGCGATTTGGCCTGGATTTTGAGGTGTTTCATTTGAATTCCTTCCAGGAATAAAATCCAGGAACACGGTAAGTTTTGTTTTTGGTTTTTTTTTTTTGAGCTGCTACTACTTGTGTGTTAAGAGTTCACACATTTCAGATGCTAGTTAACGTCAGAAAACATCTAGGAAGTACTTAATAATTAGAAATGGTTTAAAAAAATAAATCTCAAACTAGCGAACCATTTTTCACTGGAATTTCAAGTTTTGACCAGCTCTGTTAATAATTTGTGCTTCTATAGCACCTCAGTATCCCTGCTTTCTCAGCTGTGTCATGTATGGAGTCATGCAGACCTCTCATAGGAAGTGCAGCAAAGCCCAATGGTTTCAAAGGTGTACTGAGTTTGACTTCAGTAGGAGCTGCGGGCACTTCATGAGAATAAAGAATCATATCTGTGGCTTCTTGCAGTCTACCAAATGTAATGCCTCTTACCCTAGCCAATTCAGCAGAAGTTTGCTTTGTTGATCTCGGGCCATAAATCAACACAGATCTAGTGAAGTCAATGGGGCAATGCCAGTTTTCACTAGCTGAGGATCTGGCCCAACAATTGTCTGTCTGTCTGTTGGCATGAAACAACTCCTTTTTGGTAAATCCCTGATCTAAAAATTCTCTGTTTGTGAAAATTCCCAGCCCAGAAAAGCGGTAAATGTGGATCAAACATTGGTTTTCCAGTTCAATAATTGCCTTTTTGCTCTCAGTATTCCTCATGCCTTGGCACTAGTTGATAGCTTTTATTGCTGCTCTTCTTGTGGGTAATTGTTTAACTTGTGTGTTTTTAATTTCCCAGGAGACTGTTTATAAAATGCTCTATTTGCTGGTTATACATATTTTTAAAACTATACATTGAAAAACAAACAGCCACCACCACCAACACAACAAACCGTAAAGGCTAGCCAGCTTTTAGATCCTTCCGTTTAGAATTCAAAGGAAATATGAAGGGATTGTGGGATTTTTGAAATGTTTCCAGTTCATAGCAGATAGTTAGGAACCTATTGCTCATATTTCCAGATGAACTCCCAGTGGAGCTATGCTCTGTTAAACTTAAAAAAAAAAAAAAAAAAAAAAAAGCTTTGGAGAACACTAGTTTGTATTTAATTTAAACAAAAGGAAATTTCTCTCTCTCTCTCTCTCCTATTTAAAGTAGATAGATGATTCAGGTAAAGTCCCCTCTACAATACTCTCTTTGGCTTTTTGAGTGGCTTATTTTTTGTCCTGGAGTAATTAGTGGAAAGCCAGAGCCATGCTGAAACATATACAGCTTTAATTTAGGCACAGACAGGTTGGCTCCCATCTGCTGCCTAATGTGGCAAACCATTCACTGCAGTCATGTAAGTAATATGTAAGCAACCAGAAGAGTTCTAAGTACAGTCCACAGGCCCAACGAGATCCCCATATTTGCACAGTGTGCTCAAGGGGTATCATTAATACAGAGGTGCAGCTGGAAAGCCCACTGCTCTGAGTATGTTGTGCTCTAACTTGATTCATGTGATGGTCTTCATTTTGTGTCAAGTTAAAACATTCTCTGTTGAGAACTGTGGTCTCAAGGGGCTATATTTTCATCATACAGTGGTAAAGATGAGGCCAACTGAGGTAACCAAGTTTGTACCTGATATTAGCGATAACTAAGGTGGCTATTTTCGCTAAGATCATATTTTGTGGGCATGCGGGGGTTCTTCAATTACATCTGTCTCCCGGGGTTGAATAACATGCTTCCATATTAGGAAAACCAGAAAGAAACATATTGGGCAAGAGAGAGGCTTTTGTCATTCAAGTGATCAGATATTTTGCAGGCTCTGAATAGTTATTATCATTATAGGGATTATATAAGAATGCTCATAACCAATGTGCTGTTTCAGGTACTCAACCTAAATGCAATACCATACCTCACTAAGTAAAGAAAGTCCAAGTGCCTGATAAGCCGTTTTGTAGCTAATCAACCATTCATAATAAGGAATAAAAGTGCATGTCCTGATAAAAGTTCACAACACTGAACCTTTGAACTCTTTGGCTTAATGCAAGTTTTTTGTTGTAGGGTAAAAAAAAGTTCACTTTACAAAATGGCATCAAAATGCTCATTATATTGCTCTTTGTTTCTTTGCCAACTGTGGATTTAAAATTGGAATCATTCAATGAGCAGTGGGACATTGAGTCACTCAGTACCTCCTGGGCTTCTGACATTATCATAAAGCCACGTATACTCGAGTGCAAGATTTAGGTAGTGGATTTCAATAACGCAACCAAGAGATTTTATTGAAACCACAGAGAACCTGATTAACTGAACACAATGATTTATTTCTTCTGAACAATCAGTGTATTGTAGCTCCAGTTACATATATGTTGTGCTGAGTGGTAATACAAGTGAGATTTGGTAAGAGAATTGATTCCTTTAATTGAAATCAGGGGCTTACTGTAACAGTTGCATCTAAAATCTGTTCTATTTTACCAGGTTATTCGTTTCAATATTTGAGGAAGGTAATGTAATCATTTTTTAACTTTGTGCTCTCAAATGCCTGTTTGAGTACACCCTGAAAACTCTACATGGGAAGCATTGGGAGTTGAGCATGGCATAGAAGGGGAAGATTCAGTTAAAGGCATTTTGTAGGCACAAGATGCTCAACATAATTAGCATAAAGATTTTGCATTTAATTTGAAAGCAATGAAGGAAACAGTCAGACAATCCATCTTCCACTGAGGATCGTAGTCAGTTACGTTGGCTAGAGAATGATAAGCTGAAAGGAAAATAATTTGTCCAATAAAACCTTCCATGCTGGAAATGTAGACCAGTTTGCTTCAATCCAAATATAGACTGCTTACATTCCTCTTGAGACTAAAGGCACATTAAGTTGTATGTTAGCTGATTGAATTGCACATGTTGAGTTTAGAGTTTTATCAACATTATAGTACTATTTTTTGGAAAGTTACCCCCCTCTATCTATTGGGACTGACTTTTTATTATCGCTCGTTTTTTATCTTTGCATTGTAAGATGCTGTGGAACGTACTGCCCTTAATTTAGAAAGTCAGTATCTAGTCGACACATATTTAGATTTTGAAATGAAAAAAATGTTCTTAAGAGAAAGTTAAAGTTGTAAATAGATATCTGTTAAATCAAACCACCATTATTCATCACATTATTGTAACAAATGACAAACATTAGAAAGTATGAAAATTCTGCATAAAAATTCACATGTTTGAAGGTCAGGTACTTAGGAGGTTGTAGTTTCAAAAAATTTAAACATCATTGTCATAAACATACAGCTAAGGGTAGCATAAAATCCCTCCTTTACCTATAAGGCAGTGTTTCCCAAACTTGGGACACCGCTTATGTAGGGAAAGCCTGTGGTGGGCCAGGCCGGTTTGTTTACCTGCCGCGTCCGCAGGTCCAGCTGATCGCGGCTCCCACTGGCCACGGTTCACTGCCCCAGGCCAATGGGAGCTGCTAAAAGAACATGCAACAGAAAACACGTATGTTTCTTTAGAAGTTTCCATTGCATGCATGAATTACAATAGTGTGTTGTACAATGATGTAATCCTGGCTCGTCTCAGGTGCAAAGGTGTGAAAGAGCAAAGGCAATGAGGGTGCTGCCTGCAGGAGATTTGGAGCCAGGAGCAGGCTTGCTAAATGAGCTAACCAGAGATACTGGCACTGAGTGGGAACTGAAGCAGTTGTCGATGGAGCTGACTCTGGGAAGTTTACAGGGGAGAGTCAGCAGTGAGTGGCGCCGCTGCAAGCCGAACCCCCTGGCAGGTCACTTATAAAAAAGGAAAAGGAGTAGCTGGAGGAAACTTTTTGCTCACCTAGGCGCCTTGTGACAGATTTTGGTGAGTTTTACTTTTGAATTATCGTCTGAATAGACCCTGACTCCCATGAGGGTGGTGGTTGAACAAGCTAGTGTGTGGAATCTCTATAAAAGAGCCTGGAAGATGGAGAATAAAGTGCAGAGCAGAGGTACGCCACCCGCAAGAGGAAGTACAAAGGGAGCCCATTTATCTGAAAAAGGTCTATAGCTGATATTAGCACAAGAAATGTATAAACAGGGAACTTGTGGCTTGAATCTGAAGTATTAGATCTCTGATCAGTACTTAAAGAATGTGTGTGCAGCCATCATCAAAGCAGCAGCTGGTATCCAGCCTGTAACTAGTTTAGTTTTCTAAGATTGTGGTTCAGATTT
The DNA here is from genome assembly GCF_007399415.2 of Gopherus evgoodei. Taxonomy (NCBI): domain Eukaryota; kingdom Metazoa; phylum Chordata; order Testudines; family Testudinidae; genus Gopherus; species Gopherus evgoodei. The sequence goes on from NC_044331.1 coordinate 8,562,643, forward strand.
TTCTAACTTTCAAATGTTTGTTGCTTAGCCTTAACTCTACATTTCTTATTTTAAAAAGTGTAGCATAGAGGAATTGCGTAGTATCCCTTTAAACAGCTTGTGAGCCCTCTAGAAGCTCTTCCTGTCTTTTGCAGTTCAGAAATGGCCAGAGAGCAGTGTGTACATATGTAGCTAGAGCATGTATGTTGTGTATCGTTATTCAGACCCTATTGTGCTCAGGGAAGGGGATGACTTTATATTACGCACTGTATAAAAAGCAAAAGACAAAGCAAAATGTTGGAGTTTTGTTTTGCTTGTTGATGTTTATTCACAATCTTAACTCTATTTTAGGGGTGTGTGGATGTTTGTTTCCTACTGTTATCATTTTCAGGTATTTTAAAATTTATCTGGACAGATTTCTTTCGGTAGCAGACTTAATACTGATTCTTTCTGGCCAAAGGTTGCCGCTTATGCACACAAGTTGTCACTTTAATTGTAGTATAGTATACTTAAAGTGGTATAACCCCCTTCAATGTGGATGCAGTTATACCAATATAAAAATGGTTTAGCTCATTCCCATAAGGGAAGGGAAATAACTGTATTGGTATAAGGCATCTTTTATCAGTATAGCTGTGAACACACTAAGGCTTTTACCAGTATAACAACTTGGGTAAATGATCTCACATACCCTCAACTTTACAAGTATAGAGCAGATTTTGTACCGATCTCTTCTACCACACTCAATGAGCCTTACCACTGATCCCTGACAGAAGTGAATGCCTTTTCAAGGGCAAGTCAAAGATGGGCTGGAGATGGAGTTTTGATATATCAGAAGAGCTAATAGCAGAACTTCTCTTCGGGTTCCTCTATTCTGATCACGTCCGGGCTGTATGAATAACCAGACCTTGGCCTTGATAGGTTGCTAAGACTGCTCAGTTTTTTCTTTTCCCTGTGCCATCCCTGTAATGTTTCTAAATCGGATCTATACTTTGATGTGGTGACAGTTTAAGATCGAAGGGTGGGGCTCTGACAATTTGCAACATGGTTAGGTTTTATTGACCACAGACTGCCGAATTAGGGTGGATAATGTACTTTTCTACTACTTGCCCTTACTCTTCTAAGAGCTTGGAAGGTTCTGATGCTAAGGCTGCATTGTTGTTTTGGTATCAGTTTTACTGATTTCTGCCTTGCTGACTGCTTTGGCATTGTCTTCCCCTCTGCTTTCACACGTGACACTTTGAATATTGGTAGCAGATACTGGGGTCAAACCCTAGGGTTCATATTCAGTCAAAGCTGCCTTTGGCTTTGATCAGAGAGGGCAGGAAGAGCATTGCCCTGTGTACACCAGCATTTGGAAGCACAATGCCTGTGGAGACTAGGAGTTGGCTGGAAGCACGCTCAGCAGCAGCACATGCTTTACTTTGATTATGGCTATAACCTGTGCTCCTCTAAGTACAGTTCTGCAGCTGCTTGCCAGTGTGCTGGGCATACTCTGCCCAGACAGGCCCCCTTTCCTCCTCTTTCACAGTGCTTATAAGCCTACATCACCCACACTGGCTATTCTGGCAAAGGACCATTCGGAATAAGAGGTTCCTTGCACCTCCATCCTCAACCCAGTGACAGCCCTAATTTGGTTGTAATATTCTCATTGTGCCTTGTCAGCAGCACTAGGCAAAATGCAAAACCATGAACTTGACCAGGAGGCCAAGAAGGTAAAGACTAGTGTTCACTTGCACATATGGAGCCAAGTTCACTGCTGTTTTAAATGGGGCAGCTCCATTGACTTCAGTGGAATTTCACCCATTTATACCAGCAGAGAATTTGAAATCTGCTCATCTCTTCAGTTATGGCCTCAGTCTGTTCCCTTGAAAGTCTGTGGGAGTTATGCCCTTGGCTTCAGGAGAAGCAGGACCGAGCTCTTGTGGTAGTTTATATTATATCTTTTTAATTCAGTTGTTTCTGGTTCGGGGTCATCACGGTGAGCTCAGAATGCATTTGCTTTTCTTAGTCCTAACTAGCTCTGATTATAAACTTGTCTAGAACATTGTACAGGATAGCCCATTAATCCCAGTTAAGGGGAAAGATAGCTAAACCACAGCTGACCACACTAGACATAGACATTAGACTTCCTGGCAAATCTCTCCGGGAGTGGTTATGGCTGCCATTGACCTGCAGAATCTTCAAAATGGAGACAATACCCCACATGAAAGAGCTCTTTAATCTTGCACAGGAAAGCATAACAAGCACTAATGGCTGGAAGTTAAAGCCAGACAAATTTGAATTAAAAATAAGGCACACATTTTAACAGCAAGGGCGATTAACCTTTGGAACAACCTACCAAGGGAAGTAGTACATTCTTCATATCAAGACTGGATGCCTTTCTGGAAGATTTGCTTTAGTTAAACACAAGTTGCTGGAATCATAACAGTAACTAGATGAAATTCTCTGGCTTCTGTTACACAGCAGGTAAGACTAGACGACCTAATGGTCCCTTCTGACCTTCAAATCTATGAATTTAAGAATCATCCTTTTTAAAAAGATGATGGGGAGGCAGGGAGGCTTTTTCTTTGTATTAACTAGACAAATTAGGCCTGATTCTCACACTGGCATGAATTGGGGGTGGCCCCATTGAAGTCAGTGGAGTTACACCATTGCAAGTTTGGTGTAATCAGGCCCATTGTGTCTGTAAAGCCCCCTTTTCTGTTCTTTCCATAGGATTTGGTGCTAGCAGTTTGCATGATACAGATAACAGCAATAAAAAGGTAAAGAGCCAAAACTGACTTGACAAATACGGTTGATTTAACTAAAAGAGGGAGACTGAGCAGCAGGTGGAAGGTTAAAGAAAAGGGAAAAGATTACAGACGTGCGGCTTTGGCCTCACTACAGATGACTCTCCTGGAGACTTTAGAGCATTAGTGTGCTTCTCGTGAACTTTGAAACCATTCACCCATTTAGAATGATTAAATCAGTTAGTCATCCAGAACATAAAATATACGTCTGTTGCCCCAAACCCCTTATAGAAAATTCAGCCAATACTATGAAACAAAAGCACTGGTAATGAATGACAGCCTCGACTCTTATATCTACAGTTTACCAGCTGTTAAACTTTTGGGAGTATATTAATCAATTTATAGTACAGTGGAGACCTTTTCTTTGAGGTGGAAAACACCAGCATAATATATGATGTGCTGGGGTCAGATAAAGTATCTTGGAAGTAAAGCAGTGAAAGCCTCGGAACTGTTACATTATCTGTCATCCTTAAAGGGTCAGAGTTAAATAAGCACAACTCAATTAATGATATTCTAATAGCTTTCTAATAGTCCACTGTAAACAATTTGAGTGCAGAATTGTTTTCTAGTTACAGAAAAAGTTACTGCTGCTTAAAGTTCTGTCCTAGCTTAACTTCCCGTGCCCTCCAATTGCTCAAACAATTCTGCAGTACTAGAGACAGTGTTTCTAAAGCAAGGGCTTTGGAAGTGCAATCGGTTGTTCAGAAAGCATTTGTTTGATTTAAAAGATGCAAAGGGGGAGAGCTAGATCTATTTCAGTGTCAAAATTAAAGTTTATGCCTTTGCAGTTTGCTTCCATCTGAATAGTGGTCAAGACTTGAAAAGTCATAAACCTTTCCAGAACTGAACAGGCTTGATCTGTAACCGGTGTTGTGCTCAGAACACGAAAGAAATACACACTTGCTGGTCTGAAATCCTTAGGATATTATCTCTCGTAGAGAAGTTTATTGTGTTTCTGGATGATAATTCTGAATAACCTATTTTGCCCTTCCTGTATTTATTACCTTTCACTGAAGGACTTCAAGGGCCTAACAAACATCAATTGATGTGCTATAGGTAATTGTTGCTATCTCCGTTTTTTATAGCTGGGGGACTGAGCCACGAAGAGGTAAAATGCATTGCCCGAGTTCAGAGTAAGTCAGGTGCAGAGTTGAGACTAGAACCCGCGTCTCCTAATTCCCAGTTCTACGCTTTAAATGCTAGACCACAGTCCACTCCTGTGGGGAGTATGGACTCATGTAGGTATAGCTATAGCTTGCATTTAGCATGTTCCACCCCAAGGCATTCCAAAGCAGATCACAAGCTATGTACAGTTAATGGGGCAGATGGGCAAGGGAGCTACTAGCAGAGAGAAGGGCAGGAATCAAGTGGTGTTCAAGTGTGCGGTGAAGAATCTTTGGCCAGGCACACCAGGGCTAATGAAAAGTGGTGTGAGATTGTTAATGTCTATGTCCATTAGAAAGGGGATAGATAATAAGATGGAAAATATCATCATGCTACTATATAAATTCATGGTACAACCACACCTTGAATACTGTGTGCAGTTCTGGTCATCCATCTCAAAAAAGATATTAGCTTTGAAAAAGGAACAGAGAAGGGCAACAAAAATGATTAAGGGTATGGAACAGCTTCCGTATGAGGAGAAAGTAAAAAGACTGGGTCTTTTCAGCTTGGAAAAGAGATGAATAAAAGGGGATATGATAGAGGTCTATAAAATTGTGAATGGCATGGCGAAAGTGAATAAGGAAGTGTTATTAACTCCTTCTCATACCACAAGAATCAGAGGTCACCAAATGAAATTAATAGGAAGCAGGTTTAAAACAAAAGGAAGTATTAATTCACACAACACACAGTCAACCTGTGGAACTCATTGCCAGGGGATGTTGTGAAGGCCAAAACTATAACGTGGTTCAAAAATGAATTAGAGAAGTTCCTGGAGAATAGATCCATCAATAGCTATTAGCCAAGATAGTTAGAGATGCAACCCCGTGCTTAAGGTGTCCCTAGCCACTGATTGCCAGATGCTGGGCATGGACAACAGGTTGGATCACTCAGTGGTTGCCTGTTCTGTTCATTCCCTCTGAAGCATCTAGCATTGGCCATTGTTGGAAGTCAGGATAACTGGGCTAGATGGACCATCCATTGGTCTGAGCCAATATGGCCATTCTTAGAGAAGATCAGACCATGTTTTATAAGATTTCTTTCAGAAGATCCCACACCCAGAAAACTCCATGGTACAGTTTAGCTAGCTTGGAAGGAGGAAGACCTGAGTTGAGGAGTTAGGATGAAAGGGCAACCACCTGTCCTGTATTTAAAGATGTCTGTTATCTGGTGATCAGAGCTTTTTAAACTATGTACTTATGAAAAGGCCTATGCGCTATGGACAAATATATCCTTTTTGTACAATAATATAACTCTTACTGAAAAAGCATCCCATAGTGACACTTTTGTAACTTATTTTGGGAGAACAAAGTGTGCCTTTGACTGCAAGGTCTACAGAACTGTCCTTCCAAGGCCCCAATTCAGCAATCCATCCCTATTCAGCAAACCACTGAAATACATGGCTGACTTCAAGCATTTTTCTTAAGTCCTATTTGCCGTCAGTGGAGCATGAGGAGGTGCTTAAAATTAAGTATATGCTTAAATGTTTTGCCTAAATGGACACATAGTTTGGCTTCACCAAACCACACTCTCCTTTAGCATTCAGCTGTATGAGCCTGTTCCAAAGCCTACTGATATCAGTGGGGTCTTTCCACTGACTTTAATGGGGTTTGAATCAGGCCCCATATTCTGATTTGATTTGTATTTGTTTCCTAAATATTTCCAGTGGCAAAAATTAACCCCAGAAAACCTTTCTGCCTTTGATCATACATACAAAACACAGCACTAACAGGAAGTAGCAGAGGTGATCCTAATGAGATGAGACCTCATAAATTGCATGTGGGGGAAAGGTTGCTTTTCCTTTACTCTAACTGATGACATGCCAAGTTTATTCTGCAGTATTTACATTAAGATTTGTTTGTTTTGGTCCCCTTTGCATGTTGTTCAGGAAGAGACAAAAGAAGAGCCCCAGGAAGTTTATACTTCGTGACGAGACCAGTGGAGTTTATTCTTTAATTTTCTTTCTAGTCCTATATGTTTTCATTGAAACTTTATATATAAAGGGGAAGTAGGATTGCAGTCAGCTAAGTTACTACTGTAGCGGTCATTTATTCTTATGTCTGAATGTACTGCTGATGGACGATGCCAGACTAATAGCCCTGAGCAATGAAATCATCAGTTATTCACAAAGCCACTACAGGATGGGCAGTAACAGCACAGTCTTCCCCCATAGTGCACCTTGTCTCTGACCTGGCTGGAACTGGGGTGGATGTCAATCTCCAGCCCCATTCAGCCCTTGGCTGAGATTTATAACAAAGGGGATCAATGTGTGGAGTCCAAATGTCCTTGCTATAGGAAATGTAACTGGAAGGGAAGAAAGGGAATGCTGGAGACCTGTGTGAAATTTGCCAAGTTATTTCATGTGTGGGAATATAAAAGCAATATTTAGCCACCCAATGCCAATGTATTTGTCATGGAGCTCCTGCCATCAAACACGCATCTGAGCACCGCCCATGCAATAACTAAGAATCTCAAACAGGGTCCCCCTTCCCTGGTTACAAGCACCTACTAGCCCCTCCCTGTAGGACAAAGACACCTCAGTTGGAGGGGCAGATGCACAAGTGATGTAAACTGTCCTCACTCCAGTGACATCATTCGAGTGCTCAGGTAATTCTCTGCCAAAACCGTTACGTTTAAAAGGAAGCAAAGATTTGGTGTACTTAAACCAAACCTTCACTGTTTGATCCCAACTCCGGAAAATGATGCAGCATTTTGCTTATGGTGTGACAAGGCAAAAAGTGGAAAAGGAATAGATTTTATGTATTATGCCAAATGTCATCAAATTGTCATTGTATTCGGATGATCTTTCTTAGCTTCTTCTAAACCTCATTGTGATGTGTTGCAGCAGATGCCAGACACCTGTTTTTAGCTGGCAGGAGGGAGGTGGTTACCACCTGGCATGTTTTTGGTCATCTGAGCAGGAAGAACTATGGACTAGGTATTCAACATTCTTTCTCTGAGGAAAAAACCTCTCCCAAGCGATTTAGGAACAAAGTCCCTCCCTCACCCATCTGCCCCTCGCTCCAGAGAATGACCCCTTCCTTTCTCACAGGGCTTTGAATATTTATATCACTACTGCAGATACTGTAATTTTTCTAATAATATATCTGACTTGGTTAATCTGTGTAAAACAGGAGCTTGGGGGCGGAGTTGTCTCTTGTAAATGAAGAGGTGATACATGTGCCATGGTGCAAGGAAGAGTATTTTGTGATTACTGAATTTCGAAGAACTAGGGTAACCCCTGGAGACGTTGAGATGCAAACAGGAATTCTGGAGTGGCAGTAGTTTACATCTATTAGTAATGAGCAACTTCTTAGCTTCTGCTTCTTTGTTACTGTATTAATAATGCTTAGCACATACATAATGTTTCTTTCATCTTCCCTGCACTTCACCACCATTAGTTAATCCTCACAATACCTGGCATTTGTTATTACCATTTTCCGAGCGGGGAAATTGAAGGGGTCAAGAGACTTGTCAGGCAAAGACTGCTTTGACATACGTCAGATGAGAGTGTTATCCATGTTGGCCAATTATTGGCCAGTCGTCTGTTTTTGAGTGGCATAGCAGCTCTGACACTTTCTAGGGTTTTCAGATCTCCTTGTCTATTTGGCAATCTGGTTGTGAGAAAGAGACTGCACTCACCTGTGTGACTGCTGGTCTCCTTCTGGTGATGGACAAAGATTAAAATATCCCTCCTGATTCTTCTAAACATGGCATCGGTCTCTGATACCACTGAACATGTACAATGTCTCCAATTGCTAATCCGCAACAAGGGTTCTTATATGGGGCGTCAAAGGGGGTTCACTTTGTTAACCCACTTGCAGGAAGATTGTGAAGTATTTGGGGCAGATGATACTCAGCCCTCTGTCCTCTCTGCATCAAACCCAGAGGATGATCTTTGAGATGTGTCCAGTCTCTGGGAGATAATGAAGTTTAGATGAGTTGGCTGAGACTGGTGGAGTCCAGATAAAATGGAAAATGACTCTGGTTGCCTGAGGGAACCAACAGAGGAGATGTCAGCAGTCATATCTTCCGCTTCGATGGAGTTGTCCATCCTTTATTAACAGAGCTCACAATGGTTGCTCCTGGACATCCTGATATCTGCAGCTGCTGAGAGCACTTTTGCATCTTCATGTGAAAAGAAAGTTGCATTCTTTTCTATTGGGTGGTGGGCTGCACTGCAGTTTTCATGCATTTATTATCTCCCCATTGGATGGCTGCAATATGGTCTACTTGGGGTGATACATGAAAACAACTTGGACAACTATGTTCATCCATAGGAGTGTTTCATACATAGTTCATAATATACCTGAGTGCCATAGGTAGCACTAGCTTCCATTCTGTTTCCAGGTGTGATTCAAGGTGTTGGTTCTAATCTATTAAGTGATATGTGTATTGTGTCATGTGTCCATTAGAGACCATCTTTCCTTCCATCCCTTAGCCTATCAGTTTTGAGCAGCCAGAACATTTACACTGACTCTTAAGTCTCTGCGTTTGGCTAGCGGCAGGAAGTTCTGAGCAAAAGGCCTTCAGCCCTAGTCTGACATTGGCCTTCCGCTACTGGTCTCATGCAGCCCACATTTAATGACCTTTTGTGTTTGTTGCAAGACCCATCTGCTCACACAGGCTTTTGCTGATGAGGGTGGAACATGAAGCAGTTGGTGGTGAGTTGGCAAGTGGACATGCTGTAATTTCTGGTGTCTTTTGTACACTCTCTCTACCCCAGTGGTATTTATAAGTGTACTTGATACATTAATAAATACGTACAATTATTGGCTGGTATTTCCAAAGCCACCTAGAGGATTTGAATATGCAGTTCACACTAAAATGAATGAGAATTGCTTGTCCAAACCCCATAGTCCATTTTTGAAAATCTCACCCATTATCTTTACTGCCCTGCCAAATGCAAGCTTATACTTTGTCTGACAGCAAGTGTAATAAATGCAGTTTGTGATAGTAAATATTTGCCTGAGGTGACTGTGCTTTCTTCTCCTGTATAGGACTTGAAAGATGACCGGAGTGATGAAGAAGAGGAAGACTCCCTCACCGATGATGAAGAGTGCACGAAGAATGGCAGCAAGAACGGCTATGGGTTGAGCAGACACCAACTCTTAAACAACAATAATTAGATCCAAGCCTGCACCACCTCCTGCAGTGTTGCTTAACCCAACCTACAGTATAGAGCTTAAAGTCAACAGGTTTAAGAAGTGTGTGATTGATTTATTGCTGGTTACTAGACCTGGAAGAAAGCTCATTTTAGAAAGGGGGCAGGGCACCGCTTAACATGACTAAATGTGTTAATGACCCACTTTCTGAATTACTGCATACAAATGTGTGAAAAACATATCTAGAATCTGTAAATCGCTCTTGAAATGCTCAAGAATTTCAAAACTGTCTCAGAACACTTAAAATCTAATGGATTTAATCATAATTTGAGTGGTGTTTCCATATATTTTTAGAAGTCTATAGCTGCTGTGAACCCCATTAAAGATCAGAATTGCAAGAGAAATCTATAACACTGGGATATATTATCTAGCATTTTACGCATCCTCTTTGCGTTTCAGCCCTTAGCACTGGGCTGCTGCTTGTAAATTAGATCTAATTCCCATGTGGCTGGGGGCAGCTAGCAAGTAGGCTCTGGGGCTATTATTCAAGTTTATTGTTTGTGCCTCCCTGACATGCCTCCTTCACTTAAAGAAGCAATTGTTAGATTCTTGCTCAAAAAAATCCATTCTTTGAAATGGCAGATAATCTCTTCAGATATCGCCCATCTCAAGTCTTCTGTTTCAGGGGAAGGATTTTCAAGAAAGTGGTGGCCAAAAAAAGAAAAAAAACCTCATTCATTAATAGGGTTTGTAACATTTTTGAGACTGGATTACTGCATTGAGTTCTGCAGGAGGCTACACTGTCGAACTACTCAGCAATTACAGCTAGTCCAAGGTGCCATGCCTACTCCGTCATTGGAGTCTTGCACAAAAAGAGCATTTGAGCTCTGAGCTTTCCAATACTCTGGCTACCAACCAACTTCCAGACGAAGTTTCAGAGGTTATTGACTTATAAAGCCCTAAATCAGTGGTTCTCAACTTTTGTATTGGTGTCCCCTTTCGCACAGCAAGCCTCTGAGTGTGACCCCCCCTTATGAATTAAAAACACTTTTTAATATAGTTAACACATAAATGCTGGAAGCAAAGCAGGGTTTAAGGTGGAGGCTGACAGCTTGCGACCCCTCATGTAATAACCTCGCAACCCACTGAGGGGTCCCAACCCCCAGTTCAAGAACCCCTGTCCTAAATGATTTGGGTCCCCTTGTAGAGATAATTTCTGCCTATTTGGTTCTGCAGCCCTTGAAGTGATCTGATTCACTCAAGCTAACAGCTCAGGAGAGACAAAGGGGGCTACTGACACAGGGTCCTTATTGAGAAGCCGTTGTATTTAATACTCTTCTCCCCGTTCTGGCTGCAAGAGCCTGAATTTGGTGACCTATAGGGCACGCTGCAGAATTCACTTGTTTTCCCTGGTTTACTTTGGAATTGGGAAGGATGAGTGAGGGGCTGGAGGATTTGCTGGGATAGGAAATGTTGCTAGGGGCTTCAGTAGCGTAGCTAGGGAGGGAGCGGGGCAGCGGTACTCTCCTGCCAAGCACAAGCAGCTCCTTTTCAATTTTTTAGCGCCTTTTTAATTTTTGCTCACCCGGCGGCGCTCCAGGTCTTCAGTGGCAGGTCCTTCGCTTGCTTTGGATGTGTTCGGCTTCACCAAAGGACTGGCCACTGAAATGCCTCCGAAGACCCATGGAGTGAGTGAAGGACCCGCTGCCGAACTGCCGCCGAAGACCAGGAGCGCCGCTCCATCAGTAAACACGCTGCTGGACGAGTAAAAGCGCCGCAGCATGTGGCACCTTTTTTGGTGATCGCTACGCCACTGCTTGGGACTCGCGTTTTGTGTTATAAGCTATGGGAATGGTCTCTTACGGGGAGTGGAAATTGGAGGATGTCTGCCTGTGGTCTTTTTGACCAATGAAACTTTATTTAATTTTTGGGGAGAGGAGGAGAGTAGAGTGTCATGAGCAGTGGATTATCCTTAATCATAAATCAATCGAATTACACTAGAGAAGGAATCTGGCCCAGTGTATTTTGAAAGCATACAAGGGAAAAAACCAGTCGTTGGGATAGTCAGTGCTATATTTTGTGCTTGCCAATGCTTGCACTGATTGGGGTGAGCAGCCAGTTATCTCAATGTCTGCAGTATTCCCTTGTACTACTTTGTGCTCGATGTAAGAAATACCCTGAATGCTGCAAGAGATTGTATCTCACTGCCAGTTCTTAAGTCAGCAGCAGCTAGCAAGTGTTTCTGGGTCATCCTTGCTTATAAATGCTCACATCTAATCGTTTAAATGCATTAAAATGGCTTTTCTCAGCAAAATGTGAACATAGGAAGTCCAGGCTATATGTTCCTTTATAAGAGCAGTGGATATATAGTAATATATTCTGCAAGTGTTGAGCGATTCTGGGAGATAGCCAGTGCATATTTTTTAATTTTGATTCCAAAAATCTTTCCTGATATGGAAAAGAGAGGAACCCATAATGGGAAAGAGAGAATGCTGAACTCTTCCATGGAGTGAGCCTGAATTTATAATGCAAGTTGTTGCCAACGCTTGCCATTCTTGTTGGGCAAAATTTCCATTGAAATCAATTAAAGTTCCTGGGAGTTTTGTCTGGGTCAGAATTCTGGACTGCTCCTTAATGCATATCTCTGAACTCTCTCTTGTTAGAAGGGATAGTCCTCACATTAGCTCCAAATATGCCTCTTCCCCACTCTGAACTTGCTTCATATCCTGCAAATTATTAACAGGAACAAGAAGCTGGCATTAAAGAGAATGTGATTCATGCTAAAGAAATTAATTTCACATTGCTTCAAGATCCTTGTCCTGTCTTTTCCATATCCCTTGTTTTGGATCTTTGTACCACAGTGTGTTCTGCATTTGGACCTTAGCATGTTGAGAGATATGAAGTAATGGAGAGTTTAACAGTTGAAGTTGTGAAGATGACTTTGCTATGACATTTTGACCATATCAGAATATGAACAGTCAGCGTACTATAGCCTTGGGGTGAAATCCTGGCCCCACTGTAGTCAGTGGGAGCTTTGCCACTGACTTCAGAGGGGTCCGGATTTCACTCCCAGTCAAAAGTCAATGGGGCCACTAATTCACCCTTTGTTTTTATGAAAAATGCCTATTATGCTGCTTCTATGTCAGTTATTTATACAGATAAAATAGATAATCCAATAGCTAGTTAACCTATTACTCCACTTTGGACCAGAGCTGTTGACTTGATGGAACTCATTGGTAGTCCATCATTATCATGCCCTTTTGTATGATCACCATTTTTATACTTCATGTCACTACTTTTGCCTTGTCAAACATTACAATCTATAAATAAACCTTTTAAAAATGGCTCCAAGTTTGAAATGCTCTTGGATCATTGTTCATCTACCACCATTGGCCTCTGTGAGTAGCAGTTTTCATTGAGATTATTCAGAAATTTCTAAAGGAAATTGTGCTGTAGAATTCTACAGTTGTGCCTCTGCTAAAGCCCTTCGTGTTTGTTACATTATGTAATGTTCAAGTATGGCTCTGGATAAGTAATAAAATATGGATTTTAACAGGCATACTTATTTTTACTTGGAATTTAATATCTATAAAATCTTAGCATCTCATGGGTTTAGATCAGGGATTGGCAACCTTTGGCATGTGGCTCACCAGGGTAGGCACACTGGCGGGCCGGGCTGGTTTGTTTACCTGCTGCATCTGCAGGTTCGGCTGACTGCGGCTCCCACTGGCCGTGGTTCGCTGCTCCAGGCCTATGGGAGCTGCTGGAAGTGGTGCAGGTTGCGGGCCAAAGATTGCCGATCCCTGGGCTAGATTCGAGCTGGTCCCCCGGCTTGAATACTGCTGTAACTTGCAATGGCTGCCAACAGCCTCAAAGGGACTGTTCCATCAGCCAGAGGTTGTCAGGGTGCAGGGATGCCCTAGCCTTGCCCTTTTCCCCCCACCACACTGTGCTGGCTGTTGAGAGAGGAGGTAGTGTGAGAACCGTCATGGCAGCACCATCTGAGAGTGCAGGGCTGACCCTCCTTTGGCCAGCTAAAACAGCTTTAGGACAGCATTGCAGGGATGATTTGGTTAACTGTGTAGCTGGAGAAGGAACTATAATGTCCTGGAGACAGACCTCCAGTCTGTGAATGTGGATATGAGGCAGACATAATACAGCTCTTAGTTACGGAGCTTATTATTTAGAGCAGGGCAAACACCAGGAGGAGTGTATGGGGAAGTTTCTTCCACTTTGAAAATGAATTCACTGTGACTACGCTCCTGCCTATCATTTTATGTGAATATTCTAGCAAGTGAATTTACAGGCAGAAATGTTCCTGAAAACAGCAATTCTTGATTGATATTACAGCAGCCCCTGAACGTTACAATCCGGGTCAGGTGCCCATTTCATGTCACGCTGTACAGTCACAGAGCAAATTACCTTCCCCGTCTGAACAAACTAACTTCCGTGGAGAGCACATTTTGAACTCTCTCAAATATGAGTCACACACTAGAAACCTGATTCTTCCAGTGACAGTAATTCAATCGGATCAGAAAGAAATACCATGTGATCTATGTGTCACATCAGACCTAACCAATACCGTTTGAACTGTGCGTATCTAATTCTCACAACAAATTGCCTGAGTACCATTTACAGACCATTAACTATTTTCCAAGTTTTTAATTATAAGTTAATTTGAGAAAAGTCATGAGCTGTTCCTCAGTGGAAAGAGAGCAAAATTCATTCACTCAGCTGTGCTACTGAGGCCCAGTGCTTTGACTTAAAATATTGTCAGTAGTCACCAATACAAAAGGAGCTCTTCTGCTTAGAAGACTAGTGTCTGACTGACTTTTATATTTACTTCATTGCTTTAGGTTCTGTTGTGCTTAATATTAAGACCACTTTTGAAACTATATATATATTTGAGAGAGCTTGTAATACAATGATGTGGTATTGTAACTTTATAAGACGTTCCTTTATAGGAGGATTTATATTCATACATAGTTCATAGTGGTTGTCGCCTAAAAAGTCAACAGTTACCACAATGTTATCAGAGATACCACAGTTATTTGCTATTGTAAGTAACAACGTTAACCCTATTATTCTGTGCACTTCAGAGAGCTTATAGAGATATTGACTTCAATGGAGCTACCAGCTGAGGATCAGTTCAGCAATTCTTATTCTGTCCACTTTTGTCTCCCCTGGCAAAAAGATCATGTGGGTTCTGAGCAGATATCAGCTCAAATGAGCTGCTTCTTTGAAAACAACTGTTAAATTATGTCCTCTAATCCAAAGAATGAAGTGAGGCAGAGTATTTGGGATCTGTCATCTGTATTTACTCACTTGTTACAATCATAACTAACAATTGAGTAGATAGAAAACAAATTGAGCAGGAACATGTGAGTTTTGGCTATAAGCGAGTTGCAAACTGTGAAGAAAAATGCATTGTGCTGATTTTGAAAGAAAACATAGTCTCCACGGGCACCTTCCCCCAACTGCAGGCGCTTGGAACAACAGACAATCGGCTGACATAAACAAAAGTCTGTGCTGAGGATAAGAACAGAACCTGGCCACAAAAAAGCCACAACTATGGCTTGATGAATCAGTTATCAAAGAGCTGGAAACCTTCTGATACGGAGTAGTAAAGGAATTGAGAATCTGTTTCTTTTGTCGTGTTTTGAAATCATTAAAACGGTCACATTGTTTAAATTTTCCAAAGGTATATTGGGCTCTTCTTGCTCTGGTCCCTTGATATTTAACATCCAGGCTTGGCTATAGTATAGAGGCTAAACATATAGGGTCAGATTTTCAAAAGCTGTCAGCGATGGCCTAGCTCTGCTCCCATTTAAGCTAAGACAAGCCAGAGCTGAGCACTGTTGAAAACCTCACCTGCCATAAGTTCTGCACCTCATCACTCTCTGTGGACAGCCACTGAAGTCCTGTAAGCCAATGGAGTAAGAATTTGGCCCAATGGAGTTCCTAAGTCCCTGACTCATTCTGGTTGGTCTCCAACAAATGATGGGAGTGGTTGCAAAGTACCAAACTCCTGACAAGCAGCCATAGACTTGCTCACTGTTGTGGCTTTTCTTGAGTTTATCACTCCCACTGGATGCTCCCAGTCATGTCTTGGATCATTTTCTGCAGGCTATCTGCTTCTCAGCTGGGTTCCCTCTCTAATGTTTTTCAAAGACCCTCCCGCATGTGTGACACTTATTCCTTCTAGGTGCTATTGGCACTGGCTGAAGTGGAACAGCTGTATGTAGCTTGATAAAGTGTGAGAAAACTGAACGTTGTGCTGTAGGAGCTCTGGCAAAGCCTCTGTGCAAGTCCTAAGTAATGTCTGATCCCGTTCAGACATACCCTCAGCTCCTCAGGGCCACGTCTGTAATGGTGTTACCCCAGAGATTCTTTCTAGCTTGGCCGGTTGCTTCCCATCTGGTCCTTCTTGACATACCTAGTGTGTGTGATTCCCCTCATTTCCAATTGGTTGAAGGTAGGCAGCCGCCTCCTGCTGCTGTTGAGCTCCAGGATGCATGAAATGTATCTACTGATGCTAATTTAGGTTTGGCGGAGCAAACATACAAAATCGTCTGTCGATACTGCGCACATGCACAATGATTAACTTCCCTCCTTTTTGAAAGCTGTGCTTAAAATGATGGCTTGTCAGGTTCCACTTTGACGCATGCAATCTCTTCATTTCTCCCGGAGTAATAGGCTGGTTCCCATAAGCACTATGGGAATTTGATCAAGTACTTGTACATGTGTATTCCCTTTCACTGGCAGGTGGAATGAGTGGCTCAGATGAATGAGGGGCACCAGAAGATCTTTAATGTTATATGTCTCAGTTATAAGAACTATGACTACGAACTCCACAAGCATCTGGGGCTTCTTCAGACCTCGCTTTTGTGATTGCAAGGCCCTGCATAGCTCTTCGACATGTTAAAGGCATGTGCAATTGAAGAGAGGGCGCTAGGCTGGTACAACCTAGCGTCGTCTTATGATAAACTGGTACTTATGTCCAAAAAAGTTGGGAACAATTGCCATAGATCAAGTGTAGCAAAGAGAATATGTGGCTATATGTGTTTGTTTAAGAAGAGAGAGGAAGATAAAAATCTGAATCAAGGGGAGCATGGAATTTGACACACAGACAATACCTCTAAAGAGAAGTATTTTATTTAAAGCGTCAGGGAATACGACAAAGAAATAAAAGCTATTGTTGCAGAATATCAGCAGCTGGTATTTTTCAGCTTCAAATGGTAGCGTTGTCCTAGACTACTGGCTAAATCCAGCTAAGCCCACGTACGTGCCATGTAAAATCAGTCTGTCTGATACACTCAGCCAGGAGTTTCCTATATGGGGAAACGGCATTGAAGCCAATGAGAGTAGTGGGAAAATGCCAGTTATTTTCTCCTGGGAAACCTTATGGGCTTGACATAGAAATTACTGGGTTCTTTAGCCTGTTATGTAGCAGAACAGATTAGATGATCATAATGGTCCCATCTGGCCTTACAATGTATGCATGACAATACCTGGGAAATCTAAATAAAATCTTTCACTGTAGGCACAGCTAGTTACCAATTTTCATTCAAACACATGCAGGTTACTCTTTAGGGATCTGAATAGGAAAATGCAGCCAAAGAATTCTTCTGAGCTCAGTTTCCATACTGCCCTTGGAAACCAACCTTATCACTATGTTCAGATTTTCATGAGCAAAAGTTGCGATCTACGAATTTCTAGGCACAACCATGGTACAACTAATTAATACCAGTATATACTATCTACAATTCTGTGAATATTGTACTGTTTGATTCAATTATAACAGCAGCATCTCCACCAGAGAACAAATTTCTGTTCCTAGAATTGCAAAATGAAACCTGCAGATAGTCAATGAGCTTCAGTCTCAAATGTCTTGTCTAAATCTGAAGGTTAATTTATCCCTAAAACCATCTTTGGTGCTTATTTCATATCACCTTTTGACTCTGTTGTTCCTCTTCTTTATAGCCTGCCAGGCTTTAAGGATCAGTATATCAAGTGAGTCAAGCTAATGTAACATATGGAGATATACACCTATCTCCTAGAACTGAAAGGTTATTGAGTCTAACCCCCTGCCTTCACTAGCAGGACCGAGTACTGATTTTGCCCCAGATCTCCAAGTGGCCACCTCAAGGATTGAACTCACAACCCTGGGTTTAGCAAGCCAATGCTCAAACCACTGAGCTATCCCTCAATGATGAAGAGGTATTTAAGAAAGTGGCAGCAATAAAGGCAAATATGCTGACTGGAAGTCTAGGACACCTGACCTTGCCTAGAGATCAATTTAAGGGCCTTAAAGAGGTACCAAATTCTGCAAAAAGAGTTAAAAGTTTTTGTTTAGATTTCCCCCCGCTTTCTTGGGCTTCCTAATATTGATATGTAGCCAGTGTGGCTATATTAAAGACCTTCTCCAAAACCGAAGCCTACATGTTGGCTTGCTCCTTCTCCAGCCCAATTCTCAGGCAAAAAGCGTATTCTGTCACTCTTCTGTTGTTCCTATGTCTGCATGATGTTTTTAGGAACATAAGGATTGCCAGGCTGTATTGGACCAGCAGGATCCTCTAACTTGCTGCTTCAGAGGAAAGTGTAAGAAAACCCCCAGTTGGCAGATGTGGAATAATCTGCCCACCATGGTGGTCTGATCCCAATCCCTAGGAATTAGAGATTGTCTGGAAACATGAAGCTTTGTCTCCTGTCTGATACTTTTTGTTAGCATGTACTATTATACCTCTGGATATCCTTGTTGATTCAAATGAATGTCCAGTCTCTGTTTGAGTCCCCTCTGTCTGGTGCGAGCTGCACCCAGCATGCATGAGATGCTGCTTTATTCAATCCCAGACAATTTCTTGGTGTACCACATGCATGTCAAATCACTTGATGCCTCATGACTGGTTTGGTTATCTGCACAGCTGTTCAGCCCTGTCAGCTATTGTAGCTCTATCCCCCATCTCTTCTAAATACTGTCTTGTAGCACCACAGTATGTATTGTGAGGGAAACATTCTGATTGCTAAGTTACAGCCTAGTCCTACAGATCACAGAGCGAAGGGGGAAATGCCATAAAGTGCTATGACTTGACAGGAGAAAAAGTCCTTTGGCCAGAAAACTAGGACACCTGTGGCGGGGGAAACACTTCTACTTTCCAACCTGTCATCTAAGTATGGCAAGATCTTAAGCAGAGGAGAGGAAGTAAAGCCCTGACATTAATCCCTTATCAAAGACAGGGATTCCCAATCAAGCCAAAGGACGTGATCAAAGTCAATCTAATCTTCACCCCAGCTGACCATATAGAACTCCAAGTAGGGCTCTGAGAGGTCTTTTTTTTTTAATTAACTGAAGTCCCCTCTATAGGATTACTTGAAGTTGCTGGCTTAGAAAGCAAAGCTGAAAGAACTGGTCTGAGCATCAACATATTATTTTGCAAATACAAAGTCATAACAATCCACATAGGATAATATTGTTGATGTTCTGATTAGCCCAGAGATTTATGAAAATACCTTCTGTTTACTCAGCTGGAAACGTCCCTGTTCTTCTGGAGTTTTGTTACCCCCTAAAACATTCAGAGGAGACCTCACAATCATTTCAAAGTCAAAAACATTAAGTGGAATAACAAGTGTAAACCCTAGTAGTCTTGGCTTTGAAGTCCAAGAGGCATGTCTTGTTACAGTGATGGTGTACTACTGTGCTCCGTGGAGAGGGGTAGGGAAAGAATTGGCCTCCAGCCTGTTGTTTTAGCCCCTTTTGAAAGACAGTTTTCTATACTGAAAAGCTCAGCTATGGGCATGTCTGGGGATAGAATGCTAATGTATCCTTTCCCTTAAATCTCCCAAACGGAGTCCTCTGTCTTCATTAGGAACTCCCTTTAGCATGTCTCTATGCTGGTCCCTTTGTCCTACTTCAGTGGAAGAGAGGCAGGCTCTAGTTGCTCTTGACTGACAGTTCTGCAGAGCCAATCAAGAGCACTGCAGCTCTGTGGTCTGTTTAGATGGCAAAGTATAACTATGAGAGCATCTCCCAAAATTCCGCAATGCTGCAAAGTCTTTGTGACAAACACAGGCAGCAATTTTTCATAAGTGTTTTAGATTTTTATACATTTTTAACCCTTCAGGGATTTTTTTGTTGCTCACTCTGCAGTTGGAGCTGGATGATATGAGAGTGGTAGCCTAGGTGATCCTGGTTCGAGTCCCTCCTCCTCCACCACAAACTTCCTTTATGACCCTGGATAAATCACTTAGTCTCCCTGTGCCTCCATTCTCTGTCTGTAGCAGGGGGTTAATAGCACTGCCCTGTCTCACAGGGGTTGTGAGGAGAGCTGCATTCAGAGTGCAAGGGTGCAGTGATGGGGACCAGATAAATACCACTGGAGAAGGACAATACATGATGTTCAAGCTTCTCATCTCACATTTTCTTCCTTCGTCTCCTGCCTGTTTTTTGGCTCTATCCCTCCTCTACTGAGGTGACTGTACCAGACTGGCTCTGCCCTTTTGCCCCAGCACATTCTGTTCTCTTTAACTGGGACAACTCAGGGTCCCAAGGCACATACAAGATTTTACCCTAAACTTTACAGGGATTAATTTTCTGATCATCTTGCATCCTTGTGAGCCCCGTTGCTTTATGATGCTGCCAGTGCCTTACATTTCCATAGCGGCATGTATCCCAAATCCCTGTCCTAGATAATGGGGCAAAAAGATCCCCTTATTCTCCCAGGTGTGGGCTATCCTGAGGATGATTAAGCTGGTCTAGTGCAGGTCATAAAGCAGGTTTGTGGCCTCTATTCATCAGGATTCACAGAGTTCGAGAAGGGGTGGTGCAGGAGCTCAGGCAAAAAGAGTGCGTGCCCCCCCCTTCAACATCCACTTTGGATCTTACCATGCAGGGACTGTAAGGCTTGCAGTGGTGACTCCCAGTGAGGCAAGAGAGGAGCCCAGAGGAGGAGAATTCAGCACTCCCCAAATATGATGTGGCTGGTGGGGTTTTGCAGGAGGAGGAGTTCTGCTGAGCCCTGGTTGCCCTGGTGGAATGGGTATTGTCTCAGTTCTGGAATTGCCAGCTAGCTGCATTGGCATCTTCTTGGCTGGTGCTGTGCTGGAGCAGCCCCATGCAAGCACGCTGAGGGAGGCAGAGCCTACGCACTTGATCACTCCGCTGCAATGTTGCATTAATGCACGGCATTGTTAGAATGACGTTGGCAGCATGGAGCGGGTTCTGGCCATATTTATACCCGAAGGCTGCTTTACCCTGTTCTGAGGATGCAGCCTGGCCCGAAGCAGTCCCAGGCTTGGGGAAACATGAAGGCTGCTAAAAGCTACTCTTGTGCCCAATCTTCTTGTGCTGCATCAAGTACTCCTCAGCCAGTGTGGAGGACTGGGGCCTTAGGCTGTGAGCCCCATGGGCAGGGACTCTGCTTCCATTTGTATCTTGTACAGCAGTGGGCATGATGGTGGCACATAACACAGGGTAATGTTGGGGGATGGAGGGAAGTGCCCTAAGTTCATTCCAACACACCCAGTGGGACTGGGCTCAGAAAGGCGGCCAGCTGGGCTAGCACTGTCATGGGGTAGGGATCCCCAGCTCACCACTGGGACCTCCTCTTTGTCTTTTTCTGGGCTAAGTGGTTTCTTGCCAGTTATTCTTAGCCTGTACAAGTGCACCTTCTGCCACCAGGGCTCCTTGCAGGTATGCTTGGCTGAGATGTTTCCTCATCTGCTTTGGGTGGTTCCTGCCATCTCAGCTCTGCTCTGCTCTAACATGCATCCTCAGCCTTAGAAAGACAGTGGAACCAGATCCTGCTCTCATTTGCACCAGTGTTAATCCAGAGTGTCTCCACTGCAGACAGTGGAGCGAGTCTAGCTGCACACTGATGTAACAGAGCAGAATCTGGCCCGGGGTATCTGAGCTACCTGAGACAATTTACCTTGGATGTTGCATGGCACGTTCTCTGTTAGCTACACAATAAGTGAGTTAGAAAGAGACCAAACCGTGCATGGAGATGTGTGTGCTGGAGCAGCTGGACATCTGATCACGCTGGGCTTGGCTGTCTGCATCTATAGATGAGATCATGGGAAATCCTTGGGAGCCCCAATCAATTGGCACCTCTTGCTTTGTCCTGCATGACTGACAGCAGCAGCAGCAGATAACCCCAAGCTTTAGCCTTGTATAGCAGCAGCCTGCATGTCCCCTGCTCTAGGACAGCTCACTGCCTCTGTTTCCCTTCTGGCTCTTAGGTGAATGATGCTGCTCCCCCATGTGGCCTGGTTTATTAAGACACGACACAACCAACACATACAGGTCCCTTGTTGTTCTTAGGCAGAAGCAGTTCCTCCCTGGACAATAAGGGAGTTTCCCCATCGGACCCCAATAGCACTTTAACCTGTTCCAGACCCAGCTCACTCTGTGCCACCCTCTTTGGCAGCAATTCGGGAGTTACTTAGCGCCACGTGGCTGTTCTGTCTTGAACATTCTCTCTGCCATGATAAGCTCAGGCCCTTGCTTCTCTTCGGGGGCGGGTGGGGGGACTCCTCCTGTGGCCTTCTGGTGGCATATGTGACTTGAAATTGTGATGCTGGGGGCAGAGTGGTATTTTTTTATGTACTACACCTTTAAATGTCTAAGGAGCCTGCCTGTGTGTGGAGCCAGCAGCTGTTTTGTTCGGGGGGTGCTGCAGAGGCAATATACATGCTGTTCTTTTCTGGAGAATCCACCCTGGCTCATCTTTGTTTCATTATTCCCTTGAATCTAAAACAATGAAGCACTCAGATGGAAAGGATCTGGGGATGTCCCTGTGCACAGAAATTAAAGCTCGCTCTCGACAGTGTCCGACTTGCACATCCCTGCTGCAGCAGGACTTAAGCAATCATGCCCTGACGTTACATGCCGACATATGCCCTAGCTGCTAGAAATAGCTACACCCTTAAGATCAACAAACAATTATTAAGCATGGTAGTATTAATGTATTTATTTTGGAATGTGGTGACACCTGGGATCCCCTGTCCTGGAACAGAGCCCCGGTGTGCTAAATGCTGTACAGATGCTGCACAAAAAGACAGTCCTTGCTCCAAAGAGCTTACTATCAAAATAAATGGGGTGCCTATGAAACAAACGTCTCAAACATTTAGTGCTGCTGCCTCGAACCATCACATCGTTCTCTGTTACACTGAGTGACTGTTCACAATTATATCTGTCGAGCACCTGATCCAAAGCCAACAGAGAGACTCTGATTTCACTGGGCTTTGGATCCAGGCTGTAGTTCATTAGGCTACACCTCCCCGAGTCCCTGATGGAACATGGAGTCCTGGTCAGCCAACATTTGGGAAATGGAAAACGCAAGAGAAGCTTCCTGCCCATGACTGAAAATCCCCAGTCAAGTGTGGGGTTACTGATGCTGGTTAACTCCTTTTGTTAAATGCTGTGTGCAGAGCCAATGAACTCCCCCTGCGTAACAGAGCACTGGGGATAAGGGCTTTTAAAACAGCTGTATTCCGATCTTATCTATCAGCCTAGTAATTTACTTAGTGTAATTTAAAATGGATATAACTCTGTCCCATCGAATGACAGACTCCTAGATGTTAGAGACAGCAAGGATGAACCTGATCATCCAGCCCATCTGCCTGCCAGTGCAAAGGATTCTGAGCATGTGAGGAAATAGATTGAGGCATTCAACAGAACGAACAGCGATGAGCTGCAGGCTCTTGCAATAGTGAAAACGTACTTGGTGCCTTGATCCTAAAAGATCGATCTGTGTAATCAAAATATTTACAGCTAAATTCCACCGCCCTGTACATGTGATAGGTGAGTAGGGTAGAGCCCAGCTGTCCATTTGGACTGGACATGGTTATTAAAAGAAACCACACACCTTAGCTTGGAGCATCTGATTAGTTAGCTATTGCTAAAGCGCACCACCAGGTGGCACTAGGGTGACATTGCTCCCCACAAACAAAACTTGGCTACTCTACAGCATATTTGTTATAAAACGCTTAATTATTTTCTCTTCACAACAAACAGAGACTATTTGTTTAGACTGAGTTGGGGAAACGATTTTTACAGCTGGCAAGAACCGCTTGGCATACCTGTTACCCAAAAGGCACCATCCGGTAGCTCCTTGCCAAACTGGCGCTGCACACTTTATCTATAAGGATGGGTCAGACTGTATATACTTACTTCAAATGTTTTATATGAATTCTGCACTGCAGACATGTCCTCTTCCAGAATTACTCACATGTAGCGACTCAGATTTCCCTTACAGTGAAGCTAGAGTCCGGAAAGAGTCTCTCTCAGAATGGCTTGGTAGCAGTCCACGTTTATTCTCTCTCTCCTTCCAGAGGAAAAGACAGATTCTGATGGTGATATGTTTAAAGGCACATCACGCAGTGAGAGTTTCAGGATCCGGCTCCTTGTCAATAGAGTTATCATATCAGACTTGAAGACCTGCAGAGAGCAATGGGCTCAAAGGGGACAAAATACAAGTGTAATTATGAACGGTTTAGGTAAAAATATGTTTCCTACCAATCAAAGGCCAAAGAAACTATTTTACTAACTGTAATTCTGAATTAGGAACATAAGAACGGCCTTACAGGGTCAGACCAAAGGTCCATCTAGCCCAGTATCCTCCTGTCTTCTGACAGTGGCCAGTGCCAGCTGCCCCAGAGGGAATGAACAGAACAGGTAATCATCAAGTGATCCATCCCCTGTCACCCACTCCCAGCTTCTGGCAAACAGAGGGTAGGGACACCCAGCCCATCCTCCCTAGTAGCCATTGGTGGACCTATCCTCCATGAACATCTCTAGTTCTTTTTTGAACCCTGTTATAGTCTTGGCCTTCACAAAATCCTCTGGCAAGGAATTCCACAGGTTGACTGTGTGTTGTGTGAAAAAATATTTCCTTTTGTTTGTTTTAAACCTGCTGTCTATTAATTTCATTTGGTGACCCCTAGTTCTTGTGTTATGAGAAGGAGTAAATAACACTTCCTTATTTACTTTCTCTACACCAGGCATGATTTTATAGACCTCTATCTTATCCCCCCCTTAGTCGTCTCTTTTCCAAGCTGAAAAGTCCCAGTCTTATTAATCTCCCCTCACACAGCAGCCATTCCATACCCCTAATCATTTTTGTTGCCCTTTTCTGAACCTTTTCCAAGTACAATATATCTTTTTTGAGATGGGGAGACCACATCTGCATGCAGTTTTTAAAATGTGGGCATACCATGGATTTCTATAAAGGCAATATGATATTATTGTCTACCCCTTTCTTAATGATTCACAACATTCTGTTCACTTTCTTGACAGCCGCTGCACATTGAATGGATGTTTTCAGAGAAATATCCAGAATGACTCCCAGGTCTCTTTCTTGAGTGGTAACAGTTAATTTAGACCCCATCATTTTGTATGTATAGTTGGGACTGTGTTTTCCAGTGTGCATTACTTTGCATTTATCAACACTGAATTTCATCTGCCATTTTGTTGCCCAGTCACTCAGTTTTGAGGGATCCTTTTTGTAGCCCTTCGCAGTCTGCCTGGGACTTAACTATCTTGATTTTGTATCATCTGCAAATTTTGCCACTTCACTGTTTACCCATTTTTCCAGCTGATTTATGAATAAGTTGAATAGGACTGGTCCCAGTACAGACCCCTAGGAGACACCACTATTTACCTCTCTCCATTCTGAAAAATTACCATTTATTCCTACCCTTTGTTTCCTATCTTTTAACCAGTTACCAATCCATGAGAGAGCTTTCCCTCTTACCCCATGACAGCTTACTTTGCTGAAGAGCCTTTGGTGAGGGACCTTGTCAAAGGCTTTCTGAAAATCTAAATACACTATATCCACTGGATCTCCCTTGTCCACATGCTTGTTGACTCACTCAAAGAAGTCTAGTAGATTGCTGAGGCATGATTTCCTTTTACAAAAACCATTTTGACTATTCCCCAACAAATCATGTTCATCTATGTGTCTGATAATTTTGTTCTTTACTATAGTTTCAATCAGTTTGCCTGGTACTGAAGTCAGGTTTACTGGCCTGTAATTGCTGGGTCACCTGTGGTAAAAATTAGCTATCCTCCAGTCATTTGGTAGAGACGCTGATTCAAATGATAGGTTACAGATAACAGTTAGTAGTTCTGCAATTTCACATTTGAGTTCCTTCAGAACAGTGGTTCTCAAAGCCGGTCTGCCGCTTGTTAAGGGAAAGCACCTGGCGGGCTGGGCTGGTTTGTTAACCTGCCGCGTCTGCAGGTTCAGCCAATCACGGCTCCTGCTGACCGTGGTTCGCCGCTCCAGGCCAATGGGGGCTGTGAGAAGGGCAGCCAGCACATCCCTCAACCCGCTCCACTTCCCACTGCCCCCATTGGCCTGGGACCTAAGGGTTGTGGGGGGGAAAGGGGGAGTGTCACCAGGTTATTGTAGGGGGATTGCAGTATTGCCACCCTTACTTCTGCGCTGGTGCTGCTAGCGGCACTACCTTTACAGCTGGTGGGCCAGAGAGTGGCTGTGGCTGACTGGAAGCCCAGCTCTGAAGGCAGCCACCACCACCAGCAGCAGCACAGAAGTAAGGGTGGATATACCACGACTCCCTTACAATAACCTGCTGACCTACCCATGACCTTCTTTTGGGTCAGGACCCCCAATTTGAGAAATGCTGGTCTCCCCCGTGAAATCTATAGCGTATAGGGTAAAAGTACACAAAAGACCAGATTTCATAATCCACGACTCCTTTCTCACAGCTGTGGATTGGATAGGGCCCTATTCGTGAGCTAGGAGGTTGTGCCACCAAGTGGAAAAAGCAGCAGGTCTGAAGCTCAACTGATTCTCTATGCCCTGTGCGGATTTTGGAGATCTCCTGGAAACACAATAGCCAGTGCTTTGGTGCCAGCTCCTGGGCCCAGGGTGTTTGTGGTACTGCTAGTCTCTGGGTTGGTACAGTTGTCTGAACTTGCCATTTGGGGAGCATTTTCTCTTATCATCTCACTCCACTTCTGTTTGCCTCTCATTAACCAGTGTCCCCATCCCCAGGAAGGACTAGCTTTATCAGTGCCTGACGTTTTTGTTTCAACTAACGGAAACCTCCCCCTATCATCTTAAACCAGCAGCAGGACTGGAGATGCAGCAGCTGGTGACTGGTCAACTGACGCAACTTGCTCTCTGGATTCACGTTCTGAGTATAAATGAACACAATCCAGTTGAGGCTAATGGATTTGTCCCTGTTTATGCAAGTGGAGCATTTAGCCCTCTGAGCAGGCATCATTCCCAATCTACTCTCAGACACAGCCCACACTGTAAGCAGAGTCCAAGTTCACCCCTGGTCTGGGGTTTGGTTTTAACACAGGAATTAAACAATAAGACCCAAGCCGTTTAGCTCATACCTTATCCCAAGGCTTTGATGTTCTTGGGGTTCCTCACTCTGGGCTGCTCAGCCAGCACTCTGTGGCTGATGAAATTCAGTGTAGACAAAAGCAAAGTAAAGCAGATTGGAAAGCATAATCCCAACTATATGTACAAATAATGGGGTCTAAACTAGCGGTTACTGCTCAAGAAAGAGATCTTGGTATCATTGTGGCTAGTTCTCTGAAAACATCTGCTCAAAAGGCAGCAGCTCTCAAAAAAGCGAACAATGTTTGGAACCCCTAGGAAAGGGATAGATAATAAACCAGAAAATATTGTAATGTCACTATACAAATCCATGATATACTCACACCTCGCTTGCAGTTCTGCTCTCACCATCTCAAAAAAAGATATTAGAATTAGGGCTGTCAAGCGACTAAAAAAATTAATCGTGATTAATTGCATGATTAAAAAAATAATGGCGTGATTAATTGCACCATTAATAATAGAATACCATTTATTTAAATATTTTGGATATTTTCTACATTTTCAAATATATTGATTTCAATTGCAACACAGAATACAAAGTCTACAGTGCTCGCTATATTTATTGTTTGTTTACAAGTATTTGCACTGTAAGAAAACAAAAGAAATAATATTTTTCAGTTCACCTAATATAAGTACTGTAGTGCAATCTCTTCATCGTGAAAGTTGAACTTACACATGTAGAATTGTGTGAAGAAGGAAAAAAAACTGCTGAAGCTGCTGAAGTATGAAGGGGCATATGAATGTTTAGCCTATCTGGCACCTAAACACCTTGCAATGCCAGCTACAAAAATGCCATGTGAACACCTGTTCTCCCTTTCTGGTGACATTGTAAATAAGATAAAGGCAGCATTATGTCTTGTAAATGTAAACAAACGTGTTTGTCTTAGCAATTGGCTGAACAAGAAGTAGGACTGAGTGGACTTGTAGGCTCTAAAGTTTTATATTGGTTTGTTTATGAGTGCAGTTATGTAACAAACAAAAAAATCTACATTTGTAAGTTGCACTTTCATGATAGAGATTGCACGACAGTACTTGTATGAGGTGAATTGAAAAATAATATTTCTTTTGTTTATCATTTTTACAGTGCAAGTATTTGTAATAAAAATAATTTGCACTTTGATTTCAATTACAACACAGAATACAATATATATGAAAATGTAGAAAAACATCCAAAATATTTAATAAATTTCAATTGGTATTCTATTGTTTAACAGTGTGATTAAAACTGTGATTAATCTCAATTAATTTTTTTATCATGATTAATTTTTTGAGTTAATCATGTGAGTTAAGTGCAATTAATTGACAGCCCTATTTAGAATTGTAAAAAAGTACAGAGAAAGGCAATAAAAATTATTAAGGGTATGGAACAGCTTCCATATGAGGAGAGATTTAAAAGAGAGGGACTCTTCAGCTTAGAAAAAAGGTGACTAAGGCTAGGTTAACACTGGGGCGGGGTCGACCTAAGATACGCGAATAGCGTAGCTGAAGTGGGTGTATCTTAGGTCTATTTACCTGGCCATGAAGACTCCGCTTCCGCCTCTCACCAGAGCGGAGTTCCGGAGTCAACGGCACAGCAATCGGGGATTGATTTTATTGCATCTACACTAAATATGATAAATTGATCCCCAATAGATAGAACACTACCCGCCGATCCAGCGGGTAGTGTAGACATGCCCTAAGACTAAGAGAGGATATAATAGAGGTCTATAAAATTATGAATTATGTGGAGAAAATGAATATGGAAGTGTTATTTACCCCTTCACATTAACACAAGAACCAGGAGTCACCCAATGAAATTAATAGGCAGCAGGTTTAAAAGAAACATAAGGAAGTACTTCTTCACACAACATTCAGTTGTGTAGAACTCTTGGCCGGAAGGACGTTGTGAAGGATAAATGTATAATTGGATTAAAAAAGAACTAGGTAAGTTCATGGAGGATAGGTCTATCAATGGCTATTAGCCAGGATGGGCAGGGATGCAACCCTATGATTTGGGTGTCCCTAAATCTCTGCCTGCCAGAAGCTGGGACTGGATGGCAGGGGATGAATCACTTTAGGATGCTCTAAATTATACCACAGGAACAGTTTCCTAGGGAAACTCTGGCCACACCCCTTCCACCTTTGGCCACACCTCTGCCCTGCTCTGGAATGCCTCAGGGGAGAGGGGAGCTGGGAGCAGATGACACAGAGCTAGCCACCCTGATTTCATGACATCTGGGATTTCTTTACAGCAGGAGAACCCTGATAGGATAGCTCTCCAGCTGCTTTGAGCTGTTTTAACTCCAGCAAGCAATCGGGAGCCCGAAACACATTCCGTTGTTTAATTAACAGTATACACCAATACCTCTTTTCAGTCCGTTTAAGACAAACATTGTCATTATTTGCAAGGTCACTCTAACAGTGATGGGAAAGCGAATGCTCACTCTCCTGCTCTAACCTCTGGACAACACTCTCTTCAACCAGGTTAACCATTAGCTTTGGTTTAGCACATCCAACCAAACCACTTGTTCTATTCATAAAAACAGACTGTGAGCATCATCTGTTCAAGATCAATACCTCCTCTTGGACCTCCTGGTTTGGAAGCCAAGAAAGGGCGGGGAGAGGAAATGTTCAGGAGATACCCTTCAATCACACCTGCTGACAGCAAGGAATCTATCCTACACTCAGTCTGACCCTTAATGAAAATAATTGCAAAAATGGCTGCAGTCCAATATTAAGGTAATTCTGTATGTGCCTGGGCAGTTAGGGCTAAAGTAGGGCGTATGTCCCCTTAGGGACAAGAACTCTGGAATTTCATTAGTGGTGAAATCAATAGGCTTCAACAGAAATTACTCTCAAAACCTATGGGACTGAAAGAGCAGGCTGTGCTGGACTGTGTATCTAGTCTGAAACATGCTTCGCCCCCAGCTGGAATGAGTGGGACCCCCCAGTGTTTGGCGCTGAAAGAAAAATGATCACAACTGCTGAAGAAAGAAATGCTGCGAGTGCGAGAATCCCTTATCGCACGAGGCTTTTAAGAGATCTCAGGGAGTTTCAAGTAGAAAGTGGGAGAGCAAAGAGCACTATCAGAATGTGAGCTTGAGCTTTTTGTGAAATGTAGAAATGGAAAACGATGATGCCAGTGCATGAACTACAAAGCCGTCAGTCTCAGAGCATCTTCCGCCCAGACACCCCTGTGCAAAAGGATTAAACAAGGAAATGTTTCATCTTGACATCAAAGCAAAGCAAATCAGAACTGTCTACTCAGTTATAACTGTGCTGAACATAACACACGAGGGTTGTTTATGAGTGGATTACAGAAGTTTGTTTACACTGACAGCTCCTCTCTTCCTGCTGGCTCTTCAGGAGGGCATGAAAAGACCTGGTGTGTTTTCTGGGTTCAATAGAAAGTATTTAACCATCATTTTGCACAGCATTAAATCCTCTGTGATCCTTTAGCAGAGATCAGATAGGACCAAAGTCCAAAAGGTTTTTTCCACAGGAAACTGATCGTGGATTCACCATTAGATTCTAGTGAGTAATCTCTGCTCTGTGCTTCACCCCAGGAAGGCTAAATCTCCTCTGCCCCCCCACCTCCCCATCCCTCAAGGTCTCAACCAATTGTCCCTGGGGGGAAATTCTTATGGATCTCAGATTTTAGTTTGGTCTTACTCTCTACTGTGTACTTACAATCCACCCATCACCATGGTATCAGAGTTCCAGTACAAACCTGGCGACACTCCCCCTGCTCCTTCCCACAAGGCTCTTTTGGATCAGGACCTCTACAGCTATAACTCTGTGAAATTTCAGACTTACATATCTGAAATTATGAAATTTACAATTTTTTAAATCATCTGTCCATGAAATTGACCAAAATGGCCCGTGAATCCCCTTTGAGCAGGCTGGGGCTTTGGTTCAGTGATGCCTTTAAAAGAAGTTGACCTTCTACTGAATCGCTTGCATCTCTTCCTGAGGCAACCCAGGACCTACTCCTGAACAAAAATGAAACTAACTACAGTGGGATTCCCATTACAGTTCTCCTCCCTGTGCAGTGGGTTTTCCCCCCTCTGCACATATTGCTCCCAAGACATGAGCCCCTGAGGGTGCACGTGCATCCTGGCACAGTTGCTAGCAGCACCGGGTTCATCAGAGGTCAAGGAAATTCCTGCCATTGGCATGGTAGCTGATAAGCTTCTGCTTTGTCAGTAGGAAAGTGTTGCCCCATCACCTGCCAGCAACCAACCTCTCCCCCCTTGACTCACCTCAGAGCCCCTGAGGATTTTGGTCAGGTGCCCCAGCCCACTTCAGTCCCTGCTTGTGGATACACTGCGTTCTTTTCTGTTTGCTTTGCAAGTTTAATCAGCCAAGACACTGGGAAGGAAGGAGAAAGTACTCAGGGAAAAGTGTTAACAAAACAGAAAAACATGATCAAGAGTCCTTTAAGCCAGCGATTTCCCCCATTAGCACTTTCATTGCAGAAAGTAGAAGGTTTAGGCCAATCCTGTTACACAGGCATTGCAAATTCAGGAGTCTCCAGCCAGAACATCAAAGACCCATCTGCCGCCCCGTCCACTTCTGATGCCAGCTAAATAGTGCAACCTGTAACTGCTTTCTTGCTCTCTCAGCTTAGGAATCTATGCTTCATCTGCACATCCTGGCTTCTGGGTCCATGCAGAACTCTGCTAAGACTCGAGAGCTTCACATTAAGGAGTGGGTGGGATCCAGGTATGAAGGAGGCATCTGGGAAGGTTTGTAGGTACACAGCTGTGGAGTGATTTGGCTATGGACATGACCACCTCATGGATGTGGGAACTGCTGGGTAGGCAGGCGGACAGGGTCCCCTGTGAGTGACTTGCAGTACTGCAGACTCCAAGCACTCACAAATCAAGAGATTGGCCTAAAAATCATGAGCTCTAAAACAATGAGGCATTTTGGAGCCTTTCTCTTCGCCCACTGATTACGGAGCCTTCAGAGCTCACTCGCAGCACATTTTCCAGCTTTTCTCTGCAATCACGAGGGTTAGAAATGTACTTTTAGTCTGAAATTAAAATGGAGATTCCTATGATTCCTGATGTTTTAAGGAAAAAACTCACCAAATATTACCAGAGTTGGCAACACTGCAAGGGCTTTCTTGAACTTAGGGACAACCTCAAACAATAGCAAGCTCTTTTCTTTGTCCTTCTTGCTACCTCATGCCGGGGGGTGATGTGTGGCCAATTATTACAGATGTCTCTGCTGCTGGTCCCGGATACCAAACAGACCCCGAATTAGCCTGTTTAAAAAGCTCGGCCTTATTCTGTTGTGATTGGCACTACGCTTATATCCCTGTGCAATGAAAAGAACACTAACGACCAATACTGTGAGCCAGCTTGCCTGTGCATGTGAGTGTGCACCTTGCACCAGTGGTAGTGGTTTACACCAGTGCACATTGATACCATTCTGATTGAGGAGTGGTTTACATGCAGATGACTGTGACTTGCTGTTCCTGACAATATTACATCCTCACCTACGCAAATGGCCATTTTTCTGAGCACAATGGGACATCTGAATGCACGGAACCAGTTACACTGAATTTCATCAGCACTGGCTCATTCCCTGGCTATGGAATCAAGGAAGCCAAGGAGCTGAGATTCTGCATTTGAGAAGAGGCTGCGTCAGTGCTGAGTGCAGCCAGCTGCATGTTTTCAGGGTGGCTGGAACGGCCCAGGTTAGACACAAACAGCAGGATTCCCTTCCTTATGCCTCAACAGCGGTTGAGTTGGAAGTGATGCAGAATTCCAGGAGGCTAATCACCAGTGCCCATCTTAGAGGAATATTTGCCATTTATTTTCTCTTGTACGCAGTAATAAAAATGTCCTCCAGCTGCTGCTGTATCACCTCTGGCTGCAGCTGGGAACGCTCCAAAGCGAAGAAAGGTTAATGTGGTCAGAATGTAGATGGGAGATCTCTGAGGAAATCCTAGTGCAATGCCCTGGCTGTGTGTGAGAGCCAGAGATGTTCCCCTCTAGTAGCTAGCCCCCTGTGACAGAAAGAGAGATGCACTAGCTCATCAAGGAGAGAGACGCATGTGTTTTGGGATCTGGGTGAGGCTGTGTTCCCTAGGGTTTAGCTGGTCTGCTGCAGGAAGAGATGCGAGTGATTCAGTAGAGGGTCGACTTCGTTTAGAGGCATCACTGAACCGAAGCCCCAGCCTACTCAAAGGGGATGCTGTGATGCTAGGGTGTTCCAAGGCTCTGTCATTAAAACATCCCAGGCCTGAGGGTTGGTTTGGTTTTGTTTTCCAGGAGCAGGAGTGTCAGCCCTTTTCTCCTGGCCAAACTCTGCAGAGTTATGGCTACGTGCAGCATAAGAAAAGGGGAAGCAAAACACCACTGAACAGAGAGTGCAGTGACTTTACTAGACGTTGGTGTATTCCCAGTGCGGTTACAGCCCTGC
This sequence comes from Gopherus evgoodei, assembly GCF_007399415.2. Lineage (NCBI taxonomy): Eukaryota > Metazoa > Chordata > Testudines > Testudinidae > Gopherus > Gopherus evgoodei. The sequence continues at coordinate 8,595,466 of NC_044331.1, forward strand.
CCAGCCTATTGTGACTATCCCCTTAGGAGTATGACCAGAAGGATTTTTAAGAAGGGTGGGTGGGAAAAAGGAGAATTTTGATTAACTGCCAAGTTAACCCTTAGTGTACTGGCATTTTCCAGGCTGAGAGCCAGCTGCTTGGGCAGATGTATATAACACATGTCTGCAAGCCTCCGAAGGGTTATTAACACTGCAAACATGCCCACAAAGCTTGGTTGGCCCAGGGGATATTTAAAACGGCAAAAAATAAAACATGAGCATCAAAGGGGGAAAGGGCTGGTTTTCTAGAGCCTGCAAGCCTGATTCTGCTCTAGCGGATTTGGAAGCTGGCAGGGGGCTCCCTGTGGGCCTGGCAGGAAGGAGAATTGCAAGTACAGAATGAGCCCAGCAGTCTCCTCTTGACTCACGTATTATTCTTATCAGTAACAATTTCCTTTAATAAGGAAAATCTGCCTCTTACTTGAGCTTTGGTTGCTTGACTTTGTGAAACTTCTCTCACTTGTAAGATTGTTTCTCGTCCAGTAGGCACCCCAGGGAGGGCTCAGTCCTCATTTCCAGTTGCAGCCTAGAGGGCGAGTGCCAAGAAACACTTGTCTTCTGCCAAGAGTCGAGGCTCCTGACGTGACGCTGCATTCATCCCTGCCTGGATTGTAGGCTGTCACTTTCCCCGTCTCTGTAATTCAACCCCCTTCCTTTCACAGCTGCACGCACTGTTCTCTTGCCCTGCGATGCTGACTGAGGGCCAGAGCAACAATGATGCAGTCTGCGCCCATCCAGCCAAGCCATTGAGTAAGACCTTCTGTCAAATAGTCAATTAATCCCAAACACGTGCACCAGAGCCCTGCTAGATGGAAGTGGCTGACTTGCCAAGTGCCTAATTCCTACGAATCTGGGGAGATAAAACAAAGTTCAATAACAGAGAGAAACTGAGAGCAACGCAGAGCGCATACCTTTACTGGGACCCTAGCACTGCAACGCCCACCTCAATACTTATTGCCCTAACTGTCCGACTTTAGTTTAAATGACCAAAGCAGTTTGAAGAGTGCTACTCATGGAAGTTTCTTTTCTTTTTCTCTCCCTCCTAACTTTGTGGGGATTTTTTTTTTCCTTTTTGCCAAGGATTTTGCTTCGAATGAGAGGTTGGAGAAAAGATTAAGCAGCAAGTGTCCCAGCCAAAGCTATGAAAACAGAGAGATGATACCATCTTTGCTCCCTTCACAAATGACTATAGTTAGTGATTGGCTATAGAAAACAAAGGGGCTGGTGTTACATCTAAGTGATTGTTCAGGGCTCTGCCCACTTTTGGCAGCTCACAGGTCAAGCCCAAAGGGGCAGATGAATTGCCCCCGGTGGGACAGCAGTGGCAAGTGGCTTCTTACCTGATCTGTTGCTAGAGCCCTGTGCCAACCCGTCTTGATTGGTGCAGGCCCCCTGAGTTTCACTCTCAGATTTTGGGTAATGATGGGTCAGATCCACCTATGAACTTTCCCAGAAGTTCAGGGGTGCTTGAATCTGATCTTTTGGTTTGGCCCACCACTGTGGCGTTGAGATGTGGGCACTAATCCGAGCTTTTCCCTGGCTCAAGGGGGTTCTGATCTAGGCTTTTGGCGTGGGCTGATCTCTAGTTTCAGATCTGACTGAACCTAAAAGCTGACAGTGCAGGCGAAGCCACCGAGTCTCACCTGGTGTCACCTCAGAACAAGGAATCTGAGCCATAGGGTCAGCCCCAGCCTTGCTTGAAACAGGTTGTAGGTTTTCTCAGCAGGTTTGTGGAACATTCGACCAGCGTGAACTGAGTTTTGAGTTTGTGACACGACCGGAAAGCAGCCAATTCTCACATAGTGTCAAGGTTTTATTGTGAACTTTGTGCCCAGCTTCCCTGATCTCCCTACTGTACCCAGCAACCTGCTTTCACCTGAGACAGAGCAAATCCTCTCCTATTGCAACACGCCACCTGGGCCTGAAGGAGGTGAGCTGGCACCAGTTAGCAGCAAAGGAGCACAATCAGAGTGATGTTAATTTGCCTTGCTTGTTCCACAGGGATCACTGCCCAGTTACACCAGGTGATTGGCACCTGAGTTTGAGCACCTGGGTTAGCCTAGCCCAGGTGTGAGCATCCCCACTGCAAATCCAGACCCAAATGATGCTGTCCGCACTCCTTCTGCCCTGCCTTGTGTGCCCTTTGTGCTGAGATGCTCTAGGCCTCTTACCTAGCCAGTTGCCCCAACTGTGGGGAAAACTGATCTGTCCTTCGGGGGGAATTGTGGGAAGGGTGTGGGAGGGCCGTCAGCATATGAATGATTTTTTGCTTGCATTCTGACTGCAAAGTGGGCAGGTTTCAGCCTGAGCCCTGGTCTACATTAGGGGAAAAGCGGGGGATCGATCTAAGTTACGCAACTTCAGCTACAGGAATAACATAGCTGAAGCCAACATATTAGATCAACTTTCTGTGAACTACAGAAGTCGATGGGAGAGCGCTCGGGGGTCAATTTATCGTGTCTAAACTAGACGCGATAAATTGATCCCCGCTGGATCAATCGCTGCCCGCCAATCCAGAGGGTAGTATAGACATACCCTGAGTGACAGCAGCACCTGAGCTCTAACCCACACCCCCAAGCTGGGTCAGCTAGCTGGGCTAAAGTACCTTCAAACTCAGCTCAGAGGTTTTTGTGTGGATAGGCTAAAATCAAGGTAAAAACCCAGATTAACTGGGCAGGAAAGATCTATCCTGACTGTCTGTTAATCCATGTGTCAGCTGGGGTTGATATTGTTTTACCAATAGGTGCATTCTGAGGGTTGATTGATCTTTCTAAGGCACTTTGAGATCTTTGAGTGACAGGCGGCACAGTTAAATATATAATAATATTCAGCGATGTCAGAGGGACTAGGAGTTCACTGCCCAAGGTCAGCTTTGCTTTGAACATGTAGATAACCTAGAAGAGTGTAGCACTACAGAAATGACAGACTATGCCTTGGTTTTGTCTTTCCCTTCCTCTTTTTTTGGCATCTCCTCAACCCTCCTTCCCTCTCAAAGCTTGAATGACTTTCCCTGACAGAACGGGAGCCTTTGCTGTATAATTGTGGATTACACGCTGAGAATGAACGCTCACGTTGCTCAGAGTTGACGTGAGCCGATATGACTGGCATGCGCTGAAATCAATGGGCTTGCTTCACTCTGGCGTTCCCGTTGCTCGGTGCTGCCTTACGATTGCCTTTAATTAAGGGAGATTACGTTTCCTCTTTGGAAAAAAAAACAACAGTTAGTGCTGATGAAAGGCTCCGGATTAACAGCCTTGCTGAGCTATGGCCCTCATTTACCCATGGGACAGGGACAATGATGACTGCAGCATTACGAGCTTCCCCACACTTCATGGGCAGCTGGTGGGAAGACGGTAGTTTCTTCCATATGGCAATTCAGCCTCTCTGCTGAGACTGCCAACAGAGGTGCCAGCTATTACAGGGACATTTGTCTACTAAGAATTGGTCTGGGACCAGCAGCTTACTTCACACAGGCTACTGAATGGTCATCCGATGGTAACGACTCCAGTTGATACTGGGAGAGGGACTGAATCTCCCAGAGAAACAAGGGGATTAAAATAGGAAGTAAGGAGCGTGATGCTCTGCCCCCAAAACACTCCCAGTTTATATGGCCAGATCACAGAGAATACAGAAGTGTTAGAACATCCCAATCCCACTTCCTATCAGATCTCTGAACATCAAGACCATGGGGTGCATATGGAGTTCTTAGGTGACTTACGTCCCCTGTGCACAGTAGGGGTCATTTCACAGTAAGAGCTGTGGCTGGGGTGAGAAGAACAGAATCAGTAGGGCATGGGGAGGGTGACGGCAGAGAAAGGCCTGGAGATGGCCTCTAGGATCCCAGCTCTCAGGCAGCTAGGCAGAGAGTTTGTTGGTGTTTGTTGGTGAAGAAACTAGGGCTTGTGTTGGTGTGTGACATCACTGAAGGAGTTAACATGGCATTTTCCTCGGTCTACCTGAGAGGCCATTTTCCCCTTACTGTGATGTCTGAGTTCCTTGCTTCCTCTCCTCTAGTGGCTGCTGTAATGCCTACTAGGAAAGAACCCATTCAAGTGTCAGGAAATGATATTTTTAAAATCAGAAACTGGGATGTTTCCTTTCTCTGTCAGTTTCACTGGGATTTCCTTCACCCAGATGTCTTGCAACATTATTTTTAATTACTTTTATAACACGCCTGTCACTGCAGTAGAGTGACTAATCACTTGCAGATGACACTAAACTGGGAGGAGTGGTAGATACACTGAAGGGTAAGGATAGGATACAGAGGGACCTAGATAAATTAGAGGATTGGGCTAAAATAAATCTGATGAGGTTCAACAAGGATAAGTGCAGAGTCCCGCACTTAGGATGGAAGAATCCCATGCACTGCTACAGACTAGGGACCAAGTGGCTAGGCAGCAGTTCTGCAGAAAAGGATCTAGGGGTTACAGTGGACAAGAAGCTGGATGAGTCATCAGTGTGCCCTTGTTGCCAAGAAGGCTAATGGCATTTTGGGCTGTATAAGTAGGAGCATTGCCAGCAGATTGAGGGATGTGATCATACCCCTCTACTTGGCATTGGTGAGGCCTCATCCAGAGTACTGTGTCCAGTTTTGGGCCCCACACTACAAGAAGGATGTGGAAAAATTGGAAAGAGTCCAGAAGAGGGCAACAAAAATGACTAGGGGGCTGGAGCACATGATTTATGAGGAGAGGCTGAGGGAACTGGGATTAATTAGTCTGCAGAAGAAGAATGAGGGGGGATTTGATAGCAGCCTTCAACTACCTGAAGGGAGGTTCCAAACAGGATGGCTCTAGACTGTTCTCAGTGGTACCAGATGAGAGAACAAGGAGCAATGGTCTCAAGTTGAAGTGTGGGACATTTAGGTTGGATATTAGGACAAACTTTTTCACTAGGAGGGTGGTGAAGCACTGGAATGCGTTACCTAGTGAGGTGGTGGGAATCTCCTTCCTTAGAGGTTTTTAAGGTCAGGCTTGACAAAGCCCTGGCTGGGATGATTTAGTTGAGGATTGGTCCTGCTTTGAACAGGGGGTTGGACTTGATGACCTCCTGAGGTCCCTTCCAACCCTGATATTCTATATTCTATTATTCTAATCCTGTGGTGAGGGAGCAGAAGCAGAAAACAAAACCCTCTTCCTTCAGAATAAAAAGATGAAATTAGGCAAGTGAGGTGACGCATATTAATCAAATATTTCAATTAAGGCTGTGCATATTTGCATAAAATCTTCAGATTTCTGGACCTTCAGCTTTTACAGATAAGCACGAGTTATCCTGTATGTGCTAGTACCTTGCTGAACTGGGACCTAAACAATTCTGCAGAGAGAGGAAAAGTGCATGACTTTCAGTGGGAATGGTGAGTAAACCTTTAAGGGCTGGGATAGAAACTCACTCTTAACACACAATGTCGTTTGGGAGGGACCTGTATGAAACGAAGTAAAGGGACTTAGCACTTAATTAGAGAAGAGGAGAACCAAGCTTGGATGTATAGTTGGTGCCTGATTTTATCTTTTAATCTGTTTTTGTATTGTTTGGTTTTGTTATTAATAACATGGACATTTGGGGGCACAACTTGACTTTGTGTAGTTTTCTGAGCCAAGTTCTGGGCTCAGAATAACCCCACCTCACAATCGTTTTTAATGGTCTTCTCTTTGTTCTTTTCTCTGTTTGTGTTGTCCTTTCAGAAGCTTGTATGTGACACTTCTTATACTGTTCTTTTCCCAGTTGGCAAGCAGCGATTTCCCCAGCCCTGCTCCTTGTTGTGGGTCTTCCTTTGAATTCATCTAAGATTTCAACAACAAAGTGGTGATTTTTTTTAACATAACTTTGGAATCCAGGATGCAGATCAAGTGGCAATAGTTTTAAAGGAGGTACCAGTTTGGGCCTTAGCTACTTGCTATGGATCCTGTCCCGCCAGGTGCATGAAGCCTGATCCAAAGCCCTGTGAGGGTAATGAAAGATTTCCACTGCTTTCAGTGGACTTTGCATCAGGCCCAAAGTGGCCTCAACATCAGTTAATATCTATGGGAAATGAGAATGAGTGGGACTTCTCTGAAGCATCAGGGAGGAACAGATCCTAAATGAACTGCTGATGCCTCTTAGAATTACAGAAAAACTTTCTATTGGTGACAATCCATTTCTCTTTCACATTTTCAGTTTTTTCTCTTCCTTTGTTCTTTATTATGAAGAATATTGCACAAACCTATAAGACTTTGTCGGCTCATGTAGTTTATTCCCAACCTCATAATTTTTCTGGCAATTAACTGAGACATCATGACCAAAAGATAAAGATTTCAGGTGGAGTATAAACTACAGGAAATTCAGGAACAGGTAGCTTTCTTAAGAAATCAGGATCCTATATATTCATTTTCAGCTTTTCTAATGAAGGAAAGGAAATGCAGAAAACATGATATAACATCACAACTGCTGAATTCTGTGATGAATTAGCATGATCTATGCGTACTCGTGCCTGATACAAGATTGAACTGTTTCTAACTGTGTCATAGGCACTATACTGTTAACAGCGGATGGAGATTCTTATTTAAAAGTGGCAAAGGGTCTGTGATTGGTGGCAAGAACTGAGTTTTATCCCTGTGAAGTTCCAGGGCGCTCTTGTGTGCATCATATCAACAATTGTTAAGTTCTAAGTGGCCTGGGATTTGTTGCTACCTTCAAAGTGTGAGGAGGTTGGCTGGTTTAGGAGACTGGTAGTGAAATATGGAGCTTTTCACTTCTACAACATTTCCAAGAAGTCTTGGAATTTTGCACCATCTATAAAATTTACACTGGGATTCAGTTAAGATATATGGTGGTGCTGACAAAATAGAGTTACCTTCTGATGCTTTTATTTGGCCAATGTAAATTTAATTGATGGTCTCACTCCAGTCCCTAGTGGTCAGATGTCTACAACAGAAAACCAGTCATACGCACAACTTCACAGTTGGCACTAAGTTGTGTAATGCTGGTGGTTTCAACAGAGATGAAAGGGTGAGTTGGCCTGGAAACTGAATTCCTTTCTCCTACATTCAGGTGGACTTTCCATGTTGATCTATTAGAAAAGGGGAGGTGGGGAAAGCTTGCAATGCCACAGCCCATGCTGAACCTCCTCCATGGTCAGTTTCTAGAACTGTCCCGTCTGACCCTTTCTACTCTCTTCTCCTTGTCCCAACTGGGAGAAACACATGATGTAAACAAAAGGCCGAAATAGTGGTGTGTAAATAGAATTGTAAAATTTCCTTCACTTTTAGTAATCTGAGCTAGTGCTAGTAACATAAGTGAAGAAATGTGTGTGACTACAACATGGGATTTTTTTAAAGTTGGCAGTGGCACTTTAAAAGTGGGGTGGAGTATGAATTGTTTCTACTCTACTTTTCCAACATGCATTTCGAAGAAGCCTTGAAATTTTGCACCATCTACAGAGTTTACGCGGAGATTTATTTAGGGACAAAATCAGTGTGGTGGGAAAGTTTCTCTTTTTTGTCCCCTCCCTTATTTTCATTTTTGTCTTACTTTTTAATCACCTAAAGTTATTTAAAAACGTCCTGAAAGCTGGGAATCAGGGTTGCCTGGAATGTCTCCTGCCAGTTGCAAAAATGCTTTGCTTACTGTTTCAAGCTGGCAAATAGACCTTCCCACTCAGCATCCCCCATGCTCATGCCAAGCCCCAACCCATCTGTGCAGGTAGCTTCACCTCAATGGGGCTCTCCGCAGCCTCACTCCCTGGCGCCACCTGGTGCCAGTTCCCCCTCCCTGCGCCCAAACCACGTGTACCGCTCCTCCCCTTACAACCTAGCTATTTACTCCGGGGTTGAAGCGGGGCGGCCAATGGGAGAGCAGGAGGTGTGGCTCTAGGAGGCTGAGCTCCAATCACCACCAGGGACAGTCAGGGGGAGGAGGGGCCGGACTTTCACCACGTTGGGTTTGTCCGCAGCGCTAATTAATTTTTCCAAAGGCTGGGAGGGCTTCACTCCAGCCCAGGATCTTGCTGCTGCCTCTTCTGCACTGCACAGACCAGTCGCTGGGGCCCCTCCACTGCAATAAAATGTTTGACGGCTCCCTCCTGCCTCTCTTATTTCCTTTCCTGCTGCTCTGGGGACTGGACACCACCACAGGTAGCGCTTTTCTCCCCGCTCCTTCCTGCCCCCGGCATCACATTCTCCCTTTGGCTCTGACAGCTGCGGTGGCCAGGGAGCTGAGCAGCTGGGACCGGGCAGGCATCCTGCTGCGTTTGCAACTGCAGAAGCACAGGGCGTGCAGTGTTTAATTGTTGCTGGTTGCAGGCAGTTTCGGCGTGTTGGCTGCATGAGTTTGCAGCCCTCGGGGCATGCACCAGATCTGCTGCATGGCTGAGATCTCAGTTTGCAGGAGACATTGCTCCAGGCTTTTGTATTTTCTTTTCCTGTCCTGCGGCTGTAACGTTTCATGTGGAAAGTTGCTGACTGCCCTCGGTAACAGCTTTAAGTTGCTCCGCTTCCCCTCCCCGCAGGCTTTTATGGGGTTGGTGAAATGCGATGACTGTGGCTCTGTCTTATTTTATATATATATAGTAATGATACAAGGAGCCTTTTTTGCTATGTTTCCCCCTCCCTCTCCTCTTCCCTGCACCCTTAGGCCTTTGGTAGATGAATTTATTTCTGTATATAAATATATTTTCCTCTCTTGGCTCCACCGGCTGCAGCCTGTTGAGAAGTTCCAGGGCATTAAGACTTGAAGCTGAACCCCGAGGGCTGAGTGCAGGGGCCCGGGTAGAGCAGGGTGCAGGAGCGGGGTGCTGCAGCCGAGCGGGAGGGCTTGGTGCTTTAGATCTGGAGTCGGGGGGGGGGGGCTGCTTCTCTGTTGTAAAAAGTCGAGTTTAGTGTTCCCGACCCCCCTAGGTCTCCCAGGGGCGGAGGAGTTAACGCCTGAGCCAGCCCACGAGTGCCTGGTGTTAGCGGGTGGGCAGCAGGGCTGATGGGGGCTGGCACCCGCTCTGTCTGCAGTGTTCCCCCGGGGCGGGATGACTAGCAGTGGCCCAGCGGGGAGGGGTGTTTGCTGGGTGCCCCCAGGGCGAGCCGCCCTGACCCAGCGGGTGGGCTTAGCACCAGCCTCCGCCGGGACGCGAGTGACCCAGCCCTGCTTCTCCCCCGCAGCCGGCGGCGCGGAGCTGGAAGTGGCCATCCCGCAGCGAGTGGCGCTGGAGAAGATCCACCTGCTGCAGCCGGCCGGGGCCGGGCACGGGAGCAGCCCCCGGCGCCGGCGCTCGCCGCCCGAGGAGGAGGCCGTGCTGCTCCGCCTGCCGGCCTCCGGCCGGGAGCTCTACCTGCACCTCCGGCGGGACCTGCACTTCCTCGCGCGGGGCTTCGCGGTGGAGGAGCCGGGAGAGGCCCGGGCCCGCAGCCGCCCCCCGGCCGAGCAGCTCTGCTTCTACACGGGCCACGTGCTGAACCGCAGCGACTCCTTCGCCTCCGTCAGCACCTGCGCCGGGCTGGTACTGCACTTCCCGGGGGAGCTGGCCCTGGGGACCCCTTTCCGGCTTGGGGTACCCCTGTGGGGGCGGGGCTGGCCCTGGGGACCCCTCTCCGGCCTGGGGGACCCCTGTGGGGGCGGGGCTGGCCCTGGGGACCCCTCTCCGGCCTGGGGGACCCCTGTGGGGGCGGGGCTGGCCCTGGGGACCCCTCTCCGGCCTGGGGGACCCCTGTGGGGGCGGGGCTGGCCCTGGGGACCCCTCTCCGGCCTGGGGGACCCCTGTGGGGGCAGGGCTGGCCCTGGGGACCCCTCTCTGGCCTGGGGGACCCCTGTGGGGGCAGGGCTGGCCCTGGGGACCCCTCTCTGGCCTGGGGGACCCGTGTGGGGGCAGGGCTGGCCCTGGGGACCCCTTTCCGGCTTGGGGTACCCCTGTGGGGGCGGGGCTGGCCCTGGGGACCTCTCTCTGGCCTGGGGGACCCCTGTGGGGGCGGGCCTGGCCCTGGGGACCCCTCTCCGGCCTGGGGGATTCCCCTCGGGGCGGGCCTGGCCCTGGGGACCCCTCTCCAGCCTGGGGGATTCCCCTTGGGGCGGGCCTGGCCCTGGGAACCCCTCTCCAGCCTGGGGGATTCCCCTCGGGGCAGGGCTGGCTCTGGGGACCCCTCTCCAGCCTGGGGGATCCCTGTCAGGGCGAGACTGTTTCTAAGGACTCCTCTCCAGCCTGGGGGATCCCCATCAGAGTGGGGCTTGGTTCTAGGGTTCTCTCTGCTCATTGGCCCTATCCCACTTAATTATTAATCCTTTTGTTTAAATGTCTTCATGCTGATGGAGGAGTTCTGTCGTCTGAAGACATGGTGGGTGGCAGCATCTCTCTGCTCTGCTTGCTGTTCCCCAGTTGCTCATGTGCTCTGCTTGGATGGGAACATAGAGGTCAAAACCTGCCCTCCGGGAAGGAAGGGGCTCAGCAGCCTGCTCTTGTCTGACTGAGTTCCCAGCCTTCTTGCTCCAGTTGGGGCACTGAAAAGTCTCTGAAGGTTCTACTCTTTAGGATGTGTCAAAGTGGTTTGTGACGTGCTGCTCTCTGCAGTAGTAGCCTCAATGCATCTTGGTACTGAACCATTGGGTGTCTTGAACCTATATTCCAGAAAGACCCGTCCTGTACTGACCATCTCAGCAGCTAGTTACTTCTCACCCAGCTGCTGGACTGTCACCTGCCGTGTGGTATGTGATTGACAGCTCATCTGGCCAGAACAAGGCATCCTTAAAAAAAAAAAAAAAATTCCCCATGGAGAGGCAGCAGGTTTTAGAGCTCAGCCCTAGGCTCAGTTGATTAATCTATGTTCCTGCCACCTGACTTGCTGTGTGGTCTTGATCAAATGGCTGTATAAGAGCTAAGTATCATTAGCTGGAACCTGAGTCTATTTATTTCATCATCTTGTGGTTGCACTTACCCCTTACAATGTTTACTCAAAGAATACAACATGAGTCTGGATTCTTTATTAGACTCCTTATCTGTACCCATTTCCTCCCATCGGCCCTTTCCTGACCAGTACGCATGAATATCTGCTTTTCTGCACTGGAACAGCAATTTAGAGATACCCGATAGCTTTGTCGGTGACAGAATAGCCTGTGGAATAAACTGCTTAATGACACTACGATGCTTTTTGCACATTGGGTGGCAGAATTTCTCCACCGAAGGATTAAGTGTTATGGTTGGGTTTGTAATACAATGGGAGAGCATCATGCTGCCTGAGAAACTTGAGTTAGAAACTGGTGCGGGCCTCCTTTTAAAGAGAGGTGCATTGATAATCTGGGGTGGGATGACTGCTTGTGCTGTTTAACCAGACTGCAATCTGTGAAATACAGTTGGCATTGCATCTTAATCGTGCACTTGCCCTTCAAGCAGTAAAAGGAACTCTTGTTAAGGATGACTTTCCCGTTTCTTGATCTTTTGCCTTGGTCATTAGAGGTTTGAGTACTCGGGTGTTTGGGACATTTATTGGTTTTTAATTAATGTTGGTAACTTTGATTTCTGAAAAGTATAGGAACATTTACTGGGAGGCTTTGCTTATTGTTTCAAGTACAGATCTATTGGCAAACAATTAATCCAAAGTGATTTGAAAATAAGAAACTGCTCAGCACATGGATTAATCAGAGTTTGATGCTTTCCTTTGGAACCATATGAGGGCGCTGTGCCTCAGGTAAAAGACTGTATCCAAGATATTGAATATTAGCACATTTGTGATTGACACTGTAAACCGAGCCATATACCACCAAAAGCTTTTTGATGTTTAAAACCCATCTCTCTGGTTCTAGCTTTTTCACTGACAGCTCTGCACGTTTGCCACGAAGCATGCTTTGTTAATCCCATTCATGAAGTGCTGGACTTTTAAAAATACCTATTGTAGCATAGCTAAAAAGTACAACAGGCAAGGAAGAGAACTTTTTTGAAAGGAGAATGTAGTTTTAGACAGTATTAATTGCCTGAGATCTGGAAGTGAGTGAGGAGGAGTGAAAAAAGTTGGCATTATTCCCAGTGGAAAAGTTGGGGCAGGGGAGGGTGGTGGGTGGAACTAGACTAGTTCATCTTTGTTCTCTACTCTGCAAATTAGTCATGATATTTCTAGAGCATTTATGAATTCTAAACAAGCATCAAAATGATGCCATTGGAGCTAACTGACATTAGGTTCAGAAAATAAATAAGTTCTACAGGGAACAGTGACTTGGACTCCTGTAGTCAAAATTGCTCCTTGTACATGGGTAAATTCGGGGGCATTGCAAATACTTATGCCACCTATGCATTTGTTCCTGGGAATGGTGGAGGCAAACATATTGAGAGAGAGAGAGAGTACATCGGCATACTGGGATTATTGCTCATCTGTTGGATAAAGCCATGACATTGTCACCTAGTTAGCCATGAGAGATGGGGAGAATGATCTCAGAGCACTTCACAAATGTGAATGAATTAAGCCTACTAACAGCCCCATGAAGTAAAGAGACATTAACCACGACACTAGAGCTTTTGTTTATGTAGAAGTTGCACCAATTAAACTGAACCAGTTTTAAAACTAGTTTAATTCATGCAAAGCCCTGTGTAGACTAATCAATTTAAGATAACTTGATATAAGCCGGTTTTGCATTCATTTAAGAGTACTCACATGTCTTTTACATTGCTTAACTAAACCCAGTTTTAAATTGTGCCTCTAGTTAAATGGTGCAGCCTTGTTTGTAGACAGTCTAAGGGTACTGAGAGCATGTGTGACTTGACTTGCTCAAGGTCATACAGGAAGTCCATGGTTATGCATGTCTAGAACCCAGGTATTCTGGTTCCCAGTCTTGGTCGTTAACCACAAGACCATCATTCCAGTAGGTTGTTAATTCAAGCTGCCACCTAGACCTTGTCTGCAATAGAAAACTAGGAACTCGTATTTTCCAGCAGTGCAGTTCTATGGATGACAGAAGTGGTGGCGGTTATAGTGTAGATCAGTGTTTCCCAAACTTGGGACGCCGCTTGTGTAGGGAAAGCCCCTGTCGGGCCGGGCCGGTTTGTTTACCTGCCGCGTCAGCAGGTCCAGACGATCGTGGCTCCCACTGGCTGCGGTTCACTGCTCCAGGCCAATGGGCGCTGCTGGATGCGGCGGCCAGTATGTTCCTCAGCCCGCACCGCTTCCTGCAGCTCCCATTGGCCTGGAGTGGTGAACCGCGGCCAGTGGGAGCTGCAATCAACCACGCCTGTGGACCGGTAGATAAACAGGGGCTTTCCCTACACAAGCAGCGTCCCAAGTTTGGGAAACACTGGTGTGGATGAAACAGACTTGTTGTGTGCGGGGTTAGATAACCTTGGTCTAACCAGAGCTAGTGTGATATTTAACGTGAGGATTTGTTCCTCAATAAAAGGGGTTGACTCATTTGCACAGGCAAGACCATGTGTTATAACGCGAGCAGGGGACTGTTAAGTTTTTAAACATGTGCTTGGTAAATGTTGTAGGTCCCACCTGGTAGCAGCCAGCATCGGAGACAAGATAGTGGAATGGTGTACTGCTGGTTTCCCTTAATGTGGAAATTGCAATGTTTGCTGCAGGCAGTGAGAGCTCTCTTTGTTCATTGATACTGTATATAACTTCACGGACCTAGTTCATCTGTTTTTATTCTGGACCGATTCCAACCCTCTAGCAGAGTTTGGCAGAGCAGTGCTTGACAGCTGCCTTCCATTGTGTTTTTGTTACTCTTGTGGTTGAAGCCATAGCAGAGAACAGGTACAGCTTTTTAAATGCTGAGCTTTCCATGTGTTAATTGCCACAGTCTCTTCCCTGAGGGCCAGCAGGCTTATCAGCTATACAGATCCATGAACCCCCATCTTTCAAGTAAAAGAAAAGGTGAACCCTGTCTGCAGGTGACTTTCGGTCATTAATTTGCCTCATGGTGTCCAGCGTGGTAGTATTTCAACATGTCTCCATTTGGAATTGGGATTTTTCAAAGCTTGCATTTTAAGTATTAATTCCTTCCCTTCTCGTTCCAGCCAGAGTCTATGTGAACTGCTAGCATGAGACACTATTCATTCCACATTTGATTAGTATGTTTATACTTTGGTGATAACATGCCAAGTATGCAGGGCAATGGTGAAGGTGGTTTTGGTTATGTGCGCCTTGAATTTTGGCCAGTGTTTTAAGTGATTGCGCTTAGAGATGAACCGAGGATGTCATTTCTGTGTATTAGGTTTAGACTGACTTTGAGGTGGTGTCTGTTCTGGTTTAGAAACCAACCTGAAACCAAAATCACTGGGGCAGGTTTGGATCCAGAGACTTGTCGGAATTGCTTGGCCCATTCTAAAATTTGGAGGCTGGGGGGTTTGGATACAAATACATGTATTCCTGAAGCTAAGACGTAAGTGAAAGATTCAGCCTTTCCTTCTACCAGTATCCTTTATCTTTCTTTCCACACTGTGTTTCCAGCCCCTTTGCGTTCAAGCAAGACTTTATGCAGCCTCCTTTGAGCGAAGTGGATCAGTGGTAGCAGATTACCTATAGTACAAAAGCTGGTCAAATAAAAACCATGAGGTTCCCATTGTACGATGAAGCAAAGTGATGAAGTTACACTTGAAGGAATAAACTAAAAGCTGGGAAACCATCAAGGTTTTCCAGCTTTGTCCTCCATATTCAGCAGAGAGAAGAGGACTTCTTTTCTTTCCAGTTCCACACACAAAAGAAGAAGAACAGCAGAGCAATGAGGCCATTCCAGCTAAGCTTTGGAGCATTTTGCATGGGCCATTCTTCCTTAGATGGATGTGGACAAGCTTTGGCAAGTATGGACAAAAGGAGACAATAAAGCATTCGGCCAGACACTGTTGAAAATGTGACCCAGTCAGGTGAGCATTGTTCGGGAAAGATGAGTAGAGAGCTAAGGGGCCCTGCCCTCCGAGGGGCTAAGCATGCTCTGCTGCTGGCGAATTGAAGATGAAGTAGTCAAGCTACAGTAGATGAGTTGCAAGAAAGTCTGTGCAGTTAGAGAAATGGAAGGGAATTTTTCTTCCCCACCTTGCATGGGAGGAGCTACACGGGTGGAAATAATAAAACCAAATGCTGCTTGGTATAGCGTGATGGCCAGGACTTCTGAGCAACAGACGAAATGAAGACAGGGCACCCATAAATTAGCTGCAGTAGGTAGGAATATTGACCATGTCTATCGTTAGTCCTCCTCCCACCTCAGTGACTTCTCTTTATGGGCAGACAGGAAGTTGCAGGAGTAACTAAATTCCTTGGAAAGGCCATCATGCTTGGGTGATGGCAGAGAGAGTTTGCTCTATTCAGCTGCTGGCTCTGGGGAGCCCAATCCAGAGGTTCGACAGTAAAAGTACCCCAGCTGAACTCTTCTGGGTGACAGTGGAATTGTAGGTGAAATACACAGAGAAGGCCCCAATCAGCTGGGTTGAAGCCTGGTTGTGCAGTGTGGAGTGACTGGAGAGCGTGTGGAAATTAAAACATTTCAGAGTCACAGCTGAGCAGTTGGGAAGGGAGTCCGTCAGACTTTAAAACTGTGTGCGTGCCTGTGTAATTAATCTGCAATGCCAATGAGCACTTAGGAGCAGGGAAACCTCTGTTAAAGATTCAGCACCCCTGCCCCTCCAGTTAAGAAAAGAGAGCTTGCACTATACATCTCAGAGACCCTCCTGCAAAAGGTTTGCAGGATTGGGCTCATCAAGTATAAAAATCACCCTCCGAGAAATCCTCCCACAAAACAATGTGTTTGGAAAAATCAGGAATGTTCAACGCAAGGAAAAGAAAGCAAACTTCCTGTATTCAGCATGAATAATTAAAAAAAACAACAACAAAAAAAAAAGGCAAGCCCAATTAAAAAAATCCTCTGCAGGTCACTTTTTAAAATGTATATTTTGTTACCTTTCTATGGATGGTGTTAAGTGATGTTATGGTGTTGAAAAGGGTGGGACAAACAGCCTAAATGTTGGATTGTATTAGCATGTGGTCTGGACCAGAACCATATGCAGTGCACTTCTGGAAGTTTGGATTTCCATCTCTAATTAGCACTATTGCGCTTTGGCTACTCTAGTTTGTACTGAAAAATCATCCATCCTTTCCTTACCACTAACAAATTCACCATCCATTTTAGTCAATTTCACGGTCATAGGATTTTAAAAATTGTAAATTTCATACTTCGCTGTTGCTGACGGTGGCACTGCCTTCAGAGCTGGGCAGCTGGAGAGCAGCGGCTGCTGGCCAGGAGCCCGGCTCTGAAGGTAGCGTCGCTGCCAGCAGCAGCGCAGAAGTAAGGAGGGCATGGTATGGTATTGCCACCCTTACCTCTGTGCTGCTGCCGGCGGAGCTAGGCCCTCAGTCAGCAGCCGCTGTTCTCTGGCCACCCAGCTCTGAAGGCAGAGCAGAAGAAAAGAGAGCAATATTACAGCCCCCCTAAAATAACCTTGCGAGCCCCCCCAGTACAACTCCCTTTTGGGTCAGAACCCCCAGTTTGAGAAATGCTGGTCTCCACTATGAAATCTGTGTGATATAGGGTAAAAGCACACAAAAGACCAGATTTCATGATGGGAGACCAGATTTCATGGTCTGTGACACGTGTTTCATGGCCGGGAATTTGGTAGCACCCTAGTAATAGCCAAAGATGGGCATGCTGCGGTAGCCAGGACCTGCGGCAAGTCTGGAGGACACAACGGTAAAAATGCTGGTGAATGGCCTTCACGGAATGCCAGTGCTGGGTCAACACTAGCAGTTCCTTGTTGCTACCATCAGTGGCGGTGTAATGGTGTGAGATCACCGCCAAAAGCCGAGTGTAGATAAGGGCTTAGGGCTTGTCTACACTTCAAATGCTACAGCGGCATAGCTCCGCTGCAGTTGTGTTTCAGGGAAGCCACTACCTATGCTGACGGGAGGGGTTCTCCCATTGATGTAGTTCAGGGATCGGCAACCTTTGGCCCGCGGCCCGCCAGGGTAAGCACCTTGGCAGGCCGGGCCAGTTTGATTACCTGCCACATCCGCAGGTTCGGCTGATTGCAGCGCCCACTGTCCGCAGTTTGCCACTCCAGGCCAATGGGAGCTGCGGGAAGTTGTGCCGGCTGAGGGATGTGCTGACTGTCGCTTCCCACAGCTCCCATTGGCCTGGAGTGGCGAACTGTGGCCAGCGGGAGGCCCGACCCACCAGGGTAAGTACCCTGGCAGGCTGTGTGCCGAAGGTTGCCGATCTCTGGCATGGTTAATAATCCACCTCCCTGAGAGGGGGTAGCTAAGTCGTCAGATGAATTCTTCCAGCAACCTAGTGCTCTTTTCGTCACATGTGTCTGATGAAGTGGGTATTCACCCCCAAAAGCTTGTGCTCCAATATGTCTGTTAGTCTGTAAGGTGCCATGGGACTCTTTGTCGCTTTTTACAGATCCAGACTAACACGGCTACCCCTCTGATACTTGCTTTCTACACAGTGACTCAGCTTGGTTTAAGTACACTGCTCAGGGGTGGATTTTTTACACCCTTGACTGATGTATTTAAACCAACCACCTTTTCTAGTGTAGACCAGGCCTTAGTGGCAAACAAGATACTGCGTAGACTCCAGGAGGGTGATTAACTCCTGGTAGCAATAGACTAGATTAGCGTTCGCAGATGTTTTCTTGCATGACTGTTCACTGTGTATGCAAGCCACTGGGAAGCTGTGCGTGTGTTTGAACTCCTCATTGATCACATAAAGAAATAAGGAATGGGACGTTTTCTGCTGGTGAGCCATCTTGAGTTGATTGGCGATTAAAAGTTGGGTAGAAGGCAATGGAGGGAACCATTATTGTTCCTGGGGTGGGGTGTGGCTGGGGAAAGGGTGGACGTCTTTTTATTTTGTTGTTTGAATTGACTTGGCAGTTCACTTGCATGCCTTGTGAGGGTGAAACTATTCCAGCCTTGGAATATTAACTGCACCGCGTGGTTCTGTCAGTTGTAATGGCCTGTCACACTAATTGTAAAGTCCAAATTCGATTCATACCTCTGACAGTGAATTTCTAGAGCTTCTGTGGAGCTGCAAATCAGTCCTCACACTGAATTTTTCTGTTCTGATAATTCTCATGTCTCAGGTGTTCGAAGGCGGTTGGCTGACGGCTTCTTGCCTTCCAGCAGACCCAACCTGTGCCATTATCTGATGTAATGATGTTGCTTGTCATGCTATTGCTTACATATTTTCCTTGAGAACAGCAGCATACAGACCACAGGAAGTATCTAAGATTGTGATCTCTTCCCCCGACTCCCCAGTAAACCTAAATTGACACATATGAAACTTTTTATATAATTGGAGTGATTGAAGAGAATTCCACAGCCAGAGACTTGGAAAAACCAGCCCCAGCAGTGATGTTGCATCGTTTGACTTCAGTAACTCCAGAAACCAGCCCCCTTTCCATTCCTGAGCTAGTTAGGGGCAGTTTAGTATAGCCTTGCTCTGATGCTGATGTCTGGTTTAAAGACTGGATTTGGAAGAGTCAATCTGAACAACAGTACTTGTTGCAAAAAAGTAAATAAATGAACTGAGTCAGTCAATAGTCAAGGCACTAGGTCATTATGTCCCTGAGTAAACCAGAAAGCCTTCAGCACTTCTTACAGGCAAATTTGGGAGAAATGGTAAATCCCTTTAGATGTATTTGATGGGCCCAATCCTGCAAACTTTCCATACCTCATATTCCAGTTAATAAGCTTGTAGGATTAGATCCTAGATTCCTTCTTAACCCGTGCCAGGGTAGAGACGTGTAGCTCTTTCCCTCCATAACTGAGCGGAAAGAGTTTTTTTGCAATTCCAGAGCAAATGTGAAACATAAGGACTTTCCAGTGGTTTAAATTATTTTTGCACTTGATGCCAGAAAGTTGGGCTAATGTTAGGTGGTGATGAAACTGACTTTTTCTTACATATTTTTGGCCCCAGAGAAAGTGGCTGGCATAGTTTCAGGAGCTCTGGTGTGGTTTTTAGTACCAAAGTACCAGATTTACAACCCTTCTTCTATATAATTAAAACCTATATTGAAAAAAAATAAAAGGGAGTGGGGGTCAGGGCTACCTCCCAGCAGGAAGGTTGGAATAAGGAATGCATGTAGTGGAGAGCATCATAGGGGAAGCTAGAATTACTGCTTTCTTCAAAATGATCCTGGCAAAGCCCACTTAGTTATTAAAGATAAGAAACTATCATTCTTCTGAAACTCCAGTGTGGAGCAAGTTCCGTGAAACTATTAGGTGTTCCTTAGGACCCACATATAACCGTAATTCTTGCTCATAAATAGCATCTTCCGTTTGGGTCTCAATCTATTTGTAGAGTGCATAAATAGACTTTCCCTCGGAGCCCTCCTTTTAGGTAGGGAAGTCATTGCTATCCTTGTGTAAGGATTGGGAAAGGCTGACTTGGAGCACCAAGAGTTTTGAAATCCCAAGCTTTCGAAAGTGGCCTCTGATTTTGGGAGGACTTTGCATTTGGGTGCTCAGTTCTCTCCAATTCCTAGATGTTCTATAGTAGGGATCAGCAACCTTTTGCATGCGGCTCGCTAGGGTAATCACCTTGGCGGGCCAGGCCTGTTTGTTTACCTGCTGTGTGTCTGCAGGTTTAGCCGATCGCTGCTCCCACTGGCTGTGGTTTGCTGCTCCAGGCCAATGGGGGCGGCGGGAAGCAGCAGCCAGTACATCCCTCAGCCAGCAGTGCTTCCCGCCGCCCCCATTGGCCAGGGAGGCGCGATTGGCCAAACCTGCCGATGTGGAAGGTAAACAAACTGGCCCAGCCAGCCAGGGTGCTTACCCTGGCGAGCCACGTGCCAAAGGTTGGCGATCCCTGTTCTACAGAAGTGAAAGAGTTAGCAGCTTCTAGCTGAAAATCCTTTTATGGGGATCCGCAGCCAGACTCTGTCAGTGGGGTGGCCCAGATGTAAGTGAGCACAGGATCTGGCGCCACGTGTGGAAACAGAATTTACAGGATGTATGTCACGTACATTTTAAATCATGTTAGTGCAGTCAGCAGTTCAGTGTCCTGCACTAGCACGTACGTGCAGATCCCTTCTTTGGATGCTTGCCTGACTGGCATAGAACGCATTGAAAACACCCATCTAGTCTCGTTTTCCCTATACCGTGGGTGTTGCATAAGTGTGCCCGCAGAGAGCTGAACGCAACCCGATCCCTTTTTAAATCAAGCTAACATGCACTAAAGGCCAGTCTAGCGTGTGCTGGGTTTATAGGCTCCTTCTAGTTGACTCCAGTAGAAGTTGGATCGGACCCTTAGACGCGTAGCATACTTTCAAGGGATCCTACTGGGTAAAAAGTCCTATTTTTAAAACTGTTTATTTTATAGTAATCAAAATAATTGATGAATGAGTGAAGTGAAAAACCAGATTGTCAACACGCCTTTTCTCCCTAGGGTTAGTAATCTCCAGCGGGGTGAGTAAAAACTGAGAGCGTTTTAAAAAATTCAGGCTAGGGTGAGATCCTCACCCTACTCTGTCCCCTCTGTGCCAGTTAAAGAGCCGGCATGGCTTAAAGGGGCTCTAATAAGTCTTGGATCCAGCTGGTAGAGGATTCCCCTGGTGCAGGAAGTGTGGAAGACAGACTTGGAGCACGCCCTCGCCAACCCGGCATAAGAGTCTGGGCTGGTGGCAGCGCTGCAGCTGAAACATTGCAAAGGCTTGGGGCTGTGCTGTGGCCCCAAGGGCAGCCTGGGAAGGCTGCTTGTATTCAGACAGGCCCCAGGGCCCTCCGTGTTACTCCAAGGGCAGCAGAGAAGCTCATAATTGGGAGAACACAAAGCCACCCTTGGCTGTGAGTTCTGCACCGCATCTCGCAGAGCCACAGCAGATAGAATCTCGCCCTTCTTCTACTTCTGGTGTGTGTTGACTTGGTTGCAGTTTGTTCAGCTGGGGCAATGAGAGTAGCTGAGTAAGGCTCAGTTCTGTTTACACACATTTCCTGGCCTGGCCCTTGTGAGCTCGCAGAGACTGTTCACTACCAATGCTGGAGACGAGTTCAATCCCATTAAAGTAACTGGTTTCCTTGAAATGATCAAAATAATCAGTTCGGTTATTGTTCATGAAATGAAAACTTGGGGCACAGCCTGCCTGAGACTGCAGCACCCCTTTGGAATTGTGCTTGCCCCTGATTTTGCATGGCTATCTGTGCATCGATATGTGGTTATAACATGTCTCCTTTGTGCGTCTTTTCAGAACAGCTTAGAGCCATGTTCATATTAACTTTTTTGTTTTGAAAATGAAGTCCTCCCCCAAGCCTCCCTTTTTCCATCTTCCAAGTGTCCTTGAGGAATTAATAAAATGTGTGATGTTAGAGGAGGAAAAAATCAAGACTTCCCTGTAGGTCATACGTTGCCACTCTACGACAGTTTTATTTGTGCAGTAAAAACTCTTGATTGTTCTTGGCAAAAGTTCTGTTGAAACTGAGACCTTCAGTCCACCTGTATCCTTGTCTGCTCTACTTTGGGGCTTGAGTGTAGCTTGATTGTCTGTTGGGCGACAATTGGTACTAGTCCATTTTGGGCAGAATATTCAGGACACAGAGTTTTTAATTCTGTTTAAAGTATTACGGAAACAGGACCTAAATATTGGGTTTCTTCAGCTTTCATGGCAAGTAATGCCTGGCACTTTTCCTCCATTGATCTCAAAGCACTTTACGAAGGAGTTCAGTATCATTATCCCCATTTTAAGGATGGGAAAACTGAGGCACAGAGAAGTGAGGTGAGTTACCTCTTGTCACACAGTAGGCCAGTAGCAGACCAGGGAATAGAAGCCAGGTCTAAGTCCCTGTCCAGTGCTCTGTCCACTAGACAGCACTGCAAATAGGTTAAGAGAATATAATTGACATCTCCTTCACCTTGTGTTCTGGAAATTAAATGAAGAGGATCAAAGACATATACAATTTTGTCATGTAGACAATGACAATAGGATTCCATAAGTAGGGAAATCTACTCTAATGTCATGCCTGAGAGATGCAGCTCTTTCCTTTTATAGGAGTGGGGGGTTCATGCTGAGTAACAGTAAATGTACAAACTTAGTGTTTCAGATAAAGTCCAGCAAAGAAAAAGCCAATGGGAGTTTATTACTGGTGTCTTCAGAGTTGTTAAAAAAGAAGAAGAGCACCTGACCGTCTAGGTCTGTGTCTGAAGCACATTCAGCGTTATCCAGACCGTAAGAGGCTCATCCTTTCCATTATCATTCATCTCTTAACCCCACCAAATCTGTCTCCCTTTCCCTGGCTCTGGCCTCCTGACTCATCCAAAACTTGTCTTTTCCAGCACACTTGGCTCTTTGGCTGATCCACTAGCCTGTACTTGGTGGTTCTCATTTCTACCACCCTTATGGTTCTCTATCTTCTTAACCTCCAGTAGCGCCCCCCCTTCCTCCCCCAGCTATTGTGGGTACTCCACAAAACGCTAGACCAGTTTGCTAGGTGAGAATCTGGCCTTGTATTTATACTTTGGGGACTCGGTAGGTTTTTTCTGGCTTTTCTGAGCTAGTTTGTTCATCCCAAGACCATATGCCCCTGGTCTGTTTCATCTCTGAAACCATGCAGTATTTGAACACTGAGTCCTACCCATCTCCTTTTGCTGTTCCAGGGTTGTTCTGTTTGTCGGTTCTTTCTCTCATCTAGTTTTTAAGTATCACTGGAGCTTTCACCTCTTCTTGTCAGAGACTCTTCTGGCTCCGTAGTTTAATATATCCTAATATTGAGAAGGTTTTTTTCCCTGATGTTCGTAAAGTGTTTTTATAAAATGTTAGAAAAAATGCTTATTTGTGCTCCCACAACTTTTGAAAGGAACAGATTCACCACTCCAACTTTCATGTTAGCTGCTGAATACTTTGAGGGAGGGACCATCTCTTTGTTATGTAAACACAGCACCTAGCACACTGGAGCTTCTAGATGCTATATTAATACAAATAATTAATACTCTTACCTTCCACTCAAACACATAAACAATGGGTGGAATCTGTGGGCTGTGTCATGCTGATGAGACTAGATTGTCTTGATCCCTTCTGGGCTTAAAACCTGTGTATACTCACAAATGAGCGTGAAAATGCATTGCTGTGAAGTGATCTGGCGGGAATAAGAAAAGCACTGAGTCAGCACGATGAGATCTAGGAAAGGAACTAATATTTTTTCCCCTGTGTGGACAGATTGGCTATATCCAGATTGGAACAGAACAGCTGCTAATACAACCTGTAAATATCTCGGAGACCTCATTCAATGGAAGAGAGCATTTCATCAGGCACAAACGATCCTCAAAATCCACCTATCCTGCTAAGTCCCAGGTCCCTGCCGAGCACTGCAAAGTCGTATCAGGTGAGTTTGAGAAAAGGCATGAGATCAACTGTGTGAATGCATTACAGTCACGACTGTTGTACTGTCAAAGGTCTCTGTTCGCTGGTGCTCCAGCTCTGAATTTTAGCACAGTGAGAGGTAGTGATGAATGAGATGAGGTGATGGATCATGCTGCGACTTCAGGTAGAGAGGGTTTAAATGTCAGTTATGTGAATACAGAGATAAATAGACCCATATGCTGGGTATCTTTGAAACCCTGCGTTTAAGTAATTGAAAAATAAATATGGTGTGAACCGAGGTAGGCAACCTATGGCATGCGAGCTGATTTTCAGTGGCACTCACACTGCCCAGGTCCTGGCCACTAGTCTGAGGTGCTCTACATTTTAATGTAATTTTAAATGAAGCTTCTTAAACATTTTAAAAACCTTATTTACTTTACATACAACAATAGTTTGGTGATATATTATAGATTTATCGAAAGAGACCGTCTAAAAACGTTAACATGTATGACTGGCACCCGAAAGCTTAAATCAATGAATAAATAAAGACTCGGCACACCACTTCTGAAAGGTTGCCGACCCTTGTCTAAACCTTTGCTTAATTGGGTTTCTTTGAGTTGCACTGTAACAAGATAATGTGAAGAATGATTGATTGTAGCAGGATAGAGAATTAGGACCCCTGGTTTTTATGCCTGTCTCCCAGCATTCTGACCTTGGACAGATCTCTTAACCTCACTGTGAGCTTCCTCATCTCTAAATTGGTTAGAACAGTACTTGCCCGTGTCGCAAATGTGAAGTGCTGTGAGAACCTGATTGAAGGCGCTGTACGATGTTCCACTTTTAACAGGCTGATCTTATAGCATCTTAAGTCAGTGGGAGTTTTGTCAGGTGATGTCAGTGGGAACAGGATCAGGCCCTGCCTGAGAAAATTCTCATGTACACTCCTAGCTTTGTAATTTATCTATGAATGAAGAAGATTCAAAGGTGCCTCTCGCAGAGCGTGATCCCAGGAAATGGTTTGTAGGAAGGAAAAGGTGTATTCCCTGAGAGTTTGAAATGCACAATCAGAATATCTGGTAGAGGGGAGAGATGGGCAGAATTAAGTTTTGGTAAAAATTGTACAAAATTTAAAAATATTCAGTTTGTCCTTCCCACATTTTATCTATCTGAATTCAGACTGTTGGAGCAGCCCACCTTTTAATATGAACAGTGATGCAAGTTATGCAGCCAGATGAGCAAACTTATTTCTTAATGATTTTGTAAATGCTTATGTGAATCTGAAATTGCCAAGGGTGGTTTGACCGCAGATTTCACACCTGAAATCTGGCTTGGCTTTGGTTCCTGCTGTTCGCTTGATTTTTCAGTGTGACGTTCTCATCAAATTTTGGCTTATCTATTTTAGGAGTAAAGATCTTTTAAAATGGCTGCTCACAAAAATGGTTATCCTTTTGATCATGTAAGATAAATGAAATGACCTATTCGGATGTCCCACTTTCCTGGAGATGAGCCTCAGGGAGCTTCTGGCTCTCTCTCTAGCCTTGTGAACCAAGGTTGGAGCTCCAAGTGAATGTGGCGGTCGCCTCCTTTGCAAACAAATTTCAGCGCCTCTGTATTTGTACCTTCGGAGTCATTTTGGTGTGCATGCTTGTGTCTGTCTTTTGTGGGGTTTATAAGCTTAACTGGAGGATAGTGTCTGAACCAGAACCCCAATCCAACCCCTGAGGATGACGGTTATTTGAAATCAACCCTAGATCTGGTTCTTGTGAATAGAGCATCTCTCTCTAAGGTACTGAACCCAACTCCTAGTGGTCCTTAATTAGATGGGGTTTGGATTCTGAACCCAAACTGTGCTGCTCATTCCGATCTGTGGAATCCCCATCTATACGTATAATGACTGAGGGAGGAGAGAGTCTGCTGAAATCACTGGGTGTTTAGGAAGTTCTGAATTGCCAGTCTTCAGTGGTAACAGAGTGGGATAATGTTAGAATTATATATTTATTAAACAGAAAGGAGGACAGATGAGGATGTAATTATATAAGCAATAACCCTAAGTTCTCCACTGGCATAAGAGAGAGTAAGAATCTGATTTAATCAGTGGCACTTGTTCTTCGTTAGCATTTCTCTACCTATTGATATTTTCCTCCCCTCTCTTTCCTCACACCCCTTTTTTTTACCTCTTCAGTAACTCCAGGGGAATAAAAACCAAAAGCTTGGGTAAATGTATCCAGTTGGAGAGTTTTGTGCCTATGAGCCCCTGCAAATCTTCCCAGCCTTTCAGTACGTAACAACAGTACTGGAAACATTGAACAAATGCAGCTTGTTTAATGTTAGTAAGAAAACAGCTGGTGATATTAAAATACCCTCAGCGATTCCAAGAAGACGTATGAATGTGTGTTTAGTCACCATGTCCTGGCTTCTCCCATTTTTAAGACCCAGGGCCAGATCTTCAGCTAGTGTAAACTGACGTAGTATTGGCTTCAGTGGAGCTCTGTCAGTTTACGCTAGCTGGAAATCTGTCCTAGAAGGCTGAACACACAGATTTCTTGCATACTGTGCAAAACCTGGTCTCGTTTCATGAACAGCACTATGTGCCTACGTGTTTCGTTCCCCTTACCTCTTCCTCGTCATTCCTGATCCCCACTCCTTGTACTGGGTGAACTCTGTGCTGGGTGGAACAGTGGTAGGTAACTTCTTGTGCTGTGTGCACTTTTTTACACGTTGTTGCTGTGGGGCAGTCAGGGAAGCAGTAGATATGGGAGTTGAGGGGATCAGGAGTAGAGTTTATCAGGTATTCTGGACAGAGTAGAGAAGATCAGGAGCTGGAGCTGTCATGGGACATTCAGGGAGGTGGCAGCCATGAAGGTCACTGATATTGAAACCAGCATTCTATAGGAAAGGCAGTTGCAGTTCGACTTGGGGAGGTGGAGGGATTGTGGTGAGGGGGACAGAGGGTCTCGGAAAGTTTGCATATCCTCTTGTTAAAGGATGCCACGTTTAGGGATTTAACCTTTGGAAATTAGCTCATTAATTTGGATAGTCAGCACTGATTGGTTAGTTGCTGATTGTTGACAGAACGTGGTTTAAAGCAGAGACCCTGTTTTCTCTTGTGTGTTTTGTGTAGAGCTGAGCTCTTACCTCACCAGTGGCTGTTGTGATGGGTTCAGACCCCCAAACTCTGTCTCCAAACACCCCTGAACTGTGGGGAGAACAAGATTTGATCAGAATTCTGCAACTTGGGATCACCCTAGTGAGGATGACATGTCTCATACCAGAGGTTGCTCTTGCACATACAACGTTTTGGACCTCTCCGGCTTTGACGGCTACGTGCTGTAGTTACTGCATCTCTGTTACTTAGAGCAAATACAATTTTTACTACTATAGTATACAACATTATCAATAGTTTAAACTGTGCTTGTCAGGAAAACAGCCTATGCGCGTGCAGTGTTGCATGTTACTACTCGTTCATCTACACCTTCATTCTTATAGTCCACTGAGACGCAGTGGGTTGCCGCTGCACAACTAAAGTCATTTCTGCATGATGCAGAACTCCCTTTGCTCATTTGCTCTGTTGGAGTCCAGGGAGCCCAGAACTTTGCAATACTGGGCTCCTTGTTTATTTACAGCTTTTTGATGGTGATCAGTACCATAGTATCTGAGTGCCTTGCAGCCTTTTGCGAATCTGCCCCTCACAACATTCAGGTGACGTAGGTCAGTGTCAACCCCATGAGGGGGATTACGAGCCTGAGCCAAACCTGTTGAAGTTGATGGAAAGTTTCCCATTGACTTAATGGGCTTTGGAGCTGATCCTAGGTGACCTGCCCCAGATCATACAGGGTGTCTGTGACAGCTGGGAACAGCCCAAACCTCTTGAATCCCAGTCCTGGACGTTGACCACAAGACTGTCCTTCCGCTCTGGCAAGGTTCATCTTGTGCGCTGCATTACGGGAGTGAGTTTGCAAACCTGCCAGGTGGAAGTGAAGCTCAAAGGTACAATGTAGGAATCTTCTGCTGGTTCAAGCAGCAGCTACCACAAGTTGCAATGTCAGAAAATAATGGAATTGCTCATGGGCCTTCCTGCTTAAAAGCAAACTCCCGGAATGTTTTTCATTGTTGCAGGTAAGTCATGGTTGTTAATAGGCTTAGCACACTAATGACCTCATTGACTTCTGTCTGGTTTGGATTAACTTTTGTGCACAAGGAGTTTAGAAACAGAAAAAAAAAATAATCCTCTCTGCCACCTCGAGATCCATTCCTAGTGAAACGGCATGGAAATGATATACGATCGGCTTGCTTCCAAGCTTTCTCTTGGGAATAAAAGACCTCATTACTAAGAACTAGAACTAAGGAACTATCCAGATTTCCATTATGGACCCGAGTTTGCAGTGGCTTGTAACTTGGCTGTCAAATATCACACAGGCTGAAAATTGGCATGCACACTCAGAGACTGCAAGTGTTGAAGAAATATGTTTAGACATTATAAATTTTATATATACTTGTATAGTGTGGAACTGTGTATTGTGTATACATACCAACACTCACGCATGTGTAAATATAAATTAAAGGGTTTATTGTTTTAAGCTCTGGGAGTGCCACATTTTTTGTATATTGATCAATTCTTAGTTGTTTTTTTGTGTGTTCTTAGAACTTACCAAAGCTGCTCTTTTTTAGATTTTCCTTCTGAACCTGTAACTCGGTGGACAGTAAAGTGAACTAGCGCCACTTGGATTATTTTGTTTGGGGGGCATTAAAAAAAAAAATAAGGGAAGCTTCAGATGATGAGGTTTTAAATAGCAATAATTCTACCTCCCACCTTTCAAAAGGGAAAAGCGGGATGGGTCCTTCTCCCAGGGAATGGGAGGTCTTGGGGGTGGGGGGAGAGGGTGTCAGGTGCTGCCCCCAGGAGGCAGGCCTGAGGAGAAGTGGTAGAATGAAACTGCGCTGTGCCTACCCCATAGCGGCAGCTCCTGTCCCCTTGTGCTGGCTGGGTTTGTCTCCTGGAGCCAGGCTTTGCTACCTGGCATGGGGTCACATTGCAGTGCCATTGAGGTTTGCCCCCGCCCCACACTGGATGGTCAGCTGAGCTAAATTTGAGTGGTGCACATATTCATAGCACCACTCCCTCAAATTTGGCCCAGCTGCCCTGCTGTTAGGGAGGCTAGGGCCAAACCTGAGCAGCACTGTGACCTCGTGCACCAGGGGCAAGGTTGCAACACCTGGAGCAGGGAGCTGAGCCCAGCCAGCCCTGTGGGACAGGAGATTTGGGGGGTCAGAGCAGGACAGTCCCCTGAAACCCGGGACTGTTAGGAGGTAGGAATTACTGATCATACCCATGGGTTCAGTGCAAGTAGATGCCGGTGGAAGGATTCCCACTGGCTGCAATGGACCTGTAACAGGTAACTATACTCACCTGGAAAGATGCATGTCAGCTGGTGGAATGGCTCTGGGGGGTAGGGGAGTGCGTATAGGAAGAAAGCAAAATAAATTAACGTGGAAGAAAGGGAAAGCAAAAATGCCCCATCTGCACCTGTGACTGGTACGTGTGGAACCTGATCCTTCCCAAAGGCATTGTCCTTTGCCTCCCAAATAGCAAAAGCATCATCCTTCCCATGAGGATCTGTGCAAGGGGAGAGGGAAACAGAGCTGAAACACAGGACAAAAGTGCAATGACATTTCTGCCTGACTCTATCAGCACCCCCAAATGTAGCTACCCAGTGATGTCACCTGAGCAAAATTAGCCTTTGCATCAAATTTTCAGAAGCACTGAAGTCCCATTTTCAAAAGTGACTTAGACACTGAGGTACCTATGGCTTATGTACATGGTGAGATGCGATGGAGCAAGCCAGGGTGTGCAGTAACCGTCCCTTGTGGAGATTGCTACGGTGCAGTGCAAGTCCCAAAGTGTGGCATAGCATACTGCTAGAACTCATTGTGTAGACAGGCCCTTAGTCTCATTAAAATCAGTTGTATTTAGGAGCCTAAGTGCCACATTTCTGCTGGATTTTGCTTCTTAAGCACTTGGAGCTTTTGAAAATGTTACCGTTTCATATCAGCCACTAGGTATTGTATGAAGTCTTGTTGAACCCTCAAATGGCAATATAAAAATTAGGCTTGTGTTGTGTCATTTTAATATTTATTTATAGTCTCATTACGGTTGTTTGGGGGTAGGGGCGGCCACAAACATAACATATTACATATAATGAACCAGATCCTCAGCTGGTAGACATAGGCCTAGCGCCATTAACTTCAGTAGCACTACACCGATTTAGACTAGCTGAAAACCTGGCTCAATGTATTCGGCATATTTCATATGCCAGCAGCAATCCAATGCATGGGAAAGGATTTTCTCAACGTTTCTTGGAGGGCAGGGAAAAATCCATGTTAAAAAGATAGAGTCTAACCACATTACGAAATAGTAATCTCTCTTAACCATCTCATAAAATGTTCTGTTTTGTCGGGAAATGTAAAGTTCCCTAATAACTTTTCCAAAGGTCTCTGGTGATGTATTAAGGTCTCTCTTCGTCGAAGGGGCTTGATATAAAATACAGCTCAGGAGCATGAAAGAGAGCAGATTGTCTTTGGATGAAAGGTTATTATTTAATGCTTATGACACAGACCCCATAAATTTCTCCTAAATGCAAGTCTGTCTTAAAACTAAATGAACCACAGATTTCATGTAATGCCCGCAAATGTGCTGCATGGAGAGCAGTAATTAAGAGGGAAAACAAAGTCGACATATTTTTATCCACAAAATAACAATCGTGTTTCTTCTCACCTTCAGTTTCTTGCAATCCAGTTGACCAGTGCTGGTAATAGTTTAAATAGGTGCTAGTTTTCAGGCATCAAATGTGTGGAACATTGTCCTCAAACAGGTATAAGTTCTAAACATGTGTTAGTCATATGAGGAATTTCCCCATCTTTAATCATTGTCTCTGAGCTGTGTTTTCTCTGCAGGTTTGACTTGGTCTGAAGTAGCAGTTGTTATGGCCAAAAAACCAAGCACTCTAAAAACAGAGAGATGTAATGCAACCTGTGTTAGCCCATATTAGGAAGCCTCTGCTGAAATATTAAAAAGATTTCCACAATAAGCAGTGCTGAAGGTGTAATTTAAGTAAATGTCTGCAGGCATTAGAAGCATTTGCATTAGCACTAACCAGATCCTGCAAACCTGGCGGGTAGCTCTAGTGAGTTCTTCAGGGCCCTAGCTTTCTGAATAGCAAGTTTAGAGCTGAACTAACATCAAGTCAGAGACCCCTTTTTGTTGGTAAATATCAGCTTTAGGACCATTTCACCACTGGTTTGGGAGTGTGGTGTAGGTGACTACAGCATTGATCCATGCTGTGTGAAACTCCGAGCACAAGTGCAGCAGTTATAATGCAGAGCAGAGAGCGGCCCTGCGTTTTTGTCCCTCACTGGACAAGTGCAAAAGAGAAGCAAACAAATGGCATCCAAATATAAGCACTGTGTAGATTCTTTCCCACCCGCTGAGTATCTGGTTAGAGTAGAGCTGTTCTACTCCCTTGTTCAGCCCCTAGTAAAAGTTAGTGTGAGATTCCTTTGTAGTTTAACAAAATTTAAATTGGCAGGTGCTAATGGGCTAAAAAGTTGGGTGACACAGTCCTTTATTTCAGGATGCTGCTGTTCCTCCTGTTGTCCTTCTGAAGAGGAAGGCAGTCAGGTGAATTGTAGGAAGCTGCTAGATCAGGGGTCGGCAACCTATGGCACATGTGCCAAAGACGGCACACGAGCCAATTTTTAATGGCACACTGGAGCCTGCTGGGACTCCAGCATGCCACTAAAAATCCTGCCCAGCCCGGCGCGCTATCCTCTGCCCTCCACTTCCCCCGCGGGGACAGGGAGCAGAAGCATAGCCGTGCGCACGGGGTGGGCAAATGGTCCCACTCTATGGCATGGCAAGCCGCGGGGTCCGTGCTCCTGGGCCGGAACACGGGCCCAGCGCAGCAAGCTGCCGGCCCCTCCCCGACCTTCTCCCCTCCCCTGGAGCCCTGCTGCCACGTGCAGCGCTCTGGGGGTTGGGGCTGCACGCTCCCGAGGGCAGATTTGGCTCTGCGGGGAGGCAGACATGCTCCCTGCTCAACCGGAAGGGCGGGGCTGCGTGCTTCCGCGGAGCAGCGTATCTAGCTCTGTGTGGAGCCTCATGGTAAGGGGCCCAGGGCTGGGGGGGTTGGATAAGGGGTGGGGGCAGTTAGGGGACAGGGAGCAGGATGGGTTGGATGGGGGGGTGGGATCCCGGGGGGGTGGTTAGGGGTGGGCGGGGGTTGGATGGGGCATGGGAGTTCCGGGGTTTGTGAGGGGGCACGGAGTGAATAGGGGTCAGGGCAGTCAGGGGACCGGGAGCAAGGAGGGTGGGGGATCTCTGTAGGGGGGGGGTCAGGGGACAAGGAGCTGGGGGGGTTGTATGAGTTGGGAGTTCTGGGGGTCCTGTCAGGCGGCAGGGAGTGGGGTGGAGTTGGATGGGTCGGGAGTTCTGGGGGTCCTGTCAGGAGACAGGGAGTGGTTGGATAGACATGGGAGTCCTGGGGGTCTGGCTGGAGATGGGAGTGTGGATGAAGGTCGGGACAGTCAGAGGACAGGTAGGAGGTAGAGTCCAGTCTGGGGACAAGGAACAGGGAGGCTTAGATGGGGAGTGGGGTCCTGGGGGGCAGTTGGGGGCAGGAGTCCCAGGAGGGGGTAGTCGGGGACAAGGAGCAGCGGAGTTGAGAGTTTTTAGGGGGGCAGTCACCCAGCACTCTCCCCTGAGCCCTGACCGCCCCCCCAGCACACACACACCCCATACCCTCTGCCCTGAGCCCTTTACCTCCCTCATACATACCCAGCCCTCTACTTGACTCCTTCACCCCCCCCCCCCACCCACAACCCTAGCCCTGACTCTGGCACCCCCACCCATACCCAGCGCCCCCTGTGTCCTGACACCTGCACCCTCTCACATACCCAGCCCCCAGCCCTGACTCCAACCCTCTGGGTCCTGGCCGCAAGCCCCGCACAGCCCACTGCTGGTCTGGGGTTCTGGCTGACAGACCCTTGCCAGCTGGGATCCCGGCCGCAGGCCCCGCTCAGCCCGCTGCCAGCCTAGGTGACCAGAACTGCAGACCAGCAGCAGGCTGAGCGGGCCGGCAGCGTAAGATCAACATTTTAATTTCATTTAAAATGAAGCTTCTTAAACATTTTGAAAACCCTGTTTATTTTACAATACAACACTAGTTTAGTTATATAATATATAGACTTATAGAGAGCGACCTTCTAAAAAACGTTAAAATGTATTATCGGCACGCGAAACCTTAAATTAGAGTGAATAAATGAAGACTCGGCACACTGCTTCTGAAAGGTTGCCGACCCCTGTACTAGATGCTGCTTAGCATTTTAGTTGAAGAAAGATTCTGTTAATCTCTATATCACCATAACGAAAGCATCAGACCTAGGGAATAGAGCCAGGGAGTGGGAATCGGGGTTCTCCTGGGTTCTAGTCCCAGCTAGGCCATTGACCTTCAGCAGATCACTTGGGCTAATCCTGGGCACCTCTACTTTTGAGTGGCCAACGCTAGAATGCCTCTGAGGTGATTCCTCCCCCCGAGGATCTTAACAGCTGCAGATTTCTTTGTTGTTTGGAGCTATAGGTGCTGGGGCCCCCCCAGCTATCTAATATTGGGCACCCCAAAACAGAGAGACTCAAAATCAAAGGCCATTTTAAAAATTTGGAGCTTAACCTCTCTCTCTGAGGCCCAATTTCCTTATTTGTAAAATGGGGCTAATAATATTGAGCTGGCAGGGGTGTTGTGAAGCTTAAATTGGCTTGGAAAGTGGCTTCATAAATTGGCAGCTTCTTTCTCGGCAGATCTACTGCCTGTGTAATCCGACATATCTGCTTACATTAGGGATTAAAAATAACTATTATGCTCGTGCTGCAGAGCCAGCCACAGTTATGGGGATTCACTTCTGGCTTGTGCAGAAGAAGTGTTAAGTTTCCCGTGCAGGGCTTTCAGTTATATCGCTGGAGCTCCAGGGGAGATAGCAGGGTGACGGAGTTCCAGTCAAGGGGACCAGACTCTGCCCTCAGTTATAGATGTGTAGCCCCTGGTTGGGTGGAATCTCTTCTGGCTCTCTCCACCCCACCAGAAATGATAATAGGTTGGCTGTCAGAACTCAGGCTAAGTTTGTTGGACTGACATTCGCAAAAGACTCTTTGTAAACTAAGCACGTTGGCTGAAGACTCGCTAAGAAAAAATAAACCTGGAACCCCGTGATGTCATTTTTGTGGTAATTTTTCATGGCATGTTAATATTAGTTTAGCACTTTGAGATCCTTGGCTGTAAAGGCCTGTGCAAGTCTATTGTTCATTTATTATTGAACTAAATCCTTCACGTGTCAGATGCCTAGGTTTGACGTTTCATAGGCTATAAAGTTTTTGTGTTCTAGTAGCTCCCAAAAGGCTCCAGGCAAGATTGTCTCTTACTGCATGTTTGTCCAGTGACCAGCACCACAATTTACAGTCCAATTAGATAGCACAGACGATGAATGGAAGGGGAAACTGAGGCACGGAGGCAAGTAGTGACTTGCCCCAGGTCACTCAACAGGTCAGTGGCAGAGCCAGGAATAGTTGTTCACTAGACTATGCTGCTGCTCTGTATTAATTTTAATATGTCTCCTCTGACGGGGATCTTATACGATGAGCTGTGTTTCTTGTTGGATCGAGACCTCCAAAGAAAACCCTGGTGGCATAGGAAGAAGTGGTGGTGGTAATTCAGATGTTGGCAGCCTTTCCTCCAAGCTGCAGTTGGAACATTGATCCAATAAGATATTAGGGGCCATTGTGCTTACCGGGGTGCTGTCCTTTAGATAAGTCATGAGGACGAGGGCCTGATCGCATGTTGCTGGAGATGAATGGCATTTTTGACAAGAGTAAGGGTGTTTGCTTTGGTATGCTGGCCACATTCCAACTTGGGTAATCAGAGTCTCTCAAGAAAATTTCTTTTGCAGCTTGAAAATGGATTGCAGAGTCCATTACTTCCTGTCACAAACTCTTGGGTGCCGCCGTCTTCCCCCTCAGTCAGTAGCCAGTGAAGTGACGTGTCCCCCTGAACTGCTGTACAAATGAGGATATCTTTGTGAAGTGATTTGTGCTGAAAATTGCTGTATAAAGAAAAGTAATAGCTTTTGATGGTTTTGGTGGAGGGGATGTAGTGATCTATTCTCCTGAAGTCTAATCCTGCAAATTGCTGAGTGCCCCTAGCTGCCATTGCAGTCAGCAAGAGTCAAGGCTGTGTGACGCTTTGAAGAATAAATTGCTTACTTTGCCAAGCGTGAGTACACAAATCAACTGGTATCAGACCTGTGACAAAGAGCAGAATTAAAACGGAGAGTTGTGGAGGTGCTGTGTCCCGTCCCCCCCCCCCAGCCCTGTACTTTCACAAATAGGAGAGGTAACAGGTGAGAGTGAGGGAAGGGTGATCAGCTTGACCTGCATTGTGTATCCATTTCCCAGAGAGAGTTTCCTTCTGCTGCTGCCTTCTACACTAGCAGAGGAGACCCCATGCACAGCACAACCAAAAAACTCTTTAGTTTGTATGAGGAATGATGCACCAGAAATGATATTGATGAAGGATGAACGATGATTGTTAAAACTTGCCTTGGCTGCTGCTAGCCATGTGACTCTGTGAAACATCGGCCTGCCAGACCCAAGGTTTGAAAGCAGGCTTCTGATCCCAGTGTGTGGGGCAGTTTGCACCGAGTGTGTGTGTGGCAGAGGTGACGAAGACACCGTGTTCCATTGGGAGGCGAGCAAGGGCTCTACCAGCCCCTACAGCAGTGACTGGGGATTTTTTCTGAATTGCTGTTAGTGTCTGTTTTCCGCAGCGGGCAGGAGACCCAGGTGTGTGTCTAAGTAGAGTTAATCAGGTTGCAGCCATCTTACAGCTCCTCCAATACCTCCTGCTGAGGTCCTGGCTGCATGTTCCCTGCACCTCCTCCATGGACACACATCCCATCCATGGTCCCCCAGAGTTGCAAAACCTCCTTTAAAGACAGACTGTTGGTGGTCAGACTTAGTGGTTAGTCAGGAGCCTAGAACCAGAGCCAGGGTCAGAGCAAGGTGCCAAACCGAAGGTCAGAACCAAAACTGGAGTCGGAGTAGGGTGTTGGAGCGGGGACCTGAAGTCAAGTAGGAACTGGGAACAGATGGGGGTCTGGGATTAGGAGGACAGGAACCAGGAAGGGAGGCAGAGCTCAGAAATCAAGCAAGTAGGCAGCATCCACAGTCACAGCCACAGCCAGGCAGGGATTCACCTAGTTGCTCAGACATCTTCCTGTGCCTCTTTTTGGTTTAAGTAGAGCGACCCAACCAGCCGGTTGGACTGGAAGTCTTCCCCAGTCAGGAGCTTTGTGGGTGGGGCCTTTTGCATGCTAGAGCTCTGCTGGATTACTTCTCCACCGGTTCAGGTGAGCTGCTGGGTGATGGCTATGTTTTGAACACTGCCTGGGTACCCGAGGTCGAGGCCTGCGATCCCTTGTACCTTCTCATCAGTCTCCTTCTGTTAACTCATACCTCCTGTCGGGTCTCTGCCAAGTGTCCCCTTATGGGTCCCTGATTTTCAGCCTTTGCCCCTGACTCCTGTTCCTGTCTTTTCATTTGTTGCCCCAAGATTTCAGTAGCGGCTTGGATTCAGTGGTTCCACGGTTGAGTGGGTGGCCCTTTAGTTCTGGGCCAGGGGATGGCCCTGTCTCAGTACATGCAGTAGGTCCAGAAAGAGTTACTTAGCTTCCTTTCCAGCAGGGAGGAAAATCTCTGGAGTTAATGCACTTTTTCTTCAGAATTGCTGTGGTTTTTGAAGAAAAAAATAACTAACTCTATTCCTCTGTATGTGAAACCTGCAGCTGCAAGGTAGCTGACATGCAAGAGGGCCTGATGGAAAGCCCAGGGGAAGCAGTGGGAATCTTTGTATTGACATCCATGACCTTTGGATCAGATCCAGTGTGTGAAAGAACATCTGCAGTGTAATTGGAATTCACACCTCTGTATCAGCTTGCACTGTAACAGCCTTCCCGTGATGCCTTCTTTGGAGTGGCATGTGTACTGCATCCCATTCAGCGTAGTAACATATTCAATGAATGCTCTGCCAACTACGTCAAGTTCTTCAGAAACCTAAGACGGGGGCTTAGTGAATCCATAGCATCTCTGAATCTCTAAATGCCGGCAGTTAGATACCCGGGTTTAGCAAACAGGGCAATGATTCACATGGTGTTTGTGCCTTCAGCTCAGTGCTATTGAGCTGTCGGGCTTTTTCGAAGAAGCTGTTCAATAAACAGTTCGAGAGCTGCTTTGCCATCGAAACTAAACCAAGAGTGAAAGATGCAAGAGAAACATGCTCAGGTTAAATCAATGTATCTTTAAATAAATAAACATCCCGTGCTGTGTTTCTGGCAGCCCCGTGGGATTATTCAGTCTAAGAATGGAACACGCATGTACTTTGTTTAGATTTTGCTTTTCCCTCTTCTTGGGAAGGGAACCTAGACGTGTAAGTTTCCCTTTTGTTTCTAGTTAACCTCACCTCCTGGCCCTCAAGCACAGCAGCCCTTTACTCTCTGAGGGTACGTCTTCACTACCCGCCGTATCGGTGGGTAGCAATCTATTGCTCGGGGATCGATATATCATGTCTCATCTAGATGCGATATGTTGATCCCCGAACGCGCTTATATCGATTCCGTAACTCCACCAACCTGAACGGAGTTGCGGAATCAACGGGGAGCTGCAGACATCGATCCCGCGCCGTGAGGACTCTGAGTAATTCGATCTTAGATACTTCTACTTCAGCTATCTAAGATCGATTTTTCCCCCGTAGTGTAGACCAGCCCTGGGTTGCAAACACCTACAGGGAAGTTAAAACCCAAAAAACTCCCTCTTGCCTCCGCCTTTTTGTAGGTACATGGCTTCCAAAAACTGTTTAATGGATTTTTATTTTTTTTACTATTAGATTCTGAAAACTTTCATTTAATGTAAAGTTTGGGACTAGACTGCCTGAGAATGGCCCTGAAAAATAACGTCACTGTGTCTATTGTGTTAAATTCAGAATTGATCCTCTTTTAAAGGGATAGTTGGATTTCCATTCTTTTGGTATCTCACTTTTTAAATGATATGTCATGGAAAGTTCACCAAATTCTGTAGTTTTCACTACAGCAACATACATGAGAACCAAAAGGAGTGAGGCCCAGTCATGGGGGTGCCCTTGATGCTGTCACGCTAGCACAGGGGTAGGCAACCTATGGCACGCGTGCCAAAGGCAGCACATGAGCTGATTTTCAGTGACACTCACACTGCCCGGGTCCTGGCCACCGGTCCGGGGGGCTCTGCATTTTAATTTAATTTTAAATGAAGTTTCTTAAACATTTTAAAAACCTTATTTACTTTACATTCAACAGTAGTTTAGTTATATATATTAGACTTATAGAAAGAAACCTTCTAAAAATGTTAAAATGCATTACTGGCACACGAAACCTTAAATTAGAGTAACTAAATGAAGACTCTGCACACCACTTCTGAAAGGTTGCCAACCCCTGCGCTGACATGTAACACAGGCACCACAAAACTTGTAAGAACTATTTGTTCGAATGAAGATCCTACGAAGCATTTAGTCTGTTTGAGTGGCTGATGTTGTTTTTTATTTTGGGATTTCATGTGCTCATGGAATGATCATCCACTCGAGGTTCATTCCTCAGATAGGACGACGGCAAGACCCCTCTACCCTAGCCTGTTTGAGTGGGGTTTTTTTTGGATACCTCTGTTTAAGTTATCCCAGTTATATTGGGTACACGACACACACATTTGTGGATGGATTTTCAGCTGTGGTCTCTAATCTTTTGTCCCCACTTTTGAGCTGTTTGTATCCATAGCAGTTGGTTTGTGCACTCAGTTTGCATTTAGATGGGGTAGTTGTACACTGAACTGCCTCAGTTCAACATACAGATGCTGGCTTGTCTCGGTAATGCAGGCAAAAGTGGTTGCATGTGTGGAAGCAGGGGCGTCCAGTGAGAGTCCAGTTTGGAGCTGTTGGCCCTGTGTGAGTATGGAAATGCTGATATAATTTCCTCAGCTAGCAAGTGGAGAAGGCATTTGTATAGCGATGAATATACAGAGCAAAGAGAAATTCGAGCAAAGCAGTTTATGTTGTTTAGCTTTACCCTAAATTAGGGCATTGCTCTAAGTTTTCCATGGACCATCAAAGCTCTTCGTGGATTGACACTGATTCCTCTGTTTCCCCTAATATATTTCGCACTTGAAGTTTTTGGGAAGCGTAAGAGCTTAAGAGCCCAGATTCCCAAACTTATATGAGGTCAGCCGAGTTTCAAGGTAAGCAGAGGGAGAAATGATGAGGAGTTTGAGGGTGTGGATGGAAACCTTGTTAAAGTTGGCCAACCCAAGTGAACTTCTGGGAGAGGGTATTAATTATTTGCAAATTGAGACTTTTCCAAAGATTTGCACGACTGCCCACCCCCACCCCCAGAAACACATTGGTCAAATTTTTGCAGAGCTGCAGTTTCACAACCTTGTACATGAATGCAGCAAGTGGGATCTACAAACCTTAGCCAGTTTCTCAACCTACCGCTGAAGGACAGATGAGCAGCAGAGCAGGTGACTGTAGCATGCCTCCCAGACACCAGCCTTACTCCTCAGATCCCAGGTTGTGCTCCAGTGCAGTGGGCATACTTTTCCCTTGACCCATGAGTGGCTTCTTTTCCACCAAGAGTGAGAAAGTGGAGTGAACACTGTGAGTTCTCGGACTTTATTGTTCTTTTGCTTAGGCATTTTTCACAGTTCAGTCATTACCACGCTCAGACTTCTTGACTCAAGTCCGGGGCCGCCTCTATTAATAGCAGTCACTTTGGGTTACGAAGCAAGAATGACCACCTAAAAAAGGAAGGGCTTTAGTAATAGCAAAGGGCGGGGGGGGGAAGGAGTTCTGAAAGGAACACTTCAGAATTCCACAAAAGCCGCATCATAGTTGTGTCACCAGCAAGGAACAAGTGGGCATTGGATGCGAAGGGCCTCAGAATGCCAGCTGGGATGAGTGCCAGCTCCCTACACGTGAGAGCTATTCCGCTTGTCTGGGTATGCAGAGGATTGCCCTGCATAACCAAGCTGTAGGATTTTTTTCCCCACCAGCTGTAGCGGGAAGTCTGAAAATTTTTGGGACCCAACAGGGCTGCCAGCTCTGCATTTTCCCTATTTGGCTGCTATACAATATTCTGTCATTCCTGGCTCAGATCTGCAAGACATGTGGGGAAAAGAGCATAGGAGACCAGTGAGACAGGAAAAGTGGGTGGTACTGGCTTGAAAAGGGCATGACCAGCACCTGTGCTGTTTCAGCATCTCTTCAGCAGCCTCCACTGGTGCAACTTGAAACTGCTTCTCCACAGTAGAAACCACGAAGAAAGGCTACAGAGAGACCCTCTTCTAACCCCCCAGCTCAGCATAGTGTCAAGGCTGGTGCAAGGAATTATGCCCTTCTGTGCCAGCTAGGTGACTCTGGAGATGTACTTTCACCAAGAGGCTTTTCTCTGTCTCTGTAATATAAAAATGTACTTGGTTTGGGGGAGCAGTGGGAGGAGATTAGATGTTAGCTTACTCTGTGAAGCAAAGAACTTTTACTACTGGCTTGCTAATTCAGGGGGAAACCCTGATGTACAGAGAATCTAAAATGGCAAGAGAAGGGTTTGACTCTTTCCTAAGGCAGGGCAGAAATAAGCTAGTGGACATTACCCAAATCCTTTGCAATTAGTTGTGGTGCCTTTTTAAATGTGAGGCATTCCTCCTGCACATACTGTATTTGTACTGATAGGGGTCTGCTGTCCAGATAGGTAGATTCCAGGTGTACATAGATGATCTGGATTTCATTCTTTATGTCCTATGCCCTGTCTTGCACTGTGTGAAACGTGAGCCCCTCAGTTCTCATCTGTGCGTTTGGGAAGCTTTTTAATTCCATAGACTTTGAGAAAGATCTTTCTTACCTTACATGATTCCCTGAAACACAAAGTTGCTTATGACTGGCTCATTGTATCTGCATGCAGGAATGTCCCAGTGTTCTTTTAAATACAATTTTATTGCAAAAACCGTCTGTCCCCCTAATGCTTGATGCAGAAATTACTGGGTGAAGGCTCTCTGGTCCTGTGCTATGCAAGCTTCCAAAACTAGGTGATCATAATGTTCCCTTTTTGGTGTTAAAATGCATGAATCTAATCCAATGCACTGCATATCCTTCCTGCAGTCTGTATTGGCTTCTGCTGTATTTCATGGCAACCGTGTAAAAACATTCTTGCATTTGACACTGGCCTATGCCGCTGTGTGATTTATATTGATAGCACACTTCAAAATGAGTGTGTTTAATTTGAGAGGGGGGAAGTTAAAAATGATCTAAGGTGTGCTGCTTTGAGTGTTAAGGCTAAGGGCCAGATTTTTAACTGATGCCAGCCAGCCAGCACAGTGGAACTAGGTTGTGTCACACCAGCTGAAGATCTGTTCCTTGAGTTCATTAGGGAATTACAAGAACTTCGATTCTATTGGGGAAATGCTGTCCCTTTCCGGTTAGATGCCACTCACCAGGCGGAGGTTCAGAAATGCCAACTATCGCTTGAAAATGTTTTGAATGGAATGAATCTCCTGCTGCCCAGCGTATATATTTATATGCTAACCATTAAGGTGCTGCCGCCCAGGACGAGGGACTCTGTGAACGGACAGAGAGAACACAGAAGCTTATTCACTGAAGTTGAGTGAAGTTCATCTCCATTTCAGTGGTGGAAAGTTGAAGGGGTGCTCAGCTCTCCTACTTTCTAATATTCACAGTCAGTCCATTTTTTTCATTTCACAGGCACTCAAGAATGTACAGCTCTCCTCCTCTGCGGGCAGCTTTGTAATGATTGCATGGTTTTCTGTAACTGCCGTGCAGTATTTGGTACTACAAACCTCCAGAAGGGCTAGTTTTCCTCCTAGCCGGCAGCGTGTAGATCCTCATTATTTGTGGGCACCTTGAGATGTAATTAACCCTTCTGGCTTACACAGAGGCTCCTGTCTATCTTATCTGCAACAGGGTATTTCCAAAGCGTGTTTAAAAAAAAATCTAATGTCGTGGCTGTTTTCTCAGATTAAAAAAATGCACCAAGTGCTGACAGTTGATGCCTAAGGGACAAAAGCCTGCGCAAAGCAGTGCTGGAATGACTGCCAGATAACTGTGAATGAGGCTGGGATGAACATGTGTGAATGTGTGCATTGATGAGATGGAATGAATGTATGAATGAACAGAAGTGCTCTTGTCAGTTTCAGGTGGGCATGAGGAAGCTTAACAACCATTGGCATCTGGCTGCCTGAATAAAACAGATTAATTCAGGGGAAACGGACTATTGGGATGCTAGCATATTTACCAGACTGGTAATGTAGGACAATTAAAGCTGAGTTATGTAAGAAAGCTAGTAAACAGAATCTGGAAAACCAGCATCATAGAATAAATGTAAACCGGGATCTTCACATTGCAGAATGTTGCTTTCCCAGGCAAGTCCCACAATAGAAGGTGCTCGGAAGAAATCTGTTTCTCTTGACAACTAAACAGTAAAACTCTCTGCTTTGGAAAGGAAGGAAGTGTGTTTTTAGAATGCCCTGGCTCTTTGATTTATTTGCAGCGTGAGATAAAATTATGCCCACTTCATTGTCAGATAAGACATGTACTATATCACTGCTTTATATGGGACCTTGGGAGTGGATTCCGCCACCCTGATGGGGAACTTTACTCCATGGATTGTGTCCATATTCCACAAGTAGTGCCATGATTTTAATGGAAGTACTCACATGAACAAGGGTTGCAGAATCTTTACTACAATATTTTTCACCCTTAGCGATAAGCACAAGTGCTAATAATTTCAGTGGATACAAGGATTTGGTATCTTACATATTGCAGAATAAATTGGTTCTCGGTACTCATTTGCTTTTCTTTCATTTTACAACTGAAAACTTGAATACACTTTGACTGTAATGAGGAGTATAGCTTTAATGTCACATATGTGTCCAGCTTGTCCCTTATTCATTCATCAGATGCTTTACACATCTCTCCCTGAGCTTTGAAATGTGTAACATTTCTCATCTTTGAAGGGGGCAGTTTTATTAATGTATTTGTCCCTTGGCCTTTGCTTTAATTTCCTCACTGAATTGATTAAGTTCACACCATCTAGTATTTATTTTTACTGACAATTGCTTCATCTCTGGACTCCCTCAAAATGAGTCTGGTTTTCTTAGGTCTGTAGAATTTTAGGCCAACCTAAAATATTCATCTAGTCTAACCTCATGCATATTTCAGGCCATAGATTTCACCCAGTGATTTCTAGCCCAGCAACTCAGGTTTTTTCTAAAGCAAAAAATGACTCCGAGTGATGGAGAATCTACCGCATCTTTTGGTAGTCTGCTCCAATGGCTAAATAACATTTCATGTCATATGCATGTTTAAAGTGCACCAATCGTAATAGCAGCCACAGGAGTTTCTTGCAACTTCTTTGGCTAAAACAAAACCTTCAGAGGGTAAAAGATAGAGAAAATTCCCCAAACTGTCATTGAGCACTCATTCCATAGTTGTCTAAGGCTGCCACAGACTATCCCCCATCCTGAATCTGGCCTATGTCACCTTTCTTCAGCAGACTTTCCGTGACTTATCATTTTGTTCCACTAAAATGTGCAGATGCTTTTGTTTAGGAGCAGGATTTTCAGTTTCTGTTGTTCTTGCAACAGTGTGATTCCTTTTCTGGTTCAACTGCAACTTATTCTCTACATTTTGCTCTTTTTTTTTTTTTTTAATTCACTCTTTTACAGTACACCCATCTTTTTCCTCCTCTCTTTTCATAGATTTTCATGGTCTGATAAAAAAGCGCGCACACAGTTATGCATGTATTTATAATGGAAACTCCTGATTGGTTCCACTGATGGACAGATCACATGGAAACTTAATTTAATTAAAGGCCAATCCAGGTGGAATTTGGAGGGAAGTCTCAGCTATAGTCTGGTATATGTTACTATGATCTACCTGCTAGAGCTAGAGGAGCCTTTAATATATACTTTATTTTCTAGAAAAGAAGAGACAAAAGAAGATGAAACCAGCGAATGACTGGAGAGAGCGAAGAAATGCCATCCGACTCACCAATGAGTATACAGTAGAAACCCTGATAGTGGCTGATGCTGATATGGTGCAGTACCATGGTGCTGAGGCAGCCCAAAGGTTCATCCTCACAGTTATGAACATGGTACGTATTCACGTTGTTCTTGGAGAGTGAGTCAAGTGTTCTGATCTACAATATGCTGAGGGTGGGGTTCATTTTGAGGTTGATGGCTCAATCAGATCTCCAGTTTGAATATGACACTGGTGAACGTTTCAGAGTATCTGAGCTAGATCTGGGAAAACAGCCCCTTTTCTGTGTTCAGGTCTGACCTGAGCTGTAGGGGTG
This sequence comes from Gopherus evgoodei, assembly GCF_007399415.2. Taxonomy (NCBI): domain Eukaryota; kingdom Metazoa; phylum Chordata; order Testudines; family Testudinidae; genus Gopherus; species Gopherus evgoodei. The sequence continues at coordinate 8,639,213 of NC_044331.1, forward strand.
ATTGTGAAGCTGAAGATTCAGATCTGAACCTCCTTGGCCCTATGGAAGTCAAACTAGTTTGAGATGCTAGTTCAGGTTGAACTGATCTCTTCCAGGGAAACCACCTTTTCCACTCCAAGTCTGGGGTGTCCATCCATGGTATCTAATAACTGTCTTCTCAACAGCTGGACATGCAGAAGCTGTGTTCCCGCACAGATTTGTAAGGTGTTTAGAATATTGCTTCTCTAACCACTTTTATTTTCTAAACAGTAACTGGGATAATTCAAGTATCAGAGGGGTAGCCATGTTAGTCTGGATCCGTAAGAAGCCGCAAAGAGTCCTGTGGCACCTTATAGACTAACAGACGTATTGGAGCATGAGCTTTCATGGGTGAAGACCCACTTTGTCAGATGCATGGGATAATTCACTGGTCCCTGGGTGGGTCTGTGGTGATTACAAGTAATCTTGTTTTGTACTTTCAGCTTTGGGACCCCGCTTCATTTTCCTCTGTGAATTTCACATCTGAGTCACTTGCAAAAACCCTCTTAAGTCAAGCTGAGTTGCTCATAATTGTGTGTGTAAATGTATATAACAACCACAAAATACAGCTGGGCAAGGATGTGACATAACTTTCTTCGTGTGATAAAAGTATTGGAATGCTGTCACTTGGGCACTGCTCAGTGATCTCATTTGACGTGCACACTGAAAATGTTTTCCCTTAAGAACGTGGAAAATTCTGTGCCCCTTTTTTTTGTGAGAACATTGTGCTTATCATGTATTGTGCATTTCTGTTCCTTCATCCTTTATAACTAAAGATATTTTTCCTTAAAATCATTGGCAAAGATACTTTCATCAGAGTTGTCTTGCTACTGGCAACTTCCCCAGCTGAGGTCCTAGTCCCTTTTCACAGTAGCTTGTTGCCTTGTCATCTAACAAGGAAGCTTCTGACTTCAGTTGTTGAAACAAGGAGTAGGGGAGCTTTTAAGAAGCTGTTTCTATGCCGATGCCTGTTTAGTAGGAGGAATGGGATAAGAGGACTTGAGATGGAGCCTGAACTGAAATCCCAGATTCAGACTTTTGGGGAGTTTGGCTCTGGAACTAAACATTGTAGATCTCCTCTATTTCTGTAATGGTCCAAATCAAATTCCAGGATCCTAATGATGGAGAAGTTGGGATCCAAATTGGAAATTTGGGTCTTGAGCTCCTATCTAAAGAGAGAGCACAAAAATAACCCAACTGGAAATGGAATTTTCCACTTGGGGCAGATTATTCCATTACTGGTCATAGATGTCTGGTCTGATCTACCAAGGCACTTCCTGGGTTCCTAAAGATTTCCATGGAGCATCTGTTTTTGAAAAGTGGAGTGATAAACTGGAATAGTACAAAACCAACAAGGAGTCCAGTGGCACCTTTTTAACAGATTTATTTGGGCATAAGGCTTCTCGTTGTTTTTGTGGATACAGGCTAACATGGCTACCCCTCTGATACTGGATTAATACAGCTGAAGGCAATGGAGCTACCCCAGTAAAGGATCTGGACTTTTAGAGACACATGTTTTATCTCATACAGTTGTTGTTGTTGTTGGTTTTTTGTTTTTTTTTTAAATAACAATGTTTGGCAACCTTGTTGCAAATTGCAGGCACCTGTACTGCAGGCGTGAGGCAGCATCCAGCCAAACCCTGTGGAATTGTTCACACCCTGCTAGATAGATGTGGTAATACATCATAGCTGATGGAATTGTACTTCAAGAATGAGCTACTAATCCTGCCAGGGAAGTAGGAATCAGGGAGAGACACTTTCACCTCTAAGTTGCTAATTCATATCAAGTATGGCTATTTGGTGACTCAGAGTTGCTAGCTGTTCTGGTGGCTTAAGCATTCAGTCTCCGCTAATAGGTGTTTGCAAAACCTCTCACGGCTGGTGCTAATTTTCTCCCAAGAGTCAGTGGCTGCAATGGCCGTGGACTCTGAACTGTCCATTCACAGATGGCCGGGGTCATTCCAGATCAGGATTGAGACATGCGAGCAAGGAAGTAGTGGGTGATGGGAGCTTGCACTCATCATGCTTGTACTGCCTCAGCTCTGTAGCTGGAAAGCGATACTTCATCCTCTTCGATGTCAATCTGTCACCTTTCTTGAGCACCAAACTGGCAGGAAAAAACGAAAACAAAATCTTGATGGTAATCCACAAGACCTAACCCAACATATGAAGGGCTGAACGAGACACATCTCAATGCATAACCTCACTGCACAGCAATGGTCTTTTTCTAAACAGATCTATTGTTCCTTTAACAGGTGCTGATTCAGTGGGGCCCCATTGTGTTATGAAGTCTTTGGCTGGTTGAGCCCACAGGGAATTTAACTGATCTATTCCTTTAACAAGCTGACTCTTTTTTTTTTTTTCTTTTTATTATTATTATTATTTTACCTTCTAGTACGTTGTGAGGCTATTCACTGAACAAGGCTTCATTGTGTGTCTGTATTTATTTGGCTCGTTTCATAGACGCGGCTCTTTCAACAGATCTGTTCTCTTTACCATCCCTTCATTATGAAATGGCATTGTTGCATTTCAGGATGTGTTCAGTTTGGAGCACAGAAAGGTTATTCTTTGCATTGCCACAGTGCCCCTATCCTGAATTCCGCCCACAAGCTTTGCAAGGGGTGGATAGAAAATATGTTTCTGTGAACAGATCTGTTTTTCAAGCTGCTTTTTGTCTGAGGCAAACCTATGTTGGTTGGGTGTGATTATTCTGGTTGTGCATCATCCTGTTCTCTTTATCCTCCAGCTCTCGACGGGATTCAGGGCCAAATCCAGATTTCTCAACACATCCCAAATTAATGAGTTGTACATAGATGACTTCCATGAGGTTTTTCCTCTGCCCGAGGGGAGGAGTAGCTGCAGAGCCTCTTTGTGACATCAACTTGTAGGGTGTTGACTGGTGGATCAGCTTGCTTGAATCTCATTCGTTAAAAGTACAGGGGTGAAATCCTGGTTCCCCTGTAATCAATGGGACTTTGCCATGAGCTTCAGTGGGGCCAGAATGTCATCTCAGGGGGAGAGAGATGAAAAGGTTGGGTTTCTTTAGTTTGGAAAAGAGAAGACTGAGAGGTGATATGATAGCAGTTATCAGGTATCTAAAAGGGTATCATAAGGAGGAGGGAGAAAACCTTGTTCATCTTAGCCTCTAAGGATAGAACTAGAAGCAATGGGCTTAAACTGCAGCAAGGGAGGTTTAGGCTGGACATTAGGAAAAAGTTCCTAACTATGAGGGTGGTTAAACATTGGAATAAATTGCCCAGGGAGGTTGTGGAATCTCCATCTCTGAAGCTATTTAAGGGTAGGTTAGAAATGTTTATCAGGGATGGTCTAGACCAGGGGCAGACAACCTATGGCATGGGTGCCGAAGGCGGCACACGAGCTGCTTTTCAGTGGCACTCACGCTGCCTGGGTCCGGGCCACTGGTCTGGGGGACTCTGCATTTTAATGTAATTTTAAATGAAGCTTCTTAAACGTTTTAAAATCCTTATTTACTTTACATACAATAATAGTTTGGTTATATATTATAGACTTATCAAAAGAGACCTTCTAAAAATGTTAAAATGTATGACTGTCACACACAACCTTAAATTAGAGTGAATATATGAAGACTTGGCACACCACTTCTGAAAGGTTGCTGACCCCTGGTCTAGAACAGTATTTGTTCCTGCCATGAGGACTCGATGACCTCTCGAGGTCCCTTCCAGTCCTAGAGTCTATGAATCTATGTGATTAAGACACTGGACTGTCACTCAGGGGTTCTGGGTTGAATTCCAGGGTCTACCGCAGACTTTCTGTGTGACCTTAGGAAAGTCACTTAGTGACTCTGGGTGCCTCAGTTCCCCATCTGTAAAATAGCACTGCCATGCCTCACAGAGGTTTGTGGAATGTTTCTGTGGAAAATGGGAACCAGATATTTTCCTATATAAATAGGGTGAAAGATGTCCATATGGATCACACCTCACTGACTGCAATGCTCAAGGTCCCTGGATCTCACTTCAGCACCACTTCTGTGGCCTGTTGGGCTCTCTGGATATTGGTCAGGGGATAGGTTATGCCCATGGTATCTAGACTCTGCTGGGTCAGTTATTCTGCAGAATGGTGAGCTGCCTCTAAGAGAAACCAGAATGTTAATTTTGGCACTGCGGTTTTTATTTGAGCAAATAGGACATTACTGGTCAGGGGTTATTAATTTAACTTGTCGCTGTGAGCCATTACACTTACTGTCAAGCCATAAAATAAGCATTAAAAGGGCTTATTAATGCATGTTATATTTAAATCAAGTGATCTACTTTAAAGGATTTAATATCTATTTGGGATACAAGAGTTTCTGGGGAAAAGTCAGCATTACAAAATACTGTTTTATTGCCCCAGCTGGTAAATAAGAATCTTAAAAAAATATAAACAGCTATGAAAGCAAAACCCTTCTGCAATGACACAAACTCTGGATGATGTACAGCTAATTCTCTGTTTTTAATGGCACTCTCTGATCTTGCATTTGAACAGACAACATTTTTTTTAAGATGAGGGAGTTAGTTATTATTATTCCTAGATGCCGTTCTAGAGGCACAGGGTTGTCTATTAAATAAATCCAATAGTAGAAGTTGTAAAACAGCCTTTTCCAAAACCATGGAGGGCTTTTCATTCACGGTGCCCTTTTAATATATCCCTAGGAGCCAACGTAGCTCCAGAAGTTTTGAGTTAAGGTTTTTTTTAAGTTGCTGCCCTTGGAATTAAATCTTCCTTTATTTTCTCAAAAGGTGTGGCGATATCTTCCTCACCAATAGGAGAGTCCAAGTCGCTTCGTGATAGGATTTAAAAAATGAGCCAGTCAATAAAGTCGGTGTTGGATGCCACCAGCTAATCATGCAGCCCTGAAGTACATAATGAATTTTCAAAATTGGATGGTGTAGGGCAGCGTTTCCCAAACTTGGGAAACCCTTGACCTGTGCCACTTCCAGCAGCTCCCACTGGCCTGGAGCAGCGAACCGTGCCAGTGGGAGCTGCGATTGGCCGGACCTGCGGATGCGGCAGGTAAACAAACCGGCCCAGCCTGCCAGGGGCTTTCCCTACACAAGCGGCGTCCCAAGTTTGGGAAACGCTGGTGTAGGGGATATGAATACATGAAAACGTCAGCAGAACTGTAAGAGGGGAAAACCTGAGGCTCTCCAGCAAGCCAATCCTAGAGAGACTTAAACTGTTTAGGATCGATGGCTGTATAAGTGACCTGTTTCATTAGTGACTGACAATATAAAGACCTATGTTTCTGCTTGTATCTGAACTTCCTAAAAATGTCCCCTTGCCCCCTCCATTGTTATCAAAATTGCTGATGCTGCATTTATCTTCTTTTGCCAGTGTTCATCTGCGTGAATCTCTTCAGTGATTTCTTCCTTTTCCACATCAAATTAAAGCCCATTGGCCTCAAGGCTTTGCACAGTGCTGCTGTACTGCATTTCTGCTCTCCTTGCCTCCTGTTTTTCCCTTTGCATTCTCTGACTTAACTGCCAGGTCTCCCTCTTCCACTCTCAGCTTCACACCTTCTTTTGTGCGCTTGCTATGCTCTGACTTCCCAAAAGCCAAGTGTCCTGCCTTTCTTTTTCAAATCCCACTTTAAAATGCACTTCTTTAGCTCATCCATGTGGCCAGTCCATCACTGTCTGCTCCCATTTTTGTTTAATCTGATCGTGCATTTTTCTCCATTAGCATGGAAGCACCTTAGATCCTTTGCTTGTTTGTAGGTTCATCTGTGGACTTGTAAAGTGCTGTGTTATTCTCACTTCATACAAAAAAGCTCCTTCTAGGTTCGGGTTCACGTCTGTTTCTGTAGGTATGAGACTATGACTTGATTTTCTTGTTATTACTCTTCTACATTTCTAGGAATCTGCTTACAGCAGTGGCCATTTTGGAAACCGGTCAGATGCAGTCTGTTGAGGAGATGCACACGCTGCTTTCTCATAAAGATTTTCCCCTCTTTTTGTTCTTTCTTGTTTTTATTATTTTCCCCTTCATCCCTTCAAAATAAATTGCTCTTGAAAATATGAGGGTAAGCTGTAAATAGTAATAGCAGTGCTCTGAGCTTTGAGGAAGGACCATACATAGGGCATCTGTTTGTTTTTTGGGGGGGTTATTAATTTCTTTTTGGGGAGTTTATTTTTAGCAATTTTTGAGTTTTATGTGGATGATCAAAAATTTGTTTTTTGTTTTTTTTCTCTCTGTATGTATTGTAATGAGTAGTGCATATAATATATTACTCATTAGAGTAATATATAATGTTAGAAACAGTACTACATGAAAGCACACTAGGGAACCTTTAGTGCACACTAGCAGGGTCTCCACGGACCAATTAATGCGCAAGAGTTTAGTGCATTTTAGAAATCACCCCCCATAGCCTGCATTACTGCTCCATGGAGACAAACTCTTAGATACAAGTAACCATTTCTGATGTTTTTCTGGTATTTATTGGATAAATGCAGATTTTTTTTTTATATTGGGGGTATCTTGTTGGTATTTATTGGTTAAAACCTGAAATTGGAAGCTGTAACTTTATTCAACTAGTAGCACTTACACTGAGGTGTTCTAATGGCTTCTGACAGTTTTCCAGAACTTAGTGTAAAAGCAAACAATTCAAACTGGTTCTGTAAGCATTTCTCTCTCGGTGGGCAGAGAACTGTCAGGATTTCCGAAACCATAGTGTGGTAATTTACAAATAGGCACTTTTAGTTCTATAATCTACTGATTTCATAAACCTGAAGACATACTTAGATTAAAAAATGAAAGTGCATTTTTGGATTTAGCTAGAATGTTGATTGCAGTTTGGTTTTGACCTTGCCCCTCTTTGATGCAGAATACAGCCTGGATAAGTAATTGTAGTGTGTGTACTTAATTTTCCTGCAGCTGTTGCTAAGCTATTTGATTAATGTAAAAGCCTCTTGAAAGCAACAAGCAGTAACATGAAGTTAATGATTCCCTGAATGTTATTAATAGGAGAAGTTTTGATGTTGGCCTTTAGGAATAAAACTGGTTTACCCTCTATAGTAGTCTTTTGCACTCTGAAGTGCACAGTTCATTCTGGCATTTCTCTTTCAGATGCATTTATAGTAGCAAAATCGCATGAAATACTATACATTGTCTGTTCAGAGATACAGACCATAAATGCAGATCTCTATCTCTGTGGCTGGAATATGCAGACTCAGGAGTTCTCATGGCTACTCGGCTACCTTGCACATGTCCTTAGGGTCATGATCTGGATCCTTGGGGTCGGGGCTGGGGACACGAAGGGAATGAGTATAAATACATCACCATCGTCCATAGGTTCCTTTTCCCTGGTGGCTGGAAGAACATCCTCCTACAGCTCTGAGAAAGCTTTACGTCAGGTAAACCTTGCAAAGTGTTGAATATATCTCTCTCTCTTTCTCTCTTTTTTTAATGTTTTATGTTGTAGTTCATAAGCTCAGTTTTAGGTGGGAGTTAAGAGATCCCATGGTACTTTTCAAAACAAGTAAGGGAAAACCTTGGTAACCTGGCTAACACTCTCACTAATAATTGTGGTCTGATGGCCAAGGCTATGCAGGAGCTGCTGTTTGCGTGCAGGGCTTAAAAAAAAGCCACATGACCCATCCTCGGGCTTCGTAAAGTTCAGAGCCTACAACAAACGATCTCACGCATGCATGCATGCTACTCTATCTCTGCACCTCCAGCCAGGGGAACTCTGGTGGAGTTTGGTTCCTCTCAGTCTAAGTTCAGCCTGCCTAGGCTGTGTTCTGTGCATGAGCGGGCAGGCCAGGACAGATTGGGCCAAGCAGACGTTTACTCCGTGTCACATCCCTGCTGCCTTCAAAGAATAGGGAGAAAGTGAGGCAGGTGCTGAACGAGACACAAAGGAGGAGCCATGCTTCCTGCCCCAGGTAGTTCACAATCTGAACTAGATGCAAACGAGACTCATGGGAGAGGGAGAGGGAGACGTGATTCTCTGGCCGAGGGTCTAGCCTTGAAGTGTTGCTGATTTGTAAGGGGGGCGGGGAGAATGTTGCAGCAAAGCTCTGAATAGGTAATTTGCTTTAAGGAGCAACTTCTTTCAGACATAAGTCTCATTCTTTTGTTCCTCTCTTGCTTTTTCCTCTGTTCCTCCTTCGTTTCCGTACCTGCTTTCCCCTTTACTGTCCCCCTTCCCTGTGTGCTTTTGATGACTCCTCACAGAGTGCGAGTCAAGGGAACGCAAAGAACCAACTGGGGTTGCTTGTTCTCCCTCTAAGGGGTGCACCATAAGCAGGGCCAGAGGATGGGCGTGACCTTTAGCCAGCCCTGTGCTCTCTTCTCATCACTTGCCCTCAAGTCAGTGATTTTGAACCCTCCCTGCTGCTGTAATCATGTCTTCCTGTGCCTCTCTTTCTCTCCACGTCCCACCCCCCCCCCAATATTTGCAGTTCTGTAATTGGAGACAGAAATTATATGGTTCAAGCCTAGAATGGTGGTTCTTAAACTTTGGTCCATGGAATGGTTGCTGGTGGTCTGCAGAAAGCTGGCAGGTTACATGGTGTTGGCTCTTCTTGTTCCAAACTGCCTGATTTTATTAAAAGACACTAAAAATACAGGAAATGTTCTTACTTTTCCAGGCCGGGAATGGATGCAGTGGCCTCTGGGGTGTGAGGCAGTCATGAGTGAGAGGGATGGTGGTCTGGGTTTTCACAGATGGGAAGGGAGGTTCCCATGAGTCAGTCTCTGTATTAACAGATGTGTTCCTCACCCTGAGAGAGCTTGGGAATTTCCACACTAGGAAACCCAATATTCCAACTGTAATTATCTCCACCCTCTCACTTAGAGCCATTGGTTCCTGTTGTGCCTATGGCCAGTCAGACGTGGTGAGTTAACATCTTTGACGCTGTTGTTTAATGGTGATTTCCCTCAAGGCTGGGTGAAGAAGGCAGAGGTGATGCTTGCCATAGGGAGTTGCTGGAAGTGGTGCAGGCTGAGGGACGTACTGGCTGCCACTTCCAGCAGCTCCCATTGGCCTGAAGCAGCGAACCACGGCCAGTGGGAGCCGCGATCGGCCAGACCTGCAGATGCGGCAGATAAACAGACCGGCCCGGCCTGCCAGAGGCTTTTCCTACACAAGCAGCCTCCCAAGTTTGGGAAACACTGCCTTAAGGCAAAGAAGCCCAAGTAAAATATTCTCTGGCTGCTCCTGGATCCTGATAATTCAGCTCACCAGCTTGAGGCCCACTTGTAGTACTTCTAGGTTGAGTAATTGGGCAAATGAGGTCCTTCAATGAACTCCTCACCAAATTATACTAATTGCAAATCAGAGTACCAGCAACATTCAGACATCTTCCTAGCATTCTGTGTTACCCTAGAAAACTGAACTGAAGGAGTGTGTGGAGGGAGTTTCCATGCATGGTGTAGAAATTCAGTGGTTGACTCCAATCCTAATATTGAAATGATGTCACCCAGTGAAATCAGTCATCGCTTCACCTTCATGCTGGCAAACTTCAGCTGAGCTAGATACCTTGTTTGAAGCAGGCATGCTTTTCCACCTAGGCTCAGGAGACAAGGGGCTTCCTAAACTAAACATATAGGTTTTACTTTTGCCCTAAGTGCTCTGAGACCCAAGATACACTGGCTGATGTCACATGTTCTGAGAGTTACATACATAACAGCACTCACAACTGAATTGTTGGTGTCCTTCATGTAGTTTGGTGCACTGGGACCTTTGATGTGAGCCATGACATAGGTGGTGTCTAAACCCCCATGTACTGCTATGGGGTTCATAATCAGCTGTGGCGCTAGAGAAGACATTGTAAGAAGAACTGTATTGACTTTGGCAGAAGAATATTTTGAAGAACTGGAAGAGGCTGTTGATACCTTGTCTCTCTGTGAGCACTGCTGAAAGTAGAAAGCCATCCACAGGTCTGAGCTTTTGATGGTGTGCTTTTGGTTTTGTTTTGTTTTGTTTTGTTTTTTTGGAGTCAGAGTGTGATAATATAAGGACTGATCTTATCTGAGTTTCTATAGGCTAGAACTTCCCAAAGGAAATGTAGCTGGTAGCTACACAAATCCACCCAGTCCTCATTTGGCTGGTGAAAAGTTATGTCCTACTGTCCCAATGCAGATTTAATCTGATTTAGATTGTAAACTCTCTTGGGCAGGGACTGTGCCTTTCTGTGGCTGGTGTGAACCGCCTACTTCTCTCTTTTAAGCACTAACCAGTAAAAATTGATGATGGTGCTTCCTGCAGTGCCAAGTCTAAGTCCCATTCAGAGTTCAGTTTTCCTGTGAACTTCCCCCCGGGTGTTGGAGCACTTTTGACAGGAGAGTTTACTTGTTGGCTGTGTTGAACTGCTCCCATTCGTGGATAAATGAGACTTCACCTTCTGCCCTCTGCTCATGGCAGATTACCCTATCATACAATGCATTAATAAATTTGTGTTGTGGCACTGAACTCAGCATGCTCGTGGGACTACTCAGACTGAGCACAGTAGCTATGACACCGCAGTGCCTACAAAAGGAGGCAAAATGTCAGTGCTGGAATGTTAGAAACAATACTTCCTTCTGCCAGGGTGCACCTCATCTTGTTCTGCAAGTACAAGCCGCATTATTAGAGAGCGTTAGCATAATATGCAGTGGCATTGGACAAGCTCCAGTATGTTAAATCCACACATTGTCAGACACTAATTAATTACAGTGAGAGGGAATTAGCGTGACCACATTGGAACTTTTGCTTAATTTTTAATCCACTTGGCCCTCCTGGGTTCAGACTTTTGCTTTTGGACTCCAACGTTGATGGATTTTCTATGTGCTTAGGACAGACAGACGGACGGTGGTGGAAGCTAGCAGAGGGCAGGTGGAAAGGAAATCCCATTATAAAGTCTCTGTAACCTAGATAATTTGGTGGTTGGGCACTTTGACAGTGTCTAGATAGGGCCACCACTTGTGCCAGATTGTTTGTAAATGGAGGGGGGAAAGAAGGAGGATGCTCTTACTCTTATATGTAGCACAGTTTACCTTTTAACGTGGACATCTATAGATATATTTAAAAAATGTAAATAAACTGCAAAATGGTTTGTTTTTAATTGTGACACAGAGAGTAGAGATCTGCATGTTGAAATTGCAGGGCAAGCCAGGGTACATTTGAAATTGCTGACTGCAAGAAAATCAAGGTATCTTGGAGGGGAATGGGGGTCATGGTTTCAGAGTAGCTTGATGAATCCCAGAATAGTTTGCTGGGCCCTATGCAACTGGCTCCAGCAGGCAAATCCCCATGAAGAGCCCCCTTGAAGTCCGTGGGGCTCCAGCTGGCCGGATTGGGGCATAAGCTTGCCCACTCTGGGGATGGAGCACTGGCTTCATTCCTTAGTTTAGTTAACATTAAGAATGTTAATACTATACACATATTTTACATTTTCAGACGTTAAGGGCTTGCCTGAATGAACACTTACTTCACATCAAGCTGGGAAATAAATCTACCCAGCTTTGTGCTAGGTCTCCCTGTGCTCTGAAAGTTCCCAGGTGTGCTTTGAAATGGGAGTAGATCAGAGTGCACTAGGCAACTGGTAGTGCATGCCACCTTGGTCCCCATGGCCAGTTAGTCTGAGGCAAGCTAATGCAAGGTAGATTTACTCTCCAGCTTTCCATGAAATAAGTGTTTATTTGGACCAGGCCTAAGAGATTGTCAGACACTTCAGTAAGATTGGTAAATCGTACCAGCAATTTTACACACGGGTAAATAGGGCCATAGAAAAGGAAAGTGGATTTATCAAGATCATACAGGAGATCAGAAGGCTGAATGTGGATTAGAGCTCAGGAGCTGCTGGCTCCCAGTCTGGGCCCGGATTGAGAAACCATTTGATTTAAACACTATCTTAAATCCTTCCCTATTCAGGAAAGCACTTAGGAATATGCATAAAATTAAGTGCATACTTGACTGCTTTCATGATTAGGAAAAATTTAGGGTTTTGAAAATGTGATCGCCCAAAATATGTTCATGTAGTGGCTTCATTGGAGGAAGGGGGAAAAAAAAGATCCAGTTTGTCTGTCTGTAGCCTGAATAACATTTACAACCAGATGAGATCCGGGTAACAAATAGGGACAGATCTTGTTGTCATTACTCAGAGAAGCCTCTTCCATGGTTTGGATTTTTTTGCCTGAGTAGGGGGAGTGGCATTTGTCCCAAAGTTATAAAAAGTTTAAAATACTTTATAATGTATTTCCCCACTTACACCTTTTTTGATGTGGTTTAGGCAAAGTAGTTGTACACAGAGAAATGGGCGGAATGTAATTCTGGGATCAGTTCAAGTTCTGTGTTCTAACCTATAAATGAGGTGAACTGTCTGAGCAGGAATGTGAAATCTGGAGATAACAGTAAGGTAGTTTCCGGCACTATTTTTGTATTTCCTGAGGCTTGTGTCATTATATGCTGACTTATTACTATTTTCTTACATAAGATATGAAAACAGCACAGGGAAATTGCTTTTCCATTCTATTTCCTGAAGTCTAAAACACACCATTATTTCATTTTTGCATTCAGATATCACTGACGTTTTAAATGCTGGAAGTCTGTATTAGCCACCAGTTTTTAACATGTGTTTGTGTTTCTGAGATCTCTCTAGTTTCTATTTAATGTTCCTTTGGAATATATTTCCTTTCTTCTGTTCTCCACCAGATCTTTTCCTTTGGCTGCCCTTGTTAAAGCACATTGTTACTAGTTTTCTTCTTCTTCTTCTTCTTTTTTTTTTTTTTAAAGGACTTGTCTGTTTTTTTGGGTGGATCTGCCCTGGATGGTAAACCTTGCTGGAGGATGTGTGTGAAAAATTGTTCGGTGTAGTGAATCCAAAAGATGTGCCTTAAGGAAAGTCTATTTTATTTGTTTGAGAGTTGTAGCTGCTACTATCTACCATACACTCTGGGTTGAAATGGCACCACAGTACCTCCTTTTATAATTCTGTATTTTTATTTAATAATGCGATACGTTTGCTTTTGGATTGAGGCAATGTTTCTGATTATTTTATTTTTTTTAATGAGTGGGGGGAGGAACCTCTTTTTGGTCATGGTTAATTCCTCATCTGCTTCTAGTTAACGTTTTCCTTTTTGCTGTTGCGTTTTGACAGGTGTACAATATGTTTCAGCACCAGAGCCTCGGAATTAAAGTCAGCATTCGAGTGACCAAGCTAGTCCTCCTTCGAAACCGTCCTGTAAGTTCTTCAAAGCTTTTATACAGCTCCCGTGGTCTTACTTTAAAACCATCAGTTAGGCTGGGGAGTAGCTGCTATAAAGATTTAATAACATGGTTAGGGAATCAAAAACCCAGTTCCCAATCCTATAAACCCTTTGGGCCTAGTATTCCCAGTGAAACTTGCTACTGTTACCAGCTGATGGCGTTAGCTCTTTAGGTGAAGTGGTAGAGATCAGTGCTTTGGTGCTGAATTTCAGGCCCCAGGTTAAGGTCATGGTGATGCACATATAACCTTCACAAGTATAACTTTGAACTGTATGTTTGTCACTTAATGATTTTATGCTACGTAGACCTATGTATCCCCTAGTTTGACCAATCTTTGTTTCTTTGAATTCCATTTTTGTTTTCTAAAGGCAAAACTGTCCATTGGGCACCATGGAGAGAGGTCTCTGGAGAGTTTTTGCCACTGGCAAAATGAAGAGTATGGTGGAGCAAAGTATCTTGGTAATAATCAGGTTCCTGGTGCAAGAGATGATACCCCTCCTGTGGACGCTGCTGTCTTTGTTACCAGGTAGTGGAAGTGGTTTACTGGTCCTGTTTGTATGGGCCATCTGATCAGCAAGTAATTCCAGGAGTCATTTCCCACTGTTGCTGATGTTTGTCCCTCATTCATGCTAGCTTGTGGCGTGCTGGGTTGTATAGATAGAACAGAGCAGAATGGAGTGATTTGTCTTGATTTAAAAGAAAAAAATTCTTTCAGTGGCGGTGAAAGGTCTTTCTCTTTTTGAATGCTACTGGACTACGTGTTAGTCCCCACTTTCTCTACACAACCCAATAACAAGAAAAGCGACAGTTTGTGAGTATTCTATTTAGAACCAGCACTTATCTTATCTACTTAGAATCATAGAATATCGGGGTTGGAAGGGACTTCAGGCGGTCATCTAGTCCAACCCCCTGCTCAAAGCAGGACTAGTCCCTAACTAACTCATCCATCATGGCACTAAACCACCATTAGAATTTGCTTGCTCCATTGGTGCATAGCACAGATTGTCCAGGGTCACCCTTTTGTGGCTCTATAGTGATCAAATACACCATGCCAGCGTGAGGTTCAAACCCAAGGGATATTACCCATATTGACCTATAGGACAGAATACTGCTATGCCCAGCATTATTATCCATCCTTGTACTTTTTTTCTGTCTATATAATGTGAATAGAAAAAATGTTTCCACATCTTCTTCCTCTATTTTGTAAGAAGACTGCAGTTGTGATTTTTAAATTAAAGGGGAGAAAGATTTTGAACGTCAATAGAAAGCAAAGATTCAAGACACAAAAACTGAGGCTCTTCCTGTTCTGTATAGGTACAATAGTATCGATACTCTTTGGAAAATGATTTCCCAACACCTTATTTTAATGCCCCATAATGCATTTGCCTGGAGAAAGTCTTCCTGTATCTTGGTACATCCTGGATCCAGATATATGCAGAGATGCTTCACCGAAGTTCCATATGTAAGGCTGGCCACTTTATAGCAACATCTCTCATGGAACTGATTTAGCCCAATGACAGTGATGGCTAGTAAGTTAGTAATGTCTCATAAAAGGGATGCATTTGATGAGTGCTAAGAGATCCCCCATTTGTTCTGTATTCAGTGCTGTCACTAAGGCCTTCATCCAGAAAAGCACCTAAGTATATGCTTAACTTTTTAAGCAGGGTGAGTAGTCTCTTTTAAGTCAATGGGAGTAATACACATCCTGCTTATAGTTAAACATGTGCTTGATTTGGATCAGGACCTAAATAAATACATAAGATTTTTTTTTAACTCTAATCTGTGCATCCAGCATGAATCTTTTGATCCCGTGTGACACGGTGAGGCATGCAAATCACTCTGATGGGGTTTTAGGCATTGGCAGGGAGAAGTGGAGCATTTCATCTATGCCCTCTGCAGCTTATGAAATTGAATGCTTGGTGTCATGCTAAACTAGTTGGAGTCAGTCTGTAGGGATGCTCTCTGGGCTAACTGGATTTGGATGGTTTTGTAGTAATAATAGAAGGAAAGCTACAGCTGCCACTAGTTTGGATAATAGACTTGAAGAGCAGCTAATTTGGTGAGGAGGAAAATTGGGCACAGGACTGCTGGTTTTCTTCAGAAGAACCACATCTATCCAGCACAATAGGCCAGCAGCGTGTAATTGCAGTGTTTTCCCATTCCCGCAGTTCTAACCCATTCCTGTTCCTGCAACATAAAGGATGCTGTGTTGCTTGGAAGACCTCTGATCCAGCAGTTCTTATTTGTGCAGCAAGGAAATTAGGTTTTCTTCTCTTGGCTTTAGAAGCATGTTTGTGCGTCCCTGGATCCTCACCAGACTGTACAGATGGACCAGCCATGGAGGATATGGAAGCAACAGCATGTCCAGCAGAAATAGCTGAGCCAGAAAAAGCAGAAGCTGGAATTTTCAGCAGCTGCAGCTGCTTCGGAACTCAGAATCTTTAGGGTCAATCTCCAAAGAGAACTCTGGTTCCAGCTTGCTGGCTGTTTTCACGAAAAGGAGCCATGAACATTTTGCTTCTGGGAATTTACCTTTGCATGATGAAGCAGAAAATAGGTGTTTTCCCCATTTGTACTAAATACTAAATGCTCCCATAGAGAGGAAAATCCCTCCAGTGGAATGGCGGGTGGCCACTTACAAACAAAAGCAGCCTTACGCAAGAACCGGGGGTCACCCGATGAAATGAATAGGCAGCAGATTTAAAACAAATAAAAGGAAGTACTGTCCACCTGCGGAACTCAATGCAATGCCCAAAGTACAACCGAGTTCCAAAAAGAATTAGATAAATTCCTGGAGGGTAGGTCTATCAATAGCTATTAGTAAGGCTAAGATTATGACTTCCAGCTACATTCATGACACTGGGGACCCCGCAGCAGCCCAGACTTCATGGACAGCAGGGGGTAGCTGCGGGCAGCGGGACCCCGTGCAACTGACTGGCTGCCGGCACCACCAGCAACCCCTGAGCTGCTCAGCCGCTGCTGCTGGCAGGGGCCCCCTGCAGCTTCCAGACATTGGGCAGGGGGAGCCAGGGTGCTGGACCCTCCTCCCTCCCCATTTTTCCTGGCTTTGGTGACTTTCTGTTTATTGCCTGTGACTTGTCCATGATTTTTACTAAAAATACTCATGACAAAATCGTAACCTTGTCTATTAGTGAAGATGGTCAGGGAAGCAATCCCATGCTGTGGATGTCCCTAAGCTAAGTCAGGATGTCCTTGACTGCCATATGCTGGGACAGGACGACGGGATGGATCGCTCAAAATTGCCCTGTACTGTTGATTCCCTTTGCTGCATCTGGCACTGGCCACTGTCAGAAGACAGGACACTGGGTTAGATGGACACAGTATGGCCGTTCTTATGTTGTTGTATTCTTATGAAAGCCTGACAAATGGTCAATATGACCTAATGCAGAATGGTTGAATGCAAGGTCCTGGGGCAGAAGGATGGGTTTCTTGGCTTTGTGTTTTGGGGGCAGTTGAAGGTATTTTATGCACAGACCCAGCTGCAGCGTCCTGCACGGCAGATGAAATGCTAGGTTTCCTTTTATTGCTTCACTTAAGAGCACCACCATGACCAAAAGAGACCAGCCCCTTAGAGGTGAGGGATTATTTCACCTCCATAGAGACAGATCATAGTCTGCAAATTGTGCCAAATTATTTACGAGACCTTTAGTTTCACGACATGGTGGTAATTTCTCCGAGTTGACTGAAACCACTAGACACCTTTCCTGGTAGAACCACAGAGTGCAAGTGGCAAGATTTGCGATGCATTATTTGCTAAGATAGCCAGTCCCATCAGAGAGATTCGTTTCTAGTGATGGCCCTCTGCCATCTACTAGTAGTTCAGCTATTTGTTGTCACAATAAAAGTATCTGTTTGATTTACCAGTTTATATAACATAATAAGTCCTTAAATAAACCTCTGTCAAGCTGGCTCTGGGAACTCAGCAATTGTTCTTATGCCAGCTCAGTCAAGAGCAAATGTCAGGGTGTCAGATGCAGCAGCGCTGCTCTGAAAAATGGAATCCCTGGCCAGGGCATGGTGGTGGCTTCTGATTATTTTGTTTCTGCCTGATTTTTAACCCGTTGATGGCTGTAATCCAGGGGTTGGCAACCTCTGGCATGCGGCTCACCAGGCTAAGCACCCTGGCGGGCCGGGTCAGTTTGTTTACCTGCCGCGTCGGCAGGTTCGGCTGATCGTGGCTCCCACTGGCCGCATGTTGCCTTCCCAGGCCAATGGAGGTGGCGGGAAGCTGTGACCAGCACATTCCTTTGCCTGCACCGCTTCCCTTAGCCCCATTGGCCAGTGGGATCCACGATCGGCCGAACCAGCCAATGCGGACGGTAAACAAACTGGCCTGACCCCTGCTGTAATCGTAGTTCTTTTGTCATGAAATGTAAGCTCAGAAATATTCAGGGTGGCTTTTTTAATATGATTTTGACAGTTAATATTGATTTATTTTCAATTGCTTTAATTTTTTTTTTAAACTAACTTGAGCTGGGATAATTTCTTTAAACAGTTTGCTCAAAGGAGAGTAATGGTGTTATGGGCCCAAGTCTCATTGAAGTGGGAGTTCAGGATCTCACTCCATTATTTTCCTCTGAAAAATCCTATTCTTACATTTTTATTCCAGCAGGACATTTTCTTTACCCTCTCTCCTCCCCAAACCCCCCAAACAGAAAATCCCACCTGTGGGCTGGACATTTATAACCACACACCCACAATGTATGCGCATAACTTTTGCGCTCACTTACCCTGGATTGAAAACACAGGCGGAACAATGGCAAGGCTGTTGCTTTTGAAAGAACCCTTTGGTGTCTCTTAGCAGCTTTCATAGGTTTCCTTGGCTCCTCATCTGTAAGGCAGTGCTCCTGAGAGAAGCTAGCACTCTTTGCTCAAGCAGGAGCTGAAGAGGAAAATTCCCAAAGATGAGGAGATGACAGTGGAGACGCTGTGACCCTTCTTTAAATGTATGCAAACCTTATTTTAATTTTTAAAAAAAATTGTAAATTGGGCTGGAAATCTCATGAGAAGGAGCATTCTTGTGATATTTTGATATTACTCAGATTGTAAGCTCCTGGGGGGCAGTGGCCATCTCTTTGCTTGTACAGCATCTAGGACAGTGGTTCTCAAACTTTTAACAACCTGTGAACCCCTCTCACCATAATGTCAAGTCTCGTGAACCCCCTCCTAAAAATGAATATTTCCAGGGATTTTCTCCTTTACTTGACTATAAATTATAAAAGCAGTGATCTTCGAAATATTAAATTTGTTTTTGTGACATGCTTATTACACACTATTATTAATTAATATTTATCATTACACTATTTTCATTACATTATGAAAACGGCAGCGCTCTTCCAAGATCTCACTTTCGTAGCTTGTATCATTTTGAATAAGCCTGTTCTAAGACAAGGCTCCTATGTTTCATCAAGAAGTATCAGATGTGAAACAGCATGAGGGTATCTAAGAAGCCAACTCAAAGAGTTCCTCTTACACAAGCATTCAGGTCTTGAGCAGTTAAGGTAAACAACACACGTTACAACAGAGCTTAAACTTGTTCTTCATAAGAATTTTAAAAACAATACTAGCTGCCTATTTAATTTTAAAAACAGCAAAAAATATCCACCTGCCTTTCCATTTCTTGTAAGGAGTCTTGAAGTTTAAATCTCCTCAGTGTGATAGATATGCTTGCTTTGATCTGCTTAGCTCTTGGAAGTCCAGGGGCTCCGAGCTGCTGGTCCCATGCACCCGGGGTCCCTAGGGATAGCTCTGTCCACCATTAGGGAATTTTTTTTCCCAAGAACCTCCTGTAACATTTCGTGAACCCCCAGGGGTTCACAAAGCCCCATTTGGGAACCACTGATCTAGGACAATCGGGTTTTAGTCTGACTGGGGCTTCTGGGTCTCATTGCAGTACAGACCGTGATGATAATAATCTGCTTCCTATCCTGGTCAAACCCGGGAGGTACAGTGAGATGATGTTGAGGTGGGAAAACAGGTCAATTGAACGCTTTTGAACCTGGTGAAAGGCTGGTGTTTGTTTCAAGTCTTGGATGAAAATTCAGGCTGGGTCATATTTTATTTGAGTCAGTTTGTCTACCGCTAATCTGAATATTTTGTTGACTCTCCTCCCCCAACTTCTTTCTTTTGTTTTATTCCTGACTCTTTCCTTTTTCTTACTTTCTGTGTCTGTGGAGAAAGAAATATATATATATATATATACAGAATGAAGGAATGAAATAGATTAAAAGGGGGAGAATTTGAAAGAGAGCAGTTTTTATTGTGATTCCGACCAGTGGTTCTCAACCAGGGTCCAGGACCCTCTGGGGGGCTGTGAGCAGGTTTCAGGGGGTCCCTCAAGCAGGGCCAGTGTTAGACTCGTTGGGGCCCAGGGCAGAAAGCAGAAGCCCCAGGCAGTTGCCCTACTTGCTACCCTCTAACGCTGTCCCTGGCTTTTATATGCAGAAACCAGCAGTTGTGGCACAGGTGAGCTGTGGAGTTTCCATAGCATGTTGGGAAAGTCTCAGTAAGAAAAAGATTGAGAACCCCCGTTTCTGACACGACTTGTTTTCTAGGACTCAGTCCTATATAACCATGTACAATGTCCCCTGGTTTCTCCTCCCTTAGTTTTAGATTCTGCTGCAGGATGGCACGCCGGCTCCTTCTTGAGTGCAGTACTGTGTGAATGTGAGTGGCCCAATTTTAGTCTAGGCTACTGGCATAGAAACATGTGGTTTCCTACTTCCTAATGTGGCAGTTCTCTCTTGCATGTTTGCTCTTACGAAGCCCAGGTTTCACTTTGGATGTAGTGAGTGGAACTATCAAAATAACTCTCGTCATCTTGAAAATAAGTCAGTGCTGTTACGTGTTGTCATCATGTATAATATGCAGCAGTTAAAGGACTTTGACTTTCCTGATAGCTGGGAATGTGTCAGAACTTTGGTTCGTGGACCTCTGCTTTTCTCTAATCTGTTCTTGAGGCACAGCATATCCCTGACCTGTGTTTTTGTTTTCTTTTTAGGACAGATTTCTGCGTACACAAAGACGAACCCTGTGACACAGTGGGTAAGTCAGCACAATTAGGAGGAGTATGGTTTAAACGCCCTATGTATTGAGATTATCAGATCTCTGGATGATTTCTTTGACTCTTGGGTTTGTTCTCGTGCTTCTGTTATTGTTATGAATGTGGCCATCATGCAAACGTGGATCAGTCTGCCTGGACTTAACAGCTGATAGATAATGCACACCAGATGTCCTATATCTGCCCTTAATTGCCTACATCAGTGGTTCTCAAACTAGGGCCGGTACTTGTTCAGGGAAAGCCCCTGGCAGTCCGGTCCGGTCCGGTTTGTTTACCTACTGCGTCCGCACGTTCGGCCAATTGCAGCTCCCAGTGGCCGCTGATCGCCGCTCCAAGCCAATGGGGGCTGCGGAAAGCGGCGGCCGTTACGTCCCTCGAGGCCACTGGGAGCTGCGATCGGCCGAACCTGCGGGTGCTGCAGGTAAACAAACCGGGCCGCCCGCCAGAGGCTTTCCCTGAACAAACGGCGGCCCTAGTTT
Organism: Gopherus evgoodei; assembly: GCF_007399415.2. NCBI lineage: Eukaryota > Metazoa > Chordata > Testudines > Testudinidae > Gopherus > Gopherus evgoodei. Next base: position 8,659,998 of record NC_044331.1, read on the forward strand.
GAGAAACACTGGCCTACATAACATTCAGATCTAAATGGCAGTTCCATATCTGATGCCAGACTTCGGCAAAGTGGGTATTTTTTCTTCCCCTTTTCGCTGTCTAATCTCAATCTATTTATGGGACCCCTGCCATCACAGAAGTATTTCATTGCCTCCCAAGTATCAAAAAAATAGAAACATCAGTAACGATGTGTCTCTTCCTTCTTTCCCAGCCTGTAGAAGAACTGTATGAGAGAGTGTGTGTGCGAGAGAGAGAGAGGAAAAGAAGGACCTTACTAAAGCCAAATTAGAGATCATCTTCTTTCCCACTTCTGACTTCCTGTCTACACTAAAGTGTATCCCAGCCCTGATTTTCCAGTGGCACGTGCCACTACACCCCACACCTTACCTACTCTGTTTTGCATAGGTGGACTGCATCTCCAACCCTCCAGTTTTTCTTTTATCGCCACGCTACCTGCTTTTGGAGGCATACCTCAATATACTATCCGTGATTATCATATGATTGTTTACAGATTTGTGTCAAAGTCAAACTGCCTTTGCCTCAGTTTCTTCATTCCAAGTGAATTCTGGCTTTGTCATCTGCTCCAGCAGGTCTCTGTTCAGTCCCTGGAAGTTGGGGAGAACACTTAGTGCTAATAGAGATAAATAGCTGGGGAAGGTTGGCTTGGGGGAAGATAACAACTGTAAACATCCTTCAGTAGGAGGTCTGAGACTGTTGTGAAAATCAGTGCGTCTCAGTACACAGATTCTTTCCTACGTGTGGTGTGGAGAATAATCATAGGAGATGAGGGATGTAAACATAATTGAAAAATATATACATTCTTCATTCAAATGTTAACAAGATCTGTGCTGTATCTCCAGACTTTCCAGTGGGAATTCTTTACAATATGCTTATTCTCTCCAAGCCCAGTGGAAAACATCCTTCCACTAAGGAAGTGTTTTAAGCTGTGTACCTGAGTCCGGATGTAGCTCCGGCACAGTACATGGCGATCTCTGCGCGAAAATAAAGCTGATGGAAGACACATGCTGCTGCTTAACAAATGCTTACTGTGTTCAAATCTCTTCCCTTGTTTAAAGACTGCATTAATGAGGATCCGTGTTCAGGAATTATCTTTCCACATACAGTGTGGCTGAGGAAATGTGATGATGACAATGTCTCTTTTCTGTTCTTGCAATAGCTGTATAGTTTCTCTTTGGCCCGTTGGGATTCTTGTAGAGGTAGTGGAAGATAGGGTAGTAAATACCACATTTGTTTCCTAGTCTTTCCAGTGCAGCATTTCCCAACCTGGTAGAAATCGAGTACCCATTCAAGAAAATGAAACCAATCCTGATCCCTCCACATAACCATCTTAATGTATTTATCTTCCGTGCCCCACTGGCTAGCTCTTCCTTCCTCCCCCATCAGAGGATGTATCCTACACTTCGGGAAATGGTTGTGCAGATCTTTGTAATATGATGCTTTCTCTCCTCTGTTACATGCCATGGTGAACCTTGAAATCATTAAAAAGTGACAGAGTCCTGTGGCATCTTATAGACTAGCAGACGTATTGGAGCCTAAGCTTTCGTGGGCGAATACCCACTTCGTCAGATGCATGACGAAGTGCATCTGATGAAGTGGGTATTCACCCACGAAAGCTTATGCTCCAATATGTCTGTCAGTTTATAAGGTGCCACAGGACTCAGTCTGGATCTGTAAGAAGTGACAAACACGGGTACCCCTCTGATAATTGAATTCATTAACAATTTAAAATACCATCACTGGGATCCAAGTGAACGCCTAATGAAATGAATAAGACAGTTTGGATCTCTTGGAGCTGCTGCTTCAGGCTCTCTGCAAACTCAAAAGGGTGCCTCAGCATTGGATTTTGTAGGTTTTTGTTTTTTTTTTAATGATGAGATCTAGGAACCTTTTTTGTTTTATTTTTTTAAATGAAAGCTAAAATGTTGGAAAACAACTGAGATATCTGTCTGCACATCAGCCTGGCATCCATATGTGCCCCCTACTTTGGGAAATGCCTCTCAAGTGGTCGGGTGTGGAACTGGAAGGGTGAGAGTCACTTCTCTGGCCATCTATTGATCATCTGCCGTGATCAGGATTATCTCATTGAGTTATAACGCAGTGGTGCAGTCTGCATTTTGAGACTGCTACGGTTTGAGGAAGTAGCATTTCTAAGGCAGAATAGATTTGATAGGTCTGAGTAAATTTGTCATCCTTGTACTGAAAGGGATACATCCGAAACAATATGATGAAGTTTCTTCATGTCTTGGCTACACCAAAGGTTTTTGTTTACCTAGAGATCACTGTCTACCTTTTCTATGGATAAACTTGACCCAATAGTGATTTTTTTTCCCCCTTGTCAGTTTATATAAACTCCCTTTCCCTCTTTTCACCAAAGATTTGTCTTTATTTGTGAAGTTCGCCCTGATTGTAATCCATGCATATCAGGGAAGTTACACTGGCAATTGAATTGTCCTTGTGTTGTTTATGTATGGTGGGTCAGGAGGAAGAATAAACTATAGTAATGGTCTTGTACTTCAATACAAGGCTCACCATTTCAAATAGCAGCATCTGTGCGCAATTCCTATGTGATGATAGTGGAGATTCTGCAGTTTCCCCTACTGTTCAGACTAGGAAGTAGTGGTTATGTCTAAGGCACTAGTATGCAAGAATTATTGACTTTTTTAATAGCCACCATCATGTGCATTGAAAGTATATTAAAAGAAGTAATTACATTTAGCTGATCTTTATATGGATATATTTGGATCTGTCGACATTGAATCTGGCTTTGCTTTCTAATACTTATCTGATCAGTTACTGTTATGTTTAAATGATAGTGTTCATGGCCTTCCCTGTAGCAGGAATCGCTGTGTGATGTTCTCTGGCCTGTATTATGCTGGAGGTCAGTCCAAGTGATCATAATGGTCCCATTTGGCCTGTGAATCTATGAAAGCAGCATAGTCACTGAGCAGACATCCCCTGCAATATTGCCAGTAGAGCAAAGAAAAAAAAAAGCCGTTCAGTGCAAAATGACATCCACCTGACAACCCTGAATTCATGCAGATCCCTTCACCTTGCTTTCTTCGTGCTACGTTCTCATTCTCTTCGGGCTTGTCTGTGTGCTCTATAGGGGCGTGATTTCTAAAGTGCACTCAGTCTTGTGCATTAATTGGTCCGTGTATACCTTGCTGGTGTGCTTTAAAGGTTCCTAGTGCACTTTAACATAGTATTGTTTCAAACAGGAAGCTGCCATGGCCTGGGCAGCCTCCCTAGTGGGCAGAGCAGGACCTTGCCTGGCCGTTGTGGTGGCAGTCCAGCTCAATGGCAAGCGTAGATCCAGGAGCCCGGTACCGATTAGAGGGTGAAACGAGTCAGGGTTGAGGATCCAAGCCGAAGGTCAGAGTCTGAGTCGGAATCAGGGCAAGGAAGCAAGGACTCAACTGAAGCAGGTGGGAGTCAAGGCTGGAGCAGGATGCGGAAGTGAGAGCAGAGCAAACCCAGCTGTGGGTGTGGTAGGCACTGAGCAGCCACAGTGCTCCTGCTGCTGCAAGGCTCAAGTAGCAGGCTGCTGGTTCCCCTGCCCAGTCATGAAGCGCAACTATTTGGAGAAGGCTTGTTGGGCCTAGCTGAGCTTGATGGGTTGCCTAGCGATGAAGCGCACTAGACTGGGTTGAAACACACTAGACAAGCTTTAGTGCACACCAGCAGCGTCTACATGGACCAATTAACGTGCAACCTGTTGGTGTGCTTTAGAAATCCTCCGCCCCCATAGAGCATATTATCCCGCCGTGTACCACCACTCACTTTTTGTAACTTGGCTTTAAATTTAAAGAACCGGGTCTCAGCAGAAGCATGCATCATTTTTGCTTCTCCTCCCTTCCCCCCAGTATTTTCAAAAGATTTGACTTGGTTGTTTAATTGCAGGATTAGGGAAAAAAATGGTAATTAGATGCTTTTCAGAGACCCTTTGATCTTCCGCAGGGCTGGATTAACCTATCACCGGGCCCCTAGCTTCTATTTGAATAACAATACATTTCAGTGATGTTCCCTTCATTACATGCCACTGCAGTAAATTCTCATCCCAGCCAGTTCATGTCCTTGGAAAAGGAAGTGGTTTCTTTATCCAGTGTCGTCCTCTCTCCGTTGCTCTACCGGGAATGGCAAAGTGAGTCTCACCTGTGTGAGAATTTATCTCTGCCCACTTATCCACTGGGGCGGATTTGCGTGCCAACTGAAAGAACTTCACTGGCTTGAGGGAGTGGCATTGCAGCCTGGCACACGGGATCACAATGCCGCTTAAGTTTGGCTCGGCTGCCCAAATGTGAGTGGTGGTGTGACCCCATGCAGCAGGTTGCTACAGCACTCATTTGAGTGAAGTTCTTTCAGTTGGCTTGAATCTGCTTCAGCAAAAAGAACCCCCCCCCCAATGAAAAAAGCACAACACCAGTGCACCATTTTCAGCCTCCCTCATGAATTTGGACTCAAGGCCTGTGCCTCGTTTGCTTATACATTAATCTGGCCCTGCTCTTCTGTCGTCAAAAGAAGTTTTTACATAACTACACAGAAGTGATCATCTTGGAATAGATCAGTGGTCCATCTAACCTAATGTACATCATGCCATCTTGTGTATGATATTGGCCAGTATTTCATAATGCACTACCATGTTATGTATAAGGGAAGAGACTTCTTTCTACTGTCAAATGGCAATCAGTTAATGCCCTGAAGCATGAGGATTGATGCTACTGATGCAGAAAGAGCAGGTATCCAGCCTCTGGACTCCCTAATTTCTCTTCCCTGCTCTGATCTAGACTTGCTGTGTGACCTTTGGCAAGGTCACTTAACCTCTGAAAGCCTCAGTTTATCTCTGTTAAATGGAGATTTTAATACACACCCCACAGGAGATCATGTGGCTTAATCAATTAACATCTAAAATGCTGTAATATCCCTGGCTATAAGGGACAGTACAAGCCCAAAGTCTAATGTTGCCCACGTATGTAAAGAGTGCATCCTGTTACATAAACTACTAAGCATGCTACGATAACTAGGCACAGCAGTGTTGATAGCAGTGGCTTTTGAGTAGTAATTCCTTAATTTCTGTACTTTTGTGGCTGCTGTGGAAGTAGAATTGCTGTTTGTGGGAGGATTGGGCCCATACAGTTGTTTGACGGTAATCTGTGCAATTGAAATAAGTTACTACAGGGCCTCACTGGAGTTCGAGGCACTCCAAATGCTATCCCTAACAACAACAAAAAAACTGCCTGGAACTTCTGCCTGCCATGCAGACACAGAGAAAGCAGCAGCAGGAGGTTTGTATTTGTATTCTGGGAGAGGCTTGTCGCTCATGCCAATTGCTCGGGGGACCGAGTTCAAGTTTTCTTGGCCCAGCTGCCACGATACTGTTGAAGATTGCATAATGGCTGAAACAAGCTCAAAAGTGGTGAAAATGTGGAGGCATGGCTTTGTGGGATGATGCCCTGAGCTGAATCCCTTTTGTTTTGGAAATAGCCTGTTGCAGCTCACTGCCCATAGTTGGGCCTAAGAACAGATGGCTTTTAAAAAGAAGAGAAAAAAAATAATAAACCCACGTGCGAGACAATTTCATTAATAGTGTTTCAACGGCCGTGGCCGGTAGGACTTCCAGCCCCCTCTGGGATTGAAGCAGAGGAGATTCGTGTTGTACAACACAGCTTGCCCTGTTGACACAAACTACTTCAGCAGTTTGCAGGCTGCTGCCTTTCTGTCTCATCTCTTGTGAGGTGACTTTAACCAGGTCTACTGTTTCCTGCAAAAAAAAAAAAATCTCTGTTCCAGCTGAGCTGCCTTCAAGCCAGCCAAACGGAGAGTTCAACGTCTAGCTATTAATATCAGACTGACGCTTGGAGCCCTGCGCGTTGTCAGAATCCAGCCTCTCTGTGACATAAGCAGGTTGAGAATGCCCCTTTCGTTGGATATTTCCATCGCTCAATGCCAAATAAGCAGCTTTCTGGTTAGTTCGGAATGAGCCTGAATATTTCAGGCTTAAAGCTTTGCCTTGACTCCTCGCTGTGTGTGTCACCCCGGATCCAAGCCGAAGCTTCCATTGACTCAGTTAATAATAAAAAGTGAGGGCAGAGGAAGGAGCATGAAATGGAAAATAAGAGTCTTGCTTAAATCTCCTTAATTATCCTGATTGAAAATGTCTTTACCTCCAGCTTGGTCAGATGTGTCTCCCAGCCACTCTGTGGTTTGGTTCTGGAGAGGGGAGTGTTGTATGTGCTCTGGCTTAACACCTATCTTTCTGCAACTCTTGTTGACAATTAGGCAGTGTGGCCTGATGGATCGGGCACTGGAGTGGGACTCTGGAATCTGGGGTTTCACGACTGGCCTGGCAAGGGACCACTTCCTCTCTTCATGCCTCCGTTTCCCTATCTGTAAAATGGGGATAATAATCCTCAGCTCCTTTTGTAAAGCGCTTAAGGAACAGTATGAAAAATGCTATGTATGTACTAGATGCTAATGTTCTGTGGAGGCTTCATGTTCCCTTTCCTGATAGCACCACTCCTTAGGAGAAGTTTTCTGTTCCCACATCCCTCTGCTTGCTGATGTGTGTAGTCTCCTTGGGGTCCCTACTAGCAAACTTTTCAGGACTCTGCCTGGGTGATGCAAAGATGCTGATGTATGTCTTTGACTAGGCATAGTCCTTGCATTAAACCTCACATAGTTGGTACTTGCATTTCTTGCATCGTCCTTGGCCTCAGGGCCGGCGCTACCATTTAGGCAGCCTAGGCAATCGCCTAGGGCGCCAGAATAAATGGTGGGCGCTGTTTTGCCAGAGGGGGCGGCAGGCGGCTCTGGTGGAGCTGCCGCAGTCGTGCCTGCGGAGGGTCTGCTGGTCCGCGGCTCTGGTGGAGCTGCCGCAGTCGTGTCTGCGGAGGGTCTGCTGGTCCGCGGCTCCGATGGAGCTGCCGCAGTCGTGCCTGTGAGAGGTCCGGAGCCGTGCGAGCAGCCGACCGTCCGCCCGCCCGCCCGCCTGCAGGCACCACTGCGGCAGCTCCACCGGAGCCGGGAGACCAGCACCCGGGGCGGCGAAATCCCCGTCCGCCTAGGGCGCTCAAACCCCTAGCGCCGGTCCTGCTTGGCCTTTTGCTAGTTCAGCCAGGTTCTGCAGCGTCTCTCCCACCCACAGCAAATGATGGTTCTGAGCTTGCTGCCGTCTCTCTTGCATTTTGTGTTTCAGGGGCTTCCTTTCTGCCTGGTACTGATTCAGACTCTCTCATCAGGTATAATTAATCCCCTTGGAGTGGAAAAGACCATATTTGGTATGGCATGAGTGGAAAAGAAAAGGCATCCTCGCATTAAAAGATCTTTTTGATAATAGTTCAAATTGAGAATTTCTGCACATTCCAGGTGGGGGGGTGGTAATTTGATGGCAAAATAAATAGAAATACCTGCACCTGAAAACAATCTACCAGAGGATTGATGCCTGTCTTTAGATGTTGGCTTGTTGCCATCTAAATCAAACACACTATCTAGTGTGCCCAAAATAAAAGGTCTCCTGAAAGGGACTATGTCAGGTTGCTTTAGGGCTTGTAAAAAACACAGGGCCTGATTCTCCTCTGCCTTGTCTCTTTTTTAGTTGTTTGTGACTGTGTAAAGCACTTTGTGTAGGGGTCGGTGGAAACCCCAGTGACAAGGCAATGGAGAATCACGCTGGTTTTACTGAACTGATGTGAGCAGCTGTGCAATTCAGTTCAAACTTTCCCTTTTGATTTAAGTACTCCCTCTGCAGTGTTCGCAACCTAAACAGTACAGAGTGGTGCTAGTGTTCCATATTCTCCCACTACCATCTCCAGCGCCGTTTGTTTATTTATTGTATGCCACATCTTATGTGGGAAGACCTTCCTATCCTGCTCATCAGGCATCAATCTCTCCCCTTCCAAATCCCTCCTACAATCTTACTACTTGCTTGCCAAGTGAGTGTAATACAAGATTACAGACATTTTAACGAAAACATTGAGATGTGCATAGACCCCGACCAAGTACCACTTGGTCTTCCTGCTGTGACCTTTGTCCTTCCTCACCTTGTTCTCTTGCTCACTCCATTTCGTGTTACACTTATTGTAGCTTCATGTTTATGATTTCAGTGGGACTTGGTACATGTTGTAAAGCTAAACCATATGTGCAGCTGTTTACAGGATCATGTCTTAAGTCACTAGCTATTTGGGCCAGGGACTTTGGGTGAAATCCTCACTCCCTTGAAGTCAGGCTGTGTTGCCGTTGACTTTATTTGGGTCAGGATTTTAGCTCCTCTATTTTTGTATGTTCTGTGATGCACCCAGCATGCTTTTGGTTGCTGTAAAATTAAGTGGCCAAGGTTTGATAAAGTGACTAGTGATTTTAGATGCCTCTATTTTTGGGTGCCTGAGATACATTCAAAGGGCTTGATTTCCAGAGAATGCTCAGTACTTTCTCGAAATCAGCCAGTCCCCTTCAAGGTATCTCAGTTTGGGCACCCAAAACCGCTGATTTGCTTTTGAAAATCTTGTTCAATAATAGTAATAGTTCAGAAAGGCCAGAAAGTGAAACTAACTAGGGGAAAAAAAAAGTGAAACTGACCAGTCTGTTTTCACTAAGACAAGGGAAATGCAAAAAGTGAACAAAAAGAACCTAGATACTGGTATATTGCTATAGGTCTCTTTGCAGACTGTAAAAACAGAAAAGAAGTCAGGTATGCCAGATTAAATAAACTGCATATTTACTGTCAAATACCTCAGCCCTTTTCACTGATTTATGTGTAAATGTAACTTGTAGAGTGCTGACTTTATTTTGTAGGGACATTGTTTTCTCTTTACTGCTGTGGAAATTGGAGTGTTTGAATTTTATTTATTTTTTAATTTATCTTGCAGCTTAGTAGTCTTGTTTGGTTTTGCCTTCAATGGTGTATGTGTCTATATCACACCTTCTACCTTCATTTTTCTGTCTGGCTCTTTGGGATGTATTCTGTGGATTCATTTGGATCAGTGCTCAAGTCCTTAATAAAGAAGTGCTGGAATGCAGTTCCAGTGCTTCCAGAGTGCCAGAACGGCATGCCAGCTCCCAAAGAAGTGCTGGAACGGTGTTCCAAAGCATTCCAGCATGATTCAAGCCCTGATCTGGATAAAGAGACACTTGCTGTTACTGCACGTAACAGCGTGCAGCCGCTCTTGCTTGATAGCATCGTTCCGAAGCACTGCTGTAGGTTTCTGTGTAAACCCAGTCAGGCAAACAGTTGGATGTGTAAAGTGAAGTATATACACTTGTCTCCCAGGTGTCTCTTTCTTTCCTGGAACAGGCATTTTGTGTACTTTGGATTCACCTGATGTACTGTTAGAATTCGTGAATTTTAGTTTTGGCTCCTGCCTAGCTCCCTGAATGGATTCATATTTTGATGAGAGCTGACTTCTAGAACATTGCCTAAGCACCATGACTTCACTGGCGGCTGCATTCCGTTTCATCACAATGTAAAGAAACCTGCTGTTTATCTCTGAAAGCCGTCAGTTGCATATGCAGTCGGACAAGCTGAAGGCAGGGCCTAATTGATGTCCAGCTAGCACATCATGCCAAACAAATGTCAAGAAGAACTCTGGAATCACTCTCGGCTACTGTATGTGTGAAGCTGAAAAGTCTTTGAGGCAGATGTGAACAGAATAACTTCAATACATAAGGTCTGAAGGCAGAGCATTCCAGGGAATGGATTATAACTACAGACTTTTATCTTTGTTTTGGTGTTTGTCTCCAAAGTCAATTTCCATGTACACAGAGATTGGTCATTGGTCACAGAGACTGGTTTTTTAAATGGTGCCTGCTGTGGATGGAATTCATCAACCCCTTGCTCTACCCTTGTTCATTTCCTTCCTTAAGGTTTGCCCCTTCTGGGATGCTCATAAGAAGTGAATTAATAACATTTAAAAACTAAAAGGCTAAGCCTTCCTCTGGCTTTCCTAGTGTGTCCAGTCTGCACTGTTCCTCTTTTGTATTGTAAGCCTTTGAAATTCGGGATGTATTCGTTTTGTACAGTTCCACACACGCTTCATAAATAATCTATCATTTGTCAGCAGTATAAAAGACCATCGAGGCCCCAGATGAGATCCTGGCCCCTTTGTGCTGTGCGCTGTACAGACAGAATAAAAGAGAGTTCCCTGCCTTCAAGAGCTTACCATTGATATAGACAAGACAGAAAAAGGGCAGAAGAGAAAAATGAGGCATGTAGAGGTGAAGTGATTTGCCCAGGGGTATGCCGCAGAGGTCAGTGGCAGAGCTAGGAATAGAACTCTGATATCCTCACTTCCATTAGAGACCTACCTTCCCAATAGAAATAACACCTGTTCTTTTAAAAAATCTAAATATTGTTTCACTTTATGCTGGTTTGAAATAGAAAAGCTTCCTTGAGTGGCATGAACTGCTGATTAGTAATGTCCTCTTAGTCTCTGCATAATGCAGCTCAAATCTTGCAGAACAAGTTCTTCAGTTGAACACGTTAATGAGTCAGTTCCCCAGCAAGTCAGTCTTATGTCTTCCCGCCCCTCCGTCTTTATGTGCATCTTTATTTGCACGTTTCACCCTAGTCAGTCAGCCATAGGCTGAAGGCATTGTTTTCGGCTTAAGAAGGACGATGAATTTATATTTGAAAATCCTCTGAGGTTTTTTTCTCTCATGTCAGACATATATGGTTCTTATCCAGTCAACTGCTTTTTGATGTCTTTATTCTTTGCTAGCATGAAAACATTTCAGGTATCTTCTATTGTTTTATATTCCCTGTAGCTTTAAAAAAAAAAAATCCAAGCCAAGCTGTGTAAAAACATCTGTATGTGGCAGTGTAATAAGGTATGGATATTTATGGAAATAAGGCATGATTGCATTCATCTGAACACTTGCTCCACTGGATAATCAAATAAACATTCCAAGTTGCACACATGATATGTAATAGTGACAGAAGAAAATGAAGTACAGTTGCAAATTGCACTTGTACATTAGTTTTGTCCTGTAGCTGCCAAGGTAAATGCGTTTTTTGAGATTAAGGTTAAAATAAAGGAGAGATAAGACTTCATCAGATATACCAGGAAAAAATTGGTTAGCATGGCCAAAAAATAAAATAAAATTATACATCCAGTATAGGTTGGTGTGGAAAACTGACCAGGAAAATGAGCCCAGAACTGGAGTAAACTGATTTTTTATTTTTTAACATTTGGTGTAATACATATGATATGATCACATTTGAAAGGCTTATATCTTAGTGTTGGGGGGAGTATTTCAAAGGCACCCCATGAACTTGCAATGGGAGTTGGGTGTCTAACTCTCTATTGTCTGTCTTTGAAAAGCTCTCCCTTGTTTGTCAACCTATCGAACATGCTTTTAATATGATGGGTACTACAGTCCATGGCTTTGTCACCGTTATAAGTTAAGAAACTTTAAACAGCTTCCAAGCCCACAATTCAGAGCATAATTTGCTCACCAGGTGGGATCAGGAAGAAGTAAGTTCCGTGGGATAGTATTGCATCGTTAGGTATATTCTGATTTCTCACCTTTCCCACAGCACTGTGCGTTAACCACGGTCAGAGAGCGATGGTTTCCCATCAGCTTTTCAGCAAAACTCATTCATTTCATTCGTAAATGTGGCTTCTTGCAGAGGTGGTTCAGCTATGAGCACGTATGGCATATTCTATTCCAGCTCTTTCAATAGAATTGTAAGGACAAACTTTTCAAAAATGATTCCTTCACAGCAGGTGTAATTAGGTGTTTGCTGGACTTCATGAGTGGGATAACACCTTAGCTTGGAGAGCTAAAGGTATGAATAATTTTGTCTTTTTTTTTTTTTTTAACATTTATTTTTGATTTTGTGATCTGGACCAACATTCATATCTGTGAATGCAGCCTACATATGTATAATTTAGAGAGCGAAGATATCTAAGACATTCCAGGAAATTAGATGCCTTCTCTATGAATACTCTGCATGGCACTTTGAATTTGACAGATCTTGGAGTTTCTAAATAGAAATCTCTAACATAGGTGTGGAAGGGGACTCTAAAAAGGAATAACAACCTTAGACCCCCCAGTCCTACATTGAAATGCACATGGGTCCCCAGTGAAACCCCTGGGAGTCTCTGTGGGCACAGGAGCCTTTCTGCAGATGTCTGATTTCAGGCTCATGGCCTTATGAGGTGTAGCTCTTGGTCTGAAGCAGGTTAGCTAGTCTTTTAACTTTACAATAGGATAATAGACAAGTATTGATTTTTAAAGAAAGCAAACCCCCCTCAACCCATCAGCTGTCTTTCTCCTTACGTTTTCTTTCAGTGCGGTTTCAGAAATGCTAAAGACCTTTGTGTTTGCTTAGCTTGGAATTGGCCTTGTGTTTGTATTTTAGTTTGTGGTCATGAGCAGTCAGCAAGTTCAAAACACTTGTTGGCTTAGCCCCACTGGTGTCATATAGTTTTGTTCAGCCACTTTGACTGATCTGTTTGAACTAAGTCTCCCTGTGCCCATAATTAGACTGCTGTGTAGATGTTAACATTCTGCTGAGCAACTGTTTTAGTAATGTAATCCACCGAGTCCTTGTGCATACAGGAAAATTAGCATGGTAGTAAACAGGTATTATGTTGCAGCTTGGTCCCGGTCAGTGTGGAAAAACCATACGGACCCATATATTCACTTTTAGGTTAAAAATCTGCTGTAAAAACTACAGTCAGCCTTTGTTTTTCTGATGTGAAGGGAAAGCTAAAAGAGGGAAGTTAGATTTTCTTTAGCATTTACATTTAAACAGGATGCTAATCCATTATATGTTCCTCATATCTGATATCATCCTTTCACTATTGCTGGTCTCTGAGAACTTTTTTGAGAGTCAGTAAATGCATGGAATCAGGCTTTGTGTGCTTCTTAATATCCAGCTTGGATCTGGTCTCATGAACATGTTTTGTGTGAAAAAATCTTCAAAGTGTTGTAATACTTACAAAACATTTTACATCATCAAGGAACTTTAGAAACTTAAATCCCTACACCCCACGTGTGAAATCGCTTTTTAGATTTCTTTTGACCAGATACACGTGGCATTCAGCTAAGCAGTTGGTACTGGAAGTAATGCTTTTGTGTGCGATGAATGTTTGGCTGTCAAGTCCAAAGGTGTTCTTGTATTTTCACTAGAATCCACAAAAGTTGAAAGTCACAAGCCTGTACAGTGCTTAAGTGTTGTCCTTAATAGAAATGCTTCCCTGAATATGGATTTAAGGTCCTATAAACTAGATAGGTTGTATAGGACTATTTGAAGTCAGTCAATATGTTGCACCTGTGAGCACTGGAATAAGCCTGCCTGTTGTGAACATTTGCTTTTGGCTGCTGGTTTAGTGAAGTTGCAGTCTTCCTTCTTTAGAAGAATAGAGCTGTATGCTGTTTTCTGTTTGTTTGAGGCCAAGCCACAGTTGTTTACGTAAGCACCTCACTCAACATCAAACTTATTCATAAATGATCAGGAGAAAGGAGTAAACAGTGAGGTGGCAAAGTTTGCAGATGATACTAAAATGCTAAAGATAGTTAAGATCAAAGCAGACCATGAAGAACTTAAAGAGCTCACAAAATGGCAAATGAAATTTCATGTGGATAAATGTAAAGTCATGCACATTAGAAAAAATAACCCCAACTATACCTACAGTATGATGGGGGCTAATTTAGCTACAACTAATCAGGAAAAAGATCTTGGAGTCATCGTGGATAGTTCTCTGAAGACGTCCATGCAGTGTGCAGTGGCAGTCAAAAAAGCAAACAGGATGTTAGGAGTCATTCAAAAAGGGATAGAGAATAAGACCGCGAATATCTTTTTTGCCCTTGTATAAATCCATGGTACGCCCACGTCTTGACTGCTGCATACAGATGTGGTCATCTCATCTCAAAAAAGATATACTGGCATTAGAAAAGGTTCTGCCTCCCAGATCCTGGGGGAGGGGAGACCTGGGCCAGCACACAGCCCTCCTCTCCCATGGCCGGGGTGGAGTCTGCATAGGGCATCCAAATGGCTAGGGACGGCCCTGCACCCAGGGTTGTTAATGGGAATGGATCTGAGGACTTTCACCATCAAAAGCACGTTTCTCCATTATTTGAGCTAAAGGGTTAACTTAAGAGCTGGTAGCAGTAATAGGTCTTAATCCTTGATGTGGACCAGCCATTGAGTGAGACGCAACACCCAACTAATGTGTTATACAAAATCTGCATCGGAGTTTTCTCGCTATGGCCTATTATGTCGTTATTGGCAGACCCATCAGGAGTAATGGGTACAGGAGTTGGTGGTTAGAGTGCCATGTATGCAGCTCAGTACAATTCATTTCAGTGGTGGTGTCTTTTGGCTAAATATTTCAGAACCATTCAGAATCTCTTCTCATTATGGCTTTGGTTTAACATATCGCAGTGAGAAACAAGGGCCAACGTGTTCAAATGTGGATACCTAAATCCATATTTCTACCCCTGAGAAGGTGGCCAGGTTTCAGAGATGTTGAGAACCCACAATTCTGGTTGGCTGCATGTTGGTCTAAAATCTGAATGAGAAAAGCCCTGGCAGACTCCAGCATTGTGGAGATGGGATCTGGATAAAAAAGGTAATGAAAGATCCTGAGGCAATGGACAGTTAAAGGGCATTTTCCAAAGCCCACTGGTGTCAGTGGAAAGACATCCATTGATTTCCATGGGATTTGGATCAGGACTGTAGTGAGTATGGTGACTGGCACAGTCAGATCGGGTGTAATACGCATTCAGCATATTTTTTGTGTGTGCCGAGAAGCTGTTTATGTTGCCATTAATCCAGTGGATTTGTTGGGAAATGCTAGGCATTTCATCACATGGCGTCTGACACAGCCCATTGCAACTGGGCAGCCTAGCCAACCTGTGCGTGGGGGAAAATCAGACCCAAACTCGTCTGCCTACCATGAATTTGCAGCTGTTTAATCTGCAAATCCGAACGATGCTGCTATCGCTCTGGCGTCTATTCGCTTATATGTGGCTCATTGATGGAGGGGAGCTCTGCTAAGCAAAAACTAGCTCCAGGGCATGGTTTTGGACTGGGATACCTAGATGCCGCTGCACTTCCCGAAAGAGTTCTGTACCTAAGTGTATGTGAGTAGGGAAGGCACTTTCCCTTTCTGTTCACGTGTGCAATCTAACAGGCTTAAAAACTGGATTCTTCTGCTGCTTTTAATGCAAAAGCATAAAACAATAGCAGGTGCATGTGTCATAGATTATCAGGGTTGGAAGGGACCTCAGGAGATCATCTAGTCTGACCCCCTGCTCAAAGCAGGACAAACCCCCAGACTTTTTTTTTCTTAAACCCCAGTTCCCTAAATGGCCTCCTCACGGATTGAACTCACAACCCTGGGTTTACCAGGTCAATGCTCAAACCACTGAGCTATCCATCCCCGCTGTTAGGATTCTGCACAGTATCTTGACAATGGATTTCTTCTGGTGTTAGCTACAGGTGCTGTACCCTAGTGAATGTGGCAGAAACTTTTTTTTTTTTTTTTTTTTTTTTGAACCCTCACTTGCTTTCTTATCTATAGACAATCTGTTTAGACTGCAAAGGCCTGAGGGCCGGGATTGTGTCTTGACTTGTGTCTGAGAGGCACCAGGAACTCATTCAAATGCTTTCAATAACAGCAATTATATCAGTAGTCTTTGTCCAAATCTGTATTTTCTTTTACAGCAGTTTGAGATGGAGCTTATGAGACTTTTTTCTCTTCTCATTTAAAAATAAATAAATTCTTACTGGTTCTTAAGAAATTTTCTATCTCGTTTTTAAGTATAAAGTTTTATACGAAGCCTGCATTTTGTTTTTAAATGGTTAGAAAGGTAGGCGACTAATAAATGAGGTGAATATCTTATTGAAAATTTCTCTACCAGTTGTCTAGTTCAGTGGCTCTCAACCTTTCCAGGCTACTGTACCCCTTTCAGGAGTATGATTTGTCTTGCGTATACCCCAAGTTTCACCGCATATAAAACTATTTGCTTACAAAATCAGACATGAAAATGCAAAAGTGCCACAGCTCACTTTTACTGAAAAATTGCTGATGTGAATTTTTACCATTTCATTATAAAAGAAATTGACTGGAATACAAATATTGTACTTGCATTTCAGTGTATAGCATATAGAGCAGTACAAACAAGTCATCGTCTGTATGAAATTTTAGTTTGTACTGACTTTGCTAGTGCTTTTTCTGTAGCCTGTGTAATTCTAGGCAAATATCTAGATGAGTTGATGTACCCCTTGTTGAGAACCACTGGTCTTGTTCTCTAGTGGAAAAGATGCGGTATCCCCTTCTATGGAATAGTCGTGATTGTTCATTAGTACTATTTTATTTACATCAGTTCCTGTACAGAGCACAAAGTAAAAATATTCCCTGCCCTAAGAGATCAGAATCTAAAATAAGAAGTGATTCACTGGGGAAACCCAGACGAGTATACCTTAGAGTTCGTGGGGTTTTCTCTTATTCTTATTGTTTTGCTGTAGACCCCCTTCTTGTGGACATGGTGGAAGTAGTGAGTCTTGGGAGGGATTTGAAAGAGAAGTGGGTCATGCCTCGTTGAAGGAAACAGATTCAACTTGAAGGAAATTGTGCGATAGACCAAAGTGAGTGCCCCAAAGTTACAAATGAGAAGTAATGCAGTATAATTTTCCCGTTGCTGCGGCCATTCCCAAATGGTGGATGTGCTGTACTAGTCCTCAGTGAAAGCCTGAGGGTTCTTTATTTTTAGATAGATCTATTCAAACATCCTCCTCGCTGCTTGGAAGAGTTCACCATAATCTTGGCTTATATTTAATGCTTCTGTGGCTAGACAACACATCCCTCTATCCAGTTGGTAAGCAGCGCTGTGTGTCATTGAAACCTATGGACGTACCCTCCTTACCTGCTCACTAATGGAAGCGTTGTAAAATCTAGCCCTTTATTATTTTTCTTCCTTGAAAATGAGAAGCTGTCTCATGTAATGATTGTATTTCCTTTGAGCCAAACAGTGGCATCATTGCTCATGCCCTGCTCTCACTCTCCCTGTCCTAGTTTGCTATAAATCCATCAGGAGAGTGGCCATAAATCCTCAAATTTGTCCTCACTCAGGTGAAACTCCTAGTGGAGGCAAAGAATGTTGTGATTTAGAAAGGTACACATAGGCTCTGAAGGTGCCAGTCTAGCCTTGCAAGTTGCATGGTTGCGCTGCCTGAGGAGCAGAACAGGGGCTGAATTAAGACTTGAAGTATCATAATTTGCTACCTGCTTTCCCCTTGTTCCAGGAGCAGCAAGCTGTGCCAGCCCTTGTCCCGGTGCAGTTTATCTCCCACTCTGTGCCAACTTAATCATGCAGGCTGGAGTATTTTGGAGGGGTGAAGGCAACTCTGCATACGCTCCTCCTCCACCTTTGCCTGCCCAGTCCCTACACAGGAGGGAAGTAGCTGCCTATGGAGCCGGTCTCCACACTATGTTCTGACTGGTGATGCAGGGAGCCTGTGTAGAGGGACAAGAAGGCCCCTGATCTTCCCTCACTCCCTTAAACAGGTGTGAATATCTGCTGGTGAATAATCCTTGCTGGTGAATAATCCTTGAGCTGCAATGAGCTCACACTTGGAGCAGTGGGGTGGGACACACAAAAGTGGCACGAAGCCACCTTTCCTCCTCTCCTGATACTGGGGCCAACTGAGGCTGCATTGGTTCCCAGCTCAAGCCTTCTGTGTGTTCTTTTAAGCCAGTATAACAACAGAGCTCAACAACACCATCTAAGGATTAAAACTCAGTTGGGAGAACCCTGCATCTAGTGTATTATTTTACAAGTAGAAGACTAGTTGGCACACAACACAGAAAACCTCATTTCGCCTCCCAAGTCTGCGGTGTGGAAAGAATATCATCAAGATCGTCATGTTACAGATCCTCCACATGTGCAGAAGAATGTCATCATTTTCTTACTCATTCTTCAGTGGTCTCTCTATTGATGCCATAAGTGGAATTTGCAGCAAGCATTTATTTATTTTTCCCATGGCTACCATTTCGGAAATCAGCGTTCTCCTTAATTCTGTTGCATCATGTGCATTTAGCAACCCAAGGTCTGATTTAATGGAACTACTTCTGGCAGTAAACACCACGCCTGATGGTCCTAGGAGGGTAGAGCCCTTAGTCATTTGGTTTTCCCAGATCAGACAAGCTGCTAGGTTAGGTCAGTGCTTAGCAAAACAGAGGCGCTAAACCAAGAATTGCCAAAAACATTTGCCAGTGTATGTGTGAATTGGCACCTTGACAAGTCGAAGCTAGGAGAGTAATTGACTTTCTAAGTCAGGATGTAGGAAACATAATTGAAAAGTAACACAGAAACAATTTGGAACAGCATCTGTTCAAAGATTGATCATTATGAGTCATCCTGTTGGGCTGGAGCATCTCTGCTCGTCGCCTGAGCTACTCCTGTTTTGCCAAGAGGGTGGCTTGACATGCATACGATGTCTAAAAATAAAGTTCACTTCAGACATAAACAGCTCTTAAAAGCATTGATCTGTATAGTTTCTGACAGTAATATAACTGCTTTGCTCTGTCATTCTTATGCCTTAAGAACATGAAAATGGTTTCACCAAAAGATACAGAAGTGTGCCTGTTGTCAGTATAGCACAAGGGCTAGAACATCTGTTAAGAATCTTCTACAGCGTGGCCTTTAAATTGAAGAGCTCTGTAGATACTAAAAGATTATTGCTAATAATCTAGTTCCATATTGTTTAATGTGATTGCAGAAATGACCATTGCTTATGCGCCTCAGCAGCTCCCTGGAAAGTGGATATTTTGGTTCAGTGACAAAGCTTTTTAAAAAGGCTCTATTGATTTATCCTTTGCACCTGTTCTCGCAGTTTCTTACAGCTTGCAATTATCGGGTGCATTTCCTTTAAAAAGAGAGACAACTGGAACTGAATGCTGCATCCCGATGATGTTGCCTCTAAAGCAGATGCTGTCTGGTACAGAATTGCCAGATATTTTTCTAATTTATTGTCAAGTCTGACCTTCATTTTGGAAGGGAATATTAGGGGATTTGAAGCCTCCAGGATTCGTACTGGTGAATTCCATGACTTTTTTTGTTTAGCAGTCTTGTTAAAAGTCTTTGATTCGACCCGTTTCCTCATTCCCCTCATTTCCTCCAACCAGAGGACATTATTGATACAGATGGTCTTGACAAATTGCAAGGAAAAGCTGACAAATTGGAAAGTGGAAGCCACTGAGCTCATCTTACAGAGCAAAAGGAAAATAGTCTCCAAGCTGATTTTGGAACCCTGAGCAGTTTGCAAAGCAGCGGCTTTTGGAAGTGCCGGGGTGGTTTTTCCTCTTCTCAGCAGAGTGTAGAGTTTAAGGCGAAACAATGGAGGATATGGTCTATATTGACAGCAGAACCTTATTGTTACCTCTTTTTTGTTGCTTAGTCAACATTTGTATGTGGTATAGTAACTAGCAGATGGGCCCCATAGTCAGGAAGCCTCATGCCGATCCTGGCTCCTCCTTTTATCTTGGGTAAGTCACTTATCCTCTGCCTCAGTTTCCCCACTTGTAAAATGGAGATCATGCTTGCACCTCTCAAATGAGAGTGATAATTTCTTAATGATTGTAATTTATTCTGAGTGCACATAACGTGGTTGGGGCAAAACCCAGCTCCTCAAATATGAACCCTGTTACATTTCAAGGTAGGGTTGGGATTCTGATTCAGAATCCGTCCCAAAACTGGAAGGGCCTGTTTTCTTCAGTTCATGTTATGATGCTCCTGAAATCTTTCAAAAGCAGTAGCTCTCTCAAGATGTCTGCCAGTTTGGTCTCAGTCTTGCGAGAAAGGGATTTTGGTGCCGTGTAGGCCTGATTCACTCTTCCCCAAACCCAATCTCTGCATCCTCTTGGCCTCTTTTCCCCTCCTTTTCCATAGCCCATCCCTTGCTAATTCTGTCATTTCTCTCTTTAACTTCTCCAAATCCACCATTTCTTTGCTGTTGCTGAACCCCATGTCTGCTGAGAATACTCTAATTTCTTCCATCGTCAGTCCAAAATCCTCTAAAAAGAGGACTAAAAGCCTCTTCCCTTCCAATCACATCGTGCCCCATCACTATTGACTCTCTTGCCAATCCTTTTGCTTTACTGTTCACTCCGTCTCCTATTTCCATTATGCCTTCTACCAAGATTCCCTGTATGCCTAGTGCACTCTTTGTTCTCATCCACTAATCAGCCTCTTCTCTCCTATGTACCCTTCCTTTCAAACATTCTTCCCTTCCTATCCTCCTCATTTGTCATGGTGCAACTAGTGTCATGTGTCTTGTCTTGCTTAGGCTGTAAATCATCAGGGAAGGTAACATCATTTTGTGTGTGTGAGTACTGAGAGCATGCAAACCTTAATAACCACATAGAGGTAGCTAAATACTTGCATCTATTATCTGGATTCCTCAGTTCATTGGCAATTCTTATTGCCCTTTTTGTATTTGCTCTCTTACTCTAATGAGATTGGAGCCAGAGACAATAGAGTTTGCATATTAATTTGTGCAGGTGTATGGCTTTATTGCAAGCTGGGGGTGCTCCAGCCTTCCTGAAAACCAGGCCCCTTTCTCACATGCCAGAATATGGATTTAGCTACTTAGCTTTAGGCATCCATGTATGGAAATCTTAGCTTGATTTGACCTGTTGCTCCTTAAATGTCCAAAGCTTTAAACGTAGCAATAATAACTGAAATGCAAAGCAGAGCTGTACTTATCTTCTGCTTGAGATCTGCTCTCAGCAGCATCTTGGGCTCCCATCTCTCTGGGATGGAACAGGGAAAGAGTTGTTTAGGAATGTGGCAATTAGTACATCAAAGTTGAGTAAACATTCCGGGATACCCTGCTTCCCGTGTTCTGGGTAATTCTTTAATTGAGGGACTCATACTGTCATGCCAGATTGAGTGGATTTATTAACTGGCTGTTGTCAAGGGAGGCGGTGGTCTGCAGAGCTAAGGAATACCTTTAATGGGATGAGGGATGTCACAGTGAACAAAGAGAGATGTCAAACAAATGGGGCATTGGTTTGTCTCTTTGCTGAGCTCTTAGATCTCATGTTTTATCCCCAGGAGTATGGCTTACTGAGCTTGTTAGCTTTCCTGGAATTACTTTTAAGGGAAGAATTCTCCTCACCCCTACCGCTTACCTGCTATTCACCAGCTTGGTGAATATTTTTTTCTATGGCCTTATGTTCTGACAAACAATGTAGAATGTTGTCAGTAACTAATTCTGTACAGTTGAGAATATTCTGAATAACGCACTGTTGATAATACAGCATGTTCTGTAGGTGCAGCGTTGGTGAGCTTCAGTTAGAGATTGACCCATGATTGTTAGAAAAGTTAGGAACTTTAGGACATCTGCCCTACTGTCCTTTCTTTGGTGGAAAGGGTACCTTACCATGACCTACCCATCACCAACCAGTTGAGAAACTCGGGCTCTCTCTGTTGGTTCAGACACTCCTTCTTCCAAGGAAGAGTCAGTTCTGACTTCTCTAGCCTCATCTAGTTCTCTCGGTTAGGGGGCATGGCTGAAACACAAGACCTTGGGGGTGAGGAAGGCTGGTGTATGCTAAGGAGAATCGTGAAGGGATTCTAAGGGCAGATGCAGAAGAGACAATAGAGAAGAAAAAGGCTTGGAACTGGTGTCTTTAGCCCAGGGGGGGTCAGATTACGGTCTTGGCTATACCAGTGTAAACTTGAGTGACTCCACTGACTGCAGTGGCTTTGCTTTGGGCGTACAACAGTAGAATCTGGCTCTTTGTCTTCAGTTTTATGCTACCCATGGTGAAGAACACTTGTCCTAGAGGCCAGGAGAGAGTCTTGGGTTCCATGCTCCTTTAGAATGCCTGTGACATGCCTACGTAAATCACGAGAGGCTCACTGAAGTCCGTTAGTTTGCACAGGTGTAAAGTTAATGCAAGTGAGATCAGAAACAGCTGACTTTGGCATTTTGGGGATTGTTTGTAGGTGAGCATGTCCGTGAATGAGCAGGTAAACTGTCCATGGGTGCTGAAAGTCTTACGGAAGCCCGGGAAGGAGCAGAGGGAAAAACATAGCATGGCAGGGAGACAGTAAACAAAAGCAGTAGATTTGAACTGGGAGGTTGGGATGGGCTCCAAGCAGTAGATCGGGGTAGGCAACCTATGGCACGCAGGACAAAGGCAGCCTGCAAGCTGATTTTCAGTGGCATCTGTCCTGGAGGCTCTGCATTTTAATTTAATTTTAAATGAAGCTTCTTAAACATTTTAGAAACCTTATTTTCTTTACATACAATAGTTTGATTATATATTAGACTTATCAAAAGAGACCTTCTAAAAACGTTAAAATGTATGACCAGCACGTGACACCTTAAATCAGAGTGAATAAATGAAGACTCGGCACACCGCTTCTGAAAGGTTGCCGACCCCTGCACTAGACTAGCTTTAGTACAATGGGTGGCAATTAGGGAAAAGAAAGGAGTGGCAGCAAAGCATACCCACAAGCTTTCGTAGTTTGCACTGTCCTGCTTTCCTTATGAAGATCACAGTGTTTTACAAACATGACTGAATCAAGCCTCCCGGTGTTCATGTCAGCAGAGACGTTTAGGGATTGCCCAGGGTAACGCAGTGTGTCTGAATCTAGCTGTCCTGATTAGAACCCAGATCTTGTGATACATACATTGTCCAGGGCTTTAAGCATTAGACCCAACTTTCTGACAGCTGTGGATGTTTTAGTCTGCAGCGATCTTTCTGTTCTCTTAGCTATTAAATACAGTTTATTTCCTTTAAAGGCAGTTTTCTGTTAGGACACTGTGTCCTGAGGGGTATTATGTTATCAGCTCTAGAAACATCTGCTTTTTACCCATAGCTATTATCACTGTGAACGTCAGGGAAGGCTTATATTACTTAGCTTATATTACTTAGTTTGTAATGAAAATCACAGGATTCAAAAAGTAACCACATTTCCTTTTTAAACCATTTATTTTCCTTGCTGGGATTTCAGGGCTGTGACAGCAGTTGTATGTACTGGAAGTGACAGTGTTTTCAGAGATAGAAGGAAGATGAGAGTTTATTGGGATCCACATGACAACAATCAGTCCACAGGGAAGTTGTCTAGCTCTAGAGAGTACACTGAATGCTGGTGAAGTGAGGTGAAATTCTGGAGATTGCACTGACTTTTAGAGGAGGAGCAAGGTTTCTGTAAAGATCACATTGAATTTTGGGATGTGGCACGTTGCCTAGTGGTTAGAAGGAATAGGCACTCAGATGCCATGGTGATGGACACCTTTTATAAGAAGATAGTTAGATACAGCAGTGCGTAGGGAGTCCCTGGTTCTGTTCCCAATTGTACCACCAACTCAGTGTATGATATTGTAGGTAAACCAAGGCATAATGATCACAGGACTCAAATGTAAAATAGGTTTAATAATATTTGTCTACCTCACAAGGAAGAGGTAGGGATCATTTAGTCAATATTTGAACACCACTTTGAGATCCGCACACATAAAGTGATCTGTAGCATTCTGAAAAGTAGGGTGCATAGAGTAGGTCTTTCCACCCCCCTGAGTCACGACTCTAAGTGTCGAGTTGGGTGTAATTGTTACACATTTGGGCTCAGTTCAGGTCAGGTAGTCTCTTATCACTGAGCGTGCCGACTACTCTGGACCCCTTGCAAGATGATCCAAACCAATGGTGACTCGACTACCGATGTTGGGTTGTGGATGGGTATGAAAACAACTCGACACTCTAGGGCTCATGTTGGGTTTGGATTGGCTGTGGTCTAGTCTGGTTCAAGTCAGGCTTTAAAATTAGACCCAAACAGACCTCTACCGCAGAGCTGAAGGACTGGACTGTACAAAGTTTGAAAGGGCTTTCCTCTACAATGTGCTCCTACTGACTGAGATGGTGTCCTTTCTGCAATAATGCACAGATATATCTGGGGCCCACGTTTAAAGTTTTAGAGCAGCACTAACGGCTCATTGAAAGTTAGTCATGGAGTCTTAAGTACTAGGGCTGGCTGGAAAACCCACATTCTGTTTTGCAAAAAGGTCAAGGTTTTGAAAAATCTGTTTTCTTTCCTAAACAAAGCTGAGACCTTTCAAAATGTTTCAACATTCAGTAATCAGGGCCTGTGGGAGAACCAGGCAGGGGCTTGATCCTGGGATGTCCGAGACCCACGTTGAAATTCTTGGCTGATTTGGAGCATGAAGGTGAATCTGGGTTTTCTGCATTGCAAGTGACCTAATGAGCAGGCTGTTGGCTACTCTGGGAGCAGCTCTCTCTCTTTTCTATCTTGGACCTGCCAAGTTTGTTGAAACAGAGATTTCCACCAAAAGTTTCAGAATCAACGAATCGGCATTATCCAGGAAATAAACATCCTGTTGAAAAATTCCCAACCAGCTCTACTAAAATACGTCTCCAAATGCCCCTTCCTCCACCACCTCCAGGAAAGAGTTGTACTTACAGTATTGCAGCCTTACAACTAATTGACGGGGGAGGGAGGGACTGGGACAGACAGGGGCTATCTGCTGTGTCACGAAATGAAATAAAACAGAAGAAAACAGATAGATCCATTGCCAGGGCAGATTGCAGATCTACAGTGCAGATCCATTGCCTGTGTACTCTGAAAACTTGCTTATTTCATGGCCTACCTTCCCTTTAAGGGTAAATGTATATTTATGAAGGAGACTATTTGGAATCTGCTCTTCCTGACTGCTTGCAATGACAATGGCTTGCATGTTCCATTATATGAGACCTCTGTTTTTAAAAAGATGATTTTCTGAATAGTTTTTGCTACTTTCAGAACATTGTAACTTACTCTGTGTAGGGCTTTTGGCTTGAATATTTCTTCCTACCCAACCACAGCCGTCTCCTGTGCATTGGAAACTTGCATTGTAATGTCTCTTCTTCTGGTTCATAATGACTGTATTGTTTCCAGTGTGGTTTTCATTAACTCCAGTGACAATGAAAATTGTTGCTAAAGAAAACAGGTTCCTCATGCGAATGTTAAACTGTAATGGAAACCATGTTGTTACTGCAAGAATAACAGAAATTGACATCTAAATGACTGACCAGAACTAAGCCAAATGAATGTGTGCTGCTAAAACTGCACTGCTGGCTTTGAATTAGCATATCCTCCTCAAATGAGGAGAGACTTTGGCTCTCTACCCTTCTGGATGGTCCCTCCCAACCAAGGCTTGGGCTCACTGGTGCGGTAGTGATGGTTGAAATTGCACTGCCACTGCTCATGCTGTACTTTAGCGCTTGGTGCTGTACACACTGGACGGGAGCCTGAGCGGGTGCTCTTTTCCTGATTCAGGTCTTGCCATGAATATTTCTAAACTTAGAGGAAGCATTATCCACTGACGTGCGTTTTCAGGACGGATCTCGGTTCTGCTTCCAGCTCAGATGTGTCAGCTAGCTTCTCTGTACTTTCCCTTCTCCAGCTGTCGAATTAGTAGATATTTAGCTGCTTATCTCGGAGGAAGTGTGTGGAAACCTTTGTGCATAAGGCTCTATAGAAGAGAGAGCTACTGTTGTTGTTATTTATTATTAAACTCACAGTTAGAGAGAGCTACTCCTGGTGAATGATCTAATTGCACTTTTACATGCAAAGCAGATCATTGAACAGAGGAACAGTCCATTGCAATGAACCAGGCCTCTGATCTTCCTGTCCAGGACCTTTAGGTAGAGGGAAGAATAGAATAGACAGAGGCTGCAAAAAAGCCTAGTTGTGACAGTCTGGGAGCTGCATGAAGAGAAGAGATATGAGAGGGTGTGTCGAATAACCACATTTAAGTAATAGCAAATGCAGGGAATGGAGGGGTAAAAAATTTTGGTTCTGTATTTAAGCATGTATGCACCTCCGACACTGATGCTTTGAGCAGGCTGTCCTTGTTCTGTGACTAACCAGCAATTCATGCCTTAGGGCAGTGGTTCTCAACCAGGGGTACACAGAGGTCTTCCAGTGGGTGCATCAACTCATCTAGATATTTGCCTAGTTTTACAACAGGCTACATAAAAAGCGAAGTCAGTCCAGTGCTGCAATTTCATACAGACAATGGACTTGTTTATACTTCTCCATATACTGTGCACTGAATGATAAATACAATATTTATATTCTGTTTGTTTTATTTTATAATCATATGATAAAAATGAGAACATCAGCAATTCTTCAGTAGCAATGTACTGTGACATTTCTGTATTTTTATGTCTGATTTTTGTGAACAAGTAACTCTTAAGTGAGGTGAAACTTGGGCTATGCAAGGCAAATCAGACTCCTGAAAGGGGTACAGTCGTTTTAAGGTGACCAGATGTCCCAATTTTATAGGGACCGTCCCAATATTTGGGGCTTTGTCTTATATGGGCGCCCGTTACTCCTCATCCCGTGTCCCGATTTTTCACACTTGCTTGCTGGTCACCCTAACTAGTTTGGAAAGGTTGAGAGCCACTGCTTTAGAGCTTTTGGTCTACCACCTTCCACCAGCAGCAAATGCATTTAAAAAAAATGCAAGGAGCAGCCCAGGTTTTTGTAAAACAGGCGTGCTGTGTCAGGAGGGGACGAGCAGACAAGAATGTTAAGAAACAGAGAGAGCAGTTGTAAATCAGAAGTTGCAAAATTAAAAGCAGGAGTACCTGGGCAATTGGCTTGCTGGGAGAGCTGATTAGTCATTCCCCAGTTGTCAGCAGTAAGCCCAGTATATATCATTCTAGGATTAATTGGGGGTAAATGCCTCACAAGTTTACATCCTCCAGCTCTTGCTAGTGATCACCTTGGCAATTATGTCATGTCTAACTACCTAATTGAGCTGGTAGGAGGAAAGTAATCGTTCCCCTTGGAAACACTTCTAGAAAAGGTCTCATTAGCTGGCAACAAGGCTAACAGCTGCAAACTGTTTACATGTGACAACTTTTTGGATAAAACCAGAGTTTACACAGTTGTGTGTGGGTTTCTGTTGAAATCTAGATAGCATCATATATTCAAACCCAAGTTCAGAAGTTACATACTGTAATTATGCAGTTTCCTCAGGGGAAGAATGGGAAAAAAAATCAAACTAATGCTTCAAAATAGCACTGGCTTTACTCTCCCTTCTGTACTGATGCTCCTGTTTCAGCATTTTTATTATTAAAAATGAAGTGGTCGTGGCTGTTAGGGGTGAGTGAGCTGGTTTGGATTGCATAAGAACGCTCCATCCAGAGATTATCTCCACACTTGCCTCAGAACAGTTTGAGGTTTGAAAAAGTTCAGTTCACTTATCCCCCCTTTTTTTCATTTTCACACACCTCTGGCTTCAAGCCAGGGCCAGAAGCAGACTTGCCAAATGACGGGAAGCCTTTCTCCTAGTATTCCCAGCCTGGCTAGCCTCAGCATGCCAGGAATTTCATGAGTGAGCCTGAAGACATGATGTTTCCAGTCTAATTTTGGAGACTCGAGAGGCTCAAATACGAATCTTACTCTTAGGGGCTTAATCAAACATTTTTTCCTCATGATATTTTTTTAGTTATAAAAAGTCAAACAAGATAAGCATTCATCCATTGCAAGAGAGAACCTATATTGTACAGAATCCAGCCAAACAAGGTTGTACCTCAGCTGTGATTATACTTCCATTAGGTCCAATGTTTCTCTAGCCAGTGTTGTTAATATAGAGCAGCATATGGCATGTGCTAGAAATACAGTCAACTGTAATCCAGTGTCAGATACGTTTATGGAATAAAAAACTCTTGTATTCATTTGTGGATCAATATTGCATCACTGCTTGCATTCTGAACTAAGAGTTTGAATCCAAATATATTGGTCACAATTATCAAACTAGGGTACCTAAAGTTATGCTCCTAAATTTCTAGGTAATAGACACTCAGTGTTTTTTATAATCAATTTTTTAGTCAACATTTTTTAAGTTTTAATTTTTTCCAACAGCTCTTATATTGATGCTCCAGAAAGCCTCTGGAATCTGCAGGTGCTCCAAGCCTCTGAAAGCCAAAACTTTTATTTACGATTCATATGGATTTAGGTGATAAACTTTCTGCTGTGTGCTACTCTGTGTTCATACAGTGCCTACCTCAATAGGGCTCTGAACTTGGTGGGTCCCTAGGCACTACTGTAATAATCATGATTAATAATAATAATGATGTAGCTTTAGGTCACCCCAGTTTTGGAATGTTGGTCATTGGCAATATTCTATAGTGGCCGAATAGAATCCGTGTGGATACTGGGAACACTTAATCTCTTTACTTGAATCATTTTATTCTCTCGACCATCTGTGTTTACATATCCTTAATCACTGGCAATTCTCTAGTTTTCCATTATCTAGTAATGAGGCCTTTAGCACATTACAGTGCTGCTGCTGCCGATCACTTCCAGCAGGGGTTAGAATTGCCGAACAACCTTCCAGCTTCATGGAGGATTGCCATTTGAGGCCTCTACATTGTGTTCAGCTTTTTAATTGAGATTTATCCTCTTTAATTTATTGCCAAAAACTATAGCTTTTTCTACCAGCCCACATCATCCAAATATAGCAGGGGTTCTCAAACTGTGGGTTGGGACCCCCAAATGGCTGGCGTTAGACTTGCTGGGGCCTAGGTCTGAAGCTGAAGATCGAGCCCTACCATCTGGGGCTGAAGCCCGTGGTCTTTGGTTTTGGTTCCCCAGCCTGAGGCGATGGGGCTCGAGCTGGCTCAAGCTTTGGTCCCCCCCCCTCCTGGGGTCATGTAGTAATTTTTGTTGTCAGAAGGGTTCACGGTGCAATGACGTTTGAGAACCGCTGAAATATGGTAATGTTGCCCCACTCCATCCTAGAGCAGCGCTCTCAGTGAGCCCCTCATTGTGAAATTTAAGTGGTATCAGAATCTGAAGAAAGTTTTAAATGATTCTATCTAAACTTGCTTGTGTGTTGGACCATTGAGAGTAGACGTGATGTTCTCATGCAACAGATGCTCCATGGAGTTATGGTATATGTTATCTTAAAGATCTGGCTAATTTGAGGAGACATATTTTTCTACTCAAGATGGATAATTGGGAGATTAATGGGGAAGATTCAGGATTAGCGGTCTGAAAAAAAACATTGTCTGGCTTTTAAGTAACTCCATTACGTTGATCATTTCACTGTCAACTGTACTTGCAATTGTTGAAATGTTCTCAAAACCCTGGGCCAGATTCAGCAATGGTGTATTTCAGTAGAGTAGAATCTGCTTACAACAAGAGCTGAATTTCATCCCACATCTTTTTATAAATCCCTTATCACAGTATCTTGATTTCATCTGACTGCCCCGAGCAGCTGTCAGTTTATATTCTAGAATTATTCCATGCAGGATGGTGACAGGACCTCTTAGGAGTGGAACGGAATAGTCTGTGTGGCTTCTGTCATGCCATATTGTTTCATCGCAGCAGTTCCTGGTAATAGGAGTCATTTGCTGTCTGAGAAGAAGTATGCTTCTTAAACGGTTCTTAACTGAATCTATCTTTAAAAACAACCTGGTCTTTAAGGGTATTTCGGAAACTCACATGTAGTTCTAGGGATTCTGTGCCACCTGCCAGCTGATAACTTCTTTCTGTGGTGACCCCTCATCCCTGTTGTGGTGATTGTCATACTCACACTTCAATTCTATTTATCTTATCACCCCAGTAAAAGATCAAATCTCATCTTTGGTATCCTTACATAATCTCTTAGTTCTCACTATAGACAACATGAGACCTGATCCAAAATCCACCGAAGTCAGTACGTCTTTCCCCTGACCTCAGATCAGGTTCATGAAGCCTAGGGATGAAATCCTGGGCCATTGAGTGGGAGTTTTGCCATTGAGTTCAGTGGGGTCAGGATTTCGCCCTAGGTAGTTAAACTTTGTAACTCCAGTTGAGGGTTTGAACTGTGCCCCAGGGTGATTCATTGAACTTTCCCCACACAGCTGTGTTAAGTTTTAGCTGATTTATAAGAGATGCAATATGGTGGTACTTCATGGAGCCACAGCCCTTATTTAGTGTAATTCCCAAGTAACTGCCTTTGGGATGAGAACCTTTTGAAATCCTACCTGCTGCTGTCTTTGGCAGTGGACTGGTATGATCTATCAAGGGGCTTGAGCATGCTGTTACAAAAAGGGAGCTACAGGCATGGCAATGTGTGGTCCTTCCTTGGTCTGCCAGAGCGTTGGTTTACCAACCTTCTGGGCATAGTGCAATGTCCAAATTTTCACAGTTATTGTGGCAGAAATGGGGCTGGATTGAAAACTGTGTGGGGCCTTACCATTAGGGGCCAATTCTAGAGAGGTCCCGCCTGCAACAGAACAGTTGTCTTTCTCTCTGGTGGGTCAATTGGGGGAGATCATACAAGGGGTGTGCACCTCTTGCATGACATGCACCCCAGCTACAGGGCAACTCCCATGGACAATACAGAGAGGTGGAAGGTGTGTGTCTGTGTGTGTATGCACATGCATATTAGGGGAGTACAGAGGGCCCTAAAAGTCTGCCATTGTTGACCCTCCAGTCCCTTGCCCCATGGAAAGTGGGGCTGGCAATCCGTTAGCGACACATACAGCATCTCTTCTGCTGGAGTAGCAGCTGCAGAGCAGCCTGGACAAAGGATGCTGCCTCCTCCTCAGCGCCAACCAAGTTATTCAGATACTGGGAGAGGATTTAAGAATTAAAAAATACAGTATGAGGCACAGCAGAGGATGGCCTGGCTCATCTGATACATCCTTTCCATCTGCAGTAACTGTGAGCTATTCAGTTTTCCCTTCTTCTGACCCAAAGCCTTGCAGCTAATCTTTAATTCCACACTTTCCATTGTTGGTTTTACAGTAAACTAGAATTTTCCCAAACTGCACCTTCCTGTGTGCAGAAAATATTTCCAGAAATGGTTGATTCCAAGTAGGCTGAGAAGGAGTAGACTGTAATCAGTGCCATCTGAGTGCATGGTGGTGGACTTAAATATAGCGAATTATCTATTTCTCCCTTCAGAAGAATTAGAAGCATGGGATATGTTGCACACATCTACATGCTCTGTGGTTTTCTTCTTTCGTCAGCTCTGTGGGCTAAATTCTCATTCCCTTACTTTGAATAGCACATTGCACCATAAATTTTCTCATTGATTTCGGTGGGATTACTTACAAAGTGCCATTTTATGTGAGAGAGAAGTTCCAGAATCTAGTCTGATAGCCATTGATTGCCAAGAATAAAATAGGAATTTATGCTGATTTTATTTTTTCATCTGCTAGAAATCTGGACTTCTACACTCAGTACATTTTGATTAAGTTCTCCCTCCCCCATTCCCACTAATAATGCAAACATTTAAGTCAATTACCTACCTCACCATTCCATCCAAAACCCCCTTGCACATAAATAGCGATATTATTTGTCAAAACTCATACAAATAGGAAAGGACACCTTCCAAACCTAATCAGAGAGTTCTACACAATTTCTGTCCTGATAAACTAAGACACGATGTGTGTGCTTTGATGATCTGAGTTAAAATATGGTCCTACTTGTATAGCACAGTTGCTGTCGTTGTTTTACTCTAATTATTAAAGGCAGCTGAACCCCAAGCTGCCTCTATGTGGGAGCAGCACTTAACGGCAGGTAAATAGATCCCTTGTCTCCTGGTTTAAAAAAAAACCCAAAACCTAAGCCTTGAAAAAAGTAAAATGCAATTATTGAAGGTCTCTGCACTTTCCCTTTCCCCTCGCATTGTGCAAGATCCTAATTAAAGTGGAAATTTGATCCTCAGCATTTAGTTAGCTGCATGTTGTTTGGGAAATCCTGCTTTGCATGCTAACACTTGGAATGTTTTTCTGGGATTTCAGATTTGCCTGTCCAGCAACAGTAGCCAGGGGAAAGTTTTGACCACACAGGGCCATGTTCCACCGTAGCTCTCAGTCTTTCTACAAAAATCCCATTGATCTAACTGGGAGCTCACATTGCAGAGAGGTGTAAAATGCCCTACAGCCATTACTGGGCCCCAGTCCTATAAACCCTCATTCATGCAAGCAGCCCCATAGAAGCTAATGAGAGTACTCCTGTGAGTAAGCATTTGCAGGATCAAGTCCTAAATGCCACAAGAGCATTAGAAGATTTTTGTCACCTCCATTAACATTGTATATAGTGTGCCAGCTTTCCTGACTCTGACCCCATCAGTAAGCATGAGAATAAATGGGCAACATGGGGGGGAGGGATAGCTCAGGGGTTTGAGCATTGGCCTACTAAACCCAGGGTTGTGAGTTCAATTCCTGAGGGGGCCATTAAGGGAACTGGGGTAAAAATCTGGGGATGGTCCTGCTTGGAGCAGGGGGTTAGACTAGATGACCTCCTGAGGTCCCTTCTAACCCTAATAGTCTATGATTCTATGAACAAAGGGAATGGTTAAGATCTTTCTAAGGAGCTCTGGTTGTATTGTTTAATTGTTTCTCTAGCAGGATACTGTAGGTGAAAAGAAAATTCCACTTAAAAGCCTGTTGAGGACACCCAGCAGTGCCCTACCAGTTGCTACAGGTTCTAGAGAGAAGCTTCTGAGTCTCTACTAATGATAGGGTGATTAGACAGCAAGTGTGAAAAATCAGTATGGGGATGGGAGGTAATAGGAGCCTATATAAGAAAAAGACCCCAAAATCAGGACATCTGGTTACCCTAACTAACGATTAAATATATTTTCCAGCAAGGGGGAATATGCCTAATTTGAATGATTTCTATGTGATGAAAAAAACAGGCTGGAATGTTTCACTCTGAACGAGGACGCTGAACAAGATCATCAGATGAGTTTGTGAACAAATTGCTGTACTGTTCTCAAGTCCTGCATCATTGTTTTACTGCGTTATGGCTGGCTGACTTCCCTGTGTTTTGAATGTGTGAGACATTTTGTCAGCACTGATGAGAATGTTCTCTGTGTCTTTTCTGCAGGGATCGCTTACCTGGGAGGTGTATGCAGTGCCAAGAGGAAGTGTGTCCTTGCTGAAGACAATGGTCTCAATCTGGCATTTACCATAGCACATGAACTTGGGCACAAGTAAGGGTTGACTCTTAAATATGGCATCTATAAATGGAGGAAACTTATGTTGCTGCCTTGATTTAAATTCTCACAGGTGAAATTACTGGTTTGGTGTGACTGTTATGATCTTCTAACTCCAGTTCATCTCAGGAGCTGATAAACTGATGAACTGCTTAATTTTTAGGCTGTTTTCTTGAGTAGCCATTTCAGTGCACAGAGATCTTTATTGTTTAACCCGTCACACATACTTAAATACCATATTTAATGCAAACAGTAGAAAGAAACCTCAGTAGTTGAGAAGATGGATGATAATTCTTAGGGACCAATTCTATTCTCATTTACACTTGTGCAACTCCATAGACTTTAAAATCAGTGGAATTACTCCATATTTATATTGGTGTAATTGAGAGCAGAATTCATCCCTTATACACATAGGGCAAGACTTTGAAAAATGGGTGTCTAAAGTTAGGCTTCCAGGTACATATTTAGGCACTAAAACAATAGTTTGACTTTTCAAGGGTGCGATGCACCCAGCAGCTCCACAGTCCCCTTACTTAGGTGCCTAAATATGCACTTAGATGCCTACATTTAAGAGCCTAGTTTTGAAAATGCTGGCAGTATTGCTTTATGTATTCGGAGTACTGTCCAAGGACGGATCTGGGCATAGGACTCAGGACTTCCCAGACTGTGTTCTCGAGCGCTCTGCCTCGTGATGCTAGTAGTATCTTGTAGCATTTTTAATAAAGTCTAGGTTTACTCCTATAGAATAGTCTTCTTGTAACATGTTGAGATGTGGGGCGGAAGATATGTATGAAAAATAGAGGTGGACCCAGCCAAATTCAGATCTAGATCCACACTTTCCCAAAATGGAGGAGTGGTCAGATATAGTTTTAATTGGTTCCAACAGCAGAGTCAGCTGTGAAGTTCACATCCAGATCCAAATTTCCATCAAAGTTCAGGTGTGTTTCAGTCCAAGTGTTGGTCATACCTTTTCTTGTTAATTTTTTTTTCTTTTTGCAGTCATTTGGGCAATCAAGTTAACTATTCATTGCAGTCAAATTTCAGAATCAGATGTGAAATTGTTCATGGAAACTGAATTTTAGATTTGAATAGGTAGGAGGCGCTTTCACGCTCATTCAGTTGGGACAGAAATAATTAATTTATCAGATCAGTCACAACTGAAACACTTTGGACGCTGACTCTGGGATAGTTGTAAGGAACATGATCAATTCATAGTTAAACCAAGATTTGCAAAACAAAATCTGTCAGATACTTTCAACTAGCAAAATCTCAGTCTGCTTGTGGTGTCCCACGTGCAAGATAAGAGGCTAAAGTCACTGGATAAGTCATTTGTATGAGCTATTCATTCATCTCTTCCCTTTGATAATGGAACTGTAATTTGTTCAGATTTCCACAATCTGTTTAAATCGGGTTTAACCCATAGCAGGTTATCAACGTTTACTGCCTAACAAAATTAAGGTTCACACACATGCATGTGGGCTGTGAACCTTTTCTCCCCTTCCATTAAAATCAAAATGATTGCATGGTGTCTCAGTTACCCTGTCTAGTGTTTAGGATCAAACATTTCTGCAGCTAGCTGCTCTCTTAAATGGCAGGAGTGTCTTGATCAAATCCCGCTATTGTGCCCTTTAGGAAGAATCTGTTTAGAAATTCTTGATTGAATGCTTATAGCCTCCTACTTCTTATGTTCCTGTTGAATATTCATTACCTACAATAACAGATATTTGGTAGCTAAGCTAAAGCCAGTAAATCCTGTTTGGATTCTGGCCAGTCCTGTTCCACTGTATATAATTGTTTAATGGAATTGTGTGGACAATGACAACATTAAAATGAACCTCTTATTCACCCTCCAATGACACCAAAGGCACCTGAGCCAACCCGAGGGTAGTTTTAGCAGCAGAAAGGAAGAACATTGGGTTTTCTTTTATATAAACCACATGCCAAGCTGTTAAACTGATTGGAAGCCTAATTTAAGATTAATTTATTAAGGGAAATTCAGCACTCGTTTTGCAATGGGCCACAACCAGAAGGAGAGGATACTTGGACTATAGGAAGTCCAGCTATGTGAAAAGGGGAGCAAATGGCCCACCCCTGGTGTTTACCAAGGTTCCTACTAATAGTGCCTTGTAAAAATTTATTCTGTGTAAATACATGGTGTATTCATATATGTATGTATCTCAAACTACTAAGTCCATTTTGTTTTGTAAGCACCATTTTGGCTGTAAGACTGTCAGTCTCTTCCTTATCTTTTTGCTTTCATCTTGTACTGCAATTCCAAGACAGAGGGCAAACAATGCAAAGTGATCAAAGGTCATTAACTTGAAGGGTCTCCTATTCAAATGCAAGCATCCTTGGACAGCTAGCTTCCTTTCCGGTGAGCCAGTAACCAAGCAACAAATCACCTGAGAGCAGACCTTGATCACTTATAGGGAGGGCTTTGAAGCTGACCAGAAGCATCACCTGATACAAGAGATTACAACTTTATAAAAAGAGGGTTCTCTCACCAGCCATTTTAGAGACCAAAGGGACCAAAAATAGGCAAGAAAGACCATGGGGAGAAGGTAGAGAAGAGGGTTCTAGGCCCCTGAAGAGACACTGTTCACATCCCAAAGCAGTTTGGGTGCAGGGTTTTGTTGTTTTTCAGTAGCTCTGTGTATTGCCTCTGTTTGGAATGAAGTATACGTACAGTAGAACTTCAGAGTTACGAACACCAGAGTTATGAACTGACCAGTCAACTACACACCTCATTTGGAACTGGAAATGTGCAATCAGGCAAATATAGTACAGTGCTGTGTTTAAATATAAACTACTAAAAAAAATAAAGGGAACGTTTTAAAAGAAAAAGAGAAAAGATTTGGCCAGGTAAGGAAACATTCTGTGCTTGTTTCATTTAAATTAAGGTGATTAAAAGCAGCATTTTTCTTCAGCATAGTAAAGTTCCAAGCTGTATGAAGTCCATGTTCAGTTGTAAACTTTTGAAAAAACAACCATTCCGTTTTGTTCAGCGTTACGAACACCCTCCACTCCTGAGGCGTTTAACTCTGAGGTTCTACTGTATGTGTTTAGAAACCTCTTTTGCAGAGGCTGTGTTCCTTGATGACACTGTTGATTGCCCTCAAAGAGTTGAACTGCAAACTGGAGTGCCCACAATGGGGGAGCTCGTTGAAAAGGTTGCTTAAGGAGACTTGGGGCCCGGGCGGTTTAGCACTGCTCTTTTTACCATTTTCAAGGCTTTTTGCAAGGAAAAAGGCTAGAAAGTTTTATTCGTTTGTTTTTAAATAAAAGCTGAGATTCTCCTTTCTGTTCCTTAGTCCCCCCAAATTAGATTGGGTGGGCTGCAGCCATGTTCTTTCCAGGCCAGCTCTGTCACCAACACGGCTTCCTGTGGCAGCCTGAGGCTTCCTGGAGGGAATGTGGAGATGTCTCCTAGTCAAACATTACCTGAGCTGCCTCGGTTGTGAGACAACAGCCTGAGGTGGTCTGGCTGGAGGCCATAAGGTGTCAAATGTCCTTGAGAAAATGAAGAGAAATAAACGGCAAAAGGCCGAACACAGTCTGTTGCCAGCAGAGCGGACATCACATGGTCTCTTCCTCAAAGCTGAAACAGATGAGAATGAAAACGAGCAGGAGGTAAAAAGCCAATCCAGGCCAAACCAAACAGCATTTTATTTGGAACCATCATGCATGTGGAGCTGGGCAAGAGAGGATGTAAGGCGAGGCAGGTCTCTGTCACAGGGTCAATGTGATTATTTGCTTTAGAAACTCCTGCTAATTCTTGTTGCTTGGTTTAAAATGACCGGAGTGTATGCACTTGTCTGTTGGGTAATTGTAAAGTATAGCCTGTGTAGTGAGTATCACGAGCCAGGCATTCTTTCAAAGGTGCTGTGCGCATATCGGGTCTTTGGTGAATGCTCCTTTTGTAGGCTGGTGTGTAAGCTGATAGACTTGTAAAGTAAAATATTGGCCCAATACGTCTAGCACAGCATCCAGCAGGAAGATCCTGTCATGCAAATGACCATATAAAAATAGGAGCCGGGAAGGATGTCAAAACACTTGCAGGCCTGGAGGGGAGAAGTGGGAGAGAGGACTTGTCATGAACAACTCCAAGATCTGTACAGAATCACATCCCAAGGCAGCTTATATTTGCAAATATGAGGCAGTATAATGTAGGCATACAAGCAAACATCCCAATCCCCAGAGCAGGAAGTCGAAAAAGCAATTATCCAGATGTGTGAAGTATAGAGATTTGCCTGTAAGACATATTACAAATTAAAAATGTAATATGGAGCATGGGGACAGGCCAGAGTAAATAGGAGACAGATTGGAATGTTCAGGTATCTCTGCTGGAGTGGACAATAGGCTGGTTTGAGGCCATTTATTTTCCTTAAATGAAGTGGTTTGTGGCTCCAGTCAGCACCGTGTGGTTGCTTTGCAGTCAGCCAAAGAACCGTGTAGAGCAGCAAGAGCATTTCTGGAGATGTCATAATAATGAGTTTGGAACCTTTGCTGCTAATCCTCCAAGATTTATCCTAAGATTATGAAATTTAGGATGCGGGAGGTGGAAGCTGGGAAGGCCTTTCTTGAATTAAAAAAAATTCCTTTCCTCATTCTCTGCAGCCGCACAGTTATAGCCTGACCTAAAATACACCCGCAGTCCTGACTTAGGCAGAGGAGTATCATTTATATTCAAGGACTGTTCCACCATCCTGGCTGACTTTAAACATTAACTCCTTTATTTGTAACAGCTCCTAGTTGGGCTCGTTTCTCTTTCCTTACCTTACTCTTCTTTCATGCATTGCTATGGAGCTGACTTTGAAAATCAGAAGCAAAGCACTGACCTACTGGCGGGAACCCCAAAGCGTTCTATGGTGCTGACAGTAAGATCAGTCCAGGGAAAGAAAGATAGGCCTTGCAAATGTTCTTGTTTAAAGTTCAGTGACAGCATGAGTTAGTCCCACAGCTATCAGGCAAAGACCTCAGCACTGACGTGAATTTATGTGGAATGATTCTTCCATAGTGATTCCATTGTTATTGTAAAAGTATGTGAATTAATTTGCAGAAAGCAATCAATTAGCCGATTAGTTATCATTACAGACCAAAAAACTACATCAAAACAACATTTGTAAGGTTGCAAAGTCAAGCAATCAAAAGATAGGTAATGCCAGTCCTAAGGTTGCCCATGCTACCTTAATTCTTCCCTCTTATGCATCTGTACTATGCACTGCATGAGGCAGGGGTTGTGTGATAAAGATAGTGTGTGAACACGTAATTAAAGATGATCATACTGCATATACAGAAGACGGCACAGGCAACTGTAAATATGCATTTCCTGACTTTCGAGTGTTTGACTTTGTAGCCATAACATTTGTGAGTCCTAATGTTGGAAACATGCACAGAGATGTGAAAAGTAGGTGATGCCGAAGGTGGCATCACTGGTGCAGCAAAGGGGTGAGGCTGATGTGAAGAGAGATGCGTTTGGGTAAGTAGAGAAGGGCAGACTTATGCAGGGCTATGGAGGGGCCAGCAGAGGGCTTCAATACAGGAGGGTTGTGACGTAGTCAAGTTAATATCCAAATAGAGAGGACTAGGACAATGGACTAGGGTCCAGGAAGCCTTCTCTCTCTCTCTAATTAAGGATGGTATGTCTGAAAGGTTAGAACAGAGGTCAGGGAGCCAGAGTATCTGGTTTCTACTCTCAGCTCTGTCATGCACTTGTGTGACATCCTGGCCAAGTTTCATCTCTCCGCCTCAGCTTTCTCATCTGTGAAATCGAGCACATCCACTGACTCCCAATTCCCTTCTGATGCCAACTGAAGGCCTTGGGCCTGGTTTTCAAAGGCATCAACAGATCAGGGCCAGCCTGCAACAGTTTACCTCCATTGCTGACCCATCAAGACAGCTGTATCTTTGTAGGTCAGGGGTAGGCAACCTATGGCACATGTGCCGAAGGCGGCACGTGAGCTGAATTTCAGCGGCACTCACACTGCCTGGGTCCTGGCCACCAGTCCGGGGGACTCTGCATTTTAATTTAATTTTAAAAGGAGCTTCTTAAACATTTTAAAAAACGTATTTACTTTACATACAACAATAGTTTAGTTCTATATTATAGACTTAGAGAAAGAGACCTTCTAAAAACGTTAAAATATATTACTGGCTCACAGAACCTTAAATTAGAGTGAATAAATGAAGACTCGGCACACCACTTCTGAAAGGTTGCCGACCCCTGTTGTAGGTTAATGCAATTAACAAAGCTCAGGTCAATGCTTCTGGGAAGTGGAAATATAGCATTCTTGGTTGAAGAGGTTCATCTGTAGAACTAAAGTACAAGAGAAGATTAGACAGTTCCAGACTCTGAGTCGACTGATTTTCAGAGCATGCTGCAAAACCGGACTGTTTGATAAAACTTTGTCTCTGCAACCATCTCTTGAAACAAACAGAGATAACCCACAACACAGAGGGGAAAAAAATATAACTGTGCTTCTTAGGTTTCACCTACTATTCTCAGGTCCTATCTGGAACGTGAGCATTGAGATCCCGTTTATATGTGCAGTGCTTAAGTACTATAGGCATGGGCATTATAGAAAATCTTATGATAGAATAACACCTGCCTGATGATTCTGGTTGGGGCTCCCTTTATTCATGTTCATAGAGTGCTCTGGGACCCTTGTGTGAAATGTGCTATTGAAGTGCAAATTACTCTTTTAATCCTTTCCTCATTCTAATTTTGATGCCTAGAAAATCCAGTCTCCTTTTAAACACAGTTAATTAAAAAGAGTTTGCAACTTTGATAGTGACTGGAATTTGCAGGTTAAGCCAAATACCTGCACAACGTGCAGTTAGAGATGGAAATAATAATCTTGAAAAGAGAATCTGGAGGCAAAGTGAAGGCATTAGTCTCCCAGCTGGGTCTGCAGTAGTGACATAGCCCCAACTGATTCTGATGGGGCCCGTGGCTGTGCGGACATGGTTTCAGCCTCTGTGGTTGCATTTCAGCAGTGCTAACGGTTATAAGAAGCGCTGGTGGGTAGTTGTGTATGTCTTGAAAATAGAAGTTAATAACAACACTTCCATCTAAGGACCTCCTGTGAGGCAGGGAAGTAGTACTGTCTCGGGGCACTGAAGCACAGAGAAGAATTAAGTAACTTGTCTTAAGTCACGTAATGAGACAGGAGAAGAGCTGGAGTTAGAATTCAGCTCTCCTGACTGTCATGAGTTTTAACTACTAGACCATGCTGCTTCCAGTATGTGCATTGTGCATATATGTTTTATGAAGTTATGTAGGAGGAAATAATGGCAGGTGAACTTCAAAAAGCTCCAGTGATCAGATAGGCGCCCAAAATCATAGTGCTTTCTTCAGAGCTGCTGGGGTCTCTCAAACTGTCCGGTAAATCGCATGAGAACGTGAGGTGTTCTCCTGTGAATGCCATAAGAGGCACGTTTTCTCTCTGGAATCAAAGTGCAGGAAATCACAGAAATTCAAGAGGCTGGGAAGAAGAAAATGAAATCAGTGTTTTTCAATCTACCAAAAGGCTTTGTTAAAGGTTTGGGCAGAAGTTCGGCTCAATCCCATTCCTAGTAAGAAACTGGATCTTGGTTACTAAGTAGATTAAAATGGTCCCTCCCTTGTAATTTTGAGAGGCTATTTAAGAGATTTTTGACCATCAATTTATATTGAATTAAGAAGTTGTTGTCACTAGGTTACATGTTTATGGCCAGAGGCGGGGAATTATCAGCATATAGGCCATGCCTGAAAAACTCCAGGGCTCACTCTGATATGTATTTGTTTGCTCCCACTTTTAACTGAACTTCAGTAGAATTAGAGATGGCCCAAGATGCAAACCTATGGACACAGATGGAGACCTTCCCAAGGAGGAGAACAGTTCAATTCCAGCATTTCAGTCTGGTCCTAGGGAGAGGGGCTGGCCATGAAGGGAGGATCTGGATGCAGACTTCATGGACGTCATGGATGTTAGAAGTTGTGCTTTTGGTTCAAGCCCATCTTCAGTAATAGAGCGAGGTAGAGGAGGGTTGTTAGCAAGCAGGTGTCTTGTGATGTATTTTTTTTTCTTTTGTAGTTGACCATGATAGACACTGATATCAGTTTGCAGTACTTACAGTACAAACCCTTCTGAGTGAACCTGCGTAGCACATAGCTCCAGACACACTGTTCACTCCCCACAACCTTTCTTAACAAACCCCCATACACCACCGTATGAGGAATGAGGCGTAAGATCACGCTTAAAGCCAAGCATGTACTTAAATGTTTTGCAGAAACCAGGCATTAGACTAATGGTATCTGCCATCTGTGCTCTTAGGGGAATCCAAACCTGCTTCCAATGATCTCAAGCGTTGTAGGGCTGGACCCTGAGGCTGGTTGGAAATGCTGGCAGCAGACAGTACCCACCCCAGAGCTGCTCATTTTATTTTCTGACTTGTCTGTTGTAAATCTATTGTGGAATGCTTCTCTTTGTTTCAGTTATTCATTATTCAGCCACGAGTAATTGCAGGCATGTTTTCACAGTTAAGTTGCCCTTTCAGTTCAACTCCAAAACAGTCAAAACCGAACACTGGCTATTTCATCATGTATCTTTGTACTTCTGGGTCATGCTGAACAAGGTCTAATCAGCCAGTTCTGGTGGTGAAAGAGGGGCTTGATTTAGCCTGAAAAAGTCATACACGTATATTACTCCCACTGAGGAATCTGTAGTGTAATTGTGTTAAAATTGTTGTTGTAGCTTGGTAAAGAAGAGGGCATTAAAGTGGCTTTCTCAGAAGCATAATGGCACCCCTTTCAGAAACGGAATCAGCAACCAATGATCAAGTTGAATGTGTGGCTGAAAAGAATAGTGGAGATTCTGCTAAACAAAGAGGATGTGACTAGAGTTGATTAGGTCCAGGACAGTGATGGGACATCATAGAACTTCGAGAACCTGACTGTTAGGTCATCCGTTAAATACAAACAAACATGCAGAATTGTTCCCTACAGTATATGTGTAATTAGTGCTTTGTCCAGTTGTGTGTTATGTGTCCTAGGCAATTGCCCTGCAGTGGAAACAACTCAAAACCATTGATTGTATTAGGTTCATAATTAATGCTGAAGTCAGATCAGAAAAGAGAAGGAGAAGAAGAAGAATACTCTTGAGATTTGGCTGAGTAGAGTTTGGAGAAGGGTAGAAATGGGGAGTGAAATTGACTGGAAAAAAGGGAAGTGCTTAAAGGGAATGAATGCTTCTGAGCAATATCTAGCAACAAGGGCTTTGAGTGAAAGGAGAGAGGTTGTCTTGGTGGGGCAAGGCCAACATGAGTAATGATATAGGGTCACAGATATCCTCAGACCATGGGGTACCTCGGTGAAGTTAAAGCGGTCATTTGGGCTTTACATTTTCAGAGAGCTGCGGGTGTTAACTCCGGGGGACTCTACACCAGTTACAGCAGCAGGCAGGAAAAATGAAAGACGAGAGAAAACAAAACAAAACGAGGGAAATCGAAGTTCATACTGAATCAAAGATTCTAGCACTAGCGATAAAATACACCTTTATCTCCTGTTCCCAATCTTCCAAGCCATCCACCCTCTGCAAAATCATTGGTCAGTGAAGAGCTCTACAAATAAGTTGGAAGATGCAGATTTGGCCACTTCGCATAGGCCTCTCTAATTGGACCAGTTCATTCAAACTGTCATTTTATTTTTGAGTCAGCGAATATTCTTCCCTTGAGTATCATTTTGAGCTTTGAATTTTTGTGTGAGATTGCCTGCCCTGCGTACCCCCTGCCCCCCAGTCATGATTTGTTAATGTTGTTAAAACCTTTTTTTGCTGCTTCATAATTTAAAGGACTTCCTGACCTCATCACCAGAATCTATGCATGGAGTAACCAGGTATTTTCCAGTGAAGAAACCGAACTGACTATTTTTGGTATTGCATCTTGGCAATCAAATACTCTCTTCTTCCCTCCCTGCCCCCAGGGTCTCTCTTTTTGTTTAGTTACAATATTTTCCCAGGATATAAACTCACTGAAACCGGGGGGAAGAATATCTATTTTTGCTTTGCATTGCATTCTTGACTCCGTGGTAAGAGTTTTCACAGTTCTGCTCAGAGCGTTTCCTTAAGCGTGTCTGCGAAGTCCCTAGTGAAATGACATTTTGTCCCAGTCCCAGTAACTTCTTTATTTTAAGCAGTACAGCTATGCTTCAAGGCAGTAGAGATGCACTGAATAGGCACACAGCAGTGAGTCATTTAGAGACACCCAGCCAAGAAAATATTAGTTTAATCAACAGCTTTGTGAGTTTGCCAACTCTCTCTTTCTTTTTTGAAGACTTGTTCTGCTGAGTAAGCCAAGGATACATTAAATAGCCGGTCTGTAATGAGCTGGCAAAGCTTGTATCTGCTTCCTGCTGTGAAGGCTCTGGTTTCATACGCCATTGGCTTTGCTGGCAATGGCCATGTACACCCAATGACACAAAACCCTAGGCACTCTACGAATACTAATTATGCAACCTCCATGGTACACCACTGACACAGGAAGTATTAGGTTTGCTAGCACCATTTACCAAGTAAGCATTTGTTTTTGTACAAGGGTAACGGTCTAGCTGATGTATTTAATTTCCCTCTGGAAGTTGAGTTCTGTTGTAGATCAGGCTGCTTGCATGGCCACCTGAGTTCTTCTGGTTCCAGGTTAAAATGACGGACATGCTTGGAAGTGTGGTAATCTGTCTGATGAGCAAGCTCATCTGAGATTCATAAATCTGTGACGAGAACTAAATCCAAAGTCCCATGCGGCTTGAAGGAAGCTCTATCCAGTAACAGGATGGCTGATGGTCTAGTGTCAAGAAGTTAACATCTACAAGCGTGTTCCACTTACTGTCCTGTGATAAGAGGCTGCATTTTGGTAGGGTAAGAAGCAAGGCTGTGCTGCATTTATCCTTCCACTCTTCGGCCAAACGCTTGCAGATAGAATTCAGCAAAGAGGGATTTACTAGATAGTAAACTTCAGTTAAAAACATTTTCTTTGTCTGCATTGTACCTTACCCTCCTTCAGAACCTGACCCTACATCTGAGCTGGAACTGGGAAGTGGGATTTGATTCAGGAACAAAACCATAGGAGTGGGTTTGTCAGTAGAGTTTGAGTCCTTGCATCCAAGAAAAAAAAAATGAATCCAGGGCTTTGGTTTCGGTCCGTCATTAGTTAAAACGAAGAAATTGCTGACCATCGTCATCTGCCCTCACTGCCCCTTTCTTAGCTGAAGAATCCTCTCCTCCTTCGAGGTTAACAAATACAGAAATGGATGTAGTCAGCATATTTGGGCCTCCTCTCCCTGCTCCAGAAACTCACCCTACGCCCTGATTTCACCCACATTCATAAGCACATTCCCTCTTTAAAAATGTCAAATGCCCTACCTCTCATAGTATTTTTTTCCAAGCCAGTTGCCACTGATTTCAACTCCAGTTTCTACAGACCCTTAGACTGGCATGTTTTTCAGCAGCAGCCTCTCTGCTAGATGCATGCTTATAAAGGTGAGATTCTTCAGTAAACAGCTGTCATCTCCACAGCAACTACCTGTCAGCCACGACTTACTTCCTGTGTGCTGTGATTTGCCAGAGTCACTCCAGGATTAG
This sequence comes from Gopherus evgoodei, assembly GCF_007399415.2. Taxonomy (NCBI): domain Eukaryota; kingdom Metazoa; phylum Chordata; order Testudines; family Testudinidae; genus Gopherus; species Gopherus evgoodei. The sequence continues at coordinate 8,704,591 of NC_044331.1, forward strand.
TTGATGAAAGTGCAGGTTTTGTAAGCTATTGTTTTTGATGTTCGTATGGATTATAGAAGTTAGGGTTAGAAAAGACCCTTGGGTTAGATTATTCCCTGTAGAAAGCTTTCCAGTCTAATTTAGGCATGTATCTTTAAAAGTGTTCTGTTTGGAAAATGAGTTTTTTCTATACAAAATACAATAAATACTTTAAATCAGGGATGGGCAAACTTTTTGGTCTGAGGGCCACATCGGGGTTCTGAAACTGTATGGAGGGCTGGATGGGGAAGGCTGTGCCTCCCCAATCAGCCTTGCCCACATGCTCCCCCCCCACTTCCCGCCCCCTGACTCCCCCCCCCCGAACCCATGACCCATACAACCCCCCTCTTCTCCTTGTCCCCTTGCAGTGCCGGCTACAAAAGTGCCATGCAAATACCTATTCTCACTTTCAGGTGACGTTGTAAATAAGAAGCCAGCAGCATTATCTTCCATAAATGTTAACAAACTTGTTTGTCTTAGCGATTGGCTGAACAAGAGGTAGGACTGAGTGGACTTTTTGTTTTTGAGTGCAGTTAGGTAACAAAAAAAAGTCTACATTTGTAAGTTGCGCTTTCACAATAAAGAGGTTCCACTACAGAACTTATATGAAGTGAATTGAAAAATACTATTTTTTTTGTTTTTCATTTTTACAGTGCAAGTATTTGTAATAATAATATAAAGTAAGCACTGTATATTTCGTATTCAGTGTTGTAATTGAAATCAATATATTTTGAAAATGTAGGAAAACGTCCAAAAATATTTAATAAAATTCAATTGGTATTCTGTTTAACAGTGCGATTAAAACTGCAATTAATTTTTGAGTTAATCACATGAGTTAACTGTGATTAATTGACAGCTCTACCTGAAAGCCTTACTCTGTTTACTGAAACAGCCTTACTCCACTTTGTTTTACAACACACATTTACTGCAGTAAATGTGAACATCATGAGCAGAAACACATTCCTCATTTATTGAAAAACACACCTGTACAGTATCCAGAAAGCTGTCATCAGCTAAATGACATGCAAACCGCACTCCTCAGCTGAAGGCCCTCTAAGAGGTATCTGGTTCTGAAGATAACAGACCTTTTTTGTTTCACTATAATTTGTCTTTGGCGTGAAGATCTTACTATAAAGTTTTTTTCGAAGCAGAGGTATCTCTTTTCAAGTTGCTTATTACTTTTTTCATATAGAATTTCTAGACAATATTAAAAGCAAATTTGGATTCATTAGCTCTAAGGTTTATAGGCAAACAGACATCCCACACCCGAAGAATTCCATTTGTGGATTGGTCTGAACATACCATTTCCAAATTGCTTTGATATCAAGCCATAGTCTGCAGTGTTTCTGTTTGATATCAAGTCTCTCCATGCAGAACACGCAAAGGAGACTGGGTGATGACTCTGTGCGCTGAGCTTTTAAAATGGTTTCTGAGCAGTCAAAGCTGAATGACTCCAGGATTATAAATTATTTTCCCCAGCTGCTCCGGTGTGAACAGTCCCAAGAAAATAAGGAGCTGGGAGGCAGAAGGAGTAATTGCTAGGAACAAAGTGCCCTTAAGGAGAGGGAGTGAAACTGATCCGCACGAAGTGGCTGTGATGTGGATGTAATTGAAACTTTCACACTGTCCTTGCAGACAGGGCCATCCTTAGGCATAGGCAGCTGCGTAGGGCACCTGAAAATTTGGGGCAGCACTGGGTCTTAGTGTCCACCCTCTTGTTTTCCTATCCCTGTTCTGACCCTTCCTGCAGGCTCCCACAGATGGCTGCTCTAGCCTGGTCAGTCTTCCTTGGGAGGGAATCTAGTAGTTAAAAGTGAAAAAACCTCCAGCCTGCCAGACCTATTAGCACAACATTGAAACTGTTAAAGAGACATTCAAGGGGTAATAAAGCCATTTAACAGGCATTTGCCAACCCCAAGGTATATACTGACAGGTTTCAGAGTGGTAGTCCTGTTAGGGCTTGTCTACATCACAAAGTTGCAGCGCTGGTGAGGGGGTTACAGTGCTGTAACTTAGGAGGTGTACACATCTGCAGGGCATCACCAGCGCTGCAACTCCCTGTTTGCATCGCTGGCCGTACTCCCGTTTTGTCTCGGGTGTAGAGGATCCAGCGCTGGTGATCCAGCGCTGGTAATCAAGTGTAGACACTTACCAGCGCTTTTCTTGACCTCCGTGGAATAAGCAGGTATCCCAGCATACCTGAGGATACCTCTCTGGTAATCAAGCAGGTCTCCTTCCCCACGGTTTGCTCTCGTGTTCCCTGAACCCCCGTGCAAGCAGGTCTCCTTACCCGCGGGGTGCTCTCGCGTTCCCCGAACCCCCTCCCCGCAAGCAGGTCTCCTTCCCCGCGGTGTGCTCTCGCGTTCCCCGAACCCCCGTGCAAGCAGGTCTCCTTCCCCGCGGTTTGCAGGGGTTCCCCGAACCCCCCTTGAAGCCGCCCAACAGCGCTGCAGTGTGGCCACATCTAACACCACTTGCAGCGCTGGTTGCTGTAAGTGTGGCCACTCTGCAGCGCTGGCCCTATACAGCTGTACTAATACTGCTGTAATAACCAGCGCTGCAAAATTGTAGATGTAGACATACCCTTAGTCTGTATCAGCAAAAACAAGGACGAGTCCTTGTGTCACCTCAAAGACTAACAAATTATTTGGGCATAAGCTTTTGTGGACTAGAACCCATTTCATCAGATGTCCACGAAAGCTTATGCCCAAATAAATTTTTATACCGTCAGTTTCTGACTTTACTGACAAAAACAGTTGTGCATTAATGTAATATTTATACAGAACATGTCAGTCTACAGGACCTTAGTTTAAAATTTGCTTTAAAAATATTTCATTAGTGAGCTAGTGAAGATTATAAAATCACATTTCTAAAAAATGCTTGCATAGAGTTTTAGATGCACAATCATCTTTAGCCTTAAATGTGTGGATCTTCACACATAGTTTTTTAAATAAATCCTTCAAAAGACCTCCCTTATCTAAAATACACATTTTAATTACTATAGTTAAAAAAAAAAAAGTGCTTCCAAGTTTTCCTGTCCTTTCTGTCCATCCCTTCACCACCTCTCCCCCCACTCCCCACTGAAGAGACCCCTTAAAGGGACAACAGTCCTTCCCTTCCAGACAGCTGGACAAAGAGTTCCCTTTTTTACTTCTGACTATTCGACAAACTAGTTTTAAAAGAACCCTCCAGCAAAATCAGTACCTTAGTAAGACAAAATCCTTGTTATACCTAAAATCTTTGGAAACATATTTTTTTAAAGTTGGTGAAATTTCATAACCATGTCTCTTGTTATGGAGATCACACAAAGTAAATTACTGTTCCCTTTTTCTAAAAGCAATGAACATTGTTATGAACACACTAAACCTCTCTGATTAATTTAAAAGAATGTCTTTGTTTCAGTGAGTTAAATATGTAGTAATCTGGAATGCTGGCTTAAGATTTGAGTACATTTAAAATATAAATTCAATTTAGAAATACTGATGAAGAAAATGTAAAACAGAGAAGAGCTGCATCATTTATTCCATTATATGTAATGATGTATTCAGCAGGACAGCTGACTCACCCTTACTATGAAGTTTTTGCAAATAAATCTCTGACAAACTTCAGGGCATATCAAAAAACCTGTGACTGACATTTTTTATTCCCAAATTTTAGTGCTTTTAGTTAGGTACTTTCTTCATGTCCATTCTGCATGAGGGAGAGTGCATGGAAGTCTCTGCGGGGAACTTGACTCTCCGCCACCATGAGGCAGGCTGGGCATCTCATTATCCTTTGCTGTCAAGTCCCTCCTCCCCCTCCCCCACCAGGCTGTGAGCTTGGGCTGCCATCCGGCATAGGGGCACCAGTTTAATAATACTGCGTAGGGCCCCATAAATCCTAAGGACGGCCCTGCTTGCAGATATCTCCAGCTGAAGCAGTTTTGTTCCTGGAGACTTGGCCTGCAGTATATTTGGTGGATTATAACTAGACCTAGCAGAATGTGGGAGTACACACCTGGCAGGCAAGCTCTTTTGGGTTGAAAAAAATACATATTCTGTGTGCTTGTAACAAAAAAAAAAAAAAAAAAAAAAAAAGCAAGCTCTGCCTCAGCGCACCTCGCCCCCCTTTTCTTTTCTCTCTCTCTTAAGTTTGGTTTGGGTCAGCACAAACAGCTTTCATCTCGGTGGGTCAGTGTAGGAAATGCATCCAGTGTGGACATCCTCTTTCATTGTGCTGAGTCAGCAGCCCTTGGTGATTGACAGCCAGCCCTAGGAATGCTGGGAAGAGTGAAAGAAATGGCCTAAAAGTGGTTTGCCATATAGTATATGCGCTTGCATCTGAAGAAGCCTCCACATGCCTCCTCAGCTAGACAGGCATACATGGTATATACCAGTGGTTCTCAACCCGGGGTCCAGGGCCCCCTGGGGGGCTGCGAGCAGGTTTCAGGGGAGCCGCCAAGCAGGACCAGACTTGCTGAGGCCCAGGGCAGAAAGCTGAAGTCTGCAAGGAGGTAAAGCGTGGGGCCCTGAGCCCTGCCACCTGGGGCTCCAGCAGAAGGCTGAGCCACTTAGCTTCACGGTGCCCCCTGTGGCATGGGGCCCTGAGCAATTGCCCCTCTTGCTTCCCTTTAATACCGGCCCTGGCTTTTAGATGCAGAAAAGCAGTTATTGTGGCAGCGGTGGGCTGCGAAGTTTTTATAACGTTTGGGGGGGCCTCAGAAAGAAAAAGGTAGAGAACCCCTGATATATATGAAGCTGAGGACAATTTAACATACATGTCCACTGCCTCTCAAGCAGTTCTCTGACTCTTCATCTGCAGGGGCTGTTCCACTAGTTACCCACAATTATTCACTCTTTCTCCTCGGATTCTGCTTGTCTCCCCATGTCCATCTCCATACGTGAAGAATTCTCCCAGGATGGAATGCATCCAACATTTCTGACTCCTGCTTCTCTCTCGGTGTCGGGAGCAGAACATTTGTTGTTTCTCTGTTGTGCGTAGTTGGAAAATATATTTGCACCGCTCTCCCCTCTGTGAGCACTTCCCTTGTTAACAGGTTTGGTGTTGCATGGCCCTGTCTGGAGTTTACCCTCAGAACTGACTTGGCTGACTAGAGGCATCCATGAGACTCGTTATGGGGCTTTTTAAAACAAATGCCCTAATATATATATATCCATGGGGCTTCCCCTAGGGCAGATAGCACCTGGGCCATCCAGCTGACACTTACTGAATCCTTGGCTTTGCACTTTCTGGTGGAGCAAACATTGCAGTTTCGGGTTTTCCAAATCTGAATCGGCCTCATTCTCACCCACATTGAGCCATTCTAGGATATCGAACGTGTAGCAGACATGCTGAAATCTTTGCTTTAGTCCCTCTAACTCACCCAATGCTATCTGGGTGCTTTCTGCAGACAGGACTGTGATTGGTGCACAACAGTCCTGCCTGTCAGAGAAAGTCACAACCTACGTCTCCTCCTACCAACCCGCTAGTGCTCTGGTCCATTCCCGCTCACTGTGCACTGTCTGTCATTGAAATCTCTCCTGTGAAGGAGTGGGAACTTGGCAGATGTTTAGTGACACCACAGGTTGGAATCAGTCGCTGCTGCCCCAGCTTGACTTGGATGAAAGAGAGAGCTATGTCGAAGGGAGATGGGGAAGGAGAGCTTTGCATTGAGTAACAGCTTTCCAGATGTTATCTTAGTCACTAAGGTAGTGTACAGAGTCTGTCGCTAGTCTTGTGTTTGGCTGTGCACCTCCCAGTACATCCACAAATGAGCCATGATCATGACTGGATCCTTATGAACTATAGACAACATCTGCTAAAGAGAAACCTGTCCTGGGCCTGCTGGGGTTTGCTGAGCTAGAAGCTGCTCTTGCAAACATCGCAATTAGTATATTATTTATTTTTCTCTATAAAATCTACAAAATCCAGCCACTGAAACAATCCACTGTTATTAATGTTGGTATCGGTACAGTCAGCTGTGTATGAAAATTGCGTAACAAAGATCTGCTGCTTCTTTCCTGCAGGCAGGTAATAAACATCACAGCAAAGGCAATGGGAATGTATAGTATCCGAGAGAATGGATACTATGGCTACTATGCAGAGGAGAGTCCCACAGAGCAGGAGGCAGGTGTACATGGGCCACGAATCTATATGCTGCATGAGGTACAGGCTGCGCTGCCAGCAATAAGCAGTGGGCTGGAATGGAAAGCTGGTTAATCCTTATCAGTGTGAAAGTTTGAAATTGTTTTTTTATAAACAATGTAGGTCCAGTTTCCAACCTATCCTTGCTCTGTGGTCAGTGAAGTGGGGAAAAGGCCCCAGCTGGCAAGTCCTCTCCTCAGCTCCAGGAGAGGGTATGCATCACTCCATCTCTGGTATTTTGAAGGCATCCATTGTCCCCATAGGCAGGTGTGTAGCCACTGTGCGGTTGTCGAGCTCGTCACCTTTCCAGGAGGAAATCCATTATTCCACCTCTGTCCTAACCGGCGTTGGAAGGGCCTGAGAAGAGGTATGTTCTTCCTGGATAAGTTGGGTAAGGGTAGTTGAAGCAGCGTAGTAGCATGAGAGGTTACCCTGGTGGTAGTGGTGGTCCGGTAATACTGGAAATGAAAGAGGTCCAGAAAATTTAGTCAGATGCTGAAGGGGTCCTTGGAGGAAAAGAGTTTGGGAGCCACTGACTTAGATCATCAGAAAGGAGCAGTGTTTCCCTGAAAAAACCATACCTCATCCGTGAAGAGTTTCCATCTGCAAACATAACTGTTCACAAAGGTCAGGTGGACTTTAGCTGTCCATAGCTGTCTTCGACTGGGGCTACCCATTCCTATACTCCTGGCAGCTGGCTCTTTCACTTTCACACTGCTGCTTACCAGCTGCCCTGGACAAGTTCTTAGGAGAGCCGCCTCGTGGGAAAAGATCAAACCCAGTGCATGTCCATTCTTCAGAGAGCTTGCAATCTGCTTCTGCTGCATCTAGACTCATAAGCATTCCACTGAAATTACATATTTTAAGTGCCTGTAGGAGCTTCCTCAAACATGCCCCGAGGTTTGTGGGTACCGGAAGCATTGCCCACCCTGCTGTGGATTGGCTGCCTTGCCAAGAAGACAAGGATTTATCATCTGAGACTGATGCTATAGTGGGGATCACAGGAGCCATTGTCCACTGAAGAAATGGACAGTAGTTCAGACACAAGATAGCATTGCTAGGGAGAAGATCACAAGATGTTTAATCCTGTTCTTTAGGACCCTGATCCAAAGTGCATTGAAATCAATGGCAAGACTGTCATTGACTTTAATGGGATTTGGATCAGGCTCTAGCAGAGAGACCCAGGACTGGAAGAGCAGGGGGGTATTTTTGGCACCTCTGTAAAATACCTACCAGGCCTGGCCCCAGTGAGTGCTATATCAGGTTTTTGCATCACATGCTGCCTTCCAGCTTCCATGTCAAAAGACCTCATTCTTTTGCAATGAAAAACATATAATAAAGGGCAGGATCTGTCATGCAGCTGAATAAACCATGGCTTTCCATGCAGCAATTCACCATTGGCAGGTGTGTGTTCTCACTCTCTGTTGCTGACTTCTTGGCTGTTTGATGAGTAGATAACCATATAAAAGGTCTGGTTACTTCATTATTGCAGAGTGATGTAAACTTGGTTAGGAAAACAAGCGTCAGTAATCATGGCTCCCTTAAGATGGTGTCTCTTTTGATTTAAAAAAACAACAAAAGCTCAGCCACCCCTCCTGAAGACCTTGGCCCCAGCTCCCATACATACAAAATGGCTCTTTGCAGCTAATTAATAAGGTTTAAATAGGTGTCAGTTCCCTCCAGCTTCCCCAAGGCACCTCCTGACAGGTTCCATTGATGAGTTACATTTGATTTAAGCGCCTGTATTTAGATGTAAGAAACAAGAGGTGAAAACCTTTTAATTAATTCAGTGGTCCTAACAGTCGCTTTTCTTGCAAGCAGGTTGCTCATGTTCTTCTATTACCTCCATCGCAGCTCCACTAACTCCGTGTGCTCTCCCTAGATTTTTTCCCCTTCTGCCCAACTCTCAGTTGAACTCTCTTCTTGCCACTGTAGCTGGTTTTGCTTCTCGTCGGTTACTTTGTGAGTGCATCCTTTTCCTGAGCCACTAACTTGTCCCCATCTTGCACTGATTAACTTGAATGTGATGACCCTGTCTCAGATCCCAATGAACAGGCATGCACATCACAAAACCCGTCACCACAACTGGCACCTTTATGGGCACAAGAGAGGCCAAGGATTGGTCAGGCCATGGATATGGCTCTCCTTTCATACCCTAGTGATGACCACTCCACGTTGAGAAGCAGTATGGGGGAAACTTTGCCCTGCAATTGCTCATGTTGTATGCTTCCTTTGGATAAGTAGAGGATTTCATTCCCGATGCTTTCTATCTGGCACTGCTCCCCTCCTACCTCACTCACACACTGAAATAGACATGGAGACACACTACAGTACCCCCGGGTGTTCTGTGGTTGTGTGGTGGTGGTAAACCTCAGGTCCCCAAGGCGTCATTGATTTGCAGCAATATAGTCCAACCCAGGATCTCACCAGAAATCTCATGGGATAACATAGTGACTGCGGTTAATATCAAGTACTCATTGTGAGGTTATGGCCACCTGGGTCTTGGGGTTTTCTGGAGGAAGGGCTTGGAGATCCTCAGATTTGTGCAACTTGCAGTACTGCACACAGCTCTTGGCACTCTACTGCAGTCTTGAAGATAAAATCCTTGTGTTATAAAATGTAGGGAGACAAAATACACTTTCCGATGATCAGTCAAGAATCATTGGCAGAGCCAGCTTTGCAGCTGGGGGCGACAGGTCATTGGGTGCTCCCCTACACCAGCCTGACACTCCTGGAGCTCCTGCCTCCCCCTCCCCATGAGCCGAACTCTCCCAGAACTCCTATCCCATCTTCTCTTCTTACCTGACCTTCCCTGGTGGTGAGCCCTCCACTCTTGGGTGGTTGGTCTGCCCCACTTCCCAGACCTAGCTGGTTTCTGGAGCTGAGAGGAGCTGCCACTGCCGTCTTGGCAGCTGCATCCAGCAGTGGGAGCAAAAGGGGAGGAATATCACAATCTGATTCCATTGTTAGTAGTTTGGAGACCTCTTGGGACCCTGTTTCCTTGTTCTTTTTAGACAAGGAGAAATCTGAGGCTAATTTCCTAAATGCAAAGAGTTAAGTGAGTATAAGGCAGAGATTTCATAAATGAATAGGAAAACGGCTGGCTAGCCTCGAGTGTTGTTTATTTCGAAACCTAATTAGGATCTAGCTGACCCTAATTTACTTGCCTACAAATGGAAGGGTTTGGTTTGCATGGAGAAGACATGAAGAAGCTTTGACTACCACCTTGTTGAAGCCCTTGTTTGAAGCTGACAGTGTGTGGAAGTTCCTGGTGTTTGCCCCCAACTAATTTTTCCCGCCTTCCTTTGGTCACAGTTTTCCCACTTAGTCCCCTTCCCCTTCCAACAATTTGTACTTGCTGACAGCACATTTCTATCGAACTTTCATCTCTTCTCCATGTCTCCGGCCTTGCCATGTCAGAGAGGAATGAGTGGAAATAATCATAGGAAGTTCTCAAATAGCCTATTATCAACTGCAAAGTTACAGCTGTTCAAAAACATGTAAACCATCACTTAAGTTAGTTCCTCTCACTGACCCCCGGCATTATTTTAAGTCTCAGATGCCAAGCTTTTAATAGGAAAGCTATTGAGAGCCAGAGTGGTTCTAATGAGCACTTGTGTGCATGCTCTTAAGAACTTTAGAGTCTGATCCAAACCCTATTGAAGTCAGTGGGAGCCTTTCCACTGGTTTGATGGGTTTTGGCTCAGGTTTTTAAAGAATAACTGGAATCTTTGGAAAATGCACCAGGGAAAAACAAGATGTGCAGTTGAGCTCTACTAACCGCTTAGAGGAGAATGTCGACGAGTGACTAGAATAAAACAAGTGCGTTCGTTTAGTATTGCTACGGGGAAAACAAACTCAAATTAATCACACTTAGAGAACTGTGGTTACGTGACAAGCTGGTGGAAGAGGCCAGGAATGGAACTTTGGAGTCCTGCCTCCCACTCTTCTGCTCTGACCACTTGCACAACACTTCACCATAGACTGCAGTATATAACACAGAATATGGTGTAAACTTTTGAGAGGTGTTGATTTTGTAATAGGATGGAAAGTTCCGTTACTTTTAACATGATTGTAAAATAGACAAGTTGAAGTTTTGTGATTCCTGATGAAATTTGCAGAGTTATCATTTTTTATAACTGCTGGTTCTGGGTTATAAAAGTCAGTCTGCTTCTTTCTGGGCTCATGCATCCTTGCCAGCAATAATTATTCTGTAGGCCAAACTCCACTACCCAGGGCACCCCTATTGTCTTATTATTGGGGTCATAGAGTGCCTAGAGGCCCCGTTCACAATCAGCCCCCCATTGTGCTTCACTCTGAGCAAACCCAAGAGTTAGGACGTGTAACTGAAGACCGAATTTCGCTCTGTATATAGAACTTGGTTAAGCAGTTGTGTGCTGATCCATGATCCAGAGTTGAATCTAGCTCAATCTCACAAAGCTGTACTGGTTCTGCAATGCTAACAAGAATAATGTGCACCAAATGTTTTACTTTTTGGTGATAAATTAGCGAGATGTGACTCTGAGTACACACAAGGGGCAGAGCTGTTGAGTAATATGGAGCCATTTTAATAGTCTCTTTTCATACTGAAACCGCATTTATTATCTCTGTTTTAAAGAGGTTTCTGTTCATTTAAAAGTAGAACCCCCTCTGCAAAATATTTCATTGGACAAATTAACTACTTCTAATTCCCTGTGAAGTCTGAATAGCAGGTAAGATTAGTTGCTTACAAAGGAAATGCAGAATACTGAGTCAGCACTTGCACTGCTGATTAGCTATGAACACACAGAGCCTCCCCCTCTTCGCTCTCCCCAATTTATTTCTATTAAAAAGAAAGTGGAGCTAGTCATTAGTGAAAAGAACCAGCATGGCATTATATTTACTACGTGTTTAGGAATCCTTCCCTTTGATGTACTTGGGAACGCTTAAACTTCAGAAACTAGTGTGTGAGCATGTGGGGTATGCCTTAGTACTTTAGGTCACTGGTCATTTAATCCGTTCCTCAAGTGAGTCATTGTAAGGTAGAGTAACTGCTGGGAAAAGTTTCCCAGTGCCAATTAAAGCAGTCTCCAAAGGTGTCGTGGACTTGTATTCTCCTAGAAAACCAGTGCGGAAAGGTTAGAAGCAGTTGCTTTGGAGCCATGAAGCCAGATCCCGAGCTGGTGTAAATCACCATAGCGCTACTGACTTCAATGGAACTCCATTGATTTACACCAGCTGAGAATCTAGCCCTTTGTGCCTAGAACTTGCTAAACAGTTGCTGTTTAAAATTTTGGATTTCTCCACAAATGTCAATTTCAAATAAATAAATAAATTCCAGAAAAAAATACAAAACCCCCCAAACGTCAAAGCGATCTTGGTTTTGAATCATTCTGTATGGGGATTTTACATATACACTGCAGAACTGAAGCTGAAATTTAATGAATTTTAACCTCTGCAATTCCCTTAGAGAAACTTCCCAAATGCAATCAGTTTTTTTTTTAAAAATACATTAGGACATTCCTGTCTTTCATTTTATTATTAATTAGTAACTGCTACTCGTGTTTTTTCCAAAGAAAAGATCCCATTTTCAACATATGCTAAGAGTAAATAAATAAAAGTTAATGAGAGAGCTAAAATATATCTTGGCTGAATGGCTTCAGGTGAAACCCAGTTCCTCACACGTTGTAGTGAAAAGCTGACCACATCCTGGCTTAGGCAGAGTGTTGTCGGGAAAACAGGTTTTAGTAAACAAACGTGTCTGCCTTGATTGAAACAGCTTTTTGGCTCCCAGGATATCAGTTTAAAGGATTGCTTATGCGACCATATGTTTTGCTATTTCAGGGCTAGATTTTTACCTGTAAACCATGGTCTATGCTGGAGAGTTTGAGGATGAGCCCAGTGCAGTGGAAAGCCCCAGGAGGGATTCTGGCCAACTTAATCAGAATCCCTCCCTGGGAGCTGCAGACGCACACGTGCGCGCGCGCGCACACACACACACACACACACATGTGTGCGCACACGCACACACACTGTGGAGCCCTGGATTTGATTTGGCACAATATCCTGGGTACACTTGCATGAGAACAGTTTAGAGAGGGACTCTGCCGAAACGGGCATTCCTCTCTCTTTGCAGCCATGTTGTAGCGTATATGCCACTCTAAATTGTCCTATTTATTGTCCTATTTATTATGTTTATTATTTCTCATTAGAGTCTTCAGTTTGCTTGGCGCCCTCTGGAGCCCATCATAGGCAGATTCCTGGTCGTTACAGTGTAATGACTGGCACAGCACAAGTGAGAGTTACAAACACGTCTTGCTCCCGCTCTCACCTACGTTGGTTTATGTTCCTGACTCACTACAGTCTCCTTGCAGGGGAAAGGGCTCCCTTTCCTACCTCTCCTCATTCCCTTACTGTTCAACATCCCTCAGCTTACTGTCTCCTTACTGTCTTTTTGAGCTGGTTAGACATTTCCCAAGGGAACATTTTTCTGTCGGAAAATGTCAGTTTGTTGAAAGCTAAATGTTTCATTGGAAACGTCAATTTTCAATGAAATTTAATTAAAAAATCCCCAACTCTAAATGGAACATTCCCATAATGTTCTGTTCTGATCTTTTCAGAATGGCACATTTTGATTTTCTGTTCCAAACGACTTCGGTTTTATTTATATTATTACCATACAAAATTCTAAAAAGTCGGTATCAGAATGAAATGTTTTGATGTGAACGTTTGTTTTTTTTTCCAGAATTTCATTTTGTGGGAAATGTTGACTTTTTTGTTGTGCTTTAGAATGGAAAAAAATTCAAAATCACATTGTTTTCTGCAAAATGGAAAATTCAGTTCCTGCCCGTCTGTATGGTCTTCCCTCACCATCGAGTCACTGTTGGCCTCACTCCACATGAGGAACTCCAGGCATGCCATCCTGCCAGTAGTCCCGGATGAGGTGAAGTCGCACATTAATGTCAAAGAGCTCCGAGTAGTCAGGCTGGCATGTGGAGTCTTCCTGCCCCACCTGTCAGGCAGAGTGGCATGAGTCCTGACAGACAGTACAGCCTCAATGTTCTACATCAACGGGCAAGAGGGAGCACGATCATCGGCTCTCTGTCAGAGGCACTCTGTCTGTAGGACTTCTGCATTAGCCACGAAATCCACCTGGAAGCTTATCACCTTCCCAGCTTCAAGAATACGCTGGTGGACTAGCTCCACAGGGACTTCTCCTCTTGCCATGAGTGGTTGCTCCACCCGGAGGTCATCTCCATGATCTTCCAAAGGTGAGGAACTCCCCAAGTTGACCTGATCGCCACCAGCCAGAACAGGAAATGACACTGGTTCTGTTCTCGGCAAGGTCTGAGCAAAGGCTCTCTCTCCGATGCCTTTTTCCTGTCATGGTCGAGGAGCCTGATGTATGAGTTCCCTCTGATTCCACTCAGCAGCAGAGTCCTGGCAAAGATCAAGAGACACAAAGCACAGGCTGTCGTGATTGCCCCAGCATGGTCTCACCAGCACTGGTTCAATATGAGCTTGACAGTGGGTCCTTCCTGGCCCCTGCCATCACAGGAGCCTGGTCAGCTCCTACACTCCAACCTCAAGTCCCTCCACCTTTCGGTGTGGGTGCTGTGTGGCTGAACCTGGAGGAGCGGACCTTTTCAGAAGGAGTCCAACAGGTCCTCCTGGGAAGTATGAAGCCCTCAACCAGACTGACTTACCTGGCCAAGTGGATGAGGTTTTCCCGCTGGGCGTCCAAGTGTGGCATCTCTCCCTTGTGTTGTTCCATACAGGCTGTCCTGGACTACTTGCTCCATTTGAGGAACCAGGACCTGGCACACTATTCCATTAGAGTGCATCTCGTGGCCATCTTTGCTTTTCACCCACCAATCCAAAGACCGATGGTGTTTTCCCATGACATGAGTCAGTTTCTTGAGAGGGCTCGAGACTCTTCCCGCAGGTACGGGCTCCTGTCCAACAGTGGGATCTTAACTTGGTCCTCTCTAGGCTCACCGGCCCACCCTTTGAATCGCTGGGTTCCTGCTCCTTTTCCCACATGTCATAGAAGGTCGCATTCCTGGTGGCGGTGATGTCAGCAAGACAGGTCTCTATAATTAAAGCCTTAACCTCAGAATCACCGTATACTGTCTTCTACAAAGACAAAGTTCAGCTGTAGCCCCGCCTGTCCTTCTTGCCAAAGGTCGTGTCTACCTTCCATAGGAACCAGGACATCTTCCTCCCAGTGTTCTGTCCCAAAGCACACAAGACCAGGAGGAGAGACGTCTTCATGTACTGGACATCCAAAGGACCTTGGCTTTTTACTTAGAATGTACCAAGCCTTTCCATAACTCGACTCAACTCTTCATTGCTACAGCTGACAGGATAAAGGGCCTTCCGGTGTCCTCAGAGGATTTCCAGTTGGGTCACCTCATGCATAAGGACCTGTTACAACCTGACAGGAGTTCTGCCGCTGCCAATTGTCAGAGCCTCCTTTGCAGCCTTCCTGGCGCACATCCCTATCCAGGACGTCTGTTGAGCCACAACGTGTTCCTCGGTCCACACGTTTACCTCTCATGACGCCATCACTCAGCAGCCCTGAGTCGACAGTGGGTTCAGCAGAGCTGTGTTGCTATCTACATGTCCATGAACTCCTACCCGCATCTAGGAGTACTGCTTTAGAGTCACCTAATAGGGAATGGACATGAGCAAGCACTCAAAGAAAAGACAGTTACCTTTTTCCTAACTGGTGTTCTTCGAGATGCGTTGCTCATGTCTATTCCATAACCATCCCTCCTTCCCCACTGAGTTTCAGGCAAGAAGGAACTGAGAGTGGGGAGGAGCTGGCAGCATCCCTTATACTGTGCCATGTGTGCGCCACTCCAGAGGGCACCAGAGCTGGTCCCCTACGGATACTGCTAAGGGAAAAACTTCTGGCACTAGTGCATGTGGCGAGTACACACACCTACTGTGGAATGGACATGAGCAACACATCTCAGTGAACACCAGTTACAGAAAAGGTCTGTGTAGAGTTACCTGTGGCCAAAACTCAGTCATTCCTTTCCGATAAGCTAGCAATGATGGACCTTTTTGCCTTTGTGGCAATTCAGTGATTTAGCAGACTTTACCCAGGTGAATGGAACTCAGAAAGGGCCAGATTCTAATCTCAGATAAGCAGTACATGGATCAGTGTGTTTTAGACCAGTGGTTCTCAATCTTTCTGGGAACATTCGCTTAGCCTCATGCAATCGGGCTATGTTTAGGAGGCGGCTTGGAAAGCAGATTGGGCTAAACAAGACTTTAAAAATAAGTGCTTTGTGACGGATCCGACACAGAAGGTTCCTGGGTTTGACCTTTGTTGGTCAACTCTGAACCAAATCCGAACCAACCATGATAGATGCAGACATCTAAGGTACAAATGGAAAATCAAGGATTCCCTGGCATGCGAGTGTGGCTCCCCACGACAGACCATCAAACATATCCCCACCTACTGCCCAATTTATAAAAATGAAGAAGGCATCACTGCAATACATTCTGCTACTCCTGATGTAACCATCTGGCTCCATCAACTTCAGGTGAAATTGTAGTTGCTGTTCTACACCAGCCTTATGAAAGAAGAAGATTCTTGCTCTATGAAAATATACTGGGAATGTATTGACTTGTGACCCAGATGGGCCAAAGAATGAAGGCAAACATTCAGTTTCCTTTTCTAAGTCAATATTGCGGAAGATCACCGTGTCTCTGTGGGACTGAAGTAATCTTTCCAATGTTTTATTTACTTGCTTTTATCACATTAAAATCTTCCTTTCTCATTTCCCAAGACTGCAAGTTTTGTAGGAGACAAGTTGCAATAGAAGAGTAGTGCTGGCTCTGCCCTCATAATTTGTGTTAAGATGTATTTTTATTTATTTGTTTGTAGAGATAACATGGATAAGCCATCTTGGGTGAAATCCTGGCTTCCGTTGACGTCAGTTGCAAAACTCCCATTGAGTTCAGCAAAGCACAGATTTCACCCTCTGTTTCAGAAGTTAGAGTTGCTACTAGATTGTTAAATTATTGGTGCGTGTCAAACAGAATATGCTTGACATTAACATTTTTCCTGTGTTCAAAACCCACAAAGGTTAAAAAACATGCATAACCATGAGCTTCTGAGTCTAAAAATTATGCTAAGTGTAACATTGTTAGAAATAATAACATCCCTGAAGATAAACCTAAAATAATAGACTCAGCCATGTAATTTTCACTTTAAGCTAAAAATAGCCTAAATTGTGGTTTACTCTAAGCCATAATTATCAAGCTGCTGAAGCTGGTTTTGGTTCATCAGAACTGGAAATTTATGCTGCATTTAAGTTTTGAATATTTGAATCCCAAAACTGCAGAAAAGCAAAGGCAGGGGAATGAGAACTGAATATAATAACAAACAGGCGACTCTGATTTGTAGAGTAATGTCGCATATTGGGAGTCCAACATCATGATCGGAAACAATGGCCATCTTGCTGTATCCAGCAAGCTGGAAGAGCTTGTACAATAAGATGCTCTTCTCCTAAGGAATAAACTGATAATCATCTGAAATTTCAGATATCAACTTGCAGTTGGCAATTCTGAACCTAATGCTGATGACTGCTTCTTTGCTAGCTGAGTGACACTTGACATCACGTGAGGCATAGTTTGCAAAAATCTGTAAACCAATTCCCATCCCATTCTAAGAGGGGTTTAGAAACCAAAGGAAGGACGTTAAGATTTTAAAATGTTACTTATCAAATCTTGTCAAAACAGGCTGGAACTTATTCTCTCTCCTACATTGGGTGGTAACGTGGCCTACTAGTTTGAGGATGGGATTGGAAATGGGGATTTCTGGTGTCTGTGCATGGTTCTGCCACTGACTTGTGTGAACTTGAACTAGTCACTTATCCTCTCTTTTGCTTGAGTTTTCCCTCTTGTAAAACGCTGTTAATAATACGTGGCCTCATAGGTGTATGGTGGGGGAAAAGTTTTTGTGAAGCCCTTTTGAGATCCTCAGGTGAGCGATATTTTAATTTCTCAGTTGTGGGTGTAAATATGTGTAAATGTGCATTATTTGTTTAGATGCACTACCATGGGCCAAATGTTGTTCACATTTACATTGGGTTGGGGCAGGGATTGTGTCTTTGTATGCATTTGTACAGCACTTAGCAAAATGGGGCCCTAATTCTGGAGGAGACGTCGAAGGATTGCTGAAATAGAGATATTTAATATTACTGTAAATTTGAAGTAACCCCTTTTATGTCAGTGGTGTTACTCCAGATTTGAACTGGTGCAGGAGCAGAATTTGGTTCCATGTTTAGTAATAATTATACTTCAGTATTTTTTGACCTTACTGAACATGATTTTAGTTAACCTCATTCACTAGTTTTGGGCAAGTAATACAAAATTTTCCACAAATACTCCCTTTTGATATTCTGTGTTTCAGCCAGGCTACATCCTTTCTGAGCGTTTGCTTTCAGTGAACCCTTGAATAACTGAGTTTTACGGGGAAGCACATTTCAGATTGCATGACCATTCCCAGAAATCACTTTTTGCATCCGTGTGTGTAAGAATTCAGCTAGATGTACTTATGGGTTCATTTAATCAGGGAACAGTTGTAGTTGCATATAACTTCTCAGAGCTATCTCTCCACTAAAAATCACTGGTGGATTTCGAATATTTCTAGCGGACCCTATAGTGAAGTGTTTGCTATCAATCCATGGAGCAAAACAATGTTTTACAAAAATTGCTACTAGAATAGGTAAATTCAAGGAATTTGTGATCTGCTTATGACGTAGAAGGTAACTGCATTGGATAAATTATTAATTGTGCATTATTTGATTAGTTCTATTTTCCAGTGTGTTCCCCATAAGATAATCAGAGTCCCATTGCCAGGTGCAATGGGAAATGACAAACCCGCAGTATGGCTTTATCTATGTGGTTTTTTGTTTTTTTAACCGAACAGCCTGGGGATGAGCCATGATGATGATCATTTGTCCTGCGCAGGAAGATCTCACATAATGTCTGGAGAATGGGTGAAGGGCAGGAACCCCAGTGACCTTTCGTGGTCTTCCTGCAGCCGTGATGACCTTGAAAACTTCCTAAAGTAAGAACATGATGAACAGTGAAAATTCTGTACCTCAAAGAACGGGGATTGTATTTGAAATTCAAACACAAAGCAACATCAGGGGAGGGCAGTGTACCGTCACTGTATGGAAGGCTGAATCTGTCTCCTTTGTAGTATACTGGCAGAGATGCAGAAAACTGATCCTCCCCAAATTTCAGCACACTGATAGCTTCTTGAAAAGAATCCCACTTCACTTCCACTTTAGGAATGAATCCTGTGATGACAGGACTCTGTTAGGTTGTACAGGAGGAAGTGCCCTTAAAAAAACAAAAAAAAAAAACAAAAAAACCCACCCCACCGTATTTGACCGGTTCTGCCAGCCTGCCTTGGTAGAACAATTCATTTTACGAAAGCCAGAGAGAACTCATTTCCCAGGGAGTTAATTCTGTGTCATTCTTTCCTCTCTAAGGGTACGTCTACACTACAGGATAAATTCGAATTAGCTTAAACCGATTTTATAAAACAGATATTATAAAGGCGATTGTGCGCGTCCACACTAGGCACATTAATTCGGTGGTGTGCGTCCGTGGTCCGAGGCTAGCATCGATTTCTGGAGCAGTGCACTGTGGGTAGCTACTGTAAAAGAATGAGGACAATAATGTCGATTTGCGTCCAAACTAACCCTAAATCGATATAGTAATATCGATTTTAGCGTTACTCCTCTCGTTTTGTAGGAGTACAGAAATCGATTTAAAGAGCCCTTTAAATCGATATAAAGAGCAGTGTAGTGTGGACGGGTGCAGCATTAAATCGATTTAACGCTGTTAAAATCGGTTTAACAGCGTAGTGTGGACCAGGCCTAAGTGAGCATTAACTTAAACAGTTCACCGTGAATGCCTTTCCTGCAGCATCCAGTGTTTTTAGTTCATCCTCTTTAGCAATTCAGAAAGAATGTAAGGCAAGCTGACTACTAGCTCGTAGATCACCATTCACCGGAACAAACACCAGTGTGTGCTGGACCCACTTGACTATCAGAGATGCAGCCTCTGTACCGAGCAATGAGTTTAGCAGTGATCAAAGGAAGAGGGAGAGGGGGGAAAAAAGAGGTTAAAGAGTCTATCCAGAAAATGAGCGCTCCAGTAATGTTATGTTAAAGAGGAACACTATCAAGATAAAAACAAGGGTCTGATTCTGTACTCTGAGTCTGTCAGCTCCTAAACTACTTGGTAGTGACCCTCATATACATGGTCCAGTATCTTTCCTGCCTTCTGTTTAGTTTTAAAAAAACCTTCCAAGATGCTATTGGTCACAGTTTCAGGGTTAATTGCACCTTTGACACACACCCCTACTCTTCCACAAGAGCACCTACCTAAGGTTTCAGGCTCTGAGCCATCACCTCTCTTGGGCAGAGATCTGCATCTCTTTCCCTCCAAATGGGTTTAGGCTTGCAGTCCTGCTGCATCTCACTGATTTCCCCATCAGCTCTGACCAGGGACCAGCATCTGTGGTTAACCTTTCTCCAGAGGTTGCAACAGTGCACATCAGTTACCAACCAGCCTTCGCAAAGCAAAGTGTATTAGAGAGAAAATATACAAAAAATAACAAACGGACCTACACCCTGGCTAAAAGCTTACCAGAGGTCACCCTGAGCTCCAACATAGGGCTCTGGGGCCTGGCCGTCTTTCAAAGCCCTCAGTTGGTTTTGTGCTGGGTTACCAGTTCATGTCAGGTTTCAGATCAAAAACCATAACAAGTCTGCGACAGTCCAGCTATTTCTTTATACAGTGTCGGCCTTTGATCTATGGCCTCCGGTAACAGGCAATCACCAGTCAGTGGCCCTCTCCTCAGGGCAAACTTCAAAAGGTTTGGTTTTTGCATAACCGGTATTGTGGAATTCGCATTAACCACCCCTAGGGCATTCTCCAGGAAACCCACTTAACACTCACCGTCACAGAGGTCTGCCTCTCTGGCACTTCACAGTAGATTAGAGAGAGAGTCCTAGGGCCCACACGGCTACAACGCAGCTGCACACAACATTTCCTTATAGTCATTTGAACACTGTACATTTCCCAGGTCTCACATCTGTCCCACTGTTCACTCTCCCTATTGAGTAATGCCTCAAAAATACCACTGCATGACCTCACCTCATGCATCTCCAGTCTCCACCTGCCCATAATAGCAACCTGACTAGAAATATCTGCAGGTCAGAATCTTTGCTTAAGAAAGGATATTCCTGGGTGGAAATCTCTCAAAAATAAGCAGGTAAAAATACCAACCGTTTAGACCAAAGACGCCATAATCTCAAGTGAAAGGGAAGGAGCCAGCTTCTCTGGGCAAGTGATCTACCAGCCCAGTTCCAAAGTTCCTCCCCTTAAAGGTGTGTGTAACTCTCGTACTCTTTAGGTCCAAGGTGAGCACCTGTTTGCTGGTAACAGACCCCCGAAGCCAGTATGCCCTGCGGCTTCCCCACAAGCTGCCAGGGATGCACTACAGCGCCGATGAACAGTGCCAGATCCTATTCGGGACCAATGCCACTTTCTGTAAGAATATGGAGGTAAGGCTTCTCCTGGGTCCCAAGGGCGCGAGGGTGGGTAATGGAAACAAAGCTGTCAATTGAGAATAAAAAGATTCTGTGCCTCCAATTGAGATACACTGTGGGATTTTCAACAGTGCCCCGCGTTGGCCTAACCTGCTCTGGTTGAAATCAACAGTAAAACTCCCACTGGCTCAGACGAAAGAACAGAGCTAGGCCAACGCTGAGCACTTTTGAAAACCCCACCCACACTGATAAAGCTAAAATCCTAGTTCCAGGTCGTGAGGTCCTCATTGAGTTTGTATTCAGTTTTCACTTGGGCAAAACTCCCACGGAAGTCAGAGTGCCAGAATACTGAGCAAGAGGCTGTTCTCATGATATTTCCAGCCCATCTGGAATTGGAATGTAGCAGAAGTCTCACGAGTGAGCCTCTTCCCACAAGACTTCCCAGCTCTGCAGACTAGAGAGGTTTAGATCATTTGGATTAACATTGGGACTTTTGGGTTCGAACCCTGACTCCAGACTCTTTAAGGGCTGCTGGTAGGAGCCACCTCTGACTAATGTGAAGCAATATTCATGTATGAACCAATTGACCAACCAGTAGGAGCTCTGGTCTTGTGCTGATCTGCTGGGGAGGCTGTGTGAGACAGTAGCTAGTGGATGGGACTGGGCGTCAGGATTCCTGGGTTCTGTTCTCAGCCCTGCCACTAATTCTCTGTATCACCATGAGCAAGACACTTAACCTAACTGCACCCCTATTCTAGGTGGGGATTATGATTGCACATGTGTGGCTATGTGCTAGGATAGCTACAGATGGAAAGTGCTAAGCATTGTTATCAAATTGATTATTTTATCACCAGAACCATTTAGTGGCATTTTACCCTATGTTATGCTCTACAAAGCCCTAGTTTAGGTGGCAAGAGTGAATCATGCATTACCCTCTTATAACTAGGCAATATTAAAAAAAAAATGTTTTGGTAAATCATTTCCTCCTCTCCCCTCCCCTCCCCTGTCCCCTCCACTTCTAAAAATGTCTGAAACTTTAATCTTATTAAAAAAAGAAAATAATAATCAATTATAACTGAAGTTTCCAAATGCCAAATGAATAAAGCTGTCGAACACATGCAAGTGCTGGGAAAGGACTCTGAGTTTCACATTTGCTGTTTTGTTTACTTTGGATCTGGCAACTAAGTAACAGAGAACATGAAAACAATGAGAAACAAATCTGGGTAGGTTGTGTTTTTTGAATCAACCAGGGAAACGCAGGCCATCCGGACTACTGGACTGGAAGCAAGCTTTTAAAATGTGGATCCTTAAAGAGTACCCCAGGTATAGTCAGGAAAATGCAGGTACCTCCAAATAAACAGATACCATGCTGCTTACCCAGCTTTTGGTAGATATTTGCTATGTGCATTGTTGCAGAAAAGAACTGTCATTCCTGGAGGTTTCACCCCCACTAGGAAGTGCCATTTGACTGTAACTAGTCTGCATTTCTCATGTTGAAATAGCATATCCAGGAATACAGAGTTCTTGAAAATCCTCATTCAGGGTATGTCTGTCAGTGTACCAAACCATCCGGCAGTATTCTCTGTTAGGCACAGGTAGTGTTGGTCTTTGGGATCTTTACTAGTCTTAGTGTTTGAAATCTTTAGAAAAGAAGAAAAGAAACCTTAGTACATATTTGGAAGGACTTTAGAATAGAATAATTTCTGCTGAGAAGTCTATACAAGCTTTGGCTGAATAAAGGAAGTTGCAAACACTGGTCAGTTGAATTATGTAGATGTAGGTATTTCTGATCACGAATGTAGGGTGGGAGTGCTTCAGAGTTCAACGTTCACGTTCTGTGAAATTATTTGCCATTATCTTTACACATCATTAAACCATGGTAATATTTGCATGCTGTTCAGCAGTTATGAGCTGAGTTTCAGTGCAGGCAAACACAAGTTCATAATAGGAAATGGTCAGCTTTAATTTTTTAATCCTGGAAGGTTTTGTTACGTTCACTTTCGTCTTTCTCGTGCCTCATCAACAGAATGCTTGTACTGTAAGTCTCTAAGCTGTCTGCGGAAATATGAACCAAAAAAAATTGGCACCAGTCGTTGGCATTAGTTATAGAAATTATTGGCAAACATAGCTGTCTCCTCTTCTAGCCAATGGTAATGTGGTATTTTTAATTCAATAAAGTATTATTAAAAAATCCAAATGTACAAGTAATAAACATTTGACAGTAAATATTTGTTACAAAAAGGAAATAAACTTCAGGAAATTAGCCTGCTCAATCTTTTTATGACTACACGTGTCTCCTGTCTACATTCCCGTTTAATAAAGAGAGCTATATTATGACATTTTAGAAAGAGATAGCTGAGCTCCAGAATTACGCTGGGCAAACTGGAAGACCTGCATTCAAAAATTTCCCATGATTGGGAAAATTTCCAGAGGACAGTAGATGAATCCAGAATCTAACCATCTTTAGGAAAGGTTGTAAAATCTTCCTGTTTGATGAAGCTTTCTGCCTGAGAGGCATTCAGGTCCTATAGTAAAGAGTAACAATATAAGTATCAACAATAGCTGCATAGAGCCTTGGAACATTCCACCCCGCCTGTATCACTTTGATTTGTCCCCTTTTCTTCCCCCCTTCCCCAAATACCTTCCAAACTCTATAGTACTGGGGCAGCAGAAGTAACGTTACTCCCAAGCCCTGCCAGCAGCCCAAGCTGCACTGACCAGAGAGGCCAAAACGAAACTCCACTCAAAATAGATCTTCCTGCTGTGGTTGTCCTGCTTCCTTCGTGTGTGCTTTGTTCAGCAGTGAAACAGTGAACAAAATTTACAGTCTAATGCTGCCATCATTAGACTTCAGACTCCATGGCCTATTAAAATAAAATGTAGCAGCTCACCATTCTTTCATAGCTATTGTTTCTGCTGTCTACAGACTTTGGCAGTCAGCCTGGCATCAGTCTGAATTTTTAAGATTGTCTTTGGTAACCATGTGTGTTAAAGGCTTGGGCACCTGTCTCCCTTAGGCACGCTTGATAATCTCTGTCTTAATTTATTGTTCTAATGAAAGATTCTGGCATGCAAACTGGCAGTCTCTAGCAATAAGAATGTTTGTTTGCCAAACCACCATGAACTGCTGTGAGCTCTCCGCAGAAATCACAGCACAAAAATGAAGGATCGTGAGGGAGCCACTTTGGGTATGTCCACTCAGCAAAAATAGACACATGGCAGCATGTCTCACAGCCTGGGTCAAGTGACTTCGGCTTGCACCGCTGAGCTAAAAATAGCAGAGCAGATGTTCCTACTTAGGCCGCAGCCTGGGTCCACGAGCCTCCCTTCTCTCTGGGTTTCAGAGCCTGGGTTATAGCCTGCGACCGAACGTCTACACTACTATTTTGAGCCCGCAGTACAATCCTGACTCAGCTGATTTGAACTCTGAGACTCACTGCTTCAGCTCTTTCTTTCCCCATGTAATGTACCCTCCGTAGCTATGTCTGAGTTACGTAGATCCAATCTATTTGTAAATGCCGGGAAAGTTATGAGGAAGTCTGTTTACCTGGTGCTCTGCATTGCCCCTTCTTTCTGTAAAGTCTGAACATTGTCAGGGTATGCACTGCACAGAATCAGGTGATAGCTGAGTCCAGGGCCCCAGGGTGAAATCCTAACTCCACAGAAGTCAAAGGGAACTTTGCTGTTGACTTCAGCAGGGCCAGGATTTCACCCCAGATGTTTTCAGGAGTTACAAACAGAATAATCCCTAATTAGCCCCAGCAAGGCTGGGTTCTGACATTAATCAAATCTAGTTCTGGAATTTGTCATGTCCCTGGGACTGATTCTCATTTTACTAACATTGGTGTAAACCAGAAGTAACACAGTTGAAGTTAATGGAATAACACTGCTGTAAAACTAGTGTGAGATCAGAATCAAGCCCTTATTTATAGCATAGTGCTGCTTGATGGAAGGACGTGGCCCATCTAGAATCTGGCATGGTAACGCTTGTTTTATAGGAATAAAGCTACTGTCATAATACCAAATATCGAACTGATTGAGTGAGTGTTTGAAAAGTGGGCGTGTGGGGATGACAGTGTTGCTCTGAATATCCATGATGTGCAATAGGAGATAAATAGGAGTCCACCTTTTAAAACTCATTGTATCATTCACCCAGGCATTGGTACCTTTACGATATTGTGTTACGGCCACCTACATCCCAAGTTTTGCAAGGCATTTGACAGTCTGGCCTGACTGACCGCTATTTCCCGATGTGCTACCATGCTTGTAAGTCTAGTATTATTAGGGGTAGAAGGCCCTGTGCAGAAGACCAGCAAAAAACAGAGGTGTTCCTCAAATCCCATACAAGCTGTCAATATAGGATTTAAGTGGTGAATAGGCCTTGTGCATTTTTCTTTGTTATGCTGTGCACAAAAACCATCATGGCTGCATCTCTCACAGTTGAGATAAAGTGTCTGTATCAGGAACACATTGTTCACAAACTCATGTGAAAATACACTTGTGTGTTTAATCATGAGCACTAGATTTATTTTTCAAGCTGGCATGCCTACTAACAGAGGCTTTTGGGCTGACATTATATTTATGGAGAAAATGTGATTTGTATCTCTTATATCCAGTGTTTGGCTTTCTGTTTTGTATGCCTTTTGGCTTATTTATTATTAACGCATTTTTGCGGGTTTTTACATAATCTTTATCTTTAAGTATTGTTTTGAGTCAAAACTATGCATAGACTAAAATGGCATGTAGAGATTAACATTGCTACGAAGAGATTTTCTGCTTAATAAGGGATGCTGTTAACTCAAATGTAGCCCAGAACTGAGATTTTGAGTAAACAAGCTTTTAGAAAATCTGAGACCTGTAGGAATGGTGCCATCATTTTCCTTAAATTGCAGTTGCTTTTAAACAAATAACTTTCCTTTCCAGTATCCACAATCGAAACATTGCAGCACTGAGAACCTGAGAATGAAAATGATTGTAAGCAAAAATAAAACTGACTAGCTCGTTTCCATTGTCGAGCTGTACAAAATGGAAACAAAAAACGTAAAGGAAGAGCACAAATAGTGTTAGTAAGTTGAATCGTAAAAATCCTTTCAGCTTTCGTAATCAAAGGCTTGTTGGGAAACCTAGGTAAGCAAATTTGTGTGACATCAGTGGGACTATCTGTGATCCTTATCCTGTGAGGAGATCTATGGGATTGAACCCCCTGCGCTCCACTAAATCAACGGGGCTCTGTGTAGTTGCAGAGTCTGCCTGAGGAAAGCCAAATGCAAGATCAAGACCCATGTTAGTAAATACTACGGTATATGGTTAGTACTGATTAAAAACTCATAATAAGATTGTAGGCCAATTGTATCTCTGCAATAGCAGGCTACAAATCAGCCTCTGTACAGGCTGGGACTGTGTCTACAGATGTGTCTGTAAAATACATATGTACTGTGGGTATGGTATAAATTATAGTAGTAGTAATAATTATTAATAGCACTACAGTAAAGGATGGGGTTGGTTTGGTTTAAATGTGCAGGCTACATGCTTGGCGATTGCAAAGTAAAATGAGAAGATTTTCTTTTTTAAAAGTAAAGTTAATAATTTAGCTAACTGCTCTCCTATATTTTATAGTTTTCCTAACGTGGGTTGTTAAAAGTGCAACTATTTTCATGTTGCCTGTTTTATATGAAACAGAAGCATCCTATTTCACGGCTTCTGTGCATTGCAAGACAGACCATTTCTCCCCCTTCTTTTTGGTGGAAATACTTTGTGTTTTAAAAAAAAGTGAGAGAGAAGCAGAATGCCTGCACTGCGCTGCACAGCCCAGTTTACAATTATTGGAATGCTTCAGAAATTTCTGTACATGTTTCATTTTGGAAGTCTGTCAAAACACATTCTGGTGCAGTGGTTTTAAAATATATATAATATATATATATATAAATAAAAAGAGAGGGGAACCAAAATCAAATTATAAAACTACAATGTGTCAATTTAAGAATATAAAAAATAATAAACTCTTAAAAATGATAGGCACCTATTAATCAAGCACTCGAAAGTTTGTAAATCCTTCATTTTCTTATTAAGACATAAGGTTAGTTGTCGGGCTAGGGGAGAGAATTAGTGTAGCCTTGTGATGTGGCATCTACAGCTTAAGTATGAACTTCAACTAAATTAGCCAGAATGCTATTGAATGTCAGTCTGCAAACACAGTATAACAAGCCTGCTCTCAGACCTCTCCCATCAGCCTCTGGGTACTTCCCATCTGCAAAAGACTTCAAGAGAAAACTCCCATAACCTTCCCAACCACATCTGAACATAGATACATACTCACAATATTTATTTTTACTAGCCTTTTTCTCATTTCCCATGGCCAAGAAACTTGATCTGTGACTTCACTCTTTTAATTTCCAAACTTTTAAGGGATGTTTGACAGACAGCATTGCCTCTTAAATAATAATAATAATAGTAATAAAAAACCTTATACACTCTCTATACTGAACGCAGAGCCTAAGTGATTTTAGAGCCCAATACTGCAAGGTTCTGGATGCCCAACGCTTCCATTGAAACCTATGGGCGATGAAGCCTCTGGGTGTCTTGCAAGATTGGGGCCATAGGCTTTGTGTCAGGGTTGCAGAAGCAGCATTAAAGTGGGAGCTGTCAGGGTGGCTGTGGGACCCTACCTACTGCCCATTGAACGGACTGTGCCATGAGCAGGTTTGTTCTGCACAGGATACGGGCGCAGATATAAAAGCATAGCCCATGCCGCTGACCGTGCCCTAGAATGCCCATGCTGTTCAAAAGCCTCAGGTTTTGAGTCCCTGACCTATAGCTGACTGATCTTCAGAAAGTGCTGAGCCCCAACATCAAAAGCAGGCCCCTTTAAGGTGTTTCAGGGTGAGCACCCAAAATCGCTAGTCACTTCTGGAAATCTTGATCATGCATGTCTCTTATGTGGTATAGATGGACAAGTGCAGTTCTCTATGAATACTGCTAATCAGGGGCCCAGTCATGCAACCTTTGCATATCCAAGTAGTCTTGAGTCACATGGGTGGATTTAAGGTACATTTGCTCTGCAAAAAAAACCTCTTTGCAGTGAGTCTCCGAGCCCCGGTCAATTGTCTCGGGCTCTGTAGAGCTCACACACTGAGTCTAAAAATAGCAGTGTAGACATTCCTACTTGGGCTGGAGCCTGGGTTCTGACATCTGGCAAAGGGGAGGGTCTCAGAGTCCAGCCTTCAGCCTGAACCTGAATATTCACACTGCTATTTTTAGTGCTGTAGCATGAGCCCTACAAGCCTGAGTCAGTTGACCTGGGCTCTGAGACTCACTGCAGTGGTTTTTGCTCTGTAGATGTACCCTTATTGACTTTGCTGGGATTACTGTGGCTAATAAGGCCCGGGCCAAATTAAAGGGGTAACGAGGTGGTGTGATGCTACCCATGGAAACAGGATCTCAGCCAACCTCAGGAGCCATGCTGCAAGAAAAGGCTTGGGTGAGAAGGTTAGCCAGTTACAGTTACATCTTCGTCTGCTAGGAGCGTATTCTACTTGCTTTGCTTTGCTTTGCTTGATGTCACCTCAATTTTTACCTTCGTTAATCAACGTATAGTTCTGACTATAAATAGATTACAGTGCTGCATTGTTGTATGTGAGCTGCTGCTCAGCTGACTCACACAAGCTGGTGTGTGTGCACTATTCCCTTGGCATTAGTGAGCCTGCTAATTACTGGGAGTGTCCAGTGACTGGGGCTGGACACTAGAGGAGGAGGCATCTGAGGAGTTTGGGGACAGAGGTACACCAAGTGTGTGCCTGCCGGGCAAAGTAGTGGCTGGCAGAGCCCAGAGCAGAGTTTTGGGCTGGCTGAAGGGCTGGCAGGGTCAGGGAGCTGACCCACAAAAGACTCCCTCTCACTGAGGCGAGAAAGTGTCGCACAGCTGTGTGCAGGCCTTTAGAATGCTGCAGCTACAGTTGCTAAGATGTTATGATGATGAAGAGCCCTGGGCTGCTCTTGCTGTCCTGTAGAATTACTGCTATAGATGAAAGCTAGTTTCATTCGTATCTTGGGATCGGTACGTACAACAGACTAATATTTATGTGGAGAGTGTGGCATTGCCATGTAGTTACTGTTTGAAGACCTGGTGGATTTTTTTTTGTCTTTTCTCTCTTAAAAAGACCAACCCCTTGCTCAGAGCAGGACTAATCCCCAGACAGATTTTTTGCCCGCAATCTCTAAATGGCCCCCTCAAGGATTGAACTCACAACCTGGAGTTTAGCAGGCCAGTGCTCAAGCCACTGAGCTGTCCCTTCCCCCTAAAAGAAAGAGCAGCTCTCATGGGAAGGGCTTTTATTCTTCAGTTTTGGTTATTGGGAACAGAGAAGCCCTTGGTATCACTCCATGTATCCATGGAGCCCAGTATATTTCATACGGCTTCCACATGTTACTAGCCAGATAAATACACGTAAAGTCATCTAATGCCCAAGGCTGAGCTCAGCATGATCCACTTCACGTTCGCAGCATTTGTTTTGTTATGTTTTCACTGATAAAGAGCATTAAAAAAAAAAGTCTAGGAAACAACTTTTCAGACATTTCTGCAACTGATATTATAACACTGGAAAGCAGTTAACTCAAGGATTATTTCTTCTTGAACTAAATTAATCCCTTGGATTTGGACACTTTCTGGATGTTTGGTGATTCTCCACTCGCTCACACAGGTGTTAATCAAGCTGTAACTCCATTGAAATCAATGGAGTTACAGGGGTGTAAAACTAGTCTTAGAGGAGAATAAGCTATAGATTTGGTTGTCAGAGCTGGGCACTTTATATGCTAAAAGGACAGCATGTGGGTGTACTTTGAAATGTACTGGAGAAATAGATAATCGTTAAACAGTGACAATTACAAGATTTCTTTTTAAAGACTTTTTCTGGTGATATCTCAGAGGGATTCTGTGATTGCTGTTTATCAAGTGGGATGCATGTCCCCTTTGTGATTCACTTTCATATGTTCGTGACAGTCCTGCCTTTCTAGCTCAGAATAAAAGGGGCCCATTCTTTCTCGTTCACTAATGGAGAGCCCAAGTGAGTGAGCCTTCAGAGGTTGGTGTTCAGAGTCTTGATGAAATACAAACTCAGCAGGAACCTATCGTTTCTGCGCTGCTGAAAAGGATAGCATGCGGCTCTTCCTTGGCCTTTGCTTGTCACTTCTGGAATAACGCCTCTCATTCGTGATTTGTGCTCCACTTGCCCTATATTAGAACTCCACTGATCCCTTTTCAATATGGAATTACGCAGAGAGCCACTGAGGTGTTTATTTCCCCTTTGCAGTTGATAGCCCACTTAGGCCAGGATTTTCAAAAGTGGCCTCTGATTTTGGGTGCTTCTACTTTTGAGTGTCCAGCTCTTGACGCTTAGGACCTAGTTTTCAGTGCTGTTGAGCACCTCCAACTCTAACTAATATCAACGGCAGATGCAGACCCTTGATGCCTTCTATTCCCCATCTGTGGGTGGTGGAGATTAGCCCCCCCCTCCCCCCCTGCCAAATTAGAAGCTGTGATGAGAAGATTTGCGATTTAACTTCTCTGCACCTGTTTTCTCACTTGTAAAATGGGGAGGTAAATTCCTACCTGTCAGCTGTGCACTGTACCTTGAAGATGGAAATTTCTGTGCAAGTCGCAAGTGTCTTATTACAGTATTTTGTATTTAATGGGTGTTAACTGGAATTTTGCACATGGGCACATCTTACAGTTAACTATTTGCCAAGCCAAAACAGTAAGAAAGTTAAAGTGCTGTGATTAGTCCATTGAAAACTAATGTATTTAAAAGCAGTTCTCCCTGTGTACTTTATATAGTTTTTGCTTGTTCTCCTTCCTTAAGGCTATTTACTCTCTTACTCCATCCCCATAATCCCCTCTCTATGATGACAGAAACAGTTTCATGGTGTTTATCTCTGATAGCAGAAATAAGAGGTTGCTGGTTCCAGTGTGCAGTGGGCAGCTGGAGCTAATTAGTTCTCTGGAGACTGGAATCCTTCCTTTCTTCACTAATCCAGGAAAATGCTGCAAGTTAAGCGATTTCCATAGGATTATTTCTGAGCGGCAAGAGAACCACATGGACCGTGATAACATCACAGATTTGGAAGTTACTTCAGGTCATTAGGGGCCAAATCCAAAGAGGTTCTGAGTGCTTCCTGACAGGTACTGAGTACTTTGATATTCTGTGCT
This sequence comes from Gopherus evgoodei, assembly GCF_007399415.2. Classification (NCBI taxonomy): domain Eukaryota; kingdom Metazoa; phylum Chordata; order Testudines; family Testudinidae; genus Gopherus; species Gopherus evgoodei. The sequence goes on from NC_044331.1 coordinate 8,735,503, forward strand.
AACTAATGAGAGTGGTCTACACAAGGTAACCTCTCTCTTCAGAATTGGCCCACACTCTGAAAGAGATGGAGAACCAAGTCTGAGTAGGGAGGAATCACATATAGTCTTCTCTGTGGATCTTATGAGAGCTGTCTCCATTCTTACCTTGAAATTCAGTTAGCACAGAAAGCATGATTTTATGTCTTAAAACCATAAACTGGGCACTCGGGAGATCTGGGTGCAATTTCCTCCTCTGCCACCTTTGGCAAGTCATTTAATCCCTCTGTGCCTTCATTCTCCATCTGTAAAGTGAGGATAAATACTTCCTTTATCCACCCTTTGTCAGTCTAGATAGGACAGGGGCTGTCTCATACTAAGTGTGTGTACAGCACCTGGCATCATGAGTCCCCAATCTATAATAAATGTAATTCTCTGGTGGCTGGACCACCTCCTCAGCTTCTAACAGTGTGTCACATGCACATCCATTGACTATAGTTTCTAGTGCTATGCAATGCTATGGATTTTCTCTTCCCACTTGAGTTTGAGATTTTTAATTTTTTCCCAACCTGAAGTGAGACGAAAAAGTTGAAATCTGAAAAACGTTCATGAATTTATAATCCAAGTTTTTTTTCCAGTTTGGATCTATTTAAATGTTGCCTTTCAATCACTTTGAAATGTTTCATTTTCATTTCAACCTTGTAAAAAATGTACTTTGTTTTTGTATGTAAACAAAGTAAAATTTCAAAATGAAAAGACGTTTTGACAATTTCAAAACTACTTTGTCAAATTTTTTGAATCGGGAAACTGATCGAAACCGACCCTTTCCTGTGCACAGTTTCGGTTTTGACAATTTGACATTTTCAAATGAAAAAATATTGTGTAGAAAATTCCCAACCCCTTCAGTAGTTTCCTATTCAAAGAGGAGACTGTTCATCATGGACAGACCTGCTTTCCAGTGCCAAATGCTGAATTAACAATATAACTGTAGTACAGCAACTTTCATGACCTGTTGTACATCAATCTGTGCTCTAAATTGCCACTCAAATATACAAACAATCTTTCTGTCAAGTACTGCCATTTCTCATTTTAATAGACCCCAGCAACAGTGAATGCTAATGACTTTTTAATGAAGAGGTTTTTTTGTTTGCGGTTATATTTTAGCTGAAGAGGGTGTATGATCTCTTTTGAAATGAACATGATAAAGCACCACAGCTGATGGTTTAATCTTTGTCTGAGGGCCTTTATGGCATAGAAGCATGGCATGCCACTAAGGAGATTTTAAGATCTGTAATGGTGTGGCAATAGGACCCAGCTGCAGTGTAATTACCACGTTTTTCTGTAGCTCTTTCCTGAAGTATGCTTTGCATTTATTATTAGAAGTCAAAAATAAGGCTTCTGTACAAATCCTGATTTCTGTCCCTTAATTGTGAGATTTCAGGAAGGTTGATGTTGATGATAGAGGTTTTTTCCCTGGAGTATTTTCCTATGTAAGCCTGTGTGTCTGGTTGTGAGTATTTGTGCCAATCCTATCCATGAATTGTATCTTGGTTTCTTCATTGAAACAAATTCTGCCCATACACACATCTGTTTAGGGTTTCCTATGTCCAACGATCCCCCCAGCTCATGGTACGTAGCTGGACATGTTAGCTGAGTTTATTGCCTACCACATCTTGTGAACTCTGGATGAATTCTGGCTGGCAACTCAATTCATACATAAAGCTGCTAGATTTCTAAGACTTTCTGTTCTTTCCCCTGCCCGTGTGTGCAGTTGTACATCTAAGGGCAGGATTTAGCCCTGTGCAATTTACATAGACTGTGTGATCCAGTGGCTGGAAATGAAACTAGGCAAATCTAAGACTAGAAATAAAGCAGAGTTTTTTAATACTGAGCATAATTAACCATTGGAAGAGTTTAGTTAGGGATGTGGTGGATTGACCATCACATGAAATCTTTAAAATCAAGATTAGATGTCTTTCCAAAAGATACACTGTAAGTCCAATAGAAGTTATGGTCTTGACGCATGAATCACTGGGTGAAGTTATCTGGCCCATGCTTTGTAGTCTAGGTGAACGTAATTCATAGATTCATAAACTCTAGGACTGGAAGGGACCTTGAGAGGTCATCGAGTCCAGTCCCCTGCCCTCATGGCAGGACCAAATACTATCTAGACCATCCCTGACATTTATCTAACCTACTCTTAAATATCTCCAGAGATGGAGATTCCACAGCCTCCCTAGACAATTTATTCCAGTGTTTAACTACCCTGACAGTTAGGAACTTTTTCCTAATGTCCAACCTAAATCTCCCTTACTGCAGTTTAAGCCCATTGCTTCTTGTTCTATCCTTAGAGGCTAAGGTGAACAAATTTTCTCCCTCCTCCTGATGACACCCTTTTAGATACCTGAAAACTGCTATCATGTCTCCTCTCAGTCTTCTCTTTTCCAAACTAAACAAACCCAATTCTTTCAGCCTTCCTTCATAGGTCATGTTCTCAAGACCTTTAATCATTCTTGTTGCTCTTCTCTGGACCCTCTCCAATTTCTCCACATCTTTCTTGAAATGCAGTGCCCAGAACTGGACACAATACTCCAGTTGAGACCTAACCAGCGCAGAGTAGAGTGGAAGAATGACTTCTCGTGTCTTGCTCACAACGCACCTGTTAATGCATCCCAGAATCACGTTTGTTTGTTTTTTTTGCAACAGCATCACACTGTTGACTCATATTTAGCTTGAGGTCCACTTTTAATGATCCCTTCTGGCCTTAAAAATCAGTGAGACTATGAGTACGTCTACACTGCACACCACTTGCATCAGCATGTAGGGTATGTGTAGCTACGCGCCACAGTGAAAAGCGGGCTGCATCGACATGGTGGGATGTTGCTGGGAGTGTCAGTGTAGGGCTTTAGCTGTGGGGAGGTGGTGGGGAAAGGCTCTGGCTGCAGCTGCTGGAGGCTTTTCCCATTGCCTCTGTCGCCAGAGCCTTTCCCTGTGGCGGAGAAAGACGCCAGCAGCAGAGGGGCAGCAGGATACTACACAGCTGAAAATAGCAGAGTAAAGAGACAAGGCCCTGCTTGGGTGTGTAGAGAGCCGTGTAGGGTGCATACCTACAGGGTTCAGGCATGCCTTTACTCGCCCAAGCAGTGCCTCACCAACTGCACTGCTGTGCTAGCTGGTTGAGCAGTGACCATACTCTTCACACTGCCGAAAGGAGAGTGCCATGTAGATGTACCATATGTATAATGAGCTACCCAAGCTTGGAGGAGAAGGGCCGAAGCATACCAACATCAAAATGATACCAGTCTGTCTGCATCCCTAAATTCCGCCCCCGCCCTTCGTTTCAGCCAGCAGTCTTACCCTACGGTGATTTGGAACCAACAGTCACAGATGCTGCTCTGGAAACATCCCTGCCCGTAGTCATCCAGGGAGAACAGTGAGCCTGTTGGGACAATGAATTCTTCTTCGTAAAGTCGGTCATGCTTTATAGTTAGGTTCTGTTTAGAAAAGGTTGAGAAATTATTAATAGATGTTTTAATAAATGACTAATCAACTGGCCTAGTTTATAAAAGTCCAGTGGGCCAATAGGTTGCTTAAAACCATAGCTTGTAAGTTCATGTATAACACCTTCTACTGTTGTGCTTAAATAATCTGTAACTGAAGTCTGTAACATAGTTAGACATCTATTAATTATTTATCAGCCCTTTATTAACCATTGATAAGTAAAACCTTAATGTAAAGTGTGATTTATAAATCTTCATAACCCAGCAGTGTTCTAGCTGCTAGTGTGCCATATAAAACCCTAATACAATAAGATGTGTTAATTCAATACAGTATCTTAGATGTGAAGGAGAATACATTAGTTGGTGTAAAGGTTTCATTGCTAGCACGCAATGTGTCACTTTCTGACAATGAAATGGGACGGCTAATCCACCCAATTTCTAATCCTGTGCAAACCCAGCAGGGAGGAAGGGTTGTCTTGCACAGGGACTGGGATTTGGAGTTCCCACAATCTAGACTTGCTGTGTATTGTCTGGCTGTGAGGTAACTTTTTTCCATGCCTTGGTGTACCCAGCCATAAAATGGTGCTAATATATTGCTACTGTATAAGATGTCTTAAAGGTTAATTGATGTTTGCAAAGAAATTTAAGAACTCTGGAAAAAGTGATAATTAGTGATAGTTCAGTACAAATAGCAGAAATCTTCAGTCCGTCTCCTGTTTCCCAGGAGCCTGCTCAAGGGGACATGGATGTCATGAAAACTCTTTGGTTTTTATTTAACAAGCACTGTGCTTCCATGCTGCTGATGGCAGATACAGTTGTTACCAAGCTCCTCTTGGAGCTTTCTTAAATGTACTTTTCTTTAAATAATGCAAAATTCTCATTCCAGAAGAAAATGTGACATTAAAACAGGTTGTAAATACTGCTGTGATAACCACTTTTTCAGTACTTTCAACCCCATCTCCCTTTATGGCAGGATTTCTCTCTTCGGTTTATTATGCCCGGTGCTGCGTAAGCATATTTGATATATACATACCAACGAGTCTGCACACATATTACATTGTGGAAGAATCATAAGGTTCAAGAGTGTTGACTCAAACTATTTAATGAGATGCAATAAATCTTGACAAGACCAGTTGGCAGTAGAGCCAAGCTTCTCATCTTTTTACCATTACAGTGAAATGTGAACAATAGTGGAAAGAAATATAGCATTTATTTATTTATTTATTAATATTTTTGCTGCAGACATAACGTTCTGTTCAAATCATCCACTTACACAGGTTGCAGAGCAGGATGGATGTTTCAGGAAATGTGAAAGATTTAAAGACTTTTCTTTCTTGGATTTTTTCCCTCAAATTCAGAAAACTTTTCTGACATGACAGGTCATGCAAGCATGGTGAAAATCAGTATCTCAGTAACGTCCGTTGATCAGACAGAGCAGTCGTGTTAATGGTAGCCAGAGTGCATTTCAGGTCTGGTGTCAAGATGCAATGTATCTCTAGTTCTTTTCTGCTGATTCGCTCACATCTCTTGGGTTCCTCCTTCTCCTACACATCACATTCAAGATGCCTCTTCTCACCATCAGGGCCTGCTTATCTGCTTTTTTATATTATTGTATTGCCCCTGCCAACCATCGCTCATTTGTCCTTTTCTCACACAACGGCCTTCATACCTTCTCCCATGCTGCATGGAATGCTCTCTCCAAACTAGGCTATGAGACTGCAGCTCTATCCTCATTCAGCTCCCCTGTCAAGACTTTCTTATACCATGAAACCTTTGGGAAATTGCTAGCTGATTTGGCGAGGCAGAAGCGCAGCAGGGATTGCCGATGTAGACCATATTCTATTTATTTGTATGTTATTAAAAACAATGACGTGCCTCACTGGTAGAGCAATGCACTAGTCTGTTCATCCCTTGTACCTTCCTCGTTTATTGTATCTGATCTATTCCTATGAAAAGAAATGTGTTTAAATGATGCACTTTTTCTTATGCATCTGCATCCATTGATTGCTTTCGTGTTTCCAGCCCCCTCATTTAGCGTGAATTTCTCCTTAAAAAATAATAGATCCAAAACTAACCAGATGCCGCTGGAGTCACATTAGAGAGACTGGCTAAGCTTTACTGTGTATCCCATAATGATAGCTGACATCTCCAGAAGCAATAACTGCACTTCTTGGCCTTCTGATTGCAGCATTTGATGTGTGCAGGGCTGTGGTGCTTGGTGGAAGGAGACACGTCTTGTAAAACCAAGCTGGATCCCCCTCTGGATGGCACAGAATGTGGCGCAGACAAGGTAATCAAAATACTCCGCAGCTGTTTTGCTTTTTATGGTGTTGTCTGCGGACTGATATTTCCAGGATGTGAAATATTTACCATGAACCCATAGTTTGTGCTGATTGATTTGTACAAACTGCTGGGTTAACAGCTGGATTAAATTGCATTAAGTTCTTTTTCTTTTCTTTGTGTATTGCGGTAGCCTCTGGAGAGCACAACAGAAATCAAGGCCCCAGTATACTAGGTACAAATACAGAAGAAAAGGTTGTCCCTGCCCTGAAGAATTTACAGTCTAAAGGCCACCTGTAACTCGTGTAGTGAGATACCCTTCAGTTCCATTCATTTCAATGGGACGCTTTGAGGAGAACATTACTTTTCAGGGTGAGTTAGAGAGCACAAACTTGAGACATGATGTAGCAGGTAGGTTTAAACAGACACTTTGTGGGAGAAGGAGGAAGGGCACCAGTTGTGCCAATAAAATGATGCAGTTACATAAGGTAGCTCATAATGGGTTCCAATTCAGTTAGGTTTTTTTTCTTTAAGACCTCTGCCTAGGAATATTCCTAGGTTTAGTGGGCCCTGCAGACTTAGCCAGATGGCTAGGGCATATTTGGACTTTCCACAGTTCAGTGTGGTGGAGAAAATGGTTTCTGGAAAATAAAATAAACACCTGTATTAGCAGGTCTATTGCATGTCATTCATTACCCAACTACCTGACTTCCATGTTAGAGCATTAACTGTCAGCACATTTTAGACTTGAAATTTTACCTGATGAGGAAGATTAATTTAGGGAGTTGTTACAAAAGCTGGAAACTAAGTATCTTCTTTTCTGGTTGCATATGAAAGATTCATAAATTAATTAAAAATTCTTTGGTACTTACTGTTAAGTTCAGGAGATGGAAAGAATTTTAGCCCATGTGCTTTTGCTGAATACATTAAGAATCATTTGGAGCTAATTGTATACACTTTACGTGGGTTGCTTAGCAGTATTTATTGCATTACATCCCAGGCAGATCAAGAAAATGGACCAATTCAGCCCTTCATTACAACCCAATGCAATCCTGTTGGAATCACTAAGGTTATATAGGAGTGTTACTGAGTTAGGCCCAGACTGTTTCAATGATGTATGTGCAGTAGGAAGCATTGTAATGAAGGTGTTGTGTTTGGGTGCAATTTCTTGAACCCACTTTCTTCTGAGTGTGTGGATTAAGTCCTAGTACCTGAATGAAGTTTACAGCTGATAACGTGTGCAGATGACAGAAAAACTGGTAAATAAGAGGTAAATGACAAAGAGGACAGGTCACTGATAAATCATGATCTGGATATCTTGGTAAATTGGGTGCAAGCAAACAGTATGCATTTGAATACAGTTCAATGCAAATGTACTCATGTAGGAACAGACTATAGCTGATGCTTACACCATGGGAGACTGTATCCTGGGAAAAGGTAACTTTCTGGAAAAAAATGTGGGGGTTGTGGTGGATAATCAGCTCAGTGTGAGCTCCCAGTGTGATGCTGCAGTCAAAAGGCCCAGTGAGACCTTTGGATGAGTAAACAAAAAAATCTCAAATAGGAGTAGAGAAGCTCTTTCATCTCTGTTTTTGGCACGGGTGTGACTGCAGCTGAAATACAGTGTCCCGTTCTGCTGTCCACAATTCAAGAAGGATGTTGATTAATTGGAGAGGGTTCAGAGAAGAACTACAAGGATGATTAAAGGATTAGAAAACCTGCCTTAAATTGATAGACTCAAGCAGCTCTATCTAATTAGCTGAACAAAGAGAAGGTTGGGGAATGACTTTATTACAGTCTATAAGGACAAATATTTAATAATGGGCCCTTCAGTCTAGCAGAGAAGGGCATAACCTGATCCAGTGGCTGGAAGTTGAAGCTAGACAAATTCAGACTGAAAATAAGGTGAGGCTAATTAACCATTAAGCAAAGGTCATGGTGGGTTCTCCATTGCTGCCAATTTCCAAAACAAGATTGGATGTTTTTCTAAAAGATCTATTCTAGGAATTATTTGGGGGAAGTTGTGTGGCAGTGGTTCTCAATCTGTGGGCCGCTTGAAGCCCAATCAGCACACAGCTACAGCCCATGGAACATCCTCAGGGCCATACAGGTAGCGCATATACTGTGTGGATGCAGCCCTCATAACACATAGGGATCTGCATGTGTGGCCCACAATGGCAAATAGGCCATAGAACAGTGGTTCTCAACCTGTTATTTAGGAGGTCAGACTAAATGATCCAATGGTCCCTTCTGGCCTTGGAATCTATTAATTTATGAATTACTTAGGTAATCGTCTGTGTTATTGTACAAGTTACAACGGGGGGCTCCATCCTGCAGTCAGTGTAAACCTTTTTGGTTTACATTGGTTGAAAACGAAGTTCAGTTTTCCACACGTCACTTCCTTTTTTCCAGCCATAACCAAAGCATGTCCTGCTTTCCTTAGTTCTGGAGCTCCAAACACTTGCACACGTGCGTGATTATATGCTTGGTAATAGTCTTATTAACTCCGTGCACAAGTGTCCGTAGGATCCAGGGGCCTTTGCCTCTGCTGTGCTAACATCATTGTGTTTCAGTGGTGCCGAGCTGGGGAATGCGTCAGTAAAACTCCCATTCCTGAGCACGTCGATGGAGACTGGAGCATGTGGAGTCAATGGAGCATGTGCAGCAGGACATGTGGCACCGGTGCCCGATTCAGACAGCGGAAATGCGACAATCCCCCGTAAGTTATCTTGTCCTCATGACGCTTTATCGTGCAGTATGTTGGGAAATGTTGCTGCAAGGGTAGCAAAAAAGGGTCAGGTATGAGGTGGGGAGCTAAACACAAGGGTGGTGGGGACCATCTCAGGCATCCTATTGTCCCAAGTCAAATGCAGACATAACATGAAATGAGATGCTGGTTAGAATGAAGATGAAACTGTATTTCCTCTTGATCAGTGCACAGGCTAGGTCAGGGCTAAGCACGGACCAGGGTCTCTACTGGGAGAGGAATGGAGGTTAAATGGGCTGAGGCGAGGGGCGAACGTTTGTTCTCACATCTATAAAATGGTCAGAGTGATACTTCTGAATGCAGAAGTCAGACTTGGGGAGGGAGGGAGATTCATAATATGATGGTATGCGCTGCTTGGCTCCACTCAGTGGGACTTGAATATCTCCATGGCTGATCCTTGGGCTTGCCACCTCTTTGAATCAGGAAGATAAGTAAGTGATGGTATCTCCTAAATACCAGTCACTTGTGGCACCAGAATGAGCCATCATCTAGGGCAGTGTTTTCAATCCGTGGGTCGCAACCCAGTACTGGGTTGTGACATGTAAGGCGCTGGGTCACCTTGCTCCGGTCAGCACTGCCGACCAGAATGTTAAATGTCCCATCAGCGATGCTGCCCGGTTAAAGCAGGCTAGTGCCTACCTTTTCTGACACCACACTGTGCCCTGGAAGCAGCCAGCAGCAGGTCTAGCTTCTAGGCAGGGGGGCCACAGGGCTCCAATGCACTGCCTCTGCCTTGGGCACTGGCTCCAGCCAATGGGAGGTGGGGTAAGTCCATGTCTGGATCTCAATCCCCTACCCCAGTCCTGAGCCCCCAAACCTGGAACCCCTTCCTGCATCCCAAACCTTTCATGCCTGACCCCACCCCAGAGCCTGCACTCCCAGCCCAGAGCCCTGACCCCTTCCTGCACCCCAAACCCCTCATGCCTGGCCCCAGCCCAGAGCCCTGACCCCCTCCTGCACCCCAAACCCTTGCCCCAGCTCTGAGCCCCCTCCCCCATCCCGAACCCCTTATCCCCAGCTCCTTTGGGTCACGGGCATCAACAATTTTCTTCAACTGGGTCCCCAGAAAAAAAGGTTTGAAAACTACTGATTTAGGGGATGTGGTGAAGATCTGTGACCCTCCCTCTCCTTACGTGTAGGAAGGATGAAACAATGAACAGTGTTACCATTTAAATGTTTGTCGCTGGGTATCTGAATCATAACCTCTCAATGAGAGGAATGGGGCAGTTGGCATAGCTATTGTTGTAAGCACTCTGCGGAGTCAATTCTGCACCAGTTACAGTCTGTTCATATTTTAGAGCAGGGATTGGCAACTTTTGGCACACAGCCTGCCAGGGTAAGCCCCCTGGCAAGCCAAGCCAGTTTGTTTACCTGCCGCGTCTGCTATTTCAGCTGATTGTGGCTCCTACTGGCTGCGGTTCGCCGCTACAGGCCAATGGGGCCGGCGGGGAGCAGCGGTCAATACATCCTTCAGCCCATGCCGCTTCCCGCCGCCCCCAATGGCTTGGGATGGCGAACCGCAATTAGTGGGAGCCACGATCGGCTGAACCTGCAGACAGGGCAGGTAAACCAGCCCGGCCCACCAGGGGGCTTACCCTGGCAGGCCTTGTGCCAAGGTTGCCGATCCCTGTTCTAGAAGGCATCTTCACAATCAGGACAGCTAGAGACTGATTTTTTTTTTTTTTAAAATGAAACCTGAGATTGTGGAGAGCAAGACAAGATGCTGAGTTGCAATTGCATTTCTGTAAAGTCCAGGCTCGATTTTACCTGCTCCCTTTTTACTGAAGAAGAGACCAATGTGGCTTCTTTGTTATCAGCTAAAGCTGACTTGAAACTCTCCTTAACCATACTGCTGACCAAACCTAAATCCATTCCTTGTCTCACTTATTAAATTACAGGGTTTCCAGTCTCCAAGATTGCATGTTGTTTTTAAAATTCTGTTGCTCATATACATTCTTGGTGGGGGACGCACATGTGATCTTCTGTCACTTTATATTCCTGGCTGCATCCTGTGGTCTTCTGCAGCTGGTTTATTTGCTGTCCAAAAATATTGGCTAGGAGATTTATTTTGTGTGTGCGCACGTGTGTTCGTGTTCTTGCCAGCTGACATTTGAGCCAATGGGGGACACAATATGTTTTAAACCAGTTGCTTTACTTGCTTGATTTGGCTTTTGCCTTCTACCAGTTGTGTGACTGTTTGCAGAAATTACCTGTGACTGATTGCATGATAGGGCACTGTTACCCAGACTGTGCCATCTAATTTTAGAGCTCTACTGGCTTGCTTTCTTGCCCAAAGCTCGGAGTGTCTTTGTGGGCCGGGGGTGAGCAAGGCTGAATTAGAGTCAGGCCACCCTAAAAGGCTGGAGTGGCATAACGGAGCCCTAAAAGCCCCAGTTCCAGCTGAGGGAGAATTCTCTCAGTTCAGGCGCTATGGAAGACCGCCATGAGGCTGGCCACCCAGGTCTGGGTGTAGGTGCTTTGGGAGCACAGCAGGATGGGTTCACAGCATGCCATGCTGAAGCCTGTCTGGCAGCCCTGCTATTGTAACTGTGACGGGCCCCAAAGTCTGTCTAAATTACACCTTGAGCCTCTTCCGCCCCAGAGCAGCTGGCCCATCACTTCCCGTGGCCAGTTACAAGGGCTGCACAAAATCTGTCAGGCGAGGTAGAAATGTCAAGGCTACCGTGTCACAAACTGTGATGAGCAGGAAAAGGGAAGCACTCGGCAAACACGTGAAAATAATTTGCAGAGAAGCAGGAAGGGATATGCCTGTATGATCATCCCTGCGTGGTTTCTTTTTTTTTTATGTTCAGCAGTGAAAACCCCCAGTGTCCTATGTCCATATGCCAATGGAGTTGTACTTTTAGAATCAGAGCATAATCTAGCTATAAACAAAGGATATGAGTTCCTGGATGATCTATATCTGGGTACTGTATTTCTTACCCCAACAGGAACAAACAAACTTCAGCGCATAAACAAACGTGGGTTCTATTTAGTCCCATTACTGTGGAGTGTGAGCTCCCTAGATAGATATTTTTTTTGGAACCAGATCAGGTAGGAAATAGTTCCAGGTTATTAAACCAAACACATTGTGTTTAACAGATACAAGTTGTAGATGGATTTTCATTGCAGAATCTGCATTTTGTTTGATTTACCAAGAGCATGTAGGTAAGACACATTAGTTAGTTCTGTATACTGGTAGATCAGCCTTTATTAAATTAGACTGTAGGTAACCTTTATGTTCTCAGTGACAAGTGTTAATATAGTAATATTTTTAAAAAACACCTTTACAAGCTCCATTGTGCTTCGAATTTCACTCGTCTTAGCCTACTGATGTCTCGTAATGACCTGAGAATGTTGTGAACCCAGACTAAAATGCTGAAGAGTTTTATTAGAGATGGGCTGAACTGACAAAATTTGGATCCAGATCCAGGTTTCATTGTCAAAGTTGATTTGTGGATCTAACCTGGCATCACTGTAATGTTACAGATAAGTCCCATTGCAGAGTCTATATTAAAAAGCAGTCTTTGAAATATGCATGTGTATGTACGTTTTGTGTGTAGGATATAATTGTACGTGTTGTATCCAAAATTAGGCCCTGAGCAAAGTTCAGTTGGATATTCCTAACTCTAATTTTTTAAAAGGTGATGGGGCCTCGTGTATAAATATAAGTGTGTGTACATACACAGATATATATGTATATATCTGCACACACGTATGGTGTGATACTGGCACAATCACTATATGTGCTTGTGTGGGGAGAGAGAGAGATTTGCATATGTTATAAACTGTACATTACGTAGACAATAAAAATATATTTAATATTTGTCCAAAACCAAAGCTCTCACCCATGCTTTCCTCCCCTGATGCGTGCTTTGGAGACACCTGTTGATACAGGAGCCACTCCATTGTGGGAGGGCACATTCATTTTCTTCCATAATTAGAGTGGCAGGCCCATGCTGCCAGTTACATTCAGCCATGCTTGTCTTAGTCCCTGATTCTGCAAGGTGATAACCTTCCTCTACTCCCACTAGCTTCGTTTGGATTTAGGGAAGCCTAGTTGATGCTCAGTACTTTAGTGGATCTAGCCCTTACTACACCTCTACCCTGACATAATGGTGTCCTCAGGAGCCTCCCCCCCCAAAAAAAAAAAATCTTACTGCATTATAGGTGAAACTGCGTTATATCAAACTTGCTTTGATCCGCCGGAGTGCGCAGCCCTGCCCTCCCTCCCCCTCTTCCCCGGAGCAGTGCTTTACCACGTTATATCCGAATTCATGTTATATCAGGGTAGAGGTGTATATTGTAATGCCTATAATAAGGGCTGTTGTCTTTAAATTCCTAGCAGTGAATTCATAAAAAAGTGTCTCATGTGTTAATGAAATCTTAAGATTAAAGCCGGAACCACTGGTGATAAGAGTACAGTAAATACATGTCCTGCTGTGTCTGGCTTACTACTATAAGTTCTATCACATACATACATACACACACATACTTCTTTCTTTCTCGTTCTCTGACATCCCCGACCCCCATCTTTTTCTCTGTTACTTTACAGAATAGAATTTGCTGAAACCAAGTTAATATGTGAAGGTGACATTCCTGTAGTAAGAAACTCTTTGTGTTTCTAGTCACCAGGGCTGAGTGTCTGCAGCACCCAGTATATGTTTAAGGAGTTTAAAGCTCCAGACACAAGTCTTCCCAGAACAATTCTGAGTCAGTCCCAGTGCATCTGCTCCCTCTCACATGTCTGTGGGAGACCAGAAGGGTCCCCAACAAGCAGATGCTAGTTAAGGTCATTGCTCTGGTGACAGAACCTACAATATCGCTGGGGAGATAAGTGTTTGTTTTTCAAGAGTTTATAAGACCACTGTCAGGAATGCTTGCCTTCTTTTCCTACCCCTCATCAGTGGCAAATCAATCAGGGTCATGATAGACAACATAGTCTCCATGTTCAATATCAGCAAGCAGAGAGGAGCAGGATCACCTGCCCTGTGCTGCGAAGCCATGAAACTATCTAATCGGTGCAGAGCTCATCAGATCCAAATTTCAGCGGTCTACCTCTCAGGCATACAGAATGCCACAGCCAATGTCCTCAGCAGACACTTCTCCCAGAATTATGAATGGGAGCAGACACCAAAGTTCTCCACAGCATATTCCTAAAATGCTGACTGCTCTAGGTGGATGTCTTTGCTATCTCCAGGAATTGGAAGTGTCCCCTCTTTGGTTCAAGAGGAAGTCTGGGCCACTACTCCTTAAGAGACACCTTCCTTCTATCTTGGAAGAAGGGTCTGTTCTATGTGTTTATCCAACACCGCTGATATTAAGGGAGATTAACACGATCAGACAGGGCGGAGTCAAAATTGTCCTTATAGTGCTGACCTGGCTGAGACAAGTTTGGTATCCTTACCTGCTTCACCTAGTTGTCCAACTCTTGTTTGAGCTCCTGACCATTCCTCATCTCCTGTCACAGGATGCTGAGCGGATGCTTCATTCCAACCTAGCAGTTTTCCATCTGAGGGCATAGCTCCTAGATGGTTCATGGGGTTACATTCCTCCTGCTCTTTGGAAGTACGACAGGTGTTATTGAATAAGTAGGAAGAGATCAATCTGCTACGACTTACCTGCAGAAATGAAAGAGATTCTTCCATTGGTGGTGTTGTCACTGCCTCTTGCTTGATCTGGGGCCACTCTCATCATCCTGGATTACCTGTAGGGTTATCCGTTAGTTTGATTAAGGTCCATTTGGCCACAATATCATCCTTTCACCTCCAGCAGAAGTATTCTCCATATTTACTTATTTGGTATTGTCCTTGTTTATTAAGTGTTTGGGGATTCTCTGTCCACAGATGAGAAACCCTACCCTGAACTGCAACTTCAGCCTGATACGCTTCCTTATGATACCTCCGTTCGAACCAAGGACAGCCTGTTTTCTGTTGCATTTATCCATAATGACGGCTCTTTTAGTCGCCATCACATCAGCCTGTAGCAGTGGGGAGATTGGAGCCTTCGTGGCAGATTCTGCCCCCCTTTATGGTGTTTTTTTCATCCCCACCCTAAATTCTTACCTAAGGTTTTATCAGGGTTCCACCTTAATGAATCCATTCATCAGTGTTTATTGCAAAGCCACATCATTCTCCACAGGAATCCTATTTACGTACCCTGGATGTTAGAAGAGAATTGGCCTCCTACTTAGATAAAACCAAGCAGTTTAGGAAGTCATCTTAGTGCTTCGTTTCCTATGTGGAAAGATCCACAGGGTCCTTGATCTCTACTGAGAGACTATCCAGGGGATATCTGGGTGTATTATCACTTGTTATGATGCTGCAGGCATTCATCCACCCCAAAGGGTAGATCAACTAGATCTCAGCAACATCTATGGCAGACTGCCAGGTGCTTTTGAATAGACCCCAAAAATCTTTTTATTTACTATTATTGTTGGGTGTGTTTTATTATTTTCTCTGGAGTTTGGATCTTGACTATACCTTGACCAAGAAATTTAGATCTTGAAAAAAAATAATTGACTAACCCAATCTATAACATTACAGAAGACTATACCAATATCTGAAATATGCAAGGCCGCTACAAGGGCTTCAGTACATTCCTTTTTGAAACATTACACATTAATCCATGCTGTCAGAGCTGAGATGGCACTTGGTTCTGCAGTACTGTCTTCAGTTCTGGACTTCGTTGTGCAGCTCCCTCCTCCATCTGGGAATACTGCTCGGAAGTCACTAGAAGTGGTGCATCCATAGGGATGCTACTCTAAGGAGAAGAGGTTGCTCACTTTGTGCAATAACTGCTGTTCTTCAAGCTATGTCCCTCTATGGGTGTTCCACTACCTGCCCTCCTATCCTTTTGCTTTCGGGCCTTTGGGGATGTTTGGTTGGAGAAGGAACTACGGGCGGGCTCACTCATAATATTTTTTTTTTTCAATGAGGAAATGACCTTAGAAAAGGCTGCTTTTATGCTGAAAATAAAAATTGTTACATTTGTTCCAGATTGTTGGGAGAATGGGTGAAAAATCTGTCTGAGAAGTGTAGGAGTTGGGGGAAAAAATACAGATATTTGTTGTATTTCAGTGTATCTTCTCTTTGTGATCATATGGCATAGCATCATGCATATGGTTCTTGCTGTATATTTTGATTCCCTGTTTCTCAAGGGGGGAAGTGCTTAAAAGAGAAAGAAATGAGACTTCAGAAAGGATGTGATAAATGTCTGTATTATAACATGGGCTTCAGAAATCCTCCTTTGTGTTTCTAAGATGTTTTATTCATGAAGGGCAGGTGTCAGAGAGGTGCCTCACAATTGTGGCAACCCCTGTGAAGCATCACACTGAGGCCTGGGCTGATCATTTCCCCCCCCCAACAAACCCACCAGCTTATATGTGGGCTATTAATGACCACAGTGGACTAACATCTTGGTTTTACATCTCATCCAAAATACATGTAGTATGGAGAGCATTATATTTATGCCTACAGAGCACATATCTCCAAAGACCTGGCTTTAATCTTTGTTTCTGTTTCTGATGAGTCAGTTAGATGTGCAACATAGAGCTGAATTCTATCTTCAGATGTGCTCTCAGAGCTTGTGTTGCCTTCAGTGGGAGCTACTTGAATATCCAAGGGCAGAATTTGGCTGACAGTAAGTACGTGTGCAGGTGGGATCTGAGGGGAATGACGCAATCTATTAGCTTAGGTTAGTTGCCTTGGACAGAGAAAGATAAGCAACAATGTACCTGTAAATACCTGTGCCTCTCCCACTTGATAACTGTCTGTCTTCCCCATTATAGCCCTGGGCCAGGAGGCAAGAACTGCCGGGGAGCCAGTGTGGAACACACAGTTTGTGAAAATTTACCCTGCCCTAAAGGAGCGCCTAGCTTCAGGGACCAGCAATGCCAGTCTCATGACAGATATATCAACAAGAAGAAAAGCCTCTTGACAGCTGTCATCATTGATGGTAAATTCACCAACTTTCTGTATAGTTCCTCACCACTTTTTTTTCCGTGGTTTTTCAGCTCTTCTCGATTGAGCCCCCATTTTTCAGCAGAGACCACTGTGGAGTAATCCCCAGAGGGTAGATCTGGAGGGCAGTTAAAGGGAATTCCTGATTCTCATGACCACCGTGTCTCCCTTGTTTTTAGCCTCTCAACAAGATCTGTTGGGCAGGCCGGTTCTACAGGCAGCCTTGGGATGTAACCACAGCACTTGAGAGACTGGGAGAGGTTATGGAACTAATTAAAATATCCCCATCTCAACAGGCAGGTACCATGGGAATTGGAGCTTTCTGATCATTTTTAACATGAGGAAATAGAAGCAAAATCTGGAACTGAAAGCAGGAAGGAGGATTCACCTTGGGATGTTACTTGCATGATTCCTTGCCCACTTCAACACATTTGTACATCTACTTGTATTTAAATTTGTCATTATTCTGAAACAATTTTCCTTGGCAAAGTCTTGATACTTGCTTGGGCGGACTTGGAAAGTCATTCTGAAATGAGTAGGTTCTATGAAAGATGAGATTCACTAAGCTGGTTTCCAGAGAAACAGGCCCCTGTTATCACCATCTGCTGATAAATGTACACGGCCACATTCGTGTGGGCTGATCCTCTCATGATTGTACTGAAATGGTGCAGAGCAGGGCTTTTGATCAACACTGAGTGTATGTCTGTACTGCAGCTCCTTATTTCCAGCCCGCATAGACATAGATGCACTAGTTTTGACCGAGTTAGTGTGCTGAAAAGAGCAGTGGTAGCCTCAGGTAGCCCCCTGAGTACAATCCCATCTGAGACCCAGGGTATGTACTTGGGTGCCTAGCCTGTGCCGCAGCCACGCTGTTATTTATTGTGCACTAGTTTGATCAAAGCTAGCATGCATACATCTATCCAACCTGCAAATTACACCTTCAGCTGCTGTGTACCCTTACACATCTGGCAGCTTCTGTCCCCTTCAGACGTTAACACCCAACAAGCCAGGTCTGTTGCACAGTGCTCCAGCTCCAGTGCTTAGAGGTCCCCAGGACTGCTTGCCGTGCCACCAGGAAAAGGGATGTTTGTGCAAAATTTGGCCTGCCGTGCCCGGAAAGCAATGCTGCTGAGCTCTTTGTACGATAGCATTCCCTCAGCTGAAAGCCAGGCCTGCCCCACAGCACAGCTGAGAACTGCAGTGGTTAGAAAAGGTTAACGCTGGACATCAGCTCACATATTTCAGTCTTGGCTCATTTCTCATCAAAGCCAACAACAGCAAACTTCCTTCATGTTATCCCAGCGCATAACGTTATTTATGCAAAAAAAGGCTGCAGAAATGTGCCGTATTATTCACTGTGGACCATAATCAGCTCTGGTGTTTGCAGTTCCAAAGGAATTGCAAACATTTATGCCAGGACTTAGTTTGGGCCGTAGTGAATAATATAAAATGTCTGTGCTTTATTTCTTTTGCATGAGTAAGAGATGCTCACACCTAGCCCCAATGGGGTTTGTTTGAAAATGATTACACAATTAGGTGGGAGTTTTCCAGTGACTCTAACTGAGGTAGATGCCCAAAAACTATTGAAATTCCATGGGATTTGGGCACCTACGTCCACTTGATGTTTTTGAAGGTCTCATCTGGACTCCCCATTTGTTAAATTGATTTTTAAAACCCTTTTCTAGCTGAAAGCTGCCTAATTATCTTAACATTGTCGTGCATCAGAAACATATTGCAAGTCCCCTCTTCTCACAAAAGAAGGCAAGAAAGATACCAGTGATGGGGTGGGGGGCAGGTCCTTCTGGGTATCACCACTTGAAAATGAGACCTTTGATTGCCCAGCCCAGCTATCAAGCAACCACCTAAAGAGGCCAGAGATGATAGGGGATTGCAAACCCTCTAATCAGTAGGGGAACAGCAGATGCTGTTCCAGGGTTTCCAAAGCTGTACTGACTAGTTAGATTCCTGATCTTGCAGGAGGCGCAGATCCTCCTGAATAGCACCCAGGACTTTGCAGAATCAGGCCCTACTTAGGGACTTTTCAGGTCAGGGATTATGGAAGAATTCTTCTTGAAGCGCATCCGCACTTCTTTGAGTATGAAATGATTCTCTTCAGTAGTTTATCTTATAATGACTTGTCTAACCTCTGTGCATCTCCTCGCCCTGTCCTGGTCCTCCTGGTCCTGCCCTTGAGAGTTTTTGTTTATTACTGACTCTCTCACCTTAATTTCAGTAGGTCCCAATCCAGTGCCTATTAAAATCACTTCGATTCTCTAGAGGGCCTTGGATCAGGCCTATAGTATCTGTCTGTTTCTTTCCTTCAATTGCTCCGGCACTGGAGGCTAAGACCATTCCTAAACAAGTAGGACCTGTTCCAGTCCCCATTCATTCCTCTCTCTCCCTGCTGTTCAGTATTTTCCCCATTTCTATAATGTTTTCCATTGCTCGGGGCTGGATAAAAATTCCCAGATGTCACTCTCTGTCACTTGGTAAAAGTTTCAGAGAAACATCTCCTTCCACCTGGACTTGTTAACTCAAGGTCCCCTAGGAATTCTGCTTTGGTTTGTTACTGCTGGGCTGAAAGCTGTTCGCCCTCTAGGTATTCAGTTCCTGTTCCCGAGTCCTCTTGGTGCAGGTTTAGACTGTCTCTCTCTCTGCCTTGCCCACCTCTCTGTTTATTTTAGCTTTCTTCCTTTTTGCTGGCTGCAGTATGGCTCCTCAGTGTCTCCTCCTCCCTTGTCTGCTAGTTTAATCTCCACCGCTCCCACAAACAGAACTCCCCATTACTAGTGTGTGTGTGCCCTGTCTGTGCAGATGGAGCCCACCCCACTTTTATAGGCCTCATTTGTTCCTAAAAACTAGCAAATACACAATAGGCACTGCAGTACCAGTAAAGCTAATAATTCGTGTGTATACACCAATTTCTAAGAACTCAGCCACAGAAGTGCCTTTCTTCATGTGACTTCCTCTCGTAGTTTGGTTTGCAGTGCCTCTCGGAGCGCCACTTGACTATTGCCTCATCCCCAGTTCCCTCCAGGACCTTGGCCACCCTGATGATTGTTATTTTGGCACCCAGGAGGGCGATTGACAGGTGCCCATTATTATTTACTATCACCCTACCACGACTCCTACCTCTTCCTTAGCTCAGTTCTCTCCTCCCACCTCCGCATTGCTAAAATTGTTGCTCCAGCAGCCTTGGCTCTTCTCGTCTTTCTGCTCGATACGCATGTACAACTTGTCTCCTTTAGTCTCTTGCAGAAGCGAGAACCTGCTTAACAATTTCACCGTGCGGTTTACCGCCCTTCTTGGCCACCCACCACTTCCATTTCCCTCTTCCATCCAGAATAATCCAATTCCTATCAGCTGCTCTGCATTATGCAGTCCAAACCCTTCTGCTCTTGGCATGGTCTCTCTGCAAATGGCTCGTCTGTGAATCTCCCATTCTTGTGAGCATTGCAGGCTGACGGAAAGTTTTCTCTGAGAATTGGTCTTAGCACTTAAGGTGCGTTAATGTGCTGACGTCACATGTGGTTACTCACTCTACTTCTTCACTGAGGAAGCTCCACGCCCAATGCTATGTACAAATCACAGGATCCCTTGCCTGTTTTACTCACACGGTGCTTAATGCACCGGGTCAAAGTGGTCTGTGATGTAACTCTGTTGCTTTCAATGAAGTTAGAGCAGAGATGAACTTGGCCCAAAGTCCTTTATAATTTGTAGTTTAAAAGAGAAGCTGATAGAGCCCCAGAGATACAGGGCTGTTATGCAGAAGCAGTGAAAACCGCAGTTACGTTCATCTGGACAGGATCCAAATTGCTTTCCAAGCCGTATATACAGGCACTGTTTTTACCCTCAGTGAAGGGAACCAACTCTAGAGTGGAACCTGGCACCTATTTACTTCAGGCACAGTAACATTACAAAGCAGCGTAGGACAGAAAGTGAAGGAAAATAGCAAATCTGTGTGGAAAGAGCGGTGTGTTCTCGACTGAGCCCAGGTGTTTGATAATCCTGGGTGTGACACACAGGAGCACTGCGGGGAGACTGAACGTTAGTTCCTGGCCTCAGTTGGCTGACATGGGTGCCAGTATCCACTGACTAATGGTTACTGTTATAAATCCGAGGATCTGATTGTGTTTCCTATAACAGACAGCACCCTCAAACCCTAGTGCAACCCAGATGCCATGCTCGGCTCACACGGGTGCACCCTAGATGCTGTGCTGGAGAACAGTTTGGGTTTGAATGCTGATGCATAGGGGAAAATGTCACCCATTGAATCACTAACATGACTTCCTGCAGAACCCTGGGTGAAGCGCTTTCATCTACAGGGCAGCCTGTCTCCCATTTGACTGGGGGTAACGCGATAACAGAAGAACTCTTGAGCTATTTGCACTGTTAGGTTTTTTTGAATAAATATATGTATAGTCAAAAAAAAACCTGTTTTTCCTTCAGCGGAAGCAGCCGTCGTCCTTAAACCGTTTTGAACATTTCACAAGCTCTTTTCAAAGAAGCAAAATAACAGATGCCGGCAGTAATTGCAGCCTATGAAATTGCAACTCAGCACTTCTCAAAGGTTCCTGAATAAAAAGGCTCCGTTGTGAAGGCTACTTCTAAAATTTGCAGTCCCTGTGCTTTGGCTGCCGACTTCACTGAAATCTATCATAACTGCCCCCTTGTAACGGTGCCATTGCCATCCTTGGCTCTTATCACACACTTATAGGAAGGGAGTGCTCTGGTTTTTGGTTTTTTTTTAAAGGGCCGCCACCGCCTTGCAGGGATTCTGTTTCCATTGCTGGAGTTAGCATCCCAGCTCTCCCCAAGAGGACACAGACTTCTATTAGGGAGCATTTGCAGAATAATATTCAGGATACTTGACCCATTTAGGTCACATGCTGCACAAACATTTTTTATTCTCTTCTTGTCTTGTTGCTGGAGGTGCCACATCAGTCTGGCTTTAGGAGCAGCCAGAAATCAGCTAGGGCACTTCTCTGGGCCAGCAGGGGCTGTGGGTGCTTTGGACATCCCATGTGAAAAATAGAGTGGATGAACCCCCTGCATTTGAGAGCCCCTCTCCAACCTGCACTCCCAGAGGTGTTGGCAAACACCCGAGGGAGCTGCCTTCAGCAAGAGGGGAGGGATATTGCCATTCTTGGGCCTGATGGAAAATTTAAGGAGGGAGGAGCTAAAAAAGCAAAAGCTCTCCACTGACTTGAGCAGGGTTGCTTCTGCTGTACAAAGGTGCAGGGGAGTATATGCTCAGATCCCCTGCCTGCCATACGGTTCCTAACGGACACTGGCATACCTTAATACACAATGGAGAGGACGGCTCATTGGAGCTAAGGCTGTGAATTAGAAATATCTCCTGCCACATGGGTAAAGCAGGCACTCGGAGTTGTTCACAGCTGCAGGAACAGAGGCTGTCCAGAAACAGCCCGACTGGCTCTCCCCTATGCAAGCCAGTCCTTATGCAGCTTTCACAGAAAATGATATCAAAATCCAGCTAGTGAGAAATTGCGTTGATTTGACGGGGTAGGGGGGAACAACGACTGTGAGCACTGATAGGATGCACCTATGATGCCTCCCTAAAGCAAGACAGGTGGGCAGGGTGCAGGTTGGCTGGACATTCTTGAAGTGCTGACAGGTCTGGTTTAAACATATAAAAAACTCCAAACCACGTTCTCCCATGTCTTCTCCTCTGGTTCCAAGCTTCCACACAGTGAAGGTTTCTTGAGCCTTTGAATGGAGACAGACCCCAACCAACCTCTGGCCAGCCCTGATTCTCTGTTGCATTAGAACTCTGCTCAGACATACTAGAGAGATGGGCTGCAGAGAGGCAAGTTCGTGATTCAAAGGGAATTTAGAGCAGGAAGGGACCTGTACAAATTGCCTTAGTGTATCAAAGAACCTGGCCTCCCGTCTCGTAAATTGAACACTACCGAGCTCTGGGGAGGATGCAGGCTTTGGTATAGGCCAACACCCACATCAGAATGTCAGTAGGTTTTTTCTCTGGGTATGTTCGTGCAGGAGTCATAGGCTGTGTTTGCGGCCTGAATTGATGTTCCCAGGCTAGCTCGGGTCCCAGAAGAGTGAAACTGTGGCAGCACAGGCTTCAGTACTGACTTTACAAACCCACCCAGAACCCTAGATAATTACCTGGGAGCGTAGCCTGCGCTGAAGCTCACCCTGCAGCTTCCTTATTCCAGGATCCGCGCTAACTAGATTAAACCTAGCTCGGGTATGTCAGCTCGAGCTGCAGTCACACCAAGTGGTTGCAGTATAGACACACCCTTCGGTACAGTCTGTGTGCAGCAGAGAGCAGGAGTGTGCTGGAAATCAAAACATCTCACTCTGCAAATACATACACATGAGAACCCTGGCACCTGCTGTTAATTATATAGTTTGAGCCTTTTAGTCCCTTATTCCACTAGTTATAGTGAAAAAAAATATGTATGGAGATATCTTATCTCATAGAACTGGAAGAGACCCTGAAAGGTTATTGAGTCCAGCCCCCTGCCTTCACTAGCAGGACCAAGTACTGATTTTGCCCCAGATTCCTAAGTGGCCTCCTCAAGGACTGAACTCGCAACACTGGATTTAGCAGGCCAATGCTCAAACCACTGAGCTATCCTGCCCGGTAAATGTCTAAACATTTACCCCCCAGTTCCCTCCCAAGTAAATGTCTAAACATACAATATAATATATTATTGCTAGAATGGGCAAATGAGGCACATCTTTTTCCAACAATATATGTTTACTTTCTAGCAAGCTAGTTTGCTGGCAGCAAAGCAAATTTTAGCAAATATTTGTGCGAAATGAGTTTTAAATTTCTGAACACAAATGTGCTCACTGGATGCCTGGTTTCAAGAGTTACGCTCAGTCAAGAAACACAAACAAATCACACGATCGATGTGTCCATTTAGAACTGGCTTGCACAGCTTGAATTTTGTAAATGAAATGTTCACAGTGAGCTGCTTGTGCCCATTCTAGAGACCAAGGATTGTGTGTTGGAATGATGCAGGGAAAGATATAAGCCCAGTTAACAGAAAGAGAAGGAAAAATTCGTAAAGTAAATTACTCATTCAGATCTAAAATGACATGTATTGCCAGTGATTCAAAGTCTCCCATACCTTTCGCCTTTTAACCCCTTCTGCATCTTCAGATAAATAGTGCATCTTGGAGAGGGAGAACGATGGGCTTGAATGGAAACAATGGGCCAAGCCTCCTGAAAGCTGAGACTGTTAGAATCTGAGCCCACTTAGAGTTATCGATAAATATGTACTTATGTACTTGTCTGTGTAATTGTATAGAGTCCATGTTACATACTTACTATATTCATGCCTCTTGTTCTATCAGACTTTCTGGGGCTCTGTCTAAATGCTGCTATTGCTCCTGAATGAAGTTGCTGGTCTTGTGTATTTTTTCAGATAAGCCGTGTGAACTCTTCTGCTCTCCTCTGGGGAAGGAGTCTCCTGTGCTGGTGGCAGACAGGGTTCTTGATGGTACTCCGTGTGGGCCTTATGAGACTGACCTCTGCGTACATGGCAAGTGCCAGGTGGAGTAACTTTCTATTGTTTATTTTCCAAGTAGGTCTATTGTCCTGGGCTCCTGTGAGCTGTGTCGGTTGTTTATGATCAGGCAGCATCACTGAGGATGGCTCTTAGACTGCCTCTGAAATAACTTAAAAGTTGTCCCGGTTAACCTTGTTTCGTTGTTACATTGCTGAGCAATTAGGGAACATGCTCATTTAAAGTTGTGCGATGTTCCACTCTTACTTCATTTGGCTACCTGTTTTCTCCACAGCTGGCAGCCTCCCTACGCCCCACTCCCCAGCGTCTCCCGCCCGCCAGCAGACCCCGCGGATCAGCACCTTCACCCTCCTCCCTCCGCCCCCTGCCTGCGGCAATCAGCTGGCTTGTGGCGTTTAGGAGGGAAGGGAGAGGAGCAGGACTTGGCATGCAGGCTCCCCCTCCCTTTTGAACACCACAAACCAGCTGATTGCCCGAGGCAGGGGTGGGAGGGAGAGCCTGTGCGCCAAGTCTTCACTCCTCTGCCCTCCCTCCTGCCTCCTCAATGCCGCAAGCCAGCTGATTGCCCCAGGCAGCAAGGAGGAGCAAGGATGCAGCATGCACAGTAAAAGGGAGGAGGAGGTTGAGGCGGGGAGAAGAGGCAGGTCAAGGGTGGGGGTTTGGGGGAAGGGGTGGAGTGGATGGGCCAAAGGTTGAGTCCCCTGCTCCTGGTGCTTGCAGAGTAGGGGAAGCTGCTGCTGCTGCTGTGCAGCATGCTTCTCCTAGCCTGCAGCGTCTTCAGCCTCCTTGCCTGCCTCCTCTCCAGTGCCAGTGGGCTGTGCCTGTGTTAAATTGCTTGTTTAAATGTATATAATGCCTTTTGTCTGGCAAAACAAAATTTCCCTGGAACCTAACACCCCCTCCCCCATTTACATTAATTCTTATGGGGAAATTGGATTTGCTTAACATCGTTTCACTTAAAGTCGCATTTTTCAGGATCATAACTACAACGTTAAGTGAGGAGTTACCGGATGTAGTTCTGTTTCACAAAAGCAACTGCAAGAGTTTCCTAGTCGTGGTTTTTTTTAAAGAGGTAAATTCCTGAGAGATAAGACCATGTCACTGAACAGCTGGAGATGCTTTAGGATATGATCCCATCCCGTCTAGTCATCAGATTGGTTGGGTTTGAAGGGACAGGTAGTGGGTCATCTGGTCTGTTTAACTCCTGCGTTTTGGCTGCTCATTGGAAGAATCCTCAGTGCCACTCGAGGGACTGAAACGGCCACTATCCTGTTGTATATGTTTTGTGTTATTGACATGACAACCCTTTCCAGCACATCCACAAATACCAAGATGGGATTACAAAGCAAATTGTTTATAAAGCCTCAGAAAATTGCAAGCATAGATCCAGAGGTACTGGGCTGGAGCACGGCCCAGCTCAGCATAGCATGCTTCGGTGCAAGGAAACTATGCTGAGTGCAGAAGAGCGAGAGAAGCTATCCTCAGCCCCATCCTATGCATTGGGAGCTGCTGCCCCACATGGCCAGCTTGTGCCTGGCTGCTGCAGGCTATGGATGGGAATAGTGGAAAAGCTCACTTCTCCCATCCTGCACCATTAGATGGTGCATGAACTCACTGGCTATGCCCTTAGCATGCTCATCCCCACTCCTGCCTCGTGTGGGGCATCAGGAATTGGAATAGGGTGTGGGAAGGGTAGTAGTACTCTTCCAAACTCTGCCCAGAAAATAAGCTCCACCCACTTGAGGCACTAACATGACATGCCACTTTCAGTAGGTTGTACCAATGTTCAAAATATGATCATTCATGCTCCGCTGGGCTCTTCGGACTTGACTGCCTCTTAGCAAGTAAGATTACCTGCTAGGGTGTCCTTAGGCAGTGAGTAGTAGTGTCTCTCGCGCCCACTCGGTTCAGCACCAAAATGAGCTGTCACTCAGAGCAGATTACGTAGATCTTCATAGTGTGATCCTTTGTCTGCTGTCTTACTTGCTTTGTTGAGCAGTGAAATCGGTAACAATGTAGGCTTTTAAAGTGTCTTCTTTGAACATTTGACTTAGGACCCAGTGAAAGGAATGGGGCTAGTCTCACCTTTTGGAGGTGTTGTTTTGGGCTATTTGCAGGTGGTTGTCATTGCATTGGTTACACTCAATTCACATTTTCTCACAACCATAACGGCTAGGAGTTGAGTGGTGGGTTTTCTTATATGATTAACTGATATTAGGAAAAACATTTTCGCTAGGAGGGTGGTGAAGCACTGGAATGGGTTACCTAAGGAAATGCTGGAATCTCCATCCTAAAATGTTTTTAAGGTCAGGCTTGACAAAGCTCTGGCTGGGATGATTTAGTTGGGGATTGATCCTGTTTTGAACAGGGGGTTGGACTAGATGACTTCCTGAGGTCTCTTCCAACCCAGATATTCTATGATTCTGTGATATTCTGAAGAAGAAGAAAGCAGCTGGGAGCGATGCAGATACAGTGTATTTCTGCATACTAGCCAGAGTCTAGCCATAATTAAATCCCCACACAATGGTCTCCTCCGCAGTGTTCGTGGGTCACAGTCCTTCTGTGTAGACCCTCCATCATGGCACAAACTCTGTGTTTCTTCTCTGTTTGGCCCATATGTGGGCTTGAAAGTGCATTTGGGATTCTACTGTCAAGCAACTGGGATGAGGATTGGTCTAGTCTAATGGCCAGAACGGGCAGCAGGCCTAGTGGCCAGAGTCAGTCACCAGAGCTAGGATTCAAAACCAGAGGACGGACTGGATACCAGAGCCATGGGGTCAAGCTGGACTCAGTAGTCAGGAGTCGCAGCTGGGGGTCAAAACTGAAGGTCAGGAGCTTGAGCAAACAGGGTATCAGGCATGGAGGGGCTCGAGGCAGGGACTGGAAAGAGGCAAGGCTGGGTGCAAGGCAGGAGCAACAAGAACAAGGTAATGCAGGCACAGCGGGGGCGGGAGTGTTGAGAAGTCAGCGAGCTGCCGTTGCTGGCTTAAGAGCTGGCTTGCTGGCCTCAGCAGCCAGTCAGATTGTGTGGCTAATCAGGCAGCTGCTGCAGACCAGATGTACTGATGAGACTGCCTGGAAACTAGCTCTGCTGCAGGCCCTGATTCCTGACATTGCCCCAGAAATTAGATTGGCAAAAGACTTGTTGAGTCATCCAGTCCATCCCCAGCCAATGCTGGATTTTCCCTTCACATCATTCGCTCGTTTATCTGGTCTAGTTTTAAATGTGTCAAGTGATGGGGCTTTCACCTTCTCTTTGAGAGTCTGTTCCTCAATCTAATACATCTGCTGGGACATCGCTCCTGATGTTTAGCCTACACCTGCATTGACATCAGCAGAGCTATGCTGATTTATGCCAGCTGAAGATCTGGCACAGTAACCTTGGCACCAGTTCTAAGCTCTGTCGGGTATTTCCTAAGACATAGTGGTTAAGGGGCACAACACCAGGTCATTCTCAGAAGGAGCAGGTCCCCTGACTGCACTCCCTTGTTCAACCGTTCTCTGTTCCCTGTGCAGAAATGGGATAACTGCCTGGTGGCTTCTGCTCTCACTGCCACGTTTCGACCTTGCCATGTGGGTAGCACATGCAGGGAAGTCTTCTGCCTCTCTCTGCCAAACGGCCCTAAGAGGGGTGTATTTAATCCAGACCTTTTTCTTTTGCTCAGAGGAGGAATCAGTAACATGCCTTGCTAAGGAGCCAGGCACGGGGGTTTATTTTCTCTATACATTAGTTACCATGTGGTGCCCTTGACATAGGCAGGTTCATGGTACATCCCTATGACAGATTTTCTTCCCTTTCCACCCACGTCCAAAGAAATGCCATTAATAATCTTTTATAACAAGGCCAGCTGTGCACCTCCCAGATGCACCCCGATGACCAGTGCACTGGCCTAGCCAGCGTTATATTTAAGGCTGCTCAAAATCAGCTGTGGATGCTAGATCAAGTGTTGCGGCAAAGCACGTTTCCTTCTTTCCGTGAGTAGAAGCCTGCTCCCCTCCAAATGAAATTCTTTATGCTCACAGTCTTTTTGGAGATACATCATGAAAAGTGAATTACGCTTCAGGTCGGGGGCAGCTGTCTTAAACTGTGCGGAGAGGTGATGACAGCTGCAGAACATTCAGTCCGTTTGCATCTGGCTCAGAGAAAATGCATAGTGATGGATGCAACCCAGGAAGACTTTAAAGCCTCATGAACTCCTTTGTACTGGTCTTCTGTTTGAGTAGCTTAGTGTAATGAATTGTTGAACATGACAGTACATCCCACTTAGAGGAGATACTCCACTAACTAACTGCCTGACAGAACAGTTTAGTATGCGTATTAATTTACTGGTCACATACGGGATGTACTTGAAGCAGGCATTGCAAGGGACCTGGTGAGATAGTAAGTGATGGAATGGAATGGAATGGAGGTGCTGCAGAGATGTATTTTCCATGCCGTGTAATGCCTCTGTAGTTAGAGGCTATAGATGGCAGGGGTGACACATTGCCAGTGTAGTGTGCACACTTGCAGGAACCATTGTCTAGAAGAACAGTCCAGGAATTCCAGCAAACAGCCCCTTTCCCTGTTTCCTTCAACAGTAAACTCTCCTAAACAAATCTCATCTTTTCTGGCTGCAAAGTGAATTCAGATAGAGTCAGCAAAGTCGCTTGCTATGGAGGAGTTTTTGAGACAGGGAGGGAGAACCACATCACATCCAATAAACCTCGAAGTATCCCAGCACCCTGTCTTGGAGTTTGGGGGAGACAGGACCCTGCACCCTCAGCTTCCTGCAATTCACCATGACTCTCAGCCAGTCAGTAAAACAGAAGGTTTATGTAGACGACAGGAACACAGTTCAAGACAGGTCTTGCAGGTACAGACAACAGGACCCCCTCAGTCAGGGCCATCTTGGGTAGGGTCAGGGGAGGCTGGGAGGTCTGTCTGGCCTCCCCTCCATTTTCCCAGCCAGCTCTAAACTGAAAACTCTTCAGCCCCTCCTCTCCCTTTGTCTCTTTCCCAGGCCAGGAGGTCACCTGATCTCTTTGTTCTTCAACACCTTCAGTTGGCACCTTTGCAGAGCAGCGGCCCAGGCCATTAGTTGCCAGAAGACAGGGTGTCAGCTATTCTCTGTGCAGACAGGATCTCACTGGCCCCCTAGCGCTCTGCAACAATAACACGCCCCTAGACACTTGAGAAATGCAGAGGGAAACTGAGGCACCCACATAACATTCAGCAAAAACATTAAGAACATTCCAACTTCATCACACACCCATTAGGAGTGAAAGCATAAAATTCTGTTTTCATTTACATTTTATGAATGCAGTTAGCTTCCAGCTTCCTTTGATAGAGGCAGTTTATTGGATTCAGATCTGAATAATAGAAAAGGAGCGTTTTTCTTGGTCAGTTTCACCCAAATTAAAGCAAAATCGTCATGAGTAAGCATGTGTCTACACTGCAGTTAGACAGCGGTGCCAGCTGACTCAGGCTTGCAGGGCTTGGGCTGCGAGGCTGTTTCACTGTGGTGTAGACGTTCCGGCTCGGACTGCAACCTGAGCTCTGGGACCCTCCTACCTTGCAGGGTTCTAGATCCCGGGCTCCAGCCCGATCCCAAATGTTTACACAGCAGTTAAACAGCCCCGCAGCCCACGTCCCATGAGTCCAAGTCAGCTGGCACAGGTCAGCTGCAGTTGTCTAATTGCAGGGTAGACATACCACCTGCCATAGGTGCCAACTTCCAGATTTCCCAGGGGGTTCTTGACCCCCTGCTCCGTCCTATGCCATGCCCCCACCCCACCCTTTCCCCCAATGCCCCCACCCCACCTCTTCCAGCCCCTGCTCCGCCCCCTCCCCCGAGGGTGCCCCATATTCAACTGGTGCCTCCCCATAGTGGGGAGGGGGCATGAGCAAAAGGGCAGGTCACGTGTGTGTCTCCCCATGCCCAGCCCCAAGGCCACTGCACTCTCCCCACCCCATGTTACCTGTGGGTGTGGGACGCTTTGTCCTCCTGGCATGTTCTGCTGTTCTCCCAGCTCCCAGGAGCCCAGGCAGGGAGCAGGAGGGAGCCGCTTTTAACGCCGGCCCCTCCCGGTCGCTGCTCGCCCGGCAGCTGCCTGAGAGAGCCTGGCTGGGGAGGAGGTGGCTTCCACTCCCCTCCTGGCTGGGCTGCCGGGGACTCCAGCACACGAGCCCGGGCAGGCAGTAGGAGTCACCTCCCCAGCCCTGTTCTCTGAAGCAGCTGCCGTGCAGGGCTGCAGAGCAGTGTCTCAGTGGGTGGAAGGGGCTGGTCCCGCCCCTTCCACTCCCCACATCTGGGCCATGCGTCGCCCAGGCTCGCCCCTTCATTCCTCCCCCAGCACGCTGCCAAACAGCTGATGGCGGCCAGCAGGAGGCACTGTGGGGGACGGAGACAAGCTGATCGGTGGGGCCCGGTGCTGTGGGAGGGGAGGGGAGGGGAGGAGGGGCCTGCCTGTGGGTGCTCAGCACCCACTATTTTTTTCCATAGGGTCGGCTCCTATGCCACCCTCTACCAGCAATGCCATGTAATATGCTGCCAGTATCATCTGAAGGCAGTGACATAAGTGAATTGACACCATGATAATACAGTAGAAACATCTGGAGCCATAGATACACAACTAGTGTGTAATCACCATGGTGTACACCAGTGGTTCTCAACCTGTTTGCCATTATGGGCTGCATATGCAGCTTTCTTAAGTGTTATGTTGGCCACATCCGCACAATATATATACTACCTGTATGGCCCTGAGGATGTCACATGGGCCACAGCTGTGTGCTGATTGGGCCGTGGGTTGAGAACCCCCGTATACTCAGTATAGTACTGGCTTCTGGAGCCAGCAATATAAATGAAGCAATTGAGAACAAACGGGTCGGGGTTCACCTGCATGACAACAGGCGGATATCCATACATAATGGGTACACCTGCTCTAGTGGCTTTCCCAAATCTGGGTCAGCCCTCATCCTTTCTAAAGTGGTCTTCAGCAGGCCTGTGAGGCAGCACATTTGGCTCCCCTTTTCCTTGTTTGTATTTCCTCACCCTACTAATACTGAGGTGCCCTTCTCCCACGGGTTACTAGTCCATTTACCTCAAGCTTATTAGCAAATGTGTCAGTCAATTACCATGGTTTTCTTGTGGTCAGACATCTGCTGATGTTCCTAACTTTAAAATATCCCAGGCTGGTATAAACGAGCATCTTGTGGTTACCTGTCAGCAGTTTAGCCATTGCAGCATTCTGTCTTGTGATATCTTATGATCTAGGGTTACTCCTGGTTAACTACTTGTGCTAAGGCTTTTGGGGTCTTATGCCTTGATTAGGTTAGCTAAGCTTTTGTCTTGTAGGCCTTGAGGCTTGTAGGCTCATTACATTACCACCTTAACTTATGCCTGCGCCGTATTTAGCAAATACCTGTACCTATAGGCTACAAAATCAGCATTTCTCTCATCCTTAAATTCCCCTCCGTGAAACCCACCTCTCAAGCAATCCTCTTCTTTCTCTCCTCAACAGTCATGACACGCTGCCTTTCCTGAGCCAATGTCCTCTGTCTCATTTTATGTTTTTCTTGTCGTAGGCAGGTGATAGTGTTCAGGGCAGAAAACAGGACTTGGGTGCAGTTTTCACAAAAACCTAAGTACCCTTTTGAGAAGTGTCTTCAGTGGAAGTTAGGTCCCAAAACACTTCTAAAAATCTGAATGCTGGGCACTTAGGAGCCTAAATCTCATTGTATGTTAAGTGGGATATAGGCTCCAGGATACCTAGGCACTTTTGATACTAGGGCTTGGGCTCCTAAATCACCTAGATATTTTTAAAAGTTTGCTTCTTATCTTAGCCAAATGCTAAGGTCCCGTTTTATTCTGCCCTGACTTGGAAAAACTCTTTGTGAGTTTGCCTGGCTTAGAGCTAACTAAAAACTTAGTGACCTCAGGAGTTGGTCTTAAAACCGAAGCGAGCAATATAAAACAATGATTGTCTAGAAATGTTTTATAGCACTGATGAATGCACTTGCTAGCAATGTCTCTTTAGCAGACTACAGACGTTGTTCAGTGTGTGTGCAGGGATTTGCCATTTTCTGCTGGAAAATGCATTTAGCCCACTATTAAATGGAGTTCTTTCCAAGAGCACTATTAAATGTGCTCTTGGCTGCTGCTGTAAATCTGTACTTTTCTGGATATCGGCAACAGTCTCCGGTGCCTGTAATAGTGAATAGTCAGTGTAAAACTGCAAGCCTTGCACATGGTACCTAGCGCTCTAATTAGCTGGCTTTCACTGTCATACTTCAGCTGCTTTGGAGATACACTCATCTACAATCTCAGGCTAACCCAAATCTCAGATCACTTTCATGTCATTACCTTTTTTTTTTTAAATAGCAACAACAAATCTATCATGAAGATTCCATGAATTGTAGAATTCAGAAGATTTTGGTTCTGTCTGAAGTCTCTGCTCTGTGTATCCTTGCAGGAAATACAATAATGGCAGCTCTGCAATTTCTGAAGCATTTTAGTTGCTTGCTACCTTGGTCCTGCATAGTACTGATGGCAGACGCAATAGGAGGAAAGCGTGTTACACAAGTGTGCCAAAGAGAAAAGATGAGAAATAATCTAGCAGCTCAGTTGTGGAGCATATAAATTTATCTTTGGCCTCTCTTAAAGCACGTACTCCGTGCTTGGTAAGCTATCACAAGCCTGAAGCTGACACTAAGGAGGAAAAGTTTTCTGATGGAGACTGGATATTGTACTTCAAGATGTTTTATAAGACCCTTTTGAAAACCAAATCCCATACAATGGAATATGGCTACAGATCAAGAGCAGCCTTTTCTGTGATTTTAACAATTTATGATGTGAGGATGTTCGAGCTTTTCCGCAGCCTTCTTGTAAAGTTGTTGCCATATCATGGATTCTCTTCCCTGCTGGCAAATCTACAGTTCAGTCACTGACAATACACTGCTGCCTGTGGGGCAGCAAATCTGTGTTAGAAGGACTTCTTTCAAACGATTATTATTGTAATGTGTTATGGGCCAATGCTTATTCCACAGACATGGACACATTTTCAAAAATAAGGTTCTAAATTGTACATGCAAAATAGATTTTGTGCACATCAGTACCCATTCTTTTTTTTGCATTCTTCTGCATATTTTTGCTCATGCAATTAACTGTTTGCATCCTCATGCTTATTTTCCATGCAAGACTCATGTTCTTACATTTCAAACATTGCTCCCAAATGTTCCATGGCAAGTAATTTTACACTGTGCAGCTACGCTTATGCCCATCCTTCAGTTAATCTTACAGAGTGCACACATGCTTTACTGGGAACTGTTCTGTGACTTGCCGCAGACAGGCCATGGCTCTGTGATGATGTAATCTGAAGACTAGAGAACAAACATACTGGTGCCCTTGGTGAACATAGAATAGAGATAAAAAAATAAATATTTGTAGTGTCTAGCTAAGATTTTAAAGACCTACCACTTTTGAGTCTGCTTTAGATTTGCTGTGTTCCACTGCAGACTATTTTTTCCTTCAGTCCCACTGCCATCCACTGAATTGGGAAGTAGGTGACTCAGGTTAGCTCAGAAAGAGCACGTGAGGCAAGTGAGTGATAACATGGCACCTCCCTTGGATGCTTTCCTCTTTGCTTTATAATCTTTGGAGCTTGGCTTATCCTGCAAAGCAGCTGTCTTGCATTCAGATGCACTTCATCCAGAAGAAGTGAGGATCACACTGAATCCCATTCTGGGGAGAAACTCTAGTGAATAAATAATTGTAGGCTGGGGGACCAGTAAGTGGGTAGGTGATATAGACACACAAAGATACATTCAATGGGTAAAGGTCAGTGTATCTAATTCAGAACAGGAAGAGCATTGCCCACCTACCCTACCCTGAGGGCAGCTCCATGATTGAAGCAAACTTTGAAGGTCCAGAAAATGCTGATGATTGGTGTGGCTGGAGCAATGTTTACTTTCCCCACAGACAGAGGGGTTTTTTTGTTGATTTCTACTCCTGTTTATAGCACCCCCATTTATTGTAAAACCCCAATGGAGGAGAAACGGAGCAGACAGTAATGTTCAAACGAGCTATTAGAATAGCATCCTCGGGTAGCTTCCATTCACCAATCGCAGCAGAAGCCCATAACCCGCTTCATTGACTGCTGCTGTGCTTTCAGTAAAGAAACAAGACTTCTCCTAACCTCCAGTCTGACATCAGCTACTCACCTGTTTACATTCCCGTTTCATGTATTCCATCCCTTAAACTAGAAATGGACACTGGATATTACAGAGAAAAGTTGACAATGCTCATGGATCTGGCATAACCAGAATGTTCTGTACATGATTAATTTGCAGATGGGCACATGTTGCATCGATATTTATAGTTGGTCCATTGAGAAGCTCGTTTAGCTCAGCATCTGGGAAGCATTACAATTCTGTGAACATACAGTGTCAGGTCTGACACTGGGTTGGATGTACATAACAATAATAATTGTATTTATATAGCAAAACACACACTCAGAGGCTCTTGCACAGCCATTCCAAATACAAATAAAATCATTGTTAAAACAATACCCAGATAGTATGCAAACCAGACCATGTGCTTAGGAATCCAAACGATATGGTATTACTAAAAAAGAGAGAGGAAGGTTCCTATGTAAGGGCCAACAATGATTGAAACTGAAAATATCCTCCATCAAGTATATTTTCAGATGTTTGTTTATTTAAAAAGGGGAGGGAGGGAGTGGACCGAGATGCCTGCTCAAAGAGAATGAGTTCCATGCCATATGGCTCACTCAGGAAAGGCATAAGGAGTGATCGATTACTCCTAAGCATGGGGAGTGTCAAAGCACAAGATCCATGAGGAGTCTCATCAAGGGGCTTCATATAGCCAGGTTCCCACCCCACAGGGCTTTAAACCCCACTTTAAAATCAGCTGGCAACCACTCCCATGTCAAGGCACTGTTTTTTTATAGGGGGCCTTCATCATATTCCCTGTACAAAGTGATGATAACAGTACCACAGCCACACCTCTGGCTTTCAACAACCAATTTGGGCAGCAGCCAGAACCATTCGGCGAAGTCCGGAGTCCATCACTTCAAGGAAGTCCTGTACTGTGCTGAGGTCAGCGTGCACAGTGAAATTCCCGAGGGCAAATATCCTGAGGGCTTCAAGAGCAGGGTTGATCCTGGAGAAGTCAGCCATGAGGTCTTCCAGATGAGCTGGTGGTATTTACACCAGTATTACCATCCATTTTTGTCCTCCTCCAGAAATACAGAAGACATCCAGATGCTTGGGTACACTCTTCTCCAGCAGGGACCATCTTGTGCATTGCATGCAAAGTAAAATCATGCCAAAGTTACTTCCTTTCCTTCTTATTTCTCTCTCAGATTGGTGGGATCATAGAGTATCCAGCCACAGTGAAATGAACCAGCAATATGGTCCAGCCATCCAACTCTAGAGTGCTCCATAGCTTCTGTCAAAGCGTACGATACATGCTGCCAATTAAGAGCCCACTTCTGCAAAAACCTTTGGAGATTCTTCATTCCCATTTCTAGTGACATCGGTTCTGTTTTGCTTCTTTT
Source organism: Gopherus evgoodei (assembly GCF_007399415.2). NCBI lineage: Eukaryota > Metazoa > Chordata > Testudines > Testudinidae > Gopherus > Gopherus evgoodei. Next base: position 8,771,066 of record NC_044331.1, read on the forward strand.
ATTTTATTTTTAAATGTAACAATAAGGGTGGGTTTTTTCAAAAACACCTAAATGATTTAGGAGCAGAAATTCCATCAAGACTCCATGTGACTTTTGCCTCTTTCTGCAATGCCACTCTAAATTCTTAACATAAGCCATTTCACAATAAAAAAGATTCTGTCCTCTTCTATTTGGGAAGCAGTTTGCAAGCATGGGGAAGGAAAAGCAAACAGCAAGGCCTGTAATATTCATACAGATGAAGAAAGTGTTTCTATATTGTTTTTTCTCTCATAAAGTAATGAGAATGTAGAAATTTTCATTCTGAAGCCAAGAAATCTTTACGCTTTTTCAAAAAATTCTGCTTTTTAAGAAACCGTTTACAAGACCAAGTCCCAAGTGGTTTGTGATTCCCAGGTGTAGTAGAGAATGTTTGTATCTTTGAGATGGCAGACGGTTTTCAAAGCTGCAAGAGGTTTGGTGCCTGCGAGCGTAGCCTCCACTTGCTACAGGACGAAGCTTTGTATGTTGCTCTGGTGAAGGAGAGAGCCATTCATTTGTTAAATCCTCCAGCAGGAGCCTGGTGGGAATCAATGCTGTTTGGCACATTCCTCTTTTCTGCATGAATGAAAGACAGAAACCCATAAAATTACTTACTTTATCAGCTTTGCACTTTATGATGTGTTGGACACACCCACTCACACCCTCTGTGCTGTCAGACCTGTGGAGCATACAAATCAAGAGGTGTCAGTGAAATCACAGCAAAATTAGGTAGTCAGTGTGTGGAGAAATGGTTTGCCTGTTGCCCAAAAAACATGATTTGCTTCCAGTAGAGCCTCTCCTCACCCTTTTTGTCAGTAGCCATGATGAAGCTGTTGTTGCACCTTTGTTTTTCGGGAGGTCTTGAGTATGTCTGTAATGGATATTGTCATTAACATATACATCACATATGCCTTATACTGCAAGGTAACCCCTAACCATGTGTGTCCCGTGTTCTCTAATTTGCAGGGCTACTCATTGCAGTGCAGGAGGTCTAGATTGGATATTGGGGAAAACTATTTCATTAGGAGGGTGATGAAGCACTGGAATGGGTTACCTAGGGAGGTGGTGGAAACTGCTTCCTTAGAGATTTTTAAGGCCCGGCTTGACAGAGTCCTGGCTGGGATGATTTAGTTGTTGTTGTTCCTGCTTTGAGCAGGGACTGAACTAGATGACCTCCTGAGCTCTCTTCTAACTCTAATCTTCTATGATTCTTCTATGTAATTTGGTCAGCTGAGCTAGAATCAGCAAGTCTATATTAATATAATTATGTACTTACTATATGAGATACATTGACATATCCAGGTGCATTAGATATTTATTTCATGATCCTACATGGCCTGACTCATACTTATGGGGCATTATTTAGGTAGCACCCTGTGTGGAAATTTGCCTTAAAAACATGAAAAGCACATAGCCATCCCCTCTTTGTCCTTACTTGGCTGTCCTACGTCGCCCTCGTGGTTTAAGGTTTATGAAGGACCTCAGTGTAGCTCTAGATCTGGTACTTTACATCCCTGCGTCCTTGATCCTCCACAGTTCTGTGGACTGGTCTCATAACACTCGCAATAAAGTTGGTTGAAGTGCTTGGCACATTTCCTTTATCCATCCAGTTGCTTGTGGTTGTTCAAATGCGGCTGGAAATATATGCCTGCCTGCAATCCTGCCAAAGTACAATGGAAGCTGTGTATCAGTCAAGGCTGTTGTGCTATCTATCATTATCACGTCTGCGCAAGCAACAGCTTCCCGCAGCTCCCATTGGCCAGGAACGGCGAACTGCGGCCACTGGAGCCGCTGGGAGCTGTGAGGGGCCATGCCTGCAAACAGTCAATGTAAACAAAATGTCTCACTGCCCCCCAGCAGATTACCCTGATGGGACTCCTGACTTAGATTATGCCCACGATTACCAGGCTTCAGAAATTCTCTGCTGCCCCCATTCATTCTCAGTCAGCAACAACCACCAGCACTGTCTTTTCGGCTTTGGAGAAGCTCATATCTCCACTACATGCAGATCTGTCACTCAGTTCCAAACCAGACCTGCGAGGTGCCAGAACTCCAGTTTAAGAAGCACCTCATGGAGAAAGCAATGGACTCAGGCTGGGGAGACTGCCCCCACCAAGACCTCAGCCAGAATCATCAAGGAGCATGCTTCATGGCATGAGGTCTGAAGCCGCAAAGTCAGGGGTCCTTTGTCGGGGTTCCACCATGAGAGCAAGGATTAGGGAGAACACAGAATGTCCTAGTGTTTGCTTATGGGATGAAATGGTAAAGATTTTTAGTGGTCATTTCTTTAGGCATGTATGTAAAATTGTGACTATCACTACAATCCAAATGCCTTTTCAGCTGAAGCATCAGGTTAAATACTTAAATGTTTTTAGGATCATTTAAGTGCAAAAAAAGTCAAAACTGAATACAGTGGGAGCATTAGCAAAATGTCACATCTATGCGTGAACACAGCAGTTTGCACTTACAGATCAGTGAACCTAAATTCTTGATACATTTATGGTGACCCTAAATTCTTGATAACATAAATGATGGGTTTCTGGTGTTCAGTTAATGGGACCTGCTGAAAATGTGGACCTGTGCGCTAGCATCCTAAGCCATTCAGTTCAAATAGTGAAAACGTAATAGATGCTGAGTCTTCATTGCTGAATGTTAGTGTCCTCAGCGTGGTCCTGAGACAATGCCCGTTGGCTTCCGTGAGCAATAGATCAGAGCCTCAAGCATAATCCTGGAGGAACTTATGGTTAAGGCATAAAACTGGAACTCAGGATACCTGGATTCTGTTGCTAGCTCTGCCTTAAGCTTCCAGTGTGAATCTGGGCAGGTCACGGAACCTCTCAATGCCTTTCTTTTACCATTTTCAAAATGGGACTCATGGAATATACTTGTTTCACAAGGGTATTATGAAGGTTAATTAATATTTGTAAAGTTATTTGAGATCCTCACACGGAAGCTGCTATAAAATACAAAATATCCTTGTAATCTGTTAATATTTAAACACGTTAGTGCAAATACACCAATGTGCTTTGGATAGCTAGAGTTTTGTGATGCTGCTTACAACAGTGAAACTTTTTATAACTTGGTTTGTGCATTTGCTATTGGACAAGTTTGTTTTGCTGACTAACCAATCCAATGCCGTACTGACTGAATGCTCTCCTGACTCACAACATTCTTTTCCTATTCAGTTTTTCAACCAAATGTTATCCGTGGCTCTGCCCAGTTTAGAGACATTTAGCCTTGCAGATGAAATAACGAGGGCCTCTGGTTGTTGTCATTAGAAGATCGGCTGCGATGGGATCATTGGCTCAGCTGCCAAAGAGGATCGTTGTGGAATCTGCAACGGAGATGGCAAAACCTGTAAAGTGGTGAAAGGAGACTTCAACCACACCAAGGGGATGGGTGAGTAGCATTCAGCAAAAGCGCTCTGCCTTCGTCTGAACTGCTTAGCATCTAGGAGTTAGAGAGCTAGCGACAACTCTTGTCCTTTAAAAGTAGGTGAGTCACACCATGTGGCGCCTGATCAAATAGCCTTTGTACATTTAAAAAAAGATTTGAAATTAATATTTTTAGAAGTTGATACACAGGGAGCATTATAGCTGTTCATGAGATTCGGCACTCGCTGACACTGATATAAGCTGGGGTGAGAGTAGCTACAGTGTTTATAGTGGAATTACTCTAATTTACACTAGTATTTCTGACCCAATTTGTTGCCCAGAAGAAATCTGCGAAAATGTTTGAGACTGAATCAGTGACTAGCTGTACAAGATTAAGATGGTCAAGTCTTTAGTTACTAACGACGCCTAATCTTATCACTCAGTTTTTTCAGAATAAATGTTTAACCTATAAGAGTTCCTGCAAGGGTCCAATTCTGAGAGGTGATGAGTCCCTCTTGAGAAGGGGAGTTGAAGATGCACAGGGCTTCACAGGGTCAGGCCTGTTGGCGCTGTATAACACCTTTTGCCATTCAGTTTCCTTAACCATGTTCCAGTTTTATTAAAGAACTGGTTCAACGGTGGAATTCCATCTGCAGCCTGTGCCTGTTTGCCGAGATTGGCCATTGCTTCCTTACTGAGCTCAGAGAAGTCACACTGTGCAGTTCATGTTGAATGTTACAGGTACTTTTGATGTAAAATGAGAGAGAAATAATCATGATAATCATAATGTCTCCTCCTATGGGAGGGACAGCTGATTTCGTCATTTAGACTGATTGTTCCCGTGTACATCCTGGATTCATATAATGCTCAGGATAGCTCCACTTCAGGTAAGTCAGGGGACCATGCACTCTGAGTTTTTATACTGACTTTATGCCAGCAAGATAGAAGCATTGGAATAAGACTTTCCAGTCGAACTCAAGCTATCCCCTCTGGCTTTGCACACCCATTGTGTGTGAATTAGCCCTTGTTCCTTAGTCACTGTTCCACACTTATGAGAGATCTGTTGCCTTTCATCCTGCTCAAGCAAAGTGCGGGGAAAATTAGACTTAGGACCCAGAGGCCACTGCAGGTGGGAGGAAGTATTTAGGAAAAATAATATTTAAATGAATGTTGCCATTTCCACATGTAGGGAAGCACAAGCAAAGCACATTCAATGTGTGCTGTTTTGGGACTCAGTTGAGCAAAGCATTAAAGATGTCCTTGGAGCACATGCTTGAGTTCCATTGAATTCATTATTAAAGTTAAGTGTGTGCTCTACTGCTTTGCTAAATCACAGCTTCAAAGCTGGTGCTCTGATTCTCTTTTCTAATTTCTGCTACCTCCTTCCTATACTTTATCTGTGAAGACAGCTAAGATCCACCACCACCTCTGTGGTGCAGGTGGAATTGACAAACTTCAGTAATACTTTCTGGAGTTCATTTGTGCACTTCCATTGTCATGTCGATCTGTACTATGATTTCCAGCTGCAGTTTTTACTGCTCTGACTGTTGTGTTCCATTTAGCTTCCAGCGGTTGGTAGTGAGAAGTTTGTATCTTGGCTGTGCAAGACTAAGGAAAAGATTTGCGTTGGTTAACTTTATTGGCAGGCACTTGTGCTTTGAGAGTAGGACTCTGAGAGCATGTCACAAAATATCGCACACAACTTCTGCAGTTAAAAAGGAAGAGCATTGGTGGTATAATTGTGCCATACCTCCTATATCTGTGCTGGAAATAAGAACATAACATAAGAATGACCGTACTGGGTCAGACCAAAGGTCCATCTAGCCCAATATCCTGTCTACCAACAGTGGCCAATGCCAGGTGCCCCAGAGGGAGTGAACTTAACAAGTAATGATCATGTGATCTCTTTCCTGCCATCCATCTCCACCCTCTGACAAACAGAGGCAAGGGACACCATTCCTTACCCATCCTGGCTAATAGCCATTAATGGACTTAACCTCCATGAATTTGTACAGTTCTCTTTTAAACCCTGTTATAGTCCTAGCCTTCAGAACCTCCTCAGGCAAGGCATTCCACAAGTTGACTGTGCCCTGTGTGAAGAACTTCTTTTTATTTGTTTTAAACCTGCTGCTTATTAATTTCATTTGGTGGCCCCTAGTTCTTGTATTATGGGAACAAGTAAATAACTTTTTCTTATTTACTTTCACCACATCACGCATGATTTTATATACCTCTATCATATCCCCCCTTAGTCTCCTCTTTTCCAAGCTGAAACGTCCTAGCCTCTTTAATCTCTCCTCATATGGGACCCATTCCAAACCCTTAATAATTTTAGTTGCCCTTCTCTGAACCTTTTCTAATGTCAGTATATCTTCTTTTGAGATGAGGTGACCACATCTGTATGCAGTATTCAAGATGTGGGCGTACCACCGATTTATATAAGGGCAATAAGATATTCTCCGTCTTATTCTCTATCCCCTTTTGAATGATTCCTAACATCTTGTTTGCTTTTTTGACCGCCTCTGCACACTGCATGGACATCTTCAGAGAACTATCCACAATGACTCCAAGAGCTTTTTCCTGATTCGTTGTAACTAAATTAGCCCCCATCATATTGTATGTATAGTTGGGGTTATTTTTTCAAGTGTGAATTACTTTACATTTATCCACATTAAATTTCATTTACCATTTTGTTGCCCAATCACTTAGTTTTGTGAGATCTTTTTGACATTCTTCACAGTCTGCTTTTGTTTTAACTATCTTGAGCAGTTTAATATCATCTGCAAACTTTGCCACCTCACTGATCACCCCTTTCTCCAGATCATATATGAATAAGTTGAATAGGATTGGTCCCAGGACTGACCTTGGGGAACACCACTAGTTACCTCTCTCCATTCTGAGAATTTACCATTTATTCCTACCCTTTTTTCCCTGGTCCCTCGGCCCGCTCCACTTCCAGTAGCTCCCATTGGCCTGGAGCAGCGAACCACAACCAAGGGGAGCCGCAATTGGACGAACTGCGGATGCAGCAGGTAAACAAACTGGCCCAGCCTGCCAGGGGCTTTCCCTACACAAGCGGCGGCCCCAGTTTGAGAAACACTGTATTAGAACATGAAATTACTATCCACAGAGATTCTATGGAATATGTGGATTCACTTAAGATTTTTACTTCATTTGATTCTACATTTTCTTTCACATATAGTGCCACTCCTCTCCTCCTTGCCTCCCCGCACAACCTGTTCTGTCCTTCCGATATATTTTGTACCCCAGAATGATTGTGTCGCATTGATTGCTCTCAGTCCACCAGGTTTCTGTGATGCCTATTATATCAATATCCTCCTTTATCACAAGGCACTCTAGTTCACCCATCTTATCGTTTAGACTTCTAGCATTTATGTACAAGCACTTTAAAATCTTGTCACTGTTTAATTGTCTGCCCTTTTCTGATGTGTCTGATTCTTTTTTATGTGAATGTTTCTCATCTGATCTGGCCCTTACATTATCCTCTTCCATCCTCTCTCCTGACTAAAACCTAGAGAATCTCTATCAAAGGTGCCACAGGACTCTTTGCTGCTTTATCAATAGACTTTCCTCTAAGAAAAGTCTCTGTCCGATCCACGTACTCCTCTGCAGCAGTTGGCTTTCCCCCATCTCCTAATTTAAAAACTGCTCTGCAACCTTTTTAATGTTAAGTGCCAGCAGTCTGGTTCCACTTTGGTTTAAATGGAGCCTATCTCTCCTGTATAGGCTCCCCCCATCCCAAAAGTTTGTATGTTACATTACTGAATCTATAGCTGATGCCAGTGGTGAAACCACTGCTCCATCTTCTGCAGCAGTTCCTGATCTGCATATCAACAAATGTATGCCTAGTTTACATATTCACGGCTTCTCTAATGTCTCAGGCAGGAAATGGGAATTGCGCCCTGGTCATTTTAGTTGGGAAAAATATTCTCCATTTCTGTAGTAGCAGTGCTAGCTGGAAATAAATGCATCTTGTAGATGTTTTTGAAGGGAAACCTATCTTTGTTATTTACGAATCAAAATCACCATGAAGCATCATGCAACAAAAAGACTTGACCCAGATAGGTGACAAACTTCTGAGTCTCTGCCAGAATATGAAAGTGGTATATGCCTGTTTTCAGTTAGGTGGGCTGCTCTCAATGCGTTCAGTGACTTTTCCCCATGGCAGAACTGTAGGAACTAAACATTCTCTGCTGATGGTCAACCAGATGAGTACAGCAGGGATTCCCCCATCTCTAGAGACACTAGGTAATCAAAATAGGATGACAGGGCAGATGCAACAGTACCCAGATGGTGTGTTGGTCATTAGTAGTATAATGTACAAGCCTTTATTGCACTCTCATTCTTTACTGAATATCTGGAGCCAGATGAGGGAGAGACGCATCAATCCTATCTAAAATGTTGCTCCACCATTCAAAATACTTCATTTGTCCATCTTGCATAGTTGTATAAATAAGGAATTTTCCAGTCATTATACTATGTCCTGACACATGGATTAGCCCTAGGTTTTTTTATCCTGAAAAATAGTAGATTAAAACACTATGTGAAAAAAACCCGAAATAGTTTTGCTATTTATTCTCTCTCTGCTTTTACACTTCTCTCAGCATAGACAGTGAAATTAAACATGTTAGTTTCACTTATGGTTCCAGATCCCTTTTCCACTTACATGTTATGCCATGAGTGTTAATCTGTGGTGTTCAGTGGGACTTTTCATGTGCTTAAGTGTTTTGCAGGACCAGGACCTTAGTCAGTTTCATGTTCTGTGTCTCATGCACTGGCACAAAGCTGCAGTGTTCAGGTTGCAAACACCACAAGGAAACATGTATTTGTTTAAGAAAAAAGCTGTGGATTTTCTTAAAAAAATCAACATTTTAATAATGCTTAAAATCCAAGATTTTACAAGGCCTAAATTTCAGGCCAAATGTGATTAAGCAGCATGAGTCACAATAGCAGAATCAGGGTCTGGATGTTGACATCATTAACGAAAAGAGTGTCAGATCCCCCATTGATTTGCTTTGATTAGGGTCAAGCCCAAAGCCCCTGTGTTAAGTGTGTCGATTTATGATTTCAGAAGAGAATAGCTGTGAAATGTCAAGACGTTGGTTGTTAAGAAGTATCAGTATGAGAATTGCACCTACAATGTTTGGGCCAGATCCTGCAGCTGCTGTGCACGTGGGACTCCACTGACTGCAGGATCGGTCCCTGTATGTCCTGTGATTGCAGACCATGCTATCGAGCTCTATTAACTGGACTAAACCCATGCCAACTCTTTTCTGTTTCTCAGTCACCAATAGTCATTGTAAGAAGGTTTCCACGTGTGTGATGGCAAAGGCAAAGGCTGTTCCCAAGTGTTTCTCATGTAAGATGCCTGAATGCTGTGTGTGGTGTCATTGGGTAGCTGGTGTTGGTTTTCTGTCCTCCTCCTCCTGGTTGGATTGGGTGGGGAGACTGCATCGTATAAAAAGCCATGGATACCGTTTAAAGCCTTCTACATTCAGCATGACTAGCCTGAACTGGAGAGACAGCATGTGGGTCCTTGGCCTTTTAAAGGAGCTGCCTAGCCACCAGAATACCATGTTTGTCAGCCCATTATCAAGTTCTGCCCCTGTTTCTTCTCTCTCAGCCCATCTCTGTAGTGCCAGAGTTTTTAGAGGTTCTGCACACTGGATACCTGTCTCAGTCCTATACCTGTTAGTCCTTCTGTTTTCTGGGAACTAAATCTCCCCCCCCCCACCCCGCCCCAAACTCTGGCCTTCTGACATCATCCTCAAATAGTGTTCAGAATCATGTTCTACACTTACGCCAGATCCTTAGTAATGTAAGCTGGAAGGCAATGGAGCTATGATGATTTACACCAGCTAACGGTCTGGCCCTTCCCCTCCTCCTTGTAAGATTCCCATCCAGACTCTAATGCTATACAGATAACGCTAAGAGACCTGCCACATGAGTCATTTTTTCATGTGTGCATCTATATTCTTCTTCCCTGGCCATGTGAAGATTTGAATGGATGCCCTCTGTCTTGTGACCCAAAAGAGAAGCTGCAGTTGTTTGGCTTATGTTTTAAGTCAGTACTCCAGATGGCAGGAAATAATGAAATGAACTAGGCAAATTGCTATAACAATAACTTTTCTTCATGAGCAGTTTCTGTTTTTAATATGGTGAAGAAATCAAACACTTGATGCCAAATTTTAACCTGGACAGTAGTGCATTTAAAATTAAAAAGAAAATTGAGAGATCGAGCTTTCAGCCTGGGAATGTTCTTCTCTCAGCACATTGAAGAAAATTTTGTTAATAGGATAAATGGGCAGGTGACGAGAGGCGGACAGAAACATAAGGCAGTGGGTGACTTACCAGCCGGCTGTCCTTTATAGGAATCATTACCACCAAATTGATATTCAGTAGCAATATCAGGAGGCTTTGAAATCTGTCCATGGCTTCACGATGAAATGATTTTCCTCCAGGCTAGCTACCCCATGGCTGGAAGTAAACAGTGGTGGGTAGGTCCTGTGTGGGTAGGTAACTGCAATTGGTAATCACTAAGATTCTCATGCACGCAAGAAGATAAACTAGTCAATTGTCTCTTATTTTCTGATCAGCAACAAGAATTACATTCTGTACAAAATCTAGCTAGAGGGGACAGTGGATTCCAGAGAGGATCAGTAATGAGAATGCAGAGATTGTCACCTGTAGGCCAACAGTTGGAATTCAGCCCCGACCGATGGTGAGGGCAAGTCATGAGCATCTTCTGACTGCTCAAAAAACGAGCTCTTAAGTCTGAGTGCCATGTCTCATGGATACGTTTCCACAACACCCCCATAGTAAGTACTGATTGACACTCTTGGCAATGGGAGCAAAGACTGAAAGAGCCATGGAGACTGCCCTTGCCACCCCAGGACAGTGGGGATGTCTGTGCTGTACATGTTCAGCAGATAAATAGAGGAGTCCAGTCTTTACAGCTCTCAATTTGGGACCTTGCAGCAGGACATCATCTAAAAGTTGGGATAGTGCAGGGGTGTGGGATTTGTTCTACCCATACTGTGATACACCCCCGGTAGGAAGATACAGAGATAGCAGCCATGGGGTAACATCTCCTCTACCTGAGAATTCATCCACCAGTAACATCCAAATCAGTTTTGTAGTGATTCAGTTCCACGTTGAAATTTGTGCTAACCTCTGTCTCCTCTCTGGGACTAATAACCTTGCCTAACAGTGGGTTCTCCTGTTTGAGCCTGCTTTCCTCTTGCAAATCTCTCCAGTGTTTAAGTGAAGATACAGTAGCCACCATACATGTATTAATCTGGTTGATGACGAAGCCACCTCTTTGTTCTGGTGTCTCTCCTAATACAAGTTCACCATATAACTTGTATCTAGGACTCACTTCAGTCACGGCCTTGTGTTCCTGGGACAGTGATGTAACACAGATTATCCAGAAAGATTGTTGCATGCCAAAATAGCTGTTCCCAAGGTGGAGTACAGTACATACAGCTCTAGAAATGACCAAATAATGAAATTCTCCAGCTATGCTTTCCAACCTTTATCTTAAAAATCTGACTTTTGGATGAAGTAACTAGAACCACTCCCTGATTGTTGCCAGATCTCATCAGTCTTTACGGAGCTCCTCACCTAAACAGAATTTGAACTCAACCTTGCAGACCTCAACATTGCAAACAGTTACCCCCAAGTTACCTAACAGATCTTTGACAGGTTTTTGACTCTGGACCAACAGTGAGCTTTCTGTTGTGCTTAATATTTAATTCTTGATAATCTTTCTGGGAATCTGCAGTTTACAATTTGTGATAGAAAACATGCCTCGAAAACTATGGGGCTGTTTTTAAGGGGCAACATTCTCCAATATTGGAATTATAATCCCTTGAGCAACAGCATGTCACTAGCTCTAAAGCCCAGCTGGGAGCAATCTGAGTTTATATTTGTGGTGAGTTTGCATGTATGGTGTATTTAGTGCACTTGCAGTAGGATTTTGACCACTGATTGACACAGCTAAGAGCTACGGATGCTTTCTATGGGACATGCCCAAGGAACCTACTCTGTCCCCTGAAAGAACATTTCAAAACTACGAAAGCATAGACTACGTGGTTCCCTAAAGAAAACAAAATGTTAATAGTTGGTTCTGTGTCACCCGATCTCAGAGAGCGAGTACAGTAAGGTGGTTTTTGTTTGTTTGTTTTTTATTCAGGATCTGTGAATAGAACACCTGGTGCCATCAGTCAGGATTAGAAATTACATGAGGAGAAAAATCTGGTATCAGATCAAACTAAATAGTCTCCAGAACTATCTGTTAATAGCTTAAACTCACCTATTTACCATTTCAGAAGTAATGTACAAGACAGCGTTTCCACATGGTATTTTCTCGCACCACAGTGATGACATGAGAGCATATTTGTGGCACTAGCAGAACCTCAAGAGTAATGCCATGCCTCTTGCACCGCAAAAACAGCGGGACACGGGCCAGGATACTACTGCCTCAGGGGTCTGCTGTGAAGCCCAGTGAAATCAATGAGAGCCTTTCCATTAACTTCAGTAGTTTTTTGGATCTGGTCATGGCAGAAGGTAGTTCTGAGCCTTTGATTTAAAAAATAATAATCATTCTCCACAGTAAATACATCAACGAATACGTAATACTTGGGCATGTTCCAAAGTGGCTTCCTAACATGGTGGCCAGGTGTGTTTCCAGGGTCCATTTACAGTGACATATTGTCGTTAATCACTCTGCTGTATGTTCGTGTCTGATAGTAATAGTTGGTTGGGTTTGAATGCAGATGCATGGGGTGCAACAAGGGATGTTTGGCATTTTAGAATGTGCTGCTCTTAATGTAATTTATCTCAACCAACAAAAAACCAACTCCCAGCAGGATCCAGGCTAATGTCCGACATCTGTTTTCTTTGATTTTTGTAGATTTCACAATTGCCATAAAAGCCAAACCCTGAAGTAGTGAGTATTACTGATGGAGCATGCTTTGTAAATAGCAGAATGGGGAATTCATCAGCTTGACATGAGGGAAAGTTCTTTGTTCAGAATCCTGTTTTCCCTTTATTTTGATTCTCCCTGCAAAGGATGACTGACTGACTTTGGGAAGTAACCTGAGCAGGGGAGAAGAAAACAAGAGAGATGATGCTCTTGGGTGGGGGCAAAAGGAAAAGGGCCCAAGCTGAGGGGAGCGAGGAGAGGTGGTAAAATGGCAATACAAATTAGCGTAATGTACCAGAACAACAGGGGCTAGCTTAAAAAGATGAGAGGCTAAGGAGAGAGTTGGTTGTCATTGGCCAAATCATCTCCCAACCGAACATCAACACCCCAGTGAGAATGTCTTGTACAGGTGATATAAAAGGGGTTGGGAGTGGGAAGGAATCCATGTGTCCCATTAATCTGGTGGCTATGCAGCTGCTTCATTGATACTACTGTGGTTGACTAAGCCCATGGGCTGTGAGGCCCCTGGGCGAACCCATAAGTGAAAGGCTTGCAGGCAGGGTTTAGGTACGTGGGATCTATATAGCGATGGATTTACTAGCCACATCCAGCCACATCCCAGGGTACCGTCTCCACAGTCCATGCAGCCACAGAGAGAGAGGCCCTTTGTTCTGCAGTGTGTCATGCTCTCTCACTTGCTCTCAGTCCAGTACAAAGCAGAACCACAGCAGTTCAGCTGCACTTACCCTTAAAAAACCAAAGCACTGCCAAATTTTGAAGGACTAGTCCCAAACACTAATCTTACACTAGTGATTCTCCAGCATCGGCCTATTTTTATAGGGGCAGGTCTGGTACAGGGCCATATCACTTAGCGCATAGAACAAAAAAGGGAAGGTAAAGCATACAGAATAAACTATTAGTGTTTTAAAAGAAAAGGTGGGAAGGGGGAGGACCCAAAGGAGGAGCCAAGTTGCACACTGAAAAATAAACCATCTGGCCAATAAAAAGAATCAAATCCTAGTCACGATGGTTTCCAGGATAGTCTCATTGCTTCATATTTGACACAGGCATTAGTAGCTAATTTGCTTTTTGCTTATCACTTAGACCAGGGGTAGGCAACCTATGGCACACATGCCAAAGGCGGCACACGAGCTGATTTTCAGTGGCACTCACGCTGCCCGGGTCCTGGCCACTGGTCCAGGGGGCTCTGCACTTTAATTTAATTTTAAATGAAGCTTCTTAAACATTTTCAAAACCTTATTTACTTCACATTCAACAACAGTTTAGTTATATATTATAGACTTATAGAAAGAGATCTTCTAAAAAGGTTAAAATGTATTACCGGCAGCCGAAACCTTAAATCAGAGTGAATAAATGAAGACTCGGCAGATCACTTCTGAAAGGTTGCCGACCCCTGACTTAAACTAAAGCTGGGGCTGAGCATCGAAGTTTGGAGCAGAACCCACACACGAATGACTCCAAAGGTCAGGAGTGCCCGTGTCTTAGGGTTTTGGTTTTTGCCCATCTCTAAATTGAACCATAACATTTTTGAGGGGGTTTTAAAAGCAATAAATAAACCACATGTAACTCACAAGTATCATTTGGAGGAGATCAATCCTACAGTTTTTTTTAACTGTCCTGTAGAATTAAATCCTGGTTGTAGAATTCTGCAGCTTGGTTTAAAAGTTCTAAGGGAAGGAGATTGTAGTCTGTTAAATTATATAGGACTGTTTCATAGGGTATGTCTACGCTATCGATCTGTTGGGGATCGATGTATCCGTCTAGTGTAGACACGATAGATCGATCCCCAAACACGCTCCCCATCGACTCTGGAACTCCGCCAGGGCACGAGGCAGAAGCAGAGTTGACGGGGGAGCGGCGGCCATCGATCCCACGCCGCAAGGACACGAAGTAAGTCAATCTAAGATATGTCGACTTCAGCTACACTATTCTCGTAGCTGAGGTTGTGTATCTTAGATCGATTCCCCCCCACCCGCAGCGTAGACCAGGCCATAGGGACTGACATACCAGTGAAAGCAATAGATGTATACCAGTTTTCATCATTGACTCCTGCAATGTTTTCATTTTAGCAGTCTCCGAAATAGCTCATTCTTTTCCTTAAAAATATGAATGATAATGCAGATTATATCCCAAAGAAAGCGTTTTCATAACAGCTAACACAAATGTTTTCATTTCGAAACTGACACTTCTATTCCCATGATGTGCATTGTAACTACTGGCAAGCACACCTTTGTTTTAGCATCCAGGAGGATCCTAACATATTCCGGTAGATGCCACATGTGAACAAAAACGATGCAAGGGAACAGATTTAATAGAACCAATCACAAGCCAGAAGAGTTGCAGTTAAGGAGTACGCACACATTTCCCTCTCTCCTCAGGCTGTAATGATTAGTGCTTGCTACGCAAGTCACCGCATTGAAATCTGGCTGCCAAAACAGCTACTACCTTTTGAGTGTTTCCCAACCATAACAAAAGCTGGAGTGGAGTTGATTTTTTGGGGGGTGATATTAAATTACAGCATGCCTCTGGCTGGCTGTGGGAGACTCTCATCCATGTGACCTTTTGTTGCCCTAGGTTATATTGAAGCAGCTGTGATCCCTGCGGGTGCTCGACGGATCCGAGTGGTGGAGGATAAACCAGCCCACAGTTTTCTGGGTAAAAAAGAAAAATGCTTTGATTTTAAACTCAGTGTATGCGTTTGCCTAAATGATCAATAGGAGTAGTTAGGCCACAGGTTCATCGTTTGCAGGAGTTGGCTGCTAACGTTGCTTTCTTACTGTGATGTCTCACCATTTCTGTGGCGGTTTGCTCAATGTATTAATATATCGGACAGCAGTAGGATGCTGTTCAGCCTGAAGGATTCCCAGAGCATTTTTATATGCGTAGACGAGTCCCTGACGTGCACTTTGCTCTGGGATGGAACAGAGGAGCTGTCTAATAGCGCACAACAACACTGTGCAACAGTTTAGGGGGAGGAGTAAGGAAGAATGTGGTGTTCAGATGAAACAGCAGCCATTTAGGTAGGAAGAGCATAGCACCAGTTCAAACTAGTAGTGAGGCAGGACAATGCAACTGACTCCCCCAACACACTTACCATACTACCAGGGCCACTTCCTGCAGTACTAGGTTGTCATTTTGCTTTACATCCAAGACCCAGCCCTGCTTAGCCTGTAATGAGCTTACAGCCTGAGGTGGGCTGGCTGCAGCCATCGATCCAGTGCTTATGTGATTTATTCTGCATTTCTGCGAGGCAGCCAACTGAAATAATGGGCCTAGTCCTCCCCTCGTTTACACTCCTGCTGTCCCGCTGAAGTCAGTGCCATTGCACCTGTGGATGACCAGCTAAACCCAGGGTTGTGAGTTCAATCCTTGAGGGGGCCACTTAGGGATCTGGAGCAAAAATCTGTCTGGGGATTGGTCCTGCTTTGAGCAGGGGGTTGGACTAGATACCTCCTGAGGTCTGTTCCAATCCTAATAGTCTATGATTCTATGATCTGGCCCTGGGGGAGCCCCGGACATTGTAGTTTGATCTATTGCAGGGTCAGCAAATTTATTATAAAATGATTAACCCCTACAGTTATGGCTGCGTAGTTTCCTTGTAAATTATAGCTAGCTATAGAGGTAGATACACTATCGTTACATCTACTACGGTACATATATGGCCCCATCCTCATAGTATCATCCTCCTATCATCAACTTTAATGGATTTATCCTCAGAACACCTCTGTGAGGTAAGGAAGTGTTGCAATCCCCATTGCACAGACAGGGAACAGAAAGACGAAGTGGCAGAGTAGGGAATTTAATCCTGACTAGCACCCTAATCACCGGACCATTCTTCCTCTCATCCAAACATATAGATAGTGCATGGCCAAGTAGAAACACTGTTGCAAGCAAGGTAACAAACTGAGCTGAGCTTTTAATGGTCTATACAGTGCCACAATTCCATGTCCCGTTAAGGCAGGAGAAGAGAACAATCAAAGCAGTCTCTGAAATTTGTTGAACCTTTGTGGTTTAAAATTCCGAGCAGGTTTGCCTCAGGATTTTTGTTGCTGTTGATAAGCATGTACACCCCCTGAATCCATTATTTTGTCTATTTGTCCATCAGTTTATCTGGCTCCCCTCAGCACATTAACTGAGTGCTTCCATTAGGGCCAGGTCCTGCAGTCTTTCCTCACCAGAGTATTCCCATTTGGGGCAAACTGGGATTAATGGTTATGTAGTTCTCACTCCGACCACTTGGTGTGTTGCCACCTTACTTAGATGTTGTCCCATCCGCCTGTTCCGTCTCTTCCACTCTTCTTCGGCTCAGGGACTGTGCCCTCTCTGATGGTGGGTGCTACCAGAACAAATAATAGAGAATGGCCGTAACTCCACATAGGAGAATGAGCATTTGACCCCCTCTTTTTTACAGATGGTGGAACTGAGGCATACAGAGGTGATGTGACTCTTGCCACAGCCAAAAAAGTGAGTCAGTGGCAGAGCTGCAAATAGAACCCAAGTCTCATGACTCCCATGTGCTCCTTCATCAGAACCCTTTTTCTTAGATGCCAATTAGTTGCAGATATCAGGATACAGTATGCTGCAGAAAGCTTTCGCAAGCTGATTGTGTCTTAAGAGTTTTGCACAAATTCTGCTATTTTCCTGAGTCTTGGGATGGCGCCAGAATTGGCAGGGAACACTCAGCAAGAGTGCTTCTCCTTGGCTGTCACCCCATCTGCCCTGTCTATCTTCCAGAGTACGTACCACGTAATGAATAAAGCTAAAATGTAATTAAGAAAAAAAACAGCCCCTGCCATTCAACTCTGAGGTGGGCTGTGCCTTGTATTATAAAACCGGCATTTGTAGGAAGCGTGTGTCACTGTTGATGTTATTTCTGCTAATGCAGCGGCCAGTTTTCTGGACGAAGATTACACCTACACATAAGATGTTTGACATATCAAACCATTGGTGGAACAATAAGAGCCAGTGTTTCCTCGAGCTTTGCAAATACTCTGCTTTTGGAAGGCCGTCTTGTTTGTTTGTTTTCCATGAGCTTCATGTAGAGTATTTTTCGGAGGGGTTAGTTTTAT
This sequence comes from Gopherus evgoodei, assembly GCF_007399415.2. Taxonomy (NCBI): domain Eukaryota; kingdom Metazoa; phylum Chordata; order Testudines; family Testudinidae; genus Gopherus; species Gopherus evgoodei. Next base: position 8,788,495 of record NC_044331.1, read on the forward strand.
CAGCTGGAGTTCCAGTACCGAGAAGCTTGCACTGAATATTTAGAGCCAAAGTTGGTCCTCAGTTACAATGCTGTAACCCTGCTTACTTGCACAGATGTAACCTCAGCAAGTGCTACACCAACAGGTTTGGCTATGACTGAGAGCAAATGTTGCCCCTGCATGCATCTACCTTATCGGAAGATAAGAAATACTGTTCAGATAACATGAAACTGGTTCCTTCCCAGAGATCTTCCCCAAAACTTGAACCAATCCAGTTTTGAGATTCATAAAGGTCTAAGCAGCTTTTCCCTGTATATTTTCTATTTTTGCACATCTCTGGCCTACCGCACCTGGGAACAGGAGTGCTGAGACACCTTGAGACAGGGATCTTCCCACAATACTTGCAGGCCAGTTTTGCAGAGAGGTTAAAATATCTGTGCTTTTAAATAAAGGGCCAAGAGTTTTTTCCCAGCTGCAGTGCATGATGATGCTCTTGCTACACTGAAGTTTCCCAATATTTTATCAACTCTGTAGTTCATATTCAGTAGCCAGGAGGATCTTATTGTATCTTCCAGAGCTGTCTGTTTCCAGTGTCAGTGATCAGACAGGAAGAATTATGCAGTGCCTTGTTAATCTAAGCCCAAGAATAGCAGCAGTGAGTCTCCAACAAGATATGCAAGATAATAATTGGGTTATCAAATTCCAGGCACTGTAGCTTTAATAAGGCACAAGGGCTCTGCACTCATAACAAAGGGACTAACTTTGGAAAGGTTCCTTGTGTTAGTTTCACTCTTCAAGTTTAGTCCAAGCAGGCCTTGTTTCCACTCAGGGCTGGGTGCAGCACTTTGGAACCCTGCTTAATTTGGAATCATTATTCCATTTGCTGGGAGCAGTTCCGGAATAATTTCCCTCCACCTACATTCAGCCCACGCTGGCTGGCTGGCTCAGTTGGCTTTCATGCTAAAGAACCACCTTGAACAGGAAACGCCTCGGCAGCTTACGCCCTTGAGCTCGGAAGTGAGTTGGAGGAGCTGGAAGTGGAAATAAAGATCTGACTGGATGCCAGGTTTAGGATTAGGTTGATTAGTCAGTTCCTGTCTTCCAGCCTGAAAGGAAAAGAGAAGTTAAGGACTTTTTGGTTTTGTTTTAATCCTCTACTGTACAACGTTGAGCGACAAAGCTAAGCATGAGAGAAAGCAAATGCCTGCTACCTCCCGAGGGAAACCACATCCCATTAGTAGTCTGACCTACCTACTTACAGTTAACCATTCCTGTAGACACCTTCCCTCTCCCTTAGAGATCACAATCTTAGACAGACAAGAGTTGGGATTCAGGTCAGGTGAAGAGACTTAGTTTGATGATCGGTGAGACATTTCTCGTGCAATGGGAAGATGCTGGAGGATCTTGTGAATAACAGATTTGATATTTAGAGGCAGCATGATTCCATGGATAGTGTACTGAACTGGGAGTCAGGAGACAATGGGTTAGATTCACTGCCCTTTTTCTGGACCTTTTGAGCTGCAATCTGGCCACAACTGCAAGTTGAGAATTCCCCTAAATGAAGGAAATTGTAAGATGCTGCTGGACTGGAGCCTGGGACCATGGGAGTTCTGAGCCACCGACTCATCCGCAACACCACTGGTTGCTTAGGTTGGGTTTCCCCTTGAGAACCCCATGAAACTGGGTCCTGCAGGAAGTCCTGCCCAGCAGGATCTGAATGGTGGCCCCTCCCAGCTCACTGGTTGGTTGTTGCTAGTTTTTAAACCAGGAAGCCATCATGGGGAGCTGGCTGAGTAACCAAGCAGACTGCCTGCCTGCTTCCACTCCAGATCCTGCTTGCTGTAGACCCTAAACTCCAGCTTCCGAGCCTGGTTTGTTCTCGACTTTGCTATTTGCTTGCTGTTTGTAACCTGGCACCTGACCCGACTTCCTGATATCCTGACTCTTCTGTTCACCTGCTGCCTTCAGCTTGGTGCCTGACCCCCAACTTCTTGATATCCTGACCTACGTCGACGCTGACGCCACTACTCATTTTCTGACCACAACTTAGCAACTGACCAGTGCCCACAGCCTGGCCCTGAAAGGAATTCACATTTGGTGTAAAGCTGGCAGAGCTGGCTCCATAAACCAACTACCACCACCCCCTTCGGGGCAGGGGCAGGGGCAAAGGTGGAGTTTATGTTCCTGTTATGCCCAGCAGGCATATCATCCTGGGAGTACCACAGCCAACTGTCATAAATTAGAGTAAGCTTTAGGCTGCTCTAATTTACACTGAGGACAGGGCTGGCTGAGGATCAGGAAGCCATAATCAGTTTCCTGATTGAGCTCGCCTGCCCCACACTGTCAAGCAGGTCTTGGTAGAGAAGAGACTCTACCCCCTCGGTTCTGTTCACAGCTCTGAGCCACTGGGTGATACTGTACGCATCTCTTCACCTCTCTGTAACTCAGTGTTCCTGTCTGCAAAATGGAAATAAGGATACTTCCCCTCCTTTGCAAAATGTTTTGAGATCCCTGCTTGCAAAATACTCCATGCGGTAAGAACCAAGTGTTGTTGCTGTTCCTTAGTGCTCGTTCTGCTTGGATGCTGAGCAAGCAGGGATCAAAACCTGCCAACCCTAAGATTCCCTCAAGTAAGACATGGCCATTCCCCAGATGGAAGACCTCAGAGATTAAACATGGAGTGCTGGTGTTTCAGCAAGGGGCCAGCTTCCCTCTGAATCCGAATTGATTCCTAGTCTTAGGGAGTGCAGCATGCTGCCTTTCTGCTCATTAAAGCTCTCATGGACCTTTTCACAAGAGTAGGCATGCTTGTCTCAGTAGCTCAGGAAGTAGCCATATTCCAATAGAGAGAATTACATTCCACCCATGACTTTAATTGGATACGGCATTATCCCTGAGCTGGTCATGTTCATGCTGCTGAGAGCCATTGTTTATGCCAGTTTCAGTCTGCAGCAGAGTGTTGAGGCACCAGCCCTCTTTCTGGATTTCTTTCAACCTTCTCCAGCTTCTCCAGATCCATGAGGTCAGAACTCTTGCCAGTTCCACCAGGGGAGTAAACTCTGTGCTCTGTCAGAACACTTTGGTAAGAATCCCCATGAAGGAGAACCTCATAGAAATTTCCTCCTACTCAGCCCCTCCTGTGGGGGGGGATGCAATCTGACCTCTAGTTGCTTGAAGCACACCACTTAGTAATAACCGTTATGGGATGTCAAATGTTGCCTGACTACTGAGCAGCCAGAGGCAAGGGCAGGTCTATAGGCAGTGGTCTCTTGTCATTACAAACATGACTCACGCTAGATTAATGCACCCTCCTACCCCCCCCCCCCAAAAAAAAAAGCAAGTCAGCCTTGTCTTGCTGTTGAGAGGGAGGTTCATGTCCTGACCTTCTAAGTATATTAAAGAACAACATGGAGTGTACCAAAGGCATGCAGAGCTTGCTAGTTGGTGGGGCCTGATCCAAAACCCAAGCAAGCAGATGGGAGCCTTTCCATTGATTCAAAGGGGGTTTGAGTAACACCCCTGCTCATTTAGTTAATTAGAAGCAAGGGTCATAATTTTGACAGAAAGTTAATAAACTGGGACTCAGTCATTAATGGTCAAGAAAACATTATTAAAGAACAGTCTGGCCAGGAGACACAATTAACCTTGAAATTAGAAAACTATCCAGTGGATGAAAAACACCTGCAGGCCACTCCGCTCAATACCCAGTATCTGGATGGGCAAAACAGTTTGGATGCATGGCACTTGACTCTCCACAGAGATTGTGGCCTGGAATTTTCTTCCCATAAAATCAGGTTGCCCCTGTATCTCTCAATACTTTTGCTTTCATCCCAAAGTCCTTGGAATAACATTCCCTCCCCAGTAATCTGAAGAATGTGGAAGTCACAAAAATTAATTTGAAAAGCTGCAGTTGTTCAACATCCCGACGGACAGAATCGTCTTTCAGTAGCTGGAGAGTTGAAGTAGCATTTGTACATGCAGTAGCCTTTTCTGAAAGGAAATAGATGAAATTCCAAATACCTTTGCCTCTTAATAGTATTTTTAAATGACTGACTTCCTGCATGAGGGTCTGTCTTGCTTTCACAGCTGGGTTATTTTATGGAGGAGTTTTCTGCACTGGTGCTGTCCTGATGCACACAACCCTTCCATTAATTTCAATGGGATATGAAAGGGAAACAGGTTTGGTCCCTTAGGGTATGTGTACATTGCATGCTGAGCCTGGGCTCTGACTCAAGTTTGAGCCCAAGCCCCCTCTCCATCCACACACAAATCAGTCTGACTTAGGTCAGCAGCACCCAGGCCTTAGGACCCTGCTGGGGGCTAGGGATCAGAGCCTGAGTCCCTCTGGGCACATCTACACAGAAATAAAAGACCCATGGCACTGCTGCGATTTGCCCAAGTCAACTGACTCAAGCTCACTGGACTTGGTCTGCAGGACTAAAAATTGCTGTGTAGACGTTCGGGCTCGACCCAAACTCTGGGACTGTCCGTCATTGTAGGGTCCCAGAGCACAAGCTCCAGCCCAAACCCAAACCTCTACTCAGCAATTTTTCAGCCCCAGAGTTCTTACCCCAATGAGCCTGAGGGCTGAACCAGGCCAGCCTTGGGTCTTTGATCCCTGTGTAGACATACTTTCTAAGACTCGGGTCCAGGCCCTGTCATTCTGTGGTATGAACATAGGTCAAGCTGCAGACCCAAGTCAGAAGGTCTGCATGGTGCAGTATGGATGCGTTAGCACGGCTCTGAGACCCAGGTCCCAGGTCTACCATGCAACATGGATGCTTAAGCTCGGGCTTGGAAACATCGACTCCACAAAGCTGGGTCCCTCAGACCCAGACTTAGTGTGCGGCATAAGCCTCAGAACTGTGGGCTATTTGTTGACTGATGGAGGCCCTGTTGATTTGTGGTTAACTCATACAACGGCCTGATGCTAATCCCTTCAGTGTCAAGGGAAGGACTTTGATGGGTTTTAGATCAGGCCCCAAATTAATAAACTGAGTCTCTGTATCCAGCCCTGGTGTATTGTGCCCAGACATGAGAGTATATACATCAGTCTGGGCACAGTACTGGAGCTCAGTGAGAGATTTCACCTAGTGAACCTACAGGGCTTTAGGCTGTGGCTGAAACAGCACTTTTCTGACCATCCAAAAGGATGCTTATGTTCAAAAGGCATATAGGCACATCCAAGCAGGTGGAAATTTAGCCCTGACAGGATTGTCAGAGAGCTAGCCCTGCACAGCATTCGCACACGCGCGCCTCACAAAGATTTTGAAAAGGGTTTTTGGTGTACCAGGCTCTTTTATCACCTGCTCTGTCTGCACCTTTACAGCTTGACCTGCTTCCATCAAGATCAAGAGTTGCCAAGGCATCACTTGCCTTAGCTCCCTACATTGCAGGCCTCAGAGCAGACAGGACATCCGGCTAGATGCTGAACATAAGCTTGATGTAGATGGAATGGAGGAAATGGCTGGAAGCTACTTTTCTGTTTCCCTGATGCTGGGTCTGCCAGGACAAAATGGCCCCTGAAATAATTTAGAGCAGCCTATGGGCAACTCTAAATTGTGCTAGCTGGAATGTTCCCATAGGGGTCACACACCTGGCTGAAGATTGGGCAGAACACAGTCCACTCCATCTCCTCCTGCCCCTGAAATCCCTTGATCCCTCCTTTCTGATTCAGCTCTAAGAGTTCGGTTAAAGAATCCATCCAACATCTTCATTATGGAAGCCCACATAAACTAAAAAAATATATATTCTTTGACGCTTGCAAATCTTCAAACATGTTTCTGGAGCTCATAACCAACACAGAGATTTTGTTTCCTTTTTGCCCAAGAAAGGTTTAGGAAATTATTTAGGAAAACTTAAAACATACTAGGCAAAAATTGTGTTGCTGCACTTAAAAGGAAAAGTGAGAGTTAATGAACGATGAGTGTTCTGAAATGGTTGGAGTTCTGAATACATTTCACTATTTACTGATTTCAGCAAGAATTTCTTGGACCCAGCTGCTAAACTGTCAGACTTCAATCAGGTGCAAGATGAGCAGCCTAGATAATAATGTACAAGTCTTGTCTCATAAACCAGGAGTCTGTTTAAAGCCAGCAGTGTTTTGATTCTTTTTCACTCTACAGCTGCCAATTTTAATAGCTTTGAAAGTGTAACACAGCAAGTCTGCAAGCTTCAAGGAGAGAAAGGAAAGCGTGAGATTAGCTTATGGCTGGTTTGCAAGTCTCAGACAATCAAAGGGGATCAAATAGGTATTCTGTTCTATCAAGTTCTTACATTGTGCTTGCTGCTTTGGTATCTGGGTGTCTAGATCTATCTAATCTACTAACATCAATACTCTTTCAAAGGTTATGAAATGAGTGCTTAGACTTGAGTGTAATCTTTATAATAATGTAGTTGCTTTAAGTGGAGGAAACCATTAATTTCCAGAATCCCAAATGACAGAAGATTGCTTTCTAGAACAGTTTCATTACTAATGCTATTTTAAAGTTTACATATATATTTTAAATGTAAAGCACATTACAGTTTGTTTATATACACATACATATATAAATCAATGTAATGATGCTGTCCATCTAAAATGTAACTTGTATTACTAATACCATATTAGATTATTATTGAAATAATTATATGCATCTGATTGACTGTTCACTAATTATGCTCTCTGTTTACTGTTCGCACTTCACACCTTGGACAAGAAAACTGGGCTAGTAAGTTCCATTCTTTTCCTAGTCAGAATGTAGTCACTTTAGCATTCTGGCTCTTGTGCACTAGTACAATGCTCCAAGGTTACATTTAAACCCAAATGAAAGCTCGTTTCATTGAAAGTTAATAGAAAAATTCGTAGTAATCCTAGTTGCTTTTACAAAAGAGACATTTTAGAGATAAACTTATGTGAGGATATGCCTTTAATGTGTATGTTCTCCTGATATGCATCAGATAGCAAATACCTTGTACAAGCATTGCTCATGTTGGGTGAGAACTCATTCAATCACAGTGGTTCTCTAACTTTTGTCCTGGTGTCTTTTGTGTCCCTTTCACACAGCAAGCCTCTGAATGTGACCCCCACTTTATAAATGAAAAACACCTTTTTTTATATATTTAACACCATTATAAATGCTGGAGGCAAAGCGGGGTTTCAGTTGGAGGCTGACAGCTTGCAACCCCCTGAGAGGTCCTGACCCCTAGTTTGAGATCCCCTGTTCTATCACTACTGAATGCAGTGGAATGACTGGATGCAGGAGTCCCCCAGTGTAAGTTAGAGTTAGGCCATCTAGCCTGGTACAGTTAGTATCTTTACAAGGACACTGTGTAATCATTCTTCCTTCTGTTTCATTTATAAATGGGTACTGCGCAGCACTGCTCTCCCCCCCCCCCCGCCCTTAATCTCCTGGCAGTGGAGTAACATAGAAAATGTCTCGATATTCAGAATCCAGAGGACTTTGATTCTTTAGAAATTAGATCCAAACAATTAAGGTAGCAAAACTTCAGCATTTCCAGTTTACATGACATTAATGTTAGATAATAGCAATATTAATGTTAGATAATAGCAATTTTAATGTAATTAGAGATGCCTTCCTACGCTGAAATGCAGAATGTGCACAGTTTAGCTACTTTGTAACTCCTCAGCTAAAACTAAATACTTTATTTTTCCTTTGAACTCCCATCTGGTACAAGGCTACTGCATCTTGCAGTTGAAGTGGGCTGATGCTGAATCACTGTGGGTCTATCTTTTAATTATGTAATTGCTTTCATTTCCTTCCATTGTATTTGATTCTTTCCAGCTTTAAAAGATTCCAGTAAGAGGTCCATTAACAGCGACTGGAAAATTGAGCTTCCTGGTGAGTTTCAGATCGCAGGCACTACTGTCCGGTACGTGCGAAGGGGTCTATGGGAGAAAATGTCTGCCAAAGGACCAACTAAAATACCACTGCACTTGATGGTAACTTTATATCCTTTGTTTATGTTTCTTAAGTGATGCAACATAAAGGGTTTATATCCAAGCACAAAGTTCAACTTAAACTATTTGCTTCCTCCCCAGGGTTTTAAGGAAAATCTATTGCTTCTCCCCCTGATTTCTTTTGCAGGATTACAGGGGCAATGGTTACATCTCACTTAAGGTCTATTTTGTGTCAGCTTGCAATCTCCATAGAAGCTTCACACTGGGATGTACATTACATAATGAGACATAAAGACACTGTTACAGACCCAGTTTTCCAAGGGCCTCTGTGTTTTGTGCACAGAACCATTTGCACTTGTAAAAGGACATTGGCTCAACTTCCGAGTTGACTGACGCCAGTGTATGTTTCTCTGTTTAAGTGACCTTTTGCTCACACGGGTAATAAAAGATGCACATTTTATGTATGTACAAAACACATGACCTGTGCAAATTGGGCACTGTGTATTGATTTACACACACAAATCATCTTGAATTATATATTGAACGGATTGAGACCTGTTACATTTTTTTGATGTGGTTCAACATAGTCTTTCTATTTGCACAGGATGTTATTTTATAAACACTGAAGCAGTGTGAGTCAAGAGACCTCTTGGGTCAGGAGATTAGGAAGCTTTTCCCAGTTCTGTCACTGGCTCAGTGTGTAGCTTTGGGCACGTCATGTAATCTGTCTCTGACTTAGTTTCTCCATCTGTAAAATGGGGATAATAATACCGCTGCCTCCCATGGATGTTAATACGTAAATGTTTGCAAAGGGATAGAAGACACTATAAAACCACAGCGTACTGTGAAGTATGCACTGCTTCCTCTAACTTCTATTTTCTGTCCATTTTAATTTTTCTAGGCACTGTTTCCTTTCTCTGTGACTTTCTTGCCAGGATCTGCCTGCTCCAGCCCTTCTTTTAGACGCTGCTAAAAATCAAACAGTTCTGCTTTTCCTCACCTAAATTTGTCAGGCCCCTTTTTAATCTGCTTTGCGCTGCTCTCATTTTCATTTTCATTGTACTGTTTGAAAAGCTCAGAGCTACCATGAACTTGTCACAAAAAGGTATAAGAATATTAACCCTTCCCTCTTCACCTTGCTTTTCACATGCAGCTCTCAAAATGCTTTTACAAAAGAAGGGAAGTGTCGTTATTCCTATTTTAGGGAAGAGGTGTGGAGTGACTTGTACGGGTCACACAGCAGGCCAGTGGCAAAGCTGAACTGAGATTATTCCTCAGTATTCAAAAGGGCACATTTGGGGATTCGTGCAATTCCCTCATATATTCATGAAACTCGTGGTTTGTGCATATAAAGCTAAACCTGTACAAAAGACTTGGGCTTATATTTTCTATTAGCACTTTTTAAAAGTCAAATTTCCATGGTGACTTCTTCAACATTAAGAATGTCAGCTTCACAGTTTGGCTTAGATCCAGACTTTCCACCCTGAAACCAAACCTCTTACAAAGTAGCCTGTATATTACTGAAGAACTGTCTGTCCTCGGGGCACCATATAAAATATGAATTTGCGTGAGCTCAGGTTTGTAAAAATGTTGTGTAAGATTCCTGTGCCTTTTGTGGCTAGATCTGACTATTCCAAGGTTTTCCTTGGTTGAGGCTCACAGCAGTAGATTCTGGTGCTGTCATTTTGAAAACTTGAGCATTGCTGTGTATCTTTTTAAATGGAAACAAAAAAAACAGCCACCTCCCCGCAAATATCCAATAAAATAACAACAAAAAGGATTGTATTACTAGGAAGCTTCTCCATAAGCCCTATTCATTATACAGCAGAACCTCAGAGTTACAAACCCCTCGGGGATGGAGGTTATTCGTAACTCTGAAATGCTGGTAACTCTGAACAAAACATTATGCTGGTTCTTTCAAAAGTTTACACAGAACATTGACTTCATACAGCTTTGAAACTTTACTATGCAGAAGAAAAATGCTGCTTTTAACCATCTTAATTTAAATGAAACTAGCACAGAAACAGTTTCCTTACCTTGTCAAATCTTTTTTTAAAAACTCCCTTTTTTTTTTAAGTAGTTTACGTTTAAACACAGTACTGTATTGTATTTGCTTTTTTTGTTGCTGTTGGCTCTGCTGCTGCCTGACTGTGTACTACTTCTTCAAGTGCTTGCTCATGTCCATTCCAAGTAGATGTGTGTGTGCCATGTGCGCAGTCGTTAGAAGGTTTTTCCCATAGCGGTATTTGTCAGGTCAGCTGTGGAGCTCCCTGGAGTCAAACTTTCGTGGTGATGTATATAGGCCCCTGCCGACCTGCTGCCTCTTCAGTTCCTTCTTACCGCCAGTGATGATCCTTAGAGCAGCTCTCTTCTCTTGCTACAGCAAGCCAACAACTGTCTCTTGTTGTATATATAAATAGTTAAAAACTTAGTATTAGTTAGTTTTGAGTAGTTCATAGTTAAGATACGTTTTAGTTGGGGACCCTCCCCCTCCATGTTTTCCCTCCCGGGGATTGAGGCATGCCTTGGTCTCAGGAGTTCAAACTGTGTGGGTCCTGTCTGAAGCCAATGCCAAAGGGAAACCCACACAACTCCTGCTTGAAGTGTTTCAGGGAAGCCCTGAAAAGTATAAAATCTGCAGTCTGAAAAGTATAAAATCTGCAGAGGCTTCCACCCAAGGACTAAGAAGGAGAGGGAGTTTAAGCCCAGCTCTTTGGTGTGGAGCGCACCGGTCTCAGTAAGAGAGGCTGCATTGCCAAGAAAGGACTTGGGCTCCAGGGACCCTCAGCACCACCATTCCCGACCTCTTCCAGTGCGAGTGCCCAGCATCGCTCCCTTTCTCCGGTGCCACACAAGAAGGAGATGATAGAGGTCCCTCTCTCACTAGAGCAGTGGTGTGAGAAGGCGCTAGTGGGGTGCATCCCATGCCGGAACACCCTACTCTGGCTCCGACTCAGCCGGCACCGTCAACTTCGGCCTCACAGGGATGTCCACTGAGTCTGGTTCTCATGGAATTCCTGGTGCCAGAATGTTGGTTGGAGGAGTTAGACCTTCCCTCCATGCCGAACACCTTTGAGGTGGCTAGTGGCCTTATAGTGATGATGGCGCAGTCCCCCACACGGGCACCAGCGCCGGCACCACAAAGAGGCACCATGCCTTCTATGGACAAGCCGGCGATGATGCGGCACCGCTCACCCTCCCCTCGGCACCACTTCCCAGCACCATCTCGCTCCACACTGCCTTGGTCGCCGAGGTCAGAGTCCTCGTCGGATGCAGAGGCAGAGTCATACACCTCTCGGCGAAGCCAGCACCGCTCTCAGCACCATTCTTGGCACCGCTTCAGACAAGAGGGGAAGGGCAGACATTGCCTATGATGCCGTAGCCACCCAGTGGCAGGTGCCGGCTCAGTGGCCCTTCTGGACCCAGTAGGCCTATCACCAAGCCCAAGGGTCGGGGTCCAGATCCTTGTCAGTGGTATCAGAGGCATGGGCCCCTCCATCATCATCTGTAGCCCGGGAGCCTCCGTGAGGCCAAGAGATGGGCACACAGGCCAGCAATGAGACAGCAGCAGGACACAGCACCGGGGCTGGCACTGAGACTGGCACGGGCCTGGAAGCTGGCACCACTCCCAGCACCACGCAAGACGTGTCGGCACAGGGGGATCTCCACAAGCTGGAGAGTCAGGAAGACCCGGTGCTCCCACAGGCATCTTCTTCATCCTCCGCAATGAGACAGAGGTGGGCATATCCACCACGCTGCCGCCATGGACAACAGAGCCCACCAGGAGTTGCTCAGAAGGGTGGCTCAGAATTTGGGCACGCAGGCAGAGATGTCAGAAGAGACTGATCCTACCGTCAACACTCTGGTGCCTGAAGGTCCCTTGAGGGTGGCTTTGCCCCTCATTAAGACCATACAGAGCACTACTAAAGGGTTGTGGCAAATGCCCACCTCTCTTCCTCGCCACAGCCAAAGGGGTGGAGAGGAAGTATTTTGTGCCTTCAAAAGGGTATGAGTGCCTTTTCACGCACCCTCAGCCTGGAACTCTGTGGTGGCGGCTGCCAACCGAAAGGAAAGGCAAGGACAACCGGGACTGACTCCTAAGTCCGAGGAGGCAAAGAAGCTGGATCTCTTCGGTAGGAAGGTTTATTCTACCGTGGGGGCTCTAGCTTCACATTGCCAACCACCAAGCAGTCCTTAGCCGCTACAGTTTTAACTCTTGCAACTCGTTGTCCAAATTCAGGGAGCTACCATCGGAGTTTGCTGCTGTCCTCGAGGAAGGCAAGGTTGTTGCAAAGCCTCCTTACAGGCCTCCTTAGATTCGGCAGTCTCAGCAACCCGTACTATTTCAACAGCCGTAGTCAACAGCTCCTTCTCATGACTTCAGGTGTCGGGACTTCTGCACAAAATCCAGCAGACAATTCAAGACTTGCCTTTTGACTGCTTAGGGCTTTTCTAAGAGCAAACAGACTCTAAGCTCCACAGCCTTAAAGACTCACGGGCAACACTGAAGTCCCTGGGGCTTCATGCACCAGCCCCCTTAAGGAAACATTTTAAGCCGCAGCCTACCCCTCGCTTCTACCCTGCTCCCCCTTGACAGGATTGTGCATCACTATTCACAGACAATACAAAAGTGATGTTCTATATAAACAGATAGGGTGGTGCTTGCTCCTCTCCTCTGTGCCAGGAAGCCCTCAAGCTGTGGGACTTCGACATTGCCTATTCGATACATCTGGAGGCATCATATCTCCCAGGTTCCCAGAACGAACTGACCGATCATCTCAGCAGGTCATTTCAGAATCACAAGTGATCCCTCCACCCGGATGTCGTGACCAACTTTTTTGCAGAGGTGGGGATTTCCCCAGCTAGACTTGTTCCCAACACAGCGCAACAGGAAGTGTCAGCAGTTCTGTTCCTTCCTGAATCACAGCCCAGGCTCACTCGCAGATGCCTTTCTCCTCCCTTGGAGCACCTGCTGTATGCATTCCTGTACTTCCCACTCGTTCACAAGGTCTTGCTGAAGGTCCAAAGAGAGAGAGCATCAGTGATGTTGAGAGCCCCAGTATGACCACGTCAACACTGGTTCACCACGCTTCTAGACCTGTTGGTCGACACACCTATAACACTGCCCCTGGTCCCGGACTTGATCACGCAGGACCACGACCACCTCCAACATCCCAATCTAGAGTCTCTTCACCTCACAGCATGGAAACTCCTTGGAGCTTGCATGCTCAGACTCTGTTAGGGAGGTTCTCCTTGGCAGCAGGAGCCATCCATTTGAGCCACTTATATGGCTAAGTGGAAGAGATTCTCAACTTGGTCACTGCAGAAGGACACTCTGCCGTTACAGTCCTCGGTTCCTTTCATCCTGGACTATTTACTGCACCTAAAACAGCAAGGCCTGGCAGTGTCATCAAGAAAGGTGCACCTGGCCGCCATCTTGGCTTTCCATCCCGGTTCTGCTGTTTGCTAACCCCTTTCTCAAAAGACTAGATAGACTGTACTCTCAAGTAAGACAGCCGATCCCCCCATGAGATCTTAACCTGGTGCTCTCAAGGCTGATGGGCCCTCCTTTTGAGCCCTTTCTCCTCTATCTTTCCTGGAAAGTGGCATTTCTAGTAGCTATAATTTCGGCCAGGAGGGTGTCTGAGCTTAAGGCCTTGACACCCGAGCCCCCTTATACTGTTTTTTATAAGGATGAAGTACAGTTGTGGCCACACCCAGCTTTCCTCCCAAAGATAGTTTTGCAATTCCACATGACTCAGAACATTTTTCTTCTAGGGTTCTGCCCTAAGCTGCATGCTAGTAACCAGGAATGAATGCTCCACTCCCTGGATGTCAGACAAGCGTTAGTTTTTTACATTGAGTGGACAAAGCTGTTTAGAAATTCAACACAACTCTTCATCACAATTGCTGAGTGACTGAGAGGGCTTCCAGTGTCATCCCAAAGGATCTCTTCATGGATCACGACCTGTATCAGGACGTGCTATGACCGAGCAAAGAAACCTGCCCCAGCATTAACAGCACACTCCACAAGAGCGCAGGCTTCCTCAGCATCATTTCTGCTGCAGGTGCCCAGTCAAGACACCTGCAGGGCAGCGACATGGTCATCAATCCACACCTTTATGTCACACTATGCCATTACTCAGCAGGCTAGAGATGATTCTGCATTTGGCAGAGCGGTGCTGCAGTCTGCAACTCAATGAACTCCGATCCCTCTTAGAAACTGTTTGGGAGTCATCTCCTTGGAATCGACATGAGCAAGCACTCAAAGAATCAAAAATGACTCCTTACCTTTTTGTAACCATTGTTCTTCGAGATGTGTTGTTCATATCTGCCTGCCTCCCCTCTGTTGGAACATCTGGCAAGAAGGAACTGAAGAGGCAATGGGTCGGCGGGGATCTATATACATAGCCATGAAGGCACGACTCCAGGCAGCTCCACAGGTGACCCGACGAATACCGCTAGGGGAAAAACCTTCCAACTACTGTGCACGTGGCATGCACACACCTCCCTTTCGTCACTGTTGTTCTTTGAGATGTGTTGCTCATTATCCATTCCAAGTAGGTAACTGTCTTATCTGGTTCCAAATGAGGTGTGTGGTTGACCTGTCAGTTCATAACTCTGGTGTCCGTAACTCTGAGATTCTACTGTAATACAACCCGACTTTTCAGATATTAATAGGGGTGATTTTTTTCCTTTCTCTCCCGCTTCCCCAGATACGCTTTAAAGATGGGCAAGAGACCAGTATCGGACCATTAGAACAAATATGCAGCTCAAAGTCATTGGGAGAGTAATAAACAAAGCTCACTTAAAACAGCACGTAATTTATTTGAAACTCTTTTCTCAAGTCAAATATTAATCTTTTCCCTGAACTAGGATAGTGCTTTTAATTCTTTCAACACAAGAATGAAAAGGATGGTTACCAGTTACCTCGAAATAGAAAACTGTTGTTTAACCAGTGGTCTCCAAACTTTTTTGATCGTGCACCCCTATCGGTTAACCTGATGAAGGGGGGGAAAAAAGCTCTCCTCTGCCGTGCACCCCCAAGGATCCTCTTGCGCACCCCACTTTGGAGACCACTGGTTGAAACAACAGTGGAACACACTTGACTGACAGAGAGCCAGAAGCCTCACTGAATCTATTACGACCTGCATTTGAAATCAATTTTACACACACACACATGCACACACGTATATTATATGTGGCTATGAAATTGGTTTCATATGAGCCCTTCGATTCACTCATTTTGTTTCCATACTGAGATAATAAGGATCTCATTTAAGGAGCTGTTTTTTAATACTTGGGGCGTTTCTCCAAATGTGTTACTGTAAGTATATTTCTTGGATAAGTGAATGTTTGTGTAGCTAGGCCTATGCTAGACCTCCTCTTGGCAACAGAGGACAACCAAACCCTCCCGGAGCACAGAGATGCTTTAAACATGACTGTTTCCGTAGTGCAGTCGGATGAGCTGCTCATACCTCGCATGCTTAAATAAAGTCAGGGCAGGACTTGAGTTCTCTGCTGACTGTTGCCTAATGTTTTGGATTCTGCAGAAAGCTTTGTAAATATGATGATCATGTGGTCCATCGCGGGCTTAACTTTGGCTTCCAGCTAAGAATAAAACATGCCTTATACTGATAGACTTGAGTGCAATCTATTTCCTTTACAAAGAGAAGGTTACGGGGTGACTTGATTATAGTCTGTAAGGAGGAAGAAATATTTAATAATGGACTCTTCCATCTAGCAGAGAAAGGTCTAACATGACCTATGGCTAGAAATTGAAGCTAGACAAATTCAGACTAGAAATAAGGTGTCATTTTTTAACAGTAAGAATAATTAATCATTGGAACAGTTTACCAAAATGGCAGATTCTCCATCACTGACCATTTTTAAAGGAACGTTGGCTATTTTTCTAAGAACTCTGCTCTAGGAATTATTGTGGGAAGTTCTGTGGCCTGTGCTGTACAGGAGGCCTGTCTGGATTATCACAGTGGTCCCATCTGGCCTGAGAATCTATGAAAAACAAAGTTTCCTCTGTAGCTAAAGCAAAAACTTCTCTTTATTTCCCACTCCTCCTGGAAGATACTTTTCTGTCTGGACTTGTTTACTGTGGAGATCAACTAAAAGGTGCAGAGTGCCTGCTGCTCTTACAGTGCTCATTGTACAGACTTATAGGGAGTCAATTGCCACAACTCAGATGAAACTGGGCAAAATTTTCAGACAGTTTATTCACTGAAGTGCAGTTTTGAGTTGACTGAAACTATTAGCAAATAGTTTTGGCTGGAAAAAAATTGACAAAAATCAAAACATTTTGCTTCAACTTTATTAAAATAAACTTTTCATTTTGAAATATAATTGGATTTATTTTGAAAAAAATACAAAACAAAAAGATGGAAATAAAAAATGGAAAAAACAATAACAATTGTTTCAGGTCAACCATCAATGAAATTTTGGGGAGATTTTTTTGTTTTAGCTACTGAACCAAAATATCAATTATTCAGACAGCTCTAAACTCAAGTCCAGGCTTCAAGCACGTGTACTGTCATTTTATGCCCCATCCCAAGTCATGGGTGCTTATGGACCTTATTTGATTGGGGGGGTTTAGCGGGTTGAAAGTGTGTTTCCAGAGCAATGAAGAGTCAGAAAGGCGCATACCTGTGGGTGCCTGGAGGGTTCCTGTTCAAATTACTGTTCTAATGCTACTGGGGTTATGTTGTAATAGTAATTATATTTGTTTTTAAAAATCACAGAGGCCACATCCTCAGCTGGGGTAAATTGGCATAGGTCCTTTGACTTCAAAGGAGATACTCCAATTTACGCCCACTGAGAATCTTGGCCAGAAAATAGATGTGCTCCAAAGTCAGCTAGTAAAGCCCTCCCGTCTATCTGTTACGTAGCACAGTAATTCAGATAAAAGATGCAGTGGGTCTGTTTCTTATCTCTCACTGGTTTTACACTGGTGGGACCCCTTTTACCAGAGTTACTCAGTGACTCAGAGAGCCAAATCTGACCCAGTGTGTAAATCCAAGTAGAATCGGAACTCCACGCCCACTCTGACTGATAATGAAGCACCCTTTTTCAGCCCTCCTTTTGTTTATAGTGGTCCCTTTTCGTGAATTTCACAGAGTAGAGAGGCTGGAGAGGTCATACGTGAGTCTGTTAGAGGCAGGTTTCACACCTCAGCATCACTGCAGTGGCAGCGTGGTAAGAGAAGGAGTTGGATGGAACCACTGATGTCAGTGCCTGATGTGAAAAAGCCCAGTGCATTCTTCCTTTCTTCAGAAAATACCGGTGTGTAGGGAGAGACAGTCACATCCCATTGGTGGGCTTTGTCAGTTAGCTCAGGACAGACTCGTTCTTGTCAGCATAATTTCCCATGGTGATGATTTGACTTGTTTATTGATTAAGCTGCTAAACACGCCTCTCTGCAGCATTAATAAATTCTCGTGCCATTAAAGTGTGAAGTGATAACGACGTTAAACTCAAAAACCACCTCTCTCCCCCAAGCCACTCATCCTCCCAGAAGGTTGAGTAACTAGATCAGCCTGGGAACAAGCCTGACTTCCCAAAACAAAGTAAGGCACGTATGATGAATGGCATCTTAATTCCATGCAATCGTTAACTTAATTAGTTACTTTATGAACGTCAATCTGATTTAATGTTTCCTGCTGGCGAATTAATTCTGTTTTGAAGCCAACACACCAAAAAAAGCGAAGGCCAAATTTTTCAAAATTGAGTACTTAACGTTAGACACCGAAGCCTCGTTTTGGACACCTCTATAAGTTGCTTGATTTTTCAGAAGCTCTGAGCACCAGCTCTCGTGGTTTTCCTTTGTGTCAGCACCTCTGAAGGTCAGGCCACTTTGATTGTAGTGCCTAAACAAGGATTTGGGGGCCTTTCTTGAAGCACTCGCCTTTGAATGTGTTGGCCTGAAACAGCATTACTTGCTTTGTCATCTCTGCACTCTGTTGGCTTTTCCAGTTCAGTGTATTGTAACAGCCTTTCTTCTGCTGCTCCACCAGGTGCTGTTATTTCACGACCAGAATTATGGAATTCATTACGAATACACCATTCCTGTCAACTATACTGCCGAAAACAGAAGCGAGCCAGAAAAACAACAGGATTCTTTGTACATCTGGACACACAGCGGATGGGAAGGATGCAGTGTGCAGTGTGGAGGAGGTAAGGCCATTTGGGAATGTGGTGGGATTGTTTTGTACAGTGTTTGCCAAGGCAGGCAATAAAGAGAGGTGAATGCAGAACACAGGCTGCAGCGCTGCCAAAGCACAGATATCACGAGGAAGGCTAAGCTACGGAAATAGCTGTTGGCATGGCAATTGGGTGAAACGAAAGCTCGCTTTCACCAGATCTGCGAGTTAGCAGCAGCCGTGCAGTCTATACTTGGTCAGTGTTCTGGCAGGGCTGCTGCTTTGTCGGTTCATTACTATGCAGTGGAACTGCACCTGGTTTAGTGCTTCACGGATGGCTCAAGGCACTTATATGCAGCCCCATATCTCAAGGCTCAGTCAGATTCTTGGAGCAGAGTTTTCACAGGCATGCAGGCATATTTGCTGAAAGAAACTTCCTTCTCTGAGGATGAAGTAGGAGCCGTCGCACTGTGACAATTTGCTGTAGATTGCATCAGAAACCCTTAACCAGCTAACCACATTAGCACCCTGCAGATCACACTTTTCAGTTGATTTTTCCTGGGGCATTCTGGGATAGATTCACGAAGCCAGAGGAGGACTTGATCCCCACAGAAGACAGTTAATGCTGCATCTGCCACTATATGTTGGCTTTCCGTATATGGGAGAGGCAGCTTTAATTCTCCCTAGGGAATCAGGTCACACCCTGGCCAAACTCCTTTCACGACTAACACTGAGTCGTTGGTGCCAGCTCCAGCAATTCATCCCATCATGAAGATACCACAAAGGAGTTAGAGTGCTCGGGTTAAAAGCCTCACTCCTTGTCAGGTTTGCCACCCCCAGGATCCTCCAGCCTCACTACACTAAATGCCTGTGGTTTTTTTCCTTATAAAAATTGACTTGTTTGCTTTCCTTTTACAATAACAATTTTTCCCAGTTATTGAGCCCTCACGAGAGCGAATCTTAAACCTGTTGACAGGGTCTTAGGTACAATAGCCCTTCCACACAATTAGGGGCTCAAATATCACCTAGCAATATGGGTCCCACCATCAGTAGGCTCATATATGTCAGTTCTCAAACACTTCAATTTTCAGACACGTTCCAGTACTTGTTCTTGGTGGAAAGGTCTTCTTCCCTTTGGGACTCACTTATGGTTCTAAAAGTGATCAGGGACTTAATTCACACTGGACTTTCCAGTGATAGGTATTAATGGGTTGGTTTTTTTTTTGTTGATTGGTCATACATCACGAGTAGGAGTGGCACCAGGGTTTCTGGCTCCCTAGGCAGAATTCGGGAGGCAGCATTTTGTGTGCCCCCATGGGGCGCATGGGAGCTTCCGGTTCCACTCCCATCGCGCCGCCAAAGAAGGACCCTCCGCTGAAATGCGGCACACGACAGCAGCAGTCATTGAGCTGGTCAGTTCCCTGCCGCTGTTTTCCATGGCACGTCGACAGAAGGTCCTCCTTTGGCAGCACGACAGGAGTGGAACCGGAAGCTCCTATGCACCCCGTGGGGAGCGCACAAAATGCCGCCCCCTGAATCCTGACCACCTAGGGTCGCCTAATGGAAACGCCGGCCCTGATCACGAGCATTCAGTTTGTCAAGTATATAAAACAGCCAGACTTAAGGTTATAATGGGAGACGCTTGAGGAGTTTCCACCAAATAAATATCATTAGGGCAGGTTTGCATGGTGAGTTGGTGATGTTTACATCGTGACATCATGGTGTTGACTCACCGTGTTGAAAGGCAACTATCTCGCTGTCACAATGCAACATCTTTGCATCAGCGTGGATTGTTAAGCCCAAGGTGCTATATTCATCAGTGGAGTTGAGCCCCCTTCTCAGCTGATGCAGAGACATAGGTTGTGTGGAAATAGTAGAACCATTCTGGAGTGTGTTGTCTTGAGCCGGAGTGTGAAATTTAAGGATGAAGTTCTATGGAGGTTGGACAACAACCAAACTGGCCATGATGATACCAATAAGATTTGGGGAAACTGTCCAGATATATTACAGAAAGTGCCCAAGCTGTCTAAGGATCAGAGGAAATGAGGGAAATTGGTGATGTCCCAATGACCTGCAGGAAGCGGTAAAGAAGAATGGCAATGGCAGAAGAAAAAAAGAGTGATGGTAAGTTCTGAGTAGTACAGACTGGTACAGAAAGTAGCTAAAAGAGCAGTTGCAGAAGCAGAGGGTCAGCCATGTAAAGGACTGCTCAGGACTCCTAATGAAGGAAAGGGGAAGAGGAATAGGTAGATTAGCCAAGATTAAGCAAAAAATCACAGAGAACTTGGGAGCTGTGAAGTGTGTCAAAGATGAAAATGGAAGAGTACTAGGGGAAGATGGCGAAATCATTAAGTGGTGGCAGCAGTTCTATCGGAAACTGCTCACTGAAGAGAATGTGAAGAAACCATTGAGGGAAGTATGCACAAGCAAAAACCGGACAAGACCTATCACCACAGTGGAGACTCAGACAGTGCTAAAGACAATGAAACGTGGGAAGACTGTGGGAGCAGATGATTTACCAATTGAAGTATTTAAAGCATTAGACCATGAAGGAATGGTAATGATGACAAACTTTTTCAACTTAATTCTCTGTTCTGGAAAAATTCCTAGTGGGTGGAGGAAGAGCGCATTGGTTCCTTACTTCAAGCATAAAGGAGATGTGCAAGTATGCAGTCATTTACTGACCCATCAAGTTGATGAGTCATGCAATGATGTGTCCGAAAAGAATTATTGAGAAAATACTTTGGGAGGCGCAGGAGCATCAACTTGGGTTTGTGCCAGGAAGGCCAACAATGACGAGAGAAATGCGTTTGCAGGAGAAATACGGAGAGAAGCACAAGGAATTGCACTTAGTATTTGTGGATTTAGAGAATTCCTAGACAGTTGTTATGGAGGTGCCTATGGGTACACAATCTGCTGGAGTGGTATGTTCAGACTATCATGGTCATGTACCAGGGAAGCACAACAGTAATGAGAAGCAGCTGTGGCTACGGTGAGTCATTTACTGTGAGGGTAGTCCTACATCAAGGATCAGCCCTTAGCCCTCTCTTATTCGTGATTGCAACGAACACCTTGAGGCAGGAAATTCGAGGAGAGGTTCCGTGGAGCATGCTTTTAACCGACAACATTACATTGTGCCCTGAAGATAAGTATGAACTGGAAACAGCCGTAGAGCTGTGATGGGCTGCATTAGAAAAAAAATGGCTTACTCATCACCTCACAAAAGATGGAGTACATAGAATGCTTTGAGGGACAACAAAAAGCCAATAAAACTAGATGGTATCAAATTAAAGTCTATGCAACAATTTGAATACCTTGGGTCAGTGTGGAGCCATGATCAGAATATGGATGACGATGCTGGCAGCCACATGAAGAGCAGTTGGTGGAAGTGGAAGGAGTGATAGGAATTTTTTGCAATAAGAATATGCAAAGTAAACTAAAGAGCAATGTGAATTAAGAATAGGATTAGGCCAGTTGAAATGCTGGCCAGTTTGGAAGAGAGAAGAACAACTACCTCACATTGCCAAATTGAGAATGCTGAGGCAGATAATTGCTAATAAGCTATGCAGTGAAACAGTAGGAGCCATGATGAAGGTAGACAGACACACACACACGCGCGCGCAGTATGGGAGAACAAAGGGAGTATCGGCTGAGCCATGTGAGATGATGAGATGTGGGATATATTGACAAGAACACTTGGAGATGGTGAACGAGAGCCACCAACCCCAATTGACGGGATACGGCAGAAAAGAAGAGGAGACTCCTGAGCCTGGTGTGTCAAATTGGCAGCACTTTTTAATGTAATACATCCAGAGGGCCTGGGGGACAGAAATGATTTATATTTTAGCTGCTTATTTCATTCCCTTGTAAAATTTGAGTAAGCCCAAACTGCAGCCTTTGAAGCCTGCCCATTCCTTTTCAACCTTGTTTTTGCTGCATTAAATGAGTTGGATGTTAGTCAGGATGAAGGGGAAGAAGCAGCAGGAGCCCAGCTGTACAACAGGAAGCTCAGGCTAAGTGGTGGATCTCAGGTCGTTATTAGTCATCCATAGAGATGGCCAGTTGTCCGGCTCTACTCTGCTTCCCTAGAGCATCTGTGCTAGGGGATGTGTGGGTCCCAGCAGCATGTGGAGGAGGAACCTATATCAGCGCAGATTGCTTTCGAGGTTGTATTTACGTTAAGAATTGAAAGACGTAGCTCAGTATACTAACATTGCTGGAGCCGTCGCATTCATGATCGTTGTTACGGCCCCGCCAAATTAACGGCCATGAAGAACACACCATGAACCATGAAATCTGGTCTCCCCTGTGAAATCTGGTCTTTTATGTAATTTTACCCTATACTATACAGATTTCACGGGGAGACCAGTGTTTCTCTAACTGGGGGTCCCAACCCAAAAGAGGGTTGCGGGGCGGGAGTTGCAAAGTTATTGTAGGGGGCTGATGGTATTGCGACCCTCCTGTGCTGCCTTCAGAGCTGGGAGGCTGGAAAGCGGCAGCTGCTGGCCAGGTACCCAGCTCCGAAGGTAGCACCGCCAGGAGCAGCACAGAAATAAGGGTGGCAATGAGTGGCCAGAGAGTGGCAGCTGCTGGCCAAGGGACCAGCTCTGAAGGCAGAAGTAAGGGTGCCAATACCATCCCATGCCACCCTTACTGCTGTGCTGCTGGCAGTGGCGCTGCCTTCAGAGCTGGGCTCCCAGTTAGCTGCTGCCCCTCTGAAGGCAGAGCTGCTGCCCAGCCAGCAGCAGTGCAGAAGTAAAGATGCCAATGCCGCGACTTCCCTACAATAATCTTGCAGTGCCCCCTCTTTTGGGTCAGGACCCCTGCAATTACATCCGTGACATTTCAGATTTAAATCATTAAATTTATTATTTTAAAAATCCTCTGACCATGACATTGACCAAAATGAACCGTGAATTTGGTAGGGCCCTAATCACTGTGTAAAGATTTGCACCTTTGCTGACAGGACAGAACAACCAGGGGCGGCTCCAGGCACCAGTGCACCAAGCACGTGCCTGCGGCAGCAAGCTGCGGGGGGCAGCCTGCCAGTCGCTGTGAGGGCACGGCGGTATTTCTGCGAGAGGTCTGCCGGTCCCACAATAATTCGGCGGCGGGTAGGTGAAGGCGTAGACTGGCGGACCTCCCGCAGGCGTGCCACCGAAAGCCACCTGACTGCCATGCTTGGAGTGGCAAAATACATACAGCCGCCCCTGAGAACAACGCAAAGAGAAGCAGAGAAGACAAAAACATCAACAGAGATATTAGTTCTTATGCTATAGGCAGAGGTAGGCAGAAAGTTTAGCTGTAGAGGAGATTTGTTAAATAACATGTTGATCTTAAATAGTTAACAGCCTCCAGCAATTACCTAGCTTACTGGTTTGCCATTGTTTTTGGTCTGACTTTTAGGTGAACGTAAAACCGTTGTATCCTGTACTAGGATCGTTAACAAGACCATGATGCTGGTGAATGACAGTGACTGCCAGCGTGTGATGCGCCCTGAACCTCAAGTCAGGAGATGTAACACACACCCCTGCCAGTCACGGTAAGGAGCTTAGAAAACAAAATCAACATCCCTATTTCTCGCAACTACACTTCTCTAAAGCATCTCTCCACTGAGCACTGTCAACGTGTATGACAGCATTCAGGCACACAGTTAACTGCAATATTCAGCTGTAACACTCATTTTTCATTTGTTGAACAGATCAGATTTTCATTACCTCAGAGTCCATTTAATTTGTGATCAGTACAGCAGGATTCCAAATATATAATTTATTTGGGGATTGTGTTTTTTCTTCCCCTTAGCTGCATAATCTGGGAGACCAAATAGTTTCCTAAATTTAGCTACACAGCGTTGCAGTGGGGGCATGTCTAATCTTGTTTCTTTATTCAATGCAGAATAGGGCTTGATTAGTTGTCACACTCTGTTGAAAAGAAAAACATGGCCTTTAAACCTTACCTGGTGTGAGATAATGGGGTGCAGTCCAGAACAGTGAGGGCGCAGTGTCACCCCTGCCCTGCAACCGTGGGTGCCTTACAATAACTTGCTGAAGTAGCTCCCACCTGGGCTACTCACAAACAGTCTTCCAGCCTGCAGGCCAGACCCTAAGTGTCTGCTTGTAGCTGCAGCCTGCCAACCACACTTGGGTTACACTCTGGTTCTCACCAGCCTTCGTTATTCTGCAGGGTGACTCCAATATACCCCCAGTCTTAGATTTTCTCCCAGAAATCTATGTCCTGCACTGCCCAGCCCTCTCCTGGAAAATACAAAAGTCATATTTGGTCTGTTGTTTCTTGAACTTAGGCACACAACTTGTCACCCCAAATTGAGTTTCCCAGACTCTTCAATTTAAACCTGCTGGATTAGATAAAACACGTTTATTAACCACAAAGAGAGATTTTGAGTACAAGGAATTGAGGCATAAAGGTCAGAAATGATTACAAGAAAAATAAAGATAAGACATTGACTGTAATAACCTAACTCAACAAACTGTATCAGATTCAAGCAAAGTTTCTCACCATATGCTTTCAGCAGTCTTCCTGACCAAAACCTGTAGTTCACGACCCCTTCTCCCAGAGTCCAGTCCTTTTTTGCTTTTGGTGACATGAATGCAATGGGCAGGGAGAGAGAAAGGGGTGTCCTGCAGTGTTCCCCCTTTGAGAAGCATTACCAGCTGGGAGCAGGGTGACAGGCAGTCTGTGTGGAAACGAACTCCCATGTTGTTTCTTTGCTAAGAGGTAGAATTTTTTTTTTTTTGCCCTTTTCCTGCCAAAGAACAGCCACGTAGCAGGTAATGGTCCATCAGCATTGTTTACCACCTGTCTGAGGTGTCAGTTTACCCTTTGTCTCTGAGGAACTGGTTTGGACACTCCCCAGACTTCTCTGGAAAACCTTATTTTTAGTCAGAATCTCAGTTTACGTCTATAACTTCACATATAATGCTGATATGCATTTTGCCATGATATTATTGATCAGTAAATTATGAGTTTTTAAATGATACCTTACAAGGCATACTTTGTACAAAGATTATTACAATAGCATGTCGGGCGTGAACACAGGGATATATTCTGTCACATCTGGTCCTCTGCTGTATTGTCTGTCTGATCTGTACCATCTGACTAATTTAGATTGCGAGACCTTTATGTGTGTCACGCAGTTCTGAGCTCGGATCCTGATTCAGGAAAGTGCTTCTGCCCCTGATAAACCTTAAGCTCCATCTTAAAGTCTCACTGTGCCTTGTATAGCTTCTGTTCAGACCTTTGCTGTCACTCAGTCATATTGGCCTTTCACACTCCTTTCTGTGTACTGCACAAGGGCTTTTAGGATCAAGTGCAGGTGATCCCAGCAGGTACCATGGTGACGGCTCCAGAACTGCTTGATTCAGTGCACTCCTGCTCTCCCATTCCTATGTCTGGAACATAAGAGCGGCCATACTGGGTCAGATCAAAGGTCCATCTAGCCCAGTATCCTGTCTTCCAACAGTGGCCAGTGCCAGGTGTCCCAGAGGAAATGAACAGAACAGGTAATCATCAAGTGATTCATCCCCTATGGCCCATTCCCAGCTTCTGGCAAACAGAAGCTAGGGACACCGTCCCTGCCCATCCTGGCTAATAGCCATTGATGTACCTACTGTCCATTAACTTATCCAGTTCTTTTTAGAACCCTGTTATAGTCTTGGCCTTCACAACATCATCTGGCAAGGAATTCCACAGGTTGACCCTCGTTGTGTGAAAAAATACTTCATTTTGGGACCACCTCAGTTTCAAATGAGCCAGCTGGTCTTCCTCTCTTCTTTTGAATCTCCCCATACAACCCACTGCTTTCCCAAAGCCCTCCTGTGTGAGCCTTGTCTCCTATCTCTCTAATGCTGTGTCTGCACTAGAGAATGGAACCTGTGGGAGAGCACGAGTGTCATCATCAGTGGTGTGCTCTGTCCACATAGGCCATGGGCTGGTTCGGGTGAAGAACCATTGCACTTTTGTCTGGTCTCGGAACTGTTGCTGTTCTACAACATTGCAGTCACATTGCTGTTTAGGTGGGTATCTCACTGTTCCCAGCACAGCGCTCAGAAGCAGTGGCTTCAACAGACATCATGGGATACCATGTACACCCTTGGAACTGCGAAAGAACAGACCAGACTCCCAAAACGCTCAAGGAAATGCTCCTAATTTCCACAGGGAAGTTGCATATTTCTATGGTGTGGCACCGTTTCCAAGCAGGAGGCCTGTGTAAACTCTCAGCTCATGATCCTTGCTCAGCAAGAAAGGTTTCCATTGGAAATTTTGAAAAGCCATTTGGAGGTGCCTGGGGTGGATGCAGACAAGCCCAGAGGGCTTTGGCACCATCTCCAGGGAGCTAGAGACTGAGATAAGCTGATGACTAAGCTCAGCAAGCAGTGGTCTGGCATCTTTCACCACCAGGCAAGTGCATTGTTGGGAACATACTTGGGTGTGAACACAAGGGGTAGCTAGTGGGCCCCAGATTGCAGCACTGTGAATTCCTGGTGAAGTGTGCATGTTGTTTTGTGCCTTCTCTACTACACCTTGTACGATTACATCTCTGTAAAAATAATGATCAATAGCAATGGGCTGAGTTAAGGATGGAGTTAAATCTCTCTCTCTCTCACACACACACACACACACACACACACACACACACACACACACACACACACACACACACACACACACACACACACACACACCAGTGCTGCTGAAAAAGGGCCAATATCTTGATATGTCCAAATTTCCTCACTTTTTTTAGCCCCTTAACGTTCTTCTAGGATAGTTGTTTTTCCTGTATGGAATTACCAGGCAACTTATAGGCACGGTTCAGCACAGTTCTCCTTACAAGCAGTTTAGCAAGACATTGATGTTCTCATCGGTCTGTTTTGACAGAGCCATGGCAACAAACACCAAACGTGCTTAATACCCAGAAAGGCCACAAACTCCAGCTGATGATGTGACAGACCACACGCTCTCCTTCACTCCGTGTAGACCACACTTTCACACTTCACATGTTTTTGACTGGAAACATTTTCAGAAGCACATTCTCCGTGCCTCTGTAGAATTGAAATTTCCACTTGCATTTGCCCACCCAGATATTAGAAATGCATGCTTAGCATATTCTCTGACCAAGAACATCTTAAAGAAACCATTCTCTTTCACCATTTTTTTTAATGAGCCCTGAATTAGTTTAGGGTTTCAAGTAAAATTATTATAGCATCTTGTTACAATAAGGTCCTTTTCCGTTTCCACTGAGCACTCCACTCTAGACTGGAATATAGAAGAAGGGAACAATGGCTTCTTTTTTGTAGTATATCTTTTTTCTCTTGTTGCTTTTGATTGAAGTTGCACAGGGTTTCTGGTACTGTGAATTTAAATAGAATTGAATCTACCTTATGAAGACTCTCTATTTGAAAGGTGGTGTGGTTAGTGGTAGGGCACTGATCTGGGTCTTAGGAGACCTGGGATCTATTTCTGGCTCTGGCACTGACTTTTAGCAAGCCACTATTCCTTACTGCCCCTTTATTTCCCCACTTGATCCTTGTCTACTTGTCTTTGGGGCAGAAATGGGATCTTACTGTGTGTGTAACAGGAGGCTCCGAATCTCTACTGGGGATTGTCATGCAAATAAAAAATAATTATCCACATTAAGCATTAGGTTATCTGAAAATAAATGCCTATAATGCTAATAACAGTGTCTTTTTCTTCCAAAACAGTCCCATAGTGCTTTGCAAATTATATATCCCTTTGAAATGCAGCTACCTCTTGGGAGAACCAAACGGAGTAGGGCAAGGAGCAGTAATTCCACGCAGCCAGGGAGGAGATTAGAATCGAGCAACTCCAGTAGAGCATCTGTAAAAGGATACAGTGAAACACTGAATGAAGAATTTGATACACTAATGTGTTTTCAAATTAAATGTCAGAGAATAGAAATTTTAAAAAAAAATTTATTGAAACTGTCTGGACATGACAGCAAAGGCCACCCAGAAGTCACAGCAGGTTCAACATGTGGTAGCCTACTTCCTACTCACGTCTGACTGATGGGAACATACTACACCAAGGTTCCATGCCCTGTTATACCTTCCTGTACAATTCCAGATCTGTTTCAGGATCCTTATCTGAACCCTTAATGAGCAAGGCCAAGCGATCTCAAAGTCTGCCTCTACTTCTGCACTTCCCAGTGCTAGCTGTGAAAGGGGCTGATAGTGTCAAATGTACGGCTCTAGGCAGAGGAGCATCCTGAACTGTGCAGTGCCCTACCACCCGAGAGCAATTGAACTACTGCTAGTCACTCCCTTTCCCGCAGCAAAAGAGCAGCAAGTAAAGCAAATAGCATTTCTCAAAGAAGGCAGGTGCTCAGAGAGAACAGTGGTGAACATGGTCTAAAACCTAGTGTGACAAAGTTCCTCCTCTGCCTTGGTGGGTCCTGCACTTACTGGCGGACTTGCTCGCCTCACAGATTTACCCTGTGGATCTGGAAACAGCCCAGAGACCTTCCCCTCTGGTAGAAGCCACAGTCCAGGTCAGTTCCTCCTGTGTTTGATCAGGAGTTGGGAGGTTTGAGGGGAACCCGGGCCTGCCCTCTACTCCGGGTTCCAGCCCAGGGCCCTGTGGACTGCAGCTGTCTAGAGTGCCTCCTGGTACGGTTGCGTGACAGCTACAACTCCCTGGACTACTTCCTCATGGCTGCCTCCCAACACCTTCTTTGTCCTCACCACCGGGCCTTCCTCCTGATGTCTGATAACACTTGTACTTCTCAGTCCTCCAGCAGTGTGCCTACTCACTCTCAGCTTCTTGCATGCCTCTTGCTCCCAGTTCCTTTCACGTGTAACCCTTCTGCCCCTCTGAGTTGGCAGCAACAAGGGCCGGGTTCAGTATCCAGGGGTTCTGTTTCAATAACACAATGCAAAACCGGCTCTAGCCCCCACCCAGTGACTTGGGACAATTACATACCACCCCCCCCCCGGGCGCCTCTAAGAGGCAATACTTCGCCACTCGCAAGCACAGAGTCTGAGTGTAGCAAAATCCTTTTAATAAAGGAGGGAAACAATGAGGCATCACGTTGGAGAAACACCACAAACAGAATTATAACACAAACCATAAGCAAAAACCCACCTCCAAGTACGTTTGGCAATGTCCTTTCCCCCTTAGGGTCTTAAGTCCAATCACCCCAAAGTCCAGCAACCCGAAAGTCTGTGGTCAGTGCCACCCCAGAGTTCAAAAGTTTATCTGCAGAGTTTTACCCCTCTCCCAGCCTGGATGGAAATGGGGGGGGCCCACACAGGGTGTTAAGGGGCACCTTACGTGGGCCAGGGCCAACTGCTCTGCCTCTCCATGGAGTTCTGCTGCAGCCTTCACCACGACCAGCTCCACTACACCAGCTGTGCCGCTCCTCCAGCCGACCCGTGAGCCACTCCAGCTGTCTCCGCAAATCACTCCACTCCACTCACTGTTCCATGAGCTGCTCCAAACATGCTGCAAACTGCGCCACTCTGCCAGCCGCTTAGCGATAGATCTTCAGGCTCCCCCACTAGTTAACACAGCACTCAGTGATCTCAGCTCAGTAAGCTTAGCTCTTTTAGTGATTTCAGCTTGTAGTAGAGGAGCCCTGGTGCTGGTGCACCATTGACCCAACGTGAATTCAGCTCAGCAGCCTCTAGATGGACTCCTACTGGAATAAAAATTAGCTCTACTCTTCAAACAGTGGAGAGAGGAGGATGTGCAATTGGTGTTCCAGGCCCTTAAAAGGGGCCCATACTATCAGGTACACACACCAGTCCCCAACCTCTCTCAGTTCAATGGGTTTTGGCACCCATGTCCCTTGTCTAGCAAGTGCTACTTAATTGATATTGAGACATCTTTGTGATAAAGCAGTCTCATAGTTCCTCATTCACATAATCAGGGTGACAACACTTTATTCCTCCTGCCCCAATAACAAAGAAATTGGTTAGAGCTGTCAAAATAACCATCCCAGGCTGCCGTGGTCTATGCTAGGTGGGGTGGGTGTGCCAATGCAAATACCTAAAATTCCTTTCCACACTCCCCATAATTCACCACCAGATGTCAGGGTAGAGCTCATCCTGACTCTGCTTACACACGCACTTCCTCTCCTCTGGCTCCCTGGCTCCCTTTGGCCTGACTGGAGTGAGCCCTTTTATAGCATCAGAGGGGCCTTAATTAGAGTCAGGTGCTTAACAGCCTCACCTGACTCTTAGCAGGTTAATTGGAGGCAAGTGTTCTCATTAGCCTGGAGCAGCCCCTGCTCTGGTCACTCAGGGAACAGAAAACTGCTTATCTAGTGGCCAGTATAGCTCCCTTCTACTACTCTGTTGTTCCCAACTGGCCTGGGTCTATCACACTAGATAGATAATCCTGCATGAGAAATTGACTTAAAATAAAGAAAAGCAAAATATATCCTTAGAAATATATCGTTGTGACCTTCGATTTTGTACAGGATGGCTAACTAGTATAATAAGGGTACATTAGAAATGCACATAGACAGTTAAATGAATTAGTTAATGTTTGCATTTGCTTTACTGATATTACGTGTTATCCAAGTGCTTATTAATATTATTTTGGAGGCTCATTGTATGCTTTACAAACTCTGTATATTAAAGTCATGTATCCATCACTGAAATGTAGCTACCTCTGGGATAGAGTTGGTTTCATAGATTCACAGATTTTAAGACCTGAATGTCATTAGATCATCTAGTCTGACCTCCTGTATAATACAGGCCAACATTTTTCCAGTAAGGCATCCAATCTTGATTTGCAGACAAAAGATGGCGACTCCACCAGTTCCTTTGGTAGTTTGTTCTAGTGGTTAAGCACCCTCACTGTTAAAAATGTCTGCCTTATTTCTAATTAGAATTTGCATGACTTTAGCTTCTAATCTTTGGTTTTTGTTATGCCTTCCTCCACCAGATTAAAGAGCCCTTTAGTACCTGATATATTCTCCCTGTGAAGACACTTATACACTGTAATCAAGTCATCTCTCAGGCTTCTTTTTGATCAACTAAACAAATGGAGACAGATTAGAAATTAGAATTGGAGTCGATAGACTGGGATTGGGGTTATAGAACTAACACTTCAGAACACATGTATGGGTAGGTAATGCAGCCTTCAGCTGGCTGTCCGACAGAAAGGAGAAGGGACCTGCTGCTATCAACAGCAACAGTCATTCTCGTTTAGATCCAGTGGTGGAAGCCAGTGATTTTGGAGCAGGAGGTCAGGACTGTAGTCCTGGTCATCCATGTGTATGTCATTTATTCCTATGAGCGTGTCTGGTTTTTTCAGCATATAGTTTGCTATATGGTCCAGCCACTAGAAGGAGTTATAGCTACACTCAGTCTAGTCCATATGAGTCTGTCAAATCCAGTGTCCATTGGCAAATATCTAATTATTCAGAGGAAAACCAAAAAAAAATCCAGCACAGGATGTGTGGGCCAGGGATGCAGTGCTGTGAATGGGAAGAAGGGAGCAATTTCTGGGCCTGTAAATGGAGTTCAGGGCTTGTGACTAAGGGGTTAGTTATTTGGCAGTATGACGAATCCACACTGCTCTATATCAGTTCTTGCTTAATAAATATGGGCAGAGAGGCCAAATGGAATTAGGTGGACTTTGTTGGCTAGTACTAAATGCATTTATGCCAAATAACTTAGGACAACTGGCTGGAGATGAAGTACATTCAGTGTTACACAGCACGCGAAGTCAGGAGACGCCCCCGGGTTGCTTTAGGATAAGCACTCAGGATAGCCTTCATCTTGGTTTCCCCTACTATAAAATGTAATGTAATATCACTGCAGTTAAGCTTCACCAAGGCTAAATTATCTCTGTGAGGCTTGAGTCTCCACAGTCTGGGCTTCAGAACTTATTCCCGAGGGAAGATTAGCAGGATAAAAGAATATGTTTTATTATGGGAGAAATTCACTGCCGGGCTGCTTCAGCTCCCAGGGAGTTTGCTTAAGGGCCTCTGCCTTCCCTGCAGGCTGGAGAAACTCCCCCTGTGATGAGGGGATGGGTGTAGGTAGGGACAATTGGAGGTGAAATAGGTGGCGGGGATGGCAGAAGCTTCCTAACAGTGTAGGGGGCCACCCCCTGCGCCACCTCTTCCCCCGAGGCTCCACCCTCGTGCCGCCTCTTCCTCCCAAACCCCTGCCCCTGCTCTCTCTCCTTCACACCCCTGCTCACACTTACTGCCAGTAAAAAGTGGGGGACCATGCCCCTCCCTTTTCCAGCACCCCTGTCTGGTGGGACCTATGTTCTGTGTCTGGTGCAAGGGAGCAGCTGCCACTGTTCCAATGGGAATGGCACCCACTTACACCAGGGCTGAATTTGATCCCTTGGATAATTGATGATATCATTGAAGAAGGAAGAGTAAAGAACTGTAGCATTTAATTCAAATAAGCACACCCCCCCCAAGACTAATGTAAATTAGCAGGCAGTGTTATTGATCCTGTACTCCCTGGGAAAATAACAAAATCTGTCAAAATGATGAATGCTAAAGTAAAAAGAAACCTGCCTGAGTGAGAGTTGGCAAGTCTGTTAGCAGAATGACTACTGTACTGGAAAATTATTGTGTGCTGTTTATAAAGGCAATCAGACAGGAATGTTAGTCTTGGAGTCCCACTTTCTACATCAGCAGCTGTATTATTCTACTAGATTCTTGGTATTTTTTTATTCCCTAAAGTTTTAGTGACTGGGTGTGGCACAACCTGTTATCAAAATCAAGGTTCACCTGATTATTTTGACCCAATGTAGCACTTGACACAAAGAACAGTTTCAGGCATGTAATATAGTGTGATAATGGAAAAGGTCTGGGTACTGCAGTGAATTCAGGAGGTGTCTTATAAACAATGTATTTCTGCCTTACTTGCTCTATCCTAAAATTAGTTTGATAGCTCATAGTTGGATAGCTCTTAGTGAAGAATATCTGAAAATCAATACCAAGAGAATAACTCTCAAAAAGCCCTCCTATAATATATATAGACATATACACACACACACATAGAGAGAGAAGATCTTAAAGTCAAAGAAGGTTTTGCCATTGACTGCCGTGGAGACTGGATTTCACCCAATGGTATATATACTCTGTTGCACTGAAAACAACTGCAATAACATTTTAAAAGTATACTAACTAGAGCTGATGTTTAGCTCTTACCTGTGTAGTAAATAACAGCTAGTTTGTTGTTCAACAAAAATATTATTTCTTCTTCAAGTGCTTGCTCATGTCAAATATGTTCTAGGTATGCACGCACCCATGTGCACTGTCGTGAGAGATTTTTGCCTTAGCGGTATCCGTAGGGTCGACTGTGGTGCCCCCTTGAGTGCCGTACTCATGCGTCGGTATAGCAGGCGCCACCGGCCCTTCACCCTCTCAGTTCCTTCTTACTGCCCGGGGTGGTTAGTTAGAACATCTTTCCATGCTTGTGTTTTCGTCTCTTCTGACTTTGAGCCTTAGGGCCTTGTAAATAGTTGTTTATAGTAGTTAGTGTTAAGTAGTTGTTAAGTGTAGTTGGAAGTTAGAGTCCCAGCGGGGACTTCGCCCCAGGTGGGATATGCCCCGGTGTCCAGGGTTTAAGGCCTGTGCAAACTGTAACGGGCCTTTGTCTGTAAGTGACCCCCACAGCAGCTGCTTCAAGTGCTTGGGGGAATCACATGTGAAGGACAAGAGTCATACTTGTAAACATTTCCCACCCAGGGCTCAGAAAGAGCAGGATATTCATTTGAGGGCTCTTCTCCATCCAGCTTCCGAGCCATCCCGTCAAGACTCAACTCCTAGTACCTCGGACTTGGTATGCAGTGCACCTCTAGTACCGGGCTCTGCCTGGCACCGCTCCCCGTCGCCAGTGCCCAGAAAGACAACTAATAAGCACAGCTCCCCAGCAACGGGCAAGGAAGGCCATGGGGCATCAGGCAAAGGACCCAGTTCAGTCTGCCCGGCCACTCCGGAGCCCTTAGCCCCTTAATGGATCCACCACCGACTCCTGGAAGCAGTAGGGGACCTAAACTGAGGCCCCATTAGCACCTTCCCAAGCTCCCCCAGTGCCGAGAGATCAGAGGCCTCTGCCGGCACCATGCGTGCTGCAGAAAGCAGCAAAGGCATCCTACAAGCCTTTGGTCACTGGCACAATTTCTCAAGGCTAAACCCTGCCATTTTTGAGTGCCCTTCCCTCCCACCTCCTCTTCCCCATTCACCTTCAGGGACCCTTCTCATGAGCAACTCCTCGTTCAAGAGGTCGAGAACCTCCTGCCCCTGGGGGCGGTGGATGAGGTCCCTCAGAGCATGAAAGGAAAGGCGTTCTGTTCCCATTACTTCCTAATCCCGAAAGCAAAAGGGGTCCTCAGACCCATTCTGGACTGTCTTCGCCTCAACAAGTCTCTCAGAAAGTTAAAATTTCACATGGTCTCCCTGGCCTCCTCATTCCTTCCCTGGATCCAGGAGACTGGTACACCGCCCTCAACTTGAAGGATGCTTATTTCCATATTACCATATTCCAAGGTCACAGATGTTTCCTCCGTTTCGTAGGGGGCGGATGCCATTTTCAATTCATAGCACTGCCCTTTGGCCTCTCACTGGCCCCAAGGGTGTTCACAAAATGTCTGACGCCAGTGGCTGCTTCTCTGAGACATCGAGGGTTCCAGGTCTTCCCATATCTCGACAACTGGCTCATCAAGGGCAGGTCTCAGGAACAAGTGCAGAGGAGCCTCCATCTGGTGCGTTTCACATGCCGCAACCTGAACCTGTTAATAAACAAGAAAAAATCCACCTTAACACTGGTCCAGCAAATAGAGTTCACTGGGGCAGTTCTCAACTCCATGTGAGCCAGGACCTTCCTTCTGGAAGCACGTTTTCAGGCCATGTCAAACCTGATCTCCCATATGAAGAACAACCCTCTCAGCATGGCGCACACCTGCCTGCAGTTGTTGGGCCACATGGCCGCATGCACATGGTCAGTCATGACCGGCTCCATCTCAAGCATCTGCAACTGTGGTTGTCATTGGTCTACATCCCCAACAGGCACGACCTAGACCAGGTGATCTGGGTGCCAGATCACATCCGGTCGTCCCTGGATTGGTGGTTGGCCCCTGGTCGGTGTTGGAGGGAGTCCCCTTCATGACCCCATCCCGTCATTGACACTGGTATCCAATGCCTCGGACCTGGGCTGGGGAGCCCCCCTTGGTGAAGTGAGCATCCTGGGCCTTTGGATGTGGGACAGTCTGATCCTCCATATCAATGTCAGGGAGTTAAGAGCAGTTCGTCTGGCCTGCCAGACTTTCTTGCCCCACCTGAAGGGCAAGGTGGTGCAGATCCTGACGGACAATACTGCCGTGATGTATTACATCAACAGGCAGGGTAGAGCCAGGTCGTCGGCCCTTTGCCAAGAAGCTCTCTGCCTGTGGGATTTTTGTAAGCAGCATGCCATTCATCTGGTAGCCGCGCACCTGCCTGGAGCCAGGAACCTCTTAGCAGATCACCTCAGCAGGACCTTCTCATCTCGCCACGAGCGGTCACTCCATCCGGGAATAGGGCCGGCAGCACTTAATATACCAATGCATGAGTACCGCACTCAAGGGGCCCCACAGCCAAACCTACAGATACCATTATGGCAAAAATTTCTGACAACCCCTAGAATGGACATGAGCAACACATCTCAAAGAACAACAGTTACGAAAAGGTAGGTAACTGTTTTATGTTGAATGAGAATATTCACAGTGGAATCTATATGAAATAGAACCCTAAAACTGTATTGCTTTGCTTTTGTTTCTGTTCCAAGATAGTAATTTAGATTTTTTTGTTTTTAGTTTATGGCCCTTTTTTTCCTGTCGTCCCTTGTTCAGCAGCAGAGATCAATGCTGTCTTCTTTATTAGTGGAGATACTCAAGGAAACGCTATAATAAAAATGGTGAAACTGTTGTTACATCAAAGGTGGCATAGGTCAAATCAGAGACTTTGTTGCAAATGCAGGGAAAATTAGCTTTTCAATGCAGGGGAGGGGAAGGGGTTGGAAAGTAATAAGCATACAGTGTGCGTGCGCCTGCCCACACACTCATATATGGCTGTTTGTTTACATACATACATTTAGTGGAACAATTCAGGCATGTACATAACTGCTCAAGATGTGGGTGAAATGTAATGGCCTGTGATATACATCAGATTAGACTAGATGTCCTAATGGTCCGGGGGGACCTTAAACTGACTCATGAATCAATGAAAAGTAACCTCATAATCTTGTTGTTGCCCTCGCCTACCCTATCATCTCACCTCTCCCCAACATTTGTTGACATCTTCCATTGCATCTTGTCCAGCTCTTTGACTGTAAACTTTTCAGTCATTTATAGTTCTTGCAAACATTCAGCATCCCCAGATTTAGATATAAGATACTGTGCACACTAGTTTTTCCAAGGAAGCTGGGAGTTTCAGGCGTGAACAACTAGGTAAAACAGCAATTTCAAGAGTAATGACTAATCCAGTCCCTAGAAAGATCAAATAATGAGCTGATCCTCCAAAGAAGTTTAAAGTTTGCTCCAGGGGCCTGCCAGACGAATGTTGCCACAGCGGATTAGACAAAGAACTCCCAAACTCCTCAGAAGAGATAGTAAGAGGTCAAAAGGTTGAGGAAGACTCAAGCGGCAGAGATTTAAGACCTCTACTCAGATTGCAAGGCCTGTGTATCCCAGTGGCACTTGGCCTCTCAGAGTCTGCCGACATAGACACCTTTGCCATTCAGTGGGTTAGTGTGTTTGCTTAAAAGCCCATCATCTAAACAGAACCAACCACCATTTGATTTAAGCATCCAGCTCTCAAACCTTCTGTACAGTACTCTTCACAAAAAGTCCCGTAGACTAAACCATCCCTAGGATTGTGAGAAAGATGAGTTCCTGTCACATAAATAATTCAATCCTTATTGGAAACAGGAGAGTGACTGTCTGCAGCACTCACATTTTTAACTGAAGATAATGTTATCACCTGGGAGGGAAAAAAACGAACATAAAAAGGGCTGCAGTGTCAAGCAATCCCTGAGATCATGTTACAGGCTTATAACATGACTGGAAGCCAAATGCCATATATGATATACACAGCTGGCTTACTTAATAATGTAGGGCTTGCCTGATTGTTTGAAGTTAAAGCAGCTGAATTATTTTTTATGTTGACATAAGCAAATGCTTAAATTTTTAAAAAGTCTCATTCTAAAGGGGCGTACAGGTGTGCACATTGTGTCTAATGACTGTAGCAAAGGAAACCTGCCTGCTTTACAACTTAATAGTAACCAGACAGGAATGTTGTGCATCACATTTTTTGGTTGCAGACATACACATTACTTAATGGGCAGTCAGTTGCTGATGCTAATTCTGCTAATGTAGTCCTGCACATTCCTTTAACAAGTATGAAACGGGCAGCAGTCTTCATATTTAATCAACTATCTTACCAATAAGGATAGAATCCTTTATGTTTCCACTCTTGCTCCCATCAGTAGCCATGCTGTTCAATTCCGGAAACTTTCAGCAGGCACTAGAAATGATGCTGGATGACTGATTTTTAAAGGATGTCGGCTAGGAGTGAGGACTTGTCAATATTGCACACGTTCCTCCTGTGGGTTTTTGTTATAGGAGCTCCTTTTGTAACCTCCCTCAAAACTCTAAAAAGGATCTTCCCACAGAAGTGGTGCCTAATAGTGGTATTTTCAATACAATCAGTTAACCAGTTCAGTCTGGAATCTCTAAACCCAGAAAGGAGCCATAGATACACACCCATTTGCCAGTGACTGTGAGGTGGATGTAAGATTTCAATAAAAACACCTCTACAGAGGATGAAGAACTAGCAAGTTTCTGTAAAGAGAGATGTCAAAGGAAGCTACTCTAAGACTTGCCATATTAAAACAGAACAGTGGTTCCTTAATTCTAGTATCCTATTTCTGACAGTGCCTAATGCAAGATGCTACAAAGAAAGGCAACACAATGCACCTGCCACTAATTTTCCATGGGAGGAATGTCTTCCTGACTCAAGCTTATGCCTTAAAGCACAGGTTTTGATAATCCTAATTTTACCAAACCTAGCATGAATGCAGATGCTGGTTTTGTTCATATAATACTTGACATTTATTTAGAGCCTCTAAGAGTCATAAAGTGCTTTGGGAACCTTATGGAGTTAAGCCTCACAACATCATTATGAGGGAACAATGGTGATTTATAGAAGCACAGGCTAAAAGGAAGTGGGTTATTAGCTGACAACAGAAAAGGAGTTTTAGGCATTAATGGAATCATAGAATATCAGGGCTGGAAGAGACCTCAGGAGGTCTTCTAGTCCAGCCCCCTGCTCAAAGCAGGACCAATCCCCAACTAAATCACCCCAGCCGAGGCGTTGTCAAACCTGACCTTAAAAACCTCTAAGGCAGGATATTCCACCACCTCCCTAGGTAACCCATTCCAGAGCTTCACCACCTTCCTAGTGAAAAAGTTTTTCCTAATATCCAACCTAAACTTCCCCCACTGCAACTTGAGACCATTGCTCCTTGTTCTGTCATCTGGTACCAGTGAGAGCAGTCTAGATCCATCCTCTTT
Organism: Gopherus evgoodei; assembly: GCF_007399415.2. NCBI lineage: Eukaryota > Metazoa > Chordata > Testudines > Testudinidae > Gopherus > Gopherus evgoodei. Next base: position 8,827,087 of record NC_044331.1, read on the forward strand.
GGAACCCCCCCTTTTAGGTAGTTGAAAGCAGCTATCAAATCCCCTCTCATTCTTCTCTTCTGCAGGCTAAACAATCCCAGTTCCTTCAGCCTCTCCTCATAAGTCATGTGCTCCAGCCCCCTAATCGTTTTTGTTGCTGTCCACTGAACTCTTTTCAATTTTTCCACATCCTTGTTTTAGTGTGGGGCCCAAAACTGAACACAGTACTCCAGATGAGGCCTCACCAATGTCAAATAGAGGGGAATACTGCAAAGTATCTAAGCAAGCATACAACAAAAGAATAATCATTTAGTGGGATCATTTTTACCTGTAGCAATTTACATGTGTGACAGGTCATAGTTTTCTCTTTTTTTAACTGTTTAGAGATAAGGAACCAGATTCAGAGCTGGTGGGAGTGGGTGCAGCTCCATTGATTTCAGTGGAGATGCACCTGCTTTCACCAGGTCAGAATTTGGCCCATAAATTTTAGTAGCTAATGAATTTGCAGCAGAAATCATCAGTCCATTTTCTTGCCAGCATTTGCACAAATTGAACCCAGAACATGGTTTATACTGCAGTCCAAGGATTCTAAACATACAAGTATTGTTGAACCAGAATCCCTAGTTTTGGCACCACAATAAACGTAGAAACTAGCAGCTAAAAATCTCGGGTACATAATTTGCTGAGAACCATATTTTAAACTAATTGTTGTTTCTTAGTGGCTCTCATTGGACTTACAGAAAGAACATCTGCTTGGCATCTGTTTTGGCTTTGTTGCATCAGGATTGTTTTAATCGTTCTCTAAAGTGAAAGGGAGGACACGAATATTTTAACTTAGGTTTACCCAATGTAACTTTTTATAGGGATCTGGTGCTTGTTTGACTAACTACCAGCATTAATTACATGCTATATCTCTGGATTGTGCTGCTTCCCAGATTTTATGGATGTTGCAAGAAATGTCTTCCATTACAGATAGTTACTGCATATGCTGGGCCTGGAGAGCATGGCTGGCACACTGGCTCCTTTAGAAAATTTTTTTTGCCACCTTCATAGGTTTAGGTTTAGGGTCGTCAACATCCCCTGCCACTGCTTTCTGGATGATCTTGAGCATGTCACTTCTCTCCCTGTTCCTAGTTTCCCTGTCTGTACAGTGGGAATAATGATACTTACCTCCTTGGTAAAGCACTTTTTGAAATCTATGGATGAAAAGTGCGAGATTAGAGGTAGGTATTATTACTTGTTATTGAGCAATCTGCATTGTGTTGAATTTAGTCATAGGATTTTGCATTCAAAGGGCTCAGTTCTGTCACCTTTACCTTAACTGAGTGGTACCCTATTCTGCAACTAATCTCACAGGGCTGCTCTACACTGGGGGGGAATCGATCTAAGATACGCAACTTCAGCTATGCTATCTGCGTAGCTGATTGTTGAAGTACCTTAGTTCGACTAACCTGGCCGTCCTCACGGCGGCGAGTCGGCTGCCGTGGCTCCCCCGTCAGTGCTACTTACTCCTCCTGCCAAGGTGGAGTACGGGCATCGATTCACAGATCGATTTATCATGTCTAGATGAGACACGATAAATCAATCCCCGATAGATCAATTATACTCGCCAATCCGGCAGGTAGTGTAGACATGCCCATAAAAACCAATTTTTCAAACTGCCCAGAGCCTATTTCTGGTGCCTGGGTTTGGCACTGACTTGCTGCGTGACATTGAGCAAGTCTCTTCATCTCACTTCAGTTTCCCCATGCCTAAGGGGGAGGTCAAGATTATTAGCCCACTTTTTTGGGGAAGCACTCTGGGACCTTCAGTTGAAAAGCAATGGGTAAATGCTAAGAGTCATCATTGGGGGAGATCTTTATAGTCTCAAAGGAAGTTAGGCACCCAACTACTCATTGACTTTCAATGGAAATTGAGTCTCTACATCCCTTTGTGCCTTTGTAGATCTCCTCCACTATTATTCAAACTTTAAAACCAGCCCTGGGCTCTAAAATGGCCAAACCAAATCTCTAAATCCAACTGTCTCTGAACTTTAGAGATGTTTTGAATCCAGATCCAAACTTCCTGGCTCTGGCCCAGTTCACACTGTTGCTGGAACAAGATGGATGCTGAAAACTCAGCAGTGCAGTATTGGTTCATTTCATTATTTGTACCAATTGGTGCTGATGGCAGCAGTGTCAGGATGGTGTAGGAGATGCAGGTTTGAAGCCATTTTTGCCCTCTGATACAGTTCAGACAATCAGTTTCAACTGACTGTTTCCCTCTACACTTCTTATAGCATTCCCTCTTCCCCACCTTAGAGACCGGGATGTTGCTTTTTAGATCATTGGAGAAGGAATTTTGTAAAAATAAAGCACCCAGAATTTCACCCAGCTTCTCCTGCTTCTGCTCGAATGTCACACTCCAATACTCAGCTGGATTATTGAGATCAAATGGGCCAAACATGCTGACTGGCACAGTTCCCTTGAAGTGGGTGGCACCAGTTTACACCAGCAGAGAATATGGCCCATCTTTCAACAACATCGAGGATTCAAAGCAATTTGTCAAAACATCAGCGTGTTTCATGAAGAGCTGGCTGTGGTTGATGTTCCTGGCTTATCCTGCTCTAATAATCACCTATACACCTACTGTTATTTGTTTGCTGAGAGTTAAACTATATTTTAAAGCGCAGAGAGGGCTGCTTCCTTACCTATTTAGGCATTGTGCCCTGAGGACTCTGATCATTGATGCTGTATGATTCATTGATTGTAAGCCTTTTAATTGATAAGAAATCTCTCATCTTAATTACTAGCAGCATTTCCATTTTGGCTCTTAGACCTGTTGTGAACACCAGAAAGGGAAATAATAGGGTTCTAGCCTGCAATGATGGTACTAATTTAGGCCAGGATCCTGCAAAGACTAGCTCACACTTAACTTTACTCACTGTGAATAGTCCCTTGGCATTCAGTGTGTAAAGCTAAGCACTCATGTAAATTGTTGCAGGATCAAGAGCCCTCAAGAAATTATAGGATTATGCTTGTTTTATTCTTTGTTTGAACATGATTGATTATAGCTGATACAATGGAGTTTTAACTAAAGCTCAGGACTGTGAATCAAGAGATGTGAATTATATTTCCAAGTCACTTCAACCATCTGTGCCTTGGTTTCTCCGTCTGCAAAATGGCAGTGCAGATTCTTCTCAGGATCACAAAAGGGTGACGGGGGTAGTGAGGCTTAATTAATTAGAGATCCTTGGAGAGAAAGTGCTGTAGAGGTGGGAAGCACTAAAATTATTATTACTATTATAACATTATACAACCTATTTTATGCTTTTAATGTTCTTTTAAAAAGAGGAAACATATAATAAAGTTACTTAAGTAGTCATAAAAATAGACTGTGGTGGAATAGTGAGTTGAAATGTATCGGTCAGTGGCACTGTTATGAAGTTCATATCCAGTTGGGAATTTGTTTGCACTTTTGGACCCGGAATGCACAGTTCAGTTTGCTGCTGCAATTTTTATCTTTTCGATCTTTAAAAGGAAATCCTTATCTTTGGATACTGTAAAAGTGCTTAGTTACTGGCGGAGCTTGTGTTACTGGCGGAGCTTGGTTTGCAAAAGGACATTTGTTTGCCTAACAGCTGCTGTACTGTTTTGAAGTAAGGGAAGAATTAGCATACAGAGAGCGCTAAAGGAACTCTGCTTGTTCTCAGGTAGTTTTGACTCCAGTCATGAGTCTCATTCTCAGGTCTGGGTGAGCTGTGCCAAGCTGAGTGCAGGACCTGAGAGTTGGGGAACGAAGGTGGCTTTATATCAGCTTTGTAACTCTGTGTAAGTTAGAGACCCCCTAAGGTAGCTCTAACTTACACCTGGCCATCAGAGAATGGGTGGAACATAGAGATGATAGAACCACATCCCCTTGAGCAGGGTGTGGTGCAGAGGGAATTCCCATCTGGAATATGTGCCAGGTTTTCCAGTCCCTTTGTGTCACAGAGCAGTGCATTGGTGATTGTTGTCTTAGATAGCACTGTGTGGGCACTCTGTCAAGGGCTCACTGTTGAATGGCAACCACTGCATGAAGGACAAGAATGTGCCAGCAGGTACTTAGAGGAAAGACAAACCGATGGGGATGTGGCATCGTTGCCCGCTGTAAAAAGCTGGGCAGAATCTCCTGGTTTTACTTTCCACTTGTGGTCACAGTGACAATGAAATCACACAGACCAAAATAACGAAAAGCATGATTTTTTCACTTTCCCTTGAGATTAGCAAAACTGAATTTGGGAGTTTCACTTCCTGTGCCAACCTCTTTGCAGAGCTGCAGGCATCAGCTGTTTTCATGGCCTGTTCAAAGCAGATTGGGAATGCAGTGGAACGGATGACTTCTTTGAGAAAGTTACTCAGTACCTTGAAGCAGGTGCTGCCCATCCCCTGGAAACTGTAACAGAAATATTCTCTTAGGCTCTGCCCTTCTGTGATTGATAGAATAGATTTTCCATGTCAAAGGAAACCCCATGTTTCCTGGCTGACACCTTGTGACTTGCGTTTCATGTTCTATATTCTTTCTGTTTGGATTTCAGAGAACTGCTAGTTCATAGCTTTGCTCTCTTTAGCCACCTGACAAGACCCTGGACTCTGGTTCAATGATGTGCCATGGCAGATTTGTAACTGCCATTGTGTGCCACTCATAGAGACACACTGGAAATCTCTCTTTGCCCAGGGACCACATTTGACATATTAAATGTATGAAAGGACCTGATCCCAAAGGCTTTCTGTTGACTTCAGTAGGCTTTGGATCGGCCCTATGTGACCATTCATCTTATATTCATGACATTTATTCTGTCCTGTCGCTTACTGTTATGTCTCTGTTAGAATGGTGCCTAACAAGTCCACTGAACAGGAATGAAATGAGGCACTTTTCAACTCCTTGTCAGAGCAAGGGAAACCACATAGGAACTCCTTTCCCTTCTTTAAAGGAAGGTCATAATCTGATTAAGGCATTTCAGGAGTAGCTGGCAGGACACATGCTGCCCATCCTAAAATGAAACCAATTCAGAGCAGCTTCTGCCAAGAATGTATTTTTCTTTGGCTTTCTCCTTGGCTCAGTCTCTTTTTTGTCTTCCTTTGCCAGTAGCTAAAGATCATGGGGAGACTGCACTGCAGCAGGGAGTATTCAGTGCAGCCATTCCCGATTCCATGGCTACTTTAATGACCAAAGCAAATCACTTCCTTTCCATCCATCCCTTTGGTGAATGGCTCCTGTGACCAGACAGGCCATGTTCACATTCTGCTCAGAGAGGCCCCAACCCAGCTCACTTTGAAGTCAGTGGGAAACTTTTTTGTTAACTTCAGTGGACATTGGATTCTTCCCTGATAGGCTGGATGTGTCTGTCCTTCTGTCACAGAATTAGATTACACAGGTGGCATTATTCCACAACCAAAATATCAAGCAGCCAGATGCTGAGATGCACCAAACAACTCCCCACCCCTTCAGAAAAAAATAGGCACTTTCACTGTCTTCCTAGCTGTTGTAGTCACCAAAATTAATGAATGTATATACCGGATGTGCGCAGGACAGCTGGCAAATCTGTGACCATGTGGCCCATCACATGCTGTTCTTCTCAAACCAGCTGGTTTCTGCCTTAGCCTCAGACGTGATCATCAGCACAATAGCACCAATGGTAACAGATTGCAGATGAATTCATGACAAGTACACAAGACAATTCTAATTTTATATTTTATGGGCTGAGCGTCCCCTCCCTCCCAGTAACATTTGCATTTTTTTGGATCATTAATTCCTTTAGGAGATGCAAACCTTTAAACAGCCTTTTTCCAAGTGTTGCTCTTAACTAGACACCTGTGCTTCCCCTCCTAGGCTTTCAGCAAAAAGAAATCCTTTCTTTCAAGCAGATTTTTTACTTTGAGAAAGCATCTTACCTATCTGAGCCACATCCAATATTAAGTAACTCAGGATCAGGTGACAAGGGAAAGATTCATTTGATTAAGGATGCTAATCTAGATGGCAGTCCTAAATAATAACCCCAAAGGCCGACTTCCCAGAGGAGCATAGATGATTGCCTTCCTGTGCATACACACAGAGCTATTGTTCCAGTCCTTCAGTTCGTCCTGGAATTCCTGTAATTACAGAGAACATCTTCCTCACTGACAGATTGTAGGAAGCCACAAGATGGATGCTATGTATGTATTGTACAAAGCATCCGTCCTGCCCACCGCCTATACTGGATTCTTCCCAGACAGAAGATGAAAGGACGTAAAGGAACAAAATTGTCCAAACTGGAACATTCAAACCGCAGATGGGTACTTTAAATTAATACCACGGGAGCCCTTTTAGAAGCGTTATCTTGTATTTTTAAAGACTGCTTGAGCCTTGGCCGTTTGGTTAAGGTTGGATTTGCCAATAAGAGGAATCTTGTCATTTAGCCACCATTTTTAAGGATCACGTGCCTTGAACTTCAAAACAGAGCGAGTATCCTTATTAACCTCCAGCCAGCCCCGGAGCGATGGAAAGCGGAATATTGACATCAAGTGTGATGAAAAGATGAGCTAAAAGTGACTCAGTTACATCAGCAGTTTGCTTGAGTGCTGTTCTAGGGCAGCATTATTTGCCAGGGAGCCCTGTAGCATTCCACTACCCAGAGCAAAGGAAGTTTTGCAGACAAGACACACATTATCTCCAGTGCAACATCACTAGTATCACTGGACTGCAAAGCGCTTTCCAGTCTCCGCACAATTCAACCCAAGACGGTACATGATCATTATGCGTCTATTTCACACAGACCAGTACAAAATTCACAGGCCTAGAACAGGAGGATAAGCGCAGCACTGGATTCCACCATGTCTTTTTTTTTTTTTAATGTTTCTTCTTTGTTCTCTTAACAGGTGGGTGACAGGCCATTGGAGTTCTTGCTCTGCCACCTGCGAGAAAGGCATCCAGTACCGGGAAGTGACTTGTGTTTATCAGTTGCAGAATGGCACCTATGTTAACACCAGAGACCTCTACTGCCTGGGCAACAAACCCACACCAGTACAAAGCTGTGAAGGCCAGGACTGCCTTTCTATCTGGGAGGCTTCAGAATGGTCAAAGGTAAGAATTTGGTTTGAGGGGGAAACCAATCAGTATGATTACAAATGCAGAACTGCTGTATGGTGCTGAGCTTGGTTTCCATACCAGTGAATTATTGAGGTAGGTTCTATACACCCAGCTGTATTATGTGTATCTTTCCAAGCTGCAGTCAAGACCACCAAGGAGAAGCATTTCAGTGACCTGGGATGAGGAGTTCCACCAGCACAGCAAGCCTTTTGGCTCAGATCAAGTGTATTTTGAAATTAATATCTGATAAGTGCTCTGTTCTATGTTGCAGGATGCCCTGGATCACTCGATCTTTGAGACTTTTCTGATTCTAGCTTGTGTGATCCTAGAAACGTAGAAAAACTAGTGCATTTATAAAGAGTTTGTAAATGATTAATACATTATTAATAGATGTACAAGCATTTTATAGACATGAGTAGTATGTGCTATAGGTGGTAATAAGCCATGGTTATAAGCACCCTACTGACCTGTTGGAGGCTAGCAATCTTGTAGAGCAGTTTCCCCCAAACTTGGGATGCTGCTTATATAGGGAAAGCCCCTGGCAGGCCAGGCCAATTTGTTTATCTGACACGGCCAGAGGATCGGCCGATCGCGGCTCCCACTGGCTGCGGTTCGCTGCTCCAGGCCAATGCGGGCTGCTGGAAGCAGCAGCCAGTACGTCCCTCAGCCCACGCCGCTTCCAGCAGCTCCCATTGGCCTGGAGCAGTGAACCGCAGCCAATGGGAGCCGTGAGCGGCCAGACCTGCAGATGCGACAGGTAAACAAACCAGCCCGACCGCCAGGGGCTTTCCCTACACAAGCGGCATCCCAAGTTTGGGAAACATTGTTGTAAAGCAATTACTTAGCCTTGTACTAGAATGTCTATTAATTATTTATCAGACAAAGTATAAACTATTTATAAATGTGCCCTTATTGTAAAGTGTGACCAAAAAATCTAATTCGGACATAAGGGAAATCCCATTTCTGTTTTTGATCATGAATTTATAGGAATTAGGCTGGGCCATATGTTATGAAGTAGTAAAAACCACCATTGATGCTGCAGCCTTTAAGGAGAATAGACATAGGAAAAAACTGACATGTCCAGTAAAATCCCCAACTATCCCTTAGAATGCAAAAGCAAAATAACAAGCTTTGCAACATTAGCAATGAATGAAGAACAGAAACAATATTTTCATAATTAAAATAATCCCGAACAACTCGAGTGTAAGGGCTCCGGGGACCCTGGATAGGTCCAGGGGTTGCTAGCCTGCAGTGAAGTAATTCACTGCTATTGTTACCTGCGCTGGCTAGATTAAAAGGTAGTGCAGGGTTGCCTACCTGCTCACACCTTCATTTGCTGTATAATGTACCCTGAGAGGTGGGTTTAGGATATGATTATTTTTGAATTTGGGATATCAAAGAAGAGGTTTGAGAATCCCATATTGATTTCAAATATATCAGACAGTGGCATGGATAGTGTGGCTTCATATTGTGGCAGATCTCTTCTGATAGGTAGTTGTAGTTTGTGTCCAGATATCAGTAGCAGGATATTCTAGCCCAGGGGGCCACGTTTTCAAATGGGCCTCAATCCAATTTCTGAAATTGCACCTGCAGTTTTCTGTGCTGAGCATTTTTGAGCATTTAGTTTTCTATCTGTATCCATGCACAAAAATTGTGATGTGTATATACACATGCAGCATTTGCCTGGCACAGAGCAAACACAGAGTGACGTGGCTGTTACGATGGCATTTGTTTATTGTATAAAGTGCTGACTGTGCTCTCTTTATTAAAGTCTGCTGTGATTGTTAGGTTGCTTTTATATGGTATTTCAAGAATGAGAACGGAGGGGAGAGTGCTGGGCTAGTGGCTTCAGTGTGGCCACTCATCATTCACTGGCACAGACATCTACAAGAGATACAAGCTTATATTTTTCTTGAGTCAGTTGTTTGCCAGTCTCCTTTAAACTAATCCCTGGCCTGCAAAGGGTGCATGGTAATTTGCTTCGTATTCTAATTCTCTCCAATAAGATCCCCAGCCAAGCTGGCCAGGATATGTTTCTTGGCCATCGCTAACTCTCCCAACATGACTTCAACGTTTGTGTTGACATAATACCTGCTAGACTCATCTTCATGATAAAAAGTCCATTTCCCCTTCGGCGTTGCACTTGTGGTTTCACAGGCATAACTCCAGAATGGTTGTATTACAGGGCAGGACCAGCCTGTGGGCAAGAGGATGCTTTTGAGCTCTCCCTGTTTTGCAGGGAGAGCTTTTTTTTACTTTTTGTACTTTTTTTTTTTAGTACAATATCAGATAACCTTGGATAACTAGAAGTGTTTATACTCCTAGAACTTCAGGATCCCAGCTGTGTTGCAAGGACAGAGGGTGTTTTTTTTAACAGGGACTAAGTGCTATTTAATTGTAGTCAGGAAATCTCCAGTACAAAAGGTAATATTCTAAAGTTCCAGTATATTATTTTACCATTCAGCGGGATACTACATACATTCGCTAGTGCTTGAAACTCTTTTTCTTCCAAATCTTTTCATCTTTTTCCCATTCCCAAATGGAGGAAGCAAAGTTCTGGGATTTTGGAATATTTTATACATTTTATACATCATCATTCCAGATTATCCCTTCTTTTTATTTCTGATGGGACGCGTATTTCTAGGTCTGCTGCATTGTAGAAATGCTTGTTTATGATGGTACTGTTGTCATTGTGGTTTCCTGAAACTCTTGCCTATTTCAGATGGGTAAAGCTCATCAACTGGTTGTGTGTGGTCTTTTATCACCAATCCATTTCCCAGTTAGAACAGTGTTTGCATCTTGCTTTCGTTAAATGAGTGTAATTTGAGCTACATGAGGGATTCATCAGAGCAAAAGTCAACTAAACAGTTTCATGACAAATATATGTATTTTTTAAATTATCTGAAAGTGAGAGATTTATTTTTCCGTTAATACTTTTCTCCAAAGTTTTGAGATCTAGATTAATCATTGCCAACCAGTTGGTTTTTGAAGTTAGTTCTTTTTCAAGACACGTTTTTGCGATCATATGGTCCATTTTGACTTAGGAAAGACAATTTCACACTGTGTCAGTCTGAGCACATTTTATATCCATAAACCTTTTTTGGCTGGAAATCAGTTAAATCCTTACCATCTGAAACTGAGGTTGTGGAAAAAAACACACTATCACAATGGTGATATCATTTTATAAACCAACTTTCACATGAATTATGTTGTTCTTTGGCTACAAAGAAAAAAAATTGAATAAAGTGCAAGTTGAGGTCTGATCACCAGTGAAAAAGTACATTCTGAAAGCTAAATCCAAGACAATCTTCAGTGTGGGAAAAAAAAATTAAGTTCCCTTTTTAATGCCAAATGTTTGGAATTATTTGGCTAGAGTATTGCTCAACCCATTTTTAATGACCAAAAATAGAGAGTAGTTACAAAAAGGTGAAAGTTTCTACTGTTCAGGAGTTGGGATAGAATATAAAGAAAAATATGCTGATTTGCTTCTACCAAGAGGCCCGTAATGACGTGTAATGCTCAGGGGCCAGGTAGGCCAACGTGCAGTCCAGATAAGTGGTCAAAGTTCACACAAGTGGTCCAATAGCCAGCAGATCCAATTCAGGGAGAAGACACACAGAGGCAGCTAGCCGGGTCTGGCAAGATCGTAAGTCAGGATCTGATGGGGCTGCAAGGCAGAGTCAAGCAGGGTCCAAATAGCAGCTAGGAGGCAAAGGCCTGTTACTCAGACAAGGCCAGAAAGAAAGCAGGAAGTTTATATATGGCCACCAGCCAATTAGGGTCAAGACCATGTGGCCAGGGCTGGCTCCAGGCACCAGCTTATCAAGCAGGTGCTTGGGGTGGCAACTCCGGAGCGGGCGGAACTTTCAGGTATTCGGCGGCGATTTGGTGGAGGGTCCCTCACTCCTGCTCGGAGCAAAGGACCTCCCGCTGAATTGCCGCAGATCGCGATCACGGCTTTTTTTCTTTGGCTGCTTGGGGCGGCAAAACCCCTGGAGTCGGCCCTGCATGTGGCCAATCAGGAAGCAGATCCTGGAACCCTGGAAGCTGACCCATTTGAGTCTTTGAATTCCCTGGTAATTGAATGAGCTGGTGTGACGTGATGACCAAGGCTGCTTCCTGGGAACCCAGTCGGCTAGGGTTTGAGACCAGGGTCCTCACAACATTTGTCGATGGGGTTGTCTCTTGGCTTTTGTCTCAATTCTTTATAAAAGCTTTTGCACTTTGGTCAGGTGTAATCTGGACATTCATCAACTGCAAATGTTTTCTGTAGAATCTTTGTAAAACCCAGGCACTAAAAAAATGTTCTTAATGGTCAGAGCAATTGAGCAGAGCAATGAACTTGTTAATGAAGCGGTTGATATGTCACCACTACGGACACTCTGATCACAGACTGGGACTTTTGTTTAAAACACTGTTTTGTCACCTCTGGGAAAGCAAACCTGGTATAGATTTGTAAATGACGTAAAGGCTCATGCAAATAAATGCTTGGTTTTCCAAAATGTTTGTAAATCCCCTGAGAGATTTTTACATTGTGAAAAATACTCCTACTTTAGCTTTACTCACTTTTAGGAAATTGGATGATTTGAGGGGTTAAGAACAACAAGATGAGACCAAGCACCCTTGAGGAGTTCCTCCTGTCACCTTATGAAATCTTACACTGTAGTCAGGAACACTGTGTGATAGTTCAGGAAATTCTGCACCAAATGGAGTAATCCATTGCTTGTGGGTACAGCCTAGAGAAATACAGCTTGAGATCTCAGAGAAGTTGATAAGAGCTTTAAGGAGTCTGCCACTGCAGCTTACAGAGTTCTCTCTGTAGCCTGAAGGAATTTGTCCCAGTAGCTTGTGGAATCCTATGATCATGTTCCATCCATAAGGAGGTCATGCAATGAACAGCACACAATAAATTAAGTGGACAGCTTCCCAGATTTTAAAGAAGTCATTTTGTAGTTGCTGTGAAGTATTTAAAGGCATGTCTGTTAGCTTGCCAGCTCATAAACACTTGTCATTCATGTCCTTAACAAGGCCAGCAGGTCAAAACTGCCTGGATTGTATTTTTTAGACAGACAGGCATGCTGAGATGTGTCCATTTGATGTAACGTATCAAGCTGATGCTTTTTTCCAGCATAGACCCCCTGAATGGAGAAGCCTCTTGGAATATACTCAAAAGACCTCACAGGATATTTCATATCTCCACTATTTATTCAGTGTCAAGTCAACTGTCTTTTCCTCACAGATCCCTGAGGGGGAGAACTTGACGCTCAAGAGAGGGTTAGTTATCTCAGTTGGTATGTATATCATTTTCCACCCACCTGTCCCCAGCGGGCATTCCATGAAAACTGGTTTGTATTCACTGCACTGGCAGGAAAGTGGAGCGTAGGAAGACCATACTTGCTGCTGTACATTGGTACGATTTAGATAGGTTTGACAGTGCCACCCATTCCAATATCCCTTTGTTGGAAAAGTGATCATTTAAAGCAGTGTTTCTTAGTCTTGGGATTGTGACTCTGTCCAGGGTGGTTCCTTGAGGGGGGTGTGAGGTCAAAACAAAACAAAAAAATTCCAACCTTCCTTCAACTTGGGTAGCAAAATGATGCTCAAATATCCCCATGTGCATACCAGCCTTGGCAGAATCCACTTCCACAGAACTCAAGAACTTGAAATGGACCTTTGGTGCCCACTCACATGCATGTGGATTACATTGTCATAGTACTTGTAATCCTGTCTCCTCTTGCGGCTGCTCCCAGCAACTATAACTGCTGCTTTCTCAGAGCTAAAGACTATACCCCTTATCACAAGTGGGAGAGGCCTGTGCTTTTAGTGCTGAAGAGCCTGCCTTTGACCCCTGCTATGACTCAGGTGTCTGGGTATAGCCATAATTTTCTGAATGTCGTTTTGAACTGATTGCAAATTGAGGGGTCGAGGAGGGTGAATGGAAATACATTGGCATAATATCACCCTTGGGTTACATGTACTGTATGATTGCATGCATTGCCATAACCTTTGATGGGAAGCATTATTAAACAAATAGAAAAGAGCGTGAATGTGTTTGTCATTTGCTCTCAACATAATTATGAGAGAGCACACTGTACAGAATCAAAGATACTGTGCAGAGTACGCATTTTCTGCATTGCAGAAGACCTTGCTGCAGGATTTCATGAGCTGGTATATCGCAGAACTTTGCAAATTCCACTGTGCATCCCAAGAGATTGAGTTGGTGCCACTGTGATTTTTAGAATGCTTCATTGCATAGTCATGCAAAAGCAAAGGATGCAGAAGCTTCCCTGTTGTATACTCTGGTGTATTTGTCCTTCTTCAGTATTGATAATAATCTCTTAAATAAAGGGGTTAAAAATTCTACACGTGCAACACTGACTGCTGTTTAGAACTGGTTGAAATTTTTCAAATAAAAGGGTTTTTTTGTTTGCAAAATTGCTGTCTTTTGGAAATATTTTTCCACAAAATATTGTCAGATTTTTTTGCCCTTTTTTTTTAAACATTTACTGGGGAAAATATGAGGGCTGTCAAACGATTAAAAAAATGAATCATGATTAATCATGAGATTAATTGCACTGTTAAAGAATAATAGCATACAGTTTATTTAAATATTTTTGATGTTTTCTACATTTTCAAATATATTGATTTCAGTTACCACACAGCATGCTAAGTGTACTGTGCTCACTTTATATTATTATTTTTATTACAAATATTTGCACAGTAAAAAACAAAAGAAACAGTATTTTTAATTCACCTAATACAAATAATATAGTACAATCTGGGTCATCATCCAAGATTGCTATAATATGAAATATATGGCAGAACGCAGGTAAAACAAAGCAGGAGACAAATTTCTCCCAAGGAGATCAGTCACAAATTTAATTAACGCATCATTTTTTAACAAGCGTCATCATCATGGAAGCATGTCTTCTGAAATGGTGGCTGAAGCATGAAGGAGCATATGAATGTTTAACATATGTGACACCTAAGTACTTTGCAATGATGGCTACAAAAGTGCCATGCGAACGCCTGTTCTCGCTTTTAGGTGACATTGTAAATAAGAAGCGGACAGCATTATGTTCCGTAAATGTAAACAAACTTGTTTGTCTTAGCGATTGGCTCAGCAAAAAGTAGGACTGAGTGGACTTGTCAGCTCTAAAGTTGTTTTGTTTTTTGAGTGCAATTATGTAATAAAAAAATCTACATTTGTAAGTTGTACTTTCATGATAAAGAGATTGTGCTACAGTACTTGTATGAGATTAATTGAAAAATACTATTTCTTGTTTATAATTTTACTGTGCAAATATTTGTAATAAAAATAATATAAAATGAGCAGTGAGCACTTTGTATTCTGTGTTATAAGTGAAATTGATATATTTGAAAATGTAGAAAAACATCCAAAAAAAATAAATTTCAATTGTGTTCTATTATTTAACAATGCAATGAAAACTGTAATTAATTGTGCTTAATTTTTTTAATTGCGATTAATTTTTTTGAGTTAACCGTGTGAGTTAACTGTGATTAATCGACAGCTCTAGTTAAAAATGCCACACCTGCAACACTCAATCCTGTTTAGAACTTGTTGAAAATTTTCAAATAAAAGGTTTTTTTGGTTGCAAAATTGCTGTTTTTCGGAAACATTTTTCCAGAATATATTGTCAGATTTCTTGCCTTTTTTAAGAAAATTTACTAAAAAAAAAAATTGAAAGTATCATTATATTTTTTTTTGTTTCCCATGGTTTTGGTAAATGAAAAATATTGATGGTATTTTAGATAATGTAAAAATTTGGTAGGGGGGATTACTAAAATGGCTAAAAGAATTGAAATAAACGAACCCTTCAAAATGACAAAACAGCTTTGAATGTTTAAACTTTTTCATGAAACTTGTTTTTCGTTTGTCCCTCGACTCTGCTTCTGCAGCTGTGATGACAGCCAGCCGAGATGGTAATTATTTGTAGTATCATAGTGAGTAGGAGCCCTGGTCATGAACCGGGATCCCATTCTGCTAGGTGCTGTCATGCAGCAATTGAAGGTAATGCCTCTTATTTTTCAGTGCTCAGCAGACTGCGGCAGAGGAATCCAGAAGAGAACAGTAATGTGCACGAATTCTCAAGGGAAATGCGATGCAGCCACCAGGCCGAGGGACGAGGAAGAGTGTGAGGATCACACAGGCTGTTATGAGTGGAAAACAGGGGATTGGTCTAAGGTAACGGTGAACTCTGAGCAGTGTTTGCACTCTAATTGCCTAGATTATCAGGTCAGGAATCCACCTTTTAAACAACCCGTCAGTGTGGATTTACGCAGCATACAGTGCTGGTATGGGAAGTTTGAGTCCCACGTTTCAAAGTTGTTGGGTTTTAATTACACTGTTTAATAGGAAATAGACGTATTCTCATGGTTTTTTTTAATTTGATTTCCATTAAAGTAATTTGGGGATTTAAACACTCCGTCACAGCAGGGACAACCCAAACATTGCAGCTTTGGGCTACTGCACAAGACCAGACATCTGTTTCCATTTTCTAAGCTGAGCAAACGGCAAAGTAAGCAGCAGAAGTTTGATTCGTTTTAGAAATATATCTTTTAGTGCTAACAGTTGCAGGTATTGTTAGAAATGTGGCTGCTGAGGAGTAATGGAATCCTGAATGACGGCTCGTGTGGCCCATTCTGGGGAGCAGAGAGGTGCTTTAGCTGCTGTATGATTTCCAATCCCCAAAGGTTTTCTCTGGCTGTGCGCCATAACTGCTGTATCCTCCAACCCCCAGAGTTTGTCTGTGCTATGGCTATGTGCCACACACACATGTTCTCCGCCATGGTTTTGGGATGTATTGTGGGTGACAGACCTCCCTCAAAGTCCCTTCTGAGGCTAAGAAGAGAATGAAGAAGCTGAGCTGTCCACAGATACACCAGGCTGGCTCGCAGTTCTACCTCAGAGCTCTCACTAGGGGTGGCATCCTTTGGCAACAACCACCCTTTCAAGGTAATCAGTGGGAACGGGACACAGTCCGAAGTCCCCCACTATCTCCAGGATCAATCTATCCCTCTTTAGCTCTCTCCCCTCCGCTCCCTCTCTCCTTGCCAGGAGAAGGAGAAACCTCAGGGCTCCAGAGGGCAAATTGACTGGCAGAATCTACTAAGAGATATTTGGTGCGGGAACTCGTTTGCTTGGGACTCTCCTGCAGTGGCCTGCTCACAGTGGGGTCAGGCAGGCTTTGGGCTTGGCCGTAGAGAGACCCTGCTAGGGGAAATGAAACAAAACACTACCTAAAAGAAGGCAACTAGGCTGGCCTAGTTAATGTGGGCTTCAAGTGCCTGGAAAGCACCTGCTCAGCAAATCCTCCCAAGAGAGACAAGGGGACTCAATGCACCGAATGTCAAATTCTGCTCCTCTGACTCATACGAGTAGCCCCTGATGGCAAGCAGAATCTGACGCTTACTGTTTTGTCACAGCAAAGATGGATCCAAAGGAGTACAGCTGTGTTATAACCTTAGTCCCAGATTTGGACCTTAGCGTCCAAAATATGGGGGTTAGCATGAAAGCCTCCAAGCTTAGTTACCAGCTTGGACCTGGTACTTGCTGCCACCACCCAAAAAATTAGAGTGTTTTGGGGCACTCTGGTCCCCCTGAAAAACCTTCCCTGGGGCCCCCAAGACCCAAATCCCTTGAGTCTCACAACAAAGGGAAATAATCCTGATTCCCTTCCCCCCTCCAGGTGCTCCTGGAGAGATACACAGACACAAGCTCTGTGAAACTATACAGAGAGATTCCCCCTCTCCGTTCCCAATCCGGGAACAAAAGCACTTTCCTCTTCACCCAGAGGAAATGCAAAATCAGGCTAGCAATCCAACACACAGCTCTCCCCTTGATTTCTTCCTCCCACCAATTCCCTGGTGAGTACAGACTCAATTTCCCTGAAGTAAAGAAAAACTCCAACAGGTCTTAAAAGAAAGCTTTATATAAAAAAGAAAGAAAAAATACAAATGTTCTCTCTGTATTAAGATGATACAACACAGGGTCAATTGCTTAAAAGAATATTGAATAAACAGCCTTATTCAAAAAGAATACAAATCAAAGCACTCCAGCACTTATATTCATGCAAATACCAAAGAAAAGAAACCATATAACTTACTATCTGATCTCTTTGTCCTTACACTTAGAAACAGAAGATTAGAAAATAGAACTACTTCTCCAAAGCTCAGAGACAGCAGGCAGACAGAAACAAAAGACTCAGACACACAATTCCCTCCGCCCAAAGTTGAAAAAATCCGGTTTCCTGATTGGTTCTCTGGTCAGGTGTTTCAGGTGAAAGAGACATTAACCCTTAGCTATCTGTTTATGACAAGTGCCTGGAAAGCACCTGCTCAGCAAATCCTCCCAAGAGAGACAAGGGGACTCAAGGCACCGAATGTCAAATTCTGCTCCTCTGACTCATACGAGTAGCCCCTGATGGCAAGCAGAATCTGACGCTTACTGTTTTGTCACAGCAATGATGGATCCAAAGGAGTACAGCTGTATCTCCCTTAGCCACCAGCGCCTCATAGCCTGGTTACCATCACAAGAAATACACTGCACGGTCTTATCCGTGACTCACTCTGACCCTCTGAAGTGAAAATTAGTCATTTACTTAAAAACAGAGCCATTCTCAGGGCCACCCTCTACCCCACTCGTGAATGTAGAGCCCCTAAGTGTTGTCAGTGGACTTAATCCTGATATACTGATGTAAGTCACAGGACAATTGGTGCCTGAGTTTTCACTCAGTCCTTAGCCACACAGGCAGTTTTGCCTGAGTAAGGACCTCAGGAATTGGCCACACTGTTCATAAAATCTCTTTAAATTGCTAACTGTCTTTTGCTTGGGGGAACTAAAATTTCCCAGGAATATTATATTCCAGTCCTGTTTTATCTTATCTTTGTAACTGTTCCATTCTTTAAACACAAAGCCTGCTTTGTGTTCAGGAATGTACGGCATGTGCTGAAACCACTAGGATACAGTAGTTTCATTTTGCTTTCCAAAAAAGCAAGTTTATTTCTTTTTGTTGTTGATCAAACTCCAGTGAAACAGAGGCCATCGCAGGCAAATGGGCTTACCTGCCACAGCATTTTTTAGATGACGATCAGTAATAAAAATATTTATAAATAGGTCCCCTCAGGAGGCAATTGTATGTGAATCTAATGGTGTTGATGCTGGAGAATGCAGTAAAAACCTGCCATATGCAATAAGTCTATATTTATCTGCATGAATCTGCATCACAGAATGTTTAGAGTATTGAACGTTATTTTATTCATAACCTGGCATGCAGAACCCAAGAGAACTAGCCAAAATAAACTGTCCCCCTATATTAACAGATGAAATAACACTTTTTTTAAGAATCTTAAAACATTTCAGAGTAGGAATTGACTAGGATTCTTTTTATAGGGGAAAATATGAGATAGTTATGAATTCATCAATTACATAGATTCAGCAATCCCGAGGTTTTAAACCCAATAGGAGATCCCCTAAAGCCATCATACATCCTAACCCATCCTGCTGGTATTGACCAGCATAGCATGGTAGGTGGTCCTTTTCGGTGAACATGTCATTGTTTGGGAGCAGAAGAGTGTAGTGAACTCCATGAAGTCAAACTAAAATCCCATTGTAAAACATTGTTGCTACATAAATTGCCGTGAAAGAATTTAGCGCTTATAGAACAGAAGCTTTTCGTGTTAATACAAATTAGCCTCAGAACATGCAACAACTTCATAAAATGATTTCATTGGGCATTTTCAGTCTATTGCTGGGAGTATTTTTGTGTGGGGGAGGGGTTAATGATCAATAGTTATTTCTCAGATAAAAGAAAATTGTTGATTCTTTACATGCAAACAACTTACATGGCAGCCCCACAAATACTCTGCCCTCCAGTCCATCCCTCATCCAAACAGTGATGGTTAAGGTTTTAGAATCCATCATGAGGAATATAGGAAGAGACAAAACCTCATAAAAAGAATAAAGTCCAGACAAACCTCATAAATAGGATACGTGCATGTGTGGTAATGGGCAAACTGTTTTTATTATTTTCAGAGCAGCCTCCCTAGAATATACAGAGCTTATAAATGAACAGACAGATCACTGCTGTAGGGAGCTTACAGTCAAATTCAGACATGACAGCGCACATGATGACAGTAAACAATGCCTGAGTGAGGCGAGTGGGTTGAACCAGGGTTACTATAGCAAAAGTTGAGACGTGTTTATGTTCTATACCCATTTCATTAGTTCCTGGTGTGCTCAGATACTGCGGTGATGGACAGCAACATAAAACTTTAAGTTACATTGTTAGTAGTGTTTTATACATTATCTATATGTGCACTCACACATTCATATATAAGTTTATATAGGGGCTTGATCCACCGTGTGCAGAACAGGAAGTTGGGAGTGGGGTAAGCACATGGGCTGTGACTGTGCAACTACCTAGATCTTCCGGCCCAAGCTTCACATACTGTGTTCTGCAGCCTCCACAGCTCCACTATTACTCCGCAGCCCTTAGAGCAGTGTTTCCCAAACTTGGGACGTCGCTTGTGTAGGGAAAATCCCTGGCGGGCCTGGCCGCCTTGTTTACCTGCCAAGTCCGCAGGTCCAGGTGATTGCTTCTCCCACTGGCCACGGTTTGCTGCTGCAAGTCAGTGGGACTGCTGGAAGCGGCGGCCAGTACGTCCCTCGGCCCATGCCGCTTCCAGCAGCCCCCATTGGCCTGGAACCGCGAACCACGACCCCAAGTGGTGCCGATGTCCGCTGGGCAATGCCATTTGCTCTGGCTTACGGCCAGGAGGAGAATTTTAGCCCTAATTGTTGTTATATTTGCAACGTATGTGGGGGATACTATTTAAAGTTGCCGCTAAAGTTTATTCCGAGTGTCCTATGCAGATACACATGTGACATTTTTAGTTCACACTGCAGTTCCTTACTGTTTATCCAGCCCCTGAGGATAATATAATTATTATTTTTATTTATTTAGCACTAACGCAGAACTTTACAAAACATAAATGAAGACATTCCATGTCCCACACATCCTAACGTCTAAAGGGTGGACATACTAGACATAGCATACTAGATGAAAGTGTTCAATTAGAATTTTAAATCTTTCTTTTTCTCTCTAACCTGATGTCTTCAGAGTCACAATTCATTATATATTTTTCCTATATGATATAAAGGTGACCAAATGAATAGGAACCAACTCAGCCATCTCCCATTCACACCATTTATTCACGTGGAAATACATCTATCCACATCAGTGGTTTCTGGAAGTGTTGCTCACCCAGTTAGTATTCAGATAAACACACACATCTCACTCACTCACCATCATTTGGATACTTTCAAGCAGTTCTGTATTGGCTGAAAACTGTGGCCTGTTAAACGCATTATCATTGGATAGTAAATGATGTTTTTTTTGTTGTTTGTTGTGCTGTTTAAAGGAAAGAATCAGCGTTGCTCATTTTCCCAGCACTTCACACTGAAGCTTAGATTTTAAAAATATGTTTTGAACCTGCTAGTTATTCCAGGGGTACTGCTTTTTAGCAGTATGGACATTGATGGACTAGATGGCTTAAATATATTGTGAACTAACTTCAGCTGCGACTCCCGATAACCTGGTAAATTACTGCACTCTTTTAAAAGAGGCAGGTAGTTAATATGCAGAATGTATTGTTACATAAAGTTTAATAGTGTACATGATTTATCCTGTTTACATGTGTTAGGCTGCACTTGAGGGACTGAGCTGAAGGACTTTGTCCTTGACCTTGCATCCAGGATCCATCATGAGTCATGTAGTGAAAATGTACCTCCTGAGTGATGCATTTCTAACTTGGCTCAGGAGCATGTTGGGTAGACCACACTGCTGACAAACATCAGGTGTTGCCTGAAGTTGAACAGTGTTAGGGAGTTGCTTTTCAGCTCCCCAAGCTTCCCCCAAATTTCTCCCTCTTCTTCACTCCCCTTCTAGTCTGGTATTGAAGAAGCAGTGAGATCACTCAGGTACAAATCAGCAGGTGTGATATTTTCCTCATGCTCTGTTTCCCCAGTTGGCTGTTGGAGTCTTTCAGGGTATAACTGGAACTAGCAATATTTAAATAGTCAGAGAGTGATTCACTATTCTTCTGGATTTTTCTTTTTTTTAATTTCTGACTTAGTTTATTTGTTTCACTACATCTTGACATTTGCTGTTTCTGCCTTGTGAGTAGTGTCTTAGTTTTGGGGTCAGCAGCACAATCAAAGTGATTCTGGTTTCCCAGTTCCACTATTTAGTTATATTATTTCAAGAGGATTATATCCAAGAAGCCAGAATTGGGGGCGCAAAAAAATTGTTAGTGCTGACGTTTTGGATACGTGGAGCATTAGACATGCAGTTTATTTCCCCCAGGCGACAAGCTAGCAATCATATCCTATCATATTTCATAGTCTCATGAAAAAAGTCTTTTAAAGGAGGAAAGATGCAGTTGCTTGATCATATTCTGATCTCATTTACACTTATGTAAATCCAGAGTAATTGACTATGATTCCCTACAATCCATTGGTCAAAACCCAAGGATCCCACTCAACATAGTGGGTCAGATATTGATCTCAGTTACAACAGTGTAAATCCAGATTAATTTAGTCAGATTAGTTACTCCAGATTTACATCAGTGTAACTGAGATCAGAATCTGACCTATTGTGTTGAGCAATACCCTTGGGTTTTGTGCAGTAAGGACCAGGTTCTCAGGACAAATATAAATGTCTGAGCTGAGACTGTACTGAATGAGGGAAAGAGATTTGGGGAAGAAACATTCTTTTACCAATTTCTATTTCAAACACTTGGCTGGCACGCATCTCAGAGGGTACATGGGAACCCAGAACCCCTTACTGACTGGAACAAACTGGAGCAAAGCCCTAGTAGAAAATGTGATGTTAAAAATATTCTTGCTGTCAAATAATGTCATTAATGATAAAGCACATTTGGAAAATTACCTTAGCCACCTGTCATCCCAGGCAATCCCAGGAATAAATTGCCTAGGGAGGTTGTGGAATCTCCATCTCTGGAGATATTTAAGAGTAGGTTAGATAAATGTCTATCAGGGATGGTCTATACAGTATTTGGTCCTGCCATGAGGGCAGGGGACTGGACTCGATGACCTCTCGAGGTCCCTTCCAGTCCTAGAGTCTATGAATCTATGAACAGTTGCCAATTTCTTTCCAGTCCTTTTCTCAGCCTATGTAATGCTGGCTGCAGGTACTCATCCCAGGCGAATGTTTAAAATTTGGGGGGGAGTCTATTTTCCTATTAGATTAGCATTGCTTTTATGCCAAACATTGAAATGTTTCATACTGAGGATCAGGGGTTATTAGTCATGATTGTGGTAACAAGGGCTTTCTAATTGCAAATGAATTATTTTAGCAGTTTTTTGCAGTGAATTGTATTCTCTAAAAGAAATAAAAACACAGTGTGGTGCACTAAGAGCCATTTTTCTTTCAGTGACTACTGTACAATCAAGCCTTTCTTCCTAATTCTGGGGAAAGGCATGTTTTCTGAGTTACAGGTGTTTGGGAACATCAGAAAATCCTTCTGTTCTCCTTGCCCTTGATGATTAACTCACGTTACATGATAAGAAGAGCAAATCAATGCCACCTGTAGTTTAGGAGGTATATTCAAAGCTGTTGTGACTAGAGAAGCGAACTCTCCTTTTTTACAGCATTCATTACATAGTCACAGCTTGACCTGCCATCTGTTTATAATAAACCACAGACAACTTGTTAATTCTTGATAAAGGTCACAATCAAATTCATCTTCTTATGCCTTGGGGAAAATAACTTTTCTTCTTCAGTTCACATTTTTTGATAGAAAATTACAAGAGGTGGACAGTAATTTAGATCTGAAGCCAAGCATCGCAGCTGGCAGCCCGTTTCTGCACATACAACTAATATCCCTGCAAAAGTGGGTATGTGCTCATTTTTGTGCAGGCACACAAATATGGTAGTGATTGCACACAAGTTTGCGTACACAAATTGCAATTTGCACATGCAAAATTGTTGCACAGAAGCGGATGTTGGAAATTTGGCCAGAGGAGTGTCTGCTGCTAGTTGGCTGCCCTAAGAAGCATGCAAAATATAGAAATTGAAATGACATGGATGAGATGTGCTCTGTGTAGGACACAGCTGTGGGGAGGGAATGTGGTTCTTAGCCAACTTTCCACTTCCCCAGTCCTGGGGCTGACCAGGGGCCAGATCAGCCTCCAGTGTAACATCGCAAAGCGTAGTTACCAACCCCAAGGTCTTCTCTAAGTTATGTTGACAGTAATACTTCCCTACAAATTGTTCTGCTGGCCAGTAATCCGGAAGCTCAAGCCACAACCCTTCCAGTCATCCGCTCACCCCCAACACCTCTCTGTGCCAGAGGGCTGGGAGCAGATGGCACAAACCTGGATGTATCAGTTTTTACACCAGCCAAGGATTCCCCGACAGGAGGGGGATCCCCCACTGCAAAGTAAGCATACAAAAGGAAGGATGCATTCTGGCTGTATAGGTTTAGGGAGTAGAAAGGAACCATTTTACATGGTGATGGGTTAAACCGGTCACTATTTATTCAACTTCCTTTGGGGGTGGCTTTAGCGTAAGAGAGACATGGCTCTTAGCCAGCCATAGCTTTGGTTTTACAAAGCAGAAACCATCCCTGGCTTTGCCCGTCTGCTCTTACAGTGAAGTGGATTTTGTTTACAACACTGAATTCCCAGTGGCTTCATTGCATTGAGGCTTTTGGCGTGAAATCAGAGTTTTGCACCCAAGGATTGTTGTTTAGACGTGGTGATGATCCAGGACTGTTGGTGATTTTTCTTTCTTCTTCACTATCAATGGAGTTGATACTGGAATTTCTTTCTACTCTCTGTGCCCTGAGTTTGCTGTGTAGCCTTTTCTGGTTTTTTACTGCATTAAGCTAACGTGAAATCCTGCATATTGTCAGGGGGTTAGACTAGGTGATCCTTGCGGTCTCTTCCAACCCTGTGGTTCTCTGATTCGATGAAATAAGCCACTCATCGCCCAAAATAAGGGCAGCTACACAGAGATTGCACCAGTTTAAAAACACATCTGTAGTTAAACTGTTGCCAGTTCCTAGGTAGACAAGACCTTTCTCTACAAATAGCTCAATGTGGTCAAGGGAAGGAGCAACAAACTTCTTCAAGGATTTCTGTTCAAGTCTGAGTCCACTGAGCATGGGAGACTGATTGGCCCACCCACTCTCTACCCATCCATGCTCCTGCTGCCACTGCAAAACTGTCTTCTCAAGGGATTTGGGGTGTTTTGTAGCCAGCCCCAGGGAGATGCTAATCTCCTTGCTCTTCGGGGGACACACATGAATGAAGGTGGATGCTCCCTGAAATGCTTGTTTCATCCAAGGCATTGCTTTTCACTAATTTCTAAAACTTGGGTGTGGACTTCAAGAGCTGCTTTCGTGTGGCAGTTCCCACAGTCTTCCATGAATGTGCTTGCTTCATCAGCTGAATTGCTGACTGATTCCTGAGCTGAGAGGTGTCTGTCAGGTAATTCCAGACCTTGCTCCTCTTTCACCAGGGTGTCATTGTCAGTGCCTGTGAGATATTTAAACATCCCTCAGAAATGCATAATGTACCATACAGTTACTGCAGTCAGATTATAATCTGAGCCAAAGTAATGTCAAATGTGACCATCCTGCTAACAAGTAGAACTGATTGCATTGTTGTAGACAAATTAGTGTATTTAAAGATAGTTTAGCGTCTTTATTAGTCCCGGCAATTATGGGTTTAAACACAAAATTGTAAGGTCTGTTCTTCCTTATTAGCCCAGTGGCATTCCAGCAGGGATTAGACCTCCAGGTTTGTTGACATCAGTCTTGGGAGAGCAATAGTTCTTGGAGATAAGAAATAGGTGTTATTGAAAGATAAAGGCTTTTGATACTTGTGCTGTAAAGGTGCAGCTCAAAAGAGAAAGGAAGGTTGACATTAGACTGGAAATCAAGAGATCTGGGTTGTGTTCCCACCTCTGCCACAGACTTCCTGTGTGGCTTTGTGCCTCAATTTCCTCTGCAGCAGGAACCGTAACACTTACCTACCTTACAAGGGTATTGTGAGGTTCTCGGATGTTCTGATGATGAGCACCGGAAGAGAACTAATTAATGAATGCATAAATGTATTCTGCAGTATAAAAGCTTAAGACTTTGCACACGGGACAGCTGAACATTGAAAAATTGTCCAGGCAAAATGTACATGTGCAAAACCGAGCCTGACGTTTTAGTGATGGCGTTGGAGCGCCTTTGAAAATGCAGCCCTCAGTAAAGTGATCACGCAAGTCTGAATGCATAAAAAACACCTGATCCATAACCGTGATTTTCTTGTGTGAAATCCTGGCCCCACTGTAGGCAATGGAATTTTACCATTGACTTCAAGGGGGCCAGGATTTCACCCCTTGTCTTTAAAAAGAAAATAGAAGGACAGGGGACAATAAGTATGTAGTCTGAGCTAGTACACAGGTCCCTGGTCTGGGAGTTAGGAAACCTGAATTCTATTCCTGACTGTGCCCCTGACCTACAGTGTGACCTGGGGCCAAGCCACTTCACTTCTCTCCGCCTCTTGATTCCCCTCTCACTTTTTGCCTGGCTTGCCTGTATAGACTATAAATTCCTTGTTGCAGAGACTGTCTCTTTTCTGCACAATGCATAGTACAACGGGGCCCTAATCAACAGTCAGGGTGCTGAGTCTCCTGCTTGTCATGCTGGCCATTATTGTATTCCCCCGTCAGTGTGTCTGTATCCATCTGTTGTCTCTTGTCTTCTGTTTAGATTGTAAGCACCTTTGGGAAGGAACTATCTGCTTGCTTTTTGTCTGTCCAGCACCTAACGGAGTGAGGTCTGGGTCCATGACTGGGACTCCTAAGCACTACAAGAATACAAATAAATAATATCATAATAGATGCTACTGTAATACAAATTATTATTATTACTAATAAAGTAGGATTGTTGTCAGCGTGAAGGCCGTAGTCATTAGTATTCCATTTGAAATGGAGCACATCCTAATGTGTTCTTGTCTAGGGTTCTCAGAGGTTGGCTATGATTTCCAGCAATAGAACGTTGGGTTAATTGCTAAGAATAATTGTTCTAAGTAAAAGGGCTACTTCATTAAGTGCATTTTTCTTATAGAGAATTAATGTCTTGGATAATGGAGTGGAGTAGGCTTATAAAAGCTGGGAGGGGTTGCTAGAACTTTGGAGGATAGTATTTGAATTCAAATCAACCTTGACAAATTGGAGAATTGATATAAAATCAATGAGATGAAATTAAACAAAGACACATGCAAAGTACTACACTTCAGGAGGAAAAATCAAATGCACAAATACAAAATGGGGAATAACTGGATAGGCAGCAGTACTGCTGAAAACCATTTGGAGGTCAGAGTGGATCACAAGTGGAATATGAGCCAGCAATTAACAGGAGAGTCATATGTAAGATAAGGGAGGTAATTGTCCCAGTCTACTTGGGACTGTTGAGGCCTTAGGAGGAATACTGTTTCCAGTTCTGGGCACTATGCTTTAGGAAAGATATGGACACATTGGAGAGAGTCCAGAGAAGAGCTACCATAAAGATAAAACGTTTAGAAAACCTGACCCATGAGGAAAGGTTAAAACAATTGGTCACGTATAGTCACGAGAAAAGAAGACTCAGGGGACCAGATAAGTCTTCAAATATGTTAAGGGCTGTTCTAAAGCCAATGGTGATCAGTTGTTCTCCATGTTCACTTAAGGTAGGACAATAAGTAATGGACTTAATCTGCAATAAGGGAGAATTAGCTTAGATATTAGGAAAAACTTTCTGACTCTATAAGGATAGTTCAGTTTTGGAACAGGCTTCCAAAGGAGCTTCTGGATCCCCATCATTGGAGATCTTTAAAAACAAACGCTTGCGAGGAAAAGTCTAGGTATATACTTGGTCCTGCCTCAGTGCAGGGAGCTGAACAAGACCTCTTGAGGTCCCTTCCAGCCGTACACTTCTATGAGTCTTTAAAGCCTCCACCAGAATCCATGGATTTCTTAGGGCATTTCATCACAACAGTTTTAACTTTAAAAACAAAAATATTTAGAGCATTAAAAAAAAGTGTAAGAGAAAGAGCGGCTTAATCATTGACACGTAACCCTTCTGCCCCTCTGAGTTGGCAGCAACAAGGGCCGGGTTCAGTATCCAGGGGTTCCGTTTCAGTAACACAATGCATAACCGGCTCGAGCCCCCACCCAGTGACCTGGGACACTCACATATCACACCCCCCTGGGCGCCTCTAGGAGGCAATACTTCCCCTCTCGCAAGCACGGAGTCTGAGTGTAGCAAAATCTTTTTAATAAAGGAAGGAATCAATGTGGCATCCCATTGGAGAAACACCACAAACAGGGTTATAACACAAACCATAAACAAAAACCCACCTCCAAGTACGTTTGGCACTGTCCTTTTTCCCCTTAGGGTTTTAAGTCCAATCACCCCAAAGTGCAACAACCCAAAAGTCTCTGGTCAATGCTACCCCAGACTTCGAGAGTTTATCTGTAGAGGTCCCTCCCCCCAGCCTGGGTAGAAAGGGGCACCTTACGTGGTCTGGGGCCAACTGCCCTGCCTCTCCATGGGTTCTGCTTCCGCCTTCTCCACGAACTGCTCTGCTTCACCAGCTGCTCCACTCTGCTCCTCCAGCCGTCCTCAGAAAGTGCTCCGCTCCACCAGCTGCTCTGCTCCATGAGCTGCTCCAGTTCTCCCTGCAAACTGCTCGGCTCCGCTCACTCTGTGGGCCACTCCACCCGTCCCACAGCTACTCCACTCGGCCAGCCGCTCCGCTGCCACCAGCTGTCCCGTGATCCGCTCCAGCCGTCCCCACAAACTGCTCCACTCCGCCAGCCGCTCTGTTCCACAGTATAGCTTCAGGCTCCCCCACTAGTTAGCACAGTACTCAGTGCTCTCAGCTCAGTAATTTCAGCTCTTTAGTGATTTCAACTCTTAGTGATCTCAGCTCTTAGTGGGGGAGCCCCAGTGCTAGTGCACCATTAGCCCAAAGTGAATTCAACTCAGTAACCTGTATTTAGATTCTTGAGGGAATAAAAAATCAACTCTGACATTCCACAGTGGAGAGAGGAGGGGGTGGAACTGGTGCTTCTGGCTCCACAAGGAGACTGCACCACCAGGCACAGATACCTGTCCCCAGCCTCTCTCTATTCACTGGGTTTTGGAACCCATGTCCCTTGTCTAGCAAGTACCACCCAACTGAGGTTGAGTCATTTGTCACCAAGCAGTCCCACAGCTCAGCAGTCTGGGATAGGGTAGGCGTGCCTATGCAAATACACTCTCTGAAATTCTTTCCACCAGATGTCAGGGTAGAGCTTATCCTGACTCTGCTTACAGACATACTGTTCTAATTCATGAGTTACCCTGACATTCTGGTAAAGAATTCAGGATTATTTTTTCAATAAGAGGTATGTGCAAGTAATTCACCATTTATCACTCATGGTACCCAGCCTGAAGGTAATTATGCAGATTGAAAGCCCATGATAATCAGCGCATCTTTGTGCTAGTCAGACAGATGTTGCACGTACAGATATCTCCTGTAGAAACATCTGTTGGCAACTCCCTATAATTTTGTATTCTTTCTAACAGCCTTTCAGGATTTATGATGTCCAAATTGGAATTAAGGAAACAATTTTCCAGAACCCCTTTAAAGACCAGTTAGCATCAAAGTGTCCAGTCATTGGTCTCACTGTATTACAAGGAAGGCAGTGCAGGGATTGACAGGCAGTATTTCAGTGTTGTCTAAGCTGAGCAGTTCTCCATCTAGCGGCGACTCGGGGTGGGGTGCGGGACGAATATCTTTGGTACATAGAGAGCAAAGATAAACAGTATCTCGCTAAATTTAAACACACCCAGCAGAATCTTCAGTTTAAATTCTCTGTTGTTTGTAAATGCAGTAAAGCACCATTAATTACTAGATAAATAACTAAAGAGAGTGTTCAGACTAGCCCAAGCGCCCAAGAAATTCTTTAAAAACAAGGGCTATATTCTTAGCTGGTGTAAATCAGCATTGCTCCGTTAAAGTCTTACAGATAGGGAAACTGATGGAGCAATGCCTGTTTATGTCAGCTGGGAACGTGGCCTGAGTGCAAACACATCTCTGCAAGGAGAACTGAGCATGCTGGAATAGGGAACCATATAGGCTAGTAGACCCATGTACATTTCACAGTTGGGCTTCTGTTATTCAGCACAAAGTTTGCACCCATTTCTTATAGGGTCCTGTTGTGAGGGATTGCAGGTCTCAAACCTAGGTCCATGGGTCCTCAAGCAGTGCCCAGACCACAACCACTACTCATAGGCGCCGACTTCCCCTCTGCCGGGTGGGTGCTCGACCACCCCACCCTTTCACCGCCTCTTCTCGCCCCTGCACCGTCCTCGCCCTACCCCCATTCCACCTCTTTCCCAAAGTCCCCTTCCCACCCCGTCTTTTCCTACCTCAGGCCCACCCCCTTCCTGCCCCCATTCCATCTCCTTCTCCCAAGTCCCCGCCCCTGGTCTACCTCTTCTCCGCCTCCTCCCCTGAGCGTGCTGCATCCCCACTCCTCCCCCTCCTTCCCAGAAAGTCCTAAGAACTGCCAAACAGCTGTTAGGCAGCGGGGGGACAGGAAGCGCTGGGAAGGAGGGTGAGGAGCGGGGATGTGGCACACTCGGGGGGGGGAGGAGGCAAGGAAGAGGGAGCTTGGGGGTGCTCCAGTCCCAGAGCACCCACGGAGTTGGCGCCTATTCCACCACCTCACAGCGCTGCAGAACTCGCTCACCACAGGCTCCACTCACAAAGCTCTTGATTGGAGCAGACATCAGCCCCACGGATTAACCTGGCTGCAGTACTTATGCCACAGGCACAGGAACTTGTCTGAACACCTGAGTGAACTGATTTACTGCTGGTACTGGACCCTGACTTTGGCTTGGCTTTTGGCCCTGCTAGCTGACACTGACTCATGCTTGACCCCTGGCACTGGTTCTTGGTTCCTGATTCCACCTTGACCCTTGGCATGGCTGTCTGACTCTGACTCCAGTCCTGACCCTCTGTCTGACTCCTGACACTGATTCCAGCTCAACTTTTGGCACAACTCTTGACCCCGACACCAACCCTGACTCTTGGCGCTATCTTGACTCTGGCTTTGGTTTCTAGCATCTGACCCTGACTTTGATAACTAGGCCTGCTTGCCCACATCCTGGTTGCTACATCTGTCCTTAAAAACTTACTAGTAGATCAAATTAAACCAGTCACATTTCTCTGTTTCTGTGCACCATATTGCACACAAAGCATTTTGCAGCATTGTTACTTCTGCAGGATAGATCTAAACCTGGCCTCTTTCAGCCTCTGAACTCTGCAGATAATGGGGTTCTTCAGAATGGGGAAGTCTAGTTTAATTATGCATTGATACCTCCTGGAAGCGCTGGTCCTGTCTTGTTCTTTAGGTCATCCAGGCTTCAGTTTGAAAGCACAGCTCTAGGCAGTTTGAAAAAATTATGCCTCTCTTAAAGTTCTGAGGTATTGTTGCATCCGCCATGAGCATTTTCTGTTATAATTTATTGTTTCTTCGAACTCAGTTTACTGAGTCAGAGGAGCACACATTTTTTCTTGATTAAATTAAACAGATCAGTCACTTGACAAAAGTTTTTTTTCAAAAGAAAGATTGCTGCTAACAAGACCAGATAGGTTTTCTGATTTTTTTTTTCCCCCTATGAAATACTGAGAAATAGCTTACAGGATGCTTTGGGCTAATTAGATCTTATCAGCGGAAAGACAGACGTTTCATTCTTTAGTGCATAATTAATTATACAGCAGTAGAAGTTGCCCTGAAGTTTATGAATGTGCTCGCTGCTGAGTTGCTGTGAAGCTGAAGAGTTTAAATTAGCAATGTTCGATATAAGCCTGACACTAGAGACTGGAGCAACAAGTCTCATCACCTCACCCGCAGCCCCCACACTGAGGACTGTTGAAATCCACAGAGCCGGCAAGACATTTGTCAATCAGCACAAATTCCCGTCTAGGAACTTGCCTCATTTTCCTTCTGACTTTTACATATGCAGGAAATAAGAACAGCTGGGGGTGGGGGAATACTTCCACCCTTTCCTAAAATCCTGAAGTGTTTGAACCCTGGAGTCCAGACAGAAGATATTGGAGATACCATCGTGTCATACTGTGTCTCCAGTAATTTTAGCAGAATTGGTAAGAAGCAGACAGTCAAATACCTACTCTCGGTCACTCACCAGACTGCTTGAGCTGGAAAAAAAATGGCTGAAGAAAAATATCAGGTCATCTACTGATCAGCCTCCTCAGGTTACTAAGACCCCCCTACCAGATGACTTTATTGCTAGGTTACCTCTCTCCTGATAAACCAGTTTTTCTGCTTGGGAGGCTGGCTGTTGTTTAGAGCTATCCCATGTCAGTGAGAGAACACTTGTCAATGACCCTCTTTTGTTGTTGTTTTGCTGCCAGGCCTTGGAATTTCAGCCCAACATGGAGGCAAACAGACAACAGAGAAGGCAAAGGGGCTTCTCATTCAAAATGGATTTTGCAGCTTGGTAAAGTTACATACAGAGAATTAATAATCAAACATAAAATTCTTAAACTGTACAGGCAGATTTAGTAAAATGTGACACCTTGGCTCCAATAACTTTCAGCAGAACTGGAAAGAAGCAGATACCTTTAAACATCAGAGGCCAAGGGCGTGGGTGGTAACTAATTAATATGACCTGCTTTCAAGCCAGTCACCATCACTGATGTCATCTTGAATTATCTCATTCGGGAACAGGCCAGTCCCTTAAAAACATTGCCAACCAACTCAATGTGTTGGCAGAATTGGTTGAGCTGGGAAGCCATAACCTTCTGTTTCAAGGAGTACCTTTTTGAGGCAAAGCCTCTACCAGTGACAACAGAAGCATTCGTCATCCACAAAGGAGCTGTATTACGTCCAGATGAATGCATGGGGTATACTGTCCCTGCTTTTCTCTCGATATTGGAACAAAGGCATTTTAAAGGAGAAGCATGGTCTAGTAGTAGTTAAAGGACAAAGATTTGGGAGATCTGGGTTCTGTACCTGGCTCTGCCACTGATGCAGCAAGTTTTGCAAGTCATTTCGCCTCCTTTAAGCCTCAGTTTCCACATCCATGTAGATACCTGGGCATCTTGTGAGGATTAATCAGTGCTTGTAAAGCCCTTCGATCCTCAAGAAGATGCCCTACAGGTGCAAACTGTTTTGCTAATAATAAAGTGATGTTCTGATGCCGACCAAAAAAAATCAAGTCCAGTGTTTGCTGACAAATATTTTAAATATATTAAGCACACATCTGGCCTAAGTGCCTGGAGTAGGGGTTCTGCATCCCACAGGGCTTTCATCTCTGGCGCAGGGCAGACAGACTTTCCACTGCTGCTCTCCTCTGGTATGGTGGGGAAGCAGCATGCACAATGGAGCTGCACCAGGTGAAGCTGCAGTAGAGGAAGAGCTGACTCCGTACACTCCCAGCACCTCAGGCCACACCCCTCTCTGGAGCGAGTCATTGGCTACCTGTGAATCTCCCATTGGAGAGGAGGTTGCAGCCACCTTCCTCCAGAGGAAGCAGAGGTGCTGTAGCAATGGGTATACTTACCCAGAAGCAGAAGAGGAGTCAGGAGTTTTTATGGGAAGCTTCACTTCGAGTTTGAGTTCTCTGCTATTTTTAACAATGTCATCTCTTCTGAATACAGTACAGCATGAGTAACCAGTCCCCCACCTTTTATGTCATTTGTGTCTATTCCTATTTCCTATTGAAATTCCTTTGTAAAGAGACTAGCCAAGTATAGAGTTGAAAATTTCTTCTTAAAATAAGCCAGATGTCCAACCCTACTTTAACTGCCAAGCCCGAAGAGTTCAAGAAAGATGTTAAAATCTGTCTTCCTGGCTGTGAAAGACTAATTGCATAGCATAGGTGATGATCCCAGTCTCCCAGGAGTAGGAATCAAACTGCTTAGGGCAAAAACTCTGCTGTTATTTGTCTAAGGAGTGGAGTTGGCAATGTCTGTGGAAAAAGTTTCATGGCCTGCCCTCCTTGCTGGCTAACAGATTCAGACAGAAACACACACTCACTCATGAACATTTGTAACTCAGTGACTGTAAATATTAACACACTTTATCCGAAAAATCCATTTTGGGTTGGAATATTAAAAAATATAGCAAGCAAAAAAAAAAAAGACTCTCACGGAGAGAAACGCAAGACTGAGAACCATGGAGCTGCCATGTTTTTCTCCTGACGCAGAACTCCATGGCTTTGGATACGTCATTTTAATCTTTATGTATCTCTCCATGTGCCCAGGGGAGGTATATTATTCACTTAGCCTGCAGGAGTGTTGTGAGAATTAATTTTAATGTTTGTAAAGCACCTTGAAGATTACAGTTGCTACCCATATCCTATTGATTATTCTTGTATTTCATTGGATAAGTGGAAAGGACCATCCAGGTGAATCTGTACTGGATTTTAATTTTCCAACTCTACGAATGCAAATAAGCCAGTAATGTTATACTACCGGCCTCCACATCAGGAGAATGTGATGAAAACGTTGGGAAAGATCAAAGTGGCAACCAAATCTAGTGAAACCTTTGCCATTTGAACACCAGCTCCCTGCATATAAACTGGTCAAATGTTACAGTGGGCCACAGTCAGACACCTTAAATGGTTCCTTCTTGAAAAAACCAGCTATAGAGCCCCCAAGGCAGGGAGGGGCTCTTCTTTACTTAGGCTAAGTAACATGCAGGAGATGGTACAAAAAGTAACTGGTAGAGCCATCAAGAAATAGTGGCCATATTATATTTGTCTCACTGTTTCCTTGTACTCCCCATCCATCTGTCTTTATCCATCTGTTTAAAACCCCTTACATGTGGCATGGATGCTACTTTCAGGAAGCAGTAACAGAGCCTCAGAACACATGCATTCCTCAGAACACAAAGGGATCAGGAAGGCAAGGAATAAACCAATGGGACTAAATAGTAAAGGCCAAGAGGTTATTCAAGCCAAACAGAGAATCCTTCAGAAAATCCAGCCCTAGTGAAGTCAGTAAATACGAGTGTGAAATATGGCAGGCAGTACTTTAGGAGGAAGTGAGAAGGTTAATATGGAATTTGAAGAGCAAATATAACTAACGGCGTAAAATCCAGTAACTAGGAATTCTGTGATTATATCAGAAGCAGGAAAGCTCTATGAGAAGCAGTGCTTCCGCTGGGCCACCAAAGGGAGCAATTAAAGAATATAAGGACATTGCTACAACTCTAAATGATGCTTTGTAGGCTTCACCACAGAGGGTGCTGGGGAAAGACCTACCCCAGACCTACTCTTTCCTGGAAGTAAAGATAAGGACTACATCACTGTGATACCTGAGTGCAGAGCAATTCAGAAGAACTGTTTCACCATCCCTATTTTCCATGGTTCTAATAATTTGAAGCCAGTTGGCATCTAGCCTTTCATTGGTCAGCCAGGAAGGGAAAGAGTGCAAGGAGCCTTCCCTCAAAAACCTCTTTGCACTCCTATGCGAGGACCAAGCCACGCTCTTTTCGCTGTGTGTTCTCTGAGCAGAAGCACCTGAGGTTTCTAGCAACACAGGGAGGGCAAGAATCCTGTAGCTCAGCTCTGCTCTTCTGCAGCAGGCAGAAGAGCTGGGGAACCAGTAGGGTACCCTTTCAAAGGTGTAGCAGTGCTATGCTCCCACAGCAATAGGGTATCATGCACGATGCCTTCAGGAGCTCCCACTGGCCAATGACCACAGCACTGCCCCTATTCTAGGTTGTGGCTTGAAGCAATAGTTTGGTGTTTGATGGTACTTCCATCTTATCTGCCAGCCAGTCTCTCTATCTATCCAGCTTCATCCCACCTGAAGTGTATCCTTTTGCTCTCCTTAAATGTTATGTTTAATCAGTAAAGATCATCACCCTGAGACTGGCAGTGCTTGGCCAGGGATAGCGACGCTACCCCAACAGTGCTCAGGAAAGCCAGAGAGGAATCAATACACTCTTTGCCATATCAGCCCAACATCATCTTGGATGCGTCCCTCCTCCTTTTTGTTTATGTGTGGCACTAGCAGACGTAGGCACCCTGTCAAAGTCTTGCAACCCATTGTTTCTTTATTTTCAATACAAGGTTCTTTTATTAACTCCAGCTGAGGCGCTGCACTCTGCTGCCGTGTTCACTTTTTTAAAGTTGAGCAGCTTGCAAATAGGACATCATGAATCATGAGCGTGGGGCAGGAGGAAAGGGGGGGGGAATCCAGTTGTATGACAACAAAGAAAGCGCATAAATGGATCTGGCCTCCTGGCAAATAAAAGCCAAGCTAATGGAGAGCAATTTCCAATTGCCCCCTGGAAGGCAGGCGAGAGCCAGAGGGACATGCAGGAATAAAGGAGGCTGAATACTTGGATACCTGATGTTTCCTCCTGTATATTGAAATTCCGCCTTCTCTGTTTCCCCTGTAGTCTTGTATGTGGGAGGAAAGGGATAGACCTTTGAGTACTTGAGTTGCCCGCCTGTCTTGTTTTATACTGCCATGCCACTTGCGAGAGCAAGATCTTCTGTGCAGGAACTTTGCTAGACTGTCAGTGTTGTGGAAAGGTCACCCTTAGGAACTCAGCCAGTGGGGTTCCATTGGAGCCACTGGGTCTCTTGGGATGTCTCATGGAAAGTGAAGTGGGATTCCATGCAGTGGAGAAGCTAATGCGGCCTTGGGCAATATACGTTTTCCATGTATGCCCTTGAGTGGCTATTGGGGTGAACTACGTCCCCTTTCTGCCCCTCCCCGCCTGCCCTTTCGCCTAGATTCCAAAGGGTTAGGCTACGTCTACACTACAGTTGGGGGCAAGCCTCCCCTCCCGGATAGACAGACTCATGCTGTCTCCACTTGAGATAGTGCAGTAGAAATAACAGTGCAGGCATTGCGGCTCAGATGCCAGCTCGGTCTCTCATTCTCACCCGAGCCCCTGGGTCTGAGCTCAGGTGGCTAACCGGAGCCGCAACATCCACACTGCTGTTTTTAGCAAGCTACTGCGAACCAATCTGCCCAAGCTGGGAGGCTCACCACCTGCTGCAGGGCACGTGTACCCTCAGAAGGTATGTCTGCAAAGCCTCAGAAGGTACATCTATGTGGCCTACCAACGTGAGCCTCCCAGCCCGGCTCAACGGACTCAGGGGAGTGATGCTTGCTGTAGCACTCTACACATAGCCGCGTGGGACAGCACTTTGGAGTTGTAGCTCAGGCTGGAAGCTCAGGCGCTGAAGCCCACCCTCCTAGCCAGGCTTCAGAGCCTGGGCTGCAACTTCAAAGCACTGTTCACACAGTTATTTTAGAGCACCAAGTGCTACTACCCCAAGTCTGTTGACTCAGGATGGGAGGCCTGCTCCATGGACTTTGTAGATGGACTCAGAGAGACACAAGGAGGAAGTGGGGGGAGGAGGAAGGGTGCCACAAAGGCGGTGGCCTTCCACTTTACCACATAGCCAGATGCTTTTCTCTGCACACAGGTCTAGTGGGTATGATCCAGCCTGGAGACTCAGCAGGGGCAAATATGGTAGCTGAAATACATTACATTGGTGGTTGTTGAGTCTCTCATGCAGAATTTTGCTGGGAGTTCACTGTGCCCTTTGCTCCAGTCCCTGATTTTGTGGTCGGTGTGTCTTTCCAAGCCACAGGGGCTGGCCTGTGACTCACTAAGGCAGTGGTTCTCAACCTGCAGCCTAATCCACACACAGCAGCAGCCCATGTGACATCCTCAGGGCCCTACAGGTAGTATCTATATTGTGTGGATGTGGCCAACACAACAAATACACAGCTATATATGCAGCCCACAATGGTAAATAGGTTGAGAACCACTGCACTAAGGTGTCCTTCTCTTCTCCAGTGCTCCTCAACCTGCGGGAAGGGCCTCCAGTCACGTGTGGTGCAGTGTATGCACAAAGTCACCGGCCGCCATGGCAACGAGTGCCCTGTCCTATCCAAGCCAGCAGCCTACAGGCAGTGTCACCAAGAGGTCTGCAATGAGAAGATAAATGTCAACACAATTACCTCGCCCAGACTTGGTGAGTGGGTGGATGCAGAGCTACAATTCTTGGGGAGGTTAAATAATCATCCTGAAGCCATCAAACACCAGAGCATATATCCTGCCCAGGTATCTGGGAAACACAGTCTTTGTGCTGAATGTTACAGAAACGAGGTTCCAGATGGCTCATCAAAGACAGAAGCAAGGAGACCCTCAGAATCTCTGGGTAATTAATGTTCCAGAGTAGAGAGATGCTTTATTCTTCATAGATCCACTCTGCCTGAGACCTCCATCAAGCCAGAACTCTCAGGCCGTGTTCCCTGAGTGACCAGTTGGAGCAGGCAGGCATATCTGCGGGTCAGAGAGAAGGAGGTTGGGAGTTTTGGGTGAGGGCATTCACCTGCACTCAGTCGTCATTCGAAGCTTCAAACACCTTGTCAAATGATGGGTAAAATGGAATAAGCAGAGAATGTTAGTGATTTGGATTGCATTTTGCTTGGTTAATAAGATTGGGGAAATGAATTGAAATAGAAAAGCCTGGCAAATGTATCCAGCCCAAGCACAAAATCTTCTCACCTACCTTTCACTGTAAGTGATGATGAATACAATAATATTTTATTCGCCTGTCCAAAAAAAAAAGGATTTGACCTTGGCAGGGAGAATTTTCCAGGGTTGTAGCTTTTTGGAAAGGTGGTTCTTTTTTGTGGGAAGATGGACCTTCCCCAGATTAATTGCTGACTTAAGAATGCGACCTGCTGAAATCACTGATTTCTGGGCAGGGAGGAAGGAGTCTCCAATTTAATTTTCTTTCTCCTATCCCCTTAATTATCTACTCCCCTATTTGCCCCGCAGCGCTGAGGCTGCTGTGATAAATTGTCTATTTGCTGAGATCCCATAACTCAGCATTTAAAGAGTGGTTCTACTCAGAAGTGACTCTGTAAATACTGCATCATGGGGTCCCATGGCTATTTTGTGTCTGTTATTTTCTGTGTCAAATGTGCTAAGCTTACAAGTAAAAATGCTAACTCTAACTCAAGCCCCACAAGTTCAACCTGGGGTCTGACAGCTGAGCTGGGGTTTTTTTTTTTTCCTTCTCACATATCACTAGTGAAAAAAGTCACCAGGCCACATTAGGCCATAAACTACACTTGTGCAACACCGTTGCCTTTCATTTATGCCCTCAGTGCACTCCCTTTTCCTCCGGTGTAACTGGCTAGAATTGAAACAATCCTGTTTATGGTACCAGAATGGACTCCAGCTCACACACACACAGCTGTAAGAAGCAGTCCTGTTTATTTTTGGCCCCAAAGACAATAGATCGGACTCTGCATATACACACGGTAGGCAGATCTGATGAATAGGAAGGGAGCCATTTTTACAAGTCACTTTTTCAAGTAGAACCACACTTAAGACTAGACATGAGGCTTCTGAGCTGGAATTTGTTTCTCTGAAAATCCATACTACTTTCAATAACAGCTCTTTAAAACATGATGGGCTAAATTTTCTTCTAAGTGACAACTGTATAACTGAGAGTGTCACTGGTCCAGCTGAAGAGCTTCAAAATGCTTCTAAATCCTTTTGTTTAAAATCATAAAAAACATATGAGAATATTTCCCAGAAATGTTAGCATGTACAGTATATCATGGGATGGGGGAAGGTTTTCATTTGAAGAATAAGTCTTTGACCCACCGACCAGATGAGAAATCT
The DNA here is from genome assembly GCF_007399415.2 of Gopherus evgoodei. Classification (NCBI taxonomy): domain Eukaryota; kingdom Metazoa; phylum Chordata; order Testudines; family Testudinidae; genus Gopherus; species Gopherus evgoodei. Next base: position 8,865,924 of record NC_044331.1, read on the forward strand.
ATTCTAATTCACATTTTAGCACAAAACTGTTTAGTAGAGTGGTGAGTTTAAGTCCCTGCAAGTGATCTGTAAGTAATTAGGGATGCTTATGTTTCTAAACCTGCCTAGGAGGAATCATCGGTGCCAGCAACAGCGATACTTGATATCAACAAAAATATATACCAGATATCAGCATTGAGTGTTTTGCTCTTCTTCTGGATAAACAAGTTTTCATTTGGTTATCTTTAAACAGATGCTTCTGTTTTCCACAATATAAGCCTCATTAATAAGAATCGTACAGAAAAATACTCCAGTACGCTACAGAAACCATCCAGAATTACATTGTAAGCACCTCAGGGCAAGGGCTATCTTTTTGTTTTTGATCTGTACAGCACCTAGCACAGTGGGGTCCAGGACTGAGACTCCTAGGAGCTACAGTAATACAAATAATAAATAATGATAATTATAAAATGCTGCCCTGTCACTGCTTTAGGCTGTAGTGGTTTTGACCATGAGTAACATTTTCAGAAGTGCCTACGGGTGTGTCTACACTGCAGTTAAACACCTGCAGCTGGCCCATGCCAGCGGACTCAGGCTCGTGGGGCTTGGGCTGGTGGGGCTGTTTAATTGCGATATAGGCCTTCATGCTTGGGCAGGAGCCTGGGCTCTGGGAACCTCCCCACTCACGGGGACCAAAGCCTGGGCTTCAGCCCAAGTCCGAACATCTACATCACAGTTAAACAGCCTGTTAGCCCGAGCCTCATGCCAATTAAACACCCTCGGCTGGCCCATGTCAGCTGAGGGTGTTTAATTGCCGTGTAGACAGACCCTAAGTGACTTAGGAACTTGAGTCTCATTTCCAAAAGTGACTCAGGCATTCAGGAGCCTAAGCCCCATTGCTTTTTAATGAGATTACAGCTCCTAAGTGTCTATGCCACGTTTGAAACCTCGCAAACCACTTAAATCCAACTCTTCAATGGTATTTAGGTACCGAACTCCCACTGATGTCAGTGGAAATTAGGGGCCTCAGTACCTTTTGAGGATCTGGGCCTTGGGCACTTTTGAAAATATTACTCCATGACTGTAGAATATTGCAATATTTATCCTAAAAAGGGAGGCTGCACGCCACCCCCACCCTTGGCTGTAATTGCGGGTCATGACCACGAGTGACTCCCGTGTCCCATTTTTCACTTTCTATGAATCTGGCTTTTAACACATTGATTTTTGGATTGGTCTTTTCCCCCTCTGCCCAGGTTGTGCTAACCACGCTGGGCAGGCTGCTTCATGATTTTTCCGTTACAGGGTTTCTTTCCCCTTTTGCTGCAGTATATAGTACTGGGCACTGTCAAAAGGGCCCCATTTGGCAAAGCCTGAGCACAAACCTCACTTTACGCATGTGTGTAGCCCCACTGACATCCCAGGGACTACTCACCTGCTTAAAGTTAAGCATGTGCTGTGTGCACTTTGTTGAATCAGGGCCAGAAATAGGACACTAACAGATGATCTGATCCAGTGTGAGAATTCCAGCTATTGCTTGCCCAGCCTTGCGGCAGTCTTCTCCATGATAGCTCTTTCCATTGCATTTGTCAGACAAGTCACTACCGACCTGTTGCCCTGATCTTTTCAGCAGCAACCCTCCTTAGAGTATAGAGTATGCCTCCCAAATCCCAGTATTGACTAAGATTAACCATCTCTCCTCTCATCTGGCGCTCGGGTTATTTTGGTCACACATGGAATGCTCTCCTCTAACATGCTGGCTTCTTCTTTCTATTTCTGTCCGAAGCTGCTCTCACATATAAGTGTACAGGAGACCAGTGGACAGTGTACTGCAGGGTGATCCGTGAGAAGAACCTGTGCCAGGACATGAGATGGTATCAACGCTGCTGCCAGACATGCAGAGACTTTTACGCAAACAAGATGCAGCAGAAGAGTTAATGAATTGGTGCTGCAGCTTAGGGTATTACAGCTGTTTCTATGTAAATCACGAACTAGTAGCTCTGAGTACTGGAACTTAATGAGTTGCTACAATGTGGTGGATTCCAAAGCATACCTAATAAGACTTGAAACTAACTCTGCAGACTGGATATACCAAAGTAATCCACTCATCCACCTTAAAAAGAGTCATCTCAAGGAGCCAATCACGTAGAATTTTATTGCGTTTTGACATCATTACATTTTTCATTAATGCTTTTTACTTTAATATGTTATTACCAGCCACTGGATGGCTTGCTACCATTTAAAAAAAAAAAAAAGACAAGAGTTGCAACATGATTAAATTGACTAAAGTCATGTGTACCTCAGTGGGAGAAAGCCTCTGGCAAATAACTCAGCAAACGTGCAGACATTACTTAATGCTTCAACCTTGGCTTCCATCTGATGCTCTTAATTCCCAACAGTTAGCATGCTGTGGGGTGGGCTTGGAGGGACACACACAAATGAAATGCTTAATTTAAAAGGGGGATTTGCTATAAAAGCTTGTGAAAACCTATAGCAGGGGATGGATGTCTGTGAAATTTCTGCAGAAAGCTCAGCACAGTTTTATCCAACATTCCATTTAATGTAATTAAAAAAAAACTAATTGGGAATTTCTTCTCCTGTCTGGTTCTGAAAACATATCCCCCTCTCTTTATTTAAAAAAAACATGTGTTTTCTTTTATGATGCCTTACTCTTCTCATTGAGTTTAAAGAAATGGAAACTAATTAACCCAGGAGCAGACAGTTAATTTTAAGCTAGAACCACTTGCATGAGATGGAAGTAGCTGGAAATAATTTAAACATATACGGTTTGTTGGGGAGGGGTTATTTAACCTCCTCTTTCCAATTTTTGGAATTCAATCTGATAATGAGACAGAATGCTATTTCTTAAGGGTATTGTGAAACCAACTAGGGTTGGCACATACCTGAAACAGAGATCAGAACAGCATTTGCAGGAAGGGTAACTTAGAGACCAAGCACATCTTTCCTCTCTCTAGGATGTATACTTCATAAATCCTTTTGAGACAGAAAGAAAGCAGTTAGTAGACTTTCAGGGTGACATTCTGGGCTAATTGAAGCCAAAATGGCAAAACTTATATTGCCTTCAGTAGGGCCAGGGTTTCACACTCAGGCTATGCCTACACTGGCAATTGAACGACAAAACTTTTGTCTTTCAGAAAAAAACAACCCAAAAGACAAAAGTTTTGCCAGCAACTAGTGCCAGTGTGAACAGTGTGCCAGACTCTCCTGCCAACAACGCAAACGCCGCTTGTTGGGCGTGGAAGTGTTTTGTCGGCAGGAGAGCCGAGAAACAGCAGCTACACGGTGCGACTTTTAGCAGCACAGCTGTAGCGAGACAGCCATGTCGCTAAAAGCTGTGTAGTATAACCGTAGCATCAGTCTTGTTTCTGTTTGCTTTGTTACCTTGTGTTCCTTTAATCAGGACAGTTGGAGAGTGCTGTGTAAATGATAGTGTCTTACACGTGTCTAAACTTCAGACCAAATTCTTCCCTGAGATTTAAATGGGAGGACCACACAGAGTGGAATTTGGTTTAGTGAGTGTTACAGTCGATCAGTGTCTGTCTGCCATATCTAACTCAGGCTATGTGTATGCTACAGCCGGAATCCATGCTCTGAGATCGATCCACTGGTGGTCGATTTAGCAGGTCTAGTGAAGACCCACCAAATGGACAGTAGATCACTCTACTGTACCCCCAAGAAGAAGAGTTAGATAAGTCGACAGGAGAGTTTCTGCCGTCGACCCCCCACGGTGTAGACCGTACAGTAACTCGACCTAAGGTAAGTCGACTCCAGCTACATGAATAACACAGCTGGAGTTGCATAGCATAGGTCAGCTTAGTGTAGACATAGCCTCAGACACGTATCCTTCGCCTTGCCAAGCTTTGCTGCCATGCATGCCGTGGGTAGGTTACACTCACGCTCTGTGAAATCAGCTGAGCCTTATGGGTGAATTATAGGTTTATACTCGCTTTAGAGACATATGTTAATATTTATGATTTTGGAGATGGGCACAGAACAAAACCCAGTCCCCAGCACTAAACATTGGGAAAGTCTGGATCCGAATGTGGGCATTGTGGCTCATGCCTCTCTCTCATGTTATTGCTACTATTGCCTTCCTTTAATGTACCGAGGGATAAAGGCATTTAGTACTTAACATTTTTAAACAACATTTTCTCCCTTATTAAGACTGTTCCGGTATCCAGGAGCTCAGTGAAATAATTTGTTATGGCTTTATTAAGGGCTGAGCTTTCAAACATAGGAACCTAAGTTCCATCTGCAGACTGGTAACTGCATATGCATCCACATTTGCATGGGCAAAATGTGTCCTTGCTTGTGCAACTGGGCTTGTGCACCCAAGTGCTAATCTGCACGCACAAAGGCACATTTGTGTACACAATTACCTCTCTGTAAGTGCTTGGCCCTAACAGATCTCTGTTCTGCATACTAGATAGTTTTTGTATGTGACGGAAATGATTCTAATTTGGTAGTGGTTATACCGGTGGCCCTTTGGGTAAGTTCCTTTTAAAATCAGAATTAAACCTTTTCCTCCTACTTCTAACCTTGGGTCCAAATTCAGAGGTGACGTAGTTGGTTGTGTAAGTTACCACATAGCATAAGTCAGTATAAAATGGTGTAGTTAATGCAGATAGAGAGCTGGGGGGAATGTAGCTGATTGATGGTCATGGTATAAAAAACAAAATTGACAGCCTTAGGCAGATAAACAGGTAATGAGAAAGTGCAAGAAGGCATGAGATCAAGCAGAGGGTGCCTACTTTACCTTAAGAATGCCTGTTAGTTTTTCCTGCTAGACTCTCCCCATTCAGTCCCTTGACATGTAAGTTACACCCCTTTACCCCGGCCTACTGACGTGCCCCTCACTCTGCCATTCACAGCCCTCATTGTAAAGTGATTTGTATCCCTGTTAGGGTTTGGGATTTTCTTAAAGGGTAAGATTTCAGCTCACAGCGTGGCTTGACTCTGTGCAATGCCACATCCTCGCATGTCGTTTATGACAATATGTTACTTGTGTTGTTTTATGCTGTCATGTGATTTATCCCAAGACCTTTTCATTCTGTTCAGAGTGATAAGAAATGGATTTCTTGAGTAGTGGGAGTTTTTTCGCCTCCTCAAGGCCCTGATCCAGCCCCCTCTGCAGTCAATAGAAATACTCCCATTGACGTCAGCGGGGTTTTGGGTCAGGCCCCAAGTTTGCGTCCATATAATGGGACATGAATCTTCTGGTTTAATGGATGGATTTCTTTTGACTGAGCAAAAATGTCATTTATTTCTGAGCAGAAATCCTCCTACGTTAAAAACAGAGCCCCATTTGTATTCCTTGATCTCCTGATGACCCTAATCCCGTCCCATTTTGTAATGGCCAAAAATATCAACAAAAATGTTTAATTCTGCACTTTTGCTTTGTATCATTTTATAGACGCTTTTACTATGAATTTACAGCTACGTTCTGTCCTCAGTTACTACATACCAGTGAAAAGAGAGTTTATTTCAGTGTAGCCATGACGATATTTTTTGTTGTTGTTCATAAGAGATTGATGCTCTTTGACTACAGTGGTGGTATTTCCATATTGCGAACAATACTCTCTGTACCGTTACTAAAGTACTGTACATGTCTAGTTGCACAGTTGTGTTACGGAGTGTAGATTCTCACTATCTTATGTATGGTGCTATTTCTGTGTTGTTGGTGGAAAAGAAATCTTAGCAGTTGATTGTTGCTTGATATTTTATTATAATACAGGGATATATTCTCCATGGCAATAATAGCATTTAAGGTTCTCATTACAGAGTGAAATGTATATATTTTTCCATTAGTTAATTTACATATGTACTGTATCCATGGTTTAAAAAAAAATGTGCTGGCTATAAATAGGAAAAAAAAAGTCAAGCAGAATGGAACTAGTTGTAAATGAAAATAAAAAAGCGAGGATTGTTCCATTCTGAAACAGATTGAATAGGTTTAATAGTAAATTAATTTTTTCCATAACAATCATAAGATTTATGAACTTGAAAAAATGCAAAGCAAAACCAAACAGCTAACTGTGAAAATAAAGAAGTAGTAAGTCTGTAAGTAACACATGGTGCATCTGTCTAATACTTGACTGAGACTTGGATTCAGATGAGTCCAGGACCCACCATTGACATCTGTGGTAGGTGTAAAAGGTCATTTGTCAGTGAAATACTGGCAGCTTGGGGTTCCCAGGGTGCTAACAAATCATGAACTGATGGGTCTCGTCTCAATGTGGTTGCAAAATAGCATACAGGGAATGTTAATATGTAGCTAATGCCAAGTGAGTTCTTTGGTTGGTGACACACAACAGCAGAAAATGCCTGGCTGGAAAAACTGATCTAGGCTCCATTTGGGGTAAGCTGCATAGGTCTTTGGAGTCTGTTGGGAGGATAAAGCTTTTGCATGGGGGGCGGGGGTTTTATAAGCGCATTTCAGAGAGTTTTCTTTCAATGTATGTTAGAATCAAGGTCAAGTGGCAGCCATACTGTATGTTTAATGGTAGCTGCTGCACAGACGCAGCCTTATGCTGAAGGTTGCTGAGCATGTGGAAATTATATTGGAGTAAAAATTATCCCATCCATTTGAAAGGTGTCTACATAATTTAGTTGCACACTTCCTTGGTGTGAATAAACAGAAGTATTCAAAGCTGAGTGGTTTTGGGTGTGTTTGTTGTAGGCACAAGCAATAACCCATGTGCTTTTTAATTGGATGGAAGAATGCACAACCCCACAAACTGGGCACAATAAAAGATGTAGCAAATATTTATGAAAGGAAGTGAAAATCACTCAAAATAAACTATCCCAAGCAAAACTCCTCAGGCCAAACTGTCTTCTCATTTTCATTTGTGCTCCCCTCCCCCTGCTGCTCTTGGGCAATGTACAGCCGTTCTCTGTCCCCCGGCTATTTAAACTTTTTTCTTTACATTTTTTAAACCTGCCAGAGCCTCTTCCATATTCGTAGATTGTGTAAGGCCAGAAGAGACCATTAGATCATCTTGTCTGACTTCCTGTATAATGCAGAATTTCACCCTGTTATCCTTGTATTGAGCCCAATAACTTGTGTTCAGCTAGAGCATATTCCGGAAAGACATCCAGTCTGGATCTGAAGACAAAAGATGGAGAATCCACCAGCTCCTTTGGTAGTCTGTTTCAATGGTTAATCACCCTCACTGGTAAATAATTTATGCCTTATTTCTAATTAGAATTTGTCAAACTGTAACTTCTAATCTTGGTTCCTGTTATGCCTTTCTCCTCTAGACTAGAGAGTCCATAAGTATCTGATGTAATCTCCCTGTGAAGGTACTTACACACCATAATCAATCACTTCTCAATCTTCGTTTTGATAAACTGAGCAGATTGAGTAACAACTATATTCCTCCTAACGACCTTGACCATGGCATCCATTAAATACACCTTCCAGAGTTCAAATTCTGCTAAAAAGAGCTTTTAATTTTAGCTGGTTATTTAGATGCGGTGTTAGAAACAATGTTTTACATTCATATATATTTGGAGGTTCAGATATTTATCTGCATGACATTATGGCTTTGCCATTCTTGTCATGGTTGCCCTTGGAAATGTGGTCATTGGGAAACGGACTGACACCAGACTTGCAGGTCAGGACTCCTGAATTCCATCTAGAGCTCTGCCATTTGCTCGCTGTGTAGCCTGAGGCAAGTCACTTCATCTGCATGTATCTCAGTTTTCTAGTCAAATGGATTTATAATATTTAGCAGGTTCCTAGGGGTATTGTGAGGAGTAATTCGTGAGTGTTTAAAAGATACAAAGATTGCTATTATGATTCATACCCTCCGAATGGTAGTTTGGTGGGAGACCTATTAAAACAGCCACTCGTGGAGATGAAAAGCAATTAAAATGAGAATTGTCTTCGCAAGAGACAATTCCAAACTATCCAAGGGGAAATGTGGATATCTTCAGACATAACAGGACCTGAAAGACTGCCATCAGCACAGAGCGCTCATTCCACAGCACAGCTGGCTTAGGGGACTTGGCAGCAACACTCATGTAAGAAGCCATCTCCTGACTGGTCACGCCCTTGTCCGCTGGAACTCAGCCATGGCACAGAGATAGCATTTAAGAGGGCTGGTGGGGGACAAACAGCTCATAGGTGATTCGCTCAGGCAGCTCTGGTTTTGCCCTCAAGGGAGAGCTTTCTACCACTTAACCCACCAGCTGGAGGCTAGTTGTTTCAATAGCAGTTGTTTTACAGAGAGAAGGAAATAAGTTGCCAGAGGAGTGAAGCGTCCCCTTTACTGTCCTGGAATATGGAAATCAAAAAGGACCTCATTGTTCAGGCTGGCACTTGGAGTGTTTTCTTTCACAGGTTAGCTCCTACTGTTTACCATCAAGATCAGTATGTTGCAGATCTGGTGACATTTTCCTTTGAAATGTATAGGTACCCTAGCGCAAACGCAGAGTCACTCTCTGACATGCATGATCATTTTTTGGCTGGTCATCACTAGAAAGACAATAGCCATTTTTCATATTCAAGCTTTATTCTTCCAAGTGTTCCTTAGCAAGGGCAAAGTTACTGGGAGTAGTGCAGTGCTAGAATTCTAAAATTCTGACAATACTTCTCCCAAGACTTTTTCCAGTAATTCAGCATGTATAACGTTGTAGACCAGGAGTTGGCAACCTTTGGCACGCGGCTCACCAGGGTAAGGACCCTGGTGGGCCAGGCCAGTTTGTTTACATCCCTCGGCCCGTGCCGCTTCCTGCAGCTCCCATTGGCCTGGAGCGGCGAACTGCTGCTAGTGGGAGCCGCGATCAGCTGAACCTGCAGACACAACAGGTAAACAAACCAGGCCGGCCCGCCAGCATGCTTACCCTGGCAAGCCACGTGCCGAAGGTTGCCGACCCCTGTTCTAGACAGTGCTAGACTTAGCATCCTGGTTGTCTTCTCCATTTGCTAATCTCACACCTAACACTTCTTTCATTAATGCTGTGTCCCCTATACCAAGCTACCTATTCTAAAGTGGCTTAGGAGGTTCCAGTTAAGACCACGTTCTGTGACAGCTATAAAACAGCAGCAAAATTCTACAGACTCTGTTCAGTGGTTTCTATATATTAACACTTCATCAGGTTAGTGTATTGTACAGTCGACATGTGATTGTAATTGTTGACCTATTTAAATATTGCTGAAACCCTACTAAGCCAAAAGCCATTATACGAAGTTGGGATATGGTAAAGGGCGGGAGGGTGTAGTGAATGCTGTAAAAGCTTTGGCTTCAAATGTTCACGGTATTTGCCAATATCTCTCTTATAAATCCAGTAGACATGCATTTTTTGCATATAACAATTTGCTGTTTTTCTCTACTTGTATCCCTGATCATCAAAACAAAGGACTGGGTTATTTAGAAACTATCCTTTGCTATTTCATTGTTGTCTCAGCTTTCCCTTTTAAGAGTCCTTAGTCAAGTTCATCGGGGCAGGTGGAGCCAAACTGCTCATATGCTCTGATGTGACAGTACCAAGAGTAAAGCATAATGTCTGCTCAGCTGTTTGGAACTCGGCTCTCCCTCTTCAGATTCCACCTGCTTCCTCCGCTTACTCTTAAGTCCTGACAGCAAACTAGCTTGACCCTATTTACTAAGTGATTTCTCTGGAAGGGAATTCCTTTCCAATAAGTTAGATATATGGAACACCTCCTCGCTTCAACCCCAGATGCTACCAAGAATGTTACTGGCTGGGGTCCTCTCTTCTCTGGTGGAGTAAGAATCACTTTTTCCTTCATATATCCCAAGAACACAATGTAGCCCTTTGGGGATAGCTTTTTTCCCCCTGGTTTTAGTAAGAATCTGTGGACACTGATACAGAAACCAACGCTGTATACAATCCATGGTAGCTAAATCAGCACAGTGCTGTTGTGCAGCCGACTGCAGTTCAACAAGTCTCTATGGCCAAAAGGAGTCATTGTCCCATTTCTGCATTCCTTGGCTTCAAGTTTCTGCCACATCTTTGTAACACTTGACAAGACTATCTGACGATTTAGAGTTCAGTTCTGGAGCCCTACTATTTCCTTGTCCTCTGGTGTGCGAGGGGTTATTTTTAACAAAAGACCAGTAGTATTTGGCTGCAATCACCCTGCAGGGCACAAAATCCAAAGGTGAGATGAAATTTTAAGGCTGAGACAGGATTTTTGGATCACTTGAACCGTTATCTTATGTACCTTAGTATGTGTTGCATGGAACTGGGACCTTGTTTTTCAATGATCTTCCAACGTTTGCAGATGACACAAAATTATTCAAGATAGTTAAATCCAAAGATGACCCTGAAGTATTACAGGGGGATCTCACGAAACAGAATAGCAGATGAAACTTGACAATTGCAAAGAAATACACATTGGAAAAAATAATCCCAACTACACATATATAATGATGGGCTTTAAAATGGAAAAGAAAGATATCTTATACTCACTGTGAATAGTTCTCTGAAAACTTCAACTCAATGCACAGAAGTGGTCAAAAAGGCCGTCAGAATGTTAGGACCTATTAGGAAAGGCATAGAAAATAAGACAGAAAATATCATAATGTCACTATATCAATCCACATTGCACCTACCCCTTAAATATTATGTCCAGTTCTGGTTGACCCATCTCCAAAAGGATATAGTGGAACTGGAAAAGTTTCAGAGAAGAGCAGCAAAGATAATCAAAGGTAAGGAAAAGCTTCCATACTAGGAAAGACTAAAAACATTAGGACTGTTCAGCTTTGAAAAAAGACAACTAAGTGAGGATATGATAGATGTCTTCAAAATCATGAATGGTCTGGAAAAAGCTTATAGAGGTGTTATTTACCCTTTCCCACAATACAAAAACCAGGGGTCACCCAATGAAATTAATAGGCAGCAGGTATAATTCACCCAGGAGGAATTACTTTTTCACACAACACACAATTAACTTGTGAAACTCATTGCCATAGGATGTTGTGATGATCAAAATGGAGGTTCAAAAAAGAACTGGATAAGTTCATGGAGGATAAGTCCATTAATGGCTGAAGCTCTGGTACAGGCCACTCTGAGAGACTGGATACTGGGCTAGATGGACCATTGATCTGATCCAGCATGGCAGTTTTTATATTCTTCACTACCATTTCTGTGGGTGGAGCAGTCTGTGTTTCAATCAACTGCTACTCAGGACAGTTCTTATAGTCTCTTACCATGACCATGGCTTAATAAACGCAAGCGATTTTCAGTCAGGCCAGGAATCAGTCGTAGGCCATCTCACTGTCCAAATGACATGCACCTGGCAAAAGGCTGATTTGTATGAGCTGCTAATCTACAGGATTTAGATTCCAGACCTATTCATCACTCTGCTGGCTCCTCTCCCATCCTTCTGTCTGTTACTGGGACCAGCTGGTCATTCTTGTTATTGTCCTGTATGGTGGTCACTTTGGAACTCTTTTGTCTCTCTTTAATTGGATGCTTCTTACGGGGAAGAGAGGACCCTTCAAGATGCACCAACGCTCTTTTTCTAGCCCATGCCCCCAGGTTGCTTCATTGTGGCCATCCCTGTCTGCAGACAATCCTTACCAGAAATTAACAAGTCACCTGAAGGGACATGGGTGCCACTCGGCATCTTTGTAAATCGCTGCACATAATGTCAGGTTCCTTTTCCATTGGTTCACATGAGCCGGGATATTGTATTTAGTTACCACGTCTCATGAATTGAAATCTAGAATTTTAAAATACCTTGTCGAGAGAGCTCACAAATTTCTAAGTGTTTTTCCCTATAGAAGTTTGTTTCCTTAGAAATGTTTCTAACCAGCCATAGCAGAGGAGCTGAATACTCTTCCAATGCTCTTATTTTGTCTGACTTCAAACCTAAGCAGACATCCTGGTTATCAAAGTTTGATTCAGACTCAAGTGTTGGTGGCTTCATGCTCTGTTCAGGAGAGACTATGAAGTAGCAAGAGGCAGGGAGAATAATGTGATTGAATCAGTAAATGCCCTGTAGAATAATAATCATAATAGTGATGTTTAAAATGACATTATCCAGGATTTATGTAACTGAGGGAGTAAGGGGGGGTTGCAAACCAACACAAGTTCTGCAAACCCCAGAAAAGTATCTGGGGAACCCCTCCAAACCTCAAACTCTGAGAGACTTGTCTGGCTCTAATCTCCAGGACATGTCCCTTTTGTGTTACAAGAGCTGAAAAGAATGCAGAGAGACCTCATTGTGCTAGATTTATTGTAGTGTTAGAGCTGTTGTATGTGCCAAATGGTGGCCAGACAGTCAAACAGACTTTACCAATTAGCAGAGTCCTGCATCTGATGTGTGTCCTGCATATTTCCAGTGGAGACTCCAGGTGGGACCCCTTGTGGCCTGAAGTAGTTGTCTGCTTTAGTCTCTGGTTAGCAGAATGGGCACTTGCAGTCGCAGAGCACTCCTGTTGCTTGGCTGTAACCAGCTCATGCCCGATGTATTATTGTTGTATCGTTCCTGGGACCAAGCAAGGCCAAAGGTTGCGTGACTCGTGTGGGTCATGGTGAAGGATTTGGCTCCCTCTTCAGATACCTCAGCCTGTGCACACTGGTGAGGACGTGACTCAGCCCACTGGTTGCTGTCAGCGTGGATGAGCCAGTGGGAACTTCTACTGTCAATGTGCTGCTACTTCAGTGCTGATGATTCCCCAGTCTCCTGCTCTTCCCTTTGCAACCTTACCTGCCTCTTCAGCATCTCCCCTCAGATATCCTGGTGCCATCTCGCACTGACTCCATAACTGAAGTCCTTGGGCCACTTTCATCCCCAGTGTAACTTCGCTTCCCCTCTCCAATGCTATTGCGAGCACCATTGCACTTCTAGGCTCACACGTTTGGTGTGATCACTGACCCTTCTCCCCACATCCAGGGTCTCTCACTCACCCTCACTGCTTTCACATCACCCAAATCTGCCCTTTCATAGATCCACAGATCCTAAGGCCAGAAGGGGCCATTGTGATCATCTAACCTCCTTCCTGTATAACACAGGAAATTGCCCCAAAGAATTCCTAGAGCAGAGCTTTTAGAAAAACATTCCAACTTGATTTAAAATTTGTCAGTGATGGAAAATCCACCTCAACCCTTGGTAAGTTGTTCCAATGGTTAATTATGCTCACTATTAAAAATGTATGCCTATACTCTGAATTTGCCTACCTTCGACTTCCAGCCATTGGATTGTGTTAGACCTTTCTCTGCTAGATTGAAGAGCCCATTATTAAATATTTGTTCCCCATGTAGCTACTTGCAGGCTGTGAGCAAATCACCCCTTAACCTTCTCTTTGTTAAGCTAAATGGATTGAGCTCCTTGTGATACCTGTATATCTATAAGGCAGGTTTTCTCATCCTTCAACCGTTGTCATGGCACTTTTCTAACCCCTCTCTTCTGGAGTTGTGTGCACCAGAACTGGACACTGTATTCCAGCAACATTCGCACCAGTGCCAGATTCCTCTTTGTCCCTACTGCTAAAACCTGGTCATCTCTGCAATTTAGCCTTTCCTGTCACCATCCCACATCAGCTCTCCCCCACCCAGCCTAGCCCAAAGGCCTGAGTCATCTGTCTCACCTGCCGCTTTGTCATGGCAGCCCAATCCTGGAATCCTTACCTGGGCTTCCTGTCACTAGGTACATCATATTCAAGCTTCATTCCCTAGTATTAGTATTTGTGGTAACACTGGAAACCTTAGTCATGGACCAGGAGCCTGTTGTACAGACATGAAACAAAAAGACATTCCCTCCCCAAAACTTACATTCTCAGCCTTCACTCTCAAGCCACTCAGAACATCACCCCCACCTACATCTTATTGCTGTTTCCCCTCAGTGCGCCTTTAGCCTTCCAATCTCCCTCCAGATCCTCCTAGGGTGACCAGACGTCCTGATTTTATCGGGACTGTCCCGATATTTACTTGTTCGTCCCAAGTCCCGACCGATGTTTGGTCAGGACCCGAATTGTCCCCATATTTTGCCTTCTGGCGCACAAGCAGAGGGCGCTCTTATATCCTTGCGCCAACTCTGGCATGGCTCTGCCCCAAGCCCCCTCTCTGCCCTATTGGATCCCTCCCTAAATCCCTGCCCTGGCCCTTCCTCTTCCCCAAGCATGCCGCATTCCTCCTCCTCCCCCCTCCCTCGCAGGCTTGCACTCATCAGCTGTATGGTGACCCAAGTGCTAGAGGGAGGAGGGGGAGAAGCAGGACAGAGCAGGAGGCAGAGCAGAGGTGCAGGGGGGTGGGGCACAGAGCTGCCGGTGAGTGCTCAGCCCCCACCAATTTTTTCTGTGCCCTGGCGGCTCTTGTGTGTGTTTTGTTTTTTTATTCCTCCACCACCAGCTTTTTTTTTGGGTGTGGGGGTTGTTTGTTTGTTTTTGTGCTCTGCCGGCACACACACCCCACCGCCCCCACGTCCCGATATTTCACATCTCTCACATGGTCACCCAAACTCCTCCTCCCACTCTCCGCTTCTCTAGGTCTCATGCGGCCTTACACTCAAGATTCACAGATCCTTCCATTATAAAGCAGAAGGACCATTGTGACCTCCAGTGTAATACAATCCATAGAATTCCCTGTTCTTATCTACTACACACATCTACTCTCTTCCCTCAATCTCTCTCTTTAAAATGCCCTTTTTCTAGAATCCCTTCCCGCCCTCTTCCCATGATCAATGCCTCCACTCCCTTGCCGGTATGTGTGTCCACTGTCTGTTGTTATTGCTTCATACGTACATTGCAGTAGCACCTAGAAGCCATAATCCGGATTGCCCTAGGCACTGTGCAGACATGTACTAAGAAATAGCCCCTGCCTCAGAGAGTTTACAGTCGAAGGGTATGTCTACACTGCAAAGAAAACCCACAGCACCAAACTGGAGACCTCAGGTCAATTGTCCCGGGCTGTGGGGCTAAAGGTAGACGTTCCTGCTTGGGCTGGAGCCTGAGCTCCAAGACCTTCCACCTCTCTGGGTTTCAGAGCCTGGGCTCCAGCCCAAGCCTGAATATCTACATGGCTATTTTTAATCCCATAGCCCATAATTATTCACCATGGATTTTTCTTGTCTTCATAGGGTACATCTATGTGACCAAGCAACATGCACAGGGTCTGAGGGAAGGATACATTTGAACATCTATACAGGTTTTGTGACACATACATACACATTTTTCCTGTTGTAATTAAAGAATAAAATCCAGAGGGATCCTACCTGGGTGGATCCGATTGCAGAGCCCAGGGCTCTTACATTGTAAGCTCCTGACAGCACCACATACATTTACAATGCAGCATAAGTGATTTTTAATAGCAACATAGAAAACATGCCCAGCTGGATGGCTGGGTTTGTTCCAGCAAAAAGCATTCCCTGTACGGTGATCAGTGACAGTCTGCTAAGAAGTCACTATATCAAATTAATTATGACATGATTGTAAAAAAATCCAGAAGACAGCCAGGGAAACCACTGTGAATATTATACATGTAGCAATAAAAAGGGGAATTGTTAGCAGCACCTTCACTGCAGTTACCAAGCAATTAGTTGCAACCAGAGAGAAGGCTAGTCCAGTAAAACCATGCAAGACAAAACTAGGTGTGTTATTGGGGTGCCAGCCTGGATCTATTTGCTCCATTCTATATACTTCTCCCAGCTGTTGTCTCTGACCTTTCTAAGGCCAGGGATATTCAACCAGTTTTCAGCTTCTTTTGGGGTGCCCCAAGCTTCTAGACTGAGGTGCTCATGCAAGAAATATTTTCTCACTTTAAATGCTTTGGGCCAGATCCTGCTGTGATAGAGGTCTATGAAACTGTTAACCTTGGCTCTAATAAAAGCAGAATCAGCCTGAGTCCCTTTATATATTTGTGAGTAGAAACAGATCCAAGTCACCAAGATCTGGCCCAGACTTGAACTCTTCAAAACTTCTGGGCTTCCCTGATTCTGCACCACATTATTGAGGAAGCTAGTGTGCACATCAGATTGTAAACCGTTTCTACACATGAAATTCCCCAAATTGTGGAGGAATCCAAATCTGGGCAGAGTATGAGATTATTTCAAATTTATCTCTATTCCTCAGATTTTCCAGATGGGATTAGTTTAAAATTAAGCAAGTGCTTAGTGGTTGTCCTAAATAGTGATGCTTTCCAGAATCAAGATCTAATTCCTTAATAATCATCGTTAATCAACAAGCCCCATCTGAAAATAATCTCATGTAATTTTTCAGTTTCTACTGGGTCTGATTCTCCCTTGATGCCCCTGTTACATCACTCCGTCCAGTGTAGGTGAGAGGAGAATCACGTCTATTTCTCAAGTCCATCATCTGCATGTGAAATTCACTGGGAGCAGCTGAGTTCTTCCTACAGCTACAGCATTTTAAAAAAAAAAGTTTTTTCCCAATCTTCCCATTACAGCTGGTTGGGAAATGAGTTGGGTTTTTCTCTCTTTTTCTCTCTCTCTCTCTCTCTCTGTGCAAAAAATTTTGATGCAAACATTTTTGGTTTTGTCTAAATTTTCTTTAATTTTTTTTTTGGAGGGGGGCGCGGAAGGGGGAGCTTGCCAAGAACCTAAAACCAAAAATGTTTCCGTTTCTATCAACCAGAAACTGGAAAAAAGATTGGCTCCAAACCAATTATTTTCCCCCAATTTTCAACTAAAACTCTTCAGTTTTCAGGTTTTCAGATTTTGATGAAAAGCCAAAAAATATCAGCAAAAACCAACATTTCCCACAAAACTTTCCATTTAGATGAAAAACTGATTTTCTGGCCAAAAAATAAAACATTTTGACAGAAATTTTTTGGGCTCGTTCTACTCACCATCCTCTGCCAGCAGCTAGGAGTCAGAACTGCCTGGTTTCCAAAGGGGCAGACAGGCTGAAAGGTACGAACATGAAGCCAGTGGGGAGTAATGGGCCTCTTTGCTTGCACTGATCTGTGCCTAGATGACTTTTTTTTGCAGGCAGTTTCAGCAGCGCAACCCATGGGCTCCATCCTTATACTGAATTTAATATGCAGCTCCAATTAATCCCTTTTTCAGACACCTTTTGTAGTGTTGGTGCCTCGAAGGGGAAGGTGCCTCGTGGGAAACCAGAAAAGGGGGAGAGGTGGATAGCAACAGAAGGCAGCTCTCTGACATATATGAACACTTGCAGTGGCTACAGAGCAAAACCTTAGCTGGCAATTGCAACCCTCCATAGGTGCGTGAATTCTCTTTGAGGGCTGTATTCTCATGCTGATTAATAGCTGGACTTCCCCATCCCCCTGAAAGGAGGCACCATTGTGTGTGAGGAAGCTTGGCAGAGTTGGGTCCTCCCTGAGGTCACTTTTCAAAGCACCCTTCAGTGCTCTCTCTTTAATGAAGCCGTTTGGTTATATCGGCAGCTGTGATCGAAGCAGGGAGTTAGAATAATGAGGGGAGTTGGGAGGCTAGCAGAATGGGTTTATCCACTGGGAAAGGGGCTTCTCCCGGGGATGCAGGGTGGATGAGTATGTCTCATTTTGTCAGAAGGAAACAGGAGCAGGGACAGTAGCCAAGGCCCAGATCTTTAAAGATACATAAGCACCTAACTCCCATGGATTTCAATGGGAGTTAGATACCTATATATCTTTGAGGATCTGCGCCCAAGCTCAAAGCTTACCTTGAGGATCTGGGCCCAAGCTTACCTGCAAAATGGGGATAATACGTCTCTGCCTCCCTAATACATTAACATTTGCAAAGTGTTTTGAGATCTCAGGGGAGGGGTCTTTTAGAAGTACAAATTATTAGCATATTGCTGGTCTTTGGTGATTGCAGAGGGTTAAGTTAGAAACAGGAAATACACAGGCTACAGAAAAGCCATGAATATTAAATTCCATCCTTTGGCAGATAATCTTGTGTTATCATTGTTCCTTCTTGAAATATTTTCCAGTTTTCTTTACAGGGCATTTGTTATACGGGTAGCGACTGAGGAGAGACAGAGAGGCTGTAACTTGGCACAACTCTGCCTGCTTTGCGGTAGCTGTGCACATTTGTCCCGTGGGATTTGAAGAATTTCCTCTGACTCTAGAATTGATATGCAAACAGTCAGCTGTACAGACATCAGTCTGTCCAGCAGACATGCTGCATGACCTCAGAAATAATACAGGTGGTGGTAGTCAGCAAAACAGTGGGGAATGGTGAATTTCTGGGGCAAGCCAACTCATTTTCCTCTGCCCGGGACATTGGCGTCCTGTATAAATCCTCAGGTAATGAAATCTGGTATGCATTACTGATAACAAAGTACCCACTGGGATTTCTCAAGCAAAATGTTTGATTTTCATCAAGAAAAGAAAAGGTTACCAATGAATGCAAGAGACCAGACCAGCCAGAGACATTTATCTCTGCCAGCTCCAAAATGGCTCTCTGTACACCTCTGCCTAGGTCACCAGATTCAGACTTCTACACATTTCTCCTTTGTGTGCGATTCCAGACCCTTCTAGCCAACAGGAGTCCAGCACCTGTCACAGATTGCATACGCTACAAGGTAATTAACCCTTTAGATCCTTTTGAAAACTGCACTAGCTTTGGAATATCTCTCTAACAGTATCATTTTTTACTCCACTTGCAATCACTGATTACATTTTGAGTATGAAAGCAGAGCTGCTATGGAACACTGGAATATCCGTAAAATTGGTGTTCTTAAGTGCCAAGCTGGTACTCCAAAGGCATCTTGCTATGGTACATGCTATGTATTGGGCATTCTATAATGCAGTCAAGGTAAGTGAGGTAATATCTATTATTGGATCAACATCCGTGGGTGAAAGAGACAAGTTTTCAAGCTCAACAGGGCTCTTCTTCAAGGCCTATGGCACTCAAAAGCTTGTCTCTTTCACCGATCTTCTCTCTCATATATCCTGGGGCCAACACAGCTACAACAACATTCCTGTTCCTTCCCTATAGCCATGAGACCATACTTCCCCACCCCTTCCGCCTGAGGCCTCTCCTTAAACCCTGTCCCCCACACACAGCTTCCAGCCCCAGAGCACTACGCAGTGTGCACCCTCCTCTCCCAGGCACCAGGCAGGCTGCATACAGCCCTAGCCCCGGAGCACCAGCCTCCCTACTCCCAGCAGGCTACTCACTGCCCTGTCTCCATATGTGATAAATATTCATAGGTGATGTGTCTGTAAATAGTTCCTTTTTTATCACTAGAGTGACTCTCAGTGCAACTTGACGAATTCACACTAGAAATGAGCTAATTTTTCCTAGTCAGAGTGATTAACCATTGGAAGAGCTGACCTAGGGGTGTGGTGGATTTGCCATCACTTGAAATCTGTATGCAGCGGTAGGTTAAGGCACACTTGGAACTTTTAGTACATGGTAGCACAGACCAACATGGTGACTTAGTGCTCAGCAGACTACAGTGCTGGAGACTACTTTGCCGTGTACTCATTGTCCATCTAGACAAGCCCTTATACCATAAGGTCGTTGGGAGCAAGGAGCATCTCTTTCTTATCTGTGTGAACGAGGCCCAGCACAACAGGGCCATGACTGGAGCGCCTCGGCTCTAATGCAATGCACAGAATAATAAATAATAACAAGGCATTTTGGAATGTGAGATGGTGCCGTAAAACAACAACAAAAGGGTGGGAGATGACAACAGAGTAGGCTCCATTCATTAAAGCAGATGGACGTGGCTGGAGGTTAACAATCATGGCTTTTCCTTCAGGCAGTGGCTGTTTCACCCAGGTTTGAAGTCACTCTCAAAAGGCTCACAGGGTGGCCACCCTGTCTTTTTTCCTTCGGTCTTGATCTGTTGGACTGTCTTACCCACACAGCTGTCAGAACTGCACTTCACAGGACCAAAGCATCTGAGCCTGCACTCCCTCATTTTTTTGTTTATGGGTGTTCCGTTGAGCACATCTGTAACACGTGCCTCCTGTAGGTTTTCTTGCTTACACCGCTCATCCATTTCAATATTTGCATTTCTGCAGACAGATTGTCTGCTGCCCCCCACTCAGCACCATGATGCATTGCAGGTTTTATTCCCAGCTTAGCCACTGGCCTGCTGGGTGTCCATGGGCAAATCATGGCCATTCTGTTCCTCAGTTTCCCCACCTATAAAATGGAGATAATGATACTGACCTCCTCTGTAAAGTGTTTTGATATCTATGGGAGAAAAGTGCTATAGAAGAGCTAGGGATTATTTCTGTATTATATGAGTCCTAACCCTCCTTTTTTATAGCTATAGTGTTCTTCCCTAGGTAGACGCAAAATGTGACTTCTCTTTATTTAAGAAAAATCCATTAGGAAACAATAATTTTCTCTTCTCCCCCCCCTCGTCCGTTCTTTTCTTTTTGGTGAATGGGAAGTGTTTTTCCATTTGTTTATGGGTTTGGTCTCTACTGCCCCTCTCTGGGAACATTTTAAAATGCACCAAGTGTACAAAGAAAGAACCTATTTTTTCTCTTTCGGACCATACAGCTGCTCCTGCTCTTGCTACAGCTTTGCGTGCTGGATGCAATGCTCCAGCTGCTTCTTTCTACCACAGTCTTGACACTACCTTCTCCATCCAAACAGCTTGTTAACCCACAATTCTTGCTATGTGACCATCCAGGATCTGATTCTACAGCCCTTACTCGTGTGCATCGTCCCATTAAAACCAGCGGGACGATTCACATGAACCAGAGATGCAGGGTTGTGCTGTGCGGGCACAGCAGCACTTCTGTTGTCCCTTCACCGAGCTTCCCATTACCTCTCCCAGAAAGAGAAGCCAGTGGCTGCAGCTGGCCGGTAAGTACAAGGTTTTGTTCTTTGTTGTTGTTCTCCCCAAATGTGCTGAGTTTGTAAAATGTAAATCTGTAAAATGGGGCTAATGATCCTTATTCCCTTTGTAAAGCACTTTCAGAGCTATGGATGAAAAGCACTGTATAAGGGCTAGGTATTCGTACTTATTTATTTATTTCTTTATTTATTGTATTTATTTATTTACTATAGTCCCTTACGGTGAAAGAAAAGATATGAAATCATGCATTATCTGGGAGACTACGGGACAACTTTTAAATGCAACTCTAGTAGCAATCCACTTTCAGACACATGGTTTCACAGGTAGAACTGTATCTTTCTCCTCTTAATAAACAGAAACAAAGAAGAAAGACCCAAATCCTCAAAGATATGTAGGATTTACCTTTGAGAATCTGGGCCAAAATCATTATTTGCACCCAACTGCAGTTCGATGATACTGTTTCTTTGCTCTGTTTCCCCTTCTGTCTCCATATCATTCTCCACTTAAACATCTTGTCAAAACGCCTTCCTCAATTTATTGATGTGCATCCAGGCCAACTTTTTTTTTTTTTTTTTGGTGCAGTTCAGTGACAGTTTAGATTACAGACAAACATTGTGCCTTTCTTAATTTGCAAATAGTGTTGTTCTTCTGTTTTCTCTGCTAATGTGTTTTCTCTTGATTCGAATGTTGTCTGTGTCTTTTTTCAGGGTACACATGATAATCCAAAATTAATTGGAATACACAGAGAGAATTAGTTCTCATTCTTTCTTAACTACAAGCCTAGCATTTTTTTCGCTAGCAAATTCAACCCAGCTACTCTTCCTTGTGCTGACTGTTCACTGCTGCTCTGGGTTCACTGGCTTTGCATTCTGTGTAGTGATGGGAGGAGGAGACTGTGTTTTGGTTTTGGCAAGATCTCAGTCTTTGCACGTTTTGGTTAGCCTGGTTCTGTGGGGGGTTAGTTTTGTTGCTGTTGGGGTTATAACTGTGGGGTGATTGACACTCAGCAAGTTTCCCCTGCTCATTTGTGCCTCTTAAACTCAAATCATCATCATTTATCTCCCCCTTTTAGATAATCCTTGCGTTGCTCCTAGGACTGCAAAGTGAATACACTAAAAAGATACAAACCCCACTGTTGACACTGAAGAGGCTGCAGTATCCCAGCCCCAACACAATGACACCTATATGTGCTGGAGGGCTGCTTTTACATGGGTGTGATTCCATCGGGGGGTCACACGAGTTTAAAACCGGAGTAACACACTGATGAATTAGGCCCATCATTTTTAAGTTTCAGAGTGGCAGCCGTGTTAGTCTGTATCAGTAAAAACAACAAGGAGTCCTTGTGGCACCTTAGGGACTAACAAATTTATTTGGGCATAAGCTTTCGTGGGCTAGAACCCACTTCATCAGCTGCATGGAGTGGAAAATACAGGAGCAGGTATAAATACATGAACAGATGTGAGTTGTTTTACCAAGCTGTACCAATAGGCTCAAAAGAGAACAGGCTCCAAAGGAGAATGTGAGTAAATTCAATTAACTTATCTTCTTACACAACTAGACTTACCTATAGCAAAGATACTTTGTGACTCTAGGTGATTCACTCAGTATTTTGTTGCTCTTCTCTGGAGTACATTTAGTGCAATCTGATCTCTCTATATTTTTACCATTCAAATAGTTTGACTATTTTGGAGGAGAATCCTATAAAACCTTCTTTAAAATCTGTCTTCTGTATCTAGGCCTTGATCCTGCAAAGACATACGCCTGTATTTAACTTACACATTGCGAATGGTTCCACTGGTGCTACTCACCACGCATGAAGTTTAGGATGTGCATAAGTCTTTGCAGGATTGGGGCCTTACGTTTTGCAAGCTTTTTGTTCAATATGTAATCCATGTTTCCAGTCCACCTAGTATCTTCAACACTTTTCCAAGTTGCTCCCCAGCTGGGCAAAGGGAGTTGTGACCAAAAAGATTTGTATATTAGCACTTTAGAGCTTTTTTGCACCTCCCTCAGATTGACCAATGAAAATTACCCCTCCTCACTTAGGGTCAGGATTCCCAAGCCAGAGCAGAGTGCAGTGAAGTTTTCCTTTCTGTGCACAGAGTTTTTGGCAATGGAAACTCTCTGCCTATCACTTGAGAAGGTTCCTTAGACCATGATGGGTGGCTCGCCTCTCATATAACATAAATGACAATCCGAGCTGATGTTCAGAGGGCAGCAATTTTCCAGGGAGGGAAATACCAGTTCCATGTCTCAAACTGGGAAAGATTTGTCCATGTTTAATGTTAACCATGTTCTTTTCTAAATTCAGCCCAGAGGAGGACGCCCATGATCTGCTTCCCGGTGAAGCTCAGGCTGAGTATCGACCCAGAGTGCTGACCCTGCAACCCATACTTACGAGAGTAGTACTTACACAAGTAGTCCTATTCACCTTGATCCGATAGTGCTTATTCATGCTAGTCTCATGTTTTTCAACCTTTCCTGTGCCACAACCACAGCATTATTCTTTCTGGGGTTCTCAGTTAGATTTGTGCCTCCCAGTTGTTGTTTCCAGTCTGAGGTCCCTTCTTTCACATTTGGGCAAGAGCCTGGTTGTCTTTGATGTTTTATTTGTCATTACTTTGCTGTAATTAGATGCA
The DNA here is from genome assembly GCF_007399415.2 of Gopherus evgoodei. Classification (NCBI taxonomy): domain Eukaryota; kingdom Metazoa; phylum Chordata; order Testudines; family Testudinidae; genus Gopherus; species Gopherus evgoodei. Next base: position 8,889,262 of record NC_044331.1, read on the forward strand.
AAGCTGCTAGGTTCTACTGGGTTCTTCTCCATGCTTTGTACACCAGCTGGCTGAGTAGCCAGGGTGAGTCACTTCACCTCTCTGTCACTCAGCATCCCCATGGGCGACGTTTAGATAGGAATACCACTTGGCTATGGCCTTGTGAAGCATGCTGAGATCCTCAGATGAAAATGAGTAAGTGTACATTAGTACCATTATTCTGTCATTAAAGAGACCCCTGTATCCTTTCTAGAGAATTTGGTCCAAAGATGGGTTGGGTAACACAAATGAAAAGCGTGGTGGTTTCAGGTGCCTTCAGTGGTGATTATTTAGTGGTTTCAAGTGTCCTTAGTTGACACTTGGCTTTCAGCCTGGTTGGTCAGTTTCTTCATAGGAACGACCTAAGACTAGAAAAACAGGAATGTTGCAGGGTCAGGTGCAGGACACTTTGGCCGAGCTTTGGCTGTAGACCATGCTAATGGTATAACATTTATGAGCTCTAAAATTCTCCATTCTCGTCCCAAAAAGATGGTTTAAAGGAAAAGAAGGCGGATACTTCAAGCTCTCTGTTTACAGCTAACAAACTTAAATTATTCCCTGTGGTCTTTTCCTCTACACAAGACTCGTAATGCCATAAGTCTTCCCATTTCCTGGCATTCTGCCCAACTGAAGTATGAGCTCCAACAGAAGTTTCAAATTTAAAGCTGTTCTTTTGGTTTCAAAGTCTCCGATCAAAGTTGAGAGATGCAGTTCAGCTGTTTACATACAACTCTGCAACAGCAATACAATGCCTGGTCCAGCTGTATTCATTAACCAGAGTGGCTTGCATTCATTGCATTTTCCAGTTAAAGTAACTACCACCGTTAGAGAGAATGATTTTTATCTAGAGGTTTAACTACTTGTTTTTAATCTATATGTAAATATTCTTAGGGGATTGTTTTTATTTTCCATCCCTGAATGTAATTAGAGATATACCCCTCATTTCTGATGACTGGACTGATTCCTGATCTCTTTCATGTTTCTCTCAGTAGCTCAATGTTTCCAGCTGCAGTCGGAGAATGAAGTCACAGTTTGGAGTTTAAATCACATTGATGGGAGTTAGCATCCTGAACACTGGGAGTTTTGAAGCTCTATGATTTCCCTGAGTAGAAGACAAGGCATCCGGATCTGAAAACGATGCCGCCAGAAACATTGGAAGCACTAAGTTACTGCTTCTTCGCTCTCTGCAAACATGCCTGTTCTGCAAACATCGCTTCTGAGCTCTTCAGAGGCAAGCTCAATGCCTTGTTCATCAGCTGAGCCTATGGAACCTCAGAGAGAACAAATGATAGCTGATCTAGACCTACGGGATACACTTCCCTACCTTCGCCATTCATTTTCTGTACCAGAAAGGCTGCCAAAACTTAAGTGAACTATTCAGTTCCATTAGACTAATAATTGTCTCTTCAGCCCTTTTCAAGCGAGGATCTCAAAGCACTTGCCAGCCCCATCATGAGCTATAGTAGGTCTGTATTATATCCCTCATTTTACAGACGGAGTAACTGAGGCAGAGACAAGCTATATGACTTATGCAAGGTCACACTGTAGGTCAGCAGCAGAGCCAGAAACAAAAGTCCCCAATTTCCTGACTTGAGAGCCTCTGCTCTCAGCATTAGACAGCACTCCTTCCCTTACGGGAAGGATCATTAAACCTTCCTCAGGCAAATTAGGAAAAGGTTTCTTCCTGTGTAGTCAGGAAGTCAAATAAGAACATGAAACAACGGCCCTAAGTTTCTGAGGGCCAAATTCTGATACCCTGACTCCGGTGCTTAATTTGCACCAGGGCTGAGTCCCAGCACCTCTGGGCTTGGCAGTTCATAGCCCCAGCACCTCTGGGCTTGCTGCATCAGTTATGAATGTACAAAAATTGCTTGACCCTGACCCCTAACTGCTTGAGTCACAGCATCAATTTCATTACAAATTAAGCACTGTCTTACCCACACTGAATGGGACTTTACTCCATGAGTAACTGAGTGACTTCAATAGGATTATTCAGGGAGGAACGTACCTAACTCATTGTGAGCAATGCCATCAGAATCTTGCCCTGAATTTGTAATCCAGCAATATTTACTGTATCAAAAAATGTCATAAACATCTGCCAGGTTCAATTTCTTTATAAAACTAATACAAAGTAACCAAGGGATTTAAATAACTGGAGAAAGACTAAGCTAAATGAAGAAAGTCCTGGTTGTAGTAGCTATAAAGTCATCCTCCAACTGAAACCAGTATGGTGCAGTGCATTGTAACAGTGACATCTCCTGGCTAACACTCGCTACAGCTCCTGCCTCCATACTAGCTCAAGCCTGATTCATTCCATTTCATCCTTCCAAAGTGCAGTCCTCTGGATCCATCCCCACAGCAGGACTTTGCAAAGAGCAGGTGCCATTTGCTTGCATTGCTTCTCAAGAGCAGAATACTCAGTTAGAGGTGTCCTCTTCCTACAAGTGTCAACATCTGCCTGGCTCCTACGTGGAATGCTGCCTCTGCTCACTGGTCATTTATTGAGTGGGACATTTTCCTCTTAAAGTGGTGGCTTTTCTCACATCCTGGATCTTATTCTCATATTCTACATTCTTTATTAATTAATGATTATTGTTACTATCTAATATTTATATTATGCAACAGCTAGAGGCCTCAGCCAGGTTGTGGCCCAGTTGTGCTAGGCACTGCACAAACATACAGTAAGTGATCATTCCTTCCCCAAAGAGTTTACATGCTAAGGCCTTGATCCTGTAACTTCTACATGGGCGGACGGCAGCCCCCGCATTCAGTCTCATTGGCTTCAACAAGGCTCCACACACATGAATCAGGCAGCCTCCATCCAAGAAATTGCAGCCTCAGACCCTCAACAACAAGACATAACAGGTAGATGAGACAAACAAGCAGGGAGGAGGAAGGAGAGCAAGGTAACAAAAGAAAAGCATAATAATAGGTTGGGTCTTCTCTTAAGACTACATGCGTGCAGCATGTAATATGTGACTGTCGGAGCCTGAAGAAGAACCAGCTATATTTATCAAGTGCTATGAGATACGGTCATGTTGTGTTTTAATATCACCGACTGAGCCATCAAGAAAGAGCATTCTTGGCAAGTTCAGCTAAAACACTAAGGACCCGGGGGGATTGGACTTGACTAATCAAGTGATACTTTCTTTGGTCCTTTCTCCAGTGGCAGCACAAGCCCCATCAAGACCTCCCTTTGTGTCTCAGTAACATATCATACTCCAGACTATAGCATGGACAAAGGATTCAGCAGGATTATTATTTTGAGGCAACCGTTCATTTTGTCGTGCCAGTCAAACCACACAGCAAGAAATTTAGGGCAGAATTTTCAGAAGAGCTCAGCACCCACAACTGGAGCTAGATATGCAGAAAGCTCGGTACACTGGGGAGGAAGCTGTTGGAATGTATGCAAAGATTATGTCATTGAGATCCATTGGGTTTTGCTTGGAATGTATTGGCAGGAATTGCTACTGTCTTAGCAGCCGCGGCACTTCCACAGATGCTGTCTGCAAACTGTGGGCCAGGATTATGGCTGCACTATCTGGGAAGCCCTGGGCCTCCTCCCACACTAGTACAGCAACACAGGAAGCAACCCTAATCTGTCTGGCAAGTGCAAGGTGAGGCAGACTGTCTCCAAAGCTCCAGAGGGAGTGAATCAGGGGTAAGGGACACGCCTCATCTTCTGTGCACCAATAAGCAGTTGCAAGGCTGCTCTGGGTGAAGACTATGGCATGGTCTATATCTTTGTAAAGGTGGCACAAGAGTCACTCCCCAGAACGCTGACCCCAGTGCCTAGGTGGCTTTCTACATGAGCAAGCTGCCTCTCTCTACAGCACCAGGTCCTGAGCTGTTTTCCCATCCATTGCCTTCCAAGAGTTATAACTGAGCTATTGCACAAACGATACATTCCTTGGGGATTTTATGGGAAGTATTTTGACTTCCTTTATCAGGCAGCAGACATATAAGGCCTGACCTTGCTTCCATTACAGTCAATGGAAAACTGAGTGTGAGGCCCGTGTAGGGTGACCAGATGTCCCGATTTTATAGGGACAGTCCCGATATTCAGGGTTTTTTCTGATATAGGCGCCTATTACCCCCCACTCTCTATCCCGATTTTTTTACACTTGCTATCTGGTCACCCTAGGCCCACGGAGTCTGACAGTCAGATGATAGCAGCCTCACAAGCACCTTAGTAAGTGCTGCTGGAAAGCAATCTTTGGTACCTTCACCAAATGTCTGTTTGCCACAGCAATCATTAACAGATGCAAATGCAGCAGTCCTTCACTTGGACATTGTCCATAGGATGCACTGGACACCTATTAAAGCTCTGCAAGACCATCTGAAAGGGAGCGATATGTGTTGGCAATACTTAAAAGCTCCAGCATCAGGGATTGCAACCACATGTGTAGGTTATTCAAGAAATGTTTGACTCTTGTTCTGAATGTGGTTCAAGATGGGTTTGCTCCCAAGAACGTTCCTGCTTTTCAGAACTTACCAGTTGCTCCAAAGGGGGAGGAAAAAATTGGATCTTGCTAAAATGTATTAGTGGTTAAAAATATGATGGGCCAACTCCTCTGGTCCTTTCCCAGGGCAGATTCCACACCCTGCAGGTGCAGGGTGTTTTGGTTGAGTAAGGACTCCAGGGTTTGGGACAGTCCCAAAAAATGTGCAATATAAAGTTAAAAAAACATTTTTGTAAAGATTTGTTTTTAAAAAGAAGACTAAAGTCCATGTTTCTTCTTTAAGTAATTCAGCCTCCGCTAGCACTTCAACCAGACACATGTGGCAAAGGATGCGACTTGGTCAAGTGCCACAGGCAGTGTTTCCCAGTTAAGAAAAGAACATGGCACCCACTCTCTTAAAGAGCCAGACTAGTTCAAGTGGAGAGGGCCCGACGGACAGTCCAGGGTGGTGACTGTGGTTACCACCTGTATTTCTCACCTAATGCCCATTGCCTTGTGCACTCAGCACTTTGGGATGCCCTGGCCATGGGGAAAACAAATCCTGCTGTCTACTGATGATTGGATTCTAGCTGTGGGTGGGGCTGAGGAAGGGCTCTGGGAACTCCCAGTGTGAAGACAGCCAGTTCTGTGCTAGTGTTTTGTGTCAGGTGAGCATGGTCAGAGGTGTTCTGCACCCCCAAAGGGTGGGTCCAAGGCTGTGACCCTGTCACCTGAGCACTGGCCAGTGGTTAAAAAGGACATTAAGGTCCATTATTATATATTCTATTACTTATTATCACTGACAGACATTCAAAATCTACAAACAACTGATAGCAAAGTCACCAGCTAAGCTGTGATCAAAATGACATCAGGGATGGATCAGTAACTTGTGCTCCGTAAGTAAAGGATCCTGCCATGTGAGCTAAAGAGGAATCACCACCAGCCATGCTAGTGATGGAGTATCCGTTCTCTGTGGCCTGCAGCCACTAGAGCAGATTTGATGTTCCATCCAGAAGGCAGCAGTGATATTTAGACACTAGCCAGCTAGAAGGGGGTGAACATTTTCAGCCAAAATTCTAGTCAGCTGCAAATTTGTTACCAAATTGTTTCTGTGAAAAACAAATAAAAATTCCCCCGCCCGCAACTGAAACGTTTAGTTTTCAAAAATATTGAAACAAAGTGTGTTTCAGTTTTTCAGTTTAAAACAACTTTGTGTTTGAATTTTGAATTTAATTTCTTGAAAAGATTAGGAAAAAAATTCTTCTCAGTGTGATCAGCAAATCAAAAACTTGTTTTTCCACAGCTCTAATTACCAGTCCCTCAGATAGAAATGGCTTAAAAAGAGCAGAGACATGACATGCTGCTAGCAAACACATGCAGCAGTTCGTTCTACACTCAGAAAAACCTTTGTGATTTTTTCCTTTAAATACATATGCAAACTTCCTTAAATTCTATACACATAGAAAGAGAGATTCTCAGCATTTAGTTAGTACTGTTAGGTTAAAGTAACCTCTTTGGGGTTTGCTTAGTGCTACTTTTTGTCCATACCCTATTTCAGCATTCCGGTCATTGCGACTGAAATAACTTCAACTGTACACACTTTACCCATCAAAGACATGTCTCAACCGACACTATAAATAGCTTCGATTAGAAATATACACTGAATTCAGAGAACCCGATTCCATTCTCTGGTGTGAATCAGGAGTAACTTCACTGCATTCAATGGAGTCTCCTCAATGTAAAACCTGAACAAGGCCCAGAATTTGTAACTCAAGTGTATGTTGTAAACTGTGTAATATCCTGCATGATTCTGTGTGTTTAGTTAGTTCTCCTGAATGCTTTGGTCAGGAAGATTTCACATATATAAGATTTCAGTTTCACTTGAATTTTCGGAGGAATAGATTAGCCAGAGTGCTGTGAGTCATAACATTTCTTCTCTTCCCACCTGCAGTACTCTGAAGATGCCAGCATGCAGATGGCTGCAAACAATGCCTGAGAAGCACACCTCACCACCCCCGTCCACTCCCCAACGTACTGTAATAACGGATCACGTACTGGAATTTGTACAGGATCTTGCTTATGATTTTCTACTATTAGGAAAAACTTCCCAGAAATCTCATTTTCATAGAAGATCACCAATTAGCACCCCTGCATACAGTACACATACCCCCAGGTGACGTCCTGATTCAGCACCTGCGGAGCTTTTGAACCAATAAAATGGACCACGGGCAGCCGGGGTGCTAAGAGAGGCAGGAACGTGTTAGACAAGCAACAAAAAATGGCATGTTCTAAGCAGCTGGGTCAAACAAACTGCACTGACCTCTGAGTCTTTTCAATGACTACTGGAGCCTCTGCACTAACACACACAGAAAGGGGTGTGATCGTCCTGGAGAACATTTAGCACTTGCTTAGAAATACAAGCACAGACTCACAATGTGTCGCTGTAGCAAGTGGAAACCTAGGGCCTGCTTCTCCTCTCGTTCATACTAATGGGAGCCAGTGAAGTTACACTAAGGTAAGTGAAAGAGGATTAGGCCCCAGTGACCTCACCATTACGATTATTGTCTTATCATTATGACTGTTTATTGCCTGTCTGCTTCCAGTAGCATCCACAATGGTGCTAGGTACTTTGGCCCAGATCCTCAAGGGTATTTAGGTGTCTAACTTCCATTGGGAGTTAGGTGCCTAAAACCTCTGAAGATCTGGGCCTTTGTGAACATATCAGAAGGCCGAATCCAAAGAGCTTACAATGTAGACAGGCAGAGAAAGGATGGGAGAAGGGCTATAACATACAAGTAATGAAGGTGAGGATTAGATTTTTTTTTTCTTATGAAATCCATAGGGGATGCCTAGTTCCACCTCAAGCTACTCATTATTAGTCAGCTGATTTCTTGCAGGCATCACAGTAGACCTGGGTGTTCCCATAATGCAAACCAGCTCAGGCAGTGGATCCTATGGGTAAGGAGCCGAGCTAATGTTCACTCTGATGCTGCCCACAAAAGTTCCCCAAGCAGAGTCCTTCTGAGCATCATATGAGAGCTACCCAGATACTATGGTGAGGGGCACAATATAAGAAAACCTATCTCGACTGATAGATGATTTGCAGTATTTGAGCAGTACCATGCGTCAATATGGACTGATTTATATTAAAAAGACACAGCCCAGAAAATATGTCATTAACCCACATTCTAATCTAATTAAGACTGTGGAAGTGGTTAATGCTTATGGGTTTTATTTCCCTCTGTCATTAATTGACTGTTCACTAGCCTACATTTTTCTTGTTAATAACCCATATGGCTAAGCGAGGCGAGAAAACACATCAATGATTTCACTGTGCCTTGCTTTTATTAATCCCAAATCATGGATCAAGTCAGAAGTAATTGTAGTCCAAATGATTTATAGGTTGCAATATCTAGTTCCGCTTGCACTGGACAGGCATATAATGTCATATGCCAGCTAGACCAGTTGTAGTCCAAACACTAGCTCAAGCACCCATGAGCAAAGTGCATATGGAAGTGTAAAACAGCCCCAAGAGTTTTCATGTATGGCTGATTTAATTGAATACCAACACCACCGAGATTGATGCTACTTTTTCAAGTTGCACACTTATTAGTTTCCCAACTGTAGAAAACAGAAAGTGGCTGAATGATTTCAAATCTAGATGAGAGGGTTTTATTATGAAGCTTAAAAGGCTGTTTAAAGAGAAAAAAGAAATAGAAATGAAGTGAAAACACCTCCAAAATGAGCCCAAAAGAAGGGAAACAAAACAGGATCAGGGAAGAGCAGTGTAATTCTGGACCAGTGCTAGAAAACATGAGACTTTCAGCAATTAGAGATGGGAAACACCTCTATATTACGGATAGGCCCAGACCAAACCAAACCCTTGATCCAAACACCCTTGCCGTTCAAAATCTGGGCCCACATGGAGTGGCTTCAGACTGTTGTCTCACTGTTTCCTTGTGCTGTCCCATCTGCCTGTATCCATATGTTGTCTCTTGTCTTATACTCTGTTTTGACACTACAATGGCTACAGCGGTAGCACTGTCCTGTAGACACTTCCTACACCGACAGAAAGGGGTGGTCTGTCCATGTAGGCAATCCATGTTTCTGAGAGGTGGCAGCTAGCTCGATGGAATGTTCTTCCGTTGACCTGGTTGAGTTTGCAGTGGGGATTGGGTCGACCTAACTGCATCACAGAGGGTGCAACATTTTTCACAGCCCTGAGTGATATAGCCAAATCCACCTCAGTTTTAGGTGAAGACCATGCCTTAGTCTGCAAGCAGTTTTTGTTCTGTGTGTGTTCAGTGCCTAACACAATGGGGTCCCTGACTGGAGGCCATCAGTGCTATGATATTAATAATAATTTTCTGCAACAATTGCATCTTTTGCTCCATCTCTGACTACGACACCACCTGGGCCATCACCAGGGCCAGAGCAGAGTTATTCTCTGGCATACGTGGATTTTTTCACTAGAAAGGTGATGAAGCACTGGAATGGGTTACCTAGGGAGGTTGGTGGAATCTCCTGCCTTAGAGGTTTTTAAGGTCAGGTTTGACAAAGCCCTGGCTGGGATGATTTAGTTGGGGATTGGTCCTGTTTTGAGCAGGGGGTTGGGCCAGATACCTCCTGAGGTCCCTTCCAACGCTGATATTCTATGATTCCATGATTTTCTAATGCTCAGTTCAGTCTAGTATGTAACTGAGCTCGATGCAGCATACAAATGTGTTGGAGAAGGGAATATGCCATGGACCCAATCCTTTGAGGTGCTGAGTGCCCTCAGCTCTTACAGAAGACAGTGGATATGGAGAGAGCTTAGTAGCTGTCAGGGTCGGGTCTCGCGACTTTGTGCGATCCAGTGGGCTTGATTCGGCTCTTGCACAGTTGTAACAGCAGTGGCCTCCGTGCAGCTGTAGTAAAGGTCATAATAGGGTTAACTGGGTTACCCAGTGTGTTATAGGCTGGAGCCATGTGCCACCTCTCCCTCACTTTCTGTTGTAATCATTGAGGGTTTTGCCCTCACCCTGCTTATAATGCAGTTAACTGAAGCAGCAAGCTGTCCGTCTGGACAGTCCTGCGAGTAGCCTTTTATTGAGCGGCCCATTACACAAGGAGCACTATACATTGATGTGCGTGGTGAATCAGGCCCAGCATCTCAGCCACACTTACCACTGATAATGGTGCCTTGAACTGGTATGAAATAAGAACCAGAGCAACTGAAGTGGGCCTGATTCTGCTTCCCTAGGGCAAAGCAGGATTAATTCCGCTGAAGTCAATGGAACTGCACTGCTATTAAACTGGTGTGAGAGTGGACTCAGGCCCAACAGCTTTTCGTGACTATAGCCATCCAGTTCCCAAAGAGCAGGTCTGTTGTTAGTGGCTTTACAATGCTCATAACATAGCTGTTGGCAACAAGCGTATCCCAGTCATCTGCGGTTATGATATCACTCTTGCTGTTGGCCTTTACCTCACCAAGATGCCTAGACAATTGACAGTTGTTTCCCATTAAGAACTATCATATTGTTAGCAATGAGTGACAAGAGTTTTCCCTAAAGTTAGTTGCAGTATGAGCAGTCCATTGGAAAGCAGTAACACTTGTGTTAGCATCTGCAAAGCAGCTTTGTTTGTCTTGGTTCACTTGGGGTCTGATTGCAAGATGACTCGTGTCATTCGTTCATGTTCTGCCATGTTCCTCGTCTCATTTTTATAGCCTGACTTGGCCAAAATGTGGCAAGGAGAGGATGGCTTTGGTGGAAAAAGAGACATGCCTTGCCCTGTGAAGCAGAGTTCAACGATTCAGCGGAGAGCTATAAAGTGTTCGGGAAAGGACAGTATATCTGTGAAGGCACGAGGCTCAGTTCCACCTATGGAGACCAGGGCGCTCTGTGAGGGGGATGGGTAATTTCTTTAGCACTGAAAAAGTTAAAGGAACCCACATGACAGTCCATGTGGCTATACCACTCTAACTACATTAGGACTGAAGAATGTCTATAGAGTTTTTCAGCCCAAGCAATCTCCGAGTGCTTTATAAATTGACCAGGCAGAATTCAATTTTTATTTATCATTTCAACGGATAATGTCGATGTTTCCTTTTAAGCATTTTTAAGCTTTTTATATTTTCTCAGTTGTGGGGAATTATGAAGGAGGTCAGACAATTATTTAATGCCAATACACTGAGACACAAAAAGATAAAGCGTTATGGACCGTTAAAGCACGAACTGTCACAAGATACAAAAGGAAATATCCTTAAATAATCAAATTGTATCTTTTTTTACTATAACTTTTACTGTCCCACTAGTCCATTGGTAATGAGTCTAAATGACTAGACTTTTAGGCTAATAAATTCTCAAGCTTCTTTCTTTGCCAATTTGTAAATTTCTATTGTTATCGGTGGAAATATTTTTGTCAGTTTGTGTGTGTTCAGTGACATCAACATTTACCAATAAATATCGAATCCTTCCATGTCTAGATATAAACTGTGGGCTGTGTATGGCTTAAAAGCCATAGCTGTGCTAGGGAAGGCAGTTTACTGCACCTGAGACAGGTACGAGAGGTATTTCCCCTCTGGGATTCGGAGACAGGGCCCTGACAGGTACTCAGCAGCTCATCAAAGGTATTTAGGCACCTAACTTTTATAGATTACAATGAGAGTTAGGTGCTGAAATACCTCTGAGGAGCTGGGCCAGGACGATTACCGTGCTTTTTAAAAGAACACAGCATGTCGTCCTCCCATCGCCAACCTCTCTCTGCACGCAGGTGCAGATGGGGCGGGGCTATGGCCATGCCCCCTTCCAGGTGTTAATACTTCTGATGGTGGTATTATGTCCTCACACCTTATGCTCATGGAGGATTCTGGTTGCCCTCATGACAAATGTGGCAGAGGAAATGTAGAGGCTGGGTTCATGGTTGGGTTGCCCGTGCTTGGCTGCCAGAGCTACCGTAGCTGTGTAGCACCAAATCCTGAAGTTGTAGAGACCTTGACTCTCAGGCCCAGAGCCTGAAGTTAGACAGTTGCCATATACTCAAGTTATTGGGCTCAAAAGCCTATACAGTAAAGAAGAAGAATTCCCTTCAATAAAGGAATTACTGGGTGAGACTCTATGACCTATGTTTATAGGGTCGCTGACTCTCCAGGACTGTCCTGGAGTCTCCAAGAATTAAAGATTAATCTTTAATTAAAGATACTGTCATGCGACGAAACCTCCAGGAATACGTCCAACCAAAATTGTGGTTTAGTCTTTTGATTATTTTCTTTATTGCAAATGTGTATTTTGCTGGAAGGATTGTATTTCTGTTTGCTGCAACTTGTATTGTGCTGGGGGGAGGATTCTCTTTGTTCTCTATAAGCTGAAAGACCCTGTAACATTTTTTCATCTTGATATTACAGAGATAATTTTTTACTTTTTCTTTCTTTTATTAAAAGCTTTTCTTTTTAAGAACCTGATTGATATTTCCCTTGTCTAAGACTCAAGGGGAGGGGGTCTGCACTCACCAGGGAATTGGTGGGAGAAAGGAGAGAACGGGGGAGGAAAAGCCTGATTTCTCTCTGTGTTAGGAATCTGTCTCTCTCTCAGGGAGTGGTGAGGGGGAAAAGAGGAGGGGGGAAGGCGAATTTCCTCTTTGTTTTAGATTCACGGAGCTTGAATCTGTATAGTCTCTCCAGGATAACCCAGGGAGGGGACGCCTGGGAGAGGCAACAGTGGGGGAAAGGGTTTACTTTCCTTGTGTTAAGATCCAAGTGGGATTGGGTCTTGGGGTCCCCAGGGAAGAGTTTGGGGAGTCAGAAAGTGACCCAAAACACTATATATTTTTGGGTGGTGGCAGCTCTGTCACTTCTAAGCTAGTAATTAGGCTTAGAGGGGTTCATGCAGGTACCCCATCTTTTGGACGCTAAGGTTCAGAGTGGGGATACTACCTTGACGGCCACCCTTTCAGGTGACAGCCCTCACTTTCTACAGGCTAGTATAGCTATACAGTATCTTCTTTGATCTTAGGTTCAGCCTGGGAAGAGTCCACTTTGCCAGCCTGGAGGAAGGCGAGCAGAGACATTCCCCAATGAATAGCTTCTCCTTTGTTCTCTAGGGAGCCTTCTGATTCCTATGACAGTACCTTATCTTTGCCATTGTTTTGCCTTTCCTGCTTGGTTCCCTTAACAACCTTTTGATCTCACCCCATGCAAGTAACCCATTATACACAAACACACAATGTTCATGAGAAATGATAACGATCTCATCCTGTTCTCTGCAGCATGTACTTCAAAGTCCTGTGGATAAGAACACACTGGGCATGCTTTGCTAAAAACAGGAGCGTGGCCATTGTGGCACAGGTGGCAGGTCAGGCTAGCCACCTCAGGAGGAAGGGTGGACTTGGACTTGGACTCAGGAAGCGAGCCTCTGCCACCACCCATGATGCAAATTCACACTGCTATATTTAGCATGTGAGATTGAGGAGAGCTGGCACAAGTCTGTCCATGCTGGAAGGCTCAGTGTAGACATACTACTGGGAAAGACTTTTCATGTTGTCTATCCCTCACAAACTGGTGCAGACCTGTTCCCAGCTGCATCTTTTTAAATGCATTTTCTTAAAAAGCCCAAGTTGCTTTGCTGTCCCATGGAAGGCAGAAAAGAGCATTGGCAGTCTAAGGGTGACATGTAAAGGAAAAGAAAAACTGAGTTGTGCCTTTCTTCACTTCCTTCTGCTGGATAAAGAAGATCTGAGGAATTCTAATATATTCATTTTAGATGTTCTGTTTTACATTAGAAATACAGGGCCTGTCTCTCCTTGAAGGCTTTCGAGACAATTGGAGAAATAGTAGGTTGATGATATTAGAAACACCAAAGAACATGATGAACTAAGGATTTGTTGGGGGCATGTCCAGAGCAGTATGCCCAAATGCATGAGCTAGCTTGAGTTATTGGTAACCAGTCAACTCCAGTTCAACCCTCTTGTGTAGATGGACCCTGCGAGGGGAAGTGATTTTAATTCTGACTGTTTAAAGCTTTTCAGTTGATTTTGTTAACAGTGGTTCCAACACTTGGAAGAAAAGCTGCTTTACTTAAGGATTAAGCACCCTGATCCTTCCCTTGGAGACTGAAAATACTCCCTTAGCCACATTTCTGAGTCATCCATGAAGACCTTCCGCAAGAGTAGGGACTAAACCTTTCTGCTATTTCGAAGTTTATTTTAAAAAATTCAGAAAAATAACCTTAAAGAAAAACAACCCAAACCTTCTGGGCTTTTGCTCTATGTCACAAAAGTCGAGTACTTTTTCCTTTCCTCTGCAAGTCCCCTTTGAAGTTCTTTTTCCAGCTCTGAGCATGTTACCCTGAGTAACCCTTGTTTGTTTGATGCAGCATGATTATTACTCTTAACTTTTGAATTTAAATAGAGAGAGAGTACAAATAGCTCGGGGAAGGCATTTTGATGTGTCTTGTATAATCACTGTTCCTATGAGGTCCTCTCCAGCACACCAGAGCCATGGCATTCTGGTCCAGAAAAGCACCAACAAGTCACATAAACTGGCTGAGCCCCTAATTACAGTCTCATGAGACAAGTGGGCCCAGAATGCAAGGTGGAGAAAGGAAGTCATAGTACCTGCTCTGAGCTGGCAAGCTGCCTGGGGGGACCTGGAGCACAATAATGCTTTCCCTGGGACTTGCACACCAATAGCGCTACTTGGCCTGTCTCCCACCTCCCTCCCAACACCTTTCATGGATTCCAAGGCCAGAAGAGACCATTGTGATCATCTCAAGGGTCGGCAACCTTTCAGAAGTGGTGTGCCAAGTCTTCATTTATTCACTCTGATTTAAGGTTTCGGGTGCTGGTAATACATTTTAACGTTTTTAGAAGGTCTCTTTCTATAAGTCTATAATATATAACTAAACTATTGTTGTATGTAAAGTAAATAAGGTTTCAAAATGTTTAAGAAGCTTAATTTAAAATTAAATTAAAATGCAGAGCTCCCAGGACCAGTGGCCTGAACTCAGGCAGTGTGAGTGCCACTGAAAATCAGCTAATGTGCCGTCTTTGGCACACGTGCCATAGGTTGCCTACCCCTGATCTAGTCTATAGCACTGGCCAGAGATCTTCCCCAAAATAATTCCTAGAACAGATCTTTTAGAAAAACATCCAATCTTGATTTAAAAATTGTCAGCAATGGAGAATCTACCACGATCCTTGATAAGTTATTCCAATGGTTAATTACTCTCATCATTAAAAATTGACTTCTTATTTCTCGTCTGAATTTGTCCAGCTTCAACTTCCAGCCATTCTTCCAGGCCATATCTTTCTCTGCTAGATTGAAAAGCTCATTATTAAATATTTGTTCCCCATCTCTATATTTATAGGCTATGATCGGGTCACAGCTTAACCTTCTATTTGTAAAGCTAAATAGATTGAGTTCCTTGAGTCTATTATTATCAGGCACATTTTCTAATCCTTCACCCATTCTTGTGGCTCTGCCCTAACCCCTCTTCAGTTTATCAACGCATTCTTGAATTGTGGGCACCAGAACTGGACACTGTACTCCAGCAGTGGTTGCACCCAGTACCAAATACAGAGGTCTCTTGCAGAATGTTCTTTCAGTTCTTCTGAGTATTGAATCTTCAATAAGGATCACGTGTCTTCCTTGGATAGTTGGAGAACTCTTTGTGGGCAAGCTTGTTTCTCTTAGGTTGTGCTGAGCTGCCATCCACATGTGTGCCCTGTACATTTCTCCATTTCCTTGAGCCTGCTGGATCTTGAGGTATCTTCCAGTGTTTTCACATTGAAAACCTGGTATTGATTTGAAACTTCTAGCTGTGTGGAATTCCTCCCAGTCGTCTTCTCTCTGGTGACCACAGCCTGCCTATCTTCATCTGGCTCTAGCCATGTAGATTGCAGCTATGACCTCTGGCCTGTGGTGGTTATGAACTGCCAGGCTTCCTCTCTCTTTGATTCCATGGTGGCCAGCTCCCTACTTCCCTGAAACTGAGACATTGGTATTTCCCAAACCTGGCTCTCTAGGAATTCCTCAACTTCTCTGATTCTTAGCCCTGGTCTACACTGGAGGTGTGGGGGGGGTCGACCTCAGATGCACAACTTCAGCTACGCGAATACTGTAGCTGACGTCGGCATATCCTAGGTCGACTTACCTGGCCATGAGGATGACGGAGAGTCGACCGCTGCTGCTCCCCTGTCAACTCCACTTCCACCTCTCATGAGCTGGAGTTCCGGAGACAACAGGGAGTGTGTTCAGGGATTGATTTATCCGTGTCTAGATGAGATGTGATAAATCAATCCCTGATAGATTGATCTCTACCCACCAATCTGGTGGGTAGAGAAGACCTGTCCTTAGTAGTGTCTCAACTTGCCCCTCCAGTCCAAGAATCTTTTCGTCCAGCAGAGACACCAACTTCTAGTTCATGCACATAAAATCCTTTCTCTCTTCAGGCAGGAAAGAGAACATGGCACTAAATCCATTGCAGGTCACCACCACTGTTGCATCACTGGTCATCTTGGCATCACACATAGCACCGAACCTGGAAGGAAAGCCTCTAAACTCCCTCCAAAACTCCTGCTTACTGCCTCTGTTCTCAGCTCTCCTTCTGCATCCATGCAGCATATAGAAGATATTAAACTTACGATAGCCTCCATCCATGGCTCTAGTGAAAGGGTGAGTGATGGGGCAGTAATGGTTCTTAATAAATAATAATAAAACACACACCAACAATTGTCTGGAGCCTGGAGATGGCTTCTTCCACCCCAATATGTGATGAGAGCCTCCCGCTGTTTTGTCTCTACACTGATGCTGCATGGATCTCCATCCCTTCTCCTTTTCAACCAATCACGTTGGGTGCGGGGAGGGCTTAATTCATCCCAGCTGATACCTGTTATGCTTTTTAGCCAAGCGGCAGTGTTTGGAGCCCTAGGAATTAGGTTCCCTAAATAGTCTGAGGATCTAGGCCTGGGTGCTCACTGTTCAGCCCTTGTATATTTCCTCACTAGCTCAGTGGCAACCATTAGCCAGGGAAGAACCATCCTTCCCTGTCTGACCCCACTGGAGCATTGAAGGTTGCCTCATTATCCATGACGTGATTCCCAAGCATTTGACTCCCCAAGAGAGCAGGGGGCAGAACTAGCAGGCCATGTGCTGTCAAAACCAGCTTTCTGAGGTTACTTCTGTCTATCTACCATACGTTTTTCTATAGCAGCTGTCACTGAGCTGAGTTACTTCTCAGCGAGAGCTTCCCCCTTGGAAAAGTATGCAGCCTCTGTGCCTGTGGAATCCAGGCCGCTAGCAGAGTTGTTATGTGCATCGTTGGCTGAGCCAGTGCACAGCTGAAAGGAATTAACTGTTTCCAGGAGGCCAGTGATGCAACCTAGACTCATTTCAGGGGCAAAGAGGGTACACAGATTCCTCGTGCTTTTGAAGAAACCCAAAGGCCTCACCAGGGCGTCTTGGCACTGAGCTGTGTGTGTAAATGCGGGACCTGCCTGCACATTTCAGCTGACTCCGAGAGACTATTTCTAGTCTATCCTGACCTCAAAAGGGAGGGTGCCTTGCATGTGGAGCTTGTTAAGAATTTGTACTGAACTTGTTTTTTAAACATAAGCCATGAGTAAGGGTACGCCAAAGGAAACATACCAGTACAGAATACACCTCATCAGCTCCCCCAACCGCAGGCACTAGTCTGGCTGCCCTTGGAGCCAGTTAAGAGCAGCGCGTGGGGAAGAGAGAGGGGGAGTTGGCGCTGTTGGAACAAGAACTTGGCATGGGAGAGCTGCTGCTGCTCAGCCCACACCTCCTGCGGCCATACCTGTTAATTCGCGTTCAGGAGCCTCTGGAGGAAGCACAGGAAGGAAGCACGTTCAACACCCCTGAGTCCAGCATCCAACGCTAATACTGAAATAACACAGAGGAAAGGCCAGGGTGGTTGGGAATTGCACTGCTTGATACCAAAAGGCAGTGCTGTAAGTCAGGAGGGCAAATCAGTGTCTGAGCCGGGTGGCGAATGGAGGGCGGGTATGCAATTGTAAAGGGATTAGTGTTAGACTGCACACATGCATCACTGTAGTGTACATAGCTATGTAACTTTTATGAATATATCTGTGTTCTGCCCCTTTAAATGTCTCTTTATAGGACTCTGCTGTCAGCTGAGACTCTCAGCCATTTTGTGTTCATTTCAGTGCAGACTGTTACAGATAACATAAACACAGGTCCCATACTCCTGGGGCCTCTATTTTTGTTCTTTCTTTTTCCGTTGCTCTCTTAATCTCACACAAATGACTGAAAAGATGTTAGATTGCACATCCACAAAGAGCAAAATCACAATTTCTTTTAAGATGGAAGCAAATTCCAGAATCAATGATACAGAATGCCCAAAACATACAGACTTAGGAGCTGTCAACTTGAGCAGTCTAGCTGATCTCACCTACTGGGATAGGATACTCCAGACAACATAAGAAAGGCTATGGTACAGGAGTTGGCAACCTTTGGCACGTGGCTTGCCAGGGTAAGCCCCTGGTGGGCCGGGCTGCATTGTTTACCTGCTGTGTCTGCAGGTTTGGCCGATCACGGCTCCCACTGGCTGCGGTTCACTGTCCCAGGCCAATGGGGGCGGCGGGAAGCGGCGCATGCCGAGGGATGGACTGGCTGCCACTTCCTGCCGCCCCCATTGGCCTGGATCAAACTCCTTTTAATTAAACCAGCACATTTCTCGGCCCGCACCACTTCCCGCTGCCCCCATTGGCCTGGGATGGTGAACCGCAGCCAGTGGGAGCAGCAATTGGCCGAACCTGCGGATATGGCAGGTAAACAAACCGGCCCACCAGGGTGCTTACCCTGGTGAGCCGCATGCCAAAGGTTGACAACCCCTGCCATAGTGGGTCAGACCAATGGTCTAGCTAGCCCATATCCTGTCTTGTGACAGCGTCAAACCTTCAGCGGGAATGCACAGAACAGAGCTATTTCCCATGGTCCATTACCTATCATCCAGTGGCAGTTGAAGGTTTAGGGACACTTGGAATATGTGGTTCAACGCCTTGAATCACATCCAGAAACCAACTGCAAGCGAGTGTAATCTACTGGCCTCACTGTTACCTAATGTGCATCTGCCCTGTGCTCAGGCTTGAGCTTCCAAAGGTCCTTGAACATAGACCCAGGTAAATGTAGACACTCTGAGCCCATCCCTGAGACTTTGTCAAAGCCTCCAACTGACCTCAAACCATGGATTGGCCTCAGAAGAACATTATGGGGTGGCAGTTAGAGTCAGGGGAGGGGAGAGAGTTAGGAATGAAAGCTAGGGTTGCCAACTTGATAATATTTAAAAACAGGACACTCCAGCAGGAGGGCCGGAGCCTCTCCTGCCCCACCTCTTCCCTGTGAGGCCCCACTCCTTCCCCTCAAAGTCCCACCCTATCCACTCCTCTTCTCCCCTCCTCCCTCTCACTTGCCACTTTCCCCCACCCATCTCCCAGGTAGGGGGCAGCCTCGGCTGAGTAGGGGCTGGCACAGATGATGACCTGGTGCCTCCCCCGTAGTAACTGGACAGTGGGTGTCCGGTCAGTAGAGCTGACCAGACACTGTCAGGGCCCCTTTTCAGCTGGACTGTCCAGTTCAAAACTGGGCACCCGGCCACCGCATTGGGTGCTCCTGGGTTCCAGTCCAGCTCCGGGAAGAAGAGCGTTCGATGGCTACTGCAGGACTCAGAGCCTAGGCCTCAGCATGCCTGAGCGCTAGTCACGGCCCTGGGAAGGCGCCCGGGCTGTGGGTGAGCGCGGGGGCCTGGACGGCGGGGCCTGTGGGCACCGTGACGGACTCTGTGCCTCTCACGCCCCGGCTGGGCATGGCACGTACCGCTGGCAGGGCGGCTCAGTGTGTTTCGCTTCGAGGGCTGGTTTCTCCAGTCGCCAAGCCCAGCCGGTGGTGGGGGAGCCTAACAACCCCCGCCCCCCCCCATTCACCCAGAATGGGAGCTGGCCCCAGCCAGGCTACTAGCCTGGCCTGAGCCCGGCTGGATGGCAGCTGCCAGCAGGTGAGGGGGTGGGGGCCGTGCCAGACCAAGCCCCGGGCACGGGGAAGCCCGTTGTCCCTCCCTGGGCCTCGGGACGGGGGGGGAGGGGGGGAGGAGGAACGCTGGCCCTTTAACGCTGCCCCGCCCACCCCAGCGCTGACCGCTCAACCTAACCCTCCCTCCCTAGAGGCCCCGCCCATCCTCGTTGACGATTGGTCGCTGTGTGCCCTTGATCCCAGCCTTGGGCGATCCCAGCCAATCAGTGCGGACGGAGGGGCAGACAGTGGGTGCGTATGTGGCGGCTGAGGGCCGGAGAGCGGAGGAGCGGGGGGTTAGTGAGGTCTGTGCTGGGGGAGCCTGGTCCCCTCTCGGGAACGGGGCTAAGAGGCGGGGCGGGGGTTTCCCCGCTGGGCTGGGCTGGCGGGGTTCCCCCCCTCCCCGGAGCTGGGCTGGCGGGGTCCTCGCTCTCCTCCTGGGGGGGGGGCTGGGCTGGCGGTGCCCCCCCTCTCCTACCGGGGGGGGGCTGGGCTGGCGGGGTCCCCCCCATCCTCCCGGGGGCGGGACTGGGCTGGCGGGGGTTCCCCCCCGGAGCTGGGCTGGCGGGGTCCCCGCTCTCCTCCCGGGGGTCGGGGGGGCTGGGCTGGCGGGGTTCTCCCCTCCCGGGGGGATGGGCTGGCGGCCCCCCCCCCCTCCTACCGGGGGGCTGGACTGGCGGGGTTCGCCGCTCCCTCCCCCCAGTTCCCTTCCCGCCGGCTGGGCTGGAGGCAGAGCCAGCGCATAAATAGACTTAGCAATGGCTTAAGGCCCCAGTAGCTTGGGGGGGGGGGGTTGCTTTTTTTAATATCGGTCCCCCCCTCAGATATTCCTGTTTAGGGTCCCCAATGGGAGCTCGTCCTCCCCCTCCCCCCGCCGCCTCCGGGGGCTGGGCTGGGGATGGGGGTTTCCTGGTTTGGAAGCATGAGGCGGTGCAGGGGCAGTTGGCTGGTCTGAAAGGTTTTTCTCTGGCGTTGGGGATGGGAGGAAGGGACCTCGGCTGGTCCCTCCTGGGGCGCTGGAGAAGGGGACGGGGAAGTGGGCGGGGGGGGCCCCTTGGGCAGTGACATTTCTGAAGGGGAATGTGTGAGGGTGGAGGAACCATGCCCTGTTCCCCATTCCTCTGCCCCCCCCCCCCCCCGTGTTCATTCCCTTCCCCACCCCGGGAAGGTGCATCTCCTGCCTGCTGCCAGGCGCTGGGTGCCTGCCTGCCTGCTGACAAGGCATGCCTCGAAATCACTGCCTCAGCAGCGGGCCCAGGCTCCTACTCCGCTCTGCTTCTTGCGGGCCATTCACCCCATTAACCAGTCCCTTTGAGCCCTCTCCAGAACCATCCCCGGCTACAGCTTTCAGTTTGGTAGCTGCTTCTGCTGGTTCTTGGCAGGTGGCGTCCCTCTCAGGTACGTCCCTCTTAAGGGGCTAGCAGCAGTCAGCTCAAGAGACTGGGCTAAAGTCCACTGCAGTCACACGCTCCCACACAGCCCTGCTGAAACCGGTGGGGGAGTCACCCCTGGCTTTGTCTGTATTAAATGCCAGGAGGGGAAATCAGGGCTTTATTGCCCTGGAAATAAACAAACTCGGCAGGATTGGGGCCCCGATTGGTACTACAAGGGCTCAAATGCCAATGCTTCATGCAGGCAGAGGCTGAGACATAACAGCAATCCCGAACAGTTGTGGCCCGCACTAAACAAAAACACCATGCCTTTCTTTGAGTGGGCAAGGACAAATTCCTATGCTGTGGGGAGAAATGATAAACAAAACTCATTGTGGCTGAAAGAACAGCTAACAAAAAAGTAAACTTAAGTCCTACCTCCAGCACAGCACACTTGCACTCCTACTGTTTGCTTTGCTTATTGCTTCTTGGCCAAAGGTCAGTGTCTTAAAGAAGCTCTTTATATATGAGCTTTGGGGCGATGTGGTCCTACTAAACTGTAAACTTTTTGTAGCGGTTCGTGTGCACATACAGCACCTAGCACTGTGTGGCCCTGATCCAGACTGGACCCTCTGAGATCCCCATTATATGATAACAATGCAGAACCTTAGCCTGAAGTGATCTCTGCATGGGAAAACCGATCCCTGCACAGACCCATTAAAGTCAGTGGGATTCCGCTTGAAAATGTGTTGGGTTTTTTCCTTGCTCATAATTTTGATGGCAACAAATTGCTACTCTAAGCCCCATTCATATTATCATTGGTTTCACAGAGCAGAGAACCAAAGACTTACAAAATGATCATGCAAAAAGGTGCATTGGAATGGAGTCTAACATCAGGGCAATAGCAAATCAGCTGTAGGTTCTGCGATACTGAAGTTTTATCATAACCAAAGACACTCAGCTCCTGGGATGGATCCACAAGCTCAGCATGATCTTTCTTTTATCTCTGACTTATTTGCAGTAGTGCTAAACTAGAATTTCTGGAACGAACCCTTGTTGAAATGAGCACTGTAGCATCGTGCAAAGTTTTTCTGCTAATGAAGAAACATTCCAGGCTTCATAGGTTGCGACAGTGACAGCCTCCCTTGCTGAAGTGGATACAAATGCCATTGTCAGTGCAATTGTTGAAAAGTGGTGCATGTTGCAGAGCGTTCTGGTGACTAGATCAGTTTATCAGACGTGTACTGGCTTAATTGTGTGCATATTGCCAGGGTGCTGTGCTTTTGGTCTGTTGTCACTGTTCTGTAGGGTGGTGAATAAACCTGTTGTTTTGTGACCAGTACAACTAAAATGTCTGTTTTCTCTTACAGGCTCTAGTATAAAACATGAGGCTCTATGAGGGACGAACCAGATCTTTCCAGGCTCCTGTCACTGTTCATAATTATCCGAGCAGCCACGTTTATGTGTTTAGAAATGGCCGATCAGATCCAGATGAGTCATCGGAGGAGGAATCTGAATTAATGGAATTACGTCCAAGGGGCAAGGAGCAGCAGAGAAGCAGTTCTTCCCAAGAGAGAGCTGGGGATGTGGTGCTACTGGAACGAGAGCTCACCGAGGGCGATAACCTTAACAAGCTAGCGCTGCAGTATGGGTGTAAAGTAAGAGCCGCAGTGAGATGATGCAGCTGCTTTAATTTCTTCCCTTAGTCTTGTCTTCATGTGTGTTTGTTTTGGAAGCACTTCTGTTTAGGGATCTGTTATGTGTAGTTTAGTTTCTGTGCATACAGAGAGAGGCTCCAGGACTGCTTCTGTGTGTGTCCTGTATTTATTGATACCCAGATATAAATCAAGGTGATGCAGGGTGCAGATGTCATGTAATTAATAACACAAGGAAAGTGTATTCACTCCCACGCCCAGCGTGACCTGGATTCCTGTATAATTTGGATGACTAAGTGTGTTACAGCTCTCAGGTAACGCACAATTATTATTAATTTGTTGAGGGAGGACAACATCTGTACTGAAAAATGGGAAACAAGTGCTGATCGTAAGGAGTTTACACACTGTTAAGCAAACAGAACAATATACTGTGATTACAGAGGGATCTCATAAAACGGAATGACTGGGCAACAAAATGGCAGATTAAATTCAATGTAGATAAGTGCAAAGTAATGTACACTGGAAAAAATATTGCAACTATACATATACACTATAAGGTCCAAATTAGCTGTTACCACCAAGAAAGAGACCTGAGAGTCACTGGGGATTTAGGCGCCGACTCCGTGGGTGCTTCGGGGCTGGGGGACCCACTGGGAAAAATTGATGGGTGTTCAGCATGCAGTGGCAGCTGCCCGCCCGGCTCACCTCTGCCTCTGCTCCGCCTCCCTTGATTGTGCTGCATGCCTGCTTTTCCCCACTAGTCCCAGCGCTTGCACTGCGGGGCAGCTGGGAAGGAGGGGGAACATGGTGTGCTTGGTGAAGACATGGGGCGGGCATTTGGAGAAGGGGTCCAATAGAGGCAGGGAGAGGGCGGAGGTGGGGTGGGGACTTTGGGGAAGAGGTTGGAATGGGGGCAGGGTAGGGGTGGGGAATGGGTGGAGTCGGGCCGGGGCAGGGTGCGAGCTCCCACCGGCCCCAGGGAAAGTTGGCGCCTATAACTGCGGATAGTTCTTTAAAAACTTCTGCTCGATATGCAGCAGTGGTCAAAAAGGCTAACAGAATGTTAGGGAGTATTAGGAAAGGAAGGAAAATCAGACAGAAAATATCATAATGACATTGTATAAATCCATCCTGCACCCACACTGCGAATACTGGACCTCAGAAACCCCATCTCAGAAAGGATATAGTGGAACTGGAAAAGTTTCAGAGGATAACAGAGATGATCTAGGGTATGGAACGGCTTCTATACAAGAAGAGCCTAAAGCAGGGACGGGTACACGTTTTGGCCCGAGGGCCATGTCAGGGTTGTGAAATGATATAGAAAGCCGGGAAGGGAAGGCTGTGTCTCCCCAAACAGCCTTACCCCCACCTCCATCTGACCCCTCCCACTTCTGCTGCCTGACTGCCCCCTCAGAGCCTCCAACTCCTCCTGATCCTTGCTCCCTCCCAGGACTGCCCCCCCCAACCCTGCCCCCTATCCAACCTCCCCCCCACCCTACCCCACTCCCTGTCCACTGACTGCTCCGACCCCTATCCACACTTCTGCCCCCTGACAGGCCCCCCCCCAGACTCCCACACCTATCCAACCCCCACAAACCTCCATCCCATCTAACCGCCCTCTGCCCCCCAGACCCCCCCCAATCAACCCTCTTTTTCCCCCTTACCCCGCACTCCCTGCCCTCTTACCATGCTGCTTAGAGCAGCAGGACTGGCCTATTGGAAAGCCTAGGAGGTGGGCAGGTGCAAGCCATGCAGCCCGGCAGGAGCGGTGGGCCAGAGTGGTCCCTGTGCAGCAGCGTGGCTGTGGGGGAGAGGTGAGAGCAGGGGAGGGGCCAGGCAGGATGGTCACATGGGCCATAATTTGCCCACCTCTGGTCTAAAGAGATTAGAGCTGGTTACCTTAGAAAAGAGACTACTCAGGGGGATCTGATAGTCTGTACAATCATGAATGTGTGGAGAAAGTGACTAGAAAAGTGCGCGTCCTGCATTCTCATCTCCTCCTCTCCTGTAGCCAGCTGCCACCTTACCTGTGCTGATTGCTGGCTTGTGTCAGCCACCTGGCGAAGACAGTCTTCAAGTGGCCATTGAGCATCCACTGCACTGACAATGGGACTCCTGTTGCAGCAGTTGTGAAGCTGCTGGAGGGCTCCCTGTACTGTAATTACAGATTGTTGTTTAGTCTGTACCTTGATCAGGCAATGAAGATGCAGCTGATGGTGCATATTGGCTCATTCAGGAAGGAAAATGTGTGTGCGTTGTTTTTTTTTTTCATTAAGACATATTTACTGAGTTCTTAGACTGATTTTCATTGCCAAATGCACATACAAGTGTTAGTGCAGTAATGTGCTTAAATGCTAAGAAAATAATGCCTGGCAAATACTGGCCGGAGTGCTGTTTCTGATGCTAGGTTTATTGCAGTTGGTTAATTTGTTGCATTGCCCTTCTGTCCTGTCCTGCCCATTCTCTGTTCTCCCCACTTGGTATCTTGAGGCACCTTTGTAAGCCTCCCTCAATTCAGGTTGGATGGTGTTCCTGGGAACTTGACACTAATGCGCTTTTCTCAGTCACCTTTTGCAAGTCACCTTTTCCTGCTGCTTGAGGACCAGAACCAGGGCCCAAGTCTGAGGCTTGTGCGTGGAAAAGCTGAGCATCACATTAGCCTGCACTTGGGGTTTACTTTGTTGCCTTTTCATCTCTCACATGATGTCCCGAGGGGTCCAAGGTTCCACAGTGTGTGTACTGCCTCCTACAATGACACCCAGTAACTCAACCCCAATGTTTGTTTCCCAGGCTGTAACCAGGCCTGAATTCTGTTCAGGGCCAATTTCGGATCCTTCTTACTACTTTGGTAGTTATGATGGGTATGTGAGTGCTGGGTTTGACCATTATAATTTATATTATAATGGAGCTCCCATTTGGTTCAGGTCCCTATTGTGCTAGGAGCTGTGTAGATACATAGTGAGACACAGTCCCTGCCATGAGATATGAATGAAAGACAAAGACATAGTGGAGAATAAGAAGCAGTGGGAGATTCTGGGTAAACAAGAAATCATGTAGTTACTGGACAGATTACCATCCAGTTTATTTTGCCAGCTGTGTGCTGTTATCTGTAGTAATTTGATTCTCTCCATCCACCACTATGTCATGCTGGCCATGTCTTGCTACCAATCTTTGCTCTCTTTAGGCAATTCCAGGGTTTGTGGGTACATAAGGGATTAGTGAATCTCAGGTGCCTAACTCCCAGAATCAGCCCCTACTAATTCTTTTTGTGAATCTAGCCCTGGGAACCAAAATCCCCTTGGCAGTCACCATGCAGACATCATTTTTGAAGATGAGATAGAGGCTCCTCCGTTAGACACACAGCACTGAGAACAGCAATACTTAAATACTTTTAAGTCTCTGGGCCTGTGTCCCAGTGATTTCCCCAGCTGACAGGAACAGCAGAAAACCTAGGGATGGGAATGATAAAGCTGAAGACAAATACAACTGATGGTTCCTGGAGACACTGCTGAACGTGTCCTGAAGATTACAACTTTCAATATGTGAAGGACTGTAACGTGTAAGATTCACTGGGGGTCTTAACCTTGGTAGGAAATCTCTGACTGCAGAGTCAGAGGGCTGCAAGAACAGTTAGGACAGTGAGCCAGACTCCCCATAGCAACAGGTTTCACTCAGTCTTTGTTTTCACTGTTGACATTTTGTGTTTTCCTGGTTTGTTCGTGAGTCAATATTGGTAAAGGATTATGATGCCTTAGGTTTACGTGTTTCTCCTTTCTGAATTCCGTAGGTTGCAGATATCAAACGTGTCAACAACTTCATGTGTGAGCAGGACTTGTACGCTCTGAAGTCTATCAAGATTCCAGTCAAGGCCCATGGGGTGTTAACGGAGACCAGCAAAGAGTTAAAACCTCCTCAGAATGCACCTTCCTGGGCTGGAATGACACTGATTGAACTACCAGAGCCGGATGATGGAGCCACCACCAGCAGCAGCTCTAGTGAAAGCAGATACCTGACTGACTACTTTAAGGGGATTGACCAGACCATTGAGGATGTAGTGCAATCCAAAATCAATTTAAATGCAGATTACTGCGTAGAAACACCAGACTGCCCCCCATCCGGTTCAGTGGGACAAAAGGAGCCCAGTAATGGTGCAGACTGTGGAATCCAGTGGTGGAATGCAGTTTTTATCATGCTTCTGATAGGAATAGTCTTGCCAGTATTTTATATTGTCTATTTTAAAACACAACAGACTGGGGCGGCAGCCCATAACTCAAACACAACCTTTGCCTCGAATAGCTCAGCTCATGAATTAAGGGGGGAATTGTCACACCACCTACCAGTCGTAGAAACCCCCAAAGCGAAGATACAGCCCAGTACTGCCTCTCCGCCCAACACTGATACCCATAAACCAGTAACTCTGACCCTACTGGATTCAGGTGGCTAACTTTTTTTTAAGTGATCTTGACTGAACACAGGGTGATGTGTTTTCTCTGAATGAATAAAGACGTTTTGTAGCTTACCATGTCCAACAGACATTTGGCTCTGCGTTTATCAACCCTTCCAAGGGAAAGTCGTTTGCCCCAATTTACTCTTCTTTGTTTCAGGCACCTCTCAAGAGTAGCTTTGTCTAAAAATCTGAACTAGGCAGACATCAGAGTGTATGGGTTATTGATTGGAATGATGCAATCTAATAGCACATGAGAAGACACATTTTGGATGGACTGAGCATTTTTTCCCCCACAACAACTTAAAACAACATTTTTCATTCTCTGGCAGAACCAAGTGGGCCCCGCATGTTTAACCCTACGTATGTCTTTCTAGCTTGATAGACTAGCTCTGGTACATGGCACTGTTAAAACTAAGCAGGAAACTGGATACTCTTATCAATGATAGTATTAAGCTAAATTGAGCTAGGATGACAGAGGGTCTTAGCCTGCTGTGAGCGCCATGGAGGCAAGGATCTGCCTGTGCAGGGAGGCCCTGTGACTTCATTTGGGTTCCATGCAGGTACCCAGAGCTCTCTGCTGGAACCGGCCCTTAGGTCAGTTATTCCTCAGTAACATCCTTTGCTCAACAGTGGTAGCAAAAGTTCTGTTCAGCTGCAGAGTCCAGCCTGCCAGCAACCTGCAGTGGCCCACTCAGCCTAAAGGCATCTTGAGCATAGCGTCACTAGTCAGCTCACTGTGCAAAGACAAAGGGATTGCCATCTCCAGCACTGCGTTTCAGTCTAAACAGTGTCCTTGCTCTTAGGAGCTTAAGGTAGATGGATTAGTGAGGAGTTTTCCATTTTGTATAGTAATAAAAAGTCAGGGGAAACCACCCCCAGCTGTTTTAGGAGTTCAGGAGAAGCATAACTTGTACCAACCTGGTGTAGGCTAATTTTAGGGCCTGTATAGTCAGTCAGCCATGTTTCTGATCACCCATCTCCATGCAGAGGTAAGGTCTCGTGCATGAACCCACATGGTTGTGACAGAGCCTAAGCCGTTCTTGGTGCATTCTGGTCTGTTGAACAGAGGCCCACAGGTTTTGGGTATATTTTGCAAAGATTTGTTTACAGTAAATGCTGAATGCGTGGAAAGGTTCCTTACAGTATATGCGATAAATGTGGATGAAGGCTAAGCTTTGGGTTGTTTGAATCTGCAGTAAAAACCTCTGACTTGGTGTAGCCATTTTAAAAATAAATTCAGAACCGTTTCTCATGGCTAACCACTGCTATAGACATTGACATTTTGAAGTTGTAGAATTGAAAATACTTTAGGAAACATTGTGCATAATGTAAGCAAAATCCCCATAACATATTGCCTAAATCTAAGCTAACTTTCAGCACAGAGCAAAGTTTAAGGAAGTTGGACTTTCCCCAGGCCTAGATACTGACATCCCAAGAAGTGCAATTATAATGCATGTGTTTACCAGCTGGATTGTCTTAAAGTCTGCTAGCTGAAATTATGGTATGAAAAGCACAAGGGTGCTGAATGCAGAAGGTAGCTGGGTTCCACCCCCAACCCCCACCTAACTGGAAGATGGTTATAGAATTAGTACTGTTGTAACAGGTTACAAATCACAGATTAATAAGCTTTTGTGGGCTATAGCCCACTTCATCGGATGCATAGAATCCAGTCTATGCATCCAATGAAGTGGGCTATAGCCCACGAAAGCTTATGCTCAAATAAATGTTAGACTCTAAGGTGCCACAAGTACTCCTGTTCTTTTTGTGGATACAGACTAACATGGCTGCTGCTCTGAAACAGATTAATAAAATAGTCATTAGAAAATACATAAAGGTTTAAAGCAAACTACAGAGAGAGGTTTTTTCCTCTCTCTTTCAAACACTCAGATACCAGAGTCAATAGTTTTAGATGTAGTTAATAACACAAAATTAATTAAGTAGATAAAAGGAGGAAATGATAGACTGA
This sequence comes from Gopherus evgoodei, assembly GCF_007399415.2. Taxonomy (NCBI): domain Eukaryota; kingdom Metazoa; phylum Chordata; order Testudines; family Testudinidae; genus Gopherus; species Gopherus evgoodei. Next base: position 8,918,185 of record NC_044331.1, read on the forward strand.
AAAATAACTTTTGAAATGATTTGTCGAATTAAGGAATTGCCTACTATTGTCTTGTCACTAGAGGGCACTGTTGTCACATAAATACACAAGTCAATGAGGCAAAATGAAGGAAATTCAGATCTTAGTACTAGCTATGTCTGTCCCAACTTAAAATAAGTGCTGATGAATAGTCTTATCTAAGGTTCTGAGATGGGTGTTGAAGTTAAGAGCTAGAAGTTCTGTCTTTAAGATCAATTATGTCAGTAATAAAGTCTTGCTGGCCTAAGGCAAATGCATGGACAGCATTTGTGTTTATAATAACTCAAATGAAAAATGTATCTGAAAAACCAGCTTCTTGCTGCAAAGGGATCTGGGTACAATGAGTAAAGTAAACAGACTCTTCCTGAGTTACAGTGTTAAGTCACTGTACTGATAAACAAATAGTCTTCCTGCAGCAAGTAGGAAGCTCTTGTCATGCTTCAAGGGAGCTTGAGGGAACATAATTTTTTTAAAGAAATAACCTAAAGCATCTGCTTTCTTAAAGCCAGCTGTATCCATTTTAAAAAAATATTTTTCTTCTGTGAAGGAAAACTGGTCCCTTCTGTAGGTTAATGTTACATTTTTAAATGAAGAAAAATTCAATAAAATCACAATAGGAGCTATCCTGGACTGCTGTCTTGTTTCTTTAGCCGTATCTTTTGAACTACACTATGTTGTTTAATGTTGCAGTTTTCTTTAAAAAGAAAAGCAAGTTTTAGGACAGAACCGTGGCCAGACTCTGGTCAGATTAAGAATTTGTTTCAATTATAAACATTTACTTTACAAGGAAACATAATCACAAAGAAGGCAGAGTACTGTGGCCATTAGTTGTGGGACCAAAATATCCAAGTGGATCCAGTTCCAAATTGCAGAATGCTGGCTACAAATATGAAGTGTTTTTAATATGTACGGTCCTATTCACTACTGAAATGGAAAAAATAATATAAAATTTAAATCTTTCACTCCAGGAGGCAGACTGGAATGTTGAAAGTTCTGCTCTGAAATGTGACTGTAAAAAATCGCCCTTGTTTACTGTGTTTCCTTATTGAACACGTTAAGTTTTCAAGATAATCCATCAAATTGCCACCCATTATTAAAATCAGCCTGGGACTGGAGACTCAAGCTGGATTCCTCCTTTGTCAGATAGCAACACTTAAAATAAAACATTTGCAGGCTAATTGTCCCCTCCTTGATAACCTGTGTCATCAGGGCCCGTGCTTTCAGGGAGTTACATGGGTGAAAACATTTGAAAACCAGCAAATGATTTTGCTGGCACACAAAGAGGAACAGAATCCAGAGCAGACACTCTCAGCCATGTTGGCTCAGCAGGTTAACTAATGTAGGCACGAGGACGAATGGGTATAAACTGGATATTAGGAAGTTTAGACTTGAAATTAGACGAAGGTTTCTAACCATTAGGGGAGTGAAGTTCTGGAACAGCCTTCCGAGGGAAGTAGTGGGGGCAAAAGACTTTCCTGGCTTTAAGACAAAGCTTGATAAGTATATGGAGGGGATGTTATGATAGGATTGTTAATTTGGGCAATTGATCTTGGATTACCACCAGATAGGTCTGCTCAATGGTCTGCGGGGAGATGTTGGATGGGATGGGAACTGAGTTACTGCAGAGAATTCCTTCTTGGGTGCTGGCTGGTGACTCTTGCCCACATGCTCAGGGTTTAGCTGATCGCCATATTTGGGGTCGGGAAGGAATTTTCCTCCAGGGCGGATTGGCAGGGGCCCTGGAGGTTTTTCGCCTTCCCCTGCAGCGTGGGGCACGGGTCGCTTGCTGGTGGTTTCTCTGCAGCTTGAGGTCTTCAAACCAATTTTGAGGATTTCAATAACTCGGTCCTGGGATAGGAGTTGTTATAAAATTGGATGGGTGGGGTTCTGTGGCCTGCCTTGTGCAGGAGGTCAGACTAGATGATCAGATTGGTCCCTTCTGACCTATGAGTCTATGAATAAAAAGTAGTAAACTTAAACTAGTGGTTCGCAACCTGTGGCTCACAGGCCACTTGCAGCCCAGTCAGCCCACAGCTGGCCCATGTGACATCCTCAGGGCCAAACAGGTAGTATTGGATGCAGCCCACAATGGTAAATAGGTTGAGCACCACTGACGTCAGCACAGCTGCAGGTCAATGTGCACAGGGAGCTGAGCTGCTGATTAAGGTGGTGCCATTTTCACAGAACTGCTCTTTTGGGATCATATCCCAGTTCATAGGTGTTAGTGTGCCACACCTCCTGCCCTGCCCCCATGACCAGCTGACCATGTCTTTGTTATAGTAAAAGCAAAGTCTTTATCGCCAAAACCTCAAAGCTACACGATAAAGAAAACAGCTAACCACCACCCCTACAAAAATGTATTTAGAAACATCTAACCAAACTTGCTTTGCCTGTGTCAGTTTTAGCTGCCTACTACAGCCTTCCTTAGCTGTGAGGATTACGTTTGCCAAAAATCTGTGTTAAAAATTGGTCAGTGAAGCATCACCTGAACACCTTGTTCATGCCCCTTTGGCGGGAGCCCCTCGCTGGCAGCTAGGCACCACACATCTGGGGAAGAGAATTACCTGTGCTTCCTCCACCAGCTGCACATCTTAGAGCAGTGGGTCTCAAATTTTTGTATTGGCGACTCCTTTCACATTGCTAGTCTCTGACTATAACCCGAGCCCCCCCCATGAATTAAAAAACACATTTTTATCTGTTTAACACCATTATAAATGCTGGAGGCAAAGGAGGGTTTGGGGTGGAGGCTGACAGCTCGTGACCCCTCCCCCGTGTCTTAGAGCATGAGTGTAAGGGAGCCACCATGACTTGGCTACTGCCCCACTAGGCTGCTCATTTAACCCCATCCAATGCTGTAGACATGCCGCACCACACTTGAAAGCTCTTGCATGTATTGAGTGTGCAATTTGCAAAGGCTCAGCTCACTGGCAAAGCAAAAATCCCTGAGAACATACAAAGGCACTTCACCTCAGCGAGGCTGGTTCTGTGCTGCCAGCTTCAGCTTTTGATGCCCCCCCTCCCAGTTTTGGCTTCAGGTGCCTTCACTTTCAGGTACTCAAAAGTAGGTAGCAAGGGTTTTGCTCACACTTCCTAGCAATGGTAATCTTTAGGCAGAGGCAATGGGTGGCCTATTTCAGCATCAAAGCTGCAAGCGTTGGACGTTAGCAGCAGCTGACTCTAGAGTAAAATGGAAATGGTTAAGCAATCACAACTGTAGTAATTGCTGTTCCTGGGATCACGTTTTTATGTTGAATATCACTATGTTCAGGCATTCTTAAAGCTACCAGTATCATAGGCTTAGGCACTCCATCCCTTTGTGCCTGAAGTCACAAACATGGTGGTTTGCTTCATGGCGAAAACGGCATATCTGGGTACTGAGCAGCATTTGGCTGAGCTGAAGTTTGACATCAGCTGAAAACTAATGTAGACTAGTAAGCTCCAATCCTCATGATTTACTGGTATTTCCACTTCTGCAACATAATTTATTGCTCTTAGGCAGGGGTGGCCAACCTGGGGCCCTGCAGCCACATGCGGCTCCTTGTATAGGCACCAACTCTGGGGCTGGAGCTACCGGTGCCAACTTTCCAATGTGTTGGGGGGTGCTCACTGCTCAACCCGGCTCTGCCCCCACTCCATCCCTGAGCCTGCCATGCCCTCCCTCCTCCCAGAGCCTCCTGATCAGGAGCTGCGTGGAGGTGCTGATGGGGGGGGCAGGGGACGGGAGAGACTGCCAGTGAGCAGAAGGCATTGGGAGCTGATGGGGGGCGGCTGCTGATGTATTACTGTGGTTCTCTGGCAATGTACTTTGGTAAATTCTGGGTCCTTCTCAGACTGGCCACCTCTGCTCTTAGGGCTGCAGAGACTACAACCTTTCATTCACTATTTCTGAATCTGGCCCTTACAACACAGAGAGTTAAAGTAGCCAATACAGCAGCTAAGCCTGTGCTCGCTGTGGCTGGCAGTTGACCAAATATATTTCAGTAACAGTCACACTGCAGGTTTCAGACTGCAGTGAATTGCCTGGGACTGTATTGCTGGCAGGGAGGATGCGATTGTCACAGGGCTATTAACGACATCGTGTCGGTAATCCCCAGATAAGGCTTTGCACCAGTGTTATCACTGCTATTAAAGAAAACACAAGTAGATGGGTGACATTATTTCACTTGGGCTGTGCTGGGCATTGCTATAGTCTTAAGGACCTGTACGTTAGCCATCATTCACTACTGCATTCACCTTTTATTATCACCAGGTTGTGCTGTATTTCCTGGCAGGTCAGCAAACAAGTGAAAAATGCAGATCAAGCTTACTGGAAACAAACAAACATTCTCTAAAGAGATGGAAGATCCCTTACGTAAAAAGATACTCAAACTGGTGTCTTTGCAATACGAATCTGGGCCCAAGGAACAATGCTACGGTAACAAGCTGGAAGTGATAAGATAAGCACATCACCAGCTCCACGTTAGTGCCATGTGTGCTGTACAAAATGATCAGCGCGGTGGCTTTTCCCCCCATGTGCATGGTGGACAGGTGAACTGTCTAGACTACTGAAAATTATCCCACAACTCACAGCCAAAGGCGGCACATTGCTCACCAATGCCTCTGCCCCACTCCCCAAAGAAAAGACCTCATGATGTAGTCTCTTGCTATCCAGGAGTCAGACCCTCAGATGTGTTAAGCTGCTGCAGAAAGAGATCAGCAGGGAATCTCTTACAAGACTATAGCCAAACATGAAAATGTTGCCTCCATTTTATGAGTCTCCCAAGCCCATTCTAGGTTTCCAAACTGTAGCAAGCTTTGCTAATCCAGAGCTTAATACAATTGTGCTCCATTCAACACGTGTTACAATCTGCCTTAACTCTTGGATACCAGAGTAGTTAATACAGTTGACCGCCAGAAGCTGCAGCATTGATTGCAATTTCATTCTACTACTAGATGCCACTTTTGTACTCAACACCTGCCTTTTCATATGGTGACCACAGTTGCTTGACCAGGCCTATTGCACCACAGCATTGACTGGACAGGGCTCCTAGCACACAGCAGACACAAAACCAGCTTTAAAAAACCGTCAGTCAGCCTAGAGCAAGGTACCTGTGAGAGCTAACTTGAGAAATAACAATGAATTCATTTTCAGCAGCTGTAAGTCACACTTGGAATATTTTTAGCCATAAGATTCAACCAGCTTCAAAATCTGCCAAGAAGAGCCTTCCGCCAGCCAGGAATTGAAATTAGCACCCAGACTCCTGCTTGTAATGGAATGTGAGAGCCAGAAAAGCTGTTGCTTGGGAAAGATAAATCAGGAAAAGGAGAAACCGGAGCAGTTTTCAGTGGTGAAATGCAGACTTTAGCCCAGGGGGACAGATGACAAGTTTTTTTTTTGTTTTTGTTTTGGAGGGGAGGGGGGGTTGGGTGCAGGTAGTGGCTCCCTGTGAGAGAGTCACAACGAAGCACAGAACCTGAAATTGTGTGATGGGGCTCTTGGGAGAAAAAGGTTTCTCCTGCTTTGTTAGCAGAATTATCAGTGGCAGTGAGTTGACTTCTTGCTAACGGACCATTGTTCTAGCCCAGCACCAGAAGTTGTGCCATGGTTAGCAACAGTTGTGAGCTTTCACTCCTCCATTGCTTTGGCTGCGCTGAGCTCTCTAGGAATTTGAGGCAGCAGCAGAAACGCAGGAGGAAATGAAACGCAGGGTAGAGCTGTCAGGGTACATGGCCAGAAGCTTCCAGAAGAGAAGTCTGGTGCATTGGAGGGTACTGCTCTAGGGATGAGTTCCAGCAGAAGGGAAGCACAGCCATCAGGAGAGCCCACATGCTGCAGTGCTAAAGAGAAGTGGCACCTAAAATAATCTGCATGACAAGTGGAGAAGTGAGGCAGGGATAACTGATGAAAGCAAGGCCACTGCCACCTACAAGAAAAGAGTGAGCCAGCAGCAGCCACACATATACCTAATAGCATTTCTCAAGGGGAGCTAGAGATTAGTACAGGGGTCAGCAACCTTTCATCAGTGGTTTGCCAAGTCTTCATTTATTCACTCTAATTTAAGGCGTCATATGCCAGTCGTTTTTTGAGCATTTTTAGGTCTCTTTCTATAAATCTATAATATATAACTAAACAATTGTTGTATGTAAAGTAAATAAGGCTTTTAAAATGTTTAAGAAGCTTCATTTAAAATTAAATTAAAATGCAGAGCCCCCTGGACTGGTGGCCAGGACCCAGACAGTCTGAGTGCCACTGAAAAGCAGCTCACGTGCCGACTTTGGCACCTGTGCCATAGGTTGCCTACCCCTGGACTAGTACATGTCACCAGATATTATTATTTCCAAAGCAGATTTAATTCTTCATGGGAGGGTTTTTTTATTTAAATATATCAGCAATCCAGCATTTCTGAGCATCCTTATAAATGCCAATCCAGTACAAAAGCGCAATGGAAGAGCAAACATTAGGGGAAGGAAATACGCCCATTTCAACATTACAAAGGAGTTATTTAAATTATGAAAATTTTATTTACATCAATTTTGTTATCTGTCTATTCATATTTCTTTTATTATATGGAAATATGTCAGAACTACTCTTAATTCTGGCTGCAATGAGAAAAATATATGAATAGATATAATTCTATTGGCTTAAAAATATCCATCCGGATGAAAATGGGTCCATGATTCTATTAACAGGTGCTCTTTAGAGTCAAGCTGAAAGTATTCTTTCAGGCACTAGGGAGAAGGAGAAATTGCATGATAAAAGCACTATACTCTGCAAATACGACAGAGTCTGGAGTACACAGTAAAAGCCAGTATTTTTACTTTAGTGAATGCAGGATACAAATATTTTACAACAACTTCTAGCATTTTCTTAACCATCTGATAAAAAGTTCACTAGAATATTTATTGTATAATGAAGAAAAACAACACATCCAGGGAAAAATTGAGATTAACTTATTTTTTTCTTAAAAGATTTGTCTCAAGGATGGCAACAAAGTCCAGCTTGTGCCGCCAAACGGCTTATCATCATTAAACCGTGAACAGCTTCTTGTGTGAACTGTTGACTACAAACATTTAACAAATACATAAATCTCTTTTAAAAAAGCCATTTTAAATATAGCAAAGCAGTGTTCTCTTGCACAGCAAAGTGAAGAAAGTTTCTACTAAGAAGTAACCGTTTACATTTATAAGTCTTTCTTTCACATTCTAATTTAACTTCTTTCCACAATCAACTGCTAGGAGTTATGTTCGTTATTTACTATATATTTCTTGTGCGCATAATAATTCAGAAAAGTCTTTGATGCATTAGTGTCCTTTACAATAAAAGGAAATGCTAAAGCATTTTTCTCCAACAAACCCCTGATTTTTTATATATATATATTTTTAAATACTATTAGTTAGAGCTCAAAGATGATTTGTCATTTTAGCAGGTACAACTCTCATGAATCAATACGAGCCAAATAGGTTCACATTAGATTTGATCTATCTGCAACCCTACCTTGAACTGCATTTATTAAATTTACTTACTAAAAAATACTATATTCATTTTTTTAACTGCTGAAATGTTCTCTTGTGCCGTGTCCTTTCTTCTACAAAACATTTCTACATCTCCTAAAAAATAGTATGTTTCAAACTTACACGATTAGTGTTATTAAAAATCTGAGTTCCCCTATGATTTCCATGATGTGGAGTTCTTCCACAGGTAGATGGGATGTTGTTGCAAAGGCTTATCTACTGGAGTCCATTACAGGGCTATGGGCAACAGGTTAACAGTCTGATCCTCAATTCCTAAGAATTGCACAAGTTTTACATTAGTCGGTGTGATTTAAATACAAACTCCAAACCTTATATAACATTGTTTTAGAAAACAGTAATAGTACTGCTTACAAACCTGCATAGAAATAAAGACTATTGACATATAGTCAGCAAAGCCATCTCATAAGGCACACAAGAAAATAGACAGTAAATGTGAATGCAGAACTCCCACTCAAATGTACAGCAAAGTTCATATACATGCATAAATAACAAAAAAAATCACATAACTTTTCAAAGCATTAAAGGTTCCGTGAAACAGTAAGTGAACTGAGATACTTTGGAAATGCAGTTTTCATTTGAAAATTGAAATCCTCTGTAGGCTCTTCTGTTGCAGTGACTACTCTAGCTTCAATTTACTAAATGTAGATTAATTTCAAAGGAAGTCAAAGTTTGCCTCAAATGTTTTAAAAAATTCCGTAATTTTAAGTTACACTGACAACACAACAGATTTAGTCTTGAAATCCACCTGCAGTACACTTGTTCTTGGATCATTCCGTGTACAAGCAAATGCCAAGGAGATGGCTGTACACACTGGATTTCCATTTCTACCTCTCATGTTTTGTTTTGTTTTGTTTTGTTTTCATTATAGCACCGAGTGACTTTACTAGAAAATTTCCTTAAAAAGTGTTAAATGCCCAAGAGAAAAATGTTTTAATAAATATATAGAATTAACTTCAAAGAGTTTTGGGTAACACATAAAACAACTTCAATTTTTCCCAACATTGGAGTGGCTAGTAGTTAGATTTATGTTTCTTACAAGTCTACATTTTATTTTGTTCGTCATGAGGAGGAACAATAATATTGCATACACAGGATGACAAGAGAAGTAGCAGGGATTTGAAAGCACACAGAGTTTTAACTCAAAACATAAGTTAAGCACATAGTTACTAAAGTAAAGCAATTGTGTCAGATTTTTGGCCCCCTCCCTTCGAGACTTAACTCTGTACAGATCCAGTTTAAGTAAATCTTTGCCCAACTTCAATAGATTAGCTATAGCAATATTAGTTTAAAAGCAGAGATCATGGTACTCCGTAACATCCCTGAATGATGGGCAAATTTCTTACTTAATTCTTGCAAGTAGGCTCACTAATGTGTGAGAAAGAATTGCAGGATCAGAACTTTAGGTACTAACCAGATACATAGCATGTTGGGTATTTGGATTTCTTGCTCAATTTTTTTGAGTGTTAGAAGGAGACATGAGAGGATTTCTTTCCAAAGCAAATGTTTTGTCCCAAACCACTTACAAAACCTTTTGTGCTCATCTGATATGTGTTATTTCTCTAACATAAGTAATTAGGTCAAGTTTTTCCACTGAATATTTTCTCACAAGAGGCAGTTTTAAAATAATGCCTTAAAATGTGTTGTAACAGATTTTTAATATTTATGTGGGATGAACTTAACACCGGATTTTTGTTGTTGTTGTTTTTTTGCCACTTTGCTATTTATATACATATATATAAAATGTATAATGAAGCTTAACCATACAGCACAGAGATTACATTTTAACGGCACACATTCACCACCAGTGAAGGGGACAACCCCTTTATACATCCTCTGAAAAATCTGGATAATAATATTAATAATAATTAAAATCCAAAGAAAGTACAGTATATTTAACAAAATAGTAAATATTAAACAGTGAATACTCTACTTAATAAGGACCTCGCCTTTTTTCAAGTTGGCGTCAATCCACAAAAATATACTTTTTAATCTGGTGAACGTACAATACATAGGTACTTACACCAAAGGTGATATATTTAAGAAGCTATATACACAAAGAGTTTGGCTCAAATTTTAATTTACATATAGAATAGTAAGTGTTCATGGCTTATTTTCCCCCCAATGTTCTGCCTGCAAGGGTTTTTTTTTCCTCTTCTGAAAGCAAAAAACCAGAAAGTCAAAATAACAAGATAAAACTATACTCTACAAAAAGCTACATCATACAGCTTTGGCTTATATAAATAATTCATAGCAGAATGTGTCCAAAAGTACTGTATATAACTTTTATATATAGTCTTCAATTCATAAGGGTATTGTTTTCTTTAATATAAAATATACATGAGCTAAATCCGTTTCTTTCTATATTTTTCAAAGATAGAAGGTAAAAAGAAACTTTTCAAACATATTCCAATTATAACTTAATATATTACTTTTATTTTGTTAATGCTTTATTTTCTAGGCTATTTTCTGAATATTTCATGCGAGTTCTCTATGTCTTCTCTCTCTCTCTCACTTTTTGTTTTTTATTAAGAACCACTTCTTTGACCCAATACATTTTTTTGCACGTGCAAAAACAGGTTTTTATACCTTCAGCCCTTCGCCATGCACTCCCTGCAACAGAGACCCATGCCAGGTTGGGTAATATAAAGGACATTTTATGTACAGTATTGCTTTCTTTTTCCTGCTTTTCTACTGCTCTGCTGCTACAAAGCATTGTTTCTTAACTACAAGTAACCATACAGCTTTAATAAAACACATGGGGACACTACTACAGGGGAGCCCTCTTGGTTTCTGCAATCTAGTGTGGCAGGATTATAGATAGGTACAATGTTTCTTTGAAGAACAGGTTATATTATTAAAACAGCATGTCCAGGTAAGTGCCAGACTAGACCAATGCCTATAGGATTGTTTTGTTATATTTTTACCATGGGACATCTGCAGCTATACAAGGAGTTTGTAGTAAGTGCCTGATGATTTTGTGTATGCTACATACACTCGCACATATATATACATATGTGAAGATATATATATGCATGTATGTATATACATATAAATATATCTATTTCATGTCCTTATTTAGATATGTCAGGACAGTTCACTGTGATAACACAAAATAGAAGTGGCAATGCTGAAAGTTTATGTTGCCCATGTGTCCACTCTCATTCGTTTCACTGATGGGCTCTCTCTATCTTCTGTATTTGGTGGTCTTCCCAACCCAACAGGTGAATGGAAATCACTTCTTGGGTCCTCCCGATCACTGCCATCATAAGAACTGCTGGAACTACTGAGACTGTCAACAGGGGAACGACCCATTTCCTGCCGTGATTGCTGCTGCTGCTGCGGAGGGAACCCAGAAGGAGTCACACGGTCCCGTGGAGGTGAAATTGGTTCGGACTTTATGTTGATGTTTTGGTTGGTATTAATGGATAAATTTGAACCCTGAGATAACTGGCCTCCAGCACTGGGGAAATAAAAAAAAATGGTACAATTCATATTTATATTTAAATATTAAGCGTTGTGAAATCTTGCAGCCCATACTCAAACTGAATCCAAGCTAAATAAAGAAATAAAAAAACATTTATTGAATGCTTAGTGTAAGACTCAAAGTTGAAAATTGTGAATTAAAGGTGTGCCAACATCCTGAACTAATTCACAGAGAGGTGGTATTTATTACATACCTTATTGTTCAGTAAGCCCCAGGTGAAGCATAACCAGTTAGATTAAAGTGTCTTTTAGCAGGAAGAAATGGATAAAATTTTGCATACAATTGTTCCATTAGTGCTGTGCTCTTCCATGGAACTTGAGTGTCCAACTACTCTGTGGTTTGTTATGTACTTTACTTGTGTTTAAAGGAATTAAGACAAATAACAATGTTTAATTTTTTGAAATGTGTGTCAAGCTTTCAGGTCGGTGTTTTCTTGGTAATGTTTGCAGAGTGGTGACGTTTGTCTGCATTACTACTTACACAGAACCAGCAGAGTGCTACATACTGAACAGTCCAATTGGAGGGCAAAGTTCCCCCCTCCTTTTTTTTTTTTTTTTTTTTTTTAAATAACTACAGTAATTTCACAACCAGTGAGCTGACTGGCAAACACGTGCATTGAGGGAGAAATTAAAGTAGAGTCCTATTGAATAGTGTCAAACGCAGGATTATTCATTTGCAATCAAAGTAGCAGATGTTCCCAGCTGGGTGTGGTAAGTTAACATTATAGATCCACTTACACAAGAGAGCTGAGGGCTGCTTGCCCTAGATGATGCTGTTGCCAGGCAGATACCTGTCCTAAAGACAGCATTCCTGGGGAGTTAAAGCCCTGCAGGGCAGACAGGTCTGCACTAGTCAAGGAATAATCTGAAAAAGAAGCAAGAAAAATAGTTTATATTGTGTTCAGTTATAAGAACCAACGTTTTAGCTCCCTGTTCAAATCAGCTACAGGCTGATTATGCAAAAGGATCAAAAAGGGCCGACCCTTTCATTTGTGTGGCATTCCACTGACATCATACGGGTCTCCTCACACAGATCCCTTTGCAGGATCATGGCCTCACAATGCTCTCTCTTCTCACCCCTGCTTCCAACTCCTAGTTGCTATTGCTTGATTTGGGTTTATTTACACCAATAAATACAACAATACATGTACTTCAGCCAACAGGTCTTCTCCTGTGCATATAAAAGAAAATATTCATTACTGTGCTGGTTTTACTGTGTATATTTCTGAATATTTTGCTCTGTCCAGAAACTTCTACATAAAATAAAAAAGTGGGCATTAAGATAGGCCACTAAACCAATTGAAATAATTTAATACAATAAATCTGACATAAGAGAAAACCTGTCGTATTCAACCCATGACACAGTGGGAGAGCCAGATTCTTTTCTCCGATCCAGCCCCTCTGCTCTGCTCAGTATATGGCCAGCTGAGAATTCCTCCAAGAGAGGTGACATCCCAACTGGTATAAACAGCTCCTGTGCCACATTGTCTTCTACCACTGGTGCAGAGGGCTTGGCTGTATCACTATTGTGTTCTAGCAATTCTAAACTGGCAAAGTGTCTCATGGAGATCAATGCATGCTAGCATAAGTCAGAGCAGCCTTTAGGCTGCTCTAACCTATACTGGAGCAGGAGTTGTGCAAAGCAGATAATCAGAGAACCTAGAACCATCTACCTGAGGGCCTGTCCCCTTCCCCTGGGCCAAGTGGATGTTGGTCCAGCAAATAATCAAATTCTGTAACTATAGCTACTTTACAAAACTGCTATGAAAATGTACCATCTAAGGGAAAAAACGTACTCACCTGCCTTTATCATAGTGATGGTGATAATGTAAAAGCTTTTTTAAAAAAACAAAAAACAAAAAAAAACCTAGTTCAGCAAAAAACAAACCAAAAAAAAATCTCAAATCACAACATTAATCTCCTATGGCATAAGGAAATATTTGCAAGACATATCTAAAGCTCTAAAAGCATCGCTGCCAGTCTATGATGGATCAAACTCCTTTCCCATCATAATTCAGTTTCATTCTTATATTCATGTGGCATACAAATGATGACTTAGTCAGAGCCTAAGTATTCTTTTTATATATAGCAAGAATATGTCATGCAGTTGGATATAGTTTTTATATGCTGATTGAGAGGAACATTGTACAGCTCTAAAGGTAGCCATCCTGCAGCAAAAAAACTTCAGGACCAGACTTCAAAGAGCAAAGAATCCTGTGGCACCTCATAGACTAACAGACGTTTTGGAGCATGAGCTTTCGTGGGTGAATACCCACTTCCTCCATTACATGCATCTGAGGAAGTGGGTATTCACCCACGAAAGCTCATGCTCCAAAACGTCTGTTAGTCTATAAGGTGTCACAGGATTCTTTGCTGCTTTTACAGATCCAGACTAACACGGCTACCCTCTGATACTAGACTTCAAAGAGAAACTGCTGAGCTTCAGTTCATCTGCAAATTTGACACCATCATCTCAGGATTAAACAAAGACTGTGGGCTTGGCTACACTCGAAACTCCAAAGTGCTGCTGCGGGAATGCACCCGCGGCAGCGCTTTGAAGCGTGAATGTAATCGTGACGCAAGCGCTGGGAGAGAGCTCTCCCAGCTCTGCAGGTACTCCACCTCCCCGAGGGGATTAGTTTATAGCGCTGGGAGCAGCGCTCCCAGCGCTGGGGCACTCTTTACACTAGCACTTTAAAACGCTGTAACTTGCTGCGCTCAGGGGGGTGTTTTTTCACACCTCTGAGCGAAATTTGCAGCGCTGTCAAGCGCCAGGGCAGCCAACTTGAACGGCTTGCCAACTACAAAACCAGTTTTTCCTTCCTTGGTTTTCACACCTCAACTGCTAGAACAGGGCCTCATCCTCCCTGATTGAACTAACCTCGTTATCTCCAGCCTGCTTCTTGATTGCATATATATACCTGCCCCTGGAAATTTCCACTACATGCATCCAACAAAGTGGGTATTCACCCACGAAAGCTCACGCTCCAATACATCTGTTAGTCTAGAAGGCACCACAGGACTCTTTGCTGACTGTACAGTTGTAATCAACAATTTAATTATTGGATTTTTTTTGGCCAGGATATAATGCTTAGATAGTTCTCGCTGCTCATTCACACATAGGAAGTTATTTTAGGTTCATCATTATCACTTATGCTTTCCTTTCAGGTTTTAAAAGAGAAAGCTGCAAACACTTCTCTGCTCTTAATCACTTTGCAATACAGTTTCCTTAATATAATTTCTGATCTCTTGTGAATCAGACAAAACGTCAGGAAGAAAAAAGTTACTTTCCATTCCATAGAGATTAACTAACAATTTACTTAAGCAGGATCTTTCTGGGGACTTACAAATCAGATTTATACATTGACACCTGTCTGAAATGACAGTCAGTTAACTATTTATAGTTCAAATTCTCATGAGGTATTTTCTAGGACTGCGCAGTCTAGTGTGACTGATTTGGAGCTGCTCTGTAGTAAGTTATGAATACTGTATGTTCTGCTTGCCTGCTTGTTGTAAAGCTATTTACTGTATGCATATACTGAATTAATTCACTAAGAGTTTGTCTACATCAGGGGTCAGTAACCTATGGCACGTGTGCCAAAGACAGCACCCGAGCTGATTTCTAATGGCACGCTACTGCCTGCTGGGACTCCAGCATGCCATTATAAATTGTGCCCAGTGTGGCCCGTTCTCCTCTGCCCTCCGCTCCCCTCTTAGGGGTAGGGAGCAGAAGCATAGGCATGTGCACAGGGTGGGCAAATGGCCTCATTCTCCCGGTGCGGCAAGCTGCGGGGTCCGCGCTCCCGGGCTGGAGCGCCCAGCCGACTGCAGCAAGCTGCTGGCCCCTCCCCTACCTTCCCCCCTCTCCTGGAGCCCTGCTGCCGTGTGCGCAGCGCTCTGGGGGCTGGGGCTGTGCGCTCCTGCAGGGCAGTGTTTGGCTCCACGGGGAGGCAGACATGTTCCCTGCTCAACCGGAGCCCTGCTGCCGCACGCAGCGCTCTGAGAGGTGGGGCTGAGCGCTCTGCGTGGAGCCTCATGGTAAGGGGTCCGGGGCGTGAGGGGTTGGGTGAGAGGTGGGAGCAGTCAGGAGACAGAGGGCAGGGTGGGGGTGGGGGTGGGATCCCGGGTGGGGTGGTTAGGGGTGGGAGGTCTCTGAAGGGGGCAGTCAGGGAGCAGGGGGGATTGGATGGGCCATGGGAGTCCTGGGGTCTGCCAGGGGGTGGATAGGGGTCAGGGAGCAAGGAGGGTCCAGGGGGGAGTCTCTGGAAGGGGAGGGATCAGGGGACAAGGAGCTGGGGGGGTTGGAGGTTCTGAGGGCCCTCTGCCCTAACCCCCCCCACACACCCTGCCCTCTGCCCTGAGCCCTGCACCTCCCAGGCCCCTGCCCTGCTCGACTCCTTCACACACCCCCGCACGACCTCAGCCCTGACTCTGGCACCCCCACACATACCCAGCCTCCCCTCTGCCCTGACACCTACACTCCCCTTATGTGCCCCCAGCCCTCTGCGCTGACTCTTGCACCCCCCCATCTCCAGCCCCCCACCCTAAGCACCAAAGGGGAGCTCCTGCACTCCCCCCCCGCACACATATTCCCACCTGCACCCTTTGCAATAAATGGGAGCTGCCCAGGTAAATGCCCCACATTCAAACTTTCTGCCCCAACCCTGAGCCCCCTCCCTCATTCTAGCTCCTGGCCGGACCCTTCACCCCCAGCCCTGTGCTCAGTGTACTCCCACCCTCAGCTCAGTGCAGAGAGAGGAAGAGAATGGGCCAGAACCAGAGAGAAGGTAGGTACCCACTGTAAGTGGGCAGGGCCATGGCCCCAGACCAGCAGCGGGCTGAGCGGGTCCAGTAGCCGGGATCCTGGCTGGCAGGAGCCGGCAGATGGAACCCCTGAGCAGCTGTGGGCTGAGCTGCTCAGCCCTGCTGGTTTGGGGTCCTGGCCGCCGGCCCTGCACACCCCGCTGCCGGTCTAGGGTCCTGGCCGCCGGCCCTGCACACCCCGCTGCCGGTCTGGGGTCCTGGCCGCTGGACCCTTGCCAGCCGGGGTCCTGGCCACAGGCCCCGCACAGCCCGCTGCCGGTCTGGGGTCCCGGCCACCGGCCCCTTTCCAGCTGGGGTCCCGGCCACCAGCCCCGCACAGCCTGCTGCCAGTCTGGGGTTCTGGCTGCCGGCCCCTTGTCAGCCGGGGTCCTGGCCACAGGTCCCGCACAGCCCGCTGCCGGCCTAGGTGAACAGAACCCCAAACCAGCAGTGGGCTGAGCAGACCAGAGGCGTAAGATCAACATTTTAATTTAATTTTAAATGAAGCTTAAACATTTTTAATACCTTGTTTATTTTACAATACAATAGTTTAGTTATATAATATATAGACTTATAGAGAGAGACCTTCTAAAAAACGTTAAAATGTATTACTGGCAGGCAAAACCTTAAATTAGAGTGAATAAATGAAGTCTCGGCACACCACTTCTGAAAGGTTGCTGACCCCTGGTCTACATGCAGACAGGGAGGAAGACAAAAGCCCAGATAACAGCCGCTCAGCAAACACCAAGTGCTACTGAATTTAGTTGCTATTCCTGATCTCTGCTGAGTCCCCCAACCAGTTTCACCAGACTCAGAAAATTCAAGAGAAAAAGATTTAGGCCTGGAGTTGCACACACTCCGAGAGCGAGAATGAAGGAGAACCCATAAATTAGACTTACTGGGGTCCCTGCCATGAAGATGGTTAGACAGATATGCATGTAGACTTTTTATTGTTTTAAACCCCTTTTCTCTTATTAGGCTTTGTTCCTGCTGTTAAGGGACACAGTATTCAGTGCTAGTCACAGCTTCTGCAGGTACCTGAACCCAGTCAGACCTCTTGGGGTAAACACTGTTACTCTGGGCATGCTGTAGCCCAGGACCTGCTCTAAAATTGGGAGAATCGTGACTCCACCCTAGTGAGTTAAAGACACAAGGCCTCATACCTAAAGAGGTGCACTCAGAGAGGCCAGAAAAGGGGTCAGAGCAGCAGCCCTGTAACTATAATTTGTAGATCAAGTGGGGTATGGATTTTGACTCCAGAGCCTGCACTAACATTCTGTCAGTTAAGAACTTGCCCCTTAAGGGTGCAACAGCTGATACACTGTATATGCCTTGGAATATGTGAATCATACATTTTACTGCACAATTTGTCTCTTAAATCCAGGCCTGAGTATCTCCTATAGAGTTAAAGTACTCCCAAATGTTATAATCTACAAACATGACCACATTCAGAAAAGCTTAGAAGTAATAATTTTCTGACTGTAAATTCTAGAGACATTCTATATTGGATTTATAGCTATATGTGATTCACCACCAGTTGGGTATTAAAGAGTATGCTTATCTGTGCTGGTACTTATACCATACCCTTCAATGGGGTATTAGATTGCTATTTGCATACAGATAAAGGAAAAGAAGGTTGAATTTTATTATTGTGGGTCCTATATTGGACAAAACGAGATACAGATTTAAACATGTAATAGCTATCTTCCATGATACTATTGTTACATTAATGTTCTGAGAAATGTGGAGATATTCCTTGTTGTAACTTTGAAAATCTCATCTTCTGAGGCAGAGTGAAATTTCAGCTACCATTGGTGCCAAAGTTCCAACTGTATGAGTCCGGACATATTCTCAAGGTATAATGCTGCTCAACAAAAGCAACAAGAAATCCAAGTTCGCTAACTAGAAACAGCTCTTTTGCATACACATCTCTCTCTAAGCTCTGTCTGCACAGGAAGTTAGATTTGATCTGCAGCTATGATCTTAGGGGCTGAATTGTGAAGACACCAATTTGTAAGGACTTTCCAGCTACATAAACTGTGGAACACATTGTGAATATGTCTCTTCAGAGAAAGAAACATCCATCCTGTATCTAAAAGGTAAGGAGGAAAGCCATCACCGTCTGTCCCATCCATGTCCCCAAAGGACATTACAATCTCTTCAGACCTCTGAAACTTCCTTCTCAACAACTTTCTCTTTCACACTCAGAAGCACCACTAAATGCCAAGAGGTTCAAACCTGAAAGCAGCGTCTGGATTCTAGAAAAATGTGCACTGACAATCTCCAAGTACTTCCTGATTTAAAAGGGTTCACATTTGTATTAATCTTTTGTTAGATTTCCAGGTCGTTGCACTGGAATTGATGCAATTCATACATACTCAGAGGTGCTGCTAGGTGAAGAATACCGTGCTACATGAGTCAAGAGTTCCAGTGTCTCACACAGTAGAAATCTTAAACATGGTATGCCCTACATTACTGTAGTGAAAGTCTAGTGTTGGTTGGGGAGTTACCAGAGATGCAAGCATACTGACCAACCGAGAGGACACCATGTGAAAGGATCTAAATGCCGCTGATGTGCTTGGAAGGGGGAGGAGGATACACCTCCTCTCAAGATTTTAAGCTGTAGCCTTCTGAGGGGGCATTTCTGCATAGCCATGACATTGGGCCTGGGGTTTTAAGGTCTCAGAAACAGGGCCCTTCTGTTGATTTACAAAGAAGCATATCCCTAGTTGGATTACATTTTTTTAACATCTTTAAAAAGGACATAACCCTAGCCCTGCTGTGTAAAAGGAGGTTTGCTCAGGCTGTGATTCACTTCAACGGCAACTCTCAACATGCAAACCCAGGGAGACTGTTGCGATGAGATCCTTCCATGAGGAACAGAAGAAGGCAGTTTGATAGCTGAACAAACTAAACAGCTTTTTGTACATTTCTTTTTTCTTAATTGCCAGTTTTTCATCACAATGACTCTGCAAGGCACCTCATTAGCACTGAAATCTGTCTGCATGGATAAGACTGTGAATTTCTGGCGAATTTTTCACACATTGATAAATCCAGAGTCCTCTTACAAGGGTAAAGAGAATCTCTTCTTTTTGACAGCTTTATTTCTCTTATCCACTGAATTCAATCTCCAGTTAACAAGATGTATTTGCACTCAATAAAACTCAAAGAAGCTAGACCTCTAACAAGCTGGGACTGGAATAAAGGTAAATGTTTGAGATGGATGTGCTGCTCTGCATCATGTATCCCCAAAGGGATTTCTTTAACATCAGAGTCTGGGATGAAAACTTGTAGGAAAATAAACTGAAATTGCAAAGAAACAATATTCATGATAATGCATAGTAACATCTTATGCTTCAGTCACAAGGCGATTGATGACAAGGGTCAGAAAGAACTGTTCCCTCCACCATGTATATAATGGCACATTTAGGTAGGTGCACTGTGATTTTATTTACCGTGCCTAAATTGTCAGATATCTGCTACTGCTAAAGGCAGGAAGCCTGGCTTTATAAACCAATGGTCTGATGCGATATGGAAAAGCTATGCTGATACAGAGAATGTTCATACAGTGAAGGAAGTTTTACTATAGACATGAGGTTCCATTAAAGCTTACGTCTTTTTGTAGCAATTGTCACAGAGGGCAAGAATAGAATTTCTGTGTTTATGAGATGTATTTGCGCTGTTCAAGCGTGGCTACCATATGTTTCTAACTGATCTTCTGAGGAACTGATAGCTTGAGATATCATCCTCATGCAACATTCACATCCAGAAAGATTATACCAGTTTAAGGTTTAAGAACAAAATTTTCCTGTTAGAAATAAGTTACAGATGGTACAAGTACCACATATATCAGATAACCATCTTTTTCTTCCCCTCAGAAATATTATACCCATTTCACATCAAACACACACTTAAATATCCCATACAAGAAAATTAAGGTGAAGTTCAGGTTGTAGGCACATGATATTGGTTTGACTGCATATTACTTTTCAAACACATGCATGTTAAAAAACATTACATAACCAGAAAATTCAGAGTTAACATTACATTACCACAATAAGTCAGAGAACACAAGAGACGTATCAAACAAAGCAGTGCCAATTATTTACCATACTCGTTTGACTGTATGTTTCATCCCATCCCCATCCTCTTCCAGTGTTTCCCAAACTTGGGATGCCACTTGTGTAGGGAAAACCCCTGGTGGGCCGGGCCGGCTTGTTTACCTGCCACGTCTGCAGGTCGGGCCGATTGCGGCTCCCACTGGCCGCGGTTCATCACTCCAGGCCAATGGGAGCTGCTGGAAGCGGCGGCCAGTAAGTCCGTTGGCCCACGCCACTTCCAGCAGCTCCCATTGGCCTGCAGCAGCGAACCACGGCCAGTGGGAGCTGCAATCGGGTGGACCTGCAGACATGGCAGGTAAACAAACTGGCCTGGCCTACCAGGGGCTTTCCCTACACAAGCGGCATCCCAAGTTTGGGAAACACTGCTCTATTCTTTGTATATATATCTTCAAATTGTTATGGCCTTCAGAGCAGGGATTGTCTCTCTCCGTTTGTACAGTGCTTAGAACCTTTAAGGCACTGCCATAATATAAATATGTACTACTACTGCTATTAACAAAAACAGAGTCACTTTCAAGTTACAACTCCTGAGTGAGCCAAAACAGACTAAGCACTTCAAAGCAGGGATTGTTTTCTTGTGTCATCTGTGTGAACCCTGAGCATCAATTATGTTAACAGAAAAAGGCTGTGGAAAAAAAGACAACAGCTGCATTTATATAGACAGAAGTGGGATACTAATACAACTCAAGGACTGTGCTGAAGTTGTAATTTGCAAACAAGGGGATTTAAAAACCAAAAAACACAATGGTCAAAACTGTGTCAAAATTTAGACTTAGTTGGAAGAGTAATAATGAAGGAATGTCCTATTCAAACCATGACACCTTGTGGGACTCTTAAAACAGGAATTTGGGGAACATGGACTCCTGAGGGTTTCCTTAGGAAAGGCTGAAAGGCCTGTGCTTTGCTCCAGAAGTTCCATCCTTTATTTGTAAACCTCAAGGGAACTCAGATCTCCAGATCTCAAACCACTAGTAAGGACACTGGATCATCTATGCTGGACTAGCACAAATCCCAGATTAATACATACAAGACCCCTATTCTACCTTCCCCTTTCCTTGTACACTGCTTTCTGTTCCCCCTACAATCTTCTTCCTGTCCTACCTCTCTCTTGGCTTCTGCCGCAATTCTAGGATCATCAGCACCAACACAATGGGATAAAGCAGCCTACCCAGCCCTGTCCAGATTGTGGAGGATTGGTGGAAAGAAAGGGGCCAGCTAAACCTAGCCAGATGGAATCCTAGTTCAGGGACGGAATCCAGGGCTCAGAAATGCACCTGGTGCAGCCATTCCACCTGCCCAGAGTGCTCCCTTGTGACTGATCAATGCACACACAGTCAATAAAAAGTTGTATCCCCCCGCCTCTTATTTTTTTATTGCTCTCATTCTTTCCTTCCTCTTTTGCCTGTCTATAAAAGACTCCAACAGCTAATGTACAGGTCCGGCAACAAAACTATTCTTTCCTTCCTCACAAGAACTGTTTAATAAAATAAGGTACTAATAACTACTATCTAAAAAAAGACATTGTCTTATTTTAAAAGTTTGTTCAATTTTATTTTATTTTTTACTTTAAAATGTTTCATGCTTTGCTCTGGGTTATTCTTTTTCTGTTCTTTACTTCAATTAATGGCTTAGATTTTGGCATGTATTTTACAATGCATATGCCAGGGTGACAAAGCAAGCTGAGCTCTCTGTGCTCACAACCCCCAAATCATGTTCAACTGTTTAGTCGTACAATGAAAGCCTCATATCAACAGTCTGACTACATAGGTCCATTAATTACATCAAATAAATACAACAGCGTCTGCCTTTTATTTGTACAGTAGCCAATACAATGGGATGATTTTATAATGTAACAAGTAAATTAATTTACTGGATTTCTGGGGACTAGCAGGCCTACTCGTGGATCAGAGGTTAAAACCCAACTAGAATTCTAAGGCTGAGATAATTATGGGCCTCAGTGATCCTCAGGTTGGCTAACAGGAACTGTGCTAAGGGTGTCCGTGGATAAGTCTTTTAAGGTTCAGGAGGGAGTTAGGGCAAGATCGTCCCTGATTAACCTGTGGTTTGAAGATTAGGTGGACCCACTCAATACACCACTTAAGGCATGTGATTAACTTCCTCAGGCTTTCTGAGGGGTTCTCTCAGTAAGTCTACAGGAAAGAGGAAATGTCCCCTGATTCCTTCCTGGTGAGTTCCCTGCTCTGACACTTTTCCCCATCCCCATCTGTGGCCCTCAAGGCTCTAAACTGTAGCCCTCAAAGGGTATGTCTACGCTGCAATTAAAAACCAGCGGCTGATCCATGCCATCTTACTTGGGCCCATGGTGTTTCTTAATTGCAGTGTAGAAGTCTAGGCTCACAAGACAATCGAATAGTTTCTAGTCCATATACATGGCCTGAAAGGAGCAGAGGAAATGGAACAGAACTGACTCTATGCTCTAAAGTATTGATTGTTGCCTGTTGACGTTTTGGAAATAATATTTCAGCCCTTAGACTGAACAGGCCAGGCACTACTGACATCAAATGACATCACATTTCATTTCAGTCTCTTGCTGTGTTCAGTCATGTATAACTGACATCCAAATACCAAAGTCTCTTCCAAAAACTACTCTCTGATGTATGTTTCTGTATCAGTAACGCCTCTCACAAACTAAAGGCTAATTTTCAACTAGTAAGAAAGAGCCCTCACCTAAATTAAATATTCAAGTAAGATAAAGGGTCTAAAACATGTAAACCTTCTCAGATTCAGAATCATGAAAGCCTTAGCTGCACTTATCAGGTAAATAGTAAGTTAAAAAGAAAAAAATGACACTTACCAGTGTTGTAGGTGGTAGGCATGGCTGAATACACCAGTCCCTGTGGAGGCAAGCTTGGAGTTGTCACAGACACCACAGGGGTAGCAAGAGGCTGTGTAGACTGAGAACTGCTTATCCTTTGGGTATTCTGTAAATGATTAAACAGAAAAAAAACATGCCTTGTGGAAGTCAATTACAACAATAAATAGAATGTGTTAATGTAAAAGTAACATTAAATTACGTGTCTCTTTTCACATTATTTTGGGGATGAGAAAAGCATCTCCTTTTTTTCATGGTTGTGGATTTTCTTCTACAAAACATTTAAAGGGCCAAAAACTAATTTTGTTTTAGACTAATTTAAAGGAGTATAGTTAATGCATTAGACTTATGGGTATATTCTCTTGTTGTGCATGCAGCTTTCATTAATGTCAATCTGAATAATGTGATAGCACTTAGAGGAAAATGCACTCCTTTAGAGTGTACAATTTTCAAAAGCCCCTGCCTGGAGTGATCTAGGAGGGTAAGTCCCATTTTCAAAAGAGACTTATACTTAGTCCCACTGACTTTTGGTTGAATACTAAGTGCCGAAGCCACATTTGAAAATGACACTTTCAGGTGCTTTTGAAAATTACCCTAGAGCTCCCACTGTTGCTTGCCACAGGTGTGGTTGCACCTATCCTAGAAGCAACAGGGGAGAGTTCCCTTAAATCTTCAATGGTAACCAAGACTTTAGTGGTAGAATAATATTGTGGTTCCCTGGTTGTGGGAACTCATTAGACTGCACATATATTTCAAAGCACATGCCTTTTGTGTTAACAAAAAACGGTTGTGCCTTCTGATATGAAAATTAGTTAAGCTTCAAAACTGTAGAAGCTCTGACTATCCTGCCATTTGTAAGTGAATAACTTCTATGGCAATCTTAATAATACTTTATGTGCCACAGTCTTGAACTAAAATTAGCAACGAACACCTAATTTAGATTAGGCAGTTAAAAACTATTTGCCATACTAAACATTTGATACAAAAAGTCTTTACTTAAACATTGTGATGGATGCCTTTTAGAAAACAAGGCCACTCTATCACTGGCATGCCATATTCTTTATCAAGGAAGCCTTAATTTTTTTTTTTTTTTTAAATAACCAAGTCAACACAGAATGTGACAGGAATAGGCCATGTTGTTGTTTTTCTTTTCAAAAAAGGAAGATTTATTCCTAACTTTCCTAAGGAATTTGAACACCCTTCTCCCTTGCCATCATGTACTCAATTTAAATGGAATATTTAAGGTAACAGACCTAAGTTTAGCTTTTTAAAGAAAAATAAGTAATACTCCCAGATTTAAAAATTATATTCATTTGCTCCCAGAACAGCAGCTTCACAACTTCTTAGCCGAGCACCTGCCAACCAACAAAAGCACTACCCTCCCCCCTTTGTTTTCTTCTGACCAAGGGTGGCATATGGGTATTCACTATCCCGATTCTCTGATTTTCTTCTCCACTCTGTTCTTGAGAGAACACACATTATAGAAATATACATGATTCTTGTTTTCACAAGAATGGAACAAACAGGCAGTGCTGTGTTTATGCAACTCTGCAGATCAAAATCAAGAGGGCTGATTAGAGGGCTACCAACCTGGACACTGTAGCTGACAGTTTAAGAGAGTAGAAGGCACGCTATAGCTACCATTTTAAATATACTATATTCTTCTACTAGCCATTCTGATTACTTTAAACACAAAAACACAGGGAAAGCTTACAGTCCAAGGGCATTATGTTAATGCTTCAGAATTTACAGTATCTGATCAAACTCTGGGATTTTAGTGTGATGTTTAAAAAGATAAAGAAAAGGTGGCATTCAAAGATGAAACTTATACCATTAGTAGTGATGATGGAGACTGACAGCATAGGTATATAATAATAGTGGATACTCAATGTATGAAATCATTGCTGGCATATCATTTTGCCCAGCCTAGTAAGAAGGATCAAACTTGTCTCCTGTTCAAAAACCTTTTCTTCCTTCATTGCTTATAGGAACAACTCTGTTCAAATAAGTTTAATCATGTGTGAGAATGCTATTGTGTCTGAACCTTAGAGACAGCTGACTAAGAGTCTAGTAACTACTCCTCTAGGGATTTATGTTGTTTGTGTTAGCAGGGACATACTGTAGGTTCAGGGTGGAATTTTCAAAGCACTTAAATGGACTTGAGGGCAAACCCCATTAATTTTCACTGAGATTTGTGTTTGTATGTCACTTAAGTGCTTTTGAAATCCATCTTTGTTACGGTAAGAGACTGGGT
Organism: Gopherus evgoodei; assembly: GCF_007399415.2. Classification (NCBI taxonomy): domain Eukaryota; kingdom Metazoa; phylum Chordata; order Testudines; family Testudinidae; genus Gopherus; species Gopherus evgoodei. Next base: position 8,943,209 of record NC_044331.1, read on the forward strand.
TTATCTTTTATGAAGATATGTTATTAGACCAGATTTTTGTGTCTGTAGAAAACAGACCTTTTCCCAGAGGTTTCTTGGATAACAACCTGTAAAGTTGGGACTATTACGTAATGCAGTGGTCCCTAACCTTTTTGTCTGGCGGGTACCAGACGATGAGCCATGGATGACCGTGGGGGGAGGACGAGCATCTGCCGAAATTCCGCCAACAAGCGGCAACATCAATAGGCGTCGCCACCGAAATGCCGCTAACAAGCAGAGTCAATCCAGAGTGTTGCCGCCGAAATGCCGCCAAAAATCGGTGGCATTTCAGTGGCAACGCCTCTGGATGACGCAGCTTGTCAGCAGCATTTCGGCCGATGCTCCTCTGCTGGCCAGTACGCAGGCACACTTAGATGCCCCGGTAGGCGCCATGGCACCCACGGGTACCATGATGGAGACCCCTGACATAATGAAAAAGTTAGAGACATCTACTAGGAAACTATCTAGGGGGGAGGGATAGCTCAGTGGTTTGAGCATTGGCCTGCTAAACCCAGGGTTGTGAGTTCAATCCTTGAGGGGGCCACTTAGGGATCTGGGGCAAAAATTGGTCCTGCTAGTGAAGGCAAGGGACTGGACTCAATGACCTTTCAAGGTCCCTTCCAGTTCTAGGAGACTGGTATATCTCCAATTATTACCTTTATTACCTTCAAGGATATCCCGAGGGGAGTTTTTGAGGATATTTGGGGCTATTTTCAGAGGCAATTTATACCTGGGCACTTGATTTGGAAATTTAAGATTGCTGACAAATTTTACTTTTTGTCTTAGTTATGGATTCCAAGCTTTACAGACAGTCATAAAATTTTTCAGAACCTTATTTTTGGATGGGGATAATTTGATGGAGATAATGGAAGGAGAGAGTTACAGTTATATTAGTCTATAAACTAGGGTCTCTAGCCCTTCTGCCTTCCATCTAGTAAATGTGTTCGATTCTGGTCATGTAGAATTTAATGTTTACTGCTAGGATATGGAACTGTATTTCAGAACGCATTATAATCCATATAATGAATAAAGTAGCATTCCCAGGGTCCTTTATTTGCTAATTTAAAGTGTCTTGTTTGAGGAAGATTTTGCTTTTTCCAGTTGTTTGAATAGGTTTATATAGGCATATCGAATTTTTTATAACCACTAGAGGGCAAGCTCTTTCTACATTATTCATATTCCAGAATACTACATGTAGATTCCAAACAACTTATATAAGAAGAAGAACATGGCAATTCTAAGAGTTAAAGAACATACTCAAAATCACTTTCATTATAGATGTGCTTAAGACTTATAATCACTGAGATGTATATAATGACTTGGTTAATGATTTTATGGATTAAATTAAATCCCATATTTCTCTGTATTGAAAAATATGCTTTTCTACAACATTGACAAAAAAGTAACAAATGAATAGCTGTTAATTAGAACAACATTTAAACTTATCCTGTAACCACCAAATTTTTTGGATAGCTTCAAGTATTCATTTTCAAAAGCTAATTTTTTTCCAGTTCAAATTTAGGAAAACAATATAGATAAAATATCATCCAACAGCATGCATTCACCAACTTAAAATATAAAGAAACTACTGCAATTTTCATGCTTTCATGCAATTAGAGCCTTATATTAGCAACAAGTCCATGTGCAAATAAATCAAATAAAGATATAAAGATCTTGAAGCTGATCTACAACTGTACTCTGATGCAGAATTTTCTGGCAATTACTGTTGTGCTATAACACCTAAAACATTGCATATTGCTTGGAAAAATAATCTAGAACTCTCATGAGTCAAGTTATTTTTTGTCTTACATTATTTTCCACAGTGAACACCAAAAGATATCATGTTTTCTGAAAAACAAATTTCCTTTCAAAAAACAGAACATCTTTCCAGTGAAAAAGGTAAATAATTAGTTTGCAATTCCATATTCCTTGTAGTAACAGGGAACCATCCTTTGTGGTTTAATCATCTTGTAAAGCATGAACTATATCCAAACTCTGTAAAAGGTGACCTCACCAGCAATGATGTAATCTCAGTGAAAGGAGGAGAAATAACACACAGCGTGTGTATAATTTGATGAACTTCAGGAGTGAAGTAATTTTCTAAAATATTTCAATAATTTTGGGGACTATATAAGGCATTTGGCACTCTACCCCATCAGAACAAGTACCCTGTGTGCATGGACAGTTACTGAGTAAGCTCTGTTCCAATGTTCCCTCTAAGAAAAATGAAAAAAACTGTTTCATAAAAGTTATAAATGGAGAAGGCTAGACTTTGGTTGTATTTGCACTTTTCAATTTGTGGGTTTTTTATTTGGATAAAACAAGTACATTTTCTCTGCCACAAAGGGAAACATTGGTATAATGTAGTATGACTTAAGCTTTCTTCACTCATCAAGCAGGAACCCAAACTCACCAACTCCAATTCATCCTCCTCCGACTGTATTCAGCAAACAAGAGGGATAATACAGTTACTAAGAAAAGCATTGCTTTCAAAAATAAAATAAAAAGTCATATTTGTGCTTCAGGATTTTATTGGTTTGTTAATATTTTGAATTTATCATGCTATTATGCAAATGTTACAAAGTATGTGATTATATACTTACTGTATATACTTTGGGTCAATAAATAAAAAGAGTATTTTGATGCAGGAATAATACGGTGGCCAAAGTTGTGTTCACAACTACAAAAGGGTGTTTACAGATGCTCTGAAAATTAGCATTGGCTGACTAGCAAGAGCAAGGGCACAAGTATTCACAGACATCATATATGGACACAGGTGCACATGGGTTCCATTATGGTTGAACTGATCAGATGAAAGTCAACTGCATAGGCACCAATCAACCATGACATCTAGGCATCTCTACTCTTTACTTCTCTCCTCTCTCCACCAGAACAGAAAGAGAGAGAGAGAGAATTTAAGGCGGAGAACATTAAAATTGCTTTTTAAAATATTTTCCCCGTATTCATTTTTCAAAATAATTTAAAGCATAAGTTTCACATTAAGAATTAGCAATATATTTCTTTATGAATGTGCTCTATAATTTGTGCATTTTTAGAAAAACCTCAAACTTTTTAATAAAGGTGTTAAAGAACTTCTTTAATTAGGACTCTGACTACTTACGTTGATTTTGTGTGATTTAGCTCTACCATCAATAGCAAATGTAAACACTTGTGGAATCTTAAAAATAAATGAGTAAATATTGCATAAAGAATGCTTATACTGTTTACATCCTATACTCCTTTTGGCTACTTCCATATAGGGGAGGATTCATAAACTGAATATGTATACCATATGTACTCATTCATTAGCACATTCGTTTATAAGCTGACCCCCCAAAATGGATAGGTAATAATAGCAAAAACTGTATGACCCTTTCATAAGCTGATCCTATATTTCAGGGGTTGGAAACCTTTGGCTCCCAGCCCATCAGGGTAAGCTGCTGGTGGGTCAGGATGTTTTGTTCACTTGGAGCGTCTGCAGGCCTGGAGCCCCTCAGCTCCCTGTGGCCACGGTTCACTGTTCCCAGCCACAGGGAGCTGAAGGGCTCCAGGCCTGCAGATGCTCCAGGTAAACAAAACTACAATGTATTAGATCAGGAATCAGCAACCTTTGGCCCACGGTGGAAAGCTGCACAGGCTGAGGGATCTGCTGGTCGCCACTTCCTGCTGCCCCCATTGGCCTGGAGCAGCGAACTGCGGCCAGTGGGAGCCGTGATCGGCCGAACTTGTGGATGGGGCAGGTAAACAAACCAGCCTGGCCCACCAGGGTGCTTACCCTGGTGGGCTGCGTGCCAAAGGTTCCCAATCCCTGTATTGGGTATTCAATTCACTGATTCCATAGAGTTTAAAATCATCAACTTTTGGTGTAAACCCGTTTATAAGCGTCACTTTTTTACCAAAAAATATTTGGCTTATGAACAAGGATATACGGTACTTAAATGATTATGAGTTTGCACATAAAATAGAGAGACTAATATCAATAACTTCAGCCACACAAGGCTGAAGTAGAAGCGGGATAAGACTTCCTGAGGGAGCCATGCCAACTCCAGGTCTGACCTGCAATATCCTCTGCTATATCCAGAGGTAGGTTGAACAAACATTGCTGATGTGCTGAAAGGCATAATGGTTTTGTGAGATGCAGAAACGATGAGACCACCATTCATTCTTGTGTCCTCATTCAAGATTTTAACTCCAAATATGGGGAGTGAATGGCTATTGTACTAACTCGCTAAACAAAATGAAGGTTCCTTCCACATAATCATTTTTTTCTGAGCCACATGTCACAACTCACCAACACTGCAACCTGGGAGAACCGGACAGAACTTTACATTGAGGCCCCTCAACACAGCTCAGTAATCAGCAAAAGTTGCCACTGCTGAGTGGTACAATAAACTTGTCCCTCACCCCCAGAAACCAAACCACTAAAACCCTCAGTCCTAGCAATGGAGGAAGATTGCAATCAGGACAAGAAACCAAACCAAAGTCTCCCACATAGCAAGGTAAATAACCCAAACTAGGTCCGCTCATTATTCTGTATTTATTAATTCAGTGAAAGAAAGAATATCTTCTCCCTCTTTTTTTTCTGCTAACACTGTCCAAGATGGCAATCTGCAGTTAAGTTGTGTTCTTTTATCAGTAAAGTCTCCTACTACTGGGGTGTTTCTAGGATGCCATCTACATAATGCCTGAGATCATTTGTGTGAGTGCAAATGAACACATATTAGAGTTTTGCTTTCAGCAGCACTCCTTTTGCACCCCTTGGGCATACTGTATATTGTATACTATAGAATGAATGGCCCAACTTACCAATGGAGGCATCATGCCCTTGCTGGAAGGTGGGATGACAACACGAAGGTCTGGTTTGCGACTGTTCATTCCAAGATTGCCTCCTCCGGGTGGAGGCGGAGACTTGTAGGCATAAACTTTGCCTAATCCATCCCACCACCAGTGGTTCCTAGCAGGCTTGGTGAAGCTCGAGAGTTAATAAATCCATTTCCTAAAGTAGGAAATATAACGAAATGCACGTTAAGACTGAGCACAAGCAGTGTAAATCCATAGTGCAAATGTACAAACTCCACATTATTTTTAGACAAAAGTTTCAGTTGCAAATATTTCACAAGAGTCTAATCCTTTTAGGAATAATTAAGCTACATCCTACATTGTAGAACAGAAAAAGCAAATATCTTTCACCAAAGATCAATATGTAATGCTGGTGCCACCTCAGGGTGTGTTGTGGCAGCTTAAATGCTGAGGAGTGCACACTGTAAGGAAAGTGCATTAAAGCCATTTGTTCATTAATTTATCCTTTGAAGTTCCTCTAAGCTGCTGTAGCAACAAAACAGTATCTAACAAGTGGTCCTACATACATACAGCCCACCCACACACCCCAGGCAGAACATGAATTACAGTGTGCTGTTGCTTATAAGGATTTTTTAAAAACAGCCTACAAACTCTTTTGAGATTCTTTCGTAAAAATTAAACAAGTGTACCTTACCCTGCATAAAAGATATTTTCAGTATCTCAATTAACAAGCCTTTAAATTGTAGCTCTACGTTTTCCAATTTGCTCATCACCTTTGAAAATACATTATTTTAGCAGAGAACACTTTCTGGTAAGATAGTAGGACTCCGATAAGGTACTTTTATTCAGTATTTCTCCAACTAGGAAGATGAGAACCTTGAAACAAGCCCATTTCCTTAAAAGCACCTTAGCCTCTAGACTCTCTCTCTCGCCCACTAGACTATGTACAGATCATTACCTATGAGGTGTTGACTGTTCCCACTTGAGGTGAATGAGAATGGAGAGTGATCAGTATCACAAAGGATTCAGACCTTAAGCTATATTCAAACAAGTCACTGAAACAAGGAATACCAAATTTTGAGACAACTAACAGTTGAAGCATTTCTAATTGTTTTCCTATAACATTCATCAACAAACCAGCCAAGTGCCTATCATGCTAACTGCAATATATATTTTCAGGCAACCTTTTTGAAGATTTCATCTGAATAATGTTCCCAAATTTATAGCAATGGTCCTCAGAAAACACAGATTTTATTCATCCATTAATGAAAAAATATATTAAGCTGCAAATGAGAAAAATTTACAACAGGGGAAGTGAACTGTGTGGTTCACACTACAGAACCAGTATATGTATAAATAAATACAATTTATAATAAATTATGTTTATACTAACATTCCAGTTCTGAAAGTGCTCTTTATAGTCACAATTCAGTGTCAGGTCTATTACCCAAAAGTTTACTGTGTGTGAAATTTTCTTTTTATAGCCTGTAGCACCTTACTGGCATGAATATTATATTATCATTCTAATTTGAATAGGCCCCTGTGCCCAATTCCATTTTATTACAGTAAGTACATGTTAATTTAAAGGCATTTAAAATAAGAAAATTGATAGTTTCACATTTCTTTCTCTTAAGCAAAACTCCAAGCACCTGTGAAGAACAATGAAGTGTATTAACAGGACAGCATGACACAATGTCTAAGTGATTGACAGTGATGCATTATACAGTAAACGTGTACAGTATGCTAGCAATTTTATTTATCTTTAACTGTGGAAAAACAACAGGCTCTTATATGGTAATCAAATAACCAAAAGTCCTTAACATTTATATAATCTTAATATCTTATTGATAACTTTTTTTTTTTAATAAAAGTGTGTGAAACTTTATGAAATTATTTTTAAATAAAATAAATAAAATATTGCTGGAACTTGGAAATCCAAACATAGAAACCATAAACATCCAGACATATGCATAAATGGGCAGTGAAACCCCAAAACTGAGTAGCACAAACTGTGGCCTTCTCACCTTTTTGGTGGATTTTTTACTATGCCAACAGTCTATGACTGGAACTGTACCAGCCTCTTACATTCCTCATGTATCACAAGCTTACAGAGGGTCAAGAGGACTCCTCTCCCAAAATGTCTATGGGTGTGACACAAAAAAAATATTTTTTCCCCACAAACTGATTTTTCAGCTAAACAACAATTAAAATAGAAAAGATTTTCACTAAAAATTTAAAAAATGGTTTTTGAGGAATAAAATGGGGAAAAAATCACTTGTTTGGCTACAAATGCATTGAAATAAATGTAAAAAACCTTTTTTGGCTCAATAATAAAAAATAATTTAATATCATATTCAACCATCTTCCTACAAAGGTTCTGTGGGATAGTGACAAAAGTCTGATTCTATCTTCCCATGGGAAGAAGAGCCACTATTGTACTGCTTCACCAGGGAGACCAGGGAGGGAAAATAATACCTTTTTCTCCCCTACGTTAACAAAGACCATTTGTAGGCTTCTCTTGCAAGTACAGCTGGGGTGGTGAAACAAATTGGGGAAATTAGGGTTGCTTTTGGAGGGGTGGGACAATTTGTTAGGTAAGTCTATGGATTTGTAGTAGATATTAGGTGAAATTGGTGGAGTGTTTTTTTGGAAGTGAGGAAGGGGTCTGAAACTGGATATGGCTATACGGTTGGTTGCTTGGGGAAGAATGGAGGAGAGTTTTTGTAGTTGAACAGGGTTGGATTGTTGCAGTTGTTGCAAGGTCTGAGTGAGGTAAGTCCAAACAGTTTGTATGTGCAGGGCCGGTGCAAGGATGTTTCACGCCCTAGGCGAAACTTCCACCTTGCGCCCTCGCTCCCCCCCCCCCCCGCGCTCCCTTGCCCCTGCTCCCTCCGCCTAAATGCCAGCAGTGACCGGGGCGGCCGAAGATCCGGCCGCCACGGTCGCTGCCGAAGAAAATGGCGCCCCCCAAATCCTAGTGCCCCAGGCAATCACTAGTTGCCTAAATGGTTGCACCGGCCCTGTGTATGTGAAATTACTACAGGGAATGGCCGGCTGATGGTTGCTTTAACTGGTTAGGAACACTGCAAGGAAGCAGGAAATGGCAGATACTGCCAACGTGCAGGAGATGTGAGCTGCAATCCTGGTGCTTAAGTGTGAAGTAACCATGGCTAAAAGGAAAACAAGAAATGGAGTTTTGGTGAAAGTTTTAAGCATGTTTGAAATTAGGAAACATGTAGTGTGGTAATGTTAAAATTCACTGACAATACCTGATATTTATGAATCAAAAGACATATATATAAAGCATTATAGATATGTACGTACACACACAAAGCATGCATCTATATTTTATGCTATACACACACACACACCTCTGAATATATAGGTGATGTAAAACTGCATCACATTTAAAGTAAGTGGGGAAAAGCACTTCAGTTTCCAGAGTAGGACATGAACAGAAATATTATTTAACATTTATATTACAATAACACTCAAGGTCCCAGTCGAAATCAGAGCCCCACTGCGTTAGGTGTTGTACAAACAAATGAAGGGCCTTCTCTAAAGTGTTTACAATCCCAGGTCCCAACTCTGCAAATGCTTCAAGCAGGTGGATCTTTGCACCTGCACAGAATCCCAATGACTTCTATGGGGCTCTGCAATGGTTTGGGGATCTGCCCACATAGAGTGGCTGGCAGGACCTGGGTCTAAGAATAAGACTCATACAATGAGAGGAAGAACAATGATACAATCAAATATGTATAATATTTATACAAATACGTACCTCTGCAAATTAAAACATATACTAAGTTTAAACTACCTCTGTGTGCCCCCTCAAACCAATTGGCTGATTTTATTCTGCTGTGGCACAAAATCTATGACTACCAGAAAACAGTGCGCCCAATGGGTGAAGTTGACGTAGATGAGCAGCAGGTACACCAGGGGACCAATTCCATATATTTTACCAGAATCTATGCAAACCCAGCATAACCCAATGAAGGAAGGAGAGTGTTTAGAGATGTGGTGCTCTGACAGTCAGAACACCAGTGCAGGAATGCAAAGGGTTGAGGTTCTTGACTCTAGCCAGTGGTTAAAACAGCAGCAGCAAATGAGTCACGGGATTGCTTTGCGTTTTGCCCAGTGGTAAGGGATGGATTTAGCATAATACAGGGGACTGTGCAAATTTAATCTGTTTGTGCCATATGTGCATGAAAGAGAAATTTCACACAGTAAAAAAAGATTAATTGGGAGTACAATTAAATAGATTTGAAAACAGATTCAATTTTAGTCTTCTATAGGGTTAATCCTGAAGAAAAATTATTTGACAACAGTGTGATTTTGACGTGACAGTATCCTTTTAACAGTACATGGAACTATAAATATGACTTTGTGTCTCCGACCATTTCACTTGCAGATGATTATATCAGCATACTACACATTCAAACAGCTCCTTGGTATATTGTAGCTTGTGTTTATTATATATTAACCAGTAGTATTTTATCACGCATTAATATTTGCAATTTAACATTTGATATGGGATGCTTCAGATTTCTGTGATCCTTTTGAATCTCTATTTAGAGGGATCAACACTATTATTGTAAACAATGGGCTTTTGTATTATTCATCCATTTTCCTTTTAGTGTATAGTATAATATAGCCTATTTTATGAGGCCACTTCCTGCATTCTGTTTTCAACTATTTTGGTAGCTCATGTGTTAAATCTGGACTGTTTCTTCTTTCACACCCAATACAGTCATTTCCTGTAGCCCTTTTACAAGACTCTGCCAGTCCCTTTGAGAAGATTTCATGCTTCTAATGGTGCTGTCAAAAATAACAAACCCCTCACCACTGCATTCTCTGTGGAGTACCTCACCCAGCACTGGGGTAGACGGATTCAAAGCACTTTGCCTGTCAGTACACTGTGCCATTTTATATGCAAAACATAAAAATGTTTAGAAGAGTATTTTGTTTAGGGAAGAAAAAAAAGCAACAGAATACCATCACATGTAATACATGGATCGATCTGTCTGTATCAACCAGACTCCTCTGGATAAATGGTTTTGTATGCTTGTTATAAACAGCATGTAAAGAGTGCAAAACTGACATTAAAGTCCCTGTATCAGAGTTGCAGAAGTATTTTAGAATAGATATTTCTAATTTTTAACTTAGGCAAAAGATTCTTTGGTTGCTAAGAATCCAACAAGGTGCTCTATTAGAGATAGTACAATGTACCCCAAGAAAATCAAATTATAAGTAAGGTGTGAAAGGGGAGCTAAAAACAATATTTCTTAGCAGAAGATCAGGAGCCAGAAACAGATAATGATTACAGGATGATGTAACTGTCTGGCAGTTTGGCAAACTGAAGCTTTAGTAACCCTATATGTTCCATTTATTTTGTATAAAGAAAACTGCATTGTTTCCGTCTCACCTACAACAGATCTTTTCAAATCCAATAATTCATCATTGGTTAAAAAATAAAGTCAAAAATGAAAATGGTAGGGGAAAAAAGATGTAGAGCTACAATAGTTGATTTCCACTGGGGCAGTTTTATTAAATTTTCATTTATCTCAACTCAGATTACTATAGTACTTTCAAAATACTGCAAAAGTAACAGACCATTACTACCAATGCATGTTACTCTGCACGCTTTTTTGGACAGGAAACAGGTTTTAATTTTGAGGTACTTGCTGTACTAACACTAAATGCTCAAAATTCCTATTCAACAGTGTACACCAATTCCTTCAGAAACTTAATACAGACTAATCTCATTTATTGTCCTACAAGATCCAAGCACTGTCCAACATTCATTTAGATCAGTGAGGCTCATATTTCACTATATAAATCACATCAGCTGAAACAATGAACACACGTGGCTGGAAAGTACTCTATGTTCTGATTACTACTCTAAGCATAAATTATAGTCTTTGATGTCATTAATCTTTTATTGTCAGTTTCTCTGAAGCCAAACTACTTCTTGTATATGGTTTGGAGAAGTTAATCATAGGCAATCTGCTAAACAATACAAGGTAAGATAATCATGTACACATATTTATACCTCAAACAAATATGACATACCATGGTCCATATCCTAAAAAAGCAGTCTACAGAAGTGAATTTAAAAAATATCCACATTAAATCAACTAACCCAAAATAGCACTGTGGCAAAAAGATATTTCAATATTTTCATACAAGTAAAAAAATATTCTGAGACAAAAAGCTTAAGTATCAAAAACAAGAAAATTACTATAATCAGTGCTTGTCAATGTCATCAATGTGGCTATTTCAAATAAAGACAGTTCCAGTAAGATAATGAAAGTAATTAAAACACACACACACACACACACACACGCACCATTTCTTAGCCTCTTGAAGAAAAACATTGCAGAGATGGCAGACTGAAGCTGTAGTCATAGAAGCAGTACAAATTTCAGCTCTCATCAAGAGGGAAATATCTATACTTATATTTCACTGCTTTTAAGAAGTGTATGCTTTCCTCCATTTGTGGAATGGTGTATTAGGACAACTCAAAGTGGAAATAAATATACTTTGTATTATCACTGACACTTAAACACTGGTGATTAGAGAAAGTCTAGCTCTAATCATACCATTAATACACACCTCTGCCATTAGTGGAAGTGTATGAAAAAATCATTTAGGAAGGACTTACACTTTTAAAGATAAGACTTTCAAAAATAATGATGGGATCTTCAGAAATGCCTAAGTAACTTAAGGAAATAAGTCCCATTGGCTTTGAAAGTCAAGGGGATTTGTGCTTCTTAGTAAACACTTAAATAAGAGACCTGATTTTCTAGCATTCTGAATACCCAGTAACTCCTATTTTTAAAAATCTTGGTGTTACAGCTGTATGGTAAGGTGAGAGGCAGAACTTTCAGAACCATTTTATATTTAAATGGAACTTCTGGGAGACACAAAACCCACTACTCAAAAAGCCGCAACAAAATTTAAAAACACACTTATAACTTCTATTTTTCTGACAATCTGAATGCTATCAGTCTAAGAGTGGAGCAGAGAAATTAGAGGCTGAAAAGGTCTGTTACATATCTGTCCAAACCCTTTCAAAGCCTGGCTTTTCGCTACAGCAAATTTTAATGATTTATTTGGTTTAAGTATGGCTCCTAGTTTTCCATGTACTTCCTTTATTTTACTGACACACCACTAATAGATTTACATTGGAACCCTATTAAACATGGGACAAGTGCTCGGTCATCTCAAACATTTGCCACATTTTCAAGCAAATGTGAACTGCACTTCCTTTTTCTTTTAATTTCTTTTAACCTCACCATGGCATCTGGTGACATTTTGTTCTCTGCCCATGAGAAAAGGCTTGCAGTTTCTAGCCATCACAAGCACTGGAATTGGGTCACCAACACATTTTACACTGTATGAATTAGTTTGTACTTAATGAACACAGTCTGCTAACTGCCAACTTTTTCTCTGAAATGGAAACTCCAAAACAGGAAGAAAAAATGGAGCCAAACTTAACTTACATTTTTAAGCAGCTATAATCTGCCAAATGAAAAAATTTTCACTAAAAAGGTATACTAGCAACTTGTCTCTGCCAAAATACATTTCTACTACTCTTCAATGTTGAAAACGGCTGAACCATTTTTCCTAAGACCTTAAAAAAAACTTGCCCCAGGCTGTATTAAATTTTCATATGAAATGCAGAACTTTGACAAAATTCTGAGCAACTGAAAGTAGCCCTCTAAAATGAAAATGTTTGTTCAACCTTACCTACAACTATTACTGTATGCTTCATCTACAATCAGTCTTACAAAATGGTTGTGAAATTTGCCAGCCCAGACATATCTAATTTGCCAATCCTTACCATGGTGATAGTTTTATTTGCCTTTTAAAAAAAAATAAGCTGGTGTCCATGGACAAACAGAATATTAGAAAGCTACTGTATATCTGCATCTTTTCTTCTCTCAGAGGTTGGCAGATTGCTCGTTGAAGCAATCCACATTAACTCCAATGAAGTCACACAGAATGTGAGGGGAAAATGTGTTCGGGATAAATGTGCAGCTGTTTTCTGCATCTTCCCTGCCTTTAGTTGAACTGAGCCCTAAGTGAGCCAGGATAAGGTATCAGCTTTTACCCACAATCATCTTCAAGTGTTTTCATAGTTGGATAAGAATATATAAAATGATGGTTTATCTGTAAGGCTTGGCGGGACTCAATTTTTATTTTTTACAATTTTGATGGATATTTATGTTTATTTTTAAGCCTTTTTTCTATTTAAAATTTCACAGTTGTGCAAAACTACTGATTTTAAGGATTTTTTCCTATTTTTATTAGCACCCATCCCCTGCTCTTGGTGCCAATCCCATAAATGAAAAGTCATAAAATAAACAAAGGCCTGTCAAATATATTTACCTCAGCCCTCCGTCCCTCAACAGCCTTAAAGGAGGGAAAAAGGCTAAGCTTATTGGAAAATAAAATGAATTTCTTTTCATCGATAACTGTTTAGAAAAATATATGAATTGTCAATAATCATTAAAAATTGTTTTAATTAGCTGACATTAACAACTTGTCACAGTTCATACCTTAGTAACAGTGGCCCAAGCTTCAATTGGCAAGTTAGCCAGCAGAGTGAATCTGCTTATGCGCTGGCCACTTTGTGTGTTTGTTGCTGGGCTGCAAATAAGAACTCTGGGACAGAGAGGGTTAATTTACACCAGCCACTCCATTTCAAAACGTACACAGCAAGTCATAGCAGGGTCCTGTGTACTAATGGCTCAGTGATATGGCATCATCTGAATGTTTCTGAAGTTCTGCTGCAGATACATTTTGCAAATCCCCCATCAACACAAGAGTTGTACAGTCATCATGTAGTTTCAACTATCATTTGAGTGAAAAACTTCTGAGCAATGGGGGGTTATATTCTGGAAAATAAAGACGATGACCACCATAATTTGTTACCATACACCGGCTCCTTAAAATGTTTACTTTAGGATCCAATCAGAAAACACTAAGTTATTAAGAAGGTTCATGAAGTTCATGTAGGTATATGCAGTACTTTAACACAGTATATTGCTTTCGCTTAAGGGCAATTTCTAATTCACATCTGTAGTATCTATAACACTCAAGAAGGATATGGCCCTTAGTTTCACAGCTATGCTACACTGTTTTTTTGCTGAGTGCATGAATGAAGCTCAGAAACTTGAGACCTAATTTGGGGAAAAGGACTGAATCTAGTCCTAACAACATAGGATTGTTTATAAGTAGGTCCTTTTCTTAATAAGCTGATCTCTGAAACACATGAGAAATCAATATCTGGGATTCCATCATGTCTAATGATAACTTTGCTCTTCATTTCCCCCCTAAATTAAAAGGTTTCTTTTATCATAGAATTTCTAGAGCTTCTGTGTGCATGAAGGAAACATTTGTTGCACGTGGCCCAAGGTGGAGGCAGAGTGGAGAGTCAAACCAACACTTTTACCCTACTAGTTTAAGCACTATTCATTAATAAACTTCTTGAGCTCTGACTTTTATCTGGGAAGATCTTTTTTCTCAGTTGCCAGATTATTACTTGGTCATTACTTATGTGAGTATCTCCAGTAGTTTCTCTGATTGATGAACTCTTGCTATGTTCTATTTCTGGGGCTGACCAAGTATATTCCCAAATTGGTCGTCAGCGACCAAATCAATATTTTGAGATGGAAGAAACACCAGGGAGTCAGATGACTAGTATTTATGTTGCCTTCCTCTAATATGATAGAATGGAACCTGGATGTCTCCACGCCATTACTGCATAAATCTGAAATCTGTGTTATATTTTATGCAAGTAAGAAACTCTTAGGAATGTGAGACATCACTACAGTATTGTTAAATTACTAATTTGGGGCACTCTGGTTTAAAGGAGCTCCACAAAAAACATAAAAATGTAGGGATGAAGGGGAACTCAAGAGGTCATCTAGCCTAGTCCATCCCACTGCGCTGAGGCAGAATTAAGTGTACCTAGACCATCCCTTATAGATTTTTGTCTAATCTGTTCTTAAAAACTTCCAACAGGGATTCCACAACCTTCTGAGGTAACACACATCTGTATTTTACTATCCTTGTAGTTAGAAAGTTTTTCCCAATATCTAACTTAAATCTTTCTTGCTGCAAAGTTAAGCTGATTACTTTCTGTCCCATCCTCTGTGGCTATGGCGAAAAATTCATCACCACCCTCTTTATAACTACCCTTAACATATTAAAGATTGTTTCCTTCCTGGGTCTTTTTTTCTCAAGATTAAACTTGCCCAGCTTTTTTAGCTTTCCTCATACGGCAGGTTTTTTAAATTCCTAATAATTTTTGTTGCCGTCCTCTGAACTCTCACCCATTTGTTCACATCTTAAAGTATGGTGCGCAAAACTGGACACAGTACTCCAGCTGAGACCTCACCAGAACCAAGTACAGTGGAACAATTATCGTTCATGTCTTACATATGGCACTTCTGTTAATACATCCCAGAATGACACTTGCTTTTTTTCCAACAGCATCACGTTGTGAATTCATTCAATTTCTGATCCACTATTACCCCCACATTTTTCTCTGCAGTGCCACTACCTAACCAGTTATTCCTTATTTTTTATTTGTGCAAGATGTACTGTATATACTCGTTCATTAGCCTGTTCATTTATAAGCCAACCCCTGAAGATGGTTAGGTAAAAATAGCAAAAACTGTATGACCCTTTCATAAACTGACTTTATATTTCAGGGGTTGGCAAACTTTGGCTCCCAGCCCATCAGGGTAAGCTGCCAGTGGGTCCGGACGTTTTGTTTACTTGGAGCATCTGCAGGAACAGAGCCCCTCATCTCCCAGGGTCTGCAGTTTGCCATTCCCAGCTAATGGGAGCTGCGGGAAGTGACTGATGCGACAAACACTGATGGCTTTACTGACTTGTATTTGTTGTCTTTTGACATTTGAAGAGCATGCAGACAAATTCCAGTTCTAGCGACAATGTACCCATTTTATTGACATTCAACATTTGACATTTTACAACCCAATTAGTGAGATCTTTCTCTAGCTTAGGAAATGAATCGCACCTTATTGGACATTTTTTATTGCTTCTTGGTATGTCTTCTAGTGTTTTTTTTTTTTTTTTTTGCCATTTTCTTACTTGCTTCTCAGTGATACAGAATTCATGAGCAGCAGCACAATTATTGTTTGCGTCTGCATATTCAACAACTTTAAGTTTGAATGCTGCACGATAAGATGACCTTTTTTGTTTTGATTTCATTGCTAATCTATCTTCATACTAGTATTTAAAATGAACATTATTATTGTAGTTATAGCAG
This sequence comes from Gopherus evgoodei, assembly GCF_007399415.2. Taxonomy (NCBI): domain Eukaryota; kingdom Metazoa; phylum Chordata; order Testudines; family Testudinidae; genus Gopherus; species Gopherus evgoodei. Next base: position 8,959,332 of record NC_044331.1, read on the forward strand.
TGTCTCTCAAACTGGGGATGCCACTTGTGTAGGGAAAGCCCCTGGTGCGCCGGGCCAGCTTGTTTACCTGCCCCGTCCGGGGGTCCAGCCAATTGCGGCTCCCACTGGCCGCGGTTCACCACTCCAGGCCAATGGGAGCTGCTGGAAGTGGTGTGGGTGGAGGGACGTATTGGCGGCCGCTTTCAGCAGCTCTCATTGGCCTGCAGTGGCGAACCGCAGCCAGTGGAAGCCGCGATCGGCTGGACCCGCGGACGGGGCAGGCAAACAAGCTGGCCCGGCACACCAGGGGTTTTCCTTACACAAGCGGCAACCCCAGTTTGAGAAACACTGAGTTATGGATTGGAATGTCACCTGCTTTATCGCTGTCAAATTATTATTGTTCTTTGTTTCGTTCAAAGTAGTCCTGTAGATTGGCATGTCTGTAGGGATAACAGGCTATTTCAATTTTATTAGCGATTCCATTGATTCTGCAAGTTATATTTTCATATTGGCTTGAGACTTATGAGGTCCATTAGTAGAAATGCATGAAGAGATCAAATTACACAGTAGTGGACTGACACGAGTGCTACAGTACTATCATTCATTGTATTTTTCTGATTGGTTTGTAAGACATAGCATTTTGTGAAATGCATGGGTCAAATGTCATGCAGATCTGTGGCACTGCTCTTTTAGTATTCCTTTCAAGCCATCTAGTCCAATAAACAAAGCATTTGCAACTTTAAAAGGCTGCAGTATGGATATCAATAAATGGGTCGGCAAACTTTGGCTCCTGGCCTGTCAGAGTAAGCTGCTGATGGGACATTTTGTTTACTTGGAGTGTCTGCAAGTTCACCATTTTCCACTTCCCACAGCTCCCATTGGCTGAGAACGGCAAACTGCAGCCACAGGGAGCTGAGGGGCTCCATGCCTGCAGACGCTCTAGGTAAACACAACAATGTATTGGATAGTCAATTCAATGGTTCCATAGAGTTTAAAATCATCAAATTTTGGTGTAGACCCATTTATAAGATGACCTCCACTCTTTGAAGCATCCCTTTTTACCAAAAGTATTTGGCTTATGAAATAAGTATATACGGTAATACATTACATGTCTTTATAGAATATCATTGTAATTGTACTCTCTGCTCCATTATCCAAGTCATTAATGAAAATATTTAATAACACTGGAACTGACCACTGCTGTACCCCACTTGATATGTCCTCCCAGTTTGACAGCAAACCACTGATAACTACTCTGAGCATGTGTCTTCAACCATCATTTGCCCACCTTATATTAATTTCATTTGGATCTAGTTTGCTTATGAGAATGTCATGTGGGACTGCGTCAATAGCCATACTAAAGTCAAGCTATAACCATACCTACTGCTTTCCCACCATCCAACAGGCCAGTTACTCTGTCAAAGAAGGAAATTAGGTTGGTTTGGCAATCTTGACAAATCCACGCTGGCTATTACTTATCACCTTACTATCCTCTAGAATCTTACAAACTGATTGTTTAATAATTTGTTCCAATATCTTTCCAGGTACTGAAGCTAGGCCGATGGGTTCCTGAAGTTCCATGAGAATTTATGCTTAGCAAAATATTTACGGTTTCCGTGCGAAATCTTGAAAGAGGTTGGGGTAGGGAAGAAAGATACATGAAAGCAAAAGCAGCAAACGCTACTGTGAAACTCATGATAATAAAAATGGAAATACTAGTAGTTGCCTGGAATGGGAAAATAAAGGAAGTTAAACATGCAGTTTACAATATAGTAAAGTGAAAAATGCAATTTACAGAGTGAAAAGGCTAGTGTTTTTTTAATATACAGAGGAAAGACCACCTGTCAATCCATCAGCTTACTTCTGTTCTGATTCAAAGACACTCACACTTTTTTTTTTTTTTTAACTAGTCCAAATCAGAAATCTCACACTTCAGTGAATGCACTCAAGAAACAAAGTTCAAATAAACCGTGGTACTCTACTTACCCACTGGACTGGTACCAGCTCCATTTGGCACTGTGAGATCTGCTGTACCCAAAATACCACCTAACAATTAACAAAATCAAAGATAAAGCTGATCAATTTTCATTAGTAAATGTACTGTCCTAATGTAATGTACTGTATCATATTAAAACATTTCACAACAATAAGCAGCAGCATAAGAGGAGATGGGAGAACTCGCTGCTCCGTGAGGAGAAAACTGGCTGCTGATCATCTCGGTCAGTAGACAGTGCTACACCCTGATCCGCTATTCATAGAGATCAAGAACTGGTATGTTGTACTGGCAACAGGAGGTGAAGAGCAGATACCAATGGCTGAGGAGGAGCCGCCATTCACCCCAAAGCTAGGAAGCTCACTGCCACTGTCAAGAGGAGATGTATTGTGATTGTGGACGGGGACTCCCTTTGAGGGAACACAGGCATCCATCTGCTGATCTGACATGATGTCCCAGGAGGTGTGCTGCCTGCCTGGAGCCCTCACCTGAGATGTTACGGCACGTTGCAGATGCTCATACATCCTTCTGATCACTACCCTATGCTGCTCATCCATGTGGGCACTAATGATACTGCCAGGTCTGACCCTGAGCAGTTCAGCAGTGACTACAGAACTAAGAGTCAGGGGTGCAGGATGTGTTCTCGTCCATCCTCCTGGTTGAGGGTAAGGGCCCAAGCAGGGGAACATCCTGGAGATGAATACATGGCTGGGCAGATGGTGTCTACAAGAGGACTTTGGCTTCTTCAACCATGGGATGCTGTTCCAGGAAGGTGGTCTACTAGGAAGAGACGGGGTTCACCTTGACCAAGAAGGAGAAGAACATCTTTGTATGTCAACTTGCCAACTTAGTGAAGAGGGCTTTAAACTAGGTTCAGTGAGGGCAAGTGACAAAAGCTGACAGGTAAGTATAAAAATAGATTACCTTAATTGAGGGGGAAGGAGGCATGGACAATTACAACAGGGTCAAAGAAGGAACAAAAGGAAATCAGTGGGGGAATCTGATCAACGTTTTAGATGTCTGTGCACAAATACAAGGAGTATGGGGAAAAACAGGAAGAACTGGAAGTATTAGTACATAAGCTAAATTCTGATTTAATTGGCACCACAGAGACTCTGAGGGATAAATTTCATGACTGGAATATTTGTATACAGAGGAATAGCTTGTTCAGAAAAGTCACGTGGGAAAAAAGGGAGGATGGGTCGCATTGTACATAAAAGATGTATACAGTTGTTCTGAGGTCCAGAAGGAGGTGGGAGACAGACCAGTTGAGAGTCTCTGGGCAAAAATAAAATTTTTTTAAAAATAGAGGTGATATCATGGTGGGGGGTCTGCTGTAGACCACTAAACCAGGAAGAAGAGATGCATTGGATATTTCTAAAACAATTAATAGAAATATCCAAAACACAGGATGCTGTAGTAATGGGGCACTTTTGCTACCAAGCCATCTGTGGGGAAAATAATACAGCAAAAGACAAAATTTCCAAAAAGTTTTTGGAATGTACTGGGGACAAAGAAAATGGTTACTCACCTTCTCATAACTGTTGTTCTTCGAGATGTGTTATTCATGTCTATTCCAATCAGGTGTACACGCCGCATGCACGGTTGTTGGAAAGTTTTCCCTTAGCAGTTGGGCTGGCTGTGAGCCCGCTGGAGTGGCGCCTTCATAGTGCTCAATATATGACCCTGCCGACCCGACCCCACTTCTTGCTGTCTACTCTGGCAGAGGAGAATGAGGGTGGGTATTGGAATGGACGTGAACAAGACATCTCGAAGAACAACAGTTGTAAGAAAATAAGTAACCTTTTTTAATTCTTCGAATGCTTGTTCATGACGATTCCAATCAGGTGACTCCCAAGCTCTACCCTAGAGATAGGGTTAGAGTTAAGGAACAGTTGATTGGAGCACCGCCCTGCCAAATGCTGCAACATCTCTGGTGTGTTGACGTGGCTAGATAAGTACGCCAGTGGTTTCCTGCTGTCGAGTAGATCCTTCCTTACCAGCTCCGAGCATAGCAGCTCTATGGGGTTTAATCATGAAGCTTCCAGGCCATGAGGTGGAGGAACTGGAGGTTTGGACGGTGGAGGCGGCCATGATCCTGCGTGATCAGATCAGGGCAGAGCGGTAGCACGATTGGGGTGTCCACTGACAGCCCCGGAGCGTGGTGTAACATTGTTGATGGGGACATGCTGGGGCCAGCAGAACCACCTCTGCTTTGTCCCTGCAGATCTTGAGCAGGACCTTGTGTACAGGTGGGACCAGTGGGAAGGCATACATAAGGCAGTCTCCCCAGACTAGCAGAAATGTATCCGTGATTGAACCCAGGCTGTCTTTCTGGATGAAGTAGAACATTAGGCACTTACTGTTGCTCTGGGTGGCAAATAGGTCGACCTGGGGAAATCCCCACCTTTGGAAGATGGGATGAAGAACATCTGGACAGACAGACCATTCGTGGTTGCAGAATGATCTGCTGAGGTGACCCACTAGCTTGTTCTGTGCTCCTGGGAGATAGCCCACTCCATTCACCTGGAGGCGTCCTGTGCAGAACTTGCCTAGTTGGAGGGCTTCTCAACATAGGCGGGAGGAAAGGGCTCCACCCAGATTGCTGATGTAAAACATAGCAGTGGTGTTGTCCGTCATCACTGCCACACTTTGAGCTTGCAGCCGGGACTGGAAAGTTTGGCATGCCAGTCGCACTGCTCTGAGCTCCCTAATATTGATATGAAGGGAGAGTTTGTCCTGCGACCACAAGCCCTGTGTTCGGCGATCTCCCAGATGTGCCCCCCAACCCAGATCTGATGCATCCATTAGTAGGAACAAGGACGGCAATGAGCTGTTGAAGGTGACACCTTCACATACCATCCGAGGGTTGAGCCACCAGTGTAGAAACTCTAGTATGTGTCCTGGCACTGTCACTACGGAGTCCAGCCTGTCACGCTCCAGGCAGTATATCTGGGTAAGCCACACTTGACAGGGTCGGAGCTTGGCTCTTGCATGTCTGACTATGTAAATGCATGCTGCCATGTGTCCAAGGAGACTCAGGCATCCCCAGGTACTGCCTGAGGCTCTGAATAATGACTGGAAACTGGTTTCTGGCAGGAATGTCCTTGCCTGTACCGAGTCCAGCACTGCTCCAATTAATTCTATTCTTTGGGTCAGTGATAAGGTTGACTTGTTCACTTTGAGGAGTCCCCCCAATCTCTTGAACTTGGACCTGACCAATCATACATGAGACTATCTGCTCCCTGGTACGGCCTCTAAGCAACCAGTCATCCAGGAATGGGTATATCTGCACTTGCCTCCTCTGGAGGAAGGATGCTATGACCGACATGCAGTTGCTGAATACTTGGGGGGCTGAAAACAGACCAAATGGGAGGACCGTGAACTGACAGTGTTTGTGGTTGACAACAAACTGGAGAAAAATGTCTGTGCGCAGGCCAAATGGCTATGTGAAAGTGCACAGCTTTCACATATGCGTACCAGTCTCCTGGATCCAGGAAAGGAATAGTAGTGCTCAAGGAGACCATGTGGAACTTCAACTTCATCATGAACTTGTTGAGTCCTCGCAGGTCTAGGATGGGTCTGAGACCCCCCTTTGCCTTGGGGATTAGGAAACAGTGGGAGAAGAATCCCTTGTCCTTTAGCTCCTGAGGAACCTCCTCCGCTGCTCCCATGGTGAGGAGTGCCTGCACCTCCTGCATAAGGAGCTGCTTATGAGAAGGGTCCCTGAAGAGGGACGGGGAAGGAGCAGAATTGGAGAGAATATCCCACTTCTACCAAGCAAAGGACTTAGCAGTCTGATGTTATTTGGGACCATGCACGTTGAAAGTGGGACAGACGATTCAGAAAACATGGGTAAGGATCCGGTGGATAGACACGTGTGCCATCCTTGGGGTGTCCCTTCCAAAGGCCTGTTTAGATCCTGATGAAGGTTTGGTCTAGCCCTGGCCTTGCCCTGAGGCGGGGTTGGAAGGTTTGCACCTGCCATTCCTGCCCCTTCGCCTACAGAAATCCTGCCTCAGCCAAGGAGGATATGGGTGCTATTGTTGCAGTTGGGGCTTGAAGTGCTTGCGTTGGGTTGCTGGTGTGTGCATTCTCAACAACTTCACTGTCACCCTGGAATCTTTCAAGCTATGCATCTTGGAGTCTGTCTGTTCAAAGAACAGCCCTGCGCCCTCAAAGGGGAGATCCTGCAGGCTTTGTTGTAACTCCAGGAGCAGTCCAGACACCTGAAGCCATGATGTCATCCTTATGGCTATGCCTGAGGAGAAGGTATGGGCATCCGAGTCCAAAGAGTCTAGGGACTCCTGCAGCGAGGTCCATGCCACTGCCTTCCCTTCCTTGACAGTGGTGGAGAATTCAGACCTAGAGTCTGGAGGGATTAGTGCTTTGTACTTCAACATGGAGGCCCATGAGTTGAAGTTGTACCTGCTGAGGATAGCTTGCTGGTTCGCTATCCTCAACTGGAGGCCCCCTGTGGCATAGATCTTTCTAGTCCATCCTTTTTGCCTCCCTTGCTGTCCCTGTCACTCTCTCTCACTGACCACCAAGACTACTAGAGAGCATGCTGCAGGTGCAAAAACAGATATTCGTAACTCTTGGAAGGGACGAAGTATTTTCGTTCCACATCCCTGGAGGTCGGTGGAATTGAGGCCGGTGTCTGCTACAGATTCTTAATGTTGGTCTGAACTGTCTTGATCAATGGCAGAACTACCCACGATGGACCTTTGGGAGTAAGAATGTCCACCATGGGGTCCTCAGCCTTGATCACCTCCTGTGCTTGCAAGCCCATGTGGTGGGCAATCCACCTCAGAAGGCCCTGATGGGCCCTATGGTCAATCGTCAGAGGGCCCGAAGCTGAGGCTCCTGCCACTGCCTCGTCAGGGGATGAGGACGAGGTGGCCAGAGGAGGTAACGGGTCCTCCTATACCTCCAGCTCCCTGATCCTCTTGGATAATGTCTGCCCCTGTGGTGGCCATAGTTGAGATGGCTGTAGCTTGAGCCTGTGGCTGGTCCTGTGCCGGAATAGCCTCGGCAGTGGCCTGAGGCTGAGGTGGGGGCTGGGACTGGGTGGCCTCGGATCCCAAAGGTGTAGGTCTGTCCCTGGCAGAGTAAGGTGGTCGGTGTACCGAGACAGCCGACCATGAAGCCCTTGAAAGGGAGTCCTGGGCCTGATGGTAAGCCCAAGGAGTCCAAGAGGGCTATTGTGCAGGGGTCTGCCAATGCAGCTGCCAAATCGGCTGCGCCTCCCTATGTCACCTGTGAGACCTATGCTGACTATGCCTGGATAGTATGAGTCACCGTCAGAGTTCAATGAAGTGGACCCTGAATGCGATGACCAAGGTGGAGCTGAGGGGCCCTGTGCAGGAGACGGGAGGCGAGCCGATGAGCTGGGAGACCCGTGCTGTAGATCGGCTAGTATCCAGTGCCGGCGACCAAGGACACGATGTCAGCGCCAGATATTGGTGCTGACTTTGTGCCAATGATCGGTGCCAGCTGTCTCTCAGTGCCAGGGATCAGCACTAGTTCACCCTCGGTGCCAGAGAGAGGGAGCATCTTGGCGGTGCTGGAGATGCTCTGACTGATCACAGCGCTGCGCAGCGGTGCCATGGTGATTGCGACTGTGAGTGGTGCCATGGAGGGTGTTCAGCCCGGAACCGTGAGCACTGCATCATGGCCAGTTACCTCTAGACAGTACCAGACGTATCGGTACTGGAGGTTTATCCCTCAGAGCTGATGGCTGTGAAGTCATCATTTCAATAAGGTCTCTGGCAGCTTCAAAAGTGTCCAGAGTGGAAGGTGGCTCAAAATCCTCCACATGGCACTGCCCTTGCAGCAAGTCACCATGTGCTGGATTCAACGGTCCCTTCCGGGAAGCTTAAGTCAACGGCAGAGGCTTGTGTATCTAACCATCAATTCAGTTCTGAGGTGCACCATCCCTTGATGGTACCGCAGCTTTCCTAGCCACTGAGTACTCTCTCTCAGCCTTCTTAAGGCACTTATGCAGCACCAGCGAGGTGCAGCAGTGCCAGGGAGCTCTCCCTGGCTACGGTGCCAAGGGTGTCTTATACTTGAGTCATCATTCAGCACCGTGTTGCACACCAATGCCAGAGTGCTCCATACTGATGCACTCAGTGCCAGGTCCTGGCAGTCCGCAGCTGGCTGTGGGCAGAGAGCGGATTCCATTAAGAGTTGTTTCAAATGGAAATCATGCTCCTTCTTGGTTCTTGGCCAAAAAGCCCTGCAGATTTTGCACCTCTCTGTTTGGTGCACTTCCCTCAAACACCTTAAGCAGGAGTCTTGGGGGTCACTGATGGGCATAGACTTATTGTAAGCACTGCAGGTCTTAATGCCTTGGGCTCACGGCATGCCCCGGAGCCCAAGGGGGAGTGGGTGGTTTATGAATTGGGGAGTGACCTCGCTCCCAACCTACTATCTAAACTATCTATCTACAAGCTCATGCTCCAATACGTCTGTTAGTCTATAAGGTGCCACAGGACTCTTTGCTGCTTTTACAGATTACACGGCTACCCCTCTGATACTTAACTATCTACACTAAATCAACTATAACACTAACATGAACGACTAACAAAAGAACATTAAGGGAGCACTTGTGAGCAAGTGAGCACTGTTCTAATGGCCCATACGGACGGTAAGAAGGAACTGAAGGGGAGTCAGGTCGGCAGGGTTATATATTAAGCACCATGAAGGTGCCACTCCAGGGGGCTCCGCAGCTGACCCGATGTGAGCTGCTAAGGGAAAACTTTCCGACGACTGTGCACACAGCATGTGCACTCCTGATAGGAATCGATGTGAACAAGGCCTCAAAGAAAAATTTTTGTTCCAGAAAGTAGAGAAAATAACAAGGCGGACAACCATTTTAGACCTGATTCTGACCAACAGGTAGGAATTGGTAGCGAATCTGAAGACAGACAGACAATTTGGGTGACAGTGATCATAAAACGGTTTGGCATGATATGATGTAGTAATATATTTCAAGATTCTAAGGAAAGGAAGGAGTGAGAGCAGCAGAATAAGGGGGAAGCAGTAGACGTGATGTACCTTGATTTTCATAAGGCTTTTGACACAATCCCAAATGACATTTTTATAAGCAATTTAGGGAAATGTGGTCTAGATGAAATTACTATAAGGTGGCTGCACAACTGGGAGGGCACATCAAGTGGGATCACACAGGGGTCAGTCCTGGGTCTGATACTATTCAGTATTTTCACTGATGACTTGGATAATGGAGTAGAGAATATGCTTATAAAATTGGCAGATGACACCAACTTGGAAAGAGTTGTAAGCACCGTGGAGGACAGGTTTAAAAATCAAGATGATTTTGACAAATTGGAGAAAATTGGCCTGAACTCAACAGAACAAAATCTAACAAAGACAAGTGCAAAGTACTTTGCACTTAGGAAGGAAAAATAAAGTGTACATCTACAAAATGGGGAATAATTGTCTAGATGGTAGTACTGCTGAAAAGGATCTGGAGGTTATATTGGACCACAAACTGAATGAGAGCAGTCAATGAGATTCAGCTACAAAAAGGCTAAAATGATTCTGGGGTCTACTAACAGTATGTAAGCCACAAGAGGTAATTGTCCCTTTCTACTTGGCACTAGTGGGGCACCAGCTGGAGTACTGTGTTCAATTCTGGGCACCACAATTTAGGAAAGATATGGACACAGTGGAAAGAGTCCAGAGGAGAGCAACAAAAATAATAAAAGCTTTAGAAAACCTGATTTAAGAGGAAAAGTTACAAAAAAAAAAGGCATATTTAGTCTTGCGAAAAGAAGACTGAGTGGGGACCTAAAAATAGTCTTGCAATACATTAAGGGCTGTTATAAGGAGGACAGTGATCATTTGTTCTCCATGTCCACTGAAGATAGGACAAGAAGTCATGGGTTTAATCTGCAGCAAGGGTTATTTAGGTTAGGCACTAGGAAAACCTTTCTAACTCTAAAGGTAGTTAAACTCTGGAACAGGCTTCCAAGGGAGATCACGGAATCCCCATCATTGGAAGCTTTTACAAACAAGTTGGACAAATACCTGTCAGGGATAGTCTACATTTACTTGGTCCTGCCAGTGTAGGGGGCCAGACTTGATGACCTCAAGGTCTTTCCAGTCCTACATTTCTATGATTTTATCCATACAAGAAATCACAATTACAGCATACAGTTTTGCTAGTTTTCATAATGTAAGCTTTATGGGAATTGAAGGAGAATAAAGAAGAAATGTAGCACTACTGAAGTCTTACCTGCATTGCCAGTACTTGGCGGTCTCTGAGGGGCTCCGGGTGATACATTTCGATGTAATGTGGCCTGAGGTGGGGAAAGCATGGTCGTGTCTGTTAATGATGAACTGGCTGCCAGTGATGGGGATACAAGGGAACTCCCTGGGTTACTGTAGGTTAAAGTATTGGGATTGGACACTGGAACCGTAACAGACATTGAAAAGTTCTGGGGAGGCAAGCCAGGCTGAAAACAAAAACAAGAACATATTAATATTGCACAATAATGTTTGTCAAGGCTATAATATTGAGATAAAGTCAGATTAATTATGTTAGTTTAGTAATTTTGTATTACTCTAAAAATGCACACTTACAAAACATCCACTCTGAAGAGACTGGTATTGTGATCTAACAGTACTTTAGTTAAAGAAACATTTCAATAAGGTCATTTATCAACGTTGGGTATATTGAGAGCTACAGTTTGTAAACATTAGACCGGAGATATTTTATTGATATTCATCCATTAACTTTAATCAGAAGTCTGCCATTATTTAACATTTGATTCCTGAAACCAGAAAGCCAGTTGATAAGCTATACATTTTAATAATCAATGAATTTGTTGCATCCTCAAAATGTAAGAATACATAAACATGCACATTATAAAACAAAACTGAGTCAGTAATGAGACAAAAGAGAAAAGTTAGTAATGGTATCTTTTTTCTGACAACCTTGACATTGAAATTAAAGCATTACTATTGTTATCCATCTATATCTGGAATTTATCTATAACAACCCACAAATACTTTTTACAGCCTAGAAAATTCAGAAGTGAAATAGGTTTATTCCAAAACTGATTAGCTAATTTTTCACCTGCATACGGGTAGCAGAGGAATACATTCTATAGTATACAGAACTATTTACCTGAATACTAATGAATTTCTGTAAATTAGTGATATGCTGGAGTGCTAATTACTTGAATACAGAAATTTTGATTTAATCCTTATTTTTCAGTTACATACATTCTCAATATCAACACATTTAATACCCATAAGCTTTAGAAAATAGGATAACCAATTTTTTTGAAATTATAATTTTATATAATTAAGAACTATAATTATCTGTTAAGAAGGCACTCTCCATATGTAAACATCTATCCAATAAGCTGTATTATTGATATTTTATTTTTCATGCAGGCCACAAAGAACTTTTTAATATTTGACAAATTATTTTTGCACTAAATTTTTAAACATACACTACATTCAAGCAGCGCAAGGCAACACCTTCAACAATTCCAAAAATGTAACAAAGGCAATGTAGAGTAATATCCTTGCACGTGTTTCTTTCTATGTCGAAGCACCCAGTAATAGCAACTTTTACTGCTACAGTGAAGACCCACATTTCATGCTGCCATCCCATTTAGTGGGTAGGCTTTTAGATATGACCAACTACTCTACGCTATCTGTCTTTCCTCTCCTTTGACAGCAGTCAGCACAGAGTCTTTCATAAAGGCTAGGGGACTATTTTTTGTTATATGATCCACGGGTATGGAAGTAAAACCATAGCCATTATAAATTAAACCATATGTAAATAAACATAGGGAGTTCTAAAGTTTACAATTTTAATCAGTCATTCTAATTATGGGAACTTTTCCAGACTGGAATTCATGGCACACAGTGGAGCCAGAGAAATATATCTGAAAAGCTAATGTTTCTATACGAGGGGGCAGCTTAGAGACTATACTGGAAGACTGACTACTCGTGAGAACTCAGACCTAGAGAAGATGCCCTGACACACCACTTCTCAATATCTAACGTTTCAAGTTGATCTAAAGAACTACCATTAGGATTCAGGTTCAAAGACACAACAAATGGCCACTGATGTAAACCAGAGAGAGGATTCTTCAAATTGGCAACGAGGGACAAAAGATATTGCCTGTGTGCAAGTATAGAGAGCCTAATGACAGAACTAACGGTGAGTATCAAGACTGACAGTATACAGTTAATCCAGAATGATGTGGATTAACAAAGAAATTACTTCCATTACTGGAGAGTCAGCTGGGGACTACAGTCACCTCTTGTATATTAAATCACTCAGTTTCCATGTAGATTTTAAGAGGAACCTAACCACTCCACTTTAATTGCCACAACAAATCCAATGATGTACAACTGAAAAGATGTAGCAGAGCTTCAAAATTACTTTCATTAGGAGGCAATATTTTTCTTTGGCATATTCTTCAATTTCTAATTTATTCTATAAAGCAAAATTAATTTACTTTAAAAAAAGGAATTAATATGACCCCCGACCCATCAAACACACACCAATAAATTACACAGTGGTACCTAAACTTCTTGAACCATGAGACCCCCTAATTCCTCTTCAAGATCAATGCTCCACTAAACCAGTCCATGGCCCCTAGAACAATCATATGTATACAAAATTGTGAAGCGCAGTAGGCAGTTTTGCTGGTGCTGATGTGAGGACTCATGCCCTGGCCAGGTTTGCTTTTGGAATTCATAGCTGTAAAATGGCCTGTGGGAGGTCTTCTGACCATACAAGATATTGAGTAAAAATTTCAAGAAGTGGCTATGTGGTTTAGGTGCCTATGTCTATTTTCAAAAGTGACATTGGCACTTGAGGGTGAGATTTTCAGAAGGTATTTAGGTGCCTAAAGATGTAGATGGGCAGCTAATGGGATTTTAATGAGGGTCAGGGGTCTTACTGCTTAGGTACTTTTCAAAATCCCTCTAAGCTCCTATTACCTCTAATCACCTAAATACCTTTAGGAGTCTATGTGTTTACATCACTTTTGAAAACAGGACTTCGTCTTTTAAGTCAGGTGCTTTTGAAGATATTACCCATTGACTAATTTACTATAGGGAGAACAAATTCTCTGTATGAGGGCATCTTCCCAGGAAATATTTTTAACGCTGTTTGTCATTTGTTGTAACCTTGTTCCATTGCAGAGGGGTAAAAAATTTAAAATCTCTCTCTCTAAGTTATCTTACATCTCAGGATAAGAGTCCATCCTAGTTTTTTTGGGGAAAAAAAAAAGGCAGCATCTAGAAAGGGGGATGGGTTCCTGAGAGTCAGGAACATCATAAACAAGTATGAAACTTCAGGAGCACAGGAAGGGAGCTACAGACCCCCTGGGAAGTTTAAGAACTTCTAGTTTACATGATAGTTTCACATAACTTTCAGAATTCTCTCACATACATGCATAATGAATAGGTATTTCTGCTTCATAAACAATTAAACCATCTTATCTTCACTGGGGTAGTCAATGGTAAGCAAAACATTGTGAAAGTTCTCATGCACATGATAAAAACACAAGCCATTCTTTAGTACTCACTGCGACTTTATGATTCCGCATCATATTATCAAACTCTTCATTAATTTTTTTATATTTTTCTTCTGTATGTGGCGTGAGCACATATGAAGTGTCAGGGTCCGGGCTGTCACACCCTCTGTGTTCCTTCTTGTTCAGAGCCTAAATAATGAAGTTAATAAAAAGAATCAACAAATAAAAAGTAGAGGTAAAATAAAAGTACTTACAGGGCCTCGCTTGAAAATAAAATCACTATCTTCATTTAGTTTGCTGTATCTGTCCTCCGATAGTGGACTGTGCTCAAAGTAATCGTCAGCATCAGGGCTCTCACAACCATTAAGGCCTTTTTTTCTTAAAGTCTGAAATACAATTGGAAAATTCACACACAAATAATACTAACTTGCCAAGACTTTTTGTAAGCTGAATCATATTCAGAGCCACTGAAACTATATAAAACTGTCAGAAATGCAACTCACTTTAAGAGACAAGCTAGACCTTTCAAAATAAGTAGCTCCACAGGGCACCATGATGGAAGGTGCACTTAGAGGCACAGCCTCTCCCAGCTCTGATCTCATGAGTAACTATAACCCAGGAATTGGCAACCTTCGGCACACGGCATCTTTGGCCCACGCAGCTTCCCGCAACCACCATTGGCCTAGAGCGGCAAACCGCAGCCAGTGGGAGCCACGATCGGCCGAACCTACGGACGCGGAAGGTAAACAAACCAGCCCAGCTCACCAGGGTACTTACCCTGGCAGGCCACGCGCCAAAGGTTGCCGATCCCTGCTATAACCTATCATTACTTTGGCCTCCAGGAGTTCCATGACCAGCATTTGTTTTAACTATCTGCTGATGTAACTAAGCAATTTGATATATAAAACTAACGCTGGAAGGCTACAGCAAGAGGTTAGAACCGTTAGTAGTAGTAAAACAAGGTACTTCCCATATTAGCACAAGAATTCAGTGCAGCGGCTTTTTTTTTTTTTTTTAAATAGTATAATCTGTAAGGAGGGTGTTATGCAAAAATAAATTATTGGCTTTGTATTAATAAAATATCAATGTTGGCTTCCCAAATGTTCTATTCTCACTAGAAAACAGTAAAATTAACTGTAGAATATAGTGAGTAAAATTTCCAAATGAGACTATTATTGAATGGTTTTAACAACATATGTAACAACTGGCCTGATTAGTTAAGGCACATATTTTCCTGGACTTCAGTCACTTAGCATACAACATGAAAACAAGTACTGCATAGAACATGACATGAAGAACAATGCTCAAAATGCAACCATTTTTATTTTGCAATCCCTTTCTAAGACACTGCGGTTTTCCAAATGTAAGCTTTTTTCACATGCATATCCTCTATGCTGACTTAATTTAAATGCGATTGCTTTGTTGGGATTTTTCCTGTTTACTAAATATGGACTTGCATCAACATCCCCTTAATGTACATGTCTCCCCACTACGCAGCTATGAAATCAGCTACCAGGAAACAGGTTTTTGAACTTCAGGTCTCTTGCCTTTAAGATCTTGAAAAGTATATTCATATTCTTTAATGCTTATTTTTCCTTGGTATTATAAGTTCAGAAAATCCACATAGCAAACAAGCTCATTTTTTTGTTTGTTTTAAATAGAATCTCTAAGTTTTCCACCTCTAGAAAATTTGTCAGTGAAATATAATCATAAACACTTAAATGTCAGAAGTGTGTGAGGGAACAGTGGTGCAGAGAGAATCTTCATTTGGACAGACAATGTATCTTTATCCAACTTGTCTTGGTCTTAAAAATGAAAGCCCAACCGCACAGAATTGAAATCAGAGCTACCTGTCATTTCATGTACCACAGAGGTATTGCATTCTCAAGGCTTCCTAAGCAACCTGAAAGGTATTTGGTTCTGTCACCATTTGAATTTCCATTCAACAATTGACAATGAATCTACTTTTAGAAGAAGAATCTCAGTACAATTATTTGTTAGTTTTTTTTATATATTATCTTCTTTTTTCTGATTAATAAAAGTATATATCCATTCTTTATCAAACAGAATAAGGTGCCCAGATCTTATGGTGAAAGGATCCACATTAGCAGCTTCGTTAGCAGACAAACTGTACAATCATATGTAATTTAATTTCTTCAGAGAACTGTTCAGCTTATGCTATGAATAAAGCTAGAAAATTGTGTATAACCAATTACACTTCCACTAAAAATAAAGATTTTTACTTAGTATTTTGTTAGTAAGCAACAGATTGCTTAATTACACTTCCTAGTGGTAAGGCAATACTTTACAAAATTCAATTATACAATAAGAGATTCTCAAAGATCACAGGTCATCATTGGCGAGATATAATTCCTTCTCAAATTACTTCGCATGTGCTGTGTAGCCCACACACACTGACGAACTCCCACAAAAATTTAATCACTAAATCAGCATATGGGGGAAACAGGTGTAGCTTCTTCTAACACCTGTCACAGCATTGATCTCTGCTGGTTTAACCAATCAGGTGGACACTTACATGGACTTAGCCATACAAGGAGCTGCTGTTTAGGACTTTGAAGGTCGGAGACTGTTATTCCTTCCAACCCTTCTCAACAAGTTCAGACTATCGTGCTCTACACTTTGGTATCAGCAGGGAAAATGTTAACACTGTATAATCTGGATTACATTTAACCTTTATAATCTATAAATAGAATCTGAATAGGTTACGTCTGTACATGGATCCGAATATAAAAACTGTGCCCAGCACTCCTTTAGGAGCAGCTGTAAAACATGTTACAGTGAAGTAGTATTCAATATATAAGCAAATTAGAAAAAGGCAGCCTGCAAGAAATGTACAGTGGTTATCTGTGTGAACTCCAGCCTACATTTTATACTCTATATTTAAATACTGTGAAAGTTTTGATTTTTATAATATTTAATATTATTTGTCAAATGTTTTATAGTATTTACACTTAAAATCTAGGAATCTCATAAGTGTCTGTCTTTCTCAGAATGCTCAAATAATCAGTACAGCTTAAGTGGAAACTTCAAAATTTAATTCTCTTAATGCATACCCACCAGTGCTGTCCACCAACACTGAAGTTTAGAAATTAAACAAATTATTAACGTAAAGTGTACATATTAGGCTAAATATATAAGAATGCATTCACCCTTTTTTCAATCGTTATTTTTTATTCTGATAGTAATGGGGTTAACTCTGCCTTGACTCATGAGGAAGTAAAATGCCTCAGTATCTCCACTTTAAGATTCTGGAAACCTTCACTCCAGATGGTGTTCCTGTCATTGTTAGAGAACTTAAAGCTATGGGTCACTATTACAGATAAGTCCAAGTCTGTGTTTGATATCCAAAGCTCTGTTTCTTTATCACCAAAACATGAACTGTCACTTTGAGGACCTAACTAACATAAAAAGACTGTCTACTTTATCACTATCCAGTAGCATAATAGTAAAAAGTTTCTCCTGTATGGCTGGTACTAACAAGTGGAATGCTGTAATCTGTTAACAAGGCCAGGCGAGGCCTCTGGGAGACAGGCCAGCCTCAGTTTTCTCACAGGCTACAAAGTTAGACATGATAACAGGCTCCTGCTCAATAAAAAAAACACAAAAGGTCATGATTACTGGGAATCAGGCTGTGTGTATGCAGGAAAGAAACATTCCATAAACAAGTGCTGGCTCCACCCTCCATATTTTCTATACTAAAAGTTATTACTTCAACACTGAATGTAAGTAAGTGATCCTCCCAAAATTCTTTCTAGATACGATCGTGAAGACTGAGAAATTTGTAGACCCCTGAAAATAAAGCTTATTAAGAAAAAAAAACCAATACCAAATAATCTTTAGGTAGCATATAGAGATGGGGTCACACACAAAATACATATATGATACTAAACAAAATCTTAAAGCTTTTGCAGTTCATGATAACTAAAACAAAAAAAGAGTACTACTTATAGTGGTATTTTTGCATACACAATTAAAAATTCTTACTAGAGGGAAGAGAAACATTTCATTTTATGTTCTGTAATGGAATGTTTAAGCATTATAAGGAAAGAATACTAACTCTTATTTTCTGGATTATTTCAGGAGTATATCTGGTCCTTACAATAAATCTGTACTATTTTCTTTGTTGGTTCCCAGAAAAAGATTTCTGAAAACCTTTTCTGATGGTTGTTTCCTAATCCACTATGTTGAGATCCAATAAATACATGTTTGTAGCTTGGATGTTACTCTGGATCATTTATTAGCTGATTAGATTAGAGAACTACAAGATTCTTGTCATAAGAAATTCACCATGAGTATTTAGAAGAAACCATAGCAGATGTGGAATCTGTATATACATTAACATTTAGTGAAACCAATAGCTTAACTGTGTTACAAATAAAGACATTGTACAAATGCCCCAGCAAGCTGTGATAAATGCTGATAAGAGAGTGACTCAGAAGTTTTAAAATGGCTTTCTTCCACCACGTAAAAATAAAATATGTAACTAAATGACTGATGGTTTTGTGTTGATTTTATTGTAATGACTGGTATGAGGAAACACAATATGAGGATGTTAGTGATGGATTAACCAGAAACCGTTCAAAAGTTATGTTTAGACAGCAGTACAAATGTTCCAATATTTTGCTGAATCTTTCTCCGACGTTTTACTCTAAGCAAAATGCTTCTGATACGTGCCAGATAGAACACCTTGGTCAATTCCCCTACAGGAAATACACAACACTGATAGCATCAGTGCTCACTCCATACCTTGCAACTTGCCATAACTCTAATCCGGAGGACTTCTCACTAGGTATAAAAATAATATAGCTTCCCTATTCAATCTTGGATTATGTTGCTAAAATTTACAAGAATGTCAATTAGTATTAATTGCAATGGTGGTATTTATGGTGTGAACACCAATCCAGGAGGAAGTGGACTGACCATTATAAAAATGTAATTGTGTTCTGGAGCTACTGACCTGACTTTAATCAGTAACATACATGCAGAGGCTGTGGTTTGTAATTCCTAGACTCTAGTCACTAGAACCATCAATTCCCTCCAACTGAGCCCTGGGATCATCTCCTTCCATCTCCCATTCAGACCTTTCCACCATCCCTTTAAACTCTATCCTCACAAACCCTTGCCCCAACTCCAGGCCTCCTCTTCTTCCAAAGATGTGTGACATCCTCACAATTACTACCAGATATATAACATCTGCAGTGTCCAAAACCTCCTTTTAAATCTTGCACACTCTGAAGCTTTTCCAGATAGCACAAGTGACTTTTTGTGCATTTCTGAAGCAAAATCTCTGAAGTTCACAAAAACGAGAAAAGCAGCAACTAGTCCCCACAATTAGAGGACAAAAGGCCAACAATTAATCAAATGAGTGGTGAGGAGAGGAACACTGGGACCCTGTCAAGTCACAGAAGCATGCATTTTTAGTGCTTTGTCCAGTCCATTTTTAAGATTTCCTTTGATGAGACTTCCCCTACTTTCCCTGTGAGATTTATTTTTACATATGAACAGCTATGATAAAAGAAAGTTAAGATGCAGAGTCAATCATCCAGAAGTTAAGTATTCCAGAACTAAGGTTGCCTGCACATACCTCATCACTGCCTGGCCCTACATCACATCCTATTTTCTAGATTATTTTAGGAGTATATCTAGTCCTTACAATAAATCTGTACTATTTTCATTTTCCTTCTAAGTTTCCATCCAAAAGATTGAGGCTCCAAGTGCACGGTCAAACCAGAGAGACAGAAATGAATTCCTCTTGGCTCAGTAACACTATGCTTCTGTTT
Organism: Gopherus evgoodei; assembly: GCF_007399415.2. Lineage (NCBI taxonomy): Eukaryota > Metazoa > Chordata > Testudines > Testudinidae > Gopherus > Gopherus evgoodei. The sequence continues at coordinate 8,978,639 of NC_044331.1, forward strand.
GCACAACTCAAAATTACATTGGCATTTCCGCAACCATATTGCATTGCATATCTATTTTACTGTCTACTATCACTTTCTGTACTACAATGTCACAATTCTCTCACTGAATGAGTATACTTCAAAATTATGTTTGATTTTATTGTATTAGCTGCATTTTTCTTGATTAACCTCATTATGTTACTTTCCACAATTTTGTGCTTTTTAATAGCTCTATGTCTGATAATATTTCTTCTCAGTCCACAGTGGTGCTCATGACTCCTCCAGCTACAGGATTAACTGCATCTGTCATTAAAAAACAACTGTTTACCGCTCCTTTGAGATCATTAAGATGTTAATCAGGACCAACCCTAACAACAATACCTTTAGTATACTAACTAGACAACATTACTCCCATAACTCAATGAAAGAAAATCTTTTTTCTACATTAGTAATCAAACTTTTACATTCTGATCTAAGCAAAAAATGTGTCTTTTAAATGTAACTAAAAGCAGGCTACAAATGCTTGTAACCTACAGGACAAGGAATGATGCATTTAATTTTGCAACTTCTGTATGACTGCCAAGACTAGAAGCTTCACTGAAATGTATAAACAGTGTTTATACAAAAAATGAAATTAGAACAGAATAAAATACACTAGGGTAAGTAACCAAAGTACTGCTTTCACAACAGTTATGTACCACCCTTGCAACTGAAGACCCTGACTTCTCAAAAGATGAGGTCTGCGATCCATTAGTCAATCAATATCTAAAAATAAACATGCTTTCCCCCAACCAGACAGACAAGAACATATACTAAACAAGTCCTCAATACTCACAGTATTCTAAAATAAAAGATGTGAGTATTTTCCACATTTTAATTTTTTCTCAATTTCTAGCAGTACTGTAATAGTAAAAAAACAAGTTTATTGTATGTAAATTATTTACCATATATTGTCCAGAATATCAAGGTATCAAATAATTCTAAGCAAAGTGATGAAATACCAAGAAGTTTGGTAATAATTACATTCTTTGATCCAATATTGAAGTATGTGGAAGAAAAGTTCTCTATAGGATTCATGAATGGATACAGTGTTTTATAAAGAAATTAACAGGTCCGAAATAATGAGTCATAAAATACCAGAATTGGCCATTTGTACAATGATCCATTATATTCCACTGTAGATAGAGCTATTCACCAATCTTAGATGCAGGAAGGTATATTGCTTGAAAGCTTATCAGTATCCCTGCTGTACGCCACTGTCTAGCAAAAGACAGTTTCTTGTTCTAAAAGATGGAACGTTTCCAATATCTGGCAAATTTTAACCTGTATCTCTGGCTCTCCAAGGATTAAAGCTAGCTGTCAAATTCCACTGAGATACAACTGCACTCAGGATTCAAACCTCTGTTTCTAAAAGTAAAGCATACTGACAGTTTTAGAGTAGATACTGTCTGCAAGCTTAATTATTAGCTTGAAGCACTTTTGTTATGAAACATACATTAATGTAAGAGAGATACCACAAACAACTGGCACGGGACTTAGGGTGACCAGACAGCAAGTGTGAAAAAATCGTGACAGGGAGTAGGGGATAATAGAAGCCTATACAAGAAAAAGATCAAAAAATCAGGATTGTTCCTATAAAATCATGACAGCTGGTCACCCTAACAGTACTACATACATTTTACAAGGTATGAACCTCCCACACAGTGCAGAAATATTTTTGAGTGTGAGAGAAAGGAGAGAGAGCTCCCTACTGGTATAGTTTTATTTAAAGTTTTGCAGTAAGTTTATCTAGTAACCTGTTGACATTAAAAATGCTGCTGTTGACCTATTCTGGACAACAGGATTATTCATTCCTAAATGGATTCATGGGCCTCGAGGTTTAAGATGTCTAGTAACTGCCAGTAGAGAGAATGTATTGTTTCCACAATGAAGATGAATTCAAACTCTCAAAGGCTAAGGTTTTAACTATTTGTCATTTCACTTTCTACATAATTTGCTAGATTAGCTAAATTATCCACCCTACATTTTAGAGTTCAGTGAAAATTCATATTATTTCTTCTATTAAAAGTGCAGTGAGTTGAATCCCCTCACAAAGAAGATTCTAAAGAATTGCCTGTTTACAAGTCACCAGTGCAGTCTGGGGTAGGTGTTTGTTTGTTTGTATGGGTTTTTTTGTTTTGTTTTTGTATTAAAGTAAAAGAAACTTCAGTTAACTCAGATGACCTGTTAAAAGTGGATCTATATTTGTTTCCAGAAAGTAAAATATCTGATGCCCTGCATTAAAATTTATTGCCTTCTTGTTCTTATTAATGTAGTCTACAACAAACCAAATTAATTTTAAAACAAGTTAAACACGATGCTCATGTAAGACTGTCCGAAGAGTACATGGTGTCATGACTGGAAAATCTGATCGCCTGTATACATATATGCCCAAAGTTCACTCAGAAAAAATTATTTACGAAGATAGTGGCTGCAAAGTTAACAAAAAGGATATTTCCCCAAACTCTGAATTAGGCTTTTATAAACTGGTCTATTCAATGCTGTAAAATAGTTTCTTGTGGTCTGCTTGCTTCTAAGTGATGTCAAATCACCACACTTAAGTTTTCATGCCCATCTGAGCTCCCAACACATCTGGATAAGGAAAAAGCTATTAGATGAGGTCTCTCCAAGCTGCTGATATTCAACACAGTTTAATTAAACTTTTAACATGCTGTATAATGTTACATGACCAAAGATGACAATAACTGACTAATGAAAATTAAAACAGGCCTGAGCATGTTCCATATTGTTGAATGGACACAATTAAAAAACCCAATTTAAAGATATAGAGGAAAAACACTTTCCACACCTGTTCTACAGTATGGACCAATGGACTTTAAGTAATACCTTACACTGGCCTCTATTATTAAAATACGGAACTGCGCAAATCTAATGGCATGGTTTCAAGAGGGGTTTGGATGACAGAAGAGAAAGCTTATTTGCATTAAGATTGGGCTCCATTGTGCTAGCCACATAGTAAGACAGACTCCCTGCCTCTCTTTACATTCTAAAAAGACCAAACATAATGAGTGGAGAAAAGAAGCATTAATACCTACATTTTACAGATGGGAGATTGAAACAGAGAGAGATTAAATGACTTGCTCAGGTCATACAGGGAATTTCTGGCTGGAAACTGAACTCAGATCTCCAGAGTCCCAGTCTAGTGCCTTAACCACAAGACCAACTTTGGAAGTTCTGAACTAGACATAGACACCTGAGAGATTGGTAAGGAGACAAACACCATATTAAGTCTGAGTTTAAACTCAAACCAGAGAATGCTCTAACAAACTGAAGCAAAATACTCCCTAGGAACTGCTCCATTTTGACAGCATATTGAAAGTGGTGCTGCTTTACCACAGATCATCTATATAGTAAGATTCCAGGACAGTCACCTGTCTGCAGGTTACTCTGAAGTCTCAAATGTCTGTGAAGTAACAGAAACAGCTACAAGCATGGATGAGAGCTCTTTTTTGTTCAGAATATCACCAAGTTGACTCATCACAGAGTTTTGCAATCTGTTACTAAATTTTAAGTTCTCAGCCATTTTGATTTTACAAATTACACCTGTGAGACAACACAGCATGCATCAATGCCATGCCAAGAGTCCTAGACTGTTGTGACAGGTAACTCAACCAATCTCCACCCTTACTATACAGTCACTTTGCATTTCATTGACTGTACAAGGGAGACTGCACGCATGGTGGATTACTTGGCCCCACTGCTTCACTGACTGCAAGGACTTTCAGCAACCAGTGTAAAAAATTATTTACGAGAAAGATATAAATATTTATTTGGAAATACACTGAATTTGCTTTCTATACTATGCAGCTTCTGGTTCAATTTAGATATCCACTGAATGCAAGCACTCTGTGCTGCATCCCAGATTATGAGAGCTACTTGAATCACAGTACTGAGATATCAGTGTAAACAACATCAATTAGTGCTCTGCAGGCTTGCAAAAATCAAACTTCCAAATAATGGCCTAACATGTAGGGATTCAGTATGAACCTATACAATTTTTTGGAGGGGTGGAGGTGAAATGATGGTTTCTTCTTTGACTGCTGAATTCTAGTCCCATGAAAAACCCAGTTTCCTGACATTATACACTGATGGAACAGGAAACCTTGAAATGATAACATTTTGCAATAACTTTTGCAACATGTATTCTTTTCATAGTGAAAAAAAAACTTGACGTTTTAATGTCCGTTTTGTTTTAGCCATTCCAAATACAGTCTACCACATCATGCTTTATGAGAAACCAGTATCTTCAAACTATAGATGTCCAAAAAGCCACAATCAAGGAAGAAGAACGTAGTGGTTAAAAAAAATCATCTTGTTTAGAGGGGAAGTGATGGCAGCTATAAAAAATAAAAAAACAACAACATATAACAAATGGAAGAGAGGAAAAGTTGATAGTATTGAATAATATCAGAAGCAAGGAACTGTAGAAAACTGACAAAGGAAGCAAAGGGGCACAAGGAGAAAGCTATAACCAGCAAAGTTAAGAACAATAAGGAAGGTTTTTTAAGTACATTAGGAACAAAAAAAATCTTGACAATGGCATTGGTCTATTACTAAATGGAAATAGCAGAATTATTCTTAATAATACAGAAGGGTTACAGATGCATAGACGGGAATCTTGAGTAGGTGTAGAGAAGTTATTTTACCTTTATTAGGCATAGGTGCAACTGCAATAGTGTGCCCAGTTTTGGTGTCCACAATTCAATAAGGATGTTGAAAATACTGAGAATGGTAAGGGGGTGACCTGATTATGGTCTATAATAGGGACCGCCTTCGGCCTGCGGCCTGCCAGGTAACTCCCCGCACTTTGTTTACCTGTCGGGTCCACAGGTTTGGCCAATCACAGCTCCCACTGGCCGCGGTTTGCCATTGCAGGCCAATGGGGGCTGCGGGAAGCAGCACGGGCCGAGGGATGTGTAATACAGTAGTATTATGATATGATGTACTGCTTTTACATACTTGTTATAGATTAGCGGTTTCTCTAACTGACCTCTTCCCAACTGTACAGGAGAAAAAGGCATTTTTCATCTCCAATATAGCAAAAGCATTAAATGTTAAGAGTACAGCAGGTAATTTGTTAGGCCTTGTAATTTGATGTTACCCAGTCTAACACTAATTAAATGCTGAAATGCCCAGAAGATTAAAAAGGGGCACTCTAGCAGGGTGATTACCCCGCTCCTGCCCTGAAGGGCTTAAAACAGCCCTGGGGGAAGGTTGTGGTGGGGAGCTGCTAAGCTGGGCTGATTGGGAAGTGGCTGCAGCTGGGACAGCCTTATACCTAAACCATTCTGCATCAAATCTTACAATCGAAGGACAGGAAGAGACCTTGAGAGGTCAGTTAGTCTAGTCCCCTGCACTCATGGCAGGGTAAGTATTAATCTAGATCATCCCTGACAGCTGTTTGTCCAACCTGCTCTTGAAAATCTGCAATGATGGAGATTCCAACACCTCCCTGGGCAATTTATTTCCAATGCTTAACCACCTTGACAGTTAGGAAGTTTCTCCTAATGTCCAACTTAAACCATCCTTGCTGCAATGTAAGCCCTTTGCTTCTTGTCCTATCCTCAGAGGTTGCTTCTTGTCCTGTTCTTCTCCTTGTAACAACCTTTTATGTTCTTGAAAACTTATGTTCCCTCTCAGACTTCTCTTCTCCAGACTAAACAAACCCAACTTTTGCAATCTTCCCTCACAGGTCATGTTTTCTAGACCTTTAAATCCTTTTTATTGCTCTTCTCCGGACTTTCCCCAATTTGTCCAATTACATTCAAGATATACCACATCTACCACTTCCTGAAGGCTTATTACCCTGTCAAAGAAAGCTATTATGTTGGTCTAACACGGTTTGTTATTGACAAATCCATGCTGTTACTTATTACCTTATTATCTCCTAAGTGTTTGCAAATTGATTATTTGCTCCATCATTTTTCTGGGTACTTAAGTTAAGCTGACTGATCTGTAATTCCTTGGGTTGTCCTTATTTCCCTTTTTATAGATTGATACTATATTTATTTCCAGTGCTCTGGAATCTCTCCTGTCTTCCATGACTTTTTGAAGATAATCGCTAAAGGCTCAGATAGTTCCCCAGTCAGATCCTTGAGTATTCTAGGATCTATTTCATCAGGCCCAGATGACTTGAAGATATCTAACTTGTCTAAGTACTTTTTATCTTGTTCTTTCCCTATTTTAGCCTCTGATCCTACCTCATTTTCACTGGCGTTCACTACATTATTAGACATCCAATAGCTACTAATCAATTGCTACTAATAAAGAAGTGCAATTCACTAAAAAGATCTGAAAGAAGAGAGTCTCATTAAAACTCAGGGTTGTGGGGTTGGGGTTTTTTTGTTTTTGTTTTTAGAGATACACACGAGTCTCAAATTACCAGAAAAAAATCTCAATACTAAATTTTCTTTCATAGCTAAATCTTATTTCTATGGCTAACGAGTCACTGGCCAAATTGGGAACAACCTCTCTGGTTCAACCTTCCTGACAATAAAATAGAGATAATACTGAGCTTCGTAAAGCACTTTGAGAGTCCCCAGATGAAAACTATTACAAAGAGGCAACATATTGTTGAAATATCTCAAGCAACAGCATAAACTTTTCAGAAACATAATTTGTTTAAACAATCTAAGTCTTTTCTAAGTAAAGCCCCCTTGTGCATTTTAAATAAAATTCAATCTACAATGTAGACACTTCGGTTTTTCCACTAGGTTTCACAATACCATGTTAAGCTAATGATTAACAAGTTAAATAAACTATCTTCCTATTCTTCTAATAAGGCTGAACCAGTATCTATCAATGAAACAGCCACAGTTCATACAAGCTTCTTTTAGCAGCAACCAAGTAACAGGCAGGTCTGGCTCAACTCTCATTGAAATTCATTAAACAAGGTGTTATAGCTTCTAATATCTGACAAGTGCACTATTTCAATGCCTGAAATAGATCTTCTGCAATTAACACTTGGAATAATGAGCTTTAAAATGATGCATTACTGGATATAAACTTAGCTACAAGGTCATACTTGCCAAGATTTGAACTGTAAATAATCAAGACAACAAGAGCAGAATCTTTTAAACGCCATCAAAATATTGTGAACTTTAGCGGGGTAGAGGGAAAAAAAAACAGGAAATTTTCCTCCTAAACTAAAATTTCTTCCTACTAGAGATTAATTGGTAAATATGACAATGTTGGTTAAATATTAAAATTCTTAAACTGAAATTTATCAATAGTCTTGGATGATAAATGAATTGATAATTCATATATTAACAGTCTGTCATTATGAATAAATTCAAACTCCCATATATAGTAATTACGTTATGAATTCTGCAAGAATGGTGGGCCAAGAAAAAAGATCTGATTTAATATAGCTAAAAGAAAAACGACATATGCAAGGTACTTTTGACCACTGGTATGTATCTATTCTACTTCTTAGATATTATTCGCAATAATTTAAAGATGACATCGCAACCAGTTATTCTGGGGATTAATGGCACAATCTCCACCTGCGAAAAAAGTATGAAGGGTGGCATATAAAACTGAAAGTTTCATATTGCATTCAGAAATTCAATAGCATTGCCTATGTTAGAACCAAAAGACAACTAAACAAGGAATGCTAAACAAGGAATATTTAAAGATATTCCTTTAAGTAAACATTAATAGGATTAATGGTGTATCTATACAAGGCTTTTGATGAATAAGTGGAAGCTTTCACCTTATCTCAAAGTGCGCATAAAAAAGGGATGCCAATGCACACCATGCATGCTGAAAATTATTTTACAAAGATCAGTATTATGAACTAGGCTCAGATCACAACACAAAGAGGACTGCTGGTAAGCAGACCGTTCATGGATAGAAACAGTTGTCCATATCACAATTACCACACAATTGGCCCCTTTTGCATAAGTCTATGCAAGGAAACTGAACTACACTTCTACCTCCAGAAATGGACCCGGGGGGAAGGAGGGGAGAATAGAGTTGAGGCATGTTTCAGGATAGTGCCTAGAAGCTTGCAACACTATTGCTGGGTCTGTAATCACTCAATGGGTAGAAGAATTACTGAATCATAGAAACTAGTGATTAGGATGACCAGACAGCAAATGTGAAAAATCAAGACGGGAGTGGGGGGTAATAGGAGAAAGACTCAAAAATCAGGACTGTCCCTATAAAATCGGGACATCTGCTCACCCTACTAGTGATGGAAAAAGACATACTAAGACATGTAGCTAATTCAAGATTGTTTTCTAATTGTAAATATATTAGTGTTTCATCAGGTCTAGTTTCCAGCATTCCAAGCAATGTGACTTTCTTCACTTCTCTTGGAAGACTTTCATATCACTGTCAGAAGGTTGGGTTTTTTTTAAATTTAATGGTTAGCCTAAAAATTATCGCTTCATTTCAGTCCATTATTCCTAGTTTCATACTCATTTGCTATCTCAAGTAATTCCTTGAAGTCACTGATGTTTATATGCAGCATATATTTGCAGATTTACAACCCCGGTTTGTCATTCAATTAGTAATATAGTTCTTTTTCCCTTCACTCATAAGTTAAGCTATGCAACCCTTTAACCATTTTAGTAACTTTTCTGAATGTTCACCAGTTTTCTAGTCTCTGATAATGACATGCCTGCAACTGACAGAAATGTTCCAAGTGTGGTTGCACCAAAGCCCTAATAGAGGGGGGCTATTAACTCCCTGCTATAGGATGGTAGATTTCTGAATAGGAGGTCAAAAACTGTATTGATATCTTTTGCAGCTATATCACATTCCACAATTTGTCAATATGGCAACTTGCACTGCTCTAGAGCCATTCAGTTTTTTTGTATAAAATTAGCTGTATAGCTTTTATTGAAAATAACTAATACATTATCTGAAAACATTGCAGCCACAGATAAGAAAACTTTGGGGGTCTCAACTGTGGTGAAAATCTAAGATAAACTGGGTGTGAATATTGAGACTGGGCCGTGAGAGAGTTGAGTTAACAGCACATCTTGAGTACATAAGGTGGCCAAAGGCTCCCTAAAAAGGTCAGCAGAAAGAAGACAGCTACTGTGGTTCTTCAAGATGTACTATTCACATGGATTCCATGCCCCACTCTCTCTTTCCACTACTACAGAGTCCTGCTTCTCTGGAATTCTGCATTGATTACAGAACTGAGGAATGGTTGGGCTCACTTTGCCATTTCTACTCCCCCAGGGTATGGAAGGGACACAACATTCAGGATGCAGGTGTGACCCCTCAAATGACACTACTGGCCAAAAGAATCCAATCTTGGATGCATGTGCAGTAAGAGCGGAATCCACATAACCAGGGCTACTTTGAATGATTGTCTATTCCACTTTAAAATGGCATCTTTATTTATGAATAATAAAAAAAGTCTGGGTTTAATGGGTCAGTTTTTAAAAGCATGTTTCAATTCAGCATTTTTGAGAAATACCAGATAAATAGAATACTATGGTCTACTTATTTTTAATATCATTTGCTTTTAAACACAAGTGGATTCCACTTTTGTCAGCTACAACAGCCATGGACAAGGATCATGAGTTCCACACTACACCATGCTGTTTATAGGCCACTGTCTAAGTAAAGTCTGGGCTCAAAATATTAAACTCTCAGTTGAGAAGTTGCAGAAATAACAAATCTTCCTTTAAGATGTTCAGTCATACATCCAATAAGCCAGGTGATATCCTAACACAAAAATGTACAAGAAGATTAATCTAATTCAATTCAATTCTTTCATTAGAGAAAAGAAAACTAGTTTTATCCTGATCTATCATTTTCAACCTAAATGATTATTAAAATGTACACATTTAAGCAAATGATTTATGCATCCTGAAAGGAACTGTACATAACTCACTGAGGAGACCCTTGATCAAGTAATCAAGAGTATGTCAAGTACATGACAAAACAATGTAATCTGAAATGTTAAACAATAACTTAGTTGGATCAGTAAAAAAAAATCTGTTACAATGCCAATTTTAATTTAATCTTTTTCTCAAATACTGCAGTTTGTGATTTGCTTTCCATCTACTCAGAACTAAGTGATTAACAGACTTAAAAAGATTATTCAAATTTGGATCTAAAAGCAAGTAATATCAAGTAGACTTTTCACACTGGAAAGTTAAATTATGATGAAATGATATATAAAATTTAATTGGTACCACGATAGCAGGAATTTTCTTTAGTCAAATATGCAAGTGGTAAGAGTATACATGATGCAACTGTCATCTTAAAAATAAAATCCTCTAGCAATAATGGAAACAGATTTTGCTCTGGCTGTTATAAATGTTCAATATTCTTCATTATTACAATTAAGTTTACTTACAGTACATTGTAAAGGAGAGTGCAGTACAGTGCAAATGAAGGGTGTTTAAATGTTTTTGTAATTAGATTTTAAAACATTCTTCAGATTTAAAAAGGTATAAATAGCTCACATCTTTACTAGCTAATATGGTTATAAGTTTAATGTGATCTTCATGAAAATGCTATGTCATCTACGAGGCTAGCATGAGCCAATAATTTGAAGCTATAATAATTAAAGGTAATTTAAAATTAATAATTGCAGAATGTTCCTTGCAGATAGTGATTTCCCCTTATGGAGTAAACTATCCCTTAGTGTTCCATTTAACAGGGACTTGCCCCACACCAGCATGGAATTTGGTATACTTTAAAAAAATGCTGTCTGTTCAGGTCTCAAATATTCAAAATTTTCATATCTGGACCAGACCTCTGGAAATCTGCCAGGTATACATCAAGCAATAAATACTTAAGGTAGGGATGAGAACCGAAACTAAATAGTCAGCAAATTATTTGAGGAAAAAGAGAGTATCATTTGTATTCAGAAAAATGTTCAGAAAGATTGGTCCTGTTACATTGATTACAAGGGTCAAAACAGTGTTAACCAAGGTCTAGGGTTTTGTACATAGAGACCTCAGCCTGCTTAGTACCATGGCAAACACACCATTAAAAATCCTTTCCCCCGTTTATTAAAGATAAAGAAGGATAACAGTTAAATATTTGAAACATAAAGTATTAAATAAAGTTTTCATTTTAACATCTCTTGTTCCCCTTCTCCACAGCTAGAGAGAATTTTTAGAAGGAAAACCCCTCTGTCTGACAGTCTTTTAGCTAGTATTGAAGATGGCAATAACTGTCTTTTTTGGGAAAAGAAAAGAAGTTGGTTAAAATGGATTGCAGCTGCTGTTGTTGCTGCCATTAAAATCTGATTCCATTTTATCCCAGGTGGTGTTTATGATTCAGCTGGACCTGGTAGAGATAGTGATGTTATCTGGATCCCCCTCTCTCTGGCCTGTTCTGGTCAGAATATTTTGCAGGATTATGACAACAAAAGTTCAGGGTCCAAGGAGATGGTGGGGGTGGCAGCCATGATGGTGATGCGTGCTTAAGTAGCCTCCATCTGTTATTCCCCCCCTCCAAAAAAGTCCTTCTTTAAGGACCCAAAAAGATTGTAGTGGGTAGAACAGCCCCCCCCCCATTATTTTGGCCACTAACTAGGCTTAATTTCTGACACACCAATTTGGTTCATTAATTTCCAGACCTACATTTTCCTGTTTACCAAACATGATCTCAAAACCTTCCTTGAGTTATAACAGTATGCCTTTTTGTTTGGACTAATTCCTTTTTTTTTTTTTCTAGTTTATAGCACTCTTCATTAAAAATAACTTGACCTACATTTCATAAACAAACATTCATTAACAGCCAAAAGTTATAGGTAAGGCTATGATTTAGTCATGGGTATTTTTAATAAAAGTCATGGACAGGTCACAGGCAATAAACAAAAATTGCCTGCATAGACACCAGCTTCCTCCATGCCCAGGAGACGCTCAACACTCCCAGTCCACCTCAGGCCCTGCTGCCACCTAACCCCATCCCCCAAGCCACCACCCTCATCCTGCTTCTTCCTGCCCCCACCCAGTTCTGCCCCCTCTCTTGAGCATGCCCCACCCCCACTCCTTCCAGAGCCTCCTGCACTCCGTGAAACAGCTGATTGTGGTGGGAGGAAGCGGGAGGAGATGATCGGTGAGGCTGCCAGTGGGCAGGAAGCACTGGGGGGAGGGAACTGGCTGCCAGTGGGTGCTAAGCACCTGCTAAATTTCTTTCTGTGGGTGCTCCAGGACTGGAGCACCCACAGAGTCAGTGCTTATGATTCATGGCCCGTGACCTGTCCATGACTTGTACTATAAATACCCCGACTAAATCTTAGCTGGGTGGCCACTGCTCTGGGAGCCCTGGGGGAGCACGCTGCTGGGGTAGACCCTGAGGGGAGCTGCTGCCCTGGGGGGCTACTGCTCAAGAGGGGGGCCTGGTGGCCAGCAGCACCTGTGGCCAGGGGTCATCAAGCAGTGGCTGTTTCAGCCATTGCTGGAGCCACCCTCTTCCCACTGCTCCAGCCACCAAGCTGCGGCTGCTCTTAATGCCCCTAGGACCACTGCTCAGGTAGTCCCCAGTGCTAGCCCCAGCAGTGGCTGGTGCAGCTGTCCCCCGAGGACAGCTGCTTGGGTGGCCCTGGGGTCAGCCACACTGGCTGCTGTGGAAGTCATGGAGGTCACAGAAAGTCATAGGATCCGTGACATCCTTGACCTTCATGACAGATATGGAGCCCTGGTTATAGACCCTATTGCCACAACAGTCCTGTACTGAATGCACCATCTAGCGCTCTTTTATCTCACTAGCATCTGAATCTCACTAATATCACAGGAGGACAGAGAAGGAAAGAACAGTGTTGAAATCTGAACTCAGCTGTGGGTTATCTTACCATTAGTAGTGCTCTGCCAGGCAGACTGACTACCAGCAAGAGATGCTATGGAAGCTAGACTTAGGAAACCAGGGCTAATGTAAGCTAGATTCAGTTTTGTTATAGATATGCTCTAATTAATTATTGTATCTAATCCTCATCAAAATTTATAATACCCATTGTGACACCGCACCCCATATTCTTCATAGTGCTATGATGATGATATGATTATGGCATAATGTCAAGTATCAGAGGGATAGCCACGTTAGTCTGGATCTGTAAAAGCTGCAAAGAGTCCTGTGGCACCTTACAGACTAACAAACGTATTGGAGCATGAGCTTCCGTGGGTGAATACCCACTTCGCTGGATGCATCTGTTAATCTATAAGGTGCCACGGGACTCTTTGCTGCATAATTATGATGCATTTTGTACAAGAAGGGTCATGTAAGGTATCACTGGAAAAGTTATGATTTGCTGAATATGATTATCCTATTTGCATGCATATATTTTTTTGTATTTGAAGTTATGAATATTTACTATGCATCTGACACCCACTAGGCAAGATGCTTCTAGTCTAAATAGCTGGTTGTGAAGGGCCCATTCAGGGTAATGCACCATTAGGGAAAACAATAGGCCTTAGGAGAAGCTTATCCCCTGACCTGGTGAACCTTCTTGAGAACACTCCAGACAGCCTATGGATAATGGCTGCTGTGACTCTGCAAGAGCATGTGACCAGCCCACATGACTCTGAACTCCATTTTGGGTACCTGTGGTTCCCACCACATGCTAAAGCTATACAAGGCAGGGAGTGACCTCATCTGTTGTTCTTCACTCTCCCACAACGGAACACCTAAGAGAAGCTCTGAAAAAAAAGGACTTGGAACAAGGGTGAGGAGCCCAAGCTGCAAACCAAGTGCGACTTGTGCCTTTAGAATCTGAAAGCCTGCTTGTATCAAAGTGAGAGATTATTAATTCAAATCCTATCCCTCTAGTATGTTAAGCTTAGTTTGCATTTTCTTTATTTACTAGGTAATATGCTTTGATCTGTTTGCTATCGCTTATAATCACTTAATCTTATTGTAGTTAATAAACTTGTTTTGTGTTTTCATCTACACCCATCGCACCCATCCAGTCACACAGCATATTAAATTTTGAAGAGCATTTTAATATTTCCGAAATCTTGAGTCCATATATATTTTCACTGCATTTTAGGATTCTTTACATAGTACATGGCTTTTTAAAATATAAAAACTGGTTATAAATTAGTACTGGCACCTCACTCTCTTTTATCAATGGCTCAACTTCAAATTGTTTTGTGTGTCTTGAATAGATAGTGCCTCTGTTTAAGTATTTTGGAATGACCATGTACTATCATCTTCCAAGGTGTTTTATCTGTATGTATAGGTTTCCACTGAATTAAATACAGACACAGTTTAGAATGTTGTAGATCAGAATACAAATGCTAACAATATAGGATAGTGTTTGTGGAACAACAAAAAGCATAAACAAAAAATCTTTAAATTGACAGTCCACAATCACTGACTCACTTATCTCTTCTACAATTATATTTAGAGCAGTGTTTCCCAAACTTGGGATGCTGCTTGTGTAGGGAAAGCCCCTGACTGGCCAGGCCGGTTTGTTTACCAGCCGCATGCGCAGGTCCAGCTGATCGCAGCTCCCACTGGCCGCAGTTTGCTGCTCCAGGCCCATGGGAGCTGCTGGAAGCGGTGGCCAGGATGTCCCTCTGCCCAAGCCGCTTCCCGCAGCTCCCATTCGCCTGGAGCAGCGAACTGCAGAACTTATTCTATCTATGGATTCTAAATAGCTTAGCGGTAGATGCTGTTAATTCTCTCTCCAGCAGTCATATATAATATTCCTCATCCTGAAGAGGAGGATACAATTCAAAGACAAACTTGACATTTCTATTTTTTGCTTTTAAATTAGAAATAGTACTTTAAAACAGAAGAGGTGGAATGAATATCTGTCTAGGCACACAGACATGCTCTCAAAAGCAGTCAAAATGTGCATGAACTATAAGAAAAAGCATCTTCATTCCTTTAAAGCCAAGTAAATGTGAAAATTCTGTTCTCTTTAAATTGAAGACAAAAATTAGCTTCATGTCAAAGGTGCAGTTACTCTATCTTTGTTATCTCTACAAACATTAGTCCAGATGCTGGTTAGGACAAGCAGAAACTGCAGCTTCAGATTATCTGGAAGCAAATAAATTAAAATGTGATTTGTCTAAACATGAAACTACAACATGAAAAGAGAGTGCTGCATTTTTCATCAGCCTAGAGCTGTTATTTTTTTAATCTATTCTACTTCTGGCAATTCTCCAGAAATCAGACATCAGGTAATACAAAATGACATTATCTAACTGGCAACAAAGAAACTTTTTTCTACAGTGTCAGCTTTCCTAAAATCACAAATGATCTGTATCATTTTTAAAACACATGTCAATGTTACTTAGTCATCACAATGCCAAAAGAAACAATTTGCGCAATGCCAACAGAAAATGAACACGCTATCTCCATGTTTTACTTTTAAAGTGGATAAATACAACGTGATTGTATGGGAAGATTTGAAAGTTAATAAAAGACTATAGTTCATATTTAAGAACATCATGAATTAACTGTCTGTCAGGCTCTGGATATTTGTAAATGTAAGACAAACCAATTCACAAACACACAAGAGAGATGTTGTTTCTCTTTTTCCAAAATATTTTTAAGTTTTGTCACTGTGAAAATATTTTCACATTTCTTTGAAACTATTCCCCCCCTCTAACATCATATGGGAAAAATGTTTCGCGATTTTATTGCAATAGACATCACTGGAAAACAATAAAATTTAAACCAAACAAAAATCAGTTGGGAGAGTACTGAATGTACAAGCTACTTCCCACTGAATTACGTTCTAAAGCCCTCTTTGATTTAGTCTGGTTTTGTCTCATTCCAGGTAAACGTCTCTTGGCATACCAATTATCGACAGCTGGTCCATAATTGCCAACATATATTGCAAATATCTGCACCAAAGTGGATCTGTTCAATCTAAAAAAAAAATTCATCTTGCACACAAAACTACTTTTACATAATTCTTTAGTGAATCAGGACAGACTGGGCTTCTCTCATGCTTCCAGGGCAACATACCCATAGATTCGTT
This sequence comes from Gopherus evgoodei, assembly GCF_007399415.2. Taxonomy (NCBI): domain Eukaryota; kingdom Metazoa; phylum Chordata; order Testudines; family Testudinidae; genus Gopherus; species Gopherus evgoodei. Next base: position 8,994,591 of record NC_044331.1, read on the forward strand.
AAGTGTTTGTCACTTCATTCTTGCTTCTGGTAACTATTGACACGATACTGTCTCAGAAGGGTGCTTAAAAAGTAAGAATTCTGATTGTATCAACATTATATTAATATTTTAATCTCCGTTACATAATTATGTTTTCTACAATTTGATGCAAAAGTTTTTGCAAAGTTTCCTTCTCAACATTTTCATCTTTTTCTTTCATGCCCCAAAATTGTATCGAATTCTGTAATTTTTCCTTTGGATTATTCTTCAGCAGTTATTCACTTAAGACAGTAGTAGTCTTAACATTAAAAAAGGTAACAAACCAATATATGATTATTATACACCTCTTGAAAATTACTTTTATATTCTGCAAAAATAATGATTTGATGTAGTCATTTTTCCCCCAATATTATGCATACATCCAATATTACCAAGTAGTTCCGTTTAGGACAACCTATAACTGAGTGTAAAAATACATTTAGCTACCCAGATGGCTACACAATGTTGGAACTGAGCCAGCAATATCTATTAAGATGACGTTATTCCTCTGTTCCATTCTGTCAGATTCCTTTCCATTATGATTGTATCATAAGGTCAGCACTGTAATATTGAGTCTTTTTTTAAGAAGTCTTTAAGCAATCACAATCATTGTTTGCTTTAATAGACTAGTACAATGTGTTAATGCTGAAATCAAATCAGAACAATAAATACTGTTAACATAGGGTTGAAGCTACTAAATTAAGCTACTGGAACAAGTTAAATTTGTATGAAAGGCCATTTTTTGTTAATTTTTGCTTGCTTTATTAGTATCTTCAAAAGCTACAGTTATTCTTAGACTAACCCTTTTTACTTACTTGTATTTTTAAAGAATGATTAGGACTGATACTATTTTCACAAGCAGTCAACGGTGTGAAAGACAATGTTTATTTCCAGGTCTGGACTTTACTCTTCAACCTCATTGCAGTAAACCATACGAGTTGTCTAATGGAATGCCAGGAATGAACTAGAGATGGGATTTTATGTTAATAATCCCAGTTGGTTGGACAGCCGGTCCCTTTATCATTTTTAATCTTTGTTTGCTGACAATGAGACTTGTTCACTGATGGCCGGCAATATCTGAAGTGAATAGGCAAAAGTGACAGATAATGGCATCCACTATCAGAAAAAGTTTACAACAGTGTGGTCTTTGCATACTGCATCTGACTCAAAATAGGATTAACAGTCTCCATAGATTGCAGAGTTTAAGGCCAGAAGACCATTAGAACATCCGATCTGATTTCCTGTACACCACAAGTCATTAAATTTCACCAATTTATCCCTGTTTGAGTCAAATAACTTGTGTTTGATCATACTATATCTTCCAGAAAGGCATCCGGTCTTGATTTGAATATGTCAAGAGATGGAAAATCAATCACGTCCCTTGGCAGTTTGTCCCAATATTTTAATCACTCTCACTTTTAAAAAATTGAGCCTTATTTCTCATTTGAATTTGATGGGCTTCAGCTTCCAGCCATTGGTTCTTATTAAACCTTTTTCCACTTGATTAAGAAGCCCTTCAGTACTGAGTGTTTTCCTCCCTATGAAAGTACTTGTACACAGTAATAAAGCCACCTCTCAATCTTCTTGTTAATAAACTAAGCAGATTGAGGCAGAAGACTGGAGTTGTGATGCAGTTACCTAACTTTTGTAAGCAGAGCTGTGTGAGCACCAAGAATTTTGATCAATGAGCTGTTTCTGTGGTCCTATATACATTGGTGTCAACCCCAACCGTCATTTTTCAATTCTGTGGATTTTCTATGTATGAGAAAACTATGACAAATCTGAAGGCACTACACTTAAAACACCGCATCGGTACAGCTGCGCCACTGTAGCGCTTAAGTAAAGATGCTCTTATGCAAATGGGAGGGCTTCTCCTGTTGGCCTAGTTAATCCAACTCTGTGAGAGGTTTAGCTATATCAGTGGGAGAGGCTCTCTTACGAACACAGCACTGTCTACAGCAGTGGTTAGGTTGGTATAACTACATCACTTAGGGGTGTGAACTTTTCACGCTACTGAGCGATGTAGTTATACCAATGGGTCTGTAGTGTAGACCTACAATATAAATCTTTTGAATATTAATTTGCTAAATAAATTGCAACAATTTAGCATTCTAAACTGTACAGCTATTTAATTGTTTGCAATGTTGTAGTAGCCATGTTGGTCCCAGGAGATTAAGAGACAATGTGGATGAGATAGTATTACTTACTGGTAGTATTATCTCATCCACTTTGTCTCAGCTATACTATAGACTAACTTACATGATCAGATTTACTGGTATAACCAATGGGAAAAGTGTTCAAAAAGGAAATAAATTTAAGGCCTCAGATTGCAAACTGTTTTACCATTATTTTAAAGACTCAAAACTATTCTTGAACAACTTCTGTGCCAAACAGATACATTAGTTCAGGGGTTCTCAAACTTAATTGCATTGCGACAACCTTCTGACGACAAAAATTACTACATGACCTGGGGGGGCAAAGCCATGGGGCCGGGGGGAAGAGGCTGAAGTCCAAGGGCTTTAGCCCCTCACAGGATGAAGCCCTCAGGCTTTAGCCCACGGCGGTGGGGCTTAGGCTTCAGCCCTGGACCCCAGAAAGTTTAAGCCAGCCTTGGCAACCCCATTAAAATGGGTCCTGACCCACTTTGGGGTCCCAACCCACAGTTTGAGAACCGCTGCATTAGTCAAATATAATTTCTACAACACTACACATAATATTCTATGTTTTATTTGTCTGATTTTCTCCAAAGCACTGTGTCAGATCAACACGGAAATTAAGTTTGCTTGATAGTACAAAGAGTCTGCAACTGTAGAAATGTAACCTGAAATATTTACACATTATATTTCAGGAATTTGTTCAGTGGCACAGTGTTCCAGCAATGACAAAAAATAGGGGCCAACAGCATAGTTTTGGTATCTATAGACAGGTGATATGGACTTTCCCATTGCTGCTGCCACTTCTTGGTACCTGCATCCCCCCACCTCCCCAAAAAAAAGAGAAAAGCACTTCTTGACCATGATTTACAAAAAGGGAATGTTTCTGTAACATCTGTTTTTCTCCCCTTCACTTATATTACTTCCTCCCTACCTGGGATTTTTTTCTCCCTTTCTCTTTCTCCCAGGCTGCTCAGCCTCCTGTCACTCGCATTTTTCAGCCATTCTGTTTTATGCTAGTGTTTTTAAGAACTAATATGTCAGAGCTTGGTGGAATAACAATATTTGATAGGACTACATGACATGTTCAAGGGAGATACACATCATAATACTAAAAGGAATCTGGATTGAGTGGCCATGGTGCAATCCCAGAGTAGAAAGCACTTAGAATCATAGGACTGGAAGGTGCCCTGAGAGGCCTTCAAGTCAGCCTCCTGCATTCAAGGCAGGATTAAGTATTATCTAGACCAATGTTTCCTAAACTTGGGATGCTGCTTGTGTAGGGGAAGCCCCTGGCAGGCCAGGCCAGTTTGTTGATTGGTCGCGTCCACAGGTCCGGCCGATCACGGCTCCTACTGGCCGTGGTTCGTTACTCCAGGCCAACGGGGGGCTGCTGGAAGCAGCGGACAATACATCCCTTGGCCCGCGCCACTTCCAGCAGCTCCCATTGGCCTGGAGCAGCGAACCACGGTCAGTGGGAGCCACGGTCGGCCGGACCTGTGGACGGGGCAGGTAAACAAACTGGCCCGCCAGGGGCTTTCCCTACACAAGCGGCATCCCAAGTTTGGGAAACACTGATCTAGACCATCCCTGACAGGTCATTGTCTAACCTGCTCATAAAAAATCTCCGATGATGAAGATTCCACAAGCAGCTTAGGCAATTTATTCCAGTGCTTAACACCTTGACAGTTAGGAAGCTTTTCCTAATGTCCAGACTAAACTTCCCTTGCTTCAATTTGAGGCCACTGCTTCTTGTCCTATCCTCAGGGGTTAATGAGAACAATTTTTCTCCCTCTTCCTTGTAATGTGTGCATAAACTATGCACCATAAATCAGTCATCAAAAAAGGAAGCTACTGACATTCCTTATAGCACTAAATTATAAACAATAGTCTTTTATATAACAAAATATGCTTTAAATACAAAGCCAAGAACTCCCTACCTACATACATAATATGCACCTACTGTGCAAATCATTTCATTGCAGAGATACCAACTATGTTAGTGAACTAAAAAAATGACACTCAGCTTGTAAAGCTATTTAAAAATACACTCTTGTCCAACTTTGGCAGCATGCACAAAGATCTACTTTCTGAGAAAAATAAATTTCAACAGATAAAATTCATCAACACGACTGAATTTATTAGTTTTATGGCTATTTAACAGCTATGAGTAAATCAGGAGGGTAACAGAAAACGTGAACTGACTCCCAAAAAGGAGTTTACAAATATGAAGAATATGAAAAGAGGGCTCCCCTTTCAGGCATTAGTTTTCTTTTCATTTCTGATTGAAGCTGCATTTTCATACTATTCAAAAAATGAGTAAAAATGGACTCTTTGGCCTTCTTTTTGAAATATTGTGAGGCTTCTCTTCTGAAACATTTAATTGGCTGGTTCAAGCCTTATCTTTTATGCAGATTACAGCAGTTGACACGAGCTATCACTTGTTCTCTGACTCCTTGTTTCATTTATCTCTCACCTCATGTAGCATCTCTGAATAGATATGATGGAAAGCCTACTGCTTGGCACGCACAGAACAAGACTGGACATAACCAGTAAGTATTCAAAAGAGGGAACAATCCAACACTGGAAGGGAAACAGAACTAGTATACTCAAGGTCTTTCCTATTTTCTGATTATTATTTTTTTTTGGCAGAGATTACATTATTTTTGAAAATGTAGGGCTTTTAAATATTTGTCTACACAAATATTTATTTCACAGCAAGCAGAGGAGTGAACCTGCCCCACACTAGCCTGTTGCAGACTAACTCTCCCCATGGATCCTGACGACACATTAATGGATCATTAATGCACTTGTGTCTACTCCTGTTTCAAAGAGGACTAGACCAAAGTGCACTAATGAACTATTAATGCACTTCAGAGCTTGGTCCACAGAGTCAGTCCACAGCAGGCAGTGTGGGGCAGATTCACACTCTAGCTTGCCAGGAACTAACTCTTCAGAGTTTTTCCATCAACTTCACCCAAATGCAAAAAGACTATGGAATTCCTTCAAGTACCCTCAAAATATGGCAAAAGCATACTATCATCACATAAAAAGGTAAAGAACTTAATTTCAGTGAGTGTGTTACCTGTATCCAGGGACAAAAATCATAACAAAAACAAAACAAAAAGAGGCTCGTAAAAACAGGAACACTATACCTAGCTTCTTCCCTAGCTTTTGGCATGTAACCTTAGTGTTTCCATACCAACTCTTCTCTTCTCTACAGTGTTACACTTGTCCTCAGGCACACACTTCATCTAGCTGTGGAGGTACATCTGCTTGTTTATGCTGCAGGCTTTGCATGTGCGAGTGAGACCTGCATACTGCATTCAAAAGCTATGACCTTACAAACAAGTATCTTTTAGTGCACATGCTGTTTTTCATCGTAAGAGAATAGATACTCATAGTTCTTCATAACCGAAGTGTGACTCAACATAAAATGTATATTTCTCTTTCTGCACACTAAATACTAGATTCAGAGCAGTGGCTTGTTTGCACTATTTTAGGAAATTGCATGTATGTGCACATCAGCTTGCTTTCAGTTAGCATAACAGTAAGATATAGCTACTTTTTTCCCTTTCAGCAACAGCAATGACAATCCACAAGATAGTAGGTCTGCATCCATGTAGTATTCCTATCAAAAAATCATTAATGCAATGCAAAATCATCACAGGAAAATTTCCCATTACATAAGAGCTAAAATAATTTACACAAACATCAAGGTCACTTTGATTTATTTCAAACCAGGAAACAATGGTCCTGTGATCATTATTCTAGTATAACAACATTGTATACATTAAACCAGGGGTTGGCAACCTTTGGCATGCGGCTCTCCAGCATAAGCAACCGCGGGCCGGCCGGTTCGTTTACCTACCGCATCTGCGGGTTCGGCCGATCGCGGCTCCCACTGGCCACAATTCGCCGCTCCAGGACAATGGGGGCGGCGGGAAATAGCAGCAATTCTCCTGGCCCGCGCCGCTTCCCGCCGCCCCCATTGGCCTGGGACAGTAAACCACGGCCAGTGGGAGCTGCGATCGGCTCAACCTGCGGGCGCAGAAGGTAAACAAACTGTCCTGGCCCGCCAAGGTGCTTACCCTGGCGAGCCGCGTGCCATAGATTGTCAACCCCTGAATTAAACTATACCAATGAACGTAGATATACATTTTTGTGATAGAGATTGTTGTACTTTTTCATAGTTATTCAACATCCATGCAAAATGTCCAAGATAAACAGGTCTAGTGTATACTTCAGAGTAAAGAAGAAAACAAGGAAAGACGATATGGGACTAAGCACTGACGATGGAGCAAAGATTAAAGTTTATCTAGACATCCCAAAACCTAAACAAATACTGTACCTGCATTTTTAATTAGGCTAATGAAGAGCTTAGCCACAAGGGAAACTGTATGAAAAAAGAATTTGTAGGATTCCACAGAAGATATTCCTTTTTCTTTTTATGAGACTAGAAAACAATATTAACATCATATGCTTTTATATAAAGATTTTTTTTCCCCTTTAGGTGAAGCCATAAGTATTCCAAGGCTGGAGACTGGATAAAGAAACAAAGCTTACTTTCCCTTTTCCCATATGTGGCAGTGGCAAAAGCCAGGCACAAATTAATAGAAGATGTACAACTCAGTTGTAATACCATTCAAGTGAGACCACTAAGCAGAAGAATATTTTTTAGTGCAAGCCAATGGTTTCACCCTGGGCAGCTTCAGCATGAAACAGCTCCAGGTGGTTGGACATACGGTGGTTGTAGCTACAGGTGATCACCAGTGTCATTCCATTTGCAACACTGGGAGCAAACCAACAACTAATAATGGGAAACTATGTTCCCAGAACTCTTCTTTTCCTTAGCCAGTTAATGATTGGCTCCCATGAAACAGGAAACTGCTATATGCCAATCACTACAGAGGCAGCACTCCATAGTCCTGCGCAGAGAGAAGTCAGCGACTACTTTCAAGCCTCCTGTCTTCTATTCTTACTCTTTTAGCTGTTGCCCACTGAGTGTCTGTTGTCACAGTCTAGACCAGGGGTCAGCAACCTTTCTGAAGTGCTGTACCTAGTCTTCATTTATTCACTTTAATTTAAGGTTCCACGTGCCGGTAATACATTTTAATGTGTTTTTTTAGAAGCTCTCTCTCTCTCTCTCTCTATAAGTCTATATATTATAGAACTAAACTATTGTTGTAAACAAGTAAACAAGGTTTTAAATATGTTTAAGAAGCTTCACTTAAAATTAAATTGAAATGCTGATCTTACACCACCAGCCTGCTCAGCCCGCTGCCAGCCTGGAGTTCTGTTCACCTAGGCTGGCAGCGGGCTGAGCGGGGCCTGTGGCAGGAACCCCAGCTGACAAGGGGCTGGCAGCCAAAACCTCGGACCAGCAGCGGACTGAGCGGGGCCGGGACCCCAGACCAGCTGCAGGCTGAGCGGGGTTCTGGCTGCTGGGTCCTGCCAGCCAGGGTCCCAGCTGCCGGCCCCGCTCAGCCCACTGCCAGTCTGGGGTCATGGCCCTGCTCACATACAGTGGGTACTTACCTTCTCCCTGGTTCTGGTCCATTCTCTTCCTCTCTCTCTGCACTGAGCTGAGGGTGGGGGTGCACAGAGCACAGGACTGGGGGTGAAGTAGCAGGCTGGAGGTTGGGGTGCAGGGTCTGGCCAGGAGCCAGAATGAGGGAGGGGGCTCAGGGTTGGGTGTGGAGCACTTTCCTGGGCAGCTCCCACTTGGTGCAATGGGTGCAGGTGGGAATGTAGAGGGGGATGCAGAAGCTCCCGTTTGGTGCTTAGGGTGGGGGATGCGGATGTGGGGGGGTGCAAGACTCAGGGCAAGGTGTGTGAGAGGAGGGTGCAGGAGTCAGGGCAGAGAGCTGGAAGTGTGTCAAGTGGGTGCAGGAGTGAGGGAATGGGGTTTAGGGGGCTGGGTATGTGTGGGGGGTGCCAGAGTCAAGGCTGGGATCTTGGGGGGAGTGCAAGGGGCTGGGGTGTGGGCTAGGATCAGGGGGGCACTCCCAACCCCCTGCCCTGAGCAGTTCAAGGCAGGGGGCTGGAGGGATACACCCTGATTCCATACACCCCTTCCCCAAGGCCCCGTTCCTGCCTCTTCTCTACCTCCTTCCCTGTCTGAGCAGCAAGGGCGCTGGGGCTCCTCTTCTCTTCTCCCTTGCAAGGGCCATTGGCAGCAGGGAGAGAGAGGAGGCAGGGCACGACACAGCACACTGGGGGAAAGGTGGGGGAGGGGGAAGCTTGGCTGCCAGCGGAGCCTGCCCTACAGTAGCAGCTGGCAGGACCAAGCTTGCTTCTGCCCCCTGCCACCACCAGAGAGAGAGTGGGGGACAGGCAGGAGAAAAACAGGCTGGGACGGGCAGAATTTTTAATGGCACACTGCTGCCTGCCAGGGTCCCATCCATCGGCCCCCATCAGCCCGCTTCCGGGGTTCAGCAGTGGGCTGAGCAGGGCCAGTGGCGGCCGCAATGTGCCATTAAAAATTGGATTGCATGCCATCTTTAGCACGCATGCCATAGGTTGCTGACCCCTAGTCTAGACACACCAGTTAATCTGTTCCTATCAGCAGAACTCCACTGAGCAGGGAAGGGAAAGAGAGGGAAAGGGAAAAGAGAGACTCAGAGGGAAGGGGAAGATAAATGGGGAGAGAAAGCCATGGGAAAGAGCTAGTAGAGAGGTCAAGACTTTGGGGATAAGCACATTGTCAGAGACTAAAGAGGAGAAGGGAAGTGAAAAAAAAACAGCAATGAGAGAAGAGAAAGATGAAGAAAAAAGGGCAGATGAAAATACAGAGAGCAAGAGAAAGGACAAAAACATGTGAGCCATGGCAATTTGCCATGAGTAAGGCTATGATTTAATCACAGAGGTTGCAGAAGTCACAGAATCCATGACTTTTAGTGACCTCTGTGACTTCAGTCTGTGGTGGTCAGAAGCTGCAGGGTTCCCTGCCATGCACAGGGGCAGGAGCTGCAGGGCACCCCCAGCACCTCTGAAGGCCCCCGGAGATCCAAGGTGCTACAGGCAGAAGGGGAACCCTCAAAGCCGCTGCAAGCAACAGAGAAAACCCCCCCCAGCTCCCAGCGGTGGGAGGTGGACTCCCCTGCTCCCAGCCCCCCATGGGTAGTGGAGGATCCTGGAGCTGCAGGTGGCAGGGATATCCTGCAGCCCCCAGCTGCTGCAGGCAACTCCTAGCCCCTGCACAGCTGCCCTGCTTCAGGTGGTATGGGGACCCATAGATCCTCATTTTGTCAGGGATACTTTTACGAAAAGTCATGGACAGGTCACAGCATCCGTGTATTTTTCTTTTTTGCCCGTGACCTGTCCATGACTTTTATTAAAAATATCCATGATAAAATCTTAGCTTTAGCCATGAGCACTAGGGAATGGCATAGGGATCTATGCCCAGCTATTTAACAAAAATTCCTAGTTCTCAGTTCAGAAATCAGTGGTTTTCTTCCAATTATTTTATGTATAACCCTCCAGCAGTGCAAGAAGATGCGCTCTGCTTAATTTTAGTTTGCTGTGAGTAATAGTTCTTCCAAGACCTGAACTCAAGTGTTTGCAACTGTAAGAGGAGGCGAAAGTGCCTTTCAAATATTTTGTTTTTAGTCTATTTTAAGCAAATCATTCAACAGATCACTAGACAGAAGATTTTCTTACTGGTTATGAGTACATACAAGGCTGAAAAGCAAGTTGGTGTTGGACTGGTTGGCTCCTTCCCCCAAAGCTGAGATTGAACTGCATTACATACCAACAATGCAAGTGGATAAGGCTGATCCCGAGGTGATTCTAAGCCACAGCAAATATGATTCATGATTCCTTATTCACCAAACTCAAGTAGGCAAGTGAATTTATCAAGTGTTATCTTAGTTTTATTTATATATTAATATACAATTAATTGCAGAACATAATGTAATTGTGTATATGCAATTGTAATTTAATATGTATAAAATAGAATTGATTTCTATTAAATTATATTCTTTTATATTAAACTCATATGAAATGTTTTCCAGTTCTTCTTAAATAACCATCTCAGTATTCAGTTTGAGAAAGATTTTAGTTACAACTCTGCTTCTGATGAAGGGACAGTTAGGAGAACCACACTATTCAGTTCATGGTGTTCCTTGAAATGACTGTACATCACCTCAAAATGCTTGAAAGTCAACATAATTTCATATCTTTTGTGACACTACAGTATAAACAAAAGGTGATAAGCCTTGCAGGATATAAGGGTAGTTTCACCTTTTGAATTTGGAGGAGCACGAAGAACTGGAGTTTGCAATTTGATACTAAAGCAGAAGTATGAACTAACCATTTAGACACTGCATTTCAAAAAAGATCAAATTTCAGATCAGTAGCCTGTAAAATAGCTAACAGAGTACTAGTACCCTTTGGCCTTGAAAAACATTACTATGGTGACTTCAAAGCAATCAATTACGCATACATATTCCACAACAGGTTAGGTCAATTACTGTAGAATTTTCAAAAGCACACAAGTGATGTAGAAGCCTAAGCTCCAATTTCAAAAGTGACAATCCATAGGTGCATTTGTGTTAACCGTGTTGGTCCCATATTATTAGAGACATGGGAGTGAGGTAATATCTTTTACTGAACCAACTTCCATTGGTGAGAGAGAAAAACTTCTGAGCTTACACAGAACTTGGTCCAATAAAAAATATTACCTCACCCACCTCGTCTCTAACTCTGAGGAGCCAAAGTCCATGGGACTTCGCCTCCTAAGCCTCTATGTCACTTTTGAAATTGAGACATAAGGCTTGTACAAAGTGATATAATGCACTCTACCAGGATTAGATTTCTAAAGTGTACTGATGTGATATGTATTACTTGGTTAGTGTAGTGTACTTGCTGGTGGGCGCTAAAGGTTCTCTACTGCAGTGGTCCTCAAAGCCAGTCCACCGCTTATTCAGGGAAAGTCCCTGGCGGGTTGGGCTGGTTTGTTTACCTGCCACGTCCACAGGTTCAGCTGTTCACGGCTCCCACTGGCCCCGGTTCACCGCTCCAAGTCAATGGGGGCTGCAGGAAGGGCAGCCAGCACATCCCTTGGCCCGCAACACTTCCCACAGCCCCCATTGGCCTGGAGCCAGTGGGAGCCAGGATCGGCCGCACCTGTGGACGCGGCAGGTAAACAAACCAGCCCAGCCACCAGGGGCTTTCCCTGAACAAGCGGTGGACTGGCCTTGAGAAACACTGCTCTACTGCACAGAACTAGAGTAAAGTGTGCTATGGAACTTTTAGTGCACACCAGCAGAATCTACAAAAGACCAAGTAATGAGCAGCATGTTAGTGTGCTTCAGAAAAGACACCCAAGAAGATCGCATTAGTGCACTCTGTAGACACTCCCTTAGAGGCTTTTGAAAAAAAAAAATTCCCATAATCACTAGAGCTTATCTCCAAAAAACACTACTTTTTTTTGTGAACTGCTTTTTATACAAAAAATCAATCATAGCCAATAATAAATTTCTAGGCATCAAATACTGAAAAAATCACTGTAAAGAAAGATATTTGGAGTGTATTTGCCAGTATCAGAGAGTAGCCAAACAGGTGACAGTTGTTCTCTTTTAACCTGTTTTACTAGGGAGAGAAATAGCTTTCAAATCCATTCGACTAAAGTAGCGTTTCCCGAACTTGGGACACCGCTTGTTTAGGGAACTGCAGGAAGTGGCACGGGCCGAGGGATGTACTGGCCACTACCTCCAGTGGCCCCCATTGGCCTGGTGCAGTGAACCACAGCCAGTGGGAGCTGCTATAGGCAAGTAAACAAACTGGCCCGGCCCGCCAGGGGCTTTCCCTACACAAGCGGCATCCCAAGTTTGGGAAACACTGGACTAAAGGATTTTGGATACTTTGGTAGCTAACCAGATTCCTGACTGCAGTTCATCTCTCCTTTGTTAAACTAAATTAGCAAACATTTCATCTTCAGTTCAAACACTAATTTAATATTGCAATAGCATATCAATTGTTTGTAGAAAATTAAATTAAAGATAAATTACAGTGACAAAGTGGCAGATTTAAGATAAGAAAACTCAGAATTAAGGCTTTCACTTTGTCCCTAACCTACAATACTGTTTTGTTATTGCAAGGAACTATATATTTTTACTTCAGTTGTGCAAGTTACTGCAGAACATATGAGTTACAGATAGCGAAGGTTTAAACCATGAAATTGTGGCTTTTGTCTTTTTCAATCAGGCCAGCAACATCAAAAATAAAACAATGGCATTTGTGAGTATTTTTTTTTGGACAGGATAGAAGAGAAAAAATAATTTTCACTATGGTCCGTATCTAGTCTGGTAATCTTCTTGATCAGACAAAATGCAAACAGTAATACAATTCTTTCACAGATGTAACAGGTTTCTTAAAAGTGCTTAGACTATTGTTTTCATAATGAAAAGGAACATAACCATATTTAGAAGCATAATATACCATTTCTGTGACAAAAGTTCAAGAGCTGCCTTCAAACTTCAGCTCCTCAAGAATAGGTTTTGGTTTCTGATTAAAAGGATGTACTGTTTACAGTTCCTTTGCACTCAACAGTGGCTGGTTACTAAGTTGCCCTACAAATGATCAGTTGAGCAATCCTAATAACACTCACAATACAAGAACAAGATGATACCCAATTAAATTTAAAGGCAATAAATATAAAGCTGAAAGAATGTTGTTTCAATGCACGCTATATGCAGGATTAAACCATGGAACTCATTACCACAAGATTACTGCACAATAGCAGGGGCAGCGATGAATGAGGTGGAATAAAGGTCATTTGGGAATGGGAGATGTTGGTGAAAGACTGAACTCTTGGGGCATGGACTGTCTTTTTTTCCTCTGTGTTTCTACAGTGCCTAACATAACAGGATCCTGGTCCATGGTGCTACGGTAATAAAAAAATTCCCCAGGATCTCCCACCTGGAGCTGCTAATATCTGAACTGCCTTGTGAAATATATTCTGTATTTTTTAGGGGGAAAAGAAGATGAAGCAATAAGTTAATGGCGTAAGAAAAAAAACTGTTAGAACACCAGGATGCATCTGAAAATCAAAAATAAAAAGGCATTTAAGATTATATGAACTTTCCCTCAATTACACATTTTATACATTAAAGTTAAGATAGAAGAGGCTCATCCTTTTATTTAAAGTTTAACCTTGTGGATTTATACCACAATTACATGTCCCCAGAGCTCCCACTCAATTCCATGAGAATTTACACAAACATTATGTTAGTGAGCATGGTACCAATACCTAGATACAGTAACTGGAATACAAAAAGAGGCCTCTGAAATATAACAAGCAGGACAGTTTATTTCTGTATATCCTGAGTATTTTTTACAGCTCTCCAGGAACAAATCTCATCCAAATCAAAGAGGAGAAGAAGCTGAAGTTGAGCAATTATTTGTATGTTAGCAGGCAAAACTATCCCACCCTTCCCTCACCTGAAAAATTATCTGTTAATTGTCTAAGTACCAACACCCAAAAGAGCTGCACAGTAATTTTAGGGGATGAATTCAATGTGTCTCAGATCCCATGTTGAGAATGCAGCACTAGCCGATTTTAACAAGTCAGGCATTCCCCCTCCACCAGTGTTTTCCCTGTGAACTGAGCATAAAATTCTACACTGTCCTGAGAGACTTTTCATAAGATAAGTGAATATTAGCTACATAATATAACTTTTTTAATCTATTTTTTAATCTGGAATGGATCTCTAGGGAAAGAGGTCAGCCTACTTTACCTACCTCTGATGATCTCGATAATCCATCAATATGGATAATATCAGTTTTACTGGCCAGATGGGAGGAAACAATTACTAGATATTTGTGTGAGCAACAGGAAATAGAGATGGATATAACTGTGAAAACTGCATAAGGATGCATGCAGTTCTAGGGGTGGAAAAATCTTGAAAGGATATACATTTGCAAGATGACCCCTCAACTCGGTTTCTTTTAATTTTGCTAAAAGTGCATCCAGGAAGGGTTCAGAAGATATCATTTTAGAGAGATTCAGAGTCCAGAGGGCTGATCTAAAGAGGCTGAGGGCTGCGTTTCATGTAGGGTAGTGTTGTGTATAGAGGACAAGGAAAAGTCCCTAAAGAATTAACTAATCTAGCTCTGATAATCTAAGAACTACATACAATAGAACTATCGAAAAGGCACTAATGGTCTGTAGCACAAATCCAGAAACAATAAGATGCTCCCTGTATATTATCTGCAACAACAGAACTGAGGGTTACATTTTCTTTTCCCCTGCTTGTAATTATATTGACTGCGTGAATACTTTACTTGTGTTAACCTAAAGGTGTAATAACTGTTTCCTCAAGCCTAGTCAATAAGGTTTGCATTGTCAGTATCAATGAATTATAAAGTTCATCATATAAGTCTGGTAGGCTGATCTATTTCCCTTGCTGACCAACTGATATATAAGACTGTCTCCCGAAATTTTTCAAATTTTTCTGAAAAGAAAATATGAAGAGCTTATTTACGCACTGATTTTCTGCTACTATGAATTCTGTTTGGACTAACTTCTTAATAATCTTGTGGGTTTACAACAGAGTCAGTCAATGGAGCCAAATTATCTATATTAATCAGCATTCCAAAACTGTCTCCAGTAGGTGAATAATGCATAAAGTTTGGCTAGAACATTGGAGCTTCAAATTTCAAATGAAGCATAGATCAAATCTCATCAGGTCTGCTGGTAGTTAATGGTCATTGTGCAGCAGTGTTTGGGATCCTCACTCCTTTTTTAAAAGCTTGAACCTCTTATAACAAAACCCTAAAGGGACTGAATCCAGCGCCTCTTGACTCTAAAAGCATGAGCCTTTAGTGCTTGACCTAATAGACTGAGTCCATTAGCTTGGAGGTAGCAGCCAAATCAAGTCTCCATGTTTGGTCTAGCCACCATAGGGGGATAGAGAGAGATGCTGTTACCATGTGTTACAGGATAACACCATGAAACTTCACTTACAAATTTATTACACACATTTAACCATTACTTCCTCAAACAATGAATGAGACCCAATTTTATTTAAATTGTAACATTTATGTTTGTCAATATATTGTTTCCAAGGACATTGATTCCATATTTTTACCTAATTTGTTTTCATTGTTTGAGGATCTTTCCTTCTCATTAGACATTTTAAATATATAATGCTATTTTAAAAGATTAATGCTATAGAAAGTTTGCAGAGAAAAAATAATAAAAATGAGTTATTTAAAATGTAAGAAAAAGGTCTTTAAAAAGATACAGTAATACTAAGACTACCATAAACCTACAGTAATGGAATGCTGAGAAGCTTTATATTTTTCATATTGTGAACAAACAAGGGGACCAGGTTCCTTGACATTCTGACTGTTTTTATCCTCTCTTTTTGAACATAACAGGAAAAATACTGAAAGGCTAAAAAGAGTACAAAAATAGTTTTAATGCAAATTAAATAATTTATCAATACATTTTGCCATAAAATAGGTTTAAGACAATTCAATAATAAAACTCATAGTTGTGCAACAGTAAGACAACAGACCAAATTCTGCTCAGTTACACTTGTGCAGTCTTTTGCAAGTAGTGCAGTTACAAGTGAAGCTGTACAGAACTCGGCCCAGTAATATCAAGGAAAGATTTGATAGCTTTTATAAGAATTCAGCCACACTATAGAAAGGCTACAACTGAAAGGAGAATCCATAGTTTCTATTACTATTTAGTTTAGACGTTCAGCCAGAAAGTGGGAATTGATGAGTTCTCATAGTAGTTGTGCTTTAACTATTAACAAAGAAGCAAACAAATATTTGTTAGTAAATAGTCACATTATTGGATAACTGTGGAAACAGTCATTTTTTTCACCACCAAATGAGGCATTAGCTATAAATGAGAAATACAGAATAAATGAAAAATAGCAAATCATGTTTTATGGCCACTGTTTTTAAATATTTTACTTAACATACTTTAAACAGCCGTTTACTGCTTTACACTTTGCCAAAACAAATACTAGGAAGTTAACAAAATTGATCATCTTTTCAAATTGTTACCTCAACGATATCTGAGTTGGTTCTGCTCTCATGGGGTTCATTGTATTCTGTGTATTTGAGTAGAACTTTGTCCATATCAGTGCTGGCATACTGAAAGAGTTTGTTAGAGCTGTTAAAAATGATGAGTGCTATTTCACAGTCACAGAGCACACTAAGTTCGTATGCCTTCTTCATTAATCCAAATTTCCTCTTCGTAAAGGTCACCTACACAAGAAAGAAGAGTAGAGGTTTTTCAAATGACAGAACAAAATTTTGAATGGCTATAATTAACACATTAAAATGGAGTGTCAGTTGAGAGCTGGCACTTCAAAATCCCTGTAACAAGACATTTACTTTAAGCATGCAAGCAAGTTTAATGTTCACTGTGAATTCTCATTTCTCCTACTCAAATATACAGTCACAACATTAACATAGTGTTATACAAGTGAAATAGAAGTTGGTGGGGCCAGTACCTTCTACAAAAAACTTAACTATACAAGAGCCAAACTCTATTAATTGTAATCAATAAAATTAGTCAAAACTGCTAAATGGATCTGTCCCCAGAAACAGGGGAGCCCAGATATATTGAGAGGGTCACACTTGGTGAGCTCTTTATAACTGATCCATGCAGTGTCATTATCTACTTACCCCTCATTGTCACTGAAAATTAAGATTTTAATTAGGGCTGTCAGTTAACTATAGTTAAACTCACACAATTAGCTCAAAAAAATTAACAGAATAAAATACAAATGTTTTCCTACATTTTCAAAGATATTGATTTCTTTTAAAACAGAATACAAAGTGTACAGTGCTTACTTTATACTATTTTATTACAAATATTTTCACTGGAAAAATGATAAAGAAATAGTATTTTTCAATTCACCTCATACAAGTACTGTAGTGCAATCTATTGTGAAAGTGTAACTTACAAATAGATTTTTTTTGTTACATAACTGCACACAAAAACAAAAAGTCCACTCAGTCCTATCTCCTGTTCAGCCAATCGTTAAGACAAACAAATTTGTTTACATTGATGGGAGATACTGCTGTCTGCTTCTTATTTACAATGTCACCTGAAAGTGAGAACAGGTATTTGCATGACACTTTTGTAGCCAGCGCTGCAAGGTATTTACGTGCCAGATATGCTAAACATTCGTATGTCCTTCATGCTTCAGCCACCATTCCGGAGGACATGCTTCCATGCTGATGATGTTCATTAAAAAAAAAATAGTGTGTTAATGAAATTTGTGACTGAACTCACTGGGGGAGAGTTGTATGTTCCCTGCTCTGTTTTGCACACATTCTGCCATATATTTCATGTTATAGCAGTCTTGGATGATGACATGTTGTTTATGAACACTGTCACGGCAGAACTGACAAAATGCAAAGAAGGTACCAAAGTGAGATCTAAAAATAGCAACATCACTGGACCCAAGGTTTAAGAATCTGAAGTGCTGTCCAAAATCTGAGAGGGACAAGGTATGGAGCATGCTTTTAGAAGTCTTAAAAGAGCAACACTCAGATGCAGAAACTACAGAACACGAACCACCAAAAAAAGAAAATCAACCTTCTTCTGGTGGCATCTGACTCAGATGATGAAAATGAACGTGTATCAGTCCGCTCTGCTTTGGATCACCATCAAACAGTACCCGTCATCAGCATGGATGCATATCCTCTGGAATGGTGGTTAAAGCATAAAGGGACATATGAATTTTTAGTACATCTGGCATGTAAATATCTTGCTACACTGACTACAACAGTGCCATACAAACACCTGTTCTCACTTTCAGGTGACACTGTAAACAAGAAGCGGGCACCATTATCTCCTGCAAATGTAACCAAACTTGTTTGTCTGAGTGACTGGCTGAAGTAAGACAGACTTGTAGGCTCTAAACTTTTACATTGTTTAATTTTTGAATGCAGTTATTGTTTTGTACATAATTCAACATTTCTAATTTCAACTTTCATGATAAAGAGATTGCACTACAGTACTTATATTAGGTGACCTGAAAATACTATTGCTTTTGTATTTTACAGTGCAAATATTTGTAATAAAAAATAAAGTGAGCACTGTACACTTTGCATTGTGTTGTAACTGAAAACATTTGAAAACGTAGAAAACATCCAAAAATATTTAAATAAATGATATTCTACTATTGTTTAAGAGTGCGATTAATCGTGATTAATGTTTTTAATTGCTTAATAGCCCTAATTTTAATATATATTATGGAAAAGCATAGAAAGCACAACAAAAGTTGACAAGATCAAATGCCTCTATGCCGATTTTTATATTTAAATACTCTAAAATACATTCACTTTCTTTGTTCAGTATTTCTTACTGAGTTATTTTAGAATGGGAACTGCAAGCACTTTGATAAGTAGACAGGCAAAATGTTCTCATTTCATGGTAGCTTTAGTGTAAGTTCCTCTATACCCTCAGCTATTTTGGAACAGCAATTCCCTTCACTCAAAGAAACAGATATACAGACAGTAACCATTTACTAGGGGAACCTTGAATTACGGAACAGCTATGCTGCAGTATATTAGGATAGGAACCCTTTTTATATCACAGGTCAGATACTTATGAGGTAAAATGCTCAAGTAAGCTTTAATCCTAGATTTACAAAATACAAAAGGAAAATTCTTGGTACATTAATGCTCTATAAAAAACATCAATGTCTTCACATAGTCTGGTGTATTATAGGTAGTTGGAAGACAAGAGCAAGACAACCACTACCAAAACTAATACAGCTCCTAATCTGGATATTCTTGAATTGAGGACCAGTGACTTAGTTTTATCTCCAGTCTTAAGAGAATTCAGTGATCAAGGACTCAAGCGAAGGAAAGTCACTTATAAACATTGGTCTTTCTCCCTTCTTACTAATCTAAGAGCTATTCTCTACTATTGCCTCACCTCAGACTGTGCTCCCCATTACAATTAAACTTAATAGATACATTTTGTAATATGTTTTTGTTATGCCACATATTGAAGTTACTTTGTCAAGAGCATCCTAAATTTAATCTACCATATCAAACTCATTTTATGTATACATTTCTACAGCACATTTACAGTTGCACAGGAGTATTATTTCTTGGACTGGAACTGCACATTGGCCCCAAATGCACTCATTGCACAATTATGATTTTGGGAAATGGAAAGTAATTCTTTTTACCAGCTGCTCTTTTGTTTTGTTTTGTTTTTTAATCCTGAGCAGCAAGTGTCATCTGTCTCATCCTCTTTTTAACTCTTGGTAGAGTTAAACAGACTGATAACTTTAAGGCTAGAAACATGAAAAAAACAAGATGACAAATTTCACCACTAAAATCTTAACGTGCGTCGTACAAAACTATTTAGGAAATACTAAACTGTCAAACAGTTATATTACAAATGTATGTTTCCACATGTTTTTGTTTTGGATACATTTTCTAGGACAATTTTCAGTAAAGTATCTCTAAACATCTCTAAGCATCATTTTTAGTGGATGAGAACAAGTAACTACAGGATTGAAAAATTCTCCTCCAACCATGCTGAAAATGTATATCAGCAAAATAAAAAACATTTTTAAACAATAAGGTATACATTCTCAGAGTTGAACCTCGTCAACCAAAATACATAGCTTTCTTTAGTTTCAGTCTTGGGCAACTTTAAGAATATATTTTTCATCAGTGGAAATTCATTGCTCACTTTCTCTTCCTTGAATTTTTTCAATAAACCATAAATGTGTTAAAAAAGCAAGATTTACCAAGTCTATCAAGTGCTCTGAAGAAATACTCCCACACTATATCATATTCCTCAGTACATTACGTAAATCAGCCATACTGGGTCAGACCACTTGTTCACCTAGCCCACTATCCTGTCTCTGACAGTGGCCAATGCCATATACTTCAGAGTGAATGAACAGAACAGGGCAATTTTTTGAGTACTTCTGCCATGTTAAGAGTTTACAGACTCCACTTTGTATCTATAAATTGCTAAGTTTCGACTAACCGACTGTCACACGGTAGCTGGCTAGAAGGGCAAAAACATGAAACAGTATCCAATACTTTTGGTTTGCCAATGTTAATTGAAGTCTCAATCCTAGATTAATACAAATTCAGCTTGCCAACCTATACTCATTCTCCCTAAATCAGCTCCCACATTCTGAACACTAATGAACTTGCCCTCAGACCACCACTTGAAGATGAAGCAGTTACACTAAGGTAGATTTTTTTTAACCTAATGGACAGATCTGCCAAAAGTAATTTAACTCATTGTAAAGTATTTTACCAAATGAAATGTTATCATGTACCATTTTATTACTCAGGCACCTGAAATTTTAGCTAAAATTCAGAAACAACAAACAGAACTTCTGGGCTTCCAAATGATACCGTGATCAAACACTCAACACAAACAATTGCTCGAGAATGAAGGAACTCTCCAAATAATTTTGTAATTTAAAATAAAATGTATTTCATTTAAATTAGATCACACAAAGAATATAAGATTAAATATTTCAAACAGCAGTTGGCTTCATGTGAATTTACTTCAAAAAGACATTTTTCTTTTCAGATGTTCCAGAAGAAATTAGGCACAATTATAAAATCTTTGCTTATATATTTTACACAAGCTTGCCCTTCACTTTTAAAGTGAAGCAACTCTGCTCTTGAGAAGCCTGGTCATTTCCCCTAGGTTGTTCCCCTCCTCCCCCCCATCTCAGTGAAAAATAAAAGTATGTTCAAATCCCCAAACCCATGAACAAGAAAGAAGGACACCTAAACATCTCCCTTATTACAAGCCAATAAGGAAGCTAAGAATGCTGGGTAAAATTTTCAGAAGTGCCTAAAAGCCCATTTTAAAAAAAGTAACTTAAGCACTTATGAGCCTGGGTTTTAGGATATTAAGTGCCTCAATCACTTCCGAAAATGGGCTTTAGAAACTTTTACCCACTCAACACTGCAGCCCCTTATTGCAATACCGGTATACTAAGCCAATTTTGGGGATTACTTCATAGCCTTGAACCAAAGACACAAATTGTGCAAATGCAATAGGCATTTTTACAAAAGTGTAACAACTAATTTATAAATTATGCATATTCAACTACCAATATGATGATATACATCATAAGAAAAAAAATCTTACTTACATATCACATAGCTGCTGTATTGTGATTTGAATGAGTGACTGCAGAGTTATAATGATTTTGCTATGAAATGGCCTCCCTTCTGCCGTGGCCCAAAAGCCTTGGTCAACTCATCTAGGTGCTCCTCCACCTTATTTTCCCTCATCTGTAACATAGAGATAACTGACTGCCTTACACGACTGTTGTGATTCACAGATTCTAAGGCCAGAAAGGACCACTGGGCTCATCTAGTTTGTTCTGTGGAACACAGACCAGAAGACTTCTTTGAATTAATTGTTTGAACTAGAGCAGACCTTTTGGAAAAACAATCAGTACTGATACATACATACACATTGTCAGACAAAAAGCTGTGTGACACCATGCAATAATCTGGAGTATGATTAATGCGATTTAGTATTTGTGAATAAATTATTTTTAAACAAACATTTAATTTTTTATTTTTTTTTTTTACTCACACCACCAATGGAGTCCCTTCCAGGAAAAATTAATGTTGTCATGGTGTTTAATTATGCATTCCAAATCTTAATACGTTTGGCTTTCTTTCTGAAGTTTGCCCATGATACAAACTTTCCTGAGTTTATAATGTTTGGTTTCAGAATAACTACAATTTACCCTTAGCATTTTATCCCATACTACCATTATATACTTTCAATTTAACTGCATCAAAATATGGCGTGACTGTAAATTTTTCTCTGAGATAGCATTTCATAAACGAACACTAAAAAATCATGAAGATATTATCATATGTTTCCAATTATATGAAGTTATGAAGTATGAACTTTAAATCATTTTTACTGGAATTTTTATAGCCAAATTCCTTTGTATGCTCTGGCTGCTTTATGCCACTCTGGAGCAGCACAACACATACAGAGCTTAGTGTCCAGTTAAGCTGCTTTCATAGCGACTTTGCTTCTTCAAAGCTGTCAGACTGTATGGAACAATTTTCCCCTCCCCCATGTCCTCCCAATTCACACTGCCTCTTGTATCTTCCTGCATTCCTCTGAAAACACCCCAGAATCCATCTTTTTTATACTCCATGCTTCCTTGTACACTTCTCCATCCTATAACCCATATGTTCCCAGGCATTCCCTCTCCCCTCATTTCCCCCTCTTTGCCCAGTCTCTGTTGAGAAGCTGTGGTATAATAGGAAGTTACAGAGATGATTTTTACATTTTCTTTTTAATAAAATCCTTCTTTTAAGAACCTACTCATTTTTCCATTGTCCACAGACCCAGGGGTTTGGGTCTCTGATCACTTTGTAACCAACTGGTTAGGATATTATTCTCAAGCCTCCTCAGGAAAGGGGGAGTAAGGGCTTGGGGGGATGTTTTGTGGGAAGAGGAACTCCAAGTGGTCCTTTCCCTGTTTCTTATTAAATCACTTGGTGGTGGCAGCGTACCAGGTTTTAACCTAAACTGGTAGAAATAAGCTTAGGGAGCCTTCATGCAGGTCCCCACATCTGTACCTAACGTTCAGAGTGAGGAAGGAACCCTGACAACTTCCCTCCTCACCTTCACTGTCTCCACTTCCTATCTTTCCATTTACTTCCTTCCCATTTAGCAAACCTCTGACTCCTCTCTTACCTCCTCTCCTTCAGAGAAAATCATGACAAAAGCTGCTTTCAAAATGGCCACTATCTCCCATATTTCTGAATGAAAGTGAAGCCAACCTTTCTTCAAAGGAAAACTGTGACCCCATGTACTGTCTGGAGGCAGAGAGGAACACTAGGAAGAGGTGAATTACATCAGTCATTTTAACCAAGGGGAATCTGGCCTCAGTCACACTGTGAACAATAGGAGATGGCAGCATTTTGAAAGAGTCCATGGAATTCTCAGGAGGTAGAATACTATTCTGCAGCATTTGCTGAAGGAGAAACTTTCAGTTACGAATAATGGGGGACAATTACCATTAATTCCAACTAAACATTTTAAAAATGTAGCCTAGGCACAAGACTTCAGAGAGTTAACTGTAAAAGGGAAATTTGAACAGTTTGTTTTACAATCTCGGGGGATAAAAACAAGTCTGACACTAAGTAACTACATATCTTAAAGAACCCATTTTTTAGTTAATTTTAACAAACCAACAAATTTACTTTTAAATCCTCAAGAAATTCATTCTACACTCAGAGTAAGTATTTTGAGGAGGACAATGTGCTGTACATTTCATACATAGCAACAGTTTCAATCCTCGCTTTAAGTAAAAAACTCAACTCAACTTTAATTATGGAGTTGCACTGGCATTGCCATTTTACAAATTCATAAGCCACTACACCTTAAGTTTAACAGCTGTCAGAATAAAAATATTTTTATGAGCCAATGCTAAAACATGTTTTCTTTGGCTCCTAGGATTGGTTTGTTTTTAAATTATTGGTATCTACATTTCATACTGAGCAAGCCTGTGTAAAAGAAATTATTTGGAGTGACAAATTTGAGTTTTCTGTGGAAGCTGAGTGAAGAAATTGTAACAACACACCCTTTACATCAAGATATTTTTCCATAAGTAAAGCTCTGTTAGTGCTGCCTCTTTGCTGCCAACTACACTGCAAAATACATTCTGTACTCTTGATATCTCCTGGTGGGAGGTAACATTAAACGAAACAGACAGGCATCAGATCTACACAGAACACTGCCAATAGCCATTTTATTAAAACAATATATATATACTTCTTCATTAAAATGGCTGTTGGCAACATAACCCAGTGTCTGCAGTTTCCTATAAAGCTATAAAATAAAGTTTTCATGTCCATCTGAAAATCCATTGCAACATATGTCAAATAAAGTCTCTGCAGAGAGCTTATGAATTTTGGAAAGCTATTCTTATTGTAGTTGCAGATGTTAGCAAGCTACGTGAAATGGAATATACAAGTCAATGGACTTACTGTGGCTGATTTATTTATTCAAACAGACTATGACAAAAGCAGGGCTTTGGAGCTGTGCTCCAGCTCCACTCCAGCACCAGGCAAAAACCTGCAGCTCCACTGCTCTGGAGCTGCTCCACGCTCCAGCTCCGGGCTCCACTCCAAAGCCCTGGATAAAAGCTGGAATTATTACTCATTGTACCTGCACGCCTCTCCTAAAAGAAAGATGTAGTAGCCTGCCATTTGTTAAGACTACTAAAGTATTGTCTGTGAGATAAGAGTTCTAACCAACTAGAGTCTTCCTTCCATTTCACTGCAGTGTGCCTAGTGATTAGAATACGAGTTTTTGGGTCTGATTTCCCTGGAACTCAGTTTTTGCTTCTCCAATGAATTGACCTTGTTCCCCAGTTTTCCTCATCTGAAAAATGGGTGCAACTCTCAGCCCCAGTAGGCAAGGGTAATATTGAAGTTTAAATGTTTGAAAATGTTTGGCTATCATTAGATTAAAGGAATATATACAAAAATAGTATTGCATCTCCTTGTATAGATATAATAATGCACCCAGCCTGATTTGGAACCTCAGAACAGCTACTTAATTCTTAAAAATGAAACAATAGAAAGAAATGAACAAGGGAGGTGGAAAGAAATAGATACACAACAGAAAGTGAAACAAAATGAAAGGAAGGAAAGGGTAGAGACTACAACACATGCTTCTGAATGATTTTGTATAAGAATTACTTTTGGAAAGCTTTAGAACAACAAAATTATAGGAAACTACTTATGTTAGTACACAATTTTCACTATTTTAAATAGAGATCAATTTTAACACTCAAATGTATTGTACCGAATAATACCTTGTTTTTACTCCCCTCTTCCCAAAATGAAGTTTTTGATGCATTTGGATATTGGTTTTTGTTTTTTTAAAAAGGTTGTGCAAAATACACCTTGCAAAACAGTAACAGCCTGCAAATTAGGTAAGCATCAATCAGAAGTTATGATCTAGTCCAGGGGTTGGAAACCTATGGCATGAGAGCCGATTTTGAGCGGCACCCAGCCGCCTGCCGCGGTTCCGGCCCCAGCCCCATTCAGCGCCCCCGCCCACCTGTCTCCCCTGCGGGGGCAGGAGGCAAAAGCTTGGTTCTGCAGCAGCCAAGTTTCCCCCTCCCCCGCGTCTTCTTCCAACATGGTGCTTCTCTGCCCCCTCCCCTCTCCTGCGCCAATCAGTTGATGGCCCTTGCGAGTGGGAGGGGGAAGAGCGGCAGCATGCAGGCAGCTCCGCAGAGGAGGCTGTCATAAACAGATAGCTAAGGGTTAATGTTCTTTTACCTGTAAAGGGTTAACAAAGGGAACCAAACACCTGACCAGAGGACCAATCAGGAAACAAGACTTTTTCAAATCTGGGTGGAGGGAAGTTTTGGGTGTGAGTTCTTTGTCTTGGTTCGGTGACCCTCTCGGCTCTGAGAGTGATCTTTCTATCTCCAGGCTTTCTAATCTTCTGTTTCCAAGTTGTAAGTACAAGGATAGTAAGACAACAGGTTTATATTTTCTTTTTGTATTTACATGTGTGTAGTTGCTGGAAGGTATTAAATTGTATTCTGTTTGGATAAGGCTGTTTATTCATTTTTTCTTTTAAGCAATTGACCCTGTATATTGTCACCTTTATACAGAGACCATTTTATGTCCTTCTTCTTTCTTTTTATATAAAGCTTTTTTTTTTTAAGACCTGTTTGAGTGTTTTTCACTGGTTAAGGCTAAGAAACGAAGGGAGGGGGAAAATCTCTTTGTGTTAAATTTACTAAGCCTGACTTTGCATACCCTCTGGGTGAGGGGGGAGAGAGATTAGATCTCTTGGTACTTGTGTTTCAAGGACTTGAAGCAGGGAATCTCCCAGAGTACCCAGGGTGGGAAAATCTGAGAGGAGGTAAAGAGGGTGGAATCCCTTTGTTTAGATTCACAGAGCTTGAATCTGTATCTCTCTCCAGGAACCCAGGGAGGGAACATCTGGAGGGGAAGAGGGAGAAGGGAAGTGGGTTATTTCCCTTTGTGGTGAGACTCAGGGCATCTGAGTCTTGGGGGTTCCCCAGGGAAGGTTTTGGGGAGACCAGAGTGAGCCAGACACTGGAATTTTTCTGGCTGGTGGCAGCGATATCAGATCCAAGCTGGTAATTAAGTTTGGAGGTTTCATGCTAGCTTCTCACGTTCTGAACTCTAAAGTTCAGATCTGAGTAGGAAAGTTATGACATGAGTGGCAGTGGTGGGAAAGATAAGATCCAGAAGCCAGTAGAAATATTATTTTCTTTTTCTCTGCTAGGGCTTTTATGCAGAGAGAAAGGGTGGTTTTAAACAGAGCCAGAGAGATTTTTTTTTTCTGTTCTCTGGTTGCAGTTTGGCTTGCATATTAAGCAAGGAACTATTAAGGTTGACAGAGGGTCTTTTGTTAAACTATAGCACTCTCATTGAGAGTCAAGTACCCAGCACAACACACATGCAAATAAAGTGGTTTTTCTGGTTTACTTTACATTCAAAAGATTAGCTAGAAAAAAAAAAGGCACTGTTGCTAGGCAAACCCCAGGAGACAACAGAGCCAGCAGTTCAGACAATAAACACCGGAGGGCACCCCAACACAAGAAAACAGGAACCATGACTTCCAAGGCAAAAAGGGAGGCAGAGGAATAAATCAAAGAAGCAGACCACAGGCGACAAATGGAAAAAAGAGAAAAAGAGGTGGAGCTGAAAGAAAGGGAAGAAAACATCAAACTGGCAGCCCATAAAAGAGAACAAGAAGCCAAAGATGCAGCCCACCAACGAGAACTGGAAAAACAACAAAAACAGAGTGAAGAGAGGGAAAAAGAGAGAAAGCATGAAATGGACTTGGCGTGGGCCAGGCAGGATGCTCCAGCCAGTCCTAACAACCCTGCGCCAATGATCGTTCCACATTACAGGAAATTTCCCACCTACAAGGCAGGTGATGACACTGAGGCCTTCTTGGAAAATTTTGAAAGGGCCTGTCTTGGATACAGCATCCCTGAAGACCAGTACATGGTAGAGCTGAGGTCATAGCTCAGTGGACCCTTAGCAGAGGTGGCGGCTGAAATGCCAAAGGACAGAATGAACAATTATAAACTGTTTCAAATCAAGGCCAGATTCAGAATGGGGATAACCCCGGATCATGCCCGTCGGCATTTCAGAACCCAAAAGTGGAAACCAAGTGTGTCATTTCCCAGACACGCCTACTACGTTGGGAAAAATTATGAGGCCTGGATATCAGGAAACAATGTTAAATCCTTGGACGAACTGCACCTCCTCATACAAATGGAGCAGTTCTTGGATGGGGTTCATGAGGACATAACACGGTACATACAAGATGGAAAACCCAAAAATCTCACCGAGGTGGGGGAGATTGGAGCCAAATGGATGGAAGTGGCAGAAAGCAAGAAAGCTACTGTCAAGGGGAACGAATACCCCAGAGGGCACGCCGACAATAAACCCTACAACCGAGGGCAACCCAAGACCCCACCTACAACCCAAGGAAAGCCACAGACACACTATTCTTCCACCTCACTAGTCTCCAGTAACTCACCTCGACCCAGTGACCAGTCAGCTGGAAGATGCTTTAAGTGTAATGAACTGGGACATATAAAGGCCAACTGCCCAAGGAACCCCAACCGGGTGCAAGTCATTACACCACCATCACCCAAAAGATCCCCAGGCCCAGATGCCTCTCAAATACCCTTGGAGTGAAGGGAAAATTTGACAGTGGGCGGAAAGAAGGTTACTACGTGGAGAGACACGGGGGCACAAGTATCAGCTATCCACCAATCCTTCGTCGACCCAAAGGCCCAAGTGACAACTTACCCCTTCATGTCACAAGCTGTAGACTTGCCTACAGCTGAACTACCTGTCCAGTCCAAAGGCTGGTCAGGAATGTGGACTTTTGCAGTCTATGACAATTATTCCATCCCGATGCTACTGGGGGAAGATTTGGCCAACAAGGTGAAGCGGCCCAAGAGAGTGGGAATGGTTACACGTAGCCAAACCAGGCAAGCTTCCCGACCCATTCCTGTTTCTGAGCCATCCACAGGAAACCCGTCTGTGCTAACAGAGACCCAGACAGAGGTAGTGGACCTGGATTCCCTGCCAACAACGGAAACAGCCACAGCACCTCCAGTCCCAGGCCCGGACCTGGAACAGCCCCCAAAACCAGCACCAGCGCCAGCAATCGCAACCACATCTTCAACCTTACCGCCAGAAGGCGCCAGCAAGCCAGAACTGGCAGAAGCAACAGACAATCATATTGACGAGGCTCAGTCAGAGCCTGAAATAAGTTATGACAGAGGCAGAGAGAGGTAGGGATGGAGCCTTGGGGAAGGGGGTGGAACAGAGCACATCCCTTCCAGCCCCCTGCCATGAGCTGCTCAGGGCAGGGGGCTGGGAGCACCCACACGAGCCAAGCACCCCAGCCCTTTGCCCTGACCCCCACACCTCAGCCTTTTGCCCTGCATCCCCCCACACCCTCCAGCCCTCTACCTGACCCCCCTCCACACACTCAGCCTTCTACCCTGCACACCCCCAGCCCTCTGCTCTGAACCCCCCCCAACACACACACAGCCTTCTGCCCTCTGCCCTGACCACCACACACACTCAGCCCTCTATCCTACACCCCCTACAACCTCCAGCCGTCTGCCCTGACCACCACACACACTCAGCCTTCTGCCCTGCACAACCCCAGCCCTCTGCCCTGACCCCCCCCCACATTCAGCATTCCGCCCTGCAGCTCCCATACTCCCAGCCCTCTGCCCTGACCTTTGAACCCCCCCACACCCAGCCTTCTGCCCTGCACCTCCCACACCCCCCAGCCCTGACCCCCACACACACTCAGCTTTATGCCCTGACCCTTGAACCCCCTCACACACCCAGCCTTCTGCCCTGCATCTCCACAGCCCCATCCCTCTGCCCTGAACCCCCCCGACACACCCAGCCCTCCGCCCAGCACCCCCACAGCCCCATCCCTCTGCCCTGAACCCCCCCCCACACAGTCTTCTGCCCTACACCCTCCCACACACCCAGCCCTCTTCCCTGACCTTTGATCCCCCCACACACACACCCAGCCTTCTGCCCTACACCCCCCACACATCCTAGCCCTCTGCCCTGACCCTTGAACCTCCTCCACCCAGGTTTGGGGTCCCGGCCACAGGCCCTGCTCAGCCCGCTGCTGGCCTAGGTGAACAGAACCCCAGGCTGGCAGTGAGCTGAGCAGGCTGGCGGTGTAAGATCAGCACTATAATTTAATTTTAAATGATGCTTCTTAAACATTTTGAAAACCTTGTTTACTTTACCTACAATAGTTTAGTTATATAATATAGACTTATAGAGAGAGACCTTCTAAAAAAGTTAAAATGTATTACCAGCACGCGAAACCTTAAATTAGAGTGAATAAATGAAGACTCGGCAGATCACTTCTGAAAGGTTGCCGACCGCTGATCTAGTCATTCTTCCTAGATCACTAAATTTCATGTGATCCAGATAACATAATTTACAATTAGGAGAATAATTATAAGGCACCAAGCAGGACTGCTATAAGTTTAGACTGAATTGTTTTTCCCATTACAACCCCTGATTTTTCCAGGCTCAGCTTAGTTTCAAATTGCATCATGATGAAATTTCACAAACTATTAGATAAATTATATTTCTAAAACTTGAAAATTGGTTCAAGTTCTTCAAATATATGAGTCATACAAAACTAATTAAATATTAATGGAGGGGCTTAGCATAAAAATCAAGCAGCTTTATGGGTTGTGCAGCTCCATTTTGTAGACAGTAAGATTATTGTAAATTAAGGTTGTCATAATAGGTTTTTTAATCTATTAAAAATGTTGTTTGGTTTAAAATGCTGTGTGTACTGTACTTTTTCTATCATAATGATGACAATTGTTCCTAGTAAGACACAGATGACAACCAATGAGCTCATGAAAATATTACTACTTTAACACAATAGTGAGTAAACTTCATCTAGATTTTCACTATTGCAGGATGATACTAAGAGTTATTTTTAATACAGAATGTCTTAAGGTGACTTACAATATTAATATGAACACAGAGACCACATTTAAAACAATGTCAACAAAATGGCAAAATATTCTATTTAAATGCATGAAAATAAAGATAAAATATCAGAATAAAATTAGTGTATTCAAACAAATATTGCTACATGGTCAAGATTTTAGTAGGTTCTAGAAATATAATCATTGTTCATAGGCAAATCCTGCATTCAACAAGTACTTGCAAACAGCCAGTTATACACAGAATCACCCAGTTTTTGCACGTAAAATTGCCTAGTATCCAGATATTGATATACACATCTGTTTCTGTATAAAACACTTTAATGTTCTTAACATATTTGGGGTAATTTCTTTGGATTTTAAAAGCCCAGGAAGCCAGAAGTATTTTCTAATCAGATTCAGCCTCACTGTGGAAAGCTTACATTGGAGAAATGTTTAGTTCGCTAATGTCTATGCCAGGGGTCAACAACCTACGGCATGCGTGCCACCTTTGGCACGCGAGCTGATTTTGCCTGGTATGCAGCTGCCAACCGGGGTCCCAGCCACCGGCCCCACTCAGCATCCTGCTGACTTGGGGTTCTGTTCAGTCAGCCGGCAGGAGGCTGAGCAGGGCCGGTGGCCAGGACCCCAGACCAGCGGCAGGCACGCCCCCCCACAGCTTCCCACTCACCGCACTCAGGTTCTTCAGCTCCCGAGAGTGAGAACCGCCAGGACGTGGGGCTCTGAGCCTGCTGCAGGAGGGGCAGTGGCTCATACTCCTGGGAGCTGCAGTGCCCGAGCATGGCGAGCAGGGCACCGGGGGATGAGCGGGGACTGCCGCCCACATGCATCCGCTGCAGGAGCTCCCCCCCACAGTGGGGGAGGGCGCACCGGGCCACAGCCCAGGCAGGCACGTTCCCCAGCTCCCCGAAGTATGAGCCGCCGCTGCCACTCCTACAGCTCCCCCCTCCCGCTGCCTCAGCACTCCATATGGAGTTTTGCCTCCACGTGGAGCCAGCATCTGACTGCCATGGGAATGGGTAAGGGCAGTCCTGGGGGGGCGGGGGGGGGGAAGGGCAGTCGGGGAGCAGGGAGAGGATTGGATGGGTTGGGAGTTCTGGGGCTCCTGTCAGGGGGTGGGGAGTGGCTGGATGGGACGTGGGAGAGTCTGAGGCTTTGTCTGGGGGCAGGGGTGTAGATAAGGTTTGGGGCAGTCTTGGGACAGGTAGGGTCCTGGGGGGGGGTCTCAGGAGGGGGCAGTCAGGGAACAAGGAGAAGGGAGGCTTAGGTATGGGGTGTGGTTCTTGGGGGCAGTTAGGAGCGGGGTCAGTCAGGGGACATGGAGCAGGGCGGCGTTGGGGGTTCTGACGGGGGCAGTCGGGGTGGGAAGTGGGAGGGAGTGGCTAGAGACAGGGCAAGGGCAGGGCTCTCCTCTCTTTTTGATTTTTGAAATATAGTAACCCTAGGCGAGGGGTAGCTGGGGGGCGCATGGGTGCTGGCACCCACATACATCCACTGCAGCCTGCAGGAGCCCCCCGGGGGGGGTGCTGGGCCACAGCCTGGGCAGGAGAGGGGGGTGGTCATGGCTGCTTCCTGCTAGCGGCACTGCTGCCTTGGCAGGGCTGCTGCACCTCTGCACCGCGCCAGCTCCTCCATGGCTGGGGCTCGCTGCTGCCGCAAGCAGGCTCTCCAGTGCCTCTGGAAGGCGGCTCCTCCCTGCTGAGCTGCTGCAGCGGCCCAAGCCGGTGGGGTGGGGAGGGCTCGCGGGGAGGCTGTGCACCCTTCAGGGGAGTTCAGGGGTGGGGAGGGGGAACCTGGCGTGGGGAGCAGCCCCTGAGGTCTACAAAGGCTCACTGGGATTTGCCCCTCAATGAACGGATGTGTGGTGGGCGGGGAGGGGGGGGCACAAGGTGGAAGTTTTGCCTAGGGCACAAAATATCCTTGCACCAGCCCTGCCCCAGGGGGTGCGTGCACCCCAGGTTAAGAACCACTGCATTAAACTGATAAGATCTGCATTTTAATTTAATTTGAAATGAAGCTTCTGAAGCATTTTAAAAAACTTGTTTACTTCACATACAACAATAGTTTATAGATTTGCAGAGAGAGACCTTCTAAAAACTTTAAAACGTATTACTGGCACGTGAAACCTTAAATTAGAGTGAATAAATTAAGACTTGACACACTACATCTGAAACGTTGCCAGCCCCTGGTCTATGCCTATATGTTTGTGTCGGTGTTTGTGTTTAAAGAATACAGCATTATGCACCTGAAAAGTTACTCAGTATTGTAGGGCCTTCCAATAAATAGTATATTTTTTCAATGTTTTACATATATATAGTGCTTAAAGAATGCTGCTGAAGCCTTAACTGATAGTTTTCCTTTTCTAACTTTGAGACCTAAAACAGCAATCTTTTAAAAGGGTGTTACGTTTTATTCCATCTAAAAATGCATAAAAAGAAAATTAAACTTAAAGCTACATTAAGATACATATAATGCATGTGATCTTAATTCTACTAATCCAATGTTTAATTTTTACACATTCATATGTGTATTTCCAAATCACACACATTTAGATGAACAATTATTTGAGAAGTCTTTAGTATAAACAAACAGGGTGGGGTAAAATCAGACTTATCCAGAAAGATATACTGTGTGAAGAACTGGACAAAATAGTTTTAAGATCTGTTTTACAAGATTTATGCCTAGCTACAGAAAAATACAATACTGAGCACCACCCATAAATCAATCCTATTGAAGCACTGGACAGTTTCATGGTATTCCCAAGAAATCCTACTTATCCAGCCAGGATTTCTTGGGGGGGGAGGGGGGGAGAAAATAAAAAAAAATGCCCTGAAAAAAAACAGAACAAGTTTTAGACAGAGCTCTAGTGCTTCCTGCTTCTAGATCAGGGAAAAAAATACTGCAAGAACAGTCTTCTGGTATTCCAGCACCTCCACTTCCAGCCAGAACAAAGCTGTTCTTGGAATACGGAAGGAAGAGGCGAGGGAGTAGAGAATGCCACATTCAACTTCTCAAAAGTGGTATGGCAGAGTCTTGAAGGGAGGGAGGCAGGGATTCTTCCATGCACACAGGCCCTCTCTTGACATGCAAAAACAGTCAGCTTTTCAATCGTGTTACCTCAATTGAGTTACAAGCAGCCCTCAGACATATGACACAATTGGTGCCTTACAATTGCGTCGTAAATCGGAACATCATAACTCTGAGCTGCAATCTACTCTACTGCGGGACCAAGCATCATAAACGCGAAACCTATAGTCGTAAGTCGAATCAGGGTATCATTGTAGAAGCATCGTAAGTGCTTCTGTCGTAACTCAAACGTCAGAAAGTCGAGGACTGCCTGTATTTTAAAACTCAACTGATGAAAAGCCTTAGTAAAATACAGCATAACACAGGAAGCTGTTTTACCTGGCTATGTTGTAGTAGAGGCTCCCCCCAAGTTCTAAAGTCTAATTGAATTATGTCAGATGGTTCTCCTCTATCCACTAATTTATTGACATGTTCAAAGATTTCTAGTAGATGAGACAGGATATTTCTCTACAAAAACCATGCTGGTTGGACTCTTATCACATCATGATTTTCCAACTGTTTTATTATTGTATTTTTAAATAATCATTTCAACCCATGTACCAGGTACAGATGTAAGACTTATTTGTCTGTAATTCTTCAGATTACCCTACAGCAGTGTTTCCCAAACTTGGGACACTGCTTGTATAGGGAAAGCCCCTAGTGGGCCGGGCCAGTTTGTTTCCCTGCCCCATCCACAGGTCTGGCCAATCGCGGCTCCCACTGGCTGTGGTTCACCGCTCCAGGCCAATGGGGGCTGCTGGAAGCGGCACAGGCTGAGGGAAGTACTGGCCGCCGCTTCCAGCGGCTACCATTGGCCTGGAGCGGCAAACTGCGGCCAATTGGAGCTGCAATTGGCCGAACCTACGGACGCGGCAGGTAAACCGGACCAGCCTGGCCAGCCAGGGGCTTTCCCTACACAAGCAGTGTTCCAAGTTTGGGAAACACTGCCCTACAGCCTTTTTCAATAAAGGTATAACTTTTGCTACCTCCCAGTTCTCAGATACAGTAGCTGTTTTTACAGTAGCTGTTTGTACACTTTTACAAGTTCAACTACTTCATAATTAAGCTCTTTCAGAATTATGGAATTTACAGTTCCTGGCCCAGTGACACTATTTTTTTTTTTTAAGTATCATTTGTTCCAGTACCTCCTCTTCTGACACTGCAAAGATGATTACCAGAAAAACAGCACGTGTGTATCTTTCTGCTGTTACTCTTTGTCAGACAGAAGGCAAGCTCAACAGGGTTTGGGAATATTTGCATTGCCTTGAGAAGTTATGTGGCTCAGTAGATAAATTCCCACATGTGACCTTGGGCAAGTCACTTCACTTTCATTTATCTTCTCATCCACTACCTTCTCAACTTAAATTATCAACTCTTCAAGGTAAACACCATCTCTTACTATGTGTTGGTACAATGCCTAACACTCTAGATACTACTGTCATGCAAATAATAAATAATAGATAAAGATTCAACTTGTAATAACAAATCTGAAATGGCAGAATACTAATTCCTTACTTTTAAGTGTCCTTTTAAAAAAAGTGATCTGTTTTTCTGATGTTTACAAACCATAAATATTCCACAAAACATGTTTCTACTTTCTTAACACAGGAAGGTTAACAGGTTCTTCAAAGTGATTCCGGTATTGATTAATGAAAAGGTTTGATAACAAAAGTAATGTTCAGTTTGATATCTAATTTACTGTACTTGATTCTCTTCAGCTTCATGAATATATATGCCTTATAGCTCATGTAAGCAGATAAGAGTTCTTAATTACTACAATGAGCATCTCATGTTAATTATAATGCCCCAGAGTAATAGTTAGTTTGTAGATTCTGTTTTGAATTCAGTTATAATCCTATATAAAAAGAAACACTTCTGAAGAGACAAAGGACTTGCCCCACTGTGAAGTTATAAAACCAGGCTGGGTAAGTAAAGCACTATTACGCTCTACTCATGTTTCTAAATGAAAATGCATTAAACAGCCACATCAGAATTTAATACACATGTTCATGAGTGATTTGCTAGCTAGTTATGACAGAGAAAGAACACCAACATGGCAGTTAACTACTGCACTATGCTCTCAGGTTACACTAAAATGAGTCCTAGATTCCTTCATTATTTAGAAGAAATAGCTTACTCAGAACCCAAATTCATATATACAATATATTCTACGCTTCATATGGCACACTGGTGTGAGCTGGAATATGATGTAGGTGAACTGAGTTGCCTGACTACAAGAGTTACTTTAGCATGGAGCATGTGGAACAAGGAGAAATCAAGTCAGAGTCTAGCTTTGCACCAAAGCCTAAGAGATTTTCCTAGTCACTAGAACAAATAGCATTAGAGCCAACCGAAGAGGCCAGCCAAAAGATCAGCCAAGAAATTAGTCCGAGAGTCAGAGCTTAGCCATCTATATTTAGCATCAACAAAGGCAAACATACAAGTGGCTAATGTTTGGAATGTAAGCAATACAAGAAGGCAGGAGCCTCCTATGTAACAATAAATCTTAGCTTGCATTGCTTTTGAGGTAAAGAATCTAGAAAAGTACTAGGACAGAGTATGGCTTATTCATGGTTACACAAGAAGCAAGGTTGGTTGGCACAAAGTTGATAGCAAGAACTGAGACGTAAATTAACTTAGAACTCCTCTAGGATTTCAAACAAGATGAACAAAATGAAAATGAACAGCCAGAAGTCATTCGTGTACTTGAGTGATTTATCTACATCTAAACATATAATAGTTGTGTGATTGCAGCTAAACACACACAACCTTTGGCTTTTGTTCAAGTTCAGATGGTACCTTCCTTGCAATTAATGGTCAGTGTAATTTGTAATGTTTACGTCTAGGACTACCCAAAAAAGTTTACAAGAATCCTAGATGAACCCCCCAAAATTAGAATAGTTAAAAACAACTCCAGTGTAACTGTGAATATGAGTGTGTGTGTTCTCCCCACTTACCACCCACCCATTAGACAGAACCCCATTTGGGTTTGGGAAAGTATCACATGTGGTAGGAGTATCACAATAGAGACAACCTAACCTGAAGTGTTTAACTGGAACACACTCTGTAACAAGTTGTACCAATCACAGCAAGAACAAGAATTTTCATGCTTCAGTTTTATAGTGTTGTATCTGTAGCAGTGTTAGGCTGATTTATGAAACTGCAATTTCTTGAGGATCTCCAGGGTAGTGACAGGGTGAGGAGGGGACTAGAGTTGAAACCGGATCTCACCTTAGGGCTCATCTACATGAGAATTTTTGTTCCGTTATACCAGTATAATTTTACCATTATAGTTAAATCATTATAGTTATATTGGTATAAAATCTCTGTGTGGACAATCTTATTCCAAAATAAATTGTGGCTTTAGCTTAAAGTACCTCCAGAAAGTGACAAAATTAACCAGAAAAAATCCCTTTCATACCAGACTAAGAATGTCCAGGTGGGAGTTATACCTGTAAAATTACAGCAGTTAAAATTCACAATTTACATTATACCAGTATAAGTTTCTCATACAGGCAAGATGTAAGGGTTGCCTAAAAGGCCTACTCACTTTTCCCCATGCTCAGAACCTACTGCCTACCTAGAAGTCTACCATACTGGTTCAGACCAATGATCCATCTAACAGTATTCAAAAGAGGTGCCAGAAATCCTGCAGGCATATAACTAACCTTTTGAATCCTACTTTTCCTCAATGACATGCTGTGGCAATGAATTCCACAGGCTAACTGTGCGTAGAAAAAGAATTCTTATTATCAGTCTTCTATTTGGCCCTTTTTCAATTTCACTGAATGCTTCCATGTTCTTTTATTATACAAAAGTGTGAACAGAAGTAACTAATTTATTTTTACTATATGATTCTCAGAGTGAAAGAACACACAGTTCAACATACTTTTATTTGTAGTCATGCCTTTTTCACCCTTCAATTTTCGAAGAAATTATCCCTTGTGGAGTTGTTTACTTCAGAGACACAAGTTGCAATCATATGCATGTAAGCAAGGATCAGCACAATATCTAAAATCATAGTTGATGATTTGATACATTTGTCTCACCTACAGGCAGCAGCAAATAGTTTCAACATATCCTTTCTGAATTAGTTTAATAAGGAGACACAAACAACTGCAGCTACAAGATATTTAACTACAAGGGTTGCTCTTTCAACCGAATAGCCGTAGCATAAAGGAAAAAAAAAAAAGATTTTCCCAAACATCTTCAAACCAGTCTATCAGCATGCAAGCCCCAGTGTACCATTTTAGCAAGACTATTAGTTATACAGCAATTGTAAAATAAATTGACAAGTATTGCTTCCCAAATAAATACTGCAATTATCTAAAGCAGGGGTAGGCAACCTACGGCACAGGTGCTGAAGGCGGCACCCGAGCTGATTTTCAGTGGCACTCACGCTGCCTGGGTCCTGGCCACCAGTCTGAGGGGCTCTGCATTTTAACTTAATTTTAAATGACGCTTCTTAAACATTTTAGAAGCCTTATTTACTTTAAAAACAACAGTCGTTTAGTTATATATTATAGACTTATAGAAAGAGACCTTCTAAAAATGTTAACATGTATTACCGGCACACGAATCTTAAATTAGAGAGAATAAATGAAGATTCGGCACACAGCTTCTGAAAGGTGGCAGATTCTTGATCTAAAGTCAAACATTAATATTAAATTTCTATTCTGGTAATGCCTTCAGTGTGCTATCCACAGACACAGAAAGATAAAGCCCAGGGTCCAGAAGAGACTTGTGTTACTTGGCAGAAAACCCACGTACAACTTTTCCACTCCCATTTTTAAGAGAATTTATCATGAACTTGTTCATGTGGAAGCTTGGTTTCTCACCTGTCTGTTCCGTTCGTCCATTATTCTTGTGATTTGTATTTTCTTCCTCCCCATTTTCACTCTCTTTCTTTTCCCTTTTTACAATCCAAAACCACACTAATCCAAGAATTCTCACTCTTCAATATACTAACACATGGTACACAGTTCTTTTCCACTGTTTCGGCTTCCACCCAATGAAAAGGTTGCTGCTTCTTGTTACAAAAACCTAAAATAAAAAGAAATACTGAAATAAATTTTGTGCCTTCAATATTTTCAAAGTTACAATTTCACATCAAAAATTGTGTTTGCACATTCAAAGCAATTCTTGTAAAGATGGACCAACTCATCTCTCTCTAATCAGACATCCTGTCCATTACTATCATACCAAGCAAAAGCAAGCAATGACTGTAAATTAAGCATTTGAGCTGTTTCACAGAACCTATGACCAAGAGTCAAGTGATCAGTGATTTTGGATCCTCCACTGGGACATGTTTAAAAAAGGACTGATTTTCAGACGGTGCTCAACACTGTGTGAAAAAAATAAGTCTCTTTCAAGATGTCTACAGTTGAGCAGTCAAAACCTGGGGCACCCAAAAAATTAACTTCTGAGAATCATCATCTAGGGTTTTGGGAAATTTAACCTATTTTTTTTAAAAGGTAACTTATTAAAATATTTGGTCACAGACACATGACAACCCTTTAAGTTATGTTCTTTGTAAAGTTTATATAAAGCATAGTGCAGAGATCGGCAATCTCTGGCACATAGCCCACCAGGATAAGCACCCTGGGTGGCCGGGCCAGTTTGTTTACCTGTCACGCCCACAGGTTCGGCCAACGACAACTCCCACTGGCTGCAGTTCACTGCTCCAGGCCAATGGGGCCTGCGGGAAGCGGTGCGGGCTGAGGTATGTGCTGGCTGCCACTTCCCGCAGCCCCCATTGGCCTAGAACGGCAAACCACGGCCAATGCAAGCCGCAAATCGGTCGAACTCGTGGACCTGGCAGGCCCGCCTGGGTTCTTACTCTGGCAGACTGCGTGCCAAAGGTTGCCGATCCCTGGCATGGTGTCTTGCCTAAGGTTGTTTGGTGTTATTTCACCTTTTGAACAAGCAGTCAATCTGAAAAAATAAATTTTCCATCATTATTCAAGCTCTGACTGTTGGAAACAAAATTTAAGGTTACCTTTTTAGCCTCAATTAATTTCAAAATTCAAATCATGTCTCTTGCAACATTATTATTTAGAGTTCCTCAGCATACATAAACACAGGCCCTGCATTTCAAAGAACTTATATTTGAGCCACAGCTAATATAATTTATAGAATCAAAATACATAGGCAAGAAATATCATATCAAACTTGCTGGTAAGGTGGTCAGCTAGGGAAGGATTAAGAATAGGTACTCTGTTGCAGAAATCATTTTGCCAAAATATGCTAATAAGCATAAGGAAAGATTAAAACAATTAGGTAAGAATTGGAGTAATAGATTAAAAATATTCAGATACTACAAGGATGAATATACCTAAAGAAAAAAATTAAAAAGATAAAATGCAGTAACAACAATATAAAATGAAAAAAAAGGCTTAAAAATAAAAATTGAAATAGAAGGACTAAGATTGATATTAAACTAGTAAAGACAAATAGCTAAGGACTAAAGCCACTTATTTTTATTTAGATTGTTAATTCTTCGGGACAGAGGCTATTGTATGCCTTTGAAATTTGAGTGCCATATAAAAACAAATCATATTTTTGATATCTTCATCCACCACTACAATTCAATTTCCCCAAAGTATTATTTCACAAGTATGGAGATGCTGATGAATAGGTGAGAAAATCTCAAGGTTATGTTCACTACAGTAACTTGCAACTTTTCACACATCTACTACCAAGCCAATTACCAACAACAAATCCTCATGTTTAAAAAGATTTGCAGTGGATGCACACAAACTGAAAGGGCGACGAAGTCAGATGCTTAAATATTTTACTATCACACATGAACAAATGATTTATTTTTAAGGAACAAAGCATTACAGACAGACAATTACCTAAGTCTTGGAAAACCATGCATTAATACTGTCAACTTTTGACGATGCTTCTCCCCAAATCCTCCCATTATCAACTAAACTGTAGGATAATATAAGACAAAGTAACAGAAGACCAGTGGAAAACAGATTTAACTTCTCCAATATTAATTGTGTACTTCAATGTGTTACCTAACTTGTTGCATGCAGTGTCTTTGTAACCATGTTGGCCCTAGGATATCAGAGACACAAGATGGAGGAGGTAATAACTTTTATTGGACCAACTTCTGTTGGTGAAAGAGACAAGCTTTCAAGCTACACAGATCTAAACAAGAGCTCTGAGTCTCTTTCACCAGCAGAAAGTCATCCAATAAAAGATATTATCTCATCCACCTTGTCTCTCCAATACCCAACTTGTGTAATTCAGAACAAAAAACTTGAACTTGGATACAACTCATATTCTGAAGACCTATTAGTTGATATAAATGACAAAGAAAGGGGTCAAAATAGTCGTAGTATTGGGTTTGTAACCGTCTCCAAACTTCCAATCCTGAATACTTTTTGAAATTGACCCCTACATATATTTTAAGAGGACTGTCACAAATATCTTATTCTTTTAGCCATGTGTAGAAAATGGTGCAACCATGCCACAAACCATCTCACAGTTAATAAGTAGTGACAGAAAGAGGTGATTAGTCACAGACTGCACTTCACTATGTATTCACCCTGTGCAGACTATAGAATCATGACATTCTGATACTGACAGCTTAAAAAGAGGATGGAAGAATATCACAAGAAAACAAGATGTCATTTTATATTTATTTGACATCAATGACGTCTTTCTTGTTAGAGAATCACTGAATGCTCAAAAGACATGGAAGACAACTTATAATTAGCACAAATAGGCACAAAGACTATGTTAGGCCCATTGCTTAGGAGGATAAAACAGAATCACCCTGTATGCTATGGGTTAATTATATGTCAAATAATCAAACTGCGGAATATCTATAAATTTGCATCACCACATATTCTGTACTGCACTGTAAGAGAATAGTATTTTCTTTCAAAGAAACTGCTGCTGAAGACAACTCACTAAAATCACAGTTGTGACCATAAATTCACTTTGGTATATTCCTGTATCGTGAAAAGCTTCTCCCTCCCATGCTATGAACAAAAATTTGGGCCAAGTAATAATACTGAAGGTAAGTTAGCAGACACATATCCATAGCGTGGGAATTAAGGGTGCAGAAGGTGCTGCAGCACCCCAAGGTTTTATGCAGGGTCTCGGCAGCAAGCTGCAGGCCTGGTCTACACTACGCGTTTAAACCGATTTTAGCTGCGTTAAACTGATTTAACGCTGTACCCGTCCACACTACGAGGCCCTTTATATCGATATAAAGGGCTCTTTAAATCCCTTTCTGTACTCCTCCCCAACGAGAGGTGTAGCACTAAAATCAGTATTACTATATCGGATTAGGGTTAGTGTGGCCGCAAATCAACGGTATTGGCCTCCGGGCGGTATCCCACAGTGCACCACTGTGACCGCTCTGGACAGCAATCTGAACTCGGATGCAGTGGCCAGGTAAACAGGAAAAGCCCTGCGAAATTTTGATTTTCATTTCCTGTTTGCCCAGCGTGGAGCTCTGATCAGCA
This sequence comes from Gopherus evgoodei, assembly GCF_007399415.2. NCBI lineage: Eukaryota > Metazoa > Chordata > Testudines > Testudinidae > Gopherus > Gopherus evgoodei. Next base: position 9,036,357 of record NC_044331.1, read on the forward strand.
CGGGTGGCGATGCAGCCCCAAATCCAAAAATAGCTCCAGCAGGGAGATACTGGATCTGATTGCTGTATGAGGAAACAAATCTGTTCTATCAGAACTCCGTTACAGAAATGCCAAAGCGTTTGAAAAAAAAATCTACAGGCTACACAGTGCTCTGTGACAAGCGTAACGGGAAGCCAGAGACTCAAATGGATGCTCATGGAGGGCGGGAGGGGGTACTGAGGACTCCAGCTATCCCACAGTCCCCAGCAGTCTCCAAAAAGTATTTGTATTCTTGGCTGAGCTCCCAATGCCTATAGGCTCAAACACATTGTCCGGCGTGGTTCAGGGACTAGATAGTCAATTTACTTTCCCCCCGCCCCCCGGACGTGAAAGAAAAGGGAAAGAAATCGTTTCTTGACTTCTTTCAATGTCACCCTATGTGTACTGAATGCTGCTGGTAGACGCGATGCTGCAGCAGTGAAGGGCAGTATCCGCTCCTCTCCCCTTCCTGGTGGTAGATAGTACATGTTTGATAACTGCTGAATACCCCTGGCTGGCCTCAGGGGCGCCTGGGTAAAAATAGGAATGATTCCTGGTCACTCCCAGTAGATGGTACAGAACGGCTGGTAACCATCTTCATCATAGCAACTGGGGGCTGAGCTCCATCAGCCCCCTCCCTTTCCTATGTAAAGAAAAGATTCTGTCCCGCCTGGACTATCATAGCAGCGGCATGCTGGGCTCCTCTCCCCCGCACCGCTTAATGTCCTGTCTGGACTGTCTTGGCACGGGGAGGCTGCCTCCCCCTCACTGTATCTCACTAACACGTCACTGTTTCTTATTCCTGCATTCTTTATAACTTCATGACACAAATGGGGGGGACACTGCCACGGTAGCCCAGAAAGGTTGCGGGAGGAGGGAAGCAACAGGTGGGGTTGTTGCAGGGGCAACCCCCGTGAATGGCATGTAACTCATCATTTCTGCGGGATCTGACACAGAGCAGCTGTGCTCTCTGATAACTGCTTCTCTAGTACACTTGCCCCAAATTCTAGGCAGGACCGACTCTATTTTTAGAAACCATAAAGGAGGAATTGACTCGGGGAGTCATTCCCAGTTTTGCTTTTGTGCCCCCGGCCAATCTCAGCCAGGGGCACCCATGATAGCAGCAGACAGCACAGAAGGACAGATAACTGTCATCTCATTGCCAAATTACACTGGCAGCAGATGGTACAGAACGACTGGTAACCATCTCTGCTATCATGCAAAAGCAAATGAATGCTACTGGGTAGCGCTGGAGTATCGCCTCTATCCGCGGCATCCAGTACACATACGGTGACTGTAAAAAGAAAAAAGCTGAACGGGCTCCATGGTTGCTGTGCTATTGCATCTGCCAGGGCAATCCACGGAAAAAGGGCGCAAAATGATTGTCTGCCGTTGCTTTCACGGAGAAAGGAATGACTGACAACATTTACCCAAAACCACCCGCGACAATGATTTTTGCCCCATCAGCCACTGGGCTCTCAACCCAGAATTCTAAGGGGCAGGGGAGATTGCGGGAACTATGGGATAGCTACGGAATAGCTACCCACAGTGCAACGCTCTGGAAATCGACGCTAGCCTCGGACCATGGACGCACACCACCAAATTAATATGCTTAGTGTGGCCCGTGCACTCAACTTTATACAATCTGTTTTATAAAACCAGTTTATGTAAAATCGGAATTATCCCGTAGTGTAGACGTACCCCCAGCCTCAGCCCCACTACCCCTCTCCTAGCCCCTCCCTCCTCCATTCCAGAGACACGGCCCTACTCCTGGCCCCAGCTGGGGCAGGGGACAAACAGGGTAAGAGGGCTGGCTTTCAGCACCCCCACTATTAAAAGTGTTCCAGCACTACTGCACATATACATGATCAGAGAGCACATTATATTTCAAACAGAGTAAAAATGAAATTAACATTAAAACCCCAGTAATTTCAAAGTTAAGGTTGCATTTCCACTAGTCATAGAACCACACCCTAGCAACTACTACTACCTCACCTCTGTAGAAAGGCAACAGAAATGAAATCTCACACTGACATGAATATCAAGCATTCCATAAAATAAAATGGTCAGTGTAAGCAAAGAAGAAAAACTGCAGTATTTTCTGCTTCAACCAGAGAATACTATGTTTGCAACTCTAATGGGACAAAATTAAGATCAGAATAGTTTTTGAGTATGATCTCATATGAAACTGATCTTAATTCTGAGTCTCCTAGCTTTCTACTTGTCTTGTTTTAATTTAACATTTTTAAAAACAATGTACACTAAAAACACAGATATCTTAAAACACTGCTATCTTCATTTGACGACCAACACAACTGGTAGTTAAGCAGTCTTAAAATATAGTGTGCCGTAGGCAAAAAAATAAAAATAAAAAAAAAATCTATCAATCACATGTTCTCACTAACTTAGATTCATGTAAACTACTAAATTTGCAATTGTTTTCTAAATGCTCGAGGAATGTATCACTTTAACACTAACTAATGAAATCTGTGCTATTAAGAAAAATGACTTTAATGATTCAGCAAAACCAAACTACACTGGTGCCCATACTGCTGCCCATTTAAACAAAGCTGTCAAGACCGAGGTCAAAATTAGACAAGTTTAACCAAATTCTTATTTTAAAATTATTGTCCTTGTTTTTCTTCCTTTCTGTTTTCTCTGAACTTGTACTTTACCATCATGATTCCAGATTATACTTGTCAATGAACAACTCTAATATTCCAGTTTACTATAATGTACCACAATACACACAAAGAACAAATAAGACAACTTCAGATGATTTGCACAGCTCAAGGTTCATAAAAACTGTCATTTATGTGGAAATGATCTTATGGAGAAAAGTGTTTTAAGAATCTCAAAAATGAACTAATTTTGTAGTTTAAAAAGTACACTTACACACTACAAAATATTAAATATTCTTAAAGCAAAAAGGTAGAAGAGGCAAAATATAAGATGCATTTTTGTTTTAGAAAGTTAAGAGAAAATAAAGAAAATTATGTAGTGAATGTTCTCTACTATTCAAGCATGGAGAAGGGAAGCCAAAACTTCTGAGTTTTATACCAAATTCCTCAAAGCAGTTCCTATTTGACTCTTAAGCAAATGACTGCCTTTCTGCACCTCAGTAAAACAGGAAGCTACCTCACAACTATGTATAGGCTTAATATTTATTAAAAAAAAAGTTGAAATTTTTCAGTGAAAGGTAATATAAAAGTTATCAGTTTGTACACACAAAGTTAATAGAGAGTTTAATAAAGTAATGCACAGTGATAATGGTCAGCACTTTAGTAAAGCCTGAAGCTATAAAATACTCAATATTGCAACCCTGTGGCACAATGTATGTCTACACTATGAAGACTACACAAGCATAGCCCTGTAGTAAAGACTCAGCCTACACCAACCAGAAGGAGTTTTTCTGTCAGTATAGGAACATCATCTTCCTGAATGAAGCTATGTCAATGGAAACCCTCTTCTATCGGCATACTTACATCTACATTGGTTTTTTTCCCCCAGCATATCTATATTTGTCACAAACAGATGGTTAAGGGTTAATGTCTGTTTTACCTGTAAAGGGTTAAGAAGCTCAGTAAACCTGGCTGACACCTGACCAGAGGACCAATGGGGGGACAAGATACTTTCAAATCTTGGTGGAGGGAAGTCTTTGTGTGTGTTTGTTTTGTTCGTTGTTCGCTCTTGGGACAAAGAGGGACCAGAGGTACAACCTGACTCTCCAAATCTTTCTGAATCAGTCTTTCATGTTTCAAAATTGTAAGCATAGCCAGGCAAGATGGATTAGTCTTATGTTTGTTTTCTTTCAACTTGTGAGTGCTTTTCCTTTTGCTGGAAAGATTTTTACCTCTGTTTGCTGTAACTTTGAATCTAAGGCTGGGGTGGGGGAGGTCCCTCTAGTCCATATGAATCTGAATACTCTGTAAAGCATTTTCCATCCTGATTTTACAGAGATAAGTTTTACTTTTTCTTTCTTTAATTAAAAGCTTTCTTTTTTAAGAACCTGATTGATTTTTTCCTTGTTTTAAAACCCAAAGGGATTTAGTCTGAACTCACCAAGGATTGGTGGGGGGAAAGGAGGGAAAGGTTAATTTCTCCTTGTTTTAAGACCCAAGGGGTTTGGATTTGTGCTCCCCAGAAAAGGTTTTGGGGGGACAGGGAGTGTGCCAGACACTGGAATTTCTGGCTGGTGGCAGCATTATCAGATCTAAGCTAGGCATTAAGCTTAGAAGGGTCCATGCAGATCCCCCACATTTGCACTCTAAAGTTCAAATTGGGGGAAAAAACTTTGACAATATTTGTCAGGGGTGTGGAGTTTACTTCAAACCCTTGATTGATGTAGTTATGGCAATATAACCTTTCAGTTTAGATCATCCACAGTCTCCTTCAAAAGACTTCCTTTCTGTGCTAAGACTGTAATCCAAAAATTTTAAGTGTCAGGTCAAAAAGTGATTTGAACAGGGTGTAACAAAAAAAAAATTAAGATTTTGCTCCTGTAGGAAAAAAATTCACTTTTGGACTGAGACCACATATGAAACATTTGAATCTGAAAGGATTTTTTTTTAAACAGACACATTTATATATATTACTTTGTCACGTAGTTCCAAAAATGGGGGAAAAATGGGGTAATTTGTTATTTAATTTGCTAGCAAACTCACCATTGATAGTGACAGGATTCACTTTCTGAACTGATGTGTTACACGATTATTAAATGTAATTACCTAACATGTTAAAAAATGTGATATGTTCCTATGTAAGTACTCCTGTAAGGACCAAATCAGCACTATATTAACTTATTTTCACCTTAAGGCAATTATGGAGGAGAAAATGAAAATGGTCAAGAGTTAAAATATTTTAGTTTTTAAAAAATCATTTTAGAAGTACTTTATAAATTCAGGTAATTTTTATTAGTTACAAATATTTTCAGTGTTTTCTATATTATATAAAAACAATAATTCTCCTTATAGTAATGTGCAATTAGGGAAATACACTACATAGGAAAATCTCTTTAGGGTACTGTTAGAAAAAAATAATGGAATGAATGTTTTTCTACTAGCGTACACAAGACAACTATACTCAGAGGACTAGGCCCAGTGCCCGGCCATCTAAAGTCAATTGGATCCTTGCTAGAGTGGAACTCTGGAGTGCTCACAAAGTCCCATATTTCAGATTTTTCAGTGCAGGCTGAAATTTGGCTATACTTTCCCCATTGCTTTATAGAAGATCTTTCAAGTAAACCTGAGCTAGTGAAGGAGATTTGTTTTAGCAGATGCTAACTAGAGCCTTGTATGGGATTATTTTTTAATCCCGCTCCCGCTATTATGGCAGTGGGTCCTGCAGGACCTGCGGGATCCCAGTCCTGCCGTAGAGCTCTATGCTAGTCCTGTGCAGGGCTCTACTGTGAGCAAATAAAATACAAAGTCATACTGCAGCCTAGTCAGGCAGTGTCTGCTATTCCAAGAATAAAGAGGGCCAATACTGGAGAAATCCATACAGAGAATTTAAATAAACTGTATTTTCATCTGTATAGCATGTCTTTTCCATTACTAGAATTTATCTTTAAATGTTTTGTGTTTCATTTTGGCCCTACTTATGGCAATAAATTCAGCTTTTGATGACATTTAAACAAGTCTCAACAGGTTTTATGTGAAGTTGTATTCTCTCTAGCTTATAATTTAGAGTCCATCTCAGAAAACCTGTTTAGGAAATGAATGGAGTCAGTAAGTTGAGAAAGGAGACCAAGGAAAAAATGAACCAATTACAGATGTTGGGCCACATTCTAATCTTAGATTGAGATAAACCCTCAGTCCCACTGCTGTCATCAGTTCTGGCAAAACACTTGCACCATGTGATAAGAAAAAAGCTACAAGAATGAGAGGTTTCAGAGTAGCAGCTGAGTTAGTCTGTATCTGCAAAAATAACAGGAGTACTTGTGGCACCTTAGAGACTAACAAATTTATTTGAGCATAAGCTTTCGTGGGCTATAGCCCACTTCATCAGATGCATAGAACAGAACATATTGTAAGAAATATATACATACAGAGAACATGAAAAGGTGGATTCCAGTTCAGGTGACATGATCACGTCACTGTAAGACTTCACTACCCACTTGCCAGCACACACGTATACAGGAAGACTTACAGGTAAAACAGAGCCATCTACAGTCAATTCAAGAATGATAAAAAGTCTGAAAAAAAGTGTCTTACACTGAAAGACTACAGAAGCTCATTCTATTTAATTTATTCCAGAAATGGTTAAGAGTTGGCTTTATCATAGTCTACATGGGGGAAGAGATTTCCAGAGTAGACAGCTCTTTAATCTCGCAGAAATAGGAATACTGAAATCCAATGGCTGGAAGCTGAAGCCAGACAAATTCAGACAAGAATTAAGGTGCAAATATTCAGGATGCCGTAGATTTGCCATTATTTGCATCTAAGTCAAGACTGGATACCTTTAAAAAATTACAGATAGATGGATAGATAGATACAGAAGTTATGGGCTTCATGCACAAATTACTGGGGAGGTTCTTGTATCTGTGTAATGCAGGATGTCAGACTAAATAACTAGAATAACCCCTTCTGGCTTTAAAAATCTATGAACACCAATGTGGCCCTCTGGCACAAAGACTCTTACGAAACCCTAAACTTTTCTACTTGTTCTGTGTTTGTTTTTTTGCTCATAACTGTTTTGTACAAATAAAGTTTCAATTTAAAAAGTTTATACTTGGGTTAAATGTGAGTCAGCCACGAGAGATGATCACTACCACCTGAGATTATCATTGTCCTGAAAAAGTACAGTTCTTCCGACCAGAAGGACCAGCACCTAAAGAAAAAATTAGTTTCCTTTAAAGGTATCAAGCAAAGCAGCCTGTTAATTAATATTCAGAACTGAATAAACTTAGAAACAATGGGCATGTAACAGACACGGGGTTAAAATTTGGGCAAGACACATGCATATATACTTAAGGTTTTGGCAAAAACATGTCGTTTTGCTGAGGAAGCAAAATGATCAAACAAAACAGAAGTTGAAACCTTGCAACTTGTTTTCTGTGGTCACAGCTAATGCATGCAAAGCAGATTAAGCTATAGTACAACAAGTGTTCCCCCAAACAATTTTTTATCCCCGTAATTGTTTATCTGCACCCATGATTAACACATCTGGGCACATTACAGAAACTTTAGAAGTGAACAACCTGCCAATAATTGGAAAAAAATAAAAATCAAACCCATCCAGACCCCAAGACTACAACCTAGTGACAGGATAGGCTCTGGAACCAAATGAGGTGGAAAACCAAGTGAATAAATGTCTTTTGCAACAGGACTTAAAACCCCTATCAGATTCAGGCTATAGTTGAACTGTAGGGGGCAAGTTCTACAACACAGAGCCTTGTACTCATGAGCGATACCAGAAATTTGATAGCAAAGCTTGAAAATTCCTAAAGGTGAGCTGGAAACTCCCCATCCAGAATGGGGGTGGAAGAGGGTGGAATCGAATACTTATTTATTGCTTAAATCGTTTAGAAATCATTTAAAAACCTTTATGCTTTATAAAACTCTTGTAGTTACAAAAACAAGTTCTGAATGTGCCTCAAGGCAGTGCTATTGTCTGAAGTCTACAGACAGCTTCAATATCTCTATAGAGATTATTTGTTGCTTAAGACCTAAATTCTGGACCCAGGCATAACCCAGCTAACTAGACTCCACACTAGATGTTCCTCAGAGTCCGATATCAAGAAATCCTTTCTTTAGACCATTGCAGATCAGCAGAGACACTCTATGGGTTCTACTTATGTTGTACAGGTCAAGTCACCTCCAGATCATTTGCTCTACCACTATGCGGTGAAGAACGTCCCAAGATCCGCATGCCCTGTCACCAAATCCCTTCCATATAGCAGAGCAGGGAACCATCACAAAGTGAGCTGTACAGATGATGTGAGCTGCTTGCATAATCTGCCCCAATTGTGCTCCACTTCATCCACCAGAAAGACACATTCTTCTATCCTGTCCCCCTTCATCTTTTGGGTAAAAACTTGCATGTAGAAAGGGACCAGCACTCAATATCTGACTATACTGTATATCAGGTCAAAAAGGCAATGTACACTAAAATTACAATACTTGTTTTGCGCCAGATTCTCTAATGATATAATCAGAATAGCACCACAGACATATATGGAACTGAGTCAGATGCCATAAGCTGAGGATCTTTAATCACACATAAAATGGGACATTCAAAATTAAAAGCTTACACAGCAACTAACTCTGCCCCCTTCCATATATGATTTATATATCTATCTATCTAGATAGCCCAATGTACAACACTATATTTAGCTGAATATATGTGCATTTCGCATTAGAAAGGATGTAGAACTTCCTTACAATTTTTTGCCAGATAGCAATTCGCTTCCAAGGGTTGTGTGATTAAGGAACAAAAACTCTTGCAATGAATATGCACAAGGAGCAAAATTAAAGTTTCTATAAAAACTTTAACAATGCATTTCCCCAGTTTTCTGATTAAGTTCTCAGCCTGAATATTGCACTGACAATTTGTTTTCATATAACATTTGGGGGGGGGGTTGGGGAGAGGGAGAGAGCAAAGACGACAGAGGAATGAAAGAAGAAAGATGGAAAACAGGATTTAGTTGCAGGATGGCATGAAAAGTTCACAAGGAGCAAGCAAATCCTGTATGCATGTTTAGATTTGTGTTTGCTGGTATCATTTCAGATGCTGGTATGCAATACCTCAGTAGTCAGAAAAGTGTATAATCAAAAGGATAACATTATTGTCTCTCCCCCCTTGCATGGTTAATACATAAATAGAGTAAAAGACTAAATTGTAACTGTACTGCAAATTCTAAGCAAAGTTCATTCAGGTTTTTAAGGTGCTGTATTTAACAAAGGTAAAATACACATGGCTACCTCGTTAGAACATTATCCCTGAGAGGATCCAGTTGTGTTTAGCATAGCCAAAGGTGTCTCTCAAGAAGGCTGTTACACTATAATGAATTAATGAAACTGAGAGCCAAAGTGCCATCTGTAGCCTATTAATGTTGCAAGAGAGCCTTCTACAGATGAATTTCAAACACTGAAAATCTACAGTGAATAATTTTTGTGCCAGCACTGTTACAGTTGCTCGACACCTCAGTAAAAAATGTAATGATAGGGGTCGGAAGCCTCATTGGTTAAAAAACTAGGTGATTTTATTTACAGAAGGTGGATGAGTGAAAGATGTAGATAGGTAAAGTTGACACTGTAAATACTGGTGCAGAATTACTATGTCTTTGCAGTATATTTTTACAGGAAAAACAAAACTGAACAATAGCAAAAAGGAGCTGCACAAAAAAAAAACACACAGTGTACTATACTACACTTAAAAAGGTACATAAAACCACAAATCTAACAAGTGACAAATCAGCGTAATTTAAAGAACAACCAACATTCTTGGCATAAGGATTAAAGCCTGTGGAAAAGATCAAGTCTCTCTTAAAAAGTTGTTGTTTTCAGTTTTATTGATTGTGCTTCAGCTCTACTGTAGTATGTACCACATAACCAATTCTCCAACTACTGCAAGCACACAATGTTTCAGTCATTCCAAATTGAATACAGTGCGTAACTGGCAAATTGTAGTAAGGTGGGCACAAAAACTATGGAGATCTGAGCTCTAGCCATAGATATATACATCAAAGGTATTTGAGTATGGGTAACTATCTGCATCTGCTAATTTTGTTCAAGTTACAAGAAAACTGTAGTGGTGAAAATAGAAGCAACATGGACAGAATCATTAAGGAAAATTTGCAGCTTAAAACAAAAAGCACAGGAAATTATATTAGCATACCGCCTCAGTAAGCTAACTTTTTCTGGTATACAGGTGCAGGACTTCCTAAGAACAAGTGGAGATGTGACATTTTTGTCAAGTGACTTCATGCCAGCAGTTACCGGAAGTTCAAATATCAAGAGTAAAACCATCCATTCGGTATCGTCTAAATTGTACATACTGTTGAGATTGTGTATTGCAGTTTACCAAGTTTAATACCCTCTGATGAACTGATACTCTTGTAATCATTAACGTTTAGAATGGATTTCAAGGGCTACAGATTTTGGGGGCAAGAAAAACACTCCTTAAAAACAACCACCAACCACAGTAATCCAAACAGCTTACTTGAAAATGTATTCAGAGCCTGGTTAAATGATACAAGACAGTCACACTATTTAGATGTGAATTCTATAAGCCAACAGACAAAACAACAATGTTGCAACAGTCTTCACGCCACAGTGAGACATTTAGCAAACCATGAAGACGCCTACAGGTTCCTAACAAAAGATTAGTGGTAAGATTTTTCTTCTGTGGCTACCTTAACCACTGTACCAAACTCAATTTCTTCTTTTAAAATCTAGATGCTCATGCTGGAGCTCAAACCTCAAAACAATGAATAGAAAAACAAAAAATGTCAAGACATTGAAAAGTCTCGACTTAATAGAAAATAAGACAAAAAATGTGCCTAGAGGAACGGAGATCTAATTCCAACTGCTTTTTTTCTTGTCTTTTACATTTTTAGTCATTTAATAGTTAAGTAAAATGCACACCATTTCTGCTGTATTTATACATTTTTATTGTTTTGTATCTACTATGTACAAACTCATGGACATCATCTGCTCATGGAACCTTGCAGTCTACAGCCAGATAGACAAGTAGATTAGAAGTGGCACAACTATGGACAATTTACATATAAGTCAACTAAACTCACCCTAAACAATATAGAAGGAGTAAGTTTTGAGAGGGACTTAATATGGCAAGAATAGGGGGTCATGTTTATGAGTTTAGAGAGTTATTTCTATGGAAAGCAGTTCAAAAAGCTTATAAATGTATTTATACTAACTGTTGTATTGTCAAGAGTTATTTCTTAAATAACTCAAAAGCATTAAACAATATTTCTAATTAAAATTACAGTTAAAAAAGATAGTTAATACTTAAAATAATCTGGGCAGAAGCTGTGCCTTCCTTGGTGTTTTATACAGCACCACACCCATGCGTCTGACGAAGTGGGTATTCACCCATGAAAGCTTATGCTCCAATACATCTGTTACTCTATAAGGTGCCACAGGACTCATTGATGCTTTTAACCACACCCTAAATGCTCTACTTAAAATGACACTGACATGCAGGCCGTCATTAGAACTTCACTTACAAGATCTAGAATGAATTTCCAGTTCCCATTTATTCTTTCATCTGGACTTGGTCAGTGAACTATTGCAGCACTCCAATCTTTCCTTCAAAGTCAAACATAAAATGTTAGCTTCCTTTTCTGCCTTGGCATGTTTGAACTAAGTTTTTAGAAAGTAAAACAACACTCTCAACTTTTTAGTTCAACCTTTTTCCTCACTTTGAACTTGTATGAGAAAAGTGTCTCAGAGCAAGTCATGTAAATGAAATGCAGGAGGAACATGCAAATTATATATCCATTTTACCAACTTTAGCTTTAATACAAAGGAAAAAAACACACTGTATAATCTTTTATATGGGAAAACCTTGACTGACAGGATTTAATTGTTTGTTTTGAAATTACTACATTTATCACAAGATCACTTTGACCCAAAGTTCAATCTATTAAAAAACAAAAAGATATAAAGAGCTACAAATTACTAAAAGTAGTAAATGCTAGAAACAGTTTGACAAATAGCAACTTTATTTACCCTAACAATGTAAATGACAAAACACACAACTTATTTTTAATTAATATTACCAATAAAGACTTGGTTTCAATATCAAACATTTTCATAGCATGGTATTATTTAATACACAAATGGATTAAATACATTTACCACTCATGATTTTTAAAAGCAATTTTCTAAGACAAAGGAGCAACCAACATGCTCCAATCAGGTCAAAGCAATTAGTAATGGAATTATCTTATTACTTAAAACCCATACATCTGAAAGGTGACTGAAAGACTAGTAAATGGATTAGAAACCACGTAGCATAGAGTGATGAAAGGCTGTTTGGAGTGCCACAGGCCAGTATCTGTAAGAACTCGCAGAGGGAAAACAAGATGCCATAGGCTAGCAGCATTTCTCAGACCATTGTTTTTGATGATTTCATTTAACTGACTTCTTTATGTTACTAAATTACATTTTTGGCGTTACACCATGATATAAAGCTTTTCAGTTTGCTTGTATTTATGCAGAAACCAATTTTGACAGTTCATATAGATCTGATATATTTTATGAATACAAGCAAATATCAGAGGGAAAACTGATTGAATAACCTCTGTTAAAAAGAAAGTCTCCATTTCTGTATGAAGTGTAAGTACTTAGTTACATTTAGAAACCTGGCCTCAGTTAAGCAACGTATTACAATTTTTTCCCCTAAAATTTATGGGGGGAAAGTTTCTGATCTGTCCTTCTGAACTCAAATTTGCTGATAGAAACTTCACATTTTGAAGCTCAATTTACTGAAATGTATACACAATTGAAAGTTTTACTCAGTAAAATATTATTTTAAAGTAAGTTTTTAATTCCAAATACAATATTCTTGCAAGTTTCTAAAGATTGGACGTGGTCCTCTGATTAAACTCAAAACTGCTTTTAACCACATTTAGAATGAACTGTGTAGCAGGAGCATAATCAGTTTGATTTTAATAAGAATGAATTAAAAAATACACAACGATTTGTAACATGAATATGTTTACAGTCAGAAACTATATATGATATACTTTTTCCTTTCTTAAAAGGATGCATTCGACAAATGTGTCTCTTTCAAACAATTAAGTTTTATAATAAAATAAATCCATTTAATATTGTTGTGGGTTTTATGTCTACAAAAATAATTCTGTTCAAACTTCTACATGAAGTTAATAAAAATTCTGAATAAAAGGTAGGTGAATTGGATATTCCCTTTTAAAGTGGACTCTTCTTCCCAGAAAATTTAATTAAGTATCTGAACATCTCAACTTCCAACAAACAAACATTTTTTCTCTACATAACAAGTTGATGTCTGATCATTAGGGCACAGGTCTGGAAACCAGAACTCTTTGATACATCTTACAACTCCAATTTCCCATGTGCCATTAAGTCATTTCAACCCATCCATAAAAATGGGGACTCCTAAATTGCAGTAATCTTGTAATGTAGTGTTTTGAGATCTTCATATAAAAACTGCTCTGAAAGGACAAACTATGGGCTCAATCATACAAATACTTACATATGTTTAACTATACTACTGTGAATAGTCTCACTGATTTCAATGGTATTACTTATGGTAGTAAACTTAAGTACATGCGTATTTACAGAATGGGAGCCTATGAGATTACCCATTATCGAACTGATTTCTATAACCCAGTCTTATACCACCTCTGGAATAAGAGTTCAAGCACTTGCCATTGACACTGGAGGCAAACAGGTCTATTATTGGGGTCCCCCAAAGTAGGAATATCGGCTTCATGATGGATTTCCGCAGTTTAAATATCTATCTTTGCATCAATAATTAATGATATTCCTATTAACAATACTGCAAGAGATGCTTCTAATTTCCTTCTGTTAAATTTCATCATTTAGAAGCAATATTATTCTTATGAATTTATTTGAGACGCAACTCTTAACTAGCCTCTTTTATTGCACCCACTGGGGTATACTGTATACAGTGACATTTTATTTAAAATTGTGTTTTTCTATGTACAACCTCAATTTTAAAATGATTTAAACAAGAGTTTATTTCAATACAACAGAAACAAAGCAACTTCAACTCGTTTGCTAAATATAGTTACAAGTGAAAATTTGAAATTCTTCTGTACTCTTGATTGTAGCCTCTAATACACTCCCGCAAAGTTAAGGGAAAGGAGAAAAGACACGGGGAATACATATTAAAACAGCTAGCCGAAGAAGAGAAAAAATAGGCAAGTGTCTTATTTTTCTGAAAAAAATCTCTAAAGGTTTATTTTAAAAATTTGCAAATGAAACAAGTTCTTAGACCCTAAGGGGGAAAAAAGAGGGGTGACTTGTTTTCACATGGCAACTCAGAAAAAAAATTTGAAGATAGTTAGCCATTATCACTTTTTACATTATTAACAAAACTTCACCATCATTGAAGATTTCTTACAAAAATTTTGGAAGACTTGGCCAACCAAGTGAAGTGGGCCAAGAGAGTGGGAATGGTTACACGCAGCCAAACCAGGCAAGCTTCCCGACCCATTCCTGTTCCTGAGCCGTCCACTGAGGCCCCGTCTGTGTTACAAGAGACCCAGACAGAGGTAGTGGACCCGGATCCCATGCCAACAACTGAAACAGCCACAGTGCTTCTAGTCCCAGACCGGGAACTGGAAAAGCAGCCAGCACCAGAACCGGTGCCAGCACCAACGACAGTGCTTGCAAATCCATCTTCAACCCCAACACCAGAGGGCGCCAGCGAGCCTGAACTGGCAGAAGCAGCAGACAACCACACTCAAGAGGCTCAGCCAGAGCCTGAAATACCCCCTGGTGCACCAGCGGAGAGCGGTTCACCAGCAACGGAAACAACCCCATCACCTACATCGCTTCCAGAGGGACCATGCCCAAGTCCACAGTCTGAGGAAGAACTGGTGTCCCCAGCCTCAAGGAAACAGTTCCAGACTGAGCAGGAAGCAGATGACAGCCTTCAAAAAGCTTGGGAGGCGGCACGGAGCACCCCACCGCCTCTCAGTTCTTCTAATCGATCCCGGTTTGTTGTAGAACAAGAACTTTTATACAAGGATACTCTTTCTGGTGGACACCAGGAAGACTGGCATCCGCAAAAACAGTTGGTGGTTCCAACTAAGTACCGGGAAAAGCTCTTAAGCTTAGTCCAGGATCATCCCAGTGGCCATGCTGGGGTGAACAGAACCAAAGACAGACAGGGGAAGTCCTTCCACTGGGAGGGGATGGGCAAGGACATTGCCAAGTATGTCCGGTCTTGTGAGGTATGCCAAAGGGTGGGAAAGCCCCCAGACCAGGTCAAGGCCCCTCTCCAGCCACTCCCCATAATTGAGGTCCCATTTCAGCGAGTAGCTGTGGATATTCTGGGTCCTTTCCCAAAAAAGACACCCAGAGGAAAACAGTATGTACTGACTTTCGTGGACTTTGCTACCCGATGGCGGGAAGCAGTAGCTCTAGGCAACACCAGGGCTAAAGCTGTGTGCCAGGCCCTAACTGACATTTTTGCCAGGGTAGGTTGGCCCTCTGACATCCTTACAGATTCAGGATCTAATTTCCTGGCAGAGACCATGAAAGAACTGTGGGAAACTCAGGGGGTGAATCACTTGGTTGCCACCCCGTACCACCATCAAACCAATGGCCTGGTGGAAAGGTTTAATGGAACTTTGGGGGCCATGATACATAAATTCGTCAATGAACACTCCAGTAATTGGGACCTAGTGTTGCAGCAGTTGCTTTTTGCCTACAGGGCTGTACCACATCCCAGTTTAGGGTTTTCACCGTTTGAACTTGTGTATGGTCACGAGATTAATGAGCCATTACAGTTGGTGAAGCAGCAAGGGGAGGGGTTTACGCCTTCTCCAGGGACTAATATTCTGGACTTTGTAAGCAACCTACAAAACACCCTCCGACATTCTTTAGCCCTTGCTAAAGAAAACCTAAAGGATGCTCAGGAAGAGCAAAAGGCCTGGTATGACAAACATACCTGAGAACGTTCCTTCAAGGCAGGAGACCAGGTTATGGTCTTGAAGGCGCAACAGGCCCATAAGATGGAAGCATCATGGGAAGGTCCATTCACGGTCCAAGAGCGCCTGGGAACTGTGAACTACCTCATAGCATTTCCCAATTCCTCTCTAAAACCCAGAGTGTACCATGTTAATGCTCTCAAGTCTTTCTATTCCAGAGACTTACAGGTTTGTCAGTTTACAGTCCAGGAAGATGATGCTGAGTGGCCTGAAGGTGTCTACTATGAAGGGAAAAAAGACGGTGGCATGGAGGAGGTGAACCTCTCAACCACCCTGGAACATCTGCAGCGGCAACAAATCAAGAAGCTGTGCACTAGCTTCGCCCCATTGTTCTCAGCCAACCCAGGACGGACTGAACGGGCACACCACTCCATTGACACAGGTAATGCTCACCCCATTAGACCACCACCCTACCGGGTGTCTCCTCATGCCCAAGCTGCTATAAAACGGGAGATCCAGAACATGCTACAGATGGGTATAATACGCTCATCTACCAGTGCATGGTCATCTCCAGTGGTTCTGGTACCCAAACCAGATGGGGAAATACGCTTTTGCATAGACTACCATAAGCTAAATGTGCTAACTCATCCAGACAACTATCCAATGCCACGCACCGATGAGCTATTGAAGAAGTTGGGACGTGCCCAGTTCATCTCTACAATAGACTTAACCAAGTGGTACTGGCAAGTACCGCTGGACGAACCTGCCAAGGAAAGATCAGCATTCATCACCCATGCGGGGGTGTCTGAATTTAATGTACTTCCTTTTGGGCTGCGAAATGCACCCGCCACCTTCCAGAGGCTGGTAGATGGTCTACCAGCAGGACTGAGCGAATATGCATTTGCCTACCTCAATGATGTGGCCATTTTTTCTGACTCCTGGCCCGAACACCTACTACACCTGGAAACGGTCTTTGAGCACATCAGGCAGGCCGGACTAACTGTTAAGGTCAAAAAGTGTCAAATAGGCCAAAACACAGTGACTTACCTGGGACACGAGGTGGGTCGAGGAACCATAAACCCCCTACAGGCCAAGGTGGATGCTATCCAAAAGTGGCCTGTCCCAAAGTCAAAGAGAAAGGTCCAATCCTTCTTAGGCTTAGCTGGGTATTACAGGCGATTTGTACCACACTACAGCCAAATCGCTGCCCCACTGACCGACCTGACCAAAAAGACCCAGCCAAATACAGTTAAGTGGACTAATGAGTGTCGGAAGGCCTTTACCCAACTTAAGGCGACGCTCATGTCTGACCCTGTGCTCAGGGCCCCGGACTTTGACAAGCCATTCCTAGTAACCACAGATGCATCTGAGCGTGGTATATGAGCACTTCTCATGCAGGAAGCAACGGATCACAACTTCCATCCTGTCATGTTTCTCAGCAAGAAACTGTCTGAGAGGGAAAGTCACTGGTCAGTCAGTGAAAAGGAATGCTATGCCATTGTGTACGCCCTGGAAAAGCTACGTCCATACGTTTGGGGACGGCGGTTCCAGCTACAGACCGACCATGCTGCGCTAAAGTGGCTTCATACTGCCAAGGGGAACAACAAAAAACTTCTTCGATGGAGTTTAGCTCTCCAAGATTTTGATTTTGAGATTCAACACATTTCAGGAGCTTCTAACAAAGTAGCTGATGCACTCTCTCGTGAAAGTTTCCCAGAATCCAGTAGTTAAAAAGTGTTCTTAAAATGTAAAAGTCTGTTAGTTATATACGTAGTAGTATATGTAAAGGTGCATGTGTTGTATTACTCTGTTTATTTTAGAGTTCTAGGAAGAAATCACTGACAGTGAGATTCCCCACTGTCTGCGATTTGGGGGGCATGTCATAAACAGATAGCTAAGGGTTAATGTCTCTTTCACCTTTAAAAGGATTAACAAACAGTGACCTGAAACACCTGACCAGAGGACCAATCAGAAAACAAGACTTTTTCAAATCTGGGTGGAGGAAAGTTTTGGGTGTGAGTGCTTTGTTCTTGGTCTGCTCTCTTTCTCGGCTCTGAGAGTGCTCTATCTCCAGGCTTTCTAATCTTCTGTTTCCAAGTTGTAAGTACAAGGATAGTAAGACAATAGGTTTATATTGTTTTTTTGTATTTACATGTGTGTAGTTGCTGGAATGTTTTAAATTGTATTCTTTTTGGATAAGGCTGTTTATTCATTTTTTCCTTTAAGCAATTGACCTTGTATATTGTCACCGTGATACAGAGACCATTTTTATGTCTTTTTCTTTCTTTTTATATAAAGCTTTCTTTTTAAGACCTGTTGGATTTTTTTTAGTGGGGGCTCAAGGGGATTGAGTCTGCAGCTCACCAGGGAATTGGTGGAAGGAAGAAGACGGGGGGGGTGAGGGGAGAGAGAGATTTGATCTCTCGGTACTTGTGTTTCAAGGACTTGAAGCAGGGAATCTCCCAGAGTACCTAGGGCGGGGAAATCTGGGAGGAGGTAAAGAGGGTGGAATCCCTTTGTTTAGATTCACGGAGCTTGAATCTGTATATCTCTCCAGGAACCCAGGGAGGGAACACCTGGAGGGGAGGAGGGGGAAGGGAAATGGTTTATTCCCCTTTGTTTTGAGACTCAAGGAATCTGAGTCTTGGGGTCCCTCAGGGAAGGTTCTGGGGAGACCACAGTGAGCCAGACACTGGAATTCTCTGGCTGGTGGCAGCGATATCAGATCCAAGCTGGTAATTAAGTTTGGAGGTTTCATGCTAGCTTCTCATGTTCTGAACTCTAAGGTTCAGATCTGAGTAGAAAAGTTATGACACATGGCACATCACCAAAAAAAAAATCCAAAGATAGTTAGCCATTATCACTTTTTACATTATTAATAAAACTTCACCATCATTGAAGAGTTCTTACAAAAATTTTGCTGCTAAAAAATTCTACACATCTTGGCATTCAAGATCATTACAATTAACTTTCATAAAAACTCTCTTGATTACATGAAACAACTGAATCTTCCAGATGATAGTTCTAATGAGAGAAGAGTACTTTATTTTTGGTCTAATAAGTCCATCAAAGAAACAGAGCATAAAGTATGATTCCATACTAGCTGTAATCTCCATTTTAAGGAAACCAGTCACATTATTTTAAATTATATTTCAGGCCCAAGAGAACAGTCTGTATAACTACTACGCTAATCTTAAGTGTATATTATGTGGAAAAAGAATAACTACTTACCCTATAGTAACTGGGTTTTTTTTAGATGTTGTAGACAATGTGGAGAAGATGTAGATGTACACTGTAGATGTGCATGTGCCTCATGTGAGAGAGTTCAGATTTTTTTTGAATAGCAAAATCCATCAGAACTGTGCATGCACTCCGTGTTTTCTCCTGCTCCCTAGTGAGAGCATGAAGGGAGGAATGGTTGTGAACCTCCCTGAATTCCCTCGCCATTTGAAGCCCGTGGTAGTTGAGAGCTCTGAAAGCAGGGATAGAGAATGGGTTGGTGTGGGATCCACAGGGATAACAACATTTCAAAGAACTACAGTTACTGTTTGTTCTTTGAGTATGTATCAGTGTGGATCCCACTGTAGATGACTGAACAGCATCCCCTCAGGATGATGAGAATGAGGAATTTCAGCTGCATCAATTGTACAGAAGTTGAAGTACTGTTATTCCAAATTTGCTATCTGCTCCAACCACTAAATCCAACACAATGCTTGACAAAAGTGAGCAAATTACACCACATTTTCGCCTTGCAGAGCTTGGAAACTGGCACATTTCTGAAACAGGCTGACTATATAACTTGAATTCTGGTGCAGTGAACCTTGATGTTTGGTGTGACAGATACACTAGCCAACTGATAGCAAAGCGAAATACAGAGGATACTGAAATGGCTAACACAATGTATGCAGATGCCTTGAACTTCAGAACACTTGGATATAGCTATAAATAGATGGGGCAATAGGCTGAACAATTTGGTCGTCAACATAATAAAGCAAAGTTCTGGATATATCTAGTGTACAGAATTTCCTTTCTCCTTGTGCAGAGGGTGGCTGTAGGAAAACAACAGGCAGCTTGATTGACTGGTTCAGGTGAAATTCTGAGACCACCTTAGGAACCTTAACTCACCTTAGGAATGAAACTCGGGTGAGGCTGCAACAGTCTTGTTCCTACGGAATATTGTCAATGATGGGCACCTGAAGTGCACTGACTCTCCAGGCTGCCGTAATAACCACTACCAACACTGTATTGGAGGGAAGTGGTACAGGGGGCAGTTTGACAGAGGTTTGAATGGAAGCTCCAAAGATCTCAGAAGAAATGGATTGAGGTTCCTGCCTCTGACTAGTGGGTGTGTAACAGCCCTTTAAGAAACTTTGATACTATAAGGAGAGAGAAGACCAAACATAATTGTACAGGTGGATGGCAAGTTGAAATCACCATGAAGTGGACCTTACTAGACCTGAATAAGAGGCCAGCCTGTTTTAAATGCAATACGTAGACAAGGATCTGTAGCAACAAGACCTGGACCAGTCCAGACCATGATGGGCTGTCGGTATCAAGAACTTCTCCATTCAGATGAATATGTTAGTCTGATACAGAGCAGAAAAGCATCTATCAGAATTTTCTGGACCTGCAGGAAGCAACCTCCACCTGTGGCATTCAACCAGCCAACAACAATGCCATCAGGTTCACTGACTTCAAGTCTGGCTGTCCATGGTGTTGTGAGATTAGGTCTGGACACTGTAGGGAGAAGTAGCAGATCCATTGGCCAAAAGGTGCCTTGGCCAGTATGGAGCTATGAGAACGATCAAAGACTTGTCACATGATTTTGGACATCTTCTTGGGGAATCAGTGGAAAGGCATACGAGAGGCCTTGAGACCACTGCAAAAGGAAGGTGTCCAGTAATGAGCCCAGACTTATACCGCCTCTGGAACAAGAGTTCAAGCACTTGCCATTGACACTGGAGACAAACAGGTCTATTACTGAGGTCCCCCAAAGTAGGAATATCGGCTTTATGATGGATTTCCACAACGACCATTCCTGAGAGGTAACTGACTACTTAGGAAATCCACCAGGTTTTTGCTGACATCCAAGAGGTAAAGAGCCATCAGAGGTCATCTTGTGTTGGTGACACCATATCTAGAGCCTGATAGCTTCCAGGCAGAGGAGAGAGAAATAAGCAAGAAGGTGCACACTTATGTAGATGACATCTCTGTGATGCACATAAGACTCTACACTATAGAGTTTTGGAGAACAAGTAGGAATATTATGCAGGCTGGTCTGATAACTCTGAGCTCCACAATATTGATATGGAGCCCTATGTCCTCTTGCATTTGTAGATAGTCCAAGTGGGATCCCCAACGTGAACCTGATCCCCCATAATTAAAAGTCTTTATCAGGGATAGGGCAGAGAATGGTATCCCCCCCCCACACACACATATCCAGGATTCTTCCAGCAGCTAAATTGTGTGGCAACGTGTGGTGGGATCACCACCTTCTTGTTCACCTGGTTCATTGCTGGGGAACAGATCGAACTGAGTAAGAGTTGGAACAGTTGTAGGTGAAGTCTGGCAAGTGGTGTCTGTGGCGAACTGGGAATGTTCTTAATATTTTCTCTGAATACTGTGTTGGTGCCTCAGTGTCCCCTGTGCAGTTCTTAAGTATCTAGGTGGTAGAATAAGGGTGTGTGATTGCTACAGAGCAAAGGGCCAGTGCACCTAAATGCCTGGCACTCAGTCTCCTAGCAACTGATGGCCTGGGCCCCTCCTCTGCAAAGGTGTCAACTGAAGGTGTTGGAGACAAAAAGATCAGGTGACCTCCTGGCCTGGGAAAGGAACTGAGCAGAGGAAGAGGGGCTGGAGGGGGTGGTTAGTCTGGAGTTGACTGGGGACGAGGAGTGAAGTGCAGACGTGGGGTCTGGCTCACTGCCCCCCAGAATGGACCTTGCCGAGGGGTCTGGTTCGCTGTATTTACAAGCTCTATTTTAGACCCTGTTCCTGTCATGGAACAAACCTCTGTTTTACTGGCTGGCCGAGAGTCACGTCTGACTGCAAGGTGGGGGTGCAGGACCCTGTGACTTCCCCAGGACCCCACTGGGGTGGGATTAGAGTATTTTTGTAGTTCACTAATAGACCCAGATGAACAAAGTCAGATAGGAGGATACAGGGAAGTATGCACCTTGCAAGTAGTGAGATACAAATTAATCTTCAGCCTGGAAAGATAGAATGACAGATGTTAAGTATTACCATCCTGAATCTGAAGCAAAATATGTATTTGTTCAGTCTCCTCAGGTCTGGAGAAAGAAGTAAGGAGTAGAAGGCTCTTTCTCTGCTCTTCATTCCCACAATATCTCTTCTACGGCTCTCAGATAAAGCAGTGAGGTCACTTCCATTTGTTTTACAGGCTCTTGTGAAATGAGTCCCTGAAAAGGGATAGGAAAGAAGGGCAGGTAGGTGGAATGGAAGTCTAAAGGGTAGCCATGGGTAATGATATCTATTGCTCCTTTGTTGGCTGTGATAGCAACCCAGGCCTGATGGAACGAAGCAAGGTGATTCCTGAAAGATGGGCTTTACATGGGCTCTGCAGTAGCACGTGATACTCTATCAAATCTGCTGCCTCTGAGAAGGAGCTGGACTGGCCAAGGAGGCAGAAGAGGGAGTATCCTGGAGTAACTAGTGGTCTTTTGCTGCTGATAGTCTGGCTCTAGGTCTGGGAATAAGGTATCCTCTGCTCTAGCCAGGGTTGATACAAGACATTTGGCAGGGAAATAGCACATAAATCCCAAAGTACCTTAACATGGCCCTTGAATCCTTGAGGGATTGGAGCACTTCATTTGTACTCTGGCTGAAGAGCTCCATTTCCTGAAAAATCAAGTCCTTTATTGTGGTCTCTACTTCAAGTGATATGCCAGATGCCTACAGCCACAAGGCTTGTCATGGCAATGGCCATGGCCATCAATGTTGCAGCTGCATAACATCACTACTGCAGGTAGCATGGGTGTTTTCATGACAAAGCTGCCCCCTTCCCTGATGTTTTTCATTTCATCCCTGCCATCCTGGTGAACTTTTACAAGTGAGTTACTCTCTCTCACAAGAAGTAACTGTACTTCTGTACTGCAACTGTACTTGGTAGTTCACCACCCAAAAGCTACTAAGAGACTTTTGAACACACAAGCCTAACTTCTTGAGGTCCCTTGTCCTTAGGAGTGCCCTTATTGGACTCCGACTTCTCTTGTGCTACAGAGACAATGCAGAACTCTGGGCTTGGGCGGGAATACAAGTTTTCAAAAGCTTTCAGCAGCACCCAATGCCTTTTCTTTAAGTATCTGGAAGAGGAAGGAAATAGTGGCTGTGGTTTGCAGTACCCTTTGGTTGGTTCTAGGATCCCTTCATTAAATCGGGAGAGTGATTCTGACTGATGACATTGTACTCAGAATATCAAATGAGACTTATCCTGTATAAAAGGAGTCTCAATGTTCAGAGTCTCTGCAATTCAGGACATGATGTCCTGGAAGGCTTTAAAGCAGAGATCCCCAAACTGTGAGGCGCGCCCCTCTTATGGGGGCATGGAGGAACATTCTCGGGGGTGCCGCTGGGGCCCGGGCCAATTCCCCCAGGAGATGGGAAGGGAGCACCACCCAGCCCTGTGCTGGGGGGCCCCCAACCTTGGCCCCACCCCCAACCTTGGCCCCCTTACCCCAGCCCAGGTCCCCGCCTCATGGGTCTGCAGCCCTGCTCACGGCCCCAGCTCCGGGGGCTCGGGCAGTGAGGACAGGGGCAAGGAGGGGGAGCATAAAAAGTTTGGAGGCTACTACTTTAAAGTCATCTCTTGACAGGGTGGGTGCTGGTGATGCTGCTTTACCGAGTGATGAGGAGTATTTCTTAGGGAAGATGGGAGGGATCATTGTCCTTCTAATCACAGGGGTTGACAATCTTTCAGAAGTGGTGTGCCGAGTCTTCATTTATTCACTCTAATTTAAGGTTTTGTGTGCCAGTCATACATTTTAACGTTTTTAGAAGATCTCTTTCAATAAGTCTATAATATATAATTAAACTATTGTTGTAAATAAATTAAATGAGGTTTTTCAAATTTTTAAGAAGCTTCATTTAAAATTAAATTAAAATGCAGAGCCCCACGGAACAGTGGCCAGGGCCCGGGCAGCGTGAGTGCCACTGAAAATCAGCTTGTATGCCACCTTTGGCACATGTGCCATAGGTTGCCTACCCCTGCTCTATCATCTTCTGTTCTAGTGTGGCTAGTCTAGCCAACAAAGCCACCAGGAAGTGTGACTCTCTCTTTTTTCTGGACATGTGGGAAGGTGATCTGCTCCGTGACACATGGAAGTACTGTCCCCAGTAAGGCAAGTATGGATAAGTTGGTATATTGTATGGGTATTGGCCAGGTTGTGGCTGGCTGCCCCAGTGCCATTCATTGCTCCATGCTCATTGGGTTGACACTCTGAAGAAGGGCTCCCTGACAATCTCACTGGGTTCTTTATTCAATGGCAAGGCAGAGGGTTCCCCACTTGATGCCAGAGAGGAGGGAAGGAGGAATACATCTTTCTGAAGTGCAGCATCAAGGGATAGTACAGAATTCCTAACAGGTCCCATGCTGGCTGCTTCTGTGATACTGGGGGTGATATGGATGCCTCTTAGACATTGGCATCAGTATCAAATTCAGTGTCTGACTTCTTATTATGCCCGATTTCTTAACTGCTTTGTCCTCATAGTGTTGTCCAGTCTCAATCTCTCTCTCTCTCTCTCTCTCTCCCCTCGCCCCCACCCGCAAGCTCCCCTTGGTCTCAATGGTACACTTACTCACAATGGTTACAAGAATCAGTATCCCATTTACAGGCAGGCACAAGTGCCAGCTTTAGTGCCTGAGTTGGGGCAGTCAGGAGGAGAGCTAGCATGGTCAGAGCCAGAACTACCAGCCCCAAAGCTGTGTCTAGGCACCAGGAACTTTGCAGATATTGAAATGGTCAATATCATCAGTGCTGACTCTGGCAATGTCAGCTTCGTGTTCTTTCCACTGCCTAATCCTGGAGTGTGAGGAGTGCTCAAAGAAGCGCTGACTGATGCTAGCTTACCTGGCCTCACTCTGGTTGTAACCAATGACTGAGTCTGAAGTGACCCACATGGACTGCTCAAGTAGATGTAAATTGAAAACTGCGTGTCCCTGAACTTGTGAGTCCTAGCAGTGAAGGACCTGCACACAGACAACTTACCTGGAAATGTGTCTCTCTCTTAGGCAGAAGATGCTTCTGCTGTGTCCATCCCTGAGGGAGGGGATCAGTCCATTGCAGGACAGGCATGGTTTGAACCCTGAGGGTTTGGACTTCGTCAGAAGGTGGGACAGTTGACACAAAGTGCTTCACCCCACTGTACCAAAAGGGGTGGAGGACGCAGAGTGGGAATGTCAATTGATTTTTTTCTTCCTTCTTTGGAACTTCCCTTAGAGAAAGAGTGTGAAGACAGAAATCACCAAAACGTGAAAACAACCAATCTAAGATCTTTGATGCTTTCGCTGGGCCTCGTCTTGCTGCAACAGGTGGTGAGAGAACTAAGGAATGGTCACAGCTGTTCCACCCTTTAAGCTCTCCCATGGGAGGCACAGGGCACATGAACAACCCCAAAGGACAGAGCAATTCAAAAACAATCTGATAAGTTTTGTTTTAAATTACCATAGTCTACTTTAGTAATAAGTGCCATTTGAGTCAACCTGAAAAAACAAATTGGATGATAATTTAGCAGAAGTGAAGATACCACATGGCATTACAGACACACAAAGTGTAAGAAAAAATTATATTTGCACACATGCATGCAGGAAGAGTGATTTCTGTACATTAAAATCCAGACTTCAATTGTGTTTTTACAGTGTATTTTATCTACTCCATCCATATCTTTAAATCCAAAGATTTCTGATAACATATGAACATGTAGCTAGAAGATGAATCACAGCCAATTATAAAATACAGCGTTTCTATACAAACATACATTAAAAATCTTCTCAGAGCTATTTTCCCCCCTATGTCCTCTGGCCTGCAATAAAGCTCAACTGTTGTGAATATGTTTTGAAATAAAGAATGGGACACTGTGGAGTGCTCCTGGCCTGAAGGAGACTGCACTCCCTTCTCTTCTACATGCTGGTTTGAAGAACTGTAGCAGCTGAAGCAATGAATGATGACGGGTAGCTGGCAACAGCTGAGATACCAATGCCCCAGTCTTCAATTTCACCTGCATCAGCAAAGACAGAGCCTAGAAGGGACAGTATGACTAGGGCCTGACATGTTCAGCTGCTTTATTACTGTCATTACTTTTTTGTATTAAAAAAAAAATAATAATTCCCCTCTCCCTCCACAAAATATGCAGATGGTCTGACTATACTGTATTTACTTTGAAATACTGGGCTAATCTTCTTCAATTATCTACAGTTAAAATGCAGGCACTGCCATTCAGCATAGACGCATAACAAAATTTAACTCCAGCTACATAACAGTGCAATAAACTGTTCTTATCCATCCCATCCCATCCCTTCCCTTTATAGTGTTACGTAGCTTTGCCCACTCTCCCCATTGCCTCAGAAGTTTTGTATTACTGGACTAAGCTAACACAATTTGAATGCATCACACAAACCCTACTACTAGGAACAGCTCTGATATGGAATGGAGCTAAATCTGGTTCCTCTGCAGATTGCTCATCCATGCCAGAATGGCTTTGGCAAAATATTAATTATTGCAGCAGGTTTTCTAGATGAAGCTTCCCAGAGCTTCCCAACTAGCATGTCCTACTTTCAGTGATATATTTCTTTACATACATACACTTTAGAAAGAGTGATTTTTTAAAGGTTTGGGGTTTTTTGTTTTTTTAAAACACTGCAGTCAGCTATGGCCAAGTACACCATAAAAGAGTACTTGCACACATTCAATCAGTGTACCATTCCAAAATTTTGTTCATACTTTTATTGTGAAGAACCTTTAATGTCAAATTAATTGAGCTATGATTTGGCTATATTAATTGAAAAAAAAAATCTAAGTCTCATCCTTAATACTTCGATAACCATGCTCCTCAGGATTAAAGTGTGCCTGGGGCTCTCGGAATACGTTTTGCAGTGATGTTCCAAAAGAACAGGATGTGTAAAATTTCCAAGGACCTAAAGAAGAGGGCCAATAGAAAGCAACTGTCTGCATAAGGTTACTTAGAACCAAAAATGCTTACTTATGGGCTCTCTCCTTGAAGGAGGAGGAAGAAAAACTTACTAGTCTTGCAACCTTCTAGAAAAGTTGAGGGACTCCAACACAGCTGAAGAATCTAATGAAGACAGGATCTTTTCTGAAGGTAGAAAAGATTTAATAGAGCTTACTATTGACTTATAAATGCAGCATTTGTATCCTTCAACTCATTATGAACCAATACCATGAAAAATGCAGGCAGAAAATGCCATGGCTTACCATGGAACTGGGAGGGATATAGGCAGTAGAGCTACAAAATAACATGGAGCACCAAAATCTGAGAACTCTGACTTGCAAATAGTTCAGTGGGAAATGCCCCCACCCAACCTTAACGGAAAGGAGGGGAAGAGAAAGAGAAAGTTACGTTGGTCAGACTGGCAGGGGAATGAAGAACCCAAACGAGATGGGGAGAGCACATGCCTGAAAATGTCAGGGCTGGGCCCTAACTCCTCCTTGGGCACTCTACTTCCCATTGGCAAAGGGAGGGAGGAACAGAAGAGTTGATTGGCCACCATGCCTCCCTCCCCCACATCAATCTAAACCCTTCTCAGGCTTTTACGGTTCTTTGGTTGCTCACAATTTGCTGCCAGTTTCCATTGCAGATATAGGCTAAAAAGGCCAGCTCCCAGGAGTAAATGAGACCCAGGATTTCACTGGTCGTTGAGACTGTTGCTAAAAGGGAGATAGTCTTCAGATAGAGGTCCTTGTTTTGGAAACCTTTACCTCCCCTCTTCCAAGAGCAGAGGATTCATTAGAGCTGAGTTCAAGGGTCAGACTAAAGAAGGTCTACCATGAGTTGTATGGTGGAAGCCTTGTAACCTTGACTACACCTAGTTAAATGCCTGGTATGAGACAAACGAGGCCAGGGGGAAGAGGGGAGTTGGCGGGCATGTAGCGCTCCTCTCAAGCGTTACTAAAGTTGCAGATTGATGCTTAAATCCATCCCTGTGTCTGTCTTCATTAATCTGCATGTTGTGATCAAATACAAGTAGAACCCTGCTACTGTACGCCAAATGGTGTGATCACAGAAGAGTGCTGATATAATCATCAGGTTTTTAAACAAGTTACCCATTGACAAAAAACTTTTTCCACAGCACTAGTGATGTAAAAACCACAGATAAAACATAGATGTCACTTCTGACTAAGGCACCGGAACAAGGGAAGGCCAAGGCTCTCCCACTTTTTACTGGCTGTAAGGGCAAGCAACAGGGAGAAGGGGTGGAGAGAAGTGAGCAGGGGGTAGTCTTGGCGGAAAGAGGCACTGTGGGAGCAGAGTCTCGGGGCAAGGGGCAGCACAGGGGACCACAGTTCAGGTGCCTATGTCCCTCCTCACTCTTAGAGCACTTCCACCACTCCTAGTTCTCACTATTAGTCAGTAAACTGGTTAACCTTTAAATTGGTCAATACTGTATTCACAGTGGAGTTTTGGTAAATTTGATATATAGAAATATTTAATCTTATTACACTTCTTTGAAAGCAGAACATGTACATAACATTTCTCTCTGCACAGTATCAAATAAAATTGTGATTAGTTAGAAGTGCAGGAGACATGTAATTGGCACAAAATTTAAAATGTAAAAGAAAAAGCAACACTGGCAACTAGTGCTGTCAATCTCAGTTAACTCAAGCAATTAACTCGAAACAACTAATTGCAGTTTTAATCACATTGTTAATAATAGAACAACAATTTAGATGTATTATAAATATGTTGAATGTATTTGAAAATGTAGAAAAACACAGAATACAAAGCATACAGTGCTAATTATATTTTTATTACAAATATTCGCACTGTAAAAGAGCTAAACAAAAGAAATAGGATTTTTCAGTTTGCCTCATACAAGTACTGTAGTGCAATCTCTATTGTGAAAGTGCAATTTACAAATGTAGATTTTGCACTCAAAAACAAAACAATGTAAAACTTTAGAGCTTACAAATCCAATGTTTAGCACAGGGATCAGCATCCTTTGGCTCGCGGCCCACCAGAGTAAGCCCCTGGTGGGCCAAGAGAGTTTGTTAACCTGCAGCGTCCACAGGTTCGGCCGATCGCAGCTCCCACTGGCCGCGGTTTGCCGTCCCAGGCTAATGGGGGCTACGGGAAGTGGCAAGGGATGCGGGATGTGCTGGCCACTGCTTCCTGCAGCCCCAATTGGCTTGGCTTGGCATGGCAAACCGCGGCCAGTGGGAGCTGCAATTGACCAAACCTGTGGACGCTGCAGGTAAAACAAACCCTCCCAGCCAACCAGCAGCTTTCCATGATGGGCCGCATGCCAAAGATTGCCGATCCCTGGTTTAGCCTATCTAGCACATAAATGCCTTGCAACACCAGCTACAATAGTGCCATGTGAACACTAGCACTCACTGTCAGGTGATATTATAAGTAAGAAGCAGGCAGCATTCTCTCTTGTAAATGTAAACAAATGTTTTGTCTTAGCAGTTGGTTGAACAAGAATTAGGACTGAGTGGGCCTGTAGCCTCTAAAGTTTTACACTGTTATTTTTGAGTGCAGTTATGCAAAAAAAAGTTCTACATTTGTAAATTGCACTCTCAGGATTAAGAGATTGCACTATAATACTTGAACGAGGTGAATTGAAAAATACTATCTTTTTTATAGTCCAAATATTCGTAATAAAAAATAATGAAGGGAGCACTGTACACTTGGTATTCTGTGTTGTAACTGAAAGCAATATATCTGAAAAATGTAGAAACATCCAAAAATATTTAAATAAATGCTATTCTGTATTTTAACAGGGCAAAAAACTGATTAAATGTGATATTTTTAAATCTCACAATTAATTTTTTAAATAATATGACAACTCTATTGGCAACACAAAAGTCTAGCCACTCATCACAACTGTATCAAGAGTCTCATATTTGTAGCTTTTCTTAAATATCCAGATGCTAGAACTGCGCTGAGATTTTCAGGTTTCATATAAAAAAAGTTTTTAGCCTCGATGCCTGGGGGCAGGGGGCATATAATTTGAGGGCATGTCACCCTAGTATGTCACACCCACATTGACCCTCCTGGCATGCACCAAGACATTTCATACTGCACATTAATGAAGCATTGTGAAAGGGGACTACATTAATGCATACAAGGAAATATTTTAGTGTTTGCCAGGAGGGTCCATGTGGGCCAAATTACTGCTAACTAAAATTTAGAACCCTCTGGTACAGACTACAGCACTGTGTATGTAGATAAGCCCGAAGAGGAAAGCCTATCTAATTCAGCTTTTAGTGAAGTGTGAGATTAGATTAGACTAAATAAGCACATCATCTGTTTGTTATTTTACAGTCCCTTCTTCTCTAATGATTTGTGCCAATTAAATAAACACATTTAAGTAAGGTTTTGGTCAATATTACTGGTCACATAAGGTATGTGCCTGAAACCCCACTCAGTTCTGTAGGGTGATAAGTGGATTGTACACACAACACCGTGTACTTGGGTCCTTGTCTAGGAATGGAGGAACTGCAAGATTTCGCCCTCAAGCCAGGTGAGAGCAAGAGGCCCAACTCCTGTTTTGTGTGCCTTGAGACAGACCAAAAAGGTGCAGATAGGCCTGCAACGATTGCAGTTATAGAACATACTCCCGATTAGTTCACTGAGAAGCCGTCAAATGATTCCTTAATCAGTCTGCAACGATGAATACTAGTTTGCAATTATCTAAGAACCCAATGTCCCTTGAACCAAGATGTATGTATCTCACTTTACCTTATAAAATGAAGAAAACTAATTCTATGTTTTAATTCTAGCAGTTTTATTTTAGTTATTATGTTTGTTGCCTAATTTTTTTTTATTTACTTAACCTATATTCCTGGATATGCTGACTACAACTTTTTTTACCTCTAAAACTAAGTATTCACATCAACATTACAACTTCTCTCCTTCATAAGAATTTAGTTGCAGAGAAAAACAATATAAACAGAATACAATTTTCTCACAAATAATTCTTTGCAGAAATTATGCAGTGCCCCTGCCACTCACTAAAAAAAAAAAAAAAAAACTGCATACATTTTCCATCAGAGTGAGTGAGACATGTGTTAGTAATTAGCACATAAACAGAAGCAGAATGTGTGCCTGTGTACAGCATTTCTTGTCACTTCATCACAGAATGATGACACTATTAGACCAGATAAGGTATCTTATTTGCCAAGTATTAACACAGAAGGGGAAGTCTTTGGTGTAATATACCAGTTATTTGCATAGCTTCCCCACCACTTACCAGCAAAGGAAGTCAGTGCTTAAAGACATCTAAAAAGTGGAGGGTCTATCACTCCCATATCTGCCTATTCCCCTGCACAGCAATTAATTCTGTCCTTGAAGCCTCAAACAAATCCCATCCCCCCAAACAATTTCACCCCCTCCATCTTTATTGTTACTCCTAACATTCTTCACATCTGTCTCCCAGGTCTGAGGAGGCTGAAACAGGGTCCTCTGTCCCTTTTCCCAGGCCAGGTGCAGCAGGATGAAAGAAGGGGAAGGGAAGAAGCAGAGGAGACATTTTGTTGTTCACCAACTGGAAGGGGGAGTATAGCCAGCCTGAACTGCTGGGATCTTTCTGCAGCAACCCCCCAGCAACTTGGCTCATTTTTTGACTTCTATTTCCCAGGTCCACAATTCAGCACGCTTTAAGTACTGAAGAGAATGGAGTAGTGTTGTGACTGACTTTTAATTCAAGAAAGAACATGGATTGTAACATGAATGCTGCAGTGTTTTGAGAATAAATGTATAGGAAAACCATAAAGATGCTTACTACTTTTATTATTTTAGGATGCTTAATAACTTGATTTAGTTTAAAAGTTGTGGATTTTTTTAAGCCAAACAGTCAGTGAGCAATCAAATAGTATCATCCTAATATTATTCATTTGATGTGGTTTTAAAAATAATGTTATGGCATCTAAACCTGGGTCATATTTGTACTTGCAGATAAACACGTAGCCTGTGCTAGATTTTTTTGCTGCTGTTCTTACTGGTGGTTGGTTGTTTTTGGCACAAGAATGCAGGAACCAGGCCTTTTAAAAACAAAAACAAAAACAACAAAAAGAAACCCACCACCAAAGATCTCCCCACCCTATTTCAAGAACTGAGATTAATCTCTGCATGTTTCTATACAATAGAACTGTCACAAATGCAGAGCACACAACTGAACAATAATTTGTTCCATATTTTGTCCGGAACAACCTGACCAGTTACAGGTGGAATAATCACTATCTGTTGAGCACTATATCACTATAAAACTTTTATGTTAGTATTCTCATCATTTCAAAACTTATCCATCTTGACAAATGCTGTGAGGAAAGTCTTAGATTTTGATCTGCTATAAACTGCATTATCACATTAAAATACAGAAAACAGTGCATCAGAAGATTGCAATGCATGGCACTCAACCCCATCCAAAACCTCATTGTCACTTTAAAAGGCAAATAATTTTATAAACCGATGAATTTTTCTTTTCGCAAAGGGAAAACACTGTCAATAGTTGGCAAGAAAGTTAGTCTGATCCAAAGTAACTGAAGCAGTACAGTGACTTCAAGGTGTGAAAAGCTTTCAATGCACAGCATGCTAGGTTTTTCAAGATAAAATTCAAGTGTGCCAAACAACTGATATTGCCTCAGTAGAAATGCCAGATTTTTCATGCCATCTGATCCAGCACAAATTAAAATAGTCCACTCCAGTAAAATTTAGCTTACACGTTGTCAATATTTAACATTAACTAAAATGAAAAATTATGCAAATGGACAAAGCGCATTATCATCAGAAGATGCCAATTTACAAGAATGTAAATACTTCCAGCGGTCATTTGTAACATTTCTGGCTGTTCAAAAAGAAAATGCTTGATAACGCTAGATGTTATGAATGGTTTTTCAATAGTCATCAACTTTGACACTTGCCATTAGACTTTATCAACAATACTTCAATACTAATTTTAGACTCTGTGTGAAAACGTAACACCTGTACAACCCTAACAGAACTGAGAGGTAGATTAAATAAGAATTACATAGATATAACTGCACCTAGATGATTGATTTTATAGATTATATCTACATATACAGTAAGAACAGATGGTGTGATAAAAAATAGAGTTTTCCAGCAGTTTTGGAAGTCTGAATATGTATCAAATTTTGGAATATACAGCATCAGTACACAATATGCCCAGTGTAGTAGTAAGGAGAAATGCTAAATTTAAGTTCTGTAGCTAGTTCAGGATGCAAAAATCTGTATTTTTATCTGTGTTTGCCTTATAGTTCACATGAATAAAGTGCAAATGAAGCAATTAAGACAGTTTAAGTATACACACAGTGCCTTTTTCAAGCTCAGTTGACAAGACTTGCCGGCTCCCTCTTCCTTTAAGGACAACTCTAAAGCCCCAAGAGGCAGTTCTGTTACAAAACTCCAGCATCAACATGAGAGAAGGGCAACAAAGTGGATCATCATCCATTTTGAATCTCAAATTAATACAGCCAGAAATATTTATGTAGCAGACAAACTAGGGAAAGGAAGACAGCGGAGGAGAAAATAAAGTGTACACTCTGTTCAGCCTGCTAGTCTTTCAAAGTAGCAGCAATATAATAGAGAAGTCCTCAATTTTGTGGGGCATGGGGCATTTTAGGCCTCTCTGTCACAAGCTACGTGGGAAAATACATAGAGTTATTATAGAAACGAAGTGTATAAGGCAATATCTTTTATTGGACCAACTTCTGTTAGAGAGAGACAGGCTTTTGAGCCACACAGAGCACTTCTTCTGCTTGTCTTTCAAGTTGGTCCTAGGCGAGGAGGAATACCATATTTACTGTAGAATCTGGATGGTGTTTTACAGTGAGGCAGTGTAAAGGATTGCAGTGGTATATGATATGGGGCCAAACACTGAAGGATAAATACTAAAAAGTTGCCTCCATCAGAACATCACGAACTACATGCTGAGTGAGGCAGCAGACTGGCAAAGAAACCAAAGCACACCCCCAAACCTTACATGAAAGGACTATTGTTCATTATTATCTAAATCTTTGACTGTGGCCTAGGTTGTCCCCTCTCTGGAAAGGATTCTGCCTCCCGCTCCAGCAGCGTATGGGAGTCAATCAGCCTTCAAGAAACAGGAAAGAATCTCCTCAGTACAGTTCCTATGGTATTATGGATGGTATGCCAGGTTAGAACCCACAGCACATTTCACTACATGCATTCTGACCTGAATGTATAGTCAGCACTAGGGAGGCTACTGCAACTTACATTAGCTGTTCTAGGTTACATCAGGGACTGTTTTGATCTCTGGGACAGCCCAGAAGAGCCTTAAAGTAAACTTAAAACACCCTCCATCACACTGGGGTGGACTTCCAGGGTGTACACTGCACTACCAACCAAGTCTGAAAATGATTCCAGTAGGCTTGTATACCCAAAATGTACCAATGGACAATATTTTATTTATATATAGAACAGAAGTATAATAAGGAAAGCGATTTTTTGAATTTCCCCACTTCATAACACGTAGACTGCCACTTTATTTTATACACACACACATACACACACACACAGCACAAGACACTCAATCCTAGGCTGCTACTCACAGACAAGAAGGCTGCATGCTGATTCCCATATTGGGATACATTAAAAGCAACTAAATATCAAGGCCCTAAAACTGAGACACACCTCAAAACGCAACACAGAAAAATTCCCCAATGAAGTTTTTTTTTATAATGATTAACAAATAAAACTGGACTTTGAATGAAAAAGGCATTTGTAAACCCATGTTTAAAGAAGATAAGAAATGTTGACATTAAAGACTAGTCTTTTCCATAACTCCCCCCCACCCCCCACAAAATAGCTTAAGGGGGAGGCTAATATACATTGAATGAGATACTGAAATATTAGAAAAAAGGATTGATACATGGTAAGATTAAAAGCTGTTAGTTCTATTTTAATTATCTGTAATTATGGATAATGGAGTATACACAAGGTGGCACTTAGGCCAAGGCCCTGCCTAACCTGAGTGTGTGTTTGCCAATTCGTCTTGGATATAAAATTGCCAAATTGTTTAAAACAACACTATTGCTGGCAAAACAGGTTATATGTTGTATAGGAAGATGTAAATAAGAGATACACAAACATGTAATATATAAGCACACAAATTTTTTTGGGAAGACCCAGGAACAAGGTGACACAGAATAACGTGACCCAAAAGTGGCAAAACCAGTAGGAAAAATGCAGAAGTTGGGTAACTGAAACTTGCACATGTGTATTATATGTATTATCTGACACCAAAAGGATTGATGTGTTAAAAGCCAATTGGATAAAGATTAAGTAATTTGTAGCATATTTCTATAAGTGAACAGAGCCCAAATCAGAGACACAGCAAACCAGAAACTGAAGTACAAGACTGAAGGATCAGACCAGGAGAGCAACAGACCATCAAGAAGTATACGAAAATTTCCCTAGGCCCCAGAATGTGGTAACTTGGGTCCCTACCAATTGCATCTTGTCTGTTATTTGCCTGGCATAAATATATGTTCAGACACTTTAACTGAAATAAAGGCAAAAATGATTAAGCCTAAAATGGTGGACTTGTGGTCCAGTTCCCCAATTTTAACCCAAACACCCATCTACTCAGTATTATCAGAAGACCTCATTTCTGGAAGAGCTAGAAGGGCCAGGTTTGGGAACTGAAATTAAAATATGCAAGTATAAATCAAATGGAAGTTGAAGTGTTGAACTACATTTTAGACAACGAATAAATTAAATATGCAAAGAAAAGTTATTTTTTTTACTTTTCAGGTTTACTGGCTATAGTTAAATTTTTGATAATCTAAATATAAAGAGTTGTCATAGTTACTTTTCACCTGTTTTATAATCATGCATTTTAAAGTAGAAAATTGTTGTAAGTAATACATAAGATACCTACCATATGTTTAAACAAAGGAACGTAGTTAAAAAAGCGCTAGGTGCAGAGTGGGCTGTAGATTATTTCTTTTACAGGAATACCTCAAGTAGTTTTTCAGTACTCTTCTGATGAAGATAAGAACAAATGCTAAAACAGGAATTCACAACTTGAAACCACACGAGAGCATGTGATCAGACATACCCTCCTAAAGATGCAGGTGCACTGCCAGCTACATGGGTCTCGCTATTGAATTTAAAGTCATAACTAAAGTAGCTTACGTGTTATTCTTGCAAGCTTTTTGAGGAACTGAGCTAAGACAGATGGCTTTGATAACATTTATTAAGAGTTACTATCCATTAAAAAGAAAGAATTGTGTCTCATTTAGATACTATAATTAAGCAAGGTGTGTTTTCTGACCGCCCATGAAACTCTTAAAAATTGGACAAAACCCAAAAGGTGCTGTGTCCACATGGATCCCACTAATAGCACACATGGTTCCACGTACGTATGTTTGAAGTCTTTAGCCAGCAGTGTGTGCTGGGGCTGCACGTGTTCCACATGTCCTTGCGCCCTTTCATCTCAGACCATAAGAGGAAGTGCGGGCCCATCCACTATTTAGTATCTCCTGCAAATTCAGGAACCCCATATGTATTGGAGGACTCTAAAATAGCAAAGAGGAACGGCCACGGGATCCACACAAAGCATCTCCAAGACTAGTGTTGTTTGGGGTTTGGGTTTTTGTATTGTATTGACTCCATGCACCTGAAGAAGTGGGTTTTTAACCAAGGAAGCTTATGCCCAAATAAATTTGTTAGTCTTTAGGGTGCCACCAGACTCCTCGCTGTTTTTGTGATACAGACTAACACGGTTACCCCTCTGATACTTTTGTATTGCCCGTGTGCAGCCCTGAAAGGAGGAGGGTCTGAGAAGTCTCAGCTAAATATATTGTAGAACCACTCATGAACTTGGCATCTAACCTAGATTCCAGGTCCAGTAAGTAATGTTTTGAAAATGTACTGACAGAGCTCCTTATGATAGCTCAGCAGGTTTCTTGAATAAAGTTTTCTTAAAATAAGTGGAGGAAGCCACTTCACATAGAGCAGAATGGGCTTCACTACCCACAGGAGGGGAAGTCACTAGTCTGCAACAAATACGATCCACCTGGTGCAGGGACTTGGGGTTTGGGTGTCTTTGGCTAGGAGAGAGAAGGTCTGGGATGATCAGGAGAAGGATCCAAAAAGTGTCTCAGACTGGCATAACACATCTATGAACCACAACTGTCTCACCCAAGAGGGCGCTATGAGGATAACTGTGGCTGCATCTCAGCTGATCTTCATCATCATTACTCTAGGGATCAGAGGAACTAGACAGAAGGCATACAATAGTCTCCTGATACCCCCCAAAGGGGAAGGAGAGGAATGGAGAAAACAGACACAAGGGAGTGGGGGGTCCATAATCAGGGATGTGTGTGGAACTCTTGACTCATCGGTCAAATCTGCTGCTTATTGGTGGGTATGCAGAGTAAACAGGAGAGAAGCTTTTTCTATGGGAAAACTAGGATTTTTTTTTTTAAGAGGTTCAGTAGAGCAATATGGTCTCTGCTGTGGCTTTTGACATGACTGGCCTTGGGACCTGCATAGTGTTCATCTGGTAGCTGAAGTGCAAAGCCCTAGGGAACAAAGTGTAACCCTAGAAAGCAATGGGCATCATCTGTCTTCATGCTGAAGCTTTCTGGCCCCTCCCTTGGTAGATCCTCTATAGTGGCTCGCAGCTCCTTTGAAGTGCCTGAAGAGCACAGCCAGGAAAAGCATTTCATTGTCACATTGTCAACAGACCCAGCTGTTATGTCTGAGGCGCCCACTTCTGCCTGAAGAGAGTGAATGGCTTTGAACTATCCCTCTGTCATGATGTCCTTGAGTTCTACTCTGTAGTCCAGAGAGAGTTCATTGAGGAGGACACACAGTCCCAAATGACGAAGACTGGTACCTGTAAATCACTCCTGGAACAATAATCCTGCCTGTCTCAAAACAACAACTGAAGGGGGATAACTTAGTTTCAGACACTGTGCTCAACCATGAAGGAACTCCCCACTGAGGCAGAGGTCCCCACACCAGTGCTGGGTGTTGGAATTCAGGGGCCGAGTCCCAAAATCACTGACACACTTTGGAACTTAAGTGATATGGTGGAGGTACAGAGATGTTGCAAAGACTCCAGATTTTCAGCTGAGTTCAGCAGATCTAAGAGTGGCATCAAGAACTGGACTGGATGTTTCTTGTACCCTTCCAACAGGAGGATATGTAATTGTAATGTAGCTTTGTGGAAGCATGTTGCTAGAGACTGTTTATACCAGGGGTCGGCAACCTTTCAGATGTGGTGTGCCAAGTCTTCATTTCTTCCCTCTGATTTAAGGTTTCATGTGCCGGTAATACATTTTAACGTTTTTAAAAGGTCTCTCTCTGTAAGTCTATAAACTATTGTTGTATATAAAGTGAACAAGTTTGTTTTAAATGTGTAAGAAGCTTCATTTCAAATTAAAATGCAGATCTTATCAGTTTAGTGAAGTGGTTCTTAACCTGGGGCGCACGCCCCCCCTGGGGCAAGGCCGGTGCAAGGATATTTTGCACCCAAGGCAAAACTTCCACCATGCACACACTCCCGCCCCCACCCCCCCTCCCCCCCCGCATATCAGTTCATTGAGGGGCAAATCCCAACGAGCCTTTATAGATCCCAGGGGCCAACTATGCCCAGAGGCTGCTTCCCAGACCAGGTTCCCCCCTCCCCAGCCCCGAACTCCCCTGGAGGGTGCACAGCCCCCCTGTGAGCCCTCCCCACCCCACCCCAGTGGCCCCTGCCCCAAGTCCACTCACTGGCTTTGCCAGCCATGGGTCGCTGCAGCAGCTCAGCAGGGAAGAGCCGCCTTCCGGAGGCACCGGAAAGCCCGCTTGGGGCAGCGGCGAGCCCCAGCCATGGAGGAGCCGGCACAGTGCAGGGGTGCAACAGTCCTGTCAAGGCAGCAGTGCCCCTATCGGGGAGCAGCCATGACCCCCCCCACCGCCCCTCCTACCCAGGCTGTGGCCCAGCACCCCCCAGGGGGGCTCCTGCAGGCTGCAGTGAATGTATGCAGGCGCCAGACCCCATGCACCCCCCAGCTTACCCCTTGCTCAGGGTTACCATATTTCAGCCATCAAAAAGAGGGGAGAGCCCTGCCCTTAGCACCCCCCATCCACTCCCTCCCACTTCCCACCCCAACTGCCCCCAATCAGAACCCCAACCCCCTCTGCTCCTTGTCCCCTGACTGCCCCCTCCTGGGACCCATGCCCCTAACTGCCCCCCAGAACCCCACCTCCTACCTAAGCCTCTTTGTTCCTTGTCCCCTGACTGCCCCCTCCCGAGACCCCCTCCACCCTAACTGCCCCCCCAGGACTCTACCCCCTACCTGTCCCCTGACTGCCCCAACCCTTATCCACACCCCCGCCCCCAGACAGACCCCCGGGACTCCCACGTCCCATCCAACCACTCCTTGTCCCCTCACAGGACCCTCAGAGCTCCCAACACATCCAATCCTCCCCCTGCTCCCTGACTGCCTCCCCCCCGGGACTCCCCTTACCATGCCCATGCCAGTCAGACACTGACTCCAGGTGGACTGCTGAGACAGCGGGAGGGGCAGCAGCGGTGGCTCACACTTCTGGGAGCCGCAGAACCTGAGCGCGGTGAGGGGTGAGCTGGGGGGCATGCCTGCCGTCGGTCTGGAGTCCCGGCCCCGCTCAGCCTCCTGCCAGCTGAGTGAACAGAACCCCAGGCCAGCAGGATGCTGAGCAGGGCCAACGGCTGGGACCCCGGCCAGCAGCTGTGTGCCAGGAAAAATCAGCTCGCGTGCCACCTTTGGCGCATGTGTCATAGGTTGCCGACCCCGGTTTATACAGACAACTACGCAAACAGCTTGGTATCACCCATTTAACCAGGACCAGTTTTTTAACCATGCTACCAGGTTGTGTTAAAACCCTGTCGTGAAATGCTAACTGAACTCCAAACAAGCACAGAGATAAGATACATGAGAAAGGCACAAGCAAAGAAAACTTCCAAAATCCAGCAATTAAAGCTCTTAGCACAGCAGGAACAGAACTACAAGCAGAATTTAACATTTGTTTCTAGGAAGATTCTAGCACAGATTCCTCACCAGCATGGACAGAGACTATGATTAATGTGTGTGTGTGCGTGTGCGTGTACACATATATATATATATACACACACACACACAAATAAAAAGATACTACAAACTACTTTGAAGAAGGAGGAAGCCAACAGCTTGGTTTGGTTAGCACATTTTTAAGAAAAATCTCCACATTGCTCAAGGCAAGCATG
Source organism: Gopherus evgoodei (assembly GCF_007399415.2). Taxonomy (NCBI): domain Eukaryota; kingdom Metazoa; phylum Chordata; order Testudines; family Testudinidae; genus Gopherus; species Gopherus evgoodei. The sequence goes on from NC_044331.1 coordinate 9,076,460, forward strand.
TTAGAACCTTGCTATCTCTAACTGTGTTAAACTACTGTACAAAGTAGGCCTTTTCTACAGCATGCTCATTGTCATAACTTTCTCCCTGTCACTAACACCGGTGCAGCACTATGGAGGCTGGATTCTGGCCACCAGTATTTTAAGTTTCATGTCACTTAAACCAGTACATCCCTCAGCCCGTGCCGCTTCCCGCAAGCCCCATTGGCCTGGAGTGGCAAATCGCGGCCGGTGGGTGCCACGGTCGGCCAAACCTGCGGACGGTGCAGGTAAACAAACCAGCCCAGACCACCAGGGGCTTTCACTGAAGAAGTGCCGGACCAGCTTTGAGAAGCACTGATCTAAACCAACTTGGAAGTGGTTTAGCTGATACTAGGGCTTTGTCTACACTAGAAAGGATTACCAGTATAGATAAACTATACAGATTTTAAATAAGTCCATTGCCAGTATAGCTTATACCAGTTCTGGGAACAAAATAAGCTACACAGGCAAAAGCACTTGGCCAATGCAACTAGGTTTTTCACTAGCATAGCTGAATTGGTTAGGAATGTAATTGTTTTCATACTCCTAACTGACATAGCTATGCTGACACAACTTTGATGTACAAACCAGACCCAGGGCTCCCACTGTCGTTGGTTAGTGTGATTAAATATTTAGTCTCCCTAGTGTAGGCAAGAGCTTAGAAGAAGATTTTACATGAATAGCGTTTAAACACTGTTTCTTACTATTCACTTTCCAGAGCAGAAGAGGATACAAAACAGCTATTCTTGACAAGTGAGCAGAAGTTTATAAAGTGTCACAAAGCAATACAGAAGCCAGGGGAAGGGATTTTTTTCAATAGCGATTTAAAAATCTAAAATTATAATTTGATGCCTGGACACTTTTCTATAGGCAATGCAAAACCCTACATATATAATACCGCATTTTAATCTTTAATCTCGTTTGAAGTATCACATTTGTAAATGCTACACAACTACCATAAGAAATAACTATTACAAATTTCCATTTTATTCTATAATGGAAAGCGGTACTCCAACTTGCTTTCAGAAGATTGACTATTTATTATTGATTTCTTAATTTCATGTTTTCTGCAAATGAAGCTTTGAATCACTTGAAAATAATGCCAAATACAATGGATAGGTACAAATAAACCCCTTCTAACATACTGATATTGGAAAGTAACCTCTTTCAGTTTTTCTGTCAAGTAAAATAAGCCAACTGTTGTTGTCTAGATTCTTTTAACAGACAGAAAAAGCATCAATGCAAATACAGTTGCTTACAAACTGAGCCTGAAGTATAAAATACATTGTTGTCTAATGCAGTGGCTTTCAAAGTTTTTTTCTGGCAACCCAGTTGAAGAAAATTGTCGATGCCCATGACCCAACAGAGCTGGGAATGAGGGGTTTGGGATGTGGGAGAGGGCTCGGGGATGGGGCAAAGGGTTGGGCTGTGGGGTGGGGCCAGGAATGAGAGGTTCAGGGTGTGGGAGGGGACTCTGGGCTGGGGCAGAGGTGAAGGAGGGGGTCAGGGTCTGGGAGAGGGTCAGTACTCTGGGCTGGGGGTGCAGACTCTGGGGTGAGGCCAGGGATGAGGGGTTTGGAGTGCAGATGAGAGCTGCAGGTTTGGGGCAGCATCAGGGCTGGGGCAGGTGGTTGGGGTGCAGGAGGTGGTCAGGGCTCTGGGCTGGGGCCAGGGAAGAAGGGGTTGGGATGCAAGAAGGGCCTCCAGCTTTGGTATGGGCTCAGGGCTGGGAACTGAGATGCGGGGTTGGGGCACAGGTTTACCTCCAGCAGCTCCAGGTCAGCAACACAGTGGCAGGCTTCCCACCTGTCCAGTCATCAGGGACCGTGCTGCGCTCTGGAAGTGGCCAGCAGTAGGTCCGGCTCCTAGGCGGAGGTGCGCAAGCAGCTTCACGCCTCTCACTAGCAGCCACCACACCTCCCCTCCACCCCCAACTCCCATTGGCCAGGAACCAGTCAGTGGGAGTGTGGAGCCAGTGCTTGGGCAGCACACAGAGCCCCGTGGCTCCCCTGCCTATGAGCCAACCCTGCTGCTGGCCGCTCCTCGGGCACAACATAGTGTCATAACAGGTAGGGACTACTAGTTTTTACTGGCTGGCCGCCAGAGTCCCTGGGTGCTGAGCAAGGCAACCAGGTGCCTTGCATTCCACAACCCGCACTGGGTCATGACCTGAACTTCGAAGGACCACTAGATCAGTGGTTCAAGTACAGGACTAGAAACACGAACTCACAAGTTTATCTGTGACTTCTATTTACTCATGCAAACTTGGTCTAGTCATTAATTTTCTGTCAGCTTCTAAGTCCAAGTTAAGAAATAATACTTTCCTAGCTTCAATGACTTTTGCCAGGATTAGGGGTTATAACATTTTATCTTCAAATACTTTCTGGTTTTGTTTGTTCTGAATTAAGCCCTACAGTTTAGTGCAGAAATTGTATATCATTTATCTTATATTTATTACAAACAGAAAGACAATCAAGTCAGTATTTTGACTGCAATGTCTGCAAAGAAGCAAATGGAGAGCGTCAACTGCCAATTCCTTCTTCTACCTAAAAGCCTTCAAAGTTTTGTAAATGCTTTTGGAAACTTCTTCCTGATTGTCTTGCCAAAATGCATGTTGGAAAATCATCCAGACATGTTATAGTTTCTTCTATGTGAAACAGGCTTTCAGGAATCATATGTCCTCCACTTCACATACTTAAGCCATTCTAAAAGCCATTCTGAACCTCTCCACTACTCAAAAAGTAGCTGCTGTATGTTACAAAGACAATTCATAAATAATTTAAGAGATTCTATAGTGGTATCCTTAAGCTTTAAGGGAACAAATCCATCTATTTCTTGATGTGCAATGCAGATTTAAGACAACTTATCCGAATTAAAAATACAGCTTTAGCAGCTTTATAACATCACTAGATTTTGAAGTACATCAGTAACACCCCTGGGAGATGGGTTGGAAACAGGAGGGAGCACGGGCTATAATGGCAGAGAGAAAGGAGGGTCAGGGCAAAGCTGGGAGGCAAGATCAAACCAGTATCTTAGATGCCCATATACAAATGCAAGAAGTATGGGTAATAAGCAGGAAGAACTGGAAGTGCTAATAAATAAATACAACTATGACATTGTTGGCATTACTGAAACTTGGTGGGATAATACACACGACTGGAATGTTGGTGTGGATGGGTATAGTTTGCTCAGGAAGGATAGACAGGGGGAAAAGGGAGGAGGTGTTGCCTTATATATTAAAAATGTACACACTTGGACTGAGGTAGAGATGGACATATGAGATGGGAGTGTTGAGAGTCTCTGGGTTAGGCTAAAAGGGGTAAAAAACATGGGTGATGTCGTGCTGGGAGTCTACTACAGCCCACCTAATCAGATGGAAGAAGTGGATGAGGCTTTTTTCAAACAACTAACAAAATCATCCAAAGCCCAGGATTTGGTGGTGATGGGGGACTTCAGCTATCCAGATATATGTTGGGAAAATAACACCACGAGGCACAGACTATCCAATAAGTTCCTGGACTGCATTGCAGACAACTTTTTATTTCAGAAAGTTGAAAAAGCTACTAGGGGGGAAGCTGTTCTAGACTTGATTTTAACAAATAGGGAAGAACTCGTTGAGAATTTGAAAGTAGAAGGAAGCTTGGGTGAAAGTGATCATGAAATAATAGAGTTTGCAATTCTAAGGAAGGGTAGAAAGGAGTACAGCAAAATAGAGACAATGGATTTCAGGAAGGCGGATTTTGGTAAGCTCAGAGAGCTGATAGGTAAGGTCCCATGGGAATCAAGACTGAGGGGAAAAACAACTGAGGAGAGTTGGCAGTTTTTCAAAGGGATGCTATTAAGGGCCCAAAAGCAAGCTATTCCGATGGTTAGGAAAGATAGAAAATGTGGCAAAAAGACCACCTTGGCTTAACCATGAGATCTTGCGTGACCTACAAAATAAAAAGGCGTCTTATTAAAAATGGAAACTAAATCAGATTATGAAGGACGAATATAGGCAAATAACACAGGAATGCAGAGGCAAGATTAGAAAGGCAAAGGCACAAAATGAGCTCAAACTAGCTATGGGAATAAAGGGAAACAAGAAGACTTTTTATCAATACATTAGAAGCAAGAGGAAGACCAAGGACAGGATAGGCCCACTGCTCAGTGAGGAGGGGGAAACAGTAACGGGAGACTTGGAAATGGCAGAGATGCTTAATGACTTCTTTGTTTCGGTCTTCACTGAGAAATCTGAAAGAATGTCTAGTATAGTGAATGCTTACGGGAAGAGGGTAGGTTTAGAAGATAAAATAAAAAAAGAGCAAGTAAAAAATCACTTAGAAAAGTTAGATGCCTGCAAGTCACCAGGGCCTGATGAAATGCATCCTAGAATACTCAAGGAGTTAATACAGGAGGTATCTGAGCCTCTAGCTATTATCTTTGGGAAATCATGGGAGACGGGGGAGATTCAAGAAGACTGGAAGGGGGCAAATATAGTGCCCATCTATAAAAAGGGAAATAAAAACAACCCAGGAAACTACAGGCCAGTTAGTTTAACTTCTGTGCCAGGGAAGATAATGGAGCAGATAATTAAAGAAATCATCTGCAAACACTTGGAAGGTGGTAAGGTGATAGGGAATAGAAAGCATGGATTTGTAAAGAACAAATCGTGTCAAACTAATCTGATAGCGTTCTTTGATAGGATAACAAGCCTTGTGGATAAGGGAGAAGCGGTGGATGTGATATACCTAGACTTTAGTAAGGCATTTGATACGGTCTCGCATGATATTCTTATAGATAAACTAGGAAAGTACAATTTAGATGGGGCTACTATAAGGTGGGTGCATAACTGGCTGGATAACCGTACTCAGAGAGTAGTGGTTAATGGCTCCCAATCCTGCTGGAAAGGTATAACAAGTGGGGTTCCGCAGGGGTCTGTTTTGGGACCGGCTCTGTTCAATGTCTTCATCAACGATTTAGATGTTGGCATAGAAAGTACGCTTATTAAGTTTGCGGACGATACCAAACTGGGAGGGATTGCAACTGCTTTGGAGGACAGGGTCAAAATTCAAAATGATCTGGACAAATTGGAGAAATGGTCTGAGGTAAACAGGATGAAGTTCAATAAAGATAAATGCAAAGTGCTCCACTTAGGAAGGAACAATCAGTTTCACACATACAGAATGGGAGAAGACTGTCTAGGAAGGAGTATGGCAGAAAGAGATCTAGGGGTCATAGTGGACCACAAGCTTAATATGAGTCAACAGCGTGATACTGTTGCAAAAAAAGCAAATGTGATTCTGTGTTGCATTAACAGGTGTGTTGTAAACAAGACACGAGAAGTCATTCTTCCGTTTTACTCTGCGCTGGTTAGGCCTCAGCTGGAGTACTGTGTCCAGTTCTGGGCACCGCATTTCAAGAAAGATGTGGAGAAATTGGGGAGGGTCCAGAGAAGAGCAACAAGAATGATTAAAGGTCTTGAGAACATGACCTATGAAGGAAGGCTGAAGGAATTGGGTTTGTTTAGTTTGGTTTGGAAAAGAGAAGACTGAGAGGGGACATGATAGCAGTTTTCAGGTATCTAAAAGGGTGTCATCAGGAGGAGGGAGAAAACTTGTTCACCTTAGCCTCCAATGATAGAACAAGAAGCAATGGGCTTAAACTGCAGCAAGGGAGATTTAGGCTGGACATTAGGAAAAAGTTCCTGACTGTCAGGGTAGTTAAACACTGGAATAGATTGCCTAGGGAAGTTGTGGAATCTCCATCTCTGGAGATATTTAAGAGTAGGTTAGATAAATGTCTATTAGGGATGGTCTAGACAGTATTTGGTCCTGCCATGAGGGCAGAGAACTGGACTCGATGACATCTCGAGGTCCCTTCCAGTCCTAGAGTCTATGAGTCTATTAAACAAATGTAAATAAATCAATTAGTATGAGAGAGGAAAATAGTTGTATGACTGAGGCTGAACTCAACACAATAATAAAGAACTCTCTTGGCAGCCAACTCATTTCCAAAGACAAGTTACAGGTGGAATTTACTAAGAAACAGAGAAAGCTGCAGCTATGGAAAGATGTTAAGTAGAGTTATTCATATTCATCTTCAAAGGTTTAATTCCTAGAAAGTTATAAATCAGTAAAAAAACCCTGAGTTTTCCTGGATGCTATTTTTCAACCAACATAAATAAGCCCCAGAAGACTATAAAGATAAACATAGCTCTGTACAGTTTATCACATACACCTCTACTCCATTATAATGCCACCCAATATAACAAGAATTCGGATATAACACAGTAAAGAGCGCTCCGGGGGGAGGGGCAGGGCTGCGCGCTCCAGTGGATCAAAATCAAGTTCTCTATAATGTGGTTTCACCTATAACAAGGTAAGATTTTTTGTGGCTCCCAAGGACAGTGTTATATCGAGGCAGAGGTGTAGTTTCTACCTGTCCTCCATCCTAACATTATTCTGGAGGAAAACTGAGCTCAGAAGAAAAAGAAAGATTGGGGAATGTAATTTTTTTTTTCCCTGAACAGTAAATGCATTTGAGATTTCTTCATCTCTTTCTAAAAGATAACTTCACATAAACAAACAGTTTATTACTAAAAACGTGAGGGGAGATGAACTTCTTCCCAAATTCCAACCAATTAATACTTTCTGAACTATATAACTAGCATTTTCATTTGTTGAAATACTACAAAGGACAGCACCTTCTCTCGGAGAACCGAAGCCGCCAGTGATCGCAGATCCAACATATAATGTCTACTGAAGATGTAAACATTTGACCAAGTGGCTGTTTGCATCATACAAAGAGATTCTAGAGACTCTTTCACCAAAGACTGTGTATGCCAATCTGGTGAAGTATACTCTAGTTCTCTCTGGAAATGTTGAAGTCCTTTTTCTGTAGGTTTCTATGCTGTATGATAAACTATTGGGAAAAAGTTGCTTTTTGTACCTCTCAAAAGGAAAAGGATGAATAAAAATGTGCATTACATCTAATCAAGTAGTATCTTGAGTTTAGTTTATAGCATCTTCTCTTTCTCCCTTATACTTTAGCAAGGTATAACGGGAAAATGTTGATCACATTGGCCCCTTCTGACCCTAGAACCTATGAATAAAATATTGCCTTAAATGCTGTAAAATACAGAAAGAATTATTCTTGTAATTAAATGCTTGATATGTTCAGAGTATTCTTTGTATGAAACAGAATTTCCCTTCTAAAGATAATGCTCCAATATTTACTAATAGATCAGATTAAGATAAACCAATTATGCCAGTGAAGTCTCAAACTATTAAGATCAAGCAGAAGAGACCATTAAGAAATAAAAACAGTGGAGTAAAGACAAGAGAGAAATGTGACCTCAACATCTCAACAAGGCCACTGAGATTACAAATTTAAAAGATTCAACTGGTAGCAAGATAGTATTATAGTTCAGACAGCAACTCCAGAATTATAGAAGTAGGAAAAACTGACTAGCCTACAAAACTAATCAAGAAAAAAGTATTGAGGAGAACCTATTCATTAACAGCTTTGCTTCCTCAGAAATCACTAAGAAAATTAGTCATTCAAATCTTGGTATTAATAAGACAATGCATCAAGAACCACTGTAAGTCTTCAAGGATTGGCTACTGGATGTTATCTTCATGAATGCAATACTGGAGACCATAAAAGGAGACACAGGAAGTCTAAAGGGAAATGCAAATACAAAGATTATTCCTTAGTCCACACAAGTCAATTTACTGTGCAAAATGTGTTCTTGTAGTTTATATGATAATCTTCTCAGACAGACAGATGAAGAAAATCAAGTTAAAATGGCTAAAAAAGCATCTTATGGGAACAAGCCATCATCTGCAGGCACACTGAAGTGTTCCCATAAAAAAAAAATACAGAGTAACCAATATATACAACTAATCAAAAGGCAAGGTAAGGAGATAACATTTTAAAGTTTGAACTGGCCGATATGATGTTATGAGAGAATCTACAGAAAACTGAACAAACTAAGGGCTAAAACAAAAAAAACTGAGGAACATGGGTATGAATCTTACTGATTTTGCTGGGAAAAGTTTAAAGCCTTAAGATTTTGGAGTGTGTGGGTGAGATTCTGTGGCCTGCATTGTGCAGGACGTCAGACTAGATGATCATAATGGTCCCTTCTGACCTTAAAGTCTATGATTCTATGATTTTTGGGACATATTATTAATAGCAATAGCTGTTTCTCAGGATTTAAGAAGATCCTGCCTGGCTAGACAGAAATCAAGCATTTTGGCTGTATGATACAAAGAATAATTTTATTCCTTTTTGCAAGTGCATAAAATAAAATAAAATCCCTGCTCCCAGCTCCAAAACTACATATTACAGTGATAAACTTGGCATTCTGATGTAAGGAATGTAGCAGGTTGTAGGAAGCAGCCATTATAAACCACTGAACTACTAGAACGCTGCAAGAACTACATAGGTGAGGGGAAATTCTCAATATGGACACTGCAGATTGTAGCAGGGTGGTCTTCCATAGTTGCTCCTTGTGGGCCACCATCTCCCCGCAGCAACCCTAAGCAAGGCACTGAGAATGAATTTCAACAATAGTCCCAAAGGAAACATAAAATGGAAGGGTCTTTTGCCCTGCTTAGGCCTTCCACTCTACTCTCTTGTAGAGTGCATGACCCTCCAGACTTCTCCCTGGAGGCCATGCTCCAACCCAAGCGCTGACTCTGAGGGGTTCCTCTCTGGATTCTTCCCCAACCCCTCCCGCCGCACAGGCTGGATTCTTATTCCCAGTCTACCTCCAGGCCATCTGCCTGGGGTTTGACCCTGTCCAGGATCTGCCACAGGAGCCTCCTTCTCTCCTGCCATCCTTTTCCTTCAGGGAGAATCACAGAAGGCAACACCACTCACCAATTGAGCACTACCAGCCCTTTACAGAAGTCACCTGACTTCTTCCCAAGTGGGTCTGATAATTGACCTAAGTAATCTGATCCCTAGATAATTAAAGTCAACTGGGGAGAGTAGCTGATCCATTACAGGCCAGGCTGAGCCTGATTCTCCTTAAAGGAACTGCCAGCCTGTGACAGAGACATAACACAGGGCACAAAAACTGCTAACAGAGTCTCTTTTGGGGGAAGCATGTATATTTAATGTAACTAAACATATCTACTACTTATTCACTTTCAGTACATTCTCTTAAATAGCTATGTTGTGGACAACAAAAAGCTACCAATACACAACCAATTTAAACACTTTTGCCAGCACTTCCAGTTTTGTACTTCCAGAGTGTGCTTTATTCCATTTCCTTGGCAAGCGTCATACTTCATTGTCACATTTTACACTTACAGACAGGAAGTAAAGTTTTCAAAAGCACAAAACATCATCAACACTTGGTAGCCTAAATCACTTAGGTGCTTTTGTAAACTATACCCAGCATCACTTCAACACAATATTTTAATACATACATAATCAATAGCCTTAAGTAAGAGCTATATGCTTATGGAAATCATTGGGTCATTTCCCATTTTTGACCAACCAAAACTGATTTCAGTTCAAGGTAATTCTTTCAGTTTGTTCTTTAATATTCCCCCTTTTTATTCATTTGCGGCATATAACAACTCAGACCCACAACTTTCGGTCTTGGGGAGTATACTCATGGCAAAATGCTTCAGGGATTTCCCATTTGCAGGATCACACTCAATGTATTATTCTTTCAGTACAATAGTTTCAGCTGATGAAAAATCTGATCTTGAAGAATCCAAATACACTGATTTATGCACATCTGAACTGAGTACAAATGCTTTCTATTGCTACTTAACTCTTGACAATATTTACATTCTAACATAAGAGGATTATTTTATCATTACTTCAGTTGTAAGTAATGGAACCATTTCCTACCGCTTCTTTCAACTTCTGGCATACTGAATCAGATAAATTAATACACTGAAATCTGATCATCACTACATATTAATCCGCCATTTGTAATTTCACTGCTGTTATTCAGATCAATAGCTTTCACATTTACTAGTTAGAATGAGAACCAGCCTCTCAAGATTGAAAATTATGATTTAATAGCAACCTTTTAAATGCAACCATGTTATCATATGCCTTGCACGCTATCCAGAAGCTTTAGATTCTAACAAACCAAACCCCCAAAATAGTTTGCAACTACATCCATACCCCCTCTCCAACATCCAGTGACAGCTGATTTCACCTACAAGCCACATCCCTCTCAAATAATCAGAGAGTTCACCCATTCTCCTTCCCTCTAAGCATTTATTCAGTTCTACTAATTGATTGTTCTTTAATAGGCATAACAAAAATATTGAAGTTTTCCATCACTTCCCTTTCAATTTATTAAAATAGTTGAAGTCTTCCTATTTAAATCTCTCATGTTTCTCAGTTCAAAAACTTGTAAATATTCCAGTGAAAAAGAAGTTCAAAAAAACTGACAGCTTACTAGGTGGGGCTATCCATGGGGGGGGGGGGGAGAGAAGGGTAGTGTTGTGAAAATTAAAAAAATCAGAATTTAGTGGGTAACTTCAAAAGCAAAAAACAAAACAAAACAAAACCCCTGTGTATTCCAGGTCCCACTACACAGCTGAAACCAGCTATGGGGGGGGAGGGGCGCGGGTTTCCACTGTGCTGTGAGAGATATTCTCCCATCTCACCAGAGGCATTTGCTGGCAAATATGGGTATCAGTTTCTGCAGAATTTAGGCTGTAATTTAAAAAGTTTCTACTCTATATAAAAGCAAAGATAACTTCTGAGCCATTAACCAAATAGACCACCAGTTCATTGCTGTCCTCTCGACTTTGCAAACAAACAGCAGCAGCAAAGCTATTCATAGCTTTACCAAAGAGAATACTGCAATTAAGAAGACTCTGGTCAGTTTCACTGTAGATCAGAACCATATGAATAGGAGTGCATTAATAAAGTTTTGGTGAAGATGAAAGATGGTTAGTTGTATGTACCCTGGGAAAAGCACAACTAATAAAAGCCTCTTATGTCAAACTTGCCAATGCAGTTTCAAACAAACAAACAAACAAATAAATAAATGGTTTGTGAACAGCTCAATTGTCCAAAACCAAGAATGCACTTTCCGGTAAGCAATTCTTCAGAACCTAGAATATTTGTCTAACAAGGTTTCAAGTCCCTTTAAGTTTGAACTGAAAATGAAAGCATGCTGCTCTACAGTACTTAGGTTTTCCTATTGTATTATTAACCTTTAACAAATACACATGAACAAAATAGGTATTTTTAGAGACTTATATTCTTGAACACAAAAGCATCAATGTGTTATCGTGAAGTTCCTTAGGACACAAGAAACATCTTCCATTCAACTCACCTAAGAAACAACATGAAAGAATGCACATTAAAAGAAGAGACGGTGTCTCTGGTTTAACTGCAAGAATTCAAGATAGGAGAGATTATTTTTCTCAAAAACCATTGCAAGGGGATCAACCAGTAGATCACTCTCATAAATAATGGGAGTTATACATTACTTTATTTTCTACAGAATACATAGTAACTGGAGGAATAAGATTGCTACACTACACACTGGGAGTTTGTTATACAGTTATATCTGAAAAGCCACTTAAAATATACTTTGGTTGCTTTCCCCAAATAACACTGGCAATAAATAATACAGTTCAGGAAGTTAGAGAATTAACTTTGGAACTTGCTTGATTTTAACAATACACTCTTTTTCCAAAAAAGATCAAATACCACATTTTAAAAATAAAATTAAGGGAAAAAGTCTAAAATATGAGTAGGTTGTTTCAGCTATGCCACAGAAGGGATTGACACCTTTGGAGGCTTAATACATTCTGCATAAATATGGGAAATATTTTAAGCACAATTTCAGTTTAACTATACTTCAGCAGTATTTTATCTTGCCTATTCAAGCGTAAAAGTATTATTAGGAAGGCAAAATAAGAATTTGAAGAGCTGCTACCAAAACCCACAAAAACAAATATTAAAAAAAAAAATTGAAGAACTTCAGAAGCAGAAAACCCGTCAAAAAAATCAGTGGGGCCACAGGACAAACAAAGTGCTAAAGGAACACTGAAGAAAGAACAGGGCTTTGCAGAGAATCTAAATGAATTCTTTGCATTGGTCTACACTGCTGAGGAGCTAAAGGAGTCTCCCACATCTGAGCAATTCTTTTTAGGGACAAAAAAAATCTGAGGAACTGTCCCAAATTGAGATGTCAACAGAAAGTTATAAATTAAATTCAAGTAAATTAAAAACAGTAATGAGTCACTAAATCAGTAATAAGGATCAAATGGGATTCATTCAAAAGTTCTGAAAGAACTCAAACATGAAACTGCAGAACTACTAACTGTGGTATGTAATCTATCACTTGAATCAACCTCTGTACCAAATGACTGGCAGATAACTAATATGATGCTGATTATTTTAAAAAATAAAATAGGCTGGTAGTGACTGGTTGAAACGTTAGTAAGTAAAGAACAGAATTATCAGACACATAGATGAACATGATATGTTGGGGAAGAGCCAACACAGCTTTTGTAAAGGGGAATTATGCCTCACCAATCTATTAAAGATTCTTTGATGGGATAAAGAAAATCTGAACAAGTATGATCCAGTGGATATAGCATACCTAGACTTTCAGAAATAGGTCTCTCACCAAAGGCTTTAAGCAAAATAAGCAGTCATGTGATAAGAGGGAAGGACCACTGGTGTTAAACATATTAAATGATCTGGGAAAAGGGGCAAACAGGGAGATGGCAAAGTTTCCAGATGATAGAAAAATTACTCAAGATAGTTAAGCTCAAAGCAGACTGTGAAGAGTTACAAGGGAATCTGGGTAACAAAATGACGGATTAACTTGAACATTGATAAATGCAAACATAATCCCAACTATACACAAAAAAGTAATGGAGTCTAAATGAGCTGCTACCACTCAAGAATGATCTTGGAGTCACTGTGGATAGTTCTTTGAAAACATCCACTCAATGTGCAGCAGCAGTCAGAAAAGCAAACAACGTTAGGTACCATTTGGAAAGGAATAGATAAGACAGAAAATATCATAATGTCACTATATAAATCCACGGTACAACCACACTTCGAATACTGAATGCATTTCTGGTTGCCCCATCTCAAAAGAGCTATTAGAATTGGAAAAAGTACAGAGGAAGGCAACAAAAATGATTAAGGGTATATAACAGCTTCCATTCAAGGAGAGTTTAAAAAGACTAGTACTGTTCAGCTTGTAAAAGAGACAACTAACGAGGGATATGATAGAGGTCTATAAAATCATGAATGATGCGAATAAAGCAAATAAGGAAGTGTGTTATGTGAAGGGATAAAAAACAAGAACCAGAGGTCACCTAATGAAATTAATAGGCAGCAGGTTTAAAACAAACAAAATGAAGTACTTATTCACATAATGCACAGTCAACCCATGGAACTCACTGCCAGGGGATGCTGTAAAGGGTTCAAAAAAAAAATAAAAGATAAGTTGCTGGAGGATAGGTTAATTGATGGCTATTAGCCAAGATGGTTAGGAATGCAAACTCATGTTCTAGGTGTCCCTAAACATCTCACTGCTAGAAGCTGGTCCTGGATGACAGGGGATGGATCACTGAATACATTTCCCCATGCACTCTCTCTCTTTGGAGCATTTGGCACCATCACCATCAGAAGATGGGATATTGGGCTAGATGGACCATTGGTTTGATTCTGAATGACCATTTTATGTTCTTAAATTAGTAATTTGCTTAGCCCCTTCGGTACCATTTAACATATACTACAAAACCAGAATGGAAAGAAGATGGAGAAGACCTGTACACTTTTTCTGATTTGACCAAAGCCAAACTAACCACTGAATGTATCTAGTCTGAACAGAATGCAGTAAAATTCCCACTACTCAGCATGAGGGTAGATTCTAACACAAAACTTTGTTCTCTCTCTTAATTTGTTTCATTCAGAGAAAACAACTACAACATATATGTAGGAACAAAAGGTCAACAACTTGTTTTGTAAAGTTCAATTGTATCTATACAAATTTAATTATAGTAGTCCAAGTGCATATGTACATCCACTTCCCCAAACAAAATACTACGTACAGAAGATTAACCTTAACTTTGAATACTCTTGCTTTTGTCACTATCACAACCTATATGTTAAAAACTGTATTTAAATGTGCTGGTTGTATATTTTGCCTATCTGTTCGTATGCAATATGGTTGTCATTCTACGGAAGTCACACCAGAAGTGCTTTTCCTCCCCCCAGGAACAGCTATAGTTTCACTGTGACCTCAACACAAAGAAGCTGCATTTCCTCTCTCTGCCGCCACCACCACCGCTGCACAAAAGAGTGAAAGAAGGAAAATTGAGCATTGTGGCCCCTCTTCAAGAAACGTTCCTGAGGAAATGCGGAACCACCATTTATTAAACACAGTTAATAATTGGTTCTTTAAAGAGTTGTAACATACTAGAACTACTCGATACCACCCAAAACGAGACAGATGCTTTCCAAACAATAAAACCATAGATGACTTAACCACTAGCAAAAGTTGTTTGGTTTTTTTTTCCAAGTCTTACACTGTACAGTTTCTGTAAGAAATTAAAATATTCCCTAAAAAAAAACATGTTTGTGTTCCTGATAAAATTGACACATTATGTACAGTTTTTCAATTTTAAATGAAAGTGCATGTTTAGCACCCAAGTGAAAAACACAAGCTATACTGCACAGCACACACATAAACCGTTATGTGCTGGCAGGTATTTCATATTCTAGACACCATAATATTTATATGCTGTCTATAGTAGCAAAAAGATTAACTGTATTCCAGACTAGTTTAAGTTAACATGGTTATGCAACAAACAGTATTACACTAAACTATTCTTACAATTGTTAAGAGCATTCCCCAGCCCCTCCAGATGTGTTTTATAATGTATGGTGTGACTGTGACAAGGCAAGGTATTATGGCATGATTCCTGACATTGTTTACACCGATTTACATGACATTATTGGTTTGGAATCTACACTTAAGTTGCTAGCATCACCCTGTGTGTTCTGGGACTACCCAGGAATCCTGACTAACACTGTGGTACAGTAAACCTGTAAAAGCGCTGAGGTTGTCACTAACTGGTTTAAGGTAAATCCTATGGAAAGACTAGGGATATGTCTGCCTTTGATCTGAAAGGTGATATTCTCAGCTCGGGTAGATGCAAGGTGCTAGCTCAGCTTGAGCGAACACCTAAAAAAGCAGTATATCCAGAGTGGCATGGGCAGCGGCACGGACTAGCCACTCAAGTATATACCCAGAGGGCCAAGCAGGATTGTACTTGGGGCTGCTAACCTAAGTGATCACCCATGCCGTTGCACACACAATGCTATTTTTAGGTGCTAGCTTGAGCAGATCTAGCACAGATACATCTATAAAAGCTGGGAATCACATCTCCTAGCTCAAAACATAGATGTAATGTAAGCCTGCACCCTCATTCAAATACAGTTTCTAAACAAGTTCTAAGACTTGTGCTGTCACAAACTGATTTGGCTACTTATAATATAAACATCATTTTCTTCAAAACTGTTTATTAGTTGCAAAATGGCCAACGCCCTAGTACTCCCATGTCAATCCTATGAAACATTTCACCTAAAGCCTTCATTAGCATCACAGAATCATTGAAAAGTAGGACTGGAAGGGACCTTGATAGGTCATATAGTGCAGTCCCCTGCTGTACTATTAGACCATCCCTGACGGCTCTCTGTCTGACCTATTGTTAAAAACCTCCAGTGATAGTGATTCAACAACCTCCCTACATAATTTGCTCTAGTATTTAAACTCTGTAACTGTAAGGACATTTTAATGTTAACCTAAATCATAATGAATCAATTTATTTCACCCTTTCCTTTCTAGGCACAGGAAATGGTATTGTGTGATTACAGAGCTGTGAGGTTTAATGTCTGTATGCACTTTAAGACTCTTGGATGAAAGATTATATACAAACAGGTGGGTAAATATTCATGAAAGTTTAAATACACATTTAAACCATCCAGAGAAATAAAGCAAAAGCATGATTATATTAAAGACTTCTATGCTTCTACTGTAATTATACAGTCAGCGAATACTCTTGTCAGAAATGGAATAACAGAAGTCAGAAATGACCTGGATAATCTATTTTATCTCCCTGCCAGTGCAGGACTGTTCACTATATTAAATGTTCCCTCTATTTTTGCCTTGTTATGCCCAATTCCATCCCATCCTTATACTAAACGATTCTTTTCCATTGCTGGTGATAACACCCTGCAAATATTGATAGACTTACGCTTTTTCACCCCACCTTAGTCGTCATTTAATAAAAAGTGCATATTTGGCTCTTTTATTCTTTCCATAATTCACTTCCTTCTATCCCTCTGATCAGCATTCTGCTTTCCTCTTAAACCCTAATTTATAAATCTTTCTAGTAATCCTAAACTGAACACGAGACACTTATTTCTCCAACTGTATAAAGTTAATATAATGCCCAAATGTCAATAATGTTTTGTTTTCTTACACCATTATTTTCCCTATTTATAGTTCAGTAATTTTGACAAATATTTCAATATTCAGCACTTTTCAAATATTTATCCCACCAGATATTGTGTTATTTAGTTACTAAAGAAATTCTTAAGTCGTGCATTACAAAAAAAAACACACTTATAATATTTCTCAATTGGCACATTCTCTCTAGACAGTATAATTCTGTACATGTTATAGTGACTAAATAAAACTAGCAGAACTTTAACTGGAAAAATCACATTTCTCACTCAGACACAGAAGAAATAGGATTTTGTTGTTGGGTTTTGGGGTTTGTTTATTTGATCTTTGTTTTTTGGAAGAGTTGCTGGTCAATAATAAGTTTTCCCATCTTGTATACCCTATTTAAAATCAGACTCATTAAAAGAAATAATCACAGACTGCTTTCAAGATCATTGCTCTGCCACCTTCTGTAAAAGTTAAGTATCTGTCAAAACTTCATCAATGAAAAAATACGCATACTTAGATGACGAAACACTGTACCTAGATTCTGGAAGTGCTCATATATAATATCCTACTGAAAGACTTAGGAAGCTTATAGATCACTTGGGCTATTACAAAAGAACACTAAAATAAAATATAAGTGTTATGCTACAAAATATACATAAAACCTGTTTTCATGCCAAAGACAGATTTCTGTTTCTGATACTATTTCTCTCCCATTGTCACAGAATTACTAGTCTGCTACCACTATCTACTTCCTGACACCCTTTACTTCCCATCTCATATCTTTCTTAAACGATGGGAAGATATGACCACCTATTTTGGCAAGACAGATCCACAAGGATTGTGGGATTCACTGGTTTTGCCATTAGCCACAAAAGCAGCCTCCCTTCTCCGTTTCTGAAGACAGTTTCAATTTACACCGTTTGCACATTTGCAAAACTGAAGTGAGCCACTTGCCAAACACCTTCACTGCTATATGTTCTGAACAGCACCCTTTCCTTCACCACCTTCCTCACCAGCAGGCACATCTCAAAAGCAGATAAAATGTATTGGGAAGTTTAGTTTCATGAGCTAACCCCAGAAAAAACTCGGGGGACTTGCTGTTACTCATTCAGAAAGAGTATGGTCTCCTTCCTACCGTTTTTCATCACTTCTGGAGGAAACTGATTAATACAATGCTGTTTGCACATAAACAACTGTACTCACGCCTCTTTTTTCTCTGAACTATCACACACAAAAACGAGATCCGCCTCTCCTCAAAAAAATCATCAAAACATTTGCCTTCTTTCACCGCAGAGCTGTCTGAACTCTTTCAACCCCCGCTTCGAGAAAATCCTCACTTCTCTGACGGCATCTGATACACTCTTCTTCTGGACAAAAACCATCTCCCACCTTTATGCGGCGCTGTTTACCCAGTGGGGCTTCTACCCTTCCAGGTAACAAACCAGCAGGTCAAAAGGTGTCGTCGCCCCCCCCGTCCCACAAGGCGAAGTTCGCCACTAGATAAATACAATTCGACCGCAGCGCTCCCTGACTGCCATCATGTACCCGCACCCAGGCCCCTCCTCCCCCTCTGACACCCAGCCCCCGAGCAGGCTGCACTGGCCTGCTCCATCTTCTCCGCAGGGCAGGAGGGACAGGAAGTTCCCGAGAGGCCCATCAGCGAGAACTCGCCCGCCCGCGCGACACCCCCTCACTCTCTCTCACACTGTGGATCCCGCTCCTCACTCGCCACCCGCCCCAGGCGCAGCCTCCCTCTCCCCCGAGATGTCTCCCGCACACTAAGCCCGTGACAGCCGCCGCCCCCCGCTCCGTGGGGCTGGCTGTCCGCGCGGGGTCCCGTCCTCTCCCCTGCCCCGGCCCCGGGGCAACCTGCGTAACCCCGCGTCTGTGCCCTCAGCCTCTCCCGCTTACTCCCCGCTTCCTCACTGCCCCGCCCCTGCGGCCGCCTCCTGCCCGCCAACTACCCCTGGCAACCAGCTGGGCCGCCCGCTCGCTACTCACCGCCCCCTGCACCCCACTCCTGCCGCTGCCTCCTCCCCGCTGAGGCTCCTCAGGAGACACTGACACCGGCGCACAGATACCCGCTGGGCGCTATTTTTGGGAAACAAGGCACAGGCGGAGCCGGAACTCGTTTTTCTGTCACTCTCTTCTCAGAATCGGTCCACCCACCGACCTGTGGTATCCTTCCGCGCCTGTCCTGACAGCTACCGTTGGGATACAGCCAGCCGCTCAGCAGACAGGGCGGTGGGGTACGGGGGAAGGCCTGTAATCTATCCCCAGGCAGAGGGGTCTGACTGGGCCCTATCGACACAGCTAGCAACACAGGATTATTTTGTACGGGCATAGGGAGCGGCGGGGTGTATGATCTTTACACTCGACCCAATCCGAACAGAACCGGAAGCTGATAGGCAGCGGGACAGAGTGACTGGAAGAACAGTCCAATCAGAGAGAGGAAGGGGGTCGGGAAGAGTAAAGTGCCGGTCAACAGGAGAGCAGCTGGTGGGTGGGGAAGTTATGGGACGCGAAGTTCTTGAATGACAGGAATAAACACCCAATCAAAACCGAGAGAACGGGTCCCACCAACCAATCAAAACTGAGTACTGTGCAGCTCTGCTTGGAAGGAGGCCTTGGCGGTGGCTAGAGCCCTTATCGGGAAACGCATGCGTACAAAGAACCCTTCGTCTTCTCTGTCGCTTACTTTAAAGCAAGTGACGCATGTACGTGGGTTCGTCTCCCATGCAACAAAAGGCGCATGCGCAAGCAGCCCCCTCAGGGCTAGGTCTGGTCCCTTGTTTGCTTGCTCCTTTAGGCGCCAGCAGTGTGGGGAGCCGGCCACGCCTCCTTCCACTCATCACAGCACGCACACAGCCCCTCTCCAATCACACTGCCCCTTGTGTACAGCCGCATCTGGTCACGCCCCTTACCCAACTCTGTCCAATCCCAGCCTCCTGAGCACGCCTCATCTGACCACGCCCCCTCTGGGGCTGCCAACTTTCTACGGGCACACAAACCAGCACCCTCGCCCCGCCCCAGGCTCCACGCGCTCACTCTATCCCCCTCCCTTCTCGCTGTCTCCGGGCCGGGGGAGGGAGTGGGAGTGGGTGAAGGCTGCAGCTGGGGCCCGGGCTCTGGGGTAGGATTGAGGGGTTCAGAGAGCAAGACGGGACTGGGGCAGGGAGTTGGGGTGTGGGTGGGGGCAGCGGGGGGATCCAGGCAGCAATTACCTCAAGCAGCTCCGGGACACAGCAGCACCGTCCCCCCTCCAGCTCCTATGTGGAGGGAGAAGTGTCAGTGCAAGGCTCAAACCAGCCCCATGCAGGTGGAGGGGGCTCAGACCAGCCCCACATGGTGTCCTTCCCGTTTTCCCTTTCAGAAATATGATCACACACACCCTTATCCAGTCACCTCCCTCACCCTCACACACCCCGTGCAATCACACTGGCCCCTGCACACTCCTAGGATCGATTTTGTCGAGGCCTGCTGACTTGAATACAACTAATTTATCTAAATATTGTTTAACCTCTTTCCCTGTGTTGGGTCATGAAATAATTAAACCACAGAGGTCATCATAGATCAACATGACTAATAAAACAAAGTAGGCAAGCAACATCATTCTGCACTAACTATAAATTTCCAAGAGGACTTCCATTGTTGTCCCATGAAGAGAAATATATTGGGATAACCCAGTCTGAAAGGCATAAAGCTGTGGTTGACTAAAGTGAAATCCACATCACAGAGTAAAAGGATTGCTACATTGTAAGCCAAATGCAAATGGTAAAAAGGAACTTCTAGCTACTGCTTCCACTTAAGAATCCAAGAGTAGATAGGGACTCTAGGATCTGAAGTTTGTAGTGTTTGATAAAGGGTAGGTAAACCAACCACAAAACAATCAGCCAGCACCTCCCTCCACACACACACCTGAAGATATTTCATCCTACCACCAATGCCTCCTCATCTATACTGCACTGAGTCTGAATCAGCTCCTGTTTAATCTATGTCCCAGTGCCGGTCAGGAAAATAGGAGAAATTTCACCAAATAGGGCAGCTCCGATTCTTTCACTATCTTCATACGAGGAGTAATGGAACAAAAGCCCACAGAACATCACATGAGAGTGCTCATAGGGCACATCTGACAAAGTGGGTATTCACCCACGAAAGCTCGTGCTCCAAAACATCTGTTAGTCTATAAGGTGCCACAGGATTCTTTGCTGCTTTTACAGATCCAGACTAACACAGCTACCCCTCTGATACTCATAGAGAAATTATGAGTAATTATTATCCAACAGTACTCCTTCCAGGGTCACTCTTGAGAGGTAAGGAGAGAATCATCAAGATGCAATTGTATCTATCCAACATAAGATTTACAGGCAAGACAGAAAACTCATGGTCAGTGGATCAAAGACTACTGCTAGATCAAGAACCACCAATGAAACAAAAAAACTCCCTTTTTTCACCAAGGTAACTAATGCAGTTTCTGTGCCATGTATACAAATATAAACAAAGGAATGGAAACTACACAAGAAAACCATGAAAAGAGAGAGATATTTGCTGTGAACTTGTCCTAATTGTAAATAAATAAGCTCCCAGAGTATTGGTTTGCCAGCTGTTTGGATATCAGTTAACACTGTTTTTTAGCAGTTATAATGGCAATAGAGCTTTCTCACCACTCTCTACTCCAATGTATTTCCACTCAATCAGAACTCTTCAGGACTTCAGGGTCTGTCTAAGTCATCCTCCCTGATTTATTTGCCAACAGACTCTTATCTCATATTGTAGAACCATCAACCCAAAAGTAAACATTCTAGCCTGGGAATTACCTTTACAACACCTTATGTCACCTCTAGAGCATATGTGGTGTTTTAAACAGCTGCTTTTTCACAGTGTGTTTCACACAAAAACTCTCAGACTCTGGCTCTTAATTAATATACTTAATGGCATTTGTTTTATTTTTAAAAAACAAAACAAACAGGCAGGGCAGGCTTTAGGCCAATTCCACCAATTCCCCCGAAATGGGCCCCGTGCCTAAGAGGGCCCTGTGCCCAGTGAGAATCTCTTCCCTGGCTAGAGGCAACTTTTTAATTTTTACTCACCAGCAGCACTCCGGGTCTTCAGCAGCACTTCGGCGGCGGGTCCTTCGCTTGCTCTGGGTCTTCGGCGGCACTTTGGCAGCGGGTCCTTCAGTGCCGCCAAAGACCTGAAGTGAGTGAAGGATCTGCCGCCGAAGTATCGCCAAAGACTTGGAGCACCACCTGGTGAGTACAAGCCCTATGTGGTTTTTTACATTTTTTTTAATATAGTCATCCCTGAAGGGGCCCCATCGAAACTGTTCAAATTGGGCCCCACACTTCCTAAAGCTGGCCCTGCAAACAGGAATTGTAAAATCACAAATAAATTAGATGGTGTGTAGCTTTATGGGTATTTGTCAAATAATAAAGTTTTAAAAGAGGCTAAAAACAACATGTTTTCTACAATCCACAGGCCAAATTCAATAAACTTAAATAAAGTTAATGGAGATATTTAAGGAAGACCACATTGTCCCACTCAGATACATAAGATCGCTTGTATAAGAAAGCTGTAATGTGGGTGTATGGTACATTTGTCAGGATGGAGTTACAGGTAAAAGTTCTCTTTCAACCATGTTCAACTGTGGAATCACAGATATGTTGTTTTGAGTCAGCTGCTCTGTTTGGCCTCCTAACATCAGGTATTAAATGTCGGAAATATTTGTATTGCCTACATCACATACTGCGTTACTGACCCACATCCCAGGAAAACTTGTGATATTTAGTATGTTCTCAAAATGACAGAATATAGGTTTCTCTGGGATTCACACAGGTCTGCTGGGACTTCTGCACCATTTCGCATATTAACATGAATCTACAGCTGGGTTTTAGAGAGATGATATAAATAGCATCATGCTGAAAGCAAGCTTCTTGGAAAATAAAGAAAAAAACACCTTATTTAATGCACCCTGACATTTGCTTTTTCTCCCCTTATTGCCAAGCTGTATTTCTGTACACACCCCAACAACAAATGCAAAGAAGTTGACTTCTTCACATTAACATAACAAATAGTGCCTGAGCCTAAGAGAAAATTATATCCAGAGCAGTTTACCTCCCTTTAGCTGCACAGCTGGCAAACGGTACACAGTAGGAAAAGGAGTAATAATGTAGACGGAAATTTCAGTTTCCAACAGGATTTCAGATCCACAACCTTTGGAATTTTATTTTCCTGGTTGCTCTATGTAGCTTCAGAAACTTCCTGCTTTTGCAATATCTTTCCATTCATTAAACTGCCGCTTGCAATTAAACATTCTGACATAACATAGCTGAGATTCCTTGGCAACAACTTTAACCAGAGGTTTT
This sequence comes from Gopherus evgoodei, assembly GCF_007399415.2. Lineage (NCBI taxonomy): Eukaryota > Metazoa > Chordata > Testudines > Testudinidae > Gopherus > Gopherus evgoodei. The sequence continues at coordinate 9,099,302 of NC_044331.1, forward strand.
CAAGAGTTTCCTTCAGACGGCTTTAAATTTTCATATCCTCATGAATGCTTGCCACCTTCTTTTAATAACTTGAAAAAATAAGCCTCTCTTAAGGAAGTTCATTGTTCCTCTATTTTCCCAGGACACATGTCCTGTTTTTAGAAATGTGGGATGCACATGTATATTTATAGAGACAGATGTGTACACATGCATATTATAACTTTACATCTTACACAGAACACTAAGTAGGCTAAGCAGATCCAAAGAAAAATGGTTATTACAGTTTACTATTTTATCCACTAAACTACTTTTTTCCTTCCATAATATTTGATCATTTCTACATTTTTCAAAAATTCATATTTACTGCATCATTCAGACACTGCAGCCATTCATCTAATATTGTATACTGGTTAAAATATGTGTACTGCTGAAAAAATAAATGCAACTGTAAACTGTCTGTTTTTTAAATTATTTAATTTTTTTAAGAGGTACCAGCAGCAGGAGCTTGTCCTTCCTCCAAACTGGTAGAAATTTCATTTGAATTTTTAGGATGCTTAGATACAATTAACCATTTAGAAACCTATATAAATGCATTTTGCAGTTATCTCTAATTTTAAATAAACTAAGCAAGGATTCTCTATGCTAAAACTGAACTCTGAGTCACTTAATCTGAAACAAACTCTTAAAGGGACACTGTCAGTTTAAGAATTGTGCTTCTGTCTGGATTATAAAATTACTAGATTTGAGAGATTAGAGAAAGAATGTCCTTTTTGCCAGTTTGTTTAACTTCTGTATTTGACAGCACTGTGGGCATATTGTCAGTTTCACTGGTTCCCTTGTATAGGCCATTTTCTCTGTTTGGAAACAATAGGAAAACTGGTTGGTTTCAAAGTCACAACTGGTTTCAAAGTCACAAAAACACACAGAAGGATGCACTGGACCTGAAACTTCTTTTAAGCCATTTTTAAAAAACTGACTATAGAGTTCAAGTCGATGGTGTCCCTTTAAGTGACAAATCACTCAAGACATCCTTGAAAATGAGATGACTTGGATTCTGCCAGGTGCTCAGCATCCTCGACAGTTTTGCTGGTTAGTCCTGTATATCCTTGGCATATTTTTATATAGTCCCAAGTCATGCTGTGTGGATCTGGATCCAAATTCTCCAGAGTTCACACGTGTTTGGATACTTGGTTTTGTTTTAGCCTCGTGACAGTCCCAGTTCAACTCTCTTTTCCATTCCAAGCAGGCAGGAGCAAACTCCTGCTTAAAATCTCCCATGGGGTATAGTAATAAAGTTGGGCTGGAGTTATCTAGTGGAAGATCTGAGGTGTTTGTTTGTTTATCTTATTTTAAAGAAAGAGAATCTTAGCTCAACCTTAGGTCCCAGAATGTTGGGTCTTATGGCTTATCTGCACACAAGATGAAATCCTGGCCTCACTGAAAACAATGCAGAAACTCTCATTAATCTCAGTGGAGCCAGGATGGAGCCCAGAGTTGCACCAGTTTATTTTAAAGTGTGATTTTTAAACTAATTTAGTTTAACTGATGCAAAAGGCTCAACTGTTGTAAACCAGATTTAAACCAGCATAGGAATGTCCACACACCCCATTACACTTGTTTAATTAAATCCATTTGAAGACACATCTTTAATTAAACCAGTATCACTGTGTGCATAGACCAGGTCCTATTTTGGTTTCCTTTAAGTCAATTAGGAACAGATTTAAATAAAACTGAAATATACCACTCAGTACAGAACGAGAGTGCAACACAGGAGTTTGCCCTGGCTAAACTAAACTGGTGCAAGTGTGTGTGTAGACATAGGCTTAGTCTAACAAATAAAAACACTTTAAATTAGCAGCAAGAAACAAAAATCAGCTGCTCAACTGCTGTACACTGCCTAGGACATGTGCACTCATTTCAAACAACAAACACAATTTGAGAAATGGGCAAGGACAATGGACCAAATTCTCAACAATGCCTCTGCCAACTCAACAAAGTCAGAGAAAGAATTTCTAACAGAACCTGTTTGGTTCTTCCAGTAGGATTTGGGTCAATCAAATACATTAAGCTCCTAAGGCAAGGCACTGTGTATTCTGCTGTATCTTGTACAGCACTGAGCACACGGGTCGCACTGAACATATAATTAATAAATATGTAATAATGCTAACATGGTCCTGGGTTAGAACACCGACTGTGAACAAACGTGAAACAGACTAGTCTACGTGCATTCCTCTAGTTGAGGGAGAAGTAGCACATAAACAAAAACACAGCTATTGAAAGAGTTAATCTGGGTTTTAAAACAGCTTTAATAATCTAAAGTATCATCAGTAACTTGATCTGAGAGAATAACTTGATCTGACAGAGAACATCAGCAAATAGATCACGATTTTCTTGAACAAATTCATCACTCACAATTGTTCAGTGACATTCTAAGGATTTTGTCTATCTCTATTTGAAATTTGGGATGTGTTGCTTAGTAGTGGTTAGTCACCAGGGGGGCCACACCCCCGAGTGACTTAGTTATACCAACCTCACCCCTCCCCTCCTGGTGCAGATAGCGCTATGTCAATGAGTGGACTTCTGCCATTGACATAGCTACCATCTTTCAGGAAGGTGGAGTACCTACGCCAATGGAAGAAGCTCTCTTGTTGGCATAGGTACCGTCTTCACTAAGCACTACAGTGGTGCCACTGCAGCACTGCAAGTGTAGACAAGCTCTGAGGTGCTTAACAGAGCAGAACTGTCTTTGTAGCTAATGGGAAATTTGCTCAAATAAAGCCTCTGGAATTTGACCCCTGGTTTTTACTCCCTGCATAGGTGAGGATAATTCTTTAAGAAGTTGTCTGTTGAGAATGGTCATGGAAAATTATTGTTTAATATTGTGATAGCCCTTAAGAGCCCTAGTCATGGAGCAGGACCCTGTTGTTGTAGGGCAAGGGTCGACAACCTTTGGAACGCGGCTCGCTAGGGTAAGCACCCTGGTGGGCCGGGCCGGTTTGTTTACCTGCCGCGTCCGCAGGTTCGGCTGATCACAGCTCCCACTGGCCACAGTTCACCGTCTCAGGCCAATGGGGGTGTCAGGAAGCGGTGGCCAGCACATCCCTCAGCCCACGCCACTTCCCGCCACCCCCATTGGCCCAGAGCGGCAAGCCGCGGCCAGTGGGAGCCGAGATCAGCCAAACCTGCGGATGCAGCAGGTAAACAAATCGGCCCGGCCCGCCAGGGTGCTTACCCTGGAGAGCCGCGTGCCAAAGGTTGCTGACCACTGTTGTAGGGCTTGTACAAACACAGAACAAATAGACTGTTCCTGCCCCAAACAGCTTACAATTCAAAGTCCGTGGAAAAAAAATTAGCTAGTGGTCCCTCTCCCATCCCACTCCCAAAATGTCCTGCTGTGCCAACCTGTTCTGAACATACAAGCAGCTTACCTTGGCAGCATGGAGGAGATACAGCTTCCTCCCTGTGCTCTCTTTCTGTCCATCATCAGGGCTCAGGCGTACAACAGATATTCTTTTTAAGTGCCCTCTGCCAGAGGATGAATTTTACGCACTCTGATTTTCTGTATCTAAACAGGATTCTATGCAATACTGTATAATTCATCATCCACAAGAGGCCACACACTTGGAGTACTAGAAGTGTGTTATCAGGATAGTTGAGTGTAGGAGGGAAAGCTGCTTGCAGTTCTAACTCCAGATTACAATATCATCCGCATCATTATCTGGAAAATATTTGCAGTGATGTGTTTGTGCATCTCAAACTGGAATCCAGCCCATTGCATTTGCAGAAGCATTAGTGATTTCTTTAATGACCCTTGCAAGCCCTCTGCCTAATCAAAAATGAAACATTAGTATCTGAGGGCTTACCGCTAAATACAGAGCTGGCTTTATGAACTGCGGGGCCCGATTCGAATACCCGGTGGTGGTCCGGGGCTTCGGCGGCACTTTGGCGGCAGGGGGTCCGCTCCAGGTCTTCTGTGGCACCGAAGGACCCCCCACCGCCAAAATGTTGCCAAAGACCCAGAGCAGATACCACCACCCCCCACTGCCGAGTGAGTAAAAAAAAAAAGAAAAAATAAAAAAGATGCCTAAGGCACGCGGCCCTCTTAGGCGCGGGGCCTGATTCAGGGGAATCAGGGGAATCGGCTTAAAGCCAGCCCTGGCTAAATAGGCACTGCTGCAATCTATGTAGTGGTGTTGATTTAGTGGGTCTGGTGAAGACAAGCTAAGTCGATGGCAGAGCGCTATCCCGTTGATGTCTGCATTCCACCTCCCCGAGAGGCAGAAGGTAAGTTAGCGGGAGAGCATCTCCCATCAAAATAGCATGGTGTAGACACTGCTGTAAATCCACCTAAATTGAGTTATGTAATTTACATACATACATAATTGGCATAACTGAAGTAGCGTAACTAAGGTCAACTTACAGCTTTAGTGTAGACCAGCCCAAAGAGAGAGAAACCTTGAAAACGGCAAAGAATGAGGTTATCTGTCTGGATCGAGTGATTTCTGCAAATACATGAGACTACACTAGTGCTGACAGTCGTCAAGGCTGCCTCTCTGTGACAACAAACATCTGAAGTATTGGAACTTGAAGTTAATCAGAAGTTATTTATTTTATCATAAAGAACTAAACTGTAGGCCACTGCTCTTGGAAATATGTTTTCCGACTACCTCTTAACTAGACTATATTTGCGCTGTTTAATGCAAAATAAATGTTATGCATTTAGCCTTACTGTTAACCTTAACACTCTGCTGTTACAGTCAATGTTTGTACAGCCTCTGGTACCGAATTACTCATATAAGCCAAATCCTTTTCAGGAATTTTTGAGGTAAGATGATCTAAACCACATCTTTTGTTAATTCAAGATCAAACGGCGGCGTATGCTTTACACATACTGTGTAGTCAGCAAGAGCATGTGGATTTCAGAAAACATTTTAAAATCAGGATTTTCAAGTCACAGTTGAATGAACCAAGTGATTCCTTGAAAGGGTTATCATTTAAAGAAGTAAAGGACCAAACTCAATACTAGTGTAAGTTACAAATAAGGTAAGGAGTAATGTGCACATCAGAAGGGCCAGAGAGAGAACTGTATCACGAAAAGCAACTAGCAATAGTATGTAAAACAAAACAGATTCTCAACCTACTTTTCCTTATATCCTACCATTAGTTGCCTTCCGTTCTACACCGCTTTTCTTCTCCCTTAGGTTAACACTGTATACTAGTGTTACCCATCTAAGGCCAGATCCTGATCTGTTACCCTAGTGTAAGTTTGGAGTGACTTCACTGACTGGTGAAACTGAGTAGAATCTGGTTGTCCCCGATTGCCAAGTGAATACAAGTTACTTTGTTTTAACACTCACCTATTTATCACCCAGGTATGCCAGACCTGTAATTCATATCACTCTCTCAGCTGTGGTGCATGAAACTAGGGGTATGTCTACACTATGGGATTATTCCAATTTTACATAAACCGGTTTTGTAAAACAGATTATATAAAGTTGAGTGCACGCGGCCACACTAAGCACATTAATTCGGTGGTGTGTGTCCATGGTCTGAGGCTAGCGTCGATTTCGGGAGCGTTGCACTGTGGGTAGCTATCCTGTAGCTATCCCATAGTTCCCACAGTCTCCCCCGCCCCTTAGAATTCTGGGTTGAGAGCCCAGTGGCTGATGGGGCAAAAATCATTGTCGCGGATGGTTCCGGGTAAATGTTGTCAGTCATTCCTTCCTCCGTGAAAGCAACGGCAGACAATCATTTCACGCCCTTTTCCCCTGGATTGCCCTGGCAGACGCCATAGCACAGCAACCCTGGAGCTCATTCAGCTTTTTTTTACTGTCAATGTATGTCTACTGGATGTTGCTAATAGACGTGGTATTGCAGCGCTACACAGCAGCATTCATTTGCCTTTGCAAGATAGCAGAGACGGTTATCAGTTGTTCTGTACCGTCTGCCATGCCATTGTACGTTGGCAATGAGATGACGGTTATCAGTCGTTCTGTACCGTCTGTTGCTGTCATGGGTGCCTCTGGCTGAGGTCGGCCAAGGGCACAGAGACAAAAATGGGAATGACTCCCCGAGTCAATCCCTCCTTTATGTTGTATCTAAAAATAGAGTCAGTCCTGCCTAGAATATGGTGCAAGTGTATTAGAGAACCAGTGTACCAGAGAACCAGAGAGCACAGCCACTCCGTGTCAGATCCCGCAGAAATGATGAGCTACATGCCATTTTAGGCGGTGCCCCTGCAACAACCCCACCCGTTGCTTCTCTGCTCCCCCAACCCTCCTGGGCTACCGTTGCAGTATCCCCCCCATTTGCGTGATGAAGTAATAAAGAATGCAGGAATAAGAAACACTGACTTGTTAGTGAGATACAATGAGGGGGAGGCAGCCTCCAGCTGCTATGATAGTCCAGGCAGGACATTAAACTGTGTGGGGGAGAGGAGCCCAGCATCCTGCTGCTATGATAGTGCAGGCAGTACAGAATCTTTTCTTTACACATGAAAGGGAGGGGGCTGATGGAGCTCAGCCCCCAGTTGCTATGATGAAGATGGTTACCAGCTGTTCTGTACCATCTACTGGTAATGACCGGGAGTCATTCCTATTTTTACCCAGGTGCCCTCGGGCGACCTCACCTGGGGCCAGCCAGGAGCACTCACGGGCTGATGATGACGACGGATAGCTGTGATATTGTACTGTCTGCCACCGGGGAGGGGAGAGGAGAGGAGAGGATATTGCTGTTCACTGCCGCAGCATCGCATCTACCAGCAGCATGCAGTAGACATAGGGTGACATTGGAAAAAGTCAAGAAATGATTTTTTTCCCCCTTTTCTTTCACGGGGAGCGAGGGGGGTAAATTAACAAGCTATACCCTGAACCACCCCAGACAATGTGTTTCACCCTACAGACATTGGGAGCTCAGCCAAGAATGCAAATACTTTTCAGAGACTGCTGGGGACTGTGGGATAGCTGGAGTCCTCAGTTCCCCCTCCCTCCCTCCATGAGTGTCCATTTGATTCTTTGGCTTTCCGTTACGCTTGTCACGCAGCACTGTGCTGTGGACTCTGTATCACAGCCTGGAGATTTTTTTCAAACGCTTTGGCATTTTGTCTTCTGTAACGGAGCTCTGATAGAACAGATTTGTCTCCCCATACAGTGATCAGATCCAGTCTCTCCCGCACGGTCCATGCTGGAGCTCTTTTTGGATTTGGGACTGCATCGCCACCCATGCTGATCAGAGCTCCACGCTGGGCAAACAGGAAATGAAATTCAAAAGTTCACGGGGCTTTTCCTGTCTACCTGGCCACTGCATCCGAGTTCAGATTGCTGTCCAGAGCGGTCACAGTGGTGCACTGTGGGATACCGCCTGGAGGGCAATACCGTCAATTTGCAGCCACACTAACCCTAATCCGATACGGTAATACTGATTTCAGTGCTACTCCTCTCGTCGAGGTGGAGTACAGAAACCAGTTTAAAGAGCCCTTTATATTGATATAAAGGGCCTCGTTGTGTGGACGGGTGCAGCATTAAATCGATTTAACGCTGCTAAAATCTGTTTAAACGTGTAGTGTAGACCAGGCCTAGGTAACTGCTCTTACTCTGTTTCTGTGTACTGCAGCTTTAAATGTATGGAGGAGCTTCTGTTTCTCTGGTGTGTTGTGAGGCAGTTCCAAAATGAGACACACACACTGTACTCGCTCCTGTAGATTTTGTTCTTTCTACTGTTGTTTTCCTTTTATCTTGAGGCTGAGAGTACATTCTGCCCTTTGCGCATGTAAGACATAAGCAATGGCATGGCTGAGTCTGTCCCAGAGATTTCCACAGGAGCTGCACCCATTTTCAGCAGGTCTGAGTATATGGCCCATTGATCTACTAGTGTCTTTACAAGAACTAAAAGTAATTCCCTTCATTCCTCACTCTCTTGGTTCATTAATTGCTTCACATTACTAGCATGAACAGCACATTTCAAAATGCATTTCTCTCCTGGGCTCTGTTTACGTGTTATTGTAGTTAAGTGTCATTTGAAATGCTGGGTGATAGCTTACTGTGTCCTAGATAGTGGCATTCTCAAATATGATTTATCATATCTGAAGGAAAGTACACTTACATCTTTAGTAAAATGAAGGAAAGTCATGGGGGAAAAGGGAGTTGAAACAGTTCTGGCTGTAAGGGGGATTGTGGAATTTGACATTTAGGTTCCTGTGCAAGATATAATTTCCAGCTGAATAGTTCAGGCACTTATTCAGCTTTCACTTTGGCCCCAACTGTGTGCTAAGTGCAAACAAAATCTCTCTAAAAAGCTAATGACAACCTGACTTGATGTGGCTGTTTTGTTTTCAGCAAAAGAAAAAAAAAACAAAAGAAGCGGATTGTTCACATGAACTGTGTTTGAATATTCTGCACAGGCCACGCAGAAGTAAACAGAAGTAGCAGAGAATGCCACACATGGTTCTGACAGCTTGCAAATAAAATTTGTGTGTGTAATATTGCCACTTTTGAGTTGATGTTTGTAGTGTCTTGTACTGAATTATTCACACAATCTAAATCCTTTTCAGTAATTTGAGATAGGTCAATAGCACAGCTTTTGTCAATTTAAGATCAAACATACCGTTTACAGATATCACACAGTAAGCAGCAGCATGTGGATTTTAGTAATTTTTTTTAAATCAACATGCTTTCTGGTCACTAGTTTAATTAATCATACATTTCCTTTAGAAAGTGATTCATTATTTCTATCAGCTAAAAGTCAACAGTGAGTGAAATCCTAGCCCCATTGAGGTCTATGGAAGTCTCGCCATTGACTTCAGATGGGCCAGGATTTCACCCCAGGTATCCAAGCTCTGGTTAACCAAAACTTGCTCCTGTTCAGACTGCAATTGTGTCCTCCATACACAGTCACATTCTCAGGCACTCCCACAGTGAGCTAGCATGTTTAAAAAACAGGGATCTAGGTACGAGACCTTGCATTCCGTGCAAAGCATCTCTCAGGCACATCAATATAAAGCTCCTGCTTCATTTTGGAAAGATTTAACATTAAAGAATAGAACACAAGAGAAGCTTCTCAGGTGAAGCAATCTGGAAAATTAAGATCATCAAACACGTTAGGAGCAAAAATGGATTGAGTTTTCTCACATATCTTCTGACCTCAGAGTCCAATGGTAGCAATGCAGAGTCATCTCCCACTCCCCCAGAACTTCATAGTGACAGCCAAGTTGGAACTCAAATTCTTTTGCTCCAAGCCACAGGGCCTCTGCCACCCAAAATAAATGAGAATCTCGGTTAGCTCTTGGTGTCATAGGCCAAGTCACCCAGAGTTGAGCCGTTTTGAATCCATCCATAGAAGGCTAAAGTAGTGCTCACACACGTTAGCTAGCTCATTGCAATCTCTTTCAACTCTATCCCCATATAAAGTTGTAAAGAGAAAGAGACAGGGCAGCAATAACTTGCAGCACAAAGTGTCAGTCACTGGACTCCCACTTTCTGATCATACAGTCAGGAGCAGAGATAACCTGTAGTTAGTGTGTGCTACCAAGGTTCATCTACAGAGTATACTCAGGACTGTTTTAAGAATGGTTAGAACCCATCACTATGCTCATTAGGGCTCCTTAAGTTTAGCTGATCATGAATTTTTCAGCCCACAAGAATCCAAACACAAACTAGAGGACAGATGCCCTTTTCTTAACCCTTCTCTCCTTGCCACAAACAAGAAAAATCACAAAACTACTAAGTCTAAATTTCACTGCTCGGGAACACATCTTCCCATCCCCAATGACTGTGCTTGCTCGTTGCATAGCTGGATTGCACACTCCTCAAGGTGAGGACTTTGACCTCACATCTGTCTGTAGAGCATCTTTCACACAGTTGGGGCTATTACCAAAAGCAGTAAGGGAAGACTTATCAGCAACTTCCTGCTCTAACACATTTGTTCTGGGCCACAAGTTAGATCCCAATGTTCTTCAGATTTTTCTGCAGCTGAAATTTCTCCTGGGGTCTATCTGTTCAGGAGCCATCTTCACTAAATAGTTTTAGAGGTAAATTAAGAAAAAGTAGTAACTGCTAATTAAGCCCCAAGAAGAATAAATGAGCCAATGTCAGAAACCAAGGAACGGAATTTGTTTTCCAGTCAATTCTAGTGGAATAGTGTTTTCTCTGCTCCCTGACTTTTACAGAGGCTCAGTTATTCTTATGCCACTCCATTGCCCTATTTTCCCTTCCCAGAAATGAAGTGCTGACTAATATGAATGGCACCAGCAGGCAGTCACAGTTGAGACAGGGAAAGCCTGGATTTTACGTCCCAGAAAGCTGAAGTAGCCATGATCCAGAAGTGGTCACAGGAGAATGTAGTGTTACAGCGGCAGGGAGGAGGGGACCTACATTTTATTTATCATTGGGATCTTGAGGCAGCATTGGATGGGATTTAAAAAAAAATGATTGTGTGTGTTAGCGCTCACAGCACAGAAATCTGTGTTATAGCTCCCTGGTTCAAATCCAAGCCAGGTTGCAGTTAGTAATGACCAAAGGCAGTAGCCATCTGACATCTGTCGGTTGATCTGCATTCGAGGATGAGGGGGAGGTTCAGCTAAGAGACCCAGACTTGGGTGTGGGGGGCATGGATCACGACTTCCCTCTTTGAGGCAGGGTCTTTAATATGCATGTGTGTCCAGCACCTAGCACAATGGAGCCCTGAACTCTGATTGGAGCTTCTACGTGCTTCCACAGTACAACTACTCATCATCCCACCCATTCAGCCACGTGTATCTGTGGAGGGTGAAGAGAGAAGCTCAGTTTCCATTGCACCCAGAAGAGTGGCACATTTCCCAAGCCCTAGATTTGTGTGGCCGTCATTCAAAACAAAAGGCAGAGTCCATCAGGCACCAGCTACTATCGCAGATGGTGCCTCAACTTCAAAGCTAATTGACAGAACACAGTTCGTAAGACAAAACAGAATGTGGTCTGTGCTGCTTTGCAATGTGGTGTGAACTGTACCATTAATGCCAGACCCAGCCCAGGTTGTAGGACAACATCTGCTAGTGAAGACTATGGTCAAGGCCCTGGTGACAGAAAGCCCACTGACCAAAAGCCATAAGGGGCTCAGAAGTGGACAGAGAGGGGGCTGGCCACAGCAGCCAGTGGATGCATTGACTCAGAGGATCACCTCCCCCACCTTCTGCTAGCCGGTCTCCTCTGCACTGCAGTCAGGACTGACAGCTGTCCCTAACCACTGGAAACCCTAGTATGAGGGCAAGGAGCTGCAACACTGCTGGCTGCTCCCTCAGTGAAACACTCCTACCCTGGGCAGAGTTGGGATTAATGGCTACAAAGCAATTTCTGCTATCCCTCCCTGCAGTCAGTCCTTGCAGCAGCTGCTGCTTTTCCCACTGTCTTAAGTTGTACAGCACCAGGCACACTGAAATAAAACAAAGGAACAATAAGAGTGCAGTAATAAAATGAGTAATGCAATTTAAAACACAGGCTCCTTTCCAGGGGAACAACCCAAAGCCAATGTTTGGAAGCCACTTTCCCTTTGAAATAACGTCTCTCTCGTTAACATCAAGCCAAGCCTTCTGCTCATACATAATGCATTTGGCCTCTTTTCTCTCAATTACACGGTAGTGTCAGATTCCACATGCTGTCTCCACAAGGCTGACTTTCTGGATCTCTCAGAGAGAGCAAGGCCAGCATGGATGCTTGTAGTAGCTACTATTCTCATTAGGTTCAACAGGGGTGGCTGTCTATTGTACATTATTTAAAGGGGTCAGACTCCTGACTTTTTCCCCCCAGAGTTTTGATCGTAATAGCTCAATACACATAAATACTGCGAATACGCAGTAACAGTAAATCTGGTTTGCTTTAGCTTGTCATTTCCACTCCAGATTTCTAAATAGATGCACGAATTAGACAAATCTAGTGCTGAGTAGATCATGAGTTAATGTGCATACAAAGCAGCTATATGCAGAGGGCACGTGATTAAGAGCAAACCTCTAGCTCCCTACAAAGCCAACAAGGACACTGTAAGGAATTCAGTTTGTCAGTAGAAACCAAGAGGTGGGGAAAAAAGAGCCTCTTTAATTATTTTAAATTAAACTTACCATGTTGAGATGTGAAAGCAAGACTGCTGCTTTGCTGTTAACCACCTGCTCTCTACACATGGCAACTGACTACAGAAAAACTGAGGGCTTTTATGCCTCAAACTAGAAGGCCAGGAATTGTTAAACTATAAACTATCATACTGTAGAGATTAATGAAGTTTAAACATAGATGGCCAAGCTACTAATGAGTACGATTTCCATACTCATTACCATGACACTCTCCATTTCTCCCCCACAGCCTTCTGTCTTATTCAACAGGACCAAGAACCTGTCTGAGTTGCCAGAAGTTATTCCTTTAACCCCGTTTGGCTTGGCATTGATTGTATGGAAAAGGCTAAATATAGTGCCAATCTATGAAAAGGGGAATAAGGACAACCCAGAGAATTACAGACCAATCAGCTTACCTTCAGTACCCAGAAAGATAGTGGAGCAAATAATTAAGCAATCAATTTGCAAATACCTAGACGATAATGAGGTGATTAACACCAGTCAGCATGGATTTGCCAAGAACAAACCATGTCAAACCAACCTAATAGCTTTCTTTGACAGGGGAGCAAGCCTTCGGGATAGGGAGGAAGTGGTAGACGTGGTATATCTTGACTGTAGTAAGGCTTTTGATACTGTCTCACATGACCGTCTCATAAACAAACAAGGAAAATACAACCTACATGGAGCTACTACAAGGTGGGTGTATAACTGGTTGGAAAACAAATCCCAGAGAGTAGTTATCAGTGGTTCACAGTCAAGCTGGAAGGACATATCAAGTGGGGTCCTGCAGGGATCAGTTCTGGGTCCAGTTCTGTTCAATACCTTCATCAATTATTTAGATAATGGCATAGAGAGCACACTTATAAAGTTTGCAGATGATAGCAAACTGGGAGAGATTGCACGAGCTTTGGCAGACAGAATTAAAATTCAAAATGATCTCGACAAACTGGAGAAATGATCTGAAGTAAACTGGATAAAATTCAATAAAGGAAAATGCAAAGTACTCCACTTAAGAAGGAACAATCATTTGTGCACACATACAAAATGGGAAATGACTGCCTAGGAAGGAGCACTGCAGAAGGGGATCTGGGGGTCAGAGTGGATCACAAGCCAAATATGAGTCAACAGTGTAACTACTATTGCAAAAAAACCGAACATCATTCTGGGATGCATTAGCAGGAGTGTTTTAAGCAAAGCATGATAGGTAATTTTCCACTCTACTCCGCATTGATTAGGCCTCAACTGGAGTATTGTGTCCAGTTCTGGGGGCCACATTTCAGGAAAGATGTGGACAAACTGGAGAAAGTCCAGAGAAGAGCCACAAAAACGATTAAGGGTCTGGAAAACATGACCTATGAGGGAAGACTGAAAAAATGGGTTTATTTAGTCTGGAGAAGAGAAGACTGAGGTGGGACATGAAAACAGTTGTCAAGTACATAAAAGGTTGTTACAAGGAGGAGGGAGAAAAATTGTTCTTGTTAATCTCTGAGGACAGGATAAGAAGCAATGGGCTTAAATTGCAGCAAGGGAGGTTTAGGTTGGACATTAGGAAAAACTGCCTAACAGTCAGGGTGATTAAGCACTGGAACAAATTGCAGAGAGGGGTTGTGGAATCCCAGTCACTGGAGATTTTTAAGAGCAGGTTAGACAAACACCTGTCACGGATGGGCTAGATAATACTTAGTCCTGCCATAAGTGTAGGGGACTGGACTAGATGACTGCTTCAGGTCCCTTTCAGTCCTATGATTCTATGCATTGTTACCTGTAGGAACAGGAGTTTACAGAAATATGTTTCATATTTCCCAGCCGTGCATCTTGCCTTCTCTGCATATATATGTACATGATCTATTAGCTGTCTACAGCTTTGCCCATCTAGTAGGCAAGTTGCCAGCTCACAAGCTGCTCCAACTGTTGCCTGGGGCATATGCCAAGGCCAATTCCTCTTCCAGGAGTGTTTTTTTGTGCTAGCACTAAAGCTTTAGGACTGCATGACACCTCCCACATACTGCTGACAATAATCTGCTATAAAGGAATAGATGGGCACCAGGGAAGCAGACGGAAATGAGTTCCTCCTGGATACTTATCATGGTTGTATTGCCACAGCCACTTTGGAAACAGACACTTTGGAGATGTCAGAAGTTCATCACAAAGGCAGCGTGTGAGAACAGCGTAAGATCCATAGTAACTCTGGGTAAAGACAGTCCCATGAATGACAATGGAGAATAAACTGAGCCACAGAAACAGAAGGAGAGGACATAGCTGGACCCACTGAAGGAGTGAGTGTAAGTCCAGATGGGATATCCAAGGACTCTTTCATATAAGGAAAATAATTTTACCTGTCTGTTCTGCTTGCGAATCAGCCCTGATTGCGTGTGTGAAACCTGGTGCTAACAACGCCTCAAACACATTTTCAGCCTCCTATCCACGTTCAGCATGAAGACAGGAGCATTATCAGTGAAGCAAAGAAAGCCATTATTATAGCCCTGCTTAAAACAATGTTTATGTTAATAAAGAGTGACAGCTAACAGTTTCTTCATTACAGGGAGATCTAACCAAAATGCAGTGTAGTATGCCAAACATTGCACTGTATAACAGCATGTAAGCAGGCTCTGCATTGCTCCCAAGGTAACTCACTTTGCCCATGTAAATTCCTCTTTGGGTAGAGATTGACACTTACAACTGATATAAGCAAGAAAAAGAACCTTATTCCTAATGTTCTGTCACAACAGCCCTCTGTTAATCCCTGGACAGGTGCGTTTAATCCCCAGGGGACATCAAGCATTTTGATTCTCCTGCCACGTGTGTAAATTGGAGTAATCCTGTTAACTTCAGTTGAGTTATTCCCAAATTACAATCACATAAGTGAAAGGAAAAGTAGGCGTAAAGTATGTGCTCTCCAAAAGTGCAGTGACTATACCTAAATCAAGGTTCCTCCCCATAGCACTGTCCATTGAAAAAAAACACTGAGACCTTTAAACACTCTGTTTCTTGGCTCTCAAGGCTCAACTGACACACTGTGCAGCCTTGAGTAAGTTGCTTGAAATCTCTCTTTGCATCTCCTCATCTGTAATACTTACCAGTGTCACATGGCTTTTGCAAGGCTGAAATGTATTAGTGTTCCTAAGGTGCTTTGAGAGTCTCACATGCACAGTGCCAAGAAAAGCAAGTCATTCCTTTTACTGCAGTAATGTCCAGCTTCACTGGGTTTGAGGTCCAGTTTTTCTCCTTTGATTTTACTTCATCTCCTCCCCATCTAGCATCTTTTTTCCTGCCATAGGAACAATGAGCCATTATGCCCGGTGCAGCAAGTTCCCTTCCAGGACACTGCTGGTGACAAGACAGTCGAAGTTCCTGTGAGTTCCAAGAGCTCCTTGCGCACTCAGAGCCGCAGCCAAGTGGATCCCTAGCACAACATGCTGCAGGAAGAGCTTCGTTTTCCAAGTGATGTATGGAAAATTGGTCCAGTTTTTCATAGCTGAAGCCACAGGAAATGGCTTTCGTTCCGTGATTACATCATTCAAATGCTCCCACCAATGAGAGAAGCAGATGCTGCTCATTTTCCTTCCTTGCCTGCATCAGTGAAATAAGTGGTCTAGCTCAGAAGATACCCCAAGGGACTGACACTTTTCACTACATACCCACATGAAGGGGAGCGGGAGTGGGATGAGGGAAGAGGGTACAGATTTTGTGGAATGCCCCACCTGCCCTGGGGAGCCCCCACTTGCCCAGAGAAGGAGGATGCCAGGCAAAGCAGCAGTGGCTGCAAGTGGCGTAAGTCCCTTTGTCACCCCTTAGATAAGAGCACCAGTTACCGTCTGGGTGTCTGGCACACGTGGTGTGGGTACACAGGGCCATCATTTGAGGTGACTCCTCTATTGGACGTGATTTAAGAACATGCTTCAATGCTGTGTAACCAAATAAGCAGGTGAATGGGCAGCAAAGCTTTACAGGCCTGTCCCCTGACTGGAAGCGTTTAGCCTTTGGAAGAAGCAGCCCAACCTGTTTTCTCAGCCCTGTAGCACTAAGTGTGGGGGAGACGTCTTACTCTAAGGCTTCCTCCTTAAGTATCTACTCCTAATTTCCCTCTGGGGAATCTGATCCACCTGTGGACTCCAAAACAGTCTCAGCTCAATCCTGTAGTCACTCAGGGCGTGGGGGGAGTTCACCCCTTGCCTGGCAGGTAGGGCCACTGAACCTTTGTTCAAGCTTTAAATAGGCCTCCTAATATTGAGCAGAGATTACTTGGTTTCCCAGAGCTGCGTATTTGAATCACATTTTCCAAGTTGCAGTTCAGTTTGGAGCACTGTGCTGGCTGTTCCACTGAACCTCTCTCCTTGCCCCATCCTCCTGAGTTCATTTTCTGGGTTTCTATTGTATCCCATATTGTTTCCTTTGCTCTTGCGATGGGTGTAGCACTTGTGGTCATTGTCATTATCGCTTTCGTTCTGTGTCAGAAGGAGCCATCCAAGTACTTGCACGATGCACTGTTGATCCACAGTCTCCTTACCTCCAGGTTACTGCAACTCCAGTGAATGCAAGTACCACATAGAGATGCTACAGCTTGTCCAGCACGTGGCAGCCCCTTCTAACTCAGCAAAGGCTGACATGAACATATTGCATTAGTGTTCTGGGCACTCCGCTGGCTTTGTATGAATTTCCTGACCAAACTCAAAGCTGAGTCTCATTCGACAAGGGCCTGTGGTGGTTAGGGCCTGGTTATTTCAGAGACTGCCTCACCAGCCACCAAGACAACTTTTCTCTACAGGGAAGATGCAGGTAGAGAAGACCAGAATCGGGCTTTAGGGAGCAGGGGACAGAACATTCGCAATAGCAGATCCCCAGCTTTGGAACGCCTGAGTTTGAACATAATCAGACTGAGGTGCCTAAAGTCACGTTATTGCTAAAGGCATCACTCAGCAACCCACTGCCACCCTCCCAGGGCCACCATCAAGTTAGGAGTGCGAGAGGTAAGAAGAAGGAGGAAGGAAGAGAGAGGGGGGAAAGAAAGAATTAGAGCTGCTTGGGATTTTTCTATCAAAATGTTTTTTCAAAGGGAAAATGCAGTTTCTGCAAAAAACAAAACTTTCTCAGGACAATTTTAATTTTCCCCACATTTTAAAACTTTTCATCACAAAAATTGAAATGAAATATTTTGTTTCAGGTTGGGTCAACCCAAAGCAAAATATTTTTGGTTTGTAGAACCAAATTGAAATCTTTAGTTTTGGGGGCAGGTTAACATTAACCTGAGTTTGTTTTAGCTGCCATGATGCCCCATGGGAGTTGTAGTTTGGATGCCATATGCCCCCATTCTCCACTATGGGCCGAACTCCCTGGCTGGACTTCATCTCCCATGATTCACCACTAGAGAACCCTGGATTCTAGATTTAGACTAGATTTAGAATACAACCCAAAACTTTCTGAGAACTGAGTTCTTTCAGCCTGGGAGGCGGGGGAGGGGAGGAGCGTGTTCTGGGCTGCTACATTATTTATTATCCCACCACACAGGAAAATATAAAAATACATGTAAATTTCCCTGAACAAAGTAGTTTTTAAAAAATCCCTTTATAATTTTAATGCTTTAAAAATCATGCTTTTCATTCTGTGATTCAGAATGTTTTCTTTTATTAAATTTAAATATTTTACAACAGAGAAATATTTGAAAAAACGAAATAAAATTAGCTATAATTATTACTTTATATAAAGTAATATACGGGAAACAAAGTGACACAGAGGTGAAAATTCTTGTACAACATCTAGGTTAAATAATAAGCACCACACTAACTTCTAGCAAGTTCATATCTGTGAGGTAAACAGTGATCAAGGCAAAGTCACAACCAGTGTTTTGAGCCCAGATGTCAATACCTGCCTGTGGTCTGAATGTTGTTGTTAGACATTTCTGAAAATCTCTCCACCAGAGCCATACATGAAAGATTTTCTCCTTTGAAACTAAGGAGAGGAATTCCATAGCTTACAATTGACTTCTTACAATCCAATAAGGAAGCAGAGTTGTGTAAATTGTCCATTGAGGTAAAATATCTTTTTCTCTGGACTCACCTCAAGTCTCTCTGGTTGCCCTTATTAGCAAAGAAGAATTGCTGCTCCTAACAAAGCTTTCTGGTAGGGAGCACAATATGCAAGGGATGCTTTATGCAAGCAGATGGGAGGACTCAGGCTCTGTTCCAAATGAGAGCACATTACTGGGGGTTATGAGGGTCTACAACAGGCTCAGTGGTAATTTTGAGCAAGACACTGCATCACCCTGTGCCTGTTTCCCTGTCACAAAGTGTTCTAAGTCCGCTAATGATAGGTGTTTTATATCAATCCAAATTATCGTTATCTTTATTATTATTCAATCAGACGGGTTAAAGTTGTTCCTGACTTCGGTGCCATTTACCCCGAAGGGATAAGCAAGAGGAAGAAACCCCCAAAACTGATGACTTGCACACATGCAGCTTCTCAGCCATTTTCAAGGCAGGATTTTCTCGTAGAGGTAACAATTAATCTTATTATTGAACGCTGTCAATTATCAGGTGATAAAAACAAGTTGTGCTAAAAATAGCACAAGTTTGAATTGCTTGGACAGGAGCTATTGGGAAAGATGTTCAAAGATCTAGATGGCTTGAAGTTACACATGCTGTTCTTTCCAATGTAACTCATCCACTCATTTTAATATTCTTTTCCTGTTAATATTTTCATACAGCTAAGAAGCATAAAGAATCCCGTATTTCTTCAGAATAGCCCATCCTTTCCTGAGATTTGAAAGGTACCTTCTCATACATTGCTGCTACTGGACAAGAATAATGTCTATTCTGCAACAAATGACTGGCTCTCGTTTTTAAGTGTCCCTAATATGATATTTTAGGCCTTATTAATGCTATTTTAATCCACATTTTATTTGCAAAGGAAGCAAATGGTAGTCTTTTGATGTTACTTAATAAAGAGAGGTCCAGGGGAAAAGCTGTCACTCATCCTTATTGCTCACAATTCATTTCTAAAAGGTGTTGTAGACTTCCAGGGAAAAGTTCTCTCTTTATAATGAGAACGGTATTGAAAACGCTGGTGCCACGTTATTTGTGCCAAGCTCAGAACTAGAGATCTAAGTAATATTCTAGGGCTTACAGCTGTACAAGAAAATCAATGTTCATACCAAATGAATAGACCACAGGATGAGGGGCACACACATCTTAAAACTTGACATGCAAGAGATAGAGTGCGGGGGGGGGGGGGGGGGAATATAGAGACAAAATTGTCTGCTCACCACCAGTTACCTGTTGTACTTTGCCAAGCTTTATTACTGTTACGCTATTACTTGTGGTGTGCCAGCAGCATGCGAGGTACTTTACAGACATGCACAAATAAAACATCCCCGCCCTACGGAGCTTATGAGCTGGAGAGACAATGTGCAAATGCAGGAGAGGGGACGGGAAGAAACAAAATTGTTCCAATGGAGCAGAGAAGCACTTTCTTGGTGGATGGAGTAGTGGAGGAGAGGGAAGGTTATAAGATCTCTTTGGAGAAATGAGCGGGAAGGAGGGAACTGAAGGGAAGAGAGGATGTAAGCATGGCAGACTGGGTCAGGAACAGGGTCAATTAATATAGGGCCTGTCAAGAAAAGACAAAAGGGTGAGAGTGCATGAGACACATTCATTTGTTCTGTGTTCGTACAGCACAACGAGCCTAGATATTGGTTGGAGCCGATAGGCGCTACTGTAATTAAAACTAATAATAAGGGACATGGCTTGGGCAGAGCAAAGGGGTTAAGGAGGAGGAGAGCACAGAGAGGGGAGCCAGGGAGTACTAGGCCCTGAACGTGAGGGTGAGAGGAAGCCACTGAAGAGATCTGAGGACAAATGCTTGGACGTGGCCAGCCAGGTAGATGATTTTTGCAGCACCATTTTGGACAGGCTGGAGGAAAGCCAGGTGAGAGTCAGAGGCTGGGAGGAAGAGGCTGCAATGCCCAAGGTGAAACACAATTGGGGCAAGCTCCAGGGGTTTCATTAATTCAAGGTCAAGCTGTGGGACTTGTTAGGGCTATATCAGAAGGTTAATACAACAAACCACCACCAACAAGCCTCTATAGACCAGTGGTTCCCAAACTAGGGGCGTGGCTTGTCCAGGATAAGCCCCTGGTGGGCCGGGCTGGTTTGTTTACCTGCCACATCCACAGGTTCGGCCAATCATGGCTCCCACTGTCTGTGATTCTCCATTCTCGGCCAATGGGAGCTGGAGGAAGCGGTGCAAGCTGAGGGATGTGCTGGTCGCCGCTTCCCGCAGCCCCCATTGGCCTGGAGCAGCGAACCACGGCCAGTGGGAGCTGCGATCGGCCAAACCTGCGGACACGGCAGGTAAACAAACCATCCCATCCGGCCAGAGGCTTCCCTTGAATAAGCTGCGCCCCTAGTTTGGGACCACTGCTATAGATGGAGTGTATCACCAACTATTGTCTAAGTCCTCAAGGCTGCCACAGAAAGGGCCATTTATCATAGTCTGACAGAGACCTGTTCAGTATCGATAAGGGTCCAGGGCTGTCCCTACCCATATGCAAAGTATGCAGTTGTGTAGGGCACCAGGAAATTTGGGGCACCAAATTTCCTGGTGCCATATGCAGCTACTTGCTGGTCCAGCCCCTGCTCTGCCTCTTCCCCATGGCCCCCACCCCTGCTCTGCTCTAGCCCCACCCCCACTCCACCCCTTCTCCAAAGCCCCCACCCCTGCTCCACCCCACCTCTTCCTGCCCCTGCTCTGCCTCAGCCCCATCCCCATTCCACCCCTTCCCCTGAGTGCACTCACCAGGTATCAGTAAGTGGAGCGACCCGGCCCCATCACACACCACCAGCTCCCAGTCGCGGCTCTGGTAAGTGCTGGGGGGCACTTCCCCCTGTCCCCCAAGTCCCAAGGCTGGGAGCCAGGGCAGCAGAGTGGAGTGGGTTTGGGGCTGGGTCGCTCCACTTCCCGCCACCCCGTGAGTGCGGTATTGGGCCTGCCCTGCACTCACCGGGCGGCAGGAAGTGGAGCGCCTTGGCCCAAAACCCACTCCGCTCCACTGGCTTGTGCTGGGGGTGGTTTTTCCCCTACCCCCTTGTGGAGGCCTGGAGCTCTGTGGAGGCCTGGGACCACACACACACACACACCTTAGGGGGGCTGCATAGGGCAGCAAAATGGCTAGGGACGGCCCTGTAGGGGTCTAAAATTATTCTGGTAAGTGATTTTCCATTTTCCAGTTTCATATGAAATGAGCATTAGCAATCAAACGACTCCCAGCATTACACAGCTACCAGGGGCCTCTATCCGACTCTCTTTGGATGCATACATATTGTTTAATGGGAGCGGCAAACTCACATCAGGGGCAGAACAGACAGCAAGACAATATAAACTAATTCAATGTTCTTATTGTGCATCAAGGTATAATTGAGGTCCCCTTAGTAAAGGAACAGCATCACGTGCTGTAGGTCGGTAGAAAGAACCAAATTAACTGATGAAGGTTGCTTTCTCTCTGCTGTTTATTCATTAACTGGGTGTGGGAATTTTGAAAGCCAAACACAGTGCTGATGAGAGAGGTGGCCAGGGCCTTCACGCAGCTGTCCGAACGCCTGCAAGAGAACAACTCCTAAGTGAAGGAGCCTGTACTACTCCTGGGGGGCATTCTGCACCAAAAAATTAAAAATTCTGCAAATCTTATTTGTCAGAATAATACTACGTAATCACGCCAGTTTCCATTATTTTGGTAATTTATTTCAGAATACCTGTCAGCAAGTATATCTGTAACAATACAGACAAAAAAAATTCCCCCAAGAGTAGAGAGTTAAAGAAACCCCTGTGACAACCCAGTTCCTGTTTCTCTGCCCCCTTTCCCTCCCCAGAGCCCAGCTGGGGGGCCAGACACCCACAATCCTTCCCTCCAGAGACCAGCCATGGGGCTCCCCCAGCCCAGACAAAATCCCCACCCCCACATCCCGCAGAGCTCAGGAATCCAGAGGGAGAAATAATTTGATATTCGGTTGTAGGCTTGCACAGGCTTTCCTGTGCAACAACCTCTCTTTCCCTCAGGCCATGCTAGGAACTGCAGCTGCCAGGATCCCACTAGCCACCTCTAGCCTGTGTGACCATATTAAGGACTGTGAGGAGCTCAGATACCAGAGTAATGCAGGGCCATATTAGTTAGATAATGTTCTATCAGCTGATTTTTCTTCTTCTTGGGTATGCAGTTGGCATCCTTAAACAAACTCATACAAGGCATAGACTTGAAACTGGGTGTCTCTGTCTCTCCCCATCTGTTACAAGCTATCTAGCATTCCTGCCTACCCATTCCACAACCAGATTTCCATCAGTTGTGATGTACCAGTTTTCCATGTATTATTATTGCCACCCAACCTACAGTTCAAAGTACACCAGACTCCTTGCTAATAGGTGGATCTAGTCAAATCATGTTGCCCACAGGGACCAATTTAATTTTCCATCACCTACAGCTCCCCATACAACAGCAGACAATGACAATTGCTAATTGCAGCTGCTGGCAGCTTCCAGCAAGGGTGAAAAGCCTCTCTTCCTCCCAGTTAATTTTAGTGCTTAATCTAGTACTGATCTCTCTGAAGCAACTGAAAGAACCCCCTTGGATTCCAGTGGGGCTGGGATCTGGACGGCAGGCATTCGTTTTGATTTCACAGATAGTTGCACAGTTACTGTTTTTTCACCATCCCCATGGTTTATACCACTGTGCTGAGAGAACAAATGTGGCAGGTTCACTCCACATGGATATTTCCTTTGGCATCATCCACATGGAATTGACTCTCCTCCCTTGGGTCCTGTGTTTTACTGAGAGTTTCACATTCAAACAACTGCCAAATCACAAAGCAGAACTCTGGTGTATAAGAATAAGGTAATATTCCTTTAAGTAATTTACGAGTCCTCTCAGTAGCGCTCACTGTGGCCTGTGTTTTAGAAGCCACCAGAAACCAGTCAGAGCAGCAGTATGTGTGCAGCTGAGCCTGGAGTGTTTGTGTATATTTAGTACACACTGTTATTTGGGGCCTGACTGTGCCCTGTTTTGGTTTCTTCATATTGTGACTGGTGCAGCAAAAGACACAACAAACACTTCCTGAAAACAGGTGAGGGTTCACCTGGAGAACATGCAAAGCTACACATTTCACACAGCTAACATGGGTGGGGCAATGTTTGCTCAAGGCTGAGCCTCGGATCTTTCTAAAGATTCATGCGCCTCAGTGAGGTTTCTGACAGATCTGGTCTGTTTTGTGTAAATAACACAACAGGAACCCAGGGGAGTTTCGGGTCAGTTATGAATATTTCTCACACTTCTGTTAAGGATACTGATTGTAATAATTTGGCTAAGGTATATTTCACACACTGCCCCGTGCTGGAGGGATCACAACTGCCCTACCCTGCATCATAAGCACTATACTACTAATAGCTAATTGAGATTCTCCTATAGAATGCAGTGCTGTTGCAGCCATGTCAATCCCAGGACATTAGACAGACGATGTGGTGGAGGCAATACCTTGTATTGGACCAGTTTCTGTTGACGGGAGACACAAGCTTTCGAGCTCTTCTTCGGCTTATCTCTCTCACCAACAGAAGTTTGTCCAAGATATTACCTCACCCACCTTGTCTCTCTAGTTCTCCTGTAGCTCAGACAACAAGGCCCATGTTTATGGAGCTGGAGGATTCCTTGTAAGCTCTTTGGGGCAAGGTCTGTGTCTTTACAACTCCTGGCAGAATGGGGTCCTGGTCCATGATTAGGGCTTCCGAGTGCTCTGGTAACACAAATTATAATAATATCCAAGTTGTTGTCCGTTCTCTGTGGCTGCAGCGTACAGCAAAGAGAGAATCATGAATTCCCAGGTGGCCATAAAGTTGTTCCACTATATATCATTTTACTGCACATGCACCGCTCATATCACAAATCCAACGGACAGTAAGTTAAACAACAGGGCTCCGGGCAGATTTCCTATTTCTCAAGCACCCATCACCGCATTATCTAAACGCTCGTGGTATAGTCTCTGATAGGGCTGGATGCACTGTGAGGTGCCTCCAAGGCTTATCACCAATGTGCTATGAAAGGAATGTCATGGCAAAGGGTTGCTGAATCACAAGACAGAAGCCACCCTCCTGTTTACAGCAGTGTAGGAAATACCACTTGAAAATAAAAGCATGACAGGGGAAGGGAGCAGACCTTGAGAAAACATATTTAGGCTCCTGGCTCCTATGCCATCGAATGGGTCAGTTACAGCAAAGGTTTGCTTTGAGCGGATGGTTTGGGGAAGGTTTCTCTCATTCCTCAGCAGGCAGAACTGACAGCCGGAAAGTGGCAAAGGATGCTTGCCAAGTGCCAAACTGAGTAAACAGAATAACTGCCACCCCCAGCATCAAACAGTGACCTATCAGCTCACAGTGGCATGTGTCATTTTCACATCCAAGTTGCTACCACACAGTGGGAGAGAAGCTCAAATTGTTTTGAATGTACGTGTCAAGTCAATCACATTGACGGGCAATACTGGAGTTAAGTAAAATCTTGGCAGAAACCCCCACTCCGCCCACGCCGTAACAATTAACTCTACATTGGCAGAACAACTCCAGAACTTCATGGTGCACTACAGAGAATTTAGCCTCGCAGCATCCCTGTAGAGTGGGTAACAAGATCATTATGATTTCCACTTTACATATGAATTGAGGCCGATATGTTTAGTATTATTTCATAGAATCATAGAATATCAGGGTTGGAAGGGACCTCAGGAGGTATCTAGTCCAACCCCCTGCTCAAAGCAGGACCAATCCCCAACTAAATCATCCCAGCCAGGGCTTTGTCAAGCTGGGCCTTAAAAACCTCTAAGGATGGAGAGTCCACCACCTCCCCAGGTAACCCATTCCCATGATTCACCACCCTCCCAGTGAAAAAGCTTTTCCTAATATCCAACCTAGACCTCCCCCACTGCAACTTGAGACCATTGCTCCTTATTCTTGCATCTGCTACCACTGAGAACAGTCTAGATCCATCCTCTTTGGAACTCCCCTTCAGGTAGTTGAACGCAGCTATCAAATCCCTCCTCATTCTTCTCTTCTGCAGACTAAACAATCCCATTTCCCTCAGCCTCTCCTCCAGCCCCCTAATCATTTTTGTTGCCCTCTGCTAGACTCTTTCCAATTTTTCCACATCCTTCTTGTAGTCTGGGGCCAAAACCTGGACATAGTACTCCAGATGAGGCCTCACCATTGTCAAATAGGTGTAATGCAATTTGCATTACAGTAGCGCCAAAATGACCCAATTAAGATCAGGGCCCCATTGTGCTAGGCGCTGTACATATCCTTAGAAAGTGACTTAGCTCCTAATCTGAGGTGTTTACAGTCTATAATATAAACAGACAAAGGGCAGAGGAAAGGAAATCTTATCCCCATGTTACAGATAGAGAAACTGAGGCACAGAGTTTAAATGATTTGTTCAGGTTGTCTGGGGCAGAGCTAGAAATTCAGCCCAGATCGCCTGAGCCCAATCAACTGCCTTAAACCAAAAGTCTCTGATTTAAGTGACTTGCACAGCTACAGAGAGCGGCAGCATTAGAGCTGGGATGAGAACTCAGAATCTCTCAACACCCAGCCTTGCTCTCAGACCTCCAGAGCATTTATTTTTCCTTTTGCCAGTCTATGAGCCTTCTTCCATACATATTTTAGCTATAGTGTTTCATCAGCTAACACACTGACACATCTGGATGAATAGTGTATCATCAGATTTTCCCATCTGTCATTAACAATCATAAAGCTGCCCTAAGCCCTGTCCTCTTCCCTGGCAGCTATACAGCAGTGAAGGGGAAACAGACTAGAGGGAAAGGGTGGAATGGTTTGATGGGCTGAAGGAAGGGGGGATGGAAAAGTGTGGCCCACTTCGCTGAAAGAATTCAGGAATGATTATATTCATATCATTGGCCTAAGCAAGATCAGGGAGAGCAGGGGCTACAGAGAATTGAAATCTAGGTCACATCTGATCACAGCAGCACAGTTGCTATGTTCTCAGCAGCGATGTCAAGCAAGGGCTGGGTGCAGAAGGGACCTTACACCCCCTTCGCTGAATCATTTTTAAATGCATTTTTGTAATCTCCCCTCATTAGGGTACATTTTGAAGCAGGACAGTGGGGACACGTGGTCCTCAACCAGGATATATAATTCAGCTATAAATCCAAAAGATGATTCAGTAAATGGAATTTCTATGGGGTAATTGAAATGGTTTATAGGCTGGCAGGCAGGATTTTAACCTTTTAACAGTTCCCTTCTCGTTCCTTTCAGTTTTAGATAGTTCTCAGCAAATTTTGTTTCACATCTACTGATGAAAGATACAAGCTGCTCCCTATAGAAAATGGAAGCGTGGAGTCTGCTGCTATTTTAACATCAACACACCAGTGAAAATTGCTTTAATGTCTCTCTCTTTTAGTTAAGATAGGCAGACCAGTCTCCCCTCAAAAATGGTAAAAGTGGTGGGGGAGGGAGGAAGTAGGACAATGCACCCAAAATCCACTCCTTTCCCTTTTGTATTTAAACAGCTCCTCTGTCACATTCCTCTTGCTGCCTTTCCTCTATCCAAACAAAACAAAGAAGAGAAAGGGAAAAAACAGAAGCCATATAAAAGCAGCAAAGAGTCCTGTGGCACCTTATAGACTAACAGATGTATTGGAGTATGAGCTTTCGTGGGTGAATACCCACTTCATTAGAAGCCAAATAGTCAATTATCCTACCATTCTGAAGCTCAAAGTAGAAGAACAAATGTCCATAGAAAGTTGAAGGGCATCATTCATTCCATGATGCTTGGCTTGAAAGACCTTCATAGGGAGCTCTGACAGATTTGCCAGACCCTTCCCCAGTGATAGCTGAAACAGTAACAGCTGTGCAGCCCCAGGGAGCATCAGAAGGGAGGCCCAGCACAGCTTCAGAACATAACGCATGTGGGAGAATTTTGGTGGAGGCGGGGATATTGGTAAAGACTTACTCCGCACCAAAACAAGTGGCCCGCCTAGCAGCATGCTCAGAAACGGACCGTTAATAGAGAGGGCCATCTGAACTGAGGTCTGGTCCTTAAAGTCTGCGGGCATTTGAAGCCAGGATTTGGATCTGGCCCATGTTACAGGAGCAGTGGCAAAGTTTGGATGTGGACCCCTTACACCTGGAGGCTTGGTCTGAGCCCATCTCTGCTAATTACATGGGTGAGTTAGTTTTAAAAAGGAATAGAGGTTTGTATGAATGCCAGCTGCAGCAGCCAGGATAAAATTGCAAGAGCTTTCCTTAGTCTTCACACCTCAAGTAATAGGACTATTGCCAAGTGACAGCAGAAGAAGCTTCCTCACAATGGCCTTGCAAAATTAGGGAAAACATTCATCCTGGCCTAAGGGCTTTGAACAAATGCCCTACCTGCTAGTGTCAAGTATCAGGGGATAGCCGTGTTAGTCTGTATCCACAAACGACAAGGAGTCCAGTGGCACCTTAAAGACTAGCAGATTTATTTGGGCATAAGCTTTAGTAGGTAAAAAGCTTCTTCTTTAGATGTCTGGAGTGGAGTGAAAATTGGCATCTGAAGAAGTGGTTCAGTTTTCACTCCAGGCATCTGAAGAAGTGTTTTTTACCCATGAAAGCTTATGCCCAAATAAATCGGTTAGTCTTTAAGGTGTCACCAGACTCTTTGTTGTTTTTGTCTGCCTGCGAGTGTCACCCTTTAGCACAAGCCTTGGCTGCAAGTGAATTTCACCCTATGTGTATCATGGGAGATTTCAACCTTCCCTTGAAGTACATATTGCCCACTGTCAGAGGCAGGGAATAAGGAAATGGACCCTTAGTCTGTCCCATGGCAATTCTTGTGTTCAGGTTTCTCAAAGACATTGGTCCAGAGATGCAGGGGAAGGAAGCAGAGGGAGAGGCAAGGGAGTGTTATGCTTGTGTTAGCTAGTTTGAATTTGGAATTCTAATCAGATGAACTAAGTAACTTCAGTCTAATTAGGAGAACAGTAGCGTTTGTTCTTAATCCATAACCATTTAATCTTCCGTCTCATTAATCGTGCAAATAGCTTTATGAATATGTAGATCTGGCAGGAAAAAGATTCTTTGACCTTGATGACAATGATAATGCACATGTAAACTAAGTGTGCATTTGCTTTTCATCACGTTCACTTTATTATGTAGATTCAACAATTTCGATGGCTCCAAATCAGGTTACTGTGAGTTACAGGCAATCTGATAACCAATAAGAATTGAGAATTCTGATGAGCCATGGAATAAATTGTAATGAATTAGCATGGTATTTACAGGGAAACTTCCCCGTCAATTTGCATGCAAGTAAAAATGTATCTGGCAAAAGACTGGAGCGTGCAATATAATGGCAAAAATTTGGGGATGGAGAGGAGAGGAAATAAGTTTGAGGAGCAAAGGGTTAATACCGAAGTAGGATTTAGCTAAAATAACTTTAGGGAGTCGTATATTCACCTTCTAGCCATCAGATTGAACAACTATGGGACCACAGGTTATTGAATAAAAATAATAATTTGAATTAACGGATTTTGTCATTAAAGGGTTCCATTTAAAAAGAAAAATGCACAGAGGTTGGTCAGTTATTGTGGTAGAGGAATGATGTGCGGGGGTAGGGAGCACTTCCTCTTGATTTTATTAAATTTTTCCACTTGCACTAAAAGAAAATATTGATATGGACAAGTCCGCTGATTTTTTTGTCGAGAGTTTATTAGCATTCACTCTGCTTGTGTCAAGCAGCTTTGCCCCACGATATTGCTAATCCACTGCAGGAGTAGTGTAAAACAGCACCACAAGAACAACAGCTGCACTGCTTAAAGAGCCTACTGTCTCCCAAACATCTGGTTTAGTGCATGTCTTAACTGTGTTGTCTGTTAAGGGTGTTCAGCGTATGCCAGGAGAGAGAGAGTTCCCTGCAAGAGTGGGGTTTAATGGCTCAATCCTATTCCCATTGCAATCAATGGAAATCTTTCCCTTGCCTGCAGTGGGAGTTTGATTGAGTGCACAGGTCTTCCTCCATGGGAGTATTCTTGCTCCCAAAATAGTCAGTAGCAAAACACCCCTACATGAGCCTCTCTATGTAAGTGCAAACATGCTGCTGATGCAGATGACACTAATTATCATGCCTGCGTATAAGTAACATGCATTGCAAAGTTTTGTTTTGTTTTAAAGACAAACTTAAAGGGTTAAAGTCCTGTCAGTTCTATGCCAAAGACAATAGTTTATATTTTATTAACAGTTTCTCTACTTTGAAAACTTAGCTTTTTTTAAATAGAGCATTTAGTTAAGTGCACATTCAGATTCCGATCCATATGCAAAATAGACCCTTCGTTCTACCCTGCCACCCAGACTTTGGATCTGAACACATTGACTTAGAGACTGGACTGCTGTTTAGCTAGAGACTAATATTTCCAAATTTGAAAGCCTGACGCTAGGCACTGAAATCCAGATGTGGATGCCTAAAGAAGCAGCTTGATTTTCAGAGGTGCTCGGAATGTGCAACTCCCGGGGCAGGCACAGAAGTGGCAGGTGCTCAGCATGCCTGGAAGTCAGGCACTTATTTGGGTGCCTATATATGGATTCAAAGGCGCTTATGTTGGCTAGGCACAAACATTGTGAATTTGGCCAAGGGTCATTTGCAAAAATTGGATGTAGGTTCCAGGTACAAACAGCCCCAAAGTTTTCAAGGTCAGGGTGGTTTGGGTCGGGGCTTTGGCAAGGGCCACTGTTCTTTTTAGCTGCTATGGTGAAAGCACCCACACAAAAAGCCCAGAGCAAAAGCGTAAAAGCCCACAGGCTGCAACTTGGTGAAAAACCCTCACTAGGCTTAAAAAAAAAAAGTTCAAGTTCACTCCTCCTCTCCCATCCCCGCTTTGACATCTTGGTGTACTTCACTGCCCAGGGAAGGGGTAATAGCCAGTAGTTCTACATAGTCACAGATCCACATGTTAAGCCTCAACTGACATTAACAGCAAAGTGGAAGAAGCCCCTGCGCAGCGCAGCTCTGCGGCCCATTGGAGAACTGTACACACATGTGGGATTTCAGGATCCGTTCTCCCCTCTGCAGCAGAGCCACATCAGTCCGGGCACTTTCAAAACTTGCCCGTCCAGCAGTCTCCAAGCACTCTGGCTGCTGTGGAAAGGATGGCCACAGAAAGACCCAGCCACCACCTAGTTCCAAGGCTTCACTTGTATTTGGACTCAAACAAAGCCCATTTGCTGTATTTCTTTTCATTCCTGGAGAGAGTTTGGGCTCAAGCATTTTAACTGCTAGTCGGTTGTTTTCTGCTGACATAGTTTACATTCCTCTCTCGTCTCAAATAACATTGGGAGCGCCTCGCCAGAAACTTGCGATTTAATATGTGCCTTTAACAGGGAAGAAAAAAATATTCTGGCTAATATTTTTCCATTACCAATCAAAACAATCCAACCTACATGTTAATCTACAATAAAGACAATGACTTCTGAAAGTTGGGTTATTGGGTCCTGACCAAACACTCGTACCTTAAACCTTTATTCACAGATATATTTTTGAGTGGATGTTGACAAAATAATCATCAATATTTTCAGCTACAGCTTTTGAAACTGTTCAACTTCTAAGACCTAGAGTTTTGGTCTTCCTGCACAATTGATTATGGGCCAGTAATGCACGTTTAGAATCTTCAAGAATCATAATGCAAAAATCCTTATTCAGTCCTGCTTACATTTTCCATTCCAGGTATCTCCAGTGTATTTAAGAAGGTATCTGCCTCTTGCTTTATGTAAGTTACAGTGGTTGCCACCAAAAAGCAGCCAGTAGTTATCACACTGTGTTTTTTCCTATATTAAGGATAGGAAATGCCAGAAACACCATGATCATGTCAACATCCAGGGCCCCTCCAAATACCATGTGAAATATCAAAGCAAGAGTTTATTCCTTGTGTTTAAAAGTCAATTCTCATTGTCTCATTGTCCATATCCAACTCAACAACACTGCCATTGATAGAAATCATTTCCTAAGACTTGCTTGTTTTCATCTCCCCTACTGCAGAGGTACCATCAAAATCTCTCAGAATTCTAAGAAAGAGTGAGGGAAAAATTTGTTCAGAAGAGAACCATAAGCTTCCCCTGGGCCCCCCCCCCCCCAATTCTCTCTTTCTAGTTCTAGAATTGGATTGTGAGCAAACTGGAATGTTTGGCTCCATTTGTTTTCCCATGCCTTTACATTTCTGGGCACCTGATTAGACCAGAGGCGCTGAAATACCCTGAGAAAGTCTATTCTCATGCTATTTCTGGTGGGTACTGGAACTGAAAATGATGGAAATCTCACAATAGAGTCCATTCCTGAATGACCTCTTATTAAGTAGTTGCACAAACAGACTGTTGTAAAAGCCTAACACATGCCATGTTAATTATTGTGTATTATTTGTACTGTAGTAATGTCTGGGAGCCAGTTGTGGACCAGGACACCCTAAGTAAATCTACTGTTGTATAGTAATGCCAGCTACTGAGTTTTGGACAATTACTGCAGAATCTCTCTGTAAGGAATGCCAACATTTGGATGCTTGAAATGAAGCTTTTGACATTTCCCCTATCACTATTAGTACCTCTATCAGGACAGACAGCACTTACATATCTCAGTGGTACTGTAGAGAGATCAGATGAAACAGACTATTTTTGGATTCCCTTCAATACTCAGTAGTTGGAAGAGATGATGGGAAAGAAGCTAGTGGGCAGAATTTGGCTAAGTAACTTCCTAAATTAAAGCACTTTATCTAGCAACATAGGGATTGTGTAGGGCTCATTTTCCAATAAAACTCAGGCAGGTTAGATTACCCTAGAAGAAAATAATCTCTCAGTAGATCTCCTTACAAAGTTCCCTGTCTCTGCCCTTCACTGGAAGCAGAGCATAAAACGTGGGAATGAATCACTGCTGACCTTGGCAAAGCACCAGGGTACCCTCCCTTTTCTCCACTTTGGAATAATCCCAATTTTCCAAAAGGTTTCAGTGAATCCAGGATTTAAGTTTGGCTACAGAAAAAATAAAGCAAACCCATAACTCACAGGATTTAGAGCAGCAGGCACTTTGATGCACTTAAAACAATTACAGGGAGTGTATGATCTTTCTAAAAATAACTTTTTTTTAATGTAAGTGATTACCACGGGCAAAGCTACCATCAGAACGTAGGATGTGTGCCCTCCAGCATATCATCATATCATACCTCTCAAGACAGATACGTGGGACTAAATTCAGTTCTCAGTTACATCAGTCCTAGCTCCATTAGAACCCACAGATTTACTCCAGATTCACACCAGCAAAGCAGAGAAAGGCTAATCTGACTCTGCCATTTGTATGATTTTATTAACATAGTAGCTGCAGCTAGGCAGAGCTAATCTAGAAGTGGGTGAACAAAGAACAGTTAATGAAAGGATGAGGATAAAATATATTTTTGTCCCAGGACACTTACATTTGTATGATGTAGCTTATACGCCTTACACCCAGGAGTCCCTAACAACCATTTAATCTAAAGTAAGACAAAGAACATAAGATCAGGAAAGGATACAAAACATATGTTTGCTTAAACCAATCAGAAAGCACCAAGTCACAGCAAACAGCTGATGCTTCATGGCACAAAGTGTCCATTGGATAAAATTTATAGAATGACAAGAGAGTAAAGGAAGCATCGTTTCTCTGATGACAACAGTGTTTTCTGTGATGAAGAAGCAGTATATAATATATATCAAAGGGGTTTTCTTTTGCACACTGCAGCCCAGGAAACAGTGCCCTGGTGCAGTAGCACTGTGTGCGAGAAACGTGGAGGTGGACAGATTGGGTTGTCTCAAGTGTCAAAGCATGAGAGTATCTAAAATAGGTTGTGTGGTGGGGGGTATGTCTACACTGCACACCAGTGACAGTGGCCTCTAGGGTACATGTAGTTACACACCAGAGTGAAAAGCAGGCTGTGTCCATAGCGCAGTGTGTAGCTACGTGTGGCAGTGAAAGGCTGCAGTATTGGGGAGCTGCCAGACCCCTTCTCTGCTGCCTCCCCCAGCCAGAGCTGCTTTTCACTGCAGGAGCCTTTCCCCACATCGCCTCACCCCTGCCAGAGTCTTTCCCCTGTGGTGAAGAAAGGCTTCAGCAGTGGTGAGACAGTGGGACCCTGCATCGCTAATAAGAGCTGTGTGGATGGAGGGAGGCATTGCTTGGGCAAGTAGAGCGCCATGGAGAGTACAGGCGTATCTGTACTCATCTAACCTGCGCCTCACCATCTACCCTGCTACCTATAGCCATGCTGGGGGTGGGGTGGGTGCAGGGTGTGGACTTGACACGCTGCCATAAACGGCATCAAGATACTCTGCTTGGTGGGGCAGGTTTTGGGAAGCCCACTTAGTGGCACCATGCCAGTGGTATGCTGCAGAGGGCAGCTCTTCAGGGACTCCCAATGCAGAGGGCTGCTTTGAGGGGGGGAGGGAGAGGGTCTGTGGACCCTCATACACATAGATCCACCAGGATATTTGTGTAAAACCTACCACCTCTCTGATGCTGCAACAGGGGCCAGAGAGCCACTCCCAAGTTGTGAATTTTGTATGCTAAGGGTCAGCAATACCACATCACGTTCACTGGAATCATATCCCAGATGCTTCAGGACACAAACACACTGTGGTCATTTCAGTGAGAAGCTACCAAGAATAAGCACGCAGTTGGGGTTATAGGATGTTCTGTGTGGAAATCATGAGAATTAGATGCTTAGTTCAGTTTGGACTTTGAACTATCTATTCCAGACAATCAGGATGATTGTTATTGGTGCAATTGCTCAAGACAAAGCCGGAGAATGACTCAGTCACAGCAACATTATGAGGGAAGATGTCTTGATTTCAGAGCATAGACCTCACTAGATAGTGGGAGGAAAATAGAAGTCTCTTACTGTTCTGGTGTAACAAAAGGACACTAAAGAACCATCAGTTCATAGAATGACCCTGTTCTTCATTTCAGAGCCAGACTGGCCTTTTGTGTTAACGACACATAATGACAAGAGAAAGAACAAACAGAAAGAACCCTTCCCTCCTGTCCAAAGTAAATTGTAAAATGAAATAATTTAAAAAACTACAATATTCTGCCCTACTTTAAGCTCAACATATGAACGGATAAAAAGTTTTTTTTTTCCACTAGCAAAACTGAAACAAGACTTTGATCCTCAAAGATCTTTTAATAATCGCTTTTCACTTCAGTTCTTTTCATTATTTCAAACATTTTTGGAGAAGGCTAAAGTTTGGGGTTTTTTTAAACCTTCTTAACTTTTCCATGTTTAGGCCATTTCTTTGCCTACTGTAGTGATATTCTGGACAAGCCATCAATCCTTCACTCATATATATACATAAAATCT
Organism: Gopherus evgoodei; assembly: GCF_007399415.2. NCBI lineage: Eukaryota > Metazoa > Chordata > Testudines > Testudinidae > Gopherus > Gopherus evgoodei. The sequence continues at coordinate 9,133,727 of NC_044331.1, forward strand.
GCATTAACAAAGTCTGGGAAAGTAATTGTCATTTGACACCTTATATCAAAGGTAGCAAGCTCACAGTATCAACCTTTTCTTATCCTTTCCAATGCATTACAGTTTCACAGCTGATTACATATTTTTTTAAAAACAAAAATACTTTGCTAAGAAACTGCCCTGCATCAAAATTCTAGCTCTGAACCACCTCAACATTTGCAAAAAATTGGATCTGAATCCAAATGTCAAGTCTGACCCATCTTTATATGGCCTTGGAGCAGAACTTTTGAAACAAAGCTGGCACAGAAAAGAGTGATCTTGCAATATCCCCAGCCCTGCTAAAGTTACTAATATACTTCTGCCTGACTGACTCAAGATAGTTGATAAAGGTTAGCTCAGCATCTGAACTGTTGGAGGCTTAAATGAACCCAGACATAGAGCCTCTTGAGATTTGTCCAGCAATAGAAATATACCTTTATTATAGTTCATGTTCCATTAAGTGCCCATTCCTGACTTTAGGCACTTTAACTCTGAGGCAGGGACTATTTTTCTAGTCTGAGTTTATGCAGCATCTAGCACAATGGGGTTTCGGTCCAGAACTGGGGTTCCCAGGTGCTACGGTAATACAAATAAATAATATTTTTAAAAGGCACAATATAACCCAACACATGCGATGAATGCACACACACAATACTGAAATAACACTCCCCCATCAATGGCCCCATATCTAACCCTCTCACTTCTCTCCAATCATCTCCACCTCCACTGCCCAAGGAGAAGGGAAAAGCTTTGCAACGTGTTCAGTAGGTGGACGAGTCTGAGGCTTACTAGACCCAGGCAAAGGGAATTGAGAAGCCATCAGAGAACGTAACACTGCAAAGAATTATTTCCAATTTGAGCACCTCTGCAGATCACCAGGGTGGTAGGATTACAGGGGATGACAGATAGACTCTGAGGTTGTCAGCTCACAAACCCATTTAGGGTTTGATAGGTTAAAACCTACACCTTAAAACTCCACCGGGGAAGATATATGCAGTCAATGCAGATACATGCATTCCATGCCTGAGGCACCACTTAGCAAGTGGGCAGCTCCATTCTGCACTAGCTCCATCGGCCCATGAAGAGTACCTTAAAGCATTCTTGGTCATGGTGGTAACTGAGCATCCAAAGATTTTACAAGGTTCTTAAGGCAGGTGCACTTTCCCAATCAGGCATGCTCGTATAATCCTCACTAGTTCTTCCAGCTGCTTCTTCACACCGCCGCCAACGTTGTCTCTGTCTTGGCTGAGCTAAACTTCAGCCAATCTCATCCAAGTCTCATTTTCATTTAAGAGAGGATGGTCTTGTGGATTTGACACTGGGAGTCAGGAGATCTGGATTCAGTTCCAGACTCTACCACAGATTACCTGTGAGACCTTGGTCAAGTCTCTCCATGCCTTAGTTCTCCATCTTTAAAAATAACATATTTAGAACGTAAACTCTTCAGGGCAAGGACGGTTGGTTACAATGTGTATGCCCAAGGCCTAGTGCACTAGGGCCCAGATCAAAGTCTGTGCTACCATAGTACAAACCAGCATTTAGACACTGCATCACCTTCACTGTATTAGCTAGCGAAAGACACAGAGCTGAATGTCACCAAAATACTGAGAACACAACACCCAGTGACCAGGGCCAGTGCAACCATTTAGGCGACCGAGGCGCTAGGATTTGGGGGGCGGCATTTTCTTCGGCAGCGACCACAGTGGCCAGATCTTCAGCCACCCCGGTTGCCACTGGCATTTAGGTGGAGGGAGCTGGGGCAGGGGAGCACAGGGAGGGCCGCCTGCAGCAAGTAAGGGGGGGGCGACACGCAGGGAAATTCCCCGCCCCAGCTCACCCCTGCTCCACCTCCTTCCCGAGCACGCCATGGCCGCTTCACTTCTCCCGCTCCCCAGGATTGCGGTGCCTAAGCTGATTGGCGCCGCAAGCCTGGGAAGTGGGAGAATTGAAGCGGGGGGGGCACCTCAGGGTGGAGGGGGAGGAGCTACTGCGGGGTGGGGGGGTGCCTCAGGGCAGGGGCTCGGGAACTGGGGAGGGCGCAAGGTGTAAGTTTCGCCTAGGGCGCAAAAATCCTTGCACTGGCCCTGCCAGTGATGCCGTACAAACCTTCACCCCAGACAGTGAACAGGGCAACAAGATAAAACCCTCCTCAGCAATTGCCCCAAACTACTGTGACCTCTGGGATCTCACACACAAAAAACAGAGCCACTCGATAGTGATGCCATCCAACCCTGCTAGAAATGCAGCTGTGTCTGCAATGCCCGTAAGGTCAGCAATCCCAAAGAGACGATACATGTGGAAGGATCAGCTGGATCCTTTCTCCTTGTTCATTGCTACAAGTTCATTGACCAACACCACCATGCAGTGTCTGTCCCTCACCAATGCCTGGAATTTGATTGACAGGAGTGAAGGGAAACTGAGGATTCCAGATAGCACCAGAGCTGCCATCTTCACAACCAGCTTTCCCAAGAAGGGAAGGTGGGAAGTGGGTTGTGATATTTAGTAAGCGTGTCAGTGATGGTTCCTTGCTATATCTTCCTTAAAAGCAACCCCTTTACTTCTCCCCACATTCACATGAATGACTCATTACAGATAGCTGCCCTTTTAAAGTGGAACACCCTCTTGCACTTAATCCTATATCTGACACAGCCTGCAGTTAGGTTCCTACCTTTTAACTGGGTTTCTATTGTACTGGTGTCTTTACTTCTTGCAAGCTAATTACCAGTTTTGCCCTTCACGGTGTGTGTTGTAACATAAAACCTTGTTTTGCTTGGCTGGCAGAGCTGGCTTTTCGAGCAGCTGTGGGAAAAGAACCCCTCAGCCGATGCAAACAAACATGGCTTTATTTTTAATTTGTGAACTAAAACAAACACGTTATGTTCCCAGCTGCAGAGTGCACGTCAATCCCAATAAAACCCGGCACCGAGAAAGGAGACTTTGTGGCCCCTCTCTGGTTCAACTGAGAGAGGATGCTTGGTTTTACTTCTAATACCACACATTGATTAGGACAGGAGAACCTTTAAACTGCCTGCATTGGAAGCAGCCAGAAGTCTCTCTGACTCCTCTTGATTGAGCCCTGGGAAATCTGAGTCTAGCTCTGGCGACTGCTGTATCCATTTAAATAAAACAAATAGCCTAACAGGATACAAGAACTCTACTTAGATCCAGTGGTGGCAGGCAGTGTCTATACAGCGCAGATTAGACAGCTAGAACTGACAGACTGGAGCAAACCAATGGTCTGTCTTGACCAATATCCCATTTCTGATGAGAGTTGTATCAGATGCTTCAGAGGAAGGTGTAAGCCCCTTCCAATGGGCAGCTGTACAAAGGAGAGCCTTGGGAGAAGTTTCTTCTTAATCCTAAGCAGTTAGTGGTCAGCCTATGCCCTGGAGTGTAAATTGTCCGAGTCCTGCTCACTTTTTGTCCCAGCTAACGTAATTGTGGATGACATCCATCGTTGTCATATAAATCAGACTGATAAACTGACAGCCATAGAATTAAAATGCAAATGTATTACCTCATCCCGGTGTGGGTTACTGGCATTACGCCAGCACTGATAGATGGGCTGATGACATGCCAGCTCGACTGGCGTCACAGAGGCCTCTTCAGACACAGCCACAATAATAGGAGAAGCCGCCGCGGACTGAGCACGATGTGCGACAGCCAAAAATGTCAGTCCTCGCTCAGGAGATGTACGGGTCTAGTGATGGATGTCAGCAACTGGGGGGGTTCTTGGGACTGCAGTTCTGGGATCAACGGAAAACAGATGAGAAGCAAAGGCAGCTCCAGCTCTCATGTTGCTCCTGGCTCGGCAGTATGCTTCAAAGCTTTGTTGTTTTATAGTGTAACCAGGTTTAAATCAAATGTTTGACTGGTGAGTGCTTCAAACTGCATCAGCAATCTGGGACCACTGTTCCAGAAGGGGTAGCCAGGAGCTTATATCCTATAGTGCCTAGCTAGCTACAAGTCTCTACTATGGGGTAAATCTCAACAGGTAAATATATTAGCATTTGCTAGACTGCAGCATCACACACACACACACGCGCGCGCGCGCGCCAGATGCCAGGAGCAAGAAGTCAGGCAGGCGAGGAAGACACCTGAAAGTAGGAGTTAAAATAAAGAAATGTCCTGTGGTAAAAGCACTGGGCTGGGACTCAGGAGACATGGGTTGAGTTCAAGGCTCTAACACAGATTTCCTGTGTCACTTTGGGGAAATCATTTACATCTATGTCTCAGTCTTCTCATATGTAAAATGGGGATAATACTTCCTTGGTCTATTACAATAAAAAAACGGTGCACCAACCCATCCAAAATGCAAGTGAGTTTCTTCCATCTTTGTCACTGCGAGGCCAATAGACAACTTAACACGGTCTGGAATAGGGTATCACTTGCTCATTTCAGGATACCTACCTTGGAGTGATGCTAGACCGCACTCTCTTCTTCAGGGTACACGTGGAGAAAATGGAAGGCAAAGTTAGCACCCAGAACAACATATTCAGGAACCTGGCAAATTCAAAATGGGGAACCAATCCAGCAACACTGAGGGCCACCATGGTTGCACTTTGATGGCCAAATACACATGTCCGGTGTGGGGAAGACTGGTTCACGTAAAGTAGTCAGCCCCTGCACTAAAGGATAGTTGTTGCTACATCACAAGATGTCTAAAACTAACGAACGTGAACAACCTTTATGTGCTCCACCAGAAGTTAGGAGAGCAGTCACCAGCAAAATGGAATGATGATAACAGGCTGAAGATACCGGACACCCGCTACATGGCCTCACTGCAGTAGTTTGCCACTTCAATTCATAGAAAAGCTTCCAAGCCACAACTAAATTGGTTTAAAAAAAAATCAGACTACTGCACAACTGCAAATGTGGCACAGGTGGCTCCAAATACTCGATGAGAACATTGACAATCCTGCATGCGTTGCTGAAGATACAGAGAAGGTTTGGTCTACCTGGAGATTTTTAAAATCGCCTCCAAACAAGAGTTGGCAGGTCAAAAGTCAATGTGTGGATGTGGGGATATTCCAAGAACCCAGAGACATGTAACTGTGGTGAAACACAAACCATGCCACATCTCTTGGTCTGCTGGCTCCTGGAGGAACCATGCACCATGGAAGACTTTGCAGGACTGCAGACTGGGCTGTGGCATACGTCTAACACTGGAAAAACCTATGATTGTGGTGGAAGGACACATGAAGACACCGACTTTTTAGGGAAATGCCCAGTGATCATGTTGGGCTCGGAAAATGACCTTTGCAACAGAAAAGGGCTAGAAAGTTTACTTGTGAAAGCGGAGGAGGGGCACTGAGACTGGATTCTTCACCAGTCCCTTCTGTGGAAGTTTCACAATATCTGGAGATCATTTCTAACAGGTCCTGTGTGCTGCTCCACGTGGAAACTCACACATGAAGCCGAGCCAAGGTGCTTATTGAGTCAGCTTTGAGTTACTTGTACACTAAAAGCAGCAAATAGTCCTGTGGCACCTTATAGACTAACAGATGTATTGGAGCATGAGCTTTTGTGGGTGAATACCCACTTCGTTGGATGCATGGTATTCACCCACGAAAGCTCATGCTCCAATACATCTGTTAGTCTATAAAGTGCCACAGGACATTCTGCTGCTTTTACAGATCCAGACTAACATGGCTACCCCTCTGATACTTGTACACTATAACAAAGTCAAGGACCATTTTCAAAAACTGCTTTTCCAAAGTCCCATTCCTCTCTCTCAAAAAAAGGCAGCTTTTCCAATGGAGCTCAGGTTTAAAAAAAAAAAAATTAAAAAATCCTACCTAACTTGCGAGATGAAATCATCCTCCAGCACTGTTTGAAATTATTCAGCAAACCAAAGCTATCCAAACTCCAGGTTTTGGAGGCAGGTGTAGAAAAAAAAATTGCTGCCCTGAGGTTGAAGTAAAGAGAAAATTAAAAGCACAGAAAAGGCTCACTTGTGGTAGCAGAGAGAGAGACAGAATTAAAGACACAACACAGTTACTGTACAAAGCATTTATTTCCTCCTTCCCCTTTGCAGCAGTAAGTGCCACTGGAAGATGATTAAGGTACTCAGGGGAGGATTAAGACAGGATCCTCAGGACTGTACATGGCTTGGGGCATGCGCTGTGTTTGTACTGCACTTCACACTGTCCCTGTGTATTCTAGGCAATATAAATAATTAGCAGTAATCCTTTGAGCCCCCTGATTTATTTGTGCTGTGGGATAAAAGGCCCTGCAGAAATATAAATTATCGTAACAGCCGTTCTTCTAGCTAAGGTGGTGGATGTACCACTAAGTCCCCGTTAGTTATTACTTATGTTGTGCAGCTTGTGAGGTGTAACAGCTGAACGAACTTTACAATATCAATGGGCTGTGGGGAGCATGATCTTGTGCACAGTGGTGCCGGAACAATTTTTAGAGTGGGGGTGCTGAAGGCAGGAACCCTGTATTTGGGTTATTATTATTACTTTAAGCCAGGAGGTGCGGCAGCACCCACAGCATCTATGCTTGTGCATGGCCTTTACAGTGGATAACTCCACCCCGAAGTGCAGCAGTGACTTTAGGAAGAAGGCTGTCTGCCGGCTAAAGAAACGATCCCTTTCACAAGTCCCTAAGAAGTTAATCTGCCATCAGCTCTGTCTGTGTAGACGTCCCCCACTGCTGCACCACAACCTTGGGCTGGAAAGCTGGCGAGGACATGTTAGTACTGAACCAAGAGGTTCTGTGAATTTCATTAAGTTTTCCATCTGCCCGACATGTCTCCAGAAAGCCATCTACGCAACGTTGCTGCGCAACCTATTGGAGTCTCTCCTTTCACACTGACTGCCAAAGCACAACTCCCAGATTGCTGATTCTGATCTCACTTGCACCACCAAACTGGTGAGTCACAAAAAGTAAATCAGGCTAAATCCATCCCTTAGACTCTTGGGGGAGCTCCTGAAAACCAGCGGCTGGCAGGGTAAAGGCCCCTGCTCCAACAGCACTGAGCCTGCTTTCTCCCATGTCTTGAACTAAAGTCAAGAATAGACATTCCCACTGCCTTCCCATAAAGCAGCATAGCTCCCTTTCTCCCTCTGAGGCTGGGCAGTGTCTATCTTATATGACTAGGTTTGCTGGCTGCAGCCCGGAGAAGCTATTCCTGGACTGGCTCTCTGAGCTGGCACTTTCAGCTGGTGCTGTGGCGTGGCATTAGCGTGTGTGTCACAGATTCTTGGTTTGGGCTTTGAGGGAAGCTGCAGAACAGATGTGACAGCGCGCCAGGGACATAATCAGCAGCGCTGGTGTTAGTTTGGAACAGGGCATAAAAATATGACTATATTGAGTTCACTCATCTTGCTGTTAATCAGACTTTGTCTGGCTATCTTGATGCTCTACTGAAAGCAAACTCACCCAAACATTCAGAGGTTTATACCAACACTTCGGAATGGCAGTTTTCATTCGGAGAGAGTTTGCAAAGGTCTCTTAGCAAAGCACATTAATTAAATCTTACAATTGTCATGCCCATTTTTAGAGGACTAAGTTGAGGTCTGGAGGAATTCTGACGTGCCCACAGTGACAGACAGAAACAGAACCCTGGAGTCCCGACTCCAACCTCCAACCTGTGCTCTAACCACTGGCTGTCATCCCCTCTCGCTGTATAGACCTCATTGCTGAATGGCGGGATGTCTGACATCTCATTAACAGTGTTTCAAGCTTGGGAAAAAGAAAAAACCAAAGTCAAAATGTTGAAACAGCCTTTCCTAAAGCCCCCTTTGAACATGCAAACATACATCTAGATAGGATACAATCCTGCCCACTTTCCTTATTTGTCTCCTGGACCCACAATAGCACTATACAGATGAATAACGCAATCAGAATTTGGTGCAAAACACTTGTTCTTAGAGAGATTCAATGTTTAGAAGTGACGGTTATAATGAACTTTAATACAGACGGCAAGCAGAGCACTGTTGCTGTATCAAGGGACAGTTGCTGCGTAAACAGAGGTGTCACTGAACTACTATCTACTCCAACTTAAAATTGCGCATTGGTTTAAAGTCATTTTCTCACTCCGCCCAGGGACAAAAATAGCCAAAGTGAGAAAACAGCCCTCTCTTGCCAACTGTAAATCACACTACCCAGCAGCAGTCTCTGCTCTACAGTATTCTAGCACTGGGCTTTGAGAACTTTTTATGCTGCATAAAAATCACAGAATAGAATAGCCTATTAAAGCCTTCAGCCAGCTCAGGCCGAAACCACCACGTGTCTGTGTGCTCCTTTGGCTGCAGACAATTCATCTATCACTGCTCATCAGGGGAGGAAAGTGAAGGTACATGTGGCAAGGCAACATGAGATGCAAATTAGACTGCAGAGTGGCTAGTCAGGGAAATAAGAGTGGCAGGACCTTTCTCATGCTATTGAATGGGGCCAACTCTTTCCAGGACTCATGTGTTCTCATGTCTTTAGACGCTGAACTCCTTGCTTCTGTTAAAATAACCAAGCTTTTAAATTGAGGCTATTGCATTTACTTCACGATGAAATATCCAGCCCAAGCACTTCACAGACCAACATGAGCCCCGCTGGCAAAGTTCCAGTGGGAGCCAGATCAGGCCAAGACTGCATGCATGAATGTGAAACATCAAGAGCAGTTTGGACAAGCCAAGGAAAATGGATGATGTGAACAGCATGAAATGCAAAGTCTCTGTTTCTAACCCAAGATAGGCAGAGCCCTCTTATCAGACTGAGGCACATCTGTAGCTCTTTAAGCGCTTAAATTGGATAGATGTCTAAGGATAAAGTCCTTGGTCTTAAAGGACCCGGCCTCTGTGAGTTTTACCAATGACTTTTCAATCTGTATTAGACCTCCTTGCCAAACATACCAAGCCCCAGAACAGCCCCAGCCTCAATGGGCCATGAGCTCGCCAAGTTTGCCAACTCCAGTATCTGCACTGGACTCCTGCAGCATGACAAAACTTAAAGCCAGACTCCAGGATGCTGAGAGGAAGTTGACCCCTCACCCCATGGGGAAAAATGCGTTCCTATCCCCCAAAAGTGATTAGCCAAAGCCCTCAGCATTCCAGGGCATCCAGCCAACACATCAGATGTGGGAAAGGGCAGGGAGCGGTGGGGCAACAACAAGCATCTGGTAGTTGCTGGCCTGGGAGAAGCACCTTGACCTCAGCAATAGGGGGGAAGGGCCAGTCAGGATCCTCTCACCAAGCAATAAAGGCCTTTGCAGGGGAAGAGGCGTCCAGGGAGCCACCTGAACCCAAGCCCTCACAGCTCCACGAGGATCTTGAAGGAAAGGAGAGGAGCTTCCCTTGCTCTCCCCCGACACAGTGGGAGGAGGAGGAGGAGAAGCAGAAGCTGTCTCAGTCTTACCGTGCATGGCCAGGTGAAACCCTGCCCAGTGGCCTGACTGCTTCCCCAAAGGTTTGAGTATGTGGTGAGCCAGCACTGAATCATCCAACAGGTAAGGGTGATAGTGATATGCCAAGCTCTAGTAGATCTTTCGGTGTTATTCCAATGGTGTTCGGTAGTCACACCCGGTGATGGCTCTGGTTATAACTCCAATCATTAAACTCTGACCACCTGCTTGTTAAACAATGACAAACTTCCAAACAATCGCTCCACACACAATGCTGGTCCAGGGACTCTGCCTAAGAGAAAAATGGGGTGAGGGTGGGAGTGGGGTGGCAAAGTATAGATCAGGTGGCCTACTTGGGTCTTGACTGTGGCCTTAAACTGTCTGAAGGACACAGTCATGGATCATTTTAACTCATTAAGCTGCTTATGCCTTTCCTTACACTTCAAGATGGCATTAAGCTATAAAGAGCTTAGTAATACGTCTCCAGAAAGCTCTCCTATGTGTTTACACTGTACACGGCACATTGGCTGCGCTGATTGTGTGCATTTCCTTCCTCCATCAACAAACAGACCTGAATGTGAAATCCCACAGGCAGCAGAAGCTAGCCTTTCTGCAGGAGAACACAGTGCTTCACCTGATGCTGTCACACTGGGGGCAGGCCAGCAGACAAGGAGACTGGTATGAAGGGAGCCTGATGCCTCTATGGACTGCAGCAGGGTGCTCCGTGACAGACAGCTCAAAATGAAACTGCTTGGTATGAAGTGACATTTCAGTTAGAAATGGTGATGTTTTTCACTGCCATGTCGACATTTTCCAGAACTTTTCATTCTGTGAAAAAGTTCAACATTTCAACTGTTAGACTAGATACAAACATCCTAATACTGGCATTTCCCTGAACAAAAGTTCCATTTTCCAACCAGCTCTAGGCAGGATGCTCAGACTGAGATCCTTACATTAAATAGTCAATATCTCCTTGCATGAAATATTAGAGTAGCCCAAAGCTACAGTGTCCCAGTGCTGCTGTCTGAATTAACATTGCCTGTGACAGTGTTTCACTTATATTTTCCCTGTTGTTGCTTCTCTCAGTACAAGAGCCAGGAGAAGTCCGAGTTCTGTAGCGCAATAAATGTGCATAGGTTAATAAGTGATAAATGACACTCACTGCTTTTTCAATAGCATCTCATGCTAATAGTTAGGTAGAATTAGAGAACCAATACTTCTGATCTGATCTTTGCGGCTTGGACCCATCTCTGTCAAGAAAAGCCGCAACCTGGAGCACAACAGCTGTTTAAGAGCCACCAATGCTGCAGTATAGGAAGGGCCGTTGGTTCTGTATGGACTTGGAAGACGACTGCCAGCTAATGAATGAGCAGCATCACTTCCTAAAGTATCTGTATTGTATTTGGGGAGATGGGGTTTCTGATTCCTGACACTTATGCTGCTGGCACCAGTACATACCTGTCCCCTACTGCGAACAGGTTTAGAAAGAACTTAGATTGTGCCTCTAAGCAGACTTCTCACAAGTCCTATAACATAACACAGTGCTCAGAGTCACTGCAATATACTGCACTGAATCTCCTCCCTAGCAATGGCCTCTCTGATGCAGGAGTGCCACTTAGCATCTATTTCAGTGGTGCACTGCTGTTTATCTTAAAAACAGCTGCTCAGATACAAAGGCCCATTAAAGTCAGAAAGTCAGGGTCTGGGGCCAAATTTCTCCACAATTTGACATTTGTTTGAACCTGGCCACTACTTCAAATTACTGAATGCCCAGAAGTTCTCATAACTAGAGAGAGCACATGCAAAGTGAAGAGCATGAACAAGTCCCTTCCATTTTGTGTCCTGACACCTACTGGGCGTTATGGAAGGGGCAGTTTGCTGGGATCCTTAACGCCAAACAGCTCACAGATAGCATGAGGATGGTTCATATATAGCAGAGGGAAGAAAAAAAAAAAAAGCTCCTTTTTGGACAGCTCATAGTCACACCTGAGAATGAAAGAGGTGAGTTTGAGAAGATGTATCTTTTATCACAGTCAGGCTAACCTAAAAACTAGAAATACTGTGCCCATCTTTTTGGGAAGAGAGTTTACCCTATACTAACCAGGAGATACTGGGCATGTATGCAAAAACCACATGCATGGGTGTGATGGGGTATACAGTTCCTCAGAAGGGACAAATGTATTAAAGTGACCTGAAGCCACTTCATCTACTGGGCTGCACCTGAAGGGGTATCAGTCATAAATGGTGGTCAAGCCCAGCTAGGGAAGGGGTGGGTCCTTCATGAAGGAAGAAGCAAAGAGCTGCTGGAGGAAGGGCCAGAGAGCAGAGGCAAGTGAGAGACAAATGGGAGTTTTCTTTTTTGGACTGAGGGAAGCCTGGGAGATTGAATGCTGAGCTGGAAACATGACTGGAGACAAGGGCCAACCAGAGACTGCAGCCTGTTTGAAACCCTAGTATATGTAGAGTGCGGCAGCCCCTCGGAAGTGGGAGTCAAATCCAGGAACTTGGATTGATGTTAGGATGGTGTGAAGCTAGAGTGAGCTTGCAAAGTAGGCAGTGACCAACTGAGCCCAGCTAGGCTGAAGATTCAGTTGTTCTGCTGTGTCAGGTTGGACTTTAAGTAAAGGACTTGGAGGCCCTGTGATGGGTTGGACTCTCACCTGCCTTGGTTACAGGACCAGATCACATCAGCAGCTGAAACAGACCAAAGATGGTATAGGGAAAACTATGCATCTAGGTGCCTAGCAGGATTTTCAAATCGTCTAGGTCCCTAACTCCCACTTCATCCCACCTGTAATAGGAATAATATCAATGGGTTATGAGGCTTCATTGTGAACAGCTGCACCTGGCCTTTGTGCTCACAAGACAACCATGTGGGAGAGTTCAGCTATGAAATTCACATCCCCACTTGGTCCAACAAGGCCCTAATTGGCTGACATTAATTGCACTTTGCACAATCTGTTACACCATCCAGGTTATTTGCACCTCTGCCCCCTCTGTGGTTTGCCCAAGAGCATCCTTTTAGGTCTCAGGCCTCCCATTATTACTTCTCTTCATCCCTCTCCTTCCAGATTGGAGATTTAGACATGAAATCTCCCTGCAATTCACTGTAACTGTCCCAGCAGGTCTGACCACAGTCCAGCACCTGCCATTCGGCTCTCTCCCAGGGGCTATGCTGGCATTTAACAGCAACCAGCCAGCTTTCACAAAGCACAGTACATTTATTTTAGGACAAAAGCATTACAGAGAAAACATAAAACAGCCTTCACATTTGCAATGCTTACCAAGTGTCTTCCATCTCCCAAGTGAAGACCCCGGCAGATCCAGTCCTTCAAATTCTTCCAGCAGGGTTTTGCCCTCCTGGTTAATCTCATCAGTTTTCGAATCAAAACGGGGGATGCTAAGTCAGTTCAGGCTGACCCTTTATACCAGATCCCCATCCTTCATCTCCTGCACCACTTCAACCTTGTCTGACTCAGCCTATGCATTTCCCCCACCTCCGGGGGTGGTGTTTCTCTGGAGTTCTTTATCTATCCCAGGATCTGCAGTAATTATGCCCCCATTGATTTTAGTGCCTGGAGGAAGATAACATTTCCCCTCTCTCCTGAATACCATCCCTACCTCACAAAGATACATATAACACTGATAGATAGAAGTTTATGAATAACCTCTGTGCCTATAGCATCCAGCACATCTCAGTAGAATAGCCTTTTGACATTTCCACGCTTCTGAAGTCTCACATCTCTCATATTATCTATTCACTCATTGCTCAGTTTTTCAAAGGTGCTGATCACCTGTAACTTCCACTGACTTCAACAGAATTTTGTGAATGCTCCGTGCATCTGAAAATCAAGGGTGGCTTGAGTTTCTGTTGCGGTTTGGGGAAGCTGTTTTTAGATAATGTATTTTTTTTTAAATGACACTTTCTTAGATAGCTGCTTCTTACAAATATGGAGTGTGTCTCTGTCAGCCATTCAGTACTGCATTTAAAGATGTCTATGAGTCAAGCTCCCCCTTCATTACTTCAAGCATCACTTTTGTTTCACTCTTACGGAACATTCTGCCTTTTGCTCAAACTGTCACGTTAAATCACATTGGGGGAATGCATCAAAAGGGTCAGTTTGCTGAAAGCTCCAATATGACATTTGCTAGAATATTTTTTTTTATCTTCTCTCCAAGATGTTTCACCTTTTGATCTCCCCACAACCCTCTCCACGTGCTCTGTATCGGAGGCCCTTAGCACGAGCCCCTCATTTAGTCAGATGGATAGGCAGCTAGCCATGAATGCAGGGGACATTGCAGCATGAGTCTGTCAATACTGACATTTCTCATTACCATGCAAAATAACATCAGGGTGCTTGAGATGGTGCCAGTCCCCTACAGCTACCTAGGAGACACCCACAGAAAGTCAATCACTTTGGTGGTATATGGAGACCAAGGAGTTCCTTTTAGTTTGTGACTCAAGCAATGTCTTGCAAAAGCTCAGGTCTGTGGCTAGGTGGGAGATGTCTGCATCAAGCAACGGCTGCCTGAAGAGCATGTTTCAAGGCTTCACTTTTAGATATTCAATGCTTTAAATAATGCAGCACCTGTCCTGCTCGGTGGGGGGCTTGTTGCTGTCTTCCTTGTTGTGGCAGCTGAGAGTGACAGAACTGACACAGCTGACCATTCCCAGGAAGAATCAAGATGAATAGGTCTCATGCAGAGGGAAGAGACAGGTCTCCATACTATATAGAAGGGATTCATTGAGGCCGGGGGGATAGACACTGTGGTTGTCTGTGGCTTTCTAACTTCCAGAATCACTACACAGGATTCCCCTAAATACTGACAAACATAACAGTCATGCTCTAGTCTAGCCAGCGCCTTTCCAGATGAGGGCCTGAGAGTCTCCCCGCAGCACAGGCTAGCTCATTCAGCCACAGTATACATGTTGTTTCAACTTAAAATTTCTACTTATGCCAAGTGCTTTTCATTACAAGGGTCAGGGATATTTGGTTCTCTCATTTTGTTCCATTCCAATTTATTTGGGACACGTCCCATGGCAAATTATGGTTTTAAGGGTTTTTGTTCATTTGTAAAGGGACTCAGAGACCATCAGGCTTTGGGCACACTACTCTGTAAATTTACGTGCATCGCAGGGCTGCAGTGAGAAACAGATAGTTATCTATCCAAGAAATAGAGTTACCTATCCAAATCTCTAAATCAAACTTATTACCCAGTAGACATTAATATAATTTGAGTGGATCATACTGTAGTCCCTCTAAGACACTGATTAAAAATAATTTAAGAGTAAGTAGTCACCTCTCCTATGTAGGTTTCATTTTCACAGCAAATGTGCTAGTATTGACATAACGCACAGTGAAATAATTCAGTCTATTCAACTTTAATAACTTCATAAAAGATTTGGAGGCAGCTTCAAATACAGAAACAAAACTCTGCACAGCACAGTAAAGAGTGAAGTAACTGGAATTATAGACGCTTAACATCCGCTTGTTCTTCAGCACCTCACTCTTATTCAGCGGCACAGAAAGTTGCAGCATGTTGTTTGGAAAGCAATATGAACCAGAGGAAATATATTCATGGCCAGGCTGTGATGACCCATAAGGAAGACCTATGAAAAGTTACTTTTCTTCAGTTAACTTGTCAAACATTTCAAATTAGCATCTTACTGCATGGGCTTAGTTTTGGCATTGGAACTGCAGATGTGATTATATGACAGAAACCATCGTATCTGCTAAGTCAAGGGGTTAACTGAAAAAGTGTTTCGGACTTATTACAAATATTTTTCTAGTGTTTTCCCCCATAAGCCTGGGAGTTGGAGATTTTTAGCTAATCACTATGCAAATGAACTAGAGTACAATTATTTTCACACTCTGTTCTAATACAGCAGTTACAGCAACAGAAGTTGTTAGTTTTAGTAAACTGTAAAACTATCAAAAATATAATTTATTAACCAACATGTACAATAAATTGCACCACTGACTTTAATTTAAATGTCTAGCAAAAAAGACGGTTACTCACGTTTGTAACTGTTGTTCTTCGAAATGTGTTGCTCATATCCATTCCAGTTAGGTGTGCGCGCTCCGCGTGCACATTTGTCGGAGATTTTTACCCTAGCAACACTCGGTGGGCCGGCAGGGCGCCCCCTGGAGTGGCGCCGCTATGGTGCCGGATATATACCCCTGCCGGCCCCTCTGCTCCTCAGTTCCTTCTTGCCGGCTACTCCGACAGTGGGGAAGGAGGGCGGGTGTGGAATGGATATGAGCAACACATCTCGAAGAACAACAGTTACAAAGGTGAGTAACCGTCTTTTCTTCTTCGAGTGCTTGCTCATATCCATTCCTGTTAGGTGATTCTCAAGCCTTACCTAGGCGGTGGGGTCGGAGCGAGACGTTGCGGAATGTAAGACAGCTGAGCCAAAGTCGGCATTGTCTCTAGACTGCTCGACCAGTGCATAGTGGGATGCAAAAGTATGGACGGAAGACCAGGTAGCTGCACGACATATTTCCTGGATGGGAACGTGGGCCAGGAAAGCGGCAGACGAGGCTTGAGCCCGAGTAGAGTGGGCGGTGAGATGGCCAGTTGGAACGCAGGCCAAGTCGTAGCATGTCCGGATACAGGACGTCACCCAGGATGAGAGTCTCTGGGAAGAGATAGGCATGCCTTTCATGCACTCTGTGACCGCTACAAATATCTGAGGCGAGCTTCTGAAGGGTTTGGTCCTCTGAATGTAAAAGGCGAGGGCCCAGCGGACATCCAGGGTATGTAGTTGTTGTTCCCGGCGCGATGTATGCGGCTTCGGGAAGAAGACTGGTAGGAAAATGTCTTGATTAATGTGGAAGGCAGAGACCACCTTGGGAAGGAAAGCCGGGTGCGGCTGCAGCTGTACCTTGTCCTTGTGGAAGATTGTATACGGGGGGACTACCATCAAAGCACGAAGCTCCGATACTCGTCTGGCTGAGGTGATAGCGACGAGGAAGGCCGTCTTCCAGGACAGGTACAGCAGCGAGCATGTGGCTAACGACTCAAAGGAGGGCCCGTGAGCCTAGCTAGTACAAGGTTGAGGTCCCAGGTAGGGGAAGGGCGCTTAACCGGAGGGTAGAGTCGCTCCAAGCCCTTAAGGAACCTGGAAACTACAGGGTGAGAGAAGATCGAACTGCCGGATTCCCCAGAATGGAAGGTGGAAATCGCGGCCAGATGCACCCTTATCGAAGAGAGCGCCAGGCCCTGCTCCTTGAGGTACCATAAGTAGTCTAAGATAATGGGGACCGATACGCCTGCGGGAGTAAGGTTACGCTGGGCGCATCAATGGGAGAAGCGCTTCCACTTGGCGAGATATGTCGCACGCGTGGAAGGCTTTCTGCTTCCCAGGAGGACCTGTTGCACTGGGGTGGAACAGCGCAATTCGGATTGGTTTAGCTAGACAGCAGTCATGCTGTCAGGTGGAGGGACTGCAGGTTCGGGTGGTGAAGTCTGCCGAAGTCCTGTGTTATCAGGTCTGGGTAGAGTGGCAGAGGTATTGGGTTCGCCAGAGATAGGTCGAGCAGCATGGTGTACCAGTGCTGCCTCGGCCATGCCGGAGCAATCAGGATTAGCCTGTCCCTGTCCCTGCGGAGCTTCAGCAGGACCCTGTGGACTAGGGGAAAGGGTGGAAAGGCATAAAGTAGACGGCCTTCCCAGGGAATTAGGAATGCGTCCGAGAGGGAGCCTGGGGAGCGACCCTGCAGGGAGCAGAACGCCTGGCATTTCCTGTTCTCTCGGGATGCAAAGAGGTATATCTGGGAAAAGCCCCACTTCCGGAATACTGAAAGGAGGATGTCCGGATGGATGGACCACTCGTGGGACAGGAAGAACCTGCTCAGGTGGTCCGCTAGAGAGTTCCGGACTCCCGGGAGAAAGGAGGCTACCAGGTCTATCGAGTGGGCTATGCAGAAGTCCCACAGTCGCATCGCCTCTCGACAAAGGGGGGAAGATCGCGTCCCTTCCTGCTTGTTTATGTAATACATGGCTGTTGTATTGTCTGTGAAAACTGCAACACAACGGCCCTGCAAGTGATGCTGGAAGGTCTGGCATGCCAGTCGGACCGCTCTCAGTTCGCGGACATTGATGTGAAGCACCAGCTCCTGAAAGAACCAAAGACCCTGGGTGTGGAGGTGCCCTAAGTGAGCACCCCAGCGGAGAGAAGAAGCATCTGTTGTCAGAGACACCGAGGACTGTGGCGGATGGAACAGACAACCGGCACACACCAGGGAGGGCGTCAGCCACCAGAACGTTTGGTGGAACCGTGATTATCATGTCTATGGCATCCCTGCATGGACGGTAGACTGAGGTGAGCCAAGTCTGGAGAGGACGCATGCACAGTCTCGCGTGCTTTGTAACAAAGGTGCACGCAGCCATGTGACCGAGGAGGCCAAGGCAGGTGCAGACAGAAGTTGTTGGGAAGCTTTTCAGTCGGCTGTATAAGTGAGACTATAGTCTGAAAGCACTGTGGAGGCAAGCTGGCTGATGCACGACTGGAGTCCAGCATAGTCCCTATGAATTCTATCCTCTGTGCAGGTAGCAGAACGGATTTGTCTAGGTTGATAATCAGGCCTAGACGGGTGAATAGGCCCTTGATGATGTTTACATGAGTGGTGACCTGAGCCTCAGAGGTCCCTCGAATAAGCCAGTCGTCGAGATATGGGAAGCTGTGTATTCGACGGAGGAGGGAGGCGGCGACTGTGTTGTAGATATAGCAGCCGCAGGAGGCTTGTGCTTCTTGCTCTGTGGTGAGAGTGAACGGTGCCAGGTAGAAGCTTGAGCTGGTGATGGCTGATGTCAAGGAGCCTTCGCTGTTGCAGTGTGCTCCGGTGCCGAGGAGGCACTTATTCCTGGTGCCGCTGACGGTGCCAAGGACTGGGGAGTCAATGCTGCCTCCATCAGTAGTTGTTTTAGGCAAATGTCCCGTTCTTTTGTAGTACGGGGTTTGAACGCCTTACAGATGCGGCACTTGTCCGTCAGGTGGAATTCACCCTGGCACTTAAGAAGGAACTGAGGAGCAGAGGGGCCGGCAGGGGTATATATCTGGCACCATAGCGGCGCCACTCCAGGGGGCGCCCTGCCGGCCCACCGAGTGCTGCTAGGATAAAAATCTCTGACGAACGTGCGCGCACAGCTAACTGGAATGGATATGAGCAAGCACTCAAAGAAGAACTCATTTTCCCACAAGTTGACATTTGGTTAAGACAGTGCAGAAGCTACACATTATACTCTAAAAATGTACACAGAACAAGCTCAGCTTGTAGCAGTTTCAGACTCAACAAAAGATGGGCACAAGTGCAGCAGAAAAAAAATGGAAGCCTCATAGGAATCTTGCCATTTCCTTCCAAAAAACCTTTGAACTCACAGGTTTGTAATACAAAGTAGTAAAACTCCTTTGTTCAAGTTACTCAGCAGTTTCAAACACAAATCATTATAAGTTTATATTTTGCAATGACTTGAATGGTGATACTCTTCATCAGTATTAAGATGAGGGAAAGAGGAAAATATAAGCCCTAACTCTCGCAAGCAATATAATGATGGGTAAAACAGTCTTCTCTCTCTAGTCAATTAAGGCTTGATACAGCTCTTACTGACATCAGGGAAAAGGTTCCTATTCATTTCAATGGGATCTGATCAAGTCCTTTGCTGCAATTATTTATCATGTCATTTTGTTTTCTAGGCAACTACCTGCAATTATCAAACCAACTAACTGATATTGAAGTGCCAGTAAAACCTGAAAATACTGTTTCTACAGTGGGGAAAAATCACAAGTTTTCCTCTACCCCTCTGAAACACTAGAGGACGAGATTCAGTAGTTAGATATGCAGATCTGAGGCCGGCTTGGTACAAAAGAACAGGTCTTCTCTGTTAAGGCCTGATATTGCTCACATTGAAGTTGGTGGAAATTTTGTCATTAAATTCAATGAGATCAGTATCAGACTCCTAGTGAGTCATGTTCAACACTTGCTTGATATTCGTATTTATTCCTTTTTTTCTTCATAAAGGAGATTTATTTATATTTTGATCCTCTATGGCAGAGGCGATCAGGTGTGCAGGGCCCAGTGTAAAGGATTGCAAGCATACATATCACTCAGTATGAAACTGCTCAAATGGCGCAGGCATACTGTACTGCAAAGAGGTAAGTGGGATGCTTTATTAAAAGTAATGGATCCCCCACTTGCTCAGTGATTGAACAAAAAGCTGGCTTTATTAAAAGACCAGCAGCCAGCATCTGCAGGCTTGTAAGATTAACAGTGGAACTTCATGTGAGCTAAGCTAGATGTGATCTTTGTTTATATTCTGATACTCCCCATATTAACTTCATGTATTCTAAATTTTACATCAGAAATGACCACTTTTAAAGTAATAGTATCTGAAAAAATATTCTTCCCCACTTTTTTGAAGTATTAACATATTTGACTAGTCATCCTGACAGACAAAAAGCACAAGAAAAGGGAAAACCCTACAAAATACAATGAAGCAAAAATGATTTTGTTCCTTGGATGAGGAGATGAGGTCTTATTTTTATTTTAAGACACCACTCACACATCCTTAAAAGCAGTAATAAAAGAATTATATTGCGGACAACTATTGAGAGAACCAGGTTGTGTAAAGATCAAGAGGTGGGTAACCTCTGCACAATCTGATCTAGACTGGGAACACCAAGCAATTGAAACTGAGCTAGAAAACCCATGGCATTTGAGAGAGATCACACAAAAGTGGGAATCTCTATTGTAAAATTGGCGGCCCACCATCCAACCAGCAATATAACTGTGCCCTCTCAGTTTGCATAGTTTGTTCTTCACGCTGGCCAGTTTGAAATAACACTGAAGACAGACACCAAAGTCAGAAAAAAATTGGACAAAGCAGGGGTGTTAAATTATTTTAAACTATGGACTCACCACCCAAATGTAGATGAATATAAAAAGAGGCTCTATCAGTAATGACCAGATAAACATGATTTTAAACTATTTTTCCAGTCCATAATTGTGACTTTCTTCCAGTATCACTAATAAAAGAAAAAACTTACACTGTTACCTTTTGGCTACACAAAATAAACATATTTTATTTACTGAAGACTGGAATCAAAGTAGTATTACTTTATAATATGTTAGGTGAAGTTTCAGCTTCTTACAGGGTATGCTTGTATTATGCTGGGACTCCACTCGCTGACAATAAAGAGACTGATGAACTGAATAAAACACTTTGTAATTCACACCTTTTCAGTAAGCTATGGAAACAACAATAAGCTCTCTTATCATGTGATCTACACTAAACCAGAACAATGCTATCTTTTAGCTAAACTTTGTTACAGGTTGATCTTTGCTTAAAATAAAACGGTACTTCCAAGTCTATGTGCTTTTAACACTGAGAAGAGAAAAATCAACCAGTCAACTCAATATAAAATCTGCAGTATAAAGGAAAATGTAAAAAATGAAAATTAATAATTTCTTTTCCTTATCTATTAAAGCATGGAACCAGTAATAATAATTTCCAATTCCACAGTGGTTGTACTGTCAAAACATTTTTCAGTGTTGTCTTTCAGTCCACTAGTACTTTAGGGAAAGCAAGTGCCTGGGAACCAGTTGTTCTGAATTTCAAATGAGCAGGTTGCATGCATTCTCTTACACAAAGGATTTTTTTTTTATGCCTGGGTTGATACATTCTAGATCTGTTTTAAAGGTATATAATACCTCACACACCATTGTGTGCCAAATTAAATAGTGCAAAGTGCCAGCCATTAAACAGGAATCTGTGCCACTCTTCTGAATTTTCACACTATGATTTTCTGACTTAGGGATATTCTGAACTTGGGCAACTTACAACTCAAACTTGTATTGTCCTGCAGAATGGAAGAAAAGCTCAACATCGACGTTGCTGCCTTTATACTGATCCCCAGTGACTGAGATAACATATTGGAAATCCCAGACTTGGGATTTACAAGACAAACTAATGAAAGGACAGACGAGAAGAAATCCAACAGCACAGAGGATGTTTGGACATGGGCTCATTTCCCACTTGAACGTGGATCCATCAAAAGGGCTTTATTATAGAAAGTTTCATCTGTCAGGAACCGCACGTGATATTTGCAGTCCTTAAAGCATAAATCTTCCAATATGTGGCAGCAACTTCAACTCCATAAAACCAGCTGAAGAGAACCCGTGCACCTTGCTATAAGTAACAGGTACAACCTATCTAAGAATCCTGCTCTCAAAAACTGCCCTTCTAGTGACGTTTGAAATACTCAGGATGCGCCATTTATTTGAACAGTTCACAGCAAACCTGCAGTAGAAACAGATGCTTGTTTTGGCAACTGAGAAGCATTTTAAAAAGCGACTCTTTCCAGGTATACATTTTCCTCACCACTGCATATATTAATACATTACCAAGTAAGTCTCTTTATCTTGCCATTTTTATATCACCAAATTGTTCCATTCAGATCTATTTCAGCATGTAACTACTTACAACGAAGAACATTGTGTTAAGTCCCCAAGTAAGTTGTGGTTAAAAACTAAATTAATCATGAACACAATGTATTAATAAAAATATATTGCAGAAGAGACCAAAAGGCCTATATTTTTAGTTTAAAATTAAATATATAAATCACAGACATCTTGGGCCTGCTGCTGCCCTTTGTATTGTAGCTGTAATGAAAATATTCCAACAACAAATGACCCCCAACCAAGACAGTAATAAATAGGGTTTTGAGTTACACTTGCCACAAACATGCTAAAAAGCACGTTACAGACCTTTTGTAAAGATATTTGAGAATGCGTGTATGTTTTTCTCATACTCCTCTAATGTTAAGTTACGTGACAAGCTGTTTTGGAAATCAGTCAACCCTTGAACCCAGAGGTACAGGGGCCAGCTCTCAGCAAGATTACAGGACTCACTGTTCACCTCTCAAACTACTCCAGGATTTTCATCAGTAGACAGAAAATAAATATGGATAAATATGTATGTATCTCTCTGATTTTTTCATGCAAGATGAAAGCTATTGCAAAAGTAAATCAGTGTTACAAACAAAGACACTGATCTCCCAGAACCTGAGGGAGCAGCTCCATGCAGGCCTTCACTTCAAAAGCAGGCTGAGTTCTCCCTGCTCACCCCCAACTCCTCCAGCAGAGGCTGGAAGGAAGGTACTGCTTCTAGTAGGCGGATTTGAACACATCAGTCAGATGTAAAGGCTCCATTTACTGCTGTAACAGCTCTTTGATGGGGAAACTATTGAGGGGAGTGGGGGCAGGGAAGAGAAAATGGCTCGCAAATGTAAGTGGGATCCTTAAATTGCTGCCGTCCTTGCGTGCCTGTATACCCCTAATCCTGGTGGCAGTGGGAGAAAATTACAAGTAACAAGTGAAAATTGGGTTGCCATACTGGAGATATGTTTTTTAAATTATGTGTCCATTTAACACTGTTCAAGAACTAAAACACCTTTAAATGACATGAAATATCAACCTAAGTAGCTCCACATGTGAAAACACTAACAAAAAATACTGGAGACTGAGCCCCTTGAATTAGTTCGATTTATACGTTGCCTTGGAGGAGAGTAAAGGTGTTAATACTTGTAAAAGCTTGATAGTTACATTTCCAAAAAGTTCTTGCAGCTCATCCAAAATTGACAGGGCAGGATTTAAGTGCCTCTCAGTGTTCCTGACTGAGCATTTCTGCTATTTTGGAGTACGCACACATGTACACAAACATACAGTATTCCAGTACCAACAAGATACACAGTCTAATGCAGCTTTCAACTGGCAACGCTCCTGAGTAGCTTTAAGTGTTTATCAACTCAGTAGGTCAAAACTCTGCAGACACTGGGTGGAGCAGCAATATGCCACAAAACTAACAGTTCGCCGCCTGGAAAAAAAAAAAAGGATAGGAAAAACAGTTGTCAGTTCAGGATTAAAGTAACTGGCCACCTTTCACAGCAGACAATTTTCTGGACTGTAAAAATAAAGGCTAAGCCTTGGCCAACTATCTAAACAGAAGATTTTTAATTTTGGCTTGTGAAAACAGCAAGAGGTTTTTCTTTCTGCACAGTGTTTTGCCAGTAGGTTTAATGGCTAAGAGGAAAATATCTGGAGAACTCTTTGATTCAGTTTCTCTCGCGTTTAAATTACTGCTTGCAAGCATGAAATAACTGAATTCTGACAACCAACAGTAGGTTTGAGTGAAACCAAAAAGAAAAAAGTGGAGATCAGAACTCCAGAGAGGATGATCAATGGGCTTTGCTGTTATGTTGGGCTAAGTGCCGTACAAATCCACATGAAGGGGTAATTCAACTTCCTTCAACTGAAACTCTCTCCCCCTATAACCTCACTAATGACCTGTCCTCCTGCTTAGGTAATGCTGAAGTCTGATTTTTAATCCACAAAACCAAGACTGACACTTTGTCCATGTTATTGTAAGGAAGCAGATTTACACAGCCTCTTAAGTTGGAAACCCAATCCACCTTTTCTCAGCACTCTCTTCCACAATCCCTCCTCCCAATACATTTTATCATAGTGGCAAATAAATGCTAGTCTTCCCAGCAGAGGAAAATTATATAGACAACCCAAACAAAAGTTGTGGAACTGAGGTGATGTGCTAAACTGGTCAAACACTCAGCTTCCCCACCCTATGTTTCTATGTTGTACATGGACATGGTAAACTTTTTAGGATAAGGATTTTGTCTTCCTATCTCTCTCTAAAGCACGTCACCACAGTATTGGCATTACATAAATAATAATATTACCATGCCAAGCATGTGTGCTGCAAAGATAAGAACACCAGACCATCCTTAGGTCTGAATTTCTGTGGATTTGCATCACAATTCTACAGCAGCTGAAAGTACTGCGGTTGGATAATCTATGACAATCCACTTTGGACCAGGAAGGTGACAGGTATTCAGTGTAAGTGCATATGCTAAAATACTTGGAGATTTTAGCTAAAAAGTGAAAAATGGACAGTAATGTATATTTTAAATGAAACAGAGTCTCAGCATGGGAACATAAGAGATGAGTACACTGAATCATAGCAAAACTTCATTTGGTGGAAAAATATGGTAGTTTTTAACATTTGCCATATTTTAACATTTGCAACAATAATTTCTTCCTGGAATAGAGTCTGCCTGGCAAGTTTCAGCACAGTAAGAATTTTAATAATCCCTGGAAAATAAGGGTTTGTGTTGGAGGTGTTCATTGACTCTTAACCATAGTTTTGTAGCAACCATAAAAATTAGGTCTCTTCCATTTTTTAGGAATCTAGCCATCTCCTGCCACTGTAGGATCATTACATACAATATAAAGCTCAGCGGTTTGTCCACCCTAGTTTTGGATGTCCCAAGAAAAGAAATGTCCATCATTTGCTTAGGAAACGATACAAAACACACTAATTCATTTTGCTGCCTGGAAAATTTTTTCTGACAGCTTGAATTTTTTTTTCTTAATTTCATCCTATTATGTCTTGTTATAACCTCTTGCGCTGGTGGAGTTTAAACATCTGACAGTCAGAATTGCAACAGAACAGCAAGTTGAAGAGCACTGTCTTTACAATCAGAAGAGCTTTCTAAGAAAGGAGATGGCTTTTCTAAAATAGCAGTTATGGTGCTTCCTGGCTGCCATCCAAATTTAAGATGCACAAGTTGTTTTCACTTCATAAAGCTGTATTGCTCATAAATCAGAGCAGCATTATGCCACCAACTCTCAGCACAAGAGGCTGCAATATAACTTGAGAAAAATTATCCATCTGTTTGAATTAGCAATCAGATTTTTATATTTTCTTCTTTAAAGTTTTCCTACTGACAAAACTTTTTTTTCTTTTGCTGCTATGGAAGAATTACTGGCAAATTAACAGATTTTCAACAGTGCAAGAACTGAGTTTAGTATTACTGGTATGTACGGAGCTAAAATATCATTCTCAGTAAAGACATCTATTAATGCCTACCTTTTCTTTTCCATGTTTAAGAAGAGGCTGTCTAAGGAATTGTTTAACAACTTTTCTAAGGAGAACCTAGCTCTCGGGTTTGTTTGTCCAATAAAATATGACTTCAGACTTCATTTCTTGTTAGCAAACTAGATTTCTGAAAATACTGAACTGCATTGTGAGTAGTTCTCATGTTCCTGTTATGTATGTGCCTATGTCTTCATGGTTTAGCTATTAGCCCCGTTTCATGGAGAAAGATTTCTCCACATTTCTCCACACTGCCCCTATAAATATGGCATTGTCGCCTGGGCAAGAGACATTTCCACCTGAGAGGGGAGGGATAGAGCACCCACCTGCTTATTCTCTGTGCTTTATCACTAAGCAGGTGCACAGCCACAGGGTGTTTTCTGTGGCGGAACCTCCTCTTAGACGCAAAGAAGGGAAGAAACTCAAGTCAAAACAAACCATGGAGAAGGCTCAAGAGAGGTCCAAGCTAGAATGTTGTTGCTGATTCTCCTCACTGACTGAAAATATCCCTGGATACCAGGCAGAAGGCAGGCTCCTAGGTATGATGTTGCTATACCTCCCTTCCTGGCAAGATACTAAAAAACTCTTTGGTTGATAATTATGGGTGCATTACTTGACCAGCATGACTAACTGAAGGCTGAAAATGAATACACTCCCCACCTGCCTCAGTTTCCTCATAAAGTCTCAGAGAAACAGAATTACCTTTCTCTGTACAACTAAAATTTTAAACAAAGTTAGGTCAGTGAGGATAGTGGGTTTCACTCACCTCTCACTAAAACCTATATCCCACCTGCCCATGTATTAGGCACCTACCCCAGCTCAGGCTAGTAGGTAGTGCTAGAAAGGCACTACAAAATGACCAGTGTTCTGCATTAAGTTACTCTGCATTCCTACCTACCTGAGGAACATGGCTCTCTAGTTTTAATCTCGTTTGATTATGCTACCAGGCAAGTGAACACAACTGGGCAGGTTTGGCTGCTTCACTACACAGCCTTGCATGCATGTTCACATTTGCTGTGACCACAGAAACTGAACTGTTTGTAATCGCATTTCACTAGCAACCACCATCTTCAGCACAGCACCTTTCCACTGCACACCCTTTATTTGCTCATATTGAAGAAGAGCATTTTAGTTGCAGATCATCTGAAATACACTCTGATAATGGCTGCAATGCCCCTGCCACAGGCTTTCATTTTTGCCTTTAGCAAAATAAACCAATATGCCTTGTGGCATTTTATTTGGTGGTTGCATTTGCCTCAGGTACAGAGGTAAAGGCACCAGGCGAAGGATTGCTGTTTGGTAATAGTTCCTGCCTGACTCACAGAAAACCCTCCAGGTGGATTTCCTGATCACCCACGTGCTGTTCTATCAGGAACAGCTGAGTCCCACAACATCAGAGCCAATAGTCTTTGCCACCTCGAGGCTGTTCCAGGTTTATGGAAATTAATCTATTGTAAGTAATTGCATAAATAAGGTAACTTTAGATTAAGAACAGTCTATACTGCGTGAGACTGATGCTTGCTGGGACGTACCAAGGGTTGTGAGGCACCTCAAACTACCTGCCCTCCACATGAGAAAGCCTTGTCTGTGCCTCTCGGGGGTTAGCTCCCCAACTCCACTGGCCATAGGCTACATAAGCACTGCTCTCTAGGCCTTGCTGTCAATCTACGATTAGCAACTGGCACACCCCAGTCCACAAGCCCTCTGCATGTCACCTTGGATTATCCAGCTGCTGGTCCACTGGACACTCACAGCATTTACAGATTCACTGCTTCCAAAAGACCAATACACCATAGCTTAACAGTTTCACCTCAGATCACTGCTCCATGTAACACACAGCACTTAGATACGTTTATAGTGAAATCAAGTATAAATGTATTTAACACAAAAATTCAAGTAGTACAAGTAGTAGTACTGGAAACAAATGGTTTGTTTAGAGATTCAATGAGGCCCTAAAAATCTATGCTGAGAATGTACGAAACAAGAGGACAAGTGACTAGGATGTAAGGTTAGCCTGCTATTTGCTTAGCAGAAGGTGCCCCAAGAGTCCACAGGGTTTGCCGCATTTGACCATCTGTACGGGAGACAGATCAGAGGTCCCCTGGATCACCTTAGAGATTCCTGGGAGGGTGGCACTGAGGCAGCAAGGGAACTAGTGGCTGAACATGTGCAGAGATTCAGGAAGGATTTAAACCCTGAGGGCACATTAATAAGTTTTACTGCTCTAAGGCCAGGCAGCTCAGAAAGAATGGTATGATCTCAATACCTGTGATCAATCATTTGATGTGGGTGATTTGGTTCTGGTGTTACTTCCTATAAATAAACACAAAATGCACAATTCATGGGAAGAGGTTTCTGAGGTGGTAGAAAGAATTAACAATGTTACCTGCAATATACCAAGGCCCCACAGTGGGGTTACACCTCCAACTGTGCAAATCAACAGGTTAAAAGTACCACCACAATCGTGAAGCCATTGTAAACAAGATTTGCTGTGCAGATGAGGACTGTGAGCCAGCCCCTCTTATTGATTTGGTGACTGAATGCCACAGTGATACTTGACTAGAGGGCACTGATTTATACGAAGTGTTAAACCTAATTGAAAATGCAAATATGGTCATGCTGCAAAATCACCGACAGGTATTTTCCAGCAGGCCAGGCCTGACTAACAAAATGGTCCCTAAGATTAACACTGTCAGACCACAGCCAGTGTCCAGCGGAGCATACCAGACAACTTGGCAAAATGCAGGAGCAAATTTGCAAAGGGGAAGCAAGCATGCTACACATGGGAATAGTTACAGAGTCAAATAACAATCTCTAGGCTTCTCCAGTTATTATGGTCCCCAGAAAAGCTTAATGCTGTCACAAGTTCCTGGTGCCTACCCTATGCCCAGAATCAATGACACGCTGGACATTTTAGGCAGGGCGAAATTACCAAGGACCTTGGATTTAACAAAAGGCAAATCTCCTTAGACAGTGAAGCACAGAAAAAAAAATTCACCTTCATAACCAACTCAGAACTTTGTGAGTGTGAAGTGTTACCTTTTAAGTTAATTAATGCAGAAGCCACATTTCAGAGGCTCGTTAATCAAGTGTTGGCCCTTTGCTCATCCCTCCATAAACGATATTGTAATATTCAGCCATTCCTGGCAAGATCATAAGGATGATGTGGGAATTGCGCTGAAGAGACGCAAAGATGCTGGCCTTAAAGTAAAAGTGACAAAATGTAAGATGGGGAAGCCAAAAGTCCCTTATTTAGGCTATTGGGTAGAAGAGGGATAGATTTGTCTGGAGTCCATTGTTAACTGGCCTGTACCTTGAACCAAAAAGCAAGCTCAGTCTTTTATAGGTTTGGCAAATTATTAATGCTGGCTTGTGGAAGGTTTCAGCGACAGTATGTATGCAATTACAGACCTCTGCAAAAACAGACAGCCTGACAAGGCGGTTTGGACTGCAGCCTGTCAAGAAGGCTTTGATAAAGTGAAAAGAATTTCATTAGAGAAACTGGTTCAAGCCAGTCCCAGCTTTGATAAGATGGCTGAACTCTGCACAGACGCATCCAATACAGGCTTGGGAGCTGGGTTAATGCAAGTGGGCCAAGGCAATAAAAAGCATACTATAGCTCAGGTTAAAAAAAGGATCCCCTTCCTCACACTGAAGAAAATTTTCTGTTACAGAAAGATAATGTTATGCAATTGTGTGAGTGGTCAGGCAGCTAAGGCCTTACCTATTCCACAGGAAGTCCAGAGTCCTAACAGACCACAGTCAATTGGCATGGTTTCACAGAACAAAAGGTACTAACTCCAGACTGCTACGTTGGAGAGTGCTCCAAGAATATGATATGGAAATTGTACATATGAAGGGAAGGAAAATGTGGTGGCACGTGCACTGTCCAGGCAACTGGGCAGGAGCTAACCCTACGGCATCAACGTAAGGGAGAAGGTATAACCCAGGGATGCCTTGGTGCTAACTGGTACATGGCACAGGCTTTCACATGGATCCCCTAGGTCAGATATTTGCGTAATAGTTCACCAGAGGTCACATACCTCAGAAATGTTCCTTTCAGGCAGAAGGTAAGAGAGACCTTACCATTTGTGCATTGTCTTACCATTTGTGCATTGGGATGCCTCATAATGGAGGCCTATTTACATACTGAGGCACAAGCAAAAGAAGAGATTTCAAAATCTACAACAGAGGAATTTACAGGCATAAGAAAACAGGTGCTGGGGGAGGGGGTGTCCTGTGTATGGGTAAACAAAAAATTGCTCTAGTATATCTTGGAGTACAGAGTGACACGCTGGGTCCTTCACCAGAAAGGCCAGCTGACAGCATTCTTGTCTCATGAAAAGAGGGTCACAGCCAGCCAGCTGAAAAGTGATGCAAGGATTTGGGGAGAGCAATATTGGTTAGACATGAGAGTATCTTGTTAATGAAGTCCAGGCTCTAGAATGTATGTTATGATTTTATTTTAAACCTAAACATTTTTTTCCAATACTTCTACTTGCTACTACTTGAATATTATGCTTTATTGAATAAACTTATACTTGACTTGACTATAAACATATCTAAGTCCAGTATGTTAAGTGGAGAAGTGATGTGAGGTGGGACTGTTAAGTTGGGGTGTACTGTTTCTTCAGAAACAACAGATCTGTGAATATCACAAGCGTCCACTGGAACAGACTGGACACTCCAGGGAGATCCTTGGAGGGCTTATGGGCTGGAGTGCGCCAATTGCTAACGTAAAGTGACAGCAGGACCTGTAAAGCCTAGAGGGAAGTGCTTGTGTTGCCCGTGGAGTTGGGAAGCTGACACATGGCAGGCACAGACAAGGCTTCATCACGCTAAGGGCACGCAATAGCAAGGTGCCTCACAACCCTGAGTACCATCAGCAAGGATCATGGTGACTACTGTTTCCCTTGTTAGTAAATGCACAATAAAATGCTGGTTCATGCCTGGGAAATGACAGAAATAAATATGACGTGTCCCCTTTGATACGAGATCTTAGAAAAAAAGACTTTAGCCTATTAAGGCCGCCAAGCTAAAAAAATTCCTCAAGCTCCATAAAGATGTTTTTCTTCCCAAAAGGAGCCCCTGTGGAAGGTCTGAAACCCCAGTCTAATTTTCTGTAATTACCCCTGGTGCAGGCCTGCCATTGGAGTCTCCCTCAAGGGAAAGAGCTTCGGGTAGACAATGGTAAACATGGGCTGGCTGCAACGGTGACAGTGTCCCAGAGGGCAGTGCAGTAATTCCAAGAGACTTTTGGGTAATGAGATCGGAGTCAGGAAGCTGAAATCTAGGGAAGAAAAGAAACATAAGTTAAGATCCTGGACTGTAACAAAATAAATTCATCATAAGGTTCAACAGAGTAAACATGTTCCATGGCCCCTTGGTGTACTAAATATCTCACTAATCATCTCAGTAACATCTGGCCACGTCAAAGTAGTAGTAAACTAAAGCCAATTATTTGCAAATAAGATGAAGCCCATAATGGTACTTGCAATGTAAATAAGCAAGGGAAGTTAACAGAAAACTGCAGGCATAGGATTAATCAGACCCAAACAGCTAGATGAAGGTGCTGTTGTTCAAGGAAATACACTCCCCCGTCAAAAAAAACAAAACAAAAAAAACAAAAAACCCAGCAAATTCTAGAAGCAGTAAAACATTTCTAAACAGAGGCGTTGGCTGACTCAACTAAATCCTCCACATTTTAATTCTAAGTTTTGCTTAAGTGTGAGTCATTAAATTAGATCTATTAACCAAAGTGAGGTTCCCTGTCCTAATCAGTGGCTATTCAACAGTCAACAATACAAGATTCTAGGAAGGAAGTCAGTATCAATTTATTTACATAATTCAATAAATAACCATCCCGCAGCACAGAACAGTTTATACGAACCCCAAACAATTAATCATCCAGCAATTCAAAAAATTGCCAACTATAATCAAAGCCATACCCACAGCCATCTCCGAAAGACGCAGCAAATACACGCCCTTTTTAGTATGCCCCACAGATCAACAGATCTCGCTCTTCTATACCCAAGAGGCTCCAGCGCCCCCATTTGCTATAGCTGTAGGAAGTGTGATTTCTCAGTTGGGCAGGCCTCAGGCCACTTAGGACTTTCACAAGTCAAAGCCAACATCTGAAAAGCCAACAGAAAACAAAGAGGCAGCCAGTGCTGCACACTAGTACAGGTGTTACCGGATCAAGATGTGGGGTAGAATTTAATAAATTTGCACCAGACTCAGTTTCCAAATAAATGTAAAGTGTAACCCACGTACAGTGCAATCCAGGAGGCTAATTTTGACGTGACAAAGGCCTGGATAACAGAAGCATGGTCTGCATCTAACAGAAGAGGTCACAACTTGCTGACTGGGCAAAGATCGAGGAAAACCAGCCTGGTCACTGCTGTAATACGATTCTGTGACACTAGCTGAGGATCTAACACCACCCTTGAAATTGCAAACACAAGCAACCAATAGTGGACCAAAGAGGGTGATATTGCCTCTGCCGCATCCTTCATCTCCTTCCCACAACCCATTTCATCCCTGTCTGGATTGACCTTTACTAGTTTGCCCTTGACCATGCCCCAGTCTCAACCAGATTTTGACTGTCACCCAAGGTGTTGCCCATTGCCTTTAATAATGGTTACTATGACCAGACCAGAAAGATACAAAATAAACGGTAGTGCAGAAATTTGAGGATAGGGAAGATACTTAAAATCGGTGAATCCTCACCTCTCAAGCACTGGCCAAAGCCACAATGCTTGCAACCTTGCACAAGTTTTCCTGCACCCTGCCAACACACTTCATATTGATTGTGCAACACTACTCTGCCTTTTTAAACTAAAACCTTGCTTGTGACAGTCTTGCCACACTGTGTGGTGGTTGTGACATGGATAAATCATTATGAGAAAAGAGATAAGATTACAATCATCTGTGATTTAAAGATCTGAATTCTGCTTTTCAGAGAAGTTAATAATCCTTTTTGCCCAAAATCCCCAGCCTGTCTTCCAAAAGAGATTAGAATTTCACCCATGCACGTCTGCACACAGAAAATTGCACCTTGTGCTGTATGAACATTGTACTGTTATAATCCTGGTATTTGAACAACTCCCTGTTTTTTCCCCTAAGTAACAGAAATCAGAAACACACAACCTTTAACAGGTCATTAATTCATCCCCCTAGCACTGCAGAATTGTTTCCTCCAATATAGTTTTCTGTGTTTGGCCCACTCTTAACATGTGGCTTCCATCACTGGCCTAAATAAATAAAAAATGTTTGGGACAGAGAGAAGTCCAAGCAGCAGACTGTCAGCTCTTCACTGTACACTTTTTCTTGGCAAAAGGAACTACTTCAATGGTTATGATTCACGACAATAATTCCAGTCCAAGCTTTTTCCTGATTAGCCTTTTTGCATACATTTCCTTCCATGATTCACAAATTCCCAAAGCACTAAATACGACAGATCCACAACATTCCCAAATCTAACAAAGCCTGAACCTCCAAATTACTCTCAAATATTGGTATCTCATGTGTTAGTATGATGCATAACCAGGGGAGCCATGGGCCAGTTTTCAACAAAGAGTGTGAACTGGAGCAGAACTAAAGCAGCTCAGCCGTCATGCTGTACTGAAATGGCCAACGGCTGCTAACATTTCTTCTGTCTTATGTATAACAAGTCTGCCAGTTTAGGAGCGTGCTGCCTGGCAAGGAGTTGCACTGTTGGACAATGCATCTAATCTTGCCTCGGGAGTAATAATTTCTCCCTCTTCTATCCCATTAAAGTCATTTCTTCACCACTGCAGACTGTGAAAAGCCTGCATTCTTTTACATTGTTCTCTTTCCCCCCACCTCCATCCCCCAAGAAAATTCTAACCACCGCTTTACCTTTGGAGCCCAACATTTAGCAATGCCTTATGGGCCAAAACATTTTTGTTGATCACTTAAATGTAATTTGCTGGAATAAACATTTTAAAACACTGATGTTTGCAAAGCACTTTGAAGAGCTCTATAAATGCTACTGTCACATCTGAAAAGATCGTGCATTTGCTGGGTCTTGTCAAGCTCTGAAGGATGTGAACAGACAATTAAAGTACCTTTTAAAAACCCGTAGTAGGTGTTATAGAGTGTCCTCATGGCTAGCTCTTGCAAAGGCAGCACGTGATCGGTCTGTGTCCCTATAGACTTCACCTCTGCTGGGAGGAACACAGTTAATTGTCCCGATGAAAAGGAGAGCAGCTTCACCTCTGAAACCTGAATAGGGGAGCCACAGCTGGAGGAATACAAACCATTCAGAAAGCAGTTAGCCTGAACAAAAGTAACCAATGGGGAAACAATATGCAATCAGCTCAAAGTGCACTTTACACTGTTCTACAGAACGTTGCCTTCCTAGAATTAGAGCTCACTCTTATACATAGTGTGTGTTTCAGATTGAAATGAATTTAGTACACAGTCTCACTGCCTGTAACATGCTCGATGTGGCCCATTTGGAGGTATTTACTGATCAGGTAATACCCAATACCTAGAAAAAATGAGAACAGAGCCACAAGGTGAACCAAGGACATTGCCTAACAAAGTCTCGTGTCCCTAGCTTTGCCTGAGGGCTTGTCTACATCAGAAAGTTGCAGCGCTGGTGAGGGAGTTACAGCGCTGCAACTTTGAAGGTGTACACATCTGCAGGGCATCACCAGCGCTGCAACTCCCTGTTTGCAGCGCTGGCCGTACTCCCGTTTTGTCTCGGGTGTAGAGGATCCAGCGCTGGTGATCCAGCGCTGGTAATCCAATGTAGACACTTACCAGTGCTTTTCTTGACCTCCGTGGAAGGAGGAAGCCTCTGGTAATCAAGCTGGTCTCCTTCCCCGGCTTGCTCTCGCGTTCCCGGAACCCCGAGCAAGCAGGTCTCCTTCCCTGCGGTTTGCAGGGTGGTTCGGGGAACGCGAGAGCAAACCGCGGCGAAGCTGGTCTCCTTTCCCGGTTTGCTCTCTCATTCCCGGAACCCCGAGCAAGCAGGTCTCCTTCCCTGCGGTTTGCAGGGTGGTTCGGGGAACGCGAGAGCAAACCGCGGCGAAGCTGGTCTCCTTTCCCGGTTTGCTCTCTCGTTCCTGGAACCCCGAGCAAGCAGGTCTCCTTCCCTGCGGTTTGCAGGGTGGTTCGGGGAACGCGAGAGCAAACCGCGGCGAAGCTGGTCTCCTTTCCCGGTTTGCTCTCGCGTTCCCCGAACCCCCCTTGAAGCCGCCCAACAGCGCTGCAGTGTGGCCACATCTAACACCACTTGCAGCGCTGGTTGCTGTAAGTGTGGCCACTCTGCAGCGCTGGCCCTATACAGCTGTACTAATACAGCTGTAACAACCAGCGCTGCAAAATTTTAGATGTAGACATGGCCTCAGAGTCCCTCTTGTTTAGCCAGACACCAACTGAACAGTACAAACTGGCTTTTACTATTACAAAGTATTTTACTAATGGGTCAATGTCTTGCCTGACAATTGGGTTTCTGTGCTTTGAACCAACCAGCTCAGAATGATAATGGATTTCCCACTCACAACCCATCAGGCAAAATATAGCCATAAGGCATTTAGTGCTTTAAGTGCCACTGAATGCTGCTTTCTCCCTCCCAGAGTTCCCCTGAAAAGATCTTGGTGAAAATGAGAAGATAACCCAACAAAATCAGCAAACTCTGCCCTTTCCAACCCAAGTTCAGAAGAAGGGGGGTTCTCGGGATCAGTGGATCCAAACAGAGCAGTTTAGTTTGTTAGTAAAAATAAATAAATAAATAATCCCTACTTGATTTCTGCTGTAGTCTATCCAGACTATTAAAAAGCCAAGAATGACACAAACAAATTGGTATTGTTTATAACAACTCAAAAATTGGAAGCAAAAGAGCAGCCTTGTTAAGGTCAGATCTAACAAACAGAAAAAGAA
Source organism: Gopherus evgoodei (assembly GCF_007399415.2). Classification (NCBI taxonomy): domain Eukaryota; kingdom Metazoa; phylum Chordata; order Testudines; family Testudinidae; genus Gopherus; species Gopherus evgoodei. The sequence goes on from NC_044331.1 coordinate 9,168,951, forward strand.
AAGGGGCAAAGTAAGTGAATTGTCAACTTTTCCAGGTACTGGGAACAGGTAAAGAAACCAGATCCTAATAGACCTGAAAAAAAAGAAAACTCCACGTCCCAGAAAACAAAGAACTTCAACTCCATGGGACAGTGGATGAAAACCTCAGGAGAACTGATGAATGGAACACAGCATCAAGCAGCAGACTGACAAACCTCTCTACCGACTTCAGTCAATATTTATTCTTCCTTACAAAGTACTGAGGGGGTGGAGGAAAGTCAGGAAATAAAAAATCAAATGTATCATGTCAGGCCTCAACAACCTGTGCCTACAATACAGAATCTTTCAGTAAATACAAAGGAAGCGAAATGTTCTGGTGTGAGGAATTGAATTTAGCAGATCAATCCCCTATTAACCTCAAGAGATAACACAGGTAAAATGCACTGAATACTTACTTCAATATCAACTGCGCCTCACATCTACCTTATGGCCTAGGTTATTAATAGCCACCTCTTCATCCCCCAAAGTTGCAAAATAGGATGGTAGCATGTTTAAGGGGCTAACTGTATACATTTCTGCCAGGACGTGTCAGGAGAAAAAATACTGCCCTAAGAATAAAAACTGGTTATTAATAGGCATGAAGGATGCACAAAAAAAGAACACGATGAGGTAAGAAAAAGAAAAAATACCATCCCCCTTCTCGCATATAGTGATCCTCTGTGTGGCTAGGACAGCTTTAGTAAATAAACCACAGGAGTAAAACTATGGTCATATACATTCAGAAGGAATGACAGGCTCAAAACAGTAAATCAATCAGTGGAAGACAAGTGGAAGAACAGAAAATCCAATCCAGAGAAAGTGAAAACAAAAATTTCAAGTGCTGAAATCATCACATATATAAAGGTAATATTTCAGCCAGACTGACAACAGAATTCATGGATTCATTACTTGAGTAATGTAATTTACATTTTATTTTCAGAGTCTTTGCTTTAAATTTGCAACAAGTCGTCAGTTTTCCTGTCCAGACAGTGACCACATAAAGCACTAAACAACCATATCTTCATTGCAGGCCTCTAATTCGTTTACCTGACCATTAAAGACCTTACACCAGCCACTTATGCTTACTATTGCAAAGGACACAGAAATGCTTTAGCAGACAATTAGTATACCATTTCAACATCCATTCAGTACATTATCACCCCTATTTGAGCACCTGGTTCCTTACAGCATTAACAGTTACCCTACAGAAGAGGAGATGAGAGTGCTACCAGCAAGTGGAGTTTCTTTTATGGTAGATTTTTTCCCCCTAAATAGGTGTATTTTAAGTTATTTCAAAGATGTCTACAGAGCAGGGATCAGCAACCCTTGGCATGCGGCCCACCAGGATAAGCACCCTGACGAACCGGGCTGGTTTGTTTACCTGCCACATCTGCAGGTTCGGCCGATCACGGCTCCTACTCCAGGCCAACGGGGGCTGCGGTAAGCGGTGGCCAGCACATCCCTCAGCCTGTGCCACTTCCTGCAGCCCCCATTGGCCTGGAGTGGTGGACCACGGCCAGTGACAGCCGCGATCGTCCAAACCTGTGGACGCGATAGGGTAAACAAACCGTCCCAGCCCGCCTGGGTGCTTACCCTGGTGGGCTGTGTGCCAAAGGTTGCCGATCCCTGCTATAGAGTATGGGGAGGTGCCTTTTATTAGTATGTACAAATCCAAACAGAGATCCTCATTTCGCTTACTAAAAAGAGTCCCAGTAGATTCTGTCACAAAATGATTATCTTTAACATACGGAATCTGAAAAAATGTGTAGCTCCTGTTCATTTAGCATCTTTTTAGAAATAACTCTGAAAATGCAGCAATAATTTGTTCTTAATTTGCAAATATAAATGTATCTTTGTTTTGGCAGAAGGGACAGAAATTTATTCACAAAGATGAAATTTGGCTAAGTGGCAGGGGGAAGCATTTTATCAAGTCAAATTGCTTGGACTGACCACTTCTGTTACAATCGATATTGGGGAGACCAGAAGTGCAGCTGAATCAGTTTTTATTGCTGGTAATAATTTTAAGAAGTTTTAATATATTTATTCATGTATTAAAGAAAGTACAAGTACCCTCCTCCCCCAGCACAATGTGGGTTTGTTTCCCCACATGCCTTACTGGAGCGCTATGAGGATTAGTTAGTAAATGTCTATGCAATGCTTTGAATGTGTACAGCCTTGTCTACAAGACTTATTACATTTTCCATTGTACCTACTACTGGTGTAGCTGCACGAGTGGCAGTAACAGTGCAACTGTAGTCAAGGAACTATTGGATACTGCCATTTTAGCCATCTCATCTAGACCTGCTGTATTCAATTGTGCTTAAAATGCCAACAGCTAACATAAAATCTGCTTAGGATATGAAAATGAAGATATAGTAAATGAGGAGGAACTCTAGCAGACATCTTTTAAAAGGGACCAAGTCAAATGAAAATCTGGTTTATGCTGACAGTTGTAAAATAAGATGACAAGCAATGCCACAGAAAAAATTAGCATAAGGTTAGTTTCAGATACAAACATTTTAACAGATTAAAATGGAGAATTAAAGATACAGTGAAAGGAAAAGATGGGGTTCAAAATGACTGAAAATAAACAGACGTGTTTGATCAAACCTGTTAGCATACATTTAGATATTACCATTTGCATTTTCTCAAAAAAACCCAACCAACCAAAAAACCCAATACAATTGTTTTTCTCAACTTTTAATTCACTCTAACACCTTGCTTACAATTTATTCAGATTTCTGACAAAGCAAAACAAACACTTAAAGTAGATATACAAGCACTTCATTTATTGAAGGATAAGGTCAGCAAAATTTGCGATCAGCACAGAGTGACCACACCTGGCAATAGTTAATTGTGATACAACTGCAAAATACTTATACATCACAGGAATAAACAGGAAAATGAACTCTGGCTATCAGGAAAACGTTAAAAATTCTCAGATGTGTAATAGTTAACGTACTTAAACAAGTCAAGGGTTATAAATATGGAGTTTATAATTAATTTAGGTATAGCTGAGAGGGATAGCATAGTGATTTTATAATTAGAAGATACTGGGGCATGTACTCCTCTCACCACTTTTGCACCAGCATAGCTAAATTAATTTCAGTGGCGCTGCTCCTGATTTAAACTAGTAAAAGTCAGAGAAGAAACAGTCAAGTGTCCTGGAGAGCACACTTTCTCCTCACACCAAACTCACAAACATAAATAGCTTAGGGTATTTTTAAATATATATAAAAGTTGGATTGCAATTTGTAGAAAATTATTTAGTCTCTTACTGAGTGCCAAGCACTACAAATAGTAGCTACAGGGATGTTATGAGAGTATGAATAAGAGGAAAGCACACATGAAATTCTATTCAGATATGGTCCATTCTAGGCAAAAGTCTGAGAACCCACTGACTAGTCCAGTGCTGCAATGTATGGGATGCAAACACTGTAAGAGATGTTTACTTATTAAAGATCATTGAAACATATTAAAAAACCCACAAAATATAGCTATTGGTCTTGATTTTGGAAAAGCATGTTTCATTGAAGCCTACATTTTGGGCCAACTTTAAACACCATCTTCAGCTTCATGCCCTACATTATCAGTAAATGTTTCCTACAAATATCTACAAATGCTCTGGCTGTTGTGGCTTAGCACTGAAATATTAAATGTTCAGCAAATTAATGCAGAAGATTACCAAAGTAATATAGAACAGGCAGCCAAAGTAATCCCTTCAAAGTAACATCAGTCCTGAATGAATAACCAAAACACAGTTTAGTTGTATCACACAGGCATGTACTTATGGAGAGCATTAGGAGATAAAGGTATGCAAGATATTAAGTTAATTCATGCTTACCCACTGCAACCAATGACTTTATTGTACAGATAAGAAGGGAGCCCTTTCAGGTGAATATTGTTATCCACATAAACATATTGCAGTTCTCGAGAACGACCTAAATCTGGGTTTTAGAAAACAAAAAGAGAAACAGGAGAAAAATGAAGTAATGACAATTCCCAGCAGAAATAATTAAAATCAAAGTGAGGTGATTGGACTCTCTGTAACTGAACATGAACTATTACCCTAGGTCAGTTTAATTTGACTAAATGAAATCTGTGGAGACAGTATTTTTAAAAAGAACCTGGTACACACCAAAGTTACTCTAAAAATACCCAACCCCTTTCTAACGTTCCTGTAAATCCCATTAGGAAGGGAATGTAACTGTGAGAATGAATTTACTAATTCTGTCCATTTGAAAAGGCAAAATGACTCTTGGGCTCACATCTATAGGTGACCTTTTAAAAACAGCAGTATCAAGTGATGTAACTGGTAGTATCAAGTGATGTAACTCCACTGAAGTCAGAGTGCTATCACTGTACAGAAGCAGAATGTAGCCTACATGGGACTGTTCAAGATAATATAATAATTTGATGAAATTCATGATAACTAATGCCAACTAGTGGCCACCTTTGACTTTTCAGGTGTTTCCTGACATAAGGGGTAGGGCAGCTAACAGAACAGGAATTGTGTAGTTCTATACACACTGGGTTAAATTCAGTGCTGACTTACTATACATCCAGACAACCACATTGACATCACTGAAATTGCATGAGATGTAAGACAGAGCAGATTTTGCATGAATCAAGCAGAGTTTTGGCCACTGAAACAAAGTGGTTGGCATATTACGCTAAAATTACAAAACAAAAATTTCAGATATTGACAGCTGATTATTATACTATAAAATGCGTACATTACAGGTTTCCAACTAAGAAAAAGCAAAACAACATTTCCTATGGCTATTAGTAAGCTGTCGATACACTTCAAGCATTGACTGTTACATCTTTTCATAAAAATAGTCGGGAGGCTGGTGGGATTGGTTGGTGAGGGATGTTTAGAAGAGCCAAATGAGTAGAGCATGGCTAAGCAATAAGTAACGGGACAGAGATACGCTAAGAACCTACAAGTATTTAAGAGTATGAATACCAGGCATGGATAGGTTTGATTTAGTTTGGGCCATAAGAGTCCAAGAAAGAGAAAGTTAAAGGGAAAATTCAGGTTTCCATGAAATAAAAAAATCCTGTCAGCAAGATATAGTCACTCGAGGAACAGTCTGTTAAGGGAAAGTAGCGACTCATCAACCTGAGACACTTAAATCCAAACTCAAACAAAACACTAAAAAACGTAGTCTAAGTAACAGTCTGGAACTGGCTGAGAGTTTACTGAGATTACTTTAGATGATCTAAGTGGTTTTACCCATCTCTAACTTTAATGACTTTCCAAATATTAAGGGTATATTCAACTGCATACATTTAAATTCAATTAATAGCACAATCAGTTATTTTAGAAAGTTTAAAAAGTAAAAATATATTTTTTAAAACAAGCAACAGAAGGCTCCTATCTGAAGGCCTGACCACTTGCAAAAGCATTTCTGCAGAAAAGGCTGAAATGCATTACTAAACAGAATATGCTTGTTTGCCTCCAACATATTAATTATGGGTTTAAGCAGTACAGATTTAGAAATTAAGGAAAGCTGAAAATGCATTGAATGAACCAAGTGAAAGCTACATTATCCTAGACTAATTCTGACTTCCCATCTTCACCAACTAGCAATTATTTTGATTGGCATGAAAATATAAAGGGAAACCTCAGAGATTATGTACTTCTGCCCATTTCATGAACACAACTAAAACAACGATACCAGAATACAAAGTGCAAACATTCTGTATTATGTCTCATTCTGTTAGATATGGTAGGAGCAATACATTGTCTAAGATTTTTTGCCAGCCACTACTAAATACAGACAGGATGTTATATAAATGTGTAATGTTTTATTTAAGCATAGATCTCTGGCCATCATTCAACTCTGATGAATCACAGGCTAACATTTTACTCGTTTCTACTACAGCTTTCCCGATCCCACAAAGTGTTGAGTGTCCTCAATTCCCGTTGACTTTAAAGAGAATCAAAGACACTAGGAACCTTGCAAGATTGCACCCCAAAAGGTACACGCAGAGAAGATCACCTACTACAGATGCAATTAAACACCATGGGAAAAAAAAAAGATGGAATGGGGGGAAAAGGTGTCCTAAAATTCAACAAGCAAACGAGGATACAGTTTAATCTAAAAACGTAATCTCGCTGTACGCAGTTATGAATCAAGCATTATAAGAGAGGACAGTGTTAAGGTTTCTATATCTTTAAAAAAATCCTCTCACTTTGTAAGAATCAATTTGATTGTTCCTGAGTGATATTTTTAAAAAACTGCTTAAAAGGAAGTAGTTATCCTTCAAGTAACAGTACATTCAAGTATATAAAATATGGGCTAGGTGGTGGTCTAGCGACAGCACAGTGCTGTTAAGATTGGGCTGCCCCTTTGCAGGCCAGCTGCAAATGAAATCACAGCAAGGAACACACAAACATCTGAAATACAGATGAGGGAGAAAAAAAGGTAAGGGAGCATCTCAAACTGCCAAAGTAGCCCCACTAAATGAAAGTGTTGAAGGGCTCCAAGGGTTGTCACATTATGTCTTTCTCACCAAGGAAGAAGTGTCATTTGAAGGCTGAACCATCTGTAGTGCTGGTGCTAGAAGGAAACCTATCATTTTCCCTTTGTGGAGTAAAAATGTCAGAGTGCTTTGATTTAAAGCATTACTTTTACAAAGAGCCTGATCCTGCACCATTCTACACTATGGGAATTTTGCGTTAGACTTAAGCAGAATCATAATAGAGCTCTCAATATGCTTTGTTTGAAATGAAGTACTTGACTATCACAGTGCACTGTGTCTAAAACTTTTCCACTTTCCTCCTTCCAGATTCAGATTAAAGACATTTCTTCTAGAAGTGACCAAATACTACAAGTCCTGAACAAACCCCAATTCTATTTTTATTTATTTTTTTATTCAACCTCAAGGCCCTGGCATATGCATTCCACATGGCTGAAGACCAAACAAAGGCTTGTGTGTGTGCACTGATCCTCTTTTAACCATATTGTGAAAGCAAGCATACAGTAAAATCATCTACTGTGGTAGAAGACCTTTGTTGAGCGTACACATATAAACCCTCAAAAAAGTGATATAACACTGAGATTTTACTGTCATAATATCCAGGCACTGTCACCAAACTCTAGATATAATGGTCCATAATTACTGTGTTTAAAACATTTTATGAATCTTGACAAATTGTTTTAATTGTAACACCAAAAAGCCAGACTCCAGTTTCTTGCAATGGAATTTTTATTTTCAGACATTGTAGCATTTGCATTCGATACTTGGAGAATTTTTAAGTCCTGTTCACCTTCTTCAGACAAAGAGTTACCCGTAATATATAGCTCAGTAGTTTCATCTTCAATTCTAGAACAGAATTCCTAAAGCCATTTACTGGAACAGAATGGAAAAATCACACGGTATACAAAGGGGCAGACAAAAGGAAGGTGCAGACCTTGGTCAGGATACATAGGACTACACAGTTGGACTCAGAGATACCTTTCAGCATATTTTCAGAAAATTGTCAAGGGTGCCCAGAGCATTGGATGGGTACTCTTTTATTGCTTAGTATAAAGCTAAATAGTGTACTTTTTATGCCAGTACTGAGAAAACCGACCAATTTAAGAGTAATGTTGGCATATGCAGGTATTTATGACTCCTTTGCAAGACCAAGTAAGTAATCCTGTTTTTGTTCAACTATCTGTTCAGGCATCTACTTGAACAGGGGGGAGTGGCATGGTATATTTATATTTGGTCAATCTACTATTGACCAAATATAATAGCAAATCTATTAGCAAATAATATACTAATTCTGCATGGACACAAACTTAAGAAGGGTGAACTTTAAAACCAAAAGAAAAAATACACAACAGATCTCGCTTATAGAGTATACCTACTCTGCATTACAACACAAGCACAGGACTATTACTGGGGTACATCTGGGAATGTCAGCCTATGAGTAGACAGGTGCAGGTTTTCCTCAGACTGAACGGGGGTTTTGCAAGCAGTCACATTCGACATGTCTACACTAGGAAAGGTTGACAACACCTGCACTGCTTACATTCATTGCAAATCATTAGTTAAAATGTGGTAACATTTTAAAAACACAATCATTTCTCCCAGACGTGCCTAGTAAAAAAACCCTCATCTAAGAAAGAACAACTTGCCTCCTTCTCTAGTCAGTATAGATCAGCCAGTAGTCAGAAAGCAGCACAATAAATCTTGAAATTAGAAATTCTACAAAGTGTTAGGGCAGGTCTTCACTACGCGACCAATCTATTGGGGATCGATTTATCGCGTCTTGTCTAGACGCGGATAAATCGATTCCCGAATGTGCTCCCCGTTGACTCCGGAACTCCACCTTGCAAGAGGCGGAAGTGGAGTCGATGGGGGAGCAGCAGCGGTCAACTCACCGCTGTCCTCACGGCCAAGTAAGTCGACCTAAGATACGCTGACTTCTGCTACGCTATTCTGATGCTGAAGTTGCATATCTTAGGTCGACGCCCCCAACCTCCAGGGAATCAAACCACAGTTGGTTGAACAGAGAAGATGAGGAGGAGTTATCTGTAAACTGACAAATGAAAAGCCACATTCTAAGAATATAATTTGTTGGGGAAAAGTCAACAGGGTTTTTTAAAGGAAAATCATGCCTCACGAATCTACTAGAATTCTTTGAGGGGGTCAACAAGCATGTGGACAAGGGGAATCCAGTGAATATAGTGTACTTAAGATTTTCAGAAAGCCTTTGATTAGGTCCTTCACCAAAAGCTCTTAAGCAAAGTAAGCTGTCATGGGATAAGAGGGAAGGTCCTCTCTGGGATTGGTAACTAATTAAAAGATAGGAAACAAAGGGTAGGAATAAATGGCCAGTTTTCAGAATGGAGAGAGGTAAATAGTGGTGTCCCCCTAAGGGTCTATACTGGGACCAGTCCTATTCAACATATTCATAAATGATCTGGATAAAGGGGTAAACAGTGAGGAGACAAAATTTGCAGATGATACAAAACTACTCATCAATGATTTAGATAATGGCATAGAGCGTACACTTATAAAGTCTGTGGACGATACCAAGCTGTGAGAGGTTGCAAGTGCTTTGGATGACAGGATTAAAATTCAAAATGATCTGAACAAACTGGAGAAATGGTCTGAAGTAAATAGGACGAAATTCAATAAAGACAAATGCAAAGTACTTCATTTAGGAAGGAATAATCGGTTGCACACATACTAAATTGGAAATGAATGCCTAGGAAGGAGTACTGAGGAACGGGATTGGGCAGAGGGACGTACTGGCTGCTGCTTCCAGAAGCTCCCATTGGCCTGGAGCAGCGAACCGTGGCCACTGGGAGCCACGATCAACCGGACCTGTGGACGCGGCAGATAAACAAACCAGCCAGCCAGGGGCTTTCCCTACACAAGCAGCGTCCCAAGTCTGGGAAACACTGGTCTAGACAATACTTAGTCCTGCCATAAGCGCAGCGTACTGGACTAGATCAGTGGTTCTCAAAGCTGGTCCCCCGCTTTTTCAGGGTAAGTGCCTGGGAGCCGCGATCAGCTGAACCTGGGGACGCAGCAGGTAAACAAACCAGCCTGGACCGCCAGGGGCTTTCCCTGAACAACCGGTGGACAGGCTTTGAGAACCACTGGACTAGATAACCTCCTGAGGTCCCTTCCAGTCCTATCAATCTACTTAAGATTGTCCAGTCCCAAGTAGACTACAAAGAGCTACAAAAGGATATCACAAAACTGGGTGACTGGGCAACAAAATGGCAGATGAAATTCCATGTTGACAATGCAAAGTTATACTCATTGGAAAACATAATCCCAACTATAAAATGACGGAGTCTAAATTAGCTGTTACCACTCAAGAAAGGGTGGTCATTGTGGATAGTTCTCTGAAAACATCTACTCAATGTGCAGTGTCGGTCAAAAAAGTGAACAGAATGTTGGGAATCATTAGGAAAGGGACAGATAATAAGACAGAAAACATCATATTGCTTCTATATAAATCCATGGTATGCCCACATCTTGAATACTACATGCAGATGTGGTTGCCCCATTTCAAAGAAGATATATTGGAATTGGAAAAGGTTCAGAAAAGGGCAACAAAAATGATTATTGATATAGAATGGTTGCCATATGAGGAGAGATTAATTAGACTGGGACTTTTCAGCTTGGAAAAGAGTCGACTAAGGGGGGATATGACAGAGGTCTATAAAATCATGGCCGGTGTGGAGAAAGTAAATAAGGAAGTGTTATTTACTCCTTTTCATAAATATAAGAACTAGGGGTCACCAAATGAAATTAATAGGCAGCAGGTTTAAAACAAACAAAAAAGTATTTTTTCCACACAACGCTCAGTCAACGTGTGGAACTCCTTGCCAAAGGATGTTGTGAAGGCCAAGACTATAACAGGGTTCAAAAAAGAACTAGATAAGTTCATGGAGGATAGGTCCATCAATGGCTATTAGTCAGAATGGGCAGGGATAGTTTCCCTAGCCTCTGTTTGCCAGAAGCTAGGAATTGATCACTTAATGATTACCTGTTCTGTTCATTCCCTCTAGAACAGCTGGCATTGGCCCCTGTCAGAAGACAGAATACTAGGCTACACGGGCCTCTGGTCTGACCCACTATGGCCGTTCTTACGTTCTAAGAATCAAACTGAGTATCACTGATCACAACTAACTCCACATTTTGAGATTATCACCATGCCTTTACATGCTGTCTGCTGTGTGATGTCCCAACAAAAACAAAAGGACAAATGGTTCAAATAGTCTAAGCAGGTCAAAGATGACAGAGAAAATAAATTTTATTTCTATAATTTAAAAGGCTTATACTCCTCAGTTTTAATTCATTAAATCTTAAAATTGTGTATTTTTTAAACATTCATATAAAAGGATTCTTAGTAACAACCACTATATATTGTCCAGTTGTGAAATGATTAAAGATGCAGATTTTATGCTGTATCCAAATTTTTAAGAGTATATAATTTAAAACATCCTTGGGTTATTTATTCAGCACTGGCTACCTTATATAAAAATGCATAAGTAAAGGGTTTAAGGAAAGAGAATTACGGGCCTTTATTCATTATTTCAAGTTGTGCAAGCAATTCATGCTAAATCAAACTCTGAGGAATCTGGGTACTCAGCAACATGAAATGTCCATGCTGGTCAACAGTCACCATTCAGATTTCCATACAAATGTTATGTTGAAGACCTTATTTTCTATTATTCCCTTTTGCTTTCATGTATTTTTGAGGCACTCTTCAAATACCCGGTTAGATAAGCACCATGTCTGATGTCATAAAATGTGCAAATGAAGCAGGCTGCAAGGGTGCACACAGAACACAGCCACCATATGAGAGCTGTAAAAAAACTGACAACAAAAAAACCCAAAAACAAACCACCAAAATTGAGCCTGTAAACTTTAAGTATTTCAACAAGCATGTAATATATTGACACACAAATGGAAGTCTTTCCTAAAATGGCAGAGATAGGTTTTTTGTTTTCAGTGATACAATCCTCTTTTCCACTGTATTTCACCACATCTTCACCATTCACAAATCTTCTGATTCTTTAGGATGGAATTAAACATTTCTATTTATTCTGTGCTGCTTTTTCCCTTAACTTCAGGATTTATTATTCAGTTTCGACATGCACAGATAGTAAATTATCTCCAAATGTTCCACAATGAGGTCCTATTATTAAGAATTACTGAGCAAGGTCAATTGACAGTCTTTGATGTTTCCCATTATTTTAAAGGTTCCTTTTAAAACAGACTATGTTTTGAATTTGAGTCTAAAAATAAAGCAAAAGTGAGGTGTGTCATTTTCTAAGGGGTTTACTTCCTTCTTTTTAACTAAAATAACAAACATTTTAACAAATCTGTGGCTGATCCAGGGTATTGCATTCTCACAGATAAGGTATTAAACAAATAGGGAAAATATCTGAATTTAAAAAGTACACAATTTGGCCCAATCAGGGTTTCACATTTCAACTTAAACCTCATTTTGTTTCTCCAAAGCTTAAAAACAAAACAAAACAAATCTCATCTCTCTCTTTTCTGAAGAGGTTCCTATAGAAGGAGGAATATTTGGTTGGTGGAAGTGTTATTTTGCTTATTAGTGAGCATGGTGGGATTTGGCTGATGTTTCATGGGATTTATTTTCTTTGACTCATAATGCCATGTGATCAACAGGGTATTTCTACACCATTCCTATGACATCTTTATTTCCGGAGGTGGTGTTCCTGAATATAATACTTATCAAGCTGTAATGCTGAAAAGAGCTCATTGAATCCAAGAACACATACTTTTTCATAATCTAATTAGTCAGTGCCATGTATCTTCAACTAAATCTGTATCATGTAATTCATTGAGAAACAAACACACTACTTTTAATAACCTTAATTTTTATTTATTTTTAGTGTGGGTTAAGGTAACTGTATTTACATGCAGTGGACCAAATCTGATTGCTTAAAAGCAGCATTAATATGTGCCCATATTCTAGCTGAGATGGGTCCTTGCAGAGCCCAGTAAGAGTACAAATAATCTACACAGGGGAGAAAGAGACTGTCCGCAAAGACCTTTGTCAGGCACCATGTATGCATGAACATGTAGACCACTTCCCACAGCATGAGGCCACACACCTGTAGTTTCGCCTCCATGGCTCCTGCAGCTGTCCTAGTGGGTCCCCCATGTACATCATCAAAATAGATGCTACACTGAGGACACGTTACAATTTAGGATATGTAGATATGTAATATTGACATTTCTTGATATGTAGATATGCAATACTGTCATTTCTAGTGGTATACAGCTTTTCCAGTTACTGGGTTTTCATGGCAAGTTTAAACCTCTAAATGAGGATTCAGTGGTAATTTTCCAGATCTAGCTATCAGAGCTAAGTCATTACAAAAAGCAATAGAATTCAGATTGCCCCATACTACATTTATGCATGAGACTAGTTTAGTCTATAAAGTGTTCTTCTGTTTTGTAAGTCGGCTAAAATATAGCAAACTGAACTGCTCTGTCCTAACACTTTGAACAAGCATGAAACCAAAATCTTAAGATAGTAAATGAAAAACAAATTAACTAATATCATTGTGTTATCTCCCCTAATTCTGAGGTTGTGCATAAAACATTATGGATCAAAAGCACTACTTGTTCAAATGAGGCTTTTACGATGCTTGTTTTCTTTTCTATTTTTTCCCTGCTGTCTAAGGAAGGCAGTCACTCACCAAGTGGCAGAAATGCAAGACAGTTTCCAGCCATGGACAGCTCGTTAAGGCTAGGGAGTTGGCAGAGGTGGCGGGGAACACACCATAGATAATTCCCATCAGCACTGAGGTACTGCAGGGAAAGGCACATATGCAGCCTTTCAGGTAAAGCTATCAAACGATTGGCTGAAATGTCCAAGGTCTGCAGCTCCCTCAGGTCTCCGACTTCTAGAATCAAAACATCAAATATTCAGACATGGCATTAATCACTGTATTTCTGCAACAAGACGACAAAAAAATACAAACTGAAATACAGCTCACAGAAAACCTTTATGTATTTACATGAACGCAGTAGCCTCTACTTAATTTGTTAGCCAACTCCATCCTTCTGCCAGGCCAGCCTCCCTCCACCTTCCCAAAACTAGCACAAGTCTCCCATATGCTCCCTCCCATTACACTTCTCCTCATCACTGCTTGGCTTCTTCACCAATACCAGAATTTCACAAGTATCATTTACTGCAAACTCCCTCCAAAATGTATTTGTAACATCCTAATAATGTATCATTAACAATTGTTTAAACATTAAGGTATCATCACATTTTATGTTTCCACAAGATCAGGATAAGGCAAACTGGAGTCATTTAAATCTTTTAAGAAAAAACAGCTCTCCAAACCACTTAATTTGTAACTGAAGTTCTATACAAACTTCTCTGGACATCATATTAAAAATATGGTCCAAGCTACACAGTTTTAAGTAATTAAATTTCACTAACCTGTAATTACATTTAAAAAGACAAAAATACAAAGGTTCAGCAAAGTTTTGGAGATTGATTACTATGAATGCTAAATTCTGGGAGAACAGGTTTTCTATTATTTGGAGTGTTTTCAGATCTGCTGCATTCACATAGTTCCCATTTTCTTACCAAAATAAAAGTGTGGAAACCAATTAAAAACAAATGAAGCAGGTTTAAGCTCATCAGTAGTCGTGTTCTGGAACTACCAAGAGCACCATGCTACATATCTGTGTGTTATGATGTAAGAGCTTTGGCTCAGAACTGAGCACTTCATTTCTTTTGCTTTGAAACTCCCTGGTTACCATTTTCCCCTTAAATCCTTATCTTGGGTAGCATGTATCAGCTGGGCAACTTGTGTAAATATATGGGAAAAAAAAGTTTGTCTAAGATAAATTTAAATAAGTATAAGAAAAATATCAAATGTCATATCTGGTTAAATACGTTAATCAATGTGAAAAAACCGCAGCCATCATACATCAAATACTTCATATTTACACACAAAAAACTGTCCATTACTTTCATCATTATGTGCTTGAAAGTAAAAATTAATGTAGTTATCTGTAGGTTTGCATGCGCACACATACAAAATCATTCTGATCCCATTTTCTGACTTTTTATGCTGAGTCATGAATTTTTAAAAAATGTGTTACTTGTTTTCCCCCAGAATTTTATGCATCATTACCTATGGAACTTATGGCCATAGGCACATAATGCATTTTACGTTATTTTTTACTACTAATATAGCAACTGTAGGTTTCAGAGTAGCAGCTGTGTTAGTCTGTATCCGCAAAAAGAGCAGGAGTACTTTTGGCACCTTAGAGACTAACAAATTTATTTGAGCATAAGCTTTCGTGGGGTACACCCCACTTCCTGCATCTGAAGAAGTGGGCTGTACCCCACGAAAGCTTATGCTCAAATAAATTTGTTAGTCTCTAAGGTGCCACAAGTACTCCTGTTCTTATAGCAACTGTAGTTTGTGTAAGTACCTCTGAAAAAATACAGCAGAATTTTATTATGTGAATACTTATACTAGTATGCAGTCATCCGTATTTTCTTGTGGAACTGCCTTTATTACTATAAATATAGGTATAAACAAATGATTGGACCAAAACGAAAATTAAGACAGTGAGTGGAAATTATAAATTCATAAAACAAAATACATAGTTGAAATGCTGTTAGTGAAAATGTTACACATGAATATAAGTTCATATTAACTTTTGTAACATCTGATAATACAACACTGATCATCTCCTTAATCAGATTCTCCCACCATTTTTAACTGCAGTGGGATTCATACACATATGTACATAACATTTCAAGTAACTCTACCAAATATCAACACTAAATGTGCTTAAAAAAGAACTACTGGTAATTAGCACTATTTGTTCTGCACCCTGGAAGGGCTAGGCTAGACTGGGAAAATAGACTGTGTTTAATAATCTGCTAACACATGTTAACTAACATGTTTTACAGTGCAATCTATTTCCCTAGACATGCCTGGAACTTTACTTACTTTTCTGAATGCACAATTTGTAGCTGCACGTTTATAATTACTTCTATTAATTTTTTTTAACTTGAAGAACATTGCAAACATTTGCACATTAAAGATTTCAAGAACTCTTTATTTTGTGTTTCAAATAATGTTCTATAATTTTTTTGTGGGTAACAAACATTCTTAATAAGACCTGCAACCCATGTTCACACAAGTAGAATCATTGACTCCAACAAGACTATTTCTGGGAGTAGGATTTGCAGGACTGGGACCCCACTTTCTATTCTGGGAACACTGATGGTGAGATACACATTAAGAAGCAGATTAAAGTGACTGACTGGGGGTGGGGGAAATAACCCAGTTAATTCTTTTCATCCAAAGATTCCAAAGCATGCCATAATCTTTCCAGACTATAGGTCTGATCCTGTGAGGTCTTGACTGCTTCCATGAAAGGTGATCAGTGCTGTCAACTCTGATGGCAAGAAGTACTCAGCACCTTCCAGAACTGGGTTTTGTGCAGAGGGATTACTTCACCCACTCCTGAATGCAGTCATCTCTGGCATGAAGATGGTAGACATGGTTTTTTCAGGGTTAAATACAACTATGGAGAAAGGGGATTTAAAAAAAAAACTACTGCTCTGTCACAGAGATTTTTTTGAAACTACAATCAAGGTAGTACTATTTCTGTTAAACAAGAATCTTTTGTGCCCCTATACTCCCTCTGCAGCAGCAGCTAGAAAATTATCTATTACCAGAGCTCTGCTGGCATTTTCTCTGATGCTTGGACCCTAGCAAGTAAACAAAAAGCTATGTTAATTTCAAGCACTGTTAGATGCAATGGGGAAGAAAGGAGGGAGAAATCAAATGGGGAAAAAGACAAATAGGTAAATAAAAATGCCATTTTCAAGATTCTGAGAGAGTACTTAAACAAGAGAAAAGTAAAAAGTTGTAGTAATAGTTATATTGGGCTTTGTGTTTTTCAATTGTTCTGTGAAAACATAAAAAATTTAAAATACATGTTAAACCTTAAAGATTAAGAGGAAAAAAGTCTATATTCCCCTTTCAACGTAAACAATTCTACAGTTATGTGTAGTAAAGAGGGGCCAATAGATCCCAATAAAATATGTGACAACATCCCTTTATAAAATAAAGCCGTCAGCAGGAAAAGTTTCTATGTGGAAGTAACAGTTCTCCTGACAACCTTTTGGTTATTCATTTGATGCTAACAGTGCTCAGTAGCGTTAATTACTTTTCAATACTTGAAGTACACACTGAAAATTAATTACTAAAGCACAATAACTGTTGAATAGGTGCACAAAAGCAACATAGTAAGAATAGTCTCATTTTTAACAGCTTTCTACTCATGACATACACACAAAGCCCTGTGCTTTAAAACAGTGACAGGAAGTGAGCCACCTACATTCAGCCAAACCACTGACCACATGCAGTTTGTAACAGGCTTGATTATTTTCATGCACTAACCTTTCCCTCTGCCACTAAAAACAGTTTTCTAAGGCTATGTCTACAGTAAGGACCTTGCAGCTTTACCGCTGTCAGGTCTCTCGTGTAGCCGCTCTATGCTAGTGGGAGAGAGCTCTCCCGCTGGCATACAGCAGAACCTCAGAGTTACAAACCCCTCGAGAATGGAGGTTGTTCGTAACTCTGAACAAAACATTATGGTGGTTCTTTCAAAAGCTTACAACTGAACATTGACTTCATACAGCTTTGAAACTTTACTATGCAGAAGGAAAATGCTGCTTTTAACCATCTTAATTTACATAAAACAAGCATAAAAAGAGTTTCCTTACCTGGTCAAAAAAAAATTTTTTTTTAACTTTCCCTTTTTTTTTTTTAATAGTGATTTATGTTTAACGCAGTACTGTACTGTGTTTTATTCCCCCACCCCTCGGCTCTCTCTGCTGCTGCCTGGCTGTGTACTTCCAAAAGAGCTGTGCAGTTGACTGGTCAGTTCATAACTTTGCTGTTTGTAACTCTGAGGTCCTACTGTAAATAAGCCACCCCAACCAGCAGCAGTAACTATGATGGCGGGAGAGTGTCTCCCACCAACATAGTGCTATCCACACCAGCGCTTTTGTCAGTGAAACTTATGTTGGTTGGGGGTGTTTTCTTCACACCTCTGACGGACAAAAGTGCTAGCATAGACATAGCCTAAGAGGGGCAGTGTGGGAAGCTGAGAGACCAGTCTCTCAGCTCCACAGGCAGCTCCCTGCCAGGAGCCCAACTTCCCCACAGGCTCCCATCCGGGAGTGGGGTCCAGCCTCCCGGCTTCTTGTGCCGGCTCCCAGCTAAGAGAGGGGTCCAGCTGCCCAGTTCTCTAGGAGAGTGGTTCTCAAACTAGGGCCGCCGCTTATTCAGAGAAAGCCTCTAGTGGGTCGGGCTGGTTTGTTTACCTGCCATGTCCGCAGGTTCAGCTGATCACGGCTCCCACTGGCCACGGTTCACCGCTCCAGGCCAAAGGGGGCTGCAGGAAGTGGCATGGGTCAAGGGACGTGCTGGCCGCCCTTCCTGCAGCGAACCGTGGCCAGTGGGATCGGCTGAACCTGCAGCTATATATAACTAGGACCTCTGTTTACATCAGACCTGGACTGACTCAGGAGGAATTTAAAAACAGCTTTTAGTTGATTATAGTAGAGATGACCCGTACCTGTCAATAGTGGGGAGGGGGAGAGGAGGAGGGCAGTAGCTTTAGCAGATGTTACTGAGCATTCTCATTCCATGTAAGCCTGCTCCGTACAAGCCAAGCAGCAAATCGGGGGGGGGGGGGGGGGGGAGGGTACGTGACCCTTCATCCCCCCCCATGAGTTGCTTCTGGGTTAAAGCAAATATTATATGCCTTTAAATACCACATTTAATGGCCTATCCAACAGATCACATTTTGCAATTGTTAAATATTTAAACTTTTCTAGCACAAATTGGCACTTATGATAGTTCTATGCCACCTTCAAATAAGCAGAGTTTGACCACTAGTGAGAGATGGTATAATTGGCTCTGAGGAAAGAAAAAGGAGGGGGGGGGGAAGAATCACATTTTGTCATTGATGTTATGCAGCAATTTTTTTTTCTAGAGTTTAAAAAGTTTCACATTTATTGTCTGTAAGAGACTTGTGATAAAATGACCTTGTTCTCCATTTTTGCTATATAACAACACTTGTGGCAATGCTAGTTAAAAAAAAAAAAAAGGAGATATTATAGAGGATGAGTACAAGGTGTGAACCAAGGGTTCTCAGGACAAATATTTTGGTGGCCTCAGTGTGGCCACCAACACTTGCTGGCGGCCGCTCTCACACTTTTTTCTAAAATACTTAATGAGCTTTAGGAAAAACAAATATGCACATAACAGGTCCAAATCATTGTAATTTATTTATTGCTAGCTAGTAAGTCTGTTGTGAAAAATGATATTAAACACAGAAGTATCACTTTTCACTTATACACACACTACAAAAACAGGCTACCTTATAGTGTGTATATTTCCTCCATCTCTTTTCCAACCTCACTCATTTGTCAGTGTCCTTGTATGTGACATCTAACTTAAAATCAAATCATGTTCACCTTCCCACGGAATGTAGCAGACTACTGAACAGAGTGAGACTATACATGAATAAGGTGAGAAAAAGCTAGTTCTTGAGGTAGAAGCCCTTGAGCACATGCTTAACCTTAAGCAGATAAGTACTCCCACTGAAGTTGCAATCCCACAATCACTTTTTACTGTATGTGATGCTCACTACAACTGCCCCATTGTAGACTGAGGGCTTGTCTACATCAGAAAGTTGCAGCGCTGGTGAGGGAGTTACAGCGCTGCAACTTTGAAGGTGTACACATCTGCAGGGCATCACCAGCGCTGTAACTCCCTGTTTGCAGCGCTGGCCGTACTCCCGTTTTGTCTCGGGTGTAGAGGATCCAGCGCTGGTGATCCAGCGCTGGTAATCCAATGTAGACAGTTACCAGCGCTTTTCTTGACCTCCGTGGAAGGAGGAAGCCTCTGGTAATCAAGCTGGTTTCCTTTCCCGGTTTGCTCTCTCGGTCCCGGAGCCACCCAGCAAACCGCAGGGAAGGAGACCTGCTTGCTCGGGGTTCCGGGACCGAGAGAGCAAACCGGGAAAGGAGACCAGCTTCGCCGCGGTTTGCTCTCGCGTTCCCGGAGCCACCCAGCAAACCGCAGGGAAGGAGACCTGCTTGCTCGGGGTTCCGGGACCGAGAGAGCAAACCGGGAACGCCGCAGTTTGCTCTCTCGGTCCCGGAGCCACCCAGCAAACCGCAGGGAAGGAGACCTGCTTGCTCGGGGTTCCGGGACCGAGAGAGCAAACCGGGAAAGGAGACCAGCTTCGCCGCGGTTTGCTCTCGCGTTCCCGGAGCCACCCAGCAAACCGCAGGGAAGGAGACCTGCTTGCTCGGGGTTCCGGGACCGAGAGAGCAAACCGGGAACGCCGCGGTTTGCTCTCTCGGTCCCGGAGCCACCCAGCAAACCGCAGGGAAGGAGACCTGCTTGCTCGGGGTTCCGGGACCGAGAGAGCAAACCGGGAAAGGAAACCAGCTTCGCCGCGGTTTGCTCTCTCGGTCCCGGAACCCCGAGCAAGCAGGTCTCCTTCCCTGCGGTTTGCTGGGTGGCTCCGGGACCGAGAGAGCAAACCGCGGCGTTCCCGGTTTGCTCTCTCGGTCCCGGAACCCCGAGCAAGCAGGTCTCCTTCCCTGCGGTTTGCTGGCTGGCTCCGGGACCGAGAGAGCAAACCGCGGCGTTCCCGGTTTGCTCTCTCGGTCCCGGAACCCTGAGCAAGCAGGTCTCCTTCCCTGCGGTTTGCTGGGTGGCTCCGGGACCGAGAGAGCAAACCGCGGCGTTCCCGGTTTGCTCTCTCGGTCCCGGAACCCCGAGCAAGCAGGTCTCCTTCCCTGCGGTTTGCTGGCTGGCTCCGGGACCGAGAGAGCAAACCGCGGGGAAGCTGGTTTCCTTTCCCGGTTTGCTCTCTCGTCCCGGAACCCCCCTTGAAGCCGCCCAACAGCGCTGCAGTGTGGCCACATCTAACACCACTTGCAGCGCTGGTTGCTGTAAGTGTGGCCACTCTGCAGCGCTGGCCCTATACAGCTGTACTAATACAGCTGTAACAACCAGCGCTGCAAAATTTTAGATGTAGACATGGCCTCACTAGGTCAGTCAGACTTCGCAACAGCAAGTGCTACACACAGTGCCCCTAATTCAGCAAGTCATTTAAGAACACACTTACCCTTAATGAATCTAAAATGGGGACAGGGTATGACACGGTAAGCAATGCACACCAAAGTGTTTGTCTGCAGAGCTCTCAATCTAAGAGCCTAATCCTGCAATAATCCTTTCTCAGAGAAAGAAGTAAGAGAGTGTGCGGCAGAGGCCATTTAGGAACACAGGTTACTCAAGTCCACGACATTCGTTGTCAGTGTGCTTTTTAGGGCAGGGACTGTTTTTATTTTGTGCTTGTATACTCCCTAGTACAATAGGACCCTAATCCTCAGCAGGGCCTATAAACATTATTGTTACACTAGGAAATCTTCTTGTTCTCACGGTTCTGTCATTTTAAACGACTGGAGTATTTTTGGTATTGTCTTTCCCCTAAGGAGCAGTTATTTCCTACACTGGGTATTCCTGTGTGGTATGAATGTGAGTATGACATGGAGTGTGAAAGGTAGTAAATTCTTTTGCTTTCTTTCTTCTGTATTGTGGCAGTGTTCTCTCTCACTCTATTTATCCCCCAGAATTAGGGGACTCCCCATACAAGGAAATATTGGTACCAGTTTCTGCATCTCTACCAATGCATACGGCTGCCAAGTTTTTAATTGCACAAAACTGAACACCTTAGCCCCGCCCCTTCCCTGATGCCCCATATCCTGTCCCACCTCTTTCCTGAGGCCCCACCCCGCACTCACTACAGCAGGAGGGGGCTCCAGACTGGGACTGAGGGATTCCTAGTGTGGGAGGGGGGCCACAGGTTGAGGCAGGGGGTTGGAGTACAGGGGGGAGTGAAGGCTCTGGGCTGGAGGTGCGGCTCTGGGGTGGGGCCATGAATGTGGGCTTTGGGGTGCAAGAGGGGCTCCGGGCTGGGTCAGGGGGTTCAGGCTTGCCTCAGGCAACTCTCAGTCAATGGCGCAGCGGAGCTAAGGCAGGCTAGTCCCTACCTGTCCTGGCACCGCACTGCACTCTGGAAACAGCCAGCAGGTCTGGCTCCTAGCTGGGGGGGGGGGGGGAAGGGAGAGGGGCAGGGGTCTCCGCACACTGCTCTTGCCCGCAGTCACAACCTCTCCAGCTCCCATTTGCCATGGTTCCCGGCCAAAGGGAGTGTGGAGCTGGTGCTCAGGGCAGGGGGCAGCACATAGAGCCCCATGGCCCCCCGCACCTAGGAGCCGGACCTGCTGGCCGTTCCGGGGTGCAGCACAGTTCCAGGACAGGTAGGTACTAGCCTGCCTTAACCCCGCAGCACAACCGACTAGACGTTTAATGTCCTGGTCAGCGGTGCTGACCGGAGCCATCAGGGTCCCTTTTCGTCCAGGCATTCCAGTTGAAAACCGGGCACCTGGCAACCCTACTAATGCACATCCCCAGTGCAGATGCACTCCAGCACTGTAGTATGAGACTTGCACTGGTGCAGTGTACCTCATATAAACACCATAATACATCTGTGCAGCCCACATACACTGAGGATCTGCACTGGTTTGAATATCACCCAAATAGACCAGTGCTCTTAAAAAAACAACAACAAGAAAAAAAACTAACAGGCAAATACAACAAGCTCATGTAGGAACTGGTAGTTGCCTGGCTACAGCTAGCTAGTCAACCAGCTCATCCTTGATTAAGTTACAGGTGCAGCAAACTTGTAAATCACCAAGAACCTGAGATAGTAAAAAAGGAAAGGAGCAGGAACCTTCAGGAGAAAGTAAGGCTGGTCCATGATGTTTTAGAGTGAGGACCTTAAGCCAGACCTGATTAGTAAGCCTCACAGCACTTCTGAGCCAAATATTTATGCTAATTTTGTTGCTATTCTTTTGTCCTCATATTGGGGAAGATTACTTCTATTTGTTTGTTACCTTTTCCTTTAAAAACACAAACCTCTGCTTCTTGGTCTCTGTGACAAATAACATCATGGTAGGATCCCCCAAATTACTTTAGACTTCTAATTATTCCAAGCAAAGACCCATGAGTTATGACTGTCATAACTCATGATGCATCCAGATCAGAGCAGAAAGATTTATTTTTTCCTTTTCTCTAAATTATTTGAAGAAAGGTACAAAATGCGACCCACTAACACCATACGTTGTAACGGTTGGCTTTTCATTTTTTAAATGAAAGAAAACTATGCTCCTGGTCAAGGAAGGTTACATCCATGCATGTTACCACTGGATATGCAAAGAGTGGCAGATTTTCACACTTCCCTGGAGGAAAAATGTTGCCTCCACATCAAATCTCAACCATGAGGCCTGCGGAGTAGCAATTCAAAAAACGCTCTTTAGCTCAGAAGCAGAGTGTAGTACTAGTGGGGTCACCAGGCTGGTTTTAAAATACTGTCAGAGGACACTTTCTTTTCATAACTAGGATTCTAAAACAAAACACAAAGTGAAAACTGAACTCTTCTCTTGTTACACCTTTACCTTAACTCTCAGTAAGCACCATAGTAACTTCAGACACGAGATTTGGCTAAAGGAAACGTTCCTTGTGAACAAACAGCAGTAAAGCTGCAGAGCATCCTAAGCGAGTATTTGATATTAAGATGAACCATCAAGAGGAAGGTAGCTGGCCCTACACCAGGGCTTGGCAACCTTTGGCACGTGGCTTGCCAGGGTAAGCACCCTAGCGGGCCAGGCTGGTTTGTTTACCTGCTGCGTCTGCAGGTTCAGCCGATAGTGGCTCCCTCTTGCTGCAATTCACTGCTCCAGGCCAAGGGGGGCTGTGGTAAGCGGTGTGGGCCAAGAGAGGTGCTGGCTGCCACTTCCCACGGCCCCCATTGGCCTGGAGTGGCGAACTGCGGCGGGTGGGAGCCGTGATCGGCCGAACCTGAGGATGCGGCAGGTAAACAAACCGTCCCGGCTCGCCAGGGCGCTTACCCTGGTGAGCCACGTGTCAAAGGTTGCCACCGCCTGCCCTAGACAATGCATTTAGAATAACAGGGCCAGATTTTTGGAGGGGCAGAGAGCAATCACAACTCTTCTTGAGATCAATGGGAGCTGCTGCTGCTCAGCATCTCCGAAAATTAGGCCAGAAAGTCTTTCTATTTTACTAGGAATTGCCCCCTTTTCAGTCATTTGGAATAGCATTCCTCCAAGCACATAAATGGGTAGTCATAGTCCACAAAACACACATTAAAGGTACACAATACAATTACTAACTGCAATACACTGTTTAAACATGCTGTGTGTTAATGATTCCAAGTAAGGATTGTTAATTTAACACAGACATGGACTACTTTTAATGACTATAGCCCTTAATGTTAACTATTGATGCAATAAAATAAAGAAACATAAACACAGGTATCAAACTCCACATGTTTGTGATGCATGCAATGAGAAAGTCACTACTTAATGCCTATAAGTTTTAAGCATTTGTTTTGAAGGGTTAACTTAGTTTTAGTGGCATGAAATCCTATTTTGCTTGAATTCACTTCATAGATTAGTTGAAAAAGAATGCCAATAATTGAGAGTTTTTTTTTTCAAATCCTCTCACAGCAATACATGTAACTGAAAAAGTCAAAGTTCTTTTGCATTAAGACCACCAACTTTGGGGCGAATGTTCTGATTTCTACATTTTTTATATTTGTTCGTGTTCTACAGGTTCAATAACTTTGTTTTTTAGGTTTCCTGAGTAATTATGGCCTAATGGTAAATTTCATTTGCCAAATGAACACACAAAAAGCAACCACCCATTGGTCAAGCTAATCATCCTAACTTATGGCAAGCTTGCAAGAAACAAAACTGAAAAGACTCAAGTGACTTCACGGATCAGTTTTACTTTTTGAGACTAAAGGGTTTTATAAATTAGCTCATCTCATTCAGCTCTTAAGACATACAGCATTATGAAATAACATGGCAAAAAACTAGGGCTCCAGGCTTGATCTTCATTCAAGCACATAAGCCACACATGGGAGCACAGGTCACTTTGTTCCATTCAGCCTGGAGTTTCTTGAAACAAATGAAGTTTATTAAGAAAGACATTATAATTAAAAATATATTATGCTCTTAAATTAGGAATAGATTTTATAAGACTACCTAAGAATCTCCATATATTGTTAAGAACAAAGGTGTAAGTAGTATTTTTCCTTCCAAAAGTGGTGGCCAAACAATCTCTAGAGATTAGCTAGCTATCATTTAATTTTGGCTAGGAGATACAAAGTTTGCAACCATATATTAAGACCAGATTTACAGTACAAAATTTTGCTGGTGTAGTTATCTTGGTCAGGGGTGTGATCTGTGACTGACATAGCAATATCAGCAAAAGCCCCTAGTATAGATGCAGTTGTACCAGCGAAACTGCAATTTTGCAAGTTTTTTTCGCTTGGGGGAGTAGAATAAGCTATGCTGGCTAAAGCGCAGTTTTGCCAGTATAAGCTGCCTCCGTACTAGGAGTGCTTTACAAGTGCAATATACTGGTATACCTATACTGTCAAAGCATGCCTGTTATAGATCTGATCTTGGCAAAGAAGTTTCTCCTCCAGTTTCATACACTTACAACTTTACAAAGTAATTATTTTTTGCTCTGAAATTTTTCATACTTCGTCTCTGTTCAAAGTTGAGGTTCTCTGAAAGTTAAGAAAATCAATTCAACTTATTCTCTGAAAAAAAAAAATCACCACCACCTTGCTCTAAATATATATAAATAGTGACCACCATCCCCCACCGTAACAAACACAGCTTAAATAAAAACAAAACACTGACTTCAAGCATGGGCCTCAATTCTGCAAACATTTAAACAAAAGCTTAAATTTACACATAGACAGTCCCATGCACATTTGCAAGATTGGGGTCTTGGCATCTAAGGAGGTCTCTCTAAAGTGTTCCGCTTTGTCCAATTTTGGGGGAAGGAGGGAGGTTACGTAACAGTTTTAAGGGACTGAAAAGTCATTTAATAACATTGTGAAGAGCATCTGCTATGAAATCCTTCCCAAAAATATTAAGATGGGCCATTCTCCATCACCACTGATTTGTCACACACGTGGACTGTTTTAGATTGCTGATCAAGTAGCATGAAGGAGACTGTTAATGTCACAGTGCCACACAATAGCCTTGCCACGTACTCCCTCCCACAAAAACAAATCCAGAACACATCCCTCTCTTCAAAAGAAAAACTGCTCAAACATCAAAAAGTCACAGGCATGAAATGTCAGATTCCAAAATTTCAGGATGTCTCCAAAATTTTTGCTATATTTTAAAATTTGCATATTTTAAACTTTCATTCAAAAAAAGGCACATTTCTTTCTTTTTCCTGTACCAAGATATAGGTATCCCAATATAAACAACTGTGCTCATGCCAGCTACACCCAACACAGAACTAGCAACTGTGAACCCTTCATCCGTCACCTCTAGATTGCTTACTGCAATGCGTTCACCTAGTGGCCAATCTTAAAGGCCACCCAGAGGGCAGAGCATGCAGTGGCTCACCTAAGCAGGGCCAACAAATACAACCACATTACACTAGTACTCTGCACTCTATATTAATTTAAAGTCAAATTCCAGGTCCATTTCTAGGTCTCCCTGTTCTTCTCTTCAAAGCCCTGAAGAGAATAAAGCCTCAGCTATCTTAGTGATCATTTCCCTCTCTGTGCTCTCCTACATGCCCTAGCTCAGCAGGGATGTTTCTATTGCTGGTTCCTTCTATAGGTTTGATCTTGCATGCACCACCAAGAAACATTCTTTCTAAGGTCAGGCTTAAATGGAATCTCATCACCATCAGAGGGCACTGCGAGACAAACCTATTTAAGCTTGTATTTAACATAGCTTTTTGCATACAATGTATTTAATCTAACTAGCCCTCTTAGTTGTTCTCTCAGTTGTTTCTTGTAAACCTGCCCTAAAATAAGATTACATTAGAAGTCCATCGACAAGGTCAACACATATATGAAATACATAAAAATGTTTGGAACCAGGCAATCAGACTCTGACTTTTACTTTCACCAATGGTATTATTTTGTTAACAGACAACCTATATGCTGACATGTTAAAATCCAGTTGTTCTCCAGAAGCTACTGGAAAAGGTAGCCTTATATCAGGTACCACTGGATTAGAGGTTAGAAAGCAACATCAGTAATTTATTTTTGTAAGACGTAGTGTTCAAATGGAAAGGCAAAACAGCAGTCAAATTCCTTCCTTCATAAAACTAAGGTGTATG
This sequence comes from Gopherus evgoodei, assembly GCF_007399415.2. Taxonomy (NCBI): domain Eukaryota; kingdom Metazoa; phylum Chordata; order Testudines; family Testudinidae; genus Gopherus; species Gopherus evgoodei. Next base: position 9,195,791 of record NC_044331.1, read on the forward strand.
TGTAAACGTGTGTGTGTGTATGCACACGCAAATATGGAGAAACTGCCTTGTTATAGCCCCTAGGTATGTTACTCAGAACCTGACTGTTGCCAGCCACCACCTGTAAGAACGTGGGCATCAGCTCCAAAGAGGAGTGTTTTCTGTGCTCCCAGGAGGAGAAAAAGACTCAAGAGATAAAAGCAGAACAAGAAGTAGCTTAGTAAATATTACATATAAAACCCAAGAATATTCAAGTTGCAAAATGCCAAAAGTTGTTTTTATTTATTTAGGTTTATAATAATAAAGACCTAGCCAAGGCTCTGGGCCCTCTAATATAATTAACAATACAGCAAATACAATTAAATTAAATCTCAGCAGCATTAAAATAAATTCCACAGCAACTCGATCATCCAGCCAGCAACCTACTTGTATATCATATTGGAAGTATACCCTCAGCACGCCATAGAAGTCTCAGTATGTGGACTATTTTGGACATGGATGGGAGAGCACGTTCCAGAACTTCAGAGCCCTCCCAGAGAATGCCATGCCAGCTGCCCCTACTCTTTTATAACAAGAAGCATCCATCTTGATGGCCTCTGCTGTGGCAGTATGGCATGAGGGGTGAGACAATCTTTCAGATAGTTCAGAAGTGCCAGATTTAATTTTACCTGTACAACCTTAATTCAGCCTCCACATGCATTAGGGTTGCCAACTTTCTAATCATGCAAAACTGAACACCCTTGTCCCCGCCTTCCCTGAGGCGTGGCCCCTTTTATTATGCCCTGCCCCTGCTCACTCCATCCCCCTCCCTCTGTCGCTCACTCTTCCACCACCCTCACTCATTTTCACTGGGCTGGGGCAGGGGCTGGGGTGTAGGAGGGCTACAGCTGGCGATGCAGGCTCAGGGGTGGGGCCAGAAATGAGGGGTTCAGGGTACAGGAGGGAGTTCCAGGCTGAGGCAAGGGGTTGGGGTGCAGGAGGGGGATCAGGGCTGGGGCTTAGGGTGTGGGGTGCAGGCTCCTGGAGGAAATTTGGGTACGGGATGGGGCTCAGGGCTGGGCAGGGGCTCGGGTGGGGGCGCGGTGCAGCTCCAGAAGGGAGTTGGGTGCAGGAGGGGGCTCAGGGCTGGGGCAAGGGATTGGGGAGCAGGAGGGGTTGAGAGCTCTGGGGTGAAGGTAGAGGGGACTCCAGGCTCTGGACTGGGATTGCAGGCTCCAGGATGGGACCAGAAACGAGAGGTTCAGGGTGCAAAGGGATAGCTCAGTGGTTGGAGCATTGACCTGCTAAACTGAGGGTTGTGAGTTCAATCCTTGAAGGGGCCACTTAGGGATCTGGGGCAAAAATCAGTGCTTGATCCTGCTAGTGAAGGCAGGGGGCTGGACTCAATGACCTTTTGAGATCCCTTCCAGTTCTAGGAGATTGGTATATCTCCAATTATTATTATTATTATTATAGAAGGCAGCTCTGGGCTGGTGCAGGGAGGGTGAGGGTTAGGGCCAGGGATGAGGGGTTCGGCGTGTGGGAGAGGGTTCCGAGCTGGGGCAGGGGGTTGAGCAAAGGAAGGAATCTGGGGTGCAGACTCCAGGGGGGAGCTCAGGGCTGGGGCAGGGGGTTGTGGTGTGCAAGGGGATTGGGGGTGTGGGCTCCAGGAAGGAGTTTGGGTGTGAGAGGGAGCTCAAGGCTGGGGCAGGGGGTTGAGGTGCAGGAGGGGATCAGGGCTGGGGCGGGGGTTGGGGTGCGGGAGGGGGCATGGGCTCTGGGAGGAAGTTTGGCTGCAGAAGGGGGCTCAGGGCTGGGGCAGGGAGTTGAGGTGTGGGAGGGGATACAGGGCACAGGCTCCTGGAGAGAATTTGAATGCGGGAGGGGGCTATGGGCTGGGGGTTAGGGTGCAGGAAGGGGCTCAGGGTGCAGGCTCTGGGCACACAGGAGGCTCAGAGAGGCCTGGGAACACACCCAGTGCATTTTCTATGCAGAAAGTTCTATGGATCCAGGCAAGCTCAGCAGAAATGCGTGAAAGTTCACTCACTGCTAGCCCGCCTCCTTGTGGCCAGGTATGGCATAGCATCTCTCTCACTGTCTAGAACTTCCTGCCAAGGGCTGCTCTGGTCCTTTGATGGTTTGCCTCTTCCCATGACTCGGCTTTCTGACCAAATCAGAATTTAGTCCACCCCTTCTGGGGTAACAAATTCCTACAAATAGACAGTTCAATTCCCTTATAACAAGACCTCATACTCTATTCTCAGGCCTCTCTGTCATCCTGGTCCCCTTCTCTGGACTCATGCCCCCTTGGCACTGGCTAGTAGGGGAACCTGGACCCTCCCACTACACAGGATTCCAGCTCAGAGACCCTATAATCAACAGCCAAGGCCTGCTCCTTCGGACTATTTGCTGCTGCTTGCCTGGGCTTCTTTCTACCGGGGCCTTTATGAGTACATATGCACTGCAGCTGGGAGCGAGAGACACACTAGCGGGGCTTGAGCTAGCATGCTAACATGGACATTGTGGCTCTGACAGCAGCGGGGACTCAAGTTCATCTGACCCTCCTGCGTCTGAGATCAAATGGCTATCCCAAGTCTCCAACATCCACATGCCTATTTTTAGCACGCTAGCTTAAGTCCAGTTAACGTGGAAGGCTCACTTCCAGCTGCAGGGGTAGACACACCCTGAGAGTCCTGGCCCAGAGAGAAAGGTGAGCCTAAAGAGGCTGTGGGGGGAAAAGGCCAGCAAGGGCATGTCTACATTACACTAGAAGAGCTGCAGCATGGCCATGGCTGGCCTAGGTCAGCTGACTCAGGCTCATGGGGCTCGGGTGCAGGGCTATAAAACTGCAGTGCAAATGTTTGAGATTGGGCTGGAGCCCGAGTTTGGAGACCATATGAGGCGGAAGAGCCTCAGAGCCAGGGCTACAGCCCAAGATCGAATGTCTACACTGCAATTTTATACCCCTGCACCGGTGTCCTGCAAGCTCGAATCCGCTGACCTGAGCTCTGAGACTCAGTACTGCGATTTTTATCGTAATGTAGACATATCCTCAAGGCCCTGCCCTGGAATCACCTAACAAACATCCCAAGATAGAAGTATAGAAACGCAAACCAATGTCCAAATCCTGCCCTTCTAACAAGGTTTACCACTGGAGCCTGCTCCACTCTCAAGGGTATGTCTACACTACGGTATTATTCCAATTTTACATAAACCGGTTTTGTAAAACAGATTGTATAAAGTCAAGTGCACGCGGCCACACTAAGCACATTAATTCGGTGGAGTGCGTCCATGGTTTGATGCTAGCGTCGATTTCTGGAGCGTTCACTGTGGGTAGCTATTCCGTAGCTATCCCATAGTTCCCGCAGTCTCCCCTGCCCCTTGGAATTCTGGGTTGAGATCCCAGTGCCTGATAGGGCAAAAATCATTGTCGCAGGTGGTTCTGGGTAAATGTGGTCACTCATTCCTTCCTCCGGGAAAGCAACGGCAGACAATCATTTCGCGTCCTTTTCCCTGGATTGCCCTGGCAGACGCCATAGCACGGCAACCATGGAGCCCGTTCAGCTTTTTTTTTTTACTGTCACCATATGTGTACTGGATGCCGCTGACAGAGGCGATACTGCAGCGCTACACAGCAGCATTCATTTGCCTTTGCAAGACAGCAGAGACGGTTATCAGTTGTTCTGTACCGTCTGCTGTAAATTGGCAATGAGATGACGGTTATCTGTCATTCTGTACCCTCTGCTGCTATCATGAGTGCCCCTGCAAAAGCAAAAATGGGAATGACTCCCCGAGTCAATCCCTCCTTTATGGTATCTAAAAATAGAGTCAGTCCTGCCTAGAATATGGGGCAAGTGTACTAGAGAACTAGTGTATCAGAGAACCAGATAGTACAGCTGCTCCGTGTCAGATCCCGCAGAAATGATGAACTGCATGCCATTCATGGGGCTTGCCCCTGCAACAACCCCACCCGTTGCTTCCCTCCTCCCCAACCTTCCTGGGCTGCCATGGCAGTGTCCCCCCCATTTGTGTCATGAAGTTATAAAGAATGCAGGAATAAGAAACACTGACTTGTTAGTGAGATAAAATGAGGGGGAGGCAGCCTCCAGCTGCTATGACAGTCCAGGCAGGACATTAAGCGGTGTGGGGGAGAGGAGCCCAGCATCCCGCTACTATGACAGTCCAGGCAGGACATTAAGCGGTGTGGGGGAGAGGAGTCCAGCATCCTGCTGCTATGACAGTCCAGGCAGGACATTAAGCCGTGTGGGGGAGAGGAGCCCTGCATCCCACTGCTATGATAGTCCAGGCAGTACAGAATCTTTTCTTTACACAGGAAATGGAGGGGGCTGATTGAAGCTCAGCCCCCAATTGCTATGATGAGGACGGTTACCAGCCGTTCTGTACCATCTACTGGGAATGACCAGGAATCATTCCTATTTTTACCCAGGTGCCTCCTCCCCCGGCCGGCCTCACCTGAGGCCAGCCAGGGGTATTCAGCAGCTATGAAGAATATTGTACCGTCTGCCATCGGGGAGGGAAGAGGAGTGGATGCTGCTCTTTACTGCCGCAGCATCACGTCTACCAGCAGCATTCAGTACACATAGGGTGACATTAAAAAAAGTCAAGAAACGATTTTTTTCCCTTTTCTTTCACGTGGGGGGGGAGGGGTACATTGACGAGCTATACCCTGAACCACGCCGGACAATGTGTTCAAACCTACAGGCATTGGGAGTTCAGCCAAGAATGCAAATACTTTTCGGAGACTGCTGTGGACTGTGGGATAGCTGGAGTCCTCAGTCCCTCCTCCCTCCCTCCATGAGCGTCCATTTGATTCTTTGGCTTTCCGTGATGCTTGTCACGCAGCACTTTGTAGCCTGGAGATTTTTTTCAAACGCTTTGGCATTTCGTCTTCTGTAACAGAGCTCTGATAGAACATATTTGTCTCCCCATACAGCAATCAGATCCAGTATCTCCCGTATGGTCCATGCTGGAGCTCTTTTTGGATTTGGGACTGCATCGCCACCAGTGCTGATCAGAGCTCCACGCTGGGCAAACAGGAAATGAAATTCAAAATTTCGTGAGGCTTTTCCTGTTTACTTGGCCACTGCATCCAAGTTCAGATTGCGGTCCAGAGCAGTCACAGTGGTGCACTGTGGGATACCGCCCGGAGGCCAATACCGTCGATCTGCGGCCACACTAACCCTAATCCGATACGGTAATACCGATTTTAGCCTTACTCCTCTCGTCAGGGAGGAGTACAGAAACCGATTTAAAGAGCCCTTTATATCAATATAAAGGGCCTCGTAGTGTGGACGGGTACAGCATTAAATCGGTTTAACACTGCTAATATTAGTTTAAACGCACAGTATAGACCAGGCCTGAGTGGCTGCTCAGTCTCCTGGCAGCTTGTCAGCCTTCTCTACTCAACCAACGACTCAGAGCTAATTCTCTCTCTGCCCCAGGTTTTCTTCTCACAGCCTCTCTATTCTCAGAGAGTGACTGCAGACTCTCCTGCTCTCAACTTCCCCTGTTTGTAGTCTCAGTTAAGCTTGGTTTTCCGTCCAGGTGCAGCCTAGTGTGTGAACTGGCTTCTCAGGTCCATGGTTCAAGGCCAGTGTGGGGTACACACCCCATCACACAATGGAACGTTGAATGATTTCAGTAGCAATCTCTACAGAGCATGATCAAATGCTGGTTTTTAGAGGCTTATACCTCAGTCAAAATTCAATGCATTTTCATGGAGATAGTACAAGGTATCTCACTGGTATGAGGGCTATCCCCTTGCCAAATTTTAAATTCTTGCTCCAAACATGGAGGTGTTAAGAATTTTTAAAGAAATGAGTGGGAAATGCTTTTATTGGCAAAAATGGTTCTTTCTCCCTAACTTTTTCTGAAACTTTCCAAAAAACTTCAGCCTGAGACAGAGTGGAAGCATGAACATGTGCAGACCAACTAATTAGTTTGGCAAAATTATATGCAACTGAAAATAGGGGCTTATAATGGAAAGTGTTAGGCCTTGGCTACACTGGTGCTTTACAGCGCTGCAACCTTCTCGCTCAGGGGTGTGAAAAAACACACCCCTGAGCACAGCAAGTTACAGCACTGCAAAGCGCCAGTGTAAACAGTGCCCCAGCGCTGGGAGCATGGCTCCCAGCGCTGCAAGCTAATCCCCACAGGGAGGTGGAGTACATGCAGCACTGGGAGAGCTCTCTCCCAGCGCTGCCTCCGCGACCACACTTGCACTTCAAAGCACTGCTGCGGGTGTGCTCCCGCGGCAGCGCTTTGGAGTTTCGAGTGCAGCCAAGCCTTTAGGCTACCTTAACTATAGACATTACTACCAGCTCCACCTAGAATGCCAAAAAAACTTGTTACCATCACAAGTATATTTAGTAATCAAATCACCTGAAACAATTTATAAATTTTCTCTTTTCTCACAACACACCTGGAAATTAAAGACCCTAAGCAAAAAACTGTGGTAACTTTTATCTGAAAACCTATATAGAATTATACAAATAAATCACCACCACAACCGCTCAAACAAAGCAAAACCAAATTAAAATACTAGTTATGTAGCTTTTAATTCTTGGTTATCTGCTTTTCTAGATCACACATATACAGTTGGATAGGAACAAGACTGACCAAAAAAATTTAAGGAAACTTTCGCTTAATGTGACCAACACACGGACACAAAGTGTTCTCATTGGTAAAAACAAAAGCTAAGGAAGCAATTACAGCTTTCAATTCAAATACACCTTCTGGCACCACTGATAGTTATATTTCTGTCTTATAAACAAGTACTGACCATGGCTTTCAAAGCAAATTCACAATATTCTATGATCAGTATGTGAAAAACAACCCCATTTGAGCTTGATTATTTAGGTCTGTGTGCCATGTCTCATCAGTTCTCACTAGCAGAAATTTTTTTTTTTTAAAAACAGTCTGTGTAGAAATAAATTTTTCAAAATAAAACAGACAATACATTGTTTGATGGCACGGCCTGGAGCTCTCTATCTGATTGTTATCAAAGTATGCTCTAGAATTGATCAAAGCAGCAATGACAACTTAATGTTCTTTAAAGTTATGTATCACTGCATAACTAACTTCCCACTCTTGCCTTGTGGCCTCTGGCTCAATGTGTCATTGGGAGTATTCTCAAAGGTCAGGAAATTTCTAAAAACCCTCCATTACACAGTGGCAGCTGTAAAGATGGGAAAGGCAGAAGTGTGGAGACAGGGTAGCTTAAGTCTATCAGCCTTACCTCCCACATGCCACAGGAAAAATTACTCTTACCACTTTTCCCTTCAGGTGCAAGATTCCTCTCAAAGGTATTACATGTACTACTGTTCTATAAGTAAGTAGTACTTTAGGATGTGGTAGTAGCTGGTCCACATTTAAGAATGGGTCTTGTGTCCCATTATAAATCTGATAGTGTGTCCCTGGCCCTCTTCCTATTTTAAAATACTCAATTTACAATGCTCTCTGCTGCTTTTACTCAATCTAAAATGCTCCTACAGTTTTGAATTTGCCTTCTGCTGTCTGTGACTGGCAGATAGTTGGTTTTTAAAATCATGTGTGAGGTTACTAAGACATGCCATTTTATGGATATGGGATACAGAAAAAAGGTGTTCAACACAGTTTGAAAATTCTTCCTTTTTGCCATATCTTCGTTACATAAAGAGCTTGTCTGAAAGACCCCAAACAATGTTTATTGGAAAAATCTTGGTGAGATCAGTGCACAAAACCACTTCTGAGATGCTGAAGAGCAACGTATTTGAATGCAAAATTAAATGAACTTAAATTAAACGTTTTCAATGTTAAAAACAAATCAGCATCCAGCAAATCTATTCAGGGCCATCTAGGGCTTCAACAGTCCTCATCCTAGTGAGCTCTGAAATCCTCAGATTAAGACCTCAGTTACAGTGTCCCAATATGTCTTCAAAACACACACTCCACAGACAGGGGGGAAAAAGCTCCACAGGAGCAAAACTCGGGGGCATTGAAGAGCTGAGGCCTGCAGTGACCCAACAGGTCAAAGATAAGAGAACCATAGAGGTGGGCAGGAAGCAAAATGTGGCCCTGCATTACTCTCAACAGTAAGTAGAAGGGAGCCTAGTTCCTTAAGAACTTGGTTAGTCCACATCTGGGGAAGCCTTTTGCCCTGTTGAGAGCTAAGCATTTCCAAAGCAGGAGCTCTGTTCCAAAAGAACACAGGAGCTCCAACAGGGTAAGCCACTTCCTCAGGCAAGACTCCATATTCAGGCATGTGTACTTTACATTACAAAGAATAATATACACCAGGCATCAGCAACCTTTGGCACGCGGCTCGCCAGGGTAAGCCCCCTGGTGGGCTGGGCCGGTTTGTTTACCTGCCGTGTCCGCAGGTTCAGCTGATCACAGCTCCCACTGGCCACAGTTCGCTGCTCCAGGCCAATGGGGGCTATGGGAAGTGCTGCGGGCCAAGGGATGTGCTGGCTGCCCTTCCTGCCGCCCCCATTGGCCTGGGACGGCAAACAGTGGCCAGTGGGAGCTGTGATCGGCTGAACCTGCGGACGTGGCAGGTAAACAAACCGGCCCGGCCCACCAGGGTGCTTACCCTGGCGAGCCGCGTGCCAAAGGTTGTCGATCCCTGATATATACTTTCCAAAAATCACCTTGAAAGGTTCACATCAGTGGAACAGTAGGGATCCAGGAGGAAGGCAGGGAGGAGTAAAAATGAGTAAGTCTCAGGTAAAACATCCAATAGCCAAGGAAGGGGAACAGAAGCATGTAAAAGGCAGAGAAAAAAGAGCAAGTGACTTTGTTGGGTGCTAGAAACTATGGAGATGGATTTGCTATAATGACCTAGTTAGAAGAGAATTTGTTATACAAAGACCTTACAAAGCCCTTCTCCCAGCATTTTAAAAAGACTGAAAAAGAACGCAAACTCCCTCATCCTGGCATGATGCCCTGGCCTACCAGGGATTCACCTTGAGATATTAACAGTCACACAAGTGGAGAGCTCCTGGTCCAGAGGAACATGCGCAGCTCAGAACGTTTGCACACTCCTGCAAAATGTAACATCCACAAGTGGAGTCCTGCAAAGCCAGGAGTATGCAATGCTTAACAGCTCCACAGATGTTAACTGGGTGGCTCTTCTCCTCCCAGCCTCAGTTCCACCTGCTGAGTTTAGGCGTTCCCAGCGTTCTTGCCAACTCCACCCCAGTGTAAGGCTATATCTACACTAGAAAGGTAAGTCAACCTATATTACGTTGACTTATAGCCACCACAGTAATTACTGCGGTGGTTCATGTCCACACTACCCTCCTTGGGTCAATGGTGCATATCCTCACCAGGAGCACTTCGACTGACCTGAGAGGGGCAGTAGGAGGAGCTGAGAGCCTGGTTTCTCAACTCTGTTGGCAGTTCCCTTTGGGAGCCTCGCTGCTCCACAGGCTCCCAGTGGGTTGCCCTCCCGCTCTGTTCTCCGCTGAGGGCAAGGAAGCCACCTAGGCTTCTTGGCCCCCTTGCCTGCTCCCCTCTGGGTGCCCAGAAGCATAGTCAATTTCATGGCTGCAAGCTGTGCAATTGACAAGACATCCCGGCTCCTGGTGGGGAGCACGCAAGGGGACCAAGGAGCTCCTGGTGGCTTCCCCCTGACTCCCACCCAGGAACTGCAGGGAAGCCATCAAGGGCTTCTCTTCCCCACTCCCTTCCAGGATGTGGGGTGGAGAAGGGTTCAGGAGGAAGCCACCCGGGGCTTCTTTTCCTGACTCCCGGAATGGGGCCCCTCAGGCTTCTTGCCCTGGCTCCCAGCTGTGAGCCGGCTCTTGCCCAGCTCTCCAGGGGAGCCTGGGAGTTTCTTGTCAATTTCTCTTGCCGTGAAATTGACAGGAAAGTCAATGTAAGGGACATAGTGTCTACATGTCCACCTTACACCTCTCACTGAGGTGGAATTATTTTGTCAGTGTAGTAGGGCACTTACATCAGCAAGAGGAAGGCTGTAGTGTAGACACGGACATAATTAGGTCAACATAAGCTGCCTTATGTCACTCTAACTGTGCAGTGCAGACCAGCCCTAAAGGAAGGGGAGAGAAGGAAGTCCTACAGAAGTCCTACACATGGCAGGATTGCTGGAGCAGCTGAGGTCAGAGGAGTCTGGAGTGCTTAGGCACCATGAGTCAGTCACTGAGTAGATAGATGAGACTGCCTGGAACAAATAAGCACAGAAGAAAAGGAGTACGGAGCAAATGGGCATGGCTCAGTATAACCAATAAATTTCCAGATACAAGGAGCACAAACATGTCCACAGGGAACTACAGTTCTGAGTAAAATCTTAGGCAATGGACAATAATGATTCAAGAAGGATGCTGATAAATTGGAGAGGGTTTAGAAGAGAGTCAGAAGAATGATTACAGGTTTAGAAGCCATGCCTTATAATGGCTGAGTTGCTTGAACCTGTCTATTTAGCTTAACAAAGACAATGTTAAGGGGTGACCTGATTGCAGTCTACAAGTATCTACACGGTGAACAAATATTTAATAATGAGCTCTTCAATCTAGCAGAAAAAGCAATAACACATGATTAAATGACTGAAAGTTGAATCTAGACAAATTCAGACTGGAAATAAAATATGCTCTATGAATTCGGGGGGGAAGTTCCATGGTCTGTATTATACAGGAGATCAGACCAAATGATCACAATGGTTCCTCCTGGCCTTGGAATCTATGAATGCCATTTATTTTTCAAACTGCCAGCCCTGCAAACTCAACATGGGATCTGAAAGTAAAGCTGGGTTCTTTCCTCCTGGTGAATCATCCTCAAAATTAATAGCCACATTTTGTCTTCAGTAATTTCTGTAAAACTTCGTTTTTCTCAGTCGACCTGTACACCTGCATTTAACTGTTCATGTACCAACACTCTGGAATAAATTCTGCTGATAAAGCAAATGAGCAGACTCCAGTTCACACACTGTTCATGTTGATTCTGCAGAATTAAGAAGCAATAAAACTTATTGTAGTCTATAGAAGATATGATTGACTACATAAAGTAAAACATATTTAAGGACAAAGAAGAAGAAAAACCAGAGACTCTGAGAATTGTCCTTCACAGAGAGGTTCATTTAATTAGCAACCACAAAAGCTAGCAGGCTGTACACCTAACTGTACCATGGTTGTTCTAACTCTGGCCTTCTTTATGACAATAAGGAAGACCTGAAAAGAATCATTTAAAAAATTCCTGATTAAACAAAACACCATATTGAAGTTGGTCATTCCCCAGCCTTCACTAAGATTCTCTGGTCAACAATTTTGTAAGTATTATTAGATACTGGGCAAGTATACCTATATATACACAAAACTCCTAGGCCTAAACCATTAAAATTATAGCACTTACAAAGAAAGAGCAATGTTTAGAATGAAGTACTATTACTTAATATCAGAGACATCTATGAAATCAGTTATAAAACAGATGAAAATGTGAGTCACATTTTTGATACAATACCTACATGCTGAACAAGAGCAGCAGTTTTTCCAGTTTTAACACATCAGCATACCTAGGCTGTGTACTACTTAACGCTCTCAGCAAAGTGCTTGATCCAAAAAAAATAAATAAATTATGAAGTAAGTACAACAGAATCAGAGAAGGGAAGACTGGAGGTTAATGTCATTTACGGGGTAGAGTGAAGGTTATTTAGGTGACAAAGCTTTTTCATATTTCAATTTAGTCTTGACTCAATTTCCTGGGTTTCCAGATTATAGTTAAAAATGTTAACTATAATGTTCTCGCAAGATTTTCAGCCTGTAAGTTACTGATACATACCTGCAAATTTAAGTGCAGCTCAAATTTGTACAGGAACAGCTTTCTGGATAGATCTTAAAGTAGTCTTCACTGGCAGATTAAATGACTGCTATGCATGGTTTGTAAAGCCAAGTGACATTTGGAATGAGATGTACTGCAGAAATCTAAGTATATTACACTCTGTTGGCTACACTAGTACAATGTGTTCTACAACCCCTTATTTATATAGTTTTAAAATTTTGAATTACTAGTTACTTAAAGGCTAAGTGCTTTTTGTTTAAATACTAATGGAACAGCAAATTCTATTTAGATTTTTTTAAACTGGACACAAAACTATTTCAAAAGTGTTAAAATTATGATAGTTTTTTCCAGTTCCTTTAGATATTTTCTTTATTCACTGATTTCAGGTTTACTGAATTACAACAGAAAACAAAAACATTTAACAGATGGATTTTTGCAAATCTGCTATGCAGGCTTATAGTAATTAACCTGAAAACTGGGAATCTCAAAGGTTTCTACTAAGAGAGAGAGACAGGTTTGGGTTTTATATATTCTCTGTTATACATGTTGGTAATGATGTTTTAGCTCTATTAATCCCTACAGAAACGTGTCTGAGAAAATTGTTGGAATAAAAATGTACACTCTAGACAAACATTTTAATTTAGAAAAATATAGCTAAATCATTGCAGATTATATTCCTAGTATTACTATTTTTGCTATCAGTGTACACTGGTATTGTGAACCTTTTGTTGTGCGCTACAAAATACTTTATGACACTAACAAAGAGGCTTTCAAAAGCTTCTCAACAGGCAGGAAGTGGCACAGAACTGTGGAAAGAAAATAACCATAAAAAGCATTAAGCAGACAGAGAATAGTGCACTTCTCTGTACACAGAGATGACTCATTTTGACACACTGTACAGGTCACAGTCTGCACAGAAAGGCTTTAGTTTCAAGTTAAATTTCCAGGAATTTACTGGCATTGTCTTCTTTGTCTTCGCTTCCCTATCCCATCATTTAAATTCAGTTTGTCAGAAGTGTTAGTAGATTTATTAAGAGTTTAACTCAAACAGAAAATCCATGAGAGAAACAGATTACTGTAAAAATTCATATAGCTTCTCAGTATTAATTTACAAAATACTTGTCACGACCATTGGGCTTTACACAAAAGCTTACTAGTACAAACTACTGCTTTCTGCTTTGTTTAATTCTGTAAGACAAAATTCTTCCCATAGTAAGCACCCATCTGCCATTTTGCATTTCAAGTATAACTCCTTTTAAGAAATGGTTCTCCTTTTGGATTTCTTAAGATGAAAAAAAACTTAACACATCTCATTCCTGCTTGATGTCAAAGATAAATTTATACAAGGAGACATGTAAGAAGTTGTTCTCTTTTCTTCCCACAAACCCAAAACCAAAAGCATCTCTTTAAAATAGGATCCTTTTAACATATGTCCTTCTTGTATGTATCCTAGGAGTCAAGTCTGCCTTTTAGTTTATGGTATCAGAGGGTAGCCGTGTTAGTCTGGATCTGTAAAAGCAGCAAAGAATCCTGTGGCACCTTATAGACTAACAGACGTTTTGGAGCATGAGCTTTCGTGGGTGAATATCCACTTCCTCAGATGCATGTCAAGTGGGTATTCACCCATGCATCTGAGGAAGTGGGTATTCACCCACGAAAGCTCATGCTCCAAAACGTCTGTTAGTCTATAAGGTGCCACAGGATTCTTTGCTGCTTTTAGTTTATGAAACCTTAGATATTAACAATGCATCGTAAAATAACAACAGCTATATATTAGAGTGGATGAGTATTATATCAGAGTAGCTAGAGAAATAGAAGTGTGGTTATTGACCTTAGTTGATGACTTCCAAAATTTCAGCATTTGAGGAAAATGTTATTAAAATAAAACAAAGCAACGTTAATTTTTTTCCTCTGTGATTCTTATACTTCTCAGGCTGAATTACTTGGAGAAAAGTCATTTAAGAATGAGGTTTTCAAAATAATGGGTTGAATTAGATTAGTGTACTTTTTGCATTATAAGAGATTTTTTCAAAGACACAAACAGCAGGCGCCAACTCCCACTGACATTAATATCAGAGTCCTAAGAATTTCAGCTGTATCCCCCCAATTTTTATGGAAGCAAAAATTAAGTGAAGAAAATGGCACCACAGTTGTTTGAGTTTTTTCGAAGTAGCGTTTGAGAGGCCCCTTGAAAATATCAGATATCCTGACAATCACCACTGAGTCCAGATTCTAAAGCTTTGGAGGCAATAGGTATACATAATTAATTACCCAAAATCTGTGCCAGAACCATTTAACCTTTTCCTTCCTTTCACAGAAATTAGTGAAATTGTCAGTAACTCTTCATATACATTTCATGGATAACTTTAAATATCAAATGAAGATTCCATTTCTGCTGGAAAGAGTCTACGGGAGGGAAAAATATTACAAACCCTGTTGGGTTGACTTTCTTTTATATGGTAAATATAGTTTGCCTGGAAATTAAACTTACTAAACAGAACAAGCATTTTACAGACATTGTGTTAACTGAGGAGAACACAAATCTAAAATTAAATGCCAATCTACTTTAATAGAAACAATATATTTTGTGTTAAAAAAACAATTATGCCTGACTTTATTTAGGAGATAGTACTCCTTTAAATAGTTATGTACTTGCAAAGTGCAGTGCTTGTGCAACCTAATCTATGTTTTCCTCAAATGCCCACAAGTCCAGTTACTTACAAACACCACACTCCTGGATGGGTGCCTGACATACCAAACCTGCCCCGTCGTGTATATTTTTATACGTTACTAAATTAGGAAACCAGAGTGGACTAAGTCTATGCCAACTCTGAAACAGAAAAGGGTCCAGTTTATGCCTTGCATTTAAAGCCAGGAATATTATAAGATATTTAATCTTTAATAAGAGGCACAAAAGTAATTTAATCTAATAAGAAGCAGCACTGAAGAGTAGTGAAAATAAGGAGAAATAAGGTTTAATAACACAGATTCTTCTTTGCAAGTCTAAATCAAGATACTGAAAATTAATTCAAAAAATTAGGCAGATTGTATATTTTAATTCCAAGTTCTAGAATGAAAATAGAACGTTGGCATGCCATACTCTTCTAAGCAGTGAAAATCTACTTCTTTTGCAGAGAGGAAAGGAAAAGAAGCTATTTAAGCACTACTTGTTCATGGAGATTTATTGAAATACCTAATATTGAGCTCTGCTCAGAAATACTAAGTAGGGCATTCAAGACTTGTTGAGTAGAAAAACACTGAGAAGTATTTCAGAATATGTCATCTGTATGAATTCTAAATATATATATACTGTACAAATGGCAACTTACAAAATGAGAAAAAAGGGACAAATATGTAATTTTCCAGTCTTAAAATTTCACTTAAACTGCTAAGCAAAACAGACTTGGTGGTAATCAAGGGGTAACATTCCTAGGATTATTTTATAAATACACAGTGGTGATCAAAAGTTACAGCTTGATTTATATTTTTAATGGGTGTGTGTGTGTGTGTGTGTGTGTGTGTACACGTGTACACCATTCTGATCAGTTACCCATAGGAGTCTATTTATATGGGGTGAGGTCCTCAGATGGGTATCTGTACATTGTTGTTTTGAAATTCATCTTTACCCCCCCTACTTAGCCTTCTGCAAAAGTGAGTAGTTTCAGCTGAAAAACATATTTTATTAATCTTATTGCATACTGGGGCTTCCCACTACTCATTTCACATTTTTAAAGCAAATTATACACTTTATTCCAGAAAAGTTAGCATATGCATGTATCAGCGTGACATGCAAAAAATTTTTTACATACAAACGATCAGTTAAGCACCTGAACATACATATTGCACTTTCAATAAAGAGAAGACAGATATCTTCTCTCTTCCAATATTTAATACAATAAACTTCAAAAAGTTGTGTTCTTAACAGAGGGACTGGGAGCCAGGAACACCCAAGTTCTAATCCTGGCTCTAACACTGATCATCTCTGTAGCCTACAGCAAATCATTTACATTAAATTCTGCTTCTCCAGCTGTAAAATGAAGTTAACGCACTCCCTTATCAACTTCACAGGGGTGGTCTTAGGATCAATTCATCTTTGTACAGTACTTTGAAGAAGAAGAAAGTTTTACATCTATATAATTATATTTTAATGTTTAAATTGACTATTTTACTTCTCAAATAATTTGCCTTGAAAATATCAAGGGGGCAGGGGAAACAATGGGTGAATTTCAGAATCCAGCCTGGATCCAATACATGGTACCAAAGCAGTTAAATATTATGGCAGTATGTACTTCAGAAATGCCAGAGGCAGATAAATACCATTTCCTTTTGGTTTAACAGAGAGGAAGTAAAATGGCAGCTGGGGACAAAAGAGGCAGAAGTTTCTAAAGACAGCAAAGGAATATCAATTTGAGATGGAAACCACATGATATTGCCTTATATAGAAAAGGAAGGGCATCTGCAAAACCTGCATTTGACTATTGCAAAGGGTTCTGCACCTCTCTTCAACCACATCATGTGTTGCTAACCATCATCAAGCCGCAATTTTTCTTTATGAATCAGATGAAGAAACTGCTACCCATATCATTCATTTGGGTACAAAGAGTTATATTACCAGACCACACACTTTTTCCCCTGACTAAGGACCCAACTCTTATTGTTAACCAAAGTACGAAAAGCTAAATATGACCAAAGAAACTTGATTTGCTCCAACCAAAGGTATTTGTTAAGTTTTTCTTAAATGTTTTTTTAAAAAGCAATGCACACATTTATTGAAAGGGAACTTTGCCAAAACATGGGTTGGGAGCATAAACCACACACAAGTCTTTGTTTAATTACTTCACTTTCCTTCAAAACTTGGCAAAACATTAAGCTTTTCATTTACTAAATCTATAATTAACTATAACATTTGCTGAATAAACATAACCTTATTTTTAATTAAGTCAGAGCAAGATGCTACAACTTGCATCTAACAAGCAACATTTATCTCAAGTAACATGCAGTAAAAACACCTGTCTTGTCATACATGAAGACTTAACTGTAACTACAGTGAGCCAATTAACACACCCTCATTTTAATGACATCTAGTGCCAAAACCTGGATTCGTTGACTTCGGTGCAACCAAAATTTAACCCCTAAAAATGGAAACAACACTTTATCCTCAAAACGTTATGATTTGAAATCAAGCTGAACCATAACAGTAGCCATGTCTACAGCAAGGGGTTACACATCGAAAATACCCTTGACCTAAATTTAAGTCTGGACAAAATATCTATTCAACAGTTTGCAAAGGAATTCAGGAGGAACAAGTGATATGATGCAATACTACTTATGTGGAAAAGGCCTCTCATAAACAGTAAATATTAAGCTTAAAGTTTTTTTTTAAAAAGCATTAAAGAATCCTGTACGTAATTGTGAATGAGAAACTGAAGCTAAACCTTATTACAAACTAACCGTTTAGAACTGGAAGATCTGCACAGACAAATTATAGTATAATTGCAACAGGCACGAATAGTGGAAAATCTACAGCTAAGAGAAACAATTCTGAACTAGAACTTGTAAAACAAAACTTTGAAATGAGAATAAGAAATCTCTAAACAGAGGAGAAGTTAGGCTATGCACAATAGCAGCAGCTCCCATTGGCCTGGAGCGGTGAACCACGGCCACTGGGAGCCGCAACTGGTCAAATCTGCGGATGTGGCAGGTAAACAAACTAACCCGGCTCACCAGGGGCTTTCCCTGCACAAGCGGCGGAACAAGTTTGGGAACCACTTGCTTTAGAGGATATGATTTTCTTATCTGTATGAAGAATCAGCCTACCTATCAAAAGAGATAATCCATTTAGGGAGTCAGCTTTACCCCCCTCCCCAACCCTCAAGAATTTAGGAGATAAACTGGTACCGTTAATTTTAAGTATCAGAGAAATTTACTTGATATTCAATAATATTGTGTACAAATACCAAGCAAGACAGGTTATTAAACCTTAAAACATAATTTACACTTTATTAAATAAAATGATTTGAACATTCATCAGAAAAGAGCTCCAAGAACTTTGCAAACCTTATGCCTCACAATAAATTTGTTTCTTATTGCTTATCATCATCAGTGATTCTTTGAAGCAGTGCTGCCTTTGTAAAGATGGGTGTGGTGGAAGTAGGATAGATAGAATCATAGAGTTGGAAGGGACCTCATGAGGTCATCTAGTCCAACCTCTGCTCAAAGCAGGACCAATCCCCAGATTTTTACCCCAGTTTCCCAAATGGCCCTCTCAGGGATTGAACTCACAAGATACTGATGGCTGCCATTTCATGTGAAGATGCCCATCTAGTCACTAACCCTAACAGCAGTACATTCAAAAACTTACTTGAAGAGGCTTTTATACAACATTTTCCTTCTAATCAATTTTATTGCAAGATATTATGAAGGTTTGCATGTTTATTCTGGACAATTTCCCACCTAGCCCCTCACTTTTGTTATTTATATGTGGGTATGTTTTGTCATCAGCTCTACCACTTCATCTGTGGGGTAAATAATGTTTTATAACATTTTAAAGAAGAAGAAAAAGAAGCCACACTGATTTAATGGCTGAGTCCGAATTTAACCAAGGTGCCTTGAGGCCAAACCAAATCATCTAATCACTGGATGACACTGTCTCTGTCATCTTTAATGAGCATCAAAGGAAGATATATATATATTATGGCA
Organism: Gopherus evgoodei; assembly: GCF_007399415.2. Taxonomy (NCBI): domain Eukaryota; kingdom Metazoa; phylum Chordata; order Testudines; family Testudinidae; genus Gopherus; species Gopherus evgoodei. The sequence continues at coordinate 9,214,244 of NC_044331.1, forward strand.
GTGCCAAAATGGGCTAGATGCTTTCCAAATAAGAGGAACACAGTCCATACCCCCATAAGGCTCATCTTTTCCCTGAAATTTTTTTTTGAAATAAAGCTACTTCTGTGTTCTGTAAGACAAGTCTGAAGCTAACTTCCAGCGTTTAATGAGGGTATCGTTGTGAAAGCAGTATCTAAAAACGACAGTGACCCAACTGTTTACTGTGATTTAGATTAATTTTAATGTTTGCTACACCTCCTAACCAGCTACAACCAAGGAAGAGGACATAGTTCAGCTCAAAAATTTGAAGTGTGCTGGAATATTCCTGTAAATATTTGATCACCCACATGTTATTACAGCCATACTGTCTTGAGGTCGCAATTAACTTTCTCTACATAACTGCCCACAGTATTCCAGATGAGGTCTCATCAGTGCCGTGTATAACGGGACTAACACCTCCTTATCTCTACTGGAAATACCTCACCTGATGCATTCCAAGACTGCATTAGCTTTTTTCACAATATCACATTGGCAGCTCATAGTCATCCTGTGATCAACCAATAATCCAAGGTCCTTCTCCTCCTTAGTAACTTCCAACTGATGCCTCCCCAGCTTGTAACAATAGTTCTTGTTATTAATCCCTAAATGCATGACCTTGCACTTTTCACTACTAAATTTCATCCTATTACTATTACTCCAGTGTACAAGGTCATGCATCAGAGGGGTAGCCGTGTTAGTCTGGATCTGTAAAAGCAGCAAAGAATCCTGTGGCACCTTATAGACTAAAAGACGTTTTGGAGCATGAGCTTTCGTGGGTGAATACCCACTTCTTCAGATGCAGATCTTCCTGGTCCTTCTCTGTATTGGCAATACCTCCCAGCTTTGTGTCATCCGCAAAGTTTATCAGCACATTCCCACTTTTTGTGCCAAGGTCAGTTATAAAAAGACTAAATAAGATTGGTCCCAAAACTGACCCCGGAGGAACTCTACTAGTAACCTCCCTCCAGCCAGACAATTCAACTTGCAGTACAATCCGTTATAGTCTCCCCTTTAACCAGTTTCTTATCCACCTTTCAGTTTTCATATTGATCCCCATCTTTTCCAATTTAGCTAATAATTCCCCATGTGGAACCGTATCAAATGCCTTGCTGAAATCGAAGTAAATTAGATCCACTGCATTTCCTTTGTCTAAAAAATCTGTCAGCTTCTCAAAGAAGATCAGGTTGGTTTGGCAGGATCTACCTTTTGTAAAACCATGTTGTATTTTGTCCCAATTTCCATTGACCTCAATGTCCTTGACTACTTTTTCTTTCAAATTTTTTTCCAAGACCTTGCATACTACAAATGTCAAATTGACAGGCCTGTAGTTGCCCGAACCACGTTTTTTCCCTTTCTTAAAGATAGGAACTATATTAGCAATTCTCCAGTCATACGGTACAGCCCCTGAGTTTACAGATTCACTAAAAATTCTTGCTAATGGGTTTGCAATTTCATCTGCCAGTTCCTTTAATATTCTTGAAGATTATCTAACCCCCTAATTTCGTCCCATTAAGATGTCAATCTCCCTTAGAATCCTTAAATTATTTCCTCCAGGTTTTAAAATCCAACATTTCATTAATTAATCCTCCTTGTAGAGTTCTGTGAATAAAAATGTTCACAATCTTTTGTAATGGCAAGAGAAAAGCTATTCAAATGTACTTATGAAGTCCCTCTCCAGGAAGCATTATGGGGAGGAAACATTCAATGCAATAGAGTAGCAGAGCTAACGCTTCACAGAAATAAAAGATTCATTTTGCTCAGACTGATAATGCACAAGCTGCACATCGTTCAGCCATACAGACAGCATTTTGAAAAGGAAGTGGTTAGTAAGAGTAGCATTAAGCTGTTTATATACATAGACCCTACATCAGCAGCACAACACCTAAATGTTGCTGGATCCTCTGGCATACAAACAGCCTGCTGTGCATCTGAAATTTTCATGCACCCAAGGCTTTGAGTGCACAAAATAAGGAAGCTTAACATCCAAAATTTCATATAATCCACAAGGAAATAAATGCAGCTTGCCTACATAGTAATGCTAGTTCCTAATCAAACGTGGTATACACAATCAACCTTTCAGTAATGTAAATTATTCTTTTCAAAGTCTCTTTTTTTGGAACCTTTTTAAGTTTGTGTATGAAGTTTTGCAGGAAATGTGTCAGTTTTTCTTTGAACAAATCTTTCTTTCATGGTATGACACCACAAGGTAAGTTATCTATAAGGAACACAAGCATACTCATGCAAACTCAAAAGAAAGAAGCATCTATCTGAAAGCTGATGAAATTCTACTTGCTTTGTGTCATAATGTTTACAGGTTTATGTAATTTCATTACATATAGAGTTGTGTACATTTATAATTTTTAATCACCACCACTTTTTGCATTAGTCTGTAAAGCTTAACTTATTATAGCTGAAAAAACAGAGGCAAAGGACAGCTCAATTTCTGTGCTCATAGCTTTAAGAAACAGCTATAGCATCTTCCTAAAGAATGCAAAATTTGTGTTTTGCAAACACATGAAGGACATGTTCAAAATTTAGTTAAAATTCCAGCCAAAAGTTAATCCTGTTAGATTAAGTAAATCATTTTTTGAAATGCTGACCTTAGACGCTATCTTCTGCACTGATCAAAACATAGTAAAAAACAACCAAGGTTTTAAAAAACAACCTGACAAGAAAACAGCTTCATTTGGGGGAAAGTTACTTTTAAATGCTTTGATAAGCAAGAAACAAAATAAAGCCGATGAAAAACCGCCAAGGGTCAATCTTTTTCTAATGGTGTGTCAGATTTCTTTTGGACAATACACCTCTACCTCTATATAACGCTGTCCTTGGGAGCCAAAAAATCTTACCACATTATAGATGAGACCGTGTTATATTGAACTTGCTTTGATCCACCGGAGTGTGCAGCCCGACCCCACTGGAGCACTGCTCTACCGCGTTACATCCAAATTCGTGTTATATCGGGTGGCGTTATATTGAGGAAGCGGTGTACTTGCTTTTTTTAATTAAGCAGTAAGACCAACATTTGTCATCTATTGCCACAGTGAGGTAAATAAACTACAGGCAAAGCTACAGGAGTAGTCTCTCTTTACGGACCACAGACACGGGACAGTTGCGACATAAGAGTAAGAGAAGAATTGAACCCTTTAAATTCTGTAAAATAGGAATTAAGGTCATTTTGTCAATGTGACATTTGTTGTTAGCATTTTATGTCTCCTTCAAGAAGCTTGAAATATTATTGATACAATAGCAAAGAATATCATAGACGATCTATATGAAAAAAGAATCCTTCGGACATTTTTCTATCCAAAGTCCACCATCAGAAATAGCATGCTACTGGGAAAATTACGACTTTTTATTTGTTAAACACAGAGTATGTTTGGCACTATATAAAACTGAGGATAACAGTCCCTCTGCCCATTCTGCTCTAAAATTTACTTGCATCAGCCTTTTTTTCAAATCACAGAATTGAAGTGTACAACATAAATACAGATACAAATTTAGTTTTAGGCCAGATCCATTTGTCATTGCTCTGATCCCCTCACCTGCAGGTAAGTATTTCAGTTGGTTGTTGGCCAATCGAAGGTGACGTAAAGACCTGAGGCGGCCAATCTCAGGGCACACAATTTCAAGAGCGTTGTCACTTAGGTCCAGAAACTGCAGTTTAACCAAGGAGCCAATAGCTAGTGAGAGAATAGAGACCAAAAAAAAAAAAAATGAATGTGACCCAGGAGTAATGTTAAAACCTTAATAGGACTATGAAATGATAGAAGGCCTCAATATCTAATTCCTATATCTGAGCAGACTGTGAGGTATTAAAACCATTGGTCTCATAACTGAATGTCATGGGAGTTAAGTATTTGTAAGCTCCTCTATTGATAACAAGCAGTACTGGGGGTATAGAAATATGAAAAAAAATAAATCACACAGAAGAGACCATAGATTTTGATATTATTCCAACCCTGATTATCCTCCCATGAAATTACTTTTTACTTTACTTTGCCATCATCTTTATCTGATTTACTCACCCTAGACTGGGAATTTAAAGTTTTCTTTTCTGAAGGCAGGACATGTTTGCTCCACAATAAAATGAAAGGAATAGAGAGGCCAATGCAATTATTGATGCTTTAGGTTTAAACCTATCAATCACAACCAAGCAAAACGAAAGTATTGTATGTAATTATTGGCTTAGCGAGCAGGAGTGATCCTGGAGCACTGTTTTATTAATAAGTGCCATTTAGTCTTTTCACTTCCTGTAATTGGAACTAGAGCGAACAACATGTAAATGCATCTGAAAGTTTAATAAAATAGTTTAACACAGTACAAACAAGGATATCAACATTCTAAGGACTACAGTGGTGTATTTCTGTGGATATCTTCAGAATTTCATGGGAACATAAGGAAAACAGGCCTTTTTACTGAATAGAATAAAATATTTGATAGTTTCTGCCACTTATTTTGAAGCTAGTAGGGCACTTACCTTCAGGTACAACAACTATGTTATTTGAATGAAGGTACCTGGGGGGAAAAGAACAAACAACACCACCTGTTACCCTCAAGGACTTTGGTTAGATAATCAGTTGGCAAAATGTTCAATCTGAAATTGGAAGAGAAAAAAACCTTCACAGACATTTCTCTTTCTGAGCATGACAGTAAATTTTACAACACTAATTAACATATTCTAAGGTTTCACTTATAATCTATTTAAATCATGAACAGAAATTAAGATCAAGAATGTCTTAGCTGATGATTATTAAAATATTCAAATGTAATGCACATGATCATTGTAATCGTAACTGTTTCATTTCAAGCTGTTGAATGCAATTTTTCTTCATAACAACAAAATATCCAGGATAGGAAAAATAAATCAGGAGTCACCAGATTGCACTAAATTCTGCCATAGGTCCTCTCCTGCTGTGTACAGGGAAAAACCAAACAAATAAATCAACTATGCACACTTACACAAGCATGCAGAATCTATTTGTCACGATAATGTGATTTTTTTTTAAATGTAAAGTACTAAATTAAATTTTACAAAAGCAATTTTCAATCAGTAAATACAGTGACAAGTCCAGACAAGTTTTCGGTGGCTATTTTAAGGTTGATAAAGTGCATTGAGGGCTCCCTGGTGGTGAACACCCGTAATCACTACAATTTGAGAAGAGCTTAATCCATATCTTTTAAACTGTAAAGTTCTGCTTGAAAACAGAAAGACTATATAAAGTTTGTAGGCAAGCAGTCAATACCTGAAGATATAGTTATCTCAAAAGATAATGAGTACTCTCATGATTTAAGCATGCATGTAAAAGACTTGAACAAGCAGCTTTTCTATTACACTGTGAAACAATGTTTCCCAAAAGCAGGGTCGTGTCCCTTTGGGAAGATGGGAAGATCTAACTGATGAAGTAGTCTCAGTTTTCTGTTTTTTAAAAGTATGTCCTTCGTGTTTGTGGTTGTGAAGAATACTTTCACAATGGAAATCATGTGTAACTTATGCAGCAATGTCTGCCTGTGTTTGAAGACAGCCTGAAATAATATCTCCAAAGTGTGAACTCTCCCCCCCTTTCAGTGGATGGTAAGTATGATCATTAATGTTGACACTGAAAGTATTTCACTGCTCAAAGGACATAAGAAAGCAGAAGTACCATTATAAAGCTCTACACTAGTGTTTCTCAAACTGGGGCCTCTGCTTGTGTAGGGAAAGCCCCTGGCGGGCCGGGCCAGTTTGTTTACCTGCCGCATCCGCAGGTCCAGTCGATCGCAGCTCCCACTGGCTGTGGTTCACCGCTGCAGGCAAATGGGAGCTGCTGGAAGCGGCGCAGGCTGAGGGACATACTGGCCACCACTTCCAGCAGCTCCCATTGGCCTGGAGCAGCGAACCGCGGCCAGGGGGAGCCACAATCAGCTGGACCTGCAGACAAGGCAGGTAAACAAACTGGCCCGGCCTGCCAGGGGCTTTCCTTACACAAGTGACGGCCCCAGTTTGAGAAACACTGCTCAATACCAAAAAAAGTTTCCGTGTGAGGGGTGCACCCTGGTGGGAAGCATGGAAAGTAACTACACTGAGATGAGTAGATCTATGAAAACACATGGTGGTATTGCAAGGGGCATATATTCCATTTCATTTTCCTGAAGGGGAGCTCAGCTTTCAAGAGTATAGGAAACACTGCTCTAAAGTAAAGGAGGTATATGTACAGTAACAAATCAGCATTTTAAATACGAACCTATTGGCAAATTATTCTTTTTACTTCATTTTCTGCTCTAGCCCCAAACCAATTATTATCTCAGCTAACAATTTAAATTGTGTTACTTGAACTACAGAAGCTGCCGAACAATTGCAATCACCTATATACCAAATAAATGGGATAATGGTAGCACAACAAAGCTTGGTGGTCATGAGATAACTAAATCAAGTAAATATATATTAATAGACTTCTTTTACTTATTTGTGGCTTCTTAAATTAACCTCCCCCAAGCAATTTTAGGCTTACTCTTCTAAAGGCATCATCAGATAATACCAAAAATTCTTGATGCCTGGTGGCAAAATGTCAAACACTCTTGAATACATCAAATACAAGAAAGTCGTTCCACTGTATGCGAACCCAAAATACAGGGCAAGATGAGGCAAGATTGTCTCTTCAGCAAGCTGGAGACTTCAATGACCTACAAAACAGTTAAACTATGTTGTGGACATGAGTCCTAGAAAGGTGCGGTTTCAGCAGCCAAATTGAGAAGACAAGCTCAGACAGATAACTTATACTGTTCAAACACCCCATGCTTCCTTTAAGTTTGAATTTACAGTATGTACTTCAAAAACACACTGCACTACCAAACCATCCATTAAGATCAGGTCATAGTTGTCATAAAGCAGTATGGGAGGTAGGGAGAGCATATTTAAAGTTCAGTTCTATTGCATAATGGTTGTTTGGTGAACTACATCAAATTAGGGCTCAAAAAATGTATTATGTATAGGCTATACTTAATTGAAAAGGACAATACAACAAATGTGTTGCCTCCAGCAGCTGGACCAAGGTGCACAGCCCTGGTATGAAGACCATTACACACCACTTTCTTACCGGATGGGATGGAGGAAATCAACATTCCCTCACAACATAATCTGAACAAGAAATTATGACACGGAAAGAAATTTCAGCATGGGCCTTAATCTAGCTAGTAGCCAAAGTACCTCATTTTATTAACAAGGAGGAAAAACCACATTACACTGAAAAGGAAAAATGTATACAAACACAGCATTCTTATTTTTTTTTAAATAATTTGACACTGCTTAGCATAATAAAGTTGGTCAAAACTCCAACACTCACAATTCCACGAGGTTTGGAAGCTTCTGTGCAAGGTTTTCTGGCTGAAAAAGAAAAAAGATTTATTATTTTAAAAACTAACATGCATCCTACTCATTTTAATAACCATGCCAACAAGAGATATCACAAGTGTGTTTCAGTAGAATTGTGTACAGTAGAACCAAATCAGCAATACTCAGCCATGGGGATGGAAGGATGAGAAAATGGAGCACTGGTGCCATTCTTTCATAGTCTAGAAGTGACATTGATGGGATCTAGAGCAAATTGCATCCAGCCCTCCAAGGTTTGAAGAATGGATTACCAATACTTAGCTTTTGAAAAGGAATTAAAACTAAGGAGTCAGAGATGAGATAGAGGGGTTTCCAAGCAGCTGCTGGAAAGAAAACGTTCACTGATTTACAGCAGTAGTAAAAAGCAGGAAGCATGCAAGACCACCTCCTAAACAACATATATTTTCTTTGTAATACTGCAGAGCAGCAGGGCAAGACCTGCATCCTCTACAGTTTATTCAACATCTCTGTACTAGAAATATCAAACCCACAGATTTCTTTATGCATGTCAAGATGCACGTCCTTTCCTGTATTCTGACTCACCTCGGGTGCGCATGCCTGTTTCTGGATAGTCTTTTTAAGTGTAAACAAAAATTATGGCAGTCAACACACTGGGATCAATATGGCTATTTTAATAATTTTAAGACACAGCAGGTTAGATTTTCTCCTGCATCTGAGCTCCATTCAGTGCAAGAGAGCAAAAGTAGCGAGGGATATGGCAACAACTCTCTGATTCTGAGCTAGTCAGACTAGAAGTTGCTCGAACTCATACCTGTGGTTTATTCCCCTTGGGTTGCATGTGGCCCCTTTTCCTCCCCTGATACATTCTCTATACCCCAGAGGGAAGGGAAATTGGTGTAGGAGCTAACTGATGCCTTTATGCCATCTGAAAGCTTCTCATAACAGGGAAAACGTCAGATGGCCAGCATGGCCAGAAATTGGCTGTTCTGAATTACTTGAGTTGTGCAAATGAGCCGAGTCAGACATCAGAATTGGGTTTGAAGCCGTGCTAATTGGGTGTATTTTAGCCTAGTAGGGAAACATGTTAGCCTGAAGCATAGTAGGGTTTTTCAGTCATGTTTAGCTAACTCAACTGAGCTAACATGGTTGAAAAACACACCCTTTGTGTCAATCAAGGCAGGTCCCTAGGTTTTCTTGGAAACGGCAACTAGTAGGAATTTTAGGAGAGGATGGAATATGTTATGCTGGAAGCCATATTGAAAATCCATATTCATGGTTAAGAAGATTTTATTGCTTAGGAAATCTACTTTAAATGCAGTGACTGCATTTTGGTTTTAAAATTCTGGTTTTAATTATATAGAATGCAGAGTTTAGACATGCAGAACTGGAAATAAGTTTTAATGAAGAACATTTAACAGCACACAGTATCACAGCACAATCACTTACAGAGTTTGGCAGTTTTCATGTTCACTCTTCATCTAAATTTAAACAATATTCCTTCTTAAAACACACTTTTTAGTTAACGTATTTCTCCACAATTTTAAATTTGTATAACATAGGCAAGATATGCATACTTCTTATACATAACAATGATGTTGAACATCACTGATTAAAGTGCAAACCTCAACTCAGCCTTAATCATGAAGCAGCAACTCCACAACTGAATCAATTTTCTATATGAAAGTGTCACTCAAGCCACAGAAGAAAAGAGGAGATAGCTAAGCAGTGGTTGCCACCTGCTGGAAAGTTTGTATTAATTACAATACATTCATTTTCCACATAATATAGCATAGAAAGGTTTTTGCACGATGTTCTTTTCCTTGCATATTTTTCTCAGTGTTAACCAAACAAATGCAGAAACTAGCTTGACCCTTAAAAACCCAGTAAACATTTTTCGCTTTAAGTTCTAATGGAAAAAAGTTTCAATCTAACCTAACTCTAGATCAATCTTAATTAATTTTTTCCCTAAACTATTTATTAATCTAACAGATATTTCTGGTGTGTCTATTTTAAAGTAGTATTTTCTCTTCAACCCCCACTCACCTCTCCCCCGCCCTCCCAAAAAATTTACTTGTTGGCTTTCCCTTGCGAAGTGAAACAGATTTCAAGGGTTTTGAGTGTTTGATCCTCAAATGAATTGCTCAAGAACTGGATGATGTCTTGGAGGTTAAACAGGTAGGGTTCAGGAAGGGACATAACACCTCTGCACAATGCAAGTGCAAGCCACGAGTTAAAAACCATCATCCCAGAAGGCTTGACTTGCCAAGGCACCTGTGGTCATCCCTGAACTGGTTTTGAACAGGACAGGGCAATTGTACAGTCACTCTCTTCAAATGGGATTTCTCTAACGACCTGCAATGTAGATGCAGTCAACTTCAGACTGTGTTGGACATCTTTGATGAGTGCCCACTTAGTAGTTATCAGTGGTTCACAGTCAAGCTGGAAGGGCATATCGAGTGGGTCCCACAGGGATCAGTTCTGGATCCTGTTCTGTTGAATATCTTCATTGATGATTTAGATCAAAAAGACGGGGATCAATATAAAAATTGAAAGCTGGATAAGGAACTGGTTAAAGAGGAGACTACAATGCGTTGTACTAAAAGGTGAACTGTCAGGCTGGAAGGAGGTTACTAGTGGAGTTCCTCAGGGATCAGTTTTGGGACCAATATTATTTAATTTTTTTATTACTGACCTTGGCACAAAAAGTGGGAATGTGCTAATAAAGTCTGCGGATGACTCAAAGCTGGGAGGTATTGCTAACACAGAGAAGGACTGGGATACCATACAGGAAGATCTGCATGATCTTGTAAACTGAAGTAATAGTAATAGGATGAAATTTAATAATGAAAAGTGCAAGGTCATGCATTTAGGAATTAATAACAAGAATTTTAGTTATAAATTGGGGACACATCAGTTGGAAGAAACAGAGGAGGACGATCTTGGAGTATTGGTTGATCACAGGATGATTATGAGCTGCCAATGTGATGTGGCCGTTAAAAAGGCTAAAGCGGTTTTAGGATGCATCAGGCGAGGTATTTCCAGCAAAGATAAGGAGGTGTTAGTACCGTTATACAAGGCACTGATGAGACCTCATCTGGAATACTGTGGGCAGTTATGTGGAGAAAGTGGATAAGGAAAAGTTATTTACTTATTCCCATAATACAAGAACTAGGGGTCACCAAATGAAATTAATAGGTAGCAGGTTTAAAACAAATAAAAGGAAGTTCTTCTTCACACAGCACACAGTCAACTTGTGGAACTCCTTACCTGAGGAGGTTGTGAAGGCTGGGACAATAACAATGTTTAAAAGGGAACTGAAAAAATTCATGGTGGCTAAGTCCATAAATGGCTATTAGCCAGGAAGGGTAAAGAATGGCGTCCCTAGCCTCTGTTCATCAGAGGATGGAGATGGATGGCAGGAGAGAGATCACTTGATCATTGCCTGTTAGCTTCACTCCCTCTGGGGCACCTGGCATTGGCCACTGTAGGTAGACAGATACTGGACTAGATGGACCTCTGGTCTGACCCGGTATGGCCATTCTTATGTTATGTTCTTATGTCTCTCATGTTTAAGAAAGATGAATTCAAACTGAAACAGAGAAGGGCTACTAGGATGATCTGAGAACTGGAAAACCTGTCATATGAAAGGAGACTCAAAGAGCTTGGCTTGTTTAGCCTAACCAAAAGAAGGTTGAGGGGAGATACGATTGCTCTCTATAAACATATCAGAGGAATAATTACCAGGGAGCGAGAGGAATTATTTAAGCTTAGTACCAATGTGGACACAAGAACAAATGGATATAAACTGGCTATCAGGAAGTTTAGACTTGAAATTAGATGAAGGTTTCTAACCATTAGAGGAGTGAAGTTCTGAAACAGCCTTCCAAGGGGAATAGTGGGGGCAAAAGACATATCTGGCTTCAAGACTAAGCTTGATAAGTTTATGGAGGGGATGGTATGATGGGATAGCCTAATTTTGGCAATTAATTTGGCAATTGATCTTTGATTATCAGCAGGTATGTATGCCCAGTGGTCTGTGATGAGATGTTAGATCGGATGGGATCTGAGTTACTAGAGAGAATTCTTTCCTGGATGCTGGCTGGTGAGTCTTGCCCACATGCTCAGGGTTTAACTGATCGCCATATTTGAGGTCGGGAAGGAATTTTCCTCCAGGGCAGAGTGGCAGAGGCCCTGGAGGTTTTTCGCCTTCCTCTGCAGCATGGGGCATGGGTCACGGGTCACTTGCTGGAGGATTCTCTGCAGCTTGAGGTCTTCAAACCACAATTTGAGGACTTCAATAACTCAGACATAGGTTAGGGGTTTGTTACAGGAGTGGGTGGGTGAGATTCTGTGGTCTGCATTGTGCAGGAGGTCAGACTAGATGATCATAATGGTCCCTTCTGACTTTAAAGTCTGTGAGTCTATGAGATCGGGGTGGGCAAACTACAGCCCACAGGCCAGATCCGGCCCTTCAGGGCTTTGGATCTGGCCCGCGGGATTGCCCCCTTTGGCGCCGCAGGCCCCGTGCCATTCTCAGAAGCGGCTGTCACCGCTCCCCTGCAGGCCCCCGGGTAGGGGGTGGGGGGGCAGAGATCTCCATGTGTCGCGGTCAATGGGAGCTTCGGGGGAGGTACCTGGAGGCGCGGCAAGGGCACCGCACATGGAGCCCTCCGCATCCTCTCCTCCCCACTCACCTCAGGGGCCACAGAGCTTCCTGGAGCGGCACGGTGTGGGGCCAGGGCAGGCATGCAGGAAGCCTGTCCTGGCCCCAGTGCGTGCCGCTGCCATCTCGGAGCCAGGTCAGAGACATCCTCCCCTTGCCCTCTCCAGATAAGGTGGGAAGGGATGGGATGGGGAGAGTGTGGGGGTCCCAGGCTGGGGGTGGGGTCATGTGGGAGGTGGTCACAGGGGTTCCTCCCCTGACTCCCAGCTTCTCTCCCCCCCCCCCCCCCAAAAAATTTCCCCACCAGTTGCTGTCCCATCAGGGTAAGCAGCTAGCACACCGGGACACTTTGTTTATTTAGGTTTACCTCCGTGCCTGCGGATGCTTGATGTAAACAAACCATCTCGGCACCCAGTGGCTTATCCTGATGGCCTGGAAGCCAAAGTTTGCTGACCCCTTAATTATAGGGTCGTCTTATGAACGGATTATAAACATTTTCCATTTTTACTTATCCATCTTGGGGGGGGTTAGCTTATAAACGAACCGGCTTATGATAGAGTACTCCACGCTGATTAGGCCTCAACTGGAGTATTGTGTCCACTTCTGAATGCCAAATATTAGGAATGATGTGGACAAACTGGAGAAAGTCCAGAGAAGAGCAACAAAAATTATTAAAGGTCTAGAAAACATTACCTAGTAGGGAAGATTGAAAAAATAGGGTTTATTTAGTCTGGAGAACAGAAGACTGAGAGGGGACATGATAACTAGAGCCCTGCACAGATATAAAATTTGTATCCACATCCAAGCCGCGATCCACAAAAATAGTCTGCAGATATTCACATCCGCAGATGCAGATATCCACAGATATAAAGCAGATATCCATGGGTTTTTGCAGGCCTCTAATAACAGTTTTCAAGTACATAAAAGGTTAACAAGGAAGAGAGAGAAAATTCTTCTTAACTTCTGAGGATAGGACAAGCAGCAATGGGCTTAAATTGCAGCAAGAGAGGCTTAGGATGGACATTAGGAAAAACTGTCCATCAAGGTGGTTAAGCATTGTCATAAATTACGTAGGCAGGTTGTGGAATCTCCATCACTGGAGATTTTTAAGAGCTGGTTAGATAAACACCTATCAAACAGCTATCAAATGGCTGGGCACACTGTTCATATGCCTGAAGCCCACCACAAATCTTATCAATCGGATATTTGCATTTCCAACATATATAACTGAATGTGGTGTTTAAATCTTCTCAATGGAGCCAGGTCCTGAGTGGTGTTTAGCACCATTCAGGATCAGCTTTTCTGAAAGATCAGCAGCAGGCTACAAAAATGCACTTCATCACTCTTTTCAAATCAGAATTTATCAAACTACTATAAACATACAGAGAATAAGAAGTATAACAACTTATCATACCAGGGTGGTCAAGGAGTTTCTTTTCATATAGAGTCTCTCCAGGTACTGCAGACCCTCATCTTTCAATAATTCCAAAGGAAAATTATGCAGATTTCGGTAATTTAAGAACAAGTTCTTGTGCCTTTCCAGCTTTGCCTCAGAGATCGTTTTACAAAGTTCTGATGCCATTGTTGACTCTGTCGCAGGCTTCACATTAGAGCTCTACATCTTCTGAATGCACATCCATTTCTAAAGAGAAAGCAAGAAAAGGAAAACATTGTAGCAATGAGATACTCAATACAACTAACGTTAACAACACGGAGTAAGGAACACAAGCCAAAACAGGGAAAGAACAGGCTGAAGACTATTTATATAAGTTAGATATATTCAAGTTGGCAGGGCCTGATGAAATTCTTCCTATAGTACTTACGGAACTACCTGAAGCAATCTCAGAATCATTAGCACTTACTGTCAAGAACTCATGAAGGATGGGTGAGGTCCCAGAGGACTGGAGAAGGGCAAACATAGTACCTAAATTTATAAAGGGGAACAAAGAGCACCTGGGGAATTATAGACCTGTAAGCCTAACTTTGAGATCTGGAAAGATATTGAAACAAATTATTAAACACTCAATTTGAAAGTACCAAGGAGATAATAGAGTTAAAGGGAATAGCCAGCACAGATTTCTCAAGAACAAATCATGTCAATCCAACCGAATTTTCATAGACAGGGTTCATGCCCAGTGAATGTGGGGAAGAAGTAGATGTGATATAACTGCATTTTGGTAAGACTTTTGACACAGGATACGTCTACCCAGCAACCAGACACCGGACATTGGCCTATGCCAGCCGACTGGGACTTGTGGGGCTGTTTCATTGCTTTGTAGGAGCCTATGGGGTGGGAAGGTCCCTGAGTCCAGACTCCACCCCGAGCCCAAGTCTACATTGAAATGAAACAGCCCTGCAGCCCAGGCCCCAAGAGCCCGAGCTGGCTGGCATGGGCTAGCCACAGAATTTTCTTTGCTATGTAGACATACCCACAGTCCTACGTGACAGTCTCATAAGCAAAATAAGGAAATGTGGTTTAGATGAAATAATTATAAAGTAGATGAAAAACTGATTTAAATACTGTACTCAAAGAGTAGTTATCAATGCTTTCTATCAAGTTGGGAGGACATAGCTAGTGGGGTTCTGCAGGAGTGGATGGGGATGAATGGGTGTATGGGGAATGGGAGGTGCTATATGGCCGGGAGGGGACGAATGGGTCGGGGGGGGGAGGTGCTGCTTGGCCAGGTGGGAGGATGAATGGGTCTGTGGGGGGCAGGAAGTGCTGCATGTGTCGGTAATGGTTCACCTGCACGTCCACCAATGTAATATATGCCAGCAATGCCCCTCTGCTATGTACATCGGCCAAACTGGACAGTCGCTATGGAAAAGGATAAACGGACACAAATCAGACATTAGGAATGGCAATATACAAAAACCTGCAGGAGAACACTTCAACCTCCCTGGCCACACTATAGTAGACCTTAAGGGGGCCATCCTGCAGCAAAAAAACTTCAGGACCAGACTTCAAAGAGAAACTGCTGAGCTTCAGTTCATCTGCAAATTTGACACCATCAGTTCAGGATTAAACAAAGACTGTGAATGGCTTGCCAACTACAAAACCAGTTTCTCCTCCCTTGGTTTTCACACCTCAACTGCTAGAACAGGGCCTCATCCTCCCTGATTGAACTAACCTCATTATCTCTAGCTTGCCTGCATATATATACCTGCCCCTGGAAATTTCCACTACATGCATCTGACAAAGTGGGTATTCACCCATGAAAGCTCATGCTCCAAAATGTCTGTTAGTCTATAAGGTGCCACAGGATTCTTTGCATTCTTTAAGTAGTGAATTCTAAAATGCCTAACCTGTCCTGGATGGAATAATTATCCCTATAGTAACTTTTGTAAAAAATATTTATTATAATCTAAGTTCTTTGTTTCTACTGGTGGTGCACATCCGCACATACTTTGGTGCATGTAAAATTTATTCTGCACATGGATGGAACCATTTAGAGGGAACATTGGTCATAACTATTTTATGGCTGTTCAATTACCTGTAAGTAAGACAGCATCAGTACAATTCCAAGTGAGCCAGCATCCACATCAGAAACAGCATTACTATAATTGACAGTTCTTTGTGGACAGTCTTAGGGCATGTTTACACTGGCAGAGTTACAGCCCCGGGAGTTACAGCACCGCTCAGAGCATTGAAGGGAAACCACTGTTGTGCGTTCACACTGTCAAGTGCCTGCGCAATAGTGTGCTCACACTTGCGGCACTTGCAGCGGTATTCGGCGCGGTGCACTCTGGCCAGCTATCCCTCTGCTGCTAAAAGTTGTGGGAAGGCGGAGGGAGTCGCGGGGCATCTTAGGTCTTGTCCCAATGCCCCGTGATGCACTGCTTTGCATGCCAGCAATCCCTGTGCTTCCATCCACATTTGGTGCCAACTTTCAATGGTTTGTGTACTATGCACCCTGCCTCTTTGGGCTGCAAGAATGGATCTCGAACTGTTGACCAGTACGCTGCTCACTCTGACCAACACATCATGAGCGGCGGTGAAGTTATTCCTTAAGCTACAAATGCAAGAGGAGTGCGATTTTGATCTCACCACATGTAGTGACTATGGCACGAGATTGCTTGTGGTATTCATGGAGGTGCTGAGCACAGTGGATCATCGCTTTTTTTGGGCTCAGGAAACAAGCACTGAGTGATGGGATCACATCATGATGCACATCTGGGATGACAAGCAGTGGCTGCAGAACTTTTGGATGAGGAAAGCCACATTTACGGGACTGTGTGATGAGCTCACCTCAGCACTGCAGCACAAGGACTCGATAATGAGAGCAGCTCTGTCCCTGGAGAAGTGTGTGGCGATTGCACTGTGGGAGCTGGCTATTCCAGACTGCCACCAATTAGTCGCTAACCAGTTCGGACTGAGAAAGACTACCGTTGGACTCATGTTGACGGAAGTCTGCAGGGCCATTAATCACATCCTGCTCCAAAAGACTGACTCTGGGCAACGTGCATAACATTGTAGGCAGCTTTGCACAAATGGGCTTCCCTAACTGCGGAGGGGCAATAGATGGCATGCATATTCCAATTCTGGCACCAGACCACCTAGCCACTGAGTACATTAATCACAAGGGGTACTTCTGAATGGTTCACCAGGTGCTTGTGGATCCCGTGAGCATTTCACAGACATTAACGCATGCTGGTCTGGAAAGATGCATGACACATGCACCTTTCAGAATGCTGGCTTGTTCAGGAAGCTGAAAGCAGGGGCTTTCTTCCTGGACCAGAAGATCACTGCAGGGGAAGTCGAAATGCCCATTGTGATCCTGGGAGACCCCGCCTACCCCTTAATGCCGTGGCTTCTGAAGCCATACACAGGGCAACCTGACAGCAGCAAGGAGCAGTTCAGTAACAGGCTGAGCAAATGCAGAATGTCTGTTGAGTGTGCTTTTGGTCATTTAAAAGCCTGCTAGCACTGCCTCTATGGGAAGCTGAACCTGGCCGATGACAACATTCCTATGCTTATAGCCACAGGCTGTGTGCTCCATATTTGTGAAGGGAAGGGTGAAAATTTCACTCAGGGCTGGACTAAGCACCTGGAGGCTGAATTTGAACAGCCAGAGACCAGGGCTATTAGAGGGGCACAGCATGGGGTTATAAGCATCAGCGATGCCTTGAGGCAGCAATTTTAAGCTGAAAGCCACTAATATTTGTTGCTATGCTTGGGAGTGCAGTGCTTGTATTGCTAGGTGGTGATTGGTGCAGACGATGCAATATGTTGCTTTGCAGGGCTCTTTTTGCTTTCAATTAATAGAATAAAGATGGCTTACAAACCAACACAATTCTTTTATTAAAAAACAACAACTGGAGGAGAGAGTCAACCCAAAAAAACCATCAGCTGTGAGGGGAATGGGGGAAGGGAAGGTCCCAGGAGGAGGAGGGGTCCCAGGATGGCTAAAGATTTGTGTAATGTCCAGGGATCATATCCAACCTCCTTTGGAGTACAGTGCAGTGGGTACTGTACTTCAGCAGGGCCAAACTGCAGAGAGATGGGTGAGAGTGCAGTGGGAGTCAGCAGTGCTGAATTGTGAGGGGGGAGAAGTGGAATGCTGGGTATAGACTGGAGTCAGGAAGTTGATAAGAGTGTGTTGGTGGTGTCTGGGGGGAGCATGGGAAAGAGTTTTGTGACAGCGGCTGTGGGGGAGGGCGGGTGCGAAGCTGCTTGGTTTGTAGAGCTAGTATCGCCTGGAGTGTGTCTGCTTGGTGCTCCATAACTTTTAAGAGCCACTCCGTGCCTTCATTCCGGCGTGCCGTGATCTCCTTTCCGTCCCTCTTCTCGCTGTCCTGCCGCTCCTTCAATTCCTGTTTCTTGGTGGCGGAGTGCACCATAACATCACGCAGAAAGTCCTCCTTAGCTCTTCTGGGCTGCCTTCTAATTCTGCACAGCCATTCTGCTGCCAATAACAAAGAGGGAGGCTGGGTTCTCAAGGTCATCTCTGTGAAGTTTAAATGCAGCATTTTACAGAAGCACTACTGTTTGCCACACAAAGAACTCCGATTCAGTGATTTAAAACACAGCCAGTACTCCACACCTGCCACTAACTGACTGACCTCAGGCAAGCAGACATGAGCCACAAGATCCCCAAAATGGTGAGCAGCCGCAGGGGCAGGGTAAATCACTCTCCCCGGACCCTGTTATGGCTCTTAGGGAGAGCCAGCAGTATGGGGGAGCCTGATAATCATTCCTGTCCCCACATTTTCCACAGAATGTGATCATTATGGAAGATATCTCGCTGCTGAGGGTAAGCAGGGAATCAAGGGAGGGTCTTCTCCAAGACTGCGGCTTCCACCGTGGCCCCTACGCAGCTCAATTGTGTGCAGCAATGGTCCATCCCCATCCCAACCCCCATCCCAGGACAGCACAGTAGTGCAGGAAAGTTACCATTAATGGGGCAAGAAACAAAGCAGCTCTGTCAAAGAACCCGCAGCAGCGGATTGTCCAGTATCTCCACGAGAGTTCCTGGAGACCTCGGAGGGAAATTCCCATGAAGTGAGGGAGTCAATCAACAGCCTATTTTGCTGCTGAGATTAGGCATGCAGTGGGAGACAAGCCTGCATTCTACAACCCTCCTGCCCCCAACAACTCGCTTCAGCGATTCCCAAAATCAAATTCACTTACCAGGGGCCTCCTCTCCTGCTTGCACTTCACCAACATCCGATAGCTGAGACTGGCTAGCCTCTTCTGGGGCAGAAAAGAACTCCTGGCTGCATGCATCTCTGACCTCAGAGTCATCCTCTTCCTCTGGGTCCCCCTCCTCATCCAAGATTTCCTCCTCTTGGCTCCATTCACTTTCGACTGGCATGCAAGCCACTGAAGTATCTACAGTGGTCTTCACAGTGGAGATGGAGTTGCCGCTGAGTATTGTGTCCAGCTCTTTGTAGAACCGGAGCAGTGGTTTGCATCCTACACTTTGTTGTGTGCATTCTGCAGGTCCTTCTCTTTGATTCTGAACTGCAATGTGTCTCGGTCATGGCCCCTTTCTGTCATGCATCGTGAAATCTGTCTGTAGGTATCATAATTCCTACGGCTGGAGCGCAGCTGGGACTGGACAACCTCCTTTTCCCAAATGCTGATGAGATCCAGCAACTCGGCATTGCTCCAAGCAGGGGATCAGGCTGTTACATGGAGCAGGCATGGCCACCTGGAAAGATGTGCTGAGACCACAGCACACATTACCAAGCAAAAAGGAAGGGGACTTTCAAAATTCCAAAGGAATTTACGGAGTGGGGATGATGGTTGGTCACCTAAGGGCAGGGCAGTAGAGTTCAAACCAATGACCAGAGGCAAGAACAGTCATTGTGGGACACATCCTGGAGGCCAACTGCAGCGCTTGTAATCGACCATGGTGTCTACACTGGCGCTGCAGCCCCGGTGCAGAAAGCTGTATGCCTCTCCTTGGGGTGGTTTTTTTAAAGCGCTGCAACTGCGCAGTTTCTGCGCACTAAGTGGCTTGGCAGTGTGTACACGTCGGAATTACAGTGCAGAAAGCTGCTTTACTGTGTAGAAACTTGTCAGGGTAGACAGGGCCTTAGACAAATGAAAACAGAGACAATTGCCCTCACCTCTAGAGAGAATCAGTAAGGCAGCATATAAAGTAAGCTCACATTTCTAATGCCCAGGTTTTCCCAGTTCAGTGGACAGATGGCTTCATTCTCCAGGACTCTAAACCAAGCCTGTCACATCAACGTACATTTTTTTCTCTTAAAAAAAGCATAAAAAACACTCATGATGTACTGAGAGAATATTTTTGAGTATTATTATAACATCATGTTCCCTGTTACAAGACATGACCATAGAATGCTCACTATCAAAAGTAGCCATGACTGATGCAGAATAAAAAGGTTAATGCACGTCATAAATATCTCAGACCGTAGATTCCACTTTTCTACCGTATTATGTACATTTCTGAAAGCATGAATTGGCTTGTAATGTGGATTTCTTACAAGTACCAAAGACACAAAAGCATCCAAAAACAGTCTAAAATCTTTTGCAACATGCCATCCAGATGTTCTTTACTGAAAGCTGAAATTATGGAAAACTACACAACTCAGACTCAACATCCCCAGTGGACCAAATGTAACCCTGGCATAAGCAGGCTGGTGAGTTCAATGGGAGTTTTGTGTACTTATGCCAGAGATGAGTTTGATCCACTGTGTTTGGTTTCCCACTCCCAGCAGCCAGACGGTTCATCACTAAATACCCCCCTTTCAAAGCACTGAAACCGAGTTCAGTAACTGATGGCATGAGAACACAGGCCACAGAGAAAGGGGTGGCTATTCCAGTCCTACATGGAGCTTACGAGTGGAGTTCAGGAAAACGGGTTGCTTCTACATCACTGGAGAAAGGGGAGAATGAATGGGATAATGGGGAACTGGGGGCTGCTGTTTCATAGGGTGGGGGGACTGGGTGCATGGATGTACTATGAGAGGAACCAACCAGGAAAATGCTGTATCACTAGGAGGTTGGGAAGATGAATAGATGGAGTAGGGGGGGATTGGGAGGTGTACTACTGGGAGAGGGGATGAATAGATCTATGGTGGAGGGAAGGAGAGATGTTGAATGGCTGGGTGGGGGAATGGGACGTGCTATATGGCTGGGCAGGGGGATGAATCGGTGTGTGATAGGGGATTGAGAAACGCTGTCTGGGGAAGATGAAGGAGTGTGTGATGGGGGTCTGGGAGGGGAGTATAGCTGGGTGAGGGGATGAATGGGTGCATGGGGGGGTTGAGAGGTGCTATGTGGAGAGATGAATGGGTGCATGAGGAGGTGATGGGTGAGGGGATGGGACATGCTGTATGACTGGGTGGGAAATGAATGGCTGTATAAGGGGGTTGGGAAGTGCTGTATGGCCGGGGGGGAGAGAGGGGAACAGGGTCTATGCGGGGAGGTGTTGTATGGCCAGGGGGGATGAACAGGGTCTATAGGGGGATGTGCTGTATGGTGGGGAGGACAGGGTCTATGGGGGGAGGTGCTGTATGGCTGCGGGGGGGTGGGAACAGGGTCTATGAGGGGAGGGGCTGTATGCCTGTGGCGAGGGGTGAACAGGGTCTATGGGGAGGAGATGCTGTATGGCTTGGGGGGGGGTGAACAGGGTCTATGAGGGGAGGTGCTGCATGACGGAGTGAACAGGATCTATGGGGGCAGGTGCTGCATGCCGGGGAGCTGGGAGGGGGGGTTAGCAGGGTTTATGGTGAGAGGTGCTGTATGGCCGGGTGGGGCGGGGGAGACAGGGTCTATGGGGGGAGGTGGGGTATGGCCGGGCAGGGGGGGGGGTGGTGAACAGGGTCTATGGGGGGAGGTGCTGCATGCCGGGGACAGGGGGGGTGAACACGGTCTATGGGGGAGGTGCTGTATGGCCGAGGGGGGGGGAGGAACAGGGTCTATAGGGGCGGTGCTGTATGGCCGGGGGGGGGGGGGGGAGAGGAACAGGGTCTATGGGGGCAGTGCTGTATGGCGGGGAGTGGGGGGGTAACAGGGTCTATAGGGGGTGGTGCTGTATGGCTGGGGGGGGAGGGGAACAGGGTCTATGGGGGAGGTGCTGTATGGCCAGGGGGGAGGGGAACAGGGTCTATGGGGGAGGTGCTGTATGGCCGGGGGGGAGGGGAACAGAGTCTATGGGGGAGGTGCTGTAAGGCCGGGGGGGGGGGATGAACAGGGTTTATGGGGGAGGTGCTATATGGCCTGGGGGGGGGACAGGGTCTATGGGGGCGGTGCTGTATGGCCGGGGGGGGAACAGGGTCTATGGGGGCGGTGCTGTATGGCCGGGAGGGGGGGGGGGAACAGGGTCTATGGGGGCAATGCTGTATGGCCGGGGGGGGGGATGAACAGGGTCTATAGGGGTGGTGCTGTATGGCAGGGAGTGGGGGGGGAACAGGGTCTATGGGGGGTGGTGCTGTATGGCCAGAGGAGAGGGGAACAGGCTCTATGGGGGAGGTGCTGTATGGCCGGAGGGGGGAGGGGAACAGGGTCTATGGGGGAGATGTTGTATGGCCAGGGGGGATGAACAGGGTCTATAGGGGCGGTGCTGTATGGCCGGGGGTACAAGGTCTATGGAAGAGGTGCTGTATGGCGCAGGGGGGATTAACGGGGTCTATGGGGGAGGTGCTGTATGGCCGGAGGGGGGGGACAGGGTCTATGGGGGCGGCGCTGTATGGCTGGGGGGAGGGGGGAGCAGGGTCTATGGAGGAGGTGCTGTATGGCCGGGGGGTTGGGGTGGGACAGGGTCTATGGGGGCAGTGCTGTATGGCCAGGGGGGGGATGAACAGGGTCTATAGGGGTGGTGCTGTACGGCAGGGAGTGGGGGGGGAACAGGGTCTATGGGGGGTGGTGCTGTATGGCCAGAGGGAGAGGGGAACAGGTTCTATGGGGGAGGTGCTGTATGGCCGGGGGGGGAGGGGAACAGGGTCTATGGGGGAGATGTTGTATGGCCAGGGGGGATGAACAGGGTCTATGGGTCGGTGCTGTATGGCCGGGGGTACAGAGTCTATGGAGGAGGTGCTGTATGGCGTGGGGAGAGGGTGAACAGGGTCTATGGGGGAGGTGCTGTATGGTCGGAGGGGGATGAACAGGGTCTATGGGGGAGGTGCTGTATTGGCGAGGGGAGGGGGGACAGGGTCTATGGGGGCAGCGCTGTATGGCCGGGGGGGGGGGGGAACAGGGTCTATGGAGGAGGTGCTGTATGGCCGGGGGGGTGGGGTGGGGTGGGACATGGTCTATGGGGGAGGTGCTGTATGGCCAGGGGGGATGAACAAGGTCTATGGGGGC
The DNA here is from genome assembly GCF_007399415.2 of Gopherus evgoodei. NCBI lineage: Eukaryota > Metazoa > Chordata > Testudines > Testudinidae > Gopherus > Gopherus evgoodei. The sequence continues at coordinate 9,237,032 of NC_044331.1, forward strand.
GGTGCTGTATGGCCGGGCGGGTGGAACAGGGTCTATGGGGCGGTGCTGTATGGCCGGGGGGAACAGGGTCTATAGGGGCGGTGCTGTATGGCCAGGGGGGATGAACAAGGTCTATGGAGGCAGTGCTGTATGGCCAGGCGGATGGAACAGGGTCTATAGGGGCGGTGCTGTATGGCCGGGGGGGATGAACAAGGTCTATGGGGGCGGTGCTGTATGGCCGGGGGGGATGAACAAGGTCTATGGGGGCGGTGCTGTATGGCCGGGGGGGGGGAGAGAACAGGGTCTATAGGGGCGGTACTGTATGGCTGGGGGGAATGAACAAGGTCTATAGGGGCGGTGCTGTATGGCAGGGGGGAACTGGGTCTATGGGAGCGGTGCTGTATGGCCGGGGGGGAACAGGGTCTATACGGGCAGTGCTGTATGGCCGGGGGAGATGAACAAAGTCTATAGGGGCGGTGCTGTATGGCTGGGGGGGGGAACAGGGTCTATGGGGGCGGCGCTGTATGGCCGGGGGGGAACAGGGTCTATAGGGGCGCTGCTGTATGGCCGGGGGGGGGGGAACAGGGTCTATGGGGGCGGTGCTGTATGGCCGGGAGGGAACAGGGTCTATAGGGGCAGTGCTGTATGGTCGGGGGGGGAACAGGGTCTATGGGGGCGGTGCTGTATGGCCGAAGGGGATGAACAAGGTCTATAGGGGCGGTGCTGTATGGCCGGGGGGGAACAGGGTGTATAGGGGCGGTGCTGTATGGCCGGGGGGGGAAACAGGGTCTATAGGGGTGGTGCTGTATGGCCGGGGAGGGATGAACAAGGTCTATGGGGGCGGTGCTGTATGGCCGGGGGGAGGGGGTAACAGGGTCTATAGGGGCGGTGCTGTATGGCCGGGGGGGGGGGAACAGGGTCTATAGGGGCGGTGCTGTATGGCCAGGAGGGAACAGGGTCTATAGGGGCAGTGCTGTATGGTCGGGGGGGGAACAGGGTCTATGGGGGCGGTGCTGTATGGCCGAAGGGGATGAACAAGGTCTATAGGGGCGGTGCTGTATGGCCGGGGGGGAACAGGGTGTATAGGGGCAGTGCTGTATGGCCGAGGGGGGAACAGGGTCTATAGGGGCGGTGCTGTATGCCCGGGGGGGGAACAGGGTCTATAGGGGCGGTGCTGTATGGCCGGGGGGGGGAACAGGGTCTATGGGGGCGGTGCTGTAGGGCCGGGGGGGGAACAGGGTCTATGGGGGCAGTGCTGTATGGCCGGGGGGGGGGACAGGGTCTATAGGGGCGGTGCTGTATGGCCGGGGGGGGGAACAGGGTCTATGGGGGCGGTGCTGTAGGGCCGGGGGTGGAACAGGGTCTATAGGGGCAGTGCTGTATGGCCGGGGGGGGGGACAGGGTCTATAGGGGCGGTGCTGTATGGCCGAAGGGGATGAACAAGGTCTATACGGGCGGTGCTGTATGGCGCGGGGGATGTTGCCCGTTACGCCGCCCCCATCCCCGCAGCGCGGGGCAAGCCCCAGCCCTCCAGTAGCGACGGGAGCGCTGAGCAGAGGGGCCCGTGTCGGGAGCTGCTGCAGCCGCAGAGGAAGCAGCGGGCGAGACGCTGGATATATGGCGGGGGCCTAGGGGGGGCGGGGGGGTCGCTTACCTGCGCTCCCTCACGGGCGGCGCGGGCAGGGCCTGCGCCCTCGGCTCTGAGCGCCGTCGCCAGGGAACAGGAACCCAGCCAGCGCTCCCTCCGGCCGGATCTCGCGAGAGCTTGGTCGCTCCCGCGCTCTGACTCCTCCTACGGCAGCGCCCGGGGGCTTGGCTGAGGGGGCCTAGGCGGGCGGGCGGGCCTGACGGTGCCCGAGTATGGGCAGGGGGTCCGCCTGTCACTGCAATTCACTGCCCTACGTACTGTGTGGTCCTGAAAACATCCACTGTTGCGTTCCCTGGTTAAACCTTTCTCCTTGATTTCCGTGGGTCAAAACAACATTTTCCCCCGTTGATCAGAAATGTAGGGAAATGTACATCACTGGGCTCCGTGTGAGACTAGATTAAGCCTTGTCTGGGCCAGGATTAAGGTTTGGTGCTACCCCCTTAGCAAAGGTGTTGACCAGTGTGTTTTAATCATGTTAAACGTGTGGAGTTGGTCTGGAAGGACCCCTAGGCTTTAACTCAGCCAGGTTAGCCTGCTTTAAAGGTCGTCTGCCTTGTCTAGATTAGACTGAAAATGTGTTTCTTAGCCTGTGTTACGCCTTAACACGCATCACAGCCTTAACTCCTAGTTTAGGCCTGATACGTTTGTAGATACATGTGATGTTGTGAAAGCTGGCTGACCCCCCTTAATAGATTACAAGCGGCCAGTAGGTGGGGGGGAGTAAGTACTGCTCATGGACACAGTAGCTTGCATTTTTGCACTCTCTCTTTTCCTCTGCCTCAAAGCAGGAAGATCCTGCTTCAAACCAGTTAGTTCTACTTAGATAAGGGGAACATGAGATTTTACACTTACCAATCAAGTATTAACACGCAAGGGTCTTTGTCTGAATGTGTATAAAAGGTTTGTGAAATTTGTGTAAGACAGAGTCTTTTGTACCAAGGTACAGGCTCTCCTTTTTCTGCAGAATAAAGCATTTTTCCTTATCCCTGCCAGGCTGTTAATTGGCTCTCAGCTAGGCAGACCCGATATTTCAGTAACAATGTATTCAGAACTCTTACAGTAGCATTTCACTCATATTCAGAATATTTAACATTGCTGGGTTAAGAGCCTTCAAAAAGCTGCCCTGTTTCTTTAAGAGAAGTCTTTGGAAGGGACATACGCTCAGCAAAACTCCCTTAAACTTCCATGGATTGGTTATCCTCTCATGACTGGCAAGTCTAGAGCATTGCCTCTGTTTCTAATTGGTTGGTCTTTTTATCCATCATTCACCGTATTCTGAGCTTTGTGGATATCAGGCTACTTTGAGAGAAGCATGAAAAAGATTTTTCTCGGTACCATGAATTTTGACTTCTTTGTGATTAACATACTGTATAAATAAATGTACACAAAGCTAAAGATTTACACTGATGTTAGAAGTGCAACTCCACAGCAGCATTACGTGTTTGAATGGAACAGAAGTGAAAAACTAAGACAACCAAAAAAGAATGTAAGTGGATAATTCATTTACACTCTCAAGTTCATTTTTCCTTCTAGGAAGTTCGTTGGCTTTCTTATTCATTTTACTAGAGAGTAGTTACCTAATAAATGTGACCTTTAAAAAGGGTAATGATGAATTAAGTACATTAATTGAAGGAATATCTCAATCATCCTTAGCAAAATAGATTGTGCTTATGACTAACCAGGGAAGTTGGGAGGTACAGCAAAAAGATATTCTCTTAAGGGCCAGTTGAACAATTTTGTGAATCCTCAGTAAAGTTATTTTTGGGGAACATCCCCTCAATTTTTCCTTCTCCCTTTCATTGTCTTCCTATCTTCCTTTTCCCTCATGCTCAGAAGGGAAAATGTATAATAGACATTCGTGCTTTTCCCAACTGATCAAGGTAATTACACAGCATCAGACTGTAGAGCCTTATATTAAATTTGGGATTGTCTCTACACTGTTCCACCCTGCTCCCTGCTGAATAGAAGTCCCATTAGCTGTGTGTTTCTTGGGTCTCAAAAATCTACGTTTAATCCTTCTAACAAATCAGTTATCTAAAAAATGGTTGCTACAGGAAATTGGGAGTACAGATTATTTAGTGAATATTGAAAGCATGCACAGCCATGCCACTTTGAGAGAATAGTTAATTTTCCAACATTAAAAATGGAAATGCCTTTTACAGAATATCCTGCTCATATGATCCACATTTATTTAAAAAAAGGATAGAAAGTATAATCGCACTGAGATATTTCAGTCTTCTTCCCTTTCTCTCTTTCTTTGTTGTTGTGTTTTCTTCTTTTTTCACATGCAGCTTTTTTATGGCACTGGTCACAGCATGCCAGGAGGGGAATGCGTAAATTTTCAGAGTAGGGAAAACCAGGGTAAAATAAAGCAAATATTATCTGTTTCAGATTGGAATAATAGTGTGATGTAAAAGGCATGTTCTAAAGAAGCATGTAGTGATGTTATGAAGAAAGGATGCTACACTAGCAGAGTATATTGCCAGTGAAAATTAATGTTTGATCAAATAAGACTTGCTTTTGAAAGATATACACATTTTTATTCAAGTGCTGAATGCTCTCGGATTCCAATGGGATTTAAGGAGGGGTTGATGGCAATTAGCATGTCTCTGGCAGCACTCAGCACCTTGCAGGATTGAGTTGTATAGTTGCGTTTTTTAAATGATATTTCATTTCTTATATAGGTTTTCATTTTTAACAAAATGATTAACCTACAGGCAGGTAGCTAGTGGACGCGTACATTCCACAAAGAACTAACATGCCAGTAATTTTACATCATTGGGTATATGCTTCATAAACTTCATCAAAATAGATAAAAACTGGAATGCTGTTTTTGGCAAATGTTTTTTTCTTAAAGTAACATTTCAGGTCTGGGAAAGATGCATAAGTGAGTGGAATATTATTCGGATTGCAGAAGTTATCTCTCTATTAGCTGCTGAGAGCTCCTAAAACATAAACATGCTGTAGAGTTAATAAAAGCATACAGTCAGTAAATATTAAAAATGTCCACATTTTCATTAGAGAAGTCTTTATTTCATAAGAAATTCAACAGAAAAATTGGATATCTTTATCTAGTTTCCAGTAGTTGCATCTCTGCTACTTGCTCTTATGCCATGACAATACTAAATTCTGTAGCATCAAGCGAAATAGATTGTTGGTGGGATTTTCCAACACATTCAAGATTGGTCAGACCCTGCTCTCACTGATAATATTACCATTGCTTTAATGGGAACAAAGCTAGGCCAATACTGACTACTTTTGAAATTCCCACCCAGAATAATTTTTAATGAATATTTATGTCAATAACTGTATGCAAAAGATAATAATGAATTTATATCATATTCTACAAGAAAAATTTTTGCTGTGACAAAATAATTTTCACAGTGTCTTCCAAGACAACTGATATTAAAAGTAGATATTTAAAGACAGCAAAGTGCGTTGAGAGCTACTGTACTGATGAAAAGTGCTATATCAGAGCTCGTTATTACTATTATTATTGTTTATTATTAGATATGATAATTATCATGTATACTACAGGGCCTGTTTACTTGAAACAAGGCATGTTTTGTAGGTCTTATTGGTAACTCAAGCCAAGCCTGAAGATTGTACTGTACTGGTGCTTATTCTGTATAAAACTGTGTAAGAATATTGTATTAGTTGACTAATAATTTATAATAACATGCTTCATATAACCAAGGCTACCAGGAAGCCATAGGATGAGTGAGCCCAGAATGCTGTAAGGCAGGAGTTCTCAACCTTTTTCTTTCTGAGGCCCCCCCAACATGCTATAAAATCTCCACAGCCCACTTATGCCACAGCTACTGTTTTTCTGCATATAAAAGCCAGGATCAGCATTAGTGGATAGCAAGCAGGACAACTGCCCGGTCCCCATGTCACAGAGGGCCCTGTGAAGCTAAGTTACTCAGGCTTCAACTTCAGCCCCATGTGGCGGGGCTTTGGCTTTCTGCCATGTGCCCCAAAAAATCTAATGCCATCCCTGCTTGGCGGACTTGGAAGCCTGCTCATGGCCTCCCAGGGGGCTCCAGATCCCTGGTGAAGAACCACTGCTATAAGGTATTGAAAAATCTTTGATAGATTACTCTGTTTTTAACAAATGTGAATGTGGTTAAATTACAGGATCAAAAGAGGATGTAGACAGGAGAATGCAGGAAGCTCCAGAAGCCCGAATCTTTAGCCATACTGATGGCTCTGTTGCTGCCCTTAATGCGGCCAGTACGTCCCTCGGCTCGTGCCACTTCCAGCAGCTCTCATTGGCCTGGAGCAGTGAACCGCAGCCAGTGGGAGCCGCGATCAGCCAGACCTGCGGATGTGGCAGGTAAACAAACCGGCCCGGCCCGCCAGGGGCTTTCCCTACACAAGCGGCGTCCCAAGTTTGGGGAACACTGATGTAGAACATGAATGGAATGTTATACTCCACTTTCAGACAAACAGAGAATTCAGCACCCAAATACTGAAGTAGTCACAATATGGGTTGGGTTTGAACATTGTCAGTCTAGGCTTGATATTGAGAAGTGCTGCACACCAAGAGGTCCATTTGAATTCAATGGAACCTGGAGGAACTAAGTACCTGTGCAATTCAGGTTCCCTGTAATTTAAGCTTCTTAAACAACAGAGTGTTCTTTTTCTGTTAAGCCCTCTTGGAGCTCATGAGATGTATAGCTCTGTCAAGAATTTGCTATGGAGACCATCACTGGAAAATGACAGAAGCCCATGTTAATTTGGCTCAGGGATACCTCCAGTTTAAAGGTGAGTTTACAAAATTCAGAGCTCACTATTTTAGGACCAAATCCTCCAGTCCTTTCACAGTCAAAGCTCCCAATGACCTCAGCAAGGATTTCAAGATTTTGCCCTGAGCTTTTATGGACCTTTTTTTCAAAAGCATGGTTTATGCTTATCAAGTCAATGAAACAGAAGTAAATCCATTTTAATTTAAAAAGAAATAAAAGGACAAGCTAAAGAGCATACTGATTTTCTGGCTAAAGCTGTTAGTATATCTTCTTTTCTCTCTGGAATCTTCTGTAACTAAAGAATTTTCCAAAGCATGTGTGCCAAAGAATTTTCATAGCAGAAATACTGTGCTGAAAAGAGAAGGTGTATGAAGATTCAGAATTTATCACACTAAGGTAAAATCATTTGTAAAGAACACTCAACAATAACAACTTTTCATCCGCCCAAAATGTGAGGATCCTAAGAAGAAAATAGGCTTATTAAAGGAGGTATAATGGGGAATTTTTTAGACCAAATCTGGGACATCTGTGAAAACTGTGATGTTAAAGTAATCCTGCCTGTGGCATTTCCGTTTTGAAAATGTTTTTGAATATGTATGGTTCGTACAAGTTCAGTTTACAGCTAAATCCAAGATAACTGTTTACTTTACCCCTTATGGATTTCTAAGTAACTTTACAAATATGTGTGTGGTGATCTGTTGATTTAGCTCTGCCTCTTGCTGGAAAACCTGAATATACCTTCTAGATTAAATTAAACCAAAGCCTTCCAACAGGAGAAGGAGACATCGTAATCCTCAGCATACATGGAAGTAGTTATATTTTCCTCATTAGAATCTAAAAGCTGAATCACCCACAGAAGACTTCTTTTTTTCTCATTTATGTTCACAGGATTTTCACTACAAGCACAGCAACATGCAGAAAAAGCCAAAGAAATTCTTCTTGCCAGCTCACCTATCCCTTCTTCTGATTCTCAACAAAGAATGGACTTTGTGCTAAGTGCTCAGTTGCTGCTTTTCACACATTAGGAAGATCATTAACTGCTCTTCACAAATATCCTTTCTCAGTTTTATTTGTTTCTTGCAATTGGTTCTAGAAATTTATTTCAGATAAATAGATTGCATCTGTTGAAATGATATGAACACTGACAAATGTACAGTGTTAATTTCTAGAATTGTCTATTGAAACATCCAAATGGAACCTCATCACCCTTAAAAAAAGTATATATCCCCCCATATTCATGTTGTAATGCCAATAACAGTATTCCTTAGAGTGGTTAATAACTCTTGTGTACTTTTGCCAAGATGGACCTTAAACTTAAGGTAGTGTCCTGCATCTTTACCATCGTTGTTTAAATAACAGAAGTTACATCACTTCTGTTATTGTCACTTCAGTCCTATCATTATAAGTATCCGAGAAATGAAAACCTAGGTCCAAAATACAAACTGATTAGGTACATAATAGACAGCAGATCTCACAGATTGAAATGTACAGTGAGTTCAAAACAAAATCAAAGTCTCTAGCCAGAAGTGGTTAGGCCATTCATAACCTCTAAAGCAAAATGTGGGTGGAAGAAATAAGATGTTTCTGCCCCCTCCACCAGAGTAAAGAATTGTTAAGATTATAGAGTTCTGATGCTGTCTGGAAGCTTTGTAATTAAGAGATCCACTGACAGCATACCAAAGGTGCTGGATTTGTTGTCCTCACACACATTTTGTCATACCTTGCCTCTTCTCACTGTTCTGAGCAATAAAGTATGGAAGGGGACAAGAGTCTTACTCTCTGGTCTTTTCAGAGAACAAATTCTTGTCTATTTCCTTTCTCTTTTTATAAGAACAAAGTAGCTAGGGAGAGCTAGGTATGATAGAACATTTTTATCCACTCATGGTCATGAATACAGGTACATCCACAGAGACAAAAAGTCAACACCCAGAATTGGTATTTCTATTAATTATTAAACTGAAAGTTTTTCAGACATTAATTAAACCTCATAACACTCCGTTAGGTTGAGCAACCAATCTGACAGAGGGGTAAACAGACACAGATTGATTCAGTTTATTTTCAAAGGTCACACAAAGTTGCATGACAGGAGTCATGAATCCTGCCTCTTCTCCAACTTCTGCACACTAGGAAAGGGACAACATCTCACTATGTATTTTAACACTGTTGCAGCCTCACTGACAGTTTTCTCCCATTCAGGAGGATATAGTAACTCAAAAGAAATTAGTTTTAGAAAGGCTTGCGTTTTGAATCAACTTTCAAATTGTTTTGAGTTCATGTGGATGTCTGGATATTTTAAAAGAGATGCTCAAATGCATTGTATTTTCCAAAACAAACATTTGCAGTACATTTGACATTCTTAATTTGCAGTGTCTCACATGACACAAATTAAATCACAAAAGTGCCCTATGCTTTTTTCCCAATTTTACAGAGTATGCCAATTCTTTTAATAACCTACATCAGTGTTTTTCAAACTTGGGATGCCACTTGTGTAGGGAAAGCCCTTGGTGGGCCAGGCCAGTTTGTTTATCTGCCACATCCGCAGGTCATGCCAATCACGGCTCCTACTGGCCGCGGTTTGCTGCTCCAGGCTAATGGGAGCTGCTGGAAGCGACGTGGGCCAAGGGATGTACTGGCCACTGTTTCCAGCAGCTCCCATTGGCCTGGAGCAGCGAACCGCGGACAGTGGGAGCGGTAAACAAACCAGCTCAGTCCACCAGGGGCTTTCCCTACACAAGCAGCATCCCAAGTTTGGGAAACACTGACCTACATGAAGTGAGTGCAGTTATCCTTAGCACTACTCAGACTGAAAGATTCAGAGAGAAATTTAATAAAAACTCAGGAACTTTTAGAGGAACTGCTACAAAATGATCAGGACAGATGGATGGAAATCAAAGCACCAGCTGAGTTGTTTTTTGCACAGTAAGCTTGGATTCTATTATTAAAGACTTTTTTTAAAAATCCAGTGTAACACTAACAAATGTATATAATTAATTAATAAAATATAAATAACATATGTATACAATAGAGGGTTTGAAAGTGGTTTTATAAATCTGCCGTTTCATACATTCACTAAGGGGGAGGTTCTACTAGTTGTTTTATAATTTACTCTTCACTTTGAAGGCAAAGATGAATGTATATGACTCCCTTTAGAGACCATCCGTACTGCCTCTTAATTAGCACAAGGGTAGCTATGGAATTATGTGAGCTGTTCCACTCATTTCTTGCCAAAACAGGACCAACCTGGGATTTGAAGTTCTCCCACATCCTACAGCTGTATCGCTGGCCCACCGCTACCTACCCCTTTTAGATGATGTTATGATGTCCCATTCAGCCTGGATGGGCTTTCATGGTCTTCCCTAAGCAATCAGTCATAGGTTTATGATGAAGTTACTTGTTCACTGGAAGCCCTGCCAAAGCAGTGACTCAGCAGTGTGAATTCATTGGCTGGAGGGCTCTGCAGCCTCCATGATCTTTCACCCTGAATCCTATTCCATCTGCTGTTTTGGTTACAGTAGCGACACTGCTGAAAGATGAGATTAGGAATTTTTTTCTTCCTTGATACTATCATGGTCTCTTCAGTTTATGTCACCAGACTCTCTGAGCAGTGCTCATATATCTGTGCTTGACAGCTGATCTTTCAAGGCTTGAGCCTGCATACCACAGAAGTGACATGTTGCTTTTATAATCACAAGGTTAAAAGTGATGAGCAAGACAGGGAGTGCTGGGAACCTGATCCTGCATTAAGGAAACTGCTGCTGCGTAGCTGCTAAGTTACTCCTATCCAATAGCAAGAGGCTGGCTACAAGGGGAGTTTTTTGCTAAGAAATCATCATCTCGCTACCTGTACCCTGCCTCTTGAAAGGGGGTTGGAGACTTACTTCTGCTTGGAGAAGAGCATTACACCTCCTAGTGCGTAACCTTATTTGTGGCCACACATACCAATTACACTTGCACTGAAGTGCAGCAACTTTGCAGGAGAAGACCTATGTGTTCTCCAGTCAGCGCTGGCCTGGAAAGTAGAGCTCCACCAACTAGTCTATTTTTTGACTTGGGGCTAAATTCTGTCCCTGGAGTTAATTGGCATAATTCCATTGACTAGAATTGCACGTTCTTATATCAGAGCTAAATATGGCCCCAGTCAAATGCCTGAGTGATGATGTATGGTATTGTGTTTCCAGGCTAATTGCACAAGCTTGGAAAGATGCAGGTAGTGGCTTCTGTAATCTAATAGTAGAGCCTTCTGTAGTCGTCATATGCTGTCTTGCTTAGATAGGGCCAGATATAAACATGAAGTAGTGGTAATGGTTTTAAGGTTTTGTTGTTATTGTCGCAAGATTTTTAGCTCTCAGTTTTGCAGATTCCGGGGATTCAGATAGTTCATCTGAACTTCTAGATTTAGAGCTGAACCTGCACAATTTGAATCTCTTGAGGCTCTGCAATCACTAGTTTTGATGGATAAGCCTTTTCCATCCAATATTGTGGATACTGCTCACGTTGAAACATATTCACTAATTGCACTTTGTAAATTTGACTTTGAAATTCAAAAACATTCACTCCACAGTCAAAGACCTGTCTTGTCAGTAGTGGAGTCAAGAACATTAGTTTTAGTGACATGTCACAGAAAAATGAATTGGTTTCTCTTTTAGTGGCAATTAAAAATAATATATTCTGAGCTAATTCACGTTAAACCTTGTGCTCACACCAAAAAGTAGGTTTTCTTGGACACAGTTCTCTTCTGAGAAGTACATAAGGCACTTCCGTTATGAGAAGTACATAAGGATTGTCCCACCAGGATTGTGTGGAGCCTCTTCCCGGGAGGGGAAGCACTTAATGGGTGGTCTGTGGAGGGCTACTGGGTAAATAGTTCTCTTTTCCAACTGCTAAATCTGATTATACGAATCTAAAAATACATTAAATACTTTCATAATATTTTCCAAATGAGCAATTGCTGTAGTTGCCACAGAGGTGTTATATGATTGCAAATGGGAGGAGGAGGTGATCCTTTGGATCACTAACAGAAAGTGGGACGTACATGAGATAATCTTTCAGTTAAGTAATATTGCCAGCCACAAACATTGCAAAATCATGGGTCAGGCTCCTAAAATCATGAGATTTTTAAAATAATGGGTGAAATCCTGGTCTCATTGCCGTTAATGGTAAAGCTCCCTTTGAGTTCTGTGGAGCCAGGATTTCATCCAGTAAATCTGGGGCTCTTTATTTGCCTTCTAGTTTTTGAGCCTATAGGGTTCATGATTTCAACTTTTTCCTCCACAACCGTTACAATTTTCTTTTTATAAAAACTGATATCTCAAGTAATCACCTGATTCCATAAGCTGGACCTTTAAAAAGATCCTCAGAATATCACGAGAATCAAAATAAAAGCACAAGTGTTGGCAACACTGATGAAGATGTCATGTACACTCTGAAAAAATTTGCTGACCTCTGCCATAGATTCTGGGGACCCAATGCAGGAAAACATATCTATTTAGCAAAAAGAACAGGAGTACTTGTGGCATCTTAGAGACTAACAAATTTATTTGAGCATAAGCTTTCGTGGGCTACAGCCCACTTAATTGGATGCATAGAATGGAACATACAGTGAGGAGAGATATATATACACACATTCAGAGAACATGAAAAGGTGGGAGTTGTCCTACCATCTCTAAGAGGCTGATTAATTAAGAGAAAAAACTTTTGTATTGATAATCAAGATAGCCCTTTACAGACAGTTTGACAAGAGGTGTGAGAATACTTAACATAGGGAAATAGATTCAATGTGTGTAATGGCTCAGCCATTCCCAGTCTCTATTCAAGTCTAAGTTAATAGTGTCTAATTTGCATATTAATTCAAGTTCAGCGGTTTCTTGTTGCAGTCTGTTTTTAAAGCTTTTCTGTTGCAAAATTGCCACCTTTAGGTCTGTTACTGAGTGGCCAGAGAGGTTGAAGTGTTCTCCTACTGGGTTTTTAATGTTATGATTCCTGATGTCAGATTTGTGTCCATTTATTCTTTTGTGTAGAGACTGTCCAATTTGGCCAATGTAGGTGGCAGACGGGCATTGCTGGCACATGATGGCATATATCACATTGGTAGATGTGCAGGTGAACGAGCCTCTGATGGCGTGGCTGATGTGATTAGGTCCTAGGATGATGTCATTTGAATCGATATGTGGACAGAGTTGGCATCAGGCTTTGTTGCAAGGATAGGTTCCTGGGTTAGTGTTTTTGTTCAATGGTGTGTGGTTGCTGGTGAGTATTTGCTTCAGGTTGAGGGGCTGTCTGTAAGCGAGGACAGGTCTGTCTCCCAAGATCTGTGAGAGTGAGGGATCATTTTCAGGATAGGTTGTAGATCTTTGATGATGCGCTGGAGAGATTTTAGTTGGGGGCTGAAGGTGATGGCTAGTGGCATTCTGTTATTTTCTTTGTTGGGCCTGTCTTGTAGTAGGTGACTTCTGGGTAGTCTTCTGGCTCTGTAGCTTTACTTTCTGTTTTCCTCATTATATTTTGAACTTTCAATCTTTCCAAATTTGTGTTAAAAGAAATGGAAAAGAGCTAGTTCATCCTCTGGCCTGGGCTTTGATTGTTCCTACACCATCCAGTATTTGCTACTGCTTTCTCCAGTCTCAGTGTAAATTACTCCACTGGGAGAGATACTGCTCCACAGTCTGCTCAGTATCAAAATTAAGACATTTTTACCACATATGCCATCCAGATTTAGCTTTGCTTAAAATTTCATCTTTATTGTTTCTACTTATTCCTATCCTTTGCAACATCCTAAATAAGACCGTTCCTTTTTTGATGTTCACACCTTTCACAGAATCATAGAAATGTAGATCTGGAAGGGACCTCAAGAGGTCATTTACTCCAGCCCACTCTGCAGAGGCAGACAGGCAAGGACACTTACACAGAGGTCACTTACACCGAAGACAATACCAAAATGTTAAGATCTTTATTAAAATGAATGAAAGAATAAGCAAAGATATAAAACACAGAGTTACAAAGACGTAATACAGTTCTATGGCCCCTGGTGGTAACATCTCTGTTCTAAAAGACTACTTAAATTAGCATACTCCATCTTTCCCTGAAGACCTGGTAGTTGGAGACACAGGACCAGCCTCATCTCTGGCAGGCCAGATGAATTCGATGGTCCAGGCTCCCCAAATTGTTAGGGATCAGGTTTGAGTGCTGAGTAGTTGAACTATATTGTGAAGCTGAGCTGATAGCTTGATAGACAATAGGAAAGAGCTACCTCCCTGCATAGTTGTTTGCCCTCTTATAGGGTTCTGGCACTGCTTTAATCAGAGCACAAGCTACCATGCCGAGATCGTACTTCTTCACCCAGAGATCTGGGTGCACTTACCCTATAGGCTAACATATATTCATATTAATATTGATTATCTCATCCCCAAAACCATTGGCCAGTACGTCCCTCAACCCGCACCGCTTCCAGCAGCTCCCATTGGCGTGGAGCAGCGAACTGCGGCCAGTGGGAGCCGCGATCTGCCAGACCTGCAAACACAGCAGGTAAAGCGGCTCGGCCCACCAGGGGCTTTCCCTACACAAGCGGCATCCCAAGTTTGGGAAACACTGCTCTTGGTAATCAAACAGGATACCGGCCTGTAGGTTCCTTGCATTACAGCCAACTAGTCTGAGTAACATATACTGGAATTCAGCATAAACAAAACCCAAGAAAATAACAATATAATCAATCAAACCAATGAAGAAAACACATTATGCAACATAGCAAGCTAGCAAAATGGCGTGATGGGTTACAAGAGGAGAACTTCCCTGAAGTATTTGTGTTTTTGCCGGTGCGGAAAAGGATTCATGTAACTGAAGAGAATAGGTCGTCTTATGTGTTGTTTCCCAATGTCCAGCTTATCTCATTAGCAAATCATGTTAGTGCAGCAGATCCTGCTTAGCTGAGCATAACAAAGTTACAGCTAATGGTTTCAATACTGTTTACACTGAATCCTAAGCCTTTGCTAAATCAGCTGTTGCCTCCCAAACAGTACCCAGAATTGCAAGGCAGATGGAGCCCTTGCATGCCTAATGGCCGTGTTTCAGTGGTTAATGATTATGTGACATCTGCCTTTATGCTTAAATTGTTCTTTTATTTAAGTACCTCAAATATATTAAACTTTAATTGACTCCTTTCACTTTGATTTGTTTCAATTCCATGTTTTAATGAGAGATCTGAAATGCTCTAGTTTGAATTAAAATGACATGTTTTGCCCTTTTGTTTTGGTCAACTGGGTGGCTCAAAATAGTAGCTTTTAAAACAGAGTGTCCACCTCAGATTTGTGCTGAGCTGATGATTTGAGGAAAACTTCCTGAAAATGAGATCAATTAGGCCATGGAATACACTTGGGAAGTGGTAGAAGCTACTTGTAGTCCAAAGGGAACAATTCTAGCAAATGACATACTAATAGTAGATTTTTAACCTGAACTGCACTCTGCTTACTGCAGTTCCCAGTGATATTACTAATATTAAGTGTGCAAGGACTGATGCCTGATTGACATCCCTAGAGACCAAATTCCACTGTTAATACACAGAGCAAGTACAGGAAAGGCAGAACAAGCTTCCTCCCCCCCAACTCCTTCCCCACTGCTCCAGCCAGAGTATCGAAAAAAGGGTGAGAGAATAGCTCAGTCTCCATGGCTTATCCAGTTGTGAGCCTCTCTTTAGAGAGGGCAAAGAATGTAAACAACTGAGACTGGGATTTTTACTGTGTGGACACTGGTTGGCTAGGAACTCAATTAAAGCTACCAAACTCATTTCACATAAACCAGCATCATTCCTTATCTACTCCCATTGCTGCTGTTTGCTACCTATCGGGTGCATTTATTAAAAAACATTTTTTTTTGCTTTCTTTTTAGATTTTAGGTTATAAAACTCCTTAAACGTGACAGGTTTCCCTGAATTAAGATCATTTGTGCTCAGCTCAGAATTTTATCTACAGCTTTTCCCCCTTACTTTTAACTCAAGAAATAGTACAAGTGAAGCAGCAGATTTATACCACATGTAGATGTTTGTTAGTTTCAAGCTGCAAGTGGCATGATACATTCTTTGGTCTATTTTTACATGACCTCAGTGATATTTTTACTGCTGCCCTTTGCTGTCATTGAGGTTGTACAATGGTTGTCTCCAGTTCTATTCTTCATTCTGCCTGGGCCAAGATCCGCCACCCTTTTCTTTTCACTGCAGTTGCTTTGAGTTTTATCTACAGAAGAGGGTCAATACTTGTCCAGCTAGTAGTTTAGAGGACTATCTAAGCACTTTTGACTATGCATTGGATCCAATCAAAGCAAAACTTCTTATTTATATGACAGCAGAGGTCTAAAAATGTCACTCACATTCACCTCAGGCTGTTTTTGTTTCAGGTCATCCAACTTACTTCATGCTTTTATTCATTGCTATGCATCTCTTTTCCATTTCTGCAATATTTGGAAATCACACTTTCTCTTGACTTTTCTTTTTCTTGCATCTTCTTCTGAAGGAGATAAATTAATCCCAGGCACTTTTGTGTATATTTTGCATGAGACATTAAAACTGAAGCCCTGTCTTCTCTATATGAACATTAAAGATCTCATGCACTTTTTGTAAGTTAGCCCAGCACCCTTGGCTAAAACGTTCAGCCTTTCATCTGGCTGCCATAGTTCATCCCAGGGTTGACTATAATACTCTGGAGAGTGAAGTGCGAGTGTAAATTTTTCAATTTTTTTTTTAAATAACACATAGCTGAATCTGCATATTTTCATCTTCCTAGTTACAAATATATATTTTCAGTGAAAATTATTCCAACTCAATTGCCTAAGATCTTGGTTGTATAAGACTGAACTTTTTTTTATTCTGCTGTTTGTATCAGGACACTGTTAATGTCAGGGCCTGATTATGTTATGACAGAAGTGAGACAGGTGGTGAGCTGTTTTTCATATCTTGTGCATATAAATAGTGAAGGAAACAAGTGTGGTGTGTACACAGCTCTTTGAGTTATGTAGGCATCTAGTGGAACCTGCTTATAGTGAATTTAGGTTATAGTGGACTTCTGTCCCAGAGCCCAATGAGAGATCTGTGTGAAAAAAGGCTTGCAAAATTTAGCCCTTTATGGTGAAGTCATCTAGTGGTTATAACTGCATTTCAGCATTTATTCCAAGTGATTGCTTTACCTAGCTGCTTCATTTTTGAATAACACAGCAGGTACAGCCTAAAACGCTACTCCATCTTTTTTAATGGACTCTCTGTAGGAAGCTTCTGTTGCTGTTAAAACACAGATTTTCTAGCAGCAGTAAAGGAGTTAAAGAGCAAAAAAATGAATGGAACTTTGAGTTGAGATGCATTAAGTAATTTAAGTGAATTCCTGAGCAGTGAGTCTGTAGAAAGTTAAGCAGCCAAAGTTTGAGCAAAAATTGATGAGAAAAAAAGAAGTGATAATGAAATTGGGCTGAGCAGTTTCTAAGGAGGTACTCAAGATGCTGATGTCTTGCACAAATGTCTGCTAAGAATATCTCATTTGTTTAAGTTCCTGATTCCTTCCTCTTTTTGTCACTGTGACAGTGCAAAGTCCATGTCTAGCAGGGCAACAGGGAATTCTCTGGTTGTATGGAAATCCTGGATGATATAGAGCTAGAATAGCCAACTCGACACTACCCATTCCCTTTCCCTGTGGAGTTGGGGGCCATTCCTGGGTGCACTGGGAACATGATTGGAGAGAGAAGGAGACTCAGCTGGAGTGTGATGAACTCGGAATCCCTTGGGCAGCCAAGCTATCTCTAGAGTCCATTCCAGCCAGCATAATTTAGAGTGGGGATTGGCAACCTTTGGCCGGTGGCCCACCAGGATAAGCCCCCTGGGGGGCTGGGCTGGTTTGTTTACCTGCCACGTCCGCAGGTTCGGCCAATCACGGCTCCCACTGGCCGCAGTTCGCCACTCCAGGCCAATGGGGGTGGTGGGAAGTGACGGCAAGCACATCCCTCGGCCCGCGCCACTTTCTGCCGCCCCCATTGATCTGAAGCGGTGAACCGTGGCCAGAGGGAGCTGTGATTAGCCAAACCTGCGGACATGGCAGGTAAACAAACCGGCCTGGCTCGCCAGGGTGCTTACCCTGGCGAGCCGCATGCCAAAGGTTGCTGACCTCTGGACTAGGCTTTTACATCTTTTCCAATTTCCATGGACTTGATTTGGCAGATTAAATAAACTAGTGTTTCCTCAGTTAATTTCTGAGGATTGATCTGGACAACACAAGAAAAAATCTAATTCAAAATATGTTTTTCTTTCCTATTTATTTTGTCATAATAGGAATATACTTTTTTAATTCATTCAAGCCTACATCCTTGTCCCATTTAAGTCAATGGCAACTTTCCCATTGACTTCAGTGGGATCATAATTTGGATCTAAATAAGTGTTATATTTTTTATGTATGATCACATATTTAATATTTGATGCCTGAAATGTATTTCTTTACCCTGTACATTTGTTACCGTTACCAAAAGTGTCCCATTTGGCCATCAGCTCTAGAAGATTACTAGCTAGTGCAGTGATAAAGACATTTATAATGTAAGGGCCAGATCCTGCAAACCCTTAATTATGCAAGTAATCCTGATTAGTCCACCCTGAAATCAATAGGACCACTCAGTAATTAAGAACTACTCTCATGAGTAAGTGTTAAGAGGTCATAATTTCAGGCCAGTTCCTCAGTTTAGCACCCAATCTGAGAATCTGGCTTGGATAGGTAGGTGGAGGGCAGGAAGGAATCCTTCCTCTATCTCACACTGCAGAGCTGCACCGCAGAGCCTGTTTCAACCCAATGACTGTGGTCTTAAAATACGCATGCACACATGCACGCACTCCTTTACCTCTAACTCCAAGAGCAACAAAAGATCCACACATGGTCAGTTCATCTGGCTCCAGATCTGCCTGCAGGAAGCCTTCTGTGGCATCAAAGAAGGACCTGGATTTGCTTTCTAGCATTTCAAGTTTTGGGTACCTTATTATTTGGAGCCACAAACACAAGAGAAACAGAGAACACTGTCTTTAAAAGGCCCTCTTTTTGTTACATACATGTGGAATGGAACCCCCCCCTGCAGTGGAATTCTTCACTGGGGGCTCTGGATGCTACTGCCATACAAATAATAATAAAATGATCTATATTTAAGACCCATTTTCATTTGTTCAGCATATACAAGTTTCCCCTCTGCTTCATAGTTTTCAGGCAGGACATTGAACTACCAACATTATCTCATCAAGGTATTTGGCTTTTTCTATTCTTCTTCTATAACTTTAACAATCTACCCAGTAAACACAGGGTCTATTCATTCAGTATTTTACTCTCCTGGCAGGACCCAGTTGCTTTATGGAAACAAGAAGAGTTGAAAATACATACTTTTTTCCTTTGCTTAAGCAGCCTGAAAGTTGGCAAGTTCTGGAGGCTAAAATAATCTAGGGGAAAAAAATCAAAGGGAGTTAGATATCCACTGGCTCACTCTAGATTTATGAATTATTTTACAGTTCTTTTTCACTCGCTTGACACTTTGCTCAATCAGCTAATTAGCCATCTGCTTGGAATTCTGTTTGTTTCAAATCTATAGCCATAGATCTTTATGGAGAAGTCATTTCTTAGGGGAAAAAACTTTTATATTTAGTGAATATATTATAGTAGGTAAACATTTTCCAGAAGATTTAAATAAGTTAGAATAGTGAGAAACCTTTTCTTTTCACAAAGAGTTAATTCAGACCTCAGACAGAGGTTTCTGGCTTTTCTTGCACATTTGTGCAAGAAGGGGATGGGCTTTATGTGCCTGACTCATCCACCTGTGCAGGTGGCAGCCAGAATCCCGATGCTTGTACTCCCACTAGTAGGGTTGGATATCACAAGATAATTGTAGACATGTCTATGGCCCCTGCCCACCTTCAGCACTGGTTGGCATTCTATAGCTGACACTGGAAAGAAGCACACACTGCAACCATTTAAAAGGGATGGCAATACCTCTTTGCATTTCTCTATTGCCCCTGGATGTACATGTGCTTCAGCCACTGCTGCTGGTATTTTCCCTCTATACACCCTTTTAATATGGCATGAGCTGGTAAAGCCACATTCTGGCTCTATGTTATTAACTGGTATTAGTTTCAATTGTGTTGTCTTTCAGTTTGCTAAACATGTTAAGAGTATGATTTGTGTAAGACTCTCCTTTTGTACTGCAGCGTACAATGTGGGTAGAAGAAAGGGATGCTAAGATGCAAATCAGAGACCTCCATTTTTCAAGATTATTAGGCAACACATTGCTTAGCGTTGTATTGAAGAGGAAGTTTAAGATTAAAACTTAGGGGCAAAAATTCTCCTCTCTGTTTTGGATAACTAGTGCCTGTTCATCACTCATTCCACACATATGGAACTGCTCTTCCTGGCAATGGAATTGTATCCTAAGACTTTAGGTACTTGAATACCCTAGAAAATGTTTGTCACTTGCAATCGACAAGAAAATATACAATCACTTGTTGTTTTCTGGTATCCAGATTACTCTTCCCTGCTGTGGGTTTTTGGCACAAAAAGTTGGCAATGAGATTAAATTTCTTAAGACACAGGTAACTTCTGTGTTATATAAAATGCATCCTATTTAGCATCTTCCTGGCACATGAGTCTTTTAACAGCTATATAATTTAAAAGAAAACCTGCTTTTACTTTTCAGATTATGCCAGTGTCAGAAAGGATCAGAAGATGCTATTCTCTGCTATCAAAAAGCTCTGAGCTATATTGAGAGGAGTAAGGGTGAAACCAATCTGGAGTGTATTCCTGTACACAAGAAAATGGCAGGAGTAGCACAGGTTCTTGGGATTCATGCAACAGCAATCCAGCATCTTGTAAAGGTAAAGAAAGTTTCAAGTAAAGCTTTTTGCTAAATGTCATGATTAATAGATAACCAAATCATCACCGTAATGAGGCTCATGCACAATTTGTAAACAAGTGTCTTTGCTGCATTTTTCAAAATGTCAAGACATTACTTCCTGTTAAAGGATTAAATGGTACACAGTCTTTTTATGGAAGCATAAGAATGGCCATACTCTCTTCATCTCTTTCTTTAGTGTTAACAGCCCGTTTAGACTCCATTATTTTATATGTATAGTTGGGATTACATTTTCTAATGTGCATTTCTTTGCATTTATCAACATTGAATTTCATCTGCCATTTTTGTTGCCCAGTCACCCAGTTTTGAGAGATTCTTTTTGTAGCTCTTCGCAATCTGCCTGGGACTTCATTATCTTGAGCAGTTTTGTATCATCTGCAAATTTTGCCACCTCATCGTTTACCTCTTTTTCCAGATCATTTATGAATATGTTGAATAGGTCGGGGCCCAGGACAGACCCCTGGGGGACACCATTATTTACCTCTCTCCATTCTGAAAACTGACCATTTATTCCTGTCTTTTGTTTCCTCTCTTTTAACAAATCCATGAGAGGACCTTCCCTCTTATCCCATGACAGCTTATTTTGCTTAAGAGCCTTTGGTGAAGGACCTTGTCAAAGGTTTTCTGAAAAGCCAAGTACAATATAGCCACTGGATCCCTTTTGTCCACATGCTTGTTGACCCCTTCAAAGGATTCTAGTAGATTGCTGAGGCATGATTTCCCTTTACAAAAAACATGTTGACTCTTCCCCAACAAATTGTGTTCATCTATGTGTCTGACAATTTTTTTCTTTACTATTGTTTCAACAAGTTTGGCCAGTACTGAAGTCAGGTGTACCAGCCTGTAGTTGCTGGGATCACCTTTGGAGCCCTTTGTAAAAAATTAGCGTCACATTAGCTATCCTCCAGTCATTTGGTACAGAAGATTATTTAAATGATAGGTTACAGACTACAGTTAGTAGTTCTGCAATTTCACAGTTGAGTTCCTTCAGAACTCTTGGGTGAATACCATCTGGTTCTGGTGATTCAAATGATACCTCAATCTGGGACAGTTTCTCAGATTTGTCACCTAAAAAAAATGGCTTTGGTTTGGGAATCTACCTCATCCTCAGCCATGAAGATAGATGCAAAGAATTCATTTAGTTTCTCCGCAATGGCTTTATCGTCCTTGAGTGCTTCTTTAGCTTCTCGATCATCCAGTAGCTCCACTGGTTATTTAGCAGGCTTCCTGCTTCTGATGTGCAAAAAATTGCTATTACTTTTTGAGTCTTTGGCTAGCTATTCTTCAAATTCTTTTTTGGCCTTCCTAATTATATTTTTAAATTTCATTTGCCAGAGTTTATGTTCCTTTCTATTTTCCTCGCTAGGATTTAAACTTCCACTTTTTAAAGGATTCCTTTTTGCCTCTCACTGCTTCTTTTATTTTGCTGTTTAGCTACCATGGCACTTTTTTGGTTCTCTTACTATGTTTTTTAATTTGAGGTATACATTTAAGTTGAGCCTCTATTATGGTGTCTTCAAAAAGTTTCCATGTAGCTTGCAGGGATTTCACTTTTAGCACTGTACCCTTTAATTTCTGTTTAACTAACCTCTTCATTTTTGTGTAGTTCCCCTTTCTGAAATTAAATGCTGCGTCCTGCAGCGGCCTATGATTTAATTAGTCTGTGGACAGAGGTCCTTAGCTCGTAGAAATATTGATCCCACACCTTTACAGACACATTTCACTTCAAAATTTTTGTACATTTAATTTTCTTCAAATTTGGGACAACACCTTGCATCTGGGCTGAGAGATCATATGGCCAGTTTCTGACCAGAACCTTTAACTTTCCGTTTTATACTTCTGAAAGCAGGGGTTTATAATGAGAACACTGACTGACTCTTAATCATTACAGATCATTCTGTAATTAATAAAGTGACGAGTGACAATTGTTTAAGTCTTCCTTAAATAATGAAGCATCAAGTGCCTTTGTACCCAAGTTGCAAGTCTGTCTGAAAGTTTTAATTCTTGTTTGAAAGTCAGAATAAAAATGAAACTGAAAATCTCCATTAATGAGATTGAATAGAAAACAGACAGTAAGCATTCTGCCTAAACTCAGGAATGTACTGGATCACCATTATACTAGAAAAATTCCTGATGCTTTGCTCATGATACTTGGCAAACATCCCCAGTGCTCCCTATGCTGTAGCAAATTGCATTTTTCAGATCATTTCACAGCTGACTTTATTTCTGCTGCTGTCTGCATTCCTCCTCTCCCACTGCACCATTTACTCAGATTGTCTTGGGATGGACTACATCACTTACATGCAAGAGGAAGGGAAGAAATGGAAGCAATTGCCTTTGTCTGTCTTAGGAGTTAAAGATATATTGTTAGAATTTGTTAGCTGGCATGTTCTAAGTCTAGTGTAGACAAGGCCATGGAGACTTTAACATTTGATAAATTGTTCAAATTAAAGTGTAGACTCTTTCCTGTGGGTCACTTGGACCAGTTAATGTGTTAAAATACAACTAGCCGTGTCTATGCTTAGGTTTTAGTTAGGCTGTGTTTGCTAATCTGTTTTTTTTAACACCACACACTAACACCTTTGTCCATATTCTAGCAAAGGCCTAAGGGGAAAGCCTGTGTATCTGAGAGACTAAATTCTCTCTGCAGACCTGGACATTTTCCAAAGTGGCTATGGCTGACGCTCACCTGCGTATGCTTCCATACAGTCTGAGGGCTTGATCCAAGTCTCTTTCAAGTCAATAAGTTGGATGTCCATGGGAGTTGGATTGAGTACTAAGAAATTACCAGGAAGGACAATATATCCACTAACCATAGAGCAGTGTGTCCCAAACTTGGGATGCCACTTGTGTAGGGAAAGCCCGTGGTGGGCCAGGTCAGTTTGTTTACCTGCCGCGTCTGCAGGTCGGGCAGATCGCGGCTCCCACTGGCTGCGGTTCGCTGCTCCAGGCGAATGGGAGCTCCTGGAAGCGGCGCGGGCCGAGGCCGAGTCTTTTAAAATCTTTTCTAATGGCCCAGTCCTATTCACCCTCACTCACAAGGTATGTCTCATTGACATCAGTGGGATTATTCATGTGGAAAAGGGTGTGCAAGATTGGACCCTAAAGGTGGAATGCCCAAGGAAAATTGCACTGTAGTTGTGATTTCCTCCAACTGGAACTTTCTTTGTGTTCCTTGGATGAATCCACTTGTTTTCAGTGGTACAATATTTTGCATTTTATTGATATCAGCAGGCTTAAATTCGGGTTTAAAGTACAGATATTACAAGAGCCTATATCTTGATAAGGTCCGTGGGGAATGCTCATTTGTTCTACTTTGTAGTTAAAGTCCTAAACTGTTGTTCACACTAGCTACATTTCATTTTTCTTTTGCTGTCTGTCTTTCTCATGCCATTTTCCTGCCTTTTCTCCCCAGTTTCATATAAGGAATATGTGCCCAGGAATGTAGAGGAAGGAAATTTTCTCTTTTTCCAAGCAGGTATTGTATCCAGTATACCTGAATCTTCCTCCTAGTCCAGTGGGAGTGTTAGATTACTGCCATTTAAGGGCCTGGTTTTGCATCTCTTTGCCTCTGCCCAAGAGAGAACCAGGAAGGGACTAGCAGGGCTTTTGGAAGTCAGGACTGAGGAGAATAAACCAAGCTAGGTGGGAAAGGTTGCAGTGTGACCCCTGTATTACACCTGGCTTATGCATTTCTGTTGTCTCCTCACTTTCATAAGTGCCAACATCACTTACCAATTAAAAAAGATTCGGCCATCAATATTTACTTTAAGCTTTATCACCTAAACTAGAGTAAAGTAGGGGTCAGCAACCTTTCAGAAGTGGTGTGCCGAGTCTTCATTTATTCACTTTAATTTAAGGTTTTGTGTGCCAGTAATACATTTTAATGTTTTTAGAAGGTCTCTTTCTATAAATCTATAATATATAACTAAACTATTGTTGTATGTAAAATAAATAAGGTTTTTAAAATGTTTAAGAAGCTTCATTTAAAATTAAATTAAAATGCAGGGCCCCCTGGACCGGTGACCAGGACTCGGGCAGTGTGAGTGCCACTGAAAATCAGCTTGCGTGGCACCTTCGGCACACGTGCCATAGGTTGCCTACCCCTGGTGTAAAGTTTTCTAAAATTTCTTATAGGACCAGTGTATGCTGATGTTCTGCCTTTGAGCAGCAACACATCACTTGATTTGCAAGTGCAAACCAGAGACTTGTGTTTTGTGTTTTGTCACCCTGCTATTTGTGGCTTCATGTAATTTTAGTGGGCTTTTTGGAAACTCTTGCAGGTTTCCCTTTTCTTCTGCTCCCTCTCTCCTTCCTTTTTTCTCTCTTCACTTCCTTTCCCCTACTCACAGCTATATTGATCCTTTTTGATAACTCTTTCTTCTCTAAAATCATTACCCTCTGATGTTATGTGCATGGCTATCTTTTGAAGTCAGTATATTTGCCTTAATATTTATAAATACATAGGCTGACTTGGTGGGATATCATATGTAGTTCAGTGTATCCAGGCTTACAGGGTGGAGTCTATTTCATATAGCCATTGTTGCTTTTCTCTGTGTTATGATTCTCTGTGTTTTGCTTTATATAGCTTTATTCTTTATGCTTGCCCCCAAAACTCAATAAATACAATTTAAAAAACTTCATTCCACTTTAAATTGGACCCTGATGGAAGTTGTGCAGATCTCCATGTTTGGTCCTCACACTTTCAGAGATGAGAGAGCCATGTTCATTTCCCACAAGATATCCCATAAACCGCTTAATTCCTCGTTAATTCTCTCCTGAATGTGGACTGAGCACTTTTGAATTTGATTTTTCTATAGTCCTTCTCTTTTCAAGTCCACTTGAGGGACTGTTTTTGACTCCTCACGTCCCCCAGTTAGACTAGGAATTGCAGTTGCCTGTGAGTTTCTTATTATCTTACAGAAGGCTCCCTGCAGTGAAGCATGGATGGGAGGAGAACAGGGAAGCAAATACCTTGTATTTCTGTATGGTCTGACACAGCTGAGCACAGATTATGACAATGAGCAGCAGTGGCAGGGCTTTACTGTCAGAGAATGCTGCAGCAACATTATAGCCTCTTGCCATCAGTGTCATTATGCCCACAAGGACAAAGCACAGAAATGGGGAAAGGAGTAAAAATCATCTTTAGTGGATCAGAGATTTTTCCCTTTTTGTGTAAAAAGTTTTAATAGTGAATCAATGGATCTCATTATGAGGTGTATTCTTCTCTCATGCACATGCATGTAAATCCCATGTATTTGGAGTGGCACTGCATGCTTCATTCTGGGCTTCAAATAAATATAACCAACATTTATACAGCCCCTTTCACCCCAAGGATCCCAAAACACTCTAACCACACATAACCATTTATGTGCAGGAGTCATCTCACCCACCCCACAACTAGAGCCATCTCGGGAGTGGAATTTGAAGCTATAAAGGTGCACAGGAAAAATGCACAACAATTTAAGACAGGAAATGAATAAGAATTCTGTTGTCATTAGAAATTGAAGTGGAACATTAGATTGCAGGGAGGGAGTTTTACTTTCTGAACCAAAGCAGAATATAACTGACATTTGGGATTGGTATCTAAACAGTTCACCTAGGACCTGATCCAATGCCAGTGCAAGAAATTGGGAAAACTGATTTTAATGTGCACACAGCATCTCATTTATAACGTCTGTTTGGTTTCCCTGAAAAAGAAACTTTCTGCCAAATAAGCCCATTTATTTTCTTCTTGTCCCACTGGAGACAGACCTCGCTGTGACACCACATCAAAGCAGTGTCATTTAAACTAAACTGTTTCCTCTGTTTATTTGTAACAGGCTCATTTCATTGCCATGAGAAAAAGCCCTTCTTCAGGGGAAGCAGCAGAAACTGCTCACTTGGTGGCACAGGCTGCAGTTGCCTCTAAACAATCAGAGCACAAGGATGAGTGCCTTTTGAAGGTTCTGAATAGTTACCATGCTGTCCTGCTTGTAGGAATGCACACTTCAGTAAACGCTGCACACTGGATCACAGTAGATTTAGTCCTTCTTGCACTGTTTCTTTCATTTTGCAGACTTTGTATGACTGTGACATCGTTTCTCAAGGCATACCGGAAGCTTTTGATATGTATCACCCTCCACTTAATCCTTTGCCTTTTATGAGCAATAGCTAAATCGCCAGAGAGAGTTACAGAGGCAGCCTTGAAGCCACAGAAGATGTTCTAAACTGAAGGCAGGCATTTGCCATTTCTTTCTAACGTGTTTATCCACCTTTTAAAATCATTAGTGAGCTGCAGCCACTGCTATGACTGAACCAATAAGCGTGCTGCTGACTGCAATCTCTTTGCATTCCCTTGCTGAAAGTCTTACTTTGCAATTTGAAGTAGCTTCAAGCAATCAATCAGTGTGTGCAGCTATAGCTATACAAATGTACTGTATCCAAAAGCCTTGGCACAGGGTTCATAGAATCATAGATTATTAGGGTTGGAAGGGACCTCAGGAGATCATCCAGTCCAACCCCCTGCTCAAAGCAGGACCAATCCACAAATGGCCCCCTCAAGGACTGACCTCACAACCCTGGGTTTAGCAGGCCAATGCTCAAACCACTGAGCTATCCCTCCCCCCATGGCAAAGTTGCAGTGATCAAATTTTAAAAGCCTACCATTTATCCTTTTGGGACCCTACCACTGAAAGTTTTTTGTCCTGATTTAGTATTTTGCTATTCTGTTGGACTCTTTCAGTCCTATCAGTTAATAATAACCTAGTATTTATCGATTTGGTTCTCAACCAGGGGTACGCGTACCCCTGGGGGTACACAGAGGTCTTCCAGGGGTACATGAACTCATCTAGATATTTGCTTAGTTTTACAACAGGCTACGTAAAGAGCACTAGCAAAGTCAGTACAAACTAAAATTTCATACAGACAATGACTTGTTTATATTGCTCTATATACTATACACTGAAATGTAAGTACACTATTTATATTCCGGTTGATTTATTTTATAATTATATGGTAAAAATGATAAAGTCAGCAATTTTTCAGAACAGTGAGCTGTGACACTTATGTATTTTTACGTCTGATTTTGTAAGCAAGTTGTTTTTAAATGAGGTGAAATGGGATACACAAGACAAATCAGACTCCTGAAAGAGCTACAGTAGTCTGGAAAGGTTGAGAGCCGTGGCTGTAGAGCATATTGCATGTTCCTTACACTTGAAACATTTTCTACTTAATTTTCTGTAAACACTGGATGCACAGTAATCAGGGTGACATGTAAGGGCATCCACCCTAAACTCTGATTGGATGAGAGTTCAAAACTGTCATTAAGGTACACTGATGGAGCCTCAAAGCCAGAAGCACTGAGACAGAGCTAGAAGCAAGAGGATTTGACTCCCAAGAGGGATGTTATTCAGTGAATCTGAAATTCACCCTGGTACAGAGAGCTTGGTACAAGGCTCTACATATCACTTAAGTCTCATGTTATAGCCATAAGTGCAACATAGGAGCATAAATCCACATTAGAAAGGTGAATTTCACCCAGAGGGCATTTTAAATGTGAGAATTTAGAACATGGGAACAGAAGTCTATTGTTCAGTTATTGTGAAGTGAAAGCAAGGAGGTTTACTGAAGGTTTAGAAATGACCAGAGAGAACCAGGACCTTGTAATTTATAGAAAATACCTTTATAAGATTTCTGATGGTGCCTGAATGACTAAGACTGGCTCAGAGGAACAGATAGGGCCACCTACTCTACGCCATACGCTGACTATCCATTTCAAGCAGATCAGTTACATACAGTGTGTGGGGAGAAGATATTTTGACATAAAATTACTTATGCTCAGTATCTTAGTGGTTTATAAAGTGCTGCTGGTAAGTATTCTCATGCATATTTTAAAAGGCTATTTCAGGTGACCCAAATGAGGAAAGCCATGCAAGACTTTGGGATGGCAGTTTTATAAAAGGAAAACAAATAAGAGGAACAAAAAACTCTTTCCAGCAGTTGTCAGCTATCCCAGCCCATAATGGGCATTAGGAATATGTTCAGTGCTTCCTCATGACCCTGAATTAACAGGGTTTAATCTGTTTGCAATTCCCTTGGAATGATCTACCTCAACCCTTAATTGAAGATGCCAATATCCCCTATAGCAGTGTTTCGGCCTGCGCCGCTTCCTGCAGCTCTCATTGGCCTGGAGCAGCAAACCGTAGCCACTGGGAACTGCGATCGGCCAGACCCGCGGACGCGGCAGGTAAACAAACTGGCCCGGCCCGCCAGGGGCTTTCCCTATGCAAGCAGCGTCCCAAGTTTCGGAAACACTGCCCTATAGGTTCAGCTATTATTTTAAATCACAAAGAAATTAAAGAGGCAGGAATGTATATTCCTTATGGGGAAAGCAAATTCCTGCAGTCTCATCCTGGTTTACACACTGACCAAATTTGAATACTTGAATGCCCCATCAAGTCTTGCAGCCTTTGAGACATTTCCTGTTGTTTGTGTTTTTCTGCACATTTCTCTTTCAATTTTTAATTTTTAAATTTCTTGCTTGTAAAACTGAGTAAGAAACTGTGACAGTGTTGTCATTAAAAGTTGAAATATTTTTCATTATATAGAGCAAAGGAAAGAGCTTTGATCTCTTTCAGCCCTGTGGCCTTGATTCTTCCCTGCATCAGGGCTAAGTCTAGTGCCAGAACTGAGGGGGCAGCAGTACTTCTCTCCTGGGACTGCCAGGGCTGGTTCTGTCCCCAATTCAAGTTTGGATATGCCTGAAGGTTGGCTTAACTTGTGTCATATCTTCACTATCTGGGGCATGCCCCTGCCTACCTTCATTCTGCTCCACCGTGCCCCCAGATCTGAAGAGGCTCCCTGTGTTGGGATTATTTCCCAGGTGTACTTTACAGCTACTTTTTAATTATGGCCCTTTAGTCTCTGGAGGGGGGACACCGCCAGACATGGTCAAGTTGCTGCTCTGAATGTGGGCTTGGAATCCAAAAGTTGGTTAAGCTACCAACATTTTATGATTAAAAAAATTCTAGCTACAGATTACTAGTCAGCCCTTCTCTGAGCAAAATACAATTATGAAATTATCAATGTAAAGATTTCTTAAGTGCCTTAACTTCTTGGAACTGTTTACAAATATTAATGAACATATGAAGAACTGCCTTAAAAAACAGTTCAAAAGTGGCTGCTCTTGT
This sequence comes from Gopherus evgoodei, assembly GCF_007399415.2. NCBI lineage: Eukaryota > Metazoa > Chordata > Testudines > Testudinidae > Gopherus > Gopherus evgoodei. Next base: position 9,266,476 of record NC_044331.1, read on the forward strand.
TTCAGCCAGATTACCCTTTTACTGTTAGGCAGAGTGAGGAAAGGGGGAGAAAGTAACCAATTACTGAACAGATAAACATGCTTTAGATCATGCTCTGAAGCTCATGGGTCCTGAACTCTGGCGAACAACCACTTCCAAAGGTGAGAGCCCTGTGCTGAGAGAGTTTTGCTGTCAGTTATAGGCTCTAGCAACCAGAATGGTCTGGCTGATCTAAATTAATGTGATGGAATATGTGAGAGGTGATCTCACAGGTCCCAGACCATTGAAGACTTTCAAGATAGTAATTAAAATTTTGAACAGCAAACAAAAGCAGTCGAGTTGCCAATGCGTACTTGAGCATAGGTGGACTAATAACTCCTCTCACTCAGAAGGCAGCACCTTTCTTAGCTGAAACTTCCAGCTGTTTTTCAAGAATAGCCCTAACAATTGCATATGGTGGCTGTCTAGCCGGGATGTGACAAAGGCATGGCTGCCCATTGTGAGGTCATTTATCTCAGCCCTCACCTACATCACCATGACACTTCATATTTTTGTTCTAAAATACTCTAAGAAAATAAAATTCAAATAAAATAAAACAGAAAACTTGCCAGAGTCTGTGGACTATAGTTTACTTTTATAATGCCATGACAGATAAAATAAAATTTCAGATTTTACATCCTCTAGTGAGTACATGCTTTTTGAAGTCACCTGCTTCATATAAGGAGAACCTATCACAGGAACAGCTACATAATAGGAATTTTGAGCCTATTTCCTCAGAACACCCCATCTATATACAGAGTCTAGGGAGGGAAAAAATTGCTCAGTGCCCACTTCAATTCGTTTCCACTCTATTGGCCTGCACAGTGATACTAATCTGGCTAGCCTACCAGTGCAACCAGTGTCAAACTTTATACTAACACTTCTCCCCAGCACTGAAAGGCATTCAGGATATTTGCGTTTTGTTTATAGCTTTTTCCATAAATGATATTCAAATAAAATAGCTTTTGGGACAAAGTGTACTTGAATGTAAACCTTCAAAGGCTGATAGCAAAAACAGAGCTGCACACAGGCAGCCTTGTTTGGAATTGTTTCCCTCTTCGCTTTGCAATGCTTGAGCCCTTCCAGGCTGTGTTCTTTAAAGAGTATTTAACTATAGAGTCTGTGCATCACTGCAGACATGAGACAGAGAGACTTTCCTTTAACTATGCCATTCCTTCCAAGCACGCAGTTGCCACAGGTTAGTAAAAACCTAACATCACAAAATCGTATCTGCAGATTTGAGTCACACTAAGTATTACTTCAGGATAGGTTCTATTTATTGTACGCTTTCAGATTTTAAATGTATGTAGATCTAATATATATCAAAGGTGCTCTGCTTAGATATGTCTGTACTTTCCACTTAGTTTATGGTATAAATTATGGCTTTGACAAAATATGATATAAATTTATACACATTTATAATTAATCTAATGCTGATATATTGCACTTATATAACACTTTTCCTCCAAGGATCTCAAAACACTTCATAAACACTCTTGTGCCAGTATTTAGCCTTAGATGGAGTTTACCACCAGCTTTAGGTTGCATTCTCAAGCAACCCGACTCCAAGAAGACCCAGTCCTGGCGCACTGGGGACTGCTACCGGCCTCACACCATCCACAGGCACCTCTTAAAGGTTTCACACTGGGACCGGGTCTTCTTGGAGTCAGCTTGCTTGGAAATGCAGCCCAAAACTGGTGGTAAACTCCATCTAAGGCTAAATACTGGCACAAGACCGATAGTCAACAAATACCATAAGGGAAAGTTGAAAAGAACTTTGAAGAGAGAGTTCAAGAGGGTGTGAAACCATTAAGAGTTGCCCATGGATGGTGTGAGGCTGGTAGCAGCCCCCAGCACGACAAAACTGGGTCTTCTTGGAGTCGGGTTGCTTGGGAATGCAGCCCGAAGCTGGTGGTAAAGTCCATATAAAGCTAAATATTGGCAAAAGATTGATAGTCAACAAATACTGTAAGGGAAAGTTGAAAAGAACTTTATAAACACTAATTATTTATGCCTTAATCTTGTTACTTATTTTACCCATTTTAGGGATGAGTAAACTGAGATTCAGACCAATTAAGTGATTTGCTCAAGATGCCACAGCAAATAAGTGGGAGAACTGGGAATAGAATTCAAAAGTCATGACTCCAGTCTTACTAGATCCCATTCCCTCCCAAAAGTATCTATATATAATACTAATTTTGATACAGTCTTCAGATATTTATAGTATATTCATACCATGAACATGTTCATATTCAATATATTGGTTTTCAGCCTTTTGTCAGAGATCATATGTGGTCAGGTGAATTCATTTCTGTGATGACCCTACCTATTATGAAGTGGGTGATTGTCACTTAATAAGGTACATATGGTTTTGTTCTAACCGGACAACAGCTCTCATTGCAATTCCAAATTAAGATAAAACCTTAGATACTTCAAACTAACTTCAATAATAAATTTTCATATTTTAGTATGTTATATGGGAAACCTGTCAGGACTAATTAATATAGTGATTTTCTTACTTTCCAAATATTATCTTTTCCATTCATAAATCACAGTTACGTGCCCATCTGGATAAAACAAATAAAAACAGTAGCTTTGCAGTTATTTGCACTAGTGAAGAGATGCTGATGCCATTTTAGCATTAATGACTCACAGTCTACTGCTGGGATTTTCCAAAAGCTTAAAGGAGTTAAACACAAAACTCCCATGGAAATGTAATGGATTTTGGGTACTCAGTTCCCTTAGGCTCACTTGAAAATCCCCGCCTAACGTACCTTTTCATTATCACACATACCACACATGGCATTTTTGTTGTGTTTTGTTTGGTTTGTCAACATTTTGCGGATACTCCAGTCAAAATGATTCACTAGGAAGTACTTATCTCTGAAAAGAATTTAAGAACATAAGAACGATCATACTGGGTCAGACCAAAGGTCCCTCTAGTCCAGTATCCTGTCTTCCAACAGTGGCCAATGCCAGGCACTTCAGAGGGAATGAAAAGGAAAGGTAATCATCAAGTGATTCATCCCCTCTTGTCCATTCCCAGCTTCTGGCAAACAGAGGGTAGGGACACCATCCCTGCCCATCCTGGCTACTAGCCATTGATGGACCTATCCTCCATGAACTTATCTAGTTCTTTTTTTAATCCTGTTATAGTCTTGGCCTTCACAACATCCTCTGGCAAAGAGTTCCACAGGTTGACTGTGTGTTGTGTGAAGAAATACTTCCTTATGTTTGTTTTAAACCTGCCGCCTATTAATTTCATTTGGTGACCCCTAGTTCTTGTGCTCTGAGAAGGAATAAATAGCACTTCCTTATTTATTTTCTCCACACCAGTCATGATTTTATAGACCTCTGTCATATCCCCCTTAGTCGTCTCTTTTCCAAACTGAAAAGTCCCAATTTTGTTAATCTCGCCTCATATGGAAACTGTTCCATATCCCTAATCATTTCTGTTGCCCTTTTCTGTACCTTTTCCAATTCCAATATATCTTTTTTGAGATGAGATGTCCAGATCTTCACTCAGTGTTCAAGATGTGGGCATACCATGGATTTATATAGAGAAATATGATATTTTCCATCTTATTATCTATCCCTAATAATTCCCAACATTCTGTTATCTTTTTTGGATTAGGATTAAGGATCACCTAGTTTGCAGGTAAGGGCTTACAATTTGGTATCACGTGGGGTGCAATATTATACTACAGAAATTCCTATTGCCCACCTTTTTTTAGCACTTCTAGATTAACATTATGCCACAAATAGTATCATCTGCTAAAATGTAATTTTTTAAAAAATTCTCTGGTTTCCTAGTGATTTTTCATTAGTGCTGACAGTTTTCCTTGTGCAAACTGTAAGCAGGAGATAGATTCTGGATTTCAATAAACACTTGGACGGTGCTTTTTATTCAAGTATCTTAAAGCATTTTACAAATGCTAATGAAGCAGGCCCCACAAGTTAGTGAAATTGAAGGCAGAGACATTCAGTTATTTGCCCCGTTACACAGTGAGTCAGTGCCAGAGATGGGATTAGAACCGAGAAGTCTTGACTCACTGTACTCTAACAGTATAATTTTACAGACCCAGATTACATGCTGTGTAAAATTTAACAGATTTTTAGATTTAGACTTTCCCCAGTTTGTAACTGACCCTGTTGTCAAATTACATCAGTGAGAGAACGTCTCTATTTTATCATGTGTTGATAAATGACTCCCAACTAAATGGGTCACAAAGTGGAATAGCCACCCTTCACATACTAGCTTACTGAACAGTGTTGCTGTTTACAGTGTGTTGCAGTTGTAGTCACAGTGAACTGCACACGTTGCACTTCCCTTCCTTTTGCATACCTCCTGAACAAAATGGGAGGAGGGCAGAGAGGCTGAGCTCCTTAAATTAACCTTGTAATAACTAATGACTATGGGAGTGATATTAAAATAGCTGCTACTCAGGATGCCAATTACCAGCTAGTCCAAATGCCAGAGGTTAAGAAAGTGAGCCAGCGCCCTATGGAAGACTAGGTATCAGATAACTGATGAATCAAGAACAGATTTTAATGTTAGTAACAGGACATCTGGCGTTCGCTACAATTCTATTGTCCAATGATGAATTTAAACCAAATTCCATATTGATTGGCCTTATTTTTAGTAAGAGAATAGGTGCAAGGTGTCAGATGTGCATAAATTCCTGATTTGTGTCAGTGCATATGGTACTTTATGTGCAAAGAAGAGATGCGCTTACAGCTCTTTCTTCAGCCATCCCTCCAAAATGTGTCCTTGTATGTCTAAGTACTTTTGTGAAATTCCTAGACTGGGGAGGGAAAAGCCCCATGTGTTTGTTGACGTACATGTTGTAACATAGCACATAAAAGCAGAGGACCTAAAGACCTGATACAGGAAACATTTCCAGTGGCACAAGGGATCAGGCCCATAGAAACCAGAATTGACAAAATACAAATGTATTTTCTAACTGGACAGTTATTGCACATTTAGAGCCAAGAAACAGATAATTTAGGGAGGGAGAATTTCTCTGGCTTTTCCCCCTACAAATAAATCACTACTTCTCTTCTTCCTTGCACATCGGCCCTTTTAAAGTAATGTTGTTAGGCAGAAATATTAAATGAGCAGCAAATGTATTTTACTAATGGAAATCCAAAAGGAAATTTCATGAGCACCTTTAAGAATATTTATCTTTGTACAAGTAATTGTGCTTCAATTGTCATAGAAGTTATCATACAAACTAACAAAAGTAGGAAATTAAAGCAATATTTAGAAATCATTTACTCAAAATGAAAAGTTCCTTACACTCATTATTTATTGTTGTTAAAAGTGAAAAGACTTTTTTTCTTTGCACAGCTAATAAGAACATAAAAATGGCCAGTATCCTGTGTTCTGACAGTGGCCAGTGCCAAGTGGCCCAGAGGGAATGAACAGAACAGGTAATGATCAAGTGATCCATTCCCTGTCGCTCAAAATAGAACAACCATTTACAGTTTTAAATCTAGGCAGTTGCTTCGTATTTTACTCTTATAAACCTCTGCATCCTATTTCATTTAGATTTCTAATAGAGCTGGTTGAAAAAACTGAATACGTGGTGAAATTTTTGATGAAATTTTTGACTGAAAATTTTGATGAAAAATCAAATTTTGAAAAATTTAGACCAGCTCTTGAGTCTTACCTGGCACTAATGAGGGCCAGATTATGGAGTTCTTGCCCATCATGAAGTGCATTTATCCATTTGAGTAGTCCCCACTGAATCCAGCATTTCACTTGGACCATTTGTTTCTCATGGGGTAGTGTGTGCTAAATCTAGCATAGCATAGCATAGCATCTTCCTGGTGCAAGTTTACAGCTATGGGCATGACGGTGGCAGTGTAAAGCAGGGCCAAGAGGCTCACCTAAATGAGTGCAAGTCTAACATTACAAGGAAGATCATGCAGAGCTTACAAAAATGTATGCCGAGACATGTGATCCTAAAGCTAGTGCAGGGGTTCCCGAATTGTGAGATGTGAATTTTTTTTCCCCTCTAGTCAGCACTGGTGAGGCCACATCTGGAGTACTATGTCCAGTTTTGGGCCCCACACTACAGAAGGAATGTGGACAAATTGGAGAAAGTCCAATGGAGGGTAACAAAAATGATTAGGAGGCTGGGGCACATGACTTATGAGGAGAGGATGAGGGAACTGGGCTCATTTAGTCTGCAGAACAGGGGCAGCTTCAGGCCCCAGCACGCCAAGCATGTGCTTGGGGTGGCAAGCCACGGGGGGCGTTCTGCTGGTCTCCGCGAGGGCGGCAGGCAGGCTGCCTTCAGCGGCTTGCCTGCGGAGGGTCCACTGGTCCCGCGGCTGCGGTGGACCTGCCACAGGCATGCCTGTGGAGGGTCCGCTGGTCCCACGGCTTCGGCGGACCTCCCACAGGCATGCCTGCAGGAGGTCCAAAGCCACGGCAGACCCTCCACAGGCAAGCCGCCGAAGGCAGCCTGCCTGCCGTGCTTGGGGTGGCAAAATCCCTAGAGCCGCCTCTGCTGCAGAAGAGAAGAATGAGGAGACATTTGATAGCTGCTTTCAACTGCCTGAAGGAGGTTTCAAAGGGGAGGGAGGTAGGCTGTTCTCAGTGGTGGCAGATGATAGAGCAAGGAGTAATGGTCTCAAGTTGTAGTGGGGAAGGTCTAGGTTGGATATTAGGAAACACTATTTCACTAGGAGGGTGGTGAAGCACTGGAATGGGTTACCTAGGGAGGTGGTGGAATCTCCATCTTTAGAGATTTTTAAGGCCCGGCTTGACAAAGCCCTGGCTGGGATGATTTAGTTGGGGTTGATCCTGCTTTGAGCAGGGGATTGGACTAGATGAGGTCTCTTTCAACCCTAATCTTCTATGATTCTAAATTTTTGCAAATGGAATCTGTAACAGGGTGTTCTGTACCCTTTAAGGGGGTGGAACTTGGGGCTAGCACTGCCTGTTCTGTGACCTGATTCTTTAAGGAAACAGGTATTGAAGAGCGCAGTGGACTGGCACCAGCTGTTAATCAGGTAGATACCTCTTTAACATGATAACATCCAGCAGGTAGGTGACGCTCGTGGCGGGAGCCTGGGGAGGAGAATTGCAGGAAGGCATTGAGTCAGGAGGGAGGCTCCTTGGGATGGGAACCAGAAGCAGAAGGGAGATTGTGCAAGAAATGCACATTGGAAAATATAATCCCAACTATAGATACAAAATGATGGGGTCTGAATTAGCTGTTACCACACAAGAAAGAATTCCTGGAGTTATGGATATTTCTCTGAAAATCTCTGCTCAAGGTGCAGCAGCAGTCAAAAATGCTAACAGAATGTTAGGAAGCATTGGGAAAGGGATAGATAAGACAGAAAATATCATATTGCCATTAGATAAAGTCATAGTACACCCACACCTTGAATACAGTGAGCAGTTCTGGTCGCCCCATCTGAAAAAGGTATGTTAGAACTGGAAAAGCTACAGCGATGGGCAACACACATCATGGGGGTATGGAACAGCTTCCATCTGAGGAGAGATTAAAAAGGCTGGAACTGTTCAGCTTGGAAAAAAGACAACTAAGGGGAGATATGATAGAGTTCTATAAAATCATGAATGGTGTGAAGAAAGTGAATAAGGAAATATTTACCCCTTCATGTAACACAAGAAGCAGGGGTCACCTAATGAAATTAATAGGCAACAGATTTAAAACAAACAACAGAAAGTACTTCTCCAGACAATGCGTAATCAAAAAAGAAGTAGATAAATTTGTGGAGGATAGGTACATCGGTGACTATTAGCCAGGCTCTGGGTTTCCCTAAGCCTCTGACTGCCAGATGCTGGGACTGGACAACAGGGAATGCATCACTTGATAATTGCCCTCTTCAGTTCATTCCCCCTGAAGCAGACGATAGGATATTGGACTAGATCAGGGGTAGGCAACCTATGGCATGTGTGCCAAAGGCAGCACGTGAGCTGATTTTCAGTGGCACTCACACTGCCCGGGTCCTGGCCAGTGGTCCAGGGGGCTCTGCATTTTAATTTAATTTTAAATGAAGCTTCTTAAACATTTAAAAAACCTTAATTACTTTACATACAACAATAGTTTTGTTATATATTATAGACTTATAGAAAGAGCCTTTCTAAAAATGTTAAAATGCATTACTGGCACTCGAATCCTTACATTAGAGTGAATAAATGAAGACTCGGCACACCACTTCTGAAAGGTTGCTGACCACTGGGCTAGATGGACCATTTGGCTGACCCAGTATGGCCGTTCTTATGTTCTTAGGCTATTTGCATGGGTAAATTTCTCAGCATGGTTTGAGGGCTCTGCAATCTGGCCCTGAGAGAGTAATATAGGTTAATGACCTCCAATTTCAAGAATATGTTACATTTATTTAGATCTGGCTGAGAAGTATTTTCAAGAGAGCATTAATGCTTTTAAAGAAGCTGAAGGGCTGGAGAGTGCTAAATGCCTTGGAGCTGTGGATGATTTCTGTCAGTTTCTTATAGCCACTGGACCACAGTAGGTAAGGAATTTTGGAAGATCACTCTGTCTTTATCCATTGACACACTTTATAAGTAGTGATGTGTATATTTTTTTGCTAGAACCTTTCCACAGAAGTGGTATAGTTCTCACAGTCAGCTCATGATAGAGATGATGGTGAAGAAAGAGGAGACTAAATAAATAATTCATATTTTTTGTTTAGAATAATTAGGGTTCTTTCCATTTGGGAATTATTGTAAATAGCTCATGATTTTTAGAATTATGTTATTTGCCCTTTTTATAAATAGTTTGTTTTCATATTGAACTCTGTGATCGTTCGCTATGTGCTATATATCATGAATGGAAAGTGATTGGTCACCTCAGGCATATGATATTGTTTGTTTCCTGATTGGATGATCTGAGCTTTTAGAAATAAAATTCCCTTTTTCTGTATGTACTAGGAGTCAATAACCTTTGGCACGTGGCTCGCCAGGGTAAGCACCCTGGCGGGCTGGGCCGGTTTGTTTACCTGCTGCATCTGCAGGTTCGGCCGATCACGGCTCCCACTGGCTGGAGTTAGCCACCCCAGGCAAATGAGGGCAGCAGGAAGCGGCGGCCAGCACGTCCCTCGGCCTGCGCTGCTTCCCACCACCCCCATTGGCCTGGAACGGTGAACCGCAGCCAGTGGGAGCCACGATAGGCCGAACCAGTGGACGCTGCAGGTAAACAAACCAGCCCGGCCCACCAGGGGCTTACCCTGGCGAGCCATGTGCCAAAGGTTGCTGACTCCTGTTACATACCAATATTCATAATTGTTTGAATCTATTGTGCAAGTAAAAACAGATCTTCAAATTGTCTGGGAGAGTACTTCTGAAACAGGTAATCTCATTAGTATTTGCGCTATTATTTATTTTTGAATAACAGTAGCACCCAGGAGCCCTAGTTATTGTGCTAAGCACTGTACATAAACAGAAGTCCCTAATCTAAGTAGTATTCTCAACATGCTTGCTTCCGTTGAATATGGTTGTGAATAAAATCTCAGTCAACTACACTTTTTGATAGAAGAGCTTGCAAATATCAGCAAATTGAATCAGCAGGCTTTGTGCACAAAGACATTCACAAATACTTTCGTAATATCCTTTTATCTATATTTAGGGATCACTAATACAATAATAATAATTTAAAGCCCATTGAAAACAATGGGACACTTTGCACTGAATTTAATGGACTTTGAATCAGGCACTATTAGTATATGATGGGCAGAGAAAGAGAAAATCTTTGACCCAAAAAAACCAAAATAATTTCAGTAGTTACACTAGTAAGACACTAAAGAGTCCATTCTTTCTTTTTACCAATTTCTTTTTGAAAATGAACCCAGAATTTCACTATCTGAGGGTTCTCATTTTGCACACACAGTTTTTGGTGCCTGTTATTTCCTGTCTCACATTTAACTAAAGAAAACTTGGCTCAGATAATAGACCACACTCAGAGTGTGTTTGTTGTTTGTAACTGTAACAAAGAGAAGTGATTTTCATTGTTATATAACAACAAACAGACATTATCTTATATCCTATAGCAACTGATGTTGTTCTCCTTCCCTGACCCGTTTTTAATTTTTTTGAGGCCATTTTTCCTTTCACAGAGAGCACCAATAATGTTGAAAGGATCATTAGAAGCTAAAATATCCCTATTTGGGTATCTCAGCCTGGAAGTAGCAGAGACATACTGGCTCCTAGGAGGAACAGAACTGGCACAAGGACACACACATTTGGCATACAAGAAACTTAAGAAGGTAAAACCATAAGCTTATGAATAGGCCAGGATAAAATGTCATTTTTTTGTACTGGTAGGTTATGTCCTGGCAAAACTTTCTTTGGCAAGCTGAAGCCTCTTTGTACTGTGATCTGCCTGAACAAATATAGCGCCCTCTAACCTAGTGTAGGGAAACTGACCTGCACAGATTAGCTGCAGAATTAGGGCAGTGCAAAGGTAAGCTTTAAGCCACTCTCACACATCCATCCCTGGCTCGCACACTGTGCAGTTTGGCCCCACTAGACAGGATCTGACCCTAACACCTGCACTTTATACCTCAAGGAGAAAGTTAGGCTTTTAGCTCTGCTATCTAGTGTCATGCAATGTTTAATTCATGCCTTACTTTGTCAGCACTTACTAAAACTTTCCTGTAGTAAGAAATGTATAGTCTCCTGAAAGGGTCCTCTGCATCCTTAGGAACCTTCACACATTCCCCGCTTTTCCACCCACCTCCTTTGAGTCTCAGTACTGAGGGTACCAGTTGTCTGTTAGACAATCTTTGAAATCCATTCCTTCTTTCTCAGATGCTGGTAATGAAAGGAATTCTTCTTTCCCTCTGCCTCAGCAAGCAGGAGTTTTTGTCTGGGTTTATATTTTTAATCTCGAATAACCACTTCTACAAAGAATTTTTAATTGTAGTGAACTAAACCAAAATATTGGTGTTTGCCTGTTTATATCAGTATTTGCCTTCCAAAACCATTGTTCTACTTTTATTCTGCTAGAAGCACATCATAAAAAGGAGAAACACAGGTTGTGTTTTAAGGGCTTGATCATATACTTGTTGAAGTCAATGACAAAGTTCCTATTAACTTTAATACTGCAGAATGAGGGCCTAAATGCATTAAATCAATCAGTCATCCGTTACAAATTTATAAAGAAGCATCCATGCTGCATTAAAATCAATGCTAAGAAAAAGGCATTGACATGTAGGACATGATCACCTCAAAATTTAGGCAGATGTCTCAAGAAAGGATTCTATGAAATAGTTCTCTGTTTGGGGTTAGAAAATTAATGGGATGATTTTAACGCATTGCCCATTTCTAAATTTCACAGGAAAATTCCATAGATGATAGAAAAACTAGTAGCTGTTTTGTAGTGCAGAACATACATTTCAAACATGGAAAACCAAATACGCTATTAACATGCTTTAAGATGTATGCAAGTGAAGCAGGTGTTTTTAACGGTTTTCCCTATACTCGATGCATACCTAGAAAAGGTGGCCTCTTATTTCGCAAATGCAGTTTTCACTCTGCCATTTCCAGGCACAAATAAGTGCACATGCAATTGATGTCCCTCAAAGCATTAAGCAACCTAGTAGTTTCCCCAAATTAGATGGGTTTTGTGACACCAGTTGCAGTTGTAGTTATTTGCAGCAGTTAAAATGCAGGCACAAAATAGGAGGCCAAGTGAAGGATCATTAAAAACTGGCACTATGTGTTTTATTACATGTAACTTTAAGAAGTACATTGATTTACATACCATGAATTTTGTTTTTAGAGAGAAGGGTAAGGAATTAGTGTTCTTGTCTACTTTAATGATAAATTCTACTCTTAAGATAAGATGACCTTACAAATACCTTTCATAGACATTAAAAGAAATAGCTTATGACTTTGTAAAAGCACAGTCAGCTATTTTATTTAGTTATAGAAAAACCTCTGGCAGCTTAAAGAAATTGGAATTGTAATACTGTATGGTTAAGGCTGACACTAATTTTAAAGAGTAATATACAAGGTTACAACAGAATAATTCTTTCATACCACAATACCCAGAAGCTGGATATTTGCCTATGCTGTATTGGATAATGGTTTGCTGTTATTGGCCTGATTGGGGAAAAAAAAACATATTAAAACAATACAACTTTTGGAGACAGATTTCTCAAATCAAATGGGCAATTTCAAAATGTTTGATTATTGTAAGTAAATATCGTGCTTGTGAAGGTGCTGAAGTTTCAAAACAGCAGAAAATTATCACCTCCTCATTCACTGAGCAGTAGAAATATCAGCTTCCCACAGTGCTCTGCCAGCGTGTCCCGGCTCAGACCTACAAGTTAGCTCACTCTCTGTGTCCATTCAGTTAATGACCTTACTGCTAAAACTGCCATACAGTAGTGTTTTCTATAAAGTAAACATTTTCTACTAGAAACTTGACTAAGGCAAATTCATTAAACATAGGCCACCAAATAGAGAGGTTTAAACCGGTAACCTATATTTGACAAGTTTCACTACCAAACACGGGTTATGTATTTTTTCCACTTTGGATTCTTTAGTAATTAGTGAAAGCATCCCCATTAAAACATTATGGGCTGGGTTTTCCAAAAATTGAAGCCCACAGTCTATGTGCATTTGCATATCTACATAGTATAGCTAAGCCATTTGAGTACATAAAGGAGCAAATAACTCATTAGTACATGCAATTTCTGTAACTGTGTACGGACTGTGCATAAATAGGCACCTACCATCAGCCTCAGCGTTCTGAAAATTAGGTCCAAAAGGATGAAAAGGTGGAAATCTGTTAAATTCCTTTCAAGAAACAAGAACTAATGGCTGCTTTTAGATAATAATACTTTGCACTTATAAAGTGACTTCCATCAGAGGATCTCAAAGCAACTTACAAAGGTAGTTACTACTTTTCCCTCCATGTTTACAGATGGAGAAACTGACAGAGATGAGTGATTTGCCCAAAAGTCTCTTTACAGCCTATCCTCTATTTTAGCTGCTAGACTGTGCCAGCTCCCTTATAATTTACTCTGCATTCCTTTTGTGTACATCTCCTTTTTTAATCTTTAATCAAAAAAGGTACTATAGAGGTGAGCTTGCAGACAACATGCAGGGTATAGTTACAACCCATTCTAGTATAGCGACAACTCACAACAAAAATAATCTATACTTAAGTCTGAACCTTTGCAATTGCCCAATTTAGTATTTGGAATGTGTGAGGCCAACAGCCTCTTAGTGGGGCCTGTTGTTGCAGGCTACTTTAACTGCACATTCTGTGTTCTTTAACTGCACATTCTGTGTTCTGCTGTTTGCATCACAACAGCAGCTGCAGCAGCAAAGTTCCCAGCTTACCTACATGGAATCCATTTAAAACAGAAGCTTTTCCAGATGTAGCTTTCCCTGTGCTCAGGGGGCTGTCTGATACATGGGTATAAAAACAAATCAGAAGATGAGATTATATTATGTTGTACAACGTAACATTATTCAATAATCAGTTGAAGGCGCTAGCCTGAATGGAGAAATATGGAAGGGCTCTGTAGGACTTCAGCTGAAAAGAAAGAGTCAGACGTTTTTGTATCATAAAGTCCCTTTTTCACCTTAAGGCAAATACAGCTCTAAACAAGTTTTTGCATGTTATATAAGACTTGCTAATAATCTATGGCAGTGTTTCCCAAACTTGGGACGCCGCTTATGTAGGGAAAGCCCCTGGTGGCTGGGCTGGTTTGTTTACCTGCCGCATCCGCAGGTTCAGCTGATCGCGGCTCCCAGTGGCCGCAGTTCGCTGCTTCAGGCCAGTGGGAGCTGCTGGAAGTGGCACGGGCCGAGGGATGTACTGGTGCCACTATTCCTATGCATATTCTATATTAAATAGAATATATGCTGTTTATCTCACACAAGCACAGGCTAAATCACCAAATGGGCTATATTGTATAGTGAGAAGAGCCCTTTAGAAAAGCTATAGGGACCCATAGAGTTTGTTTCTCAGCTCAGAAAATTTATAAAAATTACACTAGTAAAGACCGATATTCGTGACATTTTAGATGACTATTTGGACTTGCTCTCATCATATTTAATGTAGGATGTGTTATGGCATAGTATCCTTTAGTATACAGTATTTTATCTGAGACGAAGGGAATAGAGTGCAGACAGAAGTATGATATTGAAGTTGACCATTTCTCTTTAATTCCAAGTCATTGACAAAATATGCTAACTTCACTGAGTGAAATACCAGCTTTAGGCTGCTGAATCCAAAAACAGTTATCACGTCAATAGCTTGAAACAATCTGTTGGTATCATAGGTGTCTTTTACCATGACGCTTGTCAATGCGAAAAGTGTTCCACATCTTTTAAGGTTATTACTACATGTCACCACTATTTTTGTGACCCTTACTTCATTATGTGTTCTGTGTTTGTAACTAATGGCACATCCCTGTAGCTAATGGCATAGCTGTGGCTGGGCAGGGAAGGATCTAAGGGTACGTCCAGACTAGCTGCCGTATCGGCGGGTTAAAATCGATTGCTCGGGGATCTATATATCGCGTCTAATCTAGACGCGATATATCGATCCCCGAGCGCGCTTATATCGATTCCGGAACTCCATCAACCCGAACGGAGTTCCGGAATCGACACGGAGAGCCGCGGACATCGATCCCGCGCCATCTGGACGGGTGAGTAATCCGATCTTAGATATTCGACTTCAGCTACGTTATTCACGTAGCTGAAGTTGCGTATCTAAGATCGATTTTCTCCCCCTAGTGTGGACGAGCCCTAAGTGTCTGTTTCAGTCTTTCCTATCTGACATAGTGAGGTCTTCAACTTTTCAAAACATCTCATTTTAGCTGTGTTTCAGCTAGTTTTATTAGTGAAGGAACCATTCCCTGTGTTACCAGCTGTGTGAGCAGATGTATGTTCCCAGCCTTTGTATGATAACTTATTTTTTTAGTTTTGATTTTTTTTTCTTACTCTAGTCCAGACTGTTTCTCAAACATTAATTAGATCAAGGGATGATTAAAATAAAAATAACACTGTAGTTCTACAGTTATTCAGTTAACATAAGATCATGCTTGCAATGTTCTCTCTGTGATCTCCACTTGAAGGTTAGGTCCTGGTAAATACATTTTAAAAAAAATATGGTGCATTTAAAATTAAACCTTGACTTTTAGAGCTGGTTGAAAGCATTCTGATTTCCTTCCACTGAGGGAACAAGATCTATTCTTGTATGAAGTATCATTAGTCTTTAAAACATGGGTATCTGAAGACCCATTTCATCTTGTAACTAGCTAGCTGTCAATAACAAACTTTAAGGGTAATTTTGGACAGTGTCTTATTAAAACACAAAACAATTGTGTTATTAAAGCTTGCTGTTAGCAGGAAATACCTGTTTCTCTGATCCTCTGTCTTCTGCCTAAGACAAAACAAAAATGGTAAGCTCTTTGGCACAGGGACCAGTCTGTCTTTTGTGTTTCTACAGCACCTAGCACACGGTGGGTACCACCAGAAAATATGAATAATCATATTTTTTGTGGGAATTTTTTTTTCCTCACTGTTCTGTGAGGAAACAGCTATTTGTCTGAATTTCCAATACACGTTTTTTAAATTAATGTTTTAATATTTTCAAGGGCTAATCCAAGGACTGCATGAGTTCAGATTACTGCATACAGATTAGAGATGCACCAAATGAACAGAATAAATAAAAACCAGCCAGAACCTTCCCTCCACCATGCAAATCAAACACAATTTTTATTTTTAGGTACAAAACTGTTTGATTAAGTTTATTTTTAAATTTTAGTCTGTTGTTCCTGGTTTTGGCTGGAAACTCTTTAGGGTTTTAGAGTCATTGCTGTAGATCCCCCTATTAGTTTCAGCCCTGTTAAACTATGTAAAACTTTGCCATAAATACAATTCGCTTTCCCAGGAACAGAATGCAACATAAACCCTGAGCTAAATTCTCCACTCAACCATATGCAAGCGGTTTTCTTTAAGGTGAATGTGGACTCTATTTTATTTGTTAGCTAAATGAATATCCCTATAACTAACTAACTAACACACACACACACACAACTATATAATCTCAGTTTATACAATCAAAAAATAATTTTGTTTAGTAATCTAATAGCAAATATAAATAATTTATCTTCATCACACTCCCCCTTTAATTCACAGCTCCAGTGGAAGTGGCTTTATGAAACCCAGGGATGTGACAAATTAGTCTTGTTCTTATTTAATTTGCTGCCTAAGTACTTTGT
The DNA here is from genome assembly GCF_007399415.2 of Gopherus evgoodei. NCBI lineage: Eukaryota > Metazoa > Chordata > Testudines > Testudinidae > Gopherus > Gopherus evgoodei. Next base: position 9,282,739 of record NC_044331.1, read on the forward strand.
AATATGATTAAAATTTTCTTTAAGATATCTGTCTTTATTTGTATAAATAAATGTTTGTTTTTCCTAGCTTGGCTTTTTTGATCAAAATATTTTGGATCAGATTCTGGTAGTATTATGTATCTTATGTTTTGCAGTGCCTGTACCTTCAGATCCTCTTATTTGGCACCCACAACAAAAGGACTGTAGCAACCCAGGAGGACATTGACTTGTCAAAATGAGTGAGTTTTCAGTCTTTGTGGCTGATCTTCCTTTTATATGCTGTTACATTCTGTGTTTCCCTGCACGTCTGAGATATTTGGGCCATAAAGCTCACAGAAATGTCTAATGGAAAAGAAAAAGATGACCCACAGTGTTGGAAAGTTCACAGGGCAACAGTTTGTTGAATATAACACTCTAATTTAAGGATAACTCTTCAGACTTCAACAGCAGTGATCTAACCACAGCCTACAGCGATTTTGAGATGTACCACCACCCCGGCTTAGATTATTCAGAGCAGCAAATAAAATTCAGATGAGGGTAGATTCCCTTTCACCTTCATTCCCACCCCACTCCAGAAAACAAATTAGCAACACTGGCAGTGTTGTTCACCTATTAGGTCCCTACATCTAATAGACATCATCTACATCATCATAGTCCTAAAACTGTTGCTCAACATCTTCCTCAGTCACTAACAGATGTTGCCATAAGTCATCATGTAGCACCCTGTCTCTCTCAGAGGATGGCAAATTGAGCCATTACAAAAATCAAGTAAAGGCCAGGATTAGGAGAACAACACTCCATTGAAAACATCAGTTCCCAATTATAAAAAGTGTTTGGATCCATGGATGAGATGAGTGTTTCAAGATATGCAATGCTTACTGGGGCTGTTAATTATTCATATTTTGAAAATTAAGTGGTGAACAGTGGAATTGACAATGACCTATGATTTACAACACCCTTCCTTTTTTCGGGGCCCCAGATGTAGGAGCAAAACAGAGACGATCAGATAAAAAAGACCACCAGACTGTGCTATTCAACAGTACTCCATAGTGGGAAGGCCCAAAGCATATATATATGACAGGTTTCTCATGCTTACTTCTGACGACTGAACCTGTATCTGCAAGCATCGGTCATGCAGAACTGAAATCCGTCATTGGATTAAATACTGAATGTAAAGCAAACTTTCGTGGGGACAGATTACTTACCTTAATGGATACAGAAAAAAAAATTAATATAAGTGAACGCTATTTTTAATTTTAATACTCTTGGATCATAGCGTTTTAAGATCCTTAATGAGAGCCTCTTCAGTTTTCTCTTTTGTGAAAGAAAAACATTTTTTTTCCTGTTTGGAAATACAAAACTGCCTCAGTAATAAAATAAATTTACATCAAAAATATGAATTCAGGCAGGCATTGCTGTTCTGCACTGCACGCTTACTAGCTTCTTGAACAAAGGATTTTAATTTTTCTATTTAGTTTATTCATAAAGGCCCCCTATTACCTTGGTAGCCATGCACCATTAACTGCATTGTTCAAAAAACTTAAAATCTTTTTGTTGTTGGTGTTTTTTTGGGTTAAACACAATAGGGTATGAGTTAGGAAAATAACCTCACCCTACCCCACCCCACCCCCCAAAAAAGTTGACAGTAGGGTGGGGTATTTTTTTTCCTTGTTTTTAAAGAAGTCTTTTGTATCACATATATGTAACTTTAAGTAAGTTCTGCCATATGAAGAACATCTAGGATTCATTCGAGCTCATGACTCTTCCTCCCGTTGGCAAAAGATGCCATAGCTTAAGTGTGCTTGATTTCAGGCTGCAAAGTACCACCTGTTGCTACCCACAGCACAATTTGGAAGGGAAAAACAGGATCAGTAGGGTCAGCTACACAATGAACATGCATGAATAATTGCAGATGATATCACTTAAAGATTTCACTTTCTAATCTAACAGTTGTGGGGTTCAGTGCTTACATCTGTTCTATAGGGATTTTTATGCTGCAAGAAGAATACAGGTTCATCCCTGGTAATTTTAGGACCATTTTAAAAGAATTTTGGATATAAAGATGTGTGTATCTTTGGTAAGATGTTACCTTCAAGAGTTCAGTACGTAATGGAAATTTCCATGGAATCATTTGATGTTAGCATAACTGAGAACCATGATAAATCTAAGAATTAAGATAGGGTGACAAGACAGCAAGTGTGAAAAATCGGGACAGCAGGTGGAGAGTAATAGGAGCCTATATAAGAAAAAGACCCAAAAATCAGGACTGTCCCTATAAAACCGGGCCATCTGGTCACCCTAAATTAAGATTTTAAACCATGTGCTGGAAAAACAACCAAAAGTGATGGCCATCTCCTTATTACTCAGAGAGATGCCTGGGGTTTCAGCTCTGATTCACAGTACCTTTAGGGAGAGTCACTCAGAAGAGGAGCCTGCCTGAGTCCATTCATAAGAAGGGACTTGGATACCACAAGCACACAGCATCTTGCCTCACTGAGATCCAGGAAGAAAGGCAGGGCATGCAGAATGCAGGCATTGGACCTGGAATCAGCTAGTCCCCAGAGCAACCAGGAGGAGGTGCACTAGCCACGAGCAGACCCTATGACAGAATGGCATAATTCAGCCAAATCTTAGAGCAGCAGGAAAACTGTGCTTCTCCTGTCCACTCCAACCACTTCGGGTTTATAAATGCCCCGTGCCTGCTGCTAAGAAGGCACCTCAGCCACTCTAACCATGGTGGTTAGATGAGTCAAGGAATTACTAGTTGCTGTGTTTTTACTCTGTCCCTGCCACCACAGTGATGCAGGCACTTCAAACTCCAGAATGAAAGAATGTGTTCTTTGAACTGAAAGGGGCTCATGGAGCTGAACATACAGAGAGACCTCAAAGCATGAGACATGAAAACTTGAATTTCTTTTTCCTTTGCTAATGGAGATTTATAAATACCAACTGGGAGGTGAGGGGGAAGGAGGAGAAAGAAGCATATACACATTCTTTTTCATTGTTTAATACTGAATGTGAAAAAAGTGCAAAAATCATGAAACCACAACAGCAAGGCAGACTGCATTGTAAATGACCATACCACAAGCTGCCTGCAAAGTCTCACAGCTGACATCAACAAACCCTGCTTCAACATGACTACAGTCTTTTAAACACCTGCTATAGCAAACATCAGTCTGTACAGAGCTGTAGCTCTCTCATATCTCTCTCTTCTTACACATATATACTCCATTTTATTTGCTTTCAAATCCAAAAAAGTGTACATGTTTAAAGATTATTAAGTCCCCCACTTCTGAGGTAAACTACCTCAAGCATACAAATACAAACTTCTACTGAATAAAACTAGTAGTTACATTTTAACAAAATTCTATTTGTTAAATTCAAACTCAGCAATTACCTTATTTGTATTTAATGAAAAAAAGAACAGCAAAGTTTCTATGAGTAAGCTTCAACAGTATGTGCTGACTGAGGCCATGTTATCAATCCTTCCAGCTCCACGCTATCAATAAAGTAATTACACACAAAGCTGTTAAATAGGGTGTCAGTATTTAAAAAAAAAAAAAAAAACCCTCAGAGTAGTAGGTTATATTTGCTTGGCTAGGAATAGAAGCATGTGAATTAAGACCTGGATTCTGCTACCACAGTGGTTTTCAACATTTTTTAGGGGTTCACAACTGAAAAATTTTGAATGGAGGTGCGGATCCCTTTGGAAATCTTTGACAGTCTGCAGACCCCAGGTTAAAAACCACAGTTCTATGATAATGACACCCTTTCATGGACCCCTTAGACAGTCTGAAGCCCTCCAGGAGTCCATAGACCACAGGTTGAAAACCACTGTGCTAACACATCCAGATGGAGGTGGAATCTGCACATATCAAATTGCAACATCAGGGCCCAAGTCACTACCTCTTTGTTTCCAGGAACAGTCATTACCTGAAGGTGGTTGTCGTGCAAAAAATAAAATAGATCTGTGGCTTTTTCCCAGTTTTAAATAATACTGAAGATGATGACATAAGGCTCGTGTTAATTGGATTCAAATGGAGAATATGCTGCTTACACAGTCTTCTTCAAAGCTTATATCCTTTATTCATTAAATCTAGTTTATTCATTAAACCTAGTTTTCATGGCTTGAGGAAGTCATTCCAATGGATGAGTTCCATGTTACTGTTCTTTTCCAATTCGTTGGGACAAACCTAAACTCTTCAAGCAGCAGATTAAAATTCTGATTCAATTTAGAATTAAAGCACTTAAATTTATGGAACAAACCTTTTCCTCTCCAAACAACTAAAGCAACCAGCAACAACATAAATACATTTCAATATGACCTACTACATCTGATAAGTTAATGCTGTTAAAGGACATTTTAAAGAGCAGCTGGTGCCTCCTTGGAAATGTTTTATTTAGAAACAATACTAACATGGTCTCTTTTTCTTCTCCGTCAGTACTATGGACATCTGTATAAAACAGGAACTTATGATTCATTTACTCCTTGCTGGTTTTTCCTTCACCTGATGTCCTAATTCTCTGAATAATGGAAGATAAATACAATCTAGCATCAGTAGAATTGTTTCTAAAGAAAATAGGTCTCAAAGTTTTCCACAAGGCATCAATAAATGCAGTTGATATTATTGGCTCTCTTATTTGTGGCAGGAGAATACATATTCTGCAGCTATCCTTATGTCTATTTTAAGAGAGCTTTTTTTTTTAAGTTTCAACTTCAAACCAAATACAGAGAAAACTAAAGGTGATACTTTTCAAACCTGTGTGCCTAAAATTAGATATCTAAATTATGTTTAAGTAAATATTTTAATAAAATTCTATCAAAAGTATGAAATTACATGTCTAACTGAGCAAACGTGTTTGAAAATTTTTGCCTAACTCCCATACAGGAATTTTTTTTTAATCTAAAAATGCATTATTTTGTTGTTTTTTTTAAACCCAGTTCCAGAGAGGATCAACTAAGGCAATGGAATTTTAAGCTGTTCTTTGAGCTGTAATCATTCGTGAGCCGCTTATTGGTCAGTGGTAGCAAAAGTATGTTTTACAGGAGCATATATGAATAACTCTGACAAATATATCGGTTATGTGATTAAGAACATAAAATAAATGTAGCATGCACACCTTGGATGCATCTGTACTACTCAACTTCATATTTCTTTCCAGCACTAGGGCCACTGCTCCCTCTCTTCCCAGCTCAGAGAACTGCATCAGTACTGGAAAAAGGATACAAAATTTTGCAGTGCAGACAAGGCCCTATACTTAAACCTTGAAATGCTGATAATTACTTGAAGATACCTGGTATAGTCTCAATATTGGTAATGAAAGCAGATCCTAATACACTAGTTTGTCTCATATGAAAAGTAGGTTAAGATGTTAAACTACATGACATCTATCTCCACTTCACATTTAAGTCAGTACTGCAAAGTAGTAGTCAGTTTTATAAAATCTAGCTTCTACTGATACGAAAGAAACGGAGAAGTTAATGAAGGCCACACCACAATAAAATAATTTAGTTGAATTGTAATTTGAGTTAAACACACACAAACTATGTTTAAGTAACATTGCGCTTGTGACCAAAACCAAACCACACGGAAGGAATTCAAAGTTAAAGGCTAATAGTCTGGCACAATAGGGCTGTCTGGGTTTAACGGATGGTTCTACTTTCAGAGCATGTGTGTATAAAAATGGCAGCTTCTTGCTCCATATACCTAACTCACTGTATATTCAGAGGTGTGTCTACAACAAAAGTGTGCATGGGCTAGCCTCCCGAGCTAGCTTAAATCCAGCTAGCACAGGTAACAATAGCAGTGAAGAGAGCACAGCATGGACTTCAGCACAGGTACTACAAGTTCAACAGAGACCCTGGGTAGGTACTCACCTTGCTAGTCCGTGCTGAAGCTCACTACTGTTATGTTAACAGGCTAGCAGGATCCAAGCCAGCTCAAGGTTAGCCCTTGCACAGCTTTTGCTGAGTAGGCATACCCAGAGTCAGATCTTCTTTTAGTGTCAACAATAAATTTTTGTTCCTCTTTTTGCTCCTGTTAGCACTGCAGGGCTAGTACAGCTACCAGAGAATGAGCTGGATGCTATTCTTGATTGGGCACCAAAGAATTAACTCAGTTCTAATTGCAGGACTGAAACATGCTCCTCGGTTACACACTTGAGCAAACCCAATAAAAACAATGGCATTTCAAGTGCTGTAACTGAAGAGTGTGGCCCGAGAAAATCTATTACTGGTGATAAGAGGTCACAAAGAACCCAGAGGAGTGACTTTCAGATCCGAGGTTGAATGTACAGTTAGAAAAAAACATCTTTTTAAAAACAGAGAAAGGTTGATCTGGAAACTGAGACACAATGAACATGGAAGCCATCAATGCCATTTTTTCAGTCACTTGTCAGAGAAGAACCACACTTGAGCTAATCCCACTGTGCCAAGGCATTATACCGTATGGTATATGTCATCCCACTCTCCTTAGGCATTTGCAATATCTAACATCAGAACAGCACTATATACTGAGATTAGTCATTTCACATATCACTATGTAGAGCAGGGATCGGCAACCTTTGGCACGCAGCTCGCCAGCCGGTTTCTTTACCTGCCACATCCACAGGTTCAGCCGATTGTGGCTCCTACTGGCTGCGGTTCACTGCTCCAGGCCAATAGGGGCTGCGGGAAGCTGTGTGGGCCAAGGGATGTGATGGCTGCCCTTCCCGCAGCCCCCATTGGCCTGGGACGGTGAACAGCAGCCAGTGGGAGCCACAGGCGGCCGAACCTGAGGACAAGGCAGGTAAACAAACCGGTCCGACTCGCCAGGGGCTTTCCCTGACTGGCCACATGCCAAAGGTTGCCGATCCCTGATGTGGAGTCAGGGAAGTTGGAGGGATTTTACCACTGATTTCAGTGTAACTAGGATTTAGCCTATGGTTTTTATCCATTTGCCTACTGATTCTCTTTAAAAATATTAAAAACAACATTACACTTTATAAAGGCGAACCAAACATTTTCCTGAAAACAATATGACTGATGTAGTCTTACTGCCTTTTTGTATCTGGTTCTAACTATAAAGGTAACAAAGGTTACCATAAATTTTTGCTATGCATGGTTTGCTTAGAAAGAGTTTGACTTCATAGTTGTAATGATTTAATTTTTCCTAAGATTTTACTATTATTTATTGCACATGAGCACATGGGAATGGAACTTAAAATCAATTGCCTGCATGCCTTAATCTAATACTCTTCTAATACAGTTATTATTACTCATTTTGCCTGTGGTTAATACTTCGAAATCTAAACAGAAGTGCTGAATTAAAGTATCCCAGTACAACACAGTGTTCAAAAGTTGATTGAACTGGATTTTTCTGACTCTCACTTGTGCATTAGCTCAATATTTAAAAAAAAAAAAAAAATCCTGAAAAATCTCCAGCAGAAACTTCATGTCCTGGAGACTGAAGAAACTTGAAGCAACTGGAAATAGGTCAGTGAAAAAAGAATTTGCAATAGAAGGAGGCCTCCCTTAAAGAGCTTTCACAAATTAGGGGAAAGGATGGTGGACGTTTTCAGGCTTGGATTTAAAATTTTCAGTCCAATGTTGGTGTAGTAGTGGGACAGTTCCTTTTAAAAAGACGGCAGTCAAAAATCTCTGTGATAAACAAGCTGATAAGCAAGGTTATATTAAAACGTCCTTTCAGAACCAGTGTCCATCATTATCTTCTTCCCCCTCTTCTTCTTTGTCTAGATACACAAGGGCAATTTTTTTTTCATCTGAAATCACTGACCTTTGGTCTACAAGTCTCTGCAGTTGTACAGTTTTTTCAAATGCTGACTTCTCTGTTACTTGTTCACCAGGAGCCTGGGAAGCATCAGGAAAAACACTTGCTTCTTTGGTACTTTCACTGTCAGTGTCCTTCTGGTCACTTTCAATCACAACCTGTGACTGTCTGACATCAGGCTCCTTCCTATTTGATACAGTGACTGTAGCTGTTTGTGTTTTCCCTTCCACCACAGGCACTCCCGCCACATTAGTTACATCCATTTGAAAAGTAAAAGATGTTTCCTGGGGTCCTAATTTAATATGCCTTATAGATCGGCTGCTCTCTGATGACCCATCTGTCTGAAAATGATCACCCATTGTTTCAGAAATGGGTCCTTTAAAGATGATTTGCTCTGTATGAGTTTCTGTGGGACTCAATTTAATGAGCCTGATGGATCTATTGATATCTGAGTTTCCTTCACTCTCCAGAAGGCTTCCTCCTGCACTACTGATCTCTGGAGATTCAGAAATGGAGCCTTGATATATGACTTGTTCAGTAGTTTTAATTTCCTTTTGACCTAATGTAATGCGCTTTATTGACGCTTCTGAATGAAAATTGTCTCCTGATTCACTGAACTCCAGATGTTCAGAAATGGGCCCCTTGTAGATGATTTGTTCAGTTGTCATAAATTCTTTGGGACCTAATTTAATATGCCTGATAGATGCATTAGTATCTGACCTATGCTCCATCTGAGAGCTGTCTCCCATACTGCCAAGCTCTGCTTTTTCAGAAAGAGGCCCTTCGTATGTGATTTTCTCAGCTGAATGAATCTCTTTTTGTCCTAATTTAATGTGCCTTATCGAACTTCCTGTCTGAGAAAGATCTCCTGTGCCACTGAGCTCCACATTTCCAGAAATGGGCCCTTCAAATATTATTTGTTCTGTGTGAATTTCTTTTGGACTTAATCTAATGTGCCTTATTGATCTGTTGGTATCTGTTGATCCTTCTGTATGAGAGAGATCCCCTGAGCTGCTGAGCTCTAAAGAGTCTGAAATGGGCCCTTTGAAAACGATATCTTCAGTAATTTGCTGTGAACCTAATGTGATATGCCCCATGGACCTATTAATATCAGCTGAAAACTGTGGCTGAGCTAGATTTTCAGGTTCATCTACAGCTGCAGTTTTTGTAACAGGCCCTTTATAAATGATTTCTTCAGTGGTTTGAATTTCCTTAGGACCCATTTTAAAAAGCTTCACAGATCTACCAGTATCCAATGATCCTTCTGTCTGAACACGATCTCCCCTACCACCAAGTTCCAGAGTTTCAGAAATGGGCCCTTCATATATGATCTGCTCAGTTCTCCGAATTTCTGTTGGACCTATTTTAATATGCCTGATAGATTTGTTAATATCAGTCGATACCTGTGACTGAGAGACTTCTTCTGCATTACCAAATTCTACAGCTTCTGAAACTGGACCTTCATGAATAACTTGTTCGGTGGAATGATATTCCATGCCATTCTTGCTTCTTACACTGGATGAGCTGTAAACCCCTTGGCTAGCCCAAGAAGTGGATTTATTACTCGATGGAGAAATGTCTGTTTCTTTGCTGCTTTTACCATCAGTCCATCTTTCCAACTCTGGGTCGTTATGTTCATCAAAGCCCTCTTGTTTTGGGAACTTCGGTGACACCTTCTCAATCTCACTTGTGATAACACCACCAAGCTGTGCAATATCAAACTGATCAGTGTCAAGGGTCTGGGACAGATTGACTTCAGCCACAATTGTCACCAAACCACCATCGTTGGTTTGCTCAACTTTTTTGATCTCAACTGCCAGGCTACTGGAGTCAGCATGATTTTCTTTCGTTAATGCAGCTAGTTCCTCTTTCACGTTTTCTGGAAGACTCCCCTCCAGTTGTTCCAATGCCTCTTTCAACTGTTGTTTAGGGTCCTTGGTTTCCTTCAATAAAAGCCCCTTTATTGAGGCCTGAAATTCATGTGGTATTTTAATCTTTTTTTCAATAACAACGGATTCTGCATGTGATGCTTCACCTTTTGGATGTTCCTCATTTAACACATAGGCACTTGCTTCCTCTCCCACCACCTGATACGTTTGTTCTGGTGAGCTCAAGCTATCATCTTTTCTTCTTTGTGTGCCTCGCAAAAATTCATCTTGCCAAGAATATTTAATAGTCGATTCTTCTTCTATGTGAATTTGCCCATACAGTGAGTCGTCATCTTTTCCATGAGCCAAAGGGTAATCATCTGGAGTAGATACAAAATATCTTTGTTCATCAACTGAGTCATCTGCCTCGGTTACTTCTTCCACATGGGTGAGGATCTCACTGGATTGTTTTTTCTTTTTAAAATCTTCAGCTGTAGCTGTAATGTTCTGCTGCCCCTCGTCGCCATAATGCTGCTCCATACCAGGTGATGTATCCTCTACTTCCTCTACTTCAAATGGTGTTGAAAATTCACTCCTTTCATCAGTTGCAGATTCTAGTGGCTCCTCAACAATCTCAACATTAACAGACACTTTGCCGATACGGTCTCTTCCTTTCAGGCCAACATTTATTACATCTTCTATCACATCTTTGGATGGAATTCCCATAGCATCTTCCAGAACCACTTTGCCATCCTTGTTTAACAGACTTCCTACATCAACTTCATCAGAAATCGATATTTCTTCTTGAACTTGAGACTGTACTGTGATCTCAGTTGTCTCTTTCTCATCATCTTGTTTTTTCTTTTCAAGGTAGTTTACTTTTGTACATGGAGTTGTTTCTGAACCAGAAGATTGAACAAAACTTTTAAGAATATCAGCGACAATAGTTTCTGCTATGTTTTCTGTTGACAAAGTATCCATTCTCGGGCTACTTTTGTCACTAATTCCATGTTCATCTTCCAAATTGGGTTCTTTTTCTGAAACATTCACACTGAGAATTTCAACAGGTTTAATTGTATGTTCATCTGTCTCTCTTCCTACAGAGGTTTTAAAGCCTTGAAATGTTATTTCTGTGTTACTGTTCTGCAATATTTTGTCTGGAGTATACATTTCAACACTGATGGGTATCTCAACAGCCTCTTTGCTTCTTGATTCCAAGAACACATTTGTATTCCTTTTGGTTATTTCATCTTCTTTAATCTTTGCATCAGGGAGAAAAAATTCTCCCTCTCTGGCTGATTTATGTACTCTGGTTTGTTCTTCCCATGTAACATTTTTTTTCTCTTTAGCAGTGCTATCTTCCTTACTCCTGACTCCTGAAAAAAGATTTTTGTTATCATTAATAATCACTTCTTCCATTACATGTGTTTTCTTTTCTGGTTTTACCTCAGTCTTCTTTCCAAAATTAACACTTCTTTCTGCTGAAGTGGGTTTATCATCCATTTCTTTTTTCTCCATGATAATATTTCTTTCCTCATTGACTGATTGCTTATCTTTTTCTTCTAACACGCCACTTTCCCCCTCTTTAACTGGTTTGTCTCCTTTTGTTTTTTCTTTCAATATAGCATGAGTGTCATCTAGGGTTTGTTCATATTTGGTTTGTTTAAAATTGGAATTCAGCTCATAAGATGGAAATTTAGTAAAATTATCTGGTTTTGTTCTTGTACTTTCAGAAATACCTGACCTTGTGTCAATTTTGTGTTCCTTGTTTGAACTCCGAACACTTGTCAATTCTTTTGAAAAAGAAATTGCCGAAGAAGTTGTAGCTTCTGTTCTCTTTCTTTCAGGAAATGTTTTTCGATGAATTTCAGTGTCTCCCCAAAGACTATATGATGGAGTAAAGGTTTTGAACTCTCTGTGGTCCTTCACAGTTCTTTCATAAGTGGCATCCTTTTCAATAGTGGTTGATGGATGATATTCTGAACTGAGAATATCTTTCCTTAAAACTTTTTCACTATCTGTTGTCCGTGGTCCACCACGCCTTGTCGGAGTTGAATAAAGTGCAGAGCTGCGAATATAAGTTACTGGTGTTTTATGTCTAGCGTCAGCACTCTTGATAATCGGAAAGCTTTTCTTTTTATTTTCTTCTCGGTATGCAGAGTAACTATTAGCGTAGTCATAAGATGCATTTCTGACACCTGCAAAACGAGCATAGATAAGCAAAAATTAAAATACTGTCTTGTATGTAAAATATAAAAATAATCTATGTACAATATCAGTGACAAGCAATAATCTAGATATCATCTTAATATAAGGTTAAAATATTTATGAAGAAATAATGTCAATTCACTTTCAAGCATACTAGCAGCAGTGCAAGTAGAGCAGTACGGTACGCCTTACCAGCAAGGTATTTATAGCTGGTACGGCATACCAAAAAGACACAGAAGAAGCAGAACGGCCAGCAGTTTCTCCAGCGCAGCTGTACCTCCCCCAGTCCTTCCATGCAGGGTCTCCTCCATCTGTACAGCAGCCCTGCCAGTGGACTCGGCTGGGGGCGGGGCTGGAGGTGGTACAGCCACCCCGGAGGAGCTGCCGGCGTGGGGCCCCCCGGTGGCCTGATGTTATGCTCCTTTCCCCGCTGTGGTTCCCAGGAGAGATGATTCTCAGAAACAGCTCACAGAGTTCATTTTTTGCTCGACAGCTAAAAATATACTGCACAAAACTGACAGACTCATTGGAAAAAAAAATATAAAACAATGACTAAAACCTACATTTAGAGGTCTAAGTTTAGTGTTCGCTTTTTTACCTTGTGGTATTTTTCTCCCCTGCTGATCAATCCATGTAATAATCCATTGGCTGCTCTCCCCTTCTAGTAAAGTTCTGTAACACACACATGCAAATACATTTGATTAAAAGAAAGAGAAAGAATAGTTATAATATACTTTAGAAATCTGGTGGCAAAGCACTATCACAAATGAACAGGAGAAAGAAGTATTACTTCTACTTTCAAACATACTGACCGATACTAAGGAAAACGGAGTTCTAAATAGACTAGAGAGGGAAATTATTCTCAGTAATGCACAGATAATGAAGTAAAATCAGCAAGTTGAAATCAACAAGATATATTTTGCAAAAAAGGTTTGGGTAACTTTTTATGGCGACAGTTATCTTGCCGATTCATCTTTCCCCTCCATTTCTCAGCGTTCTGGTCTCGCTCTTCTTGGTAACCTCTCCCCAGTGTCTAAAATAACTTGCATGGTTTTAGGAAACCAGGGTGGCTGTAAGCTTTACTCCTGTAAAAGCTCTTCAGCCCAGCTATATGTTTTAGCTCAACAGCCGTTTACCAGAAACAACGAGAATACAGATTTTGTTTGGCTTCTCAATAAAGGGGTTATACCAGAAGCGAAAAAAAAAAAAAAACCGGGAAAAAGTCACAGCTATCTGTTCTTGAACATCTGCATCTATCACTTTCACTTGCTGCCTATCCTCAGGACACCAGTACACTGCAGAATCTGCCAGACTACATCCCCTATATTAGTGACAAACACAGCTGTCCTTAGGGACCAAGCCTTTAGCTGGCTTCATTGAGAATACTAGACTGAACTTAAAACGTTGTCTTAGAGAATAAGAGCACAAATTTTTTTCATCTGGTCACATACTGTAGAGCAGTGTTTCCCAAACTTGGGATGCCGCTTGTGTAGGGAAAGCCTCTAGCAGGCTGGGCCAGTTTGTTTACCTGCCACACCCGCAGGTCTGGCCTATCATGGCTCCCACTGGCCACAGTTCACTGCTCCAGGCCAATGGGAGCTGCTGGAAGTGGCACGGGCCGAGGGATGTACTGCCCATCACTTCCAGCAGCTCCCATTGGCCTGAAACAGCGAACTGCAGCCACTGGGAGTCTCAATTGGCGGAACCTGAGGACATGGCAGGTAAACAAACTGACCTGGCCAACCAGGGGCTTTCCCTGCACAAGCGGTGTCCCAAGTTTGGGAAACACTGCTGTAGAGTATACCTAGTATGCACCATATAGACACACACTGGCCACTGTTCATCCCAATATTTTGCTCATTCTGACTGGCAGTCTGACAATCAGACACAAACTCATCCTATCCCTGCCTGTTGTGCTACCCTGGGTTTTTTCCCTTATGCACCTGTGGCAAACACCCTAGGGAACAAGTCCCACTGAAATTAACATAGCTGAGATTCAATACATTTTTAAGGAGCAATTATCTTCCCTTAGGAATGCTAAGTTACACACATTTCATCATCAATTTTTTTTCCTGAGGAAGGATGCTCACGGCCCTAAAGATGCTCTCTAGAATCAGCATAGAAATTGGGGCGGGGGGGGGCCGGAAACAACAACCACCTTACTCTGCCAATGCAAGATTGTTGCCGTCTCTATATCATCTACAAAATGCATGCAATAAGGCTGCATCTCGTGTGCTACTAGATTTTTTAGAAATGGTGGCCAAATAAATAAGGACAGGAGAATTTCTAGTAAATCTACAAACATCTATGTCGGGGGTCGGCAACCTTTGGCACATGGGCCGGGCCAGTTTGTTTACCTGCCGCATCCGCAGGTTCGGCCAATCGCGGCTCCCACTGGCCCTGGTTCGCTGTTCCAGACCAATGAGGGCAGTGGGAAGCGGCCCGGGCCGAGGGATGTTTGCTTACCCTGGCGAGCCGCGTACCAAAGGCTGCTGACCCCTGATCTATGTGCAGGTTTTTCCTACGTCATTCCAAGGCTGTTGTTTTTTCCCTTGCACCACCAACACACTCCTATACTGCCTGCTGTGAAATAAGTTTCTCTTTCTGTTCTTTATTAACTGATGCTATTTTCCCCAATTATATACCTCCCCAAAAGTTAGACCTAAATTCTGCAGCACTCTGATGCAGCAGACTGGAAATTCTGTGGTAGCTTTATTTAAATATCCAATTGAACAATGTAATCACAGTACAGTAACCCTTCTGTTTCTTATATTCTGTTTTATTCACGTTCATAGAATCACAGAAATGGAAGGGACCTCGAGAGGCGATCTAGTCCAGTCCCTGCACTCAAGGCAGGATTAAGTATTATGTTATACTGCCTCCTCATTCCGTTTTGGAAATGCCAGATGTTTTACACTGATAAGCTGTAACTACATCATAGAAGTTGTTGGGTTGAAGCTGGAGTTCTTGATAGCTGAGGCTTTTAACTCCGGGAGGGAGTGGAAGAAAGTTTCATAAACACATTAGCTGGCTGCTTCTGCCATCATCAGTGAAATGGATAATGTTTACATTTAAAAGGTCATCTTTAGGTTTCAGACTTAACCAGTGAGATGAATGGGTCATTTTACACCTCTGCCTTTCTGCACATTCAGGAGGACAACACTACATCAGCTGACAGTTCACTTTTGTAAGGTTTTCTTTGCAACCATGTATTTGTACAGATTAAGAAAAGGGCAAGGTTAGGTCAGGGTTTGTTAACATGTGGTTGCTAACCACAAACTTTTCCCTAGCGTAGACATGGGTTAACATATTTAAGCTAGTCAAATTCAACCCTAGAGATGAGGCCCAGGTCAAGCTCAATCAGTTAAATCAAAATAAAAGGTCATGGCTAGCTTTTCCTAATCTAGAGAAACCTCCAAAGACCAGACTTCTGATCTCTTCTAGCCTGTAAGTGCAAAGAAAATTGCTCCTCTCATTAGGCACTATGGATGGTGTTGCCAATGCTACAGAAAAGTTTGAAAGATCTGACAGTGCAGGCACTGAAAGTATTAATTGTGACGATGGAAACTAGGAATGTGGATAGTATGACTAGGGATTTTTGGCTGCTGTTAAAACAACAGTTGTTCAGTTGCTGGAGCAACATATGAAGTCACTAAAAATAAGTTCCAAGAAGTACACTGTATATGGCAAATGGCAACAGCACACAGAGACAAGCTGGATCTGAAAACATTACTTCTGAAAACGTGCTAGTACATGAAAATAAAGAGAAAACCCCAGCAAAACTGGACTGTGACTCAGTATTTCTGTGGGATTTGGCTCATGATATAGTTCCACTGACTTTAATGCAATGCAAATATTAAAATTGTTTTTACACTTTAAGATAGTAAATTAGTAAGGAAGAGCACAGTCTAGTGGATACAGCACAAGCCTGAGAATAGGAACTCTGGCTTCTATTCCTGGCTCTGCCAACGATTTGCTGTGTAATCTTTAACAAGTAACTTCACCTCTCGATTCTTCAGTTTCCTCTTTGTTCGTCTTATCTATTTAGACGGTAAGCTCTTTGGGACAAGGACCATCTCTTACTATGTGTTTGTACAGTTCCTAGAAGATTGGGGCCCTAATCTCAGTGGGGGCCTCTATGTACTACCATAATACAAACAACAATGAAAAATGCTCCTCCAAGAAATCCTCCCTTATAAAGTAATTGTGCAGATACTTCCCTGAAGTCATACCCTGAATGCAGAAACCCACGCCACTAACATAACAGTACGTCTAAGATAAATTATTACCAAGAGAGTCAGGAAATTAATACTGAATCTTTAACTCATCCCCCTGATTATTACTGTCAGTATTTAACATTTATTGTGTGTTAGCACCTAGGAGCTAACCAGGGTGGGGTTCCATTGTGCTAGGTGAAGTAAAATCACATAGAACATGACAGGCTCTATCCCAGAGAACTTACAGTCTAAAAGGCAAGAGAGAACAGGTGGATGAGACACACAAGTGGGGTGGGACAGGAGGGAGAAGGTACCAAAAATAATAAGATGTGTGCAATTGTGATGATCTGCGGCACAAGCCTTACCACTAAATCAGTCATGTACAAAAAGGACCTCTTCGATCATTTCTTCCATGGGTTCTCAACTAGGGGATCAAGAACCCCAGAGAGGAGTGGGTTGCAATCAGGTCCTGGCCACTCTCCCTTTCTTCAGTGCTAGATGGGAGGGGGTCCTGAAACTCCCAGCCTGTGGGGGATGCGGACATTTTTCCGTTGCAACAAGGAGATTATCTGGAAATGGTTGAGAACCACTGACATACATACGTCAGGCCTGTCACAGGTTGAGTAAGCCCTTTAAAGAGAGTTCAGGCTCAGTTCAACTGAGCCTGGTTTTCCTCCTAAATCATGGGATTGGAGGACAGGGATCATGTGAAGAAGAGCAGTGACTGAGTGCTCGGCAGGCCTGCTTCGATATATATGAGACAGAACACTCAGTAAATGAGGGAGCTGGCAGGAGCAGCATGTTTGGTGGTAACATAAATAATTGGCAGTGGTTCCCTGCAGAGGGGGAATCAGGGAATGAATCTGGAAGGGCTCAGTGGAGGGCTCCTGAGATGTGACCAGGAAGGAGGTCTGGCTGAAGCAGGAAGTGGCCCTGGAAATGAGGAAGCAGGGTAGACTGGACTTGGTAGCAAGTAGCTGCCTCAATGTATTGGGTTCCTGAGCCTGGAGTAGAGAGAGGACTGGGTGAGACCTGGAAGTGGCGGTGACAGGAACAAAGCTGCTGGAAGGCAGAAGGGCTACGAAGCCCAGAAGTAGAGACACTGGTCAGCTCCCAATGTAAGGGAGAAGGAGCACCTGGCAACTGAAGGGGCCACATGATGATAATGCATACCTTAGGCAGAGGGCTATGACCCATGATGGCAAAGGGCTTGGTTTACTCTTTAGCTGTCCTTCCCTTTGCCCTGGAAGTGGAGGACTTTTCTTTTGGCAGAAGGCCCAAAGTCCCTAAATCACCAAATGATCCTACCAACCAGAGGGAGCCTGTGAAGTGAAACTGAGACATGGGGCACCTGATGAGGATCCAGGCAAGATGATGCTGCAACAATGCCCCACTGCCCGGTGAAAGATGGTTCCTAACAGTTGGCCGCCCAGTATTTTGTTCAATCCAGTTTTAAGTATCTCAAGTGATGTGTCTTCCACCACTTCCCTTTGGAGACTATTACACAGTCTAATCTACTTTGGCTTTTGCAGGATCTCAGCAGCATGGAACCATGTGTTGCAACATTAGGAAAATATTTATTTCAGCCTTTACAGATAAAGAATGGGAATGAAAATGGCCAACTGTAGAACTTTACGCTGCCATGCAACAGAAGTTCCATTGCCAGAACCGGTCCCATTCATAAGAGCAGGAAGGGTTGGCAGCACTGGAAAAGAAGTATGCTTGGTCCTTGGGGAAGGGAGTTCCTTGCAACATGATCCTTTTGGCCAGCCAATGCAGGAGTGGCCATGACTAGCTCCAGTGGAAATACTCTCTCATCCTTACTTAGAGACGCTAGCTCTAGGAGTTAGCAAACAAACAAAGCGGAAAAAAAATATAGAGTGGGAGACACAGAGACACTCTGGGCTGTATGGGATGAAGGAGAGGAAAGTAAACCAAACACCATGTGCTTAGTCCATGATGCCAACAGGACAGGATGTCTCATGGCAATCACTGAAACTTCACAATAGAAACCTCAGAATTATGAGCATGGGTCTTTACAAGGGCCTTTGGATGTACCTAAATAAAGGATAGGAGCTGATTTCCTCTATGAGAATGAGAAGAAGCTTACATCACATACACTGGTTATCACAGGCACAGACAGGGGCGGCTCTAGGTATTTTGCTGCCCCAAGCACGGCAGGCAGGCTGCCTTCGGCGGCACGCCTGCGAGAGGTCTGCCAAAGCCGTGGGACCAGCGGACCCTCCGCAGGCAAGCCGCTGAAGGTAACCTGCCTGCCACCTCACGGCGACCGGCAGAGTGCCCCCCATGGCTTGCTGCCCCAAACATGCGCTTGGCGTGCTGGTGCCTGGAGCCGCCCCTGGGTACAGAGGATTACTACAGGAACTGGTTAAATAACAACAGAAGACCAGGAGTCCAGAGCAGTCTTATACAAAAGTTGATTCAGTAGAACCAAGTTATCTTTCTTCCTCAATGGAATGAATAAAGATCATCCACTAGGGGAGGGGATTAAATCCCCCGTGAAGGGTGGTGGTTTTGTTTGTGTGAAACATGGAGTAGCCAAAAGAGTAATTTTCCCCCTCCTGAGATTTTAAAGGAACTCTCTTTACAGCAATAAAACAGAACTGCTTTTTGATAAATTGGAAGTCTATCTCTGGCCTCAACCAAACACGGTTTCTTTCAACAGGAAGCTGTAAATTTAAATGCTGAAGTCTATCCCAACAAGACAGAGATGGTGACAGACAGAGGTACAGAGAATCACAAGCTATTAAAGAATATTTCTCAAGTCTCTATAGGCTAAGGCAGCAACCTCAATGGACAATAAAAACCTTCCAGGCAATGCCAAGCTGCTTCCTACTCCCTGAGGACTACGAATCCGTGCACAAGCCGACAACACTAGAGGTAATCGTGATATGACTTCTGGAGAGGCTCTGAGATTTAATGAGTTCGCAGTTGACTTTTACAGAGCTGCAACACTGCCTGTTCATTTACTAACTAAGCATGTGTCAAAGCACCTATATATCTGGGCAGCATCATGCACAATCCTGTGTGAATGTTAATTGGCACAGTATCTCTGGGTCTTTTGTACCGAGATGAAGGTATTATTACCTCATTTAGCAGATGCATAAACTGAAGCAGAAAGATTAGATCATGAGCCCAAAGCAACATATGAAGTGGGTGTCAGAGCTGGGATTTGATCAGTAACAATAACTTCTGTGTTCTTTCTACTAAATAAGTGTCTCTGAATTAACAAACATGTATGGATCACTTCACCCACCACTTTCTGGACAAACTCAGCTGCTTAATAGTTCACAGCAACATTATACAATATTTAAAGGACAGTAGTAGCAGTACTTATCAAGCAATGTTGTAACTACACATTCTCTGTGTGTGAAACATTAATACACAATATAAACAAATCTATGGATTCATGAGGACAAGATAGCAGCCAGACATATTAAATTTTTGCAGGTTATTTGGTTCACTCAATAAGAATTGTCTTCTGAATTTAAAAATCAATACAAATTGTAAAGAATAAGTTTCATCGCCAACTTTACTGAAAATAAAGTGTTAACAGCGGAAAAACTCAAAATCTTTACCATAAAAATGTTCTCTCTCTGCTATCCATCAACTTTTTTTCCCCATTCTGAACCAGTATGTGCCATGTGTCAATTAACAACTTATGATCTTGAGATTTCAAAAGTGCTCTGGCTTTTCAATTGCTCAACTAGCGACTGACTAGAAAGATTCACAGGTAAAGAAGATTTATTAGCAGAATGGCTGTTTACTACTCAGACTTGGCCTGAGCATGTGTTTCCTTAACAAAGCCCAGGATGGTGGAAAGTAAGGTTTACAAGAGTGATACTTAGACCTCTGTGGTTCAGGAGCCAAAATAGCGATCAACATTACCCAAAAGAGCCACAATCATGTGAATTCATTGTTTCATTTACTATATATATATTATTCTTACAGCAAAATGACTGACCTTGTATTCTACAATTAGTTAAAACAACATAGTAAAAGCATTCTGAATGGTAATAACTTAGATTGGTTAATTATTAAAATCACACCATGTTTTAATATCATGTGCTATAAAAAGCCACAAGCGACACATTAAAAGAGCCACTTGCAACTCCCAAACCTCAGTCTGAGTATCACTGGTTTAGAAAATGGAGTTTTCTGTTAACTTCTTTATTCCATTTCCTTCTTTGGCAGAAACAGAACGTGTATTTGAAACAATGCCTTAAATCAGTGTGGTAGAGACAAAAAAGGTACAGTAAGCAGCAGATCCAAACCCTGTAACAATCTGAACATTGAATGCTGGCACTATGACTTGCCAGGTGGAAGATCCACACTGCCTTATGACTTATCAATTACAGTCTGACAGATGCTGAGCCTTCAGCTAATACTTGCATATATTCAAATATGGTAAGAACAATTACATTCACTTGGCTTTTAGCATCATAGTAATCAAGCATGCTCCTTTAGCACCAAGAATTTTACTGCAAAATAAGTAGCAAGCTTTTAGAATTCTAGGATTCAAAGGGTTGTATGGCTTCAGTAACATGCTGTTCTATAAACCGTAGACATAATTACTATTAGTTAAAATGGCTGAAGTTAAGTGCTACATCAAAGGTGCTAATCTCCCTCAGCAGTCTGCATATGGGTAATACCTATTAACATTATTAATGAAGAACAATAGTTACAATAATGTTACACTTTTACATGATCTTCTATCTGAAGATATTAAAGGACTTTACAAATATTATGCCTCCACACTCCTACAACATAGGTATTATTTCTCCTTTACACAGTTGACAGAACTCAGGCATAGGGAGGTTAAGTTGCTTGACCCAGATCACACAGTAAGCCAATAGCAAGCTGATAACTGAACCCAGAAGTCCAGAGATCCCACTCTAATGGGAATTATGCATGTGCACTGGGAGGAGAAGAAACCTGAAGAGTTTAAGGGCAAGCATCTTCCTTTTAAAAAGCTGATGTATCACTACATCCTAAAGATGGAAAAGGCCAGTGTAGTTCACAGGTCTGACTTCTGATGAGTAATTTAAAACATCTCCTGATGGTACTACCTACTGCAGTTATAATCCTTACCTGTAAGTTTCAACTTCAAGGCTGAGTCCCACTTTCACCTGCATTAGTTCATTGTAGTCCTTTAGGTAATTCATGATTGACATAGTCAGGAATTGTTTTTCTTCTTCTAGGGCAGCAATTATACTCTAAACAGAAACAGTTCCTATTAGTTTTGAAGAATTTGACTTTACGCTTTCACACTTGTGCTTATAATAACTTTCCAGTTTTACGACAAACACCAAGATAAGAATCTTAAAAAGTATTAAAGCAACATGCACTGGCAGCTCAGCTTTACAGAAAAAAATAAACCTACTCTCAGACTTCACTGGCATATGGTTCATGAGATACTATTACTGGAATAGATTATTCATGCTAGGATGTGAGAGTTACACCTGACTAAATTATTTTCACATATTTAAACAAAATCCCATCTAGCTGCACCCCACCCTCACCACACACACAAAAGTCACCATCTATGCAGCAAGCAAAAAGCACCCTATTATAAATTTGGTCTGTGGCACATTAAAAGCCAGATTCAATACTGGAATAAACACACACACACCACTTACCATTTGAAATGCTCAAATACAATGGGGAAAGATGCAGCACGACAACCTGAATAGAATCTGACTTGGTTGCAACTGTCTGTTAACCTTTTAGGAGAACACAGATCTGTGGACCCAAGTCATGAGTTTGAGATTCCAATGTCTAGGGATGTTTGGACCTATGGGTGATGGTTCCAGGTGCAGTTCTGGCCTCTGGGAACAGGCCTGTGATCACTCATTTTCCTCTTGAGGAGTTTAACTGAGCAGCATTCTGAATGTTCACTGCGGGAGAGCACTGGTCTTGGGGCTGAGGGCAGCTAGACCACAGAGTCCCATCTTCCCATCGAGGGGCTCCAGACAGGGGGTCTGCACACTGAGAGTGTACATAAGAGGCCAGACCAAGAGATAGTGTCTGGACCTACCCAGACCTAGTGGGCTTGGAAGCATGTGTGATCCAAAGGCTTGGGTCCAATACAGCAGTCTAGTGACCTTCCACAAAGGAGGACTGTAGCAATTACAAAGCATTATATGCTTTCTGCTCCTGGTGGAATTAGACAGGAAAGCAGACAAAAATCTCAAATAGTCTTCCATTTACCAATAGTTAAAGGACAAGGGAATAACTGCTGTGAAGTCTATCTCTGTCCCCATCCCGTGGGGTAGAGTGCATCAACTTGTTTGGCCAGGTTCAGGAGGCTCGGAACAGATAAGGGACTTTGAGAAGGATAAAAAGGTCAACCCTTGAAGAGGCTCTGTCCGGGTGGATTTTTCAAACAACAGGCAATGTCCAGGATTTTTGCAGAGCAGACACGGCAGCTCAGAAAGAGCCCAGACTGGTCCACTTCCCGATTGGTCCCTCCCCTGCATCCACAGCTGATTTGTCCATTCCCCCGCTGCAGATAGTCACTCCAGCATCCCTAACTGTACTCCCCCTCCAGCTTACCCCCAAACTGCAGCAGTGTCCTCTTTTTGAGCACCTGAAATATGGTAATCTGAAGGGGTGCACACTGTCCCTCACAGCTCTAGAAGCGGGGGTGTCTGGATAAGATGAGCCTACCTAAATTTTAGGTAAGACAGTAGAGTCTTTGTTGGGTTAATACCCCTTTGCTCTTTTGATGCTGCATTCCTTCTGTTTAAATTAAACAATACTTTGTTTTGAAAAGGCTGTTCAGTCTCCCAATATTCACACATTGGTCACAGCTCCAGAAGGGAAGAATTTCAGGGCTTGAATCCAGTCAAGCCTGCTGCAGAATCATGGTTGATATGTAAGGGACTCTAGCTTCATGCCCAGGTCTAAGAGTGGGAGAATTGCAAGATTCCACCCCAGAGAGGGGAAAACTAAAGGCCTAATGCCACAGAGAGGATGCCCTGAGACCAACTCACAGAGTGGGGGGGTCAGAGCAACAGCTAAGCTAACCGTGAACTGTAACAAAAGCAAATAGCCAAGGATGTCAGTACATGGTCTGGAGAAAAACAGACCTGTCACTGGAATCCCTTGATGGAATTACATCCTCCTTCCCTATCTGCATGGCCATCTGAGACTGCAGAGCATGTGACAGCTGGAACATCTGCATGTTAAACAGAGGGCTAATCTACATTAGAAGTGCTGCAGCTGCACTGTTGTAGCATGTCTGGAGAAAATGCTCAGTGCTGATGGGAGAGAGCTCTCCCACTAGCATAACAAATCCACCTCCATGAGAGGCAGAAGCTCTCCCACTGACATAGCCCTGTCCACACCAGCACTTAGGTCAGTGCAATTTACATCACTAAAGGATGTGGACCCTGGAGCTACATAAGTTATATTGAAGTAAGCTCTAGTGCAGACCAAGCCTTAAGGAAGGGTAGTTATTACATTAGTCCCAAAAAATAATCCTTAAATCACCTTATGTTTTCTTGGCTTTATACATGCTGAGCTAACTTGGTTCACACTAATAATCTCAAAGGTCTTTCCTGGTATCGCTGGTAAAGAAGCAGCATCCACGTCTTGGAAGGTGACCTGTGTTCTTGCACTATGCTCGCTCCTTTCAGAGGTCTGAGCAAAGGGATTAACTTGGAAAGGTTCACCGCTCAGTTATATAAAGAGAAGAGGAAAAATCACTGGTGTCCACTCAAGCACTGAAGGGGACTAATTCTCACACCCCTTAAGGTGGTTCCTTCTAGTCAAGGATGAGAAACATCAGCAGGGCAGTGGGAGAATGGGCAGCATGAGGGCAGTCTAACTGTACTTGTTCTGCGAATAAAGAAAGGACTTCAGTCTCCAGCACTCTTGGTCTGGCGTCTTTTACAAACTTCATGGCCACTTAGCAGCTTAATGGGAGAAAAAGGAAAAGAGGACACCCAGCACTTGGCTGGCTGGAAATCAGTACAGGAATTCAGCGTGAGAGATTTGTGTTAAATGTTAATTCAACAAGAGGCTGTTTTCCTCTCCTTTGGAGCTCACAGCAACATGGAACAGATACAGGAGACAATCCTAAGCCTATTGAAGTTGGTGGCAAATGTCCAGTTGGCTTCAGTGGAGCAGGATGAAAGCCAGGGTCTTTTTTGCATTCTAAAAATATAGGGCCCTCTCCTGCTATCGCACTGTATGTGAATCTGCCATTGAAGTCAACTGGAGTTTCTGCATAAATATCATCACAGCATGTCATTAGGGCCATAGAAACCTGAGACACAAG
Source organism: Gopherus evgoodei (assembly GCF_007399415.2). NCBI lineage: Eukaryota > Metazoa > Chordata > Testudines > Testudinidae > Gopherus > Gopherus evgoodei. The sequence goes on from NC_044331.1 coordinate 9,307,085, forward strand.
AGTCCTACTGAGCCATCCATTGGCCCACCAGGCCCAATGCAGGATTTGTGCTAGTGCTTGGCCAGTCCAGACTATATTGCAGTTACATTTTACCACCTGTCAGCACTGAAAGCTTTACTGAGGATAGGCAGCGCTGGAGGAGACAAGAATGGCCACACAGAGGGAGTGGATAATATATGGAAAATATTAATAAATCCCCTTGCTGCAACAGCTGTAAAGGAAATTCCTACCATAAACATTCGTATTTTAAAAAAACATATCTGCGAGTGACATCACTTTTAAATAAACACACAGATAATAACTGGTTTTTAGACATGACTTCAAAAGCCCAACTAAATATCTTCTCTCCTGGAAAAGAAATTATGTCCGAAAAAATTGAGTAAGAGTAGAAAGCCTAAAATACTTGTTTTCCCCCATTTTATATTTTTTCATGACAGATCACCTTTTCCCCACCTCCAGCCTGAAAAACCAGGTTGAGTTTGCATAGTTGGTCACTAGAAAAATCTTCTTTAAATTGTAAACTGTGGTTTTAATATGATACAGATGGTGGAGTGTAGATTCCCACATTGGCATTGAAAGAATTAAGGGAAGGGAATTAGAGACCTGGTGGCAACTACAGGGCGTGGCAGCCCCATTAAAGATGAAGCATAGCTGGGAAGAAGAGAGTGAAAGAACTCTACACAGTCCCCCTCTCAGCAGTTCAGTGGCAGACAGAAAGCTGAAAGACACCTGCTGAGCCAGGGAAGGACTCCAAGGGAGTAGAGGGTAAAGTCCAAAGAAAGAGTTGGACCTGGGTTCCTCCCTCTAAGCAGAGAACGCTAGCAACTGGCCAGGAGATGCCAGTGGGGTGGACACTCTTGGTGGTCCTTGATAAATGGCAGGATCTGGACCTCTGGGGAGAAAGCCCTAGGAGGTGTTGAACTGACGAGCAGAGCACAGGGGAAAGCTAAGAAAGATTGAAGTTCAATTGTGAGGAGGACAAAATGGGTTGTTTACATTTTCATTTGGGATTTGTTAGGAGACACGGGGGGGGAGGGAGGGAGCCCTACAAGCCCCTCCCCTGCCATGAACTTTGAGAAGTGGTGCAGCCTGTGAAGACAGGTTGTGAAGGCTGATAAGAATACAAGTATACAGTGGGCCCAGGACGGGGCTGTGGCAGATGCCTGCTGAGGGAGGAAAAAGCCCAGAGAGTTAGCAGGGAGCAGGTCTGAATAGACAATGCTTGCCTGCTCACTACTGTGTCCCGGAGCTGGAACCCAGAGGAGAGGAAGCCCCCGATATAAGGAGATAAGGACCCTTTAAAGTCCTGAGACAACAGAGTTTAAGGATCATGGGGTTCAAAGCTGGGGGCTGAAGACCTGATGTAAGGACACTGGACTTGTATTTGTTGGACTCCCTGGCACCCAGCAGAGCAGGGTTGGGGGAAGTAAATGGCCTGGATGGAGGGCCGAGCCGTGAGAAGAGGCAGACCACCGCAGGGCTAGAGCTGCTTCGGCAGGAAAGGAAAGCCTGCAACACCATGCCCCGCCATAAAATGGCATGCCAGCGGTAAGTCCACCCTCCCATAGTATCACTGAGAGGCAATAAACACGGACCCTCATGACGCCACTTTTACAGAGGTTTCAATATAATCTAGGTGTATGTGCAGCTAATGTGCTTTCATTGTGGGGGCTGAAGCAGTTTGGCTTGCTTACCATAACTCATTTTAAGGTAACAGTAAGATACTGTGTTTAAAACACCTCAAACCAGGCCGATTTTAATTTAGAAAGTAACATTTCATCCTGAGTACAACAGCACAGCTAGGAGCCACATGGTAATTTTGATTTTTCTATTAACTGGCATTTTTAACCTGTTTCTCCTCGGTACTGCCAATCCTGTAAAGTTGATTCACTCTCCAGAATACCTGCAGTCACCTTTCCCCACTAATCCCCAGCTAAATGTAAACATGTATGGAGTAGCTTTGCCAACCCTCCAGGATTGTCCGGGAGTCTCCAGGAATTAAAGATTAAATCTTTAATTCAAGATTGTCATTGATGAAACCTCCAGGAATACGTCCAACCAAAATTGGCAACCCTAATATGGAGATGAAACTGGTACAAAAATACCTTTTCTGGTTGAGTTAGGGAAAAGAAATAGCCGTTCTTGTAACTGCAGAAGAAAAACTTTTGGTACTGAGCTGTACATGATAAGGGGGGAGAAGGGAAGGATGACTCTTGAAATATGGTGCTGCTTTATGAAACAATTCGACCCATTATTGTTAAGGATCAATGAGTTTTTCCATTATGAATTTCTAATGTCAGCAGTTTATAACAAGGCTCTAAAGATAATGCATCTTTAGGAATGAAGGCATTTTTCCATTTTGCTGGGGGAAATATAAGCTTCTATAATTTTTACTCTTATCAAATAAAAACAAAACCTGAGCCACAGGAAACTCCTGAAAAAAGCATTGTTTTAGTTGCAGGACTATTATTAAACTCAATCGGCGATTCACAGATAAAATCTCCATCCACTGCTTTGAAAAATGTTTAAATGCATGTTTAAAAGGAGAATAACTTAACCCCTCAAAGACCAGAATATTTCAAATTAAGTGTAAAAGCTCTGCTGTTTGCTGTGTTTTGTTTTGAATTGATCAGTCTCTGTTCATAGCAACTTGCAAACAAGCTAGCAATTTAAAATCCAGGCACAGAGCAACCGCACTCTAGTCCCCTCACAATGTGCAATATCTCCATAATCTCCCATGTCAGACATGCCCTTACACACAATGTGATCATTAACACGAGGGCTGCAGACAGACAAAGAGATCTAGCAGGGTGTTAATAAAAGGTCTGATGAAGAACAAAAGAAATGCTGCCCTGAGGAAATGGAGAGCATCTGATCTGCATAGTGGATTGATGGACTGGATGATCTAATATGTCTTCTCCATCCCTAACCTTTGATATTTTGCTTTCCCAGCGTATGCTGATCTATCTATGCACAGAGGGTGCTTTATAACTGGCATACTGCAGAACAGTGGTCGCCAGAACTCTTGGCCAGAAGTACAATTTGCTATTGTAAAATACAATGGCATTTTAATGTCCACACAGAGTAAACACCTCTATTTAAGGCTTCACTCCATCCTCGCTCCCCCAAAAAAAACCCATCCCAGTCAACACCATGGTAATCAGCCTCTCTGCCATAGAAAAATGGAGGCCTCAGTTAACCACGCTGGGGTCTGAATCCTTCAGGTTCATGAGTGTGATAGAGAACTGTTCTAGCAAGAGGGGAATGCAGGACATCACTGACTCTGGTGGCCAGGAAAATGGTAGGACTCACTACATGTGGCCCAAGGGCCAACTCCCATCACCAGATACTTGGTGTCAGTGCTTTGAAGTGCTCTCTGTCGCAGACCCACCAAATAAAACTTCTACAACTCAGGCCTTTGATTACTGAGGGGTGCACATTTCAGCTCTGCCTAGGGAAAAGCACCTCCTCCTGGCTGCTTTCCATTCCAAGGAGCAGGCAGCACTCTCTCCCCTCCTAACAGGATCACCACCATCCTCACAGGAAGAGAGTGTGGAGAAGTGCAGCTCTGATTCTCCCATCCCTCCCTGGTACTCCAGGCCTTGAAGTGGGGGGAAGGGCTCCTCCTGCAGTTGCCCCCCTGCTCCGACCATTCCAAGGGGGGGGTGATGAACCCCAGGAGCTGCAGGAAGAGGGGGGCTGGAGGGGGCAGAATTGATAGTGGCAGTTGTGGGGGGGGCAGTTAGAAGTGACAGGCACCCCCCCACACACACATTCATGTCTTGAGACCATTTTAAGCACTGCCTGTCACATGCTGGAAAGAGAGCTCAGCATGCCTGTCCCCAGAACACCAAGTCCCATGACTCTGCAGCTGAGTTCACCCATTGCAGGGCTTGCTTCGTTCCCCAGTGTGCCTATGGTGAGCTGGCAATGGGGCTCAGGTTAGCGGGCTGGGTTTGATCTCGCCCAACCCTGACTCTGCAGCTGGGTGTGCCTGTTCAGGGCAAAGTGGGAGCGGTAAACCCCTCACAAAGATATGCTAAGAGTCATCATCTCCCTGTTCACTCTCACTGCTTCCCCAGCCAGAGGTCCCAACTTCGCCCCAGGTTTTGAAAAGGAATCCCTGAGTTTGTGTCCTCCTGCCAGAAGTGGCCACTCCCTTTAATGCAGCAGGCTCCTTTCCCTGCTGGCTGCCTCCTCGCCCAACCGCAGCCCCAGAAGAGGTGGTGCTGGGGAAAGGCAGAGTGTGCCCAGGTGCCCAATAGGAGGGAGCCAAGGAGTTGGGTGCAAGCAGCTGGTGCATGGGAAATGGGGTGGGAGACAGGGAGCAGGGGCAGCGCAAGCTAAGTCAGATGGGGGGAAGGGTGTCAGGAGCAGATGCACAGGTGAGGGATCAGAGGTAGGGAAGGATGTATGGACGGAGGCAGCTGGTAGAGCAGGGTTATGGTGTGGGCCAGCAGACCACTGCACAGCAGGGGTGGGCTGGGTGCTGTGGGCAGGAGAGGAAAGGGGGGCTGACATAGACGGAGCTGACAGTCAAGAAGGAAAACTGGGGGAAGAGGATCCTAGGGAGGGGTGCAGAAAGAGGATGAAGGGTTAGGCCAGATGCATGGGAGAGGAGACATCCCCCAAAGGGAATCCAAGGAAAAGCAGGGCTGGATTTCCAATTACGCATAGTAGGCACATGCCTGGGGCACCAGCATTCTAGGGGCCCCTTTCTCTCTAGAACTGTGTGCAACATAAAGGTCACCTGGGGCCGGAGAGAGGCGGTTTTGCTGAAGATGCTGTGCCTAGGGGCGCGTAAGGTGTAAATCTGGCCATGGGCAAAAGGCACAAAAAGTAGGACCCAGTGAGGGGAGGAGCTCAGAGTATTTGGAGGTGGGGGTGGGGATATTCTAGGAAATGGGAGATAGTGGGAAGAGAGGGGGCAAGTGGAGGCTGGGAAAGATGCTCTAGGAAAGTCAAGATAGTGGGGGGGAAGAGACTCTGGGAAAGAGGGGACAGTGGGGGCAGCCCCAATCTTCAGCAGGGCTCGTTTAAGCCAGAGTTTGGGTTTGCAGAGCGCCTGCCCCAGAGCCCTGCTCAGCCGTGTCCCCCCCTCGCCCCGCGGCTCCAGCGAGCTGCCCTGGGTAGGCTTTCCCATCTTGCCTCCCCCACTGGCTGGTGTGGGCGGTGCCAGCCGGGCGGCCAGTCCCCCCTCCTCCCCCACGCCGCGCGTGGGCAGCCGTCACGCACCTGATACTCCTCCGCCTCGGCGCCGTGCAGCTCCTGCAGAGCCAGCAGCTCCTCCTCCAGCCGCTGGCCCAGGCCGCCCAGCTGCTGGCCCTGGCGCCGCAGCTCGTCCAGCTGCAGGCGGCACCGCGCGCCCTCGGCCCGCAGCTGCTCCAGGCTCTCCCGGCCCAGCCGCGCCTCCCGCTCCTGCAGCGCGCGGAGCTGGCTCTGGTAGCGGAGCAGGCTCTCCCGGCAGGCCTGGCCCAGCACCAGCTCGTAGGTCTCCTCCAGCTGCTCCAGGCTGAGCCCGGCCAGCGGCGGCGGCAGCGCGGCCAGGTCCAGCCGCAGCGCCCGCACCTCGCCCGCCTCCCGCCGCTGCCGCTCCAGCAGCTGCCGGTGCTCGGCCCGCAGCCCCTGCAGCAGCTCCTCCAGCGCGGCGCACTCGCCCCACAGCCGCTCCAGCAGCTGCCGCTGCCCGGCCAGCTCCGGCGTCAGGCGGCGCCGCAGCTGCAGCGTCTCGGCGGCCAGGACCTCCAGCTGCCCCAGCTCCTGCCGCAGCCCGTCCCGCTCCAGCTCCGCTTCCCGCTTGGCCCGGCTCAGCTCGGCCACGCTCATCCGCAGCTCGGCCAGCTCCTGCTGGGGGCCCCGCAGCCCGGCCAGCTCCTGCTGCTGCAGCTCGGCCAGCTCCTGGGCCAGCAGCCGGTTCTCCTGCTCCAGCTCCCGCACCCGGGACACGTAGAGCCGCAGCCGGGAGTTGAGCTCCCGCAGCTGGGTCTTCTCGTCCCACTCCTCCTCCCGGGAGCGCAGCATCGTGCCAGGCGTCGGGGCTGCGCTCGCCCCTGCAGCGGTGTCACTGGGCTGCGGGCTCCGGGTGGCTGCTCATGGCCCCAGCTGTTCCCCCTTCCGAGGACGGCGCCGGACTCCGGGCTGGCCAGCGGCGGCTCACACACTGGGCTGGGGCTGGCCTGGGCTCCGGGGCTGGGGAGCCAATCGCCGGCTCGTCTGAGCGGCAGCAAAACAACGCCCCCTGCCGGAGCCGCCCACCCCGGCGCGTCCGGCTTTGGAGAGAGGTGCCTTTACCCCTCCCCAGTTCCCAGTTTTGGTTTGTTTTTAAAGCTGGGTAAAGTGGAGTTAAGAGCTGAGCAGGGTCCCAACATACAGTGAGGCAGCTGAGAAATTAATCATTTGGAATCCAAGTGTTAGGCTCTCGGTAGGACACCAAGCCCTCCCCATCCCTGGCTGTTGTGAAAAACTTACTTCTGCTTCTCCATAGGCTCTAATTCTGTTCTTCCATCAAATAGTGGGTTAGTTTGGAATCCGCTCCTGTTCCTGCATCCAGACTACGTTTACTTTATTTAAATAATAAAAATAAATAATAACTGGCTCTTAGCATGATTTTTGTAAGTTTGGCAAGGCTGGAAATACAGAGGTAAGGGAACCCAAATGACTGTCCTTCCTGTATCCTTAATTAACCTCAAACCGTTGTTTCTAGTGGGTCTGGTTCTCCTCTCCCTGCTGCAGCACTTTGCACAGGTGTATGGGCTTGGTCCAGTGTTTGCTGACATCAGGAGGAGTCCTTTCATGGACATCAACGCACATTGGATCAGACTCCAAATTGACCACTCAAAGTGCAGGCAGTGCAGACTCAGACCCATTCTTTTTCTACACAAGCTTGAAAAAAAGCTGAAGAGTGACCTACCTGAACTGTTTTATTCTGTATGTGCAGTGTGTGCATGACTGTACGCACATTTACATCAAAGTCCATCAGACCTTGTATTGGTACAGCAAACTACTCGGCATCTTTAGGACCATGTGACAGAGAGACAATTTCCTGCCATACCCTTGGAACACCTTACTGAATTAAGTTTAAGTATCGTTGGGCTCCCTTGTATTAAATCAATGATTTATGTATTACTATGGGCCAGGATTGTATGTAACTTCTGGAATGGGCCGAGGTGACAGATGTGAGACCTGGGGGTTCAAAGGACTATGTTGAACAATGTGCCAGACACAAACAGACTTTTGGACCAAAAAATTGTTAAATGGTTTTCCTGAGGAATATCTAGGGTAGTGTATGCAAATAAGAAACCCAGCCTTTTGAAACTTTGCTTTGCCATTGTCAGCTGATCACCTGTTACATGAGACCAAGATCAAAGGCCCAGGATGGGCCTGGTTTTGAATCTGAGACAATATTAATACTGGGAATACCCAGTTGTGGGTTTTGGAGGACTGATACCTACCAGAGCCTGAGGTTAGAATTGAGGTTACCTCTAGTAAGCCTTTTAGCAGGCATGTAAGTTCTTTTATTATTTTTAATGTTTTCTTTTTGATGCTTTCACCTTAAAATAAATGTGCTTGGTTATGGAGAGCTGTCTAGTAACTTATAACTGCAGGCAGTTATGCTGTTCAGAACCTCTGGAGAGAAAGCATAGCCCAGACACTGACCTGTTTGGGAAGTCTGGCTTGCTGAAAATATCACAGTTTAGGCAGGAAACTGGGCAATCTGGAAAAACCCTGATCAGGAGGTAGGGAGATGTGATGGCTGAGGAACTGTGAGCCTAGAGTAGGTGCCGTTGCACAGAGGGGAATATAGGTGCAGTTGCCCTCAGCTGTGACAAACTTTTCACAGCCACCAGAAAAAGACAAGCTAGCAAGAACTGACTGCATTTCAGACAATCTCTCAGAAGCCTGGGGACAGGAAGCACACAGCCAGGGTCAGATTAGGGTTTTGTGGGGCACCTAGACCAGAGCAAGTAGGGATCCCTCCCCAACCCTTCCACCTGCAGTGCCTCAGCCCCACTCCTGACTCCTGCCAGGGAAATGAGGTTGAGGTGCAGGGCCTTGCCCTGCTTTGCCCACTCGGCACTCCTGCCAGAAAGTGGGTCAGGGTGCAGGGGCTAGCCCTGTCTGACTGCCGGGGAGCGGGGTTGGGACCCGGGGGCTTGCTCTGCTCTTCCCACCCAGTGCTCCAGCTGGGGAGCAGGGTCAGTGCACAGGGGCACCCCAACAGGTCAAGGCCCCTAGGCATGGCCCTGTTGGCCCAGTGGCTAATTTGCCACTGCACTCAGCCCTATACCCTCTTCCAGGATGGCAGAGATACTTCTCCATTGCCCACCCCGGCAGCCTGAAGAGCTGAGTCAGCAGCACATCTCCACATCTCCTGCCAAAAAGCAGGGCCAAATCTTGCCCACTTACTTAGTCCTCATTCGGTCCTTAGTTCTCGCTCAATACATTTTTGCCTGAGTAAACACTAAATAAAATCAGAGAGTAAGGATGTCAGGATTTGGCCCTGACCAAAATAGGTCAACAAATTCAGGCTTTGCAGATTTGCTTTGTCAGAAGTAAAAATGAAGTTGGAATGTACTAATCATAGAAATGTAGAGATGTCAAGGACCTGGAGAAGTCACCAAGTCCAGCCCTCTGTCCTGCGACAAGACCAAGTAAACCTAGCTACTGAATGGCCTTTTGTCTAAAAATCTAGTACCAGTTTAATATCTGCTACACCTCTACCAGGGAAACCATCCTTCATTTACAAGGGGATGGATTTCAGTGGTCTAATAAGATTTTCCCATCTCTTACTTCTATTATGCCAATTACCTGAAACATTTAATACAAAACATAGCAAATATACTGCAGGAAGCAATCGTGCACTGGCCAGGAAGAGGGGGCCTAGAGAGATGAGCTTTCTGGATTTTACTTTAATGATTATGTGAGATGCAATGCCAGTAGTTTCTTGGCTTCTTTTATTGACAGTATTTGAAATGATTTACTGTATCTATATTAATACTGCAGGAAATTAGGTACCTACAGAAGCTCCCTGTCTCTCGTGACCTCACACCACAGAACTATTTGTTCCCTGGCTCTGAATGTTAAGTAACTTTTCATACCTAGTGAATGTATTTTTCCTCCTCTCCTCTTTTGATTTTTCTATACTTTGTATGGTCATTTGCTAAATAGACTATGACATGCTCCTTGGTCTGTAGCTGCAAGGCTTTTCCAGTGACTTCTCCCCTTCTAGGAATTTTGCAAATCACTGTCTATAACTACATGGCTGTAGTGAAATAAAGCACAGAAAAAGTAGTCTCATTGCCCTCTAGCAGTTTGGACACAACCATAAATTGCAAATGAAGGCTACCCATATCTTTAAGATATCCCAATTATTCCTCTTCCCTTTTGGGATAAAGCTTTTAGCAACTTTTTATGGAATAAGAATAAACCCTGGGCTAGAGATTCTTTGGGGCAGCCAGACCTTTGTGCTAGTTCTCGACATTTAACAGGGCTGCAGAGGCACATGCAGAGTCTGCCACAAAGAAGGTGAAGAAGTTGATATTAAACACAAGTGAGACAAGCACCTGCCTGGAGTCTCACTCTATCCAAAGCAGTGTGCCACACTTAGAAATCCATGGCTTAGACTGCTCCTGGGGCCCAATCCTGCCTCCATTGAAGTCAGTTGTAAAATTAAATGAAAAATCAATGACAGCAGGTCCCACAGCAATATAGAGGTGGAGGGGTAACTCACAACCCCATCCATGGTCTGCCACTTCAGTAAGAAGCAACTCATGTCAGCCCCTTCCGCAGTAGGCAAGGCCATGTGCTTTCTGAGTCTCCGTTGTAATTTCCCTGCTGTGGGTCCCACAAACTGTAACCTCACCACTCTCTGCTTCAGCATAGATCATTCTTATTATCTTATCTGTTATGTTTAACTGAAATGGATACACCTGTAATACTGGGGAGATGCTGGCAGTTATACCGTAACTAGACAGAAAAAGCACTGCTTACTGAAATAATGTAGATGTTAAACTTCACTTGTATTGGGGGTGGAGGAGTTATATTTCTGCAATCCCTTCTCAAAGGCCCCGATCCTAAAATGAGATCTATACACTCACAACCCCAACCCAGACCATGGGGTCTCATGTGGGCACAAGAGTCCACTTGCCTGGAGCAGTTTGCAGGACTGGCACCTTCATTTCTGGCTCTTCACCCTGGTGCTGTGGTGACCCTATCTCATTTGCATACCAACTAAAACAAAGCACATCTCAGTGCAATTATTTTAATTAATATCAGCTGCTTAACTAAGCCCTCACGGTTCAGTCAGTGCTGCTGAGCGCCAGCTGATTGTGGGAAATGATCAGCTTCTCATTTTTTTTCATCGTGGGCAAATGCAGCAGAGACAGACGAGTGGTGCGTTTCTTTCTGATTTTTAATTAGAGATTTTTAAATTCTATCTTTTAAAAAATCCTGTGCCCCCAGCCTCTGAAGCAGGAATATGCCCTAGGGAAGGGATGAAATGCTGAGCCCATTGCACTCGGGGGGAGTTTTGAGCCAGGTTTTCACGCTCTGTCTTCCATTCTGCATTACCATTCGCCCTCTGCTGTAGGTTTCTTTACTGAGCAAAGGCAGGAGAACAGCGAGCGTGGCTGGCGGGCTGTGAAGCGCAGAGACACCAGCTCTCCCGTGGCAAACCCTCGCCTCCTTTCCCTTGAGAAAAGGAACCCCAGGACAGCAGCAAAATCCTTCGCCGCTGTTTCCGCCCGGGGTCGAACCGGGGACCTTTCGCGTGTGAGGCGAACGTGATAACCACTACACTACGGAAACCCTCTGCTCACAGCTCCCCGCCGGCCCCTTTGTAGTGAGGCGGAGCGGGACCCTGGCCGCTGGAGGCAGCAGCTGGGGCTCTGGCCGCCCAGGGAGGCTCCGCAGCAGCCCCTGATGTGATGAGCGCGGCCTGGCCCCGGAGTGCGGGGGGGGAGGGGAGGGGGGACGAGTCAGAGAGGCCCGCGGGGGAAGCTCTGTCGCCTTCCCCCTGTGACGCAGCCTCGGCCTGCGGAGAGGAGCACGGGGGGGGGAAGGGCAGCGGGGGGGAGGGGATATGGGGGATGGGCAGAGGGGAAAGGGCAGCGGGGGACATGGACGGGAGAGGGGGCAGGGCAGAGGGGAAAGGGCAGCAGGGGCATGGGGCGGCAGGGCATCAGGGGGCATGGAGGTGGTATGGGGGCAGGGCACCAAGGGGGAGGGGATATGGGGAAGGGCAGCAGGGGGCATGGAGGGGAAAGGGGGCAGGGCAGAGGAGGAAGGGCAGCAGGGGCATGGAGGGGGGCAGGGGGCATGGCAGAGGGGGAAGGACAGCGGGGGCATGGAGGGGGAAGGGGGCATGGCAGAGGAGGCAGGGCAACAGGGGGCATGGAGGGGGGAAAGGAGCATGGTGGAGGATGAAGGGTGTGTGGAGGGGGGAAGGGCAGCAGGGGGCATGGAGGGGGAGGTGGGATGGGTGTAGGGTAGGGCATGTCTTGGAGGGTAGAAAGAGGGCATGGAGTAGTGGGAAGGGCAGCATGGGGCACTCTGTGGTCTAGGAGGGAGCATGCTGCTTGGGGAGGAAAGGAAAGAAGTTAGTGTTTTGTGTTTTAATGCCCTCTCTCCCTGTCTCCCTTAGCGTTCAGCCTGGGAACTGTGTGGAGGGATAACCGTGCACCTTGCCACCCTACCTACACTAGCCAGCAGTCACGGCAAAACCTTCGTTCTAATAAGTAAATTCCCTGCCTTGTGTAGCTGCTTTCCTTTGGGAGGGCAGGGGGAGGGAGAGAGCACAGATCCGTGTCACACTTTTTTGTTTATGTGGAATGCTGATTGTGATTTTTAGTTCTGCGGTGAGCTCTCCTTGGATTTTTTGTAAATGCCCTGCTGAGCAAGTGGGCAACAGATGGTATTTTATGCTTAATTAACAAGTACAATTATGTTTGCTGTAGGAAATGTTTCAGATAATACAAGTGGCTTAGACCACTGGAGAAAATGTTTTTCATGTGTAATGGGGTGAGTGTAGACTCTGCTTCTTTAGGATTTCAGCAGGATTTCACAACTCTCTTCAGAAATGGGTTTTATCCCCTTATTCCAATGAGGGACTTTAATCAGTGCTCTCAGTGCACTTTGCAAACATCACTGGAATTAGCCTCATCAGACATTCCCATTTTAAATAAACAAGGAGACTAAAGGCCACATTTTCAAAGTGGTTTCTTAATTCTAAGGGCTTGGCTACACTGGAGAGTTGCAGTGCTGGTGGTGGGTTTACAGCGCTGCAACTTACTCTGTGTCCACACTTGCAAGGCACAGCCAGCGCTGTAACTCCCTGGCTGCAGCCCTGGCTGTACACCTGGTCTGCTTGGGGTGTAACGATTCCAGCGCTGGTGATGCAGCGCTGCTCGTCAAGTGTGGCCAGCAAAAGGGCTGTTATTGGCGTCCAGGGTATTAGGAGGTATCCCAGAATACCTTTTCAGCCACTCTGCTCATCGTTTTGCACTCCACTGTCCTGGGCTCAGGTGACTGGACCTTTAAATGCCCCTGGAATTTTAAAAATCCCCTTCCTGTTTGCTCAGCCAGGTGTGGAGTGCAATCAATCAATCAATCACTGACCATGCCTCCACGCCCCAAAGGAGCCCCAGCATGGAGCACTGCCAAGCTGCTGGACCTCATCAGTGTTTTTGGTGAGGAAGCTGTGCAGTCACAGCTGTGCTCCAGCCGTAGGAATTATGATACCTATGAGCAGATATCAAAGTCTGTGCTGGAAAGGTCATGAACGGGACGCAGTGCAGTGAAGGGTTAAAGTAAAGGAGCTGCGGAGTGCCTATTGCAAAGCCCGTGAGGGAAACCGCCGCTCAGGTGCTGCCCCCACGACCTGCCGTTTTTACAAGGAGCTGGATGCGATACTTGGGGGTGACCCCACTGCCAATCCGAGGACCACGATGGACAGTTCAGAGCAGGGAGAGGAGGGGGAGGAAACTGAGAGTGAGACACCCCGGAGTCCCAGGAGGCATGCAGCCAGGAGCTCTTCTCAAGCCAGGAGGAAGCTAGCCAGTCGCAGCAGCTGGAACTTGTTGGTGAAGAAGAAGCAGAGGAGCTGGTTCCCGGTAAGCAGCTTTTATTTTAAGGATGGAAATGTTTTGGGAGAGGAGGGAGGGGTTATGGCTGCATGCATGCATGCCTAGATGTGGAATAGCCCATTGATGTGGTCTATCACGTCTCGGTAATCGGCCTCTGAAATCTCTTCAAAAGTTTCAGCCAGAGCGTGGGCAATGCACTTGCGCAAGTTTATAGGGAGAGCCACCGTGGTCCTTGTCCCAGTCAGGCTAATGCGTCCGCGCCACTGTGGCGTGAGGGGTGGGGGGACCATTGCTGCACACAGGCAAGCTGCATAGGGGCCAGGGCGGAATCCGCATTGCTGGAGAAGACCTTCCTGCTCTTCCCAGGTAACCCGCAGCAGTGAGATATCTGGTAGGATAAAATCCTGTGGAAAAGGTAGGGATAGTGTTCAGTGCAGGTTCCTCCCCACAGCGCTCTGATTTCCCCAATGCACAGAAACCCCTTTGCAGCCCTGACCCAAGCAGTTGCCTTTCCCAAGTGAGCTGCGGAAGCGAGAAGGCTTCCAGGAGTAACGCCTGTGGCAAATGTAGGGGTAATGTTCAGTGCAGTTTCCCCCCAGCTGCTCTCTACCTTCCCCAATGCACAGAAACCCCAGTGCAGCCCTGACCCAAGCAGTTGCCCTTCCCAGGTGAGCCGCGGCAGCGAGATGGCTTCATTAATCACTCGTTCCCCATTACTCACCATGTCTTTGCTGCTGTGGCCTCTCTGTGCTATGTTTGCTATGTGTAAAGGATGCTACAAATGAGACTAAAAACTCCCTTAACTGTGATTATAAACAATGCAGCCTTTGTAATAAATGTTTCTATTTCTGTTTTTTTTCTAAGTGTCCTTAAATAGTACCAGTAATCCACCATCCCTATCACAGACTGCTGAAAAGATACAGAACCTGAGGAGGAAACCAAGAAAAAGTAAAGAAGATTTGGTGAAAGCAGTTATGAATCAGTCTGCCAGAGGGAGTAAGAGGCTGCAGGACTGGAGAGAAAAAATTCAGCAGTGGAGGGAAACAGAAAGCAGGAGAAAGGAATTGGCTAAGAAGAAAAGCACAAAGCAGCTGATAAGCTTCCTGGCGCGCCAAACGGAGTGTATGCAGTCACTCATAGCCATGCAGGCAGAGCACTACCGTGCTGCCCCCCCACCATCCCAAAGCTCTCTCCCTTGTGCCCCAATGTCAGCTCAAAATCCACTTCTTCAGCATCCAGGTTCTTACCACCACCAGCTGCCCCCAATACCTGTACGTTCACCTACCAGCCCTGAGAACTACGACCCTTACATTCTGCACTCAACCTCCATCACCATGCAGCATTTTCATCTTGAAGTGCAGCAGGCATTGCACAGCACTCCAGGCAGGACATATTCAAACCTCTGACTGTACAGTTCACCACCCTACCCCCCTGTCCTTTTACTTACTGTCTTTTCAATAAATGATTTCTTGGCTTTTAAAACAGTTTTTATTATTGCAGAAAGTGAAAGATACTATACCCCAAGGAAAAAGCAGGCACTGCAAATCATTGTAACCACTGCACTTCACTCCCATGCAAGGCACCAAACATTACTGTTGGCTTTCAGCCTCAAATTGCTCCCTTAAGGCATCCCTAATCCTTGTAACCCTGTGCTGGGCCTCTCTAGTAGCCCTGCTCTCTGGCTGTGCAAATTCAGCATCCAGGCGTTGAAACTCGGAGGTCCATTCCTCACTGAAAGTTTCACCCTTCCCTTCACAAATATTACGGAGGGTACAGCACGCGGATATAACCGCAGGGATGCTGCTTTCCCCCAAGTCTAGCTTCCCATAAAGACATTTCTAGTGTCCCTTTAAACGGCCAAAAGCACACTCCACACTCATTCTGCACCGGCTCAGCCTGTAGTTGAACCGATCCTTGCTCCTGTCAAGCTTCCCTGTATACAGTTTCATGAGCCAAGGTATTAATGGGTAAGCAGGGTCTCCAAGGATCACAATGGGCATTTCGATGTCCCCTACTGTGATCTTGCGGTCTGGGAAAAAAGTCCCGGCCTGCAGCTTCCTGAACAGGCCACTGTTCCAAAAGATGCGTGCATCATGCACCTTTCCAGGTCAGCCTGTGTAAATGTCAATGAAACACCCCCGGTGATCCACAAGTGCCTGGAGAACCATAGAGAAATACCCCCTTCCGAGTTTCCAGAGCCCAAAGGCGGCGTTCCACGGTGCTGAGCATGTCCGTTACTGCCACAAGCAATTTATTGTCACACGCATCAGGCGAATCGATATCATCGTCGGACTATTCACTGTCACTTTGGAGCTGAAGGAATAGCTCAACTGCCAAACGTGATGTGCTAGCGACATTCATCAGCAAAGTCCTCAGCAGCTTGGGCTCCATTTCCCACGGAAATCGCTCTGCAGTCTCACAATGGCGCCAAACTGCTGGGATGTGAAGCGATGCACCACGGGGCGTTGGGACAGGAAGCGGAATGACCCGCACCCTTCCGTCCCCTTCCCACAACCCACGGCGCCAAAATGGGACGAGGTGCTCTGTGGGATAGCTGCCCATAATGCACTACTCCCAACAGTGCTGCAAATGTGGCCATGCTGCAGCGCTGATAGCTGTCAGTGTGGCCACAGTGCAGCCAGGGCCGGTTTTAGGAAGTGCGGGGCCCAATTCGAACATTTTCGGCGGGGCCCTGGCAGGGATGACTTAAAAAAAAAAGTGGGGAAAAAAAGCCTTTCATTTCTTTCATGTATTATTTACTTTCCATAACTATATAAATAATAAAATTATATATTATGTACATTGCATCATATATGCTGTTGATTGGTTATTAATGACTGCCATTTCACATGTGTGGGTCCCAGCTGCTCCCTGCCCCCTCATTGAAGCAGGTGTGCAGGGTTATTGCCCTGGGAACTGCAGGGCACAAGTGGACATGGGGCTGACTGCAGGCAGGGCAAGGGTGCAGGGGGTGTGTGGAGCGGGCTGGCTTCAGGCAGGGCCTGGAGGGGATGCAGCAGGGGTTGCCAGGGCTGGAGACAGAGGAGTGTGAGACTGGCTGGCTTCAGGCAGGGGGGTGCAGCAGGGGTTGGCTGGAGACAGGGCAGGGTATGCAGGGCTGGTGCAGGCAGCAGTGTGTGTGGGGCTGGCTGGCTTTAGGCAGGGCCACAGGGGTGTGTGGCAGGGGTTGACTGGAGACACAGTAGGGGGTTTGACAGGGACTGGCTGTGGGCACGGGGTGCAGAGCTGGCTGCAGGCAGGGGGAGCGGGGCTGGTGTGAGCAGGGCAGGGGGTACAGCAGAGGCAGCTGGAGCCCCAGCCCTTTAAATAGCCCCCAAGCTCCCTGCTATCCCAGGGCTTTGGGGGCTATTTAAAGGGCCCGGGGCTCCCCTGCTTCTACCCCGCCCTGGACCTTTTAAATAGCTGCGGAGCCCTGGGGAATGCATGGGGGTGGCGGGGCCCTGGCAGCTATTTAAAGGACCGGGGTGGCAGAGGCAGGCAGCTGGAGCCCTGACCCTTTAAATAGCCCCCAGAGCCCCTCACTACCTCAGGGCTCTGAAGGCTATTTAAAGGCCCGGAGCTCCAGCCAGGAGAGCAGGGCCGCGGGGCTTGCTGTGCTCCGGCCAGAGCTCCAGCCAGGAGAGCGGGGCTTGCCGCGCTCCGGCCAGAGCTCCAGCCAGGAGAGCGGGGCTTGCCGCGCTACAGCCGGGGCTCCAGCCAGGAGAGTGTGGCCTCAGGGCTTGCAGCGCTCCGGCCAGAGCTCCAGCCAGGGCTGCGGGGCTTGCCGCGCTCCGGCCGGGGCTCCAGCCGGGAGAGTGGGGCCGCGGGGCTTGCCGCGCTCCGGCCAGGGCTCCAGCCAGGAGAGCGGGGCTTGCTGCGCTCCGGCCGGGGCTCCAGCCGGGAGAGTGGGGCCGCGGGGCTTGCCGCGCTCCAGCCAGGGCTCCAGCCAGGAGAGCGGGGCCGCGGGGCTTGCCGCGCTCCAGTCCGGGCTCCAGCTGGGGCCACGGGGCTTGCCACGCTCCCGCCAGCGCTTCGCTCAAGGGAGCGGGACCACGGAAGACCCCATAGCAGATCGCAGCCAGGGACCTGGGGTAAGTTAAAAAAAAAAAAAAGTGTCTAAGGCGCAGGGCCCTCTTAAGCGCAGGGCCCGATTCCTGGGAATCGGGCGAATCGGCCTAAAGCGGACTCTGAGTGCAGCGCTGTCTCTACACAGCTGTACGAAGAGAGCTGTAACTCCCAGCGCTGCACATCTCCAAGTGTAGCCATACCCTAAGTGTCTCAATTTTAGGTGCCCAGCTGTAGACAACCATTTTCAGATATGCTGAGCTGCCACTCCCCCATTGACTTCAGCTGAAGTTTTTCTGAACATCAGGTCACAGATGTCCCAAGCCAGGCACCTGAAATGTGAGACACCCAAACTTAGAGGCCACTTTTGAAAAATGTCATCTAAGTGACTAGCTCAGAAGCATACAATGAATCTGCAGCAGACTTTGGAATAGAACAGCAGGAAACTTAACTCAGGCATCTGCCTACATCACAAATTGATCTTTCCTCTCTAGAAAAGATTGTCTTCCTGCATACGGTATTTGTGTTTTCCTTATATGCACTAAAAGCATGAGATTAAACAGATAGTTTTGTAGATGATTGTGGCCTTTGGATGTTCTACTGCAGCATAAACAATTGCACAGCTTTTTCTTAAAGAGGACTGTAAAATATATGGGTCTCAATATGTCTTGATACAGGAAAACGCTCTTTAACAAAGCCGTATAAAATGGTTATTCCAAAGAACCAAAGCCTAAAGTTGTAGCTAATGTTATTTTTCCCTATTAGTGATTTCATTTCGTTTTCTCCATGAGTTGTTTATAGCTTCTGCCAATATAATTTTTCCTCCATTTAAGAGGCACTTGCAAGTCCTACATCCACCTCTAGATGGGGCGTTTTCCTCAGGAGAGTATTAATTTTGGGGCTTTACATAAACATTTTCGGAGTGCAAGCTTAGGGGCAGGTTTGAAACGGTAGAAGTGGACAAGACCGAATGTGGGTTTCTCCTAATTGTAACAAAGGGATCTGAGATTAGCACAGTGCAAAAATTATGAATATTTGTTACTTCACAGACATAAAGCATGCTTAGGCTTGGAAAGATTCATTGTTATATTGGTAAATGTTAGTAAACGTCAGTTTCATCATACACACACACAAATGGATGAAAATATATTTCCACCGATGATAAAATTTTACAGAAAGGCAATGTAAAAAACCAAATCAAAATAATACAAAAAAGCAGCTGCAGAACTTCGATTTTGATTTAAGGATATTTCCTTTGTGTACTTTGGCATGTGGTGGTGACAATTTGTGTATTAATGGTTACAAAGCTTCAACTTTTTGAATCTCGGCAGCTACTGTCTTTAATAATTATTGTCTGACACCCCCCTTTGCCCGACCCTTCCATAATTTCCTACAGCTGTGAAAATTTAAATCAACTGTTTTAAAAAACAAAAACAAAAAAAGCTTAAAACCCATGATTTTATGTAGCCATGAAAACTAACTAGATAAAAATAAAAAAAATGTTTAAAAATAATCACTGACAGTATCCATCTAAATCATTTAAAAAAATGAATTCTGCCGAGCCTAAGCATGTTATAAGCTCCATGTGGTTGGAAGTGGGGTTGTTAGCATGCAGATAAAAGAATAATGTATCTGTTCCTTCCTATGTTTGTCTTTGCATTATACTAAAACAAAATCCATTTGTTTTCTAATGAAACAACCTTACCTTCCACTATTCTACTTGAATTTAAGTTGGGGAGGATGACGCAGACTTGAAGAGAGGAGGGAAAGATCAGTAACATTATAGCCCTGAAATGTTTGGTGCTCCTGTAGTGACTAACCAGAAGCATGGTATTTATCCTCTTTCTGTTTATATACGCATGTTCTGTGTCTAGAAACCTATGTAATTGTGTGGAGATCTGAAGGGAAAAACTTTTACTGGGTTCTTAGTTTTGCAAGTGTGTCACTTTCTCCAAAACAAGAAGTTCACTAACATTAATTTTTTTAATGAACCAGAAGGAAAGAAAGAACTCAATCTGCTTGGATGTGGATTGTTCTTTGCGGGCTGTCATTAGATTATTTCCATAGGGCATTCCAAATATTAATTTATTAAGACTCAGAACAGCTCTGTGAGCTGGGTAAAAGATATGTAAGGAGTGCTTTTTGCCCCATTGAAATTCACCATCCTCTAGGGTGGAACATGACAGCTGCTTTACTGCACAATAGTTAGGGGAGAAAGTGAAGAAAAATACAATATCCAATTCAAACAGAATTATTTAAACATATAGATGTAATTCCCCCAAATTGGAATTTAGACCCCAGAATAGAAAACCATATGCCTACAATAAGTGCCATTGGATTCAGAATGTTTTAATTCAGTAACTGAGAGTTAATTAGCTCACAGTTAATGCATGGGGGAATAAACTGGAGTCTGTTTGAGCTGATGTGGCCAGATTATATCTAGAAGTGCCTAGAAAGAGTCAAAATATTTTTGCAACTAATATTTTATGATGCATCTCTCTTAATTTCATTAGTCTGAAGCCAGAGCTATACAGAAGTGTGGCTTGAGGAAAGATTAGTCTCTGAGCAGTCTTGAAGCTTGTTATACTGTTGTTTGATTCTCTAATTTTCTGGGAACTTTGTGTTCAAATAAAGGATAATATTTTGTTATGGAAATCCAACTATCCTTACTTAATATACAATATACACCTTCCCTTTTAATATCAACATTTCTTTTGCATTAAAAGGTCAATATCAGATAGTTTAAAACCCAATATTTTGATTACTTTAAAAGGAAATAAAATTTTTTGCAACATCTTATGTTAATAGTTTTTATTTTCTTCCTGGAAATTGAAAGAAAGAGAATAGCATTCACCATTGTTCTAGTGCATGAGAACCATACGGCTAACTTGACTAGAAACAAAAGTCAATCTTTCTTCTGTCCAAGTTGAACATAATGTAAAAAGTAATCAAATAGAATAAATGGTGTAAAGTAAATTAGATTTTAAAAAGCCCACTAGTTTTTAATAATCTAAGATATTGTTAGCAACTTAGTTAAGGAAATTACTTGCATTCACTTCAATGGGGTCAGGATTTTCCCAATGATACCTCAGACTGAAGCTTTTAAAAAGTAAAAATGACCTTGTATAAAAGCAGCATTTCTAGTGCATTATAAATATTGTGTACCTCTTTTATTTTACATCTTAACTCAAATGCTAGCAGTGGAACTTGCATGCAAAAAAGGGTTATTTCCTCTAAAAGGTGTGAAGTATTGAGGTAGCCGTGTTAGTCTGTATCCACAAAAACAATAAGGAGTCTATTGGCACCTTAAAGACTAACAGATTTATTTGGGCATAAGCTTTTGTGAATAAAGAACCTCACTTCTTCAGAATCATGGAGTGAAAGTTACAGCTGCAGGCATTATATACTGACACATGAAGTGAAGGGAGTTACCTCACAAGTGGAGAACCAGTCTTGACAAGGCCGATTGGATCAGGGTGGATGTGGTCCACTCCCAATAATAGATGAGGAGGTGTCAATTCCAGGAGAGGCGAAGCTGCTTTTGTAATGAGCCAGCCACTCCCAGTCCCTGTTCAAGCCCAAATTAATGGTGTTAAATTTGCAAATGAATCTTAGTTCTGCTGTTTCTCTTTGAAGTCTGTTTCTGAAGTTTTTTTGTTCAAAAATAGTTACTTTTAAATCTGTTATAGAATGTCCAGAGAGATTGAAATGTTCATCTACTGGCTTTTGTATGTTACCATTCCTGATGTCTGATTGGTGTCCTTTTATTCTTTTACGTAGGGACTGTCCGGTTTGGCCAATGTACATGGCAGAGGGACATTGCTGGCACATGATGGCATATATCACATTAGTAGACATGCAGGTGAATAAGCCCTTGATGGTGTGGCTGATGTGGCTGGGTCCTCTGATGGTGTTGCTAGAATAGGTTCAGGGACAGGGTAGGCAATGAGGTTTGCTACAGGGATTGGTTCCTGGGTTGGTGTTTCCATGGTGTGGTGTGTAGTTGCTGGTGAGTATTTACTTCAGGTTTGGGGGCTGTCTGTAAATGAGGACTGCCCTGCCTCCCAAGGTCTGTGAGAGTAAGGGATCGTTTTGGGCTTGAATAGGGACTGGGAGTGGCTGGTTCATTACAAAAGCAGCTTTGCCTCTCCTGGAATTGACACCTCCTCGTCTATTATTGGGAGTGAACTACATCCACCCTGATCGATTTGTCCCTGTCAGCGCTGATTCTCCACTTGTGAGGTAACTCCCTTCTCTTCATGTGTCCTTATATAATGCCCGCAGCTGTAACATTCACTCCATGCATCTAAAGAAGTGAGGTTTTTACCCATGAAAGCTTATGCCCAAATAAACCTGTTAGTCTTTAAGGTGCCACCAGACTCCGTGTTGTTCCCCTAAAAGGCTATTCTGAAGTTTATCACTGACTCTAAGGCTACAATTGCAATTCCCTATTGTATAAAACACTTTTAAGGTATAAACAGTCTTGTTACATGTACTTAAATATCTTGGTTTCTCTGGCAGCAGCTCTGAAAAAAAGGAGAGTGATTATAGTGCGGAATGTTTCACTGTGGTATGTAAAATTTCACACTCCTGTCCCAGGTTCTGTACAAAAGGGTGGCCACTGTAACGTAGTCTTTCATGTGGGTTTCTCAGAGTGTTGCTAGAGGTTTTCATTTAGCTTTCTACTGTTAGATTTTTTTTTCTTATTCTTGATTGCTAAGAGCCATACAGAACAAGGGGCCCATTAAAGGCTGTCTTTCAGAAATACAGGCATCTTTCAAGCTAAAGGCCTGTCTATATTTGTTTAGAATCTTGACAGTTGTAACCGTGTTTAAGCAGGGTAGCTGTTAGCAGGATTCTCATCTACTGTGATGTTTTCCTTGATTAGTGGGCTTGTGATTTTATTCTGGAGACATGCACTAGTTTAAACTGTGCTGTAGATTCTGTCCTACATGTTCCATGGCATAGTTTACAGACGTCTCTACACTGGCCAAAGAAATCATCCAAAGCACTGCCCTTTCCAAACAGGGAATAACGCTAGCTAGAATTTGTTGCAGTTCTAAAAAGGACCTAGCTCCAGCCCAACACCCATGCAGCAGGAGAGTGTAAGGTAAGAAGCCAGTAGGAAGGGTCATAAAGAGTACTAACTTCTCTGGTGGATCAGGGCAGGGGCATGTAGCTTCCCTTCTTTCATGGAAGCCCCTCTCCAGTGTCCAGGCTCTGCCTAATGGGTGGATGAGACAGGCCCTAGCTTGCAATGCTCCTTCTTGATCCAAGCAGCCTATACTGGACCTGCAGGTTAAAAATGAGATTGGTTCATGCCTGCTCTTTGTGCAGCTTGCAGGTTCCTACTAAGCTGCCCAGGTGGTATGGCCCAGCTCAGGTACTTGTGCAGTGCTGGCAACAGAATCCCTAGAATGCAGAAGCCTCCATGTCGAGCTGCCCTACCCTGCCCTGGAATTGCCTGACATGCTTTACTCCCTCATTGCCAAATCTGAAGGACCCTCATTGTTAGGGCTGGGAGATCTGATGTTCCTCTCTTAGCCCACGTCCAGACTAACCCGCGGCATCGGCGGGTTAAAATCGATTGCTCGGGGATCGATATATCGCGTCTAGTCTGGACGCGATGTATCGATCCCCGAGCGTGCTTACATCGATTCCGGAACTCCATCAACCCGAACGGAGTTCCGGAATCGACACGGAGAGCCGTGGACATCGATGCCGCGCCGTCCAGACGGGTGAGTACCTCGATTTTAGAAATTTGACTTCAGCTACGTTATTCCCGTAGCTGAAGTTGCGTATCTAAAATCGATTTTAATACCTAGTCTGGACGTGGCCTAAGGATGTTGCTGCTCTAGAGTATCATACAGTTGGTACAGGGAAAATGTTGCTTCTTGATATTACATGGGGCACCAGTCGGATGACAAGACCCCAGTAGTGCGAGAGTGCACTGGCTAGAGCCAGGAGGAAGGCAGAGCATTTGTTTTCCACTGCCCATGGCACTCTGTCAAAGAAAGCACAGCCACATTGTTTACTGGAGTAAGTCTCAGCACTCAAGCAGCTCAGGCTTAACCCAATAGGTGGCAGTGGCTGTTAAGAGCTCAGGAGAACTGCACCTGTTTAGTACAGCGAAAGAGTAAAGAAGTGATCTGAGTTATGGGAAATGACTGAAAACACACCGGAGTTGGTGCGAATCACATTTTCACAGCACTGAGACTGAATTTTAAAAACAATCCTCAAAGCCTATGGCCCAAGAACCTTGGTGACCAGGGCTTGATTTTGTAATGTGGTTCTAAATATTCTAAGACAGTTGGAGGCTTGGTCAACTTTTCAGGGTTTGTTTTTCTTTTCTGTTCATCCTAGTTCTCCATTGTCTGCAGTGCTAAGGAAAAGGCCTGCTCACCTGCATATGCATCTCCTCTGATGGTAGGCTTCATGTCTTGTTTGCCTCTGTCCATGAGATCTTTTGGCAAAGATCAAGAGTTTAACATCTATTATTTAGGGGTGAGGGTGGAGAAAGAATCATTCCTGCCCTTGAACAGAAGAAAAATTGATGAACTATCAGGCCTTGACCATCTCAAGGAGGGGTGTAGTTAGTTAATGGAATGACGCAGCTACGAGGACAGACTAAGGAGGAACACAAAGAGGGGCATGCTCCATGCCACCAGCCCTTGCATAGCCAAACGACTGACAAGCAGTTGTTTTCTGACCTATTCTTTCAGTAGCACATTCCTCAAGAAGGCCTTTGCAGCCCATATTGTTCTGGGGGGAAGGGGGGAAGTCTCCCCAGGCAGGGTTAGCTGCCATGGGGGGCAGGGGGGAGAGGGGTTAGCTGTCGCGGGGGGGGGGGGTTAGCTGCTGCGGGGGGGGCTCCCCGGGTGGGGGGCTGAGTTAGCTGCTGTGGGGGGGGTTAGCTGGGGGAGGGGGTGCAAGGTGGAAGTTTCGCCTAGGGCGCAAAACTTCCTTGCACCAGCCCTGCTCACTGGGAGCACACCAGTCCTTTTCACACGGAAGATGTGTGTCAAGTTTCTTCCTCTGGAAAGAAATGAATTTTCCTAGCCATATATTTATTGCCAGCTTTTTAAAGTGTGGTGACTGGAGTGACTGTCTAGGGGATGTTGAGTAAGGACTATTTTCACTATTGTAAAAAGCCCGAGCAACAGAGCTTCAGAGGGCAATGATAAATGTTCCTTCCTCTTCGCCGCCAACGTATTTTTATTAATGGATTGAGCTAAGTGAGTTTAATCTATTATAACAATTTTTTTCTTTTAATACTAAGGCTGTGATTCAGGACAGTATTTAAGTTTGTGCTTAACTTTATGCATGTGCTTAAGTATTGCCCTGAGTTGGGATGCTTACCTGAATTAAGAGTACAGGGCATTTGTCTTGCTAGAAGCCTTCAGTGGAAAATTAGCAATGGGAACGTCTTCCAGATAGCTACTTTTTAATCATTGTTTTATTAACTGCAATCAACTCCAAAGTACAAATAACTCAATAATCTAGAATAAAGCCTCCAAATTAAATTGTATTATGCAGTTTCTATCGATCTAATTCCGTTCTCATGATGTGCTTTATGTTCACTCCTAGTAATGTATCTGCCCTGTTTTTCTTTACCTAGCTCTCACTGTGCCTAGCCCTGGTTGAGTAATTGAAAGATGGGCCTTGTTATGATGCAAGACTGGGATTGTCATTGTAAATACAATTTCATTAAGGTTGACCAAGTCAACCAAAACCGGAATAGAAAGTTCGAGGATTGGCCCATGGGCATATGGTCTAAGATTCTGCTTCTTAGGGAAAGTAACAAACTGACCACTATTTTGCCTTCTCAGTTTTCAAGTCCTGTTTGCAGCTTGATGACCTGGAACCAATGACTCCCATGTTAAGGTCATCATAAAAGTGTAAAATCACCAGTGATCCTCAGTTTTCCCTTATAATCTGAACCTATTATGGGTATGTGTGTGGGAGCAGGCGGCGTGGTTTGTCGCATTAGAAGTCAAAGTGTGACCACCAGATCTTTGGAGCCTACTTCTCCTTCTCAGGAGCTTGGAGATCAGCCAGCTTAGCTGACACAGACTGCAGTCCTGCTGAGCTGCACAGGGTGCTGCACCAACAAAGGAAAAGAGTGCTGAACCCCACCTTCAAATGATGTGCATGCTTGAAAATCACGTCTCTGGCCAGACTGATGGACGGCTGGACTGGAGGGTGACGTGCCGTGTAGACATTAATATTTTTTAACATAAATGCAGCTGCTCTAAAGGGGTAAAAACACAGCCATCCTCGATCTTGTAACACAGAAGTCTGCTGCAGATGGTTCCCACGCTTCCTTGTGGTGTAAATCAAGCCAGTTCTCAGTTTAGCAGGGGATAGAAATGGTCAGTACTGGGATGGGGTTCCCAGAGGGGATGCATGGAATGGTGCCTGTGATTTGGTTGGTGACACTGTTACTACTGAATCTCAATTAAGTCAGTGCCTGGAAATGATGTGCTGTCTCAGATGAGATGGGAAAGTGAGGTCATTAAAGCTGCCATGTCCCTGTGTACAAGAGCAGGGCTGTGGGGTTTGGTTCACAAAGGTGTTGTGAAGCTAAACCATGAGGATGCATTCACGGCTCCTGAGCTTTGCTCAGGGTTTCTGGTTCATATGAACTGGGAAAAATCAAGGGAACCTGGTGAAACATGCTGGTCTCAGAATGAAAGCAGACTGTTATACAAATGCATCACATAGCCTTGTCCCCAAGAGATCGCAATATCCCCCATTTCCTGGTGTCTTCTTCTCCTGGGCAGGTGTTCTGCAATCTTGTAGCTTTCCAAATATCTTTGTCTAGCCTAATGCTACATCTGTCATGTTTAGCAAGAAGGGCTGCTGCTCAGTCCCCATGGAAACCATTTCAAGGAGGCTTCTAGCTTGTGTAGCATTGCTACGCTGTTTAAAACAGCTACTGTGTTCCACCTTGCATTTCAGTCCCAAACCACCCAAGGTTGTTGTGGGACTTAGTTCACTAATGTTTGAAAAGCACACTGAGGTCCTGGAAGAAGGTTCTAGAGAAGAGCAAAGTGTTATTACTTCTGATTAACTGCTTCCTTTTTGCACTGTTATTCACAGCTCCTTTTGCTTGTGATGCCTGGTGGAAAGTAGCTGTATTCCAGAGTTACTGACCCTGTGCAAATGCATCTGAGACTCCAGAAAGTCAGCTTGACACTGGAGAGAAGTTTGATCATAACTTCGGAAACAAGCGCCAGACAAAGAGCAGGTTCAGGCAAGTTCAAGAGTCTGATTTATACTGACAAAATCCAGAGAATTCCGAGTGAAGGACAGCACTATGTCCTTAACCCACATTGGTGTGTACGTAGAGCAGTACAAAGGGTAATAATGACTTATGCTTCATTGAGTCCTTGAAGTACTTGGCACAAGAGGGTGAACTGAAGACCAATTGTCAGCTCTAAAGCCAGGGTCCATATTATTAACTCTGAGGTCCAACTGCATCTGCACCTACTTTTTGAGTACTTTGATTTCATGTTTGCATGTACATATTCCAGCCCAGCCATACATCTAACCATGTGTACATCTCAGGGAGGACATGTGCATGCAAAAACCGGTGTCCAGATGCCAATGTGCTACATGCAGAATCAATACACAGATACACATGGACATCTGAACTGAAAATAAAAACCTTGTATTTCTTATGCTTGAGCTCCACTTGATCAGGAATGAAAGAACATGCTGCACTTCCAAACCACTGTTGCTACCAACTGCTCTCCAGACTTAGTTAACGAGCAGAGTCCTCCACAGGGAGGCCCAGATTTGCTGGGACAACTTCAGCACTAGAAACAACAGGTACAACTCTATTGAGTTCAACACAGCTATACCTACTTTCATCATTTATGAATCTAGGCTATTGTATGCATCATGCACAGCAACTGAGATTAGAATTGGACCCTGTGTGGCCAAATTCTGCTCCCAATTTACTTGGTATAAATCCAGATGTGCTCCAGAGACTACTGGTGTTTCCAAGATCAGGGGTCAGTCCAGTATCTTTACAGAATAAAATACACACACATTTTTCTATGATACAAATATATTTTGTTCCCTTAAGTAATATACTAAGGTCTGAGGAATCCCTACATGTGCCCCACATCTTTAAAACATATTGAGCTATCCAGCCCTGTCAAGACAATTAAGCCAACTGGCATTTGCGTATGACTGTAGTGCTCAATAGATGTTCCTGGAAGCATGGAATGTGCTCCCATTCCCATCCTCCTCCATCTGCACCAGTATCTGTGGGACCTCCCAGGATGGCCAGCCTACCAAGACATAATAGGGACTTGATTGCCTTTGCAGCCTGTCCCCTTTGGAGAAAGAATCTGCAGCTGCTTCCATGGTTCCTCTTACAGCCTGCAGGCTGGGTCCTTTGTTCAGAACTGGCTGTTTGTGTTAGCTCCAGCTCTGATTTTTGGACATTATTAATTTCTGAGTGTACCCAACTTACCCCCCAAGGTACTGGTTAACAAACACAGGTTAAGTCTCATGGTGAAACAGGGTCACTTCACCTCTTCTCCACTTTCGAACAACAGTGCTTGATTACCCATCTATTTCAAGAATCAGATTTTTTTTAAGGTCATGCTGGTCTTACCTCAACTCATTTTATAGGCCTCATCTCTCTCCTTACCCATCACCAGCAACCCCCTTGTGCAATCTCACCACGCAAGGTACAAGAATCTTCTCCTCTGCAATGCCTTCTGTCTAAAACAGCCTTCCTATATCCTTCCACCTCATCTATTCTCTTCCCCTGTTTAAATTGCTGCCATGCCCATTTCTCTTGAATCCTCTCTCCCTCTCTGCTGGGAATCAGAATGTTATGGGACACAAGTTCCTGTGGAAGATGCTAAACAAACAGGAAGTTGTGCTGTACTGTACAATTTCTTCACTGACTCATAACTCCCTCAGAATGACTCTATGCCATTCACACTTAGTCAGCCACCCGCTTCTACCTAGATAGTTAGTTTAACTCCTTGGTAAGGTCTTTGATGATCTTTGTTTGTCTCTTTATTTTATTATTTATTTATCTTTTTCCATTCACTTTTCTAACCCATCCTCTACAATCTAATTCAGGGCACCCCATCAGTCAAGGATACATGCTTATTCTGTAACGAGCACAAACAAAAGCAAAGGAAAATACTGACTGCAGCAGCTTTGGCTATACAAAAACTAAAAAGCATAACTGCATTCTCTCTCCCTTTCTCCAGTTCAGCAACATGCAAATTACTTTGTCATTGTGGAGAAACAAATAAGGCTTCATTATCGTTACCATTCTGATGGGAGTAAACAAGCTTATTTACAGTTGAGCACTGCTGAAGAATAAAGGCATAGAGAAAAGTTCATGGTAGGTGGCCCTGCCTTTTTCATTAGGGACAGCTTTTTAGAAAATCACTGTGAACTGAGGGAGACAGTCTGCTATTCAGGCAAGCCCGGGTTAATGAAAGTACGGTGTGTGCTTGTTAAAGGAGGACTTCGACACTTGTAATCATGGGTGGTCACATTTTTATTTCATGATATGTATCTTTATTCTCTCCAGCATTCCCTCTTAACTCTTCTCTTTCCCCCTTCCCCCACCACTTATTCAATGAATAATTAAGTCCTGCACAATGAAATCTGATACCAGGTTCAAGACCAGCTAAACCCACTTGACATGTGATTTTTGTTTTTAAACCATCCTTGCATTAGTAACACTGGGATACTGCAAAGCCCTGGGAGCTCAAAGTCAAAAGGGGCCCCAAAGGTTTAATCACAGGAGCTAAACAAAAATACAGGACAACGGCAAACTCTCTTGCAGTTAGGGAGGAAGAGCCTGTGAATCTGAGCTCCTGCCTCTCTTTCAAAGCACCAGTTTGACAGAGAGGACTGGAACAGGGGCTCCTTGGAGTGAAGGTCTGATTCTGTTCTCACACACACCAGTGTGACTCAGAAGAAACTCCCTGAAGTCAATGGAGTTACTGGAGTAAAAGGAGGCTCAGACCCAGTGTGCTTATCTCACAGATGCAGCAGAGTCCAGAGCCAAGTACAGTTGATCCTATCTATCTATCTGTCCATGGTTGGACCTGGATACAAACATCCTGGACTTTGAACATATTCAAATCACATCCAAACTTCCCAACTGGCTCTTATCTCTGTAATGAGGCCAAACCAAAATCTTAGCTCTTGAATCCTGGGGAAGTTTGAAGCCAGATCCTTAACATTCCATCCCCTCTAGCGAGAGTTTAGAGACGCTCAGAGGCACACACACACACACACATATGTTTATCAGCTTCTTGGATACTTTTTACCAGTACAATAAGCAACAAATTAGTCCAATGATCACACTTAGGTTTGTGCTGTTGCCCTGCTAAGCAGGGATCTTCGAAGGCACCTGAGGCAGCTGACCACCGACCTCCCACTGAGTTACAAAGAAATTGGGCTCCATTAGGTCCCTTTGACTAGCTCCGCTCTCAACCTGACAGTATGCCTAGCATCTGACATCCTGTTTTGTGACCTACCTAGCTACTGCTTGTTTTCTTCTTTTAAAAAATATTGAATGTGGATTTCATAGGCGCCTTGTTCATGGGCAACATTTATTGATTACATTTAGGAACATAAAAACCTGAACGTTTCCTGAAGAAAACTCTATTGCAAACAGGAGGAAAGCTCTACATGAGTGGACCCCATGTCAGCAGGTCATCTCCATCACCTCAAGAAAGGATGGAGGGTTAGGAACGTGCCTGAGGCAAAGCTTTGTGTGACAACATTACTCAGCTGCAAATTATTTCTTCCCTTTCTCCTCTCTGTCTGAGATGCTGGTGCTAAAGCTGCCCAAAGCTTAGCCTCAGGCACTTATCTATCCCCATCAGTCCTTAATGGACGGACAAAGGCCTGCTCAGGAGTGCGTTCTCTCTGGAATCACAGCTGAGGTGTGTGTTGTCAAACAGGAGCCGCCCCCCCACCCCGCCTGATGGTGTTCTGCAGGAGTCTTTCCAGATCTGCGCACTCTTAGCAGGGCAACTTTAAGGGTACATTAATTTCCACCAACATTCTGGATCCGCCACAGCTTTGGAGTGCCTCTCTAGGCAGACTCCCCCTCCTGCTCTAGGTCTCTAACCCGTGCCAATGGGATCTCCCCTTCCAGCCCCACCAGGTGGGATCTTGTCTTCTTCCCACCTGAGAAGGCCCAAATCAGTCAGGAACCTTCAGCCTCGCAGTCAGCAGAGTCCCCTGCAAGGTCCTGATCCTGAAGATCCTGCCTTAGAACCAGCCCTGATCCTGCTGAAGATAACATGACCACCTTTTCAAAAGCGGGACACACATAGGAGTCCTGCCCCCTGCTCCTCTGCTTCCCCTGAGGCCCTGCCCCCTGGCCAGGCCAGAAGCCAGAGCTGGGTCACGGTAAGAGACACCCAGGGAGCCCAAGCTGCTGTGGGGAGCCCTGGAACCTGCACAGCTCCAGGCTGATGTCCCCACCCCTGCAACCTGAGGGGAAGAGGAGGAGTAGGGGCAGGGCCTCATGCCAAGGAGGGGTAATGCCCCACTCAATGCACCTGCACTGGGAAGAAGCTGGCACTGCCCCTGAGCGCTGGGCAAGTGTGGAACGGCACCACAGGGAATCTGGGACAGATGCTGTCCCGGCGTCATTCAATCCAGCATCAGGACTTGAACTCTGCTTTTCGGGACTGTCCTGCCCAGTTCGGGATAGGTGGTCACTCTAATTGAAATAGGTGGCAAAACTCCGACTGATTTCAGTGCTTCCCAGTCCTTGTACCAGACCCCTAACGAGTCTGCTCAGAACCTTGCAGGGCCAGGCCTGTGCAGGCTGTGAAAAGCATGACACCATTCCTGCTGCTGTGAACCACAGCCAAACAGCTGAATCCCCTGCCCCTGATAGCGCCTTGACCGCCCAATGTGCCAGGCCTAACTCAGCCATATTGTTTGACAGATTTAATGCCATTTACCCACCAAAACCAGGTAGCACATCCAACATCTGGACCCGTAGGGGGGTCAGGGAAACTACAGGAGGTGCATGCAATGTTTCAGCTAAGGAAAAATTTGAATGTCAGCAAAGGGAGAGGCCTTTCTTAGTGGGACTAAAGCTCCTGGTGGTCCTGCTTTAACCTTCATTTAAGAAGGGGTACTAATTATTTCCACAGACTCCAAATGTTATAATAAGAGGGTGAATGCCAGAATTTCAAATCCGGGGCAACCTGAGCCTCAGCATATTAGAGGTTCCAGTGAGGAAAACGGAGATACAGTAGCTGAATGATACCTTTGGCTAAGTAATGTTGTCACATGCTCTGTGGGAATTCACTCCTGCAAAGTTCCCATACTTCATGGTGGGAAGGCGCTGTGTGAACCAAGCTGGATGTTCGCTCCAAGGCTCCAGCAGTCATTTTGCAGTGACCTACTTGCTCTGGGTCTCTGACGAGGCTTCCTGGGAGGGAAATGACCAGTAGCGGTCCCATTTATGCTGTTTAAAGAATGCGCTGTAACAGATGGCAATGTTCCAGGTTTTCCCTTTAAAAGAAAAATCCCAAACCAATTTGGAAACATTTATAGCTATTGATAACTCAGGAGAGTTCATCTAGTGTTTAGAGCAGGGTCTTTGCTCTTAGAACTCCTGGGTTCTCTTTTCAGCTCAACTGCTGATTTGCTGTCAGACTTTGGGATCACCTTGGACCCAGTTTTCAACTGGACACAGCAAAGGCACCTGCGGTATTTTCAGACACGTGATTTTGTGTACAGCCCCACTTCCCTCCCACTCAGTCATGTGTAAAGGGCTGTTTGAATAAATAAGAAGAGCAGGCAATGAGTCTCTACATAGCAGCAGCATGGAAATGCAGCCACGTCAGGGGTAGAGTGCACTGAACGCCACACACACGCACACATACAGAAATACAGGGACACGTCATATATATTGTACGCCTCTACCCTGCTATAACGCGGTTTTGGGGAGCCAAAAATCCCTACCGCATTATAGCTGAAACCCGTTATATCAGGGTAGGGGTAGCAGGGCTCGGCGGTGATTTAAAGAGCTCCTGGGCTCCCCGCAGCAACCGGAGCCCCAGACCCTTTAAAGCGCCACCCAAGCCCTGCTGCTACCGTGCTATACACGAACCCGTGTTATATCAGGTTGTGTTATAGCGGGGTAGAGGAGTATATTATTATAATACTAAGATAATAGGTATTTATTAGAATACTTTATGCTTCTAAAGCATTGTTAACTTGAGTCTCTCAATATGCTTTATAAACATTAACAAGTTAAGTCAGACATTCTTGTTATTACCCTCATTGTACAGCTTGGGAAATGGGCCCAGAGGAGTTAAGGTCCGTGTTTTCAAAAGCTGTCTCTGGCTTTGGGTGCCTGATCTGAGGCACTCAAACATAGTGAATGTCGGCTCAATGGTAAAGCCAGAGACCCCAGTCTCCAGATTCCCAGTCTGGTGCCTTGTCAAAGTGAAGGCACTGAGGAGGGAAGTCTCACAGTATCTGAACGTTTTTGTCGTATTTACTTCCATGCCTTTTAGAAGCCCCCTGTCCTAGGCGTGGGCTGCAAGAACTACTGAATTCTAATCTCAGCTCTACCTCTGATTCACCGGGTGGGGCCTCGGGCGAGTTTCCTCACCTCCCTCTGTCTCCTTTAGTCTTTTAGTTTTCCTATTTGTCACGAGGGGATAATAGCCAAGCAGAGGGGTTTTGAGGATTAGTTCGTTAAAGGCTGCACATTGCTGTGGAAATGTACAGCATGGTGAAATACTATTGTTCAGTGCATTTCCAATAGAGCTCCCAAGCTAGTCTGCCAGCCCCACGTCAATGAAAACAAGAATCAGTGTGAAAAATCCCAGCGCTCCTGAAAACTGTGGGATTTAAATTTGCAAGTGCTAATTACAGTGTCTCCTGCATCGGCCCACGCTTTGCAATGGCTTCACAAGTGGCAGAGTCAAAACACTTGTTCTGGGCTCCTGTGGGCTTGTAGGTCCTTGTCTTAAGTTGTACACGACTCATTCCTTGGCAGGCAGCCTGTAACCATTCAGGTTGACCACTCCCAACAAGAATTTCTGCGTGACAAGGATTATCTGGAAAACAGGCTGCTGGATGGGGATTACACTGTGGGAGACCAAATTCTCTGAGAAGGAGGGTCACTTGGGAACGTTTAAAAAACTCTAGAGGCAGGATTCAGGCCAGTCATGATCAAATGTTTTGCAAATGGGAGCTCACGGCCAGACTAACCTGATGACGTTTCTATAGTCAAAATGATTACTGGCTAATGAGCAACATTTAAAGGACAGTTTTGCTGTGAGTAACAACTTTGTGAAAGCAGCATTGTGAGATTTAGATTGGATAGAGTCAGGTTCTACTCTTCATTACAACGGTATAAATCTGGAGTAACTGATGGGCTTCAGTGCAGTTCCCCTGGATTTACACTAGTGCAAAGGATGGAATTTGGACCAATGTTTCCCAATGACTTGATATTAAAATCACTCTCTGAGGATCCAGTTCTGTCCTATGTAGATCAGGTGCAAATGCACTGGAGTCCATAGAGTGAAAACTGGTGCAAGTGAGATCAGAATCGGGACTTAGGCTTCTTGTTCTCTCAGGACTGGACTGTGGTGGGCCCTGGAGTGGGTGTGCAGGATATGCCCCCCTCTTTGCACAGAGTTGGGCATAACTGCAGTCCCAGTGCTGTCCTAAGTGCACGGACTTCCCTGCTAGATGAAAGCCACGCAAAAAGAATGTCAGGGGGAATGGTAGAGCAGGCCAGCAGCAGAGGGGAGTGGGTGCTCTCTCCTGACAGCTGTTGCACTGTCCCCCCACTGGCAAGCTCCCTTGAGGCACAGTGCCTCTAGTGTTCACACTAGGGCAGTGCAGTTCCTTGTCTCCTCAGCGTGGGGAATATTTCATTGCCACCCTCTAGCCCTCATGCTCAGCTCAAAGCAGAGGAATGGGGACTGGCATGTACACCTTGTATGCAGTTAGGGTGACCGGATGAGAGACATGAAATATCGGAACAACGAGGGGGGCGGGGGAAGTCGCTGTGTCCTGCTTCTCCCCACTCCCTTCCAGCACTAGTGCCACCATACAGCTGATTTGTACAAGCCTGGGAAGGAGGGGGGAGGAGGAGGAATGTGGCGTGCTTGGGGAAGAGGCGGGGCCAGGTTGGGGATTTGGGAAGGGTTCCAATGGGGCAGAGAGAGGGCGGAGTCAGGGTGGGGCCAGGGCTGAGATGGGGGCACAAGCCCCCTCCACCTGTGCGCCTGCCGGAGTGCAAAATATCAGGACAATTCGCGTCCCGACCGAACATCAGTTGGGATGCGGGACAAACAAGTAAATATCGGGACAGTTCCAATAAAATCGGGATGTCTGGTCACCCTATATGCGGTAGGTTGCAGGGCTCCTACTGACAGGTCAGGCTTCTGTGCCAGGTATGGATTGGTTACGAGCTTTCTTGTGCGGGAGATACACCAGAGATGTGTTTATGTTAAGACACTTTAATGTACTGCCAGGTATGGCTGAGTTTAGCTTAAATAAGATCTGCTACACACAGCACCAGCTAGGGGCTGACCAGTGTAACACAGTTTAGCATTCCATTGTCTCTCCCCATTTAAGTTCCACTTTCCTACTATTTACAAAATATACACTATCCTGCTATCTTTGAATTTCAGTATGTATCAGTCTGTTAAGTGTCTCTGAATTGCACTGATTTTCTAACTACATGACTCAAATGTGTAACTACTTGGTCATCTGGCTGTCCATTAGTTCCAACAACTGGCTGTGGTCTGTTTGGAATCTTTGAGTTGTCTTCTTGTTTTGCATCTGCCATTTGTAGAGTTTGCTCTGTTGATTGTTTATTCTGAGGAACAAACTGTAGATGTTGATCCATTGTTGGTCTCAATTACGTATGATCTGGATGCTAAATTCTTTTTTTTAATATGACAGCTGGAGCTGTCCATCCTTTTTCTCCATCCAATTTGACACAAACATCATGTTCTAGATCCAGCAGGGCTTTGAGTGACATCTGCTATAAAAGTGTTTATAAGCTCTTTTTGCCTTTTTATCTGATTTGGCTACTGTCTTCATGTCTGGCCACTCTGAAGATAGATTCTTTTCCAGAGTCAGAACAGTAGTTCTGATTTGTCTTCTCATCAGGAGCTGTGCTGGACTATATCCAGTAGCTGCTATTTGTGTTGATCTGTGAAACATAAGAGCAAGGAATGGATATTCCTTTTGTAGGATTTTCTTGGATTCCTGTATAGGTCTCTCAGCCTCTCCGTCTGCTTGTGGGTAACATAGGCTGCTAGTAATATGATCAAAATCATATTTCATTTGGAATTATTTAAATTCGCTGCAGTGAAATGTGATCCATCGTCCATCAATAGTTGTCTACAATAACAAAATGAACAAAAGTGCACTTCAGTTTCTCTATAAGACGGCAACATGTTATGTCTTTCAAGTACATTATTTCTATATACATGAAAAATAGTCCACTACTATCAGGTAATGATGTCCTCTGAATTCACATAAATCTGCAGCAAATCTCTTAAAAGGTCTGTCTGGTAGAGGTGTTTGTACATGGTTTGAGCCAGCATTTTCTCTTAATTTTATCTGTACTAGACCTCCTTTCAAAAATCCAATATGATCAAATCCTCCATCAAGTTCCTCCTCTCTTCTTGCCAAACTAATCATAGTTGCCACACTGCGACTGAGAATGTTGTTGGTCTTTGATCTCTTGATCACATGCAAACCTATAGTCTTTGTAAGAAGTTTCTGTGGTGAGTTGTCCCCTACAGTTCAGAATACGTCCAGGGCTAATCAAGGCTGTGTTAGGTGATTTCAGCTCTGGGAGGGGTTGAAGGTGATTTAAATCCCTTCTGAGAATATGACCCCATTTGCTCCTGAGTTACTTTTAAAATCAATAGTCTTTTTCATCAATATTCAGTTTCACTCTCCAGGCAGGCTACATATCATCACACATAACACAACAATGGCCCTTGATTGCAGTCTGTAATCATAGTTACCTCTCTCACTGCATTAATGTAGCAAACAGCTGTAAAATACCCATATTTTGTGCATTTATTACACATTTAACCTTTAGTTGGTCACACATGTCTTGCGCTATGGTGTCACGCAAAGGAGACTCCTACCATATGTTACTGTGAAGCCAGGAAAAGATGACCTTCCCAGATGGACACAGGAGCAGCTCTAGGCACCAGCAAAGCAAGCAGCTGCTTGGGGCAGCCCATTTCAGGGGCGGCAGCTGGCAGGGATCCACCCTGGGAGCTGAGAACCAACAGGGAGCCTTGGGAGGTGTAGTTCCTTGGTTAGCTCCCTGCCTATAGAGTCAGCTCTGGAGCAGGGAAATAACTACATTTCCCAGCATTCCCTTGGCCGCTGTCAACAGGAAAGGAAGGGGGAGGGAGTATGGTAGCTGCAACCTCATGCTGCAGCTTGCTGTGAATGGAGAGCTCACTGCTAGAGTAGGGTGGTGCTGCGAATGGGGAACAAGTGTGCCCAAGGAGTAGAAAGCTTTGGCCAAGATATCCCCTTCAGAAGACATCCCCAGACTGGATTAGGGATACTGGTGTGACCTCACCTTGCAGCCCCCAAAGAAGGAATTGGGTGGACTAAATGGACAGTGCCCCTCTCCATCTGAAGCCTCGCAAGGGAGGTATGTGGATCCCACTAGAATTAAAAGTGAAAAGTAAGGGAGGGGAGGCTCTGGACTTGGGCAGCTTTAGATACAGTACCAGGCACTTAGGAGGATTTCCACTTCTGAGCCATGGAAGCAGAAATTGACTTTTCCTTTCCAAATTTAGCTAATATTCGGAAAGGGAATCTAGCACCTGCCTTCCAGATTTGAACACCTCAAAATTCAGGAGTGCTCAAGCTCAATTTGGGCAGCTCTTGAATCATTTCTCCCAAATCAAATATACTGATCCACTGTAATTTGCTGTAGACAGGTAGGATAAAATTGAGCAAGAAATGCTTCCCAGTGGTTCATAGGACTGGAATGGCTATTTTCAACAGTCTTTGCCTTTTAGTTTTATTTGTTTAAAAGGAAGACAGTGATATTGCATTGGCAAATTCCCCGTAGAAACAAAAAGTGGAACAAAAGAATAATAAAGGCACCTCAACTTTTCCTCAGTTATGGAGGACAGTCTTATAATATGCATCCAGATATCCTCCAATCACACAAGCTGACAATTGGTCCACTTTACTGCAGTTCTGTAACCATATGAGAACCAATCCTGTGTGTGTTCTGTGCACATGCAAAATTCCTGCTGAATAGCCCACCCTGGGAGCAAGTTACCAGTGACCCAGGGCTGGGGTGGAAGGAGGGTGCG
Source organism: Gopherus evgoodei (assembly GCF_007399415.2). NCBI lineage: Eukaryota > Metazoa > Chordata > Testudines > Testudinidae > Gopherus > Gopherus evgoodei. The sequence goes on from NC_044331.1 coordinate 9,344,592, forward strand.
GGTGTGTGTGTGGGGGAGCCCAGGGCTGGGGTGGCATGTGGGTGAGGGGGCATTAGTGGGGGAAAAGGGGGAGCCCAAAGCTGGGGCAGCACGGGGTGTGTGGGGGGGAGCCCAGGGCTGAGGTGGAGGGGAGCGGGGTGAGAATCCTGGGCTGGGACGGCAGGGGGGTGCAAGTTGGGGGGGAGAACCCAGAGCTGGAGCAGCAGGGGGTGTGGATGAGAGGGGAGAGCCCAGGGCTGGGACGGCAGGGGGTGCAGGTGTTGGGGGAGAGCGCAGGTCTAGGGCACTAGGGGGGAGAGCCCAGGGCTGGGGTCGGGGCAGCCAAATTTTTTTTGCTTGGGGCGGGAAAAAACCTAGAGCTGGCCCTGTAGTCAGGATGCACACAGGGGAAGGGGTTGGGGAGGGACAGTGCGTGCTTATCAACCCTTCCCTTCCCACGCCCTGCAACAGATGCTGAGGTTTTATCATGGAACAACTGGAGCTCTGCTACAGGGTGGTGGCAAAGAGGCCTACATCTGGGGCCAAGACACAGAGTCACCCCTGAAATACTTTCGCTGTTCCCCCTGCAGCATGGGGAGCACAGAGTTTCTGGGGACAGGCCCCCCTGCATCAATGCTATTCACTGGGAGGAGAGGGCTTCTGCCTGCCCTTCATCCCCTTTGTGCTGCTGCAGCAGGCTCAGTGTAGCCAATGTTTCTTATTTGTACTGCAATAGTAACTAGAGGCCCCAAATGGGACTGGGACCCATTGTGCTAGGCGCTGTACAAACACATAGTGAGACACAGTTTCTGCCTCAAAGACCTTACAGTAAACAGACAAGACAAAGCGGGGAGGGAGAACAGAGTGAAGCAACTTGAATGAGATCACACAGCAGGTCAGTGGTAGATCCAGCAGCCTGAGACCAGTGTCTTAACCACTAGTCCAGGCTGCCTCTTCAAGCATGAATCAGGACCATCCTGTGGTGGGGAAACTTAGGCCCTGGGACTGCGAATCAGCCTCTTCCAGAGGGCAGTTCAGAAAGTCTGTGATTCAACCCCCACGTAGTAGTGTTGTGAGTGTAAATCCATATACTTCATATGCATTAAACTCTAAGCAGTTACAAAACAGATGCTGGTGGGGTTTTTTTCCCCCAGGTAAGTCTTCCTTCTGCACCTTCCATTCATCACGAAGCATGCACTTTGCTCTAAATCTCTAATATCAGTCATCAGTTTTGATGGGTAGGTGTAAAATAAGAAGAGAGCGGGAGTGAAAAAGACACAGCAAGAGACAATTTGTGTTATTCCAGTAAGTGATGAGTGGAAAGTTCCCTGCAAGAACTAAATACACATTTTATCACAGGCTAATTTGGCTGAGCTCAGGCGGTTTTGCTGAGTGATAGCTGATGGACTGTGTTGTTGGCTAAAGGGGAAAAGAAGGGTTCTGCAGTGTTTTCCCAGGAGACTGCAGGATAAATTTACTGATGCTTATATAACAGATGCCCTTCAAGTAGGATTATAGGATACACTGAATTTATTGGGGGTCTACTAATTTTCGCACATGACTCGTCATATGACTGTCTACTAAGTTTACAGCAGCAACTTCACAGTAATGTCAGATGCACTTGATCAGATTCAGCTCTTAGTCATCTCTGGGTGACATCTGAGAGGAGTAACTGTTTAGGGCTAGCAAAGAGCAACATCAACAATCAAGAGGAATAGTAAATGATAGTTACATCTCGGGTATCCAGTGTCAGCCCAAATTCAGGCATTGCTGTGTCAGACAAACGAGCAGCAGAAATGCCTGTTAGGCAGTGTCACCGTATGAATATAAAAGGTAAAAAAAAAAGCCCTCCTCAGGCAAGGAGGAGTCAAAAGAGGGTTTTGGGTCCTCTCTGCCAGTGATACAGAAGTGCAATGTCTCCTAGCCTCCTCCCCAGGAATTAGAAGGTTAGTGGGTTTTAAGAACAGGTTGGACAAACACCTGTCAAGGATGGTCTAGGTATACTTGGTCCTGCCTCAGCGCAGGGGACTGGACTCAATGGCCACTCGAGGTCCCTTCCAGTCCTACATTTCTATGATTCTATGATGGAGAGTTAGATTCATTTCCCTGTGAGCAAAGATGCTCAAAATAATAGATGTGCAGAGCACTCCAGAGTCATTCAGAGCTATGATTGGGCGGTCAGGGAGAGGAAAAAAAAGGAAAAATCAGTAACTTTATTTTCTCTTAAAAATCAAGGTTCTTCTGTGAGATGGGGTGGGGGGAGTGCAGGCTGTCCCTCAATAGACCTGGGCATGGAATCCTGCAAATGACGAGAAGCATAAGACACTCCCCAGTCCAAGGGAGAGGGAAGTGACACAGCTGGTGCTTGGGCTAAGGATGAAGAGGATGACTGAGGTTCTCTCATCTGTTAAGAATAGCTGTGTTCCACTATCATTTCATCCTGAATGTGCATAGGAAAATAGGAATTATCAGACTGGATCAGACCAGTGGTTTCATCAAGCCCAGTATTCTATCTCTGATATTGGCCAGTACCAGCTGCTTCAGAGGAAGGTGCAAGAATCCCTTCTGTAGGCAGATACAGAACTGTGCCCCAGGGAAAGTTTCTTCCTAACTCCGTTAGTTAGAGGTTGGCTCCAGCCCTGGTGCTTGAAGGTTTATGCCCCATACTCTTGTTTATTTTTAATCATCACTATTATAACTCGGAATGTCATGGTTTTCCATAGAAATGTCCAGTCCTTTTTTGAACCCTGCTAAGTTCTTATCCTAAATGATGTCATGTGGTAAAGAGTTCTGCAGACCAAGTGCGCCTTATGTCAAAAAGGTTTTCCTTTGACCAGTTTTAAATTTGCTGCCTTTTGGTTACACTGAGTGTCCGTTGCTCTTGTAGCATGAGAAGGAGTGAACAGCAGCAGCCTTACTTCAGATAAATGGAAACCTATGAAACAAAACCCCATGGAGGAAGAGCGGAGCACTCCAGGAGGAAAGCAAATGTTTTCCAGACCAGGTTCAACAGAAATGCTCTTTTGAATGCTGTATTTTTGTACACTTCCTACAAACTTGCTGCCTTTGTTAATTGACAGATTCATTAGTTTAAAATCAATCACTCTATATCATTCCTGGGTGAGATACCAATCGACATATAATAATAACAATGCTTGTGTCTTCGGTTGTGCCTCCCAAGTAAACTGCTCAAGAAGCTTTGCCCACAATAATGAATTTGCCCTCAAGAGCCCGCCTCCCCACCCACACAGAGGTGACATGACTTGTGCAGGATAGAAGTGGAGCCAGGAATAGAACCCAGGTTTCTGTGTCCCAGTTCTATGCTCTAACCATTATTTGATGATCCCTATAGACTACCCACTTTTGGCGCACACCATTTATTTGATAAGCTGAATGTGTGTTTTTCTTCTGGTTTTATCCCAGGATGGCCTTGGGACAGAGTTGTACAGGCTCAGTTCTTCTCCTCAGATGACAGTGGATCTGTACCCTACCTGGAGCAGGCTCTCATCAGAGTGCCTGGCTAGGTCCCATGCAGTTTTCTCTCTTGCCAGCCTGATATCTTTGGTCTGACATTCTCATGACTTGAAAATATGTGGAGGCATGAAACACTCAACCTCTCCTGCTCTACTACATGGTTGTTGGAAGGAGGATATTGGGGAAGGGCTGACCAAAGAGTAATGATGTCGGTGCCTTGGAGACAGAGAACCACCTCTAGGAGGCAACCTGTCTCTGCGGAGCCAGGGCCGGCTCTAGGTTTTTTGCTGCCCTACCCAAGCCCTAGGCTCCCCCACACACCCTCCTGCTGCCCCAGCCCTGGGCCCTCTCCCCACACCTGCACCCCCTGCCATCCCAGCTGTGGGCCTCCGCCAACCCGCACCCCCCTGCCACCCTAGCCCTGGGCTCTCCTCCCCCGACCCGCACCCACTGCCACCCCAGCTCTGGGTTGTCTCCCCCCACCTGTACCCCCCTGCCACTCCAGCTCTGGGCCTCCCCCCACCCGCACCCCCTGCCACCCCAGCTCTGGGTTCTCCCCCCTCCCACCTGCACCCCCCTGCTGCCCTAGCTCTGGGCCTCCTCCCCCACCTGCTCCAGCCTTGGGCCTCCTCCCACCTACACCCCCCTGCCACCCCAGCCCTGGGCTCTCCTCCCCCAACCCGCACCCCCTGCCACCCCAGCTCTGGGTTCTCCCCCCCTACCCGCACCCCGCTGCTGCCCCAGTTCTGGGCCTCAACCAACCCACACCCCCACAGCCCCAGACCTGGGCTCTCCCCCCCACACACCACATGCTGCCCCAGCTCTGGGCCTCCCCCCCACACACACCTGCACCCTCCTTCCACCCCAGCCCTGGGTGACTGGTAACTTGCTCCCAGGGTGGGCTATTCAGCAGGAATTTTGGATGTGCACAGAACACACACAGGATTGGTTCTCATATGGTTACAGAACTGCAGTAAAGTGGACCAATTGTCAGCTTGTGTGATTGGAGGATATCTGGATGCATATTATAAGACTGTCCTCCATAACTGAGGAAAAGTTGAGGTGCCTTTATTATTCTTTTGTTCCACTTTTTGTTTCTACGGGGAATTTGTCAATGCAATATCACTGTCTTCCTTTTAAACAAATAAAACTAAAAGGCAAAGACTGTTGAAAATAGCCATCCCAGTCCTATGAACCACTGGGAAGCATTTCTTGCTCAATTTTATCCTACTTTTTCTACAGCAAATTACAGTGGATCAGTATAGTTGATTTGGGAGAAATGATTCAAGAGCTGCCCAAATTGAACTTGAGCACTCCTGAATTTTGAGGTGTTCAAATCTGGAAGGCAGGTGCTAGATTCCCTTTCTGAATATTAGCTAAATTTGGAAAGGAAAAGTCAATTTCTGCTTCCATGGCTCAGAAGTGGAAATTCTCCTAAGTGCCTGGTACTGTATCTAAAGCTGCCCAGGTCCAGAGCCTCCCCTCCTTTACTTTTCATTTTAAATTCTTGTGGGATCCACATACCTCCCTTGCTAGGCTTCAGATGGAGAGGGGCACTGTCCATTTAGTCCACCCAATTCTTTCTTTGGGGGCTGCAAGGTGAGGTGCAATACCTGTGCTGTGCAAAATCAACCTCCTTTTCTTCCCTGCTAATAGTTCCCCCTATAACTGTGCAGAGAGACAGCTTAATTCTTCAGTGCTCACTGCATTTGTCTGTGCATTGTTCCCTTAACAGGTGTTTGTTTGGAGGGTTTCATTATATTATCGCACTGACATAAATTGGCACACGGCAGACAGATTAATTTAATTGGTTTGTTCGTTTAACTGACCTAATAATCATTAACTTTCCCCGCAGCATGTGTGTGATTTCTATTCATCTGACAGTTTGTTTCATGATCAGATATTTAGTTGAAAGTGTTTAAAAAGAGAGGCTGCATTTACAAATGCTCTGTGAGTTTATTGCAATTATCTGATTAATCTGTAGCCTTTTCATTTGTTTCTGTAGGTTTCACTCCCTCCTATCACCATGTTTGTATATTTCAGCTGGGAATATTCTTCAAAAGTGTGAAAACAAATCAATCCTGTATAGGCTTAAAAAAAATTATATTGACATGCACAACATCCTACCCCTCCCACCCCATGTTTTTCCTCAGTAGTTTGCTATGGCTGAAACACATGGAGCATTTAATAGATGTTGCTGCATTTTAAAACAATCTTAGTCAAGAAGATTGGAAATCACAGTCTAAACATAGCCCTGAAAAAGAATGAAAAAGAAAGTCAACAGAGACTTTGAGATGGTGTTAAACGTGGTGTGGTTCCCCTTAACCACAGAAAATAACCAAACTGCAGACTGTATGGTTGGGATTGACGGACAGAGCCGTGTATGAATGAACGAGTGTTACATTTATATAGCACTTTTCATCCTGGGATCAAAAAGCACTTTACAGACTCTGTGCAATTGAGCCAATGTGCAACCACTGAAGGCAACCCCAGGGCAGAATGCAAGAGCTGCTTGTGCCAGCCCAACACACAGCACCAGCCAACTGTGGTGTCCATTTCTATTGAATTCGAGTAACGGGTGGGATTTGGGCAGAATCCTTGGACCTGATTCTGTTCTAACAGCTGGTGCAAGCCCCTTTACTTCAGTGGAGTCACTTTTGATTTACACCAGTCTAAAAGAGATCAGAATCAGGCCATTTGGAACTTGGATTCCAGGGGCCCCGGCACTGCAGGGATGGAGAGACAGGCAATGTGGTAGTAACGAGACCTGAGGCATGGCGGGAGTGGGGGTCATGCTATATGTCCCCAAGCTGGCTGATGTGTGTGGCACATGCAGCCATATATCTAAGGGACATGCACTTCTTTGGATGGGGAGAAGATCTGGAGGAGCTCAGCACATAGGCATGTCTGGAAATAGGATAGGAAAATCCATTGGTGAGATATAGTCTGAGACCTACCAAATTCACTTGTGATAGGTGCCCCAGGCAGAAATCTAAGGTTCAGAGGTGGAAGGTAACCGCTATTACCACCATGTCATCTGTATCTCAGTATGCATTCTGTATAGGACCATGGAGACATTCTGTGATCCAGGCACAGCTGACCTCAAAGGCCCCTGAAGAGAGCAAATCCAGGCAAAGCTGGAGGAAGTGGGGTCATCTACAAAGCAAATGGACAAGCGGTGACGTGTGGCCCATACTGTGTCCATTCCACTTTTCCCTATTGTCCTACTGAGCAATTTGAGAACCCTCCTCCATTTGAAGAGCAGAGCTGGTTCCCAACTGTAGCTCTCCTCAGTTGCACCCCGTTGAAATCACGCTCTGGGCACAAACACTTAGGGTCAGAGCCAGACTGGATGCAAGCGGATTCGGTAACACTTAGACTTCATGGCGACAGACACTTTATAGACAGAGAATGACATGTGTAACTCAGCAGCAACATAAACAGTGGTGTCAATTACACACTAGGAGCTGGATTCTCCACTGCCCTGTACCTCGTGCAATCATTTCCACCGGTGAAAGCGTGAGACATAACTGTTCTGAGTTGATAGCATTTTCTACCCACATTGCCCTGCTGTAAACGGTGCAGGGCACTGGGGGATCATGCCCAAGGCGTACCAGGTTTGGATGGCCAGGTTTCAATGGAAGTAAATGGTAATGTCATGAAACCTTCCCCTGTTTGGCATAAAAGTGAAAGTGCAAAATGGCGGTGCCAGGAAAGGAGCCGGTGACAAGTGCGAGGCACTGCATGTGACTTACCAGCCAGAGAGGAAGATGAGGGTATAGCAGGAAAAGCAGCTAATAAGAAGGGGTATGTAAGGTAAGACAGTCCCCATCCCACAGCTCACATACAGACATGCTTTATCTTGCTCCCACATTAGTTGTCTTACCTGCTTCCTCTTTCTGCCCCCTTATGTTCATTTCCCCCTCAGCGGATGCTAAGTTACATTCATTCCTCACTCACCCCTTTTCTGATCAGTTTAAATCTGACTTGCAGTTCTGGCCCATAATCTCTGCCAATCAATGGGAGATTCTATATTACATTCACCCAGGACGTTTCCTATGGCTTCGGTCTGAGCTTAAGCACCTTGCAGTCAGGAGTCACTGCGGGAAAGCAGTCTCACTGCCTGTGTGCCAGCTTCATTAATGAGCTGATCTCCAAGGTGAAATAAAAAAGTGCATTACAAGTAAAATGCTGTGTTGCTCTCCTTTGCCTCCTACAGTCACTGGAGACCTTTGTGGTCAGTGCACAAGATGGATCTTCTCCCTATTAATTAGCATTTAAAAGTGTTTTATCCCCCACATAATAATATGGAGCTTTCCATCTCCCAGGTTGCTCCTTGAAGTGATTTACAATTTGGAAACATCATCAGGTTTGCTGCAGCCTCACAGACTGGTACTAAAGCTAACCCTCGCCCCGGGCATCTGGTGCATTAGTCTCTGCAAAGAATATCTCAGGACTTTATTACAGTAGGCTGTCTCCCAGGCCAGAATGTTTCTGACCTTATGAGCAGAACTTTGTCCTTTCACATCAGTGAATGGTCTGTCCAAAACAAAAATATTAAAAAGGAGAAGAAACATATCATCTAGAAAATCCTGGGATGTATGAGATCTGAGTTCAGTTGTGAGCTCCCCGACAGACTAAGTGACCATGGGCAAATCACTTGACCTTTCTGTGCCTCAGTTCCCAATCTTCTTGTTAGTTGTTGTATCCTCTTCCCTCACCTGTTTCCGTTCTTGTTCTTTAGACTCTAAGCAATTCAGGACAGGGACTTTCTCTTCTTCTGTGTATTGTGACAAAGTTCCTCCTCTACCTTGGTGAGTCCTGCACTTATTGGCGGATTTGCTCACCTCAGTGATCTTCCCCTCTGGTGGATCCCACAGCCTGAGTCAACTCTTCCTGTGTTGGATCAGGAGTTGGGAGGTTTGGGGGGAACCCGGCCCGCCCTCTACTCCGGGTTCCAGCCCAGGGCCTTGTGGATCACAGCTGTCTATAGTGCTTCCTGTAACAGCTGCATGACAGCTACAACTCCCTGGGCTCCTCCAAACACCTTCTTTATCCTCACCACAGGACCTTCCTCCTGGTGTCTGATAACTCTTGTATTCCTCAGTCCTCCAGCAGTTCTCATCTCCATCTCCATCTCCATCTCCATCTCCATCTCCATCTCCATCTCCATCTCCATCTCCATCTCCATCTCCACAACTTGCACCTCTTGCTCCCAGCTCCTCACACCCAAATCTCACTGACTATCTGGGAGGCTTTTAACTAGTTCCAGCCAGCCGTTGATTGGCTTCAGGTGGCCCAATCAATGTAGCTATCTCCACTGCCTTCTAGAAAGATCTTAATTGGCTCCAGGTGTCTTGATTAACCTGGAGCAACTGCCATTTAGTTACCATGCTACTAGGGATTTGGTTAGCCTGGGGCTAACATACCTGTTCCTTACTACTTTACTGTAGCCATCGGGCCTTGCCCCATCACAGTACGTACAGCACCTAGCACTGTGAAGTCCTCCTGCTTATTGCAGATCTTAGGCACTGCTGTGATACAAATAAATACATTCATAACAATAATCCAGAAATAATACCTGCAGTTTCCTAGCCCAGCAGCACGGCAAATTTGGGAAAACATCTCTCCAGATGATCCATTTCTTGACTGAAAAATAAAGGATACTATAACAAGAGACAGTGATTCAAAAAAAAATTAACTCATCCAGGAACGTTTGCCCCTTGGCATTTGGCAGGAATTAAACTGAAAAACTGTTTTCAGGCTTGATCCTGCAGGTTCTAAGTACTCACTACTTCAATTCATTTCTGTTCTGTATCTATTAGGGTCAGAAAAAAGTACTTCAGAACTGTACTGGTTCTCAACCTTCCAGGGACCTGTTCAACTGCAGTGAACTCTGGAAAGCTCCATCGTTCTCATCTCAGACTTTGGCTGTGCATCTTTCTTTTCCTCACAATAAAATGTCAGCTGCTGTCTGATGGGAGAGAGATTGCTTTTCAATATCCTCTAATGATCATCCCATCAAACAGCCCTAGCAAAGAACAAAATTGTATTGGCTCTTTCTGTTAATTCTTTTCTCCATTTAACTTTCAGTAAGTGATCACCGGTTGATTTCTGCATTTCACCTCTTACTCCTTATGGCCATCATCAAGCAAAGTATAAGCCCACATGTATCTAGCAATGGGTGAACCTTGAAAAGTTTAGAAGTTTGTTTCAGAGAAGCATGTTGGACACACTGATGACCTGACTATTTTTGATCTAGAAGTCAGTGTGAGGAACATTCTGCATGCTTTTTCTGGTGCTTCTTTTTGTGGGCCTACTTAGCAATCTCATTCCCACCCAGTGTGGTATGTGGAAGTCAGTCTGAAGAACATTTTGCATTTTGGGACTGAATGACCATACGCTAAGTGGTTAAGGATCAGTGTGATGGGGCATCCAGGCAAGGGGGAGTTAATGAGGGCCTGTGGCCCCAATTGGCCTCACCCTGCTACACCTCCATCAGATGTCTGGTGTGGAGATGGACATTAAGGAAAAAGCCAAGCTCAGGTTGGGGCTCACCAGGAAGAAGAGCAGAGCACTACTTCTCTCTCGGTGAGGGAAACCTGATTTCAGCTAAGTATGTGAGAGAGCTTGCTGCCCAGATGAGCCTCCAGGTGGAGGAGATGACCAGGCCCAGGAAGACTGACTAAGAGGACTATCTGTATGAAGAAAGATGTGATCCTTGAACCACATTCTTGGTATGGGACTATGTCCGGATGGTGAGTTACATAATTTCCAATAAATGGAATCCATTTGCAGGCCAATTAGACTGCTCCAGCAGACTCATGAAGTTGATTGCAGTATTATAAAAAGGCCTTTTCATTAGCCAGAATGCCACAAAGGGAGCTCTTTCCCAGTTCTCTTTAGGATTTGTTAACCATATTTCCTTAGCAGTCCAGCAGAGGATTATTTTGATGCACCAGTCAATCAGTTTCACATCTTCCATCCCCTTCTCTGCCCCCATGTCACAGACACGCACAGTGCTAACACATTTTAGCAATCTCATTCCCAACCAGCATGGTATGTGGAAGTTTATGTGATGTATGCCTTATTATGTGGGTGGTATATGTTTAAGAATAAGCATACTCTATTTTCATCTATACCTGTTATGGACAAACAGATATCTTGACATGCTCTGTCACTTACATAACGTGTGTCCACGCATTGTATCTGTGGTACATGGCTGCAGGCACACCATGCGCCTGCTATGCCAGGCAGGCTTTGGCTTAAATCAGATTCTGCAGTCACACGTGATTTAGAAATGCTGACACAGACAGGTAGGTAGGCAGACTAGGCTGGAGATCTATCCCATAGCCTGTATACTAATAAAGTAATGAGCCCTTCATCAGCAATATCTTCCTCTACTTTATCCCAGGCTGTTGCAATGGGCCTGCTGTTCATATTGTAGCATTGAGGACAACAATAATCATTTCCCATTAAGACTGAGGAAACAGTCTGAAAAAGCTTGAGACAGAAAAAAACTAACACAAATCTCCCAACAACTGTCTATTTGGATCATTGCTGTCAGTTCGTCTCCGGTTATGAAGTGACTAAGAAAGCCTGGCCCGATAAAAGTAAATAGCAAAAGTCCTGTTGACTTCACTGAGCCAGGATTTCACAGGGATTTCCATGTGGTGCATGATAGCATCATTAAAGAACACAGGATGGATATAATATGCCGCCTCTAGCCTTTTCCTCCTCATGCAAACCATGGGCAGAAAGGTCCTAGTGACCCTGGCCTGGGGTCACTATCCAGCTAGCCAATACACACAGCACGTTTGAACTTGAAGGAAAATAATTGTAATGGTCCTGGCAAAGGATCATACAAGTGCCTTCAGTGCTATTGTTCTCACAGTATGCAGAGGAAGCATGGTACTGTGGCTAGAGCTTGGGAAGGGAAAAAATTGGGCTCTGGTCTCATCTCTGCTACTGACTTCTTGTGTGACTTTAGGTAAGTCACTTAATGTATCCAGGCCTCAGCTTCTCTCTCTTTATCGCTCGGATAATAATATTTCACAATTGTGAATAACTCATTCGTGTTTGTTAAAGACCTTTGAGATTATTGAATGGAATGTGCTCCAGGAGGGAAAAGGAAAAAACCTCACAGTTCCTGTTTTCTCACTAAATAGAAATGGAACATACATCACTGAAAAAATGTGAGGACTGGTCACAATGATTTCACTGAACCTAATCATCTGAACCATCCCATCACCTACATTCAATTATAACTTTCTCTGAGCACACCAAACTGGTGTCTAACCTCCTTTGGCAGAAATGACAATGCAAATAAAAATAGAATGCATTTAAAAAAATCTACAGCAGATTGTCATAGCGATAAATAATTGTATCGCATTGCCATGGCAACTCTAGCTGTAAGAAAGGGAGATCTATCTGAAACGGAGCTAAATTTAGTTGTTGAAAAAGTATTAAAAATATTTTCAGATACTCTGTCCATTCTTTTTAAGGTTTGATAGGGATAAAAATGTAAAAGCCTTCATCTTTATTCATGTTTCCACATTGTCTCCATAGTCCAAACAGGTTTTAAGGACTAAAAGGAAAAAAAAATCTCATTTGATTTTAAGATCTTTAGACTGATTCAGGATGAAATACCCCTGCATAAAATGTTTTTGTTTTTCGAATAATCTTTGAATTTGAAATTTTAAAAATCTCCTGATTTGAATGTTTTGTTTTGTTTAATTTAAAAATAGATTGGAAGCTGTTTGGGGCAGGGACTGTCTTTTTGTTCTGTGTTTGTATGGCGCTGAACACAATGGGGACTTGGTCCATCATTCATGTTCCTAAGTTCTCTCACAATATAACAACAAAGACATATTTGGTCTCAATGCTCCAGTTGTTAAATAACCTAGATGAGCCAGATTGTGACTCAGTCACAATGATTTATTGTCACTCAGCAGTTACTCATCCAATTCATCCCAGAGACTAATGGGAAGGGATGTACTGAATCTGCCTAAACGTTGGCAGGGAAGGAGTTAACCTGGCCAGTGGGAGGACTGAAGGTGCCAGTCCCTGAATATAGGGATTTGGAGGGAGTGGTTTAACAAGACTGGACCAGCTGTGTGAAATTAATTCTCTCCCTCTTAGCCCACAAGAAGAGGGCTGTGCATGCTGGGAACTCACTCAGAACAGGGAGAGGATTTCTAGAAAGACCAGAGCTAAGTAATGAAAGGTGGTTCCTGTCTAGAACTTGGCTAGATTTAGTCCCACTTTGGGCCTCTGCTCTAAATAGGACTGAAATGAGATGTGTCTCATTCCTTTCTGTTACCTTTTGGCTGAGGGAAGCCTTGCTGTTTCTGGCCCCTGAAGAGACAGACCAGTTTTTCCATTTACCTTTCTGTGCTACAATACAGTTCACTCCAATTTACATACCACCTAGCTGGGCAGAATATTTTTCTGCTCCTGATTACCTGCCAGCTGCCACACACATACATTGGCAGAATGCCTCAGTCTTGCAGGTTCTTCTCATCCCTCTGAGTTTCTCAAGAGGACAGGAAGCAGCTCAAAATATTTCACTGGTGCTCAAAAGCCTTGAACTCCAGTGATTCCTCACCTTTGAATATCAGGAAAGGGAGCCCTCTTCCAGGAACACCTTCCTTGTAGGTGTATGGAAAGTTGCCAGCTGTAAGTATTCAATAAATATGAGTCAGGTCCCCCAAAAATCATGACTTTGTCTTAAAAATGATACATTTTGTGTTTGTTTTATTTGCCTTCTGCTGTTTGATCCTTTGGGGTTTGTGTTGCCAAGCTTTTCCTAACGCTCATGAGGGCTACAGAATTACCTTTGGGCGGGGGGGTTTAAGCAGAAGCTTAGATTCTCATGTAATCACATGACTCCAGGAACTAGAGCTTTATGAAAAATAAGTTATAATGGAACTCATTATAAAATCCTGAGAGCTGGCAACCCTGTTCCACCCTCCTGTTTGGACCCTATAGAATCCCTCCATTTGAGCTGTACATGATTGGAGTTCTGTGGGGTAGCCTGCTGTCTGGAGTATTCTCCCCTCCTGAGATGGCATGATGGGTCCTGCCTACAGTCTTTAACAATGCTGGTAGCAGCATTAATTTAGGCTGTGTGCTTGCACTCCCTTCAAAGATGGGGAGGGAGTTTGCACAGTTGTGCCATGTCCGCTCAATGGCTCTCATTCGCTGTCTTTCTTTTCTACAAGAGGGCCTGGCATAGCTAGAATTTCTTTCCCAGTCCTGTTTCCAGTGATGTCCAAGAAGTTATCTCACTGACTTCAATAGGTGCAAGATCAGACCCTGTCTTATATTTACTTATTTTACAGAAGCGGATGGATTACATGAGGTGTTCTTTAATAAGCTGTATCTGCAAAATAATATATTGAACATTCCATTATAGCTCTTATTTGTTTCACTGTCAGGTAATGACACAGAGGGCATAACTAGTTATATTCGCTAGAGTAATAGCTATTTTCCACAAGCTAGACTAAGTTTCCTAAAAGGTACTTTAAAAAAAACCTGTATAATATCCAAAGTTGTTTACAGTGTTGTTGTAGACTTATTGGTCCTGGGATATGGGCTTTTATTGGACCAAATTCTGTGGGTGAGAGAGACAAGCTTTCAGGCTCCACAGAGAAGACCTCATCCCTCTAATATCCACTGTATCATGAAGAAATACAAATCACAAACGAGAATCATTTTATCCCTTGACAATCATGCTACACTTTTCTCATTGACTTCAGCCAATGACAAATAAATGGCATTGTGTTAGAAAACAGGACTATAGCCCATTAGCAGACATCTTAAATAATCCTAAAATGCCTGATTTCACTGAGGAGAAAATAGGTTTTGTTGCTCCAGTCAGCACATGGGGAGTTGTCCGGCAAAATGGGATCAAAGCATTTTAAGACTATTTAAAACATCAGTTTCTGTAATTATGGAAGTCCTATTCCTTGTGCACCTGGAAAACTTACTGAGGTCGATAGGAAGGCAGGAAATACAGACTCAGATTTGAAGTAAAAGGATGGCCCTGTGGTTAAGGCCCTGGACTTTGATTTGGCAATCTGGGTGTAATTTCTAACTTCACCACATACTTTCTGTGTGATGTCAGCAGAGTCACATGCAAATCGATTTGGGCCTCAATTCCCTGTACGGAAAATGGGGGGAATATTTTTTTTCTCCCACCCTTGGTCTATTTTATCCATCTAAATCTAAGTTCTTCAGGGTGGGGACTGTGTTTGTACAACACCTAGCAAAATACAGCCCCAATCTCAGCTGAACCCTTTATCACTATCAAAGTACAATGATACTTCTGTAGCTCTATTCATTAACTCCATGTCACTGTTATTTTCTCCATTAGGTTCCTGTTTACCCTTGGCTGAAATATCTTTACATTTCAGCCAGACTTCATTATAATTAATGGAATCTGGGGCTTGTTACTGAGTGCATACTTGGCGGCTGCAGATAGATAGACAGCAAAGTCTCAGCTTGCCACTCCATCAGTGTAACTGGAAAGTGCTGGATTTCACATCTTTACTGCTCAGCAGATGTTTGCTCATTCTCTTTTCTCCTGCCTGCTCTGCACGCAGTCACAGGAGTTACACATTCTACAGTATAGTATGTATGAAAAGAATGCCTTATTCTTGGGTGTGGTTGCTACTTTATACACTTGCTGTTTAACGGCAGGGACTTCATTCCAGATGAGGGTTGCTTTTTGCCTTTCTCTGTTTTTCTTTTATTAACGAACAGGGTCATATGCTGTGTGAGTTAGCTCCTACATTCCAAACAATGAAGTCCCACCCTGTAAGGGAAACGATCATAGAAACTTATTGGAACAGAATTGCAAAAACACTGGGGGGGATGTTTTTTTTCTGCTGGACAATTCTGAATTTTGTGAACAAGACAGAAGAATGATCTTTCCACATGTGCGACAACTTTAAAAAAGGATTTAATGCGGGGGGGGAGGGGGAAGAAATCCATTTTTCAGTGAACAACACCTATGATATATTGAATATGAAGGCTTGAATATTCATTTGATTATATTAGCACTAATGTCACCAAGGGCAGAATTTGTCAAGATGCCTTCATTTAGAATTTAAAATATCTAGAACACTGCAAAGCAAAAGTCTATATCTCCCAAGGTTTTTGGTGAACTGACATTTTGTATACAGTCTAAATTAGGCATTAGAAAGCACAGTTCCCTTTTTTTCTGTTATAAACAGAAATTATCTCATGGAAATATTTGACTTTAAATGGGTTCTCATCTGATTTTCTGCTGTGTTTATAATAGCCTGTAAAATATGAATGAGCACAACAGGTATAACTCCATGCATTTATTGAATAGTGCTGGGTTAGTCGACTGGATAAAGAACCAAAAGTTCTGATGCTTCTCGCGCCTTTATCTGAATCATCCAAATCCCTGAGGCAAACAATATTTGGCGGGAAAACTCTAGAGATCTTCTTACCGAATGGCAGTGTTTCTGCTCTTGGTCCTGGCTACGACAAGGAGAGTCAGAAGCCACTTGTGAACATGAAAATTAGATCAGGAAATTATTTTTCTCCTCATGAAATAGATTGATGAAAATGATTTTTTTCCCCATTTTCAGGTTTTCATCAAAAAAACATAATTGCCCAAATTGAAATATTTGGTTTCAAATTGAAAACCTTTGGTTTTCTGGTTTCACAAAAACCCAAACTTTTTTCCCCAAAAAATTTCTGCTAAATCAAAAAACCATTTTCAATTTAAAAAAAATTATGGGACGTTTATGACCTGCTTTAAATGAAAACTATTTTTTAAAGTTATCTGAAGTTTTTTGAGCCTTAAAAAAAGGATTGATTTGAGTTTTTAGCAAAAGTTTGGTTTTGGCTTTTATTTGACCTGAACCAGTAGCTTTGCCATCTCAAATTCTTAGCCAAGTGAATGTGGCAGCCTATAGGATCCAGTCCTGCAGGCACCTCACTGGAATCAACGTGAATTACTTAGATTACTCTCTGGGGCAGGAACCATCTTTCTGTTCTGTGTCTGCACAATGCCTAGCACAATGGAGACCTGGCCCCTGACTGGGGCTCCTGAGTACTACTGCAATGCAAATAATAAAAATATTAATTGTTAATTAATAAATTCTACAGAATAAGTGCTTGCAGAATTTGGTCCCAAATGAGGTAACCTCTTATTTGAATAAAAAAATCTCATGTAAATAAGTCAAAGAGCACTGAAAGAAATGGTGCTGTACCAGATATACACAAAGTAGGTCTTTGGTGCAAATATTAGATCCAGTAGCAGGGACACTTTCTGAAGCACCATAGATCCAGCAGATTCAATTGTATGATCAGCTCTAGAATTATACATAGGTTGATGTAAACCATGAATATGTGCTAGCTGTTGACCAATTGAATTGAAATGGAAAATGTGTGTATATAATAACTGTCAGACTTTCATATTATAAACTCTGCTGGTAGGTACTACTGCATTGTACCGAGGTCAGATTTTGCTTTACATATTCTCACTAAATTCACTGAAGTTGCACAGATTTAACTAGGAGCATACAGCAAGGATATTTTCCCTTCATTAGTATCTAGGATTCATAGTTTGAGTTATGACTCCAGCCAAAAAATCTTAGTAACTCAACCTTGAGTCAGTGAATTATCAAAATTGAGATTTAACCTCCTTCTCTTGCCCATTCCCTTGGTAGGTAAAGAAGTATGACAATACATTTTGAAGACATCCCATACACAGCTATGGGGATTGAAAATGCAACAGGAGTGGGTACCAGTTAGAAACTGTGAGACTATACAGAATATTAAGGGGTGTGTGTGTGTGGGTGTGTGTGTGGGTGATTTATACTTGTATATCTGAGATGGGAATCAGGCCTGTTTTTATTCAGGTAAAACTTCCGTTATGCCTGGTGGAAACTTTTGCCTATGTGAAGAATACACAGGCTTCTAGAGACTTTGAAGAAAACTATTAGTAAATATAACTTGTGTTCCATTTTAGTGGATTTTCACAGGGGGGAAAAATCTAATATTTAAAGATACATTTGGTTTCTTTCCTGGGTAATAAAGGGAACTACAAATCTACTGTTTGACTGAAGACAATGGAAAGCAGTAGTTTACTGAGAAATTTATTGGTTTTAGATGTTTTTAAAAACAACTGTTCCTTTATGAAAATAGCTTCCCCTGAAGACAGAGAGACTATAATGGATACCAGGGAACTACTTGGGAATTGTTTGACACTTCTTCATAAAATGTAAAACCAAACAGAAAAAAAATTCCATCGGTCGATGGCAAAATTGTTCCTCTAATTGCAATATTCAATTTCTTATTTGAACATTTTCCCCATTCTGTTTCTCTAGGAGTTTCCATTGCTTCACACACTGTTCTTCTATGACAGCACAACTATTTGATTAATGTACATATTTATTGAAAATACTTTGCCAGACTACAATAAATGTCTAATTTAGCATGCAGGCAAGCTTCTGTATTTACAGTTGTATTTAGGTTTTTTTTATATCATTTTTTGCAAACAGGAAATAAACGAGATAATCTAAATAATCTAATAGACATCTGAAGAACTACATAGTAGAAGAACAGGTAAGTTGCCTTTTAGACATCCTTCTCAATTGTTTATGTTCATTAGCATTTTGTAATTCTTTTTAGGATTACAACATAGAATTTATAAATGAATGAAGTTATATTCTCCTGGCAGATAAATAGAGATCAATTCATATTCTGTTATAAAAAGAGTATATCCAGTATTTTGTTTTATTTTTAATCCTCTAATGAAAATTTGGTGAGACCCTTGTGTTTGTCTGGTTAGTAAAAAAAATTATATATATATATATATATATATGTATATTTATATGTATATGTATATGTATATGTATATGTATACACACATTAAAATTAGGCAGGAATTGCAGTCTCTTTATAGCTACAAAAATGCTAAATATTGACAGATGCACTTTGAAACTTACAAAACGTTGGGATCAAACCATTAAAATATCTGTGTCTCCCCAGCACAGAATTCATATTTAAAAAACAAATAAATACCATTGCAGGGACATTTTGCAAGTGAGCAGAGAAGCATTCTGTACCATTATTTTAAAAGAGAAAGAAAGAAAAGATTTATTTGAATGTTTGAAAGCATTTTTAGTAAGATCATAGTTGGGTGTGGAATTTCATAGTCTTTAAATAGACACTTTTGTTAAACTTCTGTTTTTAAAAAATAGGTGAAATCCTGGCTTCACTGAGTCAATGGCAAAATTCACTTTGTTTTCACTGGGGCTAGGATTTGCCTAGTATGTTTTCATTTAGGCTGCTACTGCTATGGTAACAAGCCTTCACGTTTCCCATGTGCTCCTTGTATATAGGTGACACTCCCAGCTCTTTAGGAGATTCTCTGTTCTAACACTCAGATGTGCAGCTTCTGCATGTTTCCTCCCCTCATCATAATCCTGATTCTAATCAACCTTTGTAACTATGCCTCCGATATCACACTTAAAATGCTTGGCTCTTCATACACTTTACTGCTATAAACAAGACAAAGAGTGTTCTAACAATGGAATACAGTGCTCTGCGCTACCATTTGGGAGATACGAATTTTATTCTGTTCTCTCCTGCTTGCTCTTTCCTAGTATTGTGCCCATCATCGTGGTGTCCGAGCACTGAGGATCTAGCCAGTTAAGGAGCAGTATTGATGAGCTCTGAATGGAGTATTGTCCAGTCCTCCTTTGTAAGAAGAGCCATGTGCAAAATACCAATCCTGAACACAAAGCTGTGTAAAGCAAGTGCAAATTAGAAGATCTCAGGGCTCCAAAAAGGACTTAGACCATTCCAGGAGGGGCAAACTGTTCCCAGTAGCATTCAGCTCCACCCTTAAAAAGATAGCTATGACAGCCTCCTGGTAAAGGAAGACTGCACAGAACCCCATCACATGCAGTATGGCTACTCTGTCCCCAGGCTAGTTACTTCTGCATCTTGGAAAGACGCCTCAAGTGTTCTATTACTTATTGTCTATATAGAATCTATGGTGCTCTCCATGTTCCATGCACCACAGGCTTACAGTCCTTAGTGAGATCAAGGCACCACTGTGATCCTTCCAATATGTGAGGAAAGATGCCCAGATTATTGCTTATTAGTGAAATTTTAAAAAGTAGTAAGTGTAAAAGAGAATGCACCCGATAATTGCTGTCCTCCCCAGAGCCAAGCACGAGGGCAACTGGATAATCTCATAACTGATCAGGGCTCACCATGGCTTAACGAGGGGGGAGAATATCTTGTGGGAAAGGGTAAGAGAAGATTGCAACAAACAGATTTCAGGCACCCAAATGTGGTTTCAGTGGTGGAGGTTGCTATGTTACTGGTGAAGTTTGTTGTTTCAATGCTGCATCTTTAAATTTCTGATCATCAGAGGCAGCGGCTGTTGTAAGAGGAAGAGTTGCTGCAGCATGTTGCAGCAGAGGTGCACACACAGACACACACCGTGCTCTCTCACAGAGAGATTTTCTTTTATCTAAAGCAAAAATAAATCAGACAGAAAGACAGGGAGGGTTGCTCTTACAAATACACTGCAGCCTCCAGGCTCCTGGAAAGCAAGCCTCTTGGTGTCAACAATTGTGGGTGCTGCTGTCAGAAAACGGATTTAAAAAGTGAGGTGGCCACTGGACTCATAAAAAGACTGATTTCAAATATCAATTTCATTGGGCTAATGCCCCAGTCTTAAAAAGCCACCTTCCCTCCTATTATCATTGAGAAATGACTGTAGAGAAAGTGGGGAGATCTATGCTATAACACAAGATGGATTCTAACTGATTATATCTATATGAAAGTGATGTGAAGAAGCAAAATATGTTTAACTACCCTGGTGCAGCAAGTGAAAAATAATATATAACGGATCCCTGAGACGAAGCAGACACAGTAAGATAAGGTCTGAGCTCAATGCCACTCTGCTTTCTAGTTGTGCTAAAACAATCATTCTTAACGTACTTCCAGTTGTTTATTTTTTAAACATTTACGTAATGGCTTTGCAAGCTCCCATGATGACGTGAAGCAAGTGCATACTCTGAGGCAGCGTAGTCTTAGGGTTAGAGCACAGGGTTTTTGTCCCAGCTCTGCAAAGCACTTAAGCCTATGCTGGATCAGGGCCTACGCAGTGAGTTCTGTGTGGGCAAAGCCCTATTGACTCATGCTATTTCTCAGCCTAATTTATTTACCATACTAACGCCAGTCCTATTTACTGTGATCAGAGGTGTCCAAGTCAACAACACCACTGCATACAAGCAGGGACTTGCAAAAATCTCAACTAAGACATCACTGTGCCCAATCCTGTAGCTAGAAGACAGTTCCAGCTCTGACCCTTCCTCTCTCTACCGGGTCCTCAGCACACTGTCTCCTCCCATACCTGCTTAAGGTCTGTACTCTCAGCTGGGAAGCCAATCAGGCTACAATCACATGGCCCTCATTGTTCTCAGTATTGAGCACACTGCAGTTCAAGTGGGCCTGGCTGCTGATCCTCCTTTTGCCCAGCTGCTCTGCAACATAAAGGTTTTGTCTGTACTGGCAAAAATGGGACCCATGACTTGCAATGGGTACAGCTCCAAGAGCGATAATAACACTGGTTCTTAGGTAGATGGTTATCAGTGCTTGTGTGATGGTTGTAGCCTGTTCTTGTGGGGTCCTTTGGGCCTGATTCTTAGTCCTACACTAAGGTCTCTTTACATTACTCTGGCTGCATGAAGTGGCCCCTGAAAAGACGCCCTGCACATAGAATTTCCCTGGCATAGGGGGCAGATCAGGGGCCAGAGTGCATTATACAGAGGCTATTCTCTGCTTCCCTGAGCCCATAGGTGGGCCATGAGAACCAAAGCAAAAGTTAGAGCACCCATTAGGTTACTCTAACTCACACCAGGAGCCAGACTAGCTTCTGTACAAATCAGAACACAGAAGTGCAAAGGTGGCTTAAAGCTACCTTTTCTCTTTCACTCACTCATACACACACACAGCCCTGTCTACATGACAGGAACAAAGTAACAGACTAAGATCTCCATGTTTAGTCCATTTTATGGAGATTTTCTATCAAGCACTCAGCTCTGTAATTCATAGCATACGTTTTATAACGTTATAGAATGTTTTCCCATAACAGTAATATTAAAACAGAATGGTTATATAAAGTTCACCTGCTGTAGTCCAGTAGTCCAGCCTCAGGCATGCCCAGTACAACTTCTAATAGTATTTGAAACATCAAGGACCAAATCATGCAGCCATGCAAAATTCCCCCTAACTGCAGTAAGTGACAGCTTAAAGTGAGCCCTACAACTCCCCTGTAAAACCAGTTCTCAGAAGCACGAAGTTAAGGGATGAAATACTTTTTTATTTTTTTAGACTCCATTCCCTTATTTATTGGTTAAATTTATAACACCCATTAGGATGATACTTCGTTCCAAAGGGGCTGTAGTTGACAGTTGTAGCCATTTGCTTAATTGACTGAAACACCAATTTGTTGTGTGAAAAGCATTCAGCGAAATGTATAGTTCCTTACTGGAATTCATGTTTCTCATGAATTTGTCAAGGAGATGCATACCTGGAAGCTTGTCTCAGTACCCTCCAATGCAAAATAATATTTAACAAATTCAGCCATATTTACATTTGATCTCTTAGGAGAAAAGCTTTGAAACTGCTACAGCAAAAATCCTTCTCTTTTTTTAAAAGCATCTTGCTATATTTAGTATTAAAATTTGTATATTCCATTGTTACCAGACTATGCCTTTCATTTCCTTGTAGCTTAGCATACAAGCTTGGACGATTTTGTCAGACAATAATGGTATTTATCAAAGCAAAACAAATGCAATAATGTATACTACACTATCATTAATGTAAATAGCAAAAATTTAATAGCATACACACACACCAAAACAAAGCTTTTCATGACTCAATGGTATAGTGCAGTAAATTGGTGTAAAATAAACTGTGTCTATTTATAGCTTAGCACAGGCTGCCTGCAGGCACTGTAGCTGTTTTTCCCCCCTCTTTGCTCTGGATGAATGGGGGGTTTCAATTAAGATCCAGGTTTTTTTAAATAAAATCCACCCCAAGTTTTTTACTGAACTCTGAGATATCCATATGTCATGAACAAAATATGTGCAGCTCTAAAACCTGGAAAGGACTTTTCTTTTGGTTGGATCAGGACCTTTAGCTCTTAACTAAAGTATGTAGAATCTGTACAGCAAGCACAGATGTACAGTAAGTGGCTGTGAGAGACAGGTCTCTGGTTCTTTCTTTCTTTCTTTCTTTCTTTCTTTCTTTCTTTCTTTCTTTCTTGTTGTTCAGTTGTCAAACAATAAAGACAGTAGTGGGGCAGGCTGGCACCTGGCTGACCTCGTTCTTCATCGTTGAGACAGATAAAGCTGACAGAGAAATTATTATGTTTGCAAGGACTCAGTAACTAAGAAATGTGAGGATTTGTTGTTTGGGTTTTATTTTTTCAGTGCTTGAAAATTTTGATTAGCTCCTCTAGCTATGAGCTCCCTGTTCAATAGAGACACACTCAAGCTACAGTGAAAATGATTTCCATGCCTTTAATGCGCCTATCGGATGTGGGTGGTCCCTCCAAAGGGCATGTGCATGATTAAGTTCAAGTATTATCTAGCTGCCTCTCAAGTTAAAGAAAGCTGGAGACCTCGTTTTGTTTTGTTTTGTTTTGTTTTGTTTTGCAGACAAATGACTGAGTGAGCCTGTGATCAAAAACTTACAGAAGAAATTGATTTATTCCAAAATAAATGTCCCTAAATTTAAATGGAGAGTTTTACCACCCATGCTAGAGGAAAAACTCCTTTGAACTAATAAAGTGTTAATAAATGTAACGATTCCTCTCAAATACACAATTCTACCTCTATGAGTCAGTTCTTTGCAGCTTCCTGTATGTGGTTCACATGATACAAAGTTCCTAGCTATCAACTCATCGAACTCAAATATAAAGAAATCATCTAAGACTGGGAAAATAGGAGAATACTGATTTTGCTGTTTAAAGATCCAGGCAACAAGGGAAACTTTCTCACACAGTTGAGCCCGATTCTGATCTTTCTATCACTGGTGTGATTCAAAAGTAATTCCACTGAAGTTAATAGTTGTGCTGGTTTAAAAGTGATGCTGTCTATTTAAACATTATACTTCAGTCTGATTTTTTACTATTGTTAAAAGTAACACTCAAGTTTACGCAAACTGAAAAAGATCAGAAAACTGAATCAGATTACTGATTTTTCACCTTGTTTACTTTGTGCATGTGATAGCACTTGTACACGGTATAGTCAGTTTCACTGTTTCCACCAAATAGTTTCCCTTTGTTGTTTGTGTGGGTCTTTCACACAGCCACAATGGAGAGAAAATTATTAAAAAATATGATTGTTAAAGCCACAGAAATTTGGCAAGAGGACTCACTCTTGAGAAATTGTAGTATCTGAATCTATTCATGTATCCACTTATGAAGGACAACAAATTTTTGGAATATACTAAATTTCAAATGGACAGCATCCTATCAAGTGAGATAAGAATCAGGTCTATTGATTCAAGCCTGCTTTGATTAATCTGCATTCTGACTTTTAATTATTTTTTAAACTCATGTATTTATTCATTTAAATATATGCAGTAACAATTCAGTTGTCATTACTGAGAACACAGAAAAATCATGGCAGAATAAGACCCCAGTCTGAATTACATATCATCCAGTAGTTTTCACAAAGATGATTAGCAGCAGCATATTCTTCTGTTTTTTTTTAAATTTATTTTAAAGTAAGTTCCAAACATTTTTGTCACTGTGTAGTTAGCATTCAGGACTTTGGGAATGCACGTTTCATAAATGAGCAAACAGACTTTGCAAAATCTCATAAATCCCTCAGATTTTTCATATAGCTATCTTTAAATCACGTTCTTTTGTACTTTAAAAAAAATCAATATTAAACCAAGTTAAATGTAATTCATTTGAAATTGTCACACTAAAGCAAATATAAAAGACATATTAAATAATAGAGCACATAATCTAAATTAACTGAATGGTCAGTTAATAATTACATCAAACCAGTGACTAACATATAAAATAAATGACTCTACTGTGTTAACAAATATGCCTCGTATTTCCTGAAGTGGGTCCTGATTCTGTACTTTTATATAGGACAAAAACTTCCATTGAAGTCTGTTGCAATAGTTCTTTCGTGAGGAATAAGAAAACTTTCTTTTCTTCTTTAGATGTACACTCCAAGCAATTTGTATACACATGCTCCTTCTCCCAGTATGAAGCTACAGCTTTTGTGCAGGTGCCATTAGCAACACCTGGAAGTGGGAAAAATTCTGAGGGAAGTCATTGGGAGTTTTGGGTAAGTGAGGAATTCAGGCTCTTGCTCCTAAATAAGGGATTTTTCGGATATAAAAGAATGATTTTATATATTATACTAATGAATGGACACAGAAAAGGGGAGAAAAGCACAACTTTCTTTTGCACTTAAGCCTTTTGGAAAGCTGCAGAAACATTCATAACAACATTACTCAAAGTGATGTGTGCTTCAGGTAGTTTCCAGGGAAGTAAGAGAAATGAAATCACATCACATCCACACACACATACTACTATTGTATTACAGTAGCACCTTGAGCCCAGAGTCCTCAGCACTGTGCAAACACATAATAAGAGATGCCCCCTGCTCCAAAGAGCCTGCAATCTAAATAGGAAAGATAGAGAAAGGGCGGGAGGGCAAGTGACTTGCCCAAGGTCTCCAGTGTGCCAGTCTAGTGCCAATCCCCTGGACTACTCTGCATATCCATATGGGGATACCAGACTCATATATACTACAACCTATTTTCTTTCCAGAAGACTGAATGATGTTTCTATTGGCATAAACTGAGCCATAAATTATGCAGGCACAATTTACGTTGTACCTGGCCCATCAAGTTCTGCTCTGCTGGTCAGCAAACGAACTTCCAGGGACAACAAATTCACACAAGCAAAGAAGGATCCCACCTGGTTTAAAAAAAATAATGATTGTTCACAATTCCATCTCATTCCCTGGAGCTGACTCTAAAAATTCTAATCAAGTGTATTGACTGATACCCTAAATTCAGAAGCAGAGTGGAGCCCACCAGGGATTGTACTATCTTAACTAGAGAGTCCCAAGGAAGCTATTTACAGAGTCTTTTTCAAATCTCTGGTTTGCAGCTGCACTCTCATGCTAATGGTGGCATCATTTAGTGTGAATGCCCTGGGTCTGATTCTCCTGATGCTTACACTGGTGTAAATTAGGAGTAACTCCCCTGAAATCAGCTGATGCACACTGGGGCGGCTCCAGGCCCCAGCACACCAAGCGCATGCTTGGGGGGGCAAGCCTGGCTTGCCTGCAGAGGGTCTGCCTGCGGGAGGTCCACTGAAGCCACGGGACCAGCGGACCCTCCACAGGCAAACCGCCGGAGGCAGCCTGCCTGCCGTGCTTGGGGCGGCAAAATCCTAGAGCCGCCCCAATACACGCTAGTGTAAAATTGGTGGAGGTTGAGAGGAGAACCAGGCTTCTGAATTTCTCAGGTGGTAGCATCGCGTTCTGTAAACACAGTTCTGATTTATAGATGGATGCATTATTTAATGATCTCCAATGGGGGCGTGCCACAAACGTAAGGTGAACCTCTCCAGAGACTTTGTAATTGCTGTCCAAGGCACACTCCCATCAGAGTGGGAATTCATCCCACAGCTTGTCTCCTTTATGGACTAAAGCTCCTACTGTTAACATGTTATATGGGTGTCCCCTCCTAAGTCATGGCTCAATTTTTCTCCCATTGAACTTAATGGCAAATTGCCACATCAGGTGTGTATTTAAAGCTTGGATCTAACACTGGTTAAATTAAAGTCAGGAGAATTTGTACCCAGTCCCTAAGGGATCTATGCCTGTGATGTATTCCTTACCTAGTTTGGATTTTTATGTATTTTGAATTAAAATGTGATGCTAATTTCATTTAATGTAATTAAACTGCTGCTAGCAGTGTTGTTGCAGCCTACTTGGTCCCAAGATATTAGACTGACAAGGTGGGTGAGGTAATATCTTTTATTGGACCAACTTCTGTTGGTGAAAGAGATGAGCTTTCACGCTGAAAAAGAGCTCCATGTAGCTCAGAAGCGTGTCTCTTTCACCAACAGATGTTGGTCCAATAAAAGCTACTACCTTACTGGTGCGCTTTGTCTCTCTAAGGCTGCTAAACTCTCATTCAAATCAAGCAGAATTCCTATGATCTAAACAGCTTAGGAGACACCCACCTATGTTCTGATCGCTGGGAACCTGTTACCTGCATAATGAGGAGTCAATGGACAAGGTGGCAGCTAATGATAGAGACTCTGGTGTTTACCAAGGGAGTTTCAGTGAGTGGTACTTGAAAGTCTGCTGAAATACTGACATTAATGTCATCCTTTTCGCACCACATTGTATTTGTAAAATATCTGCACCATGCAGGCATCCCTTCAACCTTCACTGAAACGCAGCTTCCTCTGCAGTGAAAGGCAGCAGCCTGTAATCAGTGCACATCAACACAAGATGAGAAAAGGAAAATATCTGATGTTTTGAAACTGCAAAGGAATTTAGGGAAGCAGAATGTAATCATGCAGATGCAGTTTGAATGTAGCTGGGCTGCCAGGATTACAAAACCCTCTTTTTATAAAGAGTGATACAGAACTTTTTACTGACCTCAAGCCACTGGACTCAGGTTTTACAACTCATCCAAAAGGGTAATGATGTGGAAAGCTTGTTGGTATTTCTGAGTGGGTGTGCCTGGGTATAACCCAGATCAGTGGAGATTATTAGATATTATCTCACTAGGCTTCTGCAAATTAATAAAAGGTTTCCTGGGTTGAATTACAAAACTCAGTTGCAGAGAAGAATAGAATTAAAGGAGAGTGAAGAAAACTACTGTTGCATAAGGCAGTGCAGAAGGCTTGTTGTGTAAATAACATTATGGCAGTAGTGCTGCCTTTTTAGTGGTATCTCTGTGTGGTTTTTTTCCTATCAGGGTTTCTGTACGGTGCTGAGAACATATTTTCCCTTTTTTCATCATATAGGATGGATGTTATGGGTCTCCAATAAGACCTTCCCTTGCAGGAAGGATGGATTTGATTAAAGATGCATCATGTGTGAAAATTATTTTTAAAACATACAAATGTGCTTTTTTACAGAATATTAACATTTTTTTTTTAAATCGTGGAAGAACTGGAGAGATACTGGAAGGCCAGAAAAAAAGCATATTTTGTATAAATTGTCAAGGAATAAAATGAGTGATTTTGGCAATTACTGGTTGGTAAGACAAATTTCAATTCCTAGTGAATCAACAGAACAAATCATTCTTTTTTTAAAAATAAAATATATAGGGGGAGATTGATGTAAATTGTCATAGCTCTCTTGAAGTCAGCTGTTCCCAATAAATCACAATTAACTTCAAGGAAGCTGTGACAGTTTATACCGGCTGAGAAGATCTCAGTACTGTGAGATAAGCAAGAAGCAGCATGGATTTATGAAGAACAAGCCATGCCAAGCCAACCTGGTAGGTAGGTAGGTAGAGAACATTGAGTAGTAAATGAAGAAAACACAGATGTTATCTGACTGGGGCTAAAGCCTGAGAAATGCTGAGTGCTTGCTACACCTATTGCTCAGCCACTAAGGCAGTGATTCCCAAACTAGTTCCACTGCTTGTTCAAGGAAAGCCCCTGGCGGGCTGGGCCAGTTTGTGTACCTGCCCCCAAAAGTGGAGGACCCAAAATCACTAGTCACTTCTGAAAACCTTGGTCATGATATACAAAGTCTTATTCAGAAACTGTTTCCTATTAGCTCCTTGAGTTAGGGTTAGTTTTGTGCGCTACTATGCACAGGACCTCGCTGAGATTCCTCTACGCACAGACTGTTGGAGTTGGCAGAGCTGAATAAGGATAGTCAAAAGCAATCTCTGCTCGATGACTGAGGGAGTTCCTGACCTGTCCCCCTTCTCTTACCGGAGGACAACCATTAGAAACAGGAGATAGAATATCTTGGTGAAAGTCAAATGTTTCCTAGTGCAAAAAGTCATCCTCTCTGATGTAATATTCATGTTAGCAAGATTAGGGTTGGAAATACGTTTTGTTTTCGTGCTGAATCCTAAATCTAAGAACAAAAGCTGAAGAACACTGAAGCACAATTCTTTTTTCCCAGCCTGTGCTGTAGGGTCTGCTAATACACACACAGATGATGCACATGAAGTAACAACTGACCTAGAGAAGTGGTGAATGTGGCCTGTTGCTCCCCTCCAACATGGGGTTTGGCATTGCTGGTTCTCACTATGAGTTATTGACTGGCCATGCCCTCAACAAGCCTACTCCGCCCAATCTACATTGTAGGGTGAAGAGCCCCATGGAGATCTCATCCAGGGTGGGTGGGTGAATAGGATGGATTATCCTTATGTGGGTTTTCCAGCTGCTATAGAGGGGAAAAGCTCCCTTT
Source organism: Gopherus evgoodei (assembly GCF_007399415.2). Taxonomy (NCBI): domain Eukaryota; kingdom Metazoa; phylum Chordata; order Testudines; family Testudinidae; genus Gopherus; species Gopherus evgoodei. The sequence goes on from NC_044331.1 coordinate 9,373,544, forward strand.
CTACTGGATTTGGCCCCACCCAAGTATGTCAGGCTAGTGAGAGTTGGCCCTTAAACTCTGTCCAGAGATGCACATGCACACACGCACACACATACACACAACTCCTGCTTATTTACTGTATAGATTACAAATGCAGTCAGAAATGCCAAGGCTGCGCAGAGATACGGCACCAGCACCATTTATTACACAGATTGTGATAGAATCATTAACGATACATATCAGGATGATCCCAAATCGAGGCTGCAGATGTACACTATCACTGCATCACATGTCAACAGCAAATCACCATTTACGGGTCTCTTGAAGGCAAATAATTCTTTCCCTCTTCCAATGTCCATGAAGGTGATGACATCTTTGTGGCATACGGTTGCTTAATGCTTGATTAGCAAAGATCGTTTTACATCTGTGGGATAGAAGACAAAAAAGCTCTGCATTTTTCTGAGAGAATATATTACTCATGTGCCTTAAGCTTATGGTGAAAGTATATTTCAAGGGTTTAAAAATCTGAGACTCAAATGCTTTTCAGTGGTGTCCTAATTTATGCGGCATATGAACGCGTATTTACCTATACTGTGGGTTTGCCCAGAAGCCTGTTTCTGGAGAGTATTTTCCATGCCATTTTTGTGGTGTACTTGCTGTCTCAGTGGAAACAGTAGAAATCTTGATGATATGAGGGACGATATGAGGATCCTCAGCCACCACAACTTCAGTGGAAGTCCCAGATTATGGGGTAGTGCAGACATGAAGATCCCTTTCTCCTCCTTCTCAGGAACAATGACGCTCTCCAGAATGCTGACATTCCTCTGGTCATCTTCCTTTTCTGTTCAGGACCAGGTAAAATCTTGAGATGCCTCAGTTGTGCTTTATTACCTTGATTGTCTCTGGTAACGGACTCTCTAGGGATGTTTTTAATGTGAAACTCTTTTGGTTTTGCAGTGAATGCTCTGTGATTGGGACAACAGAGAAACTAACTAAAAGAGGTTTTCTTCATGGACCCATATCTTCTAACAGCATTCTCTTGTGCCCTAGTTTCAGGAGAGTGTTCCCATTTAAATCTTTTCTCTAGGCACTGTCTGAATGTCTCTCTTGTCCTCGCTGCCTGAGAAGTTACTGGGCTTTAAACATGTTTTAATCAAGCAAAAATGTGTTTTCTGGTGATGAGATGTTCCAGTGGTTAATACAGAATCTTTTATGGAGCCTCTGTCCTCTCTGCTCTGAGTGCAGGCCAGGCTGTCTGGGACTAAATGTCATTACCATCTGTTTGTTCTATCGTCTAGAAGAAAAGAGTTGACTGGTTTCAGTCTAGTTCCTAATGGTGCCTACATCACAAAACCACCACTGAATCCTTTTAAATGGTCTCTCTAGAGAAGGTTAGAATGGGACATGATCTTGACCTGCTTAAAACAAGTTTCTGTAGCATACCAGCTACAGCAGAAACCTGCTCGAAGGATTCCACAGGTAAACTGAAAGTCATCTGGTTCAAGCAACCACTTAAAAATCTCCCCAAAGTTTCCAGTACAATTTTCTTTGACCTGCGATTAAAGACCCCGCTGCACTAGGCTTCTAACCTTTTGGGATGAGGCAAAAGAAAAGTTACAATCAAGAAAGGGAGAGCAGGAGAAACTAGTTTGGCTTTCAATGGTCCTTCTGTTATAAGTCCGTGATTTTACTCAGAATTGCTCTTTTTGGACTGGAACTACTTATTCTTGGTCTCAGCCCAGGGGAGAAGTTTCAGGACATATTCTCAGCCATTTTGAGTTACAGTTTGAAATAATGTATTTGTATGCATGTATATGTATGTGTGCCTGTTAAAGAAATAGCGCAGAATTTTCAAAAGCACCTAAACAACTTAGATGCACACTTTCCACTGAAAGTCGATGGGATGTGTGCTTCTAAATCACTTGAGGCACAATTTGAAAATCCCACCATTGTGGGCCAAACCTCCCCCGATGTAAACTGCCATAACTCCATGGGGTTCAATGGAGCAGTGAGTATTTATACCAGGGAAGGCTCCAGTCCATTATAATTAATTTTTTTGTGAAATTCTGGAGATATGCCCTGTAAAAAGCACAAAAAGAGACAGTCCCTGCTCCTGACAGTTTACACTCTGGAAGATGAACGAAGAAGACATGTCACACTAGAAGACCCAGAGTTTCTGCTTCACCTTTCTTAGAAAATGTGCTTTTTTTTTTAGGCAACTGATTTTTGTCCCTTAAATAGTAGCCAGATCTGTTTGTCCATCTTGATGGGTCTAGATTAGAAGGCAGATGAAGTTGCCAACCATCTCTCCTTGCACCCATCCATCAGTTTAATCAGAATTTTCAGAATTTAATCTATTAAAAGCTCTTTTGAAAACAGCTGTTATTATGAGATCCCACATGGTGGAAATCTCCTGGGAACAGCAATCAGCCAAATCTGAACCAGAGGCTTGCACCCTAGCCTGGACTTAAATTTGCCTTTAGTTAAATAGATGTTACTTTCTAACATTCTCTACAGCAAATATAATAAACAAGGCAAATACTGAGGTAAAGACATTTAGGCATGGTCCAGGAAAGCACTCCTATTTAGGACAGCGCGTAAGCATGGGCTTAAGTGTAGTGGGACTTGAGCATGTACTTAAGTACAATCCTAAAAAGGGATGATCCTAAGCGCATGCCTAAGGCCAAGTCTACACTACCCTCTGGACTGGTGGGTAATAATCGATCTATCAGGGATCAATTTATCGCGTCTCATCTAGACACAATAAATCGATCCCCAAATCGACGTCCGTACTCCACCTCGGCAGCAGGAGTAAGGGGAGTTGACAGGGGAGCTGCAGCGGTTGACTTGCCGCTGTGAGGACGGCCAGGTAAGTCAAACTAAGATGCTTTGACTTTGCATAGCTGAAGTTGAGTATCATAGATTGATCCCCCCACCCTAGTGTAGACCAGCCCTAAGTGTTTTCCTGCATTGGGGTCTTTATTAGATATAACATTATCTAAGGAAATTTGAGAATTTTTAGACAGAGCAATTCTCCAGTAAAAATCATCCACCTCTACAGGAGAGGCTTTGTCAGGGCTGATTTGCATCAGAAGTAATTTTGTAATTGTCAAATTCATTGCTTGCTGCACTGGTTAGTGTCAAGGGAACCCTTCACGGCACACCTCAGAAAAAACGTGTTTAGATGAGTGATTCTTAGGTGGATAATATCCCTTTAAGCAGGAGAAGAGTGTGCAATAATAGAAACCTTTTTGGTATACTCGCTGAAGTACAACAGCAAAAGCAGCTTTGCCAGGCTAATGCATTTTTCCTAAAGTCTCTTGAAAAGACAGATGCATTCCTTTCTTAGAGATTTCAGAGAATTTCACTAAGTTGTGGTTCATTCCCTGAATTCACTGGAGAAAACGAATGGGAAAAAATCCCAGATTCCGTGGACCAAATTCAGCTCCAGCATAAACTGGCAGAATTCACACTGAAGTCAATGGGAGTTGCACCTGCTGATGCTAGAACTGCATTTAACCCTCTCTGTGGATAACAAAAAGGTTCTGTTTCCAAGGTTTCTTCTGACTTGTTTTACAGGAATATAGACCTGATGCCAGCAATGTCAGAAAGACCAATACGTTCAATATGAGACCTCCAAGGCAAATTAGAACGTACCTCCCAAAAACAAATTCAGAAGCACACACAATATCTGAAGGTATAGCCTCATCCCACCCCATGCATGAATACCAGCACTAGCTGAGGAATGTTTGGTGCAGAGCATCTAAGGAAGAAAATCGGGAGCATTAGATTAGGTGGATATTAGGGGAAATGCTTTTGTTGGTTTATCCAAAATAAATGAACACATTTTTGAATTGTCCAAAATATTTGATGAATTGTAGAAGTGGGGGATAGAAGTCAAAGTGTAAGTCACAGAGCAGGATATATTGTCTTGCATTCCAGCTATTTGATGGTTGGCCCCACCAGCTCTTATGCTGTGGATACCCATATTGGACTGATTTTGGTTGTCAAATGTCTCCATGGATAGGATGAAACACCTAAGGAACACAGACAACACTTCAGTGGCCTGAACTGATTCTCATGGGTTGAATACCCAATGGTTAGATAAAGCACAGAATCCATATGCAAACAAGCGAGAGAGATTTTTCTCAATCAGGATTATAACTTCCGAGTAATTAGGATTCAAAAAATGGAGGGTCGTGGTCCAGTTCTGAGGAGTCATTTCTCTCCTCTGGAGCCCCTTGTTCACACAATAAAATATCGCCTGTATTCCTGACAACTTTTGTAAATAGCTTGTCAAGAATGTTGGCATGGAGTAAAAATGAGACTGCGATAAGGGAAAAATAACGGTGTGCTCTCCTGCAGTGCACAACCACACACGCACGAAGAAAACAAAACTCAACACTCAACTTGTGTTGACTCACACAGCAATAATTTTGGATCCAGATCCCAACATTTCCTATGATCTAAAGTTTGGAGATATTTGGGTTCAGCATTACGATTGAAGCACATCTCATTTTTTTAAAAAGACATAACTTTATATCGCTGACTCATTTGTGCAACTCCATCGAATAAATTGCTGGGAGTCCAGCAGTGAGAATAAATTAGTTCTAAAGCCAACAAATATTCCCTTAATAACCCCCAGTGGGTGCCCCTATGCACTGAATGCTCTCCTGGACATATGGGTTGACACAAAGAAAGTGAGTAGAGCATTGTATCTCACTGAAACATTAATGAAAAGCTCTCTGCTAATGGAATGTAAGGACTTCTTCCACTCTACATGATGTGGGAACCACTGTTTAGACTCTACAATTTCCCTCCAACTATCTGATACATGGATTTAACAGAATTCCACATATCTTTAATCATGTTCTTTTCTTGGTGGCCTTTAAGTGATTTTCCAACCCACAGGTAATTATCAGGCTTCTTTCTGTCTCTTCCATGTTTAGATCAATATTCTTTTGGCTGCCATTATACCTGTACGAGTAATCCATTTTTAATAGATGTAGTCATGCAGTACACACACACACACACACACACAAACACATGCACGCATGGAACGATGGGGAGAAAATTGATGTCAACACTTATCAAGTTTGAAGGGCCTTTCAAAACCAGCCTTCAGAATGTGCTAATATTTGCACATCCCCACACCAACTGGAAATAAATTCCAATTGCTTTAAAGTATTGTCAATATCACTTTAAATGTATATCCAACCACGCATGAGGGTTTCACAGATTTTCTCTAAAACCTGAAGATCAATCAATCTATTCTGAAAACACATAGGGCCCAATCCTGTAGTTCCTAAGGAGGCAAAATTCCCATTGAAGTCATAGGGGAATCGGGCTTTTATTTCTCTTTAATAATGACTGGAAACATTCTCATTCCCCATGCTGGTAATACCACTTTTTATAATTGAATGAGCATGTTTTGCCCTAATATTCTTGAAAAATTAAGTTCCAGTCTTGCACTGTATGTTCAGTCAAAACTCCCATTGCACCAGATTCTGTTCTTACTTATTCCTATGTACATTCAGAGTCACTCTTGATTTCAGCAGACCTTCTGGATTTACACTGGTGGAACCAAATGAAGGATTTCACCTGATTCTCCCCTTAGACTATACTAGTTTTACAATGGGTGTAATTCCTTTGACTTCAATGGACCTATCCCTGTTTGCACCTGCTCAAGTTTGAGGCAAATCCAGCCCCTTTGTGTCAATGAGAGTTTTATCCAAGTCAGAAACTGCCCGCTTCAGTCTAGTGTGTGAAATTACTGTCTAATCTTTCTTAGCAGTTTATTCCATCTGGACACAACTGTCTTTTTTTCCAAATGTCAGCTAATTTGGTTTTCCTTTGTCTTAAAGGAATGTCTCAACACTGTGTCTGGGTATCATAGTATTGAGGGCTTGACCTGAACTAAATAAATCTTAAAAAAATCTGATTGGAATTTAATTCTCTATTCCATCAAGAAATCTGCATAAAATAAAGTTCAAATAAGGAGTTGAAGTCTTTAGCCTGTTCTCTGACAAAACTTTTATTTTCATCTGTGTTTGGACTGCAGGGATAGAATCAATAGCCTTAACTTCTTCCACAGCTCCAGCTCCTGAACAAATTTTGTTTTTGGCAAGTTATAGATTGATATACATCTCCAATTGCCAGTGATGGGACTGTAGATGGGGAGAGCTCTGAATTGCTGGAGAGAATTCATGCCCAAGTGTCTGGCTGGTTGGTCTTGCGCACATGCTCAGGGTCTAACTGATCACCATATTTGGGGTGAGGAAGGAATTTTCCCCCCAGATCACATTGGCAAAGACCCTGGTTATTTTTTGCCCTCCTCCATAGCATGGTTTAAACTAGAGTAAATGGTGGATTCTCTGTAACTTGAAATCTTTAAAGCATGATTTGACGACTTCAGTAATTCAGCCAGAGGTTAGGGGTCTATTATAGGAGCGTGCGTGAGGTTCTGTGGCCTGCAATGTGCAGGAGGTCAGATTAGATGATCATGATGGTCCATTCTGGCCTTAAAATTTATGAGTCTATGAATAAAAGGAGCAGAGTGTAAATTAGGAGACAAATTTGAAGAAATTATTGTCTTTTATTTTGATACCCAATGTCAGGCAAGCAAATAAAAAAAACCCTCTTAGGTGTTATTCTACGACTACAATAGTGCTACTTCTGCCTTGCTTGCAATCTTTGAACCACTTGATTGCTGTGCCACAGTTTCTCCATGTGCAAAATGGGGGTAATATTTATTGTCCTCACAAAAGCGCTGTGAGGCTTAATTGTAAACATACTGAAAGATTTTTGAGTGAAAATTGCTATAAATACACAATATAATAAGTTGTGGTTTTCTTGTTGTTATTTTATTATTTATGATTGTAGAACTTAGACATAATTAGGGTGACCAGATGTCCCGTTTTTAAAGAGACAGTCCTGTTTTTTGGGGACTTTTTTTTATATAGGCGCCTATTACCCCCCACCCTGTCCCGTTTTTTCACAGTTGCTATCTGGTCACACTCGATATAATTGCTGTGTATCTTCATAACAGTGACCTCAATGAGATCAAAACTGGTCTCAGATTGAGGCTGATGATCAATGAGACAGATATGTAGTTAGGGTTTATGAGATGAGAACACTAACAGCAAACTACAACAAGCCTTTTTTCTCCATTTACACAAGGTGAAGGTCTGATCCTTCTCCCTCTAAAGTCAGAGGGAATCTTGTGGTCAGTCTTTATATTAAAGCCGATTTATACATAATTTATGAAGGGTTAATTAGGTTTAATAATACAGGATTAATTGCTGTTATAAGCATGTTGCAGGCATGCAGAGTAGTATGTGTTAGAAATGAAAATAAGCATCTCAACGGTTGCTGTCATAAATGGTTATAAGCAGCCTATTGACCTGTCGGACTCAATAACAATTGACGACTATTGAGTATTAAAGCAGCTCGCGGTCATTTATGAACCCTTTGTAAGCCGTTTATAAATGCACCCAGAATCTAAAGTGTGACCGTTTTGCTATTGCCTTCAGTGAGAGAAGGATACAGTTCTAATTACTTGCAACCGTGTATTAATTCAATACATTCATGTTATCCACATTTTGACAGGAACGACGCTGGAGCAGAGAAGACGATAGTTGCTTTAAGCAAACTGCAGCTGTTCCCATGCACCTATCACTCACCTCGTTCCTTCAAGTACATGATTCATGTTGGAGTTTTCCTTTTGACAAGTATGCCACAGTCAAAAACAGGACAGGGAAGGTAAACAAGAGAAAATGGGTGTTTGGTATGGAAGCTACATTCTTGTTGCACAGCACTGCAAAGGCCAGGTGTGAATGCACTGTGCATCTGGGGCCCATAAAATACGGCCAAAAGGTAAATTGACATAATTTAGCGGCGTCTGCTTTAGACAGGTGCAGTGGATCTCTAAATATATGCCACGTACCACTTGCTGCAGTTGCTATGGATATGACAGCTGAGGTCTGTAACTAGGTTCTAAAAGCTGTTGTATTATTATTATTAGTAATAGTAGTGTTGAACCATAGGTTTTATAGTTATTCCTGCTTAGCTGCTGCCCCCTAAATAGTCCATTTAATGGAATACTTATTGTTTGAATGGGGCATAAACACTATTATTTCCCCTCTTCTCCTTTCACAGGGGCTTGTTACTGTTTGTGTTGCATATCACTGGGCCCAGTCCTGAGCCACCTTATGTGGGCATGCTAAGGCCAGAAGGAGCAGAAATGTTGCATTTCTGTTGCACTGGCAGGCAAAGCACTGGAGAAGTCATCCAGGGGGTTTCTCAGCCTCACATGCACTGCGGACATGACCTGTCTGCCTCTGTCTGACAGTGTTTATAAAGCACCTCTGCCCCTCACTCCAGGTCCTATATTTCCATGTAGGAAAAGGGAGTGGACCAGAAGCACCTTCACTAGCAGTCTGTGGCCTAGAGTTTTGCTGACTCCTGCAAGGAATTCTTGTGCAAAACTTTGTCCAAGGAGAGAAGGTTTGGCCCAGTAGCTCTGATTACGGATGAAGCAAGATGCACATTTTAGACAGGACCGGCTCTAGGCACCAGCAAAACAAGCACGTGCTTGGGGTGGCACAATTCCAGGGGCGGCACTCTGGCCATCCTCTTCCCAAGGGTTGAGGCTTTCGGGTGTTGCAAGGAAAAGAGCACCGGCCCGTGTGCTTACTCAAGATTCAGGGGATTTACAGTACAATTTCCCGCTAGAAAAGAGAAGCTGGGCGCATGGAAAGCTCAAAGGAGTTTAGGTGCTGGGAACAGAGTCTGGGGCTGGACCAGACAAATATCTGCAGGGTCTAGCTCTCTTTAAGATCTTCCCATCCTTACTAATAGGACTGAAACCACTGGCTCCGGTGAAACAATTTGTGCGGTAAGGATTACTCAGGCTAGGAAGGGTTTGCAGGGCCACTTTCAAAATCCCCAAGAATCCCTCAGAGCACAGACCTCACTGTTTCCAATCAGGTTTGCCTCTCTGTGCTCCAATCCATGTAGGGTTTAAACAGAAATCGGTACCATTTCCAAGCTAAACAGTTTGCCTCAAACTCAGAAGCCCTCGATCCTGAATTTCGGGGGTGTGCAAGGGTCCAGCACATCTGGGAAGAGGAGATCACATAGGGGCTAGCATAGACATGTCATCCAATGCAGGGTCACTTTACTGGGATACCTTGTAACCACAATGGTTTATAATGTCAGAACGCAGTGAGGCACCTGAGGGGAGAGATCAAACACCTGGTTTATGGATCTCCAGAGTGGAGTTCATCCTGACAGCTGGATTCCACGTGCATCGCCACTGTCCTCTAAGCAAACGTGGACTGGACCTTGGCAAGGCTAACACAGAGTTCAGGAGATTTCACACTCGTCTGGATGGAGAGAGAGATTCCAGATCGGGAGTTCCTAGGGAAACCTAGGGGGACCTGTCCGTACAAATAGGCAGCAGACACAGGGGGTCAGGCTGATTCAGCCAGCCCCATTTCCGCCCCACCATCACCGCTGGAGCCCAGTTCCCATAATCACTCTGTATGGCTGCAGCAGGCTGCCCCAGCCAAAGGCACCTGGTCTGACAGAGCAGTGTCAAAAGAAGACCTGACTCTAAAGAAACAATGAACCGTCAGAGGGACAGAGCGTAAGGGCACTTTTCCAGCAGAGGCCATCTCCTCTCTCTCTGTGTCTCTGTATTTCTGCAGCACCTCGCTGTTTCCACCCAGGTGGCTTTGGGAGAAGCAATGACTCATATGAACGTAACTGTCAGACTCAAACACATTCCTAACAAAGGTGACCCCAGACGCCATCCCGGGCTCATTTCACGCTACTCTGGAAACGAGGAGGCGAGTCAAGGCCAGACTACTCCTCCCTGTGTTCTTTGCTTGTCTGAGAACCAAGCGCTTTCTTGAGCTGCTGTCCTTGGCGCTGGCTTGCACCCAGGGACCCACACGTGCTCCCCCCTGAACACAGCCCCTCTGCCAAGCAGCAGCCCTGAGAGACTGGCAGGTGCTGCCCTTGTCACAATCCGACAGTGTCATGGACAGATCGACAAGGATCTGTGCTGACTTCTCTCTCATGAGAGCAGGATCCGGCTCTCCGGTGGTGGAGAGAGTCCCAGACCCATGTCACATGTGCTAGGTGTAGCTGAGAAACACCTTTGGGGGCAGCTCCTCAGATGGCGGGAATGTTCAGCTGAAGTCAATGTCAATTCACACCAGCTGAGGACTGGCCGCTGCTTTCCTCTGGTCTTTTTGCAGAGTGTTCCGAGCTGCAAAGGCTGGAGAAGGGTTCCCAAACCCAAGTGCCTTTAAGTGCTGCCCTGCTAGCAAAGGAGCATCCAGCAACTCGTGCGGATTATTGTCTAGCTGTGGTAAAACAGCAAACAGAAAAACATCCCAACAGTAAGTGTAATTCACAGCTGCTTGGATGCAAACCCCGCTAGTGCTGGGGAAGAGGAGAGAGGGATTTAGGAGCTGAACTGTCCGGGTGAGATTTTTTTCATGGCTCTGGGACAGACTGAGTGGCACCCCCCGACCCTGTTGTCCTGATCCCCCCCCCCACACACACACACTTCACTTTTGATCTGTAGGGTATTTCCCAACCCTAGACATATGAGGCATTCGCTATAGGAGGAGGTCACTGGAAGAAGGGGAGTGACGGGAAAGCGGGGACTGGGGGAGGTCAGGGGACATTCCTTCAAATTAAGGTGAAAGGGAAAGACACTAGGAGACTTTTACTGAAAGGAGGGAGAAGCGGGGAAAGAAACACTGGTGGCTTTTAGACTTTAAGGAGTGAAACTCTCTGATCTCACTTCCAGTCTGGGTGGGAAGTGAAGTTCTGCGCTGAAAGAAGAGCAAATACAAAAGAGATTCCCCTTTAATAAGACAAGTTGCCCCCAATAAACCAAGTAACGAATACAAGCCCCATCTTTCTTTTGAGTCTAAGAGATGCCCTTGGAATGAGGTTAAGGAGCCATCGGCAGCCATTGCTGAGCAGAGTGGAAAACAAGGGAAATCAGGTGATGTGCAAACATGTGTAAACGCCACCAAAAAAAAGGGGGGGGGATTTTTTTTTTGCTTGAGGTGACAAAAAAACTAGAGCCGGCCCTGATTTTAGACCCAAATATACTCATCTCCTACCCAAACCGCAGCTTTCTCACTATTCATTCTTCTGCATTGCTGACTCCAATGAGGCTGAATCAGGACACAAGTTATAGACAACTTAAAGAAATAAAATTCCATATAGTTTCAAACTTCCTCCATTGCTGTTCTATTTCTCACTGTTTGTTCCTCGCACATTTTAAAGGCCAGTGTCACACATATTACTGTTTGGAAGCTCAAGAACTATGACTCTTGTCAGCAGCATCTCTTCTTGCTGATGTCAAACAACATTTACCTGATGCATAGCAGGTGTTAAATGTTGTGATATAAATGCACAAAGACACGCACACAGCTCACATATGTTATCCTGTTGAACTCAGTTGCAAGATTTGTGTGAGTGAGGCAGGCAGGATTTTGGGAACATTCTACTCTTACACTGGTGTGAATTTGGAGTAACTCCATTGACTTCAAACTGCAGATGCCCCAGTGACTTCACTTCAGTGGAGTTACTCCAAATTTATATCGATGTAAATGAGGGTGGAATTTTTCCCTTGGCCCCAGTTTTTGAACTGAGCAGTCTTCAGAGTGGAGAAGAGAAAGATCAGGGGCCTGGATCTTCGTCTCTCATCTAGGTTCAGATCCTCACAGGTATTTAGGCATCTAAGATACCGATTTCAGTGGGAGTTAGGCACCTAAATACCTTTGAGGATCTGAGACCTAGCTGCTTTGTGCTACTCCAATCATGCAAGACAGCCTTAAACCGCACTTAAAGGGCCACTTGAAAGGTGCACAGGGCTCTAGTGACTCCTGTGCTACTCCTCTCCTGGTCCTTGGTGTGGGAGCAGGCTGGGATGTCCCTATACCTGGCAACCACAAGCAACTAGAACAGATCCTTAGAGGCAGCTTATATAGTGTAGAGCAGACAAGCATGAGGGGGCAGATTTAAGGCTGCCATGGGCAACCGTATTTCTGGTACTTTAAGAACGTAAGAACGGCTATATGGGGTCAGACCAAAGGTCCATCCAGCCCAGTATCCTGTCTGCTGACAATGGTCAATGCCAGGTGCCCCAGAGGGAGTGAACTTAACAGGTAATGATCAAGTGATCTCTCTCCTACCATCCATCTCCACCCTCTGACAAACAGAGGCTAGGGACACCATTCCTTACCCATCCTGGTTAATAGCCATTAATGGACTTAACCTCCATGAATTTATCTAGTTCTCTTTTAAACCCTGTTATAGTCCTAGCCTTCACAACCTCCTTAGGCAAAGAGTTCCACAGGTTGACTATGCGCTGCGTGAAGAAGAACTTCCTTTTATTTGTTTTAAACCTGCTGCCCATTCATTTCATTTGGTGGCCCTTAGTTCTTATATTATGGGAACAAGTAAATAACTTTTCCTTATTCACTTTATCCATACCACTCATTATTTTATAGATCTCTATCATATCCACCCTTAGTCTCCTGTTTTCCAAGCTGAAAAGTCCTAGCCTCTTTAATCTGTCCTCATATGGGACCCGTTCCAAACCCCTAATCATTTTAGTTGCCCTTCTCTGAACCTTTTCTAAGGCCAGTATATCTTTTTTGAGATGAGGTGACCACATCTGTATGCAGTATTCAAGATGTGGGCGTACCATGGATTTATATAAGGGCAATAAGATATTCTCCATCTTATTCTCTATCCCTTTCTTAATGATTCCTAACATCCTGTTTGCTTTTTTGACTGCTGCTGCACACTGCATGGACGTCTTCAGAGAACTATCCATAATGACACCAAGATTTCTTTCCTGATTAGTTGTAGCTAAATTAGCCCCCATCATATTGTATGTATAGTTGGGGTTATTTTTTCCAATGTGAATTACTTTACATTTATCCACATTAAATTTAATTTGCCATTTTGTTGCCCAATCACTTAGTTTTGTGAGATCTTTTTTAAGTTCTTCACAGTCTGCTTTGGTCTTAACTATCTTGAGCAGTTTAGTATCATCTGCAAACTTTGCCACCTCACTGTTTACCCCTTTCTCCAGATCATTTATGAATAAGTTGTATCGGATTGGTCCTAGGACTGATGCTTGGGGAACACCACTAGTGAGCCCTCTCCATTCTGAAAATTTACCATTTATTCATACCCTTTGTTCCTTGTCTTGTAACCAGTTCTCAGTTCATGAAAGAGTCCTCCCTCTTATCCCATGACAACTTAATTTACGTAAGAACCTTTTGTGAGGGACCTTGTCAATGGCTTTCTGGAAATCTAAGTACACTATGTCCACTGGATTCCCCTTGTCCACATGTTTGTTGATCCCTTCAAAGAACTCTAATAGATTAGTAATACATGATTTTCCCTTTACAGAAACCATGTTGACTTTTGCCCAACAATTTATGTTGTTCTATGTGTCTGGCAATTTTATTCTTTACTATTGTTTCGACTAATTTGCCTGGTACTGATGTTAGACTTACCGGTCTGTAATTGCTGGGATCACCTCTAGAGCCCTTTCTCAATATCGGTGTTACATTAGCTATCTTCCAGTCACTGGGTACAGAAGCTGATTTAAAGGACAGGTTACAAACCAGAGATAATAGTTCCGCAATTTCACATTTGAGTTCTTTCAGAACTCTTGGGTGAATGCCATCTGGTCCCAGTGACTTGTTAATATTCAGTTTATCAGTTAATTCCAAAACCTCCTCCAGTGACTCTTCAATCTGTGACAATTCCTCAGATTTGTCACCTACAAAGGACGGCTCAGGTTTGTGAATCTCCCTAACATCCTCAGCCATGAAGACCGAGGCCTGGTCTACATTACGCGTTTATACCGATTTTAGCAGAGTTAAACCAATTTAACGCTGCACCCGTCCACACTACGAGGCCCTTTATATCGATATAAAGGGCTCTTTAAACTGGTTTCTGTACTCCACCTCGACGAGAGGAGTAGTGCTGAAATCGGTATTACTATATCAGATAAGGGTTAGTGTGGCCGCAAATCGATGGTATTGGCCTCCAGGCGGTATCCCACGGTGCACCATTGTGACCGCTCTGGACAGCAATCTGAATTCAGATGCACTAGCCAGGTACACAGGAAAAGCCCCGCGAACTTTTGAATTCCATTTCCTGTTTGCCCAGCGTGGAGCTCTGATCAGAACGGGTGGCGATGCAGTCCCAAATCCAAAAAGAGTTCCAGCATGGACCTTACGGGAGATACTGGATCTGATCGCTGTATGGGGAGGCAAATCTGTTCTATCAGAGCTCCGTTCCAGAAGACAAAATGCCAAAGCATTTGAAAAAAATCTCCAGACAGAGGCCACAGCAGGGACTCAGCATAGCGCTGCGTGACAAGCGTAACGGAAAGCCAAAGAATCAAATGGACGCTCATGGAGGGAGGGAGGGGGGACTGAGGACTCCAGCTATCCCACAGTCCCCGCAGTCTCCGAAAAGCATTTGCATTATTGGCTGAGCTCCAAATGCCTGTAGGGTCAAACACATTGTCCGGGGTGGTTCAGGGTATAACTCGTCAATGTACCCCCCCTTCCCCCGGTGAAACAAAAGGGAAAAAAAATCGTTTCTTGACTTTTTTATATGTCACCCTATGTCTACTGCATGCTGCTGGTAGACATGATGCTGTGGCACTGAACAGCAGCACCCTCTCCCCTCCCCTCCCAGTGGCAGACGGTACAATATGACTGCTATCCATTGTCATCATCAGCCCGTAAGTGCTCCTGGCTGGTCTCAGGTGAGGTCGGCCGGGGGTGCCTGGGTAAAAATAGGAATGACTCCTGGTCATTTCCAGTAGATGGTACAGAATGGCTGGTAACCGTCTTCATCATAGCAACTGGGGGCTGAGCTCCAATAGCCCCCTCCTTTCATGTCTAAAGAAAAGACTCTGTACTGCCTGGACTATCATAGCAACAGGATGCTGGGCTCCTCTCCCCCGCACTGTTTAATGTCCTGCCTGGACTATCATAGCAGATGGAGGCTGCCTCCCCCTCATTTTATCTCACTAACAAGTCAGTGTTTCTTATTCCTGCATTCTTTATTACTTCATCACACAAATGGGGGGGACACTGCAACGGTAGCCCAGGAGGGTTGGGGGGAGCAGGGAAGCAATGGGTGGGGTTGTTGCAGGGGCACCCCCTAGAATGGCATGCAGCTCATCATTTCTGTGGGATCTGACACGGCATGGCTGTGCTCTCTAGTACACTGGTTCTCTAGCACACTTGCCCCATATTCTAGGCAGGACTGATTCTATTTTTAGATACAACATAAAGGAGGGAATGACCCAGGGAGTCATTCCCATTTTTGTCTTTGCGCCCCCGGCCGACCTCAGCCAGGAGCACCCATGACAGCAGCAGATGGTACAGAATGACTGATAACTGTCATCTCATTGCCAATTTACAATGGCATGGCAGACAGTACAGAACAACTGATAACCGTCTCTGCTGTCTTGCAAAGGCAAATGAATGCTGCTGTGTAGCGCTGCAGTATCGCCTCTGTCAGCGGCATCCAGTACACATACGGTGACAGTGATAAAAGGCAAAATGGGCTCCATGGTTGCCGTGCTATGGCGTCTGCTAGGGCAATCCAGGGAAAAAGGGCGCGAAATGATTGTCTGCCGTTGCTTTCACGGAGGAAGGAATGAGTGACGACATTTACCCAGAATCACCAGCGACACTATTTTTGCACCATCATGCATTGGGATCTCATCCCAGAATTCCAAGGGTCGGGGAAGACTGCGGGAACTATGGGATAGCTACGGAATAGCTACCCACAGGGCAATGCTCCAGAAATCGATGCTAACCTCGGTACATGGATGCATACCACCAAATTAATGTGCTTAGTGTGGCCGCGTGCGCTCGACTTTATACAATCTGTTTTACAAAACCGGTTTATGTAAAATTGGAATAATCCCATAGTGTAGACATACCCTGTAGCAAAGAATTCATTTAGTTTCTCTTCAATGACTTTATCATCTTTAAGTGCTCCTTTTGTATCTTGATCTTCCAGAGGCCCCACTGGTTGTTTAGCAGGCTTCCTGCTTCTTATGTACTTAAAAACATTTTGTTATTATCTTTTGAGTTTTTGGCTAGCTGTTCTTCAAACTCCTCTTTGGCTTTTCTTTTTACATTTTTACACTTAATTTGGCAGTGTTTATGCTTGTTTCCGTTTACCTCACTAGGATTTGATTTCCACTTTTTAAAAGATGCCTTTTTATCTCTCACTGCCTCCTTTACATGGTTGTTAAGCCACAGTGGCTCTTTTTTAGTTCTTTTACTGTGTTTTTTATTTTGGGGTATACATTTAAGTTGGGCCTCTATTATGGTGTCTTTGAAAAGTGTCCATGCAGCTTGCAGGGATTTCACTCTAGTCACTGTACCTTTTAATTTCTGTTTAACGAACCTCCTCATTTTTGCATAGTTCCCCTTTCTGAAATCAAATGCCACAGTGTTGGGCTGTTGAAATGTTCTTCCCACCACAGAAATGTTGAATGTTATTATATTATGGTCACTATTTCCAAGCGGTCCTGTTATAGTTACCTCTTGGACCAGCTCCTGCGCTCTACTCAGGACTAAATCAATAATTGCCTCTCCCCTTGTGGGTTCCTGTACCAGCTGCTCTAAGCAGCAGTCATTTAAAATATTGAGAAATTTTGTTTCTGCATTTCGTCCTGAGGTGACATGTACCCAGCCAATATGGGGATAATTGAAATCCCTCCCTGTTATTGAGTTCTTTATTTTGATAGCCTCTCTAATCTCTCTTAGCATTTCATCGTCACTATCACTGTGCTGGTCAGGTGTCGATAATAGATCCCCACTGTTATATTCTTATTAGAGCATGGAATTACTATCCATAGAGATTCTATGGAACGTGTGGATTCATTTAAGATTTTTACTTCAATTGACTTTCAAGTTCTTGACTTTCCAGGACACAGTGTTTTTGTCTGTCCTACATATACATGGGACATGCTCTCTCTCACACACACACACACACACACACACACCACACACACACACACACACACTATATTTCTCACTCATGCATAACTCATAAAGAGCGAAACTGATTTGGCTCGCACTTCCTATACATATAACCTTGAGATGGAGTCTGAAACATGTCAGCCTGCTAATTTCTGAGCAACTGGAAAGGATGGCTTAGAATGGAAGTCGAACCTAATCTTAGCTGTAGTGTGCACGACCTGTGTCTGCCAGAGCATACAAGAATGTTAGGGGGTATTGGTCCTGGTGTGCATGCGTGAGCTGCAGTGAGATACCTGCAGTGAGAGCATCTCAAATTGATATGGCTAAATCATACCCTGCTGCCTGGCTCTGGCCCAGTGTTCTGAGAAGCTGATAAATTCTGAAGGGGATAGGAAGAAAGTGAGGGAATAAATCTCACTGTTCTCCTATACTAGTCATACAGATGGTTCATACTTTGAAAGGTTACTACCAGCTAGAGCCTGGTAAAGAGGTTAGTCTGCCCTGAAAGTGCTACAGAAGCCAGAATAAAGTCTAGTGAGTCCTATGTGGAGAACTGGAGCACAGGCAACGAAAATAGTTGGGTATCTCTCCCTTCATTCATGGCCCCAGAAAGCAGTGGCAAGGTTGCTATTAAAATTAAAATATGACTGAGTATTAGGATATTTGCCAAGGGTAGATTGAGAGACCAGGGTCTGTGACTGTTTTGACTGTCTTGTTTCATCTCTACCTCCACAGGCCCTTGATTTTTCCACCTGAGTGGCATTTTAGTAAGGATGCAAATAGGCTGATGGTATTTTGCGGCACACTGTAGAGGATCAAATCTGCTTTTGTGTATGTTTAGGTGCGTCTTTCTATTTGTCAGTCCATCTCAGGGACGATAAACCAGAGGTGGAAAGAGGGAAGGCATAAAGCTCATTGTAAACATGGGGAGGAGTGACTGTATAACTAACGTGATAGAAAAGAGATTGAAACTGAAAGTAATATTCTATCCCCAACATCCAATTTACATAGAGTCACAAGAAAAATATTTTTGCACAAAATTTCTGACAGAAATTATAATATGGACTTTCCATTAAAAAGATGTGCAGAAAAACTGTGTATATGCTCAGGGGCTTTGTACTCCTCTGCATATGCCTATGTGGCATTAATTATTTTATAATTTATTTATGGTAGCAACTAGGAACCCCAATCAAGGATCAGGGCCCAGCAGACTAGTAATTGTGCAGATAAAATAACAAAGACTGTCCTATGCCAAAGAATTTACAGTCCAGGTGTCAGACAAGATGTGCCAGGTGGACAAATCCGCTGGAGACGAGTGAAGGTATACGGTAACAAAATGAACAGAGTTGAGAAGAAAAATGGAAGCATCATTAGACCGATCAAGCCTAGACAATAATTACAAATGGGCACATAGGATAAAGCAAACTATACCAGGAAGTCCTCTCCTGAGCCAATACTTGATGTACGGTAGCAGGAACGGTGGAAACTATTATAATTAAGGTTGTATAATGTTCTCCATTCTAACTACCTGTTTTCAGTTGCTCATCCATTTTTGAAACTTTGACCTTTGGGGCTGAATTTTTCTGCCCATTAGATTTTGGGGTTTTTTAAATTAAAGTTTGAGTACAAGAAGAAGGTCCAGCAGGTGGGACTTTTTACAGGGAAAGGTGTCACTCAGCATGTATCAGGATGGCAGAGTTTGACTCACAGTCAGTAAAATCCACTTTTCCCACTATCTATCTATCTATCGATCTATCTTCTCTTGAATAGCTCTTCAGACAAAAATGGTATGGAGCAGAAAATTGGTTTTGACTGGGAAATAGATATGACTATGTTATAACCCACTGAAAATTGAATATGGTACCTGTACAGCACAGTTTGCATGGAAATTTTCACCAAGCTTACTAAAGGTCCAATTCTGCCACTCTTGTGCATGCTGAGTAGCACTTTATTTGGCAAGTACTCCCATTGTAACAAACAGGACTATGATTTTTTTCTACTACTACTACTACTTTTTTCTTTTATAAGATTATTGGAAATTCCATAAAAAGCTATGTTAAGAGAACCTCAAGAATCAGGACACGACAAAGTTACCATTACTGAGACTGTAAACTGTTTGGGGCAAGGGCCATCTTTTTTGTTCTGTGTTTGTACATCACCTAGCACAATGGGGTCCTGGTCCAGGACTAGGGCTACTAGGCATTATGATAATACAATAAATAATAATAGTGAACAATTAATGCTGGCTACGTAACTGACCTTTTATATCTATGTGTAATTTCACTACAGTCTTTAATTGCATGATCACAAAGTAGTTCTCAAATAATACATTTTAATAGACAATCTATTCTATATTCTTACATATCCCACGTGTAGCAAATTGAAGAACTGGGTACTTCACTATGTATGCCAGATAGTCAATGATAGTAACATAGATATTATACAACACACATGATACTGTACCACACACTGTACTGCATATTATGCCTGACGACACAGACCAATATTGCATATTTGCTGGTATACATATGCTGCTAAATTTGTATCTGAATTACTTTCAAAGTTAATTGCCTAATCTTTGAATTGCACCTAAGAAAGTCTGCTGCGTGTGTGCAGCTATGATAGTTTCATAATTATCTGGCTTATCTGTTGAATTTCCCTGATGGAGAGTTGTGCTACTGTTTGAAGGAAAATGTATAGCTCATGGGTGCTGACTACATATCAAAATACAGACCTTAGAGTGTAGAAAGTTTATCATATATAGAGCCTGCTCCTGCTGCCACTGAACTCAATGGCAAAGTTCCTATCGACTTCAGCGACTAAAGAGCCTAAGATTGAGATTTTCAAAGTTGCCTAAGAGGGATTTGGATGTCCAAGTCTCTCTGTTGAAATCAATAAAAATAAACTGGATCATTATAACAATGAAAATAGTTCAACTACACAAGAACAAAAGCAGATTAGAAGAAGACCATGTGTTTCAGAAGGTTGTAGAAAAAAATGGCATGATAACATAATTAAAGTTTGTATCATAATAAAACATACATATTGGGAGGGCAGAGTTAAGGTTAACTCTGTAGCCTTAATGTTGACATTTGCATTAATCATGCAACCTATAATTTTTTCTTAATGGAGCTTTATGGAGTGAGATTATATCTAATGCTCAAAGATGTCTGAGGTTTCTGCCATTTTATACTTTTGCCACATTTTATAGCTCAGCATGTCAAAGTATTGCAAGAAAGCTATGATTACCTAGGATATTAGTGTGCCACACAGTGTGGTCGCTAGGAGTGTCACTGCAACAGTGGGGACAGAACCCACACTCTCTTATTCCAAAAAGCACAAACATTTAATAATGGAGCTAAAGGTACTCCAGTGAGCATTCTGCACCAAAAATTAAAAAAAATTCTGCACAAAATATTTTAAAATTCTGCAATATTCTGCAAGTTTTATTTGTCAATAAATAAATGCAAAGGTTCCAGCATGGCAGGGGAGAGCACAGGCCACTGGCTTCACAAAAGTGGGAGATCACCCTGCAGCACCCCCCTCCCGCACACACACACGGGACACTGACTCTTCGGTGAGGCTGCACCTGACCCTCACACAGCACAAGGCCTGGACCTGCCCCAGAAACACCCTGGGGCCCTGCACCAGGTGCACGGCAGGCAGGCTCAACCAGCAGGATCTAAGTGTGAAGGGGCTCAGTGTGGGGGGATCCAGGTGTGAAATGAGAGGGTTCTGTATGGGACAGTCTGGGTGCAGGCTGCTCAGTGGGGGGTTTAGGTGTGGGGGATCTGGATGCACAGAAGCTTGAGGGGGGGTTGTGTTCAGAGCAGGGGCAATGAGACTCTGCAGGCGCTTCCAGGTGAAGGTGGTTGGGGCTTAGCAGAGGGATCTGGGTGTGGGGGTCTCAGCAGGGGGAGTCTGGGTGCTGGGGCATTGGGGCGTGGTGGGGTGGGGGTCTGGGTGCAGCTAGTTGGGGGTCAGTGGTGTGGGGACCTGGATGTGGGGGCTCAGAATGGTGCAGGGGGCTGGGGCTTGTCAATGTGGGGGGTTGAGTGCAGGGAGCTCAGTGGAGGGTGGTCTGCATGCAGGAGGTCTCCAGATGCATAGGTTGAGGTTCAGTGGGGTGGGGTTTGGGTATTAAGGGCTAGAAGGGTTCTAGATGTAGTGGGTAAGGCTTGGCAGTGGGTGTCTGGGTATGGGAGGTCTGGATGCATGGGGTTTGGACAGATGGAAGAGCAGCTCCCCATACAGTGACCCCTTCCTCCACAGCTAAGGAGTGATGCAGCAGGAAGCAGGAGATGATGTTGAGCTTCCTGCAGCTGGGGAAGGTTTCTGGAGGTGGGTCTGACACAGACCCAGCCACTCCTTGCAGGGGAAGAGGAAGTCCCATCCTCTCCTGCCTCCAGTCCAGCTGGGACTAGCAGCTGATCCCAGATAAGAGTAGAAGCCACTGTCTGGGGTGTTCTCAGCCTCGTGGTGATTTACCTCTGCTGGCTGCTTCAGGTGCCTGAAACGATGTGCCTGCACTGCTAGGGAGTGGTGCGTGACTGCTCTTGCAGTTTCCCTGTCAGAAATTCATTTTTCTGTGGGGAAGTAAAGAAATCTGCAGGGGACGAGTTCTGAGCATGCACAGTGGCGCAGAATTCTCCTAGGAGTATTTGAAAGGAGACTATGCATTAACTATTATCAATGTACAGCCAATGGCATACAATTTAGTTCTAATTCTGTCTGAGCAGTGATAGAAACCCATACATGGATTAGTCAATTTGTTACAGTATTTTAATTAATAGTATTGAAATTGTCAGTGTATGAATGTGCTGCATTACTTTGGGGATAAATTCTTCCTTGGTTTCTTGTTTCAGGTGAGACCATCAATTTTAACAGTTGCTTCCCCAACCCTTTTCTTGTCTTCTCTTCTACCCCCATAAGCCAGGAACTTCAATCTCTGATTGGTAGCTACCAGCTTGAATGCACAAACATTGTGGAAATCATTTAATAGTATATACATGTAATAAATAAATAAATAAAGCATGTAAGAGTAAGACAAACCTATTGGATGCAGCCCTTTTCTGCTTTTGTTGACTTTTTAGCAGCTTAAAAGAAAAGTCTGCATGCACATTTTTTTGCAACAGCTGCAAGAAAAAGAAAAGGAGTTTTTTTTGAGAGATCCATCCAGAAACTCGGAGTAGTCTTTGCATTTATGCTGGGATTATTTTCAATGTTACCAGCATTTTGTGGGTTAATAAGGGGCAATTAGGTTGTATGGCAGGAGAGCACAGTAAAAGGAGTAGAGGAGTAAGAATCCACAGTTGTCACGAATGGGGCATGGATTCCTTAATTTAGGACTAGTTTTTAAGCATCTTCCTTCTTTTGATGAAAGATTTTTTTTTTTTGCAATCTACGTGCTTCAGTGAGACATTTGACATTTCATTTTAACATATTTTTACAAATCTCCCTCATTCAAACTGATCTCCCCAGACAATCTTGCACGTATGCATGTTGCGTGCGAGGGCCAGGTATTGCTTTGGAATGCAGGAGCGAGCCTGCAGGGCTGCTGGAAGGCCTGCCAGACACAAAGACATCAATGCCTTGGTTTACACTCTGTTCACGTTTTGAAGGTTTTCTTTGCAACCATGAGGACTTCCCTCCAACCTCGCCTCCGCCCCGCCCGAAAAAATCAGATTCCAGCGCACAAGCTGGCAGCTTCTGAAAAACAAAAACACCGGCCCACTCAGTTTAGTGCAAGTCAGGCCCACTGATAGTTCTCCCAGCATGACAGCGGGATGCACGAGCCCAAGGCATGGGGGAGTTGCAGCCTTACGTGCATTTCGCACGGGGCAGACCTAGAGGTAGCGCGCAGCAGACCCGCGCACTGGGGCAAGGCTGCAGCAGCAGCAGCAGCAGCAGCAGCAGCAGCGCGCGGACAGCACGGGCTGCAGGGGCCGCGCGCCGCTGCTCTGCCTCCGCCGCCTGGGCTCCCTTCCGGACGGCGCCCGCGATCCCGCTCTCCTCTTTTTGCCTCGCGCCTGCTGCGGGCCGCCGCTGCTGAGCGCGAGGAGCCCGGGAGCGCGCGCGCGCCCCCCCCCCCCCAGTGCCAGTGCGGCGGCGGCGGCCGCCTCTTGTTTACCAGCGTTAACTCTGCACCGTGCGAGCGAGGAGGAACGGCGAGAGGGGGAGACCTAGCAGCAGCAGCAGCAGCAGCAGCGCGGTGCAAGCCCTCCTGCAAAGGACAGCGACATACTTAAATACAGAGCAGCAGGGCCTCCCCTTCCAGCCTCCCCCCCTTGGAGGAATTACGGACCCCTTTGCAACGAGCTCCTGGGCTTTGACCTTCAGCAAACCGGACCCCCCCGCCTTCCCACTACGACCCTCCCCCTCCACCCCCGCACACTCCCCCTGGCTTGGGTTGGACCAGAAGCGGGGAAGGTTTGCAGCGCGCACGCACGCACAAGATTCAGTTGTGTTTGGATTTTTTGTGGCATGGAAAAGCAGCAGCGAGTAGGGATGCGAGGAGGCGAGCAGCGGCAAGAGGAGGCGGGGAAGTGCTGAGCTGCTCAGCTCTGCCTGCTGCCGCTTTGTGTGTGTCCCGGATTTTTTTTTTTTTTTGGAAGGAGCCGGTGGCAGCGGCGCTGAGACGAGGAAGAGGGGGAAGCCTTTTCATTCATTTTTATTCCGCATTTGTAGGGTCTTCAGCCACCCGGACTTACTACTTGTTTTTGTGTTTTACTGTGGGGGAAGCTTGAAGGGGGGAATCCCTTTGGAGCAGCCTCAGGTCTCTGCTTGGGGGAATAATCTCCAGTCTCGGGAAGCTGTATTTCCTCCTCCCTCATAAGATTGTTTTGGATTCCCCCCCCGCCCCCTTTCCCATCCAGAATTTTTTTTTTGCGTGTGTTTGCTGCGCCTGTGTGGTGTTTGAAAATGGAGGCTGAAGATACAGACTGCCAGCCCCAATGTGCTTCATGTTTGCGACTTCTGTGCACATTGTATCACTGCAGGCAGCGCTGAGGGGGAGTGTTGCTTCGCCCTTTCTGGGGGAGCCCCAGCCCAGCTTTTTCATTGTTGTCTGTGGGTGGCTTCTCCGGAAGAACAGCAGCGAGGGAAATAGAAACCTTTTGATTTTCAAACCCAAAGGGGTGGTTTTTGTGTGTGCGTGTGGGAGGAGGAGGTAATTTCCCCCTCTCCCTAGGTCTCCCCTCACTCTCCCAATTTATAGCTCTTTGTGAGTGGAGAGAGGAGAAATTTGGACTTTTTTTTTTTTTGTGGAAAAGGGGATTTTGTCCGTAATTAAAAATAAAAAGGAATGAAGTCTGGCGCCGGAGGAGGGTCCCTGACCTTATTCTGGGGGTTTCTGCTCTTCTTTGCCACACTTTGTCTGTGGCCAACAAATGGAGAAAGTGAGTATTTTGCGTTTAATTTAACATGGTGGAGGGGGGTGCGCTTGTTTTGCACCGCGGTGGCTTTTGAGTTTCAGGGGCTGCTTGTGTTTTCCTGTTCTTGAATCTGCTCCTTAAGCACATTTAATACCCTGAGTTCAGACTGCTCTTTTCTCTTTCCTCGCTTGGAGTAGATGGCTTTGATATTCCTTAATTTAACCAGAGTTTAGACCCTTTCCCGTGCCTGAAGAGTTAATAGTGCTCATTATTTCTCTCCAACCCCCTAATCTGTTCACCCACTGTGTTGATTTCTTAAAGCTTCTCCAGATTTTCCCCTAATATTCAGATTTTAAACTCCCAAGCCTGGAAAGTGCCCAATAAACATCGAAAGGCCCAGGGATACTTGCTTCCAGTGTTTGGAAGGGAACACTGGATGCCTTTTTTTAAAATCAGGGTTTAATACCTCTAATTGAAAGGATTTCTGTGAATGAGCAGGCTGTGTTTTTGTGTTTGTTTTTGCAAAGTGTGGCATTCCTTCTTGGGATGCACAGATGTAAAAGGACCATATGTCAGCCTACAGAGACCACTGAGCTAACATTTTATATAGATCTGTGCAACGTAGGGGGACGGGGACGGACAAATGTATTGACGATTGGAAGGATTAGAGACTTAGAGATGAAGAAATCAATACATAAGCTGTTTTTCTATCTAGAACTGAAGTTCTGCGGTTGATTCTTTTAAAAGAGCACGAGTTGTTTTCGTCTCTGTGGGTGTTTAAATTCTGCGTTGTGGAAAACGTGGTTCCTTGTGTGTGTGTGTGTGTATACGCTCTGAAAATGGTTGTGTCTCCAGTGCACAACGATGTCTGGCGAGGATTCTTGCGGCTGTTGATCTTTTCGGAATCGCACTGTCTGGCCGTGTTGTTTGGGAGTTGCAAAAGCCCCGACTTTGTTTTTGTACATTTCAAACCTGTGATTGTTTTCTTTGCCCGCCCCCTTTGGTTGTAGGGGAAAATAGAAGGAGGGGGGATGGTGGGAGTTGACATGGACTAGATTGCAATGATCAGCATATTAATCGGTGCGGATGATCAGTTTTCTTCTGTTTTGTTAGTTTGGATTGCTGGCCTCTAGCATTATGGTTACTTTGGCCCTCGTTTTTGGGGGAGATAGGGGGTGTTGTTAAATGGGCCTTTTTATTTCAACCATTTTAACATTGTGCTCGATCTCCCTCTGTTTGTCTTTCAGTGTTTGTGCAGACAGGAGGTTTCTTTAATGCTCGATCCATTCCCACTAGCCGAATGGTTTAACGTTTTAAAAACTCCCTAACCATTAATTAACGTCACTCATTTTTACTTGTGAAAAGGTGTGCGGAGGAGAGAGTGCATTTCATCCAGTCAAATATGAGGAAAGAATTCCTGACACTTCAAAACATAAAAGCACCCAGGCGCTTCTTTAAGTAGTCAGTTTAAGTTGGGAAAATAAGTTCTTGGATGTACCAGCAATTACACCAGTTGTAGAAACGTTTCGGGCAAAGCTAGGGTAGATGGAATCTGCAAGACATGTTGAGTAATATTGTATTTCGTTAGACAGTGAATGCCAATTAACTCTTTGAAAGTCAGGGCACAAGTTGGTTTTTAACATTGTAATGCTTGGGCCAGCAAGGGCTGGGAGAGTTTTTTTTCTTTTTTGGATAAGTCGAATCTTTTAGATGGAATTGCTTTCCGGAGAGGGAGATTAATCCTTAGGGTTGAAAACTAAAACCCCAGAGCTTGCTGGTTTTGGTTGGTGGTGGTGTGTGCTGGTGGCTAGAAGAATCAAGGTAAACGGATGATTAATAAGTGTAAAAAAATTAAACGTTTATTCTATCAGTTTAAGAATACACTGGCCCAGTGTTCTTGAATTATTTTTACTAAGCCCAGAACATCTGCAAGTAAGAATGTTTCTCCTCTCAACCGTTCTCTTAAAAGAGGCAACAGCAATACATCAGATTTTATTTTTCAGTCCTTTGAAATGTTTGTGTTTGGGCCATCTAGCTAAAATGACTCTGTTAATAAATCTCACATGAAATACTTTTATTTTGAGGACGATCCAGGCATTTCAGTGTGACAAAATAAGATGAGAAGCTTGTCTTAGCTGAATACTGCCTCTAATTACGTTGACTTTGTAGTTTGCAGTTTGATAGCCTTTGTTTTCACAAGTTATTACTGAAAGAACTTCACTGCTAGGGGAAAAAGTGACCCCCAGACAGATGTTTTGCATCACTTTGTATTCTTTCCTCTCCCCACAATAGAGGAAGGAGGATTGATCTTATTTTTATTTGTTTTTAATATATAATGTTGTAGCTAAAAGGCACTTCCATTTCTGGTCAAACAAGCAAGGCAATCCTAAATAGGAGTACACTGGAGATACAACAGAGAGGAAAAAAAAATTCTTTAAATCTCATATCTTACGATGTATTGTGACCAAAAAAATCTTTAAAATGCAAGTACTTTAAAAGGAAAAATTCCAATTAGCAATGTGCAGAGAAAAAAATATTCACAATATAGCAGCATTTTGTCAAAAGAGCAAAGAAATTCATTCCTGAGATAAGCTTTAAATGCAGGTGTGGTAGTTCATGTGGTATGTAAGATGGCTAGGTGTTGCGGGAGACCCTTTAAACCTTGAGGCAGGTTTAAGATGCACCCTAAACTCAGAATGTCTTTTTTTCTTTTATTTTCTTTTTTTTCCCTTGTGTAAGATCACCAGTACTGAGCATATTGAAATTTGGCTTAAGTTTCCTTACCGTAGGTGTTTAGGGAAGGAAAAAGCTGAAAGGGATATCTTAAAAAATTAGACACCCAGAATAAAAATACCATTAGTATGGTACCTGGTGTAATGCTACTTTGGACCCATAGCTATGTCAATGAATCTGTTTATCTTGGCTTTGAGCATTAGCCCATACATACAGCCTACACTTGGTTTCAAATGTTTATTAACAATAGTACATGCTGGCATCTTTAGATCCATATTTCAAGATGCACAGTAAAAAATCCTTATGAATGTAGTCAGTGTCGGTGTCTAGCATGGACATCAATATCTCCTAATATGGTTGGTGATGAGAGTTGAATGAGTTACATAATTCTTTGGGCAATTTAGATACTGAATAGGAAATGTTTCAGTATTAAAGGAATTAATGTTAATCAGGTACACTGGAAAACCTCTAAATATCCCTTCTCTCATCAATAAATTATGATTAGAGCCCATCGGAAGAAACAGTGAGGTAATCGATGCTAACACAACAAGAAGTGTAAAGGCACATGTTAAATCATTTTAATATCAGAATCAGGACAAAGGGTTGTATGAATTACTGGCTAAAAGGGTTAGGAAATGGTGGTCATTGTGTTAATATGAAGCAGAATGTGTTAAAAGGACAGAACATAGGATCTGTTATGGAATGAGGATGCATAGTAGCCAGTTTAATTGTAGAATCTGTATTTTGGGGGAGAAAAATGTTTTTCTTCCTGTAAAGTAAAGAAAGTCCAACTAAAGAGTTTGACTAAATAACTAATGACAAAAATATTGTTAGAAGTGGAGTTAGTACAACTGGTTTTAGCTTCAGTGAAACCGAAAAAATTAGTTTTTTGTTAGTAGAGGAATAGTGTGGATTCTATAAACAAGCGAAAGTCGAACACAGAATTCTAATAACCTTCAATCATCCTTGTTAAAATTAATGTTAGAATAACTCTAAATGTGAGTTTAATAATTTTCTTTTTGCCTTTAATTGTCTGCACTCTAGATTTCTTTCCTTAAAGCCTATACGTTTAAAGTTTTCATGAGAAGAAAAACCTGCTAGTTTTAAGTCTCTTTACGCTGTTAAATGGCTAGTTTAGATCAATGTTCTTTACTTGGGGTATAGTTAAATGGTTTCAAATGTGTGGTTTTTTTTTCATGCTCTACTAAATTTACGTTTAAGAATATACTCATTTCTCTTCTGCTTAATAGAATCTTTGATGACTTAATGATTAAAATACAATACAATATTTTTAGGGATATAAATTATTGGACTGAAGTTGTAATAGTGCTTTTAAAACTACGTTAGCATTAATTAAGAACCTTTTTTTGATCTGTTTTTCATGCTTCTTCAGTAGACTTCAATTTTATTGGTGGTCATTGAAAGCTTTCATTTGGTGAGTTGAGAGAAGATAGTTAGTGGATTAAAATGATGAGATAGTTTATATAATTTTGTGAAAAGAAAAAACTGCATGTTAACATCCCTCCTGGTCTTAAATTTTAGGAGGCACAAATACTGTGTAAAAACAAACTATTTTTTACACTTTTTTTTTGATCACTTCATGATCTTTCATGAAACCCAACTTTCTTTTAACCTGTTTAGATGGTCATGTGTGATATATGCATCAAGGTAGTTTACAGACTCAATTGAGTAACATGATTTAAAGCAATAAAAATATATTCCCCCAAAAGCCTGTAATAAATTTACTGAGCAAAAAATAGAAATTAGTTTGTACCTATTCCCTCTGTACCTTGTCACACAATGTTGAATTCATCAGTAAGATGTTAGATATTAATTTATCTCTTCCTCCTGTAATATTAAGATGTCACCTAAACTGAGGAAGCACTGCAGACCTTTGAAACCATCCCTTAAACGTTGGTTTATGACCTTGACAAATAATTTCCTACTTTAATTTTAGTATATATGTCTCATATTTGGAAACACTTTATGGTCTTACTTAATAGCAGCTGGCTTAATGTAAACTTCAGTAGTGGCAAATGCAATTTTGTATTGGAAAAATGTGATGACTCTGTATCCCTAAATTTAAAAAATGACTTACGCTGTATTGTAGTAAGTTGTATCTCAAGTGTTTTGAGCAATGGTTAAAGTTGTTTGCAATTATGTGTGACTTCAGTTTATTGCAGCAGTCTTTCTAACAAAGATTGGATTTACTCTAAGGTTTCATAGATAAAAAGATTGTTTAAAAATCCTGTTTCAAGGAACACTTTGAATGCAATGATGATTTTGAAGGGAAGAAATGTTTTTGCTGTTTTGATGTGTTTGACATGTATAATTTTGCTTATTATTACTCTAAGATATTTAGACAGCCTTTTTTTTTTTTCTTTCTCTCTCCTGTGTAGTAGGTTAGCTGGATTGGTTTTTATGAACTATGAACCATTTTAAAAAAGGAAGTTTCCAAAACCTTTTATTGCACAAAAGCAGAAATCAACAAATGATAGTTGATAAGAAGGCACATGTGGTGTTTTAGCTAACTTGCTTTGATACTGTTTTCTTAGCCAAGTTGCAGCGGGTGCTATCTGAGTTCAAGATCGGAACAGATTTCATGGTACTATGTATTCTGTATATCCAGAACTATCTGGGGCAGACTTTGAAGACCGGCAAATGAATTACAACATAGGTGTATAATATGAATGAACATTTTATACACTCTGCAAATGGACTATAAATTTATCAACTCCTCAAAAGTCATAAACAGGTTAAAAAGTTGTTTAAGGCAGGGCTGCTAATTTTTTGTAAAGGTTTAGAAAGGAGAGTTTGGTAACTTAATGATTTATTAGGAAGATAATCTCTTACCAAAAGCTGGTGCTGGTGGTGTGTGTGTTAGATTTTGTTCATTTTTTTACAGATGGTTTAATTAACCTTCACAAATACTAAATCTAAGTGATCCCTCTAGATCTTTTAGTTAAATCAATGATTAATTTCTTAAACTGCAAGGTACAAGCAACTTTTAGAATACAAATACAAGGCTATCTAAAATTTGTTAGTATGCTGAAAGCAAAAATGGACATAATATATATTATCTGTATTTTATAGGTATGTTTACAAAAGAGAACATATCAGTTTGCTTTTGGCAAAACTGTTAAGAAACCCTGATATTAAAGCCTTGATTTTAATCTAATCTAAATAATAACTTTAGATTTTTCTAAAAGCTCAAACTACCCTCTTAACTGATAGTGCTGTTCTTGTTGTCTTGACAGTAAGTACATCAGCATGCATCATTGCCTCTCAGGCTAGTTTTGTTCATGACTTCCAGCATGTTTAATATCAATGAATTTTTCACACATCCGCCCAGTATGCCCCTTAATCCTGATTGATGCGGTATGATCATATTTGAACAGGAATGCAGGGATAAATAAGCCCTGAAAGTGCTACAAGAACACTCTTGCAGGAACATGGTATAATTTTACTACAAATTTTAATATAACTTATTTCTTTAATTAGAGGAATAAACTGGTTAACATTTTTCTTTGCTGACAAGTTTGTGTTTTAAGTACCACATTTATATAGACACTGTATTGTTTAGACTTCTTTGAGTTAAGGTGCGTGTCTTCTACAGAATAAGGAAAAGCTCTTTTCCATCAGATAATTAACATAAGTTGTTAGTATATTTCTGTACTATAACTGCAGATGAAATAAGTACTATTAAAGATGTTGTCTTTATGTCTTGTCTGTTTTTTGCTACTGCAGGAATTAATGTTGGTAATAATAGTTTAGTTTGTAAAAAAACATGTTTTTGGATGAGTTCATCTCCCACATGATGCTGGCAAGATGAAATTTTTTTTAATTGAAATAGCTCTGTGACCGGTCAGGGAGAGTGTTATCTGCAAACCTGTTATTGGTGCCATTACATGCTATAAAGATAGCTCTGTTTACTTAGAAGTGTGAATATCCGCTCTGATCTGATACTTTACTACTTTATTTTAGAAAGAAGGAAAAAATGTGTGTCAAAATGTGGGAGTGTATAGATCACATAAGAGCTCTTCTAATTCTGGAGATGTGTGACTGAGGTATGTTTTTCCTTTAATTGGTGTTGTGGTGACCTTTCTGATTTTTCCCCAACCACATCTTCTATTATTTGAATAATTTAGTTATTAAATGGAGGTTTGTGTAACTTCTGTTCTCTTCATGCTTGAAGAAAATACTCCATTTTTTTTCAGAAATAAGGGAGCATTTTTGAAGTTCAGGTGCTGGAAGTGTTCGGAGCATGATCTCAAATAGTCCAAGTATCCCTTTGTCCCTTGGAATTTAAACTTTATCAGAGCACAATCTATTTAAATCTGATGTATTATACCTGCTGTTAACTTTATAAGCTAGGTTTATACAAATTTCTTTTTAAATTTTTCATGATACTGCATTACAAAAATATGACCATTTAAAAACAAATGGCTTCATAGTAAGAGAGAACATCCATAAATTAGAGCACAAATGATGCATTTTTCTAAGTATTGTTTGTTTCAGATGCTATTGTAATATACCAGATATAACTGGTGAGCGTGCAAGTTTAAATTAGCAGAGAGTACAAAGTACGTTTTCATTGTTGTATTCAAGATATGTTCTGTTTCAAAACTTCACTTGTAAAGGGCAAATTGCACAAAGTGTCAGACAGGATAATGGGCTCAGGCTCACCCCATGATTAAAATTAGTCATACAAAAATCATATTGGAAAATGGTGTGTGTGTGTGTGCTGGGGGGGAGGCGTGCTGGACCTAAAAAATGTTCAGGAGCAGCAGGATATCTCAGAAGCTCTGTGTTGTGCTAAGATATTGTAGAGAGAACTTTGTTACCTTAATTCTGTGTGTTTCTTGTTAGTTTGTGTTGCTGTGTTTTGCGATGTGATATCTTGTTGGTAAAACATCTGTTTCCTATATGGATAGTGTAGACCAAGGGTACGCAACCTATGGCATGGGTACCAAAGGCAGCATGCACGCGAGCTGGCCTTCAGTGGCACTCACACTGCCTTGGTCCTGGCCACCAGGCCGGAGGACTCTGCATTTTAATTTAATTTTAAATGAAGCTTCTTAAACATTTTAAAAGCCTTATTTACTTTACGTACAACAATCGTTTAGTTATATATTATAGACATATAGAAAGAGACTTTCTAAAAACTTTAAAATATATTACTGGCACGCAAAACCTTAAATTAGTGTGAATAAATTTAGACTCAGCACACCGCTTCTAAAAGGTTGCCGACCCCTGGTGTAGACCATTACACCCAGTTAACTACTAGATTCTGCTGAAACAGAATGGACCCTGATATAAGGCTTAAGAAGTCTCCTTGTTACTGATAGTAGGAACAGGTGATGTGTGTCTACAGAATTTAAACTTTTGATTAAAAAGAAATAGGGCTGAGGGCTTGTTTCTGGCACTTACGGTTACAAAAACAACTTTACCAAACATGGTCTGATTCAGTGCTGTTTTTGTGGCGTGTAGGGACAGGCGCCTCATTATTTCTTTATCAGGGATATGTTGAAATTTAACACTGTTCCAATCTGTTTTACTTTAGCTATTCAGAAACCAATGGGCAGTGATCAACGGGCAAGAATCAAATCTATTTCCCTTTGGGAAAGCTATTCATAGAGAGGAAGAGATCGAAGTGGTGTGGCAAACCACAAAATAGCCAGGAGATGTTATGGAAATGAGAGGGCCTTCTAGATGCCAGAAGGATATGGTGCTGGGGTCAGGTGGTTCCAGTTGGGAATCCCTACTCATGGAAGAAACTTGGCATCCCCAAAGAGGGTCTGGGGACAGGAGCCTGGTAGGAATCCCAGTATCACCTCTATTACACTGTTGAAAGAGAGATGGTTTGTGATCAGAGAGCAGTGGTGGGCCACAGTGAAACACTCAGCTGAGTGAAATCAGATTGGAAATACCTTGTTTGAAATCAGTGGAATATTCTCTTTTCTCTCTTGATCACTGAATGCTTTCCCCAAACGTTTACCCATAGTTAAATACACATCATTGCCTAATGTATCTAAATTTCATAAATTGGGATTAGATCCATTCCCAGAACGCCACTGCAGTTAAGAGGATGCAGAGAGAGACTTTTGATTTCTAGATTTTTAGCAGAAGACTCCTGTTGGCTTTATTACCAGAAACCCAGTTTAGGAGGAGAAAATTTCTGAGTGGACGCCTATCCAGTCAGGTACATCAGTGTCATTCTCCTTTTCAGCTGATGGGAGTCTTCGAGAATTTTGGTGAGATCCCTCCTCCTGACCAGGAGAATTTTTGGCTCTTGTCCAGTTGTTTCCAGTTTTTAGCAGGTGGAAGCAGCTTGTGGTTCTGTATTAGTTTGCTGTTAAACTTTTCCCCCCTAAGTTTCTGGTGGCTAAGAATTTTTTGACATAGTTCTGTTTTTTTATTGCTTTCCTGCAATATCCACTCTCCCAGGAGAAACTGAGGGAAGGGGCCTCCCAGCAGTGTCAGAGGCAGATGCCATTTGTTGTTAGAAAAGGTGTTTGTACACTTTTTCTTCTTTCTCCCCCTTTTGTGAGGTACAGAGGTTGGACAGAGGGAAGCTCTGTAAGCCAGCACAGAGGAAAATGCCAAAGACCAGGAGGACTGCCAGTCCTATCACAGGTAACTGGAGTTGAAAGCCTAACTTTTGGTATTCCCTGGAGAACCCAGCAGAGGGGAATTTTCTGTTAACGGGTTGATCATTTTTTCTTGTAGTCCTGCCATGTGCTAGACCCCAGATGGAGGTTATTGATGCATGAACTTATCTAGTGAAAGGCCAAAATTGGGAGAAATTTTTCTGGTTTTGTAGTGTTACAAAACTGAGACTTGGCCTAAGTTTGTTTGAGGACAAGGGCAGGGTTTTGAGCCAGCTTGGGTTGTGAATCTGGGAGTGACCTAAGGTTTTGGACAGAAACTGGCTGAAAAAACTCATTTGGTTCTGTCCAGTTTCATTGTCTGTCTTTCATGTGCTAGCAAAATGCTGTTTGAATTTCACCGCAGCAAGGAAAATTTAATAAATGCATAAATCTCCTTATTCATACCGATTCTTATAAGGGAGGCTTATAAAACACCCCACCCTGCCCCTGTGTTTAGGCCTAAAGTTAATCGCTGGAATCACAGTTAAAAACCTGAGGTTGTGTCCACCTTTACAGTTTAAGTCCAAGTGTTCTGTAGAAGTGTACAAATATTCTCTTAAAGGTGGTTCATTAATGACCTATCATGCAGCTGTAACAGAAGTGGGAGAATTGCAGTGTTTCTATTGAAGATGAGCTGTGAAAGTGTCTGATGTAGAGCCATGCAGGAGAGTTTTAGTTTTATATGCTTTTATTTTGTGTGCATCAAGAAATCAGATTTTTGTTTCCTGGTGGCTCATTGTTTAAATAAACATGTTGCATTCTCAGTAGAAGAGCTTTAGTGCCAACTGCCCACTAATCAGATGTATTAACATTTTATTGTTTCCAAGCCATACTAAGAGAACAATAGCTTTACAATTCAACACATTTGAGGAAGATTATAAAGGAATTTGGGGTGGATCACAATCAGCACTTCAAAAGCAACAATGTCAGACTTGCTCTGCAACACAGCAGAGCTCCTATGGAAAAATACTGTCATCTTAACAGATGCAGTGTTATTTTGGAGGTTCTGCTGTATAAATACATAGACTGTGGTTAAATTGTGATGGCAACAGATTCAATCTCTGTTCTCAATTCTTTCATCTCTGAACAATATGTGAAAAAATCACAAACCAGAAAGCATCAAGACTGAAAATGTACCTTCGCTACATTGTTGGGCAGTAATTTTTGGATGACTTCCTCTGTTACAGATGCACTTCCATTTCAGACAGTCCGTTCTGCAGTTAGACAGAGTAAATGCTTACCTTTAAGGAGGAGTCTGGTAAGATCATGTGTAACCGTCTGTAGCTATTAACAGTTCTTGTAGTGGTCTGAATGCAGCTATATATTATTGGCAATGCTTTAGAAATGCCAAGTAGACTAAAGTCAGGATTGGTTAACCTGGCAAAAAAGGTTTCCAGTGTTTTAACAAAAAAAGCTCAAACCCAACAACACGTATAACTAATTTCAGTGGGTAAGCCAACATTGTGTGAAGTGTTATTGATGTTCGTGTATTTAACATCAGTGACAGTATTTTGAAATTGTCCACAGTACATTGCAGTGTGCGTGAGAGAGAGACAGACACTTGGAATGTTTGAATCTGATGTTATGTTGCAATGCTGCACAGTTGCGTTCACACTTGTTTTCTCTCTGCAGATTTGGTCCTGTTTTAATACTACTTTGACAGTTATAAATTGTGGGCTTTTTTTGTTGTTGTTTGAACAGCAAATAAAAAAACATACAAAGATGTTGTCTTCATCAGTGTATTAGCCTCTGTCTGTCCCCTAGTGAGATAGAAAAGTCTCAAATATTATAGCTGAATTTTTAAAAAATGGGGACTGGACCATTTTATGAGCAACAATATTGGTGGTCATGCATGATAAAACGGGGTGGTCAAATATTATGTTCCTAGCCTCTGTTTGCCAGAAGCTGGGAATCACTTGATGATTACGCTTTCTGTTCATTCCCTCTGGGCCACCTGGCACTGGCCACTGTTGGAAGACAGGATACCTGGCTAGAGGACCTTTGGGCTGACCCAGTAAGGCCATTCTGATGTTCATGCTTCAGAAGCTGACAGCATGCAGAGGTTCTGAAGAAATGTATTTTCTTGCATGTATTTGCATTGTAACTCCCAATTTGTAGGAATAATCCCTGATTTTATAGAGGTGTTAAGTGACTTAATTTCATGAATGTTTATAAAATGTATTGAAATCGCTGGATGACTTTTTCCTCCAGATTGGGGAAAAAAAATAATTTTTTTCTCACTGTGAAGCAAGGTATTACCAGGCATTCCAAGATGTGTGCAACTATTTGTTCTTAGCAAACCTGAGACTTGGTGTCGGGGAGTCTTGGTTGTTAACTGAGTGACTAAGGAGGCAGTCTGATTCTTAAACAAAACAAAACAAAACACCAGAAAACAAAATCCCACCCAACCCTACACTAAAAGAATGTTAAGGTTGCCAAGTTAAGCACACAAGTTAGGAAATGCTAGAATTAAGGTCACTCGTGCAACCTTAATGCGGTCTCCTTGTGCTTACGTATTATGATAGTCTTTAATTACATCACCACATGTTGTGTTTTTTTCCCAATAGGATCCCTGTCTTATTCATTGTGCAGGAATGATGGTTCTCGCAGAATGTGTACCCATTAAATATTTTTTTTATGCTCATTCATTGGGTGGCCTGAGGCCTGCACAACATCTAAATCTTGAATACAGAATTAATGTCCTTATAGGCTTCTGTGACACTCATCATTATAGTATCCAAGTGAACAGTTCCCAAATTGTGGGTCGTGACCCCAAGTGGGGTCGCATTGCAGCAGTCGTGAGTGTGCAGAGGATGACATTTTACAAAATGGCATTCTCCGCGCAGCGTGACCTTGCATGCATCTTATATGCAAGGTCATGCTGTGAGGAGGATGCCATTTTGTAAAGCAAAATGGTGTCCTCAGTGCTTCCCGGGGTCGCTGGAAGCAATATATCCAAAACCAGGGTCATGCAGGAAAAATGTTTTTGAACCACTTAGGTCTGTGGTTCCCAAACATTTGAGTTTCTTTATAACACCCCATTTTGCAGAAGAGGAACTGACCAACAGATAAACGCTAAAATTATCAAGTGTCAGCTGATTTGGGTGCCTGATTTGCGACACTTAGGGCCTGACTTTTTCAGAGTACTTATAATTTTTATAGCATTTTAGGGTGACCCATATTTTCCCAAAGGGAAAATGGAACACTTTTCCCCTGCCTGAGGATCACCCCCTCACCTGCTTGGAACTGACCCGAGACCCCTCTGCCCATGCAGGGCTGTGCCAAGGCCCTCTTCCGCCAGCCCGGCCTGAACCACTCTCTTGAGCTCGCCTTCCTGTGCAAGGCTGGTGTTACTTCTCACTCTTCCCCTTGCATGTTCCTCTGCAGCCTGCTAGGGGTTGCAACCCACTTTTTTTGGCAAAACTAGGCATTAATCCAGTTTGCTCTGGCTCTTGCCAGCTGAAGATCAGTTGGCAAGAGCAAATGAGGCAAACGCTCAATTTTGCCAAAATAGTCGGGATGAATGAGACAGAGCTTAAAAAAGGGACTGTCCTGGCCAAAATGGGACGTATGGTCACTCAAAGCATTTTATATTTTCAGAGCACAGTTCCCCTTAATGAAAGTTGCAGCTGAGGCTGCTCAGAACTTCTGGAAATAAGACTGTGCATGTCTCAATTTGGGAACCCAGAAAATGAGTAATATGCAATTAGTGACCACTTGTGAAAAGTTTGGTGCAAGTGACTTGCCCAGCAACACACAGGAACCTGGTGGCAGAGGCAGGGATAGGATTGAGTTCGGTGTGGCATTCAGGTAGTGCTGAGTGACTTTTTTGGACAAATAGTTTATTCACCCAAAAATGCAATTTTGCTTGGCCCAAAACTGTTTGCAGTTTTGACAAGAATTTGCTGAGTGGTTTTGGCCAAAAGTTGTGTGTGTTTTTTTGGGATGTAGGCATCATTCACAGAACAGCTGGAAGAGAAGTTGATGAAGGTGCCAGTCTTGTAATCTTTAGTCCGGCAGTTAGGGCACTGAGCTGGGATGTGGGAGACTTGGATTCAGTTTCCCCCCTCTTCTTGATGTGGAGAAGGGATTTGAATTTGTCTTCCAAACGACAGGTGAGTGCCCTAGCTGATGGGCTTATCGATGCATTCTCCTTGTAGCCCAATGAGTATTTGGGTACTGTATACATAGAGCAGTGTTTCCCAAACTTGGGATGCC
This sequence comes from Gopherus evgoodei, assembly GCF_007399415.2. Classification (NCBI taxonomy): domain Eukaryota; kingdom Metazoa; phylum Chordata; order Testudines; family Testudinidae; genus Gopherus; species Gopherus evgoodei. Next base: position 9,411,569 of record NC_044331.1, read on the forward strand.
GCTTATGTAGGGAAAGCCTCTGGTAGACTGAGCCGGTTTATTTATCTGCCCCATCCTCAGGTCCAGCCGATCGTGTCTCCCACTGGCCACGGTTCGCTGCTCCAGGCCAATGGGAGCTGCTGGAAGCGGTGGCCGGGCCATCTCTCAGCCTGTGCTGCTTCCAGCAGCTCCCATTGGCCTGGAGCAGCGAACCACGGCCAGTGGGAGCCGCTATTGACTGGACCTGCGGATGCAGCAGGTAAACGGACCGGCCTGGTCGGCCAAGGGCTTTCCCTACGGAAGCGGTGTCCCAAGTTTTGGAAACACTGACATAGAGGAACAGATTCAACAGGAGAGAATGAGGGACTTGCCTAGATTGTCCTGACCACCAGGCAATGGGTGACACCACTGCCATGTGGGAGACCCAAGTTCAGATTCCTTCTCCATATCAGATGGTGGAGAGGAGAATTGAAGCTGGGGTGTGCCCTAACCACTGTAAGGGTGTCAACACCACTTTGTGGTCGTCATCCAGCAATTTTGTGTTTCTAGCACCTCCTTTCCTTTTCTTTTCTTTCATTTTTATAAACACAGTTGTTTCATTTGACCAAGAATAATTTTTTTGTCAACTTCACTGGAATTTCTAGGTTTGGTTTGAACCAAATTTTTTATTCAATTTTTGAAACTGCCAGCAAACGAAATAATCAGCTAATCATCTGGCTCTGCGTTCAAGTCAGTCAGCTTCTTTCTTCTTCTCCACACAGCCTGGGTGCTTCAGGACTGGAGCACCTATGGGGAAAAATGGTGGATGTTGAGCACCACCTTCCCCCGCCGTAGTGCCTACTGGTGGGCCCAGCAAATCAATGCCTCCCCCTCCCTCCGTCTTGTCCTCCACAAACAGCTGTTTTGCGGTGTGCAGGAGGCTGGGGGGGAGGAGCAAGGATGTGGGGTGCTCGGGGGAGGGGGCGGAACTGGGTGGGAAGAGATGGGGACGGGAAGAGGGGTGGAGCCTTGGAGGGGAAAGGGTGGAGTGCGGGCAGGGCCTGGGTCAGCCAGGGGGTCGAGCACTCTCCTGGTGCTTTGGAAAGTTGGTGCCTGTGTGCCAGCATGGGGGGTAGAGTCTCTGCTGCCATGGCATGGAAAACTTCAGCCTGGGTAGTTAAAATTTGGCAAAGTTAAAAGCAACTGAAAGCATGGTTAACAACGGAAAGTGTTAGGCACCCTTAACTGTAGGTGGGAATACCAGTTCCATGTATAATTCTTAGAAACGGTAGTGCTCATATCTGTTTTACGTAATAGCCTTTTCTTCTGCGTGCACCACTGATATTCTAGAAGAAAGAATGCCTACTAATTTGAACAGAGTGGCACGTGGCACAAGCCGGGGGTTGTTGCATGAAGCAGTGGTTCTCAGCCAGGGGTCCATGGCCCCCTTGGTGGCTGCAAGCTGGTTTCAGGGGCTGTGGGGCCTTGTGGCTGAAGCAGGGCTGCCTGAGCCCCAGCGCCCCCATGAGACTGAAAGTGGGAACAGAACTGCAGAGAGCCCCAAGACCCAACACTGCCCGGAGCTAAAGCCCAGAGCCTGGGTGCCCCTCCGTGGGGCTGAACCCGGGTGCCATGAGCTCTGGTGGAGCTGAAGCTTGGTGTCCCAAGCCCCGGTTCTCCCACAGGGCTGAAACTGGGATTGGAGCTGCAGGGCTGAAGCCCTGGCACTGCCACCCCCGACCGGGTCTCAAACCCTGAGTCTTGGTGCTCCTGCTGGGCAGAAACCCTGAGCCCCCCACTCAGAGCACTGGCACCCCACAGGGCAAAAGCCCCGAGGGCCCCCCCCACCTGGTGGTTGAAGTCAGGAGTCCTGAGGTGCCTGCCATCCCCTGCTGGGCCTTGGAGTTTTTATAGTATGTTGGGAGTGGGGCTCAGAAAGAGAGAGGTTGAGAACCCCAGGCATAAGTGAGAAAACGGATATCCCGGCAGTTTTGTGAGGCAGGAATGCAATCAACCAGGCAGAGTGGAATCTGCATTCAGTCTTGTAACTGCCCTGTTCTGACCACAAAAAGTGCACCTTTGTGCCATCAGATAATTTGAAGACCGCAGTCTGCTGTTTCAGAGTAAAGAGCCAAGTAGCTATAAGAGGAAAATGTATGCATTCCCTTCTGTCCCCGTCAGTTTTAGGACTACAGAAAATGAGAGGGGGGGAAGGAGATGGTTGATCTCACTGCCTGAGGAGAGATTGGCTTTCAGAACTTGTAGATATGACAGGAAAAAAACTCCCAGGTTTCTTAAGTACCAGATGTCCAGCTTCCTGTCCAGAAAAGCTCCTTTGCTCATGAAAAAAATTGAACAAACTGAACGTACTCAGTCGCATAGTTGAAATATGATGAAATTTCATGGAAAGGGCGCTAGTTCCTAGAGAGGCCTAAATACCCCAGACATGAGTTGCGTAGTGATAGTGAGAGTTTGGAATTTAGTTGCCATTCCTCGACCGTAAGGAGGAGCATCCAGCAGGCATCAAAGAGATGTACAGTCATTTGGCTATTGACATTCTCCAAGCTTCTTTGCAGAATCCACCACGGATATGTAGAGCTTCACGTTGGTATCTTGACACTTGAGACAGATATTGCTACATTGAAATGGAATGACACTCTGTTAAACCAATCAAATGTGTAAATTTCTTTAAAAAAATACTTTAAAAACTGTCGCGAAGCCAGTTATCCATTAGTAGGAGGGTCCCTTCATTGTCTCAGCGCAGAATGTATGTGAGTTAGTACATACAGAATGTCTGTGACAGGCACTGTCTCAAATTCTACAGTAAGGAGTGTTTTTCATAACCAGCAGGATGTTCTTTGATGAGGCACAGTATCTTAGCTATGTTTTGCTGTTCGGTGTTGGTGGAGGAAAAAACAATGTTAGAGGAATGGAATATTTTAAAATGTTTTTATGTAACCATGGAAAATCTGCAGCCCCATGTTTCTGCCACTCAAATATAATTCCAATGGCTTTTCATTGGCCATGGACACTATCAGTATGTAAAAGAATGAAAAGCTGTCTTGCATGTTTAGAAAGGAATACAGTGTAGATCCTCCTGAAAATACCCTGGAGCATAAAGGTTAATTACAGCCTTCCCCTTTGCATCCCCCCACCCCCTTGGTAAACTTTCAGAAAATAATGCAAAATACCTAGCATTTCTGAAATTCCTGACCCTTTCGGTTCACTGAAAAAGAGGCAGGGTTTTCAAGCTGACCATCTGAGGATCAAACTCTTCCCCAACCCCCACTTCCTGGATCTGCAGCTTTTTCAGGATTTGTTATGGGTCTAATGCTGATTGACTTTTTTCTCCCCTTATTTAAAAGCATCCATTGAAGAGAAAAAAGCTGTATTTCCTGTTGCTCTAGCTTGAGGCTTTGTGGAATACGTTTTGGAAGTTTAGACATTTAAGGGCTTTCAGGGGAATTCTTAAGAAGATGTTTTGGATTATTGCGTGAACTAAACTTCTTTCCATGGTCTTGAATTGTTCTTTTTCAGCTTGTATGAGAATTACCAGGTGCCAGGAATTTGAGTTGCTGGGTTAGCATATAAATCCATTCTGAACTGTTTCTCTTACAACTCTTTGGATATGTTGAAGAGAAGGCTCTGTGAATTATACTCTATTTTTTTTCAATGTATTTCATGTGGCTACTTGAAGAATGCAAATTAGTGTGAGAGAGTGTCCCTTTTTACCCTTGCTTGTATCAAATAGAGCAGTGTTTCCCAAACTTAGGATGCCGCTTGTGTAGGGAAAGCCCCTGGCGAGCCGGGCCGGTGTGTTTACTTGCCCCGTCCGCAGGTCCGGCCGATCGCAGCTCCCACTGGCCACAGTTCGCTCCTCCAGGCCAATGGGAGCTGCTGGATGTGGCGGCCAGTACGTCCCTCAGCCCGCACCAATGGGAGCTGCTGGAAGCGGTACGGGCCGAGGGATTTACTGGCTGCCGTATTCAGCAGCTCCCATTGGCCTGGAGCAGCGAACTGTGGCCAGTGGGAGCTGCGATCGGCCGGACCTGCGGACGGGGCAAGTAAACACACTGGCCCGGCTCGCCAGGGGCTTTCCATAAACAAGCGGCATCCTAAGTTTGGGAAACACTGAAATAGAGTAGGCAATAAATATCAGATTATTGGTGGCCATCTGATAAATGAACTCCTTTTATTTTTTGGGTATCAAATTAGTGATTCTCATTTTCCCTTTCAAGGTTCTGTACTGTTACATCCCTCTCTGCATTTTTGTTCACACCTCTCATAATCCTACCTTCACCCTAAAGGAAGCCTGCTCTGCCATTCCCATTACACCTGCCCCAGGGTCTTGCAATCTGTATGCTTGGGGTGTCCTTAATTTTCAAGTGCATCAGGTACCTCCCCACTCCTTTTCTTTCAGATCCTTCATGGAAACTTATTATTTCCACAAGCTCCCAAGTGACAAACCATGCTGCTCAAAATGCTGTTTTAAAAAAAAACAACAACAAACCCCCCAGAAAAATCCTTCACCCCCACCACCACAACACATGAAATCCCGGAAGCAAAGCTCTTGAAGGTTCCCCATGTCTTCTCTATTGTAAGCTCTTGGGGGCAGAACCTGCCTTCAGAGTCTTGTGTAAAGTCAAGCATGTCATTGGTGCTTGTCAAAAACTGTACCCACAGCATTGTGTTAGGTGGGACTGTGGATTGTAGTTAATTTTAGGTTACCTGTTTTTCAAGAGAAACGTATGCTCTTTTTAGAGCTTGCCTTCCCTGTTTAGTCTTTGATAACAATATGATCTGCTTTGAAAGCCTCTAGATTACTTGTCTTTGGGAAGACTCTGTGCCTAAGATAATTCTGGTTCAATGTACAGAAGTTCAATTCAGTTCGTGTTAAGATGACTTTTTTCCTAAATCAAATACCTAAAATTAAAGCACAATTATCCAGTGATGCAATTGGAGTTTTTCCTCTCATCAGAACTGTTCGCAGTTACTTGTTTTTAAAAATGCTTCCCATACGTTTCTGTTGTTCTCAGCCTCCATTAATTGGAGCAGCTGGAACCGCAGTAGGCAAGGATAGATTCCTGATATGGTCTTTCCTTGGCTGCATTCCCCCATTACCCAAAACAGAGGCATGGCCTAGAATGACTACCCTGCTCTCCTAGTGAAGGTGGGAGTCTCCCAGATGATCTGGGAAGCTTGACTGTGCTACTTGGGTGGTTGTAGCTTCCCCTTATGTTGGGGCTGAAGAAGGCAAGCAGGATGGATAGAATCTCTGCTGAGCTGACTGTCTCTCTCAGCCACCCTGCTCTGCAGGGCACTCTGAGTCATTGAGCCCAAAGTCTCCTCCTGTGCATCTGTTGGGCATGCACCTGTGACACTGTTTTGTACCCTGTTCTCTTCAGAGACATATGCTTAGGTTGCAGAGGAGACCGTATGCATTTCACTCTGACATTGCCCTTCCCACATTGAGTTAAAAGTGTAGTAGATTGTTTCTTGACTAATAAAATATTCTGAGATGCTTTTAGTAGTGGCATTTGCAGCTGCCAAACAATATAGATCATACATGTTTTGTTGAAGAATAAGCTAATAATTTCACTAATCAGAAATGCAAACATGCACCTACTCATTGAAGGTTCTGCTAGTGTCTAAAGGCTGCATCAGGGGTTTGAGGCTCCACTCTGTTAAGCAAGGTATAAACACAGTAGAAGACAGTCCCCAAGCTGAAGATCTTACAAGCTAAAATGTAGAAACCAAGTATACTTGGGCAATGGTTCTCAAACTGGGGCTGCCACTTGTGTAGGGAAAGCCCCTGGCGGGCCGGGCCGGGCCGGTTTATTTACCGGGCCTGTCAGCAGGTCCGCGGCTCCTACTGGCCATGGTTCACCGCTGCAGGCCAATGGGAGCTGCTGGAAGCAGTGGCCAGTATGTCCTTCTGCTCATGCCGCTTCCTGCAGCTCCAATTGGCTTGGAGCGGCAAACTGCGGCTAGTGGGAGCCGCAATTCGCCGGGCCTGTGGATGGGGCAGGTAAACAAACCGGCCCGGCCCACCAGGGGCTTTCCCTACACAAGTGGCAGCCCCAGTTTGAGAACCACTGGACTTTAGGAAGACCATTTCACTGCTTCGATGAGGTAGATGTCCTGGTTTTCATACAAACGTTTTTTCCCCTACATATTCTAACTTAAGGTGGGAAAAAAAGCCACAGCGTAGAATTGATTGAAGATGATTTGTAGGGATGTACACTGAGAGTCCTAAGTTGATGATTGAAAGCTCTCTTGTGGATTGTAAAACTCAGTTTTTTTTATAGTTGATGAAACTCCAGGATGTTTGTGTTTGCCTTTCCTCTTTACCTCATGTTTGGAAAAATGAGTGCTCTGTGCAGAAGTACTTGCATCCTGTTGCTCTCTGCCTGCATAGGTTATGTCTTTGTAGCACAATTCATCTTAACTGGCATAGGAGACAGTTAGGGCTTGTCTACACAGGAAGGTTTTACCAATTACACTGAAATAATTATGCAGGTATAATTCCCCATATGGTCTCTGAGTGTATTTTCTTGGCTTAGTTGAAACCCCTTCCAAAGTGACATAAGCTAAACCGAAAACGCATTTTTATACTGCAAAAAGAGTGATCCCATGGGTAGTTACATTAGTGTGACTTCATTGGTTTAAACTCACACCTTACCTTATTGCTTGATAAAACTCTCCTGTGTGGACAAGGCCTAAATCAGGGTAGTTAGTTAATTTTTTGGCAAGGTCCAAATTTCTTGGTCAAGGTATAGTCAAGATCCAGATTTCGGAGAAATATTTTTCACACCACAATAACAATAAGTATATAAAAAGATTTTGCGGTTCATTGAAAGCAACTGGCAGTCCGGATTTGGCGTGCAGTTCACCTGTTGACTACCTGTGGCCTAAATGATCAGTCACATTGTCTCTCTTCTTGTACCCGTCCACATGTTTCACCCTGTCCACGAGAGAAAAAGGTACTTTGTTTGTTTTCAATCTGATTAGCTCAGTCAAGTTAAACATGCTTGGAAAGTCCCTTTAACTTATTAAACAGTGTCTACATTAAGTATTAAACACCTTTTCAGTCGAATGGATTGCTCATATTATAACCTGTGTGGGAGAGCAGGCTACAATATGACCTACAAATGTGATTTTAAAGGTGATTCGGTGTGTCTACAGGGGAGTGAAAGGGGCTTTAAAGTCTTGTTAAGCTAACTTGATCTGAAACTAGCACCTTTTTTTCCTGTGTATTCAGACACTTTGTTTAACTTTTCTTTTAAAACTCCAGCCTTGCGGAAGTTGGGGTTAATGGAAGTTGTTTTAACCAAACATTGCCATAGAAGGCTAGGGAAAATCAATCTGTTTCTTTAGGGGAGGGACAGATAGCGAAGGTTAGTGGTCTAGTCCTAGGTGTTGTTAAAGTAAATCACACTGGGACTCTGAATCATTTATAGATTACTAGGGGGTATAAATATAATCTCCCATTGACTTTTTATTGAGCTCTGTTTGTGACTATTGGAAGCTCAATGCAGTTGGGTATGATGGTACTGTGCTGGCAGTTCTCTTTTCATGAAGTTGAAATGGTCTGGACTAGTTGACAGATCTCGATTTAAAACACTCCGAGGCAGCGACAGGCAGTAGGCAGCTAAAAGCACTGTATAGTGGCCATAAATGTGGGCTGCTTAGCCCAACCACATGCTGATGATTTTCATCCTGCGAGAGCTGGCTGTCTTACTTGTCCAACTTAATTGTATGTGCTACAGGTTGCTGTCAGCCAGTTGCTGAGCCACTTGGATGTGTAGACAGCTGTTAAAAAATAAAATTGTACACACAACCTTTTTTAAGGTGAAGAGAGGTCCCCTAGAGAGACAATTTCTGTTAAGCTCTTTTGTCATCACAGATTGTGAAACATAAATTCTGTTATAAACAGCTTGTAATTTTCAATCTTACACTTTTGCTTTAGCAGGCATTAGACTATGACTACTAACATAGAGCTTAAATATCATTCTCATGGTTTTGCTTTCATAGTTACTGATCATAATATGCCACCTACTCGCTTGTGTATTGTCTTCCATAGTGACACTTTTTTTTTTTTTTTTGGTGCTGTCAAGCAAGTGATCCTGTGGGTTAAGAAACAGCACAAAGGCTGACACTTTTTCCTTCTTTCCTGCAAAAAGAGAATTGGATTTACCTTCCAGGAGTTAAGCTTTTACTTAAACTCTGTACAAGAAAGTTTCTTCATATGTTTGGATTCTACACCTTTTTAATGATCTGGTTAAGTTAATGTTGATGCAGCACAAGGTATATCTTACCTATACAGTTAACTTAGGCTCTTATTTGGTTGTGCCTATAACCCTCTCCTCCTGTTCACACACTGCCCTCTCACCTGAGTTGGGTGCTTTAAACCCAAGACAGCTGACCCCTCCTTGGGTATAGATTTAAAGTCTGGGTGTTGCTTTCACTTGGGCTGGAAACCCACCAACTTTGCACTGAGGACACAGGCTAAACCACTCAAATGTGGACTGTGCACTAGTGTCTTCCTGCAGTTCTCCCCATCCACCCAAAAGGACAGACAAGAATAGTTAACCTGAAAAAGGTCTGCACATAAATTGTGTGTGTGGAGTTGAATGACAAGGAGATAAAAAGAAACCAGCAATGCCAAGATAAATTTTTGGTTGATCATGGACACAATATTCAATTGCATTTATGAGTTAGAACAATCAAGTCAAATCACTTTAAAAGTTGGTATGCAGAGACTTTGTAACCTGGGTCAAATTAGCATCCTTCTCTGTGAGGCTTTGGTGAGTGTTATGCATGATTCTTGGCACCTGAGTAACACAATGGACCTTGTGTAGGAAGTGTATAGAAGAGTTATAAGGCTAAAACATAATATGTAGAGTTTGGCTAATGGATGATGTAGGGAGACTGTCAATCATTGGTAAGTACACAGAGGATAGGGGACGGTCCTTTTCGTTACACTTTGTTTTCCCACCAGTGCAGAAGAATAATTGTATAAAGTGGTACTATAAGTAAGGAGTGTAAGAAACCAAAGAAGAATTCATCAGTGTTTCTTAACAGTGAGATCTCAGATTACACAATAGTCTCTAGTCTCTAAACTCATCTAAAAGATCACCATTGGTTAGGTTTGTCCCCAGATAGTGACTCGTTAAGCGTAAAACAAGCCCCTAAATATAAACAGGAATACTTCAATGATTTAACTTCAAATGTTCCCCTGCAGTGTTTGCAAACCAAACATGGCAGCATTGTTTGGTGCCTGAGAACCTGGAGTTTGTTTAAGTAAAAAAAAACAAAAAAAAACTTCAACAAAATTAAAAAATGATTGATCCCCCCCCCCCCCCCCCCCCCCCCCGACTGAGAGTATCTCTCCTAGCAGGACAAAACGCAAGAATATGCTGTGTGGAAGAATCCCATGTTATCAGGGGATGGACTATAAGGAATGTATCCAGTCTTTCTGCAATTAACTTCCGCTGCCCGCAGTATGCACTTTACAAAGGGATGCTTTCAGTTACTGCTTAGATATTTGCAGTAGGTGGTATGACAATGCAGGTAGCTTTTTGACAGTTTTAAAAGGTGTCACTCACTGAGCTAGCTGCCCCTTATCTGGAATCTCTGAGAGCATTGCCTCAGGTATAGCGCCTTGGGCCTTTATCTCTGCTTGGGTGAAAATTCCAAAATTCTCCCACTCTTACACAAGGGTACGGTAGACCAGTCCTGGGCTATGTCAACTACTCATGCCATGTAGGTCCAACTGAGTTCAAGAACAGTACAGTTCTTGTCTTTGGAAGTCTGTGACCAGTGGTATACAGTGACCAGATAGCCTTCTTAAAACCAGTGTAGCTTCTACAGACACCCCTAGCAGGTTTTTTTTGTCTCAAGCCTGCTGTACACTTAAAAATTAGATTGACCTAGCTGTGTTGCTCAGGGTTGTGAAAAGTTTTGCTTCCTGAGCGCCGTGGTTAGGTCAACTTAACTCCCTCTATAGACGCAGTTGATTGACATAAGAATTCTTCCTTTGACCTAGCTGCCATCTCTTGCAGAAGTGGATTAACTATAGGTGGAAAACAACGTTCTGTTGATGTAGGAAGTGTTTGCGCTGTGCTGCTAAAGCGACACAACCTCAGCAGTGCCAGTGCAGTGTCTCTAGGGCAGATGTAGCCTCCATCTGGTACCCTGCAATAAGTACTGCTTCTCTGGAATTTGTCCCTTTTAATCCTGCCAGAGTTGCTCTGTTATGTGGTTTCTGGGCTTTTTTCTGTTTACTGAAAAAGAGTTGTGTAGGTTGGCTGGAGACTGAGGCAAAATCATCAGTGTTAATAATTCTCACATTGTCTCTTAACAGCTCTTTAGCGTTTGCTTAGGAATGGCTATCTTGAACCATTCTTCCCCTTCTTTCTTTTTCCAGACAGCCATCTACTGAGTTCACCTAGTGTAGTCATACAGTAAACATCCCAAATGTCAAGGCTAACATACAGTATTCATGAATTATGATAGGACAGCTCCAAATCTGTCACACACAGTAAGCATTCCTGTTGCTGTGAAAGAGAGATGGGAGTTTGGGAAATGACTGACTTTATGAATGCTGTAAATCCGAGGCACTGCTGGACAGCAAATGTGCTGCTCTAGACCAAATTCTTTAATAAGGACCTCCCATGGATTTAAGCTGAAAACACATGATGAGAAGGAAGTGGCTCCATAGGGAATAAACAACAAAACACTGTTTAGAAGTTGTGCTGATCTCCCAGATGGGCACATGGCTCTGTATTGACCTTACTGAAGGATGATCTTATCTAATTGTCTTTAGTGGAGGTTGGGAGGAGAGCAACAGCGCCATATTCAGAAACATCAAGTGCTAGCTGACTGTGAGTAATAATAGTTAAGGCTACATTTCAGTCACAGGTATTTTTAGTAAAAGTCATGAACAGGTCATGGGCAGCAAACAAAAATTCACGGCCCATGATCTGTCCATAACTTTTACTGTATACCCCTAATTAAAACTTGGGCTGGGGGGGCTGCAGGTGCTCTGGCGCAGGGGAGGTTGCCATGGGTTCTGTGGGGAGATGTGTCCCGCTTGTGGCCTGGGTGATGGGGGTGGGGGAGGGTTGGTGGGGCTGGCAGGCTCTCTACCAGGCTCCACGTGTCCCTGCAGCTCTTAGGAGGAGGAGTGGCCTAGGGACACTGCGCACTGCTCCCACCACAAGTGCTGGCTCCGCAGCTCTCATTGGCTGAGAACCGCAGCCAATGAGAGCTGCAGGGGCAGTGCGTAGAGCCCTCTAGTCCTCCCGCTTAGGAGCTGTAGAGATGTGCTGGGCCCCTGGTAAGCGCTGCCCCATGCCCCAGACCTGAGCCCCCTCCTACACAGCCAGACTGCTGCTGCTGGCCCAGGCGCTGCCCAAGTCGGCCTCTGCAGAAGTCACGGAGGTCATGGAAATTCATCGATTTCATGGCTTCTGTGACTGACACGCAGCCTTAGTAATAGTTGTATAGAAAGACTCTCCTCACTTATTTAAGGAGAGAGCATGCTGAGAATTGGCCATGATTGGTCCGGTGAGACTTTGTTTTGGCTGCTGTTGTGTGGTGGGTAGGTTATCTCACTTAAAATTGGGTCAGAGAAAACCCAGGTCCATTTGTTCATTCTCTATTTTTCTGAGCAGCACTGGAACAGCTGTTGGTAAAAAAAGGATAATGTCTACTCTGTAGAAGTCATCCAGCAGGTTACTTGCTGGAGGATTTATTCTGTTTGCTACCAGCATGTGCCAAGTTTCAGTGGGGACAAGGGGTTGGGTGGTCCATGCCTTTCCTAATCCTACAAAGCATCCGAGCTCTCTGGGACACAAGCTGCTTCTCCCTTTCTCATCCTCAAGGAATGGCAACATCGACTCACAGGCTGGTAAACCTTGTGAGACTTGGATATTTTTCTGCCCTCAGTGTCCAGCACTTTTTCCAGCATCGTATCCAAATACCCCTTAAAATTGTATCTAAGGGACTTGGGGGAGACTCCTTGATCTGACATGGCCAAAATGAGATGGTTTTTATCAGGCTGTTTGAGTCCTCTGTAGGAAGTGGTGGGACACTGATGTAATGCAGGGCCTTGGCAAGAGAGAAGTTAAAGGGGAAATCCTGGGGCCTCTGAGAATGAGATAGTCTTGCCTCCCTCTGTATTGACCCATTGGTACACAAACCAGGAGAAATACAAATGTGGAGTTGATTTCCAGATTACTACTTAGTTCACTGGACAAAAGTGAACCTCTGTCCTAAGATTCAGCTCTAATAGAATCATAGAAGTCCAGGACTGGAAGGGACCTCAGGCGGTCATCTAGTCCAGTCTTCTGCACTCATGGCAGGACTAAGTATTATCTAATGATGTGGCTAGAGAGAATCTGCTCATCACAGAGCCATCTGGGTTCAAGCAGACCTCTAGCTTGATAAAGGAGTTTTGCACCCAGGGTTCTGCAGCCTCAAAGGACTTCTTTTCCCATTCAGCAGAGCGACAGGAGAAGCTCTTAAAGGTGTGGTGACCATTAATGTCTTCTGGGGGGATCACCGAGACCATTTTGTGTGTAGGACATCTTGGATTTCATAAAATTAAAGCTAAAGTCACTGACAAATGGGATTTAAAATGAAAGGAATTGTATGTTTTGAAAAACACTGTGTTCCTTTAAACACTTTCTAAATGGAGTAACTGGCAGAAATACAAAATTTGGAAGTAAAAGCCAGACAGTGATGTACTGATTTCAGGTTGCTTTGAGGTAACAGTCTCTCACATAAAACAGTGAACGTGTTTGAGGTGTGGGTCATGCCCTCTAATTCTTAAGCTTGAATAAATATGTTACCGGAAATGTGGTGGCAATGTAGGCCCAAGTACTGAACAGCACAATTCTTTCTGATTTGCCCCATGGAGACAGCCATTTTTCACGGAAGCCGTTGCTTTCATCTTGTTTTGTCTCTCTTCTTGCCCTTTACCAAGAGGCAAAGCCATTAAACCATAATTGGTTTGTTGACTTAAATAACTGTTTGGCAGATGCGTATGAAGAGGGATTATAATAGGATTTCAAAGTCTCCTGTTTCATGGAAGGCAAGAAATAATGCAAAAGAGAGACAAAAACCCACTTCACAAAATAGCCATTGTGGGAAGATTGACTCCATGATTGCTAAAAAAATATTTAAGTTATTTGTAAATATATGTGATTTGGAGATTTGAACTATACAGGTGAGTGTCATTTTACGCTGGGGTTAAGTTCTGCAGTCAGCATGTAAAGCGAAAATCGTATATAGTCAAAATTACATCGAGTGTAATGGCGGGCGGAATCGCCCACACTACAGGTACAGTATTAAAATTATTTTTCTTTTTTTTTTTGTTTTTGCCGACCGCACAAAGCTGATTTCGCACATGTTAAATGCGCGTAAGATGAGACTCGCCTGTATTCTGTTTAGATTATTTTCCAAACAGATGATTACTGTTAGGAAAGATGACTACTAGGAATGTGATTAGATTTGTTGCTTTGATGTTCTCAGACCATGAAAAGTTTTGAAGTTCTGTGAATAAGCAGACACAAGTTACCTAATTCCGGCCCCTCTCATCCCAAGCCCTCATAAAGAGGCAGAAATATAATTGGGGGGGGGGGGGGGGGAAACTCCTCTTACTTTCATACTTGAATATCTTACAGTACAACCAAGTGGATTTTATCAAACTTATTCATACATTTTTTTAAGGCCAGAAGGGACCATTAGATCATCTAATCTGACATCCTGTATGTCACAGGCCATTACATTTCACCTAGTTACCTCTGTATTGAGCCCAATAATGTGAGTTTGGCTAAAGCATCTCTTCCAGAAAGATGCCCAGTCTTGACCTGGAGACACAGAGATGGAGAAACTTCTCTTGATAGGTGGTTCCCATGGTTAATCACCCTAACTGTTTGGTTAAAAAAGTGTCTTCTCAGAATTGACCTCTGTGTCAAGCATAAGCATGATAAATTGCAGCAATAGAGGAGACAAGTTTGGAAAGTTGGAAACAGCTGGAGGGAAATGAATGTGTCATCTTATCAGTAACTATACTGGTTGTTATATTAGTCTGCTAAAAGGAATAGCTATATTTTTAATGGAGCAATATTAACAGGCTATGCATATTAACTGTTTTGCAGCAGTACAGTGGGTTAGTTGCATGCATTGCGGCAAACTTTAGATCTGTATTTGAGGAAATAGTTGCTGTAGGTGAATTAAAAATATTTAGTAGTGAACACATAAGGAAACCATACACTGCTGCATGTAAAATTTATAAAGGACGTTGTAGTGTGTTTCTGTCCATTTGAGAGACGAGTTTATATTGTAAATCTAAACACACAGTCCCTAAATGTGGTCCAAAGAAAACACAACATGGCCAGATTGAAACTGTAGTAGTTTTTGATCTCAGATTAATTTGTTTTTCATATAATCCATTTCAGGACAGTGAACAAAAGTGAGGAAAAGATGATGCATTATGTAGCAACTGACTTTCATGGACAATGTGAACTTCTAAAAGAAATGAGACAGCAAAGCAAAACAGTGGCCAGACTTAAATAAAAAGGTCTTTTTTTCATTTATCCAATGAACTTGGAGACATTTCCCCTTTACCAGAAAGGTAGAATTTGCCAGGTGTAATATGAAACAAAGGGTTTTCCCTGTTTTCATGTTTGGTGCTCTGTGATTTTCATTATCTTCATTATTAGTTCTACAAAACATATAACTTAATAGATAAATTAAAAGAAGCCAGTTCTTGCATTAAGAAATGTCAGTTGCACGTTCACATGTAAGCAATTGCTCTAACCTTGAAACCTCCTGGACTCCATCATTTTTCTTATTAGGAAGATGGTGTTTTATAATGGAGGCAAATGAGTTTATATTGTTGCCAGAAAGTCTTGATCCCTTACTGATGTATAAAAACATTACATATCTAAAATTAAGTAACTTTCAAGCTGAGGCAAACATAAAACTAAAAAGAATGACTCTTTAAGCCCAGTCTCGAAACATATACGTGTGTACAGATCTTATAAGGCTTTAGATAAGAGTTGCTGTCATTTCTCTTATAAGTCAGCTGTTTTTTAAACCCCATCACTCTGGAACTTGGCTTACAAAAGGTCAACTTAAGTGCACATTTTATTTCTTTAACAAAATGAAGATCTTGGAGCAGTCAAGCTTTCTAAAATTTTATTGCACAAAGAATAAATTCTGCTCCATTTCCTGTATCTTAATAGGAACTGTAGGGTACTTTCTCCTGTCAGCAGGTGGAGACAAAAAGTAAACTGATTTAGTTGGAAAAACATTGCCTTTGTACCTCTGCTCTTTTTTGTGTCTCTCTTTCCAGAAAAGGAATAACATGTATCCACGTTATGACAGTATTCCCATTTTGTCAGAACAGAAGTCTGGGATCAGGCCTACCCTATCATTTTATTTTGGTTTTCTTTAAAAGGAAATTTCATAAACTTCATTGTAAGACCATGCTATTGATCTTTTGTTGTGCTGTGTTGTGGCTTTCCCTCGCAAGTTCAGGAGGAGAGAACTGGTGTTTGGGCTCTACGATAGAGGCTTGTCAGACTTGGTGGGTCTTAACCAAGCAGAGAAAATAGATGAAGAGCAGATCTCGGAGACGGGAATCGCAGTGAAAGGAAAAAGGGGGCTAGATTAAAAATAGAGCTGAGGGATGTGCGGAGAGACTTGTAGAAGAGTGACCAGTAAGCATGATAGCCAAATCATTGAGATGTATGATTAAAAACCAGTATAGCAGGATTGTGAAGGCACAGAGAATTGAAGACTCAGTTGAGTTCATTCTCCCCCAACCCTCCCTTATACTGGGGAATTTCTGTTTCTAAGACTGAAATTCAGGATCAGACCCAAAGCCAGGTCATTCTCTACAGCTCTAAGAGCAGTTCCGTTTCACACGATTTTAATGTTTGCCTGGAGAGACCTTTCTAAGCTGGCAATTGTAGGTGCCAGTCTGTCCGCTCATCCAAATCCTGAACCACATACAGTGCTAGAAACCTTGATTCGTTTCCATGCTCAGACATCCTAGAATTCCTCTGACAGATTTCTCCCTGGCCTTTACATCTTTTATGATAGGTTTTATGGATTGGATTTCTTTAACTCTTGTAGTCTGGATTCTGAATGTGGGTGATGCCAGCTTCATCAACCTTTGCTCCTCATCTTGTCCACCTTTTCCTTCCGTCAGCTAATACCATGACACTTGCGCTCGGCAGGACAGTAGTTTTGCTTTAGTCAGACAGTACTGTAGTGTGTACTAAGATAGAAGGTGCCTTGCTGCTTCTCCAAAAGTTCATATCTCTCTCACTGGTACACTAGATTTTTTTATGGGCTCACGGAACAAGTTTTCTTGCTTATATATGCCTCCAATATGGTAATTCACCTCAAAATCGTTGCAGCCTTCAGTTTGCAGTTTGTCTGTCTGGGTAGTACAGAAGTGATAGTAGATGATGTTTTGCCCAGGAAGCATCAGTTTCTGACCAGACTATCCTCTCCTGTTATCTTCCTGTACTCCCCAAAAGAATGAAATTTATATTTTTCCTCTTTGTCTATAATGTGTACACTAACTCCAGCTGATCCCTTGGGATGTTAACTACCTTTAAGTCCTTGTTGGATGTTAAAGCTGCTACAATTTAAGCATGTTCATGTTTCAGATCCTTTGTTAACTTGCGGTAATAGTCTTAGCTGTGTGTTTGGGGACAACAGGACTGCTTTCTGTTGCTAAAGAAATTTGTGAAGCTCTGGACAGTTTTTGTTGGTATTAGAATTTGAGTTACTGGCTCCTTTGCTTGTGTTTAGACCAAACTCTCTTCTAGGGGTACGTCTACACTACAATTTCGAACTAACTTAAACCGGTTTTATTAAACAGATATTATAAAGTCGATTGCACGCGTCCACACTAGGCACATTAATTCGGCGGTGTGCGTCCATGGTCTGAGGCTAGCATCGATTTCCGGAGCGTTGCACTGTGGGTAGCTATCACTATAACTATCCGGCCAATAACTACGATTTGTGGCCACACTAACCCTAAATCGATATGTTAATATTGATTTTAGCATTACTCCTCTCGTTAAGGAGGAGTACAGAAATCGATTTTAAGAGCCCTTTAAGTCAATTTAAAGTGCATTGTAGTGTGGACGGGTACAGCGTTAAACCGATTTTAACAGCGTTAAATCGATTTAACAGCGTAGTGTGGACCAGGCCTAAGGGAAAGTTGGTGGTAAAATAATTAAGTTTAATATGTATAAAACAAGACAAATAGCCTCCTCATCCAACTAGATCCCTTGGTAAGCTTGCTTTAAACAAACTGCCGTTTTACTTCCTCCTCTTCCTTTAGCTCACAATGCCTTATTTGTATTGTCCGTATTAGAGCATCCTTTTTCCATTTCTTCCATCAAATACCTCAAAGATCAATGTTGTCAGTGAGTTCAAGAACAGCTGACTCTTGGGCTCTCATCCCTGTACTTTGTGGGTTTTAGGTGGTTTCTTGTTCCCTAGAGAAGACCATGCATCTTTGTTCTATATTTATAGAGAGCAGCTTATGTAGTTAATTATTGTATTTATTAATGCAATCTTTCCTGTCTATTTTGAGTGATTATTGTGGCATTGACATAATAGAGGGCTTCTTCTGTTAAGTTTCTTTTTCCTTTTGTATGTATTTTCTCTCCAGATGTGAAGTCGGACAACTTAAGTTGGTTATGAAGCTGTTTCCCCATATTTTGTTTTTTTCCTGTCCTGTTGACAGCTGACTTCATGAGAAAACATTGGGTTCAATCTAGTGTTTTCAAGGGAAATTCCTCATTATGACTCAAATAAGTATTCTTGTAAATAAGTCTGTTGTTTATCCTGTTTTTCTTAGGGCTTCAGGAACTACATTGTGGGTTTGTGCCAGAATTAGTGAAACTTGGGTTCACTGGAGTGCATGCAAACAGGAACTCCATGAATTAGAAACAAGTCAGAGCACTTTCTTTTCCTAATGCTTGCAGAACAGGAAGTGCTGAGTAGCATTGTGTATATTTGTAATGTTACAGATCTTTTGTAAGCTCCTATGTTCTGGTGTGGGGGCCAAGTTGGCTTGAGAACCTGGGAAAGTAGAGAAGGTTTTGGTATTGTGAATGGTTTGTGGATTTAGAGGGTTGAAGCCAAATATACTGTGTTCTCCAATGCTTTAGTTTTCTTCTTAGCTTTAAATTAGTAACCTAAGGGTTAAAGTTCTATTTATAATTTTTTTAGGTTTAGTCCTCTCATTAAATTCACTGGGAATCATATGATTGAAATCCCAGCCCATCACCATTGAAAAGATCACCCGAAAAGTTATGACCTGTTTAGTTGAATTAATTGAAGCACTATGCGTTCTGTTCTTATTCTGTGGTAAAATCCAGCTCGCTTGCAGCAGTGGTAAGAAAGCATCAGTTTTGTACTCACTGCAGAAGATGCGTGTGTGCTTCTAGTGCTCTTCTTTTGCATGTAGTATTAACATTGATCAGTTAAATGAGATAAAATGAAAGCGACATATTCAATAGTAGGCCCAAATTATGTGCTTATTCTTATTTTAAAATTACAGCTTAATTGTGGAGTTAAAATTTTATGGCAGACCAAATGTTCAGTCAGAGCTGTTTCAATTTAATTTGCCTTAATTTTGTTTTAAAGCTTAAAAACTTGTTTAAGTTGATTAAGGATTTCTTTTTTTTTTTTTCCTTGTGTTTTCAGTTTGTGGGCCAGATGACATTCGCAATGATATCCATGAGCTGAAGCGCTTAGAGAACTGCACGGTAATTGAGGGTTACCTCCAGATTCTGCTGATCTCCAAGGCAGAGGACTACCGCAACTTCCGCTTACCAAAGCTCACAGTTATCACCGACTACTTGCTGCTGTTCCGCGTGACAGGCTTAGAGAGCCTCAGCGATCTCTTTCCCAACCTCACAGTCATTCGTGGGAGGAATCTCTTCTACAACTATGCCCTGGTTATCTTTGAGATGACTAACCTCAGAGAAATTGGGCTTTACAGTCTGAGGAACATCACCCGTGGGGCCATCCGGATCGAGAAAAACTCTGATCTGTGTTACCTCTCCACGGTGGACTGGTCTCTGATACTAGATGCAGTGTCCAACAACTACATAGTTGGAAATAAACCTCCAAAGGAGTGCGGGGACTTGTGTCCAGGGACGATGGAAGAGAAGCCATTGTGTGAGAAGACCTCCATTAACAATGAGTACAACTACCGCTGCTGGACCACCAACCACTGCCAGAAAAGTAAGAGTTGAATAGATTGCCAAATTCAAATGCAACTTTTTTTGTGTGTGCCTCTTTCTAAAATAAATAGCTCAGTGTTTTTTAAGATTTAATTCTGCCTTTTCATATAAGCTTTGTTTTAGTACTGTTGGGTACCACTGAAGTTAGTGTCTTCTCTAATCAGTAGTATTTCATGTAACTCCATGGCCAACTCTTTAGGTGTGTCCATAGTGAATATTTAATTTTTCACGTTTGAAAGAAAAATCGTAATTCAAGGGGGATAAGTGGGTCAATAAAACTGGAGGCAAGAATAGCTCCTTTGCAGCAGCTGGCTTTGGCAGGATAACTAGTTCAATCAGTAGTGTTGCTGGGTTCCTGAGCGCAAGTGCATTCCTCAAACACTGCTTAATGAGAACTGTTCTACAACAAATCTCTCTGAGGCCATGGCTACACTCACACTTCACAGCGCTGCAACTTTCGCACTCAGGGGTGTGGAAAAAACACCCCCCTGAGCGCTGCAAGATACAGCGCTGTAAAGCGTCAGTGTAATCAGGGTGGCAGCACTGGGAGCGCAGCTCCCAGTGCTGCACGCTACACCTGTAAAGGATGTGGTTTACGTGCAGCGCTGGGAGAGCTGTCTCCCAGCGCTGCCGCTCCGACTACACTCACACTTCAAAGCACTGCCGCGGCAGCGCTCCCGCAGCGCTGCCGGGGCAGCGCTTTGAAATTCCAAATGTAGCCATACTCTTAATGTTCATTTCTTGTAAAAGTCAGTTTGCAGGTGGTGGCTGTGGGAAGGTACTTGTGCTCAGGACCAAAGCACCCCATTGCTTTTCCCCATAAGCACCCTGTAAGTTTTTCATCAGAATTTGCATTTTGATAGCCTCCAGAGTCCTGTATAAATAAGTTTCACCACTGGAGGTCTTTATTAAGACTTTACATAACTGTCTTAAATTTTCTCTACGTTAAATAATATGGGATACCTATTCTTGTTGGTAAAATTCACTTGATAGGAATGTTGGAAAACCTGGGCTTCATAAGCCCTTATTTTTAAAAAGCTACTTTTTAAAGAGAGAATTCTTCCTGATAGTTTTATTTTTATTGAGTGGTATGGTTATTGTCAAAGACTGCTGGTACGGTACTATTAATAATTTAGTATAATTATCTTTAAAGATATTTGGTCTGTAATATATAACTAGACAGACATTTCAAACAAAACCTCATCTTAACTAACCCCTCCGGGAAGGGGAAAAATAAGTTGCTTCTTTTTCCCTGTAGCTCTGTATGGACAGAACCACTTCTGGATGAGCCACAAATGGTCTATAGTATCGTGATGTCTGTTTCCATACTTGCAGCATTACAATAGTGACATTGACTGGTTGCTCGTTGTGCTGATTAAAATCTTCAGTAACAGCCAATAAGGGAGTTTCCATCCTACAGCATGCCGAATTCCACAGGTTGAATATCCATTGTATGAAGAAGTCCTTTTTTTGGTTTGTTTTAAACCAGCTGCCTATTTATTTAATAGGTTGCGCTCTCATTTGATGTAATTATCAGTTATATACATAATTTATTATTAAAAATTAGTCATGGAGAACTTAGGCGTACAAGAAATACTGTATTCGCAATACTCGCAAGGGAAGAGGAACCTGGTAGTGAAACAGCTGTGCTGTTACTGCTGCTGAATGGACAACAATGATGGGAGGTCACTTCAGATTGTATTTTAAATCCAGTTTTTAAAGGGGAGCTATAATCCACCCTCCTTTTAAATGTACGTGTAAGCTCTCCCCCCACCCCTTTTCACACTTCTCCCCATGGCATAATGGACTAACTGCAAACATTTTTTTCAGCAGTCTTGGGACCCTGTTATCATCCTTGTAAGTGGAGTGCTGTGCGTGGAATGCATTCCACTGGCAGTGAAAAGATGAAAGTCTGAGCTAATGGAACATTGGGGACCAGCTGGTCAATTTTACAGCTGTACATAATAGTGGACAGAGAAAAATTCCATTTTAAACTACTTGAAGCCCACAAAGACCCTGTGCGGGACCCTTAGAGGGGAGGTAAACGAAGGCACTATCCTGCAAACACATGGTGTATGTCATGTCTACACTGAAGCTGGTAGCAAGCCTCCTAGGCTTGATAGAGAGACTTACGTTGGCTGGGATTATGCCACCGTGCTAAAAATTGCTGTGTTTGTTGCAGCACCAGCAGAGGCATAGGCTAGCCACTGAGCTTGGATCCACGGAGCTGGGTAGGCTTGAGCTCGAGTGGCTAGCCCAGACTCTGCCAGTGTCCACACAGCTATTCTTATTGTGCTTATCTTACAAGCCCTTGTTAGCGCAAGTCTGTCTACCCAGGCTTGCTTCCATCTGCAGTGTACCCTTAGACGTAGGCCTAACTTAACTTGATGAGTCCCATTGTGAGTTCAATGGGATTGCTCATGTGAGTAAAATTATACACATCTGTAAGTGTTTACAGGACTCAGGCTACAGAGTGGAATCTCTTTTGGTATTATGTTTGTCTCCTTTCCGTCCCACCCTCCATGATCTTCTACCAAGTGTAGTTAATATATGTTAGGGATTTTTTTTCTATTAATAAATCAGTGTTTATAATATAGTCTGAAGTTTTAAATAGTCAATGAGAGAATTGATATGCTGGCTTGCATTGAAGTTGTACTTGTCTCTGTTTGCAGTCTCATTCTTATCTGTTATGGCACCGTTTATCTCTTCTGATAGCCGGCATAGACAAAAACAAACGGCAGAACTTGGTCTCTTTGCACTTCTACAAATAGGGCAAACAAGCTCATAGTTTACTCAAATCATCACAATTGCACTGTAGGCTTTTTAAGTTTATCCTGTAAACTTGAGAAGGCTATGAGCCCAGCTGATCGGTAGGAGTTAATTGCAAGCAATAATCACTGGGAGGAGAAGTCCCCAAGTTTTACCTGCAATCTTGGCTTGAGTTAAAGTAATGATGGTCAATACAAGAGTGTGAGAGAAATTTCTTTCCAAAGAGGGTTGGAAAAGCCTATAGAGCATTGCAGCTGGGCTCTCCACTGGGGAAGCTGAATCCCTCAGGATTTTGAATATTTTGACAGATCCGCTAAGATGAGAAATTTAGAAATCTTGCCGTTCAGTTCCTCCCCCCCCCTCAAAAAAACCCTTTACAAATAGCATTGTAGGGCTCTGTTTCTCTCAGTATTTTTGTAGGAAATAATCAGTTTAATTTAAATAAATAAAATAAAAATCCCCAGCTTTTAGGTCTACATAATTCAGTCTGAATCAGCAAATCACGCTTGGTTTGTTCCTTCTAAGGTATTACCACCAATAATAATAGTTCTGTATGGCCAAATTTACGTCTTCTGTGAAACCACTTAATTGTCTTCAGATTATGTCCTTCGTGATTCCTGTGCAACCTCATTGCCTTTGCTGGCTTTGGAATGTGTTTTTGTTTTGTTTTTTAAACCTTTTTCATAAGAATGTAAGAACAGCCGTACTTGGTCAGACCAATGCTCCATCTAGCCCAGTATCATGTTTTCCAGTGGTAGCTGGTGCCAGATACTTAAGAGGGAATGAACAAAACAGGGCAATTTTGAGTGGTCTATCCCTGTTATCAGTCCCAGCTTCAGGCAGTCAGAGGTTTAGGGACTCTTAGAGAATGCAGTTTCATCCCTGACCATCTTGGCTAATAGCCACTGATGGACCTGTTCTCTAGGAACTTAAATTCTTTTTGAACCCCTGTTAAACTTTTGGCATTCACAATGTCCCATGGCAACAAATTCCACAGCTTGATTGTCCCTTGTGTGAAGAAGTCCTTCCTTTGGTTTGTTTTAAATGAGCTGCCTATTAATTTCATCGACTGACCTTAGTTCTTGTGTTATGTGAAGGAGTAAATAACACTTCCTCATTCACATTTTCCACATCCATGCATGATTTTATAGACCTCTGTCATACCCCACCTCCTTAGTCATCTCTTTGCGTAGTTGTACAGTCCTGGGCTCTTTAATCTCTCCCCACATGGAAGCTGTTTCACCCCCCTAATAATTATTGTTGCCCTTCTCTGTACCTTTTCCAATGCAGTATACTTTTTTGAGATGGGATGACCAGAACTGCATGCAATATTCAAGGTGTGGACGTACCATGGAGTTATGTAGTGGCATTCTGGTATTTTCATTTATATCTATCCCTTTCCTAATGGTTCCTAACATTGTTAGCTCTTTGAGTGGCATTGCACATTGAGCAGATGTTTCCAGGGAGCTATCCACAGTCGCTCCAAGATCTTTCTTGAGTGGGAGCAGCTAAATTAGACCCCATCATTTTGTATGTACAGTTGAGATTGTTTTTTCCCCAATGTGCATTACTTTGCACTTATCAATACTGAATTTCATGTGCCATTTTGTCACCTAGTCACCCAGTTTAGTGAGACGCTCTCCATCTCTTCAGTTTCACTCCCTTTTGCCTGTGTTAGCTTCTTAGTGCAAATCGGAGGACAAAACAGTACAAAAAGGTGGTGGTGTTTTCCTTGAAGTTAGCAGTTGTGACTCTGAATCCACATCGGAGATAGATCTGTTGAAAAAGATGGTGCTGTATTTACATTGTCACAATGCCACCATACGGCTCAAGGAGATCAAATCAGTGAAGAGGTAGTAGAAAGCAATCCTAAGAAGAATTGTTGAAGATAAGGTCCTCATGTGGAAGTGGGAGAAGTGATGCTAGGGTTAGGATAGCATAGGGTGGAGAGCAGAAAAGGAAATGCCACAGCTTTGTGTGTGAACCAAAGTTCTAATAATTAATAAAGAGCAAGAAACTTGGAACATTTTTATTGTTTTTGTTAATTGTAACAAGGCAGGGCAGCAAGGAAGAGGACTCTCTAATTTGCCAGCTATCCATCTAGAAGAGAACCACTGTTCTTTCTGAAGGAAAAACAAAGGAAGTATACATGTTCATTGTTTAAAAGGGAGCTTCCTGTTTATCCTTGATTGTTTGAAGACACTCTGCAATGAACTCCTAATCTGGAGAGAAATCTGTACAGAATTATGCAAGGATGTAAAAAAGACTAGAAACTCGGGCCCAGGGTTTTAAAGCTATTGAGGTGTTTCACCACTCAGCACTGCAAGGCCTAAGTGACTTAGGAACCTGATACTCATTTTCAAAAGTGAGCTGTGAAGGGCCTCAGTCATCTTTAAAAATGAGACTCTGGCTCCTGTGTTGCTTAGCCTTCCAGCGATGTATGGAGAACACCTAAATACTGTTTAAAACGCTGGGCCTAGGAGTTGAAATATCTTCAAGTCTTTATACTGCATTTTTTTCTCCCAATAAAGCCATGAGGTCTACAGTAGCTGAAGATGACAAACATTGACATTCCCATTGTATGCCATAATGATGATAGATAGAACTATGGAAATGCTGTATGTAGTCTTACCGTCATTTAATTGCTTACCCTATTATGTTGGTTCCAGCTGTATAGTAGGGAGCAAGTATTAAGTACCTTTGTCCTTATTTAGAGCTTCCGTTAAAGGATATCAAATCAATGGGTAGATGTGGTGTGGGAACATTTAGTTCTTTCAGCAGGCTGGCTTCTGTTTAATTATGTCATTGAGCAGAAGTCAGTTTCTGTTTCCTCTTCTTTCTTGCTCACAAACAAAGGAACAGGCCTTTGCTTCCTTTGATATAACTTGCATGGGAACAATGTTGGAGGTGGAGGGAGGAGAGAGACTGGGTAGCAGTTCTGTGTTTTAAAGAGGCAGAGTAACACTGACACTTTGATAATATGTAAGCTGGAGAAAATATCCAACTTTTTGAAAAGCTTCAGTGCAAAGTTTCTGTGACTTCTTTGTCTGTTCTGTAGGCCCCCGGCTGGTCTATCTAGTGAACACTCCTACTTTTAACTGCCCTGACGCAGGGGAGCCCTAGCTCATTCCCTTTACAGCTCTCAAACTGTTGCAGTGTTGACCTACTGTTGTCTCTGTGTGCACTCAGTTTTGGTCTGAGCTGAAGGGTGCTAGCTGTGCCGCATGCACATGTCCTTCTGGCAGCAGAATCACAGAAAGTGGTGTTGCCTTCCTGAATAGGAGTGTTTGGATTGTTGCCAGCAGCTGTTGTGAGGGATGAGTTCAACAATGGCAAATTTACAGGTGATGGTAAAGGATAGCATCATGTAAACACACTGGTGACATTTTCAAGGGAGTGCCGCATTCATTTGTGTTTTTTGTCCAACACTGAAAGCAGGTTAAGCATTGTTAAGCCTTCCAGTGCGCAGATCAGTTCAAGTCATTTTGTTTTGTTCAAAACAAACCGACGTTTCTCTTTTGTACTAGTCCAGATGTTCATTATATCTCCTTCAATCAAGCAGATGCAACCCGTGGGCTGAAATTTCAGGTGACTTCTTCCTAGGCCCAGAACTGCAGATGGGCAGTTGTCCTGAATGCCCTGGGTAAAAGGGTTTATATTCTGTCTCCAGCAGGGGGAAAAAAACCTTGATGGTGAGCCCTGGGCCTCTCAAAGACAGGATTCCTTGTGTGTCTAAAGGGCTCTAGCATTGGACTTTTGGGAGAAAACTAACAGAAGCAGAAGGTGTCTAGGTGAGGATATGGAGGCAGTTGGCATCCTTCTCACCTGATTCCTTCTTCCAAAGTGCAGAGGTAAAAGCACTTGGGGCAATGTCTTATGAGCACGTTCTTTGTTCTAAAGATTTTTTTTTCCTTTGCATGATCGCTGTAGACAGCAGTGAGTATATGGGCTTGACATATGAATCAACCGGGACAAAGCTTGCCTTTGTAACACCATTTGAAATGACTCATAATTCCTCACCCCCTGCCAAGTCATGGCATTTTGTCACCAACTGTCAAGGTGGATAAGGTGTTAAAAGGCCTCAGGAGATCCAGAACTTGGCTCCTGTCACTAACCTCAGCTGTAGAGGATCTCAGGTAAGCAGGCACTGTCAGGAGACATTGCTTTTCTAATGCAGCAGCTCTTGCTTAATTTGAGACACTTCCAAGTGTTACAGAAACTTCCTGCTACACTTGCTTCATTAAACAGTTCAGCCTGAGAATGCCTGGCCCTGGTAAACAGCACCAGAGAGCTCAATGTATCGTATCAACTTAGAGAATCCGCTATCTGTTTCTTCCATGGCTCAGAAGAACAATAAAGCATGCAGTACTCTGTCAATGGGGGAAGAGAGATTTCAGTAGAAAGCCGTACTTTCTTCACCTTACCTTTCGCAGCAGAGATCCTATGAATAGGTGGATGGAGTCTTCCCGCCTTTTTTCAACTAGCTGAATTTTTGTTTCCTGGTGAAACAGCAGCTGATAGCTTTCTAACAGACCCCTTGTGATCATGCATTTCACTTTTATAGTGTCTTTCACTGGTGGATCTCAATGTGCTTTATGAGCACTAATTAATTTAGCCTCCTGGCACCTCTGAGAAGTAGATTGTCTCAGTCCAATTTTACCCTGAGAACGGAGACTCTGGGTGTTCATGACTTGCCCTAGCTCACGCAGCAACCCTGCAGAGAAGCAGCAACATAGCACTGGTACTCGTAGTGGGCAAGGCTTTGTTCCTGGCCTTTATTCTGTTCGCTCATTTCCGTTTATGCCCTCTGACAGGTTTCATCTTCTGAAGTATCCAGGCTAACATATGGGCTTTTTGCCACCATGTGAGATGAGACATATATTGGGAGCAGCCGCACATCCTGTCACCAAGGCCTTTTGCTTATAGCAGAAATGACCGAAACTCTGTGAACTCCAACACAGTGAATAACAAACTCAATGCAGATAGTCTGCACACGTGACCTGAGTTTTTTGGCAGGTCTCCTTTTGATTTCCATCTGTCTAGTTACCTAAAACTCATACTAACATAGATTAACAGCAGTTTCACAAGCACCGTAAATGTATAGAAGTTTTATCAGGTGGCCATTCTAGTCTGCTGGTAAGCCCAAGAAATACTGAATCTTGGAGAATCATGAATTGCAAAACTCCAGTTCTCCTGAATAATCTTGATAGCTGCATACTAGCCCAGGAATCCAGCGTTGTGAATTAACCAGTTCTCTCTCAACTTTCAATCTCAAGGCACTCCAGTTTAAGATCTGTCAAAAAAAAAAAAATCCTTATGTTTTGGCTTAATGCTCCTTCAGTTGAGGAGTCCACATGGAGGTCCATAGTCTCAACTGCTTGGCCTTTATGTATTTGCATAAACTGAAAATATGCAACTCTTTAAGCCACTTGGAAGGTTAGTGTGTCCCAGTCACTGTCTCCTCCCTGTGTGTGGCTTGCTGAACAAACTCAACTAGTACATTTTAAGATGTATTTTATTAAAAAAAAAAAAAAAAAAATCAAGCAGGAAAGCTTTCCTGTGCAAAGGGATAGAAGTACCAAAAATCATTAGAGACCGGTTCAGGCATTATACATCTCAGCTTGCAATGGCAGAACCTCTTGAAGGGAGGTGGCGAATGATTGTGCCCTTCCATCACAGGGTTATGCCGGTAATACATGATCCTTCCTGTGGTTTTGCAGAACTCCTTGCATGTAGAGAGCTGCTTTTGCTAACTTCTGGCTAAATTTTTCCCTCTCGTAAGTATGTGGAATTCCCATTGAAACCAGTAGGAGGAGTTGTGCACATGCCTTCTTGGGCAGAATTTAGCCCATAAATATTTGGTGCGCTCCATTGTTAAGACTCAACAATTCAACCTTAGATGCTCCCTCACTGATAAAACAAATAGGATGGGAAGGGGGCAGGTTTGGGGAACTTTGGGTTTAGCTGTCACAAACAATTCATGCTTGAGCTTGCTTTTTCTAGCCTTTCTTTATTATCAGTTGGTGAGTTTCACCTGTCCTTAAAGGGAAATGGTTTAGCTGAAAACCAGCCTGTGTGCTGTCTAGGAGGAATGGGAGGACATGAAAGCTGAGTGTCTAGACTGCTATGGAAGACCTTGTAAGAGAGTAAATTATGGTAGGTAAGTGAGAGGGATGTACTGCTTACAATTATAAAACAAAAAAGGAACTGTGCCTCTGCAAATGACATTGCAACGCGTCTGTTGAAGTTTGCATGGTAAATGAGACTTTGATGCTAACTTTGCCGTTGGCATAAGCAAGTGCAGATCTTCTGACTTCACTTGGGCATATGCTGTCTCCAGAATTCTTCTTGTGTGGTAATATAGTTGGGTGTAGAAGAGTGACTTGATATGAAAAAAAAAATCTTTATATAGGCGTATCAGTGTCTCTACAATGCTGCACAAGACAAACATGGAAAACTTCCTGCCCTGGTCTGTGAGAGATTGAATGCTGTTGAAAGTGAAGAAGGCAACAGTTGAGGCATGTGACGCTGATGGCTAAGCAGATGGCTGCTGAGTACAAAATATTTTTAATGAAAATGGACATTTTTGTATCAGCCTGACTGTGTTGGTGGGGGGAAGGGAAAAGTGGCCTGGAGATCACTTCTATTAAAATCACTAAACATGCAAAGAAAATAATATGATGTATTTTAAAAAATGTTTGGAATCTGCTCTTATTTACGCAGAGCCCAAAAGATTTAAACAATCTTGAGTAGGATTACCAGATGGCAACTGTGTAAAAACGGGATGCGGGATGTGGGGGAGGGGTGTGGGTAATAGGTGCCTATATAAGAAGTCGTCCCAAAAAAGGGGACTATCCCTTTTAAAAATGGGACCTCTGGTCACCCTACTCTTGAAGGACCTACTAGTCTGCTGGTGCCACTCAACGTAGCTTCCTGGAGTTCAAGGGTATGTCACCAGTTGACACCAACTGGGGATCCAGCTCTACGGATTCAATAGGGTGAGTGGCGTGAACCAAGTGCCTGGATCTCCTGTGTCTTTCATTTCTTTTCAGTGTGTGTTTTGTCCTCTAGAAATATTGAATGTTTGAAGTGTGCAGCCATGAACAGAGAGGGTAGTACTGTTTGGAGCTGGAGATGCTGAATCAGACTATTTGGATTTATTATAAATGGCAACTGCATGTGTTTCCTTTTAATTTTTTTTTTTTTTTTTTTGCATTTTAGGGACCCTGAAATGCAGTGGGAAAAAAGCCATGTCAGCAACAGCAAAACATGTCTAAAAACCCTTGGTTTTTAACAAGAAAATTCAATTTGAAGTAATTTGTAAATCTAGCACATGCAGCTTGAATCCTGCCTTATTAGGATTGTTTTCTGAACCTGAAAATAACCACCCTTTACAGAGGACCTGGACTCTGTATTGATTGGGATGCTGACTTTCTCATAGATATGCCCTCTTATTAAGTGGATGAGCAGGATGGTAGAAAACCAGTTTCAAAAAGGCCCTGTTGGTGTGTCCCTGCAACAGGGTCACTTTTTGAGTAAATAGGGGAAGACTTGCAAAATCTGAACCGAAAGGAACTGTGTGTTTAGGCATTTCGTTAGCATTTGTTGTTGATTAAACTATTCTGAATGAATTTTCTTTTCCCTTTCCCCCCCGTCCTGAAAAGCATTGCTCGTTAGCCAAAGGTTTCCCAGAATTTTTATTATAAGGCTGTGAGAGCATATTTAATTAGTAGGTTGAAATGGCTGCTGAACTGTTCAGGCCAGTCTGTAGTTAATTACTATAGTGGTGATTTATAGTCTGAGAAAATGGGTAAAATTAAACAAACTTGTATTTACTATTTTTCTTTGTGCTTTAACAAGATGTCATAACCTGATAAGAGTAGTGTAACTTCCCAGAAATGTTGCTTGTATCGCCTGGTGAGCGGTGGGCAGTGCAAGGTCCTTCTTGGCTTGGGAGCTTGTTTTGGCACAGGGATAATTGCAGTGTTTTAGAGAAGACTGTTGTTTTGTTAGAGTTCCATGCTCTGAAATTTCTAGTCCGTGGGATAATTAATAGTGCTTTTCAGGGGAGGTTAGTGTGTGACAAAGGTATACAATTTAGTAGAAATGCATTTTTTAATTTGGACCATCGGCCGTTTTGTTGGCATAAAAGATAAAAACTGCAAAGTGAAGAAACCAGAGTTAAGAAATAAATCAACCCCATCTAAGAAATGTAGTTTATTCTGTTCCTTTTAAAATAAAAAATCTCCAAAGGCTGCATTGTACTGGCAGATTACGTATCCTCATCTTATGGATAGATCTACTGAGGCACAAAGAGGTTAAGTCACTTCTCCGAGGCCACATAGACAAGTGGGTGAAAGATCTGGGAATGGAACGCAAAAGTTTTCACTGTTAGTTTAGTCCCTGTTATGCCTTTCGGTATCCTCTTTTTAAACTAGAATGACCCCCCTTTCCTGCCCCCCCTTTTTTTTGGAGGAAAGGATTAATACAATACACAGTATATGTACAGTAATGCAAAAACCCTGGTTTGAGTGAAAGTAGTGCAGTGCAAATTATAAATATTACTGCTAAATGTATTTGCCTGTTTTGTTCCCAGTGGTAGAAGTGTAGACTCTGGCATCTGGAGAGGTATAAAAATTACAGTTCTGATTAGGAAGAATTGAGATTGACAGCTCTACAGTTAATTTACCTTGCAACAAACATTCTCTGGCTGGAAAGTGTAAATGGGATTTTCCTTGCTTTACGTGAAAGCAGGTTGTACACGTAGTGAAAAAGAACATGCTGTGATAGAAGCCTGGTCCCAGCGGGCTAGCCGTTTCACAGCAGGAACCTCCAGATCAATATTATGTCTGCTTCATTATTTCAGGCCTTTTCCTCAGGAAATCTTTATATATGTGTTTTTATTGCCACTGGAACACAAATTTACTCTGATCATCTCCCACACCAAACCACCACCCCTCTCCAAAAAGCAACTATAAAAATATAATCGGAAACTTCAAATGTTTTTGTGGCACGTTTTCATCCTCAATTTTACGGTTGTACATATTTTAATTCCTAGTACATATTCTGCTGACATTTGCTGATGAAAGGGCAACAAAGTCCGTGTCTGTGTTTTTACCAGGTAATATAAAAGGATTATTGAGGAATAAAACAAACACAGAAAAGAGGACACCACATAAATAATTAGAAATGCTGCCAATCTGTCTTTCAAAGTTTAATACATAAATCAAATGTTTTTAAACTTTACGACACTCCCAGAATGTTTCCGAAAAGATTTAAGTGGTTGGTGCTTCAGGCTTCAGAAATCTACTTGATAATGTGAAACTGACTAGCTGGTTATTTTCCAGAAATTTAATGCTTGGTTTTACTTGTGGTACTTGTTGACTTCTTGTTCTCGAGAGCTTGCTTTCATGCTAGAAGAGCTTGAGGAGGATACATCAAGTGTTTGTTTGGAGAGGTTTCTTACCTCTTGTGTAGTTCAGTGCGATGTCAAGTCTGTGGAATTAGCTAAAGGTTAGATATTCAAGTATATAGGTATTTAATCTGTCTAATGTGGACTTCAGGCTTCACTGACATATATCAGACCAGTGTTTGATAATAGCTTTCTAGTGCAATATTCAATTCTAGCAACATACAGTGTAAGTCTTTAATTTTATGGTAAATTTGCAAAAGAACTGGGAATGAGGAATGGCCAAGGGGGTTACAGGGAAAATGTCAGGGAAATGTCAAGTGTAATACCAGAGGAAAGCTGTGTTTTTTGCAAATGTCGCATGGAGAGCACAGACACAGCTCTGGCTTAGAATTTTCTGTGATTCTCTTAAAAACATTTGTGACACTCAGATAAAAATAATAATTTATCCATTTATTATTATTATTATTATTATTATTATTATTAAGCCTTGGATAGAATGTAAGGTTTCTGGGACTTGAATAACTGGGATTACTTTCCTTTTTCACTTCCCTCCACATACGGTTATGTAGGCATGAGTTGTCCTTGGCCTTCTGCATTTTCATTAACTTTTTTCATGTAGTGAGCAACAACCTTTGTGTAACCTTTCTTCCATCTAATAGTGACATACCCTTAGTACGTCTTTGTAGGGCTCTGAGAATTAACTTAGATGGTCTGGTGATAGTCCATTAACGCAGGTTGTTGAGATTGCATGTAATATTGAAGCAAATTCAGAACCCAGTGCAATAGTAAAAATATTTTTTTCCACTCCCCTTTTAGTTTTCAAAGTGTTTAGAAAAAATTTACGAGCTTTATCAAAGGGGCTCTAAAAATTAATCAGCAAATAGTTTGCCCACTTTGAGGTTATAAGCATGTGGGGTGGCTGTGTGTTCTTCTTGGGCAGAGTGAACTTATAGTTACCACCCCCAAAGCTTAATTTTGCCTGCCCCTGACTAATTATTAACTAGGTTTGTATAGCCCTTGACAAAGTAATTATGGGGCATCCAGGAACATGGCTTTATGATTCTTAATCAAGAGTTGTGTACTTTTTAAACTTTGGAATATTACGAGTCTTTGACCCTTTGTAAAAATCTGTTTGTGATTCAGGAGGCTTCTTAGTAGTTTGCTTTGTCTACACTTAAAGTTCAGCACACACTTTCAGGTGGCTCAGCTGGCATTGTCGTCTTCTCACAAAGTTGAGCAAATCTTCATCTTGTGTTCCAAGCAAAATGACCTTTCCAGTTTTTTCTTAATGTAGAATATACAGTTCACAGAGTCTTTCAAGGGCAGACTTAGATGTTTCCCTTCTTATTAATTGCTCTTATCGCTATTGCACTCTGTCACTCTCCAAGATTCCTCTAATTTACCTTCCACTTGGGACTTACTCCAGATTTTCACGGGTGTAACTGAGATGAGAAACTGCCTGTTCTCCTCACCTCCCACCCGCTGAGTGACCAGACATAAAATTTAAAATGACTAAAGGTTATGGTTTTGGGAAATGGAGCTTAATAAGCATGTTGAAGTGTTGAGTGTGCAGAAAACCCCTTTTATATAAGTGCAGATCTTAAGAGGAGATGTTTTCTCTGTGTATAGAAACTTCTTGTATAGGATGGCAGGAGAAGTTTGCAGGGGTATTGCCTGTCTCTTTAAGTGGGTTTATAATTGGCTAGGAATTTTTGTCAGCTTAGTCACTGCAGCATTGAGCGGATGAGGGGGAAAAAAACCACAGGCCCCAACCGTTACAGGCCCCGTGGATAGGCTCTGTCATCCCAAAGGAATGCATGTGAACAAAACACTTTGTGCGGTGCAACCGTTGGCCTAAACAGTATTGCATTCTTAAAGCAGGCTCTGAGTCACATGGAGCAGATGGATTGTTTCACTAAAATGGAAGTTATGTATCACTGAGCACTCAGATTGAGCTTTTAAGTATAGTTCAAATAGGTCAGGATACGGGTGTGGTGAGAGGGTGTTGAGGTACAAAAAAAGAAAAAACAGTTCCTTGTCCTGTGGTTTGAAATTGTTTTGGTGGCAGTCACAAAGTTTAAAAAGAATTTTTTTCCCCTTGCTTTTTTCAAATCACTTAAAGGCCATTGGCATGTCAATCTGAAGAGTTGTCTCTGATAGCTTTCTAGTTCCCAGGTGTTTATCCATGTGTGGGAGAGTTGAGAGCTCATCAGACTCATTTCTCCAAAACTCTATCGTAGCCACGTTCCTTAAATGTGCAGTAAGCTGAAAGATTTACGTAACTTGGAAATGGTCCAAAGATGGTTTGATTTGTAGGGTTAAAAAGAAAATCGAGTAGCTTTATTCAAAATAAAGCCAGCTGTTCAACGAGTCTTCCTCTCCTCCCCTTTCAAAAATCTGTCTTAATGCTACTCTCCTATCTCATACATCCAATATTGATTACTGAGGAGTTACTCTGTCATCAGAGGTGGTGCTGGTGGTATCCTTTATTTTGGGATAGCTTTCCCCTTTAAGGGATTGAAAGTGGCGAGTTATAAGCTCCCTACTTCACCTGTTAACTCACAGTATGGAAAAGTCATGACTTGTAGCCAGATATATGCAGTGCTGTCTGCTGAAATTCTAGTTTGTGGAACTCTCAAGCGTATTGTAGGATTTGACAGGAATTCAGGGGTTGTCACTGAATTCTGGCTGGTAAGTACTGGGTCTCTCTTTGGTGCACTGTGTACAATGAGCTTGCAGATCTCTGTCCAGTTTCCTGTTGACAGGTGTCCACCTTGACTTTGTCCGCCACATATAGCTTCAAGTGATGCTTTTGATACCTCCAACAGAGGACAAAGAGGGAGTGGACTCCCTTCAATTTCTGGAGTTTTTCTCCAAATCAGAGTAAAGGCATATAGGCAAGAGTCTGTATATGGAGAAGATCATTCAGTTCTTGTAAGAGCTGGAGAAGAATCGGGTGGCAGAATCAGAATCTACGGGCAAGTGAACACGTAATTGTTACCCTGAGAGCTTGTCTACGTGTTGGGGTAATGCACTCTACCAGGGTGTGATTGCTAACGAGCACTAACTTGTTGGTTCATGTGGACCCTGCTGGTATGCATGAAGGGTTCCCAGGTGTGCTTTAACATAGTGTTTTTTGAAACAGGTGATCATCCCAGTAGAAAATTGGTCTCTTAAATCTTTTTTTCAGGGCTAGGATTTCTCCCTCCCTCCTTTGTCTTAACAAATAAGTATTCTCAGCAGGCTGGGAAAGGCAATGAAACCGTTTGACACAGAGATGCCTGGCATGCTGCTTGCAGGGCCAGTGAAGTTTGTGGAGACTACAGGTCTCAGGGTATAGTTCTCTATCTTCATTTCAGTGCAAGGTTGCCTGAATCTATATGGAGCATTGCATGATGGGAATGGTAGTCTGCATGTGCTGTGGCTCAGTATTAAAGAGCAGTTTTAACCTGCTTCATTGTCTTATGAGCTTTGGGCTTCTGGTAAGGTATCACTGGGGCAGATCTGATATCCTGGGTTCAGCATCTGTGTATTTCAATCCGTGTCTGTGTGTTTCAAACCTACCTGCTGAGTATATTTACAACTCAAACTGGCCTAAGGAAAAAACATTGTGAGACAAGCCTTGACTTACTAGTTACCATAAGTGGTGTGGGACTTTGTGCAAATTTTTCAAGAGAAGCTATTTGTTTACTGGAAGTGTACTTCAGTAAACAGTTCATTGGAGCATCAAAAATTTTGGCTTCGAATGCTGCACTAATGGATTAGTCAGCCTGACCTGTGTGCTAGTGCCCTCCTGCATTCAGAATACATCATGAGTAAGGGCCTGGATAGTAGCCACTGCCATTTTGTAGTGTCATCCTCATAATTTATTCTTCTAAGCTCCCGGAGATTCTAGAAACCATGTGTGCTATGCCGGTTTAAACATAGAAGCCTTAAGCAGAGTTTGGAGAATTTACGAGACACTTGTTAAAGACTAAAGTAAAATGTGGGGGGTCTTCTTTGAGCATGTCTGGGGCAGCTGCTTGTGCCTTCCTCATATCCATCTTGCTGCTAGGAGGAGAAGGAGGGAGCTTGGATTTCTACAAGATTCTCGCTCTGAATCCTTTTCAGGAGCTCCATCTTTCATGTTGGCCTCTGCCTAACAGGCATCTAAGAAAATGTGTAGCCCCCATCACTGCTCCTTGAACACAGTCCTAATGTTGAGAGTGTAGCTTTCATGGGAGGTAAGGGTCATGGATCTCTCCGGGCTGGTACCATGGAGGGGTTAAATATCAGGTCAGAGACCTTGAACTGTACTCTGTGTACTGTGGGGAGCCAGCACAGAGGGCAGTACATCTCCTGGTGACCTGCTGCCTTTTGTTAGCAGCTGGAGTTCTTTAGGGGCAGTGTGGCTTTATTTCCAGACATAATGAATTGCAATATTCAAGAGTGGAACTCAAAGTATGTGGATTGCTATGGCCAGCTGTGTAGGATAGGAGGTTTGATCTTCTGGCTAGTTGCATCTGGAACCCACCAGCCCAGCTTGCTACCCCTAACACCAGCCCTGGCTTTTATATAAAGAAAAACTGTTGTGATACTTGTGGGCTGTAGGGTTCCAGATGGAAGGTCTGTACTGACATGTTTTTTTCACTCTTTTTAATATAAAATGCAAAAGAATAGCAATCCTATAGAAAATATGCATGAGTCACTGGAGCAGATGGTCTGTTTTATAACTTGCATTGTAGAACATGTACATCATTTCGTCGTTTGGTTTATTTGCAACTGCTGTGTGTTCAGAGCTTTCGGACTCATCCAGGCTGGGTGAGGAATAGTTCAGAATGCTTCACTCCTGAAGGGTTGGATAATGTTTAAATAGGTCATTCTGGCGTACTTCAGTGTTTTTATTTAGAGTTTTGGCCAGAAGATGGAAACAATCATGATACACAGTTGGTCTGTATGCCCGGCTTTTGCTTGATGATGCAGATAGCTGCAGCTAGTGACTAGTAGCTGACCAAAAAGACAGTTGAAAAACTACCTGGAAATTAGTCTCTTTGTGCTTGTGTGCATGCGCGCACGCAGCCTCTACTGTAATGGAAGATGCTTCCAGGAGCAAAATATTTGATAGCCAACTGAACTAGTATGGTACACAAACAACCTCACCCTACTTCAAATACAGCTCCAACTGAGACATGACTCCTAATGTTATTGTTTAGTTGATTGAATTTAAGCCTCCAAAGCAGCAGCTGTTAATGTCACTGTCTATTGTGCCTAGAAATTGTAGTGTATCCGACCCCGTAACACAGAGTAATGCTAGGTGATACTACACGTGCAGGGTGTTCCTTTACAAATGCAGTGTAAAATGGTATCCAGCCACATGCTAGGCTAGCAGTGGCGAAATAAACAGTTTATCTGA
Source organism: Gopherus evgoodei (assembly GCF_007399415.2). Lineage (NCBI taxonomy): Eukaryota > Metazoa > Chordata > Testudines > Testudinidae > Gopherus > Gopherus evgoodei. Next base: position 9,448,392 of record NC_044331.1, read on the forward strand.
AGTACTTTATAACATTGCTCAATGTCTGTGGGAACTGCCTGACATAATGCTTAGACACCGAAGTTGAATTAAGTGAAGATTTAATTGCACCACTACTTCATTTTGAAAAGTCTCTTGCCATTAACCTTTACTTGCAGTGGTTTTCCTCATCCTGTTGCCATAATAGCATTGCTTTCCTTGAAGCCATTTGGTCATTTTTATCTGACATCATAGTACGATTCTGTCATGGCTTATGACATGATAACAGTGAGGCACGAATTTGCCATACGCTGTAGCAGGGTTCAGCAACCTTTGGCACATGACCCGCCAGGGTAACTCCCTGGCGGGCTGGGACAATGTGTTTACCTACTGCGCCCACAGATTCGGCCGATCGCGGCTCTCACTGGCCCCAGTTCACTGTCCAAGGCCAATGGGGGCTGCGGGAAGAGGCGGCCAGTATGTCCTTCGGCCCATGCTTCTTCCCGCAGCCCCCGTTGGCCTGGAGAGCCCCAGTCATCCAAACCTGCGGATGCGGCAGGTAAACAAACTAGCCTGGCCCGCCAGTGTGCCAAAGGCTGCCAATCCCTGGGCTGTAGGCTCAGCTCTTCCTGAATGTACGTTGTGGTTTAAAATAAATAAATAAACAAAGACAAAAGCCTGGATTTTCAGTGACTCATGATTTTTATATGCTTATCTTTGAGATACCATAAAGCTCTTGATTTTTAAAAAGTGCTGAGCACCGGCCCTCTGAAAATCTAGTTAGATGACCAAAATCACTACTTCTTTTTTAAAACTGAGGCCAGAATGTTTTCTTCAGTCGCCTTCAAGTGCAAACCTTGGGTGATATTGCAAAAACAAAAATGAAAAATAAACAAGCCAAATGTGTGTGTAAATCAGTTTTTTTTGTTTTAAAATTATTTTGAAGAGGACAAAAAATGCACAACATGACTGTTCGTATACCCAGCTTCCATATGATTAAATTTGAACTGGGCTTAGAGCTACCGACCTAGAATAGGGCGAGTAACTCCAGTTTCGCCTAGTAACTCCAACATAGCTACTGATGTCTTCTTCAGTAAATCCAGGTACTTACCCTTGATCTTGCTTCAGTACGAGTTGGACTGGTCCTAATGTACCAGTTTAAAGCTGTGAGCCAGGAGTCTTCAATTATTGTAGCTGTCTGTTTTTTAAAATGGCTAGTTAATTACCGAGTTTGGCCTCAGTGAGCTCCCGTTGGAACCAATGGATGTATGCTGTTGACTTCACGGTAGAATGTGATAAAAAAATCCTTTAACTGGTGTCTCAATGTTGTTGGTCTGCCTTGGAAGCACTGATGGATCATGATCCAGTGTGGAGCAGTCTTCACAAATGTTTCTGTTCTGAGTTGCTCACTTCCCATCACCCTGAATAATTAAGTTTTGTATGCAGACTGCGTGACCATGGTTTCTCTGTCCCAACCTGTGGGTCAGGCAGTAAGCACTTCTACTGCTTCCTATGGGCTGGAATAAGCAGCTGTGAGTCCTCCACTCTTTTTCCCCTTGTACCCTTCTTGCTGGTCTATTTAGAACCAGAATGGATGTCTCCGCTGACCTTAAGCCCTGTGGTCAATGTACCAGCCCGCTGGGTACAGAAAGCTTTGTGCAGACTCTCTGCATGTGAATAAATTTCTCCCTACTATGGAGAGAATTTTGGTATTGAAAACAAACTTCACTTCTTCACAAGCAACATGAAGATACAGTTGGCTTTAAGAAATCTCCCTCCTCTTTATAGTCACTGAGTACTTTTTATGTTGTCGTGAGATCTTATTTTAGCCTCCATGTTTTGACAATATCTAAATAATTTTGACAGTTATTGTTTGGGTGGGGAAAATGTCCACAGATTTCTGATTGTTTTGTAAAGGCAGAAGAAATGCCTTGTGTAACCCCAGGCTGTGTCTTGTTTTCTTTTTCCCCCAACAACAAGCACAGAGTGTTCATTTAATACCAAGTGAAAATGTTTTGCTGCTGATGGCCTTAGAAGCATGTTTCCTTCAAGTACAAAAAAGACAACAAATAAGTGTAATTATTTTCTAATGCCTCTCAAATGATATGGATAAGTCCATGCTGTGAATAACTTTTGGAGGTGCTTTGGATGGAGAATAATGGATTTTATTTTTGGTAAAGTGATTTTTAATCCAAATTTTACTGGAAGTATTTTTGATATTGATATTGTTAAAAAGCTGGATTGGCACAGCAAACCTCAGGGTTTGTTGTACTTTGCTGTGTAAGTTTGCTCTGGACTATATACCCTGCTTTACTAGATCTTGTCCTGCAATCTGTATAAGAAAAAATAGCAATAATAGTTTTGTCTAAGTTTTTAAAACAGGTGCAAAAACCAAGTTAATCAATGAGAAAGTCATTAGCTTTGAAAGATACTTACATGTCCAACCTAAATCTCCCTTGCTGCAGTTTAAGCCCATTGCTTCTTGTTCTATCATTGGAGGCTAAGGTGAACAAGTTTTCTCCCTCCTCCTGATGGAGAAAACTTGTTCACCTTAGCCTCCAATGATAGAACAAGAAGCAATGGGCTTAAGCTGCAGCAAGGGAGATTTAGGTTGGACATTAGGAAAAAGTTCCTAACTGTCAGGGTAGTTAAACACTGGAATAGATTGCCTAGGGAAGTTGTGGAATCTCCATCTCTGGAGATATTTAAGAGTAGGTTAGATAAATGTCTATTAGGGATGGTCTAGACAGTATTTGGTCCTGCCATGAGGGCAGGGGACTGGACTCGATGACCTCTCGAGGTCCCTTTCAGTCCTAGAGTCTATGAGTCTATGGTCTGCTCCAAAGAAAAATTTTATTTTTAATTTTTTTTCAACTTTGAAAAGTCATTTTGTTTTCATGAAAGGTCCATCCATGACTGGTGGTCCTGGAGACTGAAGTCCTCTATCCAAACAAGTTAAGTATATGTTCAGGTTTTTTGCAAGGTTTTAATCGGGGTTTTCTTGAATAGGTGGTTAAGGTATTTTTCTTTGGGTGAGGGAAGAAAAATATTAACTTGAAAAAATGAGTCATACCTACCAGCTTTAAATGCATATGAAAAATATCTATATACTTTATATATCTGTATTCTTTTGTACAGTGTTTCCCAAACTTGGGACGCTGCTTGTTTAGGGAAAGCCCCTGGTGGGCTGGGCTGGTGCATTTACTTGCCGCGTCCACGGATCTGACAGATCACGGCCCCCACTGGCTGTGGTTTGTTGCTCCAGGCCAATGAGAGCTGCTGGAAGCGGCACAGGCCGAGAGGCATACTAGCCACTGCTTCCAGCTGCTCCCATTGGCCTGAAGCAGCAAACTGTGGCCAGTGGGAGCTGCAGTCGGCTGGACCTGTGCATGGTGCAGATAAACAAACCAGCTCAGCCCACCAGGGGCTTTCCCTACACAAGCGGCGTACCAAGTTTGGGAAACACTACTTTTGTATGAGAAACACTGGCAACGATTGAAACACGGTCAATTTGTTCAATATTTCATTTGTTTAAATGTTCCTGAATGTGCTTAGAATATGTAGTCCTTGATTTAGAATGGACAGATTATCCACTGGTAAAATGGTTATTGTAATTTGTAACCAAATCTTCGTTCTTCAAATAGCTTTAAAACAGATATGTTCCTTTTTCAGTAACATGGAAAAAATATACAGGCTGTTTAATCTTAAGGCTATGATCTAGTGAGTCTGCCATGAATTTTTCTGTGGTGCTTAGATTTTGAGAGGCTGTGATATTGATGTATGCAGGCTAGTATACTGTGGTGTTGTACATACTGTTGGCAGCTGATAAAATGGTTTTGTTACTGAACACGTTGGATTGGGCTCCCATTTATGGCTCTCTCCCACACTTCATTTATGGGACAGTCACTTAATCTCTGTGCCTTATTTCCCCCTCTGTAGAATAGGGTTGAGAATCAACCACAAGTGTTGTGATGATGAAACCATTCATGTTTGAGGCTCTAATGAAGATAATATAAATACCTAGAGAGAGAAAAATGAACTGTGCTTTAATTTTGAATTTCAGATTTACTTGCATATTGATGATAATATGCACCCCTATGATGCCTGAAAACAGCAGACTGATGGCATGTGAGGTGATGCTTTACTATGCTAAACTCCATTGGTGCAGTTCATATGGGAAATATAAAGGGGTATGTTGATGTTCTTCAGAAGGTTTGGCTTAGAGTAAATACTGCACAAAAAGCGAAGGAGGTTTAAATCTCTCAGTTGTGTACTTAGATCCTGCAGCAAAATACTGATCTCCCTCTGTCCTTCCCAAATTTTGAGGTGGTTTATTGACTGGGAGGCAGGAAGAAAAGAAGATGCTTGAAAGAATATCTTGGTTTTCGCTGTTGTTTCAGGTGGGTGAGCAGATAAATACAGGAAAACTGCACAGGGTGCATGGTTTTGGCATGAGGGAAGGAAAGTATTCCATTTAGATAATCTTCTGATTATATTAATCCATATCCTGTTATTTTGCATTGCTCTATCACTGCTGCTGGTGAAGTAACTAATGTAAACTAATTACATTTGCTCTGGGAAGCCAGATTTTTTTTAATGCATCTCAGCAAGTGAGGTTAATATTGTCAATTTAGCAGCATGACTGAAACATTGTAGGAACTGAACTCTGACTGTCCTAAAAGGTTGATAATAAGGGAGGCCTCTGGGGATTTTGTAATTCATTCAGGAATTGATTATGAATTGGAAACTGACTTATTTGATGCCATCTGTAGAACACCTCCACCATACAAGCAAAGTGAATTTGGAATTGGATGCTCTGCAAGGTGGAATAAATGATCTGTTTTAAAAAAAAGTGAGGGTTTTTTTTGAGGGGTGGGGGACTTCTGTCAGGTTTCTCTTGGACATTTAAATAATATGTCTCCTCTCCCCCTCCTTCCTCAATGGAATAGATATGTTAAAAAGTCATCACTTGAAGTTGTAGCTGAGATTTCTCAGTTTCAAGAGGCCTGGTCTGAATTCCCAAGATAAAAGCCACGGATCTCCTGTTAACTGACCTTGACTGGGCAAAGATGCACTTGTGTTGAGAGTACAAGCAGGACAGTCATGGAGGAGAGAGCATATTTCTTGGAGTGGGAGCAAATGACCAGATTCAACGTTGACAAAAGCTGGTAGTAGCTTGTTTGTACTGCATTGCGTGCTGCCTGATTTGGTTCATTTACAGATGCTCCTTGAGAGTTAAATGTATTGTCAGCCCTACCTTAATCCTACAGTATCCGACAGGCTGTCTGTGACTTGTTCTGATGTGGATGAGCAGAGATGCCACTTCAGACAGATGGCCCAGGAAAGGCATTAATTGATTTAAATGAAATCAGCAGGGCTGGTGCATTAGGTACACCAGTTAATTATCATGTATGGCTCAGTACTAAGTATTAACTTTCTTATTGCGGTATCTGTTTACATTTTCACTAAGAGGAGCAAGAACCATTGCTTTTGTTTAACCCTTTCTACTCAGGGATTTGAATCTCTGCCTCCAGGCATAGGTGGCTCTTAATTTGACTCCAAGTGTCAAAGAAGTTATGAAATCCCAGTGAGGAGATTCTCTAAGGCAGAATGGTTATTCTCTAGAGCAGGGATCGGCAACCTTTGGCATGTGGTCTGTCAGGGAAAGCCCCTGGCGGGCCAGGCCAGTTTGTTTAGCTGCGTCGGCAGGTTTGGCTGATTGCAGCTCCCACTTGTCGTGGTTCGCTGGTCCAGGCTGATGGGAGCTGCTGGAAGTGGTGCAGGCCAAGGGGTGTGTTGGCCGCCCTTCCCAGAGTCCCCATTGGCCTGGAGCGGTAAACCGTGGCCAGTGGGAGCTGTGATCAGCCAAACCTGCGAACACAGCAGGTTAACCAGCCCGGCCCAGTCTGCCGGGCTTTACCTCATGGGCCATGTGCCAAAAGTTATTGATGCCTGTTCTAGAGCCTAGAAGGACCCAAAGCTATTTTCATAATACTGGGGTGGCCATACTTACTGACCCACCGAGTCGCATACAAGAGTCTTCAGAAGTTTGAGAGCCAGGGCACATCTGTTGGGAGTTGGGGCTCCAGCATCTCCAGAGGTATCTGCTGGGAGTCGAGGTTTTAGCCCTACTCCTGCTGAAGCCCCAAGTCCCATCAGGAATGCCCTGAGGGGCTGAAACGCCTAGTTCCCTGTCTCCGGTGGGCAGAAGCCCCTATCCCACTACCCCTCTGCAAGGCCGAGGTCCCGAGCTCCATTGACCTCGTCTGATAGGTGGGGGAAAGGGAGGCTCTGCAAGCCAAACTTCAACTGTAAAAGAGCTGCATGTGGCTTACGAGCCACAGTTTGGCCATCTCTGGCATAATAAATTAAACCTTTGGTTGCTGGTTGCAGAAGAGAAGTCTTCATACTGGGGCATTCTGCCTTGGTATTGTGAGACTGAGGATAAGGTAGTAAATTTACAAGTTTGAGTGTCCTGCTAGGCGAAAATGGAAGAGTGGGAGAATTCTTGTGTGCTACTAAGAATAATACTTGGTACTTGTAGGGCCATTGTTCAGAGAAATATCAAAGGATTTTACAAGTATTAAGGGCAGAAACTTGAAAGGGAGAATGTAGTTTGAAATGAAGTGAAACAGATAATGAATGATTCTGGAGATGTATTTGGCTATAGAATAATCTCCCTTGGTGCATTTAAAACTAGGCTGGTTAACATCAACAAATGCACTGTAGGATACAATCCTGCACTGGATTGGGTTACCTATTAGGTTTTTCAACGTTTACCTTTATAAATGGTTACTTTAGGACTCGAGTACTGTAAATCCCCATCTGTATAATGGGAAGCTGAGGCACACAATCAATAAATGACTTGTTTATGTCCGTGATAGAGCTTGGAGAAGAATCCAGGAATCTAAAGACTCCCTGTCTCCCGGTTTAACCATAGACCATGTTTTGTCAACTTGATACCACGGGGACATTGACTTTTGTGAACGTTGTTGGCCTTGCTCTTTCTCAGGTGAAGCTTCAGTGATGGTTGATTTTAAGATAAAGTAACCTCCCTCCCCTCCCGCCCCCCACACACAGAGGAGGCCAGAACGCAGAGAAATGGGCAGGATTTTACAGGATTTTGTTTTCTTTACTCATTTGCTCACCTGTGATATTTAGTAATTGGTCAGAGTTTGTGTATAGTAAGCATTTCACTTGTTGAAACTAGAAGAAGGAGGGTGCAATAACCTTTTAATTCTAAAGAAGTTTGTTTTTCAGATAAATCCTGCAAGGAATCTTGCGTATGTATTGCACTAACAGGAAGAGATTGATTCAGGTTATTTTTGCAGAATCAAAATTACTTTCAGAGACTTAAGTCATAATTTGTAATGCCTTGTTTTATAAAGGTCCTCTTCTATGTAAGCAGAATGGATCACTAAGCAGTCTATTTCCTCTGTCTCCATTTCTGGGTTTTCATGGTGGTCATGACTGTTGCTTTTGCCTGGATTGCTATCCTCTGTCTGATCCTCATCTCCTCGTTTACTTCCAGGGAAACCTGATTTAGACCATGCAACGAATCCATGTGGCCAGCAGAATTATGATCAGTGTGGTGTAAACAAATCCAAATAAGCAGAAAAGTAGAAGTGTTTTTGCACATAAGCTCCTTGGAGGCAAAAAGAACTGATTTGGTGTGTATGGCACTGTTTTCTCTCAAACTGGGGGTTGTGACCCTGGAGGGGGTTGTGAGGTTATTACATGGGGGTCACGAGGTATCAGCCTCCACCCCCAAAGCCTGATTTGCTTCAAGCATTTATAGCACTATTAAAAATAGTGTTTTTAATTGATAACGGGGTGGTGGTTTCCTGTGTGAAAGGGTCACCAATACAAAAGTTTGAGAACCACTGGTCTAGCAAAAAGAGGATAATAGCATTGCTGTTCCCATGTTGTTTGACACTCCTGTGTTGACTAACCCATATGTGCTGAATTCTCTCTTTACGTGTGACTGATACACATTATTCTGGGGCTAGATGGTGCAGGATACGGAGTTGCAACTAGTCTCTGATGGTTCTTCCTTTGTGTTTTGCTGAGTGTAGCTTGGCCATGGGAAAATTGACCCAGGGCTGGCCCACAACATTTTGGAACCTGAGGCGGGGAGCTCAAATGATGCCCCCATGCCTCCTCGCTTGGGCCAAAACTTTGAAAAGTCTCCATTCTGCCTTCTTCCTGTTCCACTCCTCTCATAGTACTGCTCTGTTACTTACCCCAATAAAAGAGAACTAACAACTTAAAATACCTTATTCAAAAATTTAAAGTAACACTTAACTTTCAAAATCCTGAACAGCAAATGTAACTTTTCTTGTCTGCATAGTAAACACTGGCATTTTGATCTGTTTGAATAATCAAAGTGGTGCTTTCCCTGCCTTCTTGGTTGCAGACATTTGAACTGCTTCTTGATGAAGGTCCACAGTCTGGGCCAGCTCATGCTCTATTGATGTGGTTGCAAGGCTGACCAGCCTCCCCCGTGTCATTGTGGAGTGGAGATGTGTTTTTATTAACTTCCGCTTGGAGAAGCTGCATTCTCCACTGGCAACTGTTACAGGAAGTGTTAGAAGTATGCGCAGAGCAACAAAAGCATTTGGGAAGAGGGTGGTCATCTTATTTGTGCACACATGTTCCAGAACAGCCTTTGGAGTTGATCCTGCTGAAATGTGTCTTGAAAGGGCTTTCAGTTAATCACCTAAATCACTCGCATCAATATCATGCCTGTTCTCATGTATCAACACTGTCTCTAGTGCCCTGCATTGCTGGTGTAGGTTGTCTTCAGGTATAGTGTAGAGTTTTGGAATATCATACAACATCCCAAATATACTGCTGTGTTCCTTGAGCCGCATGAAAGTTCTTCAGCTGACTGTATTGCACAATCTAGCACCCGGTTAAAGAATTCAACTTTGAATTATTGTTTGAAATCTCTTACGGGATTATCCTGTGCCTCATAATCAAAATGTCTTCTTCTGTGACTCTTGTATTCTTGAGTGGGTGGGAAAATAGCTTCATTGTGAAGTTCCTCTGCCAACTTCTGTGCACTCTTCAGAATGTTTTGAAATCCACTTGTAGGTATGACTTTGCTTTGTCCAGTTGTTCCATTGCTCCAGATACATCAAGGTCAACACCTTAGAGTCTCTTGCTTGTAACATTTACAGGTCTGTTGTATTTTACGCGCATTTAACAGGTGCGATTTCAGCTTTACGCGGTCGGCAAAAACAAAAAAAAGAGAAAAATAACTATTTTAATACTGTACCTGTAGTGTGGGCGATTCCACCTGCCATTGAACTCAATGGAATTTTGACTACATGCAGTTTTCGCTTTACGCGCTAACCATGGAACGGAACCCCTGTGTAAGATGATAGACCTGTATTTCAAACAGTATGTCATGCCACAACACTAAGCCACACAGAAATTTGAAGTTATGTATGTTTCTGGTAATTCCCTATGTCACTGTTCTCCCATGAACAGTTACTGTCATAGCATTATCCTCCATAACGGCAACTCTGGCATCTTCTGTCTTCCCAATTTGGTGTTTGATAGGCTTTATTGCCTCCACTCGACTTTCCCATCATGTGGCACTCAGTGGTTTCAGTGTCAGAGAGGATGTTTCCAGATGTTTCAAAATTTGCCGTTGATGCAGAGAAAAATACATAGATGCTTTGAATTACATTAAAAAATTCAGCAGCCTCACTAGAAGCTGATGCTGCATCACTGACCACCAAGTTCAGTGAATGAGAACTGAATAGGACAAAAAAAGCTCGAGGGTTTAACTCTCAGATCCATGTCTGCGCTTCTCTGTTCTTTCCTCTCTTATTGGCACCATTATCATAGCCCTGACCTCTCATGTCAGCTATCACAATTCCCGTATCTGCCAGCTTTTTAAGAAGCACATTTATCATACCAGTTCCTGTAGTATCAATGTCAATAACTTCTAGAAAATGCTCTCTGACAGTCACCATTGCAGGGACATTTTCACTAGGTTCTGTTGTTGTTACAAAATGCACCGTTAAAGTCATTAGTTCCATATGGCTGATGTCAGGTGTGCAGTCCAGAATAACAGAGTAATATCTTTGTGGTAGATCTGAAATCACCATATTCTGTTTGACTTTTCTGGCCAGTAACTGTGTGATCTCATTTTGAATTGTTTTTCCAAGATAGTGGTGTGTGGACATTTCTTGGGTGGTGACTCTTCTCAGATGCTCCTGGAGCACAGCATCAAACTCAGCCATCAGCTCCACAATTTTAAGGAAGTTTCCATTGTTTGGCACATACAGCCGATCATTCTCACAATGGCAATGAGCCTTTTCAGGACGTTTTGCCAGTAAAGAGACAATGATGCAACCTTCTCTTGATGCTGAGCATCAATGGTGGCCTTTCACCTTAGTCTCATCTCAAGCTCTTTCCACCTATGGAATGCTCTCTGGTGATTTGCTGCCCTCTCATGGCATGCTAGATTTCTAGCCAGATTTTTCCAGTCCTTTGTTCCTGTAGAACCCAATGTGGCTGGAACATTAGACTGGAAGAGTTTGCAACAAAAACAGTATGCAGCATTCTGGGTTTTTGAGTACATAAGCCATACCCTCTCCACTTTGTCACCATTGAGGATTTCATGCCAGTAATGTGTTGGATGAAAACCTCTATTTTCATTGTCTTTGGGGAACATGAAGTTTTTCACTTGCTGTGGCCCATGCAATACAAGGAAGTCCCTCAGGCTCAAGTGGGTCCACAGTCCTGGATCAGCTAGACTTGAGGAACTAAACTCAGCAGCAGCTGTTACTTGCACCTCCACCACACTCTTCCCTGATCTACACTTTTCTTCAGGAAAGTGCATGGTTACATCCATTTGAGATGGAGATATGGATGCTGCAGTAGCTGCCAGGTCACCTGCACTCTGACTAACTAGAGGATCAGGCATCTCCTCACCACTCACATCCTCACTGGGGCTGGAAGGCTCACCATGAACATTTGTGTCTATGTATCTCAGGAGAGCTCCTTTTTTCTTAGATAGGAAAGCTTCCTTTGCTATCTTTTTCTGAATGCTGCCCCAGAGGGCATTTTCTTCTTTCACTCATGACTGCTGTTCTTTTCCAGCTCTAGTGGCTCTCAACACTCAGTTGAAGGGGACAAATAAGCAGGCTGGCAACAGGGCCTGAATGAGGGAAGATATCAGCGTCTTAAGGGCCTAACTGGCTCCTATTGCTTCAGTTGACTGCCTGTTTGCCTCAAGTGAGTTCAGGGAAGCAGCAGGAAACAGGAAGCTCCCTGAGAAGCTGGTGTTAATCAGTCCAGGCTCCTGGGGGTACTGCTGCTGCTCCTCCTCTCTCCCTGCAGTTCCTGCTCTTTTCTGTTATTCCTACTCTCCTTTTCTCCTGCCTGCCTGTTATGTCTCTTGTGCTCCCTTTCCTCCAGCACAGCCCTCCACCATCTCTGTGCATCTAGAGCAGAGAGAATACATATGCATCAGCAACAGACACAATTTTCTACACGCTGGGTCCTACTGGCGTCCCCCCCACAGTTCGGCACCTGAGGCGGCCGCCTCAGTTCGCCTCATGGTAAGGCCAGCCCTGAATTGACCTCATACATTTTGAAAATACCATTAAAATGTTTATTTTTCAGGGTTGGTTGGTGGAGTAGAGCAAGGCAAATTATACTCCAGCAAAATTCGGCCAGCTTGAGTGACTGTTCTTAGCACAAACCAGTGGATGTCTTCTTTTCATAGGTGTGTGCTGTTTTCAGGCATAATTAAGGCTATGGGTGTTAACAGAGAAAAGAATGCATAAGCTTCACAGGAAACGCCCCCTCTGCTTTTACAATTGTTTTTCCCTATCTAAATTGCACAGCACAAAATTCATAGGTGAGCAACACCTAACATTGCAAACTTCTGCTTTGGGCAACACTTACAGAATTGTGCATGAAACTACTAAATTCCCCTTCTGTCTGCCAAAAGAAAAATACCCCTTAAAAATTTGCATAGTGTTGCAAGGCTTATACTCTCTGAGATGTGTCAGGCAATAAAGTTTGCATGAAAATTATACTTACCCCATAGGCAAATTGGTGCTTCTGGTCTGCTAGCTTACAACCTTGGTCTGTGATCTTGTCAGATCTTGCAGGGTCAAGCCTAGTCAGTGCTGGAAGGGAAAACTCCAAAGGATACTTAAATGTTAGAGGAAATGGTGTCTGATTAAAATTCAGTCTTTCATCAGTTGTCGATGCTCGAGCACAGTATGGGGCGCACAGAAGCTCTTTTAATTAAGCTATAAAAATTGACGTCTTGACCACTAGCAGGGAATTATTTGGGACTTTTACTGAATGCAAGAATAGGGGTATAAACTCTAGGTAAATTCTGATAAAGTATGTAATTATCCGATCTAAATACTTCTGCATTTTCAATTTAATATGGTATTTGTCTATCCTTCTTAGCCTAAATTGTAGTGCTGTGTTTATCACGGTTAAACAGTTGCTGTGTTCCACCCCAGAACTGGGTGAAGGAAAAGGCTGGAGATATACTTCATAAAGCTCACTGGGATCTTTTGAGAGGAAAAGCACTGTATGAATGTAAGATTCTTCCTCTGATCAGTCTGTCTATTAAGTGTTTGTTGAGCCCAGTGCTGTTCTGAAAGTAGAAATTAGTCTGAGAATAATGATAGCTTTGCAAGAAAAAAATATTACCTACATCACAGAAAATATTATAATTTAAAGGAGAGAGGATAGTTATACATGGGATCATGTTAAAACTCTGCCTTCACAGAATATTACTTTCAATCTCCCATGAACTTATGTAGCTGAACTCTTAAAATGGTGGAAATCACAGAAATGCTTTCATATTTTTTTCCAAAAATAACTGCACGTGTTTTAGCTTATATTTAAAAATGCCATGAACTAGTTGAATTTTAAACCTATGAGAAAAGAAAATTGCCTCAGACAGTGAAATATTTTAGGAATTGGATTTACATTGGCAATTTTTGGTTAGAAGACGTGGAAGTATTCCTAAAATATTTAAAAGAATCTTTCTTGTGCAACTTAATCTGTAAAGCACAAGTGTTTCTTTCTGGATTTTATCTAACTATAGTGTACACTAAAATTCCTTTTCTATATTTCTTTTCAATTGCACAAATAAAATATAAGAACAAGTTAATTTCTTTAGTTGGTGAGCTATTAAAAAAACAATGCGGAGTCACATTTTTCCCCCTTCAGCTTTGCCACACCCACCACAAAATAAATTCCTTAATTCTGTGCTGTGTTGCAGCATAATCAAGACAAGCATGCTCCAGCAGCTGTATGCATTCAGTTGCCTTTTTAGTGACCACACCTATAAAAGTCAATGTTTAATCTGAGAGTAGAGATAGCACTCCAAGTAGGCAAGCTTCATCAACCGGACAAAGATATTTTAAATTTCTTTTGGAAAACTAAATTTTTTTTGTAGGCAACACACAAACTTGTTATGTAATTTATTCTCTCCACATATGGCGTCCATAAGTAGAACAGAAACATCATATGAATCCCAGAACACACATCATGAACATGTATACACTCTTGATTACAAATAAATTCCTAATTCTGTTAACATTTATTCAGTAGGGATACCCACATGCATAAAGTTACATGCTTGTTAGCTTAGATCCTGATTCTGCAAATTTATAACGAGCAGATATGAAGGAAAAATGGTTCAGTCTCTTCTGAAGCACTGAAATAGCATCTGTTTTTCTCTCGTCTACTTTGTGAATGCCTGAAAAGAGATCTCACATTTACGGATTCTTTAGAATTAATTTCTCAAGATAATTTAGTCAAAAAGGCTGAGTTTTATTAGTGATTGGAACATTGAACATTTGTTTGTATCATACCAGCATGTCACTTGTAATGAGGCGCTGTGGCTCCCCTCCTCATCCGGGAGGGTCGAGCCCTGTCACTCACCTAGAGGGGCGGGGCCACCAAGTGGAAGTCCCACCCCTCAAAGGGTCAAGCGGCGACCCGGAAGGATAAAAGCCGGCCTTCAGCCCTCAGTTGGGGCCCAGCCACCGTCAGGAGCAGACCTGTCAGCGGGAGCTTCTGACTGGGAAGCTGCTGAGGCCGCAGGCCAGTGTCCGGACTGGCCGGGGCCTCCCGATGCTCGCTATACCGAGGAGCCGCCGGAGCTTCCCTATGCCCGCTACAACGAGGAGCCGCCAGAACTGTCCGGCCCCTACTGCGGCCCCGAGCACACCCCGGAACAGGCCTGGCTGGACTTCCCCGAGGAGCTGTCGGACTTGCTGCCCAGCCCTGGCCGTGAGGAGCCTCCGTGGTGGGACGTCCCTGAATCGGGTCCCATGAACCAGGTAGGCTCGGAGGGGGAAACTGGAAGTAGCCCGGGGGCAGCCGACCCGAGTCAGGCTGTAGATTTCCCGATACCCATGGCAGTGTGTTGTGGTCAGGATCCCCACTGACCACCTGCAGCGGTGATCACCGCTACTTGGGCCCCGGGCTGGAACGCAGTGGAGTGGGTGGGCCTGCGTTCCCCTGCCACCTGTCCATGGGTGGCAGAATCCCCCTCCCCCCTCGGCCTGGAGAGGCCAGCTAAACGGAGATAACTGTGTACTAGTGCCCTGCCCGAACCAAGGCCACTGCTTGGTCCTGTCCCAAAGGGCCCGAGCGACCTGCACCTTTGCCAGCCTGTCCCTGAACCAAGAGGGTGGGAGCTGAGATAACTGTGTACTGGTGCCCTGCCCGAACCAAGGGCCGGGCCCCCTTTGACTGTGTCGCCACCCGGTTCTATCCCCAGAGACTGAGGCCCCCCCCCCCCCGGACGGTGGGCTACACTTCCAAGGACCGAGAACCTCAGATGACAGGTCAAGGCCAGTGTGGCTCCCCTCCTCATCTGGAGGGTCGAGCCCCGGCAACGCCCGCGCTACACACTTTATAGAAGCAAGACTGAAGTAATTACGAAAACACATTATTACCCTGTTTGCTTTAAAGTACAGTCCATAGTTAATGGGATAAAAATGCCTTTCAGAATTCCACAATGTGCATTTGTGAGACGTCTTAAGTACCTGTTTACTTAAGAAGTTGTAAGAGCTCTGAAGGGAACATCTCAGTCTCTTTGGTAAATAAATCCATTCTGTTCTTTCCTGCTTTATGACAATAATGGGAATCCTAAAATTCACATCAGTGTGATGTCTTTATAAAGTGGTTTGATTGGTGGTCCTTTGTTCAGGCTTAGATTTCATCTAATGCCAATAATGGACAGCATCTTTAACAATTTTAACTGTTATGCATTAGTGACAAGCAGCTGTGCTTATTTGTAAAACCACATTAAGAGGCAACAGAGTGAGGAACCTAGTGTGACATCTTCGATGACCTTGGATTTGGAACGGTAATAGCTGAGTAACAGTTTCACTGACACCACAGGGTGAGAGGGAAATAAACTGGAATGGTCCATGGAATCCTAGGTTACTTACAAAGTAAAATATATTCATGCCTTTGTGCATACATATACGGAGCAGACATGCACAATCCATAATTGCACATATCAGTTGGCTATGATATGCATTGCTGCAGCTGTCAGATAAACCATAGGGTATGTCTACCCTGCAGCTGGGAGCAAGACTCCAACCCAGAGGAGACAAACTTCTGTTAATAACGCTCAAGCAGTATGAGTGGTGCGGCCTGGGCTGACCCAACCCCTGACGCTTGAGAGCCCGAGCTCCGCCTGAGCCACAGGGTCTATTGCTAGTCTGAGCTTAACCATCTGTGCTAGACCTACTCCCAGCTGCAGTGTGGGCCTATCCCTGTAGCAGGGGTGGGCAAACTTTTTGGCCGGAGGGCCACATCGGGGTTGCGAAATGGTATAGAGGGCTGGGTAGGGAAGGCTGTGCCTCCCCAAACAGCCTGGCCCCTGCCCCTTCATCCCCCCCCCCACTTCCCGTTCCCTGACGGCCCCAGTCAGAGCTTCCAACCCCCCCCAGCTCCTTGTTCCCTGACCACTCCCCCCCCGGGATCCCACCCCCTATCCAACCTCCTCCTCTCCCCCTACTCTCTGTCCCCTGACAGCCCTGACCCCTATTCACACCCCCACCCCCCAACAGGTCCCCTGGGACTCCCATGCCTATCCAATCCCCCTGGTCCACTGATCGCCCCTCCAGAACCTCTGCCCGCTGTCCCCTGACTGCCCCCCGGCACCCTACACCCTATCCAACTCTCCCTGTCCCTTGACTGTCCCCAGGACCCTCTGCCTCTTATCAAACCTCGCTGTTCCCTGACCCCTTACCCAGGGCTGGTGCAAGGATGTTTCGCACCCTAGGCGAAACTTCCACATTGCACACTCCCCCATCCCCGAGTCCCTGCCCTGAGGCGCCCCTCCCCATGGCAGCTCTTCCCCTCCGCCCTGAGGCGCCGCCCCTGCGGCAGCTCCCCATCCCTCACCCTCCATCCTGAGGTACTTCCTCCTCCCCTGCTCCGCGCACGAGCACCCCAAGCACGCCGTCGCTGCTTCACTTCTCCTGCCTCCCAGGCTTGTGGTGCCTAAGCTGATTGGAGCCGCAAGCCTGGGAGGTGGGAGAAGTGAAGCAGCCAGTGCGTGCTTGGGGAGGAGACGGGGCAGGGGTGAGCTGGAGCGGGGAGTTTGCCTGCGTGCCGCTACCCCCACCCCTTATTTGCTGCAGGCGGCCCTCCCTGCGCTCCTCTGCCCCGGCTCCCTCTGCCTAAATGCCGAGGCGGCCGAAGATCCGGCCACCGCGATCGCTGCTGAAAAAAATGACGCCCTCCAAATCCTAGCCCTAGGCGGCCGCCTAGGTCACCTAAATGGTTGCACTGGCCCTGCCCTTACCATGCTGCTCAGAGCAGCAGGACCGGCTTATTGGAAAGTCTGGGAGGTGAGCGGGCAAAAACTGCGCAGCCCGGCAGGAACAGTGGGTCAGAGTGGTCCCAGCGTGGCTGCGGGGGAGGGGAGCAGCAGGGGAAGGCTGGGGGCCAGCCTCCCCTGGAGACTCCCCTGCCCAGCTGGGAGCTGAGGGCTGGGCAGGACATTCGGCCTGCGGGCCGTAGATTGCCCACCTCTGCCTTATAGGCTATGATTTCCCAAGTGTTGGGCATGGGAAGGCCTCTCATTTGTTCTCCAGCATCTAGCTCAGGGGTTGGCAACCTTTCACAAGTGGTGTGCCGAGTCTTCATTTATTCACTCTAAGGTTTCATGTGACCCGGGCAGTGTGAGTGCCACTGAAAATCAACTTGCGTGCCGCCTTTGGCACGCGTGCCATAGGTTGCCTACCCCTGGTCTAGCGTTTCATTTTTAGTTATGTTAATGGTCGGATGAAAACTTTGAAATGCTAATGATGACACCTGAAATGTCGCTATTGTTCACAATGGGCTAATCTACACAGACACATAGGGCTTGTCTACACCAAAAGTCAGCGCAGGTAAACACTTTTTCGGTACTTTGTCGGCTGGAGAGCATACTTTGTCAGCGTTAGCTTTGTGGGCAGGAGCCAGTGTGAGCATAACTTTTGTCTGTCTGGGTGGGGGAGGAAAGGGGGGCTTTAAGTACCCGTGAAAGACAAAAGTTTTGTTGACAACTTCGCAGTGTAGACAAGCCCTTAGGAACAGGCATAGATCAAAGCACACTCAGGAAAGCAGGGAAATGGACACTTAACTTGCCACATGTTAATGCAGGTCTGAGTTTGCTGCAAAGTAAGTGTTTGTGTCCTTTTGTTGCTGCTCATCACTGTGTGAGACAGGAGATGAAGTGTCATATTGGGCATATCCACTTGAGTGTTTCCCAAAATGTAGGTCCCTGGGCGGGGAAAGGACTACTCAGTAGGGTGAGGAAGATGTGTAAATAACATCTGTGTGGACTACTTGGTCTTGCTTTGATGGAGAGCTCAGCTTTCAAAAGTTTAGGAAACAGGCTAGGAATTTAATGAAGCACATGATGTTGCATAGACTTGGACGAGAGATGCATGAAAACGGTACTCACGTGCTAATGCACACTAGTGCAGAAATAGCAAGCTAGTCTGTAAGCTTTCTAGGTTTAAAAATTATGAGCAATATCTTTTGGGAGTCTGTGTTTCATTTCTGATTTTTTGTACTGTTACATTGGTAAATTGGTTTTTTTTGGGTGAGGGGGACTGGGACTATATCTTCCTTTGTGTCTCCTCCAGCACTGAGATCACATTTAACGCTTTATAAAACACAATAATCAGTGTTGATCATTTTAAGGATTATAAAACTGTATACACCTTGGCATACTTGGAAGCCAGGATAAAGTAGCCTTGTAAGTTACACTCCAGGTAACTTCTGTCAGAGCAATGTGGTCTCTGGGCTATCCCATACACAGTAGGCTTGGCAGGCAGACATGAAAACACATCAGCCTTGCACTATTTTCTAATTGTGGGCAAAGGGAGAGATTTAGGAAAGGCCTCCTCCCTTCCCTCCCCTGCTGAGAGCCAGGTTTTCATTTTACAGGGCAGGAGTGAGAGTGCCTTGTTTAGTAAACTGGGACGCCCCCATTTAGACGTTTGTGTAACGTATTATGAGAACATCCTGTCCAGCAGAGCTCAAATGAGACTGTTTTCAGGCCAAAAAGCCTTCCAAAGCCAAGATTTTGAAAAAGCGATCTTTAATAATGTTTAAAATCTCAGGCCACTGTTAAATCATTTTGTGGAGTTCTGTAAACTGACTAGGTTTAAGAAAGATGGCTAAATACAGTACTTGTGTGAAGTGTGGGGCAAGAGCCAGCAACCTACTTCAGATTTGTTCCCTAGTCCTAAGCCTTTAATTTTAATATGGTTTGTGAGTTTATAACCAGAGTTTAAAGGAGCACCATCAACTTAAAACTTGCTCTTTTGTCTTGAGTATTTTTGGCAACTATCATTACAGTTAATTGGGAGGGTTAATAAAATGAAGAGAATGAAAAACTATTACTCTGTTTTTCAGATTTGTTTACATTTGTTTGATAGCACTCCTGTATATAGTCAGTTTCACTGTTTCTCCTGTGTAGTCAGTCATAGTTCCTCCTGAATTTGTGGGCTATTAACACAACAGCAGGGAGGAAAGGAATACAAAAAAGGAAAAAAAGATTGCAAGATCACAGACATGGGCAGGGTGATGTAGGGCCAGGTGTAGTACTTGAAAGTGCTCTCATCCAGTATTTAGAGTTAATTATCTGATTACAAATTGATTGTGCCCCTCTAATACTAACTACTTTACTATTGAGTCATATTTTCTACTTGGACATTGATACCATGCAATGTTTTAGATCAGGGGTCAGCAACCTTTCAGAAGCGATGTGCCGAGTCTTCATTTATTAACTCTAATTTAAGGCTTTGCGTGCCAGTAATACATTTTAAAATTTTTAGAAGGTCTCTTTCTATAAGTTCATAATATATAACTAAATTATTGTTGTATGTAAAGTAAATAAGTATTTAAAATGTTTAAGAAGCTTCATTTAAAATTAAATTAGAATGCAGAGCTCCCAGACCGGTGGCCAGGACCCGGGCAGTGTGGGTGCCACTGAAAATCTGCTTGCATGCGTTGGGAAAAGACCACCACCTTAATGATTTGATCAGACAGCCTGAGGCTCTTTTATTTCATACAAGCAAATATGCAGGGAGAGACAGCATAGACCCCACGCAAGAGGCTGGCTGCTCTACATGTTACAAATTTTACCAAGCTTATAAAGGTTAAAACCGCTAAACGTAGCACACTGGTTACACATGTTATTTGCCTTATTTGGATATTTCAATATTGCAAATCAGCAAGCTATCCTATTTTCATTCCATATTGGGTCTTTCCTGTTATTATTCTTTTGCAGTCATGCTGACGGTCTAACTCTTCTATAATAACCTCCTACTTGCAGTTACATTTTGCAAAAGCCATTACCATACTAACGCAAGCTGAGCTGACACTTCTGGGCCACCCATGATCCTGTTTCCAGTTCCTCTTTATTCAATTCTAGTTTCTCCTGTTGGGGCCCTGACCACATCTTTCTGCTTCGGCATGCCCTTTATACAGAAAAACAAGTTTAGCAGAAGTTAAAACACTTGCTCCTAGCTAAAGGCTTCTGGGCCTACTCTTACTCTATTCTCAGCAAAAAGCCTGGGGCCTTGGGTAAGGTGGGGGCGGGGGGGGGGTTTCCCTATCACATGCCTCCTTTGGCACACGTGCCATAGGTTGCTTACCCCTGTTTTAGATACATAAATCAATGTTCTCACTTGTCCTCCATGTTTTTGCTGAATGTTTTAGTGAATTTATCTGGGGATTGTCCAGTGAATAGTAAAGGAGACGGCTTTCTATCAGCATTATCTTGAATCTCATGGAGTTATTAGCACCTTCCCTAACAGTCACAGGAGGGCTGTGTAGTGCATTCTTTTCTGGTACACAGTGGATCATTGTAGGAAAAGGTGGGATGCCTTTATGAGCTTATCTGCCTGGGATAGAATACCATGCCTTTTACGGTTGTCAAATGACTGCTACTGATATTAATGTATCGTAAACTGGCGAGTACGGGTGTGAGCACATGCTAGCCATTTGATTGGATTTGCCACTTCGTTGGCTGTCTGTCCATTCTCTCCTGTCACCTGAGGTGGTTTTCTCTTCCTGTATGTTTTCTACTCCCTAAACTGCACAGGGTCACCTTTTGATCCTAAGAATTATAGAGAATATTGCAGAAAATAAATATTATCTGGATTTTTTGGATTTACTCTGCACATCCAGCAGGTGGAGACTAAAATCTTTTTGGACCACAACACTCTCCAGTTTCCTGTTGCCTGTTTTCAACTCAGTTCCATCTCCAGCAGGGGAAGATCCTATTGCACCTTCATCTCTTTATGGTCCGAGGTAGTTGCTAACAAAAGTGGCAAAGGTGGTGGGTTTGGGTTTTTTTTGGTTGTAAACTCAACCTTAGAGTTTTCCAACCTTAGAAAATTTTTGGGCCCTAATTCCAGACTAACCTCACACTTGGTAAAGCAACCCCCATTCTTTAATGTATTAATACTGCTCCTGTATTTTCCATTCCATGAATCTGATGAAGTGGGTTCTAGCCCATGAAAGCTTATGCCCAAATAAATTTTAGTGTCCAAGGTGCCACAAGGACTTCTCGATGCTTTTGCTGATACAGACTAACACAGCTGCCACTCTGGAACTCAAGATGGCTTTCTGTATTTTGAATAGTGTAGTTCCTGTTGCTTAACTTATTTCAGTGTGGACTTGTGATGCGTGACCTACCTGTGCCTGAATCCTGAGCTTTAGGGCCGCCCTCTAGGTTTGAGAAAGTCTCAGTCTCCATGACCCATTCTGTCTTAGGCTTTTCTGAGGGCTTGTCTACAC
Organism: Gopherus evgoodei; assembly: GCF_007399415.2. NCBI lineage: Eukaryota > Metazoa > Chordata > Testudines > Testudinidae > Gopherus > Gopherus evgoodei. The sequence goes on from NC_044331.1 coordinate 9,469,671, forward strand.
TGGCACTTTACGGCACGAGGAGTGTCGCGACTACACAAGCCACGTATACAAGCCCTGAGACTGATAGAAGGGCCATCAGTGTTCTTTGTGGTGTAAGGTTTGGCCAGATAGGGTGAGTTTTTGGATAGGAATGAGATTGAAACTCACTAACTCCACTTTTTGCAGTCTACAAACAGATGTCAGATGGTGACATCCAGCCACTACCATCTTGGATCAGATTTGAACTAGTGACCTAGAAATAAAAGGCCCCGTGTCTTATTATAAACCCACATACTAATACTGCTTCCTATATGCTGTCAGATTCATTTCAAGTTCCTAGTTGTAATCTGCAAAGCACTCAGTGGGCTCCGGTCCTGGTTATCTTGGAGACCATTTCAATCTGCATTCCAGTATAAAAGCTATATTCAGGGAGTCCAAAGCGGACAGAGCCTAGGGCAGAGCTGTCTGTGGGTGAGAGGAATTTCTTGGCAGCCTTTAGCTATGGAAATCCATTCTGAGAGATAGGGGACTGAGCCTACATCTTACCACCTTCAGAGTGAAATGTGAGAAAGGTCTCTTTACAAAGGACTATCTGCAGTGATAGCTGGGATAGAAGGCTTCCAGGGAGATAAGGGAAAAGAGAAGAGAAATTCCACATGGCCAGTCCTCTTGATGCATCCACTCCCTGAGTATATTTGAGGCTTTAGTTTGTTTAGATAACTGATTCATTTCTGTTTTCCTTTGTATATGTCCTTTGTAACAATGTCTGTGTCCTGTCCCTCTAGATCTGTATTGTTGGCAGAAGCTAGTGTTATGAACATATGGTAAGGTAATCAGTTGTTACAAGTGTTGATTATCTTGAGCCTGGTAGACTTCAGTGGTAGTTTCCAAACAGGCATCCCTTCCCTCTAGTCCTTGGATAGAAATAAATAAATAAAATACTGTAATAAAAATCCAAGCCATTTTTTGGATTGCTGTTAGTGAAAGAATATATGTTTTAAATATTCCCTTAGAGATAGAAGCCTGTGATAGGGAAATTCCCCCCCCCACCTTACCCAAGTCTCTCCCTGCCTATATGGTTGTATGAAATAAAAGAGCCTCAGGCTGTCTGATCAAATCATTAAGGTAGTGGTCTTTTCCCCGACACCTGAAATATGTTTAAGATTATAAAAATTCTTATTAACTGTAGATTTCTCTCCCCCTACCCTACCCCAAAAAATTTCTTAAAGGTTGGTGCATAGCAGAGGGCTTGTCTACACTACGCAGCTTTTAGCCACAAGACTGTGTTGACACTGCCTTGTCGCTAAAACTCAGTGTGTGTGAACACGTTCTGTCGGTATTTTGTCAGCACTTTTGCCGATGTAATACTTCCCGCCCCGCGAGTGGCGTTAGTTTTCACAAAGCCACGTTCATGCTGCCACTTGCATCGGAAAACTTTTGTATTTTGTGGGGCTGGGGGAGGGGAGGGGAGGGAAGGGATTTTTAAAGTACTCGTGAAAGACAAAATTTTTGTTGACAACGGATAATTATTTCCATGAGTGTTTGGCCTATATATTTGTCAGTTCCACCATGGTTTTGTATGTAAAACATCTCCCAAAACGTTATAAAACTTTTTTTTCTGATAAGCATCATTCCTGTATGTGCTTTACAAGTTGCTGTGTGCAGCATTTAGATTCCTTACTAATATTAAGGAGGTAATTACTCCTTAATGGTTACGTTCCTGAGTCCTTGCAGTATGATGTGCAATCTCTTGAGTCCCAGGTTCTTCTCATACATTTCTTTGGTAAGACTCACCACTTTTTCATCTAATTTGACTAAACTGGGCTTCTAATTCTGCTGTGAAAAGTTCCCTTTTTATGTCCTGAGCTCATAGTTTTGTGCTGGTCCTTAGTAGGGTGCCAGTGTTGGCTGGACGTATTCCTGGAGGTTTCGTCACGTGACATAATCTTCAATTAAAGGTCTTCAATTCCTGGAGAATCCAGGACAGTCCTGGAGGGTTGGCAAACCCAGTCCTTATTAGTTTTAAACTACTGTGTGAGCCTCATGCTAACCAGAGCTTTTTTAACCTGAAGTTCTGGGGAGACTGCAGGTCTCCCACAATGTGGTTGAAGTTTGTTGGAAGGATCTGTTCTGAGGTGTAGGGCGTTTTAATGCCACTTTTGTCACCCCGGGGGGATTTAATGGGGAGACACACTAACTTAAAAGGACTCTTTACTCTAGCTAAGTATGAAATGCATGCTCACTGTAGCTACTCAGTTGCCTTCTTGTGGCTGGCCCAAAGACATGGGCACAGTGAAGAGAGAGCTTTGGTTCAAGTGGGCTGAGGTATTTTTTTTAATACAGCAGTGCCTGTGGCCGGACTGAGAGAGAGGCCCCATTGTACCAAGCCCTGTACAAACAGAGTAAGAGGCCATCCCTGTTCTGAAGAGTTTACAATCAACTAGACCAGTGTTTCCCAAACTGGGGCCTCTGCTTGTGTAGAGAGAGCCCCTGGTGGGCTGGGCCGGTTTGTTTACCTGCACTGTCCGCAGGTCTGGCCGACTGTGGCTCCCAGTGGCTGCAGTTTGCTGCTGCAGTTTGCTGCTCCAGGCCAATGGGAGCTGCTGGAAGTGGCGCGGGCTGAGGGAATTACTTTCCGCCACTTCCAGCAGCTCCCATTGGCCTGGAGCAGTGAACCGCAGCCAGTGGGAGGCGTGATCGGCCGAACCTGTGGACGTGGCAGGTAAAGAAATGGGCGCGACCCACCAGGGCCTTTCCCTACACAAGGAGCGTCCCAAGTTTGGGAAAAACTCAGCTAGACAAAAGAGACACGGTGGAATATGCAAGCAGAGTTAACAAAGAGGTAGCAGCAAATGTCCTATTAAATTGTTTTGTTGTTTTAAATTCTTTTGCTTAAGTTATGTTAGGAAGAGATCAGCTAGCTGTATAGAGAAAGGAATGGAGGGGTTGGGATGGGTTGGAGAGACCATGGGGGAGTAGGGTGACCAGACAGCAAGTGTGAAAAATCAGGGCAGGCTGTGGGGGGTAATAGGTGCCTATATAAAAAAAGCCCCAAATATCGGGACTGTCCCTAAAAAATCAGGACATCTGGTCACCCTATGGGGGAGGGAAGTCAGGAGTGGGAGGTTGAAACAAAGGGCCAGTGAGCACAGGAGATATTCTGAGTGAAAACTGCAGAGAACAGTTAGGATTGCTAACCCTCCAGGATTGGCCTGGTGTCTCCAGGAATTAAAGTTAATCTTTAATTAAACATTCTATGTGATTAAATCTCCAGGAATACGTCCAACCAAAATTGGCAACCCTATGAACAGTTGGGTGTCATCGGTGTCTGCCATCAATCCACGCTTAAACTGCTTCTTCAGCTGCTCTGCCAGCTTCAGTTAGCTACAGAGTTTGTGGTCTTTACTTGGGTGTTGCCTGTCACGCAGCTCTTGTCCAAACACAGCCCCCTCACCCCAGTTTGGCACTTCCAGTCTTGGGCTAGCTTCGCCCATCCTGGTATGTAGGCTTAAGCCTGGGGGGCTGCTTTCTTTGGGTATGTCTACACTACTGGATTATTCCGATTTTACATAAACCGGTTTTGTAAAACAGATTGTATAAAGTCGAGTGCACGCAGCCACACAAAGCACAATAATTCGGCGGTGTGCGTCCATGTACTGAGGCTAGCGTTGATTTCCGGAGCTTTGCACTGTGGGTAGCTATCCCATAGCTATCCCATAGTTCCCGCAGTCTCCCCTGCCCCTTGGAATTCTGGTTTGAGATCCCAGTGCCTGATGGGGGGAAAAAACATTGTCGCGGGTGTTTCTATGTACAGCCTCACCCCTCCATCTGTGAAAGCAGCAGACAACCGTTTTACGCCTTTTTCCCTCGGTGAACTGTTCAGATGCCATAGCACAGCAAGCATGGACCCTGCTCAGATCAAGACCGCAATCATGGATGTTGTAAACATCTCGTGCAGTCTATGCTGAACCAGGACCTGCAAAGCCAGGCGAGAAGGAGGTGGCTACGGCAGTGTGGCGATGAGAGTGATGAGGACATGGACACAGAATTCTCTTAAACCACGGGCCCCTGTGCTTTGGAGATCCTGCTGGTAATGGGACAGGTTCTAGCCATTGAATGCCGATTTTGGGGCTGGGAAACAAGCACAGACTGGTGGGACTGCATAGTTTTGCAGGTGTGGGACGATTCCCAGTGGCTGTGAAACTTTCGCATTTAAGGGCACTTTCATGGAACTTTGTGACTTGCTTTCCCCTGCCCTGGAACGCCATAATACCAAGATGAGAGCAGCCCTCACAGTTGAGAAGTGAGTGGCAGTAGCTCTCTGGAAGCTTGCAATACCAGACAGCTACCGGTCAGTTGGGAATCAATTTGGAGTGGATAAATCTACTGTGGGGGCTGCTGTGATGCAAGTAGCCAAAGCAATCATTAAGTTGCTGCTACGCAAGGTTCTGAGACTGGGAAATGTGCAGGTCATAGTGGATGGCTTTGCTGCAATGGGATTCCCTAACTGTGGGGGAGGGCGATAGATGGAACCCATATCCCTATCTTGGCACTGGAGCACCAGGGCACCCAGTACATAAACCGCAAGGGATACTTTTCAATGGTGCTGCAAGCACTGGTGGATCACAAGGGACGTTTCACCAACATCCACGTGGGATGGCCGGGAAGGGTTCATGATGCGTGCTTCTTCAGGAACACTACTCTGTTTATACGGCTGCAGCAAGGAAATTACTTCCCAGACCAGAAATAACAGTTGAGGATGTTGGAATGCCTGTAGTTATCCTGGGGGACCCAGCCTACCCCTTGATGCCATGGCTCATGAAGCCATACACAGGCAGCCTGGACAGTAGTCAGGAGCTGTTCAGCTACAGGCTGAGCAAGTGCAGAATGGTGGTAGAATGTGTATTTGGCCATTTAAAGGCTCGCTGGCACACATTACTGACTCGCTCAGACCTCAGCCAAACCAGCGTCCCCTTTGTTATTGCTGCTTGCTTTGTGCTCCACAATCTCTGAGAGAGTAAGGGGGAGACCTTTATGGCGGGGTGGGAGACTGAGGCAAATCACCTGGCTGCTGATTACGCGCAGCCAGCCAGGGCGATTAGAAGAGCACACCACGAAGCGGTGCGCATCAGAGAAGCTTTGAAAACGAGTTTCATCACGGGCCAGGGTATGGTCTGACTGCTGTGTTTTTCCCCTTGATCAACTCTCCCTTGATTGACTCATTCCCTGTAAGCAACTCACCCTCCCCCTTCAATTACAGCTTGCTTAAGGAAATAAAGTCACTCTCGTTTAAAAATCATGTATTCTTTATTAATTCATTATAAAAAGAGGGAGAGAACTGACAAGGTAGCCCGGGTGTGGTTTGGGAGGAGGATAGAAGGGAAGGAAAAGGCCACTAAATATATTTCAAAGTAATGACAGCCTTTTGGTTGGGCTGTCCACGGGGGTGGAGTGGGCGGGTGCACAGAGCCTTTCCCCACGCGTTCTTACACGTGTGGGTGAGGAAGATATGGAACGTGGTGAGGCGTGAGGGTGGTTACACAGGGGCTGCAGCGGCACTCTGTGACCCTGCTGCTGTTCCTGAATCTCCACCAGACTTCGGAGGATGCCAGTTTGATCACGCAGCAGCCCCAGCGTTTCATTCTGCCACTGCTGATCTTCCTGCCGCCACCTCTCATCTCGAGCGTCCCTCCTATCCTCACATTCGTCCCTCCTATCCTCACGTTCACTAGCATCTTTCCTGTAATTTGATACCACGTCCTTCCAGTCATTCAGATGAGCTCTTTCATTGCTGGTCACTTCCATGATTTCCGAGAACATTTAGTCTCGCGTCCTCTTCTTCCTCCGCCTTATCTGAGCTAGCCTTCGGGATGGAGTAGGGAGGCTTGAAAAATTTTCAGCTGGAGGGGAAAAAAAGGGAGAGAAGTATTTAAAAAGATACCTTTTACAGAACAATGATTATACTCTTTCATGGTGAACAACATTTTCACCTTACATAGCACATGTGATTTCACTACAAGGTCGCATTTTGCATCTTAATATTGAGTGCCTGCAGCTCTGGTGTTAGATCTCAGAGACGCAGGCCCGGGCAGCAGAATTCAGCTTGCATGCGTTCATGCGTCCATGGTAAGCCATTGTCTTTCGGTTTCTGCAGCCTTCATATACACAGTGCCCTCCTTTCCCAAATACTAAGCAAATCCCGTTCAGTGCTGCTTCTTTCCTGTTACATGCAGCAGCAGAAACCACCCCCCATCCAATTCTCTGGGATGATCGCTTTTACCCCTCTCCCCCACCCGCGTGGCTGGTGGCAGGGAAGATCCCTGCTAGCCAATGCGAAAAAAGCACAGCGCCATTTCCCCCCCCTCCCCCACTTGGCTACCTGCAAGGAAGGATTTCTTTTAAGCAATAGGCAAACAGTCCAGTAGGAATGGCCATCTCTGTCCCCTTAATTAAATTCCTGAATTTCAACCAGGTTACCATGAACGATATCACTCTCCTGAGGATAACACAGCGAGATAAAGAACGGATGTTGCTTGAATGCCAGCAATCACCGGGACATACGCAGCTAGGCTTTGGCTTGCAATGATACCAGAGTTACTTGCTACATGCATGGTGTGGTCAAGTGTCCTAACCATGGAGGACGGAATAAGACTGCCCTGCCCAGACACCTTCTGCAAAGGCTTTTGGAGTACCTCCAGGAGAGCTTCATGGAGATGTCCCTGGAGGATTTCCGCTCCATCCCCAGACATGTTAACAGACTTTTCCAATAACTGTACTGGCCGCAAATGCATCCCAAGTCCTCAGGGCAAATTAATCATTAAAAAACGCTTGCTTTTAAACCTCGTGGTGTGTACGAGTGCACGGTTAAATCGGTTTAACGCTGCTAAATTTGGTTTAATTGCATGGTATAGACCAGGCCTTTGGGGCTGGTACTCACCTCCTTTGCAATGAGGACACGGGTTAAACTCCTTCAGTGCTGATAGTCCTCCAATGCCTTCCCACAGATTCCCAGCCCCCCGTCTCCCCATGTGCCCAGAAAGAGAGAGGTCACTGGGAAAGAATTACGGAGTGGCTTAGCTTGCTGCAGGATGAAGCCGTGGGTCTGGGATATGCCACCAGGAGTCCTAGTAACACATGTGGGGGACTGTAGTGCCAGTAAGGACGCTGTAACCCACGTATGGCGTGGCAATGTCTTCTCACGCCTGGGCTAGGCAGACCAACATACTGATTACTTGGGTTAACTCTACAGTCTAGAGTTACCCCAAAGGCCATCTGCCTGAGGGGCAGAAGCGGAAGGAAGGATGCTATATGGATCCTAATGCCCCAAGGAGAGGGGTCTCCTCTGCATAAGTTCTGGATCTGAGGAGTGCTCAGAGTGCAGGGTAGGCCTGACTAGACCCCATATTACTTCCTTCCCCAAGGGCAGTGGGAGGTCGGTGTTTGAACTGCTTTCCGCATGTGCTGTGCTATAGCTGAAGAGCTAGAGTTCTAGTCTAGGCTCCCCATTGGAGTAATGGAGTTTACACAGTTTACTTGCACCAATGGACTCTTTCTATAAGTGACTGGTTTAGGTCTTGGTGTTGCTGTTTTACACGAGCTAAGTGCTATGTAACTAATTGGGCAAAGCATCGAAACAACAAGGTTATGTAAGCTGGGAAGTTGCCTTATTTTGATGAGTTTGCCCATCTTCCCAGTTGTTCACTTCGGATTAGTCTCACGCCAATCATTAACTGAGAATTAATCATAACTCTTGGGTCACAGAACACACCCATTTCTTTTCCGTACAGCACAGCTCGAATACTTGCTCTTGTACAGGTCAACGGCAGTTTCTTTGCTTTGAAGCAAAAGAAAGTTTGGCCCATTTGTGTGTGTGTTGTTTTTTTTTGTTTTTGTTTTTTTTTGAAACAGTAGGAGCAGTATGCTTCTGTCAGAGAAAGGGAAGTCTGTGATTGTGAAGTCCTGTTTCATTAGGCAAACTGTGTTTGTCTTGGTGCAGAAGAAACTCCAAAATATTTAACTATGCAATGGATTCTCAAATATTTGTTAATGAAAATAATGGATCCCATTCCCCTTCTAAATACAGATTATTTTTGTTGTTTTCAGAGTGCACAGGCATTCGGTGTGATCCTTCTGCTCCCCACAGAGCACTTTGAACTCAGGGTTGGAGTCCGTAATGGGATTAGCCTATGTAGCCTGAATGCTGCTGCTGCATTTCCTGCTTGATCCAGAGTTGTATTAAAAGGGAGCGAGTCTAAAAACAAAGCCAGTACGTGTTAAGGACTCCTAGGGTCATTTCTACTGGACAGGTTTCAGAGTGGTAGCCGTGTTAGTCTGTATCAGCAAAAAGAACGAGGAGTACTTGTGGCACCCTAGAGACTAACAAATTTTATTTGGGAATAAGCTTTCGTGGGCTAAAACCCACTTCTTTGGCTGCATGCAGTGGAAAATACAGTAGGAAGATATATATACATAGCAAACATGAAAAAATGGGTATGGCCATACCAACAATAATGAAGCTAATCAATTAAGATGGGCTATTATCAGCAGGAAAAAAAAACTTGTAGTGATAATCAGGATGGCCCATTTCCAAGAGTTGACAAGAAGGTGCGAGTAACATCAGGGGGGAAATTAACATAGGGAAATACTGTTGGAAGTAGGTTTTAGCCCATGAAAGCTTATGCCCAAATAAATTTGTTAGTCTCTAAAGTGCCACAAATACCCCTCATTCTTTCTACTAGATAGGTCACCTTCAATTTGTCTTCCAGTATAGGATTAATACTTAATCTGCCTAAAATAAATATGTTTGCAGTGTTGTGGTCTCTGTTTTAGGGCATGCTCATGGCTTAAATGTAAGCTCCATTTTTTACATTCATCCACATGATGGATAGTTCCATGTCTCGTAGTTGTTGTTTTTTTTAGAGCTTTAAAAGGACATAGCAATCCTTAGGTAGCATATTCCTTGTTTGTGATGGTGGTTTCTCTCATTCATTTTTTTTGCACCAGTAGTGAGGATAAATCTGCTCATTGTTTTATTTTTCTGTAGGTGCTGCTTTTTATCCTCTCTGTAAGTCTAGTCTCTTTGAGTGACAGGGTGAGGAGTTGGCTCCCTGAATCTGCTGTCAGGGCTGGCTCGTACTGCCAGTGGCTGTCAGCCGTTCTTGCCATCCCTTATTTCTTCTTGCTGTCCCTGAAGACATTGAAAAGCACGCCTGAGCTCCCCACATCAAAGGCAGTGAGACAAAGTCACTGCAAAACTTGGATGTGCTGTATTGCAGCATTCTGCGCTGCTTGCCGCCAGCCTGGCCAGGAAATACGGAATTCCCTTACTGCTTGTGCTGACTACTGAAAAACCATGCTTTCCCCTGCCCCAGATTTACAAGGTGAGTTTATGAGCCAGTGAGATGCAGCTACTAATGCATTTGTAGGATGTTGGACCAAGCAGCTTTCCCCTTCCCCAGTCTCCTATGTTTTAGTGTAGGAGCATTTTTTCAACAGAATCTCTCTAATTGATTACTTTGGACTTCCTTGCCATCTCGAATCCTGCGCTTCTGTTGAATACAAAGTTGAAGACTGTTTCCCTGCTTCTCTGCAGTATGGTTTATGCATGGGGGTAGGAGGAATCACAATGCCTGTGTTTTGTATGTGTCAGTAAAGCTGCATCATGACCAGAAGCTAGCCACCTAGCGGGGCATAGTGATAGCCTGCCTAACAGTGGGAAATGTAAAGGTATTTTTAGTGAACGTGGGTTCTGCACCAGAGCTATGGTAAACTCAGGTCACGGTGACATTTTTGCTTAGGAAAACAATGCAGTTGGAGTGTTTTTTTCTGTCAAGAATATTCAAGCTAGATTTTTCCAGCAGTGCTGGGATAAAGAGGTTTAATATCTGTTTATTCCCTTAATAGTTCTGGAAAAAAACTTCAACGAAATAGGCTTTCTCGGGCTATCATACTTATATTGTACTTGTCACTAACATAAAATGGAGGTGGCAGGGAGAGGGAGAGACAGATATGATTGTGGTTCTTTATGTTAGTCAGAAACAAGAGCTGTTTATTCCAGTTAACCTGGTCAACTGCATTCTTACCAAAGACACAAATTCTTCCCCTGGCTCAAGGATGTGTCATGGTTTAAATAAAATAAAATAAAATAAAATAAAATAAAATAAAATAAATAAACCCTTTACCATAGCAGCATCTGTGTATCAATTTCCTTCTCACTTTAATGATCAGGTTTGAAACACTTACGGTCCTTAGTACCACAGGTGGACATACTGGCAGGGTTGATGTAACCCTTCTTTCTTCTGAAATACATTGAGTTCATACATTTTGCTTTGCTTGCATGAGGTTCTGTCTGGCACTTAGATTAGTTTAATTTATGTCGCTCAAGGGGTTGCTTATTCACATCTCTGAGCGACACAAGTTCTGCTGATATAACCTGTAGTGTAGAGGAACCCATAGTGGCCATCTATGTGCATAGTTGTGAAGAACTTTTGGAACCTTCAGGATGAGGTGCTATAGATATCCATAGTTCTGCTCCTGTTGGATCTCTCCCCAACTGAAGTTGGTCCAATAAAAGATATTACCTCACCCACCTTGTGTCTCACCTCAGAAAGCAATGATGCTTAGGGGGATGTTGGCCCTATTCTTTTAAAGAAATACCCCAAATCATCTTAGCATGGATTTCTTTGGTAATCATCAGTGGTGCCTTGTACATCCGTTCTTCCTCATGTGGTCCTGTTTGGCACTAATGTTGTAAAACTTGTGACTCTTAAATGGCAATATTTTAAATGACAATATAACAAGCACCCATCAGACGAGAAGACGTCATAATGTGAAAGTCAATAACAATTGTGCCTAAATTAAACATGTAGATGTATTACACTGAACTGTAAAATGTTCATCTATTAAGCAAAGTAATCCAGGCATTATCAATGTAGAAATGTCATGATAATTCCTGAGTTCCAGTCAGTGTGCTGTGTGGTGATTCCAAGAAACCCCCTGATATATTTTTCAAAATTGATTAGTGTTAGCATTGGGGCAGCAATTTGTTGTAGCGAGAGTTAAAATTTATCCCTTTAATACAGCCAGCAGGGTGAGTGTCAGTGCAACACATTGCTTTGTCAGTTTGTGTTGAGAGTCAGTTAATTTAGCTCTGGCCCCGTTTCCGAGCTTTTCTTTTTCCTGCTTCTGTTCTCTTTTAGTATTATTGTAACCCATTTGTCACAAAATGCCTTTTCCTATTTTGCCAGATGGGTTAGAAATTAGGGCTGACTGCAGTGCTTCTAAAAGCTTTCTCTCCTTTAATGAAATGTTGGTATTTTTTCCTGCTTTTGGCTGTTTTTTTTTTTGTGTAAATGTAAAGTCCATGAACTAGTGTGTTGTGAAAGTACGGTTCACGTAACACTTGCTAAAGACAGATGTAATGAGGATGTATAGGCCTCTCGTCTGTGGAGTTGCAATCTCTTATGGCATGGGTATGTACCGCTGTGATTCTGCCTTTGTTCTCACTGGGTGGTTCTTAAACTGACCATCCTGACACCAGTACCTTCTGGGTTGAGGTGATTTATCCTCTGGCTAGGTCAGCCCCTTTCTGGGGGTACCCAACAGTCCAAAATAAACACAAAGAAAAGTAAACATTCCTTTCCTTCAGGAAGTCCTGATAGGCATCTGTCTTCCCCTGTTCTGGCCCCAGGCACATTCTCTCCCACAATGAGAGCTGAAAGTCTGCTGTCTCCCCCAGCAAGCCAGCACTGAGCCGGACTCTCCTTTTTTAGCTCTTCCCTTGAGCCTGACACCTGCTTCAGGTGTTGCAGATCACACTCAATAGGAGATGGAAATCCATCCTTGTGCAGTTCAATCTGTGTATGTAAAGGGTCGTGTACACAGGTTGTTCTGTAAATAACCAAAATTATTTGACAGTGAAATAATGTTCAGTATTGGGGGTGAGAAAGCAAAAATTCTAAGTGACCTGTTCAGATGACTCATAATAGCCTGGACTGGTTGAGGATGCTTTAATTCTGCTGCCTATAGAGCAGTCAGGTCTGGCCTGCATAATAAACAAGGAGCTGTCAAGTTCGTTTGAGAACCTTGTTTTAGCTTATTTGTTGAGTGTTGCAGGACAGTTACTTTAACCTTTGCCATTGCTTTTCTTTCCCAAGAAAAATCCATCTCTATTCCCCCTATCTAACCGCCCCCAATCCCCCCACATCTCTAGTCTCTTTGTCAGCTGGATGGATGTTTGGTAGCATAACTCCCCACTCTGAACAGTATATGTTAGTTTAAGTATATATTAAGTGTATATGTTAGCTTTCCGTTCTCTGATAGTGAGGGTGGTCCATGTGAGACCAGAGATGTCCAGCTATCTTTCTCTGATAGAGCAGATAATGTTCACTACTTAACTTGCAAGTGCTTACTGTGTAATGTTTTTAGGGGATGGATGGGTGGAGTGCTTATCGCCCCAGTTGCTGCTTTCCTGCCCTTGGAATTTAGAACTGGTCAAGGTGATTGAAAGGCCTCAGGAATTTCACAGTACAGAGGTCTCTTTTTTTTTTTTTTTTGGCTTGCATTTCTAAACAAGGCTTACCTGACAGTGCCTAAATCTCTAGGAATCAGTTACTCAGTACTCTTGATTTACCTCTCAATACTGTAAGTCTAAATAAAACTCATTCATGTAACTTACTTTTATATGGACTAACGAAAAGACCATATACAGTAGAACATCAGAGTTATGAACTCAACTACACACACCTCATTTGGAACTTGAAATACACAGTCAGGCAGCAGCAGAGACCAATAAAAAAGAGGCCAGTGCAGTACAGTACTGTTTAAATGTAACTACTACAAAAAAAGGGAAAGTTTAAAAAAAAAGACAATTGACAAGATAATGAAACTGTTTCTGTGCTTGCTTCATTTAAATTAAGATAGTTAAAAGCAGCATTTTCCTTCTGCATAATACAGCTTTGAAACTTTACTTAGTCATGTTCAGTTTGTAAACTTTTGAAAGAAACCACCATAATGTTTGTTCAGTTAGAACATTTCAGAGTTGCAAACAACCTCCATTTTGTAGGTGTTCGTAACTCTGAGGTTCTGCTTTGTAACTTGATGCTCCTGTTGGCTATACATAATTAAAATCACAGTAGTTGACACCGGTATGTTGGCTTTTCCATGTTTCAAAGAGCTGATAGCTGTCACCAGATTTTGCAGAATTAATATTTTATATTTGTAGGGGAAAAATCAGTTTTTACCCTTTCAACTTGTATGATTTTCTGGGGTCTGCTTCTGAGAGGTGCTGAACATCTTAATTCCATTAATGTCAGTGTCAATGAAGGGTCCCTAGCTTTTTGTAGGATGATGCCTTTTGTGGTGATGGCGTGAGACATACTAGCAAATACACGAAAATAGCTAATGCTGGAGCTATCATTCTACTCCATTTCTCTTTGTCAATTAATAAAATCTGCTTGTGTGTATATTCTGCTCTCGGAAAATGCACATAAGTATTTAACTTGGAAGGCGGATTTTCAGAAGCACTACTCTTTGAGGCAGTCCTTGTGCTTTATTCATTGAGAGCAGAGTGAGGCCAGTGCTGAGCACTTAAAAAAAATCCCACCTGTAGAGGGTAGATTCTGCTCTTTGACATTCACAAGCACCTCCTGTTGAAGGCAAAGGGAGTTGTAATAGAATGCTGAAAACTTCCATGAAAAATGTTCACTGTATTTTGAGCAGCTCTAATTACATTTGCATACGTGAGGGGAAAGGTTTGGACCTACAACTTTTCCTGGACTGTTAGGGTTTTGAACCATCACAGTCTGCTTTTCAGTTGTACCACGATGATACAAGATGGAGATTTTTCAAAGGCCTTTAGTTCATGTGGAAAACTATTGAAATGGACTTTTGTGTTAGAAGTGGTCCATTTGACTCAGATCATATATAGACTTTATTGCAGCTTAGCTTGTAGCAGCAGTTGCATGCCCCTCCAAAATTGCTAGTCCAAGTAAATACCAGGAAGCTGTGGCTTTCCACATTTATCATACTAGTTTTTAAACCCTTTACTATGGTATGTTTCGGGCCATTTAATGTCTATATGGTATGAAGTACAGCACACCTTGTAGGTACTGGACTAGTAAATTCCAACAACTTCCCTCATTTTTTAGATAATTGGATTTGTTGGTGAAGTTTCTCTGAAAAGTTTTGTTGAACATCTGATGGGGGAAAAATTTTCTTAACTTTTTTGTATAGTAGCTTAATACAAACTGTGTAACAATAAAATTAAATGGAAGATTGAATCTTGTTATGGAGGTTTAAGACAGTGAGTATTTTTAGGACATTTTGCTGTGACTTGAGGTCCAGCTGTGGTTTACCTTCTTCAAGTGCTTGCTCATGTCTATTCCATGCTAGGTGTGTGCATGCTGTGTTCACCATTGCTGGAGATTTTTCCGTTAGTGGTATCCATTGGGCCGGCTCTAGTACCCTGTGGAGCTGCATGCTTTATGCATCGGTATAAGAGGTGCTGTTGGTCCCGCACCTCTCAGTTCTTTCTTACCACCCGTGACGGTTGTTGGAACAACCCTTCTTCCTTCGGCAAGACTTCTTCCTAGTGGTTTTTGGACTTTTTTTTTTTACATTTGTAGTTATAATGTAGTGTATATAGTTTCAAGTAGTTCCAGTGTATCTAGTTAGTGTAAAAGTTCATATCGTAGAAGAACTTGCACTCCAGTGACTTAAAGTGCCTGGGCAAAATCCACGTGAAGGATAAGTGCCAGATCTGTCTGGACTTCAGACCCCACACCAAAAAAGACAGGGACGTCAGACTGAAGACTATCCTCATGGAAGTTGCCCTAAGACCTACCTCAGAGCGAAGCCACTTCAATTCAGCAGCGCCAAGTACTTTGGCATTTTTTGTGAAGCCCGCTCCCGGCATCGAGCTCTTCCCCACCGTTCTCGGTCTCCAGTATTGAGGAAGAAACCTAAGAAGCAGTGCACTGAGAGGGGGCACTTGCCGATGCAAGAGAACAAGCAGGAGAAGGCAGTTCAGTGAGACAGTGCCGGGCGGTATTTTATCCCCAGGGCTGCATCGGTACTATCAACTCTACCAAAGGCCTTGAGTCTGGTGTGGGGCCCTCCGACACCAGGAATCCACAGGGGACTGATGGTACCATTGAACCTGAAGGCTTTTCAGGCTGCTAGGGACCTCTCTCTCCTGATCCTGCCAACCTCAATGGGGCACCTACCAGCTCCGGTGTCAGGGAGCAGGAGGGAACAGGGTGTGTCGGGTACCTTCCTGGCAGCAGGTATCCTGGCAGCCATCTAGGGGCAAGCTCTACCTGATCCCAGCATCCTGATCTCTAGTGCACCATCAGTCCTCAGAACCCAGCACTGGATGGAGGTGAAAGTGGGTACTGCTCCGTTGTGGTCAGTGAGAGAAGAATCCTCTTCAGATTCCAAAAGGGAGCTTTATGTACCGCCAAAAGCCCATCATCAGTATCCAGCCTTTGCTCCATCGAGCTTTATCGCCAGTCTTTCAGCAGGCACCTGGCTTGCAGGTCACTGGCAGATATTGTGGCCCTACTGGAACCCCGACTTCTTCCTCCCACAGTTCCTATGCTGAAAGATGGATGGGCTGCTGTTCTTTTCCACTTAGCCCCAGACCCCAACCTCTGTACCGACATCCAGGAGATGCTTTCATTGGACATAGTCAAGGAGGAGGAAAGAGACCCTCCTTCGGTGCAAGCTGCCTCCTTGTCCTCCCTAGATGAGTCAGCTGTTGGGTCCCAGTAGCCTGCATCCATCAGGATCTTTTGAAGTGAGTTGCTACAAACCTGGACCTGGAAATAGAGGTGCTCAAAGAGATTTCGCACAGCCTTATTTAGCAGCTCCATCCAAGATGGCTCTGCCCATCAATAAGGCCATGATGGGACCAGTTAAGGCATTGTGACAAACTCCTTCTGTGGCCCCACTTCAGAGAACGGAGAAGTAGTATTATGAGCTAGTAAGTAGGTTTGAATACCTGTATGTGCACCCCACCTCACTCCCCTGCTAGGTCCTCGGTGGTGTCTGGTGAATGAAAGGGACAGGCAAGGTCAGTCAAGCGCTATCCCGAAATAGAAAGACCCCCAAGAGTCCAGACCTTTTCGGAAGAAAGGTTTATTCCATGGGTAACCTCCCAACTGCGTGTCTGCAACCAGCAAGCTTTGCTGGAGAGAAATGATTTTAATCTATGGGACTCCCTGAATAAATTCAGGCTCTGTGCCCCAACAGTCAAGACAGGATTTCACAGCTTTCTTGGAAGAGGGTAAGAACTTGGCCAGTACCTCTCTCCAGATGGCTCTGGATGCTTTTGTCTTGATTGCCCAGACAATGGCCTACCTGGTCACCATGAGGCACTGTTCCTGGCGCCAGTCCTCTGGTCTTCCCCAAAAGGTCCAACAGTCCATCCAGGACCTCCTCTTTGAAGGCTCCTCTCTTTTCTTGGAGCAGACAGACACGAGACTTCATGGATTGAAGGACCTGAGGGCCACTCTACTATCTTTAGGCCTGTATGCTCCATCTGCTTCCAGAAAGCACTTCAGGGCCCCATCAGCCTCCTCAGTTCTCGGCACCTCCAAGACAGGAGCTCGACAAAAGAAAAGGGAGGGCTTCTAAATGGCACCGGCCACTTCTTCTGCCCACCTCAGCCAGGATCTTAAAGATACTCTGGTATGCCTAGGGACCCTTCTTACAAACAGCTCTTCCTCCAGGAGGTGCAATCCCTCTTATGTATGGGGTTTGTGGAGTACGTTCTTCAAGACTTGAGAGGGAATTGGTTCTACTCCTGGTATTTTCTAATCCCAAAGGCCTCTAGCCCATCTTGGACTTGCATAGCCTCAATAGATACTGCAGGATTATAGTGGGTTAACGCCACTACCAATTCACCACCCTCCCTTTCAACCTATTGGAAGCCTTGTGGGTTTTCGTGAAGCGTATGGTGTTTGTAGCCACCTTCCTTAGGTGACGAGATATACAAGTCTATGCGTGCCTTGATGACTGGCTTATAAAAGGCCGGTCGCAGGCTTAAGTACAGAACAGCATCAGCATGGTCCTAGCCACCTTCAGGGCGCTGGGCCTGATGATAAACTAGCAGAAGTCAACTCTCATTCTGGTTCAGAGAATAGAATTTATTGGGGCAGTGTTGGATTTGATCCAAGACAGGGCCTTCCTGTCTGAGGCCCGTTTCCAGAACATGTCAGATCTGATACCCAAGGTCATGGCGCACCCAATCATGACCGCTCGGATATGCCTCAAGCTACTGGGTCTCATGGCAGCTTGTACTTCAGTTCAATACACAAGGCTGCGCCTCAGTGTCCTCCAGATGTCGCTAGTGTCAGTTTACTTCCCGAGCAGACACCACTTGGACTCAGTGCTCACGGTCCCTCCCTGGTCTTTCCATCCCTGGACTGGTGGAAAGATCCAAGTTCGATAATGATGGGGGTGCTCTGGGTTACCCCACAGCCATCAGTATCCTTAGTCTTGGATGTGTCAGACCTAGGGTGGAGGGCCCACCTCAACAATCTCAGGACTCAGGGCCTCTGGTCCCAGGAAGAACTCCCCCACCCCCAAATGAATGGCAGATCAGTGTTCTCCCATGAACTAATGATCCACGCTCAAGAGGTTGGAAGGACTCTTTCCTTAGGTTCGTGACCCAACCTCAAATTGACGTACACGCACTCCCTTCACGCTGTGAGCATTGTGCTCCCTGCTACTTCTTGCCTGGAAGGTTGCCTTCTAGATGGTGATCACCTTGGCCAGAAGGATCTCTGAGATCAAGGTCCTTATGTCTGAACCAACTTACAGGGTGTTCTTCAAGGACAAAGTCCAACTGCACCCCCATCTGGCATTCCAGACAAAGGTGGTGTCACAATTCCATAACAACCAGGTCTCCTGCCTGTCTTCTTCCTGGAACCTCAGGAGAACTCTGAGGGACGATGGCTTCATTTGTTGTACGTTAGTCTTGCCCATGCCTTTTATATTGAGACAACTAAACCCTTCTGCAAATCCTGGAATGGACATGAGCAAGCACTTGAAGAAAAAATGATTGCTAACCGTTCTTTGAGATATGCTCATGTCCATTCCATGATCCACCCTCCTACCCCTCAGTTGGAGTTACTGTCAAGAAAGAACTGAAAGGGTGTGGGACCAGCGGCACCCCTTCTAGTGGTGCATAAGCCCGTGACTCCAGAGGACACTAGATGTGACCAGTAGATACCATTAAGGGAAAAATCTCAAGCAGCAGTGCATGGAGTGCACACACACCTAGCATGGAATGGACGTGAGCAATGCTTCTCGAAGAACAACAGTTACGGAAGGTTAGTAATTGATTTTTACTGTATCTTCTTACCAAAAGAAAAATCTACCTGAGCAGTCCAGTGGCTACGGAAATTAGCTGCAAATTGAGAATCTACATCTAGCTGTGTAAGGCTATCAGTTGTTGCAAAGAGCTCAGTGCTATCATTTTTCTCTTTAATGAAGCATTAAGGTTAGTTTACATAGTGATAAATGTAATAATTATTGTACTATGGCTCTGTGCCCAAGTCGCCTTGAAAACTGAACACGAAATCTTTTTAATGGCATCATAATGGTCTTTATAAGTGCTACAGATTTCCTGCCGTTATCTATAATAAATAATGCACATTATTTACCAGTGAACTTGTACCACTTGACAGTTTGTATACATACAAAAAAATGAAACGACTCATCTTTCATCTCCTGAGAAACTAAATGTTTTTTATGGGAACTTTCTCCTCTTAGACAGCGTTGCTTTGTGTAAATGCATTAGTAGATACTTTGTTTAAAGTCTGTGATTACATTAGAATTTTTTTTGGTGTGTGTGTGTGCATGGAACAGAATGAAAAACACATACTAGGCTCTGGGGAATAGAACTGATAACCGAGCTCCCTCCTGGCTGGGTATCATTATGTGTTTTAACTTCTGTTTTGTAAATAATCCATTTCACAATAATACACAGACTTCACACAGCATGACTTCCTTCCCTTCTCCTGCTAAAACTCCCAAGGGGAAAAACTCTTGCCAGTGTGAGATGCTTGTTTGTGGATTCTGCTACACTTGACAAACTATGATTTTGTTTACTGTGAAACCCACTCCTGGCAGGGTCAAACATTTAAACCACAGTAATCAGCAGGAAGTTGCCTGGACCAAGATTCAACAAGTAAGAGAAAAGCTGGCTTTTTTGAAGAGTGCGTGAGCAGCTCCAAAAGATGGAGTTGAGGAAGGTTATTGAACTAGTGAATTGATTGAAACGTTACTTAAAGATGAGTTTTTTGGGAGTTTAAAAAATTCAATAAGCAAAAAAGCCCACCACAGAAGAAATGTGTGTAAATTACAGACAACTTTTTACATCACTCAAGGTTGAGTTCTAATTTTGTGGTGTCTTGACTCTTGAGAGGTGCCTAGCACCTTCTGCTCCTGTTGAACTTGGGAGAGGGGATTCTAACGGCCCCATGTCTCAACAAATTGATGATACCCATCCTATCAGTATCTAACTAAAAAGCCACATGTCTGCAGCAACAGCAATTGGGCTGTCTTATTAATCAAAAGGAAAAAAAAATTGTGTCTACTCAGAACTACTGCAAACAGCACCTCTCCATTTGTGTGTTTTTTTTAAACTAAATTTTAACTTGGATTATAAATTATACAAGCAAAATCTGCACTTTTGTCCAAAGCATGTGACATGTTAGTTTTGAGAAGGATATACTTGTCCGTAAGGGGATAGCACTAGACTTTTAACCAAGTGTCCTTTCCTCCATTTTGAAGCCTTCTATCTTTTCTGAGGTGGGATGTCAGTTAATGAGGGAGATATGGGGTTGAAAAGGCATGTGCCTCTAGACGATGAAAGCTTTTTAGGTGCCATAGTGCTTTGTGAAACAGAGAGCTTACAAATTACCCCCACCTTCTTGCAAGTTCATAAAATAGTAACAAGGAGGTTTTAAGTCTGACTGTATTTCTACCATCTACTTCAACAACTTCTTCCTAGTGTACCTGAAAGTTTCTTTGGCCTACTGAATTCTCCACAGCTGCTTTAGTTCAGTGCCTGAGTCACCACCTTTCTTTGGTAGTATTTACCTTTTATAGCTTTAACAATTCTTCTTTCTGAGCAAGGACTTGAAGATACCTCCCCCATGTACATCTCTCATTACACAATATTGAAGAGCAGTAGTTACCTTGACGCTTCGCTGTTTTGCCCAAAAACAAAAGAATTAAAATGTCAGATGTGAAGCAAGAATTGGCAGCCATCTTATCTGTCTGTATCCTGAAGTGTCTTTCAGAGATTAGCCCCAAAACAGCCTATTAAGTGTGAAAAATGTGTACATCCCTTGAGACATTCCTGATGAGGCATTTGTCATGTTTCTGCCTACAAATAACACGTCTTGTGTTTTTCCAGGCATAATGGAGTGTATTTGCATGTCTATGCACGCTCATTTAAGATATTTAGAAAAAAATAAATGCACAAAAGGCAATAACTTCCATGTGTTGCCCATGTTTAATAATGACACTTTGGTATATGTTAATGTGATTAATCCAAAGAGACGCTTGCATTGTTCTTTTCAATTACAAATATATGTATATTTCTTTTGGCGGTGGTCTTCTCCACTCCCCACCCAAAGAACTCCCTACTAATTTATGGAGCTAAGTGATTCAGAATGATTGATAGAGATCATCTATAACTCAAGTTACTCTTTTTTAGCTGTTGTTTATGCTGTATTATAGAGTTAATTAAAGGCCTCTCCAGTTAACGTAAGGAGGCCAGATTTCATTTGGTAGCAGAGTTTGACGTTTTCAGATACGCTCTGCAGCGGATGCTGGCTTCTCGTCTTCCTGTAGTGAATAGGAAAGCTGACCTGAATATGTTGTCATGTTGTGCAGAGCACTGCAGTGCTGGCTCTTTCTCCTTCTTTCTTGTTGCCTTCTTTGTCTTCCACAACTGTAAAGAGAGAAGCACTGTGCATACAATGGATTATTTTTGTTTTGTTCTTCTGGATTTTCATTGGAAGTTGGAGCCTGGCAGAATGTTGGCAAGATCCCTTTATGCTACTTTTCAAAATTTGGACTGCAAAATCATTTTCAGTTTTGCCAGGTAGCAACTGCAATTAATTCCTTTGAGCAGTGTTAATGGTGTCTTTTCAGTCTTTGGGATTGCTGCTTCTTCTGAACTGTGATTTAAAGCTCTCTGAAATCTCACTTTACACCTGTGCCTGCCTCTTTCTTTGTTGTTGTGGGCTAGTCCTTGCATAAATAAATGTATTTGTTCATGCTGGCTGGTAGAAGGACTCTAAGGTTGGGACTGAGGGGTTTGTACCATAAAAGTGGCAGGACTTCCAATCAGTAGTGAGCATCAGAAAGGTTCCATATGTAGAATAAAATGTTAGTTACAGGAAAAGTCCACCTGTTTGAGACTATTTTGTGCATCATCTCCTCCTCAGTTCCACAGGTGTGTTGGATTGACTCTAATCTTCCCTCCCTCTTAGGTGAATTTATGCTTTGCTAGACTTTCCCAAAAAGATTTATTCACAGTTTAAGTGCAGCACTGGAGTCTGGGACTTGAGTGACCTGGGATGCATCCCTAAAGCTCAAGCTTCGGAGTGTTAGTTGGCCACTGGTGAAGGATCCTCCCACGGTGTATTCTTGGAGGGTGTTTTTTTTTTTATCACCTTCCTCTGAAGCATCGGGGATGGCCATGACTGGAGATGTATATAGGTGGGGCAGGCTGGGGCCCTTAAGTGGCATCAAGTGTTCTCTTTTTCAGGTGCTTGGCTAGCTGGTTCTTGCTTACATACTCGGGGTTTAATGATCACCATATGTGTGGTCAGGAAGGAATTTCCCCAAGTCAAAATGTCAATCACCTTGGGGTTTTCTCACTATGCTCTGTAGCATGTGGGTGCGGGTCACTTGCCGGGATTATCTGGGTATATCTCAATTATTTCCCCGCTATTGAGGGGCAGGGCCTGAAACGCTGGTGCACCTTGGTCCCTTCCTATTTTCATAGTCTAGTCTTCTGTCAGCTATAATACCTTGGTATCATTTTAGTTGTTGGGTTTAGTGTGTGGGTGCTGGGAAGAGTTGGTGGCCCATGATATATAAGAGGACAGACTGGATGATTGAGTGGTCCATTATGGCCTGAAACGCTGACTGTGTATTTGGGTGTGTCACTTCACTTTTGTGTGCCCTCGCTTTCCCCTCTTTAAAATGGGGATAATATTCCCATGAAGAAGAGCCTTTCTCTAAGGGTTTGGCTACACTTGCAGCTGGGAGTTGAAGCTGTCTTCATACGGCTGTGTAGGGAAAGTGCTGCAGTGTGGCCACATTTGCAGCAGTGTTGGGAATGGTGCATTATGGGCAGCTATCCCAGCATTCAAGTGGGTGCAACGTGCTTTTCAAAAGAGGTCGGTGGGGTGGAGTCTGACAGGGAGCGTGGGGGAGACAGAGTGAGTGGAGTTTTGGAGCTGACACTGTGTCAGCTCCCTGCCTTGCAAGTTCTAGGGACGTGAAGATACACAGCACCAACCTTCAATCATTTTAAAAGTTTCGACCCCTTCCCCCACCCCACTTTCATTCACTAAATGCAAATAGCCTTCAGACCAGATAAGCAGCTGTCCAAAACGGACCCCCCGCCCCCTTCCGGGCTGCTTCTCTCCTCAAGCAAACACTAGCTGTGGACATTCCAAAGGGATCTCCCTGCCTGCCTCTGCTTGAGCAAACAGTAGCTGTATTTGTTTTTTAGATAAGCAGCTCCGGGAGCCACAAGCTCACAACAAAACAAAGAGTGTTATCTTTACTTAAAAGCATTATGGGAATGTTCCGGAGGTCAGCTGCAGCGTAGTAAGAGTAATCACTGTTTACACTGGCACCCCAGCGCTATAGTCTTTATTTCATCAGGCCAAGGTGGAGTACAGCCAGCGCTGTAGCCAGGGAGATACAGCGCTGTATGTGCTTTGCCAGTGTGCAGGGAGAGTAAGTTACAGCGCTGTAAAGCCACCACCAGCGCTGTAACTCTCAAGTGTAGCCAAACCCTAAGTGAGAAGTGTTTACAGTTTAAAAGTAATAGGCTGGTTATGACCTATATCAAGATCTCAACCATCTGCTTCTTTGCAGTGCAATAGGGATGCTCTTATGCAAACAATAACTTTGCCATGAGAGACATATTTCATGACTCTCAGGAATGTGTTCTTAAGAAACATTTTCTAAAGAGACCTGAGGACATTTCCATTCCCAGTTCTCCAGGGGTGGTGTGTGTGTGTGTGTGTGTGTGAAGTCTTCTGGAAAAATAAACCATGTTGATGTGAATACTTGACACTATGTATCGGTGTTGTCTTTTTGCTGCTGTATTAGAAATAGATATTCAATTTGCATATTTAGCACTCTTTCTGCCATCAGACGACGTTTTATTCCACAATGTGATAAGCTTTTCATTACTTAGTAGGACTTTTGATTATACAGTGATTTTATTTCTTTATTACTAGGATGTTTCTTTCCTGTTTAAATGGAAGAAATCACACAGAAAATTAAGATACGTAATACAGGACTATTGAGAAAATTGTATTTTTCTTTCTCCATTGGAGAGATTGTGGGCTCAGCAAATAAACTAAAGAGAAGCTTTTTCTAACGAAGACATGAAAATTCATCAGCATCATTGGCTGCTGCTAAGAACTGAACTGCATGATGTAGAGCAGTTGTGCAGAGGCAAGTGAAACAAACTATTTGTAAGATGGAAAAGGGAGATAAAAACATATGAAAGCAGGTATAGCTACTGCAAATACTGTTTGCAGAGGCAGTGTGGTCTAGTGGTTCAAGTACAGGGATGGAAGCTAGGAAATCCCAATTTGATTTCAGATAGATGATTGATTTTCTCTGACTGTAGGTGAGTCATTTAGCCTTACTGTTTTACTTTGCAATCTATCAGAGGAGTAGCCGTGTTAGTCTGGATCTGTAAAGGAAATTTCCACTACATGCATCCGACAAAGTGGATATTCACCCATGAAAGCTCATGCTCCAAAACTTCTGTTAGTCTATAAGGTGCCACAGGACTCTCTTTGCTACTTTGCAATCTGTTTTCCTATCTGTAAAATGGGAGTCACATTTGCTTAAAATACCTCATAGAGGTGCTAGAATTAGTTAGGATTTATATAGAACTTAGGAGAAGAGAAGTACATAAAAATACTACTGTTACTAAAACACCATATGCACCCCCATTATATCAAAGCATTGGAAAAAATAATCATAAGCTGATATAGCTTGATTTAGAAATACTAGCATATTACCAAAGAGAATATAAAACATCTGGGTAAAGAGTAATACTCTAATGAAACTGTAATATAACGGGAGCCTTTACCTTTGTAAATATTGCTAATACAATTTCCATCAGTGTGCATGTGCACGTATTAGGAGCAGAGATATTATAGTTTCATTTGAGTGGGAAGAAATTCAAATTGTCAGTTTCAACTTCTGGACAGAGTTCTGCGGAGATGGATAGTACATGCAGATTGAATAACCTCTTGAAATACTTGCCAACCAATAGGGATATTGTTTCCCTCAGAACAATGTAGTAGTGAGGGTAACCATCAATGGAAAATGGTGTGATTCAAGATCTGTGAGATGAACTCCTCTCTCCTACCCTTTCAATGTTTGAAGTTTTACAGAAATATCTTTTAAAAAAAACCAAACTTGCTAGGACATAAGGCTGTCAACCCTCTGGCTTTGGGGGGAATCCCTCCTCCAATGTTATGTTTTTTCTTTTCCTTTTTTTATTGTGGTGTCCCTTGTACTTAGGGGAGAGAGTGCTTTTGTACACAGAAGGCCATGGGTGAAATTTTCAAAAGCATTAAAGTCCCATCTTCAAAAGTGATTTAGGACTCGGACTACTAATCATGTGCTGACTTTCAGTGAAACTTAGAACAAGTTTCATTTTGAAATTCCTTAATCCTCGTTCTGTTGCTACTCAATACACTCTTAAGGGGAACTACTCCTTTACTCTGAGAACCAGGCCAGCCTTACACTTAGGCCATGTCTACATCTAAAATTTTGCAGCGCTGGTTGTTACAGCTGTATTAGTACAGCTGTATAGGGCCAGCGCTGCAGAGTGGCCACACTTACAGCAACCAGCGCTGCAAGTGGTGTTAGATGTGGTCACACTGCAGCGCTGTTGGGCGGCTTCAAGGAGGGTTCGGGGAACGCGAGAGCAAACCGGGAAAGGAGACCAGCTTCGCTGCGATTTGCTCTCGCGTTCCCCGAACCCCCCTGCAAACCGCAGGGAAGGAGACCTGCTTGCTCGGGGGTTCAGGGAACGAGGAGCAAACCGGGAAAGGAGACCAGCTTCGCCGCGGTTTGCTCTCGCGTTCCCCGAACCACCCTGCAAACCGCAGGGAAGGCGACCTGCTTGGTCGGGGGTTCAGGGAACGAGAGAGCAAACCGGGAAAGGAGACCAGCTTCGCCGCGGTTTGCTCTCGCGTTCCCCGAACCACCCTGCAAACCGCAGGGAAGGAGACCTGCTTGTTCGGGGAAAGCGAGAGCAAACCGTGAAAGGAGACCAGTTTCGCCGCGGTTTGCTCTCGCGTTCCCGGAACCACCCAGCAAACCTCAGGGAAGGAGACCTGCTTGCTCGGGGTTCGGGGAACGCGAGAGCAAGCCAGGGAAGGAGACCTGCTTGATTACCAGAGGCTTCCTCAGGTATGCTGGGATACCTGCTTATTCCACGGAGGTCAAGAAAAGCGCTGGTAAGTGTCTATACTTGATTACCAGCGCTGGATCACCAGCGCTGGATCCTCTACACCCGAGACAAAACGGGAGTACGGCCAGCGCTGCAAACAGGGAGTTGCAGCGCTGGTGGTGCCCTGCAGATGTGTACACCTCCTAAGTTGCAGCGCTGTAACTCCCTCACCAGCGCTGCAACTTTCTGATGTAGACAAGCCCTTAGGGGTGGGACAGACAGTTGCCTTGGGCAGCAAAACGTTAAATGACTGTTTATGTGAGTGAATGCATGGGGTGTACATTTTCCATTTTGCCTTGAGCAACAAAACCCCATGAACCAGCAGAGCCTTAGTGTGGAGGAAAAACGAGTGGCTGTCTGCCCTGGAGAGTGGGAGTTGCCAGAAGAGGGTGAGCTGAATTCATAAGGCTTCTAGATTCCTTCTTTGAAGTTGTTTTACATTTTTTTCAAGTCCATTTAAATACTTTGGCCTCCAAGAAGGCCATGTTTGACCGGGGTGTGTGAACCTCCAGTAGATTTGCAATGGAAAAAACAGAACAACCCCCTCAAAACCAATACTTTGTACTCACCATGGACCATATTGTGCCCCAAGAGACTCATTGGTGACTTCTGCTTCTAAATTGATGTTATGGTTTGGCCCCATATCTGCACTTCACAAAATGATGAAAATGATGATCTGGGTCTCCCATAAAGTCTGATTTTTAGTTACCTCTGGAGTGCAAATGTCACTCTTCTGTTTGTTCACTAGGTGAGACAGACATTTTTTAACCAAAAAAATGTATTTGACTCTCTCTCAAAATCTTACATTAAAGGTTTTTTTAAAAATGGCACCTCTGTTAATAACTGAAGGTATCTGTACCAAGCTCATTTCAAAGTCAGTGACAAGATCCCATAAAAACTTTTTTCTTAAGTGTCAGATTTTATAAAAACCAACCAACCAAAGAACACAAGAAACTAACACAGGGAGATAAAAATGAAAGACCCACTTTGAATTCAAGGGAGTTAAGAATTAAGGCTGAAACTCTATCTTCTACTCCAGATACCTGAGGTCTTTGAAATGTGGTGGTCTTACAAACCATTTGTGCTACAGTGCTTGGACACAATAGGGGGTAGAATTAAAACGGAGGTTCAGCTTTAGCTCTGAAGTCAGATCCTCGACATTGCCTGTGTGTGTTTTGGAGGGGGTTAATCCTTCTAGAAGAATGTTGTCAGAATAGAAATTCCAGGAATTCCTGAAACTTGGCTCTTATAGCCTCCATTAGCTTAACTTTAGTTGATGTGTGGCTGATCTCCAACCTGGTAATGGTTGTAAACTGTAGGAAGGAAATTTAAATTAAAAATTAGGGGAGAACTTTCACTGTCAAACTGTTCTTCTAATAATCTGTTTTGCCAGCAGAGGTTGAGTGAACTTGCCAGTGGATAGATTCAGAGGGTAGATTTCTGCTAACTAAGCCTCCCAAAAGCTTTGGTTTGAATACCTACCCACCTATCTACCTATCCTATCATGTGGTCTAAACATTTGGTTAGAACTTCTGTGAAGTTATTTTCACAGCATTTTCTGTAAGGCCTTGGCCACACTGGCGCTTTACAGCGCTGCAACTTTCTCGCTCGGGTGTGAAAAAACGCACCCCTGCGAGCAGCAAGTTACAGCGCTGCAAAGCCAGCCAGCCAGTGTAAACAGTGCCCCAGTGCTGGGAGCACGGCTCTCAGCGCTGCAAGCTAATCCCCATGAGGAGGTGGAGTACCTGCAGCTCTGGGAGGTATTGATGGGATGTGACTTGTCCAAGGTTACCCAACAGGCCAGTGGCAGAGCCGGGATGGGAAGTCCCAAGTTCCAGTCTAAGGCTCTATTCACTGGGCACACTGTTCTGTATAGCCTCTCATCCTATGTGAAGCACCGTGTGTATGGAAATGGCTCTAAAAAGGCAAGTTAACCAAACATATTTTTTTAAGACTACATGATGATGATGTTTTTATCCGAACTAATGTCCCTATTTCTAGACTTGTCACCACTCTTTTAGAAATAAGCATGTAGAACAGATCCTGCCAAAGTGCAGGGGATTTGGCTAGTGCAGGGCAATGTCTACGCTAGAATTTTCTCTAAAATTTCCCTCTGTTGCTACCCCTGCACAATTCTGTTCACAGCAGTGAAGGGCACAGTGATCTAGACGCGGTGCTAATAGCCTCTCAGATATTAGCTGGTTTTATGTGACACAGTGCTTAAAAGCATTGGCAGCTGCTTGGAGACCTGCTACCATTGCTAGGTGCTAAACCAGTAGGGAAAGTAAGGAAAAAGCTAGTGCAGACACTGTGTGAGAGTTGCTAAGGTATTTTTTTAAACAAAAGGTTCAGCAGGTGGGCTGGCAGTTCCCTGTTGATTTCATTAGCTCTTTGTACACGTCTTTTTCCCTCTAAGTGAATAACTTGGTCCCCTCATTCATTTTTATTATAGGGTCTGTATAGTATGACGTATTGAAAGCACTGTGCATTTTTTTTAAAAAACAAGGCCACTTAATAAAGTTATTGTACATTCCACATAAACATCAAGATCAGGACATTATTTAATTGCAGACTCGTTTTAGCCACCTTGGTCTCAGGCTGTTAGAGACAAGATGGGTGAGGTAATATCGTTCGTTTATTGGACTAACTGCTGTTGGTGAAAGAGAAAAGCCTTTAAACTATACAGAGCTAAAAAAGAGCTCTCTTTCACCAACAGGAGTTGGTCCAGTAAGAGATTCCTCACCCACCTTCTCTTTATTCTTTTTCCTGCCTTTTTTTTTTTTAAATCAAGAATATATTTAAAAATGAGCAGATGTAATTAAGATATCAGGTTGAAACCTAGACTCTTGGAAGCTACAGGTTTCTCTTTCTGAGGTAGGTAAATTGATACATACTAGATAGTTCTCACTTTTGGTTAAAACCTTGAAAGCCCGGGGACCTGTCTATTCCGTGTGAATGTTCAGTCCCACAGAATTTTTTAAAAGGAGAACAGTTGTTTTCTTTAGTGGCATTTTTTCTCCTGCTATTTTGCTGTATGCTGAAAGCCAGCCAGGTCGTGTACCTTTCCAGCCTAAGTATGTAGCTGTATATTTCAGTAATGTGTATAGAGTTCAAGAAACATGTTAGGATTTAGGGATTAAAGTAGTTATGAATATAAAAGTTTCTTAAACCTAGTCGAAATTTTCTGAATTTTCCTTTGGGGAGAGGAGGTGAAATCTTGACATTTTTCAGTTGTCTCCCATTTTCTTCAATAACCCATACTTTTTACTATCCCAGGGTACATCTGCCATGGATCAGGTTTTAACTTAGTGTGGCATTGAGTTCAGAAATTCTTGTTGTGCACGGTCTTTTCTACCTTTCTCCCTTGTTTAGGCTTTATTACCAACTAAAGTTTCTGAAGCTTTAAGTTTAAAGGGAGTGTGAGAACTTGAGATGCAGAGCTGATGTCTCACTTTACAACTCCTTTGTAATCAATGCTGGAGATCAGACCACTGTTGAAATGCAGGAGGAATGACATTCCATTGCTAGTCAATAACACACTTAGCTACTGAACTTGCTTCACAATAAAACCTTCCATAAACAAGATTGTTTTCTCCATGGTGTATCTTATTTCTCTTGCACCACTTAACTACAGAGGCGAAAATACTCTATTCTGTATAATTCAAAAGAAATCTCTTTGAACCAAGCTTTGACACTAGAATTAAAATACTTTGTCTGTGAAAACATTGATTTAAGAGTAGCCAAAATCAGTAATGTGTTTTACTAAGTTTATACTTTTGGCTTTCAATATATACTGCGTATCTAAATGAGGAAGATAGAGGCCTGATCTTACGTTACTTAAGTCTCTTTTGCTAATTTTATCCTGTCTGTGTTTATGAAGGTTGTGTTTTGTGAGTATGGGCTAGGAACGTGGAGCCAGGTCTTCTGTATATAGTGGTAGACATTGGCAATTAATTTGGCAAATAAATACATTTTTCTGCCTTTTATTTTGCAGTGGGGAAAAACTGTTGGAAGTGGGGAGCGGAACTTTTGTTTCTTGCGGGGCTCAATTACAAACTTTGTAATTTGATACCAGTAAAACAAACTGTTGTCTTTCGGCTCCCATTGGTGTTTGTTGCTAGCAGTACTGTAATAATATCAATTTAAAAACACCAAAACGCTGCAAAGGAGCTGATTATCCTGTGAGGATGATATAGGTGGCTTGCTGCTTTCAAATGGAGGCATATTTTAAAAAAATCCAATATTCTACAGTTTTAACTGCTCTATGTCTAGTTTTGGGCTCACATCAACTTGTGTAAGTCCTGCGTTGCTTCTTGAGGCCAAAACTCTTATAGCTATGAAGGGAGAGGGAAAGTGGAGATGGAACTGCAGCGTCCTTTATGGCTATTCTGCAAATGCAGGCTGTGTCCTACTGTTTGGTATTTGCAGGGAGGAGGGCCCTGCTGTAGGGAGGTCTTTTTAGGCAGTTGTGCTTTTTATTAAGGTCGTTGGTGTTGGTTTGGGGATAACGAAGGGGGAGGAGGATTTGGGATTAAAATTAATGGACGCATGGTATGTGCTATAGATAGCTGTGAAATAATGCATTTGGTTCAGGAGCTGCTTTGCTACCTGAAAATAGAAAATAATCCAGGAGTGAAGCTGTGTCTCGCCATGCAAATTTTGTAAATAAAGGAACCTTGTCTGAAACATCAGATGAACCTAGGAAAAGTACAGGGCAACCTGTGCCTTCCATATATGATCACAGGCTTGTGCAGTTGAGAGGAAAAAAAAATTAAAATGAAGAACTGGAGATGCTTGTTCAAAAATGAAACAAAGCAAAAATTGTTTACAATTGTTTACATTTTATTAATTCTGTTTATTTGGCTCTTATGCCTGTAATGAAATTGTTACACTTAATTTAATTCTAATTTATATACTCTTGTGGTACTGAAATAGCAAATTCCCTTTTTTTCAGGTTACTTTACTGCTTTTATCAACCCAAATTTGGAAAAAAGTAGAATTTAAGGGGGAGAGAGCCTGTGCTTAATATTTTCCCATGTTTAACTTGATTTCTAAATAATATTTTTCCCTTATTGAAACCTCTGAAGTTTGCTTTTGAAATTATGGATGTTCTTTTTTTGTGGAAAAATACTGCTTGCCCTTGCCTTGCATTTCTGGTAGGGATGTGTGAGGTTCAAAACCAAAACATACACCTCCCCCCCACCTCAGAGCAGTGGTAGTAACCTCCCTGATATGAATAGAAATGTTATTCATGATTTTTTTTAATTTAAAGCTTTTTCAGTTTACATTTTCCCCTGCTAGAGCATCGCAATTGGAAAGTGAAACTGACTCAATGTATTTTTCTTGCTCAGTCTTAGTGAAAGGGCAACTGAAAGTATAAGCAATGGAAAGAGCACAAACTGTATTTCAAATTTTAGCTAATGATCTGCTACAAGTAACATAGGTAAAGAGTTTAATTATAAATAGCAGTTCTTAACACAAGTTACATATAAGAATTTAATACCTTATTTGATGTCCTTTGCATATAGCTTAATCTAACAGGAAAAAAAACCTACAATGTACTGAGATTTTTAGTTAACATCTAATGTATCACATTTTAAAAGCATGTACTTATCTTTTGGCAAAATAATACTTCACGCATCAAGTGAAGGTCTTAAAACTATTTAAGCCTGGCGGAATCCAGTTGGGAACATAAAGGTACAGATAGGTTAAGTGACTTGTTCAAGGTGTCACAGTCATTGGCAAACCTTTGAAGCAGAATTCAGTTTCTTGACTGACTCCCTGTTCTTTGCTAAATCTTCACTGCTGGAGCATGCGCATGGGAAAAGTCAAGACTAGTCTAACTTAGCAATATATTGGAATCCTGGAGGGTAATTCTGTAATTTCCATTTTAGGATGTCATTTACCTTTAGCATACACTGGGTGCTTTCAAAGAGTCCCTATATTAGATATAGATATATAGATATAGATATATAAAAAATGAAGTATTAGGGTATAGTTGGGCTGAGGTGATAGAGACAGGAGACAAAGGATGTGTGGTTTGGAGGAGGAAAAGGTTCAGAATGAGGAAGTTGGTGGCAGGAGGATGACACTGTTTTCTGGAGAGAAACTCCTGTTAAATATTGTAATGTAATCAGTGTAAAAAAATAAAAGCATAAGTAATAATGTAAAGCATGTATGATGTGTCACTGCAGCACCATCTTCTGAGAATTCTGGGTCATCAAGCTGGGGTGTGTGTGTGTTGATTAGACTTGATCCTACAACACACAAATGCTGCCTCTACTTCGCTCATTGGCTTTTAAGGCAAGCATAGGAAGCTGTAGGAGCATCACAGTTGCTGTTTACGGAATTTGAGTAGGTGTCTAGGATTAGTTTTTGTCTTTTTGCCAGGTGGAACAGTGCTATAATGCACTGGTGGGGAGATAGGATGGACAGAAAACTTCTCTTGTTTCACAGGGGATTTGTGCAAACCACTGAGTTCCTCCTGACTTATACCTGTGAAAAACAGGCCCTCTCAGCTGCTCCAGGGTTCATCAGAACACCCATGAGCATGGGAAGCAACCATTTATTTTGTAACAAAATGTGATGATGTAAATTTTTCATTTTATAACTGAATTGTGTTGATGCCACATGCTCCACTCTCTGCTTGCACATAGATTACACCGGTGTGCAGAGCTGGAGGTAGGGTTTAAAACTGCCAAAATTTCAAATGAAATTTAAATAACTTGTTTAATGTTTCATAGATTCATAGAGTTTAAGGCCAGAAGGGATCATTAGATCATCTAGTCTGCTCTCCTATACATCTAGACCATTACATTTCAATCAGTTACCTCTGAATTGAGCACAATAATTTGTTTGACTAACATCATGTGATGTTTGCGTTTTGTTTCAACATCAGTAGCATCATTTGATGCTAACAGAATTAAGGGACTCTATTTAACATAAAATATGAACCAGGTTATTTTGGCAGATCCTCTATCTGATAAGTTTCTTAGTAGGGCACTAAATTGCAGACCTAAAAGTTGCAATTATTCAACCAAAGAAACTTCAAAACAGACTCCAATGAGAAACTGAAGAATTAGAATTAATTTGCAAACTGGACACCATTAAATTAGGCTTGAATAAAGACTGGGAGTGCATGAGTCATTACAAAACTGAAAACTATTTCCTCATGTTAATTTTCCCCCTACTGTTACTCACACCTTCTTGTCACTGTTTGAAATGAGCCATCCTGATTATCACGCCATGTTTTTTTTTCCTGCTGATAATAGCCCACCATAATCAATCAGTCTCATTAGAGTTGGTTGCAACACCCATTTTTTCATGTTCTCTGTATATATGTATATCTATCTATCTTCCTAATGTATTTCCACTGCATGCAGCCCATGAAAAGCTTATGCTCAAAATAAATTTGTTAGTCTCTAAGGTGCCACAAGTACTTCCTCATTCTTTTCACTCTGAAACCTGGTAGGTATGTGTGTTTCAGAGAAAGCCAGGCAACTTTTTTCCATAACAAGTTAAGGGATATTGCATCTTTGCAAACATGTTTTAGGTCATAGATTGACCATTAGATGTTTGGAGGCTTTCTGACCTGACAAACAAGGAAGAGTGTCTCCCGAATTTCTAATCTTTTAGAAAGCTGAACTTAGAACACAGGCATGGCTGTTTCAAGCAGTTAAAATGGATGCACAATATATATAGTTTAAATCATTATACTTTGGGGTGTTAAATTAGAAGGCCAGTTTCCTTTTTTGTTTGTTATAATAACACTAATAAACCAAAAAAACATCAAAACAAACTCCACTTATGTAGCATATAACAAAAGCCAGTGTTGATGTATTATATACAAAAAGAGTTAGGAAAATGTCTGTTTCGTAGTTGAGACTCGTTGCAGGAATGGTTTGTACATATAACCATAGCTCTCTTCCTTATTGAGGCGACTATTTCTCAGTTTTCCGTCATGTTTCTTTTATATCTTATGTATATATACCAGTCTGTGTATATTCTGAAGCCTGTGTAGTCCATTTGTCATTTACATTAAGTTATACAGTAAAACAGGATTGGCAACCTTTGGCACGTGACCCATCATGGTGAGCCCCTGGTGGCTGGGACAGTTTGTTTACTTGCAGCGTTCACAGGTTTCAGCCGATCATGGCTCCACTGGCCGCAGTTCGCCATCCCAGGCCAATTTGGGAAGCAGCAGCCAGCACATCCTTGGCCTGCGCCGCTTCCCACAGCCCCCATTGACCTGGAACGGCAAACTGCAGCCAGTGAGAGCCGCCATTGGCCGAACCTGTGGACACTGCAGGTAAACAAACTGTTCCGCCCCACCAGGGGCTTACCCTGATGGGTCATGTGCCAAAGGTTGCCAATCCTTGCAGTAAAACATTCTTGTATAACAGAAAACCTTTAAACTGATGGTGAACATTTGTTGGAGCTAAGTTAACTTCGCAGATAAATGTCTCATCTTCTGATGTTTGCCTAAGGAATTCTGTCTTGCTGGGTTCAGAGAAGTTGCATAGTTAGTACATGGTGCTAACAGAGAGAAGAGAAGTTATTAAAAAAAAAGTCACCAAATATGTGCTGGACCATTAAGACAAACTTTTGTACTGTAAGTATATAAGAATTTTTAAAATACCGCATATGTTGCCAACTTAAAAAAGTTATAAAGAACTGAAAGGAGCAGTTAGAATGTCAGTGGGAGATTCTCAAAGGCAGAAATGGGAGTTAGATGAACACTGGCTTTCAGTGGAGTTGAGTGCCTAACTGCTTTTTGTGCTTTGGAAAAGCTCCCATGTAATTCTTACATCACTTTTAACTATGGTGGTCACTATTACTCTTGATGTAATTTTGACAATACAATATGGTAATACAAGTTCTTTTGTAACCTTTTGTAGATTTTGAGACATTATAATAAAACAAGGAATAATGTGCACAACAGGTGGTTTCTGTATTACTTTTATTGTATTAAACTCTCCTGCTCTATAGGATCCGATTCCTATAATGACTACTTCGTGCTGGTAGTTCAGTTGGCTCAGTAGCTCTAGCTGACTTTAAGATTTGGCCATCTCTTCAGAATTCTGGTTTGCCTTGTGGGCATACTAAAAGTTAAGACCTTCTCCACCTTACACAGGATTCATGTGTGTATGGGCTTGTCTACATCAGAAAGTTGCAGCGCTGGTGAGGGAGTTACAGCGCTGCAACTTTGAAGGTGTACACATCTGCAGGGCATCACCAGCGCTGCAACTCCCTGTTTGCAGCGCTGCCGTACTCCCGTTTGTCTCGGGTGTAGAGGATCCAGCGCTGGTGATCCAGCGCTGGTAATCCAATGTAGACACTTACCAGCGCTTTTCTTGACCTCCGTGGAAGGAGGAAGCCTCTGGTAATCAAGCTGGTCTCCTTTCCCGTTTGCTCTCCTCGTTCCCGGAACCCCGAGCAAGCAGCTCTCCTTCCCTGAAGTTTGCAGGGTGGGCTCCGGGAACGCGAGAGCAAACCGCGGCGAAGCTGGTCTCCTTCCCCAGTTTGCTCTCTCGTTCCCCCGAACCCCCGAGCAAGCAGGTCTCCTTCCCTGCGGTTTGCAGGGGGGTTCGGGGAACGCAAGAGCAAACCGCGGCGAAGCTGTCTCCTTCCCCGGTTTGCTCTTGCGTTCCCGGAACCCCCCTTGAAGCCGCCCAACAGCGCTGCAGTGTGGCCACATCTAACACCACTTGCAGCGCTGGTTGCTGTAAGTGTGGCCACCTCTGCAGCGCTGGCCCTATACAGCTGTACTCATACAGCTGTAACAACCAGCGCTGCAAAATTTTAGATGTAGACATGGCCTATATGTGTATATTCAGGAACATATGTTCTGTATGTGAGCAACCAATTTGTATATCCTTGATGTTTTCTAATTTTACCTGACTGAATGTAAAGCTATGCTTATTCTTAGTTGGTCAGTTTAGTTATGATTTCAGAAATATCCCAACTATTTTCAGTTGGTGGTTAAAGGTGACTTCCAAAATAATAAACTAATTGGCTGCAAGTAATGTATTAAGTCATATTTTCTTCTTTCTTATCACCTGGGTCTAGGCAAATCGGAAGTAGAATTAAATGTTGTCGAAAACTGACACTTCTCTCTCTCAGATTTAAGAATGACAGGATAGGTGAGGTAGTATTTTTTATTGGGATAACTTCTGTTGGTGAAAGAGACAAGCTTTTGAGCTACACAGAGCTCTTCCTGAGGTCTTTATGAATGGGCTATTTTTATAATGGGTATTCACTTAAAAACATTACAAGGATCTGGCTCTTCTGTCAGGCCAAGACTTCTTGTTCAATTATGACTAATCATACCTCTCTTACACATGTTCTTGACTTATATTGGATTTGTTATTGTGATGATTCACTTAAGCTCTTGAAAAGGGGAATGAAAGGAGAGTGTGTTTTCTCTGAACAGCCATTAGTTGTTCGTTTTGCATGATGAGCTGTGTTGAGTTGTATTCCATATCCCTGTTCATCGGCTCCTGCGCATTTATAATTACTATTTATTTTTAAAGAGCCCTTTAAACCACCCAGATAGGATGTGACTCATAGGGTCTCCAAGTCTCTCCAAAAAGTCACTTTTGTGTGTATGAAGGTAAACTTTAATCTGAAGTGCATCCCCTCCCAGGCCCCACGCCCCCTAAACCAACCTTGGGGAGAACGGACAGTATCTAGTTTGTTGAAAAGTATGTTTGCTAAACAGATGTCATGTTTGTGTCTAGGGGTTGATTTTGTACATAACCCTGTAAGAAATCTCCTATGAAAAACAAATAGCCTGACTTCGTTCTGGTCTGACGGACCTTTTTAATAGTTTGCCAGTGTATGTACAGTATGTGAACAATATCAAATCATGCAGTGATGGGTCATTCAATACTGAATTAAGGTGCTTATGAAACTTTTTTGCTTCAACAGATTCTCAGGTTTTTTTAAAAGTTCAGTTGCTCGATTGCGTCTTCCTAATGTCTTGCAAGGAGCTGCCTGGATAATGCCTCCCCTTCCCTCCCCCAGTTCTGAATAAATGCAGTCATCGAGTTCCATTTAGGTGCGTGTGAAAACGTTCTTAGTGGTCGGTTTACCTCTCTGGTGGCAGAGAGCTTTTTCTGACCCTGTTAATGGCTGCAACGCTTTTCCAAAATGCGTCAGTGTGCCATTTCAACACATTTGTCAGAGTAGCATTGGGAGCTAACAGTTGCTGGGGCTTGGAAGCATACCTGATGACTTTGATCACAAGCCTCATCTGAATTTTGTATTTTTGTCTCTGGTGCTGGAGTTCTGAGAAGGAGCAGACAGACACTACAGATAGCAAATGAGCCACAAAATAACTTACACCACTGCTGTCTGAAAATGTTTTACCTGCTATTGTGACAAGGAGTGCCTAGTGCTATGGTAACAGGCTACCCGAGGTTATTTTTCTCCTGTTAAAGTATTTGTTTTCTGCATTTGTGCATAGTCTGCTGAAGAGGTATTTATGGCCGTGAAAGACCAAAACCTGCTCTCTTAGCATCTTTGAAGGGATCCAGCAACTCTCCCATGGGACATGAGTACTCTGCTGCTGCTAGATGGGAAAGGGGTTTCCAATGCAAGTTGACCTGCACCTTGCCCCTCCCTTTCCATTCTCGCCCAGCTAATGAACCTTTCTTAGGGTATGTCTACATCTACAATTTTGCAGCGCTAGTTGTTACAGCTGTGTTAGTACAGCTGTATAGGGCCGCGCTGGCAGAGTGGCCACACTTACAGCAACCAGCGCTGCAAGTGGTGTTAGATGTGGCCACACTGCAGCACTGTTGGGCGGCTTCAAGGGGGGTTCGGGGAACGCGAGAGCAAACCGGGGAAGGAGACCAGCTTCGCCGCGGTTTGCTCTCGCGTTCCCGGAGCCACCCAGCAAACCGCAGGGAAGGAGACCTGCTTGCTCGGGGTTCCGGGAACGAGAGAGCAAACCGGGGAAGGAGACCAGCTTCGCCGCGGTTTGCTCTCGCGTTCCCGGAGCCACCCAGCAAACCGCAGGGAAGGAGACCTGCTTGCTCGGGTTCCGGAACGAGAGAGCAAACCGGGAAAGGAGACCAGCTTGATTACCAGAGGCTTCCTCCTTCCACGGAGGTCAAGAAAAGCGCTGGTAAGTGTCTACATTGGATTACCAGCGCTGGATCACCAGCGCTGGATCCTCTACACCCGAGACAAAACGGGAGTACGGCCAGCGCTGCAAACAGGGAGTTACAGCGCTGGTGATGCCCTGCAGATGTGTACACCTTCAAAGTTGCAGCGCTGTAACTCCCTCACCAGCGCTGCAACTTTCTGATGTAGACAAGCCCTAAGATACGGCCTTTCTTAGCCATCTGCCCAGCTAGCACTCTTATCCAGGCTGTCACCATCTTGTCTCTCAATTCTTCAGCACCGTTTTCCTCTGGTGTAGACAGGTACAGTTTTGCCTCACACATCTGTTCAGCATGCTGCTGCAAAGACCATTTCTTAGTCTGTCACTTTGACCACGTCAGCCCTCTGCTGGCTCCCCCTTCCCTACTACATCAGATATGAACTACTGGTCTTTACTGTCAAGGCCCTTCACAGCCTTTCCCCCCACCCTACCTACCCTCTCATTCACAATCAGTATGTTAGCTCCTGCCTCTGATGGCCCATGATGCCCCAGCTTCCATCCACTAGTCATTTTTCAATAGGCACCTTCATGCTTTCTCCTTTGTGGCCCCTCACATGCTTGGGAGCAGCTCCCCATGACCATCCACAAAACTCTAGTGCAGTGTTTCCCAGACTTGGGAAGCTGCTTGTGTAGGAAAAAAAGCCCATGGCGGCTGGTCAGTTTGTTTACCCCTGCCGCGTCCCCAGGTTTGGCTGGCCACAGTTTGCTGCTCCAGGCCAATGGGAGCTTCTGGAAGTGGCGTGGGCCAATGGACATACTGGCCGACGCTTCCCGCAGCCCCCATTGGCCTAGAGCAGCGACCATGGCCAGTGGGAGCCGCGTTTATCCGGACCTGTGGACGTGGCAGGTAAACAAACCGGCCCAACCCGCCAGGGGCTTTCCCTACACAAGTAGCATCCCAAGTTTGCGAAACATTGCTCTAGCGCATTATTCGCCTCTAAAACGGTTTCCTTTTCTTGAGGCCTACAAAAAAGCTACTAGGCTAAGGGTGTTCTGAGACCACTTCCTATCATGCTGACCTATATTGTCTCACTGTTTCCTTGTATTCTTCCTTCTATCTGTATCCATCTGTAGTCCCTTGTTTTATACTTCGATGGTAACTTCTTTTGGGAGCAGGGACAGTTCTGTGTCTGTACAGCATCTAGAACAGTGGAGTCCTGGTCCATGACTAGGACTCTTAGGTTCTGCCATAATACACATCATAATAAGAGGAGATGGTGTAAAATTCATGGTTTTATCATATCTGTTTTTCATCCTACTAATAAGCAGTGTGTATTGTTTCTGTGACAAATAGAATTAACAGGAATAAAATGCCCATTATGATCAGTTTGACTGTTCTCCATGGTGAAACTGTATTTGCATTACATAAAGGAGCCTTGGTCAATGCTTATCCAGTATGTAATAGATGCATGGGAAGCATCTTTTTTTTGCTTCTTGGATGGAAGATGTAAAGCTTGCATATTTCTGTTAAATTGTGTCCGTAAGTGCTTAACATGGTATTGTTGTAACTTTAATCATTAAAATGTAAGTAATGAAACACTTTATATACAAGGCAGCATTAGCAAACATTAGCGCCAAAGTTGTCTTAGTATGATTCAAAGGGAGGTATTTGAATGCAAGGTAAGAGACATCTTAAAGGAAGAGTGGAATAAATATTTGAAATCCTATGTAGAAAAAACTGTAATGTCATGCACAGTATAGAGTCTGAAATGAATGCTGTTCACTACCTTCCTTGGTTCAAAAATATCTTGTCATTGTCGCTTCTAAGAAATGCAACGTTAAATACAGTTTATACCTCCCACATGCATACTGAGGCCCCTTCCATAAGATTAAAAAAATGCAGTGCAAGTTTCCATACCTGCTGTCTTCTGAAAGATACATTTGAGAGGAAAAATAGGGACAACCCTTTTAAAGCCATTGAAAAGCTTTGGGAAGGGATAAAGAAGAAAAACATGTTTTGTGGAGGAATGATAGTTGGCATGTGTGGCTTATTTTGCATCCATCACTTATCACTCCTTGGTGCCGAAGTACTGAAAATGGTTTACAATCAGGGTCTTTACTACATACGATATTGTAATTTCTTGAAAAGAGCCTCTATCTTTCTTCTAATTGATTTTTAAAAATTAGGAGTGGATACAATTCTGTGTTGAGTTAATAGCCTGTAATATGCATTAACACAACAACCTCACAGCAGTCTTAAGCAGAAAACACATTACACATCAGATACATATAGACACACTCCCCTCCTGTGTTGCACTCTTCTAGCTTAAAAATGGCATATCTGATTTAAACCAAAGATTTTGGGTGGAAAAATGCTTTTGGGACAAGACTTTACAGAACAATTTCCAGCCCAAAGCACGTCCTTACGTGGCTGAGCAATAAACATCTTAAAATAGGGTTCATAATGGGAAATTCTTACTATAGCAACATTAGTGGTGCTTGTTAAGTTTGAGTATGGTTTTGGAAAATACTCGTGTTCATAACTAATAGGTCAGTTGGACAAGATCTTTTTTTTGTTTTTTTTTTAATAAATCAACTGCCCTCCAATATTGTGTTTTGCCTGAGGAAAATGGTTAGCCACACTTAAGGGAAGGAGGAGGAATTCCTCACAGTCTTGCATTAGTGGCATTTAGCAGAACTTGTATTGTTGAAATAAGGTATTTAATGTGGCCAAGCAGCTGAGTATATCTGGCCAAATGAAGGTCTTATCGCAGCCTGACATAGTGTCTCATTGTCCTTGCAAGGGCAAAATGACTAATTACCCGCACAAATTTTCCTTGAGTGGCAGCCTCATAGCAGCAGCCTCTGCCTCCTGCTTGGTTGCTGGCCCCATTCCATAAACAGATCTGAGTCGGGCTCTAAATAGTGGCAGTGTGTTCTCCAACAGCTGCCACAATCAATGGCTTTAATAGGCTGGCTGGGTGGTGGAAAGTGGATGAGAGTAGTGTACAGACATGTAGATCTGCAGGTTGAACAATGTAAAAAGGAATAGTGTACTCTGAGCTATATTTTGGTGGATGAAAGACAGAACAAGGGATCGATAGGACCCCCAAAATAAAAGAAAATACACTAAAAAAGTTGTCTGTTTTCAGGCGGCTCCCACAGTGTAGTAGATGCTGTACACACAAAAAAAGTAATAGTGGCCGCTCCAAAGAATTTTTATTGAAAAAACACTGCTGAGTTTGGAGGTGAACTGGTCCAGATAATACAGGGTCAAGTTTAAAATTGAGTTGTGTCCAGGACATATGTTCAACACGATTCCATAGAATTCTGTGTAGCAGGGACATTTACACAAATCAAGGAGAGATTTTCATACTGTAGGTCCAGAATCTTTAAACTTGGAAGAACCACTTACAAAGAATTACATGGAACTGTTGTGTTTGCCCTTTAATCTTCTCTTCCACAGTTGAGGAGGATTCTGCTGTCTTCTGCCACTCTGAAGGTTCTTGTCTTGTCCACCATCCTTGAAGACATGATGGTTAATGCACAGGACTGGAAGGAGGAGAGAACCTGTGGGTTCTATTCCTAGCTCCATGACACTTGAATTGCTTGAGGTTACACAGCATGTCACATCAGTTTCCCCATCTGTAAAACTGAGAATTCCTGCCTCAGAGAGGTGTTTTGTGGTCTAATATTTAGAAAATGCTTTGATATCCTCTAGAAAGTGCAGTAGAGGTACATTTGGTGATCCACTGTAGTTTCTTTAAAATAATTGTGATATGCTATTTACAGTACCGTTTGACTGCTTAAGAGAAAAGGTTTTGATGAGCTCTTGTTTATTGTACAGCCTCTGGCTTGCTCCCACTTCTTTTTGCAAGGGCTGTCTCTTTTATGCAAGAAATCTATTAGAAAGCATTGGTAAAATGCTTGTTCTAATCTTCTCAGAATTAACCATTTTTGTGAAGATCTAAATAGGGTGCTTGTTTATGTTGAAAGCCAAAAGTGCAAGCTCTGCTTTAGATGACTGATGAAGAATCTCTCACAGTACGTCTCCGAGTGAGGGTGTTATGTACTTGTAACAGAACGCACAGAATGTTTGCATGCCCTGGACTCAAAAATAATTGGTGTGTTTCTTTTTAATTCCAGAGTGTGATTTATAGCCAAGTGGTTTCTTTGTAGTTATGCGACAGAAGTGACAAAAAACAAAACAAAAAATAAGGCAGTGTTCATAGCCAGCTAATAAGCGAAGCGACGGGGAGGCACAGGGTATATGCTTTTCAAAGTGGAGACTAGAGAGGGTAACTTGGTGCCTCTTTTCTCTCGCCTTGATGAGGCCCTGGGTCTGTTCAAGCTGCTCCAGGCACTGTAACCTAGTCTCAGCGAGCGTATCTGTGAGGCACCTCGCAAGGGGGAGCAGAGGGGTGGTCTGTTTCCACCCTGCCTATGTGTGGGAAGAGAAGGGATAGAGAGCACTTGATTTAAAGCTGTATGGGAAGCCAAAACCCTCCTTCTTGCAATACTTGATTTAAATGAAATACGTATTAACCACTAGGCCAACAGTTCTGGTTTTTGCTGACTGTTTCCCGAGCGGGACTTGTTCCGAGCTCCGTTCATGAACATTTGCATCGCTCTTTGAGCTGGCTCTGATCAGTGGGGTGTGGGCAGCATACATTGTGCTTTCTCGACCCCATTATTGGATGGGAAGAGGAAACCATGGCATCTACCCTCTTTCTTGGTTGTGGGGAGGGTTGCAATTGTGGTAGCTGATTGGGGCTGAACAGGGTTTTTGGTGTGGAGGCTATTCGGAATGAACGGGAGGGACCCCAGCTAAGCTCAGTTTCTTAGAGCAAGCGAGTACCCCCTGGACATACTTATCTTTGCTGGAGCTGACAGGGTGGGGCAAAATTAGGATTATTACTTGTTTGTACAACAACTAGAAGTTTGCTCGGCACTTCCCAGGCCAAATAGAAAAACATGATATCTGCCCGGTGCAACTTTCAGTTTAATTGCAGACCTGACCTGGCAAATCGGGGTAACAAAATGGTAGTAAAGAGAAGGGGTGAGGCAAGAGGAAGAAATTATCCCCAATGTGGTACCAGTGCGGGCACATGTAAATCTTTGTGGCTCTGCAGAAATGTACGTATGATGTACACACGCTCTAACAGTGTAAATGTATACCATTATTGAGTGATCTATTGTGGTCAACGTACAAGAAGTGAATCTAAGGAATTTGTAAAATGAGAAGATAATGGCATAGGGGTGGGGGGAACATTGTTGAGAGCATTCCATAAGGGAGGCACAGAAGAAAAGGCGATGCCTTAGGAACTTCTGCTGGGAGTTTAAATGTAGTTAGAATTACTCTGTATGTATTGTAATGATGTTAGAGATTTCTGAGTGACATTAGAGAATATCTCATGTTCAGAAACTTAAATCTACTGGTATTAGGGTTGAAGTCCCATTACTATCGTAATCCTATTAAAATTTAAAACATTCCTTTAAATAAAGTTGGTTTAATAAAGTATATGTGAATTTGGGCTGGTGTCCAGCAGATGACTTCGGTATATGCTTAACTTTAAGCTCGTGAATAGTGTCACTGAAATCAGTCATTGCCCTGGATCCCAGGAAAGTGAGTGGCTGACTAGAACCAAACATCATTTACAGGCAGTTGTGCAATCTGCTTCTTTTATATAAATGCATGCGTTCTTCTTTATGGATGTGCTCTGTTACTCCAACCCTGTATGAAGTGTGGTAGTTAAGTGAGACTGATAGATGCCAGCCAGTGACTGGCACATCCCAAATCCTTTATTTGACAAATGAGAGGGCTTTTGATCTGATTTACCTGTGGAATGAAGAAATATAGGTGGTAGGCACTACAGAAAAAAATCAGATTGATTGGTAGGTGAGGGAAAGGTTACTGCGTTAAATCACAAAACTTGTCTTGCTCATTTGTCATGTTTGGAGCAGCAAAGGTTTTTTTTCCCTCTTTTTGTTTATGAAACCTTTACCTTTGATTAATCTTGAAACTTCAAGGCTTTAACTTCAGCTTTGTATTTTAAAATACGTTTAGACGTCTACAAAATGCTATGTCAGCAAAACACTATGAGACCTAAACAAAATTATCATTCTCATGCAAATCCAAATAAGTGCAGAGGAAAACAATGATGAGGTGAGCCTTTCAGAAAGAAGGATTGAGGTATTGCATTTTTCTGTTGCTAAATGTAGCTCAGACATAAGATTTACTGACAGAGTGGTGCATCTCTTCCTTTGTAAGTTCATCATGAGTAGATTTTCCTCTTCTCTAGGCTGCCAGAAGCGTTCTGTTTGCTGTACAGAAAACAGATGAATGAACAGTGAGCATGGTTTCAATTAATTAATTTTTGTAGCTTTAAGATAATGCATTATAGGTCTGAGTATATCACAGTAAGAGTTGCAATACTAATTTTCATCTCACTGTAAAACTGAAACTTGAGTCGAGGCTAACATTTCTAAAATCCAGATTAGGATAGTACTTGTCTAATGAACTATTGTACATAGCTTTTGAACAGTAATGATTTTGCACGTTTTTGAGCTCTTCCCCAGTGACCTGGTTCTAGGAATCCATCTCCTATCCTCCATTTCCTCAGATTCTTATAATTTGCTGGCAAGGTTTGTGCTTTTCCCTACACTAGAACTTTCTAGCTTGTACTGTCCTTCCTCTAAATTAAGGGATGTTAGTGAGGGTGTGATATACAAGAAGCAAATTCCCGTCTTCTGTATGCAGTAGTTATACTGATGAGCGTCTTCTGTGTTATAAGAACCTATTTTTATTATGGTTTCGGCTACCATTTAAGTTCTCTCTTCTGGCTTATGTATGGTTATGTGCAGCTGATTTTAC
This sequence comes from Gopherus evgoodei, assembly GCF_007399415.2. NCBI lineage: Eukaryota > Metazoa > Chordata > Testudines > Testudinidae > Gopherus > Gopherus evgoodei. The sequence continues at coordinate 9,514,380 of NC_044331.1, forward strand.
TGACTGTTTTTAGAAGCACAGTAGGTGATTTTGTAAAGTTATACCACAGAGCACCCTCATGACAAGTTCTAGTCTTCTGAAGGTTGACCATTTTAAGCTAATATGTGTTACTACTTTGACAGGGAACGTTAATATAGATGTCTCTTGCTTCCTCCATTGTTCAGTATTTACAAAAGAAATTATTATGATGCACAGTTTTTGTGTCAGCAAACCACCTGTTGTTTCAAAGCTGATCTGTATTCCTAACTTCAGCCAGTAATTTGCACTTGAGTCTAAATTGAAGACGACTTGTTAAGGCCCTCTAATCATAGTAAGATGGAAAACACCTTCCCCCAAAGCCTTATACTGTTTCTTGTTGAGTTACTGTGTTTTCAAAATGCCAGGTATAGTTTTTGCATGAGTTCCTCTTGGGCAAGCTGACATGAGATGAAACCCAGTGTGACGGAAAACTCCAAGTTGTGTTGGACAGGCAGACTTACGGATACGTAGTATGTATTGTTTTATCCTGCTGGTATCGTATGAGATCTCGATCATGATAAAGTTGCAAGATATTTATTAAGCAATACTAACTGGGAGAAAGTTGTGTGAAGTTTGCTGTCTGCTGGTAAAAGCCTGTTTTCAGACTACATAGTAGACTTTGAACTGAAAGACATTAAGAAAAATGTGTGGGTTCATAGTTAAACATGAATTATTCTCCCTCTCCCCATAGCACCTAAGTAGACTTCACAGAATGTCACTTTAAAAAGAAAATCAAAGTGTAAAATATATTGGGAATAGAAGGTACTTTCCACGTTGGTGGTTGGTAATTCTTGCTATTAAATTTGGGTTAGAACTTTCAGATGTGAACATCTAACACTTATGTTTATGAGACATCCAAATACGGGGTAGTGCTTCAAAGGTGCTGGGCACCTGCTGCTGTCATTGGCTTCAATGGGAGCTTAAGGTGCTGAGCACGTAATGGAAAATATTGGTTTTGAGCTTTCTAAAAATAGCTTATTTAGTGTTTCAGGAAGGAACTAGGTAGACTTTTTTTCTCAATAGATCAGGGAAAGACGTGGGTGTACAGCTGCCCTGTCCAGAGGTGAATCCTCTACCTCCTTTTAAAGTCACTGGTTCAAGGTGAGAGGGTTATTTTGATTTCCATCCTCAAATTGTTCCGGGCCTCAGTGTGCAGTTGAGATTTCTGAGGCAAGGCTTCCTGTGGTAAGACAATATTTCCTGAGGGTGAGTTTTCATGGGACCCGGAGTGCAGTTATTTTACATGGCTCATTGTACAGCTATCCTAGAACAAGTTTGGTCACTTAATCTGGGAATTTAATTAAACATGGATCTTTTTCTCTAATAGGCAAAATTGTTAATTCATTTGTTGAAGCATTTGATCTGTTCTTGGATAGTTAAGCCCAGAACATACTAGCGGTAACTAATGTTTTGTCTAATGGTTTAAGGATAAAAAGTTATTGTAATATGAACAAAGACTAGATTTATACAATTTATCATTTATCCCTGGATCTTCTTGCCAGAGACTAATTTCTCCCCTCTTTTTAATGCAATCCCCCAGTCTGGGAATTAATTTTAGGGTATAATTTAAGAGTGAGAAAAGAAATTGCTTGCTTTTCTTTACTAGGTTGGTCGCAAGTTTATTGAAGGGTTCATTTAAAATACAGAGCCCTATATAGGGGCATATAAAGATAACCAGAGGTTTAACAGTCACCTGCCTTATAACAAAGAAACACAAAACCAACCTATTGTGTAGTACCACAAGGAAGACTGTTCAGACTGGTTTAGTTGTTCGCAATAAAAATAGTTGTTTTGAGTGTAAAGAGTGACACTGCTTTGTCTCTTGATTAAGAAGTACTGATAAGATTTTTATTCTTTTAGGTTTTTGTATTGTATAGTCTGTCAACAAAAGCTTGGCTTTTGGGGCATGCTGCTTTGTGCATTCAGGCAGTTTAACTGTTCAGTGCGTCTCTTAGCCAAACCGAAAATTCAGTCTAGATCAGTCAGTCTCTTGTTTCTCGTGATGTAAACAGGTAATATATCGAAGAAAGCAAGAAGCTAAGTAAATTTTGAAGCAATGCCCATCTCCCGTTCTCCTCGAAGCAACTTAATGTGGATTATTGTAACTTTGTCAGTTGGTTACGTACCCTTTCAATCATTACGTAAATGCTCAGAACTATATAGAATATAGATGGTAATACAGGTGCTGACTTACTCAGAGTGTTCGACCCCCCTGCTCCGTCCCTGGCCCCACCCCCACTCCTCCCCTTCCCCCAAACCCCCACTCCCACCCCACCTCTTCCTGCACACTGTTTTTTTCCCCATGGGTGTTCCAGCTGTGGAGCACCCATGGAATCAGCACCTATGCCTAGACCCTATGTAGACAATTCCTGCCTCAGTAAGTTTTTGTGCTTCTCCGCAGTGTTTTTGTTAATTAGTGCTGGTCAGAAAGTATTGATGGAAACACCATATTGATGAAAAAAAGAAACTGAAGTGTTTCTCTCACACAAAAATGAAGTTTCCTATTTTCTGACCAGGTCTGTTGCCAGACTTGTGGATCTGAAGTGCTGATTGACCAAGTATAATTCTGAGTGCAAAATTTTAGAGAGATGAGATCTACGTATGAATGAAAGCTAGGAATGACATTTTGTCATCAGCATGGGCGCAGTTACGTTGTAAACTGCTAGTGAAAAATTGCCCCAAGAAACATGGGGTCTGGTTCACAGAGAAGCTGCTGAGTTTAGAAGCCCAGCTTTTCCATACTTAAATGATCACATTGTCCCCTGGGGTATGTATGTGTGTATTAAAGAATCTGCCAGATGGAGGTGATGCACACACCCAGCTTTTCTCACCAACATCTACTAATGTGTTTGATCAGGGTCTAAAGTAGATTACGTAAAGGGGGGATGAATTACTATTATTGTGAGTTTAAATGTACATAGCTAATGTTTGTACAGTACTCTAAAATCCTTGGATGAAGAGAGACATAAGTTGCAATCACCTCTTCAAATCAGATAATATTACGTCTGTTTTTCAGAGAGTTGATGAGGGGCGGATGTTGTGATTTCTTCATGGTCACCACACAGCAAGTTTGTGACAGCTAGCAACAGATCTTTTGGCAATAAATCTTCTAGCCAGCCATCTTTGATGTTCAGTGCTGCTCTTTGTGTCTGATGTAGAGGCAAACAGATATATGAAGACAAAGCAGTCTTCTCTCTAGTATATAAATAATTCCACTGTTTGCCTTTGACAGCTCCATGGAGAGGTTGGTCAAAGGGTATTTGACTAGGATTTAAAAACTGTACCTTTTGCCTTAGAATACTTATGAAATGATAGATCGTAGCTATAGACTCGGTTTAATCTGGGAAGAGTAGTGATGTTACATAGACATGTTGATAAGTAGCAATCTTCTAAAATATGACTTGAATGAAATACTGCCCACAAAGTTAGTGTGATAGGCTAGTCAGTTTGAGAGCTGCAACCTCTGCACTTGGGAAACAATTATTTGCATTATAAAGACATGACTGGGCTTTGAGCAGTGTGTCCAGATGATCTTTCCACTAGTATAAACATGGTTAGATTCTTTCTTTGTTAAATAGTGTAACCTGAGTGGGTTCAGGAAGTGAGGATGGCTTTCCTTTCTGTGCTTTTGAAAGGGTCAAATGACCTTCCTCATTTGCATGTTCCTAATACTCAGAGCTTTTTTGAAAAACTGATATTTGGCGAGGTAGGAGAGTGATGCTGTAATCTCGATTTAAAATTTCAAATTATTCCATCTTCTGGGGAAGATGGGAAAGAAACCGCCTCCTTAAGGTAATGATTACTGAGATAAGCAGGTAGGTAGAAAAATCCATTAAAAGTGAATTCATTGTTTTAGAAATGGTTTCACAAGGGATTACACTTTATGATGATTTTTTTTTAAAGCATCTTCCTACCTGCTTGTTCTCAGCTGGGAGGTACAGTTAAAATTTGAGTAACTTTATAATGTTGGGCACAAAGTTATAATTCTGATAGTTTTTGGTTTATACTGAAAAGAGATTTTTTTGTCTTCTATTGGTCAGCCCTTGGCTCCTGATTTAATTTCCATAGTTAGTTTTAAAATTTTTGTGGATTAAATGTTAGTGTTTTTTATTTTTCCCGTTAACTGTAATGTGACTTGTAAAAAGAGCACTAATAATGAAATAAGTTCTATACCTCTCCTTCCCTGACTGACACACCCTCTTTCTTTAAATAATAGATTTTGGAAAAGTTAGTTCCCATTTGTAACTAGAAACAAAATGCAAGGCTGCGCCCATGATGTTTTGGTACAAATATGTCCTTTTAGAAGTCATACAATACCTTATGAAGGAAAAGTGGGATATAAACAGCAACAAAACATATATACTAGCAGATTTACCTACGTAGTAATGCATATGACAGGTTAGTGGAAGCTGATTCAAATTATATACTTAAGAGCATAAAATTAGACTGTTGCTCTTCTTCTTTAAATTTGATGTTTTTCTGCTTTTCTAACTCATGAATGCGTGACCCCAGAGGAGGGACAAAGGCGATCTGTGAAAAGTAAGGCAGACTGGAGAGGTACTGCGTGAAACCCAGCCTTCCAGAATTCCTCTCAAATGACATCCAGGCACCTCAGATTGCTGGGCGTCAGAGTTAAAACCCCTCTTGGTAAACAAGCTTGCAAAAGACTCAGTTTTTCTGAAACACCATGAGGTTGAGCAATAAGTTCAGAGGAGGGGACTTAGAAGAGGAGGCGCTGACTGTGGAAAAAGAATAAAATGTGAGGGGAGGGGTTCACCCTGATTGCCCCATACCTGCCCTGTTTAAAAAAAAAAATTAAAAAAACCCACCACACACTCTGTGTCTGTTTCTGCAGCTGAGTTCCTGAGCAGCCATTTATGAATGAGGCACCAGAAAGGGGAGGAGGAGATTTCGGTTACAATAACAGTCTGGTACTAGGTTTCATTCACTGGTCGTAATCGGAGTATAATTGATGCTTTATTTTAAAGCACTATCGCATTCTTTTATTTTTCAAAATCAGACTGCATTCTGTGCTCTCTTCTGAGTGTGACTGCTGTGGCCTCACTTTGCTTCCACCCTCCCAGTTAAAATGTGTGCTGTGTGGGAGAGAGAGAGGAGACCTGACAGAACTCTGGTTTTTAAAATTGCTCTGGCTTCAATCTCACCCCGCTTCCCATTCCCCAGTTAGGAAGCTGAGCTAATATTATGGACTTCACAACACTGCTCCCCTCCATGCCACCTACAGCATTATCAACAGTAGTGTTGTCTGCGCCTTAAATTTGTATTGCAGCAGGAGCCTCTGGTTTGAGGAACTGGGGTGGGTGGATGGATGGAGGGAGGGAGGACTGTGGCTATTGCAAAGTCCCCATCCTTCCCCTTTCCAGCTACTTTAGGTAGCCCATTATTTGTGGCACTTCAGACCCCTTTGTTGTTGTAACTGAATTGAAGTCCTGTGACAATGGCACCCTCGCTTCCTATTCACAGCAAAATGAAGAGACAGGCCATTGTCCTGAGCATAATTGAGCCTCTATCAAAACAAACACACAAAGAAATGGACAGCCCAGTTAAAGCTGCTTGTTTGAGCTCTAACAGTGGTGACTGCATAGGACTAGAAACCTAATTACTAACAATAAGCTCTTTAAAGCCAGTGCAGCATCCCCTTTTTAGAGACGGACATGCAGAATAACTGATGTATTAAAAAAAAAACCCAAAAAACCCACCACATTTTATGTCTGTGTGGCTGAAGACTACTCAGCCGCACATTTTCAAAGCCGGAAATGTCTGGATGTAAGAGTACATGTTACAATCCTTGTTGGCTGCTGCTGCCTCTGGGGAAGGGGAGTAAATTTCTTTCTCTGATCCAGTAACAGGTACCATCCCTGTTATCTGCTGTCTCTTCTGTCTCTTGCTGTGTCTCAGTGTAGAGCATCATTTTGCAGCTGTACTGTGGAAAACAATGTGTTTGCATACTTGGAAAAGTCGACATGAAATGGAGAATATAGTGCAAAAACAGCAACAAAACCAAACCATATTTAGGCAAGTGTTCCCAGTGTAGATGTGAGTACTATTAACCTTTTCCACTTTCAGTCACTTGCTTTTTTGGCCCTGAGAGAAAAGACATCTAAACCTATCAGCTAATGATGCGTGGGTTTTTTATTGTATTTAAAACGAATAATTACATTTCCCTAATTTAAACAACCTAGAGGTCAGTGGTGGAGTTTCCGTGACTAAGATGGTTTAAAATAAGGCTGAATGAAGGATGTCAATCTAGTCGTTTGGCCAGGGGTTGGGATTGTGGTCATCTGGGAGATGGGGTGTTTGCATATGCGGTTTGTTGTCAGTTAGACCACTACAGCATTATTGGATAGTACAGCATTATATACCTAGTAGTACATGGAATCTAAAATTGGGAAAGACCTATTAGGAGTGAACATCCAGGAAGTCTCCAACTAGTGTATGCTTAGAGGAGGGTGAAAACTACTGAAAACGACTTGAAACAAATGCTTGTGGATTGTGTGTGTGTGTGTGAGTGAAGCACTAGGTAGAGAACTGGGAAGGATTTTCCACACAGATTTGGTAATTCATGTATATTTTGAGAGTTTTTATTCAATGAAAGTGAATCGACTGGGTTAATGGGTATCTTATAGTTTCCTATATAAAATATTTCAGAATAAAATGCCATTTTATCAAGTTTGGAAACATTTATTTTACACCCTGAATATTTGCTCTCTGGAACTACATTCCAGACTGAGTGGTCAGTGGAGACAGATAGTGAGTAATTCCCAGATGTTTATGACAATCTGCTTTGAACAGGAAAAAAGAAATTGCATGAGAGTCTGGCTGGGCAGGTGAAGTCTTCATTTTCCACTGCTGAAAATGACAGTTTTCTAAGCTTTAGGAAAATCTTGGCCAAATAATTTTTGTAGCGTTTTCTGGCATTTCTTCAGATGTGTGTAAAGTGATTCTGTAGCTGTTTCAAGAGAATTGGTTAGATTAGTGGTTTTCAACCTGCAGCCTAACCAGCACACAGCTGCAGCCGATGTGACATCCTCATGGTCATACAGTTAGTATATAGCATGTTGATGAGGCCCACATAACGCACAGAGAGCTGCATATGTGGCCCACAGTCGTAAATAGGTTGAGAACCACTGTATTAGATGCACTGGATTTTGCCTTTGGTCATTACTGTCTTGTTTTGTTACCTTCTTCAGAGCTCTGGAGTTATTTTTCCAACTCACAAATGCAATTAATGAATAAACTAATCACATGTACAAAGGTTAAAAACCAAATAACTTCTAACAATATAAAACTAAAGGGTCTAGTTCTCCAGCATAGATCCGTATTCTCCCTGCAGTATCAGAGTTAAGGGCTTCTTTGTGAGTCATCCACTGATTTAGGCATACAGTAGAATCTCAGAATTACGAGCACCAGAGTTATGAACTGACCAGTCAACCGCACACCTCATTTGAAACCAGAAGTATGCAATCAGGTAGCAGCAGAGACAGTCTTCCCCCCCCCCCCAAAAGCAAGTACAATACGATGTTAAATATAAATTACTACTAAAAAAAAGGGGAAAGCAGCATTTTTCTTCTCCATAGTGCGGTTTCAAAGCTGTATTGAGTCATTGGTCAGTTTTAAACTTTTGAAAGAACCACCATAACGTTTTGTTCAGAGTTATGAACAGCCTCCATTCCCGAGGTGTTCGTAACAGAAGTTGTATTGTAACTCCTAGTCAGTATAGTAAAGCCTTAGGGCAGTGGTTCTGAAGCTTTTGTACTGGTGACCCCTTTCACATAGTAAGCCTCTGACTGCGATTCCCCCCCCCCAGTTAAAAACACATTTTTATATATTTAACGCCATTATAAATGTTGGAGGCAAAACAGGGTTTGGAGTGGAGGCTGACAGCTCTTGGCCTCCCATGTAATAACCTCGTGGCCCCCACAGTGGTCCCGAACCCCTGCCTTAGCGTGAACCAATTGAGATGATTTTGGAGAGATTTGTGGGCTATGAAAAGCTGGTTAATAGGGACTGGAATGAGCCATCAGGTTGCTACAAAAATACTCTATGGATTGCATTGATATTTCCTGATTGAGGAACAATTTCCAGATAACTAGTCAGTCAATGGAGTATTTATACCCAGCTGTGGTGGCCATAACTAGTATTTTGAGATAGGAGCTGGCAGTAAACCTGTTCTCTATACTTGAGCTTCAGAACAGGCCAAACTTTGACTTTCCAACATAGTTTGATAGTAGTAGTTGGAAGTCGCAGATAAATTCTTCCTTGCCACCATATAAATGTAGAATGGAGGGTCTTTATGTGACCTGAAATGGAGTGTGTGAGAGCATGGGTGCCTACAGGTGTTGCACTAAAACATTTAGTGCATTTCCTGGAATTCTGGGTGAAGTTTTAGGTACTGGCTGTAACCTGTCAATCTCTGAATGGCTTGGATCCTGTCTACATTAGAGACCATCTTCTCTCCTTGTGTGATTCTTTCCTTGTATGATCATTGGAGTCCCTTGAGTTAACAAGCTGACTAATTTAAATATTATGAGTTTGTTGTCCCAGCAAGCTTAGTGGACCAGGTGTCCTTGATTCTGGAGCTATTGGCCCTTCATTGGTCTGGATATGGGAGGTAAGAACATAAGAATGGCCATGCTGGGTCAGGCCAGATGTCCATCTAGTCCAGTATCCTGGCCTCTTGACAGTGGCCAATGTCAGGTGCCCCAGAGGGAAAGAACAGAACAGATAATAATAAAGTGCTCCATCCCCTGTCGCCATGTGTTTGGGGATAGTGTTTGGTGAATAGACGGCTTGTGAGTTGTCTTTGGCATTGTGCCTATTTATAAATTTGTGCTTCACTGTTAATTTTTGTACATGTGGAAAGATAGGCTAATGGGCAACCTTATAAAGCTAAATGAAATAAGTAAATCTACACACAATCCCCCCCTCCTTGCAGCCTATCAGGTAGCTCTCACTGTGGAGGTTAAATGAGTTGACTCTAAACTGTAAGTGAATCAAAGCACACACTTAATGAACCAGGATTAGCTCCAGGCACTGCTCAGTGGTTGCCCCTAATGCTGAGCTCTCTATTAATAAGGGTACGTCTACGCTACGGGATTATTCCGATTTTACATAAACTGGTTTTGTAAAACAGATCATATAAAGTTAAGTGCACGCGGCCACACTAAGCACATTAATTCGGCGGTGTGCGTCCATGGTCGGAAGCTAGCTTCGATTTCCGGAGCGTTGCACTGTGGGTAGCTATCCCATAGTTCCCGCAGTCTCCCCCGTCCCATGGAATTCTGGGTTGAGATCCCAGTGCCTGATGGGGCAAAAATCATTGTTGCGGGTGGTTCTGGGTAAATGTCGTCACTCTTTCCTTCCTCCATGAAAGCAACGGCAGACAATCATTTTGCGCCCTTTTCCCCTGGATTGCCCTGGCAGACGCCATAGCACGGCAACCATGGAGCCTGTTCAGCTTTTTTTTTTTTTACTGTCAGCGTATGTCTACCTGATGCCGCTGACAGAGGCGATACTGCAGCGCTACACAGCAGCATTCACTTGCTTTTGCATGATAGCAGAGACAGTTATCAGTCGTTCTGTACCGTCTGCTGCCATTGTAAATTGGCAATGAGATGACGGTTACCTGTCGTTCTGTACTGTCCGCTGCTATCATGGGTGCCCCTGGCTGAGGTCGGCCGGGAGTGCAAAGGCAAAAATGGGAATGACTCCCCGAGTCAATCCCTCCTTTATAGTGTCTAAAAATAGTCAGTCCTGCCTAGAATATGGGGCAAGTGTACTAGAGAACCAGTGTATCAGAGAGCACAGCTGCTCCATGTCAGATCCCGCAGAAATGATTAGCTGCATGCCATTCACGGGGGTTGCCCCTGCAACAACCCCACCTGTTGCTTTCCTCCTCCCCAACCTTCCTGGGCTTCCGTGGCAGTGTCCCCCCCCCATTTGTGTCATGAAGTTATAAAGAATGCAGGAATAAGAAACACTGACTTGTTAGTGAGATAAAATGAGGGGGAGGAAGCCTCCCACTGCTATGACAGTCCAGGCAGGAGATTAAGCAGTGCGGTGGAGAGGAGCCCAGCATCCCGCTGCTATGATAGTCCAGGCAGTACAGAATCTTTTCTTTACACAGGAAAGGAAGCGGGCTGATGGAGCTCAGCCCCCAGTTGCTATGATGAGAACGGTTACCAGCCGTTCTCTACCATCTGCTGGGAATGACCAGGAATCATTCCTATTTTTACCCAGGCGCCCCAGGCCAGCCTCACCTGAGGCCAGCCAGGAGCACTCACGGGCTGATGACAAGGATGGCTAGCAGTCCTACTGCACCATCTGCCACCAGGGGGGAGAGGAGCGGATACTGCTCTTCACTGCTGCAGCATTGCGTCTACCAGCAGCATTCAGTATACATAGGGTGAAATTGAAAGAAGTCAAGAAACGATTTCTTTCCCTTTTCTTTCACATGGGGGGGGGGGGTTTGGAGTAAATTGACGAGCTATACCCTGAACCACGCCGGACAATGTGTTTGAACCTACAGGCATTGGGAGCTCAGCCAAGAATGTAAATATTTTTCGGAGACTGCTGTGGACCGTGGGATAGCTGGAGTCCTCAGTACCCCCTCCCTCCCTCCAAGAGCGTCATTCTTTGGCTTTCCGTTATGCTTGTTTCACAGCACTGTGTAGCCTGGAGATTTTTTTCAAATGCTTTGGCATTTTGTCTTCTGTAACGGAGTTCTGATAGAACAGATTTGTTTCCCCATACAGCAATCAGATCCAGTACCTCCCGTACGGTCCATGCTGGAGCTCTTTTTGGATTTGGGACTGCATCGCCACCCGTGCTGATCAGAGCTCCACGCTGGGCAAACAGGAAATGAAATTCAAAAGTTCGCGAGGCTTTTCCTGTTTACCTGGCCACTGCATCTGAGTTGAGATTGCTGTCCAGAGTGGTCACAGTGGTGCACTGTGGGATACCGCCCGGAGGCCAGTACCGTCGATTTGCGGCCACGCTAACCCTAATCTGATATGGTAAATACCGATTTTAGCGTTACTCCTCTCGTTGGGGAGGAGTACAGAAACCGATTTAAAGAGCTCTTTATATTGACATAAAGGGACTCGTAATGTGAACGGGTACAGCATTAAATTGGTTTAACACTGCTAAAATCGGTTTAAATGCGTAGTGTAGACCAGGCCTAAAACTTCTCTCTGCACCTCTGAGGATTGTCTAGCCGTGCATGAGGCACTAGTACTTGAGAAGGTGAGGGGATGTTTCCATGGTGTTGCTGTTTCAAACATGTTGTTCGGTGGTTTTACAAGTTTTATTTAATGAAACTGAAATGAAAAGAAGGGAAATTCCCTTTTAGTTTCCTCTGTTATTCAAAAACAAACCCCCAAACCCCAAACAATAGTGAACCCCTCACCTTTGCTAATGATATTAAGGACAGAAATACTGTTTGGCGTTGTGGTTATTCCGCCTTCCCTGCTTCCCCCCAATAAATAAAGAAATATTTTTGATGTGTCTGAAAACTCATATGAACATTAAAAGGAAAAAACACCCTTTTTAATCTTTGGATCAGCGTGAGCTAGGCCCATGTTATAATAACCTTTGTACTTGTTTGTAATATACTATGAGTAGCGCTCATAGTATATAACAAAAATTAATTAAACTTAACGTCCCTGTATAGTAAATCGGCCTAACTGATTATCCTCGTTTGCAGATGGGAAAACAGGCACAGAGGCTGAGGCCAGCCTTTTAAAACCTGAATGTATAATTTGTGCAAGCATACATTAAGTGTGCAAAGTACTGTCTTTGTACAGGTTAGAGTTGTGTGTGCGCAAAGGCATGCAAATCCTTGGCTTGCACACACAATGTTTTCTGTATGTGCTGTGTTTGTGGAAGTGTGCGCGAGCACGTGCACGTGCACAGATTTCTAAAAACATGAGCTTAAGGGACTTGATCAAGGTCTTATGTCAGTGGAAGATTTGGATATAAAACTTTAGAACTCTAGAATCTTGGCCTTGTGTATTCAATTCGAGATTTTTATTCCTGACATAATGTACAGGACTTTTTTTGCAATGCTTCAAGGTTTAGTTGTTTTTGTGTTTTGACCGTAAAGAACACTTATCTGAATCTCTGTTTTCTTTTACTTTCAAACTTTTTGAGTTTGACATAGGAGTTGCCCTCACTTGTTTATATCTTGGTGCAGAACTTCTGTAACTACAGCTGAGCAGTATGGGAATGATAAATAAAAGGATACTGCATGAAACATATTTCTTGATCTAATTTTTAGTTGGTACTGAGCTACTGCAGGAAGTTTTTAATTGGCACTGACTGGAACACTGGAAAAAAGTGATCTCCTGCTGTTTTTTTCCTTTCTTTTTCTGTGCATGCTGGAATCTGGCTTGGAGGTAATTAAAAATGTACTGCTCTCCATAACAGGCTGCTGTAATACAGCTTAGCTTATGCTAGCACTGCGTGTATGGGTGCAGCTGGTCAAAACGGAAAAATATTGAGATATAAATAGCAGTATGTTCAGTGGATTTTTTATTTGAGAAATTGATACATCAGAGCAATCTGGATGATACTAGGTAGCCTAGATTACTTTTTGAAATGGCTATGAACAAGATGTTCACAATGGGAGAAATTGGAGGGGTTGGTCCAGTCAATTTAAGCAGAGAACATGAGAACTTAGTCACAGGGATAAACAGGTCATATTACAATTGATGTTTTTGGACATTTTCCCACCTATACCACTGACACTGGGGAGAATGTGTGAATGAGAAAGGAGAGCATTTTAAATAAATAAATAAAATCTTGCCCAATTTCTGGAGATCTCTTCGCTTGCGATTGGAAACTGTTTTGATTAATTTGAGTTTCCCTCCCTCTCCCCCATCAGTTTGTCCAAGTCATCCTAATCCTGTGCTGATGACTTCACAATTTGCAGCCATTCGACTTCGCTGCAGGATTAAATTGGGAAGGGTAGGAGGAGACAGGAGACCCTTGTCTAAATGCTGAACCTTTGGCAGTTTTCATACGTGCTAGTAAAAATGAAGGCAAAGGGGAAATCATGGACCTTTTGTGATTCAGACCGAAACAAACACATCAAACTATCACGAGTCTTCTCTAGGCACTGAAATACTTTGTAGTATTACATGATCCTGCTCTTACTGAGAGGGCGGAGGACGGCTGTTTTCCCTCTGTGTGTTCCTGAATCTCACCTCAAGGATTGTCTGGTCTCCCAATATGTTAGTAACATTCTGCATTCTTAAGTGTTTGTTGGTTGCGTGGTCCATAAGGTGTTTTTTGGGAGTGAGCACGCTTTAGAGGTCACAGCTGGGAGTCAGGAAAAAGGTGTAATATTCCTCACTCTTCTCATATGACACACTGCTACCTTAATTTCTCTCTGCTCTGGTTTCCCCCCTGTAAAATGGGAGGTGTGGTTGGGATGGAGGGACTTCCCAGGCTCACAGGTGTGCTGGAAAGGGAAATGTTAGTGAAGTGCTTTTGACAGCCTCGGATTATAGGTGTTCCTCCTGTGTGTACTTATATCCTTGCTAGTGTGTAGCCTTCAAGGAGTCGTCCTGTAAAAATCTTAAAATGGGAATAGATTCTTGCTGAAACAAGTAGAACGAATTGTGGATCTCCCCTGTCCTTAATGTTTGTGTGTCTGTGTTTTTTCTGGCAGTGCTGCCAGTTGAAAGCTCAACTGCGGAAGGATTTTAGCTGCCCAAGGCCAAGACTCTGCGTTCTTTGTTTTGTTCTGTGACTGTGGTAGTGCTGGAACCTATGTCAGTACAAGAGTTGCATTCTTGCACTATTGCAACTTGTGAGGCTGGGGTGGGCAAACTACGGCCTGCGGCTGGATCTGGCCTGTCAGCACTTTGTATCCGGCCCGCGGAATTGCCACCCTGAGGTGCCAGGGGCCCTGCGCCACTGCTGGAAGCAGCTGGAGCGCAGAGAACTCCGTGCACTGCCCTCGCCTCCAGGCACCGCCCTCGCCTCCAGGCACGCCCCCAGCAGCTCCTAATGGGTGGGAATGGGAAACTGTGGCCAATGGGAGCTTCGGGGGAGGTACCCACATATGAGGGCAGTGCGTGGAGCCCTCTCCCCCCAGCGACGTGGTGCCAACCGCTTCTGGGAGCGGCACAGGACACGGCTGGCAGGGAGCCTGTCTTAGCCCCGCTGCCCAGAGCCGCTCCAGGTAAGTGGCCCCAGGCCAGAGCCCATACCCCGACCCTTCCTGCCCTTTCTGCACCCAAGCCCCCTGCCCCTGAGCCTTCCTGCATCCTTCTCGCACTCCAGCCCCTGCCCCAGCATTCATGGCCCTGTATGCAATTTCCCCACCTAGATCTGGCTCTTGGGCCAAAAAGTTTGCCCACCCCAGTGTTAGGCTGTGGCTACACGAGCACTGTTCAGGGAAGGCCCACTAGTGCTACTGGTTATGGGAGCACTTATGTAAATTGACTTCTTATGTTTGCCACTATTGTTTAGCCCTTCACTGAGTATAGTTAGTAAATATGCCGGCATCTGGTCTACACTAGTGCTCTCACCAATTGAGCTGTACTGATGTTAGTGCCACAAAATGTGCTAATTTAGAAAAGGTTGGAGAGAATATCACCTGTTATTTTACAAGAAATGCAGTGTGCTACAATCTGGTAGGGTGCACTAAATGAAAAGACTTGCCAATACTGGATATTTTAGGCTACTGATTTTGGGGTCTTAAACTGATTTTTAAAGACATTCCGTTATTTATGTGAGAGGGTTTGTGTTTAAACCTGGCTCTTTTCCAGCGCAGTCAATGTACCCTGCTTGCTGTGGAGCCCAACTGGGCGGCAGGAAAGAGCTGCTAAATGGTCAGTCTTCACATGGCCCTGCCTGTCATAGAGGCCTGGTTGAGGGGAAATGGCTTGTTTCCAAATGGATGAATGTTCTAGGAAATGACAAAACATCCAAGCCAGAGCTTTAGGGATTTTGCAGCTTCATCTGGAAGAGGATAGGCATTAAGGTATAGTAGATATTGGCTGTGGGTGCATCTCTGGGGCAGCTGTGGGCGGGGAAGGGAAGGGAAGATAAGCTTACACTGTAGCGCAGTCAGCACCTAACATCAGCCTGATGCAAATCTTCAGCTATTATCACCTGGTTTAATCTCAATGATTTATTTCTTCAAAGCAGTTTAAGGCCATGTCTACATCTAAAATTTTGCAGCGCTGGTTGTTACAGCTGTATTAGTACAGCTGTATAGGGCCAGCGCTGCAGAGTGGCCACACTTACAGCAACCAGCGCTGCAAGTGGTGTTAGATGTGGCCACACTGCAGCGCTGTTGGGCGGCTTCAAGGGGGGTTCCGGGATGAGAGAGCAAACGGGAAAGGAAACCAGCTTCCCCGCGGTTTGCTCTCGGTCCCGGAGCCAGCCAGCAAACCGCAGGGAGGAAACTGCTTGCTCGGGGTTCCGGGACCGAGAGAGCAAACCGGAACGCGCGGTTGCTCTCTCGGTCCCGGAGCCAGCCAGCAAACCGCAGGGAAGGAGACCTGCTTGCTCGGGGTTCCGGGACCGAGAGAGCAAACCGGGAACGCCGCGGTTTGCTCTCTCGGTCCCGGAGCCAGCCAGCAAACCGCAGGGAAGGAGACCTGCTTGCTCGGGGTTCCGGGACCGAGAGAGCAAACCGGGAACGCCGCGGTTTGCTCTCTCGGCCCGGAGCCAGCCAGCAAACCGCAGGGAAGGAGACCTGTGCTCGGGGTTCCGGGACCGAGAGAGCAAACCGGGAACGCCGCGGTTTGCTCTCTCGGTCCCGAGCCAGCCAGCAAACCGCAGGGAAGGAGACCTGCTTGCTCGGGGTTCCGGGACCGAGAGAGCAAACCGGGAACGCCGCGGTTTGCTCTCTCGGTCCCGAGCCAGCCAGCAAACCGCAGGGAAGGAGACCTGCTTGCTCGGGGTTCCGGGACCGAGAGAGCAAACCGGGAACGCCGCGGTTTGCTCTCTCGGTCCCGGAGCCAGCCAGCAAACCGCAGGGAAGGAGACCTGCTTGCTCGGGGTTCCGGGACGAGAGAGCAAACCGGGAACGCCGCGGTTTGCTCTCTCGGTCCGGAGCCAGCCAGCAAACCGCAGGGAAGGAGACCTGCTTGCTCGGGGTTCCGGGACCGAGAGAGCAAACCGCGGCGAAGCTGGTTTCCTTTCCCGGTTTGCTCTCTCGGTCCCGGAACCCCGAGCAAGCAGGTCTCCTTCCCTGCGGTTTGCTGGGTGGCTCCGGGACCGAGAGAGCAAACCGCGGCGAAGCTGGTCTCCTTTCCCGGTTTGCTCTCTCGGTCCCGGAACCCCGAGCAAGCAGGTCTCCTTCCCTGCGGTTTGGTGGGTGGCTCCGGGACCGAGAGAGCAAACCGGGAAAGGAAACCAGCTTGATTACCAGAGGCTTCCTCCTTCCACGGAGGTCAAGAAAAGCGCTGGTAACTGTCTACATTGGATTACCAGCGCTGGATCACCAGCGCTGGATCCTCTACACCCGAGACAAAACGGGAGTACGGCCAGCGCTGCAAACAGGGAGTTGCAGCGCTGGTGGTGCCCTGCAGATGTGTACACCTTCAAAGTTGCAGCGCTGTAACTCCCTCACCAGCGCTGCAACTTTCTGATGTAGACAAGCCCTAAGGTTGTGATATCTAGGAAGTATCCCATACAGTGTGTGCTTGGAAGCTTTCTGTCTCCGTAGTAGAGAGTTAATACCTAGACACCAGTGACTAGGCAATATGGTTATGGGTGCGCAAATAAAGGCCCATGAATGGAAGCCATAGTAGGTTTTAAGGCCTTAATGGTTATCACTTAGAAACCAAGCAATGTGAACATAGAAGTTAGGAAGTGGGTTTGGTTTTTTTGACTGCACTATAGTACTCAATGTACTGCATCAAGTACTACATGCTGTTTTCCCTCCATCACCATCTGTTATCTTCCCTCTGGCCCTTATCTTTTACTCTGCCAATCCTCTTAGAATTTTCTTCTTGAAAATCGTGAAGGGGGAAAGCTAGCTGTAGGGTAATTAATATGTTGACTCACAGGGACAAACATTTTTCTGGGAAGCCTTCCTTGTACACTCCACCCTTTTTATTTTATATAAGGCTCTCTTGTAATTCCGTTTTTGATATACGGCTAGTGTGATTTTGTTTGCCAGTGACACTCAGGCAGTAGAGACATAGGAAGAGGAACAAAACACAGGAAGCACCGAGATCCACCAATGCTCATCCCTCAAAAAAGAATGCTGATCAGGGGATATGCCAATTTAATTTCCAACTCTTGTGGTACTGATGGGTGCCCCAAATATGATGATGTAGCAAGAGCAAGGCCTCTGGCTGAAATACACACATCTACCCTGCCTCCACATTTGACCATCTCTGCAAGTGAAGAGCAATCCCAGCGGTTTAGCATTAAGTCCCGTTTATAAATGGAGACTATTTTGGTGTCCTACTAATCGTGAGTATTTTAGTGACTTCTGTAAGGTAGATTCTGCAAGGGCATGGAATTCCGAACGTGGGTTGTCATCCTGGAGACCCCTGTGTATTTAACTTGAGTTGTGTGTGTGGTGGGGATGCGGGGGTTGGGGGTGGGGTGGGGCGTGTTTTGCTGATGCATTGTAGTTTCTATACATTTTTTTTGTTGTAAAATGCTCTGCACCTGAATCAGAGGAGTATGCGTAATAGTTCTTGGTTAAACAGACCCAGTTATGTGTTAGAGTATTTTTAAGGGCGTTAAGCACATAAAAGGGATGGGATTAAATTCATTTTAGGATAAGAAATTCCTCTCGAACTTTACAAGTCCTTAGGCTGTAGAGCTGTTGTGATCTTTCAAATTAATCGTCATTTCAGAGTGCAGACTTCGTTTTATGAGAGGTTTGAAAGAGATTTGTGTGCACCCGCATGCATGCATGAAGAGCGGTATATTTCCTTCCACGGGTCTGATCATCAAGGATTTTGTATTTTATATGCATCCCCACAAATAAAGTGATCATATGATGATAGCTGAGGACTTTGTGTTCCGATTATAACCATTTTGCTTTCTGTTCCTATCTAGCAGCTTTTCTGAGAGTGGGAAGCCAATGTGTTTGGCCTATGTAAGTGCTGTGTGGGTTGCCGTTAGGAGGTGTTTGTAGAGACTACTGAATCTTATCCTTACCTTATTATAAAGACAGCATACAGCTTTCTACCTGTAATCAGATGGTGCTATATATTTGGGCCTTAAATTGATCTAAAAACCGTAGCTTGTCAAGCTTGCATAGTATGTAGCTTGCATTGGCAGCTTGGCAAGAATTGATGCACTTGTATCCTAAGTCTTTTTTTATTATTAGTTAGATATCTGGCTTTGAGAAGGGCACCTCGTTATTGTGAGAAATAGCATTACAAAGCAGGATTTGCAAATTCCGTTAAGCCAAATACATGATCCTAAGCCTTTTCTTCTAAATATCATATCTTGTGATTGGAAACTTTTGAGTAAGCTGGAAGGAAGCTAACAAAGGAAAATGTGGTGAGTAGTTGGAATGTCAATACCATGAAGAAAGATAAAGTTATCAGATCAAGAATGCAACTGCAAGATACTGTACTTAACAGAAAATGGTGAGAAATATCTTGACATGGCAAATGTCTAGCTCATCGCACAAGAACTTAAGAATTGGAGCACGCCAACAGATTAGTGCTCACTTCATCAAACTCAAAATGAAGTTGTAGAAGAAAAGCAGCAATGGTCAGGCTTAAAAGTCCTGCCCCCCACCCCCCCCAAAAAAAAGACCATAAGTTGATTCCACCCTTAATGTCTATGTAAGGTATTTGGCATAATTTTGGCGAGGTTACAATTTTCATGTCAGAGACTACAAACATCAAAGAAAAAATAATGGAAAAAGCGACTAACTAATAGATAAGCATTGCAAATGTTTAGATTCTTATCTGAGTCTTTTACGTCTAGAAATGGCATTGGGAATATCGAGAAATCTTGTTCTCATGATGCGATTCTTTGAAAAGTCTAGTGGAAAATGAGGAGTTTATATGTGGTAGGTTGATTCATTATACTGAAAATAGGCAGAGCAGAATTGCACGCACAGTCAAAAAATATCAAATGTGGTTTTACTTGCAGCCTATAGAAGAATTTGAATAATGTATAGGGTAATTAACTGTCATTGGCCATTTCTACTGTACTTTGCGATAAATGCATTCCTAATGAAAATAATTTTTTTGGAAAATGCAACAGAAAAAGTTGGAAAACTACGAATCAGTTAGTCCAAATATTAGTGCAGATAACGAGATCTGCTTAAAGTTATTACAGAAGTCCTTTTGTTCAAGCCTCAAATAGGGACTTAGGATTTCAGTTCGGTTCTAATATTGCAGTATTAGGTGGCACAACACTATCATTGGTGCTGTTCTTTAGCCACGGTACTCAACAAAAGTCCCATCTGCCATTCACTGGATGGTGTCAGCAGGAAGTTCAATCATGTTCTCATCCTGTGAACAGGAGTTAACCCTAGATTCCTGGCCGAAAATTCAAATAGAATAAACTGTGATGTCCACGGCGTGTATAGAGCAGACAGAGTTTGCATTTGCAGTTACTTTGTAGGAGGTACACACAAGCTACAGAATGATCTAACTTTGCACCCCTCCAGGGTAAATGACTGACCTAAATCTCTGTAATAGAGTGTGCTCATATGGGCACAGCAATGAGGGTTGTATTACGGGAGTTTTGACTGAAGCCTAGTGGTTTCCAGTTCATTTGCATATCTTTTTTTCAATGATGTCATAACCATGCACTGTTAAAATTCTTGATCATTCAAAAGGCTCCCGTGATCCAAGGACTTTGGGGAATGTGTTCAATACTTTTACAAATTGCTTGGAGGTACCCGGAGGCATAGAAAGTACTGGAAGTATTAAAAGAATAGAAATTGATTTCATACCTCATATGTGAAGGCATTTCGGTTATGTAGGATTATTTGCAACAGTAAGTCCTATTGTTTAATAATGACTTAACACACAAAACTGAGACTGTATGTTTAATAAAGCCGTTTTAATTTACAGTATTTAAACAGGGCGCAATCTTGCTGAATTTATTGGACTTTAATAATTAACAGCTGGCTCATTACTAATCCTAGGTAATGAGGTAGCATCAACAGGAAAATATGCCATCTCAAGGAATTTTTGCCCTGTCCTCATTGTTGGGCACAATGATCCATGGATTTGTTACCTCCAGTCTGAATTATTGTAATTCACTCTATCTGGCAGCAGTGCAAAGATTTCGTCTTGTGCGCAACATGGCCACCAATAAGATGTCGTGCCATAGACATGTTATCCTTCAGGTACAGTCCCCTTGGCTGCCATTTTGTTTCTGTTGCCAGTTCAGTGCTCTCTAGATCCTGATCTTCAAAGCTCTTAAGTCAGAAATCAGCTACTTCAGTGATTATGCTCAGGATTCTCTCAATACCAACTTGCTTCTCTAGGATTATATAATTTACAAAGCCCAGGGTATAATCTGTAACAGAAGGAGGTGTTCCTGGCTGAAGTTACTTGATTGGGGAATGAACTTCTGGAGGAGTTCAGATGAATTCTGAGTTTGACTACCTTTAAGAGCTTTTCATAAAGCTTTTTCACTGTAACTAGAATGAGTGACAGAGCCAAAAAACTGAAACAGAAAACAGCCGCAAGCAAAACCTCCTGTAACCAGAGAAGAGTAGAACACTCAGTTAGATTCTCTGTGGTGACTGGTGTGGAGAAAGTAAATAAGGAAGTGTTATTTGCTCCTTCTCATAACACAAGAACTAGGGGTCACCAAATGAAATTAATAGGCCACAGGTTTAAAACAAACAAAAGGAAGCATTTCTTCACACAACTTACAGTCAACCTGTGAAACTCTTTGCCAGAGGATGTTGTGAAGGCAAGACTATAACAGGGTTAAAAAAAAAGAACTATTAGTTCATGGAGGCTAAGTCCATCAATGGCTATTAGCCAGGATATGAAGGGATGTGTCCCTGGCCTCAGTTTGCCAGAAGCTGTGAATGGGTGACAGGAGATGAGTCACTTAATGATTACCAGTTCTGTTCATTCCCTCTGAAGAATTGGCCACCCATTGGAAGATGGGTACGGGGAAGATGGACCTTTGGTCTGACCCAGTAGGGCCATTCTTATGTTCTTTATGTACCCGACTGTAGGTCTAACATATCTGGAAAGTGCTTAGATACTATGTTGATGGGTGCTATAGAAAACTCTAAGATGTATAGTTTTGTGTTTTCAGTACCCCAAAAGTAGGGTAGTTGGCTTGTCATTTATCTAGTTCCTCTTTATTATAAAGAAAAGAGACTGAGATTTTTTTAAAAAAGTGTTCTGCCTTAGAAACATCTAACGATTGGAAAGTTAGAATTTTATATGAAAATAGAGCTTATGAAGAAGACTTTAAACAATTTTCATCAGAAAATTTTTAGAAGACACTGGATCTATTTAGTGTGTGTTCTATGAACTTTTAGCAACGGCAGCACTAAACTCAAAGTGAGCAGTAGGCCATGAGGAATGTGTATCTGCCCAGTGTTCTTGCGTATCACAGTGATTGAGTCATGGATCCACAGGAGAAAATGCTCTCTTTGCTGTGTGTGTGTGTGTTATGAGGAAAAAGCTGGATGAGTCCTAAGGTTTCAGGAAAGGAAGATATTTCTTTTGAACCTCATCAGGTATTCTGCATACAGCATTTTGGTAATGCCAGAGTAGTTCCGATCCGGTAATTGTAATGTCATGGATGTTTTGCATTCCATTGTGCATGTGTATCATTAGAATAGTCTTAATTACGTGATCACATGTTATTTTTCACATACAATATAACATACTATATTTTTTCCTACAACCTTAAATACAGACCTACAGCATCTTGGCATATTTTTTCATGCTTAATGTACTTTTTTTCACTATCATGATGATCTTGAGTATCTTTATCAACTTAGACATTTTATATGAGAAATTCTCTAACTTAAATAATTTTGACAGAACCTATCTTTTATGCATTTTCTCTTTAACCATTATGGTGGGTTTTTCCTTAGGTGCAATTCTCAGAGGATGAGGCAGTTTGAGATTATTTACCTTCACATACATGCACATTGCCGTAGGGTGACCAAATGTCCCTATTTTATAGGGACAGTCCTGATATTTGGGGCTTTTTCTTATATAGACACCTACTGCCCCCCACCCCCTGTCTCGAGTTTTCATACTTGCTGTCTAGTCACCCTATATTGTAGCCATCTTTGGTGATTTCCAAAGCATAGCTGTACATTTGAGTGGGCTAGATATGAGAACATTTTTGCTGATATTCTGTGGCTGTATTTAAGCTGCTGTGGGTTTTATAAGAAAATTTTTTAACTATAGTATAGTTTTTCCACAGATGGCTTGCATGCATTGTGTTTGGTTTGCAGAGTATGCTTAGTGCTATCCGATGCGAACTGTGCATGTTAGAGTGTAGAAAAAATATTGTATGATACTAAGGTATGTCTGAGGTGGTGGTTAATGTATTTTAAAACTGTTTTAAATAGTTACTCCCAAACTGGGCAGAGTTAAGGTTACATGTGTTAGCTGGTCATTTTCTGGTTTGAGTGTTTATTACTGCAACCATGATATTCTCTTAACATAGTATTCTCTTAACATAGTATTTTCTAATGTAATTACAAGGAGTTGTAAAGTCAATGGCTTGGGTGGAAGAAATGTTTTATCTTTATCCTCAAGATGGATAGAACAGTAGTTTGACTTGAGGTGGTCACTAATAGGATGTGAGCAAAGCTGCTTGGAGTGCCTTCAATGGCTGTTTAGTTGCTGGTGAACACTGATGTCTTTATTGTTGCTCAGGCAAGTTGTTTTCTGATTTCTGACATGGAGGAAGGTGGATAAGTAGGAGTGAATTACAGCTTTCCAATTTCCCTACTCAGATGAGGGATTACTTCAAAACACTTTGAGGAGCAAGAAGACCTTTTTTCCTTTTTTTTTTTTTTTTTAAAACCCTTCTGTAAAGGGGACAGTTTTGTAGCCTATGGTGATTTGTCTTGAAACAGGTTTTGTCTTTAAAAAAGCAGTGGAAGGGAAAGAAATTTGTTTTGCTGAGACACACTGTACTAATTCTGTAAAAGCAGCAAAGAGTCCTGTGGCACCTTATAGACTAACAGACGTTTTGGAGCATGAGCTTTCGTGGGTAAATAGCCGCTTCGTCGGATGCATACCACAGGACTCTTTGCTGCTTTTACAGATTCAGACTAACACGGCTACCCCTCTGATACTTGTACTAATTCTTATGGTAATGATTTAATTTAGAACATAGTATGAAGATACCAGATTACAAAAGCAGGAGCATATTAAAAAACTAGTTGATTCAAAATCACCAAATAAAATTAAAATAACTCCCCCATCCCTCTCCCGACGTTTTACTTTTGAGCAAGGGACCGCTTCTGGTGGGTTACGAAATTGTGAACTGTGTGAGGTCTGAAACAAAGGCTAACTTTTTTTTTTCCATAGCAGGAGCCTCCAGTTGCTGCTGCTTAAAGTTACAGCTGAAAGAGAGGGCAGGGAAACCTGTTGTAGGAGTGGAAGGGGAGAAAAATGCTCAGGCTCAGTAGTGAGAGGCCCCAAGCTCTGAAAGCAAGTCTTTGTGTCCCCCACTCCAGGCGCCCCCTTCCCTAGGGCTGTGCCTAGGGCAAAATATTACACAATCCAGCTATTGTTTGTTTGGGAAAAACTACAGCATCCTATTGCAATTATTTATGGAAGAAAATATTTGATGTTTTGTAGGAGGGTGGGAAGAGGTGGGGAAGCTGGATTTGACCTCTCCTGTTCTTTCTAAACATTACCTTTTGTTAATGATGCAGAGAAGCCAGTCTCTCTTTTCATCTCTCTCATTCACCCACACCACCTACATTTGTGCTGCATTAATATTCACATAATGAAAAATATTTGTTAAATACCTCATGTCACCCTTAACAAGATGCTTCGTGAGCTGCCTCTGGGATCTGGTTAGGGTCCAGTTCTGAGAGATTTGTATGGTGCATTTTCTTTAAACTAGTGTTTCGCTTTTAAAAAATTTAACTCTTTTTTTCCCAGCCTTTCCATAAGTCTCACTGTAGATTCCAGCATAATTGATCTGTTGTTGTGTGCTAGCTGCAGTTATGATAGCTTCGTTACAATAGAAACGTGCTCAGGATTTTTCCTTGACCAATTCAATGTAGTTCACTAGTTCAGTTGTAGAAGATTTTTCCTGAATAATCCTTAATTTTTTCCTCACTGCTCCCACTAACACCCCTTCGGATGCTTCTGTTTGGCAAGTGGGCCTGGGAACATCTCCAAGGCAGTTGTCACCTCTAATCTTGCGAGTGATTCTGCGTAAGAGAATGGCAGTTGTCTCTGTGGACCTTATTGTGATTCCTGAGGGTATGTGTGTTCCTGCAATTGGCTTAACCCGGCTTGCCTCTCCTACCCCTCCCATCCGATTGTTTTTATGCTGACGTAATTGAGTAGGTAACAGTTCATACACCTGGGGTGGATAGTGCTAGTTTTGTCGTTATCTAATAGCAGGTTGGGGGCTTTTAAGTTAGCAGCAAAAAATGATGATGCCAGAGGGAAGGCCAACATGTTTTTTCGGCTCGCACCCTGTGGCAGCTTTTGCACAGCTGTGGAGGGTTTGTGTGGATTAGGAAATATTATTTTTAAGACTTCTGCTCCTTGGGCCGTAGAACTAAAGCAGATTATGGATTCCTTTGGAAACCATGATGGTGGTGCTGGAAACTGGTGCTTGCCATACATCTGACTCGAGAGTCCTGATGGGTGCCATTGGTCCTAAACGGATTGGAAGGAGCTGTGAGCTACCTCCTCCTCAGAGTTACGCATTCAAATTGCAATTTGCATCCAGAGCAACCATACGGTTTTTAGGTGGGCCCGGTTTTTGTAGTATGCTAGATGATAGAGACCCTGTTGCAGGGAGGCCTGTACAGTGTTAGATGCTGTTGAGGCATTCCTGGTAGCTTGATGGAAGGGAAAAAATAAAGCAGATGCACAGATGAGTGAGAAATGGGTTTAAGTTTAGGGGCAGGAGGTATACCTTGTGCGTCAGACTTCTTATAATATGTTAAGTGAGGTGCTGGTGAGTATACAAGAGGGGGGCTAGGAAAGGTAACGTTTTAATATCCTTTAAAAATGTCAGCCCTGTCTGCTAAGGTCAAGGAAAGCTCAATAAGTAGAAGTTAACTACTATGCTATAAAGATGTTTACTATCCTTTGTGATAATGGAGGAGAGCGTGCATGTTTTCCAGCAGCTGTATTGTACCTGATGTAGGAGATTAATTGTTTAAACTTTGAGATCTGTGCTGCGGCCTCATGTATGTGGGGTTTACACTAGTAAACTTCCATTAGCAATGCACCGCTGAAAAGCAAGCTCTGCTTTCTAAATCAACTTCTTGCATAACAGTGGGGAAACTTTAGTTACAGAGCACAGTTTGGCAGTAAATGTCCATTGTTAGCTAGCATGTCCCAAACCACAGAAACTAACCAAAATAAAACCACGCTTCAGCTTTTGCTTACGATATTTTCACTAGCTTTTCTTTTGCACGTCATTGGTCTAGTGGTCATAATAAGGGCACTGGGAATCAGCAGAAGAGTTCATTCCAACTATTCTGTTGGTGATTGTCACTTAAACACAGTATCATTCAGTTTTCCTATGTTTAAAAAGAAGACAATAGTCCTGTTACTCTCCTTGCTAAAATGTGCAGAAAGCCGTAGGCTAAAAAGCAGTTATATAAAAAGCAGTTGTGTGTGATGTATGACTAATGTACTGTTTTACAAGGGAGAATTTTTAAATGCTTTTGATCCATTAGTATAGAAGACTGTAAAATGGTGTCACACCTTGCAAATGGCCAATCACACTAGTGTTATCATGTGAAGTTAGGTGACTGCTAGTTTATAATTGGCTTGGGTTTGTGGTGGCTTATAGTACTTACTTGCCCTTTTATGTACAAAAGCACCTTTCAGAATCTTTTCTTTGTAGCATACATTAAGATAGCAATGCTGTCTGTCTGGAAGTTGTACACTTGCATAACAAGATGCCAGGCTCTCTTTATACATGGAAATGAGACAGGAGAATACATGCGCAAGACTACTGGAATGATCATTCTTTAGTGTGTTCTTAGGTGATTGTATGGTTTATAAAAAGCAGCAAAGAGTCCTATGGCACCTTATAGACTAACAGACGTATTGGAGCATGAGCTTTCGTGGGTGAATACACATTTCATTGGATGTCATGCTCCAATACGTCTGTTAGTCTATAAGGTGCCACAGGACTCTTTGCTGCTTTTGACAGATCCAGACTAACACAGCTACCCCTCTGATGTATAGTTTATGTGAGTTATGTTTTTCAGTGCATTGTGCTGGAGATATGTGCACAAAATCCATTGTGTAATTACGGGAATTGGTTTGTGTGCACAGATTGTATGTGCTTAAGTTCGTTTTGTGTGTGAATCATCCATACAACATTTTCAGTTTTTACCCTTGGTGTCTGCATTTGGATATTTAAAGAATGAGTAAGGTAGAGTTTTTTGTTAGACAGTTCCTGCTGGGCTTGGTTCATATTTTGTGCTTATTTGAGCCTCTGATATCTCACTCTCTCACATACACGCAGACACATTTTGGTATGCATATGAGTGCTAAATAAAATAATATGTGGAAGATGTATAGAGTGATACAAGAAGCAGTTTTTTCATAGAGCGTACATTTCTGGTATTTCCTGTATATTAATATTGCTGGAATATAAGGTAGTTTTTCTTTCCCCAGAGGGATTGGGGGAGTATTGAGCTACCTCCATTTTGTGTTTCATTAGGAAATTGCTAAGGAAACTAACAAAAAATGTTCTTTTTGTATCAAGCTATAGATGAACAAACTTAGTGTGAGACTTGGTAGAAAGCAAAACAGTCAAGTTAGAACAAAAGCCAGCCACGTGGTTATTAAGGGGGCACTAGAGGATGTAAGATCATGTTAGATCTGTTCTTCTGTTAGCAAAAGCGCAGGGTATTCAGTTACTCAGAGTGAAGTATTTATTAAAGGAATTTGCCTGGCTGGTGCACTTCTATGTATATGTTGTATTTGGTATCTGTGTATATACATGTATGTAATTTTGTGTGTATGTGAGTTTTGTTAACTGAGTCTCATTGTTATATTCCATATGGTTTCCATTTCCCAGTCTTCAGGTCTTTTTTTAAAACAAACTTTCTAGATTTTTACTTTAACCCTAGCTGAGGTGCAGTTAAGCGCTGTCTTTTTTTTTTGGTTTACTTTACCAACAGTATCCTCTCCCCAGCTCACAAACACCATTTAAGAAGGGAAACATAGGGCCCTTCCATTTTGCTCATTCTTTTGTTTAATAAAAATCCCAAGGTGGAGAATGCGGCTCACATATCTATGATGTTGCTGCTTGAGACATGCTTCCTCGCTCTTCTAAACTGCCTTGGCTAAACTGTGTGAGGTCTGGAGGTCCCTGAAAGGGGAAGCTGAAGTGCAAAGCACAAAGATGAATAATAAAATGATGTCACTGCCAGCCAATCAGCAGAATTAATGTCACATGTCTGGCAGCACTTCATATGCCCACAGAACAAGAGTAACTGCTTAAATTGTCCCTCTCTTCCTACCAATCAGCTGGCAGCTGCTAGGGATCAGGCTTTTTGAAGTTTATTATATGAGACTTTGATGCACATTAAAAAGGGATGATGCATTTTTCTGTTAATGAGTTGTTAACCTCTTGGAGAACATTTTTTTTTAATGTGGCAACCTTTACAGCTACTTGTGAATGTTGTTTTTCAAACATATTAAGAGCAAACTAACAGATTTTTCTACAGGACATGCTGTAAAGTTCTGTGCCCTGAGTGGGGTGTCAGTCTGTATACTTGTTTCCTTTATGACGTATGACAATCTAACCTTTTATTTTTTTACTTATCCTTTCTATTCCCGTCAGATAAATTAAATTTAGATTTATTTTCCTTTGTTTTCCTGTTGTTCCTTAAATAACTCTTGTTTAGCAGACTGCTCAGATTGGCAGCAGCAGCATGCAGAGACCCCCCTCTGTTAGATGTGCATTTGTTCCCACCCCTTCTGCCCTTTCTTTTCTCAGCTGATGACATTTAAACTCTGCATCTAACCAGGGTGATTGTAGTAGTAGGTCAACGCCGTGAATGCTGAATGAACTGTTTTCTGTTGATGGATCAGATGAAATGACATGTCAGGCCAGAAGAATTATGAGATTCTGTCTGATGTCCAAAACCAAGGTACTACATGTGTATTTTAGACAGGATTAGATATTCTGATGGAAGCCTGAGATGGCGTGGCTAACGCTAGGAAGAAGAAAGGCACATATCCTAAATCAGTGGTCCCCAACGTTTTCGTCTGGCAGGTGCCAGACGAAGAACCCTGGCGGCGGTTGAGCATCCGCCAAAATGCTGCCGAAATTCGGCGGCATTTCAGTGGGTGCTCGATTACCGACTGGGACGCGGGCGCATTTAGATGCCCCTGCAGGCGCCGTGGCGGGGACCCCTGTCCTAAATGGTTTTTTAGGGAGTAGCACATGAGCCTATTTTCATTAGACCTTTCCCTTCATTGTGTACCTTTCCACTTTTTTTAAGAGGTGTTTCATCACCCCTTTCTTATAGTGACCCAGGCAAGTGAGTTTGTTTTATCATCTTATTGTAGGAGAAGATAAAGGACAAACCTCTGAGGAGTTAAATCCCCCTACAAAGATGGCTTGAGTGCATAGTTCATTTGCTTTCTGTTCTCAGGAGTTAAAAACAGCCATTGCTTACTAAGGAGCAAGTACTGAACTTGTGGTCTGTGAAATATTTTTCATATCCAGACTAAGCTTTAGGAGGAGAAATCTGATGAATAGGTGGTGAAAATCCATAGTTACAGATAGTAAGTTAATTATTTGGTACTTCTTGAGGGCACAGAGTGATCTACAGAGATGCTTGTCACAATGAAACATCTGACAGTATTCAAGGAAAGATGATTCCTTGTAGTTGTAGCCCAGTTTCAAGGCTTTTGACTGACTCATTGAAACTCTCTCTCCTTCTGTTCTCCTTTGCCCTCACTTGGGTCCCTCAGAGGAAGAAGAAATTTCAAGTGACTTCAAATTTAGACCATACACCTTTGAGAGAGCGATAAGATGCTTCAATCCAGACCATTTAAAACTGTTGGACTGGCTTTAGTGGAATTGGTCGCAAAGAGCAGAGATTATTTTAGTCCTTTTTAGACCAGACAAAAAAATTCAGCACAAAATAGTCTTGGTTATTTTCTCTGTGATGTAAAGAGTTTTACATTCTGCGATTCATAAAATTACCGTTGGGGTAGGAGTCGTGTACAATGCTGTCAATGTTTAATTCATTCAAAGGTTATATTGAAGTTAGCATGCTAGTTTACTTTCTTCAAAGAAAAAGAGATGTAACACACGCTCCCCCCAAAAACACAAACAAACCACCCCCAAAACAAAAAATCCAACAACAAAGTCACAGGCTGAAAGGCTGTGTCCCCCTGTTGACATGTTGGCAGTTGGAGCATAAATTTCATTGCTGCAAACAGGAAACTCAGTACTGGAACAGGTTGCATATTCTATTGGTAACTCTAAGAGTCATCTGTGTCACGATTCAAAGGTTTTTGTTTTCATAAGGCAACGTAAAATGATTTAATGCTCAGTAATTATTTTCTTGAAAGCAAAGAGATCTTTGTGAGGTTCAGTGAAAATGCAGCAACTGTAATTCATCTCTGAAGGACTCAGAATTTTTAAAATGTTTGGAACAACTAAAGCTAACTGTATTAAGAAGCCACACTGGAGCTATAAATCAGGAGGCAGCCTTTGCATTTTTTCTGTTTTTTGCAGCCAGGTATTCGGAGATCTCCATTGTCCTTAACTGTGCTGTGGGAAGATTTAAGATTTCAGTAGTACATTTATAGTCATTTTAAAACATTTGCCATTGTTTGTCAATGACACGTCCATATACGCAAATAAAATGCTGAGTAGGAAAATGAGTAATGTTGTTGTAAACACTTCACCTCCTCTTGGTTGTTTGACAACCACTGTGCCAAAGGTAGAAAGCAGTGCCATATTTTACAACTGACAGGATATCTCAAGTGTTTAAAACATCCGAAGAGATGATAAAACATTCAGCGCTGAGCTGAGAGATGATTGTTGGGATGTATATATGCAGGGGTGTGTGTGTAAATACACACAACACAGATTTTCCTTTCGAAGTGAGGCTAAAAGTTAAATGAACACACAATGTATGAAACTAGTTGTGTGAGGTGATGAGAAGTGGAGAGGAGAGGTCCACCAGTATGCAGTCATGAGCTTTAAAATGTTAATGGTATTTCCTGCTCTTAGCAATAGCAGTTGACTACTCAAATGTTGGGTTTACTTCCTCAAGCAGTAAAGCAACAAGAAGCCAAATCAGATTTGAGCTTCCTCACAAAAAAAAGTATGTGTGTGGGCAACAGAAGTGATGATTTACATGCTCTTGCAAATATGTACTCATTACAAATTGCTATTGGAATATGTGAATTAAGAAATAAACTAAGGTTACTGCACACTCTTTGTTACATCTTTCATACAGTGCGTCCCAAAGGATTTTGCGGTTTGTGTTTTAAAAAAAAAAAAAAAAACTCAAAGGAAAATCCCATATTAAGTTTAGAACAGGTAGAGAATGTCTCAAGTGTTATGTATACATGTTTAAGGTTACAGTAACTTCTCACTTAACGTTGTAGCTGTGTTCCTGAAAAATGCGACTTTAAGTGGAACGATGTCAAGCGAATCCAATTTCCCCATAAGAATTAATGTAAATAGGGGTGTTAGGTTCCAGGGAAATTGTTTTCATCAGACAAACTATATATTATATAGCTATACGCACAGTATACATTTTTAACAAACAATTTAATACTATTCACAGCTATGATGACTGTGAAACTTGGTTGAGGTGGTGAAGTTAGAGGGTGGAAGAGGAAGGGATATTTCCCAGGAAATGCCTTACTGCTAAATGATGAACTAGCACTCCGCTGAGCCCCCAAGGGTTAACACATTGTTGTTAATGTAGCCTCTCATCAAGGCAGCATGAACAGGAGGGAGGGGAGACAGCATAGCAGACAGACACAGACATACACCTAGTGTGTGGGGGAGAGAGATGCACACTGCCCCTTTAAATAAGCTGACCCACTCTTAAGTGCATCAAGTTGAGACAGCAGCTGCTGCCCCAGGCTGTCTTTATCTCTCTCTCTGCGTTGGTGTCCCCTCCCTGCTCTGTATGGAGAAGGGGCAAGTGGGGTGCAGGACCGGGGGGAGGGGGACACCCTGATATTAGCCCCTCTTTCCCCCTTGCACAGCATGCAGGAGTCTCTGGGAGCAGCTCTGAGGCAGAGGGAAGGAGCAGCACATGGCAGTGAGGGGAGCGACAGCTGAACTGTTGATCGATAGCCTGCTGGGCGGCTCCAGCACAGGGAACTTAAGGGAGTGGGGAGCTGATGGGGGGGGGGTGGGCTGCCAGTCAACCCTCGTTCTAAGGCCCCACCAGCTAGCTGCAATGGGATGCTCTTCCTGCAAGCAGTGGACAAAGCAGGCGGCTGCCAAATGACTTTAGAAGGGAGCATTGCACAACTTTAAACGAGCATGTTCCCTAATTGATCAGCAGCGTAACAACGAACCAATGTTAACCAGGATGATTTTAAGTGAGGAGTTACTATATCTGTTTCATAAACAACATGAAAGAGTTACAGATTTTAGGGGAACAGTTAAAGACTAAAAGCAGCAAAGAATCCTGTGCTGCTTTTACAGATCCAGACTAACACGGCTACCCTCTGATAGTTAAAGACTAGACATCTTTAATGTTTTTAGCTTATGCCTAAACTTTTCTAGAAGTCCTGCAATTATCAAGCCTGGGTTGGTACACGGGAACTCAAGGTCACCTTTGAATGCGCTGTAAAAGTCCCACTTAATTATAGCAAAGATTGTTTTGGAGAGTGTTTAAGTTAAAAGCAAGGAATGCTGAAGTCACACATGGGAGTTTTGTTGAGCCTTCATTAGGCTTCTAGTGAGTATTGGAAGAAAAAATGATTTTGTGACCAATAGGAATTTAAAAATAAAAAGCAGTGTTAACGCTTGCAGTGTTAGCCTGTTCTCTTGACAGGCACAAAGCTATCAAACTAAGGGCTTGTCTACATCAGAAAGTTGCAGCGCTGGTGAGGGAGTTACAGCGCTGCAACTTTGAAAGTGTACACATCTGCAGGGCATCACCAGCGCTGCAACTCCCTGTTTGCAGCGCTGGCCGTACTCCCGTTTTGTCTCGGGTGTAGAGGATCCAGCGCTGGTGATCCAGCGCTGGTAATCCAATGTAGACACTTACCAGCGCTTTTCTTGACCTCCGTGGAAGGAGGAAGCCTCTGGTAATCAAGCTGGTCTCCTTTCCTGGTTTGCTCTCGCGTTCCCGGAACCCCGAGCAAGCAGGTCTCCTTCCCTGCGGTTTGCAGGGGGGTTCGGGGAACGCGAGAGCAAACCGCGGCGAAGCTGGTCTCCTTTCCCGGTTTGCTCTCTCGTTCCCGGAACCCCGAGCAAGCAGGTCTCCTTCCCTGCGGTTTGCAGGGTGGCTCCGGGAACGAGAGAGCAAGCCGCGGCGAAGCTGGTCTCCTTTCCCGGTTTGCTCTCTCGTTCCCGGAACCCCGAGCAAGCAGGTCTCCTTCCCTGCGGTTTGCAGGGTGGCTCCGGGAATGAGAGAGCAAACCGTGGCGAAGCTGGTCTCCTTTCCCGGTTTGCTCTCTCGTTCCCGGAACCCCGAGCAAGCAGGTCTCCTTCCCTGCGGTTTGCAGGGTGGTTCGGGGAACGCGAGAGCAAACCGCGGCGAAGCTGGTCTCCTTTCCCGGTTTGCTCTCGCGTTCCCGGAACCCCCCTTGAAGCCGCCCAACAGCGCTGCAGTGTGGCCACATCTAACACCACTTGCAGCGCTGGTTGCTGTAAGTGTGGCCACTCTGCAGCGCTGGCCCTATACAGCTGTACTAATACAGCTGTAACAACCAGCGCTGCAAAATTTTAGATGTAGACATGGCCTCAGTCTCTATGTTATCAGCTACCTGAGTGTCGTGTTGGGCCTTGAGTATTTTCCCCTAACCTTGGGAAAAGGGAATTTAGTGATAAATGGGGGGAAAAAATAAGTATTTCTTGACTTGCAAAGTGAGTAGTTGCAGGAGTTTAGAGAGAGATGCCATTAAAATGCGCAGCCTGTGTTTCCCAACTAGGATAACTTGGTAATGTGCATCATTACTTTTTTGGTTGCGTTTTGCATTTGCAGGTTCAATTAGGCCATGATATCATTTTCAAAATGCCAAATAATAATCTTACTTAACAAGTGGGTTATCTGTAAAGAAAAGTTTGTCAAAACCTTAATATACTTCTGTGGCATAAACCTGTTAAGGCTTATTAAAACAGTTGTTTTATGTTTCTTTGTTGCCTATGTGAACAGTATGAATTAGAGAACATGACAAAAACACTGATAATAGATCTGGGATTTATTTTGGTTCATGCATCAGCAATTCGGAGCTGTTACTAATGCTGATTTTCCTAATACTGACTTGTTACATGGCCTTGTGTAGTTTTTGTAGTTAAACCCACTGACTAGTGAAGCAATGGTTTGTCCTGTGGTAAAACTAGCACCAACATGGGCTGTTAAATTGCTCAGTAGAGACTGTTTGTTTCTTTTGCCAGATCATCACACTTACTTGTGCTTCCTCTTCAGTTATACTTACAGGTAACAGGAAAATGATCCCTAAGAAGATTTTAATGACAATGAGTGGGTGGAGGTGGTGAGACTCAGCTCATCTGAAAATTGGGCCTCACTTCTATTTTGGTGCCAAAACACAGGTTTAGGAGTCTAATATTAGGCACTCAAGAGGGGAGATGTTGGCCTAAGGTGGAAGTTTTGGCCACCCTGTATGTTTTATCAGCATCTTTAACATGTTGCATGGACCTTAGTTTTAAATGCTAGGAATTCAACCAAAGCTGTGTTCTGAAGTTGGACTTTGTTTCTGGATAGTCCTTACTACTGTGAAGCTGATGGAGTGAGCAGCCCAAATTGCTTGCAATATATTTTGGCTGTCCCCATTTTCTATGCTTTTGTTTTACTTCATTCTCTCTCCCATTTCTCTTTGGGTTATAAGCTGCACTGACACCATTTGCAGACATTTCCACAGAAGAGTGGCACGGCTGACAGTTATCCAGTCACTGGGTGAATTGGCTGAATGCCACAAGATTGCTCAAATGTTTTCTCTCTCTCCTAAACTTTGCCTTACCTTAGGGCATAACTGTTCTCTAGAAGGGCCCCATGGTTGCTTCAGCTCGCACTGTTGAAAGAGTGAACAATGTGTAAACAACTATATATGCTGATCATATTGTCCACAGTTCTGTCTAATGTTTGCCACCTGTTTGAAGGTTCCCGGCTGCAGTCCCATGTTGCTGTGTGACACATGGTACTGTGTTTGACAGAGTCACTGTTTTGTTTTACTTCAGTGAGAGCTGCTGTTTCCAGAAAAACTTTTTTCCCGTTCCATTCTGGAGGTGTTACGCAAATAGATAATTAAACTGTTTTCTTCAAAGAAGATGGTAAACAGAGAGTCTGTTATTTTAAATGCATATTTTGAAAGCCGCCGTATAGCATGTTGATGATGCACTTGAAGGGTGTTTGCCCGTGGGGGGGGGTGATTGCTTTTATTCATGTTTTTTTAAGATTTCTGTTTAGCACTTTTTTTTAACTATATAGAATCTAATAAATATTGTTTGACCCCCCAAAAAAATTGTAGCTCTTGAGGACTCCATGATGTTTTGGAATATTCTGTGGCTTTTATATCTTTTAACATGTACCAGTTATGACCTGAAAAGAGGGCAGCTATATTAACATTAGCCCACTGGAAATTTCTTCCTGAATGTGAATGTGCCAGAAACCAAAACCATTTCAAATGGACCAGAGATGGCAACTGCCCTGTTATAAACCCGTAATGACTCAGTGAAACTCAATGCTGCTGCTTCACTTACATCTTCTTTGTGAAAAAAGAAAATGAAGAAAATCTGCAAAAGGAAGTTGTCAGTGCATATTAATACAGAGGGAATCTCGTCAGTAGCACTGCAATTAAAATCAGCAAGTTGTAAATTCAGTTACAGGAGATCAGCATGTGAAACCTGATTCCCCCCCCAATTATTAACATTCCAAATATTGACGTTAACACTCTTTTTTTTATAATTGTTGTGTTTCAGAGATAATCGTATGATGAAAAGACGCTTAATTTTTTTAAAATAATTTTTTTTATGAGATAGCAAAGTTGTATCCTGGATTTATCTTAAGCAAGAGCCACTAAACCACCTACCTATCTGAGTAGCAGTTTTCTAAAGTCTTGTAGCTAGCAAGATTTTTCCTTAAAAGAGAGAAGCATGCATTTGTAACATATCAGGCAGGTGAGTGGCTTACTAAAAAATTTAATTTAGGGATTCCTTCCTTGTTTTATTGTGTACCTCACACATGTATGGCATCTATCTGGATAGAGGTTAATAAATGTGTGTATAGCTGTAATATTAATGAAATAACTTGCACAACCTGCTTAAAATTGGAATCAAGGCTAAACAGAATGAGCACTGCCACAACTGTCAGTTACCTTGACAAATATTCCAAGGTACGCAATCCATTGTAAAGTCCATTAATCGTGTTTACGAATTATTTGCAGACCATTTTCACCTTTGTCAGTGTGCATCATTTTAATTTTACAGTAAGAGATCTTTGTCCGTTTCTGTCTCTTGTGAGATTCTCTGTGGCATAGTATAATGAACCTGAGAACTGTTTCTGCAGGGTTCAGAGCCAGAATTCAATCCATAATGTTGGTCATTGAGCAATGTGCTGCTCAGACTCCTATATTAGTCAAAAGCTAAAATGCACACATGCAGCAGTCAGACATTGGAACGTATTAAGAGTTTTGAGAGTTGAGTGTAGTTGGCTCTTAAATTTTGATTCTGAAGGGACTCAATCGCAAATTGCTGGTTGGTAGTCCATATTGAAGCCTGTGCTTCCCCATCTACACTATTGTTGTCACCCATGCTAGCTAGATTAATGCAAGCATGGACGTGCCTACCCATGCTACAATCACCTTTTCTCTTGCAGCATAAGATCTACTCTAAGGTTAATGACTAAG
The DNA here is from genome assembly GCF_007399415.2 of Gopherus evgoodei. Taxonomy (NCBI): domain Eukaryota; kingdom Metazoa; phylum Chordata; order Testudines; family Testudinidae; genus Gopherus; species Gopherus evgoodei. Next base: position 9,550,616 of record NC_044331.1, read on the forward strand.
GTTGGCTAAAAATTTTCCATCAAAATTGTTTTTCAATGGAAAATTGGATTTTCAGCTAAATGAAACTTTGCGAAAAGTTTTGGCTTTCCACAGAAAATATCAACTTTTCACTGAAACACTGTACACGTGAAAACTGTAAAGATTTTGACCATAAACTGAAAACTTCTAGCTGAAACATAAACATTTCAATTTTGAAAATGCTGGCTACAGTGCATCATGAGATTTGTCGTTCAAATGCCTCATGCCCTCATTCTTCTCTTTAGGCAGGGGGTTCCTCACCTGGACCACATCTCGAGATTATGAGGCACTGTGATGATGGGTCTCTCATGGTGCATCAGGGCTACTCAGCAAGTGGGAAGGGTGGTGCATCCCAGGAAATGTCCAGATGGAGCATGTTTTTGTTGCATCTTGTGTTAAGTCTACTGTGTTGGGTAGATTTGTCAGCTCTTATTTTGGAAACAATCTGTTTTATAGCACTGTTTATTTACATTGTATTTATGTGAATATCAAATAATCATACACTTGCAAATAGTTTGTATTTAAGTAGCACCTTTAATTAGAGGACATCACAGCTGTTTGCAACCAATTAATTAGTTTCTTAACACCTGTGAATGTGGTGGATGAGGTTTTATTTCTGTTTCATATTATGGGAAACATAAGCACATAGGTTATGAGTTGACCAATGTGTTATAGGAAGTCATTGAGTTAGGAATCCTGACTTTAGACACTAGGCCATGCTGCCACTATTACAGATTAATTAAATAATCACTTTTTATATCAAAAGAAATAAAGATCCATGTCCATGAGCCATGTAAATTCAGTTCCATATAAATTCTTGATGTGAGTTTTTAAAATGTGGATTCTTGATATTAGTAATTCAAATTATTACTTATATCAAAGAACTGTAAAGATATTTCCATTTGTTTGTAATGGGTCTTCTCAAATTAGAAACTGTTTAGTGAATGAGGGAGTCTCCTGTTGAGTTCGACAGATGAGACCAAAGACCGATTTTGGACCTGCAGCTCTGTCTGCAAGTGCCACAGTTGAAGACCGTCATAGATGAATGTGTGCTGCTTTTAGCTTTATCCCTCATGTGTTTCTCCTTGGCTGCAAGCTGTTGAAATCTGTCAGTTGAAGGTGTCAGAGCTGCCACCATGCCATCGGGTCTTGTGATGGGCTAAGAGCTCCCAAGTGCTGAGGTCAACGCTGCAAAACTGGAGGTTGGTCTTGAAAGTGTCTTCATTATGCTTTCTTCATCTGCCCCTAAAACAAGTTCCAGTCTCCAACTCTCCATAAAAGATGGTGAATATTATGTTGTTTAAAAAAAACAACCATTTTTTTGATTGTGCTGAAAACTATTGAGCATGCAGAGAACTCTCCTTTCACATTAATCAGCAAATGTTAAGGTTTTGTCCTCTCTCCAGATACTAGAAGCAGACAGTCCAGGTTTTGAATTAGCTGTAAACAAAATTTGCAGTGTTGTAAATGAAAGCTTATTCTTGGATGTGGTCCCTTCTTTCTAAGTCAGATGAGAGCTGCAGATGTCGCTGCTCAGGAGCTGCGTTCAGACTTGTGAAGGAACTTGTCAGCTGCTATCCCTCTAGCCACATAAGGACTGGTTTTGATTGGATCCAGAGTCTTATATAGTGTTCAGCTAGAAGGATGCCAGGCATGGTGAGGCACCTAGATAGTTGCTGGGGAGTTTGAGAGGAACACGGGGGGATTATCCTCCATCTGAGTAAAAAAGAAACCCATTAAGTCAATTGAGTTATAGGAGCACATCTTAAACTACTCCATGTTTTTGTTTTTTGCACTCTTGAAACCCACCAATTGGCTAAGCAGTTTTTTCCTTTAAATGTTAAAAAAGCAAATTTCTTTTACAGACCTATATCTATCTTCTATATGCCAGTTGTCAGCCTAGACAAAATCTTCTAGGTTGTGTTATAAATTGCTGCGAGAAATAGGTAATTCATGGGAGTACAAAGACCCACAACGATGACATAATGAGAGGCAGCAATGAATTGCCCCTCTGAAGAGAAGATGCAGAGCCTCAACGTAGAAAAATGTATTTTAAAAAGGCACTATTTCAAAGGCTGAGGTTCTTTTTTAAAACAATTTAGTGCCAAAAGCTTAACCAGTTTTTCATAAACATGGTTGCCAGTTGCAGCCAAAACAAACAATTAGGATCCTTAAATGAACCTAAGTATGGAATCATAGTTACTGAAGAAGACCGCTTGAAATTATAACTGTCGGTAAGTATGATTCCAAAAGCTAGAAGTCAAAGAGCAGGATCCATGAGGTTTAGGAGGCTTTTGTCTCTCCTCAGCGTTTCTTTTCATGGAGGTGTGCAAGGAGGGTGCTTTAAAACAAGATTTCACATAGGTCTCCTATGGAGATGATCTGGCATAGAAACTAAGGTCAGTTATTCATCTTACAAAAGTGAGAAAGAGGCCAACATTGACTGGATGTTCATACAAAGGTCAGGCATGTGAAGTAACAAGGCATTTTGATCAATTTCTCCCTTCCAGTAGCTTATCTTCACGTACATGCCGTCTCTGGCTCCAGACTCGGTCTGCTGACTTTGGATTTGATCCAGAGCTCTTTGAACTCTTAGGAAAGATGCCCATTGACTTCAGTGGGTTGTGGATCAGCCCCACTTTGGGTATGTCTATATGGCGATGGGAAGGGAACCTCCAGCCCTGGAAGAGAGACTCATGCTAGCAGTGTGGTCATTGTGACTCAGGCCGCAGCTCGGGCACTCACTCCCATCTGAGCCGCTATGTCCATTCTGCTATTAGCCCTTCTAGTGTGAGTCTGTCTACCCAGGTTCACCCCCCCCACGGCAGTATGTAGATATATCCTTTGTGAGCATCTCCATGAAAACACCTTTTTGGGGATTGGTGCCTTTCATTCTGTCTGTGAGATACTTTAATTACTTTCCAAGATATTGAGGACTACATGATAACACACGCATTAAAAGGTTATTAGCATTGAGGTTTTGAGAGTGTTTTGTGTCAGAATGTTGTTTTCATGAAATTTTAACAGTAATCCTCCCATCTTTCCCTCCTAAGTATTATTATTTATATTGCACCATAGAAGGTTATAACTTTCTTCCTTGTTGCAAGAATCTGGGTGAGTCTTCTGCAGCTTTGATAAAAACCTGACCCCCCCCCCCCATACCTTTTGTATTCCCTGCTTGTTTTCTTTTTTTGGATGAAAATGGAAACTTAGAATCCTGCTATATTATATCACTAAATGTTTAGTGAAATTTATTGAAAGAGTTAGGGGTTTAATCTTGAGTGTCCTGTCCAGATTTTGACCTAGTTCAGACAGAGATAGTGTTCTTCATTTCCCAGTCTATTATTGATGCTTATTCTTGTCCTGCACCATTAAACTTTTCTGCTCCACCCAAAGATGGTTGAATTTCAGTGGGTGAAGCAATTTGTGGGCTTGTGTTGTAGGCACATTGTTATGAAAACTGTTACTCCCTGGTTTTCTACTGGTGTTAAAATAAGTACTAAAACAAGAAGGGAACTGGTGAACTTGGGCTATTGTACAACTTGGCTGTCAGAATGAATGATGTCCTTTTACATCAAGATGCTGCCATTAGCAGGCTCAGCACTTGATTACAACTTTTTTTCATGTGAAAGAACATTTTGAAATGTCAGGTATCAGAGGTATAGCCGTGTTAGTCTGGATCTGTAAAAAGTGACAGAGTCCTGTGGCACCTTATAGACTAACAGATGTATTGGAGCATGAGCTTTTGTGGGTGAATACCCACTTCCTCAGACACATGAGTCTATAAAGTGCCACGGAACTCTTTGTGGCATTTTGAAATGTGTGTTTTCTGTGGGTTGTTTATTTCATCAAGTGAACTTTCAGATTGCAGTGCTGAGCAAAATAGGGCTATAGATTTTTGAGATTGTTCCTTCTGCTAAAAGGGCAAATTATTTAATCCAGTGAACAACCTCTTCTTCACCTGGCGTGTTGACACCTGGAAACTAGCCGTGATCACAGTTTTGACATGATGTCCAGCATACTGCCAGCGTACCAGGTTGCTGTGTAGCGTAGGACTCAACTCTTGTAAACCTGTGCTACCTTCTCATTATGGGTCTGCTCATAAAGTGGGAGTACCAGGAGGAGGAGATGTTGGCTTTATACTTCCCTAACTGGCAATTATTCGTATTTTCAGATTGCCACAAGAACTGGTAAGATTTTTAAGTTTGCTTTCTGTTAAAAGTTAAGGCAAGAGGGAGGTTTTCTTGTTGATGCAGCTGCTGCCACTGCATTCTTGCACAGAGAAGTAGATGTAGAAGACAAAGCTCCTATTAACCATGCTATTGATGATCATGGGCAGGATTATTTTTCTGAATGGTGGAAATAAATTGTTCTCCAGAATAGTGTGTGCTGGGAAGTCTTCACTTGCAGTTTAAAAAAAAAAAAGAAAAGAAAAAAAAAGTCACGTAGCCTAATAAAAAGTTATTCAGGAGAAGAAGCACCCAATATTCTGCTCACAACTCAAACACTAAAGTATTTATTACTTTGATTATTGTTTCTATTACAGTAGCATCTAAAAGCCCCAGTGGAGATCAGGGCTTCTTTATGCTAGGTACTGAACACACCCATACTGAGAAACAGTCCTTGCCTCAAAAAAACATAGTTTAAATAGCCAGGTGAGAAAAAGGAAGTATTATCATGCAAGTCACTTCACCTTCTGGTGACTCAGTTTCCCTGCTGTAAAACAACACCTATGTTTTATGATGTTTTCAGATCTATGGATGAGATACATGTGTTTATATATTTTGCTTACACATAAAGTTTCATATATTTGAAACAGTGCAAAAAGCAGCCGGGGAGGAGGGGTTAGTCTCAGTCATGAGCTAATTCTAACACCTTGGGCTTGCTGCTAAATGCCTCATAGTTTTGAACTCTGTAAGAAGCAGAATCCAAGTTAACCATTCCAAAATTTCACTTTAGCCTGTTTATTATTATTATTCTATTGTTCTGATCCAGGAAATCATCCCCATCCATTCCTGAAATGAATGGTCTGCAGTAAAGCAAAAACCCAATCTCTGTTGGGTAACTGACCCAAAGGCAATAAAGCAAATGGTCAGTTTTCATTGGGATTGCCACCAGCTATGGCTATACCAGAGAGCTTAAAGCAACGCAGCTGCAGTTCTCGAGTGTAGCTGCTGCAAGCCAATGGGAGAGTGCCCTCCCATCAATTTAATGAATCCACCTCCAGCGAACGTTGGTAGCTGCATCAGTGGGAGAAGCTCTCCTATCAATATAGTGCTGTCCACACCAGCGCTTACATCGGTGTAACTTATGTTGCTTGGAGTGTGAGTGACATAAGTGATAGTAGCCATAGCTATGGTGTTTCGCTGCTCTGCCTGCTCTCCTCCTATGAGCAATAGGGGACACTGGAAACAAGCATCCAGCTCTAGGAGGTACCAGGAAAGCAGCTTTCTTACACATTTCAATACCCATATGCACAAAGGGGAGCTGAGGATTGTTCACATCCGCAAAAGAAAACAAAGTTTGTGAGGCTAATTTTAGATCTACCAACATGAACAAGATCCTTTTTAACACTGTGAAGAAGTAAGGCTGTGTCCACACTGCACTTCCATTGTTAAAACTTTTGTTGCTCGGGGTGTGAAAAAAACATCCCCCGGATGACAGAAGTGTTAACGACAAAAAGCGCTGGTGTGGACGGTGTTTCGTCGGCGGGAAATGCTCTTTCACCAACAAACCTCTACTGCCCCTTATCCAGGGTGCTTTTATTTTCTCGTCAGGAGAACTCGCTGTACCAGCACAGCTGTGTTGTTGTAAGAATCACAGTGTAGCGCAGTCTGATGGTAGCTCCACATCATAAATGCCTCATTGAGGAAAGAGGTATTGCTGGCTCTTTTATTTTGTAATACTAAGGCTTCCACAGATGTGCCCTGGTTATCTTACTTTAGCATGGAACAACCTGTGGAAGCCTAAAAATCACCTCAGTGGACTCCCAGGAAGCATTGTGAGACAGATCAGCTGGCTGTGTATTCAGTTAACTATAAACAAAATATTTGTTTTTAAACATGAAGTCTAAAGGGAGTAAGCTAGTGGGAAGAAATATAACCAGTCCTCTTTAAAGTGAGAATTAAACAACACTGGTGTTCTTTCAAACACAACCAGCTTTTCTGCGTTTTAAAAAACTTATCCCTGCATTTGGAATGCACGTGGGTTAAACCTGCTGCATGTTCATGCTTGTTGCATTGCTGTTGTATTTTTTTAAGCTGGAACCACTTTCCCAGCATTCAGTAGTCAGGAACTTCTAGTTTCAGTTTCTAAGCACAGCTGGAGAAAATATTGCCTAGATCGGTACTTCTCAAAGTTGGGCCGCCGCTTTTTCAGGGAAAGGCCCTGGCGGTCCAGGCCAGTTTGTTTACCTGCCGCGTCCGCAGGTTTGGCTGATCGCGGCTCCCACTGGCCACAGTTCGCCGCTCCAGGCCAATGGGGGCTGTTGGAAGCGACACTGGTCAAGGGATGTACTGGCCATCACTTCTAGCAGCTCCCATTGGCCTGGAGCAGTGAACCGCGGCCAGTGGGAGCCGTGATCGGCTGAACCTGCGGACGCGACAGATAAACAAACCGACTCAGCCTGCCAGGGGCTTTCCCTGAACAAGCAGTGGACCCGCTTTGAGAAGCACCAGCCTTGATAGAGGAGGTTGACGTGGCAGGAAGAGCTATGTTTGCCGTTTCCCCTGAGAAACACCAGTGGCTGTGTGAGACTTGATTTGGCTGGAAATGCTAGAGGTATCTTAAAACCCCATCATTTTGGACTGATAGTGCCTCTTGGAGTGACAGGCAGCAGAGACCAGTCAGTGGCCAAATGAATTCATCCTTCCTTCCAGTCACCTCTTTATTTCTGACTGGAATTGCCCTGTACTCACTGTGCTGTGCCTTAGCAGGGGAAATGGAGCATCATGCTTCTTTCTAAAAGGTTTGTTTCCTTATTGAATTTCCTGGCATTACTGAGGGTGGAGGAAAGGGTTGCCTTGCCTCCAGTGCTTGTAGAGTTGGCATTTCTTCGTGAGAGATTACCATATATACTCGTTCATAAGCCAAATTTTTTGGTAAAAGAGTGACGCATCAAAGAGTGGGGGTCGGCTTTTAAACTCTATGGAATCACTGAATTGAATATCGAATACAGGCGTAGGCAGCCTATGACACGCATGCCAAAGGTGGCACATGAGCTGATTTTCAGTGGCACTAGTGTGACCAGATGAGAGGGGGAAAATATTGGGACACATCAGGGGGAGGAGGGGTCCACTGTCAGAGGGAAATAAAACTAATGCTGTGGTGGGGGTGCTGCCAGCAGAGTGAAATATTGGGAAAAACACCTAAATATCAGGACAGTCCCTATTTTATCGGGACGTCTGGTCACCCTAAGTGGCACTCATAACTGCCTGGGTCCTGGCCACTGGCCCAGGGTGCTCTGCATTTTAATTTTAAGTGAAGTTTCTTAAACATTTTAAAAACCTTATTTACTTTATATACAACAATAGTTTAGTTATATATTATAGACATACAGAAAGAGACTTTCTAAAAATGTTAAAATGCATTACTGGCGCTCGAAAACTTACATTAGAGTGAATAAATGAAAACTTGACACACCACTTCTGAAAGGTTGCCGACCCCCTGGGCTAGATGGACCATTTGGGCTGAATCAGTATGGCCGTTCTTATGTTGTTTTTGCATGGGTGAATTTCTCAGGGCTTGTCTACATCAGAAAGTTGCAGCGCTGGTGAGGGAGTTACAGCGCTGCAACTTAGGAGGTGTACACATCTGCAGGGCACCACCAGCGCTGCAACTCCCTGTTTGCAGCGCTGGCTGTACTCCCGTTTTGTCTCGGGTGTAGAGGATCCAGCGCTGGTAATCAAGTATAGACACTTACCAGCGCTTTTCTTGACCTCCGTGGAATAAGCAGGTATCCCAGCATACCTGAGGAAGCCTCTGGTAATCAAGCTGGTCTCCTTCCCCGGCTTGCTCTCGCGTTCCCCGAACCCCGAGCAAGCAGGTCTCCTTCCCTGAGGTTTGCAGGGTGGTTCGGGGAACGCGAGAGCAAACCGCGGCGAAGCTGGTCTCCTTTCCCGGTTTGCTCTCTCGTTCCCCGAACCCCCCTTGAAGCCGCCCAACAGCGCTGCAGTGTGGCCACATCTAACACCACTTGCAGCGCTGGTTGCTGTAAGTGTGGCCACTCTGCAGCGCTGGCCCTATACAGCTGTACTAATACAGCTGTAACAACCAGCGCTGCAAAATTTTAGATGTAGACATGGCCTCAGCATGGTTTGAGGACTGGGCACAAAAGGTTGCCATCCCCATATCTAATACATTGTCATTTTGTTTACCTGGAGGGTCTGCAGGCATGAAACCCTCAGATCCCTGTGGCCGCAGTTCATCGTTCACAGCCAATGGGAGCTGTGGGAAGTGGCGCCAGAGGTGGCTGCATCTCCGTGAGGGTGAAGCAGTCCCCACACACACAGTCGGATCTAGTGCTGTTTTCAGATAAAGGAACCATATACACATGAATATATTTACTAAGCTCTAACCTGGTTACCTAAGTCCTGCCAATTGTAAAGCATAACAAGGTGACAGGAATCTTTTGATATCTTTATATCAGAAGCAGGAAGTCTGCCAAACAGGCAGTGGGGCCAGTAGATGATCGAGGTGCTAAAAAAGCTTCCAAGGAAGACAAGGGTGTTGTAGAGAAGCTAAATGGGTTCTTTGCATCAGTCTTCACTGCAGAGGATGGGTCCTCAGATTCCCACACCTGAGCCATTTTTTTTAGGCGACAAAGCTGAGGAACTGTCTCAGATTGAGATGTCAGTAGAGGAGGTTTTGGAGCAAATTGATAAGTTAAGTTACGAGGAACAGATGGGGGTCACCCAAGAGTTCTGAAGGAACTCCGATATGAAACTGCAGAACTAACAACTGTGGTATGTAATGCAACACTGATTTAAAAAAGTGAGGGGGGCAGGGGGAGGTCCAGAGTTGATCCTGGCAATTGCGGGCCAGTAAGCCTAACTTCTGTACCAGGTAAATTGGTTGAAACTATAGTAAAGAAAAGAATTATCAGACATAGATGAACATGATATGTTGGGGAAGAGTCAACATGGCTTTTGTAAAGGGAAATCATGCCTCACCTAATGTGTACAAGGGTGATCCAGTGGATATAGTGTACTTGCACTTTCTGAAAGCCTTTGACGAAGTCCCTCACCAAAGGCTCTTAAGTGAAGTAAGAAGTCATGGGATAAAAGGGACATGGATAAGTAACTGGTTAGAAGATAGGAAACAAAGGGTAGGAATAAATGATAAGTTTTCAGAATGGAGAGAGGTAAATTGCAAGGTCTCCAAGGGGTCTGTACTGGGACCAGTGCTGTTCAACATATTCATAAATGATCTGGAAAAAGGAATAAACAGTGAGCTGACAGTTGGCAGATAATATAAAATTCAAAGCAGATTGTGAAGAATTACAAAGGGATCTCACTAAACTGCGTGCATGGGCAAGAAAATGGCAGTGACATTCAGTGTTGATAAATGCAAAGTAATTTACGTTGAAAAACATAATCCCAGCCATACACACAAAATGATGTGATTTGAAATTAGCTGTTACCACTCAAGAGAGAGATCTTGGAGTCGTCCTGGATAGTTCTCTGAAAATGTCTGCTCAGTGTGCTGCAGCAGTCAAAAAAGCTAAATATTAGGAACCTTTAGGAAAGAGAGAGATGAAAAACAGAAGATATCATAATACCACTATGTAAACCTATGGTATTCCCCCACCTTGAATACTGCATGCAATTCTGGTTGCCCTGCCTCAAAAAAAGATAACTTTAGAATTGGAAAAGGTACACAGTAGGGAAACAAAAATGATTAAAGGTATGGAATAGCTTCTATGTGAGGAGAGAGTAACAAGACTGGGACTGTTCAGCTTGGTAAAGAGATGACTGAGGGGAGGTATGATAAGGTCTAAAATCATAAATGATGTGGAGAAAGTGAATAAGGAAGTGGTACATAATAGAAGAACCAGGGGACACCCAATGAAATTAATAGGCAGCAGGTTTAAAACCAATTTAAGGAAGTACTTCTTAACACAACATATTGTCAACGTGTGGAATTCGTTGCCAGATGTTGTGAAAGCCAAAAGTATAAACAGGTTCAAAAAAGAGTATTAGATAAGTTCCTGGAGGATAGGTCCATCGATAGCTATTAGCCCAGGTGGTCAAGGATGCAACTCCATGCTCTCTCTGGGTGTTCCTGAACCACTGAGTGACAGAAGCTGGTACTGGACAAATGGGATGGATCACTCCATAAATTGCCCTGTTCTGGTCACTCCCTCTGAAGCATCTGCCAGCAGTCACTGTCAGAAGACAGGATACTGGGCTAGATGGACCATTGGTCTGACCCAGTCTGACTGTTATGTTCCTTATATGAGCTATGACAATATTAATAAAAACAGTGATTTAGGAAGTACCAACCTGTATGACAAAACGGAGCATATGCTATAAGACCTGATTATCAAGCATGAATTTCTGATTTTACTGTGAAACAGTATGGAGTTTCTAGCTAGTTGCCATAGGCTTACCAGAGATAGTTAATCCTGACCCTGTACTAGAAAGTTATAAAGCAGACACATACTGAGGTTAGTACAAATGTGAATTTTATGTTGAGCTGTGTTTGCAGTTGTTTCAAAGAAACACAATATCATGCGTTTCCTATTCTTGTTCACCCCACAGCCGACAGATGTTGCCCTGCTTGCTATGGTAGAGAGAGCCCTGTGAGGGACAGATTGACATTTGGCAGCTCATGAGAAAATTCTTGAAATACTTTTTTTTTTCTTTTTCTCTCTTTGTAAAGCAGCATTTTCATTTTGTTTTGCAAATGGTTGGTGGGTTGGGCGCTTTAACATGCAGGAGCAAACAAATGACTGGGATGGTATAGAGGCCAAATGTCCTGCTACTAATATTGGACTAGTACTTTGTGGTCATTGCTATGGTAGTTTTTTTTCTCAAGGGGGAAAGATGAGCTGCTGCTTTTTGTTGGCACATGGTGCTAGTGACACAGAGCATGTAAATAATTAATAATAAAATTGTTCTCCCACCTTGGTAGTTGAAAGAAAACATACTTTCCCCCACACATAAACACATACGCTTACTTCCACACGTTTGCTTTATTAACTTGAGCTGATTTTGTGCTCAGAAGAGTTTCCGTCTGGACATGCCCTCTTTCACAAGGTGAGTGCTCTCACTTTTGGGCCATTTTAGTGCCTGAATAAGAGGGCCATGGTCCCTTCCCCCTCCCCTCCTTGAATATTCAGAGGGAGTAGGTCAGACTTCTTAAATAGGAAGTGCCCCAGTGTTGTGCCTAAAATGACCTTCTTGGGAAATGCCATACATGCTGCAGCACATACCTTCCTGCTGATCGCTTCTCCTGCATAGACGGGGCAGTGGGGTGCAAAGTAGCCTGGGAAACCAAACAGAAATTCTTGTGTACAAAGGAGGTTCAGAATTCCATGTGTACACACGGGTCTTTTTGCCTTCCCTCTTTAAATTTTTTTTCTTTGCACTGTAGTCAGAGGAAACTTTTTCCATTAATAATTTTCCTGTGGGTGGAGGGAAGGGAAAGGAGAAGCATCTATTGTTTAATGGAGAGTCAAGGCCTTGGGCAGCAATTGGTTGGCTGAAATACCAGTTGTGGGACTTGGAGGAGGAGGAGCAAGAGGAATATGTACAAAAACAAACTTTACCTGCTGTTGTAACAATCTCCTTTGTTTACTTGAACTTGGGCAGTTGGAGGTGCTTGTTTTTCCTGAAGGACAATGAACAGCAGAGTTACAATTATAAAAGGATGCCGTCATTTCTGTTTTAACAGTATTTGTTTGTGGGGTGCTTTTTTTGTTTTTTTTCCAGCTTATAGGACATGGAGTTATTTTTCTAAAGCCAAAATCAAAACTGTCAGTTGAAGGCAGAAACAGGCTTCAGGCAATGCTGTTTCTTCTGGCAGCAAGAGACAAAGATCCTTGTTCTTTAGGCCAGTTTTTGTGTGCGTTCCAGAACAATAATAATAATTTCAAATACACTGATTTTTTGTTTAAGAAGCATTCATTACAGCAGCATGTTAATAGAGCTTTAGTTTAAATTATTTTGCTCCTTCCTTTATATATGTTCGTTACCGAGGGGCTTTTAATTGTCATAAAAATTACTCCATATTTACACTTGGCAGAGAGAGAGGTAGGGGTGTGTATGCGGGGGAGGGAGTTGTAAAATTTTGAAGAAGCTTAGTTTTACTGTTGTGGAATTATACAAATAAAAATGAGAGAGGAGAAATTTAGAAAAGGTTGAAGTGCTCTGTCCTCCCTTCATCGTTTCTGTCTCACACATCAAGTGTTATACACAGCTCACAGCCTTTAAGGTAGTAAAGCACTCATGCTTTGCCAATTAGCTTGTCAAACACCTCTTACCATATCTAGTAATTCTAGATTCCTCAAAATATCCTTAATATTTTTTCACTTTTGCACTTGCTGGTCATGTCCTGACCAGTTACTAGCCCACCAGGATGGCAATTGGTGGGTGCGCAAAATGTCTGCCCAGCAAAAGAAGAATTGAGATTTTACTACAATTAAATGGGGGCATGTATATTAATTATTGTTAAGAGAAGTAGAAGAATTCTGTTTTTTTCCACAGTTGTGATTTTTTGTTGTGCTGCTTTAATCTCTAATATTGACTATTTGTTTTGGGTGTGTTTGATTTGCCCCTATTCCGACTCTCCCCAATGTATAGCTCCAGGTAGAAAATGTGACATCTCTTACCAGTGTGAACTTGAGCAGTGCTCTTTTTTTGGTTTATTTTTTGCATGAACTGTAACTTTAGGATCCACATGCAACCTATTTTTTAATGTTTTAATTTACCACAAGAGTGATGTCAATGAAGGGGAATCAGCAATATGTAAAAGATACTTGCCTCCCCGTCATACTGATATTATAAGAGCACCTGTCTTACTGGGAAAAGGAAATAATTTTATTGATGCTTCTAATTTTTGTAGGCAGCTGAGAATTAAAATGCTTACTCTTCTTCCACAGTGGAATCTTTATTATTTTAAAGTAAATAATCATGTTTTAAATATAGTGGTTCCCAGAGGAAATTATCTCTGGCTATAGTTAAGTGCTCTGTCAACAGTACTGCATTGTCATAATAGCAGGAAAGGAAAGACCCGTTATCAAAACTAGGCAAAGCTAACACTGAAGAAATTCCCATGAATAGGACTTTCTGTTCCCTCCCCTTTTTTTGCACAGATGGGTCTGTTTGTTTTTGATTAAACATTAATCAGAAATCAATTTATGACTCTTTGTAAGTGTCATTAGATAATTCTCTCTTTATCCATGGTAAATAAAAACATTTATCAAATGTGAACAAACAGCAGTATTGGCTGGAGTTGTGTTTAAAAATAGACAAAACCAGTATTTGGAGGTATGGTTATCAAAATTACAGATTGTGCAATGTGATGCTTTCTTGATGCATAGAGAAGTGGTAAAAGTTGGTGCAGGGGAGGGAATTCCAGAAGAATTAAAACTCTAATCTCTGAAACATCAAGAAAATATGATTTCATGGAATCATTTCTGTAGCTTAAATCATCCTGTTTTATGAGTAGGGAGGGGATTCCTGAATAGAGTTATTGTGTAACCTTGAAGATTATGGAAAATTAGGACAGCTCACAGAGTATTGGACACTGAATACTGTGATTCAGCTCAAGGATGCTATGATCTAGCCTGACTGCTGTAACAAACCAGTTTGTTTTCAGTACAGATGTTAGTTTGGAGATAACTGAGGAGATGCCATCATAACCTTCATGCTGATATTTTCCACTTTTAGACTGGTTTACCAAACCACTCCAGGTAGGAGTCCTTATTATAGAAGTACTGTTTTGGATGTGTAACGGCAACAAAAGGGATCTCTTACTGCTTGAGGCTATAGTACAGAGGAGTAAGATAAAAATGTAAGCATTGCAAAGCAGCCAATTTTATATTCTTACTGCCAGGGTAGGATGTAGAAGTTGCTAGTGTAATTTCATTAGGAGTCGCAGAGCACAGAGAGGTGCATAACTGATGATGACTGAGCTTTCCAGCAAAAGTATATTCTAGCCACTTGCTCCTGGGACCTGGATTTGTGGAGTCTCCTAGATTGGGATTAGAAATTAATTTATCTAGCCTGCTGTTTTGAAAAAGAGTTGAAGCAATTTCAGCTTGATCACTGTGGGAATATGCAACTTTAATGTTTAATGCCAAACACCGAGAACCAGGGAAGAGGTAACTATAGAAGCTAAAATGGAACACTTGAATCTCAAGAGTAAAATATCTCAGTGCAGAGATGATTTCTTCTTTATTTTCACATCAGGTGCTTGCTACAAATGTGTTTTAGTGGTGCTAGGAGATGCTTGGGAGCAAGATAGTGTTATTGTTCGAAAATGATGGAGAACCATACTATCATAGTGGATTCTGTGTCAAATGGGATACGGGCAGAAGGGGGAATGAGGATAGGTCATCACTGCAGTTAGCCAGGGTGATCAGTGCGTGGGTTGAGAACAGCCACACTGCAAAGGCATATTCACTGATGCTGCAGTCCCCCGTGTGTGTTGGTGGGACTTTGGTTGGCATATCCAATTGTTCTTTCATGCTGAAGCAAGCTGAGCTGCTCTGATTGTTACTTAGGGCTTGTCTACATCAGAAAGTTGCAGCGTTGGTGAGGGAGTTACAGCGCTGCAACTTAGGAGGTGTACACATCTGCAGGGCACCACCAGCGCTGCAACTCCCTGTTTGCAGCGCTGGCCGTACTCCCGTTTTGTCTCGGGTGTAGAGGATCCAGCGCTGGTGATCCAGCGCTGGTAATCAAGTATAGACACTTACCAGCGCTTTTCTTGACCTCCGTGGAATAAGCAGGTATCCCAGCATACCTGAGGAAGCCTCTGGTAATCAAGCTGGTCTCCTTCCCCGGCTTGCTCTCGCGTTCCCCGAACCCCGAGCAAGCAGGTCTCCTTCCCTGAGGTTTGCAGGGTGGTTCGGGGAACGCGAGAGCAAACCGCGGCGAAGCTGGTCTCCTTCCCCAGTTTGCTCTCTCGTTTCCCGAACCCCCGAGCAAGCAGGTCTCCTTCCCTGCGGTTTGCAGGGTGGTTCGGGGAACGCGAGAGCAAACCGCGGCGAAGCTGGTCTCCTTTCCCGGTTTGCTCTCTCGTTCCCCGAACCCCCGAGCAAGCAGGTCTCCTTCCCTGTGGTTTGCAGGCGCCGCGGTTTGCTCTCGCGTTCCCCGAACCACCCTGCAAACCGCAGGGAAGGAGACCTGCTTGCTCGGGGGTTCGGGGAACGAGAGAGCAAACCGGGAAAGGAGACCAGCTTCGTCGCGGTTTGCTCTCACGTTCCCCGAACAAGCAGGTCTCCTTCCCTGCGGTTTGCAGGGTGGTTCGGGGAACGCGAGAGCAAACCGCGGCGAAGCTGGTCTCCTTTCCCGGTTTGCTCTCGCTGTTCCCCGAACCCCCCTTGAAGCCGCCCAACAGCGCTGCAGTGTGGCCACATCTAACACCACTTGCAGCGCTGGTTGCTGTAAGTGTGGCCACTCTGCAGCGCTGGCCCTATACAGCTGTACTAATACAGCTGTAACAACCAGCGCTGCAAAATTTTAGATGTAGACATGGCCTTAGTGAGTTGTAGGAAGGTATTGGAAGACTACCAGCACTTGTCCTCACTACAAAGTTGGTGGGTTACCAGCCAAAGTGAAACTGGCACCTGAACTCCAAGCCATACACCAGCAGTGCCAACTAGTTTAGGTTGAAAGCACACTGAACTCGAATGAGACTGTCTTCTGTGGGAACAGGAGGGGGATTAGGAGCAACACCCACGTGGGAGCTGAGGCTAATTCTACACTGACAGCGCACCCTGAGGCATTACTGCAGGGAGAAATGTTCTTCCTCAGTTACAACCTGTAACCAGTTTCTTGGGAGTGATCCCTTTAGCATGCCCGACCCCCAGGGATCCACACAGTTCCATAGGGGCAGGCCCATGACTCTAAAACTGGGCTTTCAGGTGTCAGCCATCCCTGTGTATCTCCGTGCTCCCTGTAGCGAATCCTGCCAAGCCAGGAGACGTGTTCCGACCCCATCCGGATGCAGTGCTCTCAGTATCTGCAGTGACCTTAGGTAGCCTTTTAAAAAAAAAAAAAAAAAAGATGGGGGGGGAATAATTTGTTGGTCACCTGGCATACAGAATCTGAAAGTCCTCACGTTAGCAGAGAGAAACATAAGTTAAGACATAGCTGAGATTGGCCCAACCCCAGGGCTCCCTTGAGCCATGCTGCTGTAGGAACCATCTCTGCTTCTTCTGTCTATCCCTGTTCTTTTGTCTCAGTCCCAGGTCAGAGGCTGAGGCCCTATTTCTCTGTGGGGTCTGCTCTTAACACAGCTATGCACCTTTTCCCTTTGTCCTCCAGCTCGGGGACTTTGCTCTACTTCTCTGCAGAGAGGTGAGGAAAAATTTCCTTTCTCTTCACTTTTGGTCACTAGGTATGAATATCCTGAAAATTGGGATGTCCATTCCCTCTTACGGATCTTCCATTCATATGTGTAGATTTCAATCAATTTGTTAATGTCACTGGTCTCCAACCAGGCAGCTACAGGAGTCTGAGGCATGCATAGGAATAATAAAACTGTTACCAAAATTCCTACATTCAGCACAATAGTGCCTGTTTATTTTTCTTACCATCCAGCTATTATATTAGCAACTCTTTTCTTTAAAAAACCCTTGGATTGCCTGCTACTGTTGTTTTTCAGGAGTTGGTGTGTGGGACGCAATTTCGAAATGTTGATGTGAAGCAATCATTGGAGCCATAATTGTGTTACGGTTTTGGTCATGTTTACAGCTGGGATGGGGTTGGGGGGATGGGACGTATTAATTAGTGAGCGCCTTTGACATCAAAGAATCTTCTGTGTGCAATTTTTGTAATGGTAAAGAGCTTCAAAAGGGTTTGTCTTGATCAGAAACATGTCAGTCATCAGGCTGTTGAGCTGGTAAGTTTAACAAGGCTTCCAGTTGCGTCTGGTGTGTGAGATTGCCTCTTCCCTGTAGCTCTTTAGGTAGCTAGCTATTTTTAAAGTAGGTTATCTTCAAAGATGTCACCTTTGATTGATTCAATACAATGCAAAATAACAAAGTTGTGTTAAACTAGAAATAAATTTCCTGAGCTTGAGGTTTAAAGTAGATATTGTGGGTTGGTATGGAGTTAAGATGGTTGCTTTATTTCAGTATATTTTGTTCAGAAGTCATTTTCCCCCAGTTACCTTTTGCCTCAGATGACATCAGGAAACAGAAATGGTGTCTTCATTGTTAAGTATTTTGTGTGTGTGTGTATATATATATATATGTGTGTGTGTATATATATATGTGTGTGTGTGTGTATACACACATTAGCCAGTTTGAAGACGAACTACCCAAAAATTGGTCCTGACTTGTGCCCCCCTCCCCCTTTCCCCTCCCTATATAAATATATATTTTTGTAAGGTGGAGAGAGAGAATGAAGTATCCATGTTGCCATACTGGTAATTCTTTATATTTGATAAATCAGTCATTAAAAGGATATAAGGACATTGTCAAGGCAATTTTTATTTTAAACTTTGTGTTAAGAAACCCAGATATAGTTTGAGTCTTGGAGGCTCTAAAACAAGAAGATAAACTAAATCCTTTTCCATTATGTAAAAAATTTAACTCTTGTTGGCGGCAGGATTTTGCCTTGGTATTCTAACTATTCCAGCACCTTTACTTAGTTCTGCTAAACTAGAAATCAGCAGTCACTTGAATGCCACAGCCAATACTAATCTGTTCTCTCATTTGGAGTAATCTGTGACTAAAATCGATAATATGTCGCCTTTATGACCACTCTATATCTACACAATTAATTTAGTGACAAGAAAAGATCCTTCTAGCAGTGTAGAAATTAGATCTTGAGTAGTCTGTATGAGGGCCATATCCTTAGGTTACTATACGTCAGTGTTTTCCAAACTTGGGATGCTGCTTGTGTAGGGAAAGCCCCCAGCGGGCTGGACTGGTGTGTTTACCTGCTGCGTCCGCATATCTGGCCGATCATGGCTCCCACTGGCTGCGGTTCGCTGCTCCTGGCCAAAGGGAGCTGCTGGAAGTGGCGGCCAATTAAAAAAACATAGTAAGAGAACCAAAAAGAGTCACCGTGGTTAAACAACAAAGTAAGAGAAGCAGTAAGAGGCAAAAACGGATCCTTTAAAAAGTGAAAGATAAATCCTAAAGAGGAAAATAGAAAAGAGCATAAACTCTGGCAAATGAAGTGTAAAAATATCATTAGAAAAAACAAAAAAAGAATTTGAAGAACAGCTAGCCAAAAACTCCAAAAGTAATAGCAAAAATTTTTTAAAATACATAAGAAGCAGAAAGTTGGCTAAACACCCAGCGGGGCCACTGGGTGATTGAGATGCTAAAGGAGCACTAGACAATAAGGCCATTGCAAAACTGTGTGACTCGGCAACAAAATGGCAGATGAAATTTAAATGCAAAGTAATGCACATTGGAAAACATAATCCCAACTAATACATATACAATGATATATAGCTGTTACCACTCAAGAAAGAGATCTTGGAGTCATTGTGAATAGTTCTCTGAAATCATCCACTCAGTGTGCAGCAGTGGACAAAAAAGTGAACAATGTTGGGAATCATCAAGAAAGGGATAGGTAATAAGACAGAAAATATCATATTGCCTCTATATAAATCCATGGTACACCCACACTTGCTGCAGATGTGGTCGCCGGATCTCAAAAAAGGTGAATTGGAATTGGAAAAGGTTAACAAAAATTAGTAGGGGTATACAATGGCTTCCGTATGAGAAGAGATTAATAAAACTGGGACTTTTCAACTTGGAAAAGAGATAACTACGGTAGGATATGATAGAGGTCTATAAAATCATGAATGATACAGAGAAAGTAAATAAGGAAGTGCTATTTACTCCTTCTCATAATACAAGAACAAGGGGCCACCAACTGACATTAATAGGTATCAGGTTTAAAACAAACAGAAGAAATTTTTTTTTCATGCAACACATTGTCAACCTGTGGAACTCCTTGCCAGAGGGTGTTGTGAATGCCAGTATTATAACAGGGTTCAAAAGGGAGCTAGATAGATTCATGGAAGCTAGGTCCATCCAATGGCTATTAGCCAGGATGCGCAGGAATGGTGTCCCTAGCCTCTGTTTGCCAGAAGCTGGGATTGGGTGACAGGGCATGGATAACTTTTCTGTTCATTCCCTTTGGGGCACCTGCCATTGGCCACCGTCAGAGGACAGGATACTGGGCTTGATGGACCTTTCGTCTGACCCAGTATGGCCGTTCTTATGTTTTACAACAAGGTAGCTAGAAGCTCCAGGTGCCTTCTCTTCATTAAAGTTTTAGAGAGGGATAGGTAGTGCATGTTGGTTAACCTCCTGTAGCAAAATCCACCTTTTTGCAAGGAAGATATGGTCTCCATTACATTTCACACCAAATTCTGCATGTCCTGCTTAAGCACAGGCCTCAACTTGTATACAAATTTGTTTACTGTGGCATTGTGTGAGTAATGCTAGAATGACATCTTTAAATTCAAGTAATTAGAGTGGCATTTAAGTGTTTATATAGTAACAAATATGGGTATTTTACAGGAATTTCAGTTACTATAAGAATGAATATCAATTTCATTTCTCAGTGAAACTTCAAAGATTCTTAAGGGTTAACATTCTTCTGTGTTTCTGGGAGCTGTAGTTTGTTTGGCTAGATTCTCATTCATTGACTTCAGTGGAGTTACACCAGTTTATACTACCTGAGGATGTCAAGTATCAGAGGGTAGCCGTGTTAGTCTGGATCTGTAAAAGCAGCAAAGAATCCTGTGGCACCTTATAGACTAACAGACGTTTTGGAGCATGAGCTTTCGTGGGTGAATACCCACTTCCTCAGATGCATGTCTGATGACATGCATCTGAGGAAGTGGGTATTCACCCACGAAAGCTCATGCTCCAAAACGTCTGTTAGTCTATAAGGTGCCACAGGATTCTTTGCTGCTTTTACCTGAGGATATCGCTCATGGTAGAAAAGGCACTTTCGTGTTCTATGTGCTGTTTTTAGTCACTTATAACTCATTTTGGTCTGGATTTCTTGTGCTTGTTTTTCAGTCTAGAAGATAATTGTTTTTTTGCTAAGTTTTGAAGAAACCACTCTTTTTCCTCTTTTTGAGTTAACTGGAGGCAACTTGAAATTAGTCATGCTTAAAAAGAGTAGTTTTGGGTACTTCACTTACCTCAGTATATGTCAATTGTGATTTTTACAATTACATTTATTTTCCTGATGTTTCATTTTTCCTTTGCTCTTTAAAATACTCACAAACAGGCAAACCCGATTATATCAAGGAAACCATGAAATTTATTCTTCACAAAATAAACACCGAGGAGAGAGAATTTTTCTTGTATTCTTTTTCTCACTTTGGTGCATTAATCCTTGATGTTGTTTTTAACTGTAAGTAAACAAACAGTTTTCGAACAAGTGACTTCTAAATTTATGAGGTCCCTTCAATTGAAAATGGAGACGAAATAATGTGCGACAATAAGACTGGTTACTTTTTCTGTACTTTTTATAAGTAGCTTTCTGTAATGAATGAAGCCTGTCATATTTATGGATACAAAGCATGCAGAATAAGTATGCTTTGTATCACAGTGATGTGAAATGTTGCTCATTTTACGCTTTATTTTAATTGTGATTTGAGTGAGGTTCCCTTTGATATGTGTATGTTAGATGTACACACATCTGCATGTTGACCTAGTGAAAATGCACAATTATTTCAATGGCTAGAAAGTTTATAGCTCCAGATGAAATAAAAAAAACATTTAATGTCATCACTGCAATTCTTGAAGACACATTCAAAGGAACAAACTAGCACATTACTTATTTTTGTTATTTAATTTAAATGCAAAAAATACACCCTTTTAATGCAAGATTCAGGTTAAAACATTGCATTAAAGTTGTAAAATTCAAAACTGTGATTCGCAGTCACTTGACTATCTTGTGCCTGTAGATTTTTTTTAATTACTAGATAGTGTTAACTGTAACACTCATAGATATGTAGGTATAGAACTATAGGACCCTGTTTAATGCAAAAGACTGTGGGTGCAAGAGGATCTATAAACTTAATTGGCACCATACTTGAAATTACTTAGTTTGTCTAGGGATTTAAATTTCAGACTTAAAGTTGCATCAAACATTGTTTATCTTAAAACAAAAACAATCCACCCTCACCATCTTTTTCTCTTAGGGATACAGAACAGGAATGTCCTCTGCAAGAAGATGCTGTAAACACAGTTTCTTCAGAATACAAGCAAACGTGTGTGTGACTTTTGTTTAAAGTAGGATCAACAGCAAAAGCAGCATAATGTCAACATCGTGGTACAAGTTGGCACGCTTTTTCCTGTTCCCCATCCAAATCCCAGAGATAAGTCAGTGTACCTCTGTTACCTACCTGCCTGTACACATCTGATAAACTTCCCTCTCTGTGTGTGGTCCATCATTTCAGCAAGCGTGTCAGGTTTCTTTGGAGCTGTTTACAGAAGTGTCCATATCCTATAGCACAGCATATAAAGTCCTCACTTTGGTGAATGAGTTTTATGAGGCCATCTGTTTGTGTACAGGGAGGCCTCTTTGTTGTTGCATTGGTTATAGATGTGGCAGAATAACACACGTAGGCATCTTGGTGGTTTCAGGCCCCGTGACTCTGTTTAAATGGGTGCAGTTACTATGTCATCCATTTTGCAGTCGTTTTTTATTATTGCATTGGAGGATTTTTCCCACATTAAACTTTTCAGTTTAATTGTCATTTTGTTTGCGTTTGCTACTGAGGGAGTGGGAGGATGGTTAAATTCAGCTACAGAATCTTTATAGCTATTGGGCCACATTCTGCAGGTACTTCCATTAAAGCCAATAGGAGGTTTGTGGATGTAAAGCCTGGGTTTTGACTCAATGTACAATAATTGCTTCGAGTGAGATTTGGTAGTTGTCATAAACAGATAGCTACGGGTTAATGTCTCTTTCACCTGGAAAAAAAGTAACCTGAAGCACCTGACCAGAGGACCAATCAGGAAACAGGATTTTTTTCAATTCTGGGTGGAGGGAAGCTTGTGTCTGAGTTCTTTGTCTTCTGCCTGAATCTCTCTCAGCTAGAGAAGGATTTTTCTATTTCCTGCTTTCTAATCTTCTGTTTCCAGGTTGTGAGTACAAAGTTGGTTTTTTGTTTTGTATTTACATGTCTATAGTTGCTGGAGTGCTTTAAATTGTGTTCTTTTGAATAAGGCTGTTTATTCATATTTCTTTTAAGCAATTGACCCTGTATTTGTCACCTTAATACAGAGAGACCATTTGTATGTATTTTTCTTTCTTTTTTATATAAAGCTTTCTTTTAAGACCTGTTGGAGTTTTTCTTTAGTGGGGAACTTCAGGGAATTGGGTCTGCAGCTCACCAAGGAATTGGGGGGAGGAAGAAGTCAGGGGGAGGTCTGTGTGTGTTAGATTTACTAGCCTGATTTTGCATTCCCTCTGGGTGAAGAGGAAAGTGCTTTTGTTTCCAGGACTGGAATTACAGAGGGTGGACTCCCTCTGTTTAGATTCACGGAGGTTGCTTCTGTGTATCTCTCCAGGAACACCTGGAGGGGGGGGGGAAGGGAAAAGGTTTATTTCCCTTTGTTGTGAGACTCAAGGGATTTGAGTCTTCGGGTCCCCAGGGAAGGTTTTTGGGGGGACCAGAGTGCCCCGAAACACTCTAATTTTTTGGGTGGTGGCAGCAGTACCAGGTCCAAGCTGGTAACTAAGCTTGGAGGTTTTCATGCTAACCCCCATATTTTGGACGCTAAGGTCCAAATCTGGGACTAGGTTATTGACAGTAGTAAATTGGATTTTCAAAATAGAAAACATTATAGTGGCCAAAATAGTTGTATTTGAATTTTCCTCACCCTGAAAGCAAAAAAGCCTGCAGTGGTGAGCCATATCCATAGCGGATTCCTAAGGATCTCCCTTTTCTCCAGTTTCACCTGTGAAGCCTTGCATTGTAGGAGATAGGAATTGCGTAGTAATTCAGACCAGAGGCTCCCGTAATCTAGTGTTTTATCTGGTAGAGTGGCTTACACCACCAGATTTTAGTCAGAGATTGGACTCTAGAAGTTTGCAGCATGACTTACAAGCTTATTAAAATTCTTAATGTAAATCCAGTATGTTCTCATCCAGTCCTCCTAATCTCCTTGGTTTTATGCTACTTTGTGGCACTATCTCTGCTTTGGCATGGGGAAATATTTTTCTTTTTATCATTTCTTAATTTATTTCCATTTCCTTTACTGTCTACTTCTTGTTTTTGTAATGACAAGAAAGGGGTAAATAGAAGTACCCAACATATTTTATGTACTGTTCATTGCTTTGACCCCACTACTGTGACCAATACCTTTCAGCCTGTGAGACACGGGAAGTGATTCCTTTTGTAGACCGTCAGCAATGTACCACAGAAGGAGGGGCTCTGATCTAGCCCTTTCATTTGTAGATCTCAAAGCACTTTACAAAGGAGTTTAGTATCATTGTCCCCATATTGCAGATGGGGAAACTGAGACACAGAGTATGGAAGTGACTTACTCAAGGTCACCAAGCAGACCAAAAAATCTCAAATCTTTTGAGTCTTGAGGGGATGGTTTCATGGCTCCTTCCCACACCCCTTTTTAAGATACTTTAGAACGTGATTTTCTTCTGTTCAAGTGAAGGGTGCATAGATCCCTTATAGTGGATCTTCTCTTGTTGCAGCTTGCTGAGCGGCAGAACCAGACCCGTCAATCAGGGTAAGATGGGAGTAGCCACCTATTTGAGTTATGTCAGTTCTGTTCTGCTGCTAGCAGCTGCAAGCAGGCTCCACCAGGCCGCCTGCTCAGAGTGGCTGCATTTCAAACAAACAAACCCCATCTTCTAATCTCTCTCTCTTTGGGCAATCCTTTGTGCAGAGTGCTAGTCAAGGGAGGAGATGCACAGGATGTTTTTTCTTCCCTGCACTTTTCAGCTTTTAGCTGGCCAGAGGCCCTGGATGTGGCCCTTCCCCAGCTGTGTGGCCGCTGCAATGGTGGAGAAGCAGAAATGCAGGTTATAAACTCCATTTAGGGTGCTCCACTCCACTCATTGTTTCGATTGGGCTCTCGGTGTGATCTTTAGGGATCAGCTTGTTCCCACTCCCCAAACCAGCAGTGCACCCCTGCGACTGAAACATTTGGGAGGAGAGTCAGTATCTCCCTTCCTTTAATTAATTCCAATGCTCAACTCATGGACCCCCTGCTAAGCGGCCAATAAAACCAGGAAAGACCCAGTGATGTGGTTCTTAAGGGGGGAAAAAAAAAGGCTGGAAAACCTTTTTAAAAGCAAACAACCTTCAGACCTTCATTTGACATTATAAAGAAGTATAATAAAGAAACCAAACCACTCCCTCTTCACTTTCCCTAACTGTGCAAGTTACCTTTAATAGGTACATAAGCTCTTATGCCACATGAGGCACTCCTTTCTTTTGGACTGAATATAGTCTCTCCGTGACAATCCCTCTGTGACTGTCTTAGTCCTTGCTACATCAAGGAGAAATGGCCACCCATTTGGCTAGCTGGAAAAAAAGTGAGTCATCCTCTGGGTAGATGTGGGGCAGGAGAAAAGCAGTGTTTAATATAAGGTATGTGTGGGGTAGCTCTAAAATAATGCTCTTGGCATACACACCATGCTATCCTATATGAATTTACTATTCTGTAAAAACAACCGAGTCTGGTGACACCTTAAAGACTAACAGATTTATTTGGGCATAAGCTTTCGTGGGTAAAAAAACCCCACTTCTTCAGATGCATGGTGTGAAAATTACAGGTACAGTCATACTGGCACATGAAGAGAAGGGAGTTAGTTACCTTACGAGTGGCAAGCCACTGTTGACAAGGCCAATTCAGTTTTCACTCATTGTTTTTGTGGATACAGACTAACACGGCTACCCCTCTGATACTATTCTGTGACTCTGTACAGATGTGTAGACTGTTGGATAGCATTTCGCTACACAAGACGGTGTCAGTCCTCACAAATGATTGACTTTGTGAAGGAGTCTGCATCATGTGACCTCTTGCTGGCCTCAAAAAGATCTTGCACTCCTCTCACAGATTCTGTTTGTGGAGGATTTTGTTCAGACAACTAACCACCTTTGGCTTTATGGGAGGGAAGGTTATATTTCAGAAAGCCAAGGCCAATGTCTTAGGAGCCAGGGGAGGGCTGAAATTGTGTTTGGAAGGAATTGACAGCTGAAATACCATACTATCTTCAGGAAGCTTTTTTGTTTTTTGCCCACTGTCTTTTGGGATTGTAGGTGGTGGGGGGGGGGGGGTGGTTTCTGTGTTAAACAAACCCATTGACTTCAAAGTAGCCAGGGTTTGTTCCTTTGTGGGAAACTTTCGCTACCTGATACCAGGGTTCGAAAGGTGGCAATTGCAAAGGGACAGTGGGATTCTTAACCTATGGATTTGCTTTTCAGAATTTCTCGCATGGATCCTGGGCCTCTGCCCTTTTTTTAATTTTTAAACTCATCATATAATATGAATCACTTTTTAAAACATAGTCTGGAGTCCATCGTACCTAGAATAGCCCTGAATGCTTTCAAAGCTAGATAGGTACAGGAAAAACACACAGCTCGGTACTTGCCAAAATTTGAAATACAAATTTGAAAATCAAATCTGGTACTTACCTGGATTTGAAATACAGGAGAAGATGAAATTGAGCTGCTGTTTCAGTATATCCTGCCTAGCTGTCTCCCCACACAGTCTTTGCTTGCATGCCCTTAAATCTGGGGCAGGGCCTCTTGAAAGCAACCTTTCAGACTGCTGAAGCTACATTGTGTAAACATCTTCAGCAATAATTTATCCTCCAGAAAGAAGCCAAACTAATGCTCCTATGCTGGTTAGGATTCCCTTAGATCTTAGTCTAAGCACTACATTTTCTGCGTCTCTGCTCATGTGCTCCGCACAATTAGCAACATAATGTGATCAGAAACATTTTAAACAACATTTTAATCCTCTAATATTGACAGCTGAACTGCTAATTTTCCTCCCCGTTGTCTTTGACCGTATGTTATCAAGCTAAATACCTAAACTTCCACTTTTTGCTGGATGATTTCTATACATGTGGAAATAATGCCAGTTTCAACACTTAAATTTCTTTTCCAATCATCACAATTATGTCCCTCTCTTTTTAGATTGTTATTGAGTAAAAACACAAATTTCCATGAAAAAGAAAAGGAGGAAATCCTGGTTTAATATAAACCTAAATGCAGTGAGTACATATGAAACATTTTCAGTCTAGAAAATTCAGAGCAGCTACAAAAATGCTTTATATTTAAAGTGACTTATAAAAAGGAAGATATGACTTGGATATTTTAAAAATCTTTTATATATAAGCAGCATTTTTAAAATATAAGCTTATTTGTGTGGTTGGGTTTTTGTTTTTGTTTTTAACTCGGCTGTGAAAGCTTCTTACTGATTTTTGTTTTGTAAAACTCCAGCCTGAGCAAGGTAAAGGGACATGCCATCTTTGGATATACCTCTTTCTTCAGCCGACACAGAGGTTGTTTACTACTTTCTACTCTGAATAACATGCCAATCATCTGGAACCTCCCTTCACGCTTCCCAATTGGTTCCTTTTGAAATTCCACCTTTATGCTTGGCTTTGCTACATGACTGGTTTATGGGTTTGTCAGTCAAATGGGCATCCCACCAAGATGCAGTAGTGGTATTAAGAACACAGTTGTTAACCAGGCTGCAGAGAGGTAATCCTTTCCTGTAAACAACAGGATGGTATATCCTGTTAAATAAATAAATTTATAAAAGTAGGGGGGAGAAATGCACCCTCCATTAAATCAAGAGTTCTGCGCCAGCATTTAATTTTAAGGGGACTAAACAGTTGAAACCCGTTCAAGAGCATGGTGGTTTTAATCATATTTTTGTTACACTGCAGGTTTTCTAAATCTGATTTACCCTCATTAATACAGGAGCTGTCTTAATCATCCTTTAAAGAAGAACACCAGGGTGACTGTGGCTTTCCTTAAAGGCGAAGAACTGGGTGGAGGGCGAGGAGGATCTTGTTTTTGTTGTCCTTTGTGTGGCTTTGCTAGTTCTCGGGCTAACGTACACAATTTGTATGTTGTATCATCTGTTCATCTCAGATTATACTAACGAGGGGAGTACTTGAATAGAATGGTACTAATTTGATATTAACAAAAGAGCTAGGACAGGCATGTCTGCTGAAATGTGCATAATGCTTTTTTCTTTTTGTGGGAGGGGGAAGCATTCTATTCTCCTCCTCTTCGTTAGAGGCAAAGCCTTTTGTTTTTCTCCACTAAAGTTGTAGGTTTGCGATTGGGAAGCACTGGGAGGAAATAGGGCGGCTTTGTGTTAAAATAAGTGTTTTTCTACCTTTTGCTGTGACCCGAATCAGGTTTCCCATTTCCAGTAGCACAATGTGCTTGTATTCAGTGTGATAGAGGAGTAGTGGACATGAATTATTTGCGACACGGCTGCCTGGAATACCTGGAGTGGAGTTTTGCATGGAATGGAATCCCTGCAGTATTGGAGGCTTCTGTGTTTGCGGTGAGGCTCAAAGTAGGAAGCAAAGCTGACATAACATGGTGAATTGCACAGATCGGATTTTCTTTTAGGTGGAGATTTCTGTGCTGTGGTTGATCCCTAATTCTGTACTTGGATATATTTATCTTGCATGTCAGATTGGTTAATTTACAAATATGCTTCCTTTTATGACAGGGTGAACAGTCACTGATCAGTAGGTCAGTTTCCTAATTAAAAGCCAGTGATTTGAATGTTGGTTATTAGTGCTATAGGGCATGGCTATGTAATCTGCCAGTATTTTTCTAATGGCCTGTCTGGCCATTGTATGTATCTAACTTTGATTTAACGACTGGCAAAGACTGGTGTACCTGGCAGATGGATGATTTGCAGAGTTGACTTGCTAGTGCTGTGATTTAGGAGCTATCAGTGTGGATCCTTTAGTAGCTCCTGAGCAGGCTACTGGCCAAGGTAGATGGCTATAGCTCTTCAAATGTGTCCCTGATCAATTCAGGTAGCTGAGAAGTAGGAATAAGACAAAACGTTTAGATAATAAACAGAGTGTCCCATGGGGGTAGCAAGTGCATAGAATGTACCAAGTATTTTCGGAACTAAAACCCCATAGAAAAGGAACAAAATTGAGTTAGTTATGAAACTTATTCATTTTGTTGACCCTAGCTATTAGTCATTTTAAATTATTTGAGATAGAAATAATAATTGGAATTGCTAATCTTTTTTGTGATGTTTCAGGGCACCTACGTGTCCAGTAATTTGACTTAGTTTACCGCAATTTTATTTTATTTAAATGTTACTTAAATTCAGTTAAGCTTTGTTGCTGTTTTGTTAGAATTTTAGAATACATTGTGCCAAAACAATACGATACATTTTTGGCTAAAAGAAAAAAGCAGTGAAAACCAGAGTTATTTGAAATCCCTTATGTAAATAATTCTATCCTGTTCCAATGTGGAAAGGCAGAAGAAGTGGTTGCTGATAAGATCTAACTTACTAACTAACTAACTTACTAACATAGGAATCTTTCTAAATTCCAGCCATGAATGTGTGATTGGTCTTTTGATGGGCAAGAGGGAATACTCTCAAATGTCAGGTATTGTCCATACCCCGATATTAGCTTTCCCCAGACTCATTTGTTAAATGTGGCTCCCTTATTGCACCTCCTGTTTCTTTTGGAATAACATCTCATTTACATGCTATGGAGCAAAATCACACTTCAGAAAAAAAAATGTTCTGGTTGGAAAGAGTGTGAGAGGGGAAAAAATCTTGTCACAAACGCACTTATTTCTGAGACCAGATGTACTTAGCTAATTTTCTGAATTAAAGTGCAAAACGATACCTTGAATATAGTGCAGGCTGCCAGTTTACTAGTGACTCTGAAATGCTTTTTCTGTCAGAAATGAATTGTACTGGCTTGCTTCTGAGCCAGGGCAGTAAGAAGTTTCTGAATATGTGAAGTAACAAGAAGCAAAACAGGCAATGCTTTAGAAAGAACAGACCAAAGAGAGATGTTATGGTTTACACCTTGGAATGATTATCTTCTAGTGCAGTGATTCTCAAACTTTTGTACTGGTGACCCCTTTCACATAGCAAGCCTCTGAGTGTGACCCCCCCCCAATCAATTAAAAACACTTGTATTGAACACTATTATAAATGCTGGACGCAAAGCGAGGTTTGTGGTGGAGGGTGACAGCTCGCGATCCCCCATGTAATTACCTCACGACCCCCTGAGGGGTCCTGACCCACAGTTTGAGAATCCCTGTTCTCATGTATTTTGAAAAGCCCTTTTTTTAAAACGTGTGTGGAAAGTTGTTTGTATACTAGGTGACCCAACAATGATTAACCCCTTCCCCCCACCCCACCCCAGGGATTTTTAACAACATTTAAAAAAAACAATAAACACAGTTGAGGTCACCCAGTTAAATGTGTAGCCGAGATAAGAGCTGAACATTGTTGCAGAATCAATAGGGTAGAAATTAGTATTTTTATTTACTACTAAATTTTGCAAACAGTGCTAACTTTCCATAATGGTCAGCAACTTTTTTTTCTGTCTTTGCAAAGCTGTGAGAGCTAAGTGAGAGAAACAAACATTCTTTCTGGTTTTTGAGACGTTCCTTTTTTTTTTTTTTTTTTAAGAGCGCGCAAGTGTGGTCATATGTTGTTCAGTGCATATACTGATGGTGCTTTTGTAAGTTTGCGATAGCTTCATATTGATTGTGGAAGGAGATATACTGTTTATGGAAAGGGGCAGTGTATATAGAAGAGAATGCAACAACTGATAAATACCCTGGTTCCAATTCCAGGCTTCAATTTTGCTTTTGAAAGACATTAAACAGTCATTACTGAAAATACATATTTGTAATCTTTGCTTGTAATACACACTTTGACCAGTTTGATAATGTATTATGTAATTTATTTTTCATTATTCATGCTTGGTTTTTCACTTTTGTTTTCCCAGCATTTTACTTAGCTTGGATAAATAAAACACTGACTTGCCTTTTTATAATAGGGATGTTTACATTAAAAAAAATGAAGGTTTTCAAATAAACAAAAACTTATTTTATAACTTGCTCTTTTCTTTAACCCTAAATTCTACACCTCAGCAAAGCTGAGTATTCTGCAGTACGTTTTCAACATTGGTATGATAATATACCTAAACATTTTCCCCTGCCAGATTTTCTACTGAATTATGTAGTGCCTGGATTTTCTCTTCAGCCATTTCATACAGACTGCTGAAGGCATTGTATTCTGGAAACATGCTCCTTTTTCTGTGGTGCTGCATAGCATCCTTTGGCAGTGCTTGCAAATAGGATTCCCATCTGGTAGGGAACAGATTGGGATTTTGGAAACTGGAATTAAGAGTATTGGTTAAATTAGCCGGCCACTTTTATTTGGGAAATGCAAATATTCCCTTCTTCTATGATACATTCTTAAGGAAGATCCAAAATATCATCAGCATCCTTAAGTTTTTTTTTTACACGTTATTATTTTTTCACCACAGTCGTTAAGGAAAAACTACCAATTGCCCTAGACTAGATATCAGATCCCCGTAGTTCAGCTGAGCCAACCTAAAGAAAACAAATTCCAGCTTCTCAGACACTGGATTCTCTTCTATCTCAGTCCCCTTCTGGCTTTCTAGCACAAAGGAGGCGGGGGGAGCAGTGGGGCAATGTGTCTTGTGCATCTGCATTCTTTAGTCTAGCTAGCATGCCCAGATTCCTGGATGTGCCGTTCAGATCATTTATAGGAGATTCAGTCAACATCAGTCTTTTTTTTTGGAGGTAGATGTGTTTATAGCTATTAATTGTAAAGAGAATCAGATCTCAACTTGCTATAATGTCCCTCTGAATATCCACTGGCTGCAACAGGGGAAAAAAAAATCATAGCTCAGGACAATAGACCTTTGTAGTTCAGAGTCCTCCATAACAAATGACAGGGTGATTTGATGGTGTCTGGTTGATAGGCAGCATTCAGTGCATGGAATAAAGCAAAGGTAAAATCTGGTCATGACTTGTGAGGGCTGAAGATTTTTCACGTCTCCACTAGAATCTCTATTGCAGCTCTGATTTTTTTTTATGTAACTTTATCATTTGAAAATGCCTTTCTCTGTGTGCGGGTTTTTTGTTTTTTTTATTTCTTCCTTTCACCAGATACTACAGTAGCTAGGCCTGTTAGTTGAGCTGCTGGAAATGGAGATCTTGCTGCCAATAAAAGTAGGAGTTTTAGATTGGTTTTCTGTTGCTTATATTCTTAATGTGCGTGCACACATTTTCTTTTAAAAAATTCACACCCAAAATCCATTCCCATCCCATAAATACGTGTCCTAATATATGGTTTAGAACACTTGCTAATGATATACAGCACATTGCTAACTACAAAAATTCAGATATCATTAAATTTAAGCAGCTGTGTTAAAACATAGGCAGAGTTAGCACAAATAACCAACAGCTATTTTTCTCAACTCAGCCTCATGCCCAGTGCAGCATTTATCTAGATGACTGCAGATCTGCGCTTTTTTTCTGTTTTCTCCTTGTCTCCTCCCCAAGGCTTGCTTCTAGTAAACATATAGCAGGAATGTGCTGTGGTGGATGTCAGAAGCAAACTAATGGATTTTTTTGTTCTGTCTAGACTTCTAAGATCAGTGTTGACAATAAATAAGGCAAGAAAATCAGATGAATTAAGAAAGTACTGTGATAAATGTCTGTAACAATAGCATAGTGTAAAATATAGAAAACACCACGGAATTCTTTTGTTATGGTTGAGTCCTGTGTTTGAGACAGTTCAGGGTTGCTTATGGGGCTTGCTGCTATGCCCTTACCGAGAATTTTATGAATATGAAATACAAATGTTGGCTAGAGTATAACCTTTTGGAATTGGAACGGAGTATGTGTTGAATGAATGATGAAGGTGAAAGTCTAAAAGCATTTAATGTATGGGAAACATTTATCTTTGCATGGAATACTTTAGGGGTTTGTTTTGTTTTGTACAATATTGATTAAAACAGACACCAAAACCAGCAATACTGTTTGGCATTTAATTATTTTTACAGATCAGAACAGTTTTTAATAACTGTGTCTCAGATTTTAATTTAGTGCACTCTGAATCGAAACCCATTACACCACCTTTTTCCTTAAATACACAAAATGGGAAGATGAGATGAAGTGTATACCCCTTGTGGTAAAATCCCTTGCCTCAGTGTGTATGATGTACAATTGTACATCTGTCTTTGTTTAATTCAGCATGTTTTCCTTTTTCCATAACAGAAACAGGACATTTTTATTTCTTGGTTACTGTTGCAGCACGTGCGCACATTGCTGAGAGCTTTTATCATGATAAAAATGGCATACTACACAACCTTCACAGGCACTAACTTTATAGCTTTCAGAGAAAAACAAAGCAATGGTACTTGTGTGTGCGCAGATGTGTATGTATGTGATATATACATACACACACACGCACCCCTACCTATCTACCCACAAGTAAGTATCATTGCTTTGTGGTGTTCTCTGAAAGCTATAAAGTTAGTGCCATGAAGGTTGTGTGTGCCCGTGAAGGGGGTGTGTGGGTGTGAGTTCATTGACAGCGAAGTGAAAACAGTGGGTTAAAACTGACCCTAGTAAGGCTTGCGCTACGCATGAAAATTATATTGGCTTATCTTCATGGGTCAAGGGTGTGAAAAAATTACACCCCTGACTAAGTTAGCTCTGCCAACCTGACCCGCATGTAGACACAGCTACCTTGATGGAGGATTGCTTCTGTCAGCATAGCTACCTTCATTTAAGGAGGTGATGTTTCCACACTCCTGATTTATGCAAGCACAGCAACAGCAATGTAGCTATGTCGATATAGTCTCTGTAGTGTAGACATACCCCTACCCTCTATGCCATTTGTGTCTGTGTTTCTGAATTGTTAGCATAAAGAACCAGTGTGTTAAGAAATGAAATCACGTTACCTGTACTTGTAGTTGTTGTTGTGTCCAAGTAGTGTCACCACATACTAGGATTTGTGCAAGTCCACGGAAAGTCACATCGCTATCCCCCAAAGTTGGCAATCTAATATGATAAGCAACATAGCAGGAAGGGTGTGGCTACAATAAATAAGTGGCTTTACAGTTCAGAGAAAGGGTTCCATATGTAAGGGGGTGGGCATTAAATAGCTCAAAATAACCCTTTGTGGATTTTTATAAAAGGAAATCTGTACATAAGGAATAGTGCTGGCGATATGTTAGGAGTCATTTTCAAATTTGTTAAACTGCATGTATATGTTTTTTAAATTACATGTCTGCTATATCTCTGCTTTATCTTAAATGAGTGACTTTATGTAGGCAAAAGCATTTTACTCTGTTCTAGATGTAAACCGATTAAATCTCAAATTGATAGTCGTGTTTTAAAATTCCAAATACTGACCTTCCTTTTAAAACTATAATTATACATGTTTAATAGAATGGAATATGTGTGCAGAGTTTTAAATAAGAGATTTCTATTAAGATCTGGTACCCTGTGTGTGTTCGGTGCCTCAAAATCCTCTCAAGGCACCCTAAAAGATGTGCCAAGACACTCTCTCTCTGCCTGGTGGTGGTAAGCGGTCAGTGCTGTTAGTGTTGGTGAGGCAGTGAGCCTGTGTGTGTATGGGAGGAGGAGGGGGAGGAGAAGATGTCATGTGACTTCACTCCAGACTCATAAACAACTATCATGTGGTCTCTCAGACCTTCAGTGTTCAGTGCGCAGGAGTACAAAAGCAGCAACAGTATCCCTTTGGAACTCCTCTGTCAGTTGCCATCAGTTGTTGTTGTTAGCATATAGCAGTGAATAGTGACTGGAACTATGTATCACTTATTATATTTCCATATTGAAATTTTTCCATTTGGTCTAGACTTAAACACAACCTGTGTCTTGTTCATACTATTAAAAAGGGGAGGGTTGGGGGTGTGTGCACACCATTAAGTTATTTGCCCTGGAATAGACATGGGTTGTTGACTCTATACTGAAGTTTGTGTAAGCAGACAAAGCTGACTAAACTGCATATGATTTTCAGTCTGGGATGAAATAAACTAATATGCATCTCAGTAATGTTAGTCTTGAGTCTGATTTGAGAGAATTTTTTGATGCACATAGAATAGTGTACGTACTCTGGATTTCAAAGGATTCGTTCTGTAAAACTTTCATACTTAACAAATATAGACTTTTTAAGAAAACTGACTTTTGATAGAGGTGTTTGCTGTTTGGTTTCTCACACTAGTCAGTGAAAGCCTAGCACGCTGGATGATGAGTGTTCATTGAAACGTTCTGTTTACCTTTTATTTTGAATGATTATGTTTCAGAAGCATTTTGTTTCAAGTTTAATCACTACTAGATTTCTCTTGTGTTGAGCCTGTTGATTTACTTATGTGGACATTGAAAATTTGAATGCATTACCATCTGTGAGAGACCATATTCTGTACTTCCTCGGTGAGGGCATACCATGGATCATGAGATCATGCTTTTCTCCTAAATAAATTTCACTTGTAGCCTTTGTCTTTGATGCAGCTTCATCCATTGGAATCTGTTTTGTAGTGTTTTGGAAGCTGTTGCTGAATGTCAGTAGTGCTCTTTTATCAAATTTAACCACAACCTAAAAGTACGGAAGCCAGATGAGAGCTTGTCTGAATTCTGCATCCATGCTGTTTATCCAGACTGCGACTATTAATAATTTAATGGTACTCTGTTCTTATTTATTATATATATAATATATATTATATATATAATTTGTGTGTGGGCGTGTGTATTTCTATTTATATATAATAATATGAATGAATCACCCCCAATCTGGTCTGGGCACTTCACAGAAACAGAATAAAATCATTCCCTGTCCCCCATAGCTTGCAATGTAAATGGACATTACTGTACTGAACACTGAAAGCAGTGGTCCCCAGACTGTGGTGTGTGCCCTGCCGGGGGGGTACAGAGGAACATTTGGGGTTGCATGGCGGGGTCCAGGCCAGCCCCCATGGTAAGCGAGGAGGAAGCGCCACCCAGCCCTGCTCTGCCCTCAGATCTGCTCTGACCCTGTCCTCAGCTCCTGGCTCCAACAGCAGCTTCTCTCCTGACCGCGGCCCAAGTTGTAGCCTTGGCCCCTGGCTGCAGCCCAGCTCCTGACTGTGACTCTGTGCGGGGAGCAGGGGAGGCACGGACAGATTCCAGCGGGGGACAAGAAGTTTGGGGACCGATGAGCGTGGGGTGGGAGAAGGGGAGAAAATAGCAAACATTTGGATTGAGAGATGATAGGACTCCTCCCAAAGATGGCATGCTCATGTTAATGCCTCTATTTTTCCCCCCATGGTTTATAGGGAATAATTTAGCAGATCTTTGTTTTGTTTTTTGAGAGTTCATAGCAAGGAAGGGTTTGAAATTGCAGAGAGATAATCCAGGCCAGTAGGGCAGTCTGGGAAAAGGTTGGGGGTGCCTGGGGGGAGGCAGGAATTAAGGGATGTGGAAGATGGTAGATCTGGCATCGTGTAGTGAATGAAAAGGAGAATCCTGGAAATGAGGGTGAGTTTGAATTTGATCTGATGGGGGGAATTTGGAGCCAGTGCAGGGTCTGGAGAATGGGGAGAGACGGAGGAGGCCATTTTTAAACTTTAGCATGCTGGGTGGTAGAGGTTCCTATTCTGAATTACTACATTTAAAAGAAATTCAGTCTTGAGTTGTCAGTGCCGGGTTTTTCTTGTGTTGTGCCTTCTGAATGTTTTGTTGTCTATTGCCCTAAGAGCATCTAGTACTTTTTAAAATGTTTTCTCTGCCTCAGAAGTACTTTACTACTGAACAGCACAGTGACCTGCTTGTTCTCTAGGCACCCGTTTCTAAACCATGTCCTTTTTTGCTGGCCCCTGGGAGAAAGGGATGGTCTTGGGAAGAGGACTCTCCACTGAGCCTCCAGACATCTGGGTTCTGTTCCCAGTTCTGCCATAGCTGCTATGTGACCTTGGGCAAGTCACTTTACAGCTGTGTATCTGTTATCTCATCGGGGAAATGTTAATACTACATCCTCACCTCTTGGGAATGCCGAAGATTAATTCACCAACGTTTGAGAGTGACTCAGGTACTGTGATGATCGCCAAAGAAAAGCCTGCAAAGGAATAAACAGTATGACTGTCTAGTGGGTGGGAGCAATATGTACTTTGGAGGATGGATTGAGGGGGGGAGAAGTATGGAGGCCAGCAAGACAGAATGGAAATCCTGTGGGTCCCAAACTGACTAAATCCTCCCCACCCCAAAAAAGAAACAATCACAAACCATTTGCTCGCACTGGCAAATATATAAGAAGCAAAAAGGGAGATGAACAGGTTTCTCTCAACATTAATAAAGAAGCCTATTAATCACATTATTCTTTGTTTAAAAATAATTACTGGCCTGTGACTGAGTTCTAAATATTCAACAAAATTTTTAAGCACTGACATTTGCTTTGTCCATAGTCTGTGTGGATCTGTAGCAAAAGGAAGGAAACAAAATTGTGTTAAAATTTCTATACGGTGTTTAGAAAGTAGCCGAAGGTTCATGTGCCAATTTTTTTATTTTTTTCAAATAAAGTAGAGATTGATTCTAGTGATCTCTGGCTCGTCAAAATATATTGAGCTTTGTTGAGAGAGAAATCTATTAGATATGCACTTCCTTATCATGAAAAGCCTAAAGTTCTCCAGTGTATTGAACTAAATTGTGTTTCTTTTTCACTGATGCATTTCGTAGTCCTCCTTCCAGGCTAACTCTTATATTAAATTAATCCAGCTCTGACTCGCATATGTTCATCATGATTTATCACAGTAAGGTCACTGATTCAGGGCCTGCTATATCTGGTCAGGCGAGCCTCATCACTTCCTTCAGTCGTGAAGATGTATCTGTTCTGCATCAAAGACAGCAACTGTTTTGATCTTTTAAAATTGGAATAATCTTCATCACAATGGGGTTTTAACAAAATGTGTTTTTTATCATAGCTGCCTTCTTGAGATTGGATCTGGTTGATTTTAAGTTTCAGGGGATTGATTTTATACGTTCTTGAAGTCTTAATGAATCTGTTCATCTGCAGTTGCTGGTAAGAACCACTGACACTCAGACATCCCCACCCAAACCAGCCTAGTTTTTAAAATTCATTTTAAAAATCTAGCTTTTTCTTGGCCCTCTTTTGTCATGTATGTACTGCCAGCTGGGTAAGTAAGTATTCAGACCCGCGGGACCCCTGAGTAGCATTCAGTAATACTATACAATGGGCTGTAATTTGGCTCTTAAGAAGGAGGACCCACAAAAATATTTTTTTATATCAAATGTATTTTGGGAGAAGCAGGAGTATCAAGTAATAACAGGGAATTGGATATCAAGACAATCCAGCTCTTCTGTTCCCAGTTCTGTCACTGATTTAGGGTAACCTTGGATAACTGATCCTCTTGTTGCCTTAATTTCTCATTTCAATATGGGCATAAAAATTCCCACTTGTTTAGATTTAATGCTTTAGAAAGCTTTTTGAGAACTGCTGATTAAAAGGCACTATATAAATGCAAAGTATATATTTTCCCATCTTTAAGCCTTCATGAAGTTTAATTTGGAGGAGTCAGGGCCAGGAGGATGATACTAGCAAGAGCATGTTCTTAAAAATGAAAAGAAAGGAACAGAAGTTTTGAAGGAGGAAACATTGGTTTAAAAGAGCTTCACAGTAAAACTGTCAATGGATTAAAAGTTCCCCTTGTGCAGAGGGGAAGATTGGAGTGAGTAGAGTTGGAAAGCAGAAGGGTGAGACAGCAAGTTCTGAGATCCTTTTGGAACAGTTAATCCTCCTCCAATGACATGGCACCAATTAACCTTACTTCCTTGGGGACCTTCTCGTAAAAGATGGGTGGGTTTTTTTTGTCTCTTTGGGTTTTTTGGTCATCATTTAACAACCCCATTTTTCTCTGGTGTGTAGACAAAATGCATCAAACTAATCTGGGAGATATTTGAGCTGAATATGTATTGAGGATAGCAGCTATTACCCCTCCTCCCCTGAAATGTCATCTCTAATTTATAAAAACAAACTGCTTAAAAAGAAAGCCCTTGAACTTTGTGCAGAAATCTGTTGCTATGTAATTTGCAATTTAAATGATACTTAGCTGATTTTGCCTGTAGTCAAATATAGCAATCTTATTCCCATCCAATTTAATGCTTTTAGCTTTGGGTGTGTGTTGTCGTCCCAAAGAGGGGATGATCTTGGAATATTTCCTCTCTTTCTGACTTTTTTTTTGTTGTTGAGGCCCTACTAGCAAAGAGGGTCTGCAAAGAATTCAACCCTTTTCTCTTCATTACTCTTCTACCAAAGTTCAGCCCTGGTTTACACAAACGTTTGTGCTTTGGCAGAGGTGTGATTTTTAAACCAATTTGTCCAGCCAGATATTTGTACCGCTTTAGCTAATCGTTTTTTAAACGCATTCTACTTAATCAAGGGACCTGTGTGGTATATGGACACAAGGCCTCTATCGGTCCAGGAATTCACAGTTCAGTTGTTACACTAAGCAGCATCTTACCTGTTATGAGCCTTGGAAGGGAAAAAAAAGGGATTTTAATGGTGAAATTCTCCACAGGCCTCCTGTGCTGTGTGGTGGTATTACACTATCTTGTGCCATAGCTAGCCCTATATAGACTAGACCTACTTGCTTCCAAAAACAAGTCACCTAGCTATTTTTCCAGGCAGATGGACCTATGGGCCAAGGTGACAGATGCTTTCTCATCTGTATGTCTTCCTGCGGGACAATACCACTAGACTCTTAATAGCCCAGAAGAATATATAGTGCTTGGACTTGGTCAACTTAATTTGGATCAGTTTTATTTCTTACTATGTAGAAAATATTTATTATCACAGTTTGCATACTTGATATATTCTCTGAATATATAGACAGAGGATGGAAGAGGCTGAATATTTTATAGGAAGAACACTGGATGGATTGAGGAGTATGCCTTTAATAACTTGACCTCTGTAACAAAGGGCATCTGCAATCTGTTGGCTGAATGTGAACCATAATTGGGAGGTATTTGAATTGTCACAATGTTTACTGCAATATGGTTGGGAACTAAAATGATAATGCCTGAGATTTGCATTCTTGGCAAAGTTTCAGCTGTGTAGGTGTTTGTAGGTTTCCTGTAAGTTTAGCAATTTCTTGGGCAAACATAGCCATGTACAAACCCTGCATGCTGCCGGTGCTGATTGTGACTACTGGTTTCATACTTTGGTGATATCTTTCTGTGTAGTTTAGATGAAAGGTGGATACCACCTCTTCCCCTATCCTTGATACCCCTTACCTCTGCCAAACGTGGGACATATTCACCAAAATGTCAATTGTAAAAAAACCAAAAATCTGGAAGTATGTAGGTGAAATTGGTAAGCTTGTCTGAAGAAGAGTCCCAAAGCTTGGAGTTTTACAGCACAGATTGTTCTGAAGTATTATACAATACGCATGAGTCTTTTCCCCCCTGGAATCCATTACTTCACAATTTTAAAAAGAGATGCTACACCTTGCTGTGCTCAACTCATCAAAGAGACTTTTTAACAGTTCCTTCCTCCCTTGTTTGGACAGAAGGGAAAATGCTTCCAAATACGTTTTATTAGTTCTCTCAAAGTGAATAGCACTTGAGCCCCTGGGAAAATTTTGGGTGGTTTTCTTCTTGCTGAATGGGAGGTGACTTCTTTAATAGCTTTTAAAAAGTTTGTCTTGTATACAGCCGTGCAAAGCGATGGAAAACAGAATTAAGCCAGTAACTTTATTGTGTAAATGGTGGAAAGGACTAATTTTTTTCTTATGAGTACATGACGCATGAGAGAAGCTTGTTACCTTGACAGCTTTGTTGTTAACGAAAACACAATTTAAAAAAACAAAACAAAACACATACAACCTTACACTGGAACAAAATGGTAAATCATCCTGCTTCTGTGTACCAAGAAAATCTGCAGTATGACTGTATACCTGGAGCAATGACCCTAATCCTAGGATGAAAGGGAAGATGAGCTGGGTGTTTCCCTTTTGTGTCTTCATGATGAGAATTGAATTTACAAGCAGTATAGAAGAGTAGGACCATGGCAGCAATTAACAAATGATGACTTCAGTCCTTGCCCTTTGTTTCAGGATATTATAATTGTTTGCAAAACATGTTCTGGTTTTCTGTCACTTGCCGGTACTTGTTCTGAGTGCATGTAAAACACAAACCAAAGGGGATGCTTTATGCCAATTCATAGCAACACTTCTAACAGCTTGTGTTTAAAGGCAATGCTTTAGGATGCTCTGCCGAACTTTGAAGACAGCAGTTGCTCCGGCTTAGTATCCAAATCCACCTATATTGCTCTACATCTTTTTAATTTTTTGAAAGGAGTTCTAAAACATTCAATATATATATGTTTTATGACTTCGGGATAAGGCATCTGAAGGAAGATTTTATGTTTACAAAAGGGAAACTTGGTCCATGATTTGTGTAGACAATGCATTTCGTGTTTTAACATCTTCGTTACTTGGCTGATCATAATTTCTATTACTGTGTAGGGGCATTTAGACTCTGCCCTAAGCATCCAAAACTTGTTGACTCCTAAATAAAATGGTTTGAACTGGTGTGCAAATAGACTGCTTTACATTGTGGACTTTTTGTGGAAATTGCCTTAGTCCTCATGTCAAGGCTGGAATGCCAGACTGTGGTTTAGAAAAAGAAAAATGTTTGCCATTCCTCTCCTTGTTTTCCATTTCGTGTTGGAGTGGTATTCGCCACTGAATTGCCATTTCATCCCAATATGACAGTACAAGCTAGTTGTCACACTGTTTCAGGGTGACTTTATATTGGCCTTGAAAACCTGGTAAAAATAGTTGTTCTAGTTTTGTCACTTACTGCAGCAGAATAGGAATGCTAGTCCTTGGTGTGAGTGATACTTTATCTCATTATGGTGTCCGTAGTAGGATCCTCCTGTAAGATTAGACCGTTTTAAGGAGTTATGTAGTGGCTAGAGGAAGCAGTAGTGGAATTCCTTTGTATATCTGCATCTTAAAATGCAGCAGCATAAAATACTTCTGGGGAAAATCTGTGCACAATATTTTGAATTTCTGCAACATTCTGCGTATTTTATTTGTCAAAAAAACACAGTATAATCACACTAATTTCAATTATTTTTGAAATTTATTTCAAAATACTTCTCAGCAGAGGTAATAATACAGACAACAAAAAAGATTCAGGAAATGTTTTTAGGCAAATAGATTAGTTACTAGGCATATTAATATAGAACAGGGGTCGGCAACCTTTGTCACGTGTTTGCCGGGGTTTGTTTACCTGCCGTGTCCGCAGGTTCGGCCAGTTGTGGCTCCCACTGGCCGTGGTTCCCCATCCCAGGCCAATGGGGATAGCGGGAAGTGGTGGCCAGCATATCCCTCGGCATGCGCCACTTCCTGCCGCCCCCATTGGCCTGGAGCGGCCATCCGCGATCGGCCGAACCTGCGGACGTAGCATATAAACAAACCGGCCCGACCCATCCGGGGGCTCACCCTGGCGAGCTGCATGCCAAAGTTTGCCGACCCCTAATATCGAACTTCAACTGAGAATTTGTTTAAACTACAGTGCAGAAATCTATTTCCCGCAGCCCTCAGAAGCAGTGCAAAGGTCTGGGGGAGTTGCGTGATGGAGGAGTCGAGGGAGAGGGAAATAATTTCTGGGGGTGAACCTGGAGAGTTGTTGGGTGTGGGTGGGAGAAGTATGGAACAGGTTTTTGAGGGAAGGGAGGAGGATTGGCTAATTCCTACCCTCTCCCATTCCGGCAGGCACATCTGCCCCTGTCCTCTGTGTCCCTGCACCTGCCACTCCCCATTCAGCCAGGCATAGTTGCCCCTGTCTGCATGTGTCCCTGCACCCCCACCAATGTTCCCTCTATTTTTTTTCCACCCATGTGCTGAATAAATTTTTGTTGTTTGCACGAAGGTACTGTGCTCATGTGCACCACCAGTAGAAATAAAAAAACATAAATATAATATGTATTTTTACAAAGTTACCAGCCAAGACAAGAGAGGCATTTTAGAACTCACTACTCAAAAAAATTAAATTTAAGTGTGAGAGAAATAATTAGGAAATGCATAGACCAGTCAAAATGCTAAAGTAACACACTTTGAAAGAATAAAATGACAGACAATATATGTGCATTGCAGAAAGTATGGAGAAGTAACACGTGTGTGTGTGTGTGTGTGTGTGTAAGTGTGAGAGAGAGAGACAGAGAGACTGTGTGCATGCTGACTGCTGGGGAAGTTTCTGAAATGCCGTGCGCTGTCTCTTTAAGGCACTCACTGAAAGCTCTCCTCCTTCTGAACCATGTCCCCATCCCCTGTGCTGCAGAGTCTCTTTAAGACACTCACTCCCCTGAAGGTTTGTTCAGAGCTCCTACAAGTCCTGTCCCTTCTACCCTGCTCTGTAGAGATGGGGTACAGAGGTATGGGGGAGAGGGACACTCTGACATCAGCACCCTTCCCACCCCCACCCCACTCTGCACAGCTAGCAAGAGGGTCCTGGGAGCAGTTTCAGGAGCCACGGGGCTGCAGAGTACCAAGGGGGAGGGGCACCTGAAGACATGCTTCTGGATGCGCCCGGCTCTGCCAGTCAACTGCGTGGTGCTTGAATCTCTTCTGGGCGGCCACCCAACCACACAGCTTACAGGGAACACAGACCCCCACTCCCATTCAGCCCCTTGCTCAATGTTTTCACCCCACTAGCTCCTGTTCTCCCAGTGCAGTCTGTCCCCTCACTAGCCCTTCTGAACCCCAGTCTGTGTGACCCTCCCCCAGCAGCACTGGGGGCCCCGATCTGTCTACCCTACCCCCCATATTCTGTCCCTCCTCACCTGGCCCTGGGGACTGGGTGCTGTGAGGAAAGCAGCCTCTGCCCCCTCTCTCTCTCCATTGCTGGCTACACCACCTGGTGAGAAGGTGCCTTCTCTTCCAGCGCCACATCAGCCCGTGGTGAGCAAAAGATATAATTGCAGCCTTCCTTTACTTCCTCATCAGAATCAATTATTCTGCAGCGGACATTGCTACTGCACAAGTGCAGAATTACAGAATTTCCCCAGGAGTAATAAAAGGAGGAAGGGATTATTACAACATTGATAACTACACAATTCTCTTAGCTTTCAACTAGTAGGAAAGATGGTCTTATGCAGTGGTTCTCACCCTGTGGTCTGTGAACTATGTCTAAGTTCGTGAAAGTCTTAGACTGAAAACTGTCCGAACGGAATTCAACTATATATTGTCTATATATACAGACAATAGATTTCCAAAGGGTCTG
This sequence comes from Gopherus evgoodei, assembly GCF_007399415.2. Lineage (NCBI taxonomy): Eukaryota > Metazoa > Chordata > Testudines > Testudinidae > Gopherus > Gopherus evgoodei. The sequence goes on from NC_044331.1 coordinate 9,594,134, forward strand.
AACCGCCATTTGAAATTTTCTAGAGGTCCACATATGAAAAAAGGTTTTGAACCACTGATCTAATGGATAGAACAATATGCTGGAACTCAAGATGTGAATTCACTTCCCAGCTCAGCCACAGACTTCCCGTGTGACCTTGGGCAAGTCACTTAATCTACCCTGTTCCTTAGTTTCTTATCTGTAAAATGAGGATAATGCTTCCCTACCTTACAGGGGTAGATTGAGGGTTAAAAATTAATAAACTGTGAGGAGCCCAGATGCTGTGGTGATGAGGGCCACATACGCTGTGTTTTGTTTTTTGAAAGGCCTATGAATCTTTCATACTCTTTTAAAGCGACTTTTGGTTTTACTCGGTGCTTTGGTGTTTGTTAAATTTCACTTACTGAGAAATCTGCTTGGTAAAGCATTAAGCTGCTCTGCTAAAATAAATATGAAAAGGTGAAGTGTGTAGCAACAGCTGTACAGTGTTGGGTTGTAAATGTGTCTGTACTGTAGATGATGTATCAGTAGCATTGATACATAGTCCAACACCAGTTAGGCATGTAATTGCCCAGAAATGGTCTATAATACCAGTTTTAAGAGGAGCTGCCAAAACCACAAAACTCAGGGCCTCTCCCTCTGAATTTGAACTCCACTTGGACGAAACAGCCCCCAGTTTGTTCCTCCGGGACACAGGCCTGCCTTGTTAGGAAATCAGTGAAGTTTGGGAACCCACAATACCTCACATAGCTCTGTGTACAGTAACAGTGAGTGGAAATAGGGCCATAAGCATGAGCAACCAGACGAGTTATAAATATAGACTACTCTCTCAATTCCACTTTCGTTAGTCATGGAAGGACAGTGAGAGTTTTATAAACTTATAAGGAATATACAAACAGTTCTGAATTTAAAATAACTCTGTATAATTTTTTTAGTATGTGAAAAGAATATTCTTTTTTGAGACCATCCATGTAAGTATCTGCCATGGATGGTATAAGGAACTGTATTTTTGTACGTTAATGTCAGTGCGACTTGATATAACAAAAAGGGTACTGGAGGGGAAAAGACAAGCATGAAACTCTTGCTTGAAAACACAGAGGGAAAATGTTTGTTTTTTTTTAATGTGAGTAACGACTTTCAAAATACAAATTCCTTTTGTAAACACCATCTGATGCCTTTGCTGGCCTCACAGCAGCCAGTGAGCGTTGCTGCATTAGCTGTGCTGCAGAGTAGATTTCCTGTCAGATACAGCACAACTGTCCTTCGTTTGCCATCAAAAATTCTGTTCGGCTCTCCCAAATCTGATGGTGAATCCTCAATACAGGAAGGGATTTAGGAAGCCAAAAAAAATGCTATGGTTTTAAAATCACAGTAGAAATGTTTTTTTCCCCTCTTCGTTTCCTCAAAACCACGTATATGTGGATCTACATAGTAAGATGCAATATATACCCAAGGGGTGTGTGTGCGCGTGCTTGTGTGCATGCATATGTAGTTTGTGTGTTATATGTTTAGTATGACTCTATTATACACACTTGCATTTTCTGGGTGGTGACAGTAGAAAAGGGTGGCATCCTTCCTCATTACGTTTAATTGCGTATTCAGCGTTGCAGAACATCTGCAGTGCTTTTATCCTATTTAGAGAAGACATTTCTACAGATACAGTTGTCTAAATATAGTCCTTGAATGAGGCAATGTTATCTAGTGGTTAGTCAGGGGACAAGCTGAGGACTATCTTGTATTCCCAGCACATCTCCTCCATAACTTTTCTAGTCTTCCATGATTTTGACCTCTATTTCAGCAAAGGCCATTCCTTCAGGGTGATAGACTGGGTCAGCAGCAAAAAGATGAAGTGCTCCCCCACACCCATCAGAGGCAGCTCCAGTTTTGAGGTGGTAATTAGAACTAGTTGAAAAGTAAGATTGTTACTGTGGAAAAATTTTGACAAACTTTTTTTTTTAAATGTTTTGTCAAAGAAAAAATTGAAATATTTTGATTCATAACAACACCAGAGTGCATCATGGGAGTTATAGTTTGGGTGTTTTCTATGCCCATTCTCCTCTTTGGACTGGGTTTTCTGGCCAGGCTAAATTTGTCATGATATGTCAGTTTCCCCCCTTGTGATGAGGGGAAAGAGGCTTGCCATAAGATCCCTTACCATGGTGCATTATGGGAGATGTAGTCCACCTGAATTCCCATCCCAAAAAATAATAGGTGCATAAGGCACCCAAATTACAACTCCCATGAGGCAGTGAGACAGTATTTTTTAATAACACTACTTCAGTATTTTGAGAAAATATTGGAATTTTCTTTGGAAAGCAGCCTCTTTTGTGAAAAACTTAATTTTGTCCATAACCCAAATTTTCGTCAAAACAGTTTTGGCAGAAATTTTTCTACCAGCCCTAGTGTAATACCTTTTTGAAATACTGGAGATAAGAGGGATCCCAAATGACTTCTTTTTCCCTTGAAGTATTTTGTGCTGTTGGAGTGGAATAAGTATGTATTGCTTGCAGATTTCACATGCCTCTCAGAACCAGAATCAGAACCCTTTGTGGGAAACATTCGAGACGGTATACCAGAATCCAAGCCAATTCCTTAAATCTAGAATCCTCTTTCTGTAAGCAAATTAAAGTTCACAATACAATTTGAGCTGCTTTTTTGGAAAGCTTTCATTTATTAGCCAAATTGCCTACAAATGATAATGTACTGAATAATCTTAGCATCTGACGAAGTGGGTATTCACCCACGAAAGCTCATGCTCCAAAACGTCTGTTAGTCTATAAGGTGCCACAGGATTCTTTGCTGCTTTTACAGATCCAGACTAACACGGCTACCCTCTGATACTTCACATCTTTATAGTCATTAATGCTCTTTTCAGTGGGAGTGAGAGAGAATCTATCAGAGCATTCTCTCAAGGATGCATGCACATAGAAACACTTGCTTTCTTAGTTCGGTGTCTTTTATCAGGAATGAAAACTTTGTTCAGGACGTGCAGATAGGAATCCATCCTCCAAATGATAGGCATTCTGGCCATCTTGTTCTTTTGATTCTGTGCTGCTGGTAAATCAAATGCCAGCTCTGGCCAATGCCATAGATATTAGCTAAGAACTGATAAATTCATAGCTGGAAACCAAACCAGCTTACCTGAATGTTAGTTTTGTTCAAAATAGGAATTAGTCTTATAAAAAAATGTAGTGTTTAGACTCTATGAAAGGCTTGTAAATTGCTGCATGTATTAATCTCACGTGCAATGTCTGTAATCCATGCTACAGGAAAATGTGTAATTTTTGCTTTGCAACTTTGAAAATGTTTGCTCTGTATTTGTGAACCCAGGAACCGGAATTGTCATCCCCTCTACACCCCACTCCCAGGAGGCATACCTAGATTAAAGGGGCCAGTAAGGAACATTGCGATGCAAAGAATTGGTGAATGGCCCTATCAAGCCTTGGAAGTTCTATGTGCAAAGGAGCTCATCTCATGGACTGGAAGACTAAATGTTTTATCTTTTTATAAGAGAATTTTTCATCTCTTTGCTGTCTGAACTCTCACAGGGCCAGAGACTCTAAATTGAAGCGAGAGATCCCCGAGAGTCAACCCTGAGTTTGCCCTGAAAGACATTTCAAATTGACAGATCACTGCAACTCTGTAACTCTTAGCATTTAGATGGCAACTTATTGGTGTGTATATGTTTGCTTGCTTAACCTGCAAATAACTTTTAGGTCTTTGTTCTAGTTTATTACGGAATTGGCTATAGGTGTTGCCTTTGGTGTAACACCAATTGACCTAGGGTAAGTGACTGGTCTCTTCGAACTGGAAGCAACCTGAATATTTTGTGATTTTTGGTGGAAGTGACAATGTATCACTAAGTCCATCTTGCATGGGTGGCAGGATAGACTGGAGAACCTCAGGGAACTGTCTGTAACTCTATGGTAAGACTGATATAGTGATTCAGGAGTTCACATTTGATACTGGGTTGCTGAAATCTAACTGTAGAACATACCACCAGTTTGGAGTGTCTGCCCTGAGGTGTCTGCCAGACAGTGTGACTGGAGCAAGGATGTCTTTTTTACAACTTTGCAGGATGGAGAAACAGACCCTGCTTAAACATCTCAAACAGTCCATAGTTAAGGACCATAACGTTAGAAATTGGTATTAAGTCTGAGGAGGAAATTCAGCATTGTTGTTTCTCCTTCTGGACCAGTTCAATCCATATCAATTTAGTGTGTGAGAACATACTCATTCTGATGATGGAATTTCAACAGTTTTCTCCCTCCTCTTCCTTCTGTCATCTATGCCAGTGAATTTTATATTAAAAAAGAATGAAGAATCTATCAGCTGGTTATATTCAGATTGCTTGAAGGTCTTCTGAACACAGGGTGATTTTCTTGTTTGTCTATATTTGTAATGGAAGCAAGATTGAGACCAGGAAATTATTCTCCAACTCATTCAAGAAATAGCTCTATCTTTCTGTGACTACCAGGAGGTGGGATTGGACAACAGGGGATGGTTCATTTTGATAATTACTTGGTTCTGATCGGTCCCTCTGAAGCATTTGTCACTGACCATTGTCAGAAGACAGGATAGTGGGCTAGGTGGCCCATTGGTCTGACCCAGTATGGCCACTCTTATATCGTTTTCGTGAATATCAAGAATCCAGCCTTCTATTTCCCATAATATATGGTCACCATTCTTCCCATTTCTTGCAGTTAAGGGGAAATATTTTCTATACATGTCCATGTCATTTGGTTCATTCTTTTCTCCTTAAGTGTTGTAAAAGCTCACATCAGTTTATATATCCATTACGTCTGCATCACATGGATGATAGCTGAAAATGTACTTCTCTCCTTACAGACCAGTAGCAATTTATAATTAAATTTAAGAAAACTAAACTCTCTCTCTCTCTCTCTCCTTAATATTCTTTCTAGGTCTTACACATCTTGCATCTCACTTTGAAGACAACTTATTTGGTAACTCTGAGATGTCAAGCTTGCTTTTTACCAGCCGTTACACTAGTAAAAAAAAAAGTTGCTGTGTCAGTGGGACCTAAAACAACTTTGACTACTGTTATTTTCTGCTACTCTGCATTGTCCTTCGTTCTCATCACCCACCAATGAACAGGACTGCCTTCATCACTCGTTATCAATGTGGCTATCTCAGTTGCATGACAATAAAATCTTGATAAAATATACACCGACATGGTGTATATACACTTGTAGTTTTATTGAAAGTTCTCTCACTTATACAGTAGTTGGCATTATTCCTGGTTCCCCCCCCCCCCCCCGAGGAAATCTCACTTTTTCTAAATTGTATCAAACTTCATTTATGTCACTTAGTTCCATAAAGATTAAGTCCATTAGTGTATCTTACTCTTGTTCATGAATGCTCTGAAATGAAAGCAGTAGAGAATGTCTGAGTTGGTGACCTTTTCTCTACAATATAACATTTCTTCTTTTGATGCTAGGAAGAAAAAAAAACTACATAATTTAGGTCAGTTTGATAATGTTATCAAAGCCCTCTGCCTCCCTTAAAATAAATCTGGAATGAGAGTGGTATCCTCCCGCCAGCTGGGATTTTGCCAGCTAGTGAATGATTTATATTCTGTTCGCTTGCTATATATTCATGAAATAGTGTGTCTCTTGCCACCTGCAGCATTTGAAAGAAAATAAGACAAATCTTTATTTCAAAAAAGTAGAACCCCACAAATATATATTGCTTGCAACTTGGATCCCACTAGATGGTATCCTTTTGTCCTCATGAACCCTTCAGCTTGTCTAGTTCAGTTTAGAGCTGTTTTGCTGTTGTCTCTTTTTTTCCCCTTGCGTTGTTGAGGCATGTCTATAGTGTATCTGGGAGTGAGCCTCCCATTTTGGGTCAGTTCTGGAGTTTCAGATGTTTCTTTAGGATTATTAGTGGATTTTAAATAATGGAATTGTGAGCAGCTTTCCCATGAGATTAAGTGTATTGTTTCTCTTTGTACAAAGTCCTGTTTTCATCCATGCTGATATTTTGGTTATTCTTCTGGCTCACCTTTTCAGTAGGAAATTTCACTCTTCCTTGTGGAGGAAATGCTTATAGAGCAGTGTAGCAGTCGACATAAAACATTCCCAACTAACTTGTTTCCCTGTATTGTAGATAGAGTAGAATTGGCGAGGAAACCCAGTATGTATTTGCGTGTGTGCCTTGGTTCTGTTTTGTGTGGGGTACTGATTTGTCCTGGCATGGAAGTGACTAGTTTTTTCCGTCTCTCTCTCTCCCAAATGCCAGCTGCAGCAATGCCAGTGTGAGCCTTATTGGGCAACATAAACTGTTTTGAAAGAGAGTGCAACTAATGCTGCCTGTTTTCGTTAAGAAGACTTGTTTGTACCAAGGTGCTCAATGGATATAACATATTTTCTTCTTCGAGTGATTGCTCATATCCATTCCAGTTAGGTGTACGTGCCGCGCGTGCACATTCGTCGGAAAACTTTTACCCTAGCAACTCAGTGGGCCGGCAGGTCGCCCCCTAGAGTGGCGCCACCATGGCGCTCCATATATACTCCTGCCGGCCCACCCGCTCCTCAGTTCCTTCTTACCGCCCGTGTCGGTCGTTGGAACAGTGGAGCGCGGCTTAGCTGACCTCCACTTCCCTAGCTACTCATTTTCTCGTATATAATTATGCAGTTATAACCCTTTTATATATATATTTGTATGGTTATACGTGTTTTCTTTGCTAACATGGTTAGTTTAGTTAGCGGGGTTCAGGAAGTAGCCCCTTCCATGAGCCCAGTGCCGGAGCCATGCATGGCTCACCGGGTTTTAAAAAGGGCCCGGCCTGCCAGAAGCCGCGGCCGAAGAGAGATCTACATGACTCCTGTTTGAAGTGCCTCAGGGAATCACACTTGACAGATAAGTGCCCCATTTGCAAGGCTTTTAAGCCGAGAACAAAAAGGTGCGGGACTTTCACTTACCCCTCCACCTTGGGCGCCGAGCGATGTTCAAGCGGCGGGCAGAAGTGCCTCCTCGGCACCGGACCCCGCCGTTACTACCAAGGCCTTTCGGCACCGACCGTCGCCGGCACCGATGTCGACTCGGCACCGCTCCCTTCTTCCGAGGTCGAGAGAGCCTACGATTCCTGCTGGTGCCTGGAGGCTCCCCGGCACGCGCCGTGGTTGAGCCCCCTGCTCCCGCTGCTTCCGTGCCACCTGCATCGCAGCCAGAGAGCTCGCCTAAGTTGCGTTACCCGGCACCGACACCTGCAGAGGCACCGATGACTTCGGCTCCGTCGATTCCAGTCCCCCAGGACCACGGAATCCGGTGCCTGGCAGCTCCCCGGCTCGCGCCATGGTAGAGCTTACTGCTCCTGCTGCTTCTGTGCCAACTGCACCACAGCTAGAGAGCTCGTCTAAGATGGCTCGCCCGGCACCGACGACGTCGGCACCGTCGATCCCGGTCCCACGAGGGCCGTAGAATCCGGTGCCTGACGGCTCCCCGGCGCGCGCCGTGGTTGAGCTACTGCTCCTGCTGCTTCCGTGCCAGCGGCACCGCAGCCAGAGAGCTCGTCTAAGTCGGATCGCCCGGCGCCGACACCTGCTACGGCACCGATGACGTCACCGTCGATCCCGGTCCCACAAGGGCCGTAGAATCCGGTGCCTGACGGCTCCCCGGCACGCGCCGTGGTTGAGCGTATTGCTCCTGCTGCTTCCGTGCCAGCGGCACCGCAGCCAGAGGGCTCGTCTAAGTCGGATCGCCCGGCACCAGCACCTGCTGCGGCACCGATGACGTCGGCACCGTCGATCCCGGTCCCACAAGGGCCGTAGAATCCGGTGCCTGACGGCTCCCTGGCACGCGCCGTGGTTGAGCTACTGCTCCTGCTGCTTCCGTGCCAACGGCACCGCAGCCAGAGAGCTCGTCTACGTCGGATCGCCCGGCACCGACACCTGCTGCGGCACCGATGACGTCGGCACTGTCGATCCCCGGTCCCGCAAGGGCTGTAGAATCCGGTGCCTGACGGCTCCCCGGCACGCGCCGTGGTCGAGCTAATGCTCCGGCTGCTTCCGTGCCAACGGCACCGCAGCCAGAGGGCTAGTCTAAGTCGGATCGCCCGGCACCGACACCTGCTGCGGCACCGATGACGTCGGCACCGTCGATCCCGGTCCCGCAAGGGCCGTAGAATCCGGTGCCTGACGGCTCCCCGGCACGCGCCGTGGTTGAGCTCCTGCTCCGGCTGCTTCCATGCCAACGGCACCGCAGCCAGAGGGCTAGTCTAAGTCGGATTGCCCGGCACCGACGCCTCTGAGGCACCGACAACATCGGCACCGTCGATTCCAGTCCCACAAGGGCTATCGAATCCGGTGCCCGACGGCTCCCCGGCACGCTCCGTGGTTGAGCGTATTACTCCCGCTGCTTCAGTGCTGACGGCACCGCAGCCAGACAGCTTATCTAACTCGGTTCGCCCGGCACCGACACCTACCGAAGCTCTGATGACCTCGGTACCGTGGATCCCGGTCCCACGAGGGCCGTCGAATCCGGTGCCTGACAGCTCCCCAGTACGCACTGTGGTTGAGCCTGCTGTTCCCTTCACGCCGGAGATGTTACCAACGGCGAGGGCTCTCAGTGCCATGACAGAGTCAGTGCTGCCTGTCCCGGGCACCGCCGGTACGGGTAATACAGTCTCTTCAGGGGACTGTCCCCTGTCAGCACAGCAGAGCGGCACCGTTCATGATCACGGTCCCGCAGACACTCCAAGTCCTGTCGGCACGCCAGACACCACTGGCAGTCCCGGTGCTGTTTTCCTCGGTACTGGTCACACTCGCTGCACCGGTCGGTATCCCGTTCGCCGACCCGCTATCGGCACCGTTCCGACCTCTGGCACCGGGGCAGGTACCTTGACTCCTGTAGCCCTTCTCCGAGCCTCGAGATCTCGGTCGACCTCCCGACACCGTTCTGGTTGCGGGTCTGGATCTCGTTCCAGGTACCGATACGCCTCCCGATGCCGGTCCCCGGTGCTGAGTTGGGCAAGGTCCGAGTGAGTCAGAGACTCTGCCTGTGCCTTCTTTTAGTACCTCCATGGCCGTCCGGACACGCATCCGTGTCATCCCATATGCGCAGATTTTATGCTCAGGACCACGATCCTGATATGATGGCCAGCGGGCGCCAGCCCCGAAGCAGAAAGAGGCTTGGCGAATGAACAGGCTTGGCCGCCAGGTGTACTCTGCAGGGGCCCTGCAGCTCGGGGTAGCAAAGCAACAAGCCTTGCTTAGCTGCGATAATTATAGCACCTGAGTGAAGGAGTTTCTCCCTCAAAACTTCCACCTGGAGTTCGCTGCCGTCTTGGAGGACGGGGGGAAAGAAGGTTCCCAGAGCGTCCCTCCAGGCCTCGTTGGACGCAGCAGACTCTGCGGCCGGCACTCTGGCCTTGAGTGTCGCCGTGAGGTGCATTTCATGGCTTCAGGTTTTAAACCTCCGGCCGGAGCTGCGGTATGCCATTCAGGATTTACTCTTTGTTGGTAAAGGCATCTTCGCGGCAGAGACAGCCCCAGACTGCGAAGTCTGGTGGGCAATAGGGTCCTAATGCGTCTCAGCATGTATACGCCAGCGACAAAACGCAGGCCTTTCTGGCCCCAGCCGCCATACTCTGTGCCTAGCCAGAGGCAGAACTCTGGCAAACGGCAGGGCCAAGGTGGTCGCAGACGAACGTCAGGACCCCTAAAGAGCCAAAGTCAAGGTCCCTCGCAATTACCACTGGGACCAAAGCCGGACCTTCCAAGGTTCACCTGAGGGCGGTGTACCAGTCGCAGGTCGGGATCCCGATCCCGCTTTCTCCTGGCATGGCCCCAGTTACTTTCAGATCGCTGGGTCCTGCGCACGATGGAGTATAGGTACCACCTTGAATTTGCTCCAGCCCTGTCCCACTTCAGCGGACGAAAGGGGTAAGGGGTTTTACCCCCGTTATGCCCTAGTCCCCCACTCGAACACAGGTCTCAGACCTTCTTGGTCCTGCACGGACTCAACCGGGTTAGGATAAGGTTGGAGTTCTGCATGGTATCCCTGGGAATCATTATTCCATCCTTGCCTCCTGGGGGCTACTGTGCCGCCCTGGATATGAAGGACGCGTACTTTCGTAATGCCATCTTCCCTCCGAACGGGAGATGCCTCCGCTCTATAGCCGACTGTCAATACTCCCGGTTTACGGCCATAGTCGCCGCCTACCGTCGCTGATGTCGGATATGCGTTTTTCCGTATCTGGACGATTCGCTTATCCACGGAGACTCTGAGACACAAACCACTCAGCGCGTGGGCATCGCCATGGTCTTATTCACAGGTCAAGGCCTGATGATTACTATAGAGCAATCCACTCTGGTTCCCACGCAGAGGTTGGGCTCCCTAGGGGCTATCCTGGTCTCCTACCTAGCCAGAGCCTGCTTATCGCAACTGAGATTTTAGGCGATGGCAACAATCATCTGAGGTCTGAAGGCTTTCCCAACGACCTCAGCTCGTTCTTGTCTCAGTCTCCTGGGTCCATGGTTGCCCGCAAGTTTGTAACCAAACACGCCAAGCTCTGCCTCCGTCCTCTCCAAGTCCGGCTCACTGCCCCTGACGGCGGACGCCTCATCTCTCTGCTCGAGTGTTCATAGTCACCTCTGAGCTTAAGGCCTTTGGTCTTCTAGGGAGCTGGCATTCCTCCTCAATGCCCCAAAAATTGAGAGTAGTCCGCCTGGCATGCCAGGGGTTCCAGCGGCAGCTGCGAGGCCGTTGTATCTCGGTGTTTACAGCCAACACAACGACCAGGTGCTTCATAAGTATTCAGGGGGGACGTAGTCCCCCCCCCCCTTTTTTGTCAGGAGGCCATCCATTTCCGGGTCTTTGGCATGGCCCACTCGATGGAGCTGGCGACGTCCTTTCTCCCAGGCGTTTGGAACGTCCTAACTCTTTGCCTCAGCAGGTCTTTCCTGCCTTACGAGTGATCACTCTGCCCCATGTGAGGCGTCCCGCTTTCCGGAAGTGGAGATGTTTCCTCACACAGACCTGTTCGCTCACCGCGAGAGCAGGAAATGCCAGGTGTTCTGCTCCTTCCAAGGTCTCTCCTCGGAATCGATCTTGGACGCATTCCTGATGCCGTGGAAAGGCCAACTGCATTATGCCTTCCCACTGTTCCCACTGGTTCATTAGGTCCTGCTCAAACTCCGCAGGGGCAGAGCGTGCATCATCATGATCACTCCAGAATGGTCCAGGCAGCGCTGACATACCACGTTACTCGGCCTGTCAGCCCAGACCTCATCACTCAGGGCAACGACAGGCTTCGTCACTCGGACCTGCAGCCTCTTCGCCTCACGGTGACTGCTGCGTACCTGAGTCGGGGTGACAGGCAGCCTTCCACCTGGTCGACGTACCGGGCCAGGTGGAAGCGTTTCTTTTACAGCTGCAATACGCTCGATCTTGCTCCTGCTGAGGTCTCGATCCCCTCTGTTTGGCCTGCCTCTGGCCTTCAGCGGCAGGACCTGGCGGTATCAGCGCTGAGGATACATTCGGCAGCCATCTCTACCTTCCAGCAGGCTGAGATGGACGTTCAGTGTTCTCACGCTCTATGGGTTCGAGGTCCCTCAAGGGCTTGGAGCGCTTGCACCCTCGGGTGCGCCGCCCAGCCCCGCCCTGGGACCTCAACCTAGTCTTGGCCAGACGGGTCTCTGAGATCAGAGCTCTTACGGGGGTTCCGCCGTACACTAGGTTTCACAATGACAAGGTGCAGTTATGACCGCACCCGGCTTTCCTCCCTAAGGTGGTTTTGGCATTTCATGTTACCCACAGTTCAACGCAATGGGCACAACCGTTGCACTCCTTGGACATCTGTGGAGTGCTCGCATTATATTGTGCTGACAGAACCATTTCCTACGGTGCCCCAGCTCTATCCCGGTAGCGGGCCAAAGGGAGGGCTTGCTTGTTCTCCTCTCAGAGGATCTCATCTGGGGTGATGGCGGACATCCCCACTTGTTATGATTTGGCTCATATTTCCCCAAGCCACATCAACGTGCATTCTACCAGGGCTCAGGCTTCATCTGCCGCCTTGCTGGCTCGTGTTTCTACCCACGAGATCTGTCGCGAAGCTCCATTGGTCCTCGGTCCATACCTTTGCTTCGCAGTATGCCCTGGTTCAGCAGTCAAGAGAGGCTGTAGCCTCTGGCTCAGCAGTTTTATTCTGCCACATTTCACTCCGACCCCACCGCCTTTGTAAGGCTTGGGATTCACCTAACTGGAATGGATATGAGCAATCACTCGAAGAAGAAAAGACGGTTACTCACCTTTGTAACTGTTGTTCTTCGAGATGTGTTGCTCATATCCATTCCACACCCGCCCTCCTTCCCCACTGTCGGAGTAGCCGGCAAGAAGGAACTGAGGAGCGGGTGGGCCGGCAGGAGTATATATGGAGCGCCATGGTGGCGCCACTCTAGGGGGCGACCTGCCGGCCCACTGAGTTGCTAGGGTAAAAGTTTTCCGACGAATGTGCACGCGCGGCGCGTACACCTAACTGGAATGGATATGAGCAACACATCTCGAAGAACAACAGTTACAAAGGTGAGTAACCGTCTTGTATGGGGGGGGGAATTGAGCAATTGTGCGACATACTGGTTTCTTTGGACTGTCGCGTAACAGCTATTTTCATCACTTAGATTTCAGTTTGTTTCAATTCGTAAATATGAACTGAGTTGCCATGCTGCTCCTGGAACTTTGTAGCAACTCTGAATGCCTCACTTGCAGAATTCCCAAGGAGTTGGTAGATTTGTTATGCCAGCTAGTGTGCCTGAATACCCTGGTCACTCAGGCCATGTCTACATCTAAAATTTTGCAGCGCTGGTTGTTACAGCTGTATTAGTACAGCTGTATAGGGCCAGCGCTGCAGAGTGGCCACACTTACAGCAACCAGCGCTGCAAGTGGTGTTAGATGTGGCCACACTGCAGCGCTGTTGGGCGGCTTCAAGGGGGGGTTCGGGGAACGCGAGAGCAAACCGGGAAAGGAGACCAGCTTCGCCGCGGTTTGCTCTCGCGTTCCCCGAACCCCTCTGCAAACCGTAGGGAAGGAGACCTGCTTGCTCGGGGTTCGGGGAACGCGAGAGCAAACCGGGGAAGGAGACCAGCTTCGCCGCGGTTTGCTCTCGCGTTCCCGAACCCCTCTGCAAACCGCAGGGAAGGAGACCTGCTTGCTCGGGGTTCGGGGAACGCGAGAGCAAACCGGGAAAGGAGACCCGCTTCGCCGCGGTTTGCTCTCGCGTTCCCGAACCCCCCTGCAAACCGCAGGGAAGGAGACCTGCTTGCTCGGGGTTCCGGGAACGCGAGAGCAAGCTGGGGAAGGAGACCAGCTTGATTACCAGAGGCTTCCTCCTTCCACGGAGGTCAAGAAAAGCGCTGGTAAGTGTTTACATTGGATTACCAGCGCTGGATCACCAGCGCTGGATCCTCTACACCCGAGACAAAACGGGAGTACGGCCAGCGCTGCAAACAGGGAGTTGCAGCGCTGGTGATGCCCTGCAGATGTGTACACCTCCTAAGTTGCAGCGCTGTAACTCCCTCACCAGCGCTGCAACTTTCTGATGTAGACAAGCCCTCAGACAAAATGAAATGGGATTAACAGGCACATGCCATTTCTTACTGTAGCTTGGAAGCCTGATGCCTTTCTCATATAGCAGGTTTGATGTGGGTTTGTGGTGAGGAACTAGAGTCTGCTAGAAAAGCAAGCCAACGGAGAGCCAGCACAGTCATTCCGCTGGTGGAAATCCATGTTTAATTGAGAGACTCTTGGTGTTTTTTACAGAGCTAACAGTCCTTTATTTTTAGGAAAGATGAAGGACATTGTTTTTGGGAGACATTTGTACTTTTGTGGGATTAGGGGCCATAGCAAACAGCCTCTGATTACTCAAAGTCATGATTATCTGATGACTGCATCCCTTTGAAGTTATCTTATTACTAAAAACTACTCTGAGAGGGGAAGGGAAGATACTGTCATTTAGGATAACTATCAGTGACATTGTGCAGGGCGGTATATGTATCTTTGCAGCAGTTCCAGCAACATGTTCAAGTTAATGAATGGAATTCCAGGTAATGCACATTTCCTCTCTACACCATTGGCCTCGATTCATGGCTGTCATACTTGTAGTCAAAGGGAGAACTGGAGCTCTTTTTAAAGAAAAAATCTTCTTGTTGAGTGATGCTAGTAGGGTGACCAAATGTCCCAATTTTAGGGGCTTTTTCTTATATAAGCACCTATTCTCCCCCTGCCCCCGCACCCTCATCTCAATTTTTTGCTCTTGCCCTCCGGTCACCCTAGATGCTAGAATTTTTTTAACCGAATATCCAGTTCCTCTTCCACTTCTTTTATGTAGGGAAAGAGAAACTGGAATCTGTAATGGCATCTGAGCACTTCCATTAGGCTACAGGGGCAGCCCAAATAATTTTTAATATGGTTTTGCTGTTGGCCATAAAGGGCGTTCAACTTTCCAGCACACCTACTGTTTTTTGAATGTTTGATTTTTAAAGGGAATGTGAATATGTGCTTATTTCAGGTGGCTTCTGCTCACAGGTTGATCATTTGTGAGGATTCTAGAAGTTTCCATGCATATATAAGCTTTATTCAAGTCATAGGGCACATTAAAACTCTGACAAAACAACCTTGCACAGAAGCCAACTGGATGTAATTATACTGAACTGGTGCAGGAGGAGGAAAGTGCTGCCTGGGACAACTTCAGAATAGTCTGAAAATCCTTAGGAAAGTTTGTAGGATAAAATCAGGCTGGTAACAACTAGAACATAAACACAGAAACATATGGTTCTCAGTGGAATGAAGTTGAGTCAAATATAACTCACAGGCTGTAGACTGAATGCCCTCATCTTACTACTTGGCCTAGAGTTTGTATGGACCTTTCCAAATATTTTGCAAGTGGAGACGACTGTATGCAAACTGGGGATTTGAAGAGGGAGGATGTAATCACACATAATTCATAGCAACAGCATGGTTTTGAGAGAAACCTTTAAATAGACCTTGGCAGGTAATTTCAGAGAGTGTCAAATTGTGCCTTACTTATCAGAAAGGAAAGGAAGCTCTTCAGCGTATGGGTGCCTGGTGTTGTGACACTTCCCTTTCTATGGATTTTTCCTGAGACAAGTGTCTTGTTTAGTTACTTTGAAGGTGAAAAAAATATAACAAGGCAAAAAGTGTGTTGTTGTAACCAGATGATGATCTTGCATAGCTGTTTAAAGCAAAAATGTTGCGTTTTCTGGAGATGTTGTACCAGTGTTTTTATGATGGAACATATTATTGTGTGTTTATAATGAGTATATCTACTTATTTACATGCTAGATTTGAGATTCAGCCCTGGTTGTGAATCACTGGAAGTGGATTTTCTGGGTAATATCTCTGTCATCTCCCGTTAGCTATCACCACACCAGGTAAAAGGCAAGAATGTCTCCCGGGTGCTGTCTTTGCTACATTTAAAAGCCAGTTTTTCTTTGAAATGCTCTCTAAAGTTAATGCTGGTTTTTTTTTAAACCCTGTTATTTATAGGAATTACCATTCAAAAACTACCTGGCTTCCTGTCTTGATTGATAAATTTTGACAGCTAATCTTTACAAGGGTTGCCTAGGATAAAATGTTCTTTCCTCCTCAGTCCCTGTTCAATACTATGTTCTTGTTTTTTATGCAACAATACTTTGATGGAGAGAGAGAGGGAGAAAAGAAAGGAAGGATTGAATATCATTTTACAAGGAGAGAAAGAATCTTTAAAAAAATACTTATCCTACACTTGGCAAACTTTTGCTGTCCTGCGTGCAGCTGGCATGACGCCAGCCTTGGCAGAGGCTAGGGCCTGCATTTGCCAAGCAGTCTTCCTCCACTTGCTGCGTTTTCACTCCCTGTGACTGACTGTTTATTCACCCGATTGCTCTATTTCAGCAGTGCTGAAGTCATGGCGTCTTGGAAATGATAAGAACACTTAGTCTGTCCAAACTGTAAAACAGCCATGATGTCAGAACTTGCAGAAAGTGATCTCTGAGAGCTTTAGCTTAGTGTACACTTCAAAAAGATTGAGATATTGGATGTCGGAGAACTTACTGCTACTTTTAAAAAGCTAAACAATCCAAAAAGGAGCTGCCTTAATTTTTTTTTTAAAGTAATGTGCTAAGCTGTTTGTCTTGAGCATTTTCCAACCTTGCATCCGTCTGGTTTTTTCATTTTTTTTTTTTTGGGGGGGGGGGGTTTGGTTCGGAGTGGTGAATCCTCAAATCAGAATGTTTTATGACTTCTCTTGGTTTTCTGTAAAGTAATTCCCCAATAGGTGTAAATAGAAGTTGTTCACTGAACAAGTAACTTTAAATTGAGTGGTGTTAATTGCATGTTATATGCATAGTGATCAGAATATTTAGACAGTATTTTAGAAAAACTCATGTATTTTGTTAACTTGGAAATGCCTTGTCTATCAAATTTCTTTCAGTGGAAGGGAAAGCCCTGGAGAAGTAAACATTTACTGTGATTCTTTTTGTTTTGTCCTATACCAAAGTTCTGCATTGAATGGCTTTTTTGGGGAGTAGATTGGTGCTCTCTTTCAAAGCTTTCCAATTTTGGGAAGTGTTCTAGCTGCTTAGCAGTTCACATAGCAGGTATATTGGTTCCAGAAGTCTTTTCAGAGTTAAGGAGGAGCTGGCTGTTTACAGGTGTCATGATTTAAAACAAAACAAAACCTATTACAGGAGGTTGGACACTAGAGACCCCAATTAAGTGGCTGACAATAAATTAATGCATCACTTAAGTACTTCACAGAGGCCTGAAGGGAACATTAGAACATCTGGTCTGACCTCCTGTATATCACGGACCATTAAATTTCACCCAGTTACTTCTGCATTGAACCTAGAAACTTGTATTTGGTTACAGCATGTCTTCCAGAAAGTCATCCAGTTTTGATCTGAAGACATCAAGGGATGGAGAATCCACCACTTCCCTTGGTAGTTTATTCCAGTGGTTAATCAGTGTTAAAATGAGTGCCTTATTCCTAATTTGATTTTGTCTGGCTATAGCTTCCAGCCCAGTGGTTCATGTTATGCCTTTCTCTGCTAGATTAAAGAACCGTTTAGTGCCCAGTATTTTCCTTCCCATGAAGGCAGTTATTCACTCCAATCAAATCATCACTCCATCTTCTTCTTAATAAGCGCAGCAGAGATTGAGCTGTTTGTCTCTCATTGTGTCATTTTTTCCAGACGTTAGATAATTTTTGTGACTCTCTTTTCTACTCTCTTGAATTTTTCTATGTCCCTTTTTAAAATATGGACACCAGAACTGTAAACAGTATTGGTCTCTCCAATGCTGCATACGGAGATAAAATTACCTCCTTACTTCTGCTTGCTGCCCTTGTTTAGACATTTAAGTATCCCACTAGCTTGTTTTGCCACAGCACCACACTAGGAGCTCATGTTCATTTGTTTGTCTACTGTGACCTCTAAATTTTTATGAGTATATTACATATACACAGTTACATTTATCAACTAAACTTGTAATCTCATCAAAGAATGAAATCAGGTTTGTTTGCCAAGGCCTCTTTTCCATAAAATCATTTTGACTGTCATTATACTCGTATTCTTTAATTCCTTATCAATTGAATCCCTGGATCAGCTTTTCCATTATTTCAACCAGCCTCCTGGTGGTCTTTTTAAATATTGGCACAACATTAACCCTGTTCTCATCATCTTTACTTTCCCTGGTATTCCTATATTTATTATAAATAAATATCAGCTGGTCAGACTTCTCCTTAGCCAACTCTTTTAGTAATCTTGTGTGCAAGTGTCCCAGACTGCTTATTTAAGTGTTTATTTTTAGCAGCTGTTGTTTGCGTTCTCCTCAGTTACTAATGGCCAGGAAAACACTTCATCCTCATGCGATACAAGTATTTCCTCCTCCTTTTTTCCAAATACAAAGCACAAATATTTATGAAATATCTCTGCCTTTTATGTATCATTAACAACAGTTATGCCATCTCCAGCTACTAGTGGGACTATATCATTGCTACAGTTTTTGTTCCTAATATACTTTAAAAAAACAAACAAAGAAAATAACCACCCTCATTTTTAATTGTCCTTCATCCTGCCAGCCACGGATTTTTTCCATTTTTCCCTGATGCCTTTACATTCTCTTGTCAATTAATATTGAATGCTATACCTTTCCTTCTTTTCCCCCAATCATTGTAATTTTTTGTTTCTCATTGCTGAATTATTTTTGCTACTGAATTAGGATAGGCTTTTAGCCAAAGGTGTTCTCTTGGTTATGGAATCAAAGCTTTCTGGTCATCTGACAAATTCATCTTAAGAACTTCCAACTTGAATTAACATTTTACTATGTTTTTCTTCCCAGTCATTTTAAGTTTGAAAAACTGGTTGCTTTTAAAAAAAAATTTTTTAACAAACACTGTCAGATGAAAAATAATGTAACACAGATTTGTATACCTGTTACTGTTTACATCTTTGTCATGTAAATTTGTGTGATTTTTGCATGCTTCAGCTATCGCCTTGATTGGTAAGTTTCAGAGGATCAGCTTTGATATGTAGGGGAATGCTGTTCATATGCGAGTTTATTCATGAATGGCAGAAGAATTTAGGAAATGAAAAAGGTCTTTCCCCTGGAGTATAATAATTTAGACCTCTTTATACTATATTTATCTGCACTGTTTATGCAGCAGCCTGTTTTTTGTAAAAGTCTGTCCAATTAAGAACAAAAATGATGTGGCACTGCTTTGATAAATCTTGTGATGAACTTTGGTCATGGAGGCGTTTTTTCTTAGCAGGATTGTGAACTGGAAATCTAGTTAACATGCTAAATCTAAGTTTTGGCACCCATGCGGAACGGCAATCCATCTGCTGATGAGCCACATGACCTGAGGTTTTTCAAGAACTGCCTCAATAATCCTGAACAGTCTTTATATTTATATACATTAAAATGAGGCACAGTTTACAGCAGTCTCTAACAAAACTGTTGAATTTATGCCACTCCAGAAACCGCAGGCTTTTGTCCTTGTTCAAGTTACAGTAGAACCTCAGAGTTAAGAACACCAGAGTTACAAACTGACCAGTCAACCGTGTACCTTGTTTGGAACCGGAAGTAGGCAATCAGGCAGCAGCAGAGATAGGGGCAAGGGGAAGCAAATACAGTACAGTGCTGTGTTAAATATAAACTATTTAAAAAAGGGAAAGCAGCATTTTTCTTCTGCATAGTAAAGTTTCAAAGCTGTATTAAGTCACTGTTCAGTTGTAAACTTTTGAAAGCACCACCATAACGTTTTGTTCAGAGTTACCAACATTTCAGAGTTCTGAACACTCTCCATTCCCAAGGGCTTCATAACCTGAGGTTCTACTGTATATCCTTGGTCTATCATCAGTGTACGTGAGTAGTAATTTTTTTCATTTCTTGTTTTTACCTTTTAGTGTAAGGTAATTTTATTTGTCTTCCCTGCAGAAAATACATATTTGGGTGTATTAAAAGGTTTTGCATCATTTATCAGTAATGATCTCTTTATCACTGTCCTTTCTTTTTAAGAAGAATCTATCATGGGGTATATTTTGGTCTGGAGTAAAAAATATTACATATACAGAATTGTAGTTCCCTTTCACAGTGTAATTTAGGCAGAACTGAAATACATCTTAAGGAGTACCTTCCATTGAGACACGCATAGTCAGCTTTCTTATGCTAATTATAGTGGTGTCCACAAGCTCCCCTGCAGGGGAGGCTCCATCAACAGTTTCATTATAAATACCATTTTGCCGAGATGTTTGTACTGGAGTCTGTTTTGTTTTTTTTTAAACTTTGAAAAGAGACTGTAAAAATGACTCATCCCTCTGTATGTATTCAGTCCTACCTGCCTGTGTAGCAACTAAAATACATTCTTCTATGTCTGTTCCTGTTAGCGCTGCTGAGCTGTTGTGCAAGTGAGAGCTCTGTCTGATGCTGAGCATCAACAGCAAGATTGTTTACTAAGTTCCCATTAGTTTCTCCTTTGGAAACCCATTGAAAGCAGAGGGCATAACTTGAAGACTGAGGTTGCACTGGTAATAAGTGAGGATAGAATTTTCCCTGAAGAATTGTTGTTACTGCTGCTAATTCATGAAATAGAAAAAACCCAGCTTGGCCCTTGGATCCCAGGCTAAATGTTTACGTCTGGCAATGATGGGGGGGAAAGCTGTAAACTTGAGCATATTTAATGCAGAGACCATTGAGAGTATAAACGTGGGATCCCACAATGCCACTATTACAGATAAACTTTTCAGAGTAGAACTGTACATTAAAGCTGACAGTACATATTCCCTCATAGCCAAGGCTTGGCATACAGTGTCTAAATCCTGAAGAAAGGTGTGAGGGGTTGTAAAACAAATTTTTTATTTTGTATTGTTGTTTTAGTTGTGCCCAGTGGCTCCAGTTGTGATTGGGCTCTATTGTGATAGGTTCTGTACAAACATTTTGGAAAACATAGTCTCTTTTATCCCAGAGTATATACAATTAAAGAGCGAGATCATCTCTTGGGTTCAGACGTTTTTCAATATAGTAAAAGATCTTTATTTATAAACTGAAAATTTGAAGTTGTGTGCAAAGCTCTAGGAAAAAAATACAGTTTTGAACTGTCCTGCACTGGTTGTATGTAGTTTTCTCTTTCTAAATAAACTGTAGTGTAATTTACAGCATAGCAGAATGTGCAGCAGATTGGAAGGAAAAAAGAAAAATAAACAGGTTGGAGTAGAATCTGGTACATCATATCGGGAATTTCTCCATATCTATTATTGGGTGGACGCTGCATCCTTGGTTCACTTACAACGTTAGCTGTGTTTCTGGTTGTATGCTTTTCTAGTCGTGTCGTTTGGTTAAAGTTTCTTGTGTTGATTTGCTTGGGTTCTATTGTTGTCCTACTGAAACTTTTGTTTTATGCTGCTGTTACTGATACTGTTTTTTAGCTAAGTTAAAAAGTGGAAAACAGTTACCTAATGAAAACCAGATTTCCTATCTTGTGTTTATTTACAGAGCCTCAGGCATATAGCTAGCATGGTTAAAAGGCCATAAAACATTGTAATCAAAATGTTGTTGTTACATAAATATAAATGCTGCTGCTTCTTTTGATGTAACAGTAGTAAGACTGTCTCTTGAAAATCCTGATTTCAGTTCATTTTTTCCAAACCCAGTGCCCACACCTACAAATTAATGCATTTTTAAATAAATGTTCTTTTCACAAATTTATGTCCTACTAGTCCGATATTTGTGGATAGGGTGGAAATGTATTCTCTTCAGGGGGGAAATAATAAGTCTATGATTCCACCATATATGTGTAGCAGCATCTATACTTTATTAAATCCAATTCTGCATACATAAGCAACATGAGGATGCTACAATGGGGTCAACCTAGCCATGTGTGCTGCAATATAGCAATGTATTATTGTATGAATGTAATTAAGTTGTTTAAAGGGAGCTTTTTTTGTTGCCAATAAAAGATTAATTTGAAATACAAATTGGAAAGACAAAAGAACTCTCTCAAAGACAATAAGTCAGCACTCAAAAATGTAACCATAATACCAGGGCAATCAAATGGGTTCCAGTCCTCAGTTGTTTGTTATCCTTACGTTGACGTTGCTTTCAATGGTTTTCCTCATTACTTCACTGGCTCATATTTTAATGTAAATCTGGGAGAAAGATCTCTCCGAGCGACTTGAAAACACTGATTAAATGAAATAGTTTGCCAGCCTCCCAAGTGTCAAAGTTCTCAAGAGTTGCTCTAGACCCAAGGGGATATGCGCTTATAGAGTGTTTACATTGCTGTTTATAATCTTGCTATATTTTTTAAATGCCAGTTGTTCAATCTTCCCTTGCTCTGTCTTTGCAGTGTGCCCCAGCGCTTGTGGCAAGCGGGCTTGCACAGACCAAAATGAATGTTGCCATCCCGAGTGCTTGGGGAGCTGCACTGTGCCCGACAACAACACGGCTTGTGTGGCCTGTCGCAACTACTACTATGAAGGAATTTGCGTACCCACCTGCCCACTGAACACCTACAAGTTTGAAGGCTGGCGCTGCGTTACAAAAGACTTCTGTTCCAAAGTCCCTGCTACAGAGATGAGTGACTATGAGAAGTTTGTGATCCACAATGACGAGTGCATGGCAGAGTGCCCTTCTGGATTCATACGCAACGGGAGCCAAAGGTAAAGGAAATGCACAAGCTTGCATTATTATTCATATAGTTCCCTGCATGATTTTAGAAAGAGAACCCCCCAGTTTCATGGCATTAACCGTCTAAGGGCCTGATCCCATGTGGTGCTGAGCATCTTGGTCACCCGCTGTCATCAGTGGAGATAGAGTATTGTCAACACCATGAGGACGAGGCCTTTAAACTAGAAAATAGCCCGGTGAAAGTGGCAATGGCAGAAAGTGGGCGGGATGGAGATGGGGAAGAGATGCCAGTAATCAGTGGAAAGGAGATTGTGCCTCTGGTGAGCATTGCCACACAGAGCAGATTGTAAAAGTAGTTTTGTTTCTTATGTTAGTTGGTGGTTTACTGGCATTCTGACTTTTCTGTGTGCAGATCTCTTATGTACACTCACATTCATTGCAGCCTTTAGGTCTCTGCATTTTCTGGTTCACCGTGTTTGTCCTGGAAAATGCCAACTCTACCTCAGTTCAGAGAAATAATATCAGTAGCTGCCATGCTATTTTACTACTAGGGCCCTACGAAATTCACAGTCCATTTTGGACAATTTAATGGCCCCCCAGAATTTTAAAATCTGTCAATTTCACGTTTTCAGATGTTTATATTTGCAATTTCATGATGATGTATCCGTGGGGGTCCCCACCCAAAAGGGGATCGTTGGGGTGGCAAAGCTTTTAATGGGGGTTGCAGCATTGTCACCCTCTCTTCTCTGCTGCCTCCAGAGCTGAGCTTCCTGCAGCTGGGGGAGATAGCTAGAGGCAGGTCTGATTTCCCCTCCCCCCTCCCTTTCCAAAGCAACCGTGCAGTGGAAGAGGAAGGTCCTATCCCTCCCCAGCCTGGCTGGGACTAGCAGCTAGGAGCCGCCGGCTGGGGCACTCCCAGCAGCATGAGGGAGCTGAAATACATCCCCACCTCCGGGAACCTCTGATTTCCCCGCCCACCCCCCCAAGAGCTACCATGCAGGGGAAAAGGAAATCCTGCCCCTCCCCAGTCCGGCTGGGACTACTGCAGTAGAGATCTCGGCTGGGGCACACCCAGCCCTGCCCCTTTCTCCTCCCCTCCAATAGCTAAATTTCATGGGGGAGGTCTGATTTCATGGTGTATGACATGTTTTTCATGGCCGTGAATTTGATATTTATGACTAACTGTTGTAGGGAACTGTTTTTTTACAGGAATATTACTCTGATCTTTGTCAGTCAGATTCCTGGAATTTAAAGAACTTGGAGTGATAGGGATGTTGCTGACTTGCTCACTTTGCCAGCAGCCAAGGCAACAATCTTAGTTGCCCACCCATTAACCCAATGGCGCTAAGAACTGTTATTTCCTAGCCATTGCTAATATAGAGGAATTCTCAGCAGTGTAGGACTGCACTGAAAAATGTCTCCATATAAATGGTCTGTATCATAGTTTTTCCTTTATTTGTGCAGGTTAGTTTTGTTCAAGGGATGGAAATCTCCACCGTTTGCTTTATAAACCTAGAGAGCATGAGAGAGTATCATCGAAACAAACATCTTCCTAGGAAAATTTCCAGTTCACATTTAGATGCAAACAGCCTTACTGTTTTCTAGCTTGAAGCCAGATGTTTACCTGAGAAACTGTTTCCCTGCTGTCTGGCCTGAGCTTCTAGGAGCGGCTGTTTAAAAACACTCTCATAAAGCAGTATAGACACAGCTGATCTTATCCTAGTTTTGTGTTCAGCTGCAAAGGCGGAAAGGCATAACTCAAGGCCAGTGAACGTTTTGTCCCGTGGTTTCCCGGAGCTGGTATTAACCAACAGTTGCAAATGAGGAGTTTCTAGCATTCTTTGTACCCATAGTTGAATGCCTCTTGCATGTCTTCAGCTCTCAGGCACATTATGCTGTAGCATTTGAAATAGGAGCTCATGACTAAGAAATGAAGGCTCCTTTCTTCCATTACATCAGTGCACGTTTCTCCAAGCTGAAGAAGAAAGTGGGTTCGGTTACCCTTTAGTTAACAAATAACAAATCCATGTTTACCAGTGTGCTGTCAATAGACTTCCTTTTCAGAGCTGGGGTTTTCTTTCCCTTTGCTTGTCTCCCTTCCACTCACCCATCCACCCGCGCACACAGAAGGTATAATGTGCATATAAGTTAAAAATCACTGGTACTAATGCAAAGATGGAAAAGCAGTGAAATAAAACAAGAGATGACGGGGTTATGTTTTACCTGGAAGGAGGAACAATCCCATAGTGTCACATTGGTGGCAGCCCATTCGTACATATCGAGGTTAGAATATGGATAGTGTCTACGGTAGAGCTGTCTGTGTTTTGGTTCATGTTTGCTAGACCTGAACTTAAAACTTTGGTGAGAAGGGCTGGAGGAGAATTCATATAAATGTTCACATCCCAGCCTTCTCCCCAGTTTTAGCATTGAGCTATTTCAGCGAGTCTGGGCTGGTTTAGGAGGTCACTGTGGAATTGTGTCTCTCTCTCTCTCTACCTCTAACTTATGCATGCTGAGGCTTGAGTTTCCAAAGGTGCCTAAGGGAGTCAGGTACTGGAGGCTTTACCTTCTTAGGCTCCTATGAAAACTCCAGGCTTATTTTGGTAGTAGAGATGTTTGCTACAGCACTGCCTAGACGGCCACCAATGTCTCAGAGAGGGCAATGACTTCTGTATTCTTGATTATTTGTCCTTCAGTTATGCTATATTAGGGTAGGCATGTTGCAATAATGACTTGCACTTAGAATGCCCTTCATCCAGAGGGATCCCGCAGCATTTCATAACGTGATTTACAGACTGTGTGGAGGAGTCACGTTACTCACCACTCCATTGCAGTCATCAGAATGGTGAAATATGGCAACAGTTTAACAACTCGCCATGGGGCTTGTAGAATTAACACTACACAACAGTTTAGGATGGGAAGTGACTAGGAATAGCATAGTCTATGGAACTGAGGGTGTTAGAGTGAGGTTTCTGTTTTCTGCTCAGTTGTACCTTAGCAATTTTTCCAGTCCTTTGGTACCGCCTTTAAAATCCAAATTGTGATACTGTTTTATTAGGACAATAGCCTCCTTAGGAGATTTCTCTAATAACCATTTTCTCTAGGGCACTTATTTATGAGGGTCACGTCTGCTCATAGAACCCATGCAGTCCTGCCTCGGTGTATGAGATATTTGCTTTTCTGCTGGGCCTCTTCTGAAAAATGGCAACTTTCCTCCCAGTTTGAAGGATTTGTATTTTGTTAGGTTGCAGATAGAGAAGTTCTTGCCTTCCAAACAGTGCAGCTCCAGTCTGTTGTGGATTGAGAGCCATGTGTTTTTGTTTATTTCTGGTCTCCCTTCCTTCTCAACAGCATGTTCTGCAGCCCCTGCGAAGGGCCTTGCCCAAAAATCTGTGAGGAAGAGAAAACAAAGACCATTGATTCTGTCACATCAGCACAGATGTTGCAGGGATGCACCGTCCTCAAGGGGAATCTACTTATTAACATCCGCCGTGGGAGTAAGTAATGTTCCTCCTGTCTGAGCCTTCAATGAGGGTCCTTTAACTTTCTGTTTTCTCTTTGAGTGTATCAATAGACAAAAACAAAACCAAAAACTGTAAGCATGGTCCTCAAGAGAATTGTTTGCTTTTTAATAGCACTCTGGCTGTGTTAAGAGTTTCTGCTGGAATCCTAGACATGGTGGCATTCTCTGGCATGTTTGTAGACCAGTTATTTAGCCAGTGGGAAAGCTTTCCTCCCTGCGTGTGAGATAATGAAAACCCCTGTTTAAATTCTAACACTGCTCTGCCCAAGACTCATTATTACTGTGTTGGTCATATCTGGTTCATGTCCTAACATAAATGAACTCTGAATATGATTTGTCAGAGTAATGATTCATCAGCTGGGGAAATTCCAACAGACGCTGATCTTTAAAAACCATTGTAAACTCGGTGGTTTGAAATATACCT
This sequence comes from Gopherus evgoodei, assembly GCF_007399415.2. Lineage (NCBI taxonomy): Eukaryota > Metazoa > Chordata > Testudines > Testudinidae > Gopherus > Gopherus evgoodei. Next base: position 9,620,204 of record NC_044331.1, read on the forward strand.
CCCTATGCATGCAAAGAAGTGTGTGGGGTGGAGTGCCTTGAATTTTTGTGCCTGTGCTAGATGGATTGAATTGCCTGTGAATACCAGGTTTGCTCCTAATAACCAAGGGGGTTGGAAACAGTTGTATATGAATTGTTTTAATTATGCGTTTCACATGTTTTAAGTAGAATCTTAACTTCTGCAGGGAGATGGTCTGAAGAACTTTTATTTAAGTTAACCCATTCAGCTCACCCACCCTCTGCAGTAATTGATTTTATTCCTGAGTACTGTACAGTAATGTAAATTGTCTAGTTTAATGCTTACATATTCTCTCAAAAAAATTAAGAGTATTCCTAATCTACACCCTCCCAACTTCTTTCAGGTGATAACTGGCCATATGATATCCAGACTGTACTTCTGTGCACACAGAACTTAATTTAGTTGTAGTGTTCTGCACCAGAAGCAAACACCCAGCTTCCAAGGTCCTTGCCCATTTTGGAGAGTGCCCCTGATGCAACTGTTATACAAGCTGTAGAAAACCTGACCCTAAACCAGCTTCATTCCATGAAGATGTTATGGCTTTACCTTCATTGTTTCAGCATTCTAGAAGCAATGGCTGCTTAAATGATATAGTTATATCTACGTTATTTTTTAAATGGCCAGTAAAAGTCCTGTGCTTTGGAGATTAGTATCCATGCTGTTTGTTGAGAATAATAGCATAACTCTGTGGGGCTACTCTTAACCTCCAGTCTGATGCCATGTTCTTCAGTGGATCATTTCAGCCTGATCTAATGAATGAGCCTTACCTCTGTCACCGAGAGTAACAGCAGTTGCAGTTTCACAGATGCCTAAATTTACAACTGCACGTGAGTCTTTTCAGTCTTGCCAAAAGGTTGGCTGTTGAAAGCTCAGAATTTGGTACTGGCACGAGTGTGGAATATTCATGCAAAGGAAAGCATATCAGTAAGAAAGTTATAAATGGAGTTCTGATAGTGCCTTGCTTTGTGCTCCACATGTCTGCCTGCATAGGTAAATGATGATACATGCTGGTCTGCAGCGAGATGAATCTGTATTTTGTTTGCAAAAGCAGTGATTGTAATAAATATTTATTCTGATGTGCTGACCATGCATTGAACAAAATGCTGAGTTAAACTTGTATGAACCACAATTTCCTTTTCTTTAATGTAGACAATATTGCTTCTGAGCTGGAGAATTTTATGGGTCTGATAGAAACAGTAACTGGGTATGTGAAGATCCGCCATTCCCATGCATTAGTCTCCCTCTCTTTCTTGAAGAATCTGCGATATATTTTGGGAGAGGAACAGTTGGACGGGTAAGTGTTCAAATACAACAAACTAGTATTTGTAGAGGCAGCTTTGCTTTAACAGAAAGCCATGGAAAATAAGTCTTACCATGAATACTTTGCCATCTATATAGTCTAGACCTCCACTAATATGCAGTATTTGTCTCCTACTGAACAACCATTGTACAATCATTCATTTGATCCTCCAGCATGCAAGTAGTTGGATGAAGATTTTAAAGATGTATTATGGTAGCCCTGCTAGCTGCTTTCTCTTGTAGAGAGATTTTTTTAGGGAGATGTCCTTTGTAAACATCATTTTCTGTTATATTAGACACGTTCTGTTTTTTGATGCTCTAGTGCATTCAGAAATGAACATTTCTAGAAGTCATTGCTCTTTTGGCATTGCGGTTTGTTAGTGTTGTATCCTTAACAGAGGCCTATGGGATGTCAATTGGAAGAAGATAACAGGTCACTAACTGCAAGATAAGGGAGTGCGGCTGAAACTAGTGTGTGTAGCAGGAAATGGCACATAAGTGAGCCAGCCTCAAAATACTAACATGAAGCTAATTCTCCTTATCTAGAGCCAGAGAAACACAATATGAGCCGCTAAAGTAATTATGAGCCACTGAAATGTTTGCTGGTAAACATTGTGGATTTGTCTTAATTCTGTAATATTCTGTGTAATATGCTTTCAATAGCACGTCATGTAATTGTTATCTAAATCGCCACCTATCATCCTCACCCCTGGAGGTAGGTGCTGAAAGAGCAAAGGTAGGTTTAGCTCCTGCAAAACTTTAGTCTGAGATGCTTAAGTGGGGGGATGATCTTCTGGGAAATTGCTGCACTCCCTTTCTCTCCCCAAATTAACTTCCCAAGTTCAAAAGAACACTCTGGAGAAGAAATGAGCCTTCGTCGCTAATGAGAGATCCAATAAAATAAGAATTTTGGAAAATCATTTAGGAAAAGGTGGTGGGAAGGTCATGGGAAAGGTTGTGTGTCTCTGATTTATCTGCCTTGACAGGATAAAGTTACAGCATAAGGGATTCTTCACAGCCTCCCTCTCTTTCTCAGGCTACTCTTTGGTCAGTCTTAAATTCTTAAAATTCCACCATCTGACAGAGCAAGTTAAAGGGCAGCTCTTCATTCTGCACTTGAAAAGCACACTGTCTTTTTCAATAAGAACATTTGGCTCTTTGGAAAAACATGTTTCTAATTGCAAATCCAAGAGGCTTGTCACTTTGCCTAGAACAAGGCTCTTTCAGCTACTTATGATGTGGCATACTCAAGCAGATACTCCAATTATAAATTTGTTTTTGCTTTCTTTTAGTAAGTAAGTTCAGTAGTAATTATGTTTATGGAATCTCATATGTCAGCAAGCATAACTGATAGGAAACAAACAGCAGTGCTATGATTCAGGTTTTAATAGTTCTGTGTGCTTGATTCCACAATGGAAAAACAAACAGTGAAACTTAGAAAAGAGGAAAATAGGGGTGCACGTGGGAAGCAAAATCCATGCTAAGGAATTATTGCAATTGCATGCTGCTTGGGTCAGGAACGGTCTTCCTCTGTGTTTGGAAAGTACTTACACATTTGGGGCACTGTCACAATCTGAAAGATAATTTTTCAAAAACATTTAGCCTAAGGCAGACACCTCGCATGGAAAATTTCAGCCCAAACAGCTAGTTGGGCAACGTTATAAGCAACTGAAAACAGGGTCTTAAAATGGGAATTGTTAGGCTGCCCTAACTCTAGCAGCTGCTGCCAGCGCTGCATGTAATACGTACAAAAAATTATATTGAAAGAACATTAAGATTGCAAAGTGAAGCCCTTTTTAATTTTTGTTCCCTTGCTCTCATGGTTGCCTGTGCAACCTTAATTTGGCCCCCTTGTGCTGAGGTAAGATGCATTATGATACAGTCTTTAATTACATGACCACAGCCTCTTTTTTTCCTCAACAGGACCCCTCCTCATTCTGTGCGTGGTGCTGAGGAAAAAAGGCAGTTCAAATTTTTATCCTTGTCATTCAATTTGTAAACTCTGCCTTTTTCCCCTCATCATCATGCAAAGTTGGCAATTATTCATTTCCTCATATTTTTTTCTCCAAGGGTGCCTGTCACCCTCGTATCTGAGTGCCTCATAAGCAGTGAATTTACCAATGGGAAACGGAAACAGACTTGCCTGAGGCAGCATAGTGAATCTGTAGCAGAGCCAGGATTCGGTCTCTGAATTTAGAAAACGAGGAATGCACAGTTAGTGGCCGCCTGTCAAAATAAATGGTGTAAATGAGTTGCTTAGCATCACACGGGAAGCCTCTGACTGAGAGGGTTAGAACCGAGTTCTCCATTATAGCCTTCATGTGCCTTAACCACCAGATCATCCTTTTGTCCTCTGCTACATTCACTGCACACCTTCCAGAGTGGGTCCTGAGCTCCCTGCCTGCCTCTCACCCTTGGCCCTCTGGAACTCGTTATCGGGCCCTTGCTCCATGCACCTCCCTGGCCGCCCCAGTCATGCAGCCTAACTCGTCTGAATGCCATCCAGCTGGTCCAACTCTGAACCATGCCTAGGAAACATCTGTAGGTGTTCAAGCTTTACACCATCCACTCCCTCGTCCTCATGACCTGCCCCAACACCAGGTAGCTGGACCTGTTGCCACCCAAGGAGGGCAAGGAATGCTAGTAGGGCAGTATATAATCCACTCTGGTCCCCCAGCTTGTTGGATATATTAGTTGATGGTTCCTTCATGGAGCCGGGAGCACAGGCATTTACTCGGTGCAGTTCACAAACTCTCCCAACATCTGTCTTTTTTGCAGTGAGACACACACCCTGGTATACATCTAGGTAGAGTGCATCAGGCTACAACCTCTCTTCCAGCTCTTCCAGAAGCTCTTACTGAGGTTCTGGCTTCACTTTTCCCTGCACACCTCTCTCATGGTCCCACAAAGTCACAGAACCTTCTTCTGGAGCTGGCCAAGATGGCCATCCATCACACCAGAAGGAGGAAGTTGGCTTGTAGGGAGGGAACTCTGCAAAAGCAGAGACTTATTTCTATTCCTTGTTTAGTCACCTCCTAGCAGAATTCCTGAGTCCACTGACTTCAGATGCCTTTGAGGAGCAGTGGATGCTGTTGGGGGTTTTCTGGTCACCTGATTTTACCTTCTGACTTCCACACCTGCCCCTGGTTTTTTTCATTTGTCGTCTCCCACAAATACTTGTAGCCTGGGTTCACTAGCCCCTCCCCCTTGGTGAAGGGGAAGGCCGTTAGCGGTGGGTGGGCTTACATCTGCTGTTTCTTGGCACTACAGTAGGTACACACCTTTCAGCTTCTGCCAGAAATGAAGAAATAATTGTCCCATATACAGCACTGCTCGAATTCATTCCCTTAGCACTGTCAATCCTGTGCACTAATGAGACAGGTCCTGTGGACGGAATTGTATGTGACCATGTCATTAAAGACTGTGTCATACTACTTATGTTCAAGGGACTGAATTAAGGTTACAAAGGCAACTGAAATTCTTTTCCTCACTTGGCTTTCCAACTTTAGTAAGATTCTTTGATCGTAGTTTTTTTGTACGTCATTTCACAGGTAAAAATAAATTCTATGGGCAGCTGTAACAGCTCCCCCATCGTGCCTCATTAGTAGAATTTGAACCCTGAACCTTCAGCTTGAGCTACAGGGCTAACTACATAAATTGACATAGGTTATCTCAGTGGTAGGGAATGGGCTACCCAGGGCCCTGTGCTGAGTTCAGGGGGAACCTGGTCCCTGGGGTTTTTGTTGGGAGCCCAGCCTGGTGCACTTTCGTCCAATGTCATTTATCTATCTTTCTTCTGTAGGGATGAGGGGGCGAGCAGTGCAATCTCCTTTTGTTGACTCTGGCCTTTTTTTCCCCTAAAAGCTACAATCAAGGGCGCCAATTGCAATGGTCACTTGTGTGTTGTAGATGCTTGTCAGCTTAGAAATGGACAATAAGCAGTTCATTTTTCTTAGACTGCCGAACAGCCATTAGGTAACTTTCAGTCAGTGCCAGGTTAGCTGAACTGGCTACAGTCATCTAGAGGTGAAAGTTGCATTTACCACTTAACATTATATTAAACTTCAAAATGAAACTGCCTGGCCCATTACACTGCATCAAAATACATTCATGCCATGGAAGACGGGGTGTTTCTACAAGTTACTACTATTTACAGGTCAGTGGTAAAGCTGTGACACAGAAAAAAATGATGGCTCCTATAGGGGTCGTTTCTCCTCTTTGTTTTTGTTTAAAGGACGTTATGAAGAAACTGATGCTTTTTCAGAGACTTCTACCAATAAGTGACCCTTCAAAAGAGAGAGAGAGAACTTGTGCAATGGGGCATGACAGGTTGAATTTACATATGGACTCAAGTGCCCCTCTGATTCCCATGCTATTTAGGGGAGAGCAAAACACCCCAAAGATGGCCATTGGGTAAAGTGGTGTCATGGCACATTGCATCCAAACCCACACTTTAAATTAAACACAATAAAGCAATATCTCGTGTTTCTTCCCTTATGTATTTCCCATCGGAGACTCAGTTGTTGGTAGAGCTCTTTCTAGCCCATCTGCAGTGTACAGATTTACAGCCATGCTGCATAATGAAGAGTCTGTTGGTGCTTTCATTATAAACCCCATTTTTCTGTTTGAAAGTCCCGTCAGGCAGATACTGTAGAAATAAAGGAGAATGTACCAGAATTGTTATAATATTGGTTATTTGCTGATTATGTTGTAGCTTGTTGGGGGAAATATTCTAAAATAATTGGAGAGTTTTATTTAAATTTGAATGGCTTGTAAAGCAGTTAAAAATGTGTATCTTCAGATGATGCCTTTTATATGCTATTCCATAATTTATTTATTTGTTTGTTCTGCAATATTTCTATTGCAGTGGTACCTAAAACCCCATGTCAGGCAGGGATCTGGGCCCCAGTGTGGCAGGCACTGTATGGACACAGAGCCACACACCCTCCATGCTCACGCGCACTCTCTCGTGTGTCACTTTAAAAGACAGTCCTTGCCTCAAAATGCTTTACAGTCTCTTTTTAGAAAGCAAACCAAAAATATTCTGAGGATTATTCTACTCTCCTGCTAATGTTTATAAGCAACTTTTCCTGCAAGGGATAAAGTGATTGGCCTGCTCTATGGGGGCAGCTGTGATGCTGACGAGATACAGTGTGAAGCACCTCCCACCCCTCGTTCCCTTCTCTCCCTCATTGGCTGTGATTAGCGAGCTAAAGAGCTTTTTGCCCATCCTAGCCCTGGTAGTTGCAGTACCTTCTTCTCTGGGCCTCCCTGAGGGACTTTTCTTCTGGTCTCTGCCGGTCAGATTCTGTAGCCTGGTCGTCCCTCTGCAGTCAACTCCCAGACTGCTGGCTTGAGCCTGCTGCTCACACTCACTGCACTGGCCCTTTGTCTGCCAGTCCTTGTTCTTATCCTGTGGAGGTCACTTCCCTTTCCTGGTCATTCTGAATCGCACATTGCCCTCTCTTAGCAATAGGCTGACTTGGGTTCTTGCCTCTCCCAGCATGAACTGTAGCTCTGTCCTTTCCGGTCATCCTAAAAAGGAAGGTGGGGAATGCCCAGTAATGATCAGCAGAATTGCTGCTACATTTTTGTTACAGGAACCATTATAAATTTCAGTGCAGATATATGTAGCACTGTGAATGTCCTATTGTGGCTGCAGGAGCTATATAAATATGGAAAATGTGGTGTGTTTTTAAAAATTCAGCCAGTAGTTGCCCAGATATCAGTGTCCTATGATTTAAGATTGCACATAAGCTGTGTGATGACACTACCATGTGGGTGCTGCAGAGGATATGAACATCTGTTCACGTTCTTTGTCCTGCCACAAAAATTGGGCCTTGAAGGTCCACAGGCTTCTGCTCATAAGTTTAGACTGCCCTTCTTCAGGCCCCAACCTCCTCTCTTTCGGTTAGTTTCTATCTCAATAGCTGTTTGGCAGAAGCTTGTTTTCCTGTTGAGTCTTTTATTCTTTCCATGCTATCTTCCTGGCATCCTGACATTTTTCCCCTCACAGCTGTAAAGGCCAAAGTCTGATATAATTGCTACTTATAACTTGTATCTCCAGAACCCTGAGTGTGCTTTTTGCTCTCTGCAGCATCTTTTCTGTTTCTGCAATGGTTTACCTATCCTGTGATTGGACTTGTATGCAGTATTCCAAATGTGGTTTCACTGGTGCCTCAGATGGTGCCAGAATAACTTCTACTAATTTATACTTGCCGTGTATATATACGCCCGTAGAACTTGTTTGCCTTAAACTGCTACTTGGACTTGTGCAGATGGTTTTAACGTACTATCCGCTTTTAGTCCTAACTCTTTTTTGACCTCTTTGCAGTAGTCTGAAGTATCGACAAGAGTGCTTGACTTCGTCCAGTCACTTGATTGTCTTGAAAACTTAGTCATGCCTCTTTAGAATAAGAAATGCCACGTTTCGCTCTGGTATTTCAAGCACAAAGTGATAGGAGGCATTCAGTTAAACCTCTTGGATTAAAACCTGTTTTAATAACCTTGAAGGTGTTTTATTGTACTAGCTGTATCTAATCTGAGTCCTGCTTTAGTTCCTTCTTAAAAAAACCAACCTCATCTGCCGTCATTTATTCCCATGGCTATTGATAATGCACATTTCATCTCATTAAAGATGTTCAGGAAGTTGCAAGCTTAGTTTTTGCTCATTGACTGCAAAGAGATAAGTGTCCAAACCATCCACTGTCTCTCAGTACACAGTACTGAGATCCAAGTGCAGTTTTGCGTAATGCTTGTAAAAGATGTTCCCTTGGTGAAATATATTTAGTGTGACTTTAACTCACACATACGCTCAACTGTATTAGTCAACAAAAAGCAGGTGTACTCACTGCTCAACCCAAAGCAGTGTCAGATGTATTTGTTTTGTTAGAAATAAAGTACTAGGTATTTGGGGACACTTGGAAGCAGGAGGAGCAGGCTGTTCTTGTTTTTGTACAGCACTGTAAGTGCACTCAGCACTTGTCACTAAGAAGGAAACACAAGGGAGAGAACTGCAATCTTGTCCGGAAGAGCTTGCAGCCCCAATAAACAAATGATTCCATTCTCTTGGCTGATTCATTGGGTATTCTGAGGTGTCACTGTTTGTAACATGGGAGGAAACAATACTGAAGGAGAACTACAAATGATGGTGTTTATTTTCTTTCAAATCCGTGGTAAGTCTGTTAGTATCCTGCAGAAACACTTATTGATGTTGCATAATGTGTTGAGAGAAAAAAGAAATTTTGACTCCATTGATAGGGACACACCAGTGCAAAATGGGGCTTGCACAAATCACAAGGGTGTAGTGTCTTTATATTATGGGTTTACGTCAGTGTAGTTAACATGGCTGCAGATTTCCCTAATATTACAATAATCATTTAGACATGCCCTTAATTCCCTCTCCAGTCCTTTCCTTTCCCAACCTCAAAATGAAAATGCTTCTATAGGGTCTTTTCTACCATGGAAACTTGAAGTGCTCTGGTCTGTACCCATCTTGCCATTTCAGCCCAGTGTGGAATTTACACAAGTAACTTGCATCGGTATTCATCAAAGTTAAAGGTGTACGTGTACTCGTGCAGTGAGAGAATCAACCCCCATCGTCTGTTAGAAAGTGACTGCTGCAGGTGGTCAGATTGTGATGTTTCAGAGCTTTAAAGCAGTGAAGGTTTGTACTGTGCTCACAGTCACATAAGTGTGACTATTTATTACCAGACAGTGGTGTACGAGAGACAATACTTGGTAGAGCATACATGAGACTTTGTATTGGACCAACAGATACATTACAACACACTGTCTTTCGGGCAAAGAAAACTCCTCTTTCAGCTCATGTAACACAAGAAAGGATGCAGCATTGTCTACCTTTCCATCTTATCTTGATGACCTAAAGTACAGCACACGTTTTCTGCTATACAATATGCAAGGCTGTCAGATCTCATTAGTGGAAAATATAGAGATCTCTTTCAAAGGAACATGTGTTGAATGTTGTATGTCAAGGAGTGGGACAGGAATAAAATACTGTACAATTGTTTCATATGGCATCTTCCATACAAACTGTATTGTCAAACCCACACTGGAGTAAGGGAAGGCTACAACCAGTGGCAGTCTTGGAGTCCCATGTTGCAGCCATTCCCCCTCTTACCTGTGGAAAAATTCAAGGGAAACTCACTTCTGGGGGGAAGAAGCATTTGCTCTCCTCTTTGGAGGCAGAGAGACTGAGCAGGTGTAATCAGTTCATGTCAACAGGAGGATATTTCATTTAAAAAAGAATTGCCCCTGTGTTCTGCTAGTTTGGACAGGAACTACCCATGAGCTGATGGTAAAACTAACTTTGCCTTTTAAAATCTCTTTGTAGGAATTATTCTTTCTATGTGTTGGACAACCAGAATCTGCAACAACTGTGGGACTGGAACCACCACAACCTGACGATCAAAGAGGGGAAAATGTACTTTGCGTTTAATCCCAAACTGTGTGTGTCTGAGATTTACCGCATGGAGGATGTGTCGGGAACCAAGGGACGGCAGAGTAAAGGAGATATAAATCCAAGAAACAATGGGGAGAGAGCCTCTTGTAAGTCAAGGATCAGAAGGGGAATTAAATAGGACTGAGGCCTAATACAAAGTTTAAAAATAGACAACCACCCCACAATCCTACTGAGGAATACAGAATGTAGAAGTTAGTGATTAAAAGACACATTATCCATTGTAATTCAGCCGTTTCCAAACTGCGGTGCATGGTCTACTGGTGGTCTGCAGAGCTGGCTGATCACATATGGATGACTATTTCCAGCTGCTGAATTACATTGATGAAGAAAATGCTTTGTTTTCCTAATACGATTTTGACAGTGATTGCTGTAGCTACAGGAACACAATTTAAAATGTCCACATTACAAAAGAGTTTGAGGATGCCCAATTCCATCGCTTTGCCACGCCACAATATTTCACAAAGTAATCTTTTTTTCCTTATTTATTGTATAATCTGTTTTTTAAAATCTTCAGTGATAGTTTCCACCACTTCCTTTGCAAGGCAGATCCATGACATCATAAATATTAGCGGGGAGAGGGGATTATCTGTTTAGTTTCCTGATACTGAGGAGACTGCAGAATTTTAGTGTAAAACACGTTGCTTTATTTTCATACTTCTGGCTGGCCTCTGCTGGTACGGATTGCTGCTTGTCAGTTGCTAGAAATATTCTTTAGAATAAATCTGCTGTGATTTGTTTCCGTGTCAAACAGAGAATAACTTGAGAGATATATTTCCAGTTAGTTCTACAATATTTCAGAGTTACAATGCCTTTGTGTTTTTGGGCTGTGCAGAAGCATATTCAGAAACGGTGTGATCCAAAACCCATTCAAGTCAATGGAAGTCTCCCATTTGCTTTCAGTGGTTTTTGGATCAAGGCTTTTGATTTACAAAGAAATTTAAAATCCCATCTGTCCTTTAAGGATTGCAAAGAAAAGAGGGCTTACAGGCCTGGCTTTGCCCCATGGCCCATAGAGCTGATGACATGTTTTGTCTGTTAGGTTGTTTGTGGTGTTCTTGGAAATGAGTAAATTAAAGCATATCATGTTTATAAGTAAAACTCCCTTGTGCTGGACAGTGTTTACAAAACTAGGACACATACACTGCTGAATGTCTCTTTAGCTGCAGATGGTGCAGATCCTTGTTGTGCAAAGGAAGGAGTGTGCTTACATTCAGTAGAATGAGTGCTCACAGTTCTGGAGGAGTTACAGATGCACAGCCAGTCCCTACTACCATGAGGCCAGTGCCAGCCACTGCCTGTTCCTTAAAACTGTTACAAAAAGCTGTCTGACTCTCAAAAGGGAAAAAAAGGAGAGAATTAACAAAAGCTAAATTGCCTTTGAAAAGATAGCAGCACCATTAGTGCCAGCATACATGAGAGTGAAAACGTCTTTATTTTTCAGAGTTCTACTAAGATGTTAAAACTCACTCACAATTAACACTTAGCACACAAGTTCTCAGTCCAAGAATTAAGTTTTTAAAACGGTTTTGTTTCAGGACTGGATGCCTGTTCATCTCTAAGTTGCTGGCTCAGATCCAGCCTAGCTTCCAGTAGCATAGCGACTGGAAGCTGCTGCTATCAGATGGCTGTGCTGTATATGAAATGAGTTTAATCATTCTCAATCCAGCACCTAATCAATAGGAATGCAAAAACCACTATTGCAGTTGCTAGGGGCTGCATGGGCCATAGAAGCTGATCTTTCCTTTTACCCCAGAGTGCGCTCACTTAAACTCAATGCTTAAATTTATAAGCAGAATAGAAGACGGAAGCTTGTAGCACTAACTGTACTGGTCCTGTAGATAAACAGGACTTCCATGCACAGAGAGAATCCTGAGCACCTTTTCCCAGCATTCTAACCACACGCTTTAAAATGTTTTATTTTTAAGAAATAAATTCACATGTTTCCACGTATCCTAACGTTACTGAATCCTCACTAAGTGCTTTGGAATCAATAGAACATATATAGCAACTAGTCGGTTCCTGCAGTACAGTGGTGCTGAGTGCTGTCGAGACCCCTAAACTACATAATACTTAAGCACACAGTTTTAAGAAACACAACAAAACTCAATAACGAAGTTGTGAATCGAACTAATTTTGCCATGGTTACTGACTGTCATTTGTTTGTTGTAGGCGAAAGCCACATTCTGAATTTTGTCTCCAACACCACCCTGAAGAACCGGATTAAGCTCACCTGGGAGCGGTATCGCCCTCCGGATTACAGAGATCTTATTAGCTTCACTGTTTACTACAAAGAGGCGTGAGTATACGTGTTCTGAGACTATTGATGTCATTCAGGAAATAACAGGCACAGTGGGTAGGATTTCTTTCTTGACCGTTGTGTTTATTGGCTGAATAAAGAATAAAGTGAGTCAGCAAAGTCCCTTGGGCAGTTCTTATTCTGTGCAGTGTACTCACTTCGTTCTCGAGTGCTCCTTTCTCACAAGGTTCTGTTTTGATACTATGCACTATCCCAAAGTGCCTGCTAACGTAGAGGTGTTTAGGACCTGTTTTCAGGACATTTTCTCATTTAAAAAACCCCAAGTGATATAAAATGCTCGCCTATTATCTGGGTGCTTTTCTGTGTTTATTGGAATCTCCAAATAATATATGTGCTCTTATGCCAATTAGCTCTTTCTCCTCCCAGCCATGACATTGGCTAGGCAGCAGCATGGATCAGACGGACGCACAGACATAGACATACACACACACACCCTTTGTATTGGAGGTGGGCCTGAACCAGAGCTGAAATCCGAATGTCTCCGTCCTCCTGTGCTCCAATGTTCTGGGAAATGTTTTGATCCAAACAGTCAATTCTCTTTCTCCTTCATATTCAAGTATTTTTCTGACCCGTGTTCCCATGTTATCTTTCACTAAGCAGCTTTTCTAAAGAGAGCCTATTGCCAGTGTCCACACTGACTAGCAATTCTTGGTACATCAGCCACCCAGGAAGGGTCTAACCAGGGCCGGCTCTAGCAATTTCGCCCCCCAAGCACGGCGTCACGCCACAGGGGGCACTCTGCCGTTTGCCGGTCCCGTGGCTCTGGTGGAGCTGCCGCAGGCATGTCTGCAGGAGGTCCACTGGCGCCGTGGGACCAGCAGACCATCCACAGAAACGCCTGCGGCAGGTCTACCAAAGCCGCGGGATCAGCGGAGCCTCCGCAGGCACGCCTGCGGCAGGTCCACCGGAGCTGCCTGCCGCCCTCCCAGCAACCGGCAGAGCACCCCCCACGGCGTGCTTCCCCAAGCACGCGCTTGGCACTTGGCGCACTGGAGCCGGCCCTGGGTCTAACTCTATCTTTTTGTAATCCTTTCTGTACTCCATTCTATCTCTAATCTCAGAGCATGTTTCCTCTCTGCTGTCCAGAGCTGTTCCACAGTCTCTGTGGAAGTAATAGTTAGAGTGAGCAAGAAACACTTCCAACCAGAAACATAGTAAATCAGTCAGCTGCATTGAGATTCTGCTTTGAGAAGAGAGAGATGTAAGAGAGAGACAGAGCCCAGTGAGCAGGCTGATTGCTTCAACATCCTGGAGCTGAGTTGTGAGCAAACGAAGCAGGAATTCTATTAATACCACAATATGAGTCTGTAACATGGTATGCCTTCAGTATTGACATGTCTATGCTAAATAGTCATTAAATAAAAGTAATACTTTGCGTATAGTTGTACCAATAATACAATTTAAAATTAATCAAACATACAAATTACAGATCCAAACTTGGTGGTTTGCCTATGTCAAGAACTAAAGCAGCCAATAGGCTACTGAGCTACTAGTCAAAATGTAGCGAAATCTGGGTTCTTGCAGCTAACGTTCAACCACTGTCCATAGTTATTCTGAGTCGCATCTGTTTAATTTGAGGCCAGATAACCTGTGAATATAAAGTCAGAAACATTTCACACTCTGCTTTTGAAAGTAAGATAGGGCAACGGAGTCGGTGTCCTTAGAACAAGTCTTGTTTACGTTTTAATTGACACAGTAATCTACAGCTACATGTGAATGTGATTGATACTTACGGTTTATCACCACTGCCACAAGACAATAACAAACTGGCAATTTCTTGTTTTATGGTTGGCTGTATTTATACAAGAAGAAATAAGGGCTTTTTATTATTCCATTATATGGGGAAGGGATTATTTGTTTGGCATAGTCTACCCATTGTATAATGGTAGGTACCCTTATGGAGCTCTATAAATAATAAATTAATACCCCAGCGGGTTTCTCCTCTCCAACGCTTGTTGGCCTATTGCTGAAGGTCTATTTCTGTTTCTCTCTGCTGACAACAGTTACACCTTATCTCTCCTTTGGCAGGGTGTGGTTGAATTGAAGATGTTTGTTCATAGTGATAAATTATCCAATAGCTTTCCTTTTGTGGGAAGGGAAAGTAAGCCATGAGTACCTATTTCCCTTGGATTCCTGACATCTCAGTAACTACAGAGGCTAAATCCTGTAGCTAAATCTGAACTCCCTAGTTTTAAAGCAGTTGGAAATAAGACAAATCTAGGCTCTGGGATTCTCTTTTATTCTTCTATAAAAAGCAAATAATTTTTATTAGTTTCATTGGACAAAGGCTGATGTGAGATTCCCCCATAAAAGTTTGAGTGTTTTTAAGAGGAAGTAAAAGTACAATCAGTGCCGTTTTCTTTTAATATTTCAGACCATTCAAGAATGTGACAGAGTATGATGGGCAAGATGCTTGTGGTTCTAATAGCTGGAACATGGTGGATGTTGATCTGCCCCCAAACAAAGAGAACAACCCTGGGATTTTACTCCAGGGACTGAAACCTTGGACTCAATATGCTATTTATGTCAAGGCTGTTACTCTCACAATGATGGAGAATCATCACATCCATGGAGCAAAGAGTGAAATAGTCTACATACGCACCAATGCTTCAGGTAAGGCCTGTGATGCGTGACACTGCAAATGTATCACAGGCTGGGCTTTCACCCACTCAGATGGGTCTTTAAAGCTGCATGTGTAATTTATTAGCCCTGGACTGTGGAAAAAACTAAGTGCATTGGAAAACATGAACAACTTTAAATGCTTGATACTCGGGAAATCCATTAGAGGGGCCCAGTGCAGTTTAAATATATTGCCGTCTCAGTTAAGGTCACTTGTAATATTCCTCCCAGAAAACATTGCAATGAGGGCAGACAAGGGTCTGTTTGTCAGCCATATGGACAGGAACACAGGGTGTCTGCTTTTCGCAGATATGTGCTTGCCTTTAAGTCATCATGCTGACCACTACAACATAACATCAGGTGAACATGTTTGATTGAGCTCCACCTTTTGACCACAAATAGCTTCCAAAATGAGTGGGACATTTAAATAGCCTGTGATCAAAGATGAATTATTGAAAAAACTAAATAGCTTGATAAGGTAATTTCTGAAACAAAGGATGGGAAAAGCTCAGGTATCCAAATACTACAGTGAGGTGCATAAGATAAAAGCTGGCTGTTACTTTTAAGTATCGGCTGTCTTTCGAATAGACCATAGTTTTGAGATCTACAAACACGTTGCATTTAAATGTTTGATTTTTGGAAGGCACTGAACATCAGGTCATCTTATCTACCTGTTAGTCTCAGCTGTGTTCAAATTGTTATGTTTCAAATGCATGTAACCCTATGTGCATTGTTATCGGATTTGAAGTCTCTTTTTTGCCCTATATCTTCTAAAGCAATTGGAATTTTGCTCATATTTTAAAGCTCTTGGTTTTCTAGTGCATGACTTGGAGCAAGCATCGGAGACCTTAAGCTGTAGAGATCCCCCAGATGATGATGCTGCATTGGTGAAAAGGGCTCTTGCGCTATCCATAAGGAGCGCCTCTTTCACCATTTGTCCATTGAAATGTGTGAGAGCAAGAGAGAGAAATTTGAGAGATTGACACGTTTTTCAACCTTGAATTCAACAAGTCTCTGGCAGCGCTGAGTGAGACAACTCAACTTTTTGTTTGCTCAGATTCAGGAGAAAACCCACCCTATATATTTTGAGGGGGTTTTTTCAGTGTGTTCTACACAAATGCTAGCTGAGAACAGCCACCATTATTCATATAACATAGTAGCAAACATACAAGATGTATCTATTTTCAGGGTGTGAATCAAGCAAGGAGAGAATTACATCAAATAATTCAAAATTTTGCTAAGTGTGATTTGCCTGTCCAAGACCATATAAACTCTCTAAAATATTTAGAGGTGGGAAGTCCAAGTAGAACCTCACTCTCATCAGACCTCTCAAGAAATGTCTGTGTATGTTTTTGGATATTATTTCGTACGGAAATTCATCACACAGGGTTTGCGGGGTTTGCTGCAGGGTTTGCTGCTGTGGTTTGTTTACTCCACGCCCCTACATTTCTCTCTCTCAACATAATGCCATTCATAAATTCCCAAATTGGCATTCTAAATTTTCTTTGCATAAACAATTGCTTTTATTTACAAAGCAGCAACTAAAAAATATGGGACAGTGCTAGTCATAAATTGAAACTTTCTGGATTACATGGAGTAAGGAAATCAGAATGTCATTAAATAGTCTACCAGGGCATGGTTCCATACTTCAGGCCAAGTTCTGTGGTCATTATTCAAACAATATTCTCTTTGGAAATTAATAGAAGCTTTGTTGGTTTAAGGATTGCAAAACTTGGCTCTTAGACATTAAGGAAAGTTGTTGAGTACATCAGATCGCTGCTGTAGGGAGGTGGCTTTTAAAACATTCACATCTGTTAGCCAGGAGGAGTCAGCAGCATTCTTCATTCCCTTGAGGTGGGATGAACTGTTTTTCGGAGTGATGTACAAAGCAGTTAATTGAGGCATTGTTTCTCAGCTTTTTATATTTCAATGAGTTGTGTGTAAAAATGCCTATTTTTTTTTTCTGTTCCTTTTCCTCTCCTAGTACCATCTATCCCACTGGATGTTATTTCAGCATCTAATACCTCCTCTCAGTTAATAGTGAAATGGAATCCACCCTCTCTCCCCAATGGCAACCTGTCCTACTATATTGTACGGTGGCAGCAGCAGCCTCAGGACAGTTATCTTTACCGACATAACTACTGCTCCAAAGGTAAGGGAGCTGAAAGCAGTTGTGTGAAAATGCCTGAAATTCATACCTGTCTGTCCTCATTATTCACGTGACCAGCAAATGCAGCTGCAGCTGCCTATTCTCTGATGTTTCTGTGAATAACAGCTAGTATGGGGGAAGGGTGAACATGGATTGTTAATACACCCACTGGCAGTAAGGGAAAAAACCTCAACATCTGGTCTTTTCTTTTAAAGATAAAGTCCCAATTCGGAGATATGCTGATGAGACCATTGATACAGAAGAAGCTACCGAACCCACCAAGCCAGAGGGGAGTGAGGGAGAAAAAGGACCTTGCTGTGCTTGCCCCAAGACAGAGGCAGAGAAGCAAGCTGAGAAGGAGGAGGCAGAGTACCGGAAAGTCTTTGAGGACTTCCTCCATAACTCCATCTTTGTGCCCAGGTAATAGAAGCTGGATCTTTGCTGTCTTTATAGGTGAGGACTAGCAGTAATATCATTTCCTGGGGCCCTTGCTATATACACATGAAAGCATTTTTTTTAATCAAACTGTAAGCACATAAACACTGCCTCATGTAAGGAGAGAGGTGATCTACAGTCTTTCTATTTCATAGCTTCTTTTCTTCACTGATTTTTAGCTCTCTCTCCCTATTTTAACTAATCATAATAGTCCTTACCTACATTGTTCAAGGACCTTCTTGTGGTTGCTCCTTTGTGGAATCAAAGGTCATGTAACAGTTCTTCACTTGTAAGGGTTTCAGGGATGATCAACCTGCGGCAAAGAACTGGCTTCAAACATATTTTTTCTCTAAATGGCCTTTTAAATGCATAGGTAACTCGTCTTGAGGATATATCTGGTTTGGAAATTAAAGGAATATTGGAGCCTTGCAGATTTTGAAATGGTTGTCCTTTCTAATTTATGTCTCTGCACTAATTAAGGAGAGTGTCTTGGTTTCCTGGGCTTTGACTGTAACCAAGAATTAAATGTACACACTCTTTCATGATAAAGGGTGCTGCTTACATGTTAGTAGAAACATATCCATTAAGCTCCGTTTTATATGGCATCATGGAGCAGGTATTATTGGGTTGTGATGCTTGAGTTTCTAAATTACCTCTTTTGTAAGCTGTTTTTACTTAAGATTATTGGATCACAAGGCCAGCATACTATGTGTACCTGTAACACTACTATGTAAGCAATCAGCTTTGATCGTTCATGTAGGCTCATTGTCTCTCTTGGCTGGAGAGGAATAGGTGAAGTTGGCATTAAATGGGGCTTGGGAAAGGGTTCAGGTGAGGTCTTCATGAAAAAACAAGACTGAGTGATAAGTCTGAGAACAAAAAAATTTTCTTTAACTTGTAAAGATCTTATTTAAGACACTCTTAGACTGTGTAAGGCAGTGAGGAGCCAAATTACCCATCAGCATTACTCGAAAGAGCCACAGTAGTGTGAATTCATTGTTTAATTTGGTTCTCTCACAGCAAAATGACTGACCAACTAGTCTACAGTTGGTTAATAACATAGTAAAAGCATCCTGATTGGTTAATAATTAAATCACACAATGTTTTAATATCGTGTGCTGCAGAGAGCCACAGGAGACATAGTAAGGAGCCTCAGTCTGAGTGTCATTGATGTAAGGACTTCAGGGAAGAGACCATGTTTACCTGGGGGGTTATACAGCAGCTATTTCTATGGGTCACTGACCCTCACTGAGACCTCTGTGCACTACCTCAGTACAAATAATATTGCTTCTTGGTGGAAGTGTCTAGTTGTTGTCCTGAACTGCTGTTGATTTACTCCAGTTTTGTGTGCACTGCTGCTAAGCTAGCAGACCAGATCCTGAAATAACCAGTGGTTGTGTTAATCCTGAGCAACACCTTATGATATAAACAAATTCGGACTTCTGCCTACTGCACGACAGGTTTGGTAACCACATGCATGTTATAAATTGCCTGAAGTGACATGATATTATTTTTGTGGAGGAAAAGTATTTTTCCATTTAACCAAAGCTTTCAGGCATTTGAAACATGACATTCATTTTGTCTCATGGTAAATTTTCTTGGACTAATTTTTTAAAAAAAGAGAAAAGTAAACCTTGAACAGAGGCAGGAACAAAGTACTAGCAATCTTTTACATGCTGTAGATTTACACTGTTTTAAAACTTAAATGGGAGCAATTCATAGAGTATGCCTTGAATGTTTTACAGTTTTCCCCCTACTCAGCTTGCTTTCATAATGGGTATATTTTTCTTTTCAGTGATTTAACAGCAGGATCAGATAAGATATAAGACTTGTAAATAGCTGAGTTAGTTAAGTGACTTTAAGAAATCTGAATGTCAGGGAAATGTGAGATTATGACCTGGTGAGATTTCTCCATAGGACAAATCTGAGCAACTTCTTACTTGCAGATGTCTATTTTTTTTCTTTTCTTTCCCTGAGGGGGAAGTTAATTCATGTGTCAACACAAGCCTCATTAGAAGTGTATTATGTTTCCAGCTTTCTACCTGGATCTTGCCTGTCTTTGGGATGTTATGAAAGAAGCACAGCACGTAAATAAAAGGGTCTGACCTGCGGTTTTCAGGCTGCTTAAAAACCAATACATCTGTGTCGTTACATCATCCTGCCCTGGCCTGTTTGTGATTTCTGAAGGGCCGAGCGTACAGCATTGAGCAAGAAGGGTAGGGCCAAGTCAAGATAACTTTTATTGCTTACAGCACTGCAAGAGCCATTACTCTGCAGCTTTCCTTTTGTTTTCTAGTGGTAACTGAGTAACACTCAGCATCTGAGAAGCTGTAACTTAACAGTTAGCACATAGTCAGAGACCTGGGCTGCACTTAAAAATTAAATTAACATAGCTACAATGCTCTGGGCTGTGAAAAAATTTCACACTTTTTAGCATCCTAGGAAGGTCAACAAAATCCCTGTCTAGATTGACAATGTTGACAGAAGAATTCTTCCATTGACCTAGGTAGGCTTCTTGGAGAAGTGGATTACCTGCATCAATGGAAAAACCCCTTCCATCGATTTAGGAAGCTCCTATGCTATGGCACTACAGTGGCAGAGCTGTAGCATCATTGTGCTGCTGTGATGACAGTAGTGTAGACACATCCTAAGAAGGTTATTACATTTTGCGCTGACATACCCATTTCTTTTAAAGATCTCCTTCTTCTTTTTAGTTATTTTATTTTCTCATTGTTTGTTATCCCCTCCTCCCTATGTCAGAAAATAGATGGATTTACTTGCCTTTCCCCCCAAGACTTTCCTTTATTTTTGGCTGTCTAGTTTCTTGGGTACTAATTTTTTCCTCATTTGGGTGTTCCTGCAAAGTCGGCAGCTTCTTGACAAAAAGTCATTGATGTCAAATCCCTCAGTTTTTTAGTTGTTTGTTTTGTGGTTAATATGTGGGTCTCTGTCTTTCCCTAATGTGACTATATTTTTTCACCCACACATTCTGTGTTTTTATTCTCTTTTTCAAAGTAAATGTAGGACTGTGCTTCAAATTTTTTAGAGACTGTCAAAAAAGAGCAAATCTTAACACATCCTGTGAATGTGGTGGTAGGTAAGGTCACTCCTTCTGGTTGTTTGGTTGTCAGGATGTGTTCTTGCATCAACACATGACTTTGTAGTTTATTTTTATTTCCAATCTCACTGCTTTTTGTCACAAATGCACATGTTCTCTTAATTCAAGAGCAGGCATCCTTGTTCTGTTATGCTGGTCCAAAGGTTTATTCTCTGCAGTGGAATAAGGAGATGCCCGATGACTCTACCAAAGCACAGCAAACAGGCCTAGTGACTTCTCCAGTGATACTCGTTGTCAAAGAGACAGTGTGTGGACTTTTGTTTGCTATGAAATTCTCCCATTTCTTGCTGTAGACTTGTCTCTACCAACACTTCATTCAAAGCAAACTGGGATGTAAATCTACCCTGCACCAACCTGCTATGCATTGCGTCACCATGTGGCACGTGCTGCCACCTCGCACTAAGAGTTACCTGGTGTGCCGTGATCTACTCAGCTTTGAAATAGGAGTAGGTCAGAGCACACTAGGGAATCTCTAGAGCACGGCAGCAGTGTCCATGCAGCAATTTAGCACATGACAGGTTAGTGCGAGGTAGATTTGCCCCCCAGTTTGCCTTTGGTCATATAGACAAGCCCTGAGTTGAGTTCATTACATGGGGCATGTTGCTTGATAACACAGGTAGTCCTTTCCTTGTCATCGTATTTATTAGTTGATACTTGTGCTACAGTTTGCCTACCTTTTGAGAGTCACATATATGCAACCTGAGAGTCATTAGGGTTTGGGAGAATCTAAGGCCATGTGTACACTAGAACTTGTGTCGGCAAAACTTTTGTCGCTTAGGGGTGTGAAAAGAACACTTGCCAAGCCCCACAAGTTTTGCTAGCATAAGCGCTCGTTGAGCTGGTTTTATTTTGTTGACGCAAGAGCTCTCTCCCGTCAGCATATCGCGGTTACACGAGTGCTCTTCTGGAGACGCAGCTTTGCTGCTGTAAGCTTGGCCTTAAACTCCTTAAAAATTTCATCCAGCCTCTGCCAATAGGTTTCAAAACCAAATGTTCCCACAGTTGTTTGGCATGTAGCTCTGATGAACTCTTTGATATGGCTGAATGTTCTCTGACTATTTCATAGTGAGCTATTTCTCTGATCTAATATGTTTCCTAATTAACAGGGCACTTCTTTAGCTCTTAATGCCCACTCCTTGATTGGGAATGTGTTGAAATCATTGCCTCACTATAGTAATTTGATATAGCCCCAGCAATAACCTAGTAATAGACGATCATTGTGTAAGTGGTATAATGTGAGGTGTAGTACAATGAAGGAAATATTTCTGGTGTAGATTCTTCCCTGATTTCTCTCCCCGCCACCTAACTCTTTCAGTATTCTGTTAATTCAAATCTAAATCAAGAACACTTGATGGATTAGGATTGGAGCATTTGGAAACGGTCATTCTATTTACGTGGTCTGCATTCCTGTGTAGAACAAAGTCCCAAATCCCAAACTGAAGAACATGTAACACCTCTGATGTGTAATGGTGATGTGTGGCAGCTAGATTCATTCCATTGTGTACATCGTGTCTCCATGTTGACAACTATACTGACAAAAAAAAGGCCTGTCTGCACTGCCAGTTCTAAAACGTGAAACAACAGAAACTGCAGGATCGTTGCAGTAAATCACTTTTTAAAATTCACTACATAGATTACTGCAAATGTTCATTTTATTTCCATAGTTCCATAGGTGCGCATGCACTTTACAGACAAAATTAAAAAGCTCCCATTTCTGAGACACATACTTACTATTTTCTATATCTTTTAGATGTCCTCTGTTGTGCCAATAGAGTGCTTATGTTCCTTTGCCCACCACTTCTCTTACAAAATGAGGAAGCTGTTAACAGACTTCTCTCAAAAGGAAAACATGTCCATGACTGGCTGACTTGCTAGTAAAACACAGAACAATGCAAGAAAATCAAGCCACTAGTGTATACTGGTTAACTTTAGATCTCATTCTGTGTTGAGATGCTCTTTGGGTTGCTGATTTGCAAAGCTGCTTAGTGGCCTCATTTCAGTGCACACCTGCACTAGATGGTGCTGATTTTTCTCAAATCATAAAGTTGGTCAGTTAGAGACCTCATTACAGATAGGTCTGAGAAATGGTGGGGAAATGACGTCCGTAAGGGCACAGCTGTTATCTTCCACAGTTTTTAGTTTGTCCCTGGTTTGCCTCCTCAACACAGTAAATTAAGCAGCCTTCAATTGCTTTCATCCTGACCAGAAAATTAAAGACTGGACCTTGGAGCTGTACAATTCATATCCTTTCAGATTTTTGTGGGGGGAGCTTTTAGACCCGTGCCATCTGATTTTATTCTGAGCCTCTAAAGCAGGCTTCAGCATCACCATCATTAAATATGGATCCGGTTTGCTCATATAACAACCTTGGGCACGTTTTTGCCATTCAAAACACTGACTCAGTGGGGCCTGCACAGTGGAAGGTTGTGCATGTTTATCTTGGGTTAGAACTTGAACCTCAGATAGCTCGGGTCTGTCTCCAAAGCAGTCAGAAATGGAATGTGCTGAACATGTAGTAGATTCAGATAAAGAATGAAATCCATGTAGTGGCTTCCTTATTCTTTCATTTGTATATTCTGTCTGTCTATAAGCTGATTAGATATGTATTTTCTGACTTAAAATTTTCTCTGCCTTCCCTGACTGTCAGTTGAGAAGTTTAATACATTAAAACCACCTGTTTCCACATATTGTCCTTTGTTCTCTGCAGACCGGACCGGAAGCGCAGGGATTTGTTCCGAATCGCAAACACCACCCTTTCCAGTAGGAACAAGAACACAACGGTTCCAGATCACTTCGCCAATGTGTCTGATGTGGAGGAGAGCGAGATGGAATATCCATTCTATGAGAGCAAAGTGGAGGGCCGGGAAAGGACGCTCATCTCCCACCTCCAGCCTTTTACTCTTTACCGTATTGATATTCACAGCTGCAACCATGAAGCAGAGAAACTTGGGTGCAGTGCTTCCAACTTTGTCTTTGCAAGAACCATGCCTGCAGGTACGATCTCCAGAGTTTCAAACTTTACATTTCATTTTCTGGGCGGTAACATGCACCTTAGATACTCACAGGGAGAGACAGCTTTGAAAACCAAATATAAAATAATAGGGTTTTTTAAGGATTTTTTTTTTGGTGCAAAAAATACTTTTTTTTTTAATGTGAGAGTTATGTAAAATGTTATCTTACTGGATCAACACCTTCTATTAGTCCATGAAGTCCAGGATCCAGCCTTGGCCACTGCTCACTGCTGCAGAGGAAGGCAAATAATCCCCATTGTCTGCCCAGATAACTCTGCAAGTCTGTCGACAGGTGCAGGGAGGAGTGGAAATGGTTTCCTGAGCCCCTAGGACACCCTGAGGCAGGAGGATTGAGTATACCTTTCCTGACATCCTGTAGTCCATGGGTATTTGTTTGCAGTTTCTAATCAGTTCACTTTGGCGTGGTCACAGATGTTTGAGTTTTACTTGTGTGAGTGTTTGCCATGAAAACAAAATGTTTCCTCTGCCACAGAATGCAAGTCCACTCCTCCAATCTGGGACTGGAAACAATATTGTGTCACTTTTCATGACCAATCGCACACAACTAACCTATCTCAAATAAGGAATACTGGGTACTCTCTCAGCTGTTTGCAATCACTGTAGTAAGGCTTGAACTTATACAGATTGCTCATCTACTGAGAAGAAAAGACCTTATTTCAGTATAAACCCATATGCAGTCATAACTCCAGATGTCTGGTTTCTTTTTGATGCAAAATGGTAGTGGTTTTGCTTTCTGGAAGGAAATACTATCATAATTGAGAGCCAATCATTGTCTGTACAGTGCAGAGGTACACCACCCCACCATCAACCTCAGCCTGGACCAATCTACACGGGAGGTCCACTTTCTTGACACCACGGTGCAAATAAGTGATGGTCACATTAACAACACCCTATATCGAAAACCTACCGACCGCTATGCCTACCTTCATGCCTCCAGCTTCCATCCTGGACACATCACACGATCCATTGTCTACAGCCAAGCACTGAGGTACAACCGCATCTGCTCTAACCCCTCAGACAGAGACCAACACCTACAAAATCTCCACCAAACATTCTCAAAACTACAATACCCGCACGAGGAAATAAGGAAACAGATCAACAGAGCCAGACGTGTACCCAGAAGCCTCCTACTGCAAGACAAACCCAAGAAAGAAACCAACAGGACTCCACTGGCTATCACATACAGCCCCCAGCTAAAACCCCTCCAACGCATCATCAAGGATCTACAACCCATCCTGGACAATGATCCCACACTTTCACAGGCCTTGGGTGGCAGGCCAGTCCTTGCCCACAGACAACCTGCCAACCTGAAACATATTCTCACCAGTAACTGCACACTGCACCATAATAACTCTAGCTCATGAACCAATCCATGCAACAAACCTCGATGCCAGCTCTGCCCACATATCTGCACCAGCAACACCATCACAGGACCTAACCAGATCAGCCACACCATCACTGGTTCATTCACCTGCACATCCACCAATGTAATATACGCCATCATATGCCAGCAATGCCCCTCTGCTATGTACATCGGCCAAACTGGACAGTCTCTACGGAAAAGGATAAATGGACACAAATCAGACATTAGGAATGGCAATATACAAAAACCTGTAGGAGAGCACTTCAACCTCCCTGGCCACACTATAGCAGACCTTAAGGTGGCCATCCTGCAGCAAAAAAACTTCAGGACCAGACTTCAAAGAGAAACTGCTGAGCTTCAGTTCATCTGCAAATTTGACACAATCAGCTCAGGATTGAACAGAGACTGTGAATGGCTTGCCAACTACAGAACCAGTTTCTCCTCTCTTGGTTTTCACACCTCAACTGCTAGAACAGGGCCTCATCCTCCCTGATTGAACTGACCTCGTTATCTCTAGCTTGCTTGCTAGCATATATATACCTGCCCCTGGAAATTTCCACTACATGCATCTGAGGAAGTGGGTATTCACCCACGAAAGCTCATGCTCCAAAACGTCTGTTAGTCTATAAGGTGCCACAGGATTCTTTGCTGCTTTTACAGATCCAGACTAACACGGCTACCCCTCTGATGCAGAGGTATTGTTTATTTCAAGTAAGTAGGAAAACCATGAGCTCAGGGGAAAGGAAACAAACATTCCTAAATTCTTAGCCTGTGAATTCTCAGAATTGAGGACCTTTGTGACCATGTGGGCTTTTGAACCGAGTGCATATATTGCTTGACTGGACAAGTATTCATAGTCCCCAGGCAGCCTGCTGAATAATTTCCAAAACCAAAAGCGCTGGGGATAAGGCAAAGAGCACTAATCTCTCTCCATCATAAGCTGTGACTGCACGCACTGCAGATACTGCCCCTACAGTGACAATCCAGACACTGTGACAATGGAACCCGTTTTGACCTCTGTGCAGACCCCAACCTTTGTCTGTTTTTCTGACAAGCCTCTGTGCATCTTGTGACATGAACACTATACTGCACGTACCTTTGCAGAGATGCAACACCTAATGCTGCTACTTTGGGCCTTCTACAGCCATTAGATCAGAATGACTTTCACTCACTACCATGGAGAGTACTGTGGAGGTCTGAAGAAAGAACCAGTCACTAATATACTAAGTTCTTCAGCCCGTTATTTGTATTAGATCACTTACTTACTGTGTCCTGATGTTTTTAGGCCTATTCACTGCATCATCTGTAACAGTATTATTCAAGCAAGTTTGATCTCTCCAACAAGCCTTCAAGTGCTTACTCTTTGCTCTCTAGGGATTTGAACAATATTTATTGTGCTGTTCTGGTGCCTCTGGAGTAGTTAGGAATTTTGTTTTTTGATCTCTTCACCTAGCTTCACCCAGCAGTTGTCTCAGATTCAGACAGGCTGCAATGCTGTTTGCGTTACATCAACTCTCGTAATTATTTTGTAGAAGGAGCAGATAACATTCCAGGAACAGTAACGTGGGAAGGCAAAGAAGATAATGCCATCTATCTGAAGTGGTCAGAACCTGTAAACCCTAATGGATTGATACTGATGTATGAAATCAAATATGGGCAGCACGGAGAGGTGAGGATTGATCAAAGACATGTTTGTTTGAGGGAGGAGGGGTTCTGTTGGAATTAATCTCACCTGTAGTTTGTCCTTTGTTTGGTCAACTCCGACCAGCAGTAGAGGGTCAGACTGAGTCAATACTTGGATGGAAGTCCCATTGAAATACCCTGATGTGAATACAGTAGTCTTGTTTTGTTTTGTTTTTTTTTAATCGGTATTTATTGAATGGCTTAACACGGTATAAAGGTCTGAGCAACTTAAAGCTGAGGTCCTGGGCATGTGTGGTTATTGAAGCTCATGTGCTACATTTCACAAGACTCAGCATTACCTTCCTGTGCCCATGGTAAATTCATCTCCAACATAAGTAAATGTTGGTGTGCATTGTTTAAAAAAAAAAATTACTTGATTTCATTCTCTGTGAGCCCACATTTTCTAGGTGGGAAGGTGATTTTTGTTTATGTAAAGTTTGTAGAGTGCTTTGGGATCCATGTGTCTTGGAGATGCTTTATTAATGAGATCACGCATTTTAAAGAAAATGAAAAGGACCTTTAGGATTTAATACTTAAAATACAACTAAATTTTGTATTCCTCCCAAGCTATCACAAATTTCCCCCTTTTTAGTTCTCCCGTTAAGCTGAATACTTTTTAAAAAAATAAAGGTGCTTTGATTTTTAGGGTAGACGTTGATATAGTTATGAACAGATTTTAATACTAAACAGTACATATACAGCACAGTGATCAGTATTGATGTAACTGTTCACTATTTGCTAAAGCAAAATAAGCAAATTTGTAAGGGCGGTCATTGTATAGCAACAAGTTTTCACTTTATTTTAGTACTGCTGTTAGCAGCAGCGTTCATCCAAGGATTTGTAGATACTGAGTCTTGCAACATATCTCTTGAGACAATTTCTAAGTATTATGCCAAATTTACAGGTGGGTGAAGATTTAAGTGACTTTTCCAGCAGCTGTGGCAGTACTCGAAATAGAAACAAGGAATCCTGACTCTCAGTCTCTATTTCTAGCCAATATGTTACAATCCTTCCCTTGTTTTATTTGCTTTTACCATTGTTGGATTCCGAATATCCTTAAATTGCACAAAGGGAGAACTGTTCTGATTTTAGTTGAAGAAACAAGTTTAAATCATGAATGTGATGCAAAGCCCAGCAAAATCTGTGACCTTATTGAGTTCCTGACAGTTACAAGTATAAAAATATTTACATGTAGTACAAGCCGTTCTTCTTCTTTCAGGAGAAACGGGAATGTGTTTCTAGACAGGAATACAGGAAGTTTGGAGGAGCCAAACTAACTCATCTAAACCCTGGAAACTATTCTGCCAGAGTTCAGGCCACCTCTCTAGCTGGAAATGGATCATGGACTGAACCAGTGTCTTTCTATGTACAACCCAAACGTAAGAGGAATTTTATAGGTTGCGTCAAACTATCTATGGTTACTAACTTACTTCCTGAGTTATCTCACTTTTTCCTGTTGTTTGCATGCATGACTGGGACTTCGAACATCCTTCCTAAGTTCTCTATATACTTCCTCAGTTGTGCATGTTTCTTTGGGAGCTGGTCAGCGTTCTCTTCATTGGAAAGTGCGTATGAATGAAAAGTACCTTTTGAGGCTAGGCCCTGTTCTGTTTTACATGTGTAAAAACGTATAAGTTAGTGTGTGTACACAATAATAGTAAATGTTGTCCCTGTGGTATACTATTCTTGGGTGAAAATGTACTGCTAGGAATAATCATGCAGCAGTATTATGAATTGGAATCTGGAACCCATGTGGTAATATGGAATACCTATCGCGTGCATTATTGTGATACAAGAAACCGAGTTTATTTGCATGGAGCTTTGTTACAATTTCATTTTTAGCTGTTCTTTTCCTGCTATGGAACTCAAGTGGCATTTTGACAGAAGATGAACATGTTGATGCAAGAAGAGATAGTGATACTGAAAATGAAGCAATTGTTTTACACAGAAACAAATGGATAAACAAGTTCCACCTAGTGCTTTTATGGCTACCATAGACATCTCATCTTATTCTTCTACATCTGCACGTCTTATTTTTGTTTCTGCTTATTTGCAAAGCAGATATATTTATTTCCCTCAATATAACCAGGCAAAATACCCATGTGTCCTCTTCTCCCATTTGTAATAAAACAAATTTTGATAAAATTTTGAGGTGAAATTGGAGCAACAAAATATTTGTGTGCATGCTGTCTTTATGTATACATGTGTTTATATAGATTGAAAAGGAGAAGCATGCATTAATCATTTAAAGAAGAACATCAGACCATAAACATACCTAGTCAAACAAAAACTCAATTAAACAGAATGCTGCTCTTTTACAATCTTAATGCTGTCCTCTTTCTCAGATTTCTGATTCTCTAGTCATTTATTGTTAGAGAGTCTTCCTGAAGAAGTTTCTATACTTCAGACAAACTGAATTTTCTCATTTTGCACTATGGCAATATCTTGTGTAGGCTGAGAACACTCGTGGTGGTAGATATTCTATAGCAACGTAAGAATTTTGTTTTCTTGTCTATTTCAGCGGCAGACTATGGGAATTTCCTGCACTTGATAATTGTGCTCCCCATTGCGGTGCTGCTGGTCATTGGAGGTTTACTAATAATGCTGTACGTCTTTAACAAAAAGAGGTGAGATCTTGCATACGCTTGTGAATAAACTGAGAGGAAATGTTCATTTTGAACTCAATGCCCAAAGGGAAAGTTTGAATTTGAAACCAAAGCAGTGTTTGGAGGACCATACAGGATAGACTAAAGCAATTTTCTCTCTTATCAGGAGATGGTGTTTCAAGTTACTTACGAGCATCTGTCTGCTAAGGGAGTTGTGGAGATGCTTTTCATTACCATGCTGAGCTTGAGAGGAGGGAAAGTGGGGGAGGGATGGTCTTTTGGGGATGTATCTTCATTGGGACAATGATAGCAAAAATAGAACGGTATAGACTCTGGTTCAGCCAACAATTTGAATCACTTTGGAAACCACAAAACCTTATTCGCTGGACAGATTATAGTCAATCCAAGTGAACATACTTGGTATTTCACATCTCGGTAGCCTCTTCGCAACTGTTGAACATTTTTTAATGAAGAAAATGAAAATTTAGAATTTGCACCAATGTTTAAATAAGGTTTGGCTGTTTGTTGCATATAGAGATTTACGTTAATCCCGTCTCCCACCTCAGATATAGAGGCACTCCTTGGACTTACGACACAATTGGTTCCTGAAAATTGCGTCATAAATTGTAACTCAGAACCGCAATCTACTCTATTGCGGGACCGAGCGTCATAAAGTCGAAACCAATTGCCATAAGTCGAATCAGGGTGTCAATTCAGAAACGTCGTAAGTGCCGTTCGTCATAAATCGAACATCGTAAAGTCAAGGACTGCTTGTATTTACTGAAAATGCTTACCTTCACTTTACACATAGCATTTACCAAATCTCTATGTGTACCAGATCGATAGTTTTTAGTGGCACTGTTTATTCTGGCATTATAGGTTTGCTGATTAACACCCCTCTCTCACCCAACCTTTCTCTTGTACAAACCTTGCCAGCTCATCCCAAGCCTGCTCCAGCCCAGGGAATGAAATGTTTGGTCACATTTACAGAGCCTTGATGATAGTTTATTTATCTGCCAAAACAGGACCATAAAACAGGTTGCATGTAGCATGTTTCCTAAAATCAAGAATATCCCAAACCCACCTTATCTCCTGCCAGTTGGGAGGCATAGAGTCCCAAGACTGATCCTGAGCACAGATCTCCTGCATGGGACATCATCATATAATCAGTCCTGGGGGAAGAGCTTTTGGATACTTTTCTAAAAGATACGCTCTAGGAATCATTTTGGGGAAGTTGCATGGCCTGTGTTATATTGGGGGGGTCAGACTAGATCACAGTGGTTCCTTCTGGCCTTGGAATTTGTGTTTTACATTCACCCATAAACAGAAACATGAGAATCTAGCGCGTGACAGCCTTTCGTATTCATTCTTCTCTGGTGCAGATATGGTGTAAAGAGGACTGGAACGGAACTGGGGAATGGGGCTGGGGAGGGGAGAGGTCTCCATGAAGACTCTTCAGGCCATTTTCTAAGTTGGTATGGGCCGTGTTGGCATGTGCAGGTAGAACAAGAACTCTGTTAGATTAACAAAGTCAGTTCCTCTCTCATCTTGTCCGAAAATCCCTCCACATGTAAGAAGCAACAGGACAGGTGGTGGAGCAAATAATGGAAAAGCCAAGGAAGAGGAGGATTGAAAAAGTTAGTTATGTTTTTAAGAATGGAAAAAAAATACATCTAATGTTTTAACAGGAACAGTGACCGACTAGGAAATGGAGTGCTTTATGCTTCTGTGAATCCTGAGTACTTCAGTGCTTCTGATGGTAAGTGTGGCCTTGAGCTTCTGATGCTTTTATTTTAATATATTCTGTTGTGTGAGATCAGGTCAAGCCCCATTTTGAAAGATGCAGAGATATAATAGCACACAATCAACCTAAATCTCAGCTTGCTTTACCTATATTACTCACATATCGATAGTCTGTCAGTGGAAATGTATAATGCCACCACGGTTAATAAACTGAAACAATATTTTTAAAAAGTTTTATGTCTTCTTGCAATTTGTTCAGTCAGTCAAACTAGACAGCAGTTTCACTTTTGGATTTTCATCCGCTCGTCTAGTGTTCTGTTTGGTTGTTTTAACTGAAATGAAAAATAATTCATGAAAACCTCTTTGATAGTGGGCTGTATAAGCCTCTGATGTTTTAAAACAAACCTAAATACTAAAACTAGTTGTTATTACTCCATTATTAAACTGCGGGCCCTTGTAATTTGTAGAACAATAAGACAGTCAAAAGATGTTTCACATTTGAAGATGCATCCATGCACTTCTGAGAGCCATCAAACACTTCACGGGTGGAAATTGTCTGTGGAAACAAGTCCATATGTTTAACATAGTCTAAATCCCTTTGCGTTCATACCCTGTAATATAAAGAAGGAGGGTGTTCTCTAACTGATGAAACAATTCTTTAGTGCTAGTTCCGACTTGATTTTATATAGTTGTAACTGTTCTTAAATTCTCATCTCAAAATACGACGAGAGATTTGTATTCTGGTAGCACCTAAAAACCCCAGCTGAGATGAGGACCCCGTTGTGCTAAGCCCTGTGCCATCAGACAGTGAGATATAGCCCTTGCCCCAAAGTCAGATACTGTATTGGGCTTTTAGGGCTCCCTCTGTTCTTTTTGTGGTGTACATGGCCTGCAGTTAGGGAGTGAGGACCTCATCTTTTAAATATAGGGAGAGGTTAGAAGGGGCATCATAGTGATTGCCTGTCCTGACTTTAAAATAAGTAAATAAAATGAGAAGTCCTGCTTCGGATTTAAGTTCCATTTGCTTCAAGTGAAATATTTGCAGCTCTTAAGTAGCGCAACCCCTCCAACCCCCTTGTAAGAAACCCCACCAAGATTTTCATAGAACTTGGGGGAGCCAATTAAAAAAAAAAAAAAATTCTGTAGCTCTAGGCCAGGGGTCGGCAACCTTTGGCATGTGGCCTGCCAGGGTAAGCCCCCTGGTGGGCCGGGCCAGTTTGTTTACCTGCCGTGTCCGCAGGTTCGGCCAATCGTGGCTCCCACTGGCCGTGGTCCACCTTTCAGGCCAATAGGGGCTGCGCTTTACAACTCATGTTTTGTATACTGAATTTGCACATGGTTGTTCCCTAATCATTTTCCATTATGCAAGCACCATAGTGATGCTTCCTTTTCTCCACCACAGTCGCCATCCTTTTAAGATTTGTGTATGCTTTAGACTGGTAACAATCAAGTAATCACAATCCTAGACAGAACTGAAACTGGCCATGAAGTTGACGACCTCCGCTAAAGGTCATCTCAGGCGAGCTAGCTTGATAGTTATGATGGCAACACAAAGCACTGACGTTATTTGGGATTGTAGCTTGTTCCTTTGACTGCCAATGCTGGGGTTTCTGCAGAGAGAGAAGAATAAATCTTGAGTCTTTAGGTGCTATATAAAAACCTAAGGTAGGTAAACTGTCTGGGAAAGTACATGGAAACAATTGCATATGTAGCTGGATACATATGTTCTCATGCTGTGTGCATTTTGCTACTCATAATTCATGGTTGGGGGTTTTTTATCTTGAAGCTACAAGTCTTCTCCCCATTTCCACAACTATGTGCAGAATGTCATTGGCTGTTCTCTCTCACTCTAGTGTATGTTCCAGATGAGTGGGAAGTGCCCCGTGAGAAGATCACCATGTGTCGAGAGCTTGGGCAGGGCTCCTTTGGAATGGTTTACGAGGGAATAGCTAAGGGAGTGGTGAAGGATGAGCCAGAAACTAGAGTGGCCATCAAAACTGTCAATGAGTCTGCAAGCATGCGTGAACGGATAGAGTTCTTAAACGAGGCCTCAGTCATGAAGGAATTCAATTGTCATCATGTGGTAAGCTGATTGAAATTGAGCATATCTTCCCTTAACGTAACTATAGTTACTGGCATGATGGTTTCAGGTGCCAGGCTTGATTGACTCCATGATACCAAGAGTCAAGATCTCCTTAAGGCAGCATGCTAAAGGAAAGTGCTTCCTCATCACATGGCTCTCACAGTGTGCGTCATAAAGCGTTAATAAGGATGGCCGCTGCCACAGAGTTGGGATCGAAATCTTTTTGAAACTCTTCCCAAGATTTGTGGGTGTTAGTTCCAGACTGGGGCCACTCCTGGTTAATAACCGGGCTTCTAATTGGTTAATAATTTCCCCAGTAATAATTAGCATATCTGCTGGGTAATCCTAACTTTTCCCTTTCAGGTGCGGCTGCTTGGAGTCGTCTCTCAAGGCCAACCAACACTGGTTATCATGGAGCTCATGACACGCGGGGATCTCAAGAGTTATCTGAGATCTCTGCGGCCGGACACAGAGGTAAGGGTGTGGGTTGGGTTTTTTCCCTCCACTTGCAAGAAAAGGCAATGAGTTCAACACACCAAACTTGCCCATGCTGTCAGTCTCCTGCCTTGTTTGGAGCAGCTGGCCTTGTCAGTGGTTTCTGATGTAAACCTTCCTCACGAACATTGGCCAAGTTACTTGTACTGGCTTGGCACAGCTGCTAAGCCTCAGTGGTCTGTGCTTTTGTATGCAATACCCCTGGCTTTTTCATGCGTAGGTTAGCAGGTTTCTGCAGACCTTTTTGTATGTCTCATATTTATCATATCTTCTTTCCTCCACTTCATTTATTTTATAGGTTTTGGGTCTGTCTTTGTTAAATTACACATTATTTAAAAAGAGACCATTGCTGAAATCCAGGACTAGCTCCAGTTCACTCCTTGTGTTAAAGCCAACTGGTATCTTCATTGTGTCCCATAATTTTCCTCATTCTTTTTTCTTTTTAATCTGTGAACTAAGTGTGATGCATAATTTTACTTGCCCTGCTGGCAGCTAACCTTCATTACTAGCTATAATAGGAGCCCAGTAACTGAGCAATCAGCTTCATCACTTCATTCCTGTCTTTTCTGGAGTGTTCATGCCCAGGGCTCTTCAGAACCTTCTCTGAGTTCCAGCTACTCTTTGCTCACTCCTCTGTGTCCGACCCGTGCATCTAAGAAGTTAAATACTTATACAGAATGAAATTTATCTTCTTTCTTGCAATTATCTTTTTTTCTCTTTGAGCTCTATTAATGAAACTCCAGCTGTTCTGTGATCTGCTGCTCCTTATGCCAAAAGAGCTTTTTTCACGGGGATAGTAGAAAGTATATAATAGCACACTTAAGTCCCACCTCTGTGTCACTAAGTGCCTGTTTTTCAGGTTTGAATTAAGTTTTCTTGCCTAATCTGACTCTTGATAAAGCTGCAAAACAGTACAATTTTTAAAAAAATGCACGAGCAGGGTAATTGCTCTTGGATGAAGCCTTACATGCTGCCCGTTTTGTTTTTGACATAAATTATGAATGAGCACTTTGCAATAAACACTAATATTTAGTCATGCTCATGTTTAATATTCAGCCCTGTCAGTCTAATAGATAAAATCACTCACCTACGTTACAGGATCCAAAAGGCTAGGAAAGAACGTTAGAGGTCACTTCCTGCTCAAATTAAGGTTGGCCATGTATAAAATGTGCTCGCCTCAATTTCACAATGCAGCATTTGTGATGTAAATAATTTACAGCAACAGAGAGCAAACAGCTGGTTTGTGTCAATGAAACTTAGGTGTAAAATGAAGGGCATTTTATGAAACAAAAGGCAGGTTCTTTAAAAACACTGTTCTATACCCCATCATTCAATGGGAATATGGATTACATGAGGATTGGGCTAGCTTCTGAGCACTGAGACCAAGGCTTTTTTATCAAGGTACAGATCCTGGGTCATATTGAAGAGCTTATCAAGAGCAAAAGTAACGAAATTCAGTAGACTTTGGAGACAGGGAGCAGTGATGATATAAACAAGAGAGTGACCGAAAAGGAGTATTGCCTAGTCTGTTTTTCTCTTCTGCATGCTGATTTATTGTTTCCCCCAACCTTGAAAAATGATTGCTATGAGCGGGAGGTGCTGAGATAGAGAAGGGAAGTTGCTGATCCACAGGGCTGCTGGCAGGTGGGAAGCACTGGTGGGGGGTGAAGGGGAGCTGATGGAGGGGATACCGGCCCACCCTCGTTCCAAGCCCCCACAGCCAAACAACACTGTAATCAACTTTAAATTAGTATGTTTCTCTAATAGATCAGCAGTGAAACGATGTTAACCAGGACGACGTTAAGTGAGGAGTTAATGTATCTTACAGTGCTTCTCATACTTAACTAATTGTTCTGGAGAGCTGCAGTGGATTGACTCCTTCCTGACGTACTGCCACAAGTTCTTGAGCCACTGATTTCACCACACAGTCATGGCCTTCCACAAAGGGTTCCAGCTTACATTGGCCCTTGCTGTCAGTAGGGTATAATAATTGCATACCTTCAGATGGATTAATTTTTCCAGGTTTCCTTAGATCCATCCCTATAGGTCCTTTGCTGTGAGATCCATTCCATTTAGGAATAGGGGAATTTGGAAGGGTTCCTAGAGAAGGAGTGGAGAGACTCATAATAATAAACATGTGACACACATTTTGAAAGTGCTGAACAATCATAATAAACTCAAACACCATCATTAACACACACACCCCACCCGCGCACACAGTGAAAGTTTAGTGATTTGATCTGCTCAGGAGTCCTGCCTTCTACGCAACCCACTATCCAACACTGCTTATCTTGTAGCTGGAGGTATAAGTCTTAGTCAATTTTGCACTGGCAGATGTTAAACCATAGTGTGATGTGCTGAGGTGTATGCAGCCATCTCAAATGTTGCCCTCCAGCATAGTACAGCTAATAGCTATGGTAGTAAAAGCTGCATATACCTTTTGTTGATGATCATGAGCAAATCTATTTTATGAAAATTATCTGAATGGCTTTTTCCCCCTTTTGCAGGAATATGTAATTCAAGAGGTGTCACGTCAGGAGAAATAATTAACAGTATCTTGTAACATTTTCTGTTTTGTTTATGCTGATAGTAGTGCTCTCCGTATAGAATTGTGAAGTAATGCAAGAAGGTTATTTCTTAAAACTTTTAGGAAAACTTGAATAGCAAAAATGACCCGTTTAAAGCAAAACTTGTCTCTGTTCCCCAAAATGGAATGTGCTGCTATACAGGAGCTAACTGTAACCAAGCTTTATGTGGGTGGAGAGAGAAGACATGATTTTCCCACTAAGCAGATGCTATGGTCTTCGTAATCATAAGTTTTTCTTCAGACTGGTGCTGGTGTCGTCTCAGACTGACTTCTGATGATCTGATTAAGAAATGCATGTTGCAGTTTTTGAAGTGGAAACAATTTTTTCCCTCCACCTCACACTTCTACCTACTTATTCTTGCTCAGAATAACCCAGGCCAGTCTCCTCCAACTCTGAAGAAGATGATTCAGATGGCAGGAGAGATTGCTGACGGCATGGCATACCTCAACGCCAACAAATTTGTGCACAGGGATCTCGCTGCAAGGAATTGCATGGTGGCTGAAGACTTCACTGTAAAAATTGGAGGTGCTTTTTCTTTTTTTCTCCCCCTAAAGTCAGATGAAATGGGAGTATAATCCTACGGTTAGCATTGAAAAAGGCACCTTAATTTCCTTAAATTGTTACTAAGCCAAGTATTTGATTCTGGGGGATGAATGTTCCACCTGAGGACTCACTTAAATGTGCTTATAGTTAAGTCCATCTGAGTTTTCACTATCAGGGATTTGGTCCAAATTCAACACTTACCTACTTGAGCTTTCTGGGAAGGAACAGCATAGTCTTTCATGAGCTCTGAACTGGAAGATATGAAAGGAAATTGAATTAGCTTTTGGGGGAAGGAGGAGTTTATTTCCAAAAAATAAAAACCAGTTGAAGTCATGAGATAAAAGTGGTTTGATAAAAAGTGCAAGTTTCTTCTTGGATTTTTAGGGGGAAAAGAATCAGAATTCAGCATACAAAGAGCCCAGCTTGTCATCATGTAGATATATTGAAAAAATAATTTTGCTTATTTTGTCTTGAGTGTGAATTTGTGCTGAACATGACAAACTGAAGGCACTGGCCAGAGCTGTCCCTAGAGTAGGCAGGAACTGTTCTTGCTCTTCCATTGAGCTGTGCAATGCTGGCCCTGACTCTACAGTATTCCAAGAACTCCTATAAACGCTATCACTGAAACCTACTCATGACCCAGTTCTGTTCCCAGAGAAATCAATGGGAAGATTCCTGTTGGTTTCAGTGAGACTGAGACCAAACCCTGGGGGCCAGGGGTGTGTGTGTGTGTAAGTAAACCATTATGCTCACAAATCACAAATACTTTGTGTTGAAGCAGCGATTCTTGGTTGGGCAGGTTCTTTGGGACATGTTAATTATCCTGGCCTGTAGAGAGAGACATTTTATTCCCTTACCTTCCAGATTTTGGCATGACCAGAGATATCTACGAGACAGATTACTATCGGAAAGGAGGGAAAGGTCTGCTTCCTGTGCGCTGGATGTCCCCAGAGTCACTGAAGGATGGAGTCTTCACAACACATTCAGACGTCTGGTAACAAAACAGGGGCTTTTAAAAACAGTTTAGATACTCTTCTAGCCTCCATCAGATTTTTATCGATAAAAACAAGCACCTAAGGTCTACTAAGTCTTCAAAGGCTCTGCTTTTCCCCCGCCTATTTTACTGACCACGAGTCACTCGGTTTATGCCGTCCCCATTGCAAATTGTCCATCCGAAACCCTTTATCCCATATTCTGTTCTCAGATGCAGGTGTCTGCCTGAGACTGAAGGTATAATCGGAGATTGGAGAGGATATGTGCTTCCTTCAGGGATAGGGAATCAACCACTCACATCAAAAATCTGTGGTCTGTTGACTACACTTACCCAGAAAAGAAACTTGGTCATTTCCAGTCCTCCTTCTCTGAGAAAAGCATTGAAAGGTGTCAAATATACACTCTGATTCTTTGACCTGATTTTTATCAAATTCTGTGTACATAACTCTGTTTTCTTACTTAGGAAGTACAAATGCTAAAATGCACTGACCTATTCTTTGGAATCATCCGTTATGTATTTTCCCCTTTAGTTTTTGCATACCGTTTCACTTCAATACTACAAGATCCTTTAAAGAAAAAAAATTGCGTAATAATAGAGTTAATAATAGAGCTGTACAGGGGAAATCACAATATGCCTTTTAGGAAAAAAAAAATACTTTGGGAAGAACTTTTTTTTTTCTTCTCAAAGGTTTGATGATAGGTGCCCAGCTTCTGAAAGTAAATGGAGGGCTTGGCAAGAGCTTAATATATACTGGCAAACCTACGTTTCTAAGTCTTTCTTGTTTTCTCTGCCTTCCTAGCAAGAGGTTTTACAGCTGGTATGTTACAGAATTGGCAGTTGATTGCCTCCAAATGTCTGGAAGTTGGTAGAAAAATTATTTAAGTAGTAAACTATATGGTTTTTAAACAGCTTGGATCTTTTGCAGTCAGTGGATTGCAGTTCTACGCAGCATCAGCTTTGAGTGAAAGTTTTATCATTGAAGTTATGACAAAGGAAAGCAAGAGGCGGCTTTTTTATTTTTTTTGGCATAGTTCATAACTTCTTTATAAAGCTGCTAACCCTTCAACCTATGAAAATGTGTGTTGCTTAGAAATGACACAGACTGATTCCAGCCAAATCCTCTAACTACTGTAGGGAAAAGCAATCACAGTAGAAGTTAAATTTGCCATTTTAGCCATGTGCTGCTGTTGTACACGCAGTAATAGATGCATTCCTATAGCACCTTTTATTACAACTTAGGTACATAAATAGCACCACTGAAAACAGCCTCCTCTGGGTAGAGGGTGACAACCAGCTAACATGACAAAGGAGTGGATTGCTAGCTTACTCTTATTACACACAAAAACGGTATTTTGGGACCAGTGAAGGCCTCACAGAGTAGACAGAACTTCAGTTTAATATATTATCCATAAAACCTAAACACACTGAACCATCTGGAGTTGAGCTGGTCTAGACTGAAGAGCAGAACAACACGATTTTGACCCATTCTTATTGCCGATCAATTTCTAAATCCACCAGTGGTTCTTAGCTGTCACTTACATCAAGGATGGACTATAGTTCATCAGTTCTTACACCTTGGTAAATAAATGATCCAGCTCATTCCACTTGCTTAGCTTTTCTCTTTAAAACTACCACTTAAACTGCATATTGCTTGAACAAAACCCAAATGACAGACAAAAATTCTAGACAGGGCATGAATTTAATCGTCAGAAGTAAATTAGTGCTCCAATACATGCAAACTGGCGAGGTGTGCGCTCATGTGTTATCTTACTGCCACGTATCGGTGTCCTTAGAAATACCACTTCAGAAAGTTTTATGAGGGGCTTAAAATACAGCCACTTCTGCCATTTAAACATCAGTGGCACAAAACAAGTGTGTGATTTTTTACCACAGCAGTGTTGTGAGGAGCAGAGGAAGAATAGGCATCACTGGAGAGCTATATAATCCATTACTCAATCCAAAGCAAGGTTAAACAAACACTACTTCACTTCAACAGTGGCACAACCATGTAATCCCAAAACATAGGTATCTTAGCAGCAGCTGCAAAAGAAGGGGTAGAGGGGGAAAGTAAATCACCAAAGACGAGGCTGGAAAAGACCAGCCTTAAAAAAAGATTATTTCTTTGGCATAACAGACTTCTGCTTGTAAAAATAGAAATTGTCATTTCCATGGTACCGTACTACGGCTCTTACAAGAGGAACTTTAGAGCTTAGAAATAGTCAGATGTGGTGTTTATGTGAGTGAGTATATTTCAGAGTGCATAGCTTCCAATTCCAGAAGCACTGAGAAATAGATCTTTGCTTCCTTGGAAAGAATTTTTGGGAGCTGATTACGTATACTTTTCTGTAACTCCCTATTCAGTGTAAAAATTATAACACTCACCCAGAGAAAGAAATGACCTTTGGGGAATAGTTTGTCACCATTGGGCACCACATTTCAAGAAGGATCTGGACGAACTGGAGAAAGTCCAGAGAAGAACAACAAAAATGATTAAAGGTCTAGAAAACATGATCTGTGAGGGCAAGCTGAAAAAAATGGGTTTGTTTAGTCTGGAGAAGAGAAGAGTGGTTGGGGGTATAACAGTTTTCAAGTATATAAAAAGTTGTTACAAAGAGGAGAGAGACAAATTATTCTCCTTAACCTTTGAGGAGAGGACAAGAAGCAATGGGCGGTTTAGGTAGGACATTAGGAAAAACTAAAACTTCTAAAATATTTCCTTTGGGATTATTTAATGTCTAATGCTAGAAACAACGTAAATGTTTTTGTAAATCCTCCTTTGCAGGTGTAATATTCAAGGTATGAAGAAATGGTTAAATATGGGGAATATAGTGGTGTTTGTCTGTGTACACAATGTGTATCCATAGACAAGTATATTTCGTACCCGCGCATTCAATCACACATATCCAAAATAATTAAATTCAACAGATTTAAACTTTTGAACATCTCAAAAGCATTGAAGCCCAACTTATCACTGTCATGAAATACTCAGTGTTTTGTTATTTGATCTGCTTGTGAGTAAAACAGCCATTCCAGTCTGTTTTAAATAACAGAGAGAGCAGACCAGATGCTATACATTAAAGACCTCTCCTTTTCAGTGTTCAGGCTTTGAAGTTGCTTCATGAAAACAATATTCTTTGGCTATTTTTTTGTGGTTATTTTTCGTGCTTTCAAAAAAATGAAAATACTGAGACTGTATTTCTGTCTTTCTGGTAGTATATTGTGACATCAGGTTCCACATTCTTAGATGCCATTGTTAGAAGCCAAATGTCAAAATGAGAACTGCAAATGGCCAGACATCAGGATTTATAAGCTGTCAGGTGAAATGGCAAACTGTAAAAGTGTGTCTGGAGGGTTTGAAGGGCGAGGGTTTAGTTTGGTAATTCACTTTGTTATTGTTCTTAAAGACTGAGGAATGAGGTAACTAGGGAAGACTTTTTGTTGGGCTGCAAGGAGAGGGCCAAGATCTTAAAATTAATGCAGTACCTTTTGGGATCCAGAGCCACAAGGTGTCTTTCTGTATGATAGGTCTTTTCTATGTACAATTTCTGTTAGGTCTGCTAAACTATTTTAAAGGAGCAATGCAGGTTTGTTCCTTGCAATGTAATTGCTAGTGCTGTAGTAGCACTCAGGAAATAAACTCAGTAGCTTCTTTCCTGTGGCTATCGGAATAGCAGTAAGGCACCAAGAAGCGGAGCAGAGATTTTTTGGTTTGTTTTGTTCCAAGTGTAACTGCATAGTTGCAAAACCCTTTAGTCATTTCTGGTTTAAACGAGAACCCATTTTAGGTAGAGTGGATAACCTGAGAGGTAAAACCACTCTACCATAACCGCCTAATAATATTGAACTCCTGTTTTCACAACACAAACCTTACTACTAGCCCACACATCCTTTCTTCCCTATAGCAAGTTGGGCTGGGTGCAGTA
Organism: Gopherus evgoodei; assembly: GCF_007399415.2. Lineage (NCBI taxonomy): Eukaryota > Metazoa > Chordata > Testudines > Testudinidae > Gopherus > Gopherus evgoodei. The sequence goes on from NC_044331.1 coordinate 9,661,694, forward strand.
GTGGTGAAAACAAGGATCTGATTATGAAAGCATAGAATTGTTCTTCTTTGCTGCTCAACAGTGTGTAAATGAGATGACACTTCTGTCCTGTAGAGATTGTTGATACTATTGTCCATCTTGATCTCATGTTAGTTTACTAAACAGACATTTAAAGAATTTCTGAAGGCATATCAGGGCAATAAAAATGTTAAATTTTATCTTTAATTACATGAAGGAGCTGCTTAGTTCTGTGTAAGATTGTTACGGAAAAGAAACGTAAAATTTTTCACAAGTGCTTCTAAATCATAACTATACTTGTCTCTATTACCTAATGAACAGCTCACACTACTAGATCAACACCTTTCTCCTACTGTCCTTTTGCAGATCTGTAGATAGGTTCCCTGTATCTTGCAAAATGGCAGTTGAGCTTTCCAAGATGGTGTAAATGTTGTAAATCGATCTTCGTAGCACAGCGTTGGCTCTTGGTGCAAGAGGCCTGGAAAGATGTACATTTGCATCCTATATGATTAAACAGGCCCAGGCATCTTCCCCACATCTACTCTAAGCAAGCGAGTTACATTGGTTGCTGTCATGTCTCAGATATGTCTTGATGTTTGCATTGCGTCTGTAAGTTGGCACGTGGGAGAATCTAAAGCAGAGTTACAAAAGGGGAAACCAGTATTAACCAAAAAGTATTCCTGTGCCACAAGCAGGTTTTTATATGGAGAACAAACCATATGGCATTTGCAGGCTTAGCAGCATACATTTTAATAGGTAGCCATGTAATGGCTGAAATGGGAAAAAGTCAGGGTTCTTTTACTGTTCAATGTTTCTGTTGTTGAAGCATGTCAGACAAAATGAAAGGGAAAAAGCAGCTGCCTTCAGAGGAGGGCTATGCTCCTACATGCTTGTCTTCCTGAGCTCTCTTTCTTCCCCATTTGCCAGAAGTACCTGAATATAAGAGAGAAGAAATGTCCTGATTTGTTTTGGGGTTTGTTTGTTTTCACGTCAGGGTGTAACTCATCATTTCAGTGGCCTTTCAGGCTCAGCCTCATCTGTCACCGCAGCAGTTTTATATTCAAGTGTAATTGTTATGCTAAAAGAGTTAAGGTTCTTTTTATAAAGCGTTTAGTGAAGGGTTGTCTGATGGACAGCCCTGGATACACACATACTCTACACACCAGAAACGAGACATGAGCAGCAATAGTGCAAGTCTCTTCACTGCTGTCTCCTCTACACCCCCTCCCACAAATGCACCTCACATCTGAACTTGGAAGGTGCACCAGTGGAGATGAGAACGGAGTCCATTTTCCTTGCCATTTCCCCACTTGGCACTTACGCTGACAAAGTAGCTAGATTGCTAGTTAGAGTCAAGAACAGTGATGGCTTTTGTTGACACGGAGCCAAGACAGAGCCCACCAAACTCATTAACATTGAGCAACCAAGTAGCTATCTGATGTCAACAGCTGTTGGTCACTACCAACTCAGAGTTATAATGGTGGCTTAGCAAAACAAATGTTTTCTTATCATGTTATCAGTATCTTGAGCAGTCAAGTTGGTGGAGGTTTTGAAGAAAACACCCCGCCATATTCTAAACCAAAATCTTGCTTGTTTGCGTAACGCTTTTTAAGTCGTAATTGTTTTCCAGGTCCTTTGGTGTTGTCCTTTGGGAAATTGCAACATTAGCAGAGCAGCCATACCAAGGCATGTCCAATGAGCAAGTTCTTCGCTTCGTGATGGAGGGAGGCTTATTGGAGAAACCGGACAACTGTCCTGATATGCTGTAAGTATCGCCTGTCATCTTTATTTTTCACTTTGAGCTAGATTTGATGTCCTCTTTAAACTGTGATGCTGAGTTACCAAGGTAAATCCAACTCTCACTGTAGTGGAACATTGATACATAGATAATGTTCTAATGAGAGTGTTAAATAAAATAAGTATGGGCTTGAGTCTGGTGGCAGTTGGGAGACACGTTCATACTCTTGTGAGCTGATGGGATTGTTTTTAATTCATTGATGTTGTGGTGTAACTATTGGAAGCGTCCACAGTCCTTCTTGAAGCATGGGCTCCATCTTACTCATGGATCAGCCTCACTCTGACCTCTGCTGTTCATTGATTATGTAACCTCCATTCTCCTCTCTCTTCTCTCATGTAAATCCAAATAAGCAACTAAAAAGGCAGTATGAAGGATTGTTCTAGCAGTGCTAGTTTTTATTTGAACTGACCCTGTAAACTGAACATGTGCCTTACTTAAAATAACTTGGCTAGTAGCAAGAATCCCACATTAGCTAAAGTTAGGTTCTCAAATAAGCAGCTAAAGCTCTTGTTTTCTATATCCAAGGAAATATAAATTGTGTAAAATAAATGTTTCTGTTTGCGGAGTTTATCCGAGTAGTCTTTCTTAAACCTTTCTATATGATTTAAAATAATGCGGTTGGATATCAAAAGAGAAAAGCAAGAGTTTGGGACAGCTGAAATAATTTTTGAATTACCCTTTGGAATCCAAGCTTTCCAATTAAGCATGCAGATAAAATAATGCAATGATTCTTCTTCCCAGAGCAGCTTGGACCCATTACCACAGTTGATAGCACTCATTGCATTGAGGTCAACATTTTCTCCTCCCTTTAAATTTCCTTTCCTATAAGCTTAAAGAGAAAGAAATGTCCAAATAGTTTTCTTCAGTTCTATTATCAGCATTTAATCAAGTCTCATTGCACCATTGCTTCTACAGCTATAACAGGCTTCAGCCTTTCACTTTACATTGTTAACATACTTCTGCTGGGTTTTGTGTACAGTAGTTTCAGTTGTTCAGTCTTTTACTACTTTGATATGCTTCCCAAACTAGCTTTCTGGAATGAAATGCTGTGTCTTGCAGTTACTGAAATTTGTTGGAGGCCTACAGAAGGGATGCAATCACTTACGGGCATCAGCTGCTTGAGATTCTTAGGAAAAGAGCCTTTGGCTGTAGGACTTGCTTTGGTTTCAGATGACAGTCAGTGTTTTGTTGTTGGAGGAGGATGGGCCGTGGGCGATGGGAGGAGGAGGTCTGACTGCCATCTGACGCCCCCATCTCACATTCTTTCCCTTTCTTGATTCTGTGGAGAATTCCTGGCAGTCAGATGGCTTTGAAATTATGCTTGACATTATGGGAGTTATGCAGCAGGGGCTGGACATGTGGAGAGACCTAGGTAAGGTGATCTTGTTTCAGGCAGCAGTAGGAAAGCAAATTGTACAATGGGAATGAACTTGGCAAGAGATTTAGCATTGGAAATTCCGCATTAATCTGGCATATGGATAGAAATTATAGAACCATAGGGCTGGAAGGGACCATAAGAAGTTATCTATTCTATCCCCCTGCACAATGAGAAAATCTTTCTTCCCCATCCCTTCCCCTGGCCCTGCCCAACTGTCACTTCCTCTCCCCCAGGGAGGAGAGGGAAAGTAGAATCTATCCTGGCAGGGAAAGACGGGTAAATGATGCCTCATAGATTGGATTGTGCATAAAATGCCTCTGCATCTTCTAAAATGCAGGAAATAAAAAGTGCTTTTAACTTTTGAAACTTCAGGGGCCTGCCCCACTCTCCCTCGCAGCCTGCACTGTTTTCACATTCAACGGACTCCTCAGTCTGGTCAAATCCACATGAAAGCACCAGAAATGTGCCCTAACCCAGCTCCACACGCAGACATTTGCTTGGCTGTCAGTGAGCGTATATGGAGTTGGTAACTCCTTGCTGAGCCGTTTCTTCACATGTCCCCCCCCCCCCCCGCCCACGCTGCAGCCCATCAACGCGAGATGTAGATGTACCGTAAAACAGTATCACCAAACCATGTCCCATGACCACAGACAGGGCTGATGAGTGACGAGGAAGGAGAGTGCAATGGTACATCGGCCCTGAGGTCAGAGGGGCTCCCAAAATGTGTATAACATCTGTTTAAATAAAGTGAAACGGGAGAGGATGGGGTCCAAGTGAATACAATGTACTGGGGCCCCACATTTCTCTCGACAAGCCTGATCGCAACCCCTCCAATTAGTGAGCTCTTCTTTCTATATCACCATGGGCACATATAGTGGAATGGTCAGTATGCAGAGATTTCTCTTCCCCCACCTTTAGTCCTCCCTGTATATCAGGAGTTCTCAAACTGGAGGTCATGAGGTTATTAGGTGGGGGGAGTCGCGAGATGTCCACTCCACCCCCACGCCCTGCTTCGCTTGCAGAATTTATAATAGTGTTAAATATAAAAGTGTTTTTCTTCTATAAGGGGAGCTGCACTCAGAAGCTTGTTGTGTGAAAGGGGCCACCAGTACAAATGTTTGAGAACCACTGCTGTATATCCTGTTTCTGGTCATCAACGGGTATGTCAGGAAGAAGAAAATCCTTGGAAAGTACATTTTTGTGCATTGTACTGAGGCACAGATGGCCCTGGGGTTCAGTACCAGTCTCATTGCACATCCTCAGTTTATGCAAGGCAATTGTTGGCAAGCATTCTGTGAAGACCCATATCGAATGCGGGAAGTTCCTTTTTAGGTGGAGGGGGATAGGTGTGGTGATCTTTTCCTCTCTGGTTTTGACCCTTAAGACTGTAAGGTTTTTCTTTCAAAGCATTGTGTTCCATGGCACGTCTGCCCCACTGGGAATTGTCGTAGAGTGCAGTCACCACAGAGATGCATCAACCTTAATTTCATCTGCCTGTAGATGGAAGATATTTTAATATTCAATTCAAGGGGTCCAGGAAGCTAAGTCAGTCTGCTGCAGGAAAGTCAGTACACTTCTTGCGCTCAGCATAGTGTACATGGCAAGGCCAGAAGGAGAGCTAGGAATCAGGCATTATAAACGTACCACAAGATGCACCTAGCCATGGGGCCACCTCCTTCAAATTTGCATGTCTTGAAAGCAGCTAAAATAAAATGGTGTGTGGTTGATGTCTGAGGAGGCAGCCTACGTGTTTACCCTTTGGGCACAGTATAGTACAAAGGCTCCCCCAAAAGGATGGAGGGGAGTAAAATGCTACACAGGAAAACCCACCTTAATAATAATCTATAACATTAACTATCCAGATTGCGCGCTCACACACACACACACACACACGTGTGTTCCGTCTTGGGTGAATGTTATGCTTGTATGTTGATATGCTTTGCTGCCCTCTAGCAACAGAGAGACATTAACTTCTACATCAGTATTCCCCAAACCTGGTATGCTGCTTGTATAGGGAAAGCCCCTCTCGGGCTAGGCGGGTTTGTTTACCTGCTGCGTCCGCAAGTCCGGCCGATCGTGGCTCCCACTGGCTGCGGTTCGCTGCTCCCAAGTGGCATCTCAAGTTTGGGAAACACTGACCTAGGAAATGTGTTGCTGCTTTTCCTCCTTTTGCCACCTAAGTAGCATCTTATACACTGCAGTTGTAATAGCAGCATGCTGTGCGTCACACTGCGACTGTACATCAAGGAGTTTTGTTACTGTTAAAGCTCATAGACCGCGTGTTCCCACTGGGATTTTAACAGTTAGTTTAGTTGAGGTGGGAGAATTCTGTGTTTGAAGCAAGACTGCTTTGAACACTGGCTTCCCTCATCTGTAGCTTAGATTACCAGCCAGTTTAAACCGTTCTGATTTTTGCTTTCTGTGGTTACGGCTCATTTTAGAGCCAGAATCTACCACTTGCACCACTTAAGACAAATACAGAGGGTCATTTCTGCTTTTTAGAGGATGTAGTGGGCAGTGGGATAGTAACAGCCCTTACTCTTCATTCTAAGTTCCTAGTTGTCATCAGACCCAGTCATAAGGCATTAACTCTGATGCATATTACAAACATATATTGAGTTAATTATGGTCTCTGTTAGTCGCTCAAAATATTTAAAAGGAATACGGCTTTTCTAGCAATTTATCTATTTAATGCCCCAGTGCAGAGAGCACAATGACTTTTACTGCATTTTTGTGTAAGCAGAAAGTGGAAAATTCATTTCAAGGACACTCAATATTCTGCTGCTTGGTGATTGCTGTAACTTCCCAGGCCCACCTTGCCATTCCTCAGAAACTTAGGTATTTAAAATAAAAAGAGTTTTATGAGTTCTTCCAATTGTCTACTGGAAAGTTTTCTTGTTGAGATAGTGTAAACAAGGCCTCCAATCCCACAGAGTAAAAAAACAAAAAGAAAAAAACAACTTCCTTTTATGGGAAGCACTCTTAAGGTTTTTAATTCTGGACTGGCTTAAAAGAAACATCACATGTTCTTGTTTGTGCTGATGTCACATGCATTACTTCACTGCTTGTGGTATCTCCTTAGCATTGCCCCTAGGCCGCAGGGCTCTGAGCCAGTGAATATCCAGTGTTCTTGGCCCCAGCTGATGCTTCTATTCAGGGATATAGCAGTCAGCTGGAGAGTAAACAGCAATGAAGTAACAGAAATGGTTTTTATATATTTGTGTGTCTGTGTGTGTGTGTCACAGACTTTCTCTTCTTTTGTAGGGGAGGGGAAGACACATTTTTATAGATTGACTTCAATCTAAATATAAAAAGGTTTTCAAAATTAAAAAATTTATATTTGTATATGTATGTTGTGATGCAGCGGCTAGCAGTTTACGTAATTTTTTTTCATGCTACAGATTGTTTCGCAAGATTACTTTTAAGTCTTTGCATTAAAGGGATATAATCAGGTAGTTGATTTTTGTTCTTGATAATATCAAGTTGCGCCCATCCTAGTATTAATAGAAATATGTTTGTAGCTAAAAGAAACATTTCAGTGAAGTTGATTTTTGTTTGGATTTAAACGTTCACCCCAAGCTGTTTGCAACCCAAACATGGCAGCATAGTATCTAGCTCAGAGGTGAACAAACTACAGTCCACGGGCCACATCCGGCCCACGGGACTGTCCTGCCTGGCCCCTCCCTCCCCCGCAGCCTCAGTGCGTCGCGCCATTAGTGCTCTGGCTCGCCGCTCTGGCCAGGCAGCGTGGCCTTTTGGCTGGCTCCGGCATGGTAAGGGGGTGGGGAGTCTCAGGGGGCAGTTGGATGGGGCAGAGTCAGGGAACGGGGGTGGGGGTTGGATAGGCGTGGGAGTCCCAGGAGGTAGGGGTGTAGCTAGGGGTCAGGGCAGTCAGGGAGTAGCGGCGGGTTGGATAGGGAGTGGGGTCCCTGCAGGGGCGGTTAGGGGTGGGGGGGTCCCAGGAGGGGATGGTCAGGGTACAAGAAGCGGGGAGGTTGGATGGGTTGGGGGTTCTGAGGGCGGGCAGTCAGGGAGTGGGACATGGGAGGGGGCGGATGGGGGGCGAGGGCCAAGCTGTTTGGGGAGGCACAGCCTTCCCTACCTGGCCCTCCATACAGTTTTGCAACCCCAGTGTGGCCCTCGGGCCAAAACGTTTGCCCACCCTGAGCTAGCTTATCTGTTTTTTTTCTCCATAGTATCAGTGCCTCCCGCAAGTAAAAATAACAATAATTCTATCTGTCTCTCCCTTGCTGACAAGAAGCAGATTTACTGGGTGTTGATTTTGTTTTTTTGGAAGTACCTACCCATGACTATAAGGGTGGTATTGCAGAAAACCCTGGGTGAAGAGAGGGGTGAGTGCATGAGAACAAGGAAGTGAAACTAACTAGTCTGCTTTCCTTGCATGCGGAATATACTGCAAAAAATAAACAGAGTAAATGGTGAAAAGTAAATTGGATGTTGAAAATTGTTTACTTGGGGTTAATTTGAGTTACTGGGGTATTGAGGATTATAGTATCTTTAAGTCACCTTTGTACTGTCCCAATCTTGGGCTGCTCTGGAGACCAGAGGACATCCTAGCATAATTTTGACAAACCTAGGGGCCCTTCTAAATTATGGAGCTTCCCTGGGATTTCCTACAGGCCACAGAACTGCCTGGAATCTCCACAGTACTGTTATCTGTGGTCACATCTCAATATACACTCCCACCTCCAGCATGTTTCTGTGAGGGGGTCCTCGGGAGGCAGCGTCTGTCTTCCTTAGTGTCCATACTGGGTAGTAGTCCCGGCCCAGATGTGGGGGTTTAGAGCCTGTTTACACTGCTCTGGCATGAAGGAGCCGGGGTGAGGCTTTTGCCCCAGATTTTTAACCTGACGGTGTTCGTCTCTTTAAAAATCAAAATGTATTTCCTCTGAAATAGTTACTTTGGTAATGTATTTTCAAAAGTGGATTCTCCTCAGCCCAGATGACTCTATATAACAGGGAACACTTTTATAGGCATTTCAATTTGATTTGACTTGCTTTTGTCAGGAGTAGGCGTGAACCAAGCCTGCAGAGGGTTAAATGCCTTCTTGGACATCTGATTTATTTCTCTTTAATCCTTCATTAACTTGGGGATGTTTTACATATTGATCGAAGCCCATAGATGACATAATTTGGGGAGTAGGAATGCTGACTATATGATCTAGGAAATCCATGTTGCAAGGCTAAAATTTTATATAAGTAAGTCAGATCTCTGAGGACAGTCTTGTTTTCAGAGGCTTAGGCTGTTTAATTAGCATAGTTGAAATCTGTGTTGCTATTACTACGAGTAGTTTCCCCCAAACCATTGGAGGCTATCCATAAATTATGTAACACATCCAGGTGGACCTTAATTTTGCGTGAGTGTATGTTTGAGTGTTGCAAGGGGATGGGTGGATCTTGAAAATAATCAAAAATATGCAACATAACTTATGGACAATTCCTTGTAGTATCTGAGCAACTCAAACTGAAGGATTTATTCTGTTTGCACCTCTATGAGCCAGGGAAATGTTATTCGCGCTTTACAGAACTTAGGTATAGAGATTATGTGATCTGGCAGAAAGTCTAGCAAAGCTCAGAATTGAACCCAGGGTGCCTGGGTCCCGATCTAGTTGCCTTAACCACAAGACCACTCTTGGAAAGAAAGAAAAATCTTAATGGGTCCCCAGATCACTCTTCTGGGTGCTGCTCTAGGATTGTTCTCTACTATGTATTTTCTAGTGTGTGTTCTATACTCTGTCTGGTCTTGATTGAAGGATGCTTGGATTTGCTTCATACTTTGCGATCTCGCTAGTAAAACTTACAGCTTGGACCAGATTGCATGTTTTTTTCTGACCTGTGTTGCCATGTGCAGTGGCTTGAAGTTTTTATATTTATTTTCCTTTTCTCGTAGTGTTGCCCACAGCTTGTTTGTACTATAAGAAAAAGAGACGTCCTTGCCCCTGTGAGGGTGAAATACTGGGTTGTGTTGCATTCAAAGTGCAGACTGATCTGAGAGGAATAACCAGTCTTGCCATGTCATGAAAAACACTATTTTCATTATGCGTGTGTTGCTGTCGCATCTTGTGGTTTTGTTTTGCCAGTGTGGGATGCTGTCCTGGCAGATATAACCACAGATGTATTAAAACAAGTGATCTGTAAAATATGACTGCATCGCCGGCTAAAAATAAAAATCAATTGAGAGTTTAAAAAAAAACGGGCAGCAGCATTCAGATGTACAAGGTATTCAAGGTGATTGTTGTCTCTCTGAGCAAACATAGTATCACCTTTTTACCAGGAGTTTGACATGGTATGATTTTTCTTTTTCTTTCTTTCTTGCTTGCCAGACTTTCAAGACAGGACACTATATTTGAGAAAGCGTTGACTCTGAAAAGTGCCAACTAGTCGGAGTAGTTAATTGACTGAACATGATCTCTGTGTGGTGATGTGGCAAAGAGGACTAACAGTCTCTGAAAGACACAGGAGAATGTTGAGTAGAGGCAGAGAGGTGATATACAGTGAGATGAGTGCTGCAGGTGTCCGTAATGTACAAAAAATATTTAAAAACTGGAGAGATTCACATAAGCACTGCAAAAATGGAGTGCGTGGTTGGAAAAACACTGTGCAGTGAAAGATGTAAAGAGCCAGTCTATTTAGCTTCTCTATCCGTTTTAGGTAATTTCTTCCTCATGCTTCCTTTAATCAAGATTGTTTCTCTAAAATATATGCTCTAATTCATTCATAATTTATTGGGCTCTATGCAGGAATTACTGGGTGAAATGTCAGTGGCCTGTGGTGTTCAGGAGGCCAGACTAGACAATTACACTGGTCCCTTCTGGCCTTTGAAATCTATTAAACTATCTTCTCCATAACTTTGGTGCAAATGATCTGCCTGAATCTCTCCTGTATCCTATAGCATATTCAAACTTGCCAATTTGAAACTGGGGGTGGGGGGGTCAGGTTGTAATTCCACTGATGGTATTTATGGTTTTAGGAGGCTTGTATTTCATATTATGAATACTTTTGTTCAATGCAATTAAGCAACAGGACCTTTGCAGTGGCAGGATGTAAAGGCATTTGGTGGCTGCAGTGTGAAAAGTCAGAATGGAGTGTCTTTCAGGGTTCAAAAAGAACTTATTTATGTAAATATATCAAATTGCATATGCGTATTTAGTTTGCTAGAATTTTTTTGGTTTTATGGGGTGTTTTTTTTTCATTCCAGGTTTGAGTTGATGCGGATGTGCTGGCAGTACAACCCCAAGATGAGGCCCTCCTTCTTGGAAATAATCGGTAGCATTAAGGATGAGCTGGATCCAGCATTCAAAGAGGTCTCCTTCTTCTACAGCGAAGAGAACAAGCCTCCAGACACCGAGGAACTCGATCTGGAGACTGAAAACATGGAGAGCATTCCTTTAGATCCCTCCTCCACCCTCCAACCCTCTGACAAGCACTCAGGACACAAAGCTGAGAATGGCCCAGGCGTGGTGGTGCTGCGGGCCAGCTTTGAGGAGAGACAGCCGTACGCACATATGAACGGAGGGCGCAAGAACGAACGGGCCTTACCTTTGCCCCAGTCTTCGGCCTGCTGATCCTTAAAACCCAGAATCTCACAAACACACACATGTTGGGGGAAGAAAGAAAGAAAAGAAAATATATTCAAAAGCCTACTGTACCTCAGTGGATCTTCAGAACTGCCGTAGCTGCACACGGGAGAATCCTCTTTTCAGTAAACACATTAGTTTTTTCATTGTTCAATATGCAAGCAGGTGTTTATTTCAGTAAAGGACTCTGTTCAATGAGGCGCACAGTCAGCCTTTCAAAACTCTAATGTTAACACTTAATAGCAACAGAAAACTTGAGATCTGATGTCTCTTCTTTCTCTCTCTCTCTCTCTCTCTCTCTCTGCTTCATAATGGGAAACATATCTGCGTGCAAGTTCAACCATACAGCACTTTTTTCAGATCAAAGAAATTGCAGGCCAGGTGGCTCCCCGTTAGCCCTTGAAACACCTGCTTAACACTGTAGGTCTTTATAAAACCAGAATTGGAAGGGGGAAAAAAAAAGAGACTGGATTTTTAATGTTACTCTGACCTTCTTAAGAACATGTTAAAGAATTAAAGAAGGGGCATCATTCGTCCAAGGTTGTGACCATTTTCAGCGCTGCCAAATTTTGCCAAAAAATAAACAAAACTTTTTGGGGGTGATGGTTTTGTTTCATTGGGGGGGTGGGCTGGGAGGTTGTTTGTTTGTTTTTTGTAGGCTTGGAAGGAGCACAGTAATCAACTGCTCCATTTAAAAGAGATACTGACCAATACACTCCATTCAATCATACACTGGTATTTAAAAAAAAATCAGATTGTCTAGATCTTTTTGTAAACTGGACAAAACGTGATTTTTCTCGTGATGGAGAGGAAAGGGGGGGCGGGGTTTAGAAACAGCCTTCCTTCCACCCGCCCTCCCCTACCAAGAATTCTGGACAAAACTGGCAGTGGTGAGCCAAATATCACACACACATTCTCTTCTCTCTCTCTCTCTCTCTCTCTCTCTCTCTCTCTCTCTATATATATATATATATATATATATATATATATATTTCGTGCAAAAGTCGACGGCAAGCCAAAAACAGCAAACCAGCCTGAAATGAACCAGAAGGAATCTCCATCGTTGCAGCCTGCCCTCCTTCTCAGGCTCGCAGGAAAACACGTGTCGAAACAAAAATTGGAGAAGACAAAAAGCGGTAACGGATTCAAGCATATGACGCTTTGTTGACCTTTTTTCTCTGTTATTAAGACTTCTCAAAGGTCTTGCAGTTCTATGTTAGACCATGGATCATTTGCATACACATTGTCTTTTGTGTCACTTTTATAACTTTTTTACGGTTCAAATACTCATCTATATGTCTGTACAGAAAAAAGCTGCTATTTTTTTTGTTCTTTATCTTTGTGGATTTAATCTATGAAAACCTTCAGGTCTGCCCTCCTTCCCTTCCCCCTACTCCAACAAATTTCTTATGCTTTGTACTATAGTGTGTAACTTTTACTTCCTTCTTCCTAGTAACTGATCCCTGTAACATGATTTGCCATGAACTGTTTAATGCCTTTTTATAAATACATTTCCTCCTTTTTTTCCCCCATTAGTTGTTTTACAACATCTTGGCTGTGTGGGATACAGAGCTCTTGAAGGGACTCGGAGGAGAAGGGGTACACAGCCAGTAGCACTCCAGTGGTGCTGTGGTAGTGGTGGTTTTAACTCTATCCTCCCTCCCTCTACCCATGCAGCATGCGAGTCTGTTACAGTGCAAGGCACGATACAAACTCAGGTCAGAAAAAAAAGGTTACATATTGAGTCCATTCTTGTTCAGTGTTCATATTCATCCTTGTACAAGAGTCAGCCCCCCTCCTTCCCTGGCCTTTTGTTTTGGTTGTGACACATGCATATATATATATATTTTTTTAATTGTTGGGTACAACAGCGGACACCAGGCGTTTGTGTCTCTGTTTTTTAAAATGAATATTTCAACCCTTCCATCCCATGAACAACAGCTGTGTTTAGTCTACGTTGGTTGAACTGTCGGTGCCAGGCGTTTGGATGTAGATGGCCATTCAACGCTCTGATCTAGCAGATCTCAGCTACTAGGCTGAGGCTGCACCTTGTTCAAGATCCCCCGATTTGCCAGGAGCCTCAATGATAGCATGCTGTGGAGATCAGGCAGGGAGGATGAGTGGGCTCTCAAGTGGGCCGGGGCCACCAGATTTGCTAGTAAACAATTCAATGCAGCAGCTATGGAAACCCGTACAAATACAAGCTTGTTGCTCAGACCATAGACCAAACTTCAGCGAAATAGTAGCTTGCTTGTTCGGCAGAGGAAGCTTTATGAACGTGGAGGGCAAGGAGGCAGGGTTTAAGGAGGGTGTGGTGGGGCCATGATGCAAGTATAAAACAGAGGAGCCATAATCGGTGCTCATCTGAAGTTAGTTATAGCATCTAACCCCTTGTTTAGCACTGATCCAACCAAATGATGGCAGTAAAGAGGTTGTTCTGGGATGGAAATGTTCAGTTTTTTTGATTAAGAACAAAGAATTGAAATATACTGATTGCTCGTTGTGACTGGAGATTTAAAAAAAAAATGTTTGTAGTGCTTTTTGCTTGTGTAGTTTCTAGGTCCCACTATCTTCTCTTGCCTCTGTCCCATAGTTATTTTTCCCTTTAAAGAAAAGATGGAAAAAAAAGGTTAATTAAGAAGGTATTCTATGTAGGATTTTTTTATTTATTTTTGTGATATCAGTTTAAATCACTGTAGAGATGCCCCATAATACATTTAAATAATGAGATAAGGGTTTTCAAGTATGACAGGGGGACAGTTTTTGATTTTTTTCAAACATTTATCTACCTCACTCTTATTTTTTTATATGTGTATATATAAAAAAAATACATCTCACATTTCTCAGCAGCCGATAGAAATGCCGTTGATACTGGTAACTTGTCACTCACTCTACAAACCACATACTCTAGGTTTTGGAGAGAAGCAGTAGCTACTTTTCCCAAAGGGTCACTTCAGAGAGTTGTTCTTATGTTATTTTATAGCTGTTTGCCCGGGGAGGGGAGAGGAGACACACCTGAGAATCGTTTGACTTAAGACCACCATTCTTTAAGGCGTCTCAGAAGCTGTTAAATGCACTGTCATTGCAGTCATAGCGCCGAAAACCATTGTGTTCTGCTGATTTGGGACGGAGCTGACCGCTGTAAGGGGATTGAATGATATTTGATCAAATTCATTATGGAAGCCAATTGTTTACAATATTTGAAGGTCTAGGGTTGTTAAAATGAAATAAACGGCCTCTCTGTTAATCCTTAAGAGTGGTCAAAGTCATTCTTGCCAATTTTTCTCAGATGCCACAAGCACCAAAAGGACACTTGACTGAATCAATACCTAAAAATAAATGGGAGCATACAGCAGTAGCATTGCTTTCTTGACCAAATCAAACAGGGCAAAAAAAGTCACAGGCTACCTGATAACACTACAGTGAGTTTACAACTTGGGATCTTTACATTTGCTGCTTCTGTTTGGCGAGAGCCCTGATTTCTCAAAACTAAACATTAAATGGGAAATTTGAATATGCCAGTAGAAATCCAGTCCCTCCCAGCCCCCTCGCTATGCATACTTCTTCACTCTGGATTTTCTGATGGACCAGCGGTCAAATTCTGACTTCCCTCTGACAGTGCTTAACTGGTTTACAAGCAAACAGTACTAACATAACACAAGCCTGCCATTAACATGATGTATACTGTTTCTCTTTTTCTGATTCTGGCAGCTGTTCATGCAGGTGTTAGTTGTGGTATCTGAATAATGTGGCACTTGGCTACTTTGAGATGTACAAGGCCTCTTGAATATACAGTGCTGCGGTTAAGTCTGACAGAGTTTGTCTTTGCAGGGAGTGTTTCTCCCTAACACCAGAAAAAACCATTTCAGATTTACTGGGTTTCCTTTTTTTTTTTTTTTTTAATTTCCCTAATTTGACAGTGACCTTTTGGTGTAGTGACTGCTCCTCTTTCTTGCACATATTGATTTCCACAACTGGAGATCCTCAGATCTTTCAGCTGGCTATGAGGGTTTTGTTAAAACTGTCCAAGTTAATGGTTTTTTTTTTAATTGTTATGTAGGTGGTTACAAAAAATATTAGGAAAAAACACTAACAATCTAGTACCCCATCATGATAAACATTTCAAAAGCACCTAAATGAAAGGCAGTCATGTGACTAAACAAAGTATGCATGTGTGATGACAAAGTCAGCTCTCTTGGACCAAACCACCTTAACAATACCGTTGTATTCTCTGCTCACAATTCTAGCCTAATTCCATATTGGTTTCTACCGCATTTTGTTGTGTTTTGTGCATTCTGAATAGCTTTATCCACATGGGTTTTTCATGAAGACCTCCCTTTGACAGTAAATAACATTGTTTGTGCATGTGAACAACGGTGAATTTATGGCTTGACATTGGCATAAAATGGCGTGTAATGCTTCCTTTTCCTGAGAGACCACTGGCTTGCTGGTATGGAGAATTTAGAACTTCAGCTGTGTTTGAATAAAACTGTACTAATCCCATTTCTGAGCATGATTCCAAAAACAAAAACCCACCCAACCCTCAAAACAAGCGTTCTGACAAATGGTACCAAGATATCAGTAACAAATTGGCATCACTAAGGGAGCAAGAAACTTTGATTTAAGTATTTGGGCCATCCTTTTCCTCTGATTTTTCTCATTGTTAAATCTTTCAGTGGTACAGAAGGTGGTTTGGTTGCAAAGGAAGGTGACTATTGTATAAATACAGAAGCATCATATGCTTGGTACTAAATCTGATATTCTTTTTGTTGGGGTAATAGACTAGATACAGAAGCCAAGTATGATGCATAACTTGAGGCCAGCATATGTTCTACCAAGCCTCTTTCTTGGTGTGATGCCTCGGTTCTTTAAAACTGGTTCTAAGTGATGTATGACTCTAGATTTGTTTGCACTGATGCTCCTGTTGGTGTCAATAAAAAGCCCAGTTTGCCCAGGATGACTGGTCACCAGATGGAACTGCTATTAGATCCTCTGGGAACTGCTGAGGGTTGTTAAGTACAATCCAAGCCTACATGAATGACGCTCCTGTTGTTGGTATACGTATATGTATATTTTAAAAACCCTTTTCATTCCAGTAGTACAAGTAACACTTCCTTCTGTTACTCTTTTTATTTTGTTTGTCAACAATGTATTTAATCACTGGGCTAAGCAACAATGGGGGAAAGTGCAAGAGATCCACTCCTTATTAACCAGTGAAAGCCAGATATTGCAGCTCCACTCTAAGTAGTTGATGCAAACAATAATTAAGGGTGATGCAGATTAAACATTAATTGCCAGAGGTGCTGAAGATACAGAACTGTGGGTAGTCAGGGGCTCAGCGAGTGCCTCGATCCAGAAGACCGGTTGTTCTGAGTAAAGGCATTTATATTACTTTTTGTGCTTTTAAGAAACTCAGCCAGGTGAGTTGGAATTGAGAATGGTAGTGTGGAGAGATGAGAACAAAGGATGTAAAAACATATTCACAAAGACACGAGGCTTGGCAGAAGTTTGCGATAGTTCCAGAGCTTGGTATGTGGGACAGCATCGAGGCTCAGGCATAATCATTCTAATCATTTGGTACTTGTAAATAAACCTCTTAATTTCCCAGCTGTGGAGGAAAATTCATTACCAGGAGGTTTACAGAGGTCATTGGTCAATATGAATTGCTGTGCATCAGCTCTCAGTCCGTCTGTTTGCAAGTACCATATGACTATCAATAGTACGTGTGCATGTGCGCGTGGTCACCTTTTTTTTGTATGCATTATGTTGATTAGTAATCCATTAGCATTTTCAATAGGGCTTTAAAGTCCAGTAGATTACGGGTAGTCAGTTGACGGAGATCTGGTTTACAAGAACTAATTAAATGTTTCATTGCATTTTGTAAGTACATGGAATAATAATACATAGAATAATTTTATAAAATGTTTGTAGCTTATAAATGCCTATAAAATAATTTAAAGGCACTTTTGTGTGTCTCTGTGTGTGTTTGTATATGATCAGGTTTTTTTTGATGGTACCAGTTTACTAGCTAGCTTTACAATATGCCAAAAAGGATCATTAACTTGTCCAACTCATGGGTCATCCCTTTTTCCCCAAGCTTTGTGTCCCGGTTACAGTAAATGAGTAAATAAAGAGGTTGGGAAAATGTTCTGTATCTTCAGTATCCTGGTCTTCCAGAACCCTCTGGTTGGGGTGGGATCATCTTAACTGGTCATTTCACTTTACTGTATAGTGCAGTTAATGGATTGAAAGAACCTCATTGGTTATGGAAACAGAATCGGTATTGCTGCTAAGCAGTCTTAGTTGTGTTATTCAGTACCGGCTTTTCTTGTTGCCAGGTGGGCTGAAGGATGTGACTGCGTAATAGCATGATGAAAGGCAGTTTTCATAGTTGTTGAATTAAAGAACACTACGTTTACAGATTTCTTATCACTTCAAATGCAATGGTTTTGTATGCAGCCTATACAATTTATGTGGATATCTGGCATCATTAGAGCTTTGTTGAGATGAACAAGGAAGGGATCCTATTTATTTATATTTAAATAAGAATACCGAAGATCCTATTTTTTTTTTTCCAGATTAGACTGAACATTTCCCCTCCCCTGCCTTTTGAAGGTTATGGATGGTTTAGATGCCTTCGAGAATTACCTTTCTGTTTTCTAAACCAGTGAGGTTTGAGTTGAAAGGATTGGCCAGAGTTTGTCTACCTCTGGGACAAAAGCAAAACTAGAAAGCACTATGGAACTGATGCATTTGCAAATACAACATTTACCAAGTTTTCTTGTTTAAAAAAGCTTTTTTTAAAAAAAAAATTAAAACAGTAATAACATGGCCAATTTATTACATTAAAAAAGACTTGCTGTGTATAAATTATTCCTAAAGAAATTCCTGTGTTTATATTAAAATGAATCAGTAGATAAAAAAAAAAATTCAAAATGTTTTTGTATATTCTGTTGTAAGAATTTATTCCTGTTATTACGATATACTCTGGATTCTTTACATTATGAAAAAAAGAAACTTTGTCTATTTTGAATGGCTCCTTTAGTTTCTCTTACTCTGCTTTTTTCTAGTAGTTACAGTACTACATGATTTAAGTTAAATAAAATAATTCTGTATGCATTTATCTGTCTTCTGATTTTTATTTGCTAGCCCGAATTTAAGCAAAGAAAGTATAGTCCCAGAAAACTAAAAATTCCACCTCTCCTGTAGTTGGTAGCCTGCCCCCTACAGTTCTTCTGTTTAATAATAATAATAATAATAATAATAATAATAATAATAATAATAATTAATAAAAAGCTAACTAAAATACTCCTGTATTGCAGGACAGGTCAGTTTTAAGGTATCACATCCGTGTAGTGTATAAATGCTAGGCCTTCCCTGTTAGAGTTCCAGATAGTGTCACTGAGCTTGATTGTTGAAGCCCCAGGAGACTGAGTCCTTTACTTGTGGAGGTTGTAGGCTGCTTTGAAGAAGGCAAGGTGCTGATTTCTTTGAAAGAAGCATATGTCCAGCCACTGCTCAAAGCCATCTCTAGACACAGGCAGGCTAATTATCAACCAGTACCTATGTGCATTTTCTACTAAGACTATGGGAAAGGTTATGGCAATACAGCTGTTGATATCTTCATGCTTTTGACTCATTTGACCCTTGTCATTCAGGGTTTATGACACAGAGACTGCACTTACAGTACGATGACCATAGCTTGGAGTTGGATAAAGATCAGGCCTCTGTGCTGATATATCTATCTGATGTCGTTGTTACTGAGGTGGTGTTGATATGATACTGGATGTCAGGGCTGGGCCTGCTTTTAGGTTGTTCCTATATCTTTCCTTTGGAGAAATCCCAGAGGGTCCAGTTGGGTGATTCTTCTCCCATCCCAATGGCTGTTCGGTCTCCTCCCTCATTATTCAGCATATGTGTGAAGCCATTAGTCAGGTTACCAAGGAGAATATGGGCTGAGGTGCTTTGAGTGCAACAGTGACACCCTACTACATGCCTGTGGCCCGTCCAGTCCAGAGAATGTAGTATGGAAGTATATTTTAACATGTTTGTCTGCGAATGAGACGTGGATGAGAGCAGTGAAAGGATTTGGCTGAAAACATGTCACCGTTCGTTACCAAGGATTCTGATTCCCAGCTGCTTTTGATGATCAGACGGCAGCAGTGACCAAGACTCCGCTTTCCCTCAGTGTAGCAAAAGGTCGTTTTTTCCTCTTACATGAGACGACCCTACCATGATCCGTGCCTTTATTGATGTGAGCTTGGATTCCAGCAATACTTGTCTTGAGAAATGACACCTGTAAATCTATTCAGAAGCTGAAACTAGGGTAGAATTCAGCAGCCTATTCTTTAAATGGGATAGTCTGCCCTGACAAACCATGCAGCACTGGTGCTCCATGAGTTGCCCTTCCTGTGGGAACGTAAGCTGCTGGGTTTTGATCTATAAAGCCCTGAATGGCCTGGGACCATCTGACCTGAGAGTCTCTTCCCTGTGCTATACTGTGTATAAGTATTGCCTTTTTCATTGACAGCATGGACACTAGAGCATGGGGTAAGTGTTCTTTTCTTTTGATTAAAATCCAGCCTAATAATTGTTGTTGTTGCCAAATTGGAAAAATCCATTTTCTGTTGTAATCCCTAATTATTAGGAGACGTTTACAGTCTGCTTTGGATGCGCAGGCGCACAATACCAGCAGGAAGTGATACCATCTCCTTCATGCCAAACGACAGCTCTCTCCCTAAAAACACCCTGACTTTCAAAGGTGGTTCCTGCTAATGCATCCTGAAAGCAAATGCGAGGGTCACCACTGAAAAGCTTTGTGAGTTTTTAAGGAGGGAACAGTAGTTTGGCATATAAAGGGAAACTGCTATGTGTAGGGGGTGATTTTAAAGGCTCACGATGGGAGCATTGCATGTGATTTTCCACAAATGAGAGCTTTCATATGGCTGATCTATTCTGCTGGGCTTGGGGGAAAAAATTCTCCCTTGTGTATATATGAAGTTGTAATTTTGTATGGTCATAATCATGCACATCACTGCAATTTATTATGTAAGCTGTACGAAGTCTACCTGCATATCGGACAGCTGGAACAAATTTTCAAAGTGCTTTTTAAAGCAATTTGTATTTTGACATTTCATTTCACAAGTCTTTGGGGGTTGGGCAAGGTAGCCTTTTAAATACCATTTTCTTGAGAATTTTCCTTGTATCCTAAATCAGAAGCAAATTTGTTACCGTTTGGCGAGATAAATCACCAGTCACCGGTGTTCCCCAAAAGATTGTTTACATTTCTTCCTTTGTTTGTAATTTGTTTTACGTTTCAAGTTTTTTATGTAATGAAAAATTTGCTAAAGTTATTATAGGATTTTGGAACATATTTTAATTCTGCACTCCCACGCTATATATTTTTTTTAATCTTAAGGGTTGCCTCAGAGGAAGGTAAAATAATTTTACTGTATTCTGAGAAACTTGCATGTCTTCTGTAAACCATCCTTTTTATTCATTCTTTTTCCCCACACTGCTTTAACATCTCTAAGATAATTATTTGTAGTGCTTTTCCTAGAAAGTCTGCTGTTACCAATTTGGATAATGGCGGCACATGTATAAAAGCTGCTTTTCCATTACCATAATACAGAGAGGTATAATAGGCATAATCACAGATGTATCTACAACATTTAAAAAAAAAAAAAGCAGAATTAAGGAAACTTTGATTTAATTAAACACAGTTTAAGCAGTTAAGCGAGATTTGGTTTATGTGCTTTGTATTAGGAAAAATGGAAATTAAAAAGAAACCCAAAACAGTTTGAGAAACAAACATTCCTTGTGTGCTGGCTTGATTTGATGGATGATACCAGACACCTCTTGGGGAACCAGGGTGTAGTATCCAGCCTGACTCATGAAAGACACTCCCCCTCCCCCCCAGCCTCTGCTTAAACCAAAACTCATTAGAGGGGAGGAAAAAAACTTGCAGAGAGCACTAAAAGGTGTTGGGAGACACACCTAGACCCCTCCTGACAAGGGTGACAAGATTAAGACATCTCCATTAACATAGAGAATGGAGAGCAGAGATAACTCCCCTAGCCTCATCTGCATGAAAGATGGGACAGGGAAACATCTCAATTTGCACACAGAATGGAGAACAGAGAACTGCACTGAACTCTGGGACCAGAAAAAGCAGGGAAGCACTGCATCATGGGAATCTCTGCTCCAGATGCTAATGAACTGATGTCTGCACCCACCCAGCTCAGCAATTATCAGACCAGTTCTAGTAATGAATCCTTGATTGATATCCAAATACTGAAGCAGCCTAGTTGCATTGTGAGTTCCCTGGAAGAAAACACCACCCATGGCCAAGAGTGATCAGCTCCTTTTGTCTAGTCTAAAGAAAACCCTTGAGTCATCAGCTTACCTATAAACAAATCTAATGTTCTCCCTTGAACAATTGTATTTTCTCTACAAAAATCCCCACTCACCCTCCAGTCAGGGTTCTGATGCTTAGATCCAAACTAGGCATCAGTTCCACTGGAACTCCATCTTCTCCTGGCTGATAGTGCTGGGGACTCTGCCTGTCTCCAGCCCTCAGGACCTCAGCTACCACCATCACCTGGGAACCTCGACCAGTTCAAGCCTCATGGAGTGAGTGAGACTCCCCCCGCCCTTTCTTTCTCTCTCTCTCTCTCTCTGTTTTCCTTTCCACCGTAGGTATTAACCTTTAATAATGTATGTAATGTTGGTTCTTCTTTGAGTGCTTGCTCATATCCATTCCAGTTAGGTGTGTGTGCGCCGCGTGCACGTCCGTCAGAAGATTTTTACCCTAGCAACACTCGGTGGCTCGGCTGGGTGCCGCCTGGCGTGGCGCCGCTATGGCACCGAATATATACCCCTGCCGACCCGTCTGCTCCTCAGTTCCTTCTTACTGCCTGTGTTGGTCATTGGAACAGTGGAGCGCAGCTTAGCTGATCTCCACCTCCCTAGCTTTTCGCTCGTTCTAATACTTATTGTGTATATAGTTTATTCTCTAGTTGTAGTTAATAGATTTTTGTAAACGTAGTTAGTGTATATAGTTCAGAGGGTCGGGGATTAGCCCTTTCCCTCTCCCAGTGCCCAGGTCCATGCCTGGCTCACTGGGTTTCAAACTGTGCTCGGCCTGCCGCCAGCCGATGCCCACAGGTGACCCCCACGACTCCTGCCTCAAGTGCTTGGGGGAATCCCACCTTGCAGGCAAGTGCAGCATCTGCAAATCATTCAAGCCGCTGACGAAAAAGGAGCGGGACTTTTGCCTTAAGCAGCTCCTAATGGAGGCAGCCCTCACTCCTCCACCTTCGGCACCGGCTGCCAGACAGTCCACGCCAGGGAGAAGTGCCTCATCGGCACCGGAGAGCGCCGGCACCGCGAAGACAACTCGGCACCAGCCGTCACCGGCCCAGAAACCGGCCCGGCACCGCTCCCTCTCCCCGCGTGCCAAGAAGCTTAAAGCTCCTGCGGCTCCACTATCTATCTGCACCGTAGTCTGAGCAGCAATCTAAGTCGAGCTGCCTGGCACCACTAACTGCCGCGGCACCGACAATCTCTGCACCGTTGATTCCGGCAGTGCAAGAGCCGTCAAGTCCAGTGCATGACAGCTCCCCGGCACATGCCTCGGTAGAGCTTCTCGTTCCCACTACGCCAGAGACATTTGCTACGGCAAGGGAACTTATTGTGTTAACGGAGCCCGCCCTGCCTCAACCCCCGGCACCGCCGGTGCGGGTTATTCAATCGACGGGCAAGCCTGGCATGGTAAGACCACCTTCCATCGGCACCTCCGGCAGACAGCACTCAAGATTGAGGTCCCGCCATGTTCTCGATCTCATCATCGCTCCAGATCCAGGTGCCACTCGCAGTCCCGGTACCGATCTCCTCCTTGGTACCGGTCGCACTCATGGCACCACTCGAGGTCCCGCTCACCGGACCGATACTCCAAGCACTGGTCCAGCTCGCGGCACCGTTCGCACCGCAGCCGCTCTCATCATAGGGCGTCAAGATCCCGGTCGACCTCCTGGCTCTGTGCTGGTCGGAGGTCCCGATCACGCTCTCGGTACCGGTACGGATCCCGGTACCGCCCTCCAGTGCGGCACAAAATACAGTACCCTAGAGACAGGGCTTATCCTCAGACGGCCTCCGCTCCACCATGGCCTTCAAGGCACGCGTCTGAGTCATCGCACGCTGATAGTGCCGCCTATCCCGATTCAGAGACACACAGCTGGGTTCTCCATGAGGCTCAAGGTCCAGACCAAGATCCTCATCAGTGGTCCTTTTGGATACCTTGGGCATATCACCAGGCCCAAGGCGAACCCACGGTACCATCACGTTCCACCCCATCGGAACATCGCGCACCGGAGGCCACTGTTAGCTGCCCCCCTCCAGCGGGTACAGATCACTCTCCTTGGGCACCAGACCCTCAGGTCCTCCCGGACCCTGACATACCTCCAGACCAAGAGTCCCTACAGGAACCACTGGGTCTGTCGTCGTCCTCTTCACCCGACGAGGCTGTGGCCGGTACATCCTCCTCGGGCCCGCCCCCTATCGACCTCCGAGCTCACCAAGAGCTTTTGAAGCGAGTTGCCTTAAATATCAATCTCCAGGTGGAGGAGGTCCCAGAGGTTGAAGACCCAGTGATAGACATACTGTCAGCGGATGCCCCAACCCGCGTAGCTTTGCCATTTATACACTCCATCCAAGCCAAAGCGGACACAATCTGGCAATCCCCGGCGTCTATCCCTCCTATGGCCAGGGGGGTGGAAAGAAAGTATATGGTACCCTCCAAAGGGTATGAATACCTATATACCCACCCTCCTCCATGCTTCCTGGTGGTTCAATCCGTCAATGAGCGAGAGCGCTATGGCCAGCAAGCCCCCGCTTCAAAATCGCGGGAGGCTAGACGGATGGACCTGTTGGGATGTAAAGTCTACTCTGCAGGGGGCCTCCAACTCAGGGTGGCGAACCAACAGGCCCTGCTCAGTAGATATAATTATAACACCGGGCAGTCGGTGGGTAAGTTCACTGAGCTGGTCCCACCAGACTCCCGCCAAGAATTCCAAGCCCTTCTCAAGGAAGGAAAGAAAGTAGCGTGGACGTCCCTGCAGGCCTCCCTCGATGCTGCGGATTCGGTGGCCAGAACCGTGGCCTCGGGAATTACGATGAGAAGGATCTCATGACTGCAAGTTTCAGGTCTACCTCCTGAACTGCAACACACCGTCCAGGACCTGCCGTTTGAAGGCCAGAGCCTTTTCTCCCAGAAAACGGACCCTGGGCTACAGAATCGTAAGGACAATCAGGTGATCATGCGTTCCCTTGGGATGCACAGCCCACAAACCCAATGGAGGTCCTTCCATAGCCAACCTCAGCGCCCTTACCCACCACCCACACCGTGACAAGACTTTGGGAGAAGGCACGGTCGCGGGAACCGCAGACAACAATCTGGGTCCTAAGGCGGTCACAATACCGGTCCCGCCAAACCAGCGACGGGCCCGAAAGCGAACTTTTGAAGGTGCGCCTGAAAGCAGAGCACCAGTCCTTCCCCAGGATCTCCTTCAGTTTTCCAACCGCCTTTCTTCCTTCCTCCCTGCGTGGTCTCAATTAATCTCAGATCGTTGGGTCCTATGCACAGTGGAATTTGGATACCACCTCCAATTTATTTTGCCCTCTCCTTCTCACCCCCCCTCCCCGTCCCTCTTCAGGGACCCCTCTCATGAGCAATTCCTCTGGCAAGAGGTTCGCACGCTCCTCTCGATCAGAGCTATAGAGGAGGTACCGGAGGAATTAAGGGGCAGAGGATTTTACTCCCAATATTTTCTAATCCCCAAAGCAAAAGGAGGTCTTCAACCCATCGTGGACCTGCGAGGACTCAACATGTTTTTAAAGAAGTTGTAGTTCCGCATGGTATCCCTGGGGACCAGTAACCCTTCCTTGGATCCCGGAAACTGGTACGCTGCTCTCAACATGAAGGACGCATATTTCCATATCGCTATTTATCCCTCGCACAGACGGTACCTATGGTTTACGGTGCACCGCCAACATTTCCAATTTGTGGTCCTTCCGTTTGGCCTCTACGGCCATCACGTCTTTACAAAGTACATGGCGGTAGTGGCCGCCTTCCTCCGTCGTCGGCGAATACATTTGTTTCCTTACCTAGACTGGCTTATTCGAGGGACCTCAGAGGCCCAGGTCACCCAGCACGTAGCCATCATCACAGACCTATTCAAGAGACTGGGCCTGATGATCAATCTAGAGAAGTCTACTCTCGTGCCTACTCAAAGAATAGAATTCATTGGGGCCATTCTAGACTCCAAACTCACAAAAGCCTGCCTGCCACTGCCCCGGTTTCAGGCACTAGTCTCTGTTATAAGAAACCTCCAAACCTTTCCGATAACCTCGGCTCGCACCTGTCTGAGCCTCCTTGGTCACATGGCCGCATGTACGTTTGTAACCAAGCACGCAAAACTACGCATGCGTCCCCTTCAAACCTGGCTCGCCTCAGGGTGCCGTCCAGGCAGAGATACCATAGACATGGTGGTCACCATTCCTCAGAGCATCTTAGACTCCCTCAACTGGTGGCTAACACCCTCCCTGGTTTGTGCAGGACTGCCGTTCCATCTGAGGCAGCCCTCGGTGTCCCTAACGACGGATGCATCGTCTCTCAGCTGGGGGGCTCATCTAGACCATTGTTGCACGCAAGGCCTCTGGTCATCTCAAGAGCTAGTGTTGCACATAAATGTCCGGGGGCTGAGAGCAGTCCGCCTGGCGTACCAGACGTTCCTACAACATCTGCAAGGTCGTTGTGTTTCAGTGCTTACCGACAACAAAATGGCCATGCACTACATAAACAAGCATGGAGGGACTCGATCCTCCCCCTTTGTCAGGAGGCGATCCAATTGTGGGAATTTTGCATAGCCCACTCGATAGACCTTGTAGCATCATTCCTCCCGGGAGTCCATCTCAGCAGATCTTTTCGGTCTCACGAGTGGTTGCTTCGCCCGGACGTTCTACATTCCAACTTCCAGAAGTGGGGCTTTCCCCACATAGACCTCTTCACTTCCCGCAACAACAGGAAGTGCCAGAAGTTCTGCTCCTTCCAAGGTCTCGCCCTGGGCTCGATATCGGACACCTTCCTAATCTCATGGAAGAACCAGCTGCTGTACGCCTTTCCACCCTTCCCACTGGTGCACAGGGTTCTCATAAAGCTCCGCAGGGACAGGGCTCGCCTGATCCTGATCGCCCCTGCATGGTCCCGACAGCACTGGTACACCGCTGCATCAGGATCTTATAACGCAGGACCATGGCAGGCTTCATCACCCAGACCTGCAATCCCTCCATCTCACAGCGTGGCTCCTGCATGGTTAACCCAGTCGGAGTGACGTTGCTCTGCCCCAGTGCAAGAAGTACTCCTGGGTAGCAGAAAACCTTCCACCCAGTCTATGTACTTGGCCAAGTGGAAGCGATTTTTCTTGCTGGTGTCAAACACTAAATGTAACGCCCACAGAGGTTCCCATTCCCACTATATTGGACTACCTCTGGTATCTTAAACAGCAAGGCCTCGCTATCTCATAGTTGCGAGTGCACTTGGCGGCTATTTCTACTTTCCACCCTGGAGAAGGTACTTACTCCATCTTCTCCCATCCTATGGTCTCGAGGTTCCTCACAGGTTTGGAGCATCTATACCCCCTAGTACGACACCCCGCCCCTTCCTGGGACCTCAACTTGGTCCTGACGAGACTTACGACTCCTCCATTCGAGCGATTGGCGACCTGCTCGCTCCTGTATTTGTCATGGAAAATAGCCTTCCTTATGGCCATCACATCGGCTAGGAGAGTCTCTGAGCTTCGGGCTCTGATGGTGGACCCATCATACACGGTGTTCCACAAAGACAAGGTGCAGTTACATCCACATCCGGCGTTCCTCCCTAAAGTAGTCTCGGCCTTCCATCTCAACCAGGACATATTCCTCCCGGTCTTCTTTCCCAAACCGCATACATCTTGTAGACAACAGCAGTTGCATTCCCTCGATGTCCGTAGGGCACTCGCCTTCTACATTGACCGAACGAGACCCTTCTGCAAAACGCCCCAACTTTTTGTGGCAGTGGCAGAGCGGATGAAAGGCCTACCCGTCTCTTCTCAGAGAATTTCGTCATGGGTAACGGCGTGCATCCGTACTTGCTATGATCTAGCTCATGTCTCTCCGGGACACATTACCACTCATTCTACCAGGGCTCAGGCCTCATCAGCCGCCTTCCTAGTTCGAGTACCCATCCAGGAGATATGTCGAGCAGCTACGTGGTCTTCAGTACATATCTTCATTTCCCATTATGCCCTGGTGCAACAATCCAGAGAGGACGTAGCCTTCGGCTCTGCGGTTCTGCATGCTGCAGTGTCTCACTCCAACCCCACCGCCTAGGGTAAGGCTTGGGATTCACCTAATTGGAATGGATATGAGCAAGCACTCGAAGAAAGGACGGTTACTCATCTTTGTAACTTTGAGATGTGTTGCTTATATCCATTCCAAAACCCGCCCTCCTTCTCCACTGTCGGAGTAGCCGGCAAGAAGGAACTGAGGGGTGGACGGGTCGGCAGGGGTATATATTCGGTGCCATAGTGGTGCCACGCCAGGGGGCGCCCAGCCGACCCACCGAGTGTTGCTAGGGTAAAAATCTTCCGACAGACGTGCACGCGGCGCGCACACACCTAATTGGAATGGATATGAGCAACACATCTCGAAGAACAACAGTTACAAAGGTGAGTAACTGTCTCTTTTTAGGCTCCTTGTGTAGTTATCACTAGTATTCAATAAATAACTTTTATGGTTAAGTTGATTGCTTCTCTCTCTTGCTGGACTTTACTCTTTTCTGTTTTTAGCTTCCCCCAGTCACTCTACAGCAACACTTCTTTTACCTAAGCTAAAGATCCCTGCAGAGCCCAGAATACTATGGGGTTTGCTCATCAAGTAGGTTACTGCCAGTACAATTACGATGTGACAGTGGGGATAGGGACATGCTGAATCTGGGACACACAAGGATAACAGCTTGAAAATGCTGCTTGACCCAGTCCATGGAGCCCAAGGGCATATAAGGAGAGTCAGCTTGAAAGTGCTGCTTCATCCAGCTCAGTGAGTCCAGGGACATATACTGGGTCAGCTTGACAGTGCTGATTGACCCAGTCTGCTCAGACTTGCTCTGTTAATGTATGTGTGGATGGGTGTGTGCTCATCCGGTTTTGAGGCTGGAGAAGGCCAGTCCTAGGGAACCGAGGTCCTGCAGGATAGCTCCATTGGGAGGGGACTTGCAGAAGGGAGAAGTAGAGCTCCATATGAACACACAAGTGACACAAGCAAGACATTGATAGAATGACAGAATCCCCTCCCCAGAAGAGTAACCTGAATAAATGAGCATATCCTAAAGTAATGGGCAAATCTGGTAACATGGACACCCACTTAATAGCTTCTGCAAAATAAAAATCATTATACATGCATTGCTTTGTGAGATCACATAAACGAAATTAGATTGGAAAATTACCCAACTGTATGTGTACGTACACACAACTATAGCCCCACTTCCCAGCCTCCTACATAAAAGTAGCACAATTTCAAAAAATTTTGTCTGTGTAAGATATTTGCTGGATAAATTCTTCCCTTTTCTCATATCACATCACTCAGAGACCCATACACTCTGAAATAAAAATTAACTAATTTTGACCTTCAAGAATCCTGGGTTTTGTTTGTTGTTTTACAGATTGGTTAAAGAATCACATTAAAAAAAATTGTTAGTTGCCATAGACACTTTTTTTTAAAGAAAAAAATTTAAAATGAATTTGTTTATTCTGAAGGCTGCTCCTTCACCTTTTGTCTGCCTCGGCCCATTTGGACAACGAAAGCGGATAAAGTCAGTGGCTGGTCAGAATCAGTTTCTCATTATCTTGCACAGTGCTGAAAAAATTGGGTCCCTGTCATATTTTGTTTTAAAAATCATTTCTACTGGAATTTACAAATTCAAGGAAACATTTCTATTGGCCTTACTTTTTGTGCAAATCATCAGTCTAAATTTTCAGTCCCTTGTGTCCTTTTCACATCTGTGACTGTTAACTTTAAGTAGAGGTGTATTGGTAGGGGAGCAAGTACTTGTAATGATTCTTGAAGGTGAAATGAGCTGCTTTAATTTCCTCTCCCACTAATAATGTGTTTACCTTCCTGCATCTCTGGAATAGATGACATCAATTCCTTCCACTGAAATGTTTTTCCAGAGAATTTTCATATTAATTGTAGACTCAATCTTTTCTGGGCCTTCTAACAGACAACAGCCATCTTCTGGGCAAAAACCACAAACATCCATCTCTTTGTAGCCTTTGTTCTTCCCACACTGTTCAAGGATGATGATCGCTTTGGAGGATGAAGCGAGTCCAACGTGAACAGTGAGCTGGTTTTTTGCCCCCACCAGAGTGAATAACAGGAAATGAAAATGACAGACCTGTTTTTAAAAACATTCAATGCAACAGCAGCAAGCAGTTTATGAAATACCAACTCCAAGGTAGAGTGTCTGTCTTACAGCTCCTCTTCACAGAAAACTTAGATAACCCTTTGTAATGTAGACCAAAATTGGACTTCAGATAAAACAAACGACGAGTCAGATTAGGAAACCAGCACAAGGATATATGCAGCACCTTTTTGTAACTTACAGCGGTTCTTTCCACTGTTCTGCACACAGCACCATTGTTAAAAGCGAAACTATTTCCTCATTAGTATGTGCATCAAGTTTCACCAATTTTTATCATAAATCTTTAGCTGTATTGCCACAATAATGTCTGACATACACAGATATTTTGGGGGAGTTTTTAAAGACTCACTCCAAATTATATTACCCTCAGGACAGAGAATCCTCTTAATCAAGCTATCAAAGTCAGCAGCTTTTCATAGAATGTCAGGGTTGGAAGGGACCTCAGGAGGTCATCTAGTCCAAACCCCTGCTCAAAGCAGGACCAATCCTCAGACCCCTAAATGGCCCCCTCAAGGATTGAATTTACATTCCTGGGTTTCGCAGGCCAATGCTCAAACCACTTAGCTATAGTTTTCCCAATTAAACAAAGAAGGATTTTTTTTTAAAGCCTCATTTTAAAATGACAATGCTGGAATAAGAGATCCTTCCTGTATTTCTTCCTTTAGAGTTGAAATCCTTTCATTACATCAAAGTTTTGAATGCACAAGGACTGCAAGATTTGGTCCCAAATCTGTATTTATCAATGGATTGTAGGCCAGGACTATTTTATGCATAGTTAAGCACTATATATATTTTATACCATGCTCATCACTATATCAAAGTGTCATTTAATCACTTGATACCAGATAAATGCATCGCTATTAGGCAGAAGTTATGTTATTTATATTCCAATTCTCATTAGGTGCTCCCGACGTAAAAATGTGTCTACTGATAGGAACATGCTTTAGTGTGGTAAAATACACATTTCATAACTATAAAACAATTACAACTTTACCAGTTCATGTAATACCCCAAGATTCAATAATGAACTTTTCTAATTTTTTTTAAAGTGTAAAATTTTTTTTCCTACTGTTGATATTTATACAACTGATTCAAATTTATTTCACAAAAACGTTAAAAAAACTGACATTCTGTGTTGATCTAGTTTCCTTTCATAAGAGGAAGGCTTTTTTAAGGGGGATCCAGTAAAACCAAATCGAACAGTTGCCCAAAATGTATCTAAGGTGTGTACATTCACCTCTTGAACAATAGCTGTTCTTTTAAACTTCTCAAACATTCATGTGGTAGATTTCTTATACTGATATGTAATGAGTAATGGTTAGCAGTCATCCTGTCCTATAAGACTACACATTCTAATACCCTGATGATGAGCATCATCTAAGAACCTAGATAGATGACCAGGTACTGTAGGAGATGTTTGTTTAGCACGTAAAGGGCTCTCTTCAGCTGTCATTTGATTGCTGTGAAGGAACCAAAGGATTCTGTTTCTCTGCACCACCACCGCCTCATCTAAACTAGATACAGGAGAGAAATATTCCTCCAACATCCATGCTTTCTCAGATGTGCATGCCAATCTCCCCATATTTTTCCATGTTTGTTTTTCTGAGCTTAAAGTTAGCTACTGTCACAGAATCCAGCACTTCACCACTTTTGCTGTTTGCCCACAGCTACACTGGCTTTGTTCACACATCCAGCTACCTCTGCTACAGCTCACACTCTGAACAAACAGGCATTGAGTCCATCTGTGGTCTCGCTAGGGTTCACTTTTGGGTCATGATCTAATTGCTCTTTCCCACTCCATCAGATCCATGTTAAGAGCTGCCAGAAGCCATTCTAGCAACTGAATGACTTCTTTTGGAAAAGACCCTCCTCATGCAGGCTGCCAGCATAACTTTCCAGTGGTAGATCACCAGTGGCTCATGAAGTCTTTGGTGATGGTCCACAGAATGGTTCTCACATTTTCACTTAGTAAGAGGTTGGGAGGAGAAAGTTAGATCATGTAAGGGCTCTGTCTCTGATGAAGTGGTTCACAGAATGAAAAATATAGAGAATCATTGGCACTAATATTCTTGGTGGCTGTAACTATGAAAACACTCCACAGCAGTGTCCTTCAAAGACCTGATTTCCATTTTGCCTGTCTCAGAGGGACAAAATTATATTCCATTGCACACTATCACTTCAGGTGGTTGAAAGATATTACCCTTTATTTCGTGTGCTGAAAAGAGGGAAAAGTTTTTAAAGCTCAAATAGGTTTCTTTAGTCCATCTACCCTACCTCTCGGCACACGCTCAGGAGTTCCACCCTCCTTTTCCTGTTTTTTTCTGATTATATATCTAGTGGACAAGCTGTATTCACATTTTGAACAGACACTGTATTATTTGGTTCAATTTTAATTTAAGCGAACAAAATTCAACTATATAATGATCACTCACTAGTGGTTGAAGAGTCCCCCATATCTTACAGATGAGATCCTTTGCTTTTTGGTAAGCCACTGGCAGTTGCATGATGTGTAGATCTATGTTTTCACCAAGGCCTAACTTGGACATCTCCTGTACACAGAAAGAAGCAACACAGGCTTGAAAAGCATTAGATTGTCTCAAAGGACGATGTGAAAAATCAGACTTTGGTCCAATTCAGAGCGTATATCGCAATGCAACATATCTACCCTAGCAGTTCCCAAATAGTCCATGGACAGCTTCCCTAGCACTAATGATTGTGTGGACCATCTCCCTTCCCCCTGATAACCAAACATCTCTTTGGCAAAAAGCAATGCCTTACCTGAGAAAGTGACGTTAAGAAAATATTTAATATATTTTAGCTACTTTTAAAGTGATTTAGCCACTGGAAACGAAGAGAAGAACTAATAACATATGACCAGCCGTCTCTATGGGTCATTTGTATAATGTATTTCATCTCTCTCAAGATGTATAACTTATGAAAAATGTTTTATAATCCTTGATGTAACCAACATAGTCCCTTCAGAGGACTTGAGAGCCATACTTCTGCTGAGACACACATCATACAAAATTCCCACAGGGATATCTAGTCCAACTTCTGCCAAGGCAGCACACTCCCTTATGCTGTTTTCTAGGGCTTATTCTAGTTTTAGGTGTTTTGGACAAAGAGGGATTATCTCAGTCGACAAGGAAGAAAGTTGGCCATGGGAAATAGCCCTGGTTTATATGCAGCTTCATTCTATTAATAGCAGAGAGTTGTAATCAAATAGGCTGTGAGAAGGGGCCATATTTGTTGTTTGATTATTTATTTCAGGCTTGGTGATTTTATCAGTGTAAGGAACCCCACCTGTAATCAACAAGGTTTCCCTGTACTGTGGAACATCTTCCTAGCTGCTGTAGGGGGTTCCTCAATATAGGGAAATGCCACCTATTGGGATGGGATTCTCCTTATGCTTTGCCTATAAAAAACATGAACCGCAATGCTTTCCCTGAAGAATTTGGTTTCTTGCTCTGGATTTGGGATGAGAGAAATACTGGAACCATCTAAAGAGCTAGATTGGTGGAGGGGCCAGCCAACCACCCTCAAAAGACAAAATGAGGGAATTGTCATCGAAAGGGGCATCCAGAAGATTCATAAGGATTCATACGTTATAAGGGCAGAAGGGACCATTATGATTAACCAGTCTGACCACCTGTACTCCGCAGGCCATAGGACTTCCCTGAATTAATTCCTGCTGGAAGCAGAAGCGCATATATTAGCAAAACATCAATCTTAATTTAGAAATTGCCACTGATGGTGAGTCCACCCTGATCCTTGGTAAGTTGTTCCGATGGTTAATGGATGAATCATGGGGGATTCTGGTCAGGACAGTAGGGCTTAAGGGCAAGGGAGTGGTTGGTAAGCCATGAGGTAGGTCTGCTGTGGGAAGTAGGCATCTGCAGAAGGAATCTGGTCTGTGTTAGGGAAGGGTCTGTTGGGAAACTAGGTGTATTCTGGGGAAGAGGCACGGTGGAAGAGCATCCCAGTGTCTTTAAGGGAAAGTGGACCTGTTTCTCACTAGGGTCGCTTGCATGGAAGAAATTTGCCCTTGAACACTGGCTTCCTAAATAAACTGCTCCAATTTTCTTGTCAGTGGAAACAGTTAATTGAGCAGAGCTAATCAATATGTGACACGAGCAAGGAAACAATGCCTGTGGGGAAGTAAACACATTTAGAGAAGACTGCCAGCCCTTTTTCCTCTGGGCACTGACAGTCTTTGAGAGGCCGTTGTATCGTCTTTGCTTAAGAATGCAGTGCTGTCTCTCTGCTTCCAACAAAATAAAGCCTGAGCCAATTTACGATTAGCATTTTATTTTTTTAACGCATATTTAATTTGAATATGTAAGGAGATTTTTCCTCTTTTAACTTCAAGGCCTTGGTAATGTGACAGATTGTAACTTCTCTGTAAGACATGGGGACCAAAAATAAATGTTTAAGCTGCTGCTGTCATTCACCTCTTGAACTCTTAGTTTGAATTGTAACCAACTAGGCCAAATTCATTCCTGGTATTGCTCCGTCTATATCAATGGCGACGCACACAGGCATGAATTTGGCCCATAGTTTATATAGGAGAAACTCTGATCAGCAGCAAAGTGCTGAAGACCGTATTGGGGACAGAAAGGAAGATACAATCTCTGTTAGATCCTAAATAAGTGCTTTAGTATTATTTAGGCTGATCTACACTAGAGATTTAGGTTGACATAAGCCGCTTTGCGTCAGCCTATCTGTGCATGTCTCTATGCTCAAATTTCTCTGGATGATGTACCCACCCTGTCATGACAATGCAATAAAACCACCTCCTCAAACAGCGTGGAGCCATGGTCAATCTACTGACGTTAGTGCAGTGCTAATGTAGGTGCTGTGTGACCTGTGTTGACCCTAACAGTCCTCCAGCAGCTGTCCAGAATGCCACATTCCCTGCAGCATTGACCGCTGTGGTCTCCGTTGTAAACTCCGTTGCCCTGGAGTCATGGAGACTGGAAGCTACCCCCTCACCTGCTTTCAAACCTCCTGCTTATTTTTAAAATGCCCTTTCCTGATTTCCCAGAGTAGCAAGCACACCTAGCAGCTCTTCCTTTTTCTGTGCAACCATCCAACCAACAGACTGGCTCCATGCAATCCTGCCAGGAGTAGATAGGAAGTATTGGATCTCCTGGGCCTGTGGTGAGAAGAGGCTGTGCAGACACAGCTATGGACCAGCCACAGTAATGTGGACATCTATGAGCAGATTGCATGGGGGAGGCAGGCGAAGAGGCATGACCAGGATCAGCAGCAGTGCTGCATGAAAACAAAGGAACTTGGCTAGGCATACCACCAGGCCAGGAAAACTGAGCCAGAGACCAGCCACTATTACAACAAACTGCATGTCCTACTTGGTGGAGATGCCCCCAGTACCCAGCACAGCACCATGGATACCCCTGAGGAGTCCCAGACAGAGACCGCTGCCATGAACTGTGAGGCGGAGGAAGGGGGGGAGAGAGACGGCAGGAGGCTACAGCCATATCACGAGCCAGGATCTGTTTGAGACTGCCCCAGTCTACCCAGTCCCTCCAGGTGAGCACGGATGAGCCTGATGAAGGGGAAGGGACCTCAGGTAGCAAGGGCGTGCGTTTTTCTTTAAAATGGTTAAATTTAAGGATGGCACCCAGCCCATGCCTCCTTAACAAGGCAGAGGTACTGACTTCCAATTGTTCTACTCATATTAGAAGAGATAGAGATACAACAAAGAGAGGTAGAGTTGGCATGTGCTTTTCATTCTCCTGTAGGGTTAAGCTGGGTGTGAAGGAGGGGCATGTGGAGCAGTTTGTTTATGTACATAGGATGTCCCTTTCACCCTCCTGAGACATCTTGATTAAACTTTCATAGAGATACTCTGCAATCCTCTCCCAAAGGTTTGTAAGGTTTCTAATCAGGACGGCTGCCTCATTTCTTCCTCCATGGTAGGATGCTTTTCCATGCCACTTTGCGATGAGTTCAGCCGGCACCACTGCAGTAAACAAGTTAGCGACATATGAGCCCGGGTGGCTTCAGCATACCAATATCAGCAGTGTGCGCTGTGCTTTTGTTACTCCATCAGCTAAAACCACCGCTGCCTGTGGAAAATAGTGCCAATATTCAGTGCCCTTTGCTCATACCTGTGGAATCTGGACTAAAATTGTATTGCTTCAGGCAACAGAAATCCTTCCCCCTCTCCCAGCCCCTGGTAGGCCAGACTTACTGTAGCTGGGGCTTTGCATCACAGACATTATGCAGGGCACAATAGGCAGCTATAACCAATCTAGCCAGTGCACAGCATCAGCATCCCTTTAGTCTACAAAAAGCACATTCAACAGTCATTCTGTGTCTGATGAGCCATTAGTTGAATCTTTCCTTGTGTTGTTGAGGTGGCCAGTGAATGGCTTCATGAGTCCAGGAGAGCAAGGGATAGGCTGGTCCCAGAATCACTCTTGGTATTTCAATATTGCCAGAGGTAATCCACCACTCAGGAAAGAATGTCCCTGCTTGCAGATTTCTGAAAAGTCCTCTGCTGTTAAAGTTGCACATGTCATTCACCTTCTCTGATCAGCCCATACTGATAGCAGTGAAGCATCCTCAGTAATCCACCAATGCTTTGCACATCTGTACAAAAATAGCCCTTTCTATGGTATTCTGTGGTAAGGTGGGCAGGTGTCAAAATAGGAGTATGCGTGCCATCAATCACCACACCACAGTTGGGGTCTCCATAGGTGCAAATCATCCACAACATCCTGCACATTGTAAAAGCAGCAAAGAATCCTGTGGCACCTTATAGACTAACAGACGTTTTGGAGCATGAGCTTTTGTGGGTGAATGCATCTGACGAAGTGGGTATTCACCCACGAAAGCTCATGCTCCAAAACGTCTGTTAGTCTATAAGGTGCCACAGGATTCTTTGCTGCTTTTACAGATCCAGACTAACACGGCTACCCCTCTGATACCTGCACATTGTAGTGAGTCACATCATGCACAGCAGGAGACAACTAATGACTCTACTCACTTGCCTGGCAATGGCCCCAACTTTAGATTTTTCAACTCCAAAATGATTTCCACTGACCAGTAGCAATCCAGCATTACAGACTTCCACAGTGCGATCGCCATTCACTTCTTTGCTGTCAATGCAACATTTTTCTCATGTCCCTGCGCTGCATCCAAAAGTTCTGCAGCCACTGCTAGTCATCCCACACCTGTATTACAATGCAATCTCACCAGTCAGTGCTCATTTCACAGGCCCAGAAGTACCACGTCATCCATGAACACCACCAACAACATTGGCTTGTTTTTCACTATGTCAACAAATTCTCTTCGAATAAATTGCCATGTGCCCCATGGATGTGGTACTTCCTGCAGGTCTGCAAATACAGAAGAATCATGTCCTGTACTTCCAGTGTTCATGAGAATAGTGCAGATCTCTGAGGGCTCCGTGCTTCTGTCAGAGATGGTGGACACTGAAATTTGTCCTCAGGTTTGTGGGATTTTTATTTTTTTAAAGTGCAGAAATTATGGGATTTGGATGGTATTAGGGGATGGAGAAATTGCATGTTGGGAATTTGACCCTTAGCTCCCAGAGATCCCTGGGTCATTTCTATCCCACAACACATTGGGAAAATTTCCCAAAAGAATTGTGCCAGATGGCAGCATGTGGCACTCTACTACCCATGGTGCACTGCACTTTACACTGACACAAGTATACCAACTTTGGTGACAGTACGCCAATGCAACTTGTGTTGACCAAAGTTTGTAGTGTAGACATGGCCTATTTCTGTATTACTATAGTTCCTTACAGCTGTAGTCATGTACCATGACTTCCATTGTGCTAAGCATTGTCCAAACACAGAATAAAAAGACTGCCCTTGCCTCAAAGGGCTTACATCTTGGTATAAGGCTATGTCTACACTACCACTAAAAGTCAACCTACGCTATGCACCTCCATCTACGTGAATAACATAGCTGGAGTCGACATACCTTAGGTTGAGTTACTGCAGGTTCTACACTGCGGGGGGTCAATGGGAGAAACTCCCATCAATTTACCTTACTCTTCTTGTTGGTGGTAGAGTACATGGGTCAACTGGAAAGTGATCTGCTGTCGATCTGGAGGGTCTTCACTAGACCCACTAAATCGACCGCCAGTGGATTGATCTCAGAGCATCGATCCCGGCTGTAATGTAGACCTGCCCTAAGACAAGAAACAACAGATGGATACTGACAGGGAGTACAGTGAAACGCTGAGACACTATTGCTGCCCGGGGTCCCTAGGGACAGCTCTATCCGCCATTAGGGAATTTTTCCCCGAGAACCCTGTAACATTCATGGACCTGAGTTTGGGAAACACTGCTCTATAGGGTTGCTATGAATATGATAATCAATTAAATATTATGGGGCACATTAATATTATAGTGATGACCAAATACATACTCTTCTGATGGAGGTTGGGTGTGATGTGGTGGAGCTGGTGGGTGTAATATCCCTTCACTCAGAATAAATGTAAGAAGCTGTTAAGGTCCTTTTTTGGAGTAAGTTAGTAGAAACAATACACAAGCCACACCTGAGGCTGGTCAGAGAGTGAGCTATGTGGATGGAAGGGTTTGCTGAGTATTGTTTGGTGGCGTGTGTGTCTAAGCAGCAGCCAGAGAAGAAGCAGAGAGAGGCCAAGCAGACAGCAAGAGATGCCCTGGAAACATAGCCCGAAGAGAAGGGAGATTTGTGGGCAGAGGACTGGCTGGAAAGAGGCTTGGAACCATGAACAAAAAATGTGCCTCCTGTTTGAGTCCTATTGTGTTTAAGGAAACAGGACTCCATTGTCAGCTTCTCTTAATGGAAACAATGTACAAGACTCCAAATATTGGCTAAGTGCTCAGGTCAAAATGGGGTAGCAGTACCTAGATACGCAGCTGCATTTTCATGCAGTCAGTTACCATGATTTCACACACATTTTAAAGTAACTGTTCATGCAGATTAGGCACAGAATCATGCTGGCATTTTTGCACATGCTGTGTTATAAAAGTGTTGTGCTGGGGTAAGAATAAGGGAATTTATATATTTACCAAACGTAAATAAATGTAAAAAGAGTTTTTAAAGGGCTGCAGATACACTTTTAGCTCCTCAGAATGTTTTATAAATAAAGGAAACTTGAAAAAGTGAAATTAAAAACTCTTTAAAAATAGCTTTCAATTCTCTGTACCTGTTCACTGAAGGATTTCAAAGCACTTTAAAAACATTAATTAAGCTCCATGAAAACCTTCTGAGGTAGATCACTGCTGGTTAAAGTGAGTTAGAGAAGTTAAATCAATGACACGTTTCCTAAAATCACAGAGTCAATGGCCGAATAAAGAACAGGGCTTGAAGTCTCTCTCTCAGCTGCCACTAGAAAAGCTGGCTCCTAGAAGTAGCTGACAATTTCCTTTAATGCAATCATCACAGACTAATTATGCTGAGTTTTGCCACTGTGTTTAGGCTTGAGTTCCAGTTATGGAGTTGGGACCCTGATCTTGATCCTGCATTGTGCTGACTTGGTAACTGGCTGTTGTCATGTGGCAGACGCTTGACCTTGTTTGGAGGAGAGTTAGAAACAGGGTCAGGTGG
Organism: Gopherus evgoodei; assembly: GCF_007399415.2. Taxonomy (NCBI): domain Eukaryota; kingdom Metazoa; phylum Chordata; order Testudines; family Testudinidae; genus Gopherus; species Gopherus evgoodei. Next base: position 9,700,573 of record NC_044331.1, read on the forward strand.
AGGGGACTAGGTGGATCTGTAGTATGAAGTAAATAATTCAAGACATTTGTGATTCTGAGGGAACTGTGAATGACACTGAGCAGCCAACCTGTCATAATCACTGACTGTTTGCAGTGGTGTTGTAGTCATGCTGGTCCCAGGATATTAGAGAGACAAGTTGAGTGAGGTACAATCTTCTGTTGGACCAACTTCAGTTGGTGAAAGAAACAAGCTTTTTGAGCTTTCACAGAGCTCTTCTTCAGGTCTGGTCCAATAAAAGATAGTACCTCACCCACCTTGTCTCTACGATCACTGACAGCAATTTGCCAGCTGATCTGAAGTAAATATATTGTATGTTGCTTTCCCATAGAGTGAAAATTATACTCCACGTTTCAAGAGTTAAAAGTTGCTGCTGCACTTTCATGCATACTTTAAGAGGGTATTTCGGGTGATGAGTTATAAGAGCCATGAAAGACTTTACAAAGACAGATTTTTAAAAGGAAAGCTCAGTCTTTCCAGCACTAGTCAACCGTGCCAGGCCATGTGTTTAGTAGAAACTTTGAAGCATTTCTCAGTGACCCTGAATTGACAAAACCACTTATATCTTCACTTCCTTTTGATTTGTCCTTTCCCCTAAATATTAAAGCGGTATATTTTCTGATGAATGGGACATCTATGGATGCAACTCCCAGTAATGTTGATGGATGCCTTGGGTGTGTATCTTCTCAGACTGAGACGTGAACTCACGCTAATGCAAACGTGGCATGTATTCTTCACATGCTTTGTGTATTTTATTTATATCACAAAATAGGCAATCAAATGCAGTGTTTTACCAACTAGGAAAGCAAAATCCTTTTAGCTGTCTCGTGAGTGTCTCCTGACCACTGAGTGCGACCCTGCCCCCTCTCTCTGCTCCCGGTCCCCTCTGTTGGCTGTCACCACTTCTAGGGTAAAAAGTCCTGTCCTTGTGCCCTTGTTAATGTCTTCAGCCTTGTCTCTGGCTCAGTCCTCAGTACCTTCTGGGCTAGCTTTAAGGCCATGCCTGTACTGGTACACAGCATTGTTCCCAGGGCTTTCTCCCTGGTGACTTTGTCCTCAGCAGTTCTCTGGTGTTCTGTTTAAATTCCGTCCCATTTCTCAGGCCTTTAGTAAGAACATAAGAACAGCCATACCGGGTCAGACTAAAGGTCCATCCAGCCCAGTATCCTGTCTACCGACAGTGGCCAATGCCAGGTGCCCCAGAGGGAGTGAACCTAACAGGTAATTATCAAGTGATCTCTCTCTGGCCATCCATCTCCACCCTCTGACAAACACAGGCTAGGGATACCATTCCTTACCCATCCTGGCTAATAGCCATTAATGGACTTAATACTGAGTCTTATCACTTGGGCTTAAGCTGCTTCCCCAGCAGCCAGTGGGAGTACCAGGTCCCAACTCTAGGGACCCTACAAATAGCCACCACCTGTTGCTTTCTTTAATAGTTGCTGCTTCCCATGTAGCCCCTTCCTCTCCATCCTTACCTTAGGGCTGAAGTTCTCAACTCCACTTCTCCCTCAGCAAATGCCAGTTCCACCAGAACCCAATCCTGGAGCTCCAGCATCAAGCAAGAAGCACCCTTCCTTACTCCTCTGGTCCCAGCCCAGAACTAACTCAAGCCCTGCACTCCTTTTAACTGTGCCCGCTGTGCTCTGATTGTTTGCTTCCTTGCAGCCTTTCTAGGCAGGTCTGGAGGACTCACCTTCACTGCTCCTCTCCTGTGTGGGGTGTGGTAGGAGCAGGGGGCCTCGAAGGGCCTGGTACACCCCGTCACAATGTCTCTTTCCAGGACAGTATGAATGAGTTCAGAGCCTGGTAGCAGTCATGGACCTAGACTGGCTAGTTCATTCTTGTGTTCTGGCTCCTCAGGATGGCAAAAAAGGAGAATTCAGCCTAGTCACTGAAAATAGAGAGGCACTGTCCTCCAAAGCATGACTAATGCTTTGAAATAATAGAAGGAAAGACTGCTCTCAATGGATCCATGCGGCTAGGATGGGGGAGTGTATCCTACAACTAGCAAGGAGAAGGGCTCCGTAATCATGTGGAAGAGCAAAGTACCTGCCACTCCCTGAGGAGAGAGGTTTGAAGCTGCCAACCTGAGACAGAGGGCCTGGCAGCTGGGTGGTCTTAAGGAAGCAGGGCTTTAAGAGGAAAGGTATGGCCCAAGGAAAAGAAGTCTTTGCTACCAGGATGAGAGGAATCTGCCTATAATGCTCCAAGCTGAAGAGTCTTGACGGTGAAACTGCATCGATGCTTTTTGGTTCTGAGATTGCTGCTGTGCTCCTGCAGGAACTGGGGATTAAGCTAAACCCTCTGACCTACAAATAGGTGGCAAGTGGCTGCCCTGCTGGGACCGGCTTTTTACACAAAACCTCATGGTGAGGCAGTGTTTAGGGGAGAGACAGCTAGTTCTAGATAGCCAGCCATAATGGATGTGGTCAGTAAAGCTGCTACTACTATACAGTCCTTTTTATATTGAATCTGGGTGTGTTAACGGTTGGTCCTCTGGGGTGGCAGGATTGCCTTGCATCACTTAGTGATCCACACACAGACACCCAGTCACCTTAGAATCGCTGCTGAGAAGCTCCCCAATGAGGGCCAAATCCTGCCTTATTCCAGTCAAATTCCCATGGTCTTCAACAGGTTTTCAGTGTAAATAAGGAGAGCAGGATTTGGTCCAGTTCTCTTTAGCTCAAAGGAAGGTGCCTGTAATGTCAGTCCTTGGTGGCGGTGGGGTTAGAAGAGGCCCCATAAGGAATGTGGCGGATTGTGTAAGGAGAGCAGGAGCTCAGACCAACCAAATGTACATGGCAAATTCTGCTGACTTTAGCTTGTTTGTGTAGGCTTCCTGAAGTCGTCTGATCAAGGCCAGTGGGATTTGGCCCCAGATTGCTATTTAAGCGTAGGCCAGCCAGAACAACTCACTGGTCTATCAAACTTCCAGACTCTTCCTGTTTTGCTGCATAGTTCTTTCCATCATCTAGATTTTGCTTCTTGCACCACAATGGAATCAGAAACCGAGGCAGTATCTCCAATACAAGCAGAAACTAATCCCACATACAGGGTGTTGGAGCCGAGGGAAGGGGATTTGATCTCTGTGATCCGTGACTTAGCTAAAACTTTCTATAATTAAAAATACCTATCGTTACATAATTTCCTGGCACAGAAGGCACATGACATGATGTTACAAAAGCTTGTTTCATCAGCGCGTTCTGGCCTTAGGCTGTTCTGCTTGCAGATAAAGAACGTATTTTATTTTCAACCAGGATAAGATGATACTGTATCTAAAATTAGGACCAATGGAAATCAGGTGGTGACGACCAAGCGTATTGTCAAGTGATAAATATTTGTGGTTTGGGGTGTACATCAAGCTCAGGTTGGGATAACTTATTGGCCTCCTGATATGCTTGGGGTATTGAAAGGTACAACTGAAGTATGTGTTCTGCTTTTAGTAGCCTACGGAGATTGGATTACCTTCCTCCTCATCACTTCACTGAATGCCTAATGGATTTCTTCTTCCAAACGCTAAGATCCCTCTCCACTGCTGATCTGTGTCCCCATCTGCCCTCTCTTGTACACATTCATTGAAGACAGTTGTATTCCTAGAGGAGTTGGTTTCTGCTTTGATCCTGGAGAAAATTTGCCAACAGGGAGTATCTCAGTAATCTTGCCTTTACTGCACTTCAATTTAATTAAAGTCAAATCTTCAATAGCTATCATTACAGCTTGCATAAAGGATGTAATCTTGTAGCAGTGGACACTGTATCATTAACAAGTACAGTTATTATGGTGCACAAATGTCTTACTTTTGCTGTTACTCTATTGGCGCCTCATGTATTCAATGATCCAGATGAATCTTGAACCAATCTTTCTCTCTTTTTCTTGTTTTCTTTAGGACGTGTTTCAGCCAACCTATCAGACCGTGACCACCACCTCAGTTCATCTTTCCCTGGGCTCCTCTCAGCCCTGCTGTGTGCACTCACTATTATTCTCTGCATCTTCCGCTTTTCTATCATCCAGAACCTATTCTCTCCCCACCCTTCAATCTCTCCACCTCATCCAACCTCCATCTCACTTCAAATCACATTTTCATAATCTCTTTTCTGCTTTGCAATTCTGGCTGGCCATGTGACTCAGCAAAGTACATTGATATAGCTTGTGTGAACGACTTTCTCTTAAATTAATTGTACAAGTAAATACCCAGGGAGAGGAAGTAGAATGGGGGTGAGGTTGTGCATTAAAACCTGCAGCAGCCATTTTGTCTGTTACAAATAGCTGGAAATGTACTGAACAGAGATGACGCGTATACACACTCAGCAGAAATCTTTAGCTGCTCCTGCTGCTCAGAAATACATACAACAGCCTTTAACCTTTTTGAGAGCGCTAAGGTACTAAAATACCCAACTAATAAATCATATAAAACCTGCTGGTGCAATAAGTGCAGTTTTCAAATATAATGGAATAGGCTATTATTTTACAGTTAGCCACATGCCCGCTGCTGAAATTTGTCAAGTTCAGCGTTCCCTTATGTCTGAGTGCAACAACCCTAAATCAGATTAGAGGAAGTGAGGTTTGGATGGTTCAACACCAGATGAGCCTTTTAAGTTATGCTTTTGAAACATAATCTGAAATTTACCTGAACTTATTTGGGGAAATGGTGCTTGCCAGGAAATATGGACTCCTCCAAATATTAATTGAAAACCACCATTTTTTTAACACCTGCAGTAGATTGATGAAATGATCAAATATGAGTCTCCAAGATGTGTTCAGATCTCCCATGTGGTTGGGGAGCAAAAAGGAATTTCCAGATCTCATCTTCCTTGTCTGTAGCAAGGTGGAATTCAGGGATGTTTTTGTTACAGATAGAGTCCAGTAGTGGGAAAACCCATAGCTAAATAATTTTGGTATTCAGTATTAACAGTGGAGACTGGTAACAACTGACACTGGGAAGGCAAAGTTGAGCAAAATGGCACACTCGGAGACAAGGAACACTGCATGATCTTTGCTCATAGCTATCTAACATGACAGTGGGTAATGAGGATCCTCCACAGACTATTTGGGATTGTTGTAGTAAAGCGATTATTCTCCAGTTTCTATAATTACGGTTGTTGTGTGTGTGTGTATATACATGTGTGTAAATATACAATTTTAGTTCCGTTCATTTAGCAGATGTCCCCTGAAATACAATGAATGTATTACCTTTGCATTTTCTTTGATGCTGGAAGGTGGTGTTCTGGCACTACAGCAAAAATACATCCAGTTTTTAAATTCTTCAAGGCAAGGCTGTTACTTAAAAGCAATTTTTAAAACCTCAAAGCAAAATTAAGCATTATAAGTAATATGTGCATTTTCATCTTTTACTCATTCAGCAGTTTCTGCTTTTTCCTCTGCCCTCTTTTTTTTTTTTTTTTTTCCGTGTATTACAAAAGAAGCAGCTCTGGGCTATGGACAAACAATGGAAGGAACGAAGTTATAGTCAAAGCATCCCCTTTTCTTGTTTCCTACATGGACCTGCATGAAAAACCTCTTCGGTTCTTACCTTCACTGCTTCCCAGCTAGAGTTAACGAGGTGTTGTCGAAAGGGACCAAAGCCTGAAATTAAAGAAAAGTGCTATTAAACTGTGCTTGAACTCCAAGTACCATGAGCTGGATTATATGCACTCATGTACTTGTTCTTTTTTACCTTGATATTCTTGGTTGTGGATTATGAGTCGACTGGATAGACACAGCCTTTGCAATACTTAAGGGAATTCTATTACACTTCTACCCCGATATAACACACATTTGGATATAATGTGGTAAAGCAGCGCTCCGGGCAGGGGGGAGGTGGAGGCTGAAAAAGGTATTGACTCATTGAAATAGGTGAAGTTATTTCATGATCATGTTTTAATGAATTTTCTTTTAAATGTTTTGAGAAAAGTTGCTTTGTTTTGGTAGGTAAAACCTCCCCTACATTCTCTCACTTATCTTTTTCCATGTGGAAAAGGTGGGGAAAAAGTGAAAAGGGTTGCCCATTGAGATGAAAGGACAGTCTTTTGAAAAAAGAAAATCAATTTCTTGTTAAAAATTTTCCATCAAAAATGAAAAAAATACCACTTTTCTCTTTGGTTGAAAGGGCATTTTGTCAGGAAAAACATTAATTTAAAAAATTTTCCACTAGCTCTACACATCCCAATCTCTGCATCCCCATCCCAAATCACATCAGATAGTATGCAATTGTGGATTGTAGGCAATGTCTTAGATCCTGGTCAGTGGAACAACTAATACAGGTAAGCCTGTAAAGCTATTTTAATCTCCATTTTTTAAAGCACATAATTTTTGAAATAAACCCTAGTGAAAAAGAGTATAAAAATGTAATATATCTGCAGAAATGCATAAAATTTGCCCTTTTAGTCCCTAAAAAAGTACGTTACTTCTATGAAAACTATACAGCCTTAGCTATAGTATAAAGGCTGCAGTGACTCTGTTTAAAAAAATAAATAATTTTTTTTTTAGGCCATCTGCATGGTACACCTGCCTTAAATTGCTTCCAGTATTTGTCTTTTCCTTTTCCTTTTCTTTATTTTTCTTCCTTTTTTTCCCCTTTTCTTCCTACAAATATCTAATCCTTTTTTTTAAATCATACTGATCTTTTAGTCTCAATGATAACTTGTGGCAATGAATTTCACAGACTTCACTGTCGTTTGTATAAATAAAGGACCCCCCTTTCTTCCCGAAAAGGAAATATAGATCATTCCATGCTTGTTCCACTACACTTTCAGTGAAGAACATAGTGGGACCAAGCCAGAGCGAAACGCTGTTTATAGTAAAATGTAAATTCTGAACTGGCTCACAATGCAATATGTAAATTACAGCTGTGGTCAGAAAGAACTATTGCTTAGGGTAAAGCTGTTTTATTAAAAGAAATCACTGTAAGAAGATATTACTGTATTGAAATAGTTAAGCCATCATAGATATCAAATTGGCTGAAATATTATTAGGTAGTTGATGATAAAGCTGTGAGCAGTGCCAGCAAGTTTATATTACAAGCGGGTGAAAATGGGATTGAGGCATGCTATGATAATTATCTATATTACCTCTAAGCGGCACCTGTGCGTCTAACAGACACGTCATTCTAAAGCTATTTCAACAAGTGGAGTCTCTACCTAAATGACCATATAAGGGGAAAAGCTAACAAGGAGCTGCTCATGGGCAAACATGTTGATGTAGCTTCAGCCTCATCCCTACGTCCTCAGATGCCCTATAGTGGAAAATTATCCAGCAACTCACATGTCAAGAGCTACAGTGGATAGCAGCATTCCCTAAGAGTTTTAACCTTTTTTAAAGCTTAAAAACCTCTCCAGTTGGTAGGTCTGCAGTTGTGATTCAGCATTACATATAGCTAACGAGAAAACTTTCAAATCTGGTGCCTTGACCTGCATGCTTGGGCGTGCTTATCTGGTATACTTAATTTTAATGGGCTAGTTTAGCAGTGATGAAGCTGCTGTTCCTTCTGTGATTTTTCTCTTACCTTGCCATGAAACCGAGACCCTGAAATTTGCCATGTGTTGTTCTAATTCTAGACCCTGATTATGTGGTGGCATGATGCAACCTAGTTTTGCTGCTTCAGAGCTCCTTTGGGGTCAGGTTCATCTAACATTAGTTTATACTGCTGACAGCTACACAACTTGGACAGGCGACGATGTCAAAGATTTATTTTTTAAAAGAGAGAGAAAGGGAGCAGCTAACCAGACTGGATGGCAATAAAGGAGAGAGATACATCTGATTTTCTAAGGAAGGCACAGCAGTGAGGTATTTTCCATTTGGAATTGATACAACGACCAGTTGCTACTGTATTTCCCTCCAGGGAACCATTTATGACAAAGATCGGGCATGTGTGCATTCCATGGCTGGCTAAAAGAGGAAGCAAATTTAAAAAAAATAATCAAACAAAAAACTTACCAGTCACAACCAAAGTGTTGGAATTTGAATCCATGAAACTTAGCTCCAGAAAGTGAAATCTGGTAGTCTTTCAGTTCTAAACAACAGTATCGTCATTCGGACATCTGTAGTAATCTGCCTGATTTGGAACACCCTTTTTTTCCAAGCCGTTCTGAAACATGCAGGTTCCTATTGGACAGGGAAAAAGACTTCATCAGACTGAGACAAGTTTGGATTCATGTGACAGACATGATTTGGGAATCACATAACTCTTTCAATGTGTATATTATTATGTCTCTGTTTAGAGAGAGGTCTGACCAGTACTGCCTGAAGTTGGCTTTCTCTTTTCTCTTTTTCTTTTTTTAGAAGTCTTAAAACTGTGTTTAAGAGACAAAGAAGAGCCTGAAAAACATTTTTATAAAATGTTCGGCTACGTTTTAGATCAGAAAAATTTTCATGTACAAACTAATTAGACTAAGTTGTTACTTGTTACAAGTTATTTATAGCACATTCGTAATCCACTGGGTTTTTCTCCCCTTAGTTAAGCAGAGTGACTTACTACAAATACATATCTATCCATTTCTACCCCACTTAAATTTTCTTTCTCATTGTCTTAAATGTTTTGTTTGCAAAAACCCACATATATTTATAGATATCCACTCCTCACTATAGCGTCAGAGTAATTATTTGACTATCTAGCTAATCTAACTTGATTTTGATACTATGCTCAGCACCATTATATCTGAGTTCCTTACATATTTTAGCATTTATCTATTTGATGTTTATTTTATGTATGGCAAGTTGGATGCAAGCAAACAATATGGGGTTTAATGTGTTTTAATATGGGTAAATGTTTACATCTAGCCACAAAGAATGTAGGCCCTTCTTCTAGTATGGGGAAATCTATTCTGAGAAGCAGTGATTGAAAAAGATTTTGGGGTCATGATGGATAATCAGCTGAAAATGAGTTGTGTAATACAGTGGCAAAAAGTGCTAATGCAATTCTTGGAAGCATAAACGAGTGTAGTGAGGTGGTGTGGCCTCCCTTCAAGCCAGAGGGGAGGAACCACTCTCTGTGCCCAGGTAGAGAGTCAGGCCGGACTCGCCCCTCCTACCAGAAGTTGAGAGGTGGGACAGGAAGTACGAAAGGTGGAACCTCCAGCTCAGTTAAAGCCCAGCCAGGGAAAGACAGACGCACCTGGCACATGACAGGCCTCTGTCACTGCTGCCGAGCCAGGCAGCGCCCTGACCCAGGGGCAGACTGAGTCTGCAGGGGAGCTGCCAAGGGAGACAGATGCCTCTCTCTGGACGGCCACTGCTGGAGCATTGGGTTGCCAACTTTCTAATCACACAAAACCAAACAGCGCAGCCTGCCTCTTCCCTACATGCCACCCTACACGCCTGCTCACTACATGCCACCTGGATGGCTTGCTCTCCCCCACCATCACTCACTTTCACTGGGCTGGGTTGGGGTATGGGAGGTGGTGAAGGATCTAAATGGGGGTGCAGGCTCTGGGTTGGAGTCAGAAATGAGGGGTTCAGAGGGAGGAGGCTGCAGGCTGGGGCAAGGAGTTGTGGTGTAGGAGGGGGTGAGGACTCTGGCTGGGGGTGCAGGCTCTAGGGTGGGGATGAGTGGTTTGGGTACAGGAGGGGGCTCCAGGCTGGGGGGTGGGGCCAAGGGATTCAGAGTGTGGGAGGGAGCTGCAGGTTGAGGCAGGGTTTGGGATGGGGGGGGATGAGGGTTCTGGGGTGGGGCGGGGGGGTGAGAGGCTGGGTCAGAGAGTTGGGGTTCAGGGAGGTCAGGGCTCTGGGGTGCAGGAGAGGGCTCTGGTTTTGGGGGGTCCAGGAGGGGATATTGGCTTTGGACTGGGGTGTAGGCTCAGGGGTGGGGCCAGGGATGAGGAGTTTGGAATGCAGGAGAGGACTCCAGGTTTGGAGGGAGGCTCAGGGCTGTAGCAGGGGGTTGGGGCTCAGGGTTGGGGTGAAGGCTTACTTCAGATGCTCCCAGGCAGCAGCACAGCGGGCCTAAGGCAGGCTGAGATGGAGGATGACCCTGGGATCAAGGTACACCCTGAGGGGAGGAAGAAGCCCAGGGACAGCTGACTACAGTCAGCCTGCATTGCTGCCAGTATCCAGGTCAGAGTGTTGCGGCTGGAATCCCTGCTGACCCAGTGGCCGAATACTTTGCCACTGCACCACTCTTAGGGCCCTGGGCTCGAACCCAGTGAAGTCAGGTGGGTGCAGGTCCCCCAATACCACCCCACAACCCTGGGGTGGCAACCTCCCCATCACAGATCAAAGGGCCTGCATTGTCTGCCATCTGCCAATGCTAGGATAACACGTTGCTTGATTGCTCTGCCCCTGTATGAGGACCAGAGCCCATAGACTACCCATTTGCTCTGCCCCTGACTGAGGGCAGAGCCCATAGTCGTCTTGGGAGGTTTGCCCTGCTTGAAGGTCAGGGCCCATGGTCTGCTTAATTGCTTTGCCCTGACTGAGGGCCTGAGACTATAGACAGCTTGTCAGCTCCACCCTGCTCGTTAGCTCTGTCCCCACCCGAGGGCCAGAGCCCACAGATTGGTGACCCACCCACTGAGAGCAACTGATTTTCTAATCCCCCCTGATATTTGGCAGTGATCCCGGTGACGTAGTGAGGAGGTCCAGAGGGGGAGGAACTACTGCCGCTGCACTACAAGGGGAATCTTGAATAGTGTGTTGTTTTACCTCTGTATTTGGCACCGGTGCGACTACTGCTGGAATACTGTGTCCAGTTCTGGTGTCCACTATTCAAGAAGGTATGGATAAATTGGCAAGGGTTTAGAGAACAGCCAAGAGCATGAATAAAAGATTAGAAAACATGCTTTATAGTTATAGACTCAAGCTCCATCTATTTAGCTTTACCTTCTCTCTCTTAAGGGGTGACTTACCTGTATAGTGGTCAAATATTTACTAATGGGCTCTTCAATCTAGCAGAAAAAGGTATAACATGAGCCAGTGGCTGGAAGTTGAAACTAGACACATTCGGATTGAAAATAAGATGTACATTTTTAAGAGTAATTAACCATTGGAACAATTTACCAAGGGTTGTGGTGGATTCTTCATTTCCAATAATTTTTAAATCAAGATTGAATGTTTTTCTAAAAGATCAGCTTTAGAAATAATTTGGGGAAGTTCCCTGGCCTGTTATGCAGGAGGGCAGGTTAGATTATGACAATAGTTCCTCTGGCCTTGGACTATATCAATTAATCTATGTGCTAAAGCTAAAAATTTACTTAGTGATATTCCTGAATATGCAACATGTTGCACAATATTCACCTAGAAACTTACAGGTCTGAAGAATAATATATAGCAGATGTGGAGTAGAGTCCTTGCAGTCCTGAATGAGCCAAATTTTTTTACAACGTTAATGAAATAGGTAACTGATATCTGCAATACATATAGCAGAGAAGAAGGTCATCTATGTGTATTTTCACTTATTTGTAATCTTTCATGGAAGGTTCACTGGACATATGCCCTAAAATGCAGGACACTTCAGCTTGGAATTGTGTTCAGCAGTTTCACAAATGACTCTGATAAGAGGCTGCTGATTTCTGAGAATGAATTAATAAAATTGTTGAGGCTTGTGATTTCATGTATTTGTGCATGTTAGAATAATGTTAAGGTTTCATTAAATCGACAGTCTTATAACGGTTAATTAAAAATTTAGTTTTTATTAACTTAAGTGCTCGAACCATTTGGTATTATATGGCTGTATATACATTTATAGGGGTGTTGCAGTATTTAAGTGTAATATACATACAAATCCAGTACATGTGCCTTACCCAGAAATGGAAGATTTCATAAATGAGTTAGTAGTCTTGCTAATTAGACCATTTTTGTAGAGGATTTTTCAACAAGGGGAACCTTTCTCCCTTTACAACATTGTCAGCTGAACCTCTCAGGAACGTCTCCTAGACTCCAGGACTGGAAGGGACCTCGAGAGGTCATCGAGTCCAGTCCCCTGCCCTCATGGCAGGACCAAATACTGTCTAGACCATCCCTGATAGACATTTATCTAACCTACTCTTAAATATCTCCAGAGATGGAGATTCCACAACTTCCCTAGGCAATCTATTCCAGTGTTTAACTACCCTGACAGTCAGGAACTTTTTCCTAATGTCCAGCCTAAATCTCATCCTAGCCTGGCCATTTGCCCTGCATGTATGTACACCCGGATGTAGCAATACAAGCCCAGGTCACGGGCTATTTATGCCAATGCAAATCCAGCTTTCTCACCCGCCATGAAGAAGCCAAGCCTGGGCTCTGGGAAGGCAACCCCCCCCCCCCCCCGGCTGACTCAGCTCCCGCGGGCTCTTTCTTCTGTTAGTCTCCACAGACACAATGGCCCCGGCGCTCAGCTTGAGGTACCGAGCAGCGCAGCCAGGCAGCGCAGGGCGGGGATGGGGGGGAGGGACGGGGGCCATGGGGCTCGGCGGGGGGCGGAGAAGCCGCTCGGGGGAAGTGATGGAAGCTGAGGAAACAGGAAGAGCCGCGGCCGGTAAGAGGGAGGGGGAGAGTCGGCGCCGCCCGGCGTCCCCCGCCCTCGCAGCTTCCCTCCCCCCCGCACGGCACTGCCCCTTCCCCCACGGCCTCCTGCCCCCCCGCACGGCACTGCCCCTTCCCGCACGGCCTGCTACCCCGATAGTGCCCCCCCGCACGGCACTGCCCCCCATCCTCCTGCCCTGGCACTGCTCCCCCGCGCACGGCACTGCCCCCGATACGGCCCCCCCCGCACGGCACTGCCCCTTCCCGCACGGCCTGCTACCCCGATAGTGCCCCCCCGCATGGCACTGCCCCTTCCCGCACGGCCTGTTACCCCCGATAGTGCCCCCCCGCACGGCACTGCCCCCCTTCCTCCTGCCCTGGCACTGCTCCCCCCCCGCACAGCACTGCCCCTTCCCGCACGGCCTGCTACCCCTGATAGTGCCCCCCCCGCATGGCACTGCCCCTTCCCCCATGGCCTGCTACCCCCGATAGTGCCCCCCCACACGGCACTGCCCCCCTTCCTCCTGCCCTGGCTCTGCTCCCCCCCGCACGGCACTGCCCCTTCCCGCACGGCCTGTTACCCCTGATAGTGCCCCCCCCCGCACAGCACTGCCCCTTCCCCCACGGCCTGTTATCCCCGATAGTGCCCCCCCGCACGGCACTGCCCCCCTTCCTCCTGCCCTGGCACTGCTCCCCCCCGCACAGCACTGCCCCTTCCCCCACAGCCTGCTACCCCCGATAGTGCCCCCCCGCACAGCACTGCCCCCCTTCCTCCTGCCCTGGCACTGCTCCCCCCCCGCACAGCACTGCCCCTTCCCCCACAGCCTGCTACCCCTGATAGTGCCCCCCCTGCATGGCACTGCCCCTTCCCCCATGGCCTGCTACCCCCGATAGTGCCCCCCCCCACGGCACTGCCCCCCTTCCTCCTGCCCTGGCTCTGCTCCCCCCCCGCACGGCACTGCCCCTTCCCGCACGGCCTGCTACCCCTGATAGTGCCCCCCCCGCACGGCACTGCCCCTTCCCGCACGGCCTGCTACCCCTGATAGTGCCCCCCCCGCACGGCACTGCCCCCCTTCCTCCTGCCCTGGCACTGCTCCCCCCCGCACGGCACTGCCCCTTCCCGCACGGCCTGCTACCCCCGATAGTGCCCCCCCGCACGGCACTGCCCCCCTTCTTCCTGCTTTGGTGCTTCCCCCCCCGCACGGACCTGTCACCGATACGGCCCCCCCGCACGGCACTGCCTCTTCCCCCACGGCCTCCTGCCCCCCCGTACGGCCCTGTCCCCCTTCCTCCTGCTTGATGCTGCCCCCCCGCACGGCACTGCCTCTTCCCCCACGGCCTGCTACCCCTGATAGTGCCCCCCCCGCACGGCACTGCCCCTCTTCCTCCTGCCCTGGCACTGCTCCCCCCCGCACAGCACTGCCCCTTCCCCCACAGCCTGCTACCCCTGATAGTGCCCCCCCGCACGGCACTGCCCCCCTTCCTCCTGCCCTGGCACTGCTCCCCCCCCCGCACAGCACTGCCCCTTCCCCCACGGCCTGCTACCCCTGATAGTGCCCCCCCGCACAGCACTGCCCCTTCCCGCACGGCCTGCTACCCCTGATAGTGCCCCCCCGCACGGCACTGCCCCCCTTCCTCCTGCCCTGGCACTGCTCCCCCCCGCACAGCACTGCCCCTTTCCACACGGCCTGCTACCCCTGATAGTGCCCCCCTGCACGGCACTGCCCCTTCCCACATGGCCTGCTACTGCTGATAGTGCCCCCCCACACGGCACTGCCCCTTCCCGCACGGCCTGCTACCCCGATAGTGCCCCCCCACGGCACTGCCCCCCTTCTTCCTGCTTTGGTGCTGCCCCCCCCCACATGGCCTCCTACTCCCGATAGTGCCCCCCCTCGCACTGCACTGCCTCCCTTCCTCTTTCCCTGGTACTGCCCCCCCGCACGGCACTGCCCCCCTTCCTTCTGCCCTGGTACTGTCCCCCCCCGCATGGCACTGCCCCCCTTCCTCCAGCCCTGGCACCGCCCCCCCCGCACAGCACTTCCCCCCTTTCTCCAGCCCTGGCACTACCTCTCCTGTGGGCCCAAAGGCCCTTTGCTATCCTTGTGTCCTTCACTGCCCTATACCCCCTTCTTTCCTACTCCTTTTTCCAATGCCTGCTTATATTCTCCCAGTCTTATCCCTGCTTCCTTTGGTGCCCTGCCTCCCGCATCACCTTGCCCCCTGGCATTGCTGTCCCTTCCCCCCGGTTCCCAGGCAGGCTCCTAGACTGAGCTTTAATGATGCTACCAGGCTGGACCTGAAACAATATTAAACTTCTGGGCACCACCCAGCCACAACAGACCTGTCTGGTGGGGCTTCGTGAGTGACTGCCTCTCACAATCTGCTCTGGGCTAAGCTGGCTGGAAAAGGACCAAGATTAGTTTCCAGCAGCATGTTAACCAGCCACTTCCGCAGAAGTCTGCTGGTCCCTACATAAGTTATCACACCAGACATGCTGTTTATTAAGGATGCTGTCTTTCAGTAGTGTGTGTATTGTAGACCACTTGAATGGCAACATCTAGCTAGATTTAAAGACCTGACTTCAGGTTTTCTATAAATTACCAAAACACATAGCAACAAGTTTGTGCGTGCCTGGGAAATTTCACTCAGTTCCTGTGCAGTCACAGTCTGACTCTAGCTGTCCTTAGAGTTTTTATTGCAAGGTATCCATCAGACTTTTTCCGGTCCACAGGGGATAATTCTTTCTGGTCTCATAGCCTGATTCAGAACCCATGGAAGTAAATGGGAAGACTCTTTACTGCGATGGGATTTGGATTAGAAAGCAGTTACAGTCAGAAAAATAGCACTGTCAAAATGGCACTACTTCCTTCACACACCTGTTCCTTTAGTGTGTTTAGAGCCCGATCAATGAATATAGTGGTACTGTGGTTTAGTAGATGAACACAGGAGAGACAGAAAAGGAACAGAGGGAACACAGTATATAAAACAAACATCTTCAAGTCATAAATCCAAGGCTAGAGTCTCATGCTAAAGACAGTGCTGTAATCCTCCCATCCAAACTTCACTTTTGGTTTAAGAAGAAGTAAAGGAAACAAGAATAATGGAGAACAGAGTAGTAACTATGTTGTCTTTTGGCCACAGACAGTAGCTAATTTGATTAGTATGATATGGAATGGAGCTATATGGAGCCTTTCCTGCATATTGTTGCAGAGTTTATCCTTTGTTAATCCCCGGTGAATGGAATTACAAATAACTGTAGAAATAGAAATATTTGTTGTAAAGTAATGTTTGGAAATTTGGGGGAAAAAAGCAAAAATTAATTACAAATATTTCTAGTAGCAGGCAAAAGAGTATCTCTCCCTAGCAGAGGCTGATAGAAAGAATGAAAAAAAATAACACCAGTATATGTGGTAAGTTTCTTTTTGCCCTAAAATAGATACTAATTTAGATCTATAGCATAAAGCAAAACAATAATCAATCTAGCATTTGATACTTGGCAATGGATCTGATTTTGAGACAGGTTGGCCTTTGTGCATGCTCAGCAGTGGATCTCCAAGAGAGTCTTGAGTGAATAGTGTTCGTGGTTTATATTTGACTAGGAGCATTTCCAAGAATTTCTGTTCATGCACTCTCTTGGATAAGGGCCGATTGCATCACCTCAGTTAACTTTTGCCTTGCTTTCTCTCATGCTCTGTCTTTGCACTGTGCTTTCTTAATCTGTCAAGCTAACAGGTAAATGGCGAGAAAGGGAATTTATCTTCCGAAACACATTTTAAGTTGCTGCCATTTATCTAAAGCACCTACTTCATCCCCTTCAGTAAAATGATGATGATGATGTTCATTAGTTCTTCTAGCTGCTCGTGGCTAAATGTGCTGAAATCAGATAGGAGAAAAAAAATAGTGCAGTAGAGCAATCAGCCACTTATGAAAGTCAAACATTTGTAATAATGATATTGGCTTTTTTGGAAGACTCGCTTTTCTGCTGATGCTTTTAAATGAAATATCTCCAGATTAATGCAACTTCGTGTTCCTTGTCCACACAAATCTTGTGCTGCCAAGCACTTTAGGTTTTGTAAACATTTCTCCCCCCCTGTCATTTTTTATTGCTCCAACTCATGTTTTGAATGGTTCTTCCCACGTCCCCACCCCACCCCACCTGGCCCCAATCCCCTCTCTTCTGGAAAACATATTAGCATTTCTAGCTATTGTCACTGTTCTGCCTTACTTCTTTGATTGCACATACTTAAGTTTAAAAAAAAAATCAGCAGCAATTGGCAAGTGGTCAAATAAAAAATGAAGTCTCTGAATGTCTTCGAGCCAGCCTTTAGCTTTGCTTGCTCAGGCTGTGTTTTTGGATCTTACATTGCTCTATGACTGAGATGCTACAACTTTAAGCGTTCTTGCAGTCTGATCTTTCAACTCTTACTCCCAAAATAATCCCACTGCCTTCAAGTGACAGTAAAGGTTGTTCATATGCTATAAGGCTTGCAGGCCTGTCCATCTAAAATTAAACCTATTTGCCCTTTGTGTAGATCCTGTGCCAACCCTAACATTGAGAAATGAGCCAGCTGCTCACCTGGAACTTCAGCTGTTTCTTTTAAATACAGTCTGCTCTCATGTAGGTTCCCCCCCACCTTTCTTCTGCAAGGAGCCCTGAGGTTTGCATGTAGCCACAGGCTCTGGGAAGGGCATTTTTGTGGGTAATACAACATATGATCCTGGGGGCTTAGTGATAGTTACTAAATGACTAATCTGTGTATCTAGCTCAAGGGTCGGCAACCTTTGGCACGCAGCTTGCCAAGGTAAGCAGCCTGGCAGACCGGGCCAGTTTGTTTACCTGCCGCGTCCGCAATTTCAGCCGATTGCGGCTCCCACTGGCTGCGGTTCGCCACCCCAGGCCAATGGGGGCGGCGGGATGCGGTGGCCAGCACATCCCTTGGCCCGTGCCACTTTCCGCCGCACTTACCAATTGCAGTAAAGGAGCCTTAAAATTACATCTGTCCTGCAGAAAGATTTTTGTTATTTTTGTTCATGAAATCAGTGTTAATCAATAGAGCATACATTCCTGTGCGGGAGATCTGCTACACGACAGGTGGAATTTTAAAACTCCAGATCTGAATTTGCAACATCATATGTGTTAGAAACCAGGTCAGTATGAATTTTCCACATCCGGTAACAGTGGCTAAACTAAGAGGTTCCTGAGCTTTTTCTGTAGCAACACACAGTGCTTTGTGTTGCCCTTGCAAAGTGACTGGCATTCCCTTGGGTCACACATATCCAAAGTATACAGTCTCCCGCTCGGTTACCAAGAGGTCAACGGATGCTTAAAAATGTTGCATTTTTAACCTTTGAAACTAAAGTCTGGTGACTGGTCTTTGCAGTATTACTGACAACAGATCGCAAAGAGCTCCACTGATGTAATTCTTATTTGTAATTCATTCCTGTGAAGTTCCACAAACAGCTTCACAAATCTCAGAGAATGCCTCCATGGTTTTTTTTGCTGTGTTAGAACATCAAGCCAAATAAAATAAAAATTCCATTTTGTATCATTCAGATTCCCTTGGTATCATGTGATGTTTTTGTCAAGGTTGTCTTGCAGCAGTTTCAGAGAAGTGCATGTTTGGTAGCAATTTAAGGCCTGTGTCCTTTAAGTAATGCTTATTAGTACGTAACAGATGCTGTTTAGAAACATTATGCCTTTTAATAGGCTCTTCTTTTAGGCTGTATGTTCTCTTTTTCAAGGCAGATCAGCAAGCTTGGAGGTATGCTGTCGTTTATGCAAAGCCTAAGTCAATTTTCTGCTCTGAAATCAAGCCATGTGTTTTTCCTTGTTTTTTCCATTCTGGTCATAGCTATCTTGCTGTGTTTTTTTTCCCCCACATCAGAGCTTTGGCTGTTTGTCAAGGTACTACAGTCAAAATCTTTTGCATTTTTAGCCACCAGAAGTGGTCTTTTCAGATGAGACCATGGAAACCAAATTTAAAGAACCTCATATTTGATGTCAAGTGCACAGACAATACAGAGCTATACCATTCCCACCAGCCCCTTAAAAAAATAGCTGTGGTGGTTTTGGTGCAGTTTCAAAGACATAGACTAGCTGACACAAAAGCACAGAAAAACAATAGCTATATTTACACATTTCCTTCCACTACATGCAGCTGTTTATTGAAGCAAGAAATTCAGGACAGGCTCAGAGAGCTATGATAGGTAGCAGAGGTATTCACTTTCATATAATAAAATTGGCAGTATCAGAATGTCTGGATGACTGTAAGGCATGGAAGAACATTGGGGAAGAATGTTTCTGTTTCTTCCCTCTCTTGCTCAAATTAAATGCATTTTAATTTTGAAAGGAATCTCGTTTAAAGATTGATTCTTGCAAGTAATTTGGAGTGGAGGGTGTTCAACACCACCTACGAGGTATTTGGTACCTTACAGGATTGAGGCATTAGACTGTACATTCTTTGAACCAGGGATGTGTTAAGCCTGATTTTTCAGAGGGGCTTAGAATCCACTGTTCAGCTGAAATTATTGGGGAGCTGAGATTGCTTGGTGCCACTGAATATCAGGCTCATTGCCTCTTTCGTATCTGTATTGCTCCATGGCACTGTGTAAATACTGACAGTAATGAGGAACTGCATTGAATGTAATGCTAACTCTTAGCCCCAATCTCAGCTAGCAAGATGGGAAGGGTAGCTCTGCAATAATTTTAAATGCTAAGTGGCTTTAAAATATGGACTTTTTAAAAAAATATTTCTGGCTGGTGGTCTTTCTAGCATCTCCCCTATGGACAAAAGCATCTCCAAACTGGACTGCTTTCCAAACTCAGATGTCAACTCCTGTCTCCCTGGTTTTTCCTCCTTTATCATTATGGGAGGATTTGTCTTCCCCTTGTAGGGGAACTTGTGGTTTTGTCCTTCAACCTCCTCTCTTTCTTCCATCTATCTTTTCTGTTTGTGATGGTAACCACAATCTAGCCAACCCTGCCTAGATTTGGACCTGTGGTTCCTAAAGGTTCCACTGTTATACAGTGTATCTTTTTATTTCTTTTTCTTTCAAATCATCCTCTCTCTCTATACAGAAAATCCTTCACTATACATTCCATTATTTCCCAGCTCCCCCTCTGCATCCCTTTTTTAGTTTATACTCTGTGGGCCAGATACCAGTAACACCATTGTACATTTGTAGTACCACACTTTACTTCTGTGGTGTAACTGAAATAAGAATAGGGCCCTGAGAATTTTCCACACATTCCTGGGCTCTGTGGGAGGCAGTAGATATTAAGGACCCAATTCTCACTGGACTTTTATACCGGTATATTCACGAATGTGAATGCCAACCTCAGGGCAGAGTGTCAAAAAGCAGGGCAGACACCCCTAATTGGTTGTATGTTCTACAATGAGATTTCACCAGCTCAGTAACAAATTTGAACTCCTGAAGAGCTATAACAGTCTTATGATGGAGTCACAGACAATCACCTTGGACATTCTAGTCTGTTGCCACCCAGGCAAGTGGGACTTAGTGATAGTTGGCCGTTATCCACCAAAGATTACAAAAGATTCAGGTTGTTTTCAGTCACTTACCCCAGGCCAATTTGTGTCTCATATCTCATACCAAAGACAATGCATGTAGCCAATCCTACAGTAAAATAACTAAATATTTATTAACGAGGAAAAAGAAATGAGAGCGTTATTTACAGGTTAAAGCCAGCAAACATATATACACAAATGAGTTACAGCTGATGGTTGCAAAAGGTGACAGAGCTGTAGCAATCTGTCAGCACTGAATGTGTTTTAGGGCCGGAGGTGATGCTAGCCCATTGGGGGCCCTAAACAGGAACATATTTGACCCTCTCCCCCAACATAGCATCTTCATGGGTGTGAAGGGGCAATTAATGAAGACTTTATGTTGTGATGGCCCATTTAGTTTTGATAGCCTTCTTAATGAGCAGGAGATGATCCTTTCTGACAGGTTGACAGTTTCAGAGCAAACATTTTTTTACAGTTATAAAGCAAAAACTTAAATATTACCCTATAGCGTGTGATATAGATATTGTAAGTGAGATTAATGCATGTAGCAATTTACAGGCATTTCATAAAGTCTAAACACATTGTTATAAGTCCAATACCCGTTTTAACCGTATTAACACACAGGTGAAACACACTGGTTTCCAGAAATGAATTTGTTAGTGCTCATCTGAGGCCTGAAGTGTTGGCAAGAGCTGGCACCTGGTTTGCCAGCATCACAGGGAGTAGTCCCACAGAAGTCAATGGAATTTCACTGCAGTAAGTCTGGTGTGAGGGAAGAAAAAATTCTTGTTAGTTATAACCCTGGATGCTACTTCTATTCAGACCTACATCTCCTTTGACCTACTCTGAGATCTCTCTCTCCATCTTACATCTCTAATCTCTTTGAAAAGAGAGTAAAATGTTCTGTCACTCTTTGCTGCTACACTATAGCTGTACCTGGTAGCACTTCCATAGTTTAAGGGTGTGTCAACATTTTGATTTATAAATTTTGCTTTCCGAGTCATCATACCTCAGCCTTTTTCAATTACTTTAGATTGGAACTTTGTCCAAAGCTTGTCAGTCCAGATGTTGTGTTTTATGTGATATGACAGGAGGTAGCATGCTTACGCAGATGGATTTCTGTTTGTATGTGCTGTGAGTTGGGTGTGGTTTTCGTGTTTTTCTTTTTTAAATGTAGCACTGCTGCAAAGAACAGTTTGACGAAAAATAGATGCAGCTGGAATCTTTATGGTAAAACCTACAGGGGGTTGGGACAGCGCAAGTTAACTTTAAGATCGAATAAGCTCCTGTCTTAGTTCTGTCATCTTATACCCAGATTCCGAGAGTTTAATATTTAAATTTAAAATACTATGAAACTCAGTAGTAAATATGTTGTTGTAGATGTAGTTTTTCGTACAAAGGAGAAAAAAATAGTTTGAATTAAAATTGATTAAATATTCATTCTATTTCACAAGCTTCTGATCACTTTTCTAAACTCTAGGAAATAAATACAATGCTTGACATGTAGGGCCCAATTCTCTGAGTTGCTGAGTGCATTTAGATTCCACTGAAATCAATAACAATTGAAGGTGCTTAGCACCTCATAAGAACATAAGAACGGCCGTATGGGATCAGACCAAAGGTCCATCTAGCCCAGTATCTGTCTACTGACAGTGGCCAATGCCAGGTGCCTCAGAGGGAGTGAACCTAACAGGCAATGATCAAGGGATCTCTCTCCTGCCATCTATCTCCATCCTCTGACGAACCGAGGCTAGGGACACCATTCTTTACCCATCCTGGCTATAGCCATTTATGGACTTAGCCACCATGAATTTATCCAGTTCCCTTTTAAACATTGTTATAGTCCCAGCCTTCACAACCTCCTCAGGTAAAGAGTTCCACAAGTTGACTGTGCGCTGTGTGAAGAAGAACTTCCTTTTATTTGTTTTAAACCTGCTGCCTATTAATTTCATTTGGTGAGCCCTAGTTCTTGGATTATGGGAATAAGTAAATAACTTTTCCTTATCCACTTTCTTCACATCACGCATGATTTTATATACCTCTATCATATCCCCCCTTAGTCTCCTCTTTTCCAAGCTGAAGAGTCCTGCCTCTTTAATCTTTCCTCATATGGGACCCTCTCCAAACCCCTATTCATTTTAGTTGCCCTTTTCTGAAACTTTTCTAGTGCTAGAATATCTTTTTTGAGGTGAGGAGACCACATCTGTACATAGTATTCGAGATGTGGGTGTACCATGGATTTATATAAGGGCAATAATATATTCTCAGTCCTCGCGGGATCAGATCCATATATCCTTTGCCTATGTCCAGTCGCACATCTGCTAGGCATAACCTGTTTAGGCTGTAACAAAATCCTATGAACATGAATGGGCTCCCTAATGCCATAGTCTCTTGTGTTGGAGATGCATAACCCTTATCTGTAATCCATTTGTTGAAGTGATAGAATGGTGGCAGTTGCTTAAATAGAACTCATCTATTTAAACTGCCCAACCACTTAATCAGAAATTGGATTATAATTATTTACTGCCGGAGCACTTTCACTTTCTCTTACTGATTTTCACAGAGCAATGCCTTTTAGACAGACACTCATATTTTGTTTGCCCTCCTGGAGAACTCTTCATTGTCAAAATGCTAATGGAAAATAGTACAGGGATGGTATTACATAAAAACCCATTTAAACCAATAAACATTTTTTCTGTAAGTTCCCAGGTTATCCTGTGACAAGTGGGTGAAAAGTAATGCAGTGTGAAAGAACACTGTTCCTGTTAATGATGTACAGCATGTGGTTAAGGGCTGCCATGCCATGTTGGACAGATATCACACCACAGTATTTATCCATCAGTTCTATTGCCACCACACATTGTTACCGTGTTACTGGAGGTTTCATTTACACTAGAACTTGGTTTTTTGACATGTACTTGCTCAATTAAATTCAGGATATGAGAGTCAGGTTCTGCATGTACTCCCGGTAACATGCCAAAGACCTCTTCCTTCCTTTGAAAGGTTAAACAAATATGGTAGTCTAATGATAACCACATGCTTAGAACTGTACAAGCTCAATTAAAGCAATGAATAAGACTTGGTACTTGGTTCTGAGTGCTGCTGTTTAAACACAGTGCTTCTGCTCCTGTGAGAGGTTAATGGCAAGGCACAGTATTCATATGTGCGTCATTTAGAGGAGCAAAAAAGTCACTCTCTCTAGAACCTAGAAACAGTCACATTATTTCAGCCATAGTATGGATATTAGAGAGAGAGAGAGAAGTGGGTGGCTACAGTAACACTGCATATAGTGGAAAGATCAAGCATAGATATGACAGTCTATAGAGGGAGAGGGAAGGGGGCTCTTTGTAGTATATATTATATTACTCCTATGCCTTCGTATGTAGCACTTTTCATCCAAAGATCTGCAAGTGTTCTACAGACATTAATAGATTAAGCTTGTAATGAGGTAGGTATTGTATGCATTTAAATTATTGGCTGAGGTCATACATCCAGCCAGTGTCAGGAATAGAACCCTGATGTTCTGATTCAGAGTTCCCTGTTCTAATCACAGGACCATTCCCTTCTAAATAGTAATGTGATGTACATAGTCTTTTCTGTGTCAGTTCACCTAAATTTATGTGCATACACCATCATAGATATCTGGACAAATGATTCGTTCACAAGAAAAGAGAATGAAGCTGCAAAGTGGTTTGTGTTTAGAACGATATTTTAAAATATAAAATACTATTATGCCCAAGACTTGGATATAAGGACTCCTGATACCGACATGAAAACTTGAAATAAATCTCCTGTATACTGTGGATTTCTGCATATATATCACCCTGTTTATTGCTGATCATATTAGCATAAAAATAAGACTTTTCCTCCCTTTTTTGAAAGCAACACAGTAGAACCTCAGAGTTACAAACACCTCGGGAATAAAGATTGTAACTGAACAAAACATTATGGTTCTTCTTTCTAAAGTTTACACTGAACATTGACTTCATACAGCTTTGAAACTTTACTATTCAGAAGAAAAATGCTTTTAACCATCTTAATTTAAATGAAACAAGCACAGAAACAGTTTCCTTATCTTCTCAAATCTTTTTTTTTAACTTTCCCTTTTTTTAGTGGTTTACATTTAACACAGTACTGTACAGTATTTGCTTTTTTTATTTGTCTCTGCTGCTGATTGTGTACTTCCAGTTCCAAATGAGGTGTGTGATTGACTGGTCAGTTCGCAACTTCTGGTGTTTGTAACTCTGAGGTTCTACTGTAATGCCATCTCCAAGTGTTCAAAAATGAGTTATGTCCCCCACAAAATTATATTGGCTTAAAAATCCTAAGTTTTAAAAAATAATAAATGTTGGGTTCTTTTTATTTGCTTTTTGTTTCTGAGCCGGTAGGACTCACATGTTCAAGCTTTTTTCTTTCATGTGTATGTGTGAATGAAAATGAATGATATTGGTGGGGGGGTGTTTGTAACTATGTTAACACATAGATGGTTCTTATTCTCAGTAATGTAAACATGTTCCTTGATGAATAAGGGCACTTTTTAATTGTGCAGTTCTTAATAAATGCATGTAGTTTAGTTCTCTACAACCTGTTTGCAGAACGAGTAACAGCAATCACAGGGGACATGATTAATTACTTAGTACAGTACACTATGATTTTTCATTCTTTATCTACACTAAGGCTAGTATGTTTTTTGCTTTTCAATCGTACTGCAACAAATAGTCGCCTGCAATACTACTGCATAAAACAGCTATAATGCTTGAAATGCTCCATTCAACAAATAAAGCTTTCTTAGGAGTATGATCAGTATTTAAGGTGTCTTAATTACCTATTTGATATGCTGGAAGCTGAAACAATTCTATTACCAACTTGTTAAGGAAACTACATTGATGTAGTTATATATGGATACAGTAATAGATTGCTCTAACTGAAGATAAGGCAAGTGTATTTTGTGTGATAATTAAAAGATATACATCTCTACCCCGATATAACGCTGTCCTCGGGAGCCAAAAAATCTTACCATGTTATAGGTGAAACTGCGTTATATCGGGTTGTGTTATATCAGGGTAGAGGTGTATTGGATTAATGCTCAAGCAGAAAATGTAGTTTCGACAATATGTACTAACTTTTAAGTTAAACTTTTAAGATTCAAAATATTTTGAGTTTTTGTAATAAAAAGATCCAGCTAATTGGCAGAGTTAATTAGTAACTGTCTCACTATGTAGTGACAAATTAACACAATTAGTGTATAAAAACATGAGATCCAGTAAACTAAATAAACTGGAGTAATTAAAAAGCTCTTGAAAAGGCTGGTGGCAGTTTAATACTGCTGCAACGCTATTGTCATATAATGGGGTTATAAATAATATAAAATTACTATTTAAATTATTTGTGGTAGGAACCAGGATTAAGCTGCATCACTTTTCTCTGATTGTGCAAGTTGGACTGAATCCTTATTATAGTTGTCTTGATTGGGGGGATTTGGTTTACCTTCGGTATTATAACAACTTATAGTTTCATTTGTAGAATTTCACACACAAGAGGGTCCACCATGTGTTTTCTGTTGTGCTGAGAAGAATAAATTATTTTGGCTATGGAAATCTATTTCCTGCTTACTTCAACCCATGCAGTGAAATTCTTGCTGGTTCAGTAGTGACAAGGCCTGTGTCTAATGTATAAAACATCACAATTTTAGTTCAAGATGGAAAATGATCTCTCATCCTATAAGTGACTAGAGCTATGGCTTTAAAAATCGACCTTATGCATGTTGTTATTTCCCATCAAGAAACCTACGTTATGATCTTCCTTAGATCCCAGGTGAAGTGAGTTTGGCTGCAGTTTTTCCTCCAAGAGAGAGAGGTATTTGTTCACTTCACAAAACCACCACATAATTCAGCACAGTTAACTATTTCTGTTCTGGAAAAAGCTAGGTCTGGAATAGCAGGGGTGTGTATTGGGAAGAGGGGTGCTACAGGAAAGAACTGAGGTGCATTTGGGGTTCAAGACTGAAACAGAATAGTTTAGGTTATTTGACACAGCTATATGGGATTCCAGGCAGGAGAACCAAGGAGTGCAGCATGTCAGGTTTTAGTGCCTGCTTGCTTTATATTCATCTCTAACTATTACTTTTCATTTTAAGGATCAAATCCTCAGGTGGTGTGAATCGGAACGGGGAGACACTGATTTACATCCAGCTGAGGAGCCGACTCAGACTTTTTTATGAGAACAAAAAGTGCAACAAAATGAAATTGCCACTTGTTCGTGTTTAATTTAAAATGTGGCTTTGTCTGTTTGTTTCCAAAGTAGCCCTGTATGCTCAAAACAGAAATCTGAATGCCAATATAGCTTTACAGATTTGTAATCAAAAGATTAGCTATCTATATTTTTTTATTTCTCTCCCCCCCCCTTTTTTTAAAGAAAAAAAGCACAGTTGCCGTGTAAAAGGTCAAGGCTGATACCTACCTGTAAGCTCTTGTTGATTCTGTTGCTGTAGAATCTACGTGATGTCATGACCTTGTTTACCAGCTTTGGCTACTTAAGATGGCAGCCCCTTTCAGCTCTGCAGCTGGAATGTCTGGAATCCCTCTAATGCAGTAGGCCTCCCGTTCTAAATTTACTCTCCTTATGGTTATATGGTACCTCCTCTGTGGCTGCAGTGAGAGGCCCCCTTTTTATGACTCTTTTTTTCCCCTTTGGCTGGTAACCCTTTGTGTGCGTTGCCTGTTTAAAAAACATTCCGCTTTGGCTAATACAGTGTACTCTTTTGTTGTTGCTGCTGCATAGGATCAAACTCTGTAATGAAATCCTGTAATTTAAATTGGTTTTATAAAGCTTGTCCTTGGAACTTAAAGCTCTCAGTCTCCTGAGCTGCCGAAAGGGGCCTCAAGCCCCAGGCATCCACAGGAAAACATTGCTTTAAAAGGAAAGCAGCAAAGTTAAACTCTTCTAAAACTGGCAATTAGATTTTTAAAATCTTTATCGCTTCTTCTTACTTTAGCTAACCATAATTATTTGCTGTGAATAAAATGTGTAATAATAATAATAATCATTAATAATACTTAGGACTTTTGCAGCTCTTTTACATTTGTGCCTTTGAAAGTACTTTATATAGCAGGGTAAGTCTGATTTCCTCCTCTCTCCCCCCGTCCCCCTTACACACATGGGAAGATTGAGGCTCACAGAGGCTAATGTGAAAACCCAAACTAACCCGATGGCCTCTCATCTACCTGCATTTGGCAACTAGATTTCCAAACTTTTAAAGATGGGATTTTCAGAAGTGCCTAAGTGAGTTAGAAGCACAAGTCCTGTTGACTTACAAAGGAACATGTTCTGATTCCCGTCGCTGCTTTTGAAAATTGCAACCTAAAGTGAAGAGGGAGTTGAACAAACTGAACAAATTATTTATTTGAAGGAAAAAAGTGACTCATCTAGAGGGCTGTACTGACAAGATGTTGACCAGCATTGGTACTTAATGCTTCACTTTTTGGCTTGTGTCATTAACATCTTTATTTGATCACATAACTCTACAAATGATTGCTTTTAACTTGCAATACCGACCTACTAGGTACTGGAAAAGCTCGTGTAACTTCAAGGTACTAGGTGTTTTCTCTGTGAGGAAGAAGGCAAAATCATGTTTATTCATTAAGGAACAGGATAGACCGTTGTGAGTGCTACGCTCATCAGTTGCATATTTTGGAAGGCCCAATATCTTGCTTTTTGTGTCAGCATACATCCGGTAAAATCAAATCCTTATGTACAGATTTTTTTTTAAATAATTGAAAACAATCATACAGGACGTTCCTGTATTTAAAAATAACTTACCAGAGCATTTAATAATAATCCTTCATTTTGTTTTTAACATACTACATGTCCTGTTTTCCTTATATGGATTGTTATTGCAAAGTACATGTGTGGGAGGCCACTGCAGCAAGCTTTCTTTCTCCAAAGTGCTGGTTAGGATTTTATAATGTGAATTGACTTGACAATGTTGCAACGCTTCTTCCTTTCTTTCTCATTTTCTCAGATACAAACGTGACAAAAAACATTTACACATCAGCCTTTAGAGATTTACAGTTCAGCATTCTGACTACATAGCACTGCTATCAAACTTCAGGATGTAAGCTGATCGCTTGCAAAGGCCAGGAGTGAGTTTTTAAAGCCCCTTGTATAGCGATGAACATCGATGAATTAGGGGTTTTGGTTTCTTACATTCTTTTTAAGGAATTGGGTAATGACCACTGCCAGAGCCCAGATACTGGACTTGATGGACTAATGATTTGATCTGGGGTATCAGATCCTATGTTCTTATTTTCATAGGGAAAGCATTATTTCCGTCTATCATACTTGAATAGTCTCCGTTAGGGTAGTATTTGATTGCTTAACAACTGGTAATATATTTATCCTCTTGTTTACAGAGGTATAGTCCACATTAGGGTAGTATTTGATTGTCTAACAATTGGTAATATATTTATCCTCATGTTTGCAGAGGAGGACCTGAGGCCACATAACGTATAGTCAACCTGTGGAGCTTCTTGTCAAAGGATGTTGTAAAGGCCAAGACTATAACAGGGTTAAAAAAAGAACAAGATAAATTAATGGAGGATAGGTCCATCAATGGCTGTTAGCCAAGATGGGCAGGGATGGTGTCCCTAACCTCTGCTTGCCAGAAGCTGGGAGTGGGTGGCAGGGAATGGATCACTTGGTCGTTGCCTTTCTGTTCATTCCCTCAGGAATGAACTGTTGGAAGACAGGATACTGGGCTAGATGGATATTTGGTCTGACCTAGTATAGTTGTTCTTATGATTGTCTACACTGGGGTTCTTTTGCGGACTGTGTTTTTGCATGTACGCTTTTGTAGATTAATTTATCCAAAATAATTAAAGCCAGGTGGGCGGACACAGTCTACTTTCCTCTGAATCAGTGCATCCACACAGGTTTGTTTTTTTAAATTTTTTTATTAAGAACTCTGCTAAAGCTCCTTTTCTTTGTTGCGGCATTGAAATTTACCTTGGGAGTGATCCCTCCCATCATTTGCTTTACTATATGTTGTGTAGCCTGGCACTCTGGTGGCTGCTCTTCAGGCAGTACTGGACCAACATCTCTCTCCAGATCTCCAGGGAATCCATGGGTCCATGCGGATGCATGAGACATGGCTGCTTTAATGCTGAGAAGGGTACAAGAATCCAGGCATGTGCAGTTGCAAATGGGTTGCTCCTAGCTGCACGTCAGTATTTAAACATGACCCCAGAGTAGTAGCGGGCACACAGAGAGACAAGTAGATCCAGGTGCAAAGCAACGTAGTGTGGGATAGCAGTGGGAGGACTGCCAGAGGCAGAAGTTATGCTGAAAGACAGATGCGTCCACACACACTTTTTTCTGTACTAGCTCATCCTGAAGTGAACTAACCCACTTTCAAAGTGGGTTATCCAATTTACAACAAATGACCAGTTAGTTTGAAATAGGAATTGGTCGCAAGGCATTTTCATGAAAAAAAAAACCCACAAGTGAATGAAAACTCCTGTTTGCCCAAGGGTGGTAGACAAGACCTGAGTGCCTCGTCCAAAGTCACACAGGAAGTCTTTGCCAGAGCAGGAAATTGAACTGAGGTTGCCCAAATCTCAGGCTAGTACCCTAATTACTAAAAAATCCTTCCACTCATTCCTTACTGTATGCTG
Organism: Gopherus evgoodei; assembly: GCF_007399415.2. Lineage (NCBI taxonomy): Eukaryota > Metazoa > Chordata > Testudines > Testudinidae > Gopherus > Gopherus evgoodei. The sequence continues at coordinate 9,730,229 of NC_044331.1, forward strand.
CCTTACTAACTATGTCATTGTTATTTCACTTCATCCTCCTAAATGGGAACTGCCATGTGGGAGCATATCATTGTGAAAAAGAGGGGGGATTCAAGGCTAAGATCCACTTTCCCTAAACATAGCTTCATGGTGGAGCTGGTTTTGGTATTCATTTTGGGTTTACAGCAGTTGCAGATGGAGTTAGTCAATGTTGAGCCCCTTAAATTGGGAATATTGCCCTCTTGAGTTGAAGACTTCATAAAACTGCTGATCCATCTCACAGGATATTCAGTCTCCAAGAGTGGCCCAATGGATCTAGTTAATTATACTGTATTATAAAGAGGAGCAATTGTTTTCTGATGCTCTGCAGGCAGCAGGTTAACACCTTGATGTGTGGAATTTCATATCCCTTGTAATAATTGGCATCTAAAATGATGTGAAAATTAATATTCTATATATATATATATATATATATACTGCATACTACTAGCTTATATCTTTAAGTAATATCCTGCAGCAGTAAGGCCCATAATTGCATAAAAAGATAATAATTATTATGGGAATGCCACTGTGAGTACTCTTTCTCTGGATTATATTCATCATCATGACTATGACCAGTACAAATGACTGTACAGAAAGAGAGAATGGTGCTGTAATTGTACGCAGCACACAGATTGACTTGTAAAAGGCCTTCCAAAAATGGCAAAAGCACTGAGGAGGTATTTCCCCCTGTTTTATTTTTAGATAAGCATTAACAATCAGGGGCTACATTTTTAAGAAAACCACTTTGATCTGTGCTCTCCCACTTTAAGTTGAGCAGGAGGCTGAATTATCTACACACATTTAACAAAATCCCTGTTGAACTGAAAGGCAGCGAGTGTGGACTGATACTGCCATGGTTCTGTTCTGCAAAAAAGCTTAAATAACATGAGAAGATAGATGTAATTTTACTCTCGTCCATTTTAGGCCGTGATTCTACAAAAGGCTATCGGGGTGCATAAGGGTCCACCCACTGAGATCCTTTTGCAGGTTCAGGGTTTTACAATGTATGTAGCTACTTTCATTACAAAAGAAATGACCTTGTGTATTATTTTATCCATAGGACACCTTTATCCAGTAGATATTTTAGCAGATAATCCTGAGGTTATCCAAGAAGCAGCTGAGGCCTACTATGAGAAACTTTTGCAGCGATCTTCATCATCTCCTGAGTTTTTTTCCATTCCTGGTGGAGAGAAGGTAATATAATTACATTTCCCAAATAGAAAGTAGGTTTAGATAATGATGAAAGGCAATTTCAAATGCTAGTGGCCAGAATCGGTTTGAATATAGCTAGTGTGGCAAGGATAAAAATCATTTAAAGTTTCAGATTCAATCAATTTCAGGTTGTAAATATTGTACTCTCATAGATTAGAGGTAAACGTAAACCAAAAGACTAGATCTGAAAACCACCAAAATTTGAAGTCCAAATCTGAATTTTGTGTCTGGACCCTGCCTTCATATTGAGATTGAACCAAAATTGAATTTGGAGGTGGTCTAGGACTAGATCCAAAATCTGCAGCTCTTGCAGTTCAGGCTAGTTTAAATGATATAGTGAATTTCCTTACTGTTGTAGAGATTTGTTCTTTCTGTTGTGGGTCAGCAATAAACACAATGAAATTTTCTGTGTGCTCTTGCATGCAAGCTCTGATCAGAAATGGTTGACAGATTGAATAAAAATTCTTCAGTGATAGAGCTGCAGGGACCAATCCTGCATTGGCTGGGAGATGGGCAGGATATGACTAGATAGGTCTTTTTTATTTCTAACTTCAATCATTGTATGAAACCTTTCACTATGTGGGCCCCTTTCTACACAATGAAAGTTTCTGTTGGAGCAGCTGTGTTTATATCATTACACAGTGCTGAAGCAATGCCACTTAGCTGAAATAACGTTTTGTGTGGAATATGGTGGCTTCTAAACAGTTTTGGAAAATATTTTGTAGTAATTTCTAGAAAAAGTCAGTTCCTGTGGGTGGAGTAACTTTCATATTGTCTGAGAAGTAAGGGTGACTCATCTTACAGTATTCTTTTAATGCCCTCTAGTGGACCAAGATCATAACCATCTGTAAGGTTAAATACAAAAGGCTGTTACTCTGTCCTTAGCTTAACCTGTCATGCAGGGATGCAGTGTTACCAGCCCATCTGGTGTTCAGTTAGGGCAGGAGTGGCCAACCTGAGCTGAGAAGGAGCCAGAATTTACCAACGTACATTTCCAAAGAGCCACAGTAATACGTCAGCAGCCCCCCATCAGCACCTTCTCCCCCACCCTGAGCCTCCCATCCACCCACAGCCCTGCCAATCAGCACCTCCCTCTTCCTCCCCGCACCTCCTGATCAGCTGTTTTGTGGAATGCAGGAGACTCTGTGGGGGGAGAGGGAGGAGAGAGGACATGTCAGGCTCAGGGAAAGGGGCGGGAAGGGGCGGAGTGGGGGCAGGGCCTGTGGCAGAGCCAGGGGTTGAGCAGTGAGCACCCCCTGGCACACTGGAAAGTTGGTGCCTGTAGCTCCAGCCCCAGAGTTGGTGCCTATACAAGGAGCCGCATGTTAACTTCTGAAGAGCCGCATGTGGCTCTGGAGCCACAGGTTGGCCACCCCTGAGTTAGGGAGTGGGGGGCTTAGAACACTAAGCAATGCTGAGTCTCCACAATAGCTAGAGCTAAAGAATGGCGTTTTGGCTTCAAGTCTGAAGTATCTTGATTTTATGGCTTGTAGTGAGACCTTAAATATTACTTCAGACTTAATTTTGTATTTAATTTTGTTCTTGTCTGATCTGCACATGCAGAATAATATAGTTAACAAAGAGCATAAGTAACAAGAATTTTCTAGCTGCTTCTTTCTGTCCTATAAACTGTAATAAAAGCTTCAATGAATTCTGATATTTTATAAATAAAAAATAAACTGAGCTTATCTCCCTTCAAGAAGACCATAGATATCTGAGCTAACAACCTCTATTACCCCTACTCTGGGATAATATACACCTAAGAATTTAGGGATGAAGATAGCTGTGATTGACTAGTCCCTAGTTAGTCTGACTAGTCCGTGAGCCTTTTGCTTTTGTAGACCTAGGTTAAAATCTGCCTCAGGTGATGGGGCCAGTGGTTCTTTAATGCATATTAGATTGTTGTCGTTCCATTTACTCAGACCACTGTACAGCATGTCATAGTTGGCGGCCTTGCTCAAGAGGATTATTGCAGGTCAGAGTGGAAGTGCATTGGCAGAGTTCTGTGCAGGGAAAGCTGGTCCAGCTATGCCAGATTCTTGCTTGTGCTGTTTGTCTCTCACTTTCATGAGTGCTAAATTAAACCACAAATCAAAACCAAAACAGTAGGATTAGACATAAAAATAGCACCTGACTTTTACTGAAGGCAGTGTTCACGGGTACCACTGTGATGTCTGATGATAATGATGTATTTGCAGCATGCAAAGAAAGAGATCGAATCAACAGAAGATACTAAGATTTCTCAGGAAGGTCACGTGCAGTATTCAGAGTTACATTTCCTAAGTAGCTCAGAGGCTAAACAAATATACTTGTCCCTAGTGTTCTGACATTGATGAATTGGTGAACACTGGTTCCAGGTGCAAGTTTTTACTTTGAATAGTTCACCTTGCTTATGTGTAGTAAGACCTACTGTGCTGCTTATAATTCAAATGCTTTTTTGCCAGCTCAACAGCTTAAAACACCTAAATGCCTGTTTTTAGGTTAAACTTGAAGATTCCTGTGTGTGTTTCCTTCCTGTGTACCGAGAAGACCCAAAATATAAAATTTTGGTGTTAACAGATCCACAGGCTAAAGAAAGAGGTGAAGTTTGTGTCAATATATCTTGAAAATTGAATGATTATACTTTTTGTCTTACTTAAATGATGCCCAGTGGATGTAAGCAAATTTCTAGAACAACAGTACTTTAACTCCATACCGTGTTTTGAACATGAAGTAGATGTAGCTAATACGTAAAGAAAATGTTTTAAAAGGCAATCTGTGCAGGCAACCTAACGGCTAGAATGGGAGATTGGCAGTCAAGTCTCTGGTTTCTGTTCCCAGTTCAGCTGCTGACTAGAAGACTAGCCTTGGGTAAATCTCTCTTCCTCTCCCTCTGCATTTGTACAATGGGGATAATCATTTCTATTTCACAGGGATGTTGTGAAACTTAATTAATGTTTGGTTTGAGCTTTGAGATTCTTGAAAGATAGGACATATAGAAGTGCAAAAAATTCTGATATGTTATGATAGATTGTAGCTTACTAACATTCCTGTATTTTGTATTTTTCCTTTCTGGTAGCCACCTCCTCAGTTCTAGGTTTAATTGGCCCATATTTCTGGACTGCCTTGTGAGAGGTAAATCCAGACATGCAGTCAGGAACTGAATTAAACTAATTTTATTGGCAGATCTCCAGCAGTCTGCTTTAAACTCTGTGCCAGTTTATGCACTACTTACTACTAGTAATGCTGGAGTTTTTCTTGTTACAGCCATATGGTGACCTTAAATGGACACATCATTGCAGTTATTATTCCTAGAAATGGGTGTGTGCTTACTGGCATTTCTACTCCACAAGTCATTGGCTGGGTTATCACCAGGTCCTAGAGATTTGGGTTATGATTACATCTTAGTTTTTTTGTCCACCCATCAAGGGTTACTGCTTTACACAGTGTGTGTGTTCCTACACTCATCCTGGTTTCTTTCTGTTTAACTCCATGAGTCAATAGACTGTGTGGCCATAACCCTGTCTGGAACTTACAACACTGAAAATAAATAGCAAGCTATGATGCCATAGTCTTCAGCAGGGATTGAATCCAAGTAATTTAGCACCAAAAGCACAGGCTTCTGCTGCTTGAACTAAAAGAGAGCTCTTTGAGCGGCTGGAAAACAGGAGGTTATATAGTCTTGGGAGAAGCTACTAGAAAGAAACTATCACGTACACCAGGCCAATGTATTAAACAGTCTCCCCGTTGAATAAGCTTGTCCCAACTGTCTAAGATCCACAAGAGTTCAAGTCCTATCTGGGGAGGCAAACTTTTATTTAACCCTTCTTTAATATATATGTGTAAGGGTATATGTACCAGGAAGTCAGAAAATGTTAAACCAAGGTGTCTTTTGCTCACTCCAAACTCTGTTTGGAACTCACGCCACTCTACAATCGGTGCTTTTGACTCTCTCTCTTAGTCCCTCTTCTCCACAATACAGCAGTAAGCTAAAAACACCACTGCAATTCAAAGTGCCTCTTGAGTATTTTATTTCTGAAGGTATAAGCTATACATTTTCAGTAGAAAAGATTTGCAGCCAATATTATTGTTATAAGAAATATTAGAAACAAAGACAAGGCAAGCTAGTGTTCAGGGTCCAGTCCTTAATGTGTCAGATAACTGTCCTATGCTATGTTAAAATGTGAACTTTATACTGTGCTCTATAATCACACGCTGGTTCAGTTGGCTAACTCAGACCCATTCACAGCTAAACAACTGGAAGCTGGAAGTCTTCTCACATGAACAAAAAGTAGATTAAACTCACCTGCGACTGGTTTTATATTGTACTTCAGAACAACCTCCCATTCCATGTGCTCTCCCATGCTGGACTGATAATTTACTCACTGGCTGGAATTCAGCAGAAAGAGAGAAACTACCTGGCACACACACACAGCCAAAGAACTTTATGGTTCCTTTAAAGCTACAGAGCCTTTCCTGACAGTGGTTTACACATCAATATTAACATTCGCATGAATGGAATATCAGCACTGATACCATTTAGGAAAAAAGAACTCTACCTACTGCAGGCCTAATTCTGAGTGTAATTGCCATTGTGCATCTCTTATAAGTTTCACTTCAAATGGGAGTAACTGAGAGCAATGATGAGGCAGATTGGTTTGTTCAAGAAGGGGGATGCATAGGTATAATAATGCCTAACGATATCCAAAAAGGGATCATGAAGAATCACTGACTATATACAGGTGGAAGAAATAGAGTGCATATACCATGAATATTTAGCAACTTAGTCAAGTAGTAATAGAAACATTATGAATTAATGAGATCTGTGTACACAAAGAAACAAGGTCTATCACCACGTCAAACACATGAGTTCTGGAGACTAAACTTCCTAATAGTTATCTACAATAGATGCTTAAACTTAGCAGAATAGGGACTTCTCTGTGTAGTAAGCAGCAGGAGGACTTTAAATCTCATGTGTGGGAGATGATTCTAAAAAATTCTTGCAAACCTTGGGTCTGATCCTGTAGTTCCACTGGGATCAACAAGATTGCTCATTTAAGTAAGGGTACATAATCTGTTTTTTAGTAGTAACCTTTAATTATACATTTAATAGGACTTGACATTCTCTCTCGGTGGTTTATGTACTGATAAGACATGGCAAAACTCCATGTATTTTAAAAATGTTTCCTATTTATACCAAACTTAATTTTTTTCTCTATAAGAAATGCACAATAATACATATTCATAAGCTCTGTGAAGTCACCCCGTAGATCCTTTCTTGTATACAGAAGCATTTTAACTGTTATTTTTCAAATGCTTTTCTAGGTAGCAGATTATTTTTGTCAGCTTTTGATTTCTCCGGGTATAAAATGCCCCCCGTAACTCTACATGTTTTAAGTATGTCCGTTTTATGTAAATTGGTGTTTTCATAAATGTGAAGTTTGGTGCTTATTTCATTATTGTATTTTATATTCACCATATGAGTGGTTTGATTTGAATGAGCCATGCCTTTTTTGTAACATTCAGCCTAAATAGTTACTTCACAGTCAGCTTTGCTAAATACCATACATTTGACATCATTCTGAAGTTCCCCTTATTCTTTAATATTATTACAGTATGGTAATGATATGTGATAGGGTGCAGGGATATAGATTCCAGTCTTTATGTCTAAACAAGATCTGAAGTGGATGGTATGCAGTGGAGAGAAATATTTTGGTTGCTCTTTCACAGAAGTCACTCTGTCTTTATTTGGGTTGGAGATGTATGTTTGTTTATAATGGGCTGTGTGTTACCATGAGCATTTATATGAGAATGTAAATTGTGTTGCAAGGGCTACTAGAACATAGTATGGGGTGATTAATAATATCTTTACAGCCCTAAATTAACATTCTAAATACTGAATGTGCTGTCCCTGCTTGAAATATTTTTCAGTGAGCATGATTTCTAGTAACTGCTAGATGCCACAGAACATTTATCATAGGATAGTCACAGCAAATCACTGGGAAAAAAATTAATTGTAGTGGGAAAACAGAATCTGGCTGCAGGAAATCTATTGCTGATACTTATTTGGTTCCCATTACTAGTATCTCAGCAACTCCTTATCTTTAATATATTTACTCTGAGAGCACCCCTGTGAGGTAAGGAAATACTGTTAGACTCAGCTTACTGAGAGCGGAGGCAAAATGAATGGCAGGTATCTTGAAGTCCTGTGCACACCATAAAACACCAAAATATTTCCAGGAATAAATAGAATAGTAACTGCAAGAACTGTGGAATGTCTAGCTTGGATATGGTAAGAAACAGTGCAAATACTGTATACCTCCTTTAAAAAAAAATGCAGTGTTGGCTTAAAATTAGATTGGATCCCATGCTTCCCTGGGGTCTCAAAATGTATGTTTAAGGTCAGATTCAGGGGAAGAGTGGAGAAAAAGAAACCCCATGCTGGATGTTGCTTGAATTTTTTCGCTCTTCTCTGTATTTGGGTGCTGATTGGGCATCTGATTCAAAGAAATAAAATGGAAAGACTTGTATATGAATGTAGCAACATTTGGCCACTGTACAGTAGGAAGTGAAAATTAAATGCAGTCCTGTGCTTGGGGAAAAATTCTTCTCTTTGCCAGTCAATAGAAGAGATTGCACAATCACAGTCACAGATTTTTTTAGGCCCCGTTCAGTTCGAGGTTTTTAAGCACAATGCTGCTGAATATCTAGAACAGCAACAAAAGGAAAAAATGCCAGAGGGTCTGATATTTCACATACTCTCCATTTTCCATGAACTATATATCCAGTAGTGGAATGGCTGATCATCCCTTTTATCCTCTACTCATCAAATGTCAGTTTTGGGGAGAATGATAAAACATGGAAAGGATGAGATCAAGGAGAACTCGATCTTCTGAAACTTACTTGTGTTCAAAACACACAATTGTTTACAAGATGAGAATGAGAGTATGAGGAAACATCCATAGGTTAAACTGTGAACTGGATGAAAGTACATACATTCACATGGAATTTGGGGAAGTGTTTTTCTCTAAGGAAGGCATCTCTGTAGATGAAGTAGCCCAAGTAATACGATGTGACAGTTGCTATGTCAACTAGTATATCCACCCCCCCCCAATTCCTTAAATTATTGAATAGCACAGTAAATGTTCCATAAAAGTCAAGCAGTTCCTCGCAATGTGTTTATGCACCTCCCTATTTTCAGCATGTTTTTTCAAACTTTTCTGATCATCACACTCTGTGTTTAGTGTGTGTGTGTGTTGGGTAATGGTGGGAGTGTAGGTTTCATGCCAAATCCCTTTTGGGGTTAACCTCATGCAGCTGCCAAGGGAGTCAATGTTTGGCCCAAGATATCCCTTTGTCTGACTCTGCTTTCTTTGGTAGTTGCATGTTTCATGGATATGTAATGGAGCAGTCCCGCTTGCACTGGAAAGTGGGGTAAAGGGATTGAGGGAACAGATTGAATCCATCACAGAAAGTGTTTGAAACCCCTATGCCCGTAAGTGCATAATATTTAATTAATTGGATCTGGTGGTATACACAGGCAGCTGCAGTTGGTCCTTTCTTGTTAAACTCAAGGCACGAAGTGTAACACGTTTTGGCATGTACCTTAATAATTTATTCAAAATATAAGTTAACTAAGCAATAACCCTGGACTCAAAGCCCACTGGGAGCTAGTAAAGCTTGAAGGAGAAAAGAGAAACTAACCTATGCACATTAGAAACATTTGTCTAACCTGGGGCTAAAACAGGTAAATGATGACATTCCGATTAAAGCCTTTTCACTTGCTTGTCTGTAAATTTGTCCTTGGTTAGGTGGACGGCTCTTCATTCCCTGGTGCTTGTCCCTGGTAAGATGGTTTAGAGAGGGACACGATGATTAAGGCTACGTTTTAGTCACGGGTATTTTTAGTTAAAAGTCATGGACAGATCATGGGCAGTAAACAAAAATTCATGGCCCCATGACCTGTCCATGACTTTTACTTAATACCTGTGACTAAAATTTGGGGGCAGGGCTGCCTGAGGGCCCCGCAGTTGCTGGAGGAGGGCAGCCCAGGTCCTGGGGGTGCATGGGTGGTGGTGCGTGGCCTGGGACCCCCACTGGGGGGGCAGGGTTGGCAGGGCCAGCACGCTCCTTACCTGGCTGTGCACTTCCCCCCCCCCACCCCTAGCAGCAGCAGACAACTCAGTTTGGGTATGGGGAGGGGGCAGAGGATTGAGGCGCTGGATGGGGTGAGGCAGGCTCTGGGCAGTGCTTACCTTGGGGGCTCCCCGGAAGTGGCGACATGCCCCCTTGCTCAGTTCCATCCCTGGCTGAGGTGTGGTCAGGCAACTCTGAATGCTGCTGCTGCTTGCAGACACCGCCCCTGCAGCTCCCATTGGCTGTGGTTCCCAGCCAATGGGAGCTGCAGGGGCGGTGTCCAGGGCAGAGATAGCGTGCAGAGCTGCCTGGCCATGCCTCTGCCTAGCAGCTGAGCAAGGGGGATTTTGCCATTTGTGGGGAGTCCCCGAAGTAAGTGCCACCCAGAGTCTGCCTCACCCCACCCGGTGCCGTAGTCCTCTGCCCCCTCCCACACCCAAACTTTGCTGCTGAGGGTGGGGGGAGGGCAGAGGGTGCCAGAGACTGCCCCAGCAATGGCCAGTGTGACTGGCGCACTGCCTTGAGCCAGGCGCGCCGGCTGCTGCAGAAGTCATAGAGGTCATGGAAACTCGCAGAATCCCTGACTTCCGTTATTTCCATGACAAACTCGCAGCCTTAACAATGATCTAGTGGTTCGGGCGCTAGCCTAGACTTGAAACCCGTGTTCGGTTTCCTGCTGAAAAATCAGGACACTTTTATGTAGGTAGCTAACTTGGGGCAACCAGCTTTCCAGATGTTGATCTTCCTTTTACTCTTATCAGTGAATTTGCTTGACAGCGGTCTTTGCAGCAGCTATTATGAGTTAATGTGTCCCTGTTTCTTCTTTTAGTTTTGGCAATCTACCTTAACCAGTCCTGGTGGCCCATTGAAGATATAGTGAAGACTGCCGATTCCTCTAGAGAAGGGCTTATGCAGGTACAGACAATTGCCTTTATTGTGAAGCGTTCCAGCTGTGGTGACCATATATTGCTCTGTGTGTTTGGATTTGTCTTTTGTGCTTTATACTGTATATTATTCTGGCATGGTTCTGGTCTCCCTACTACACAGTGCCACCCCCGCTTCCTGAATAAATATTAATTTTCCATGTCCTACTCATGATTCATCTGTTGGTCATTCTCTCTCTCTCTCTCTCCATTATTTTTGAGGTTGCCCCCTTTAGCAGGTAAAGAAGCAATCAGATAAACTGAATTATTGCATTAACAATAACCCTACACAGTAGTGCTGCTTGATTGACCATCTGTTGTGAAGATCAGTCTTCTTACCCTTTGGCACAGTGTCTTATCTGGCCATTTGTAAAGGTTTCTGCCTTATATGTTTTTTAGATTGCATTTAATTTATTGAGCTGTTTTTATTTAATGGTGAATGTTTTATTTTATTCTCTCTGCAAATAAATACCCTTGGTCTGATGCAACAATCTTGTTTTGGGAGAATAGATGGAGAGATATTACTGACTTTTAATTTAATCTAGTCACAACTGCGAAGAAGTCAGTTGCTTAGTGTATGTAGGATTTCTGATCAGGATTGTCTTTCTTTATTCATGTTTCCCACCCACCCTCCATCTCCCAGATGGGTGCTTCCTGGCTCCTTTCCTGTGCATTCTTTCCCTGATTCTGTGACATTTTCGGTCATGCAGGGTTTAATTCAGCCCTCCCCAGAGGCAGCCCGATTTAACAGGTTTTGCATAGGGAACTAAGGGGGGAGGTTTGGGGAGTAAACCTATCCCCCAGTCTGCAGGTAGGCTTTTGGACAGCAGCACTGGCTCTATGCAGCTGTTTCTTAAGCTTCTTCTGTAGCAGTGGAGCATGAAAAATGTATTTTGGCTCCTTGATCCCTTTTAACATGTTTGGGTAATTTTGTCTCAGGTATATGTTGTTTACTGTGACATGCAATACCCACACATTTCGTTCAATAGAGACAGGGTGGCATAGGTATTCTCCTTTTAGTACACTTTTGAGTGTGGATAGTCCAGGATGCTCCAGTTCTATATCCAGCTAAGCCACTGGTTCACTGTGACCATGGGCAAATCATGTCACCTCCCTGTGCCTCATTTTCCCCATCTGTGAAAGTGTACTCCGCAGGTGCATTGGCAAGCTTTATAAATGGAGGGTGATATCTAAGGGCAATTATTATTTCTCTTATACCATCTTTAGTCTCGGGAAAGGAAAACTGAGTGGGGGAACCTAATAACAGTCTTCAGATACATTAAGGGCTGTTGTGAAGAGGGATGGTGATCAGTTATTCTCCATGGCCACTGAAGGTGGAACAAGAAGTAATGGATTTCATCTTAAGCAAGGGAGTGTTAGGTTAGCTATTAGGAGAACTCTACTATAAGGATAATTAAGCTATGGAATAAGTTTCCAAGTGAGGTTGTGGAATCCTCATCGTTGGAGGTTTTTAAGAACTGGTTGGACTGATTTACTTGATCTTGCCTCAACAGGGGGCTGGACTTGATGACTTCTTGATGTCCCTTTGAGCCCTACCTTTCTGTGATTTGAACTGGTTTACGAGGCATTTTTACCCCAAATTAGTGGGACACATTCACCACCCTCTTAAAAAACAAAACAAAAAAACAAAAACAAAACTTTCTTTTGAAGGCAAAATCTCTGAAGTCTCTTCATTTTTCTTTTGTCTGTTTATTTTTTCTGTAAGGTCCAAACATCTGGAGAAAGGATTGTCCTCTTTGTTCTCAACTCCATTATTTTTGGAATGTTAGAAAGGAGTTCAGCTAATGATACATTCTTTGTATCTCATTCCGCCAAGGAGTCTGCCAAAATATTCTGGAGGAATGGAGATGCTGTTGCCTTTTACACAGTCAAAATAAAAGGTAAGGTCATTTCAGAGAAATCTTCCCATCAGTTCTATATTGCCAAAAATGTAGTTCCCTCCCAATGTAAATAATCCTATGCTTCCATTTACATTTTTAGATAGAAATCACGTGCATACCATTGTAGAGAATGAATCAGAGAAACTAACCCTCATAGAATTTGAAAGCCATTCATATTACTTCCATTAAAACACAATGGGACCAAATTATATTCTAGGTTACACTGAATGATCTGGATTGTTTGGAAAGTTGCACCCCTTCAAATTCCAGCAGTCTCCAATTCATCCTCCTTCCTGGCTTTCCTGCTTTGGCAGACCACACCCAAGCCTATCTGGCTGGAGCCTCAGGTTTCTGGCTTTGGTTGCCAAACCTCTTTGTATCAGGGTCATTTCTGCTGCAGCAGCCTTTCTTACTTCCTGTGATCTCCTGAGCTGCTCCTTTCACTGAAGCCACCTGCTGCCTTTTATGGGGAGTTACCTGATCCAACCCAGGTGTGCCTATTTAATAATCAGGGTTGGCTAACCTCAGGCCTCCAAGTCCCTAAGGGGCTTCACCCTGCTACAGTGCTGAAAGAGGCTGCTGCCTGTAAGAGCCTCCCTGAGGAGATGGAGACCCAAAGTAGGGAGGTCAGAATACGTTAGCCAGTTCTGGTGTTCATTTTCTAAAAAAGAAGTTGAAAACAGAATCAGAGAAAAGTAGGGTTGGAAGGGACTTCAAGAAGTCATCAAGTCCAGCCCCCTGCTCTGAGGTAGGGCCAAGTAAACCTAGATTATGGCTGACAGGTGTTAGTCTAACCTGTTCTTAACCTGCAATGATGGGGATTCCATAACCTCTCTTGCAAGTCTGTTCCAGAGCGTAACTACCCTGATAGTTAGAACATTTTCCCTGATATTTAACCTAAATCTCTCTTGCTCCCTTGTGATGGATGGGGAAAAGAACCACAAAAATGAGTCAAGGGCAGCAAAAAATGCCATACAGTGAGAAACTTAAAAGCTCTGTTTAGTTTAACAAAAAGAAGATCATGATGGGACTTGATCACAGGTTAGAAGTACCTTCACGGGGAGAAAATGCTTGGGTAGTAATGGTTAAAGGGCTCTTTAATCTAGGTGAGAGAGGTATAACAAAAAACAATATCTGGAAGTTAAAGCTAAACAAATTCATATTAGGTACAGATTTTAAACCATTGGAACAAAGTACCAAGGGAAGTGGTGGATTCTATATCTCTGAATGTCTTCAGAGCAAGACTGGATGCCTCTCCGGAAGATAGTCTTTAGTCAAACACAAGTTATTAGGCTCAGTAACTGGGTGAAATTTAATTGCCTCTGGCAGACAGGATGTTAGGTGAGATCAGACAGTCCTTTTTGGGCTGAAAAAAATCTATGAACTGATAAGTCTGGTATAAGTCCAAACCCATTGCATTGATTTCAAGATATCTACACTGTGGATATTTGTACCTCGGTAAGCCACAACAGAGGCTAAATTGGTGCCAGAAGAGAACAGTGTGGGGAACGTCTCACTGGAATGACTCCACATTTGCAGTGGAATGTGTCTCTGGGTCAGTTACTGGTCCCAAGTTAAAGTGCACCGACACTAAAACTGGGCTTTGGTGCTCAGATGAAGTTGCAAAATAGGTACAGAGATATTGGTGATGGAACCTCTTTCTGGAGGTGAATTGGATTGCTTCAAGGCCATCAATCAGCACGGTCCCAAAACTGGGAGGCGAAGGCTCAGGGTCGGGGTGGGGAATGCGGCATCAGGCTTGCTGTGGATTCCAGACAATAGATTAAAGTTGCCCTCTCCTGGTAGCCCTTCTAAGGGATGAAGCACTGGGAGAAGTTCTGCCCTCCCTCCCCACTCTGAGGTATAGTTGGCTCTTCTGTATGCTATTAGTGGAGAATCACATCTCAGGCGATGATTAAGGACCCCTGGATATGTCTATGAATACACTGTGTTGAGCTGTTTTATAATTTGCAAACACTTCAGTTACAACTGTACGTTTCCTTTTAAGTCCATAAATATTTTGGAGCAAAGCTTTTGGAGAGAGACATTTGGTTTGTAATGATTCAGGCTTCAGTAAAATAAGTTTTCAGCGTAGTCTGTTGTGGGTGGAATATCAGACAACTGAATCTGTTTCCGGGTAAACTGGGAGTCACATTTTGGTTCGCATTAAATGCAAATGCTTAAAGTCCAGACTTGTCAGAATCTGGATCTTGTTGCCAGTGTTTTTGTCTTTGGCAGCAGCATTTGTTTGTATTTGGTCCATGTCATAATTACTAATCGTTTTCCAAGCTCTTCTGGGGAAGCTTGAAGCTGTGATTGTTCACTTCCCTCTTTGCTCATCACGTAAAGCTCACTTGCTGTGTGCATTGTGCAATCTCGCTCTCTGAGGTTCTGTAGTTGTGTCATACTAAACATGCTCCTGTTGATCTGATACTCTGTCTCTTACAATAAACCACCTAGGAAGGGACTCTGGATTTATGAAGCCCAAAAACGTTCAGCTAGTTCTGCCTGCTTCTTTGGAAGTGATATTCCTCAAAAAGTTTGAATTCCTTTTTAATACTATTTACATGGGGTGCGAGTTTCTTCTGTTGCTGCCCTGAGCAGTGTACATGACATATCAAGTTTTCTCTGTGTAAGAAATTCCATATTGCCAGATCACCTTCCGTAGCTCCTGGCCCCATGAAGAATTGGCAACTTGTTTCACAGCCCTGCCAGGTGATCCCAACTGCATTTCCACTCTCTACAACAAATTATCCACTGGTCTTCGCCCTCCGCTAAGTAATTTAGACTCGACTGCTCATTCTGTACTCATCTCTCTCTGTGTCTCTTCTGTGAACTTTCCATTAGCTACAATATGACAAGATCAGAAACCATGGTTCAGTGGAGCTAAATAAGGCAGAACTATGTTTGTAGGGGATGGACAGTTAAAAGCACAGGTCTGGGTGGCTAGATAGATGGATGGAAGGAGTCTCTTCCTGTCTTTGCTGCAGACTTACATCGTGTCTTTGTCCAAGTCAGATTTTCACATGGAAGTCACTGATTCAAGTTTAGCTCAGGCTGGAGATGTCTGAAAGTTGTTCCCATTCACCAGCTCCTAGGTGGCCTGATTTTGGTGATAGTCCTGTTCGTAATAAAGATACATGCACATCACAGCTAGCACTTATTGGGATCTCTTTTGATAGCCTCATGAGAAAGGGAAGGGGGACTGAACACCTATGTTGCTCCTAGAGACAATTCCTTCAGGTCAAGTTTGAGACATATTGGCAAGGCAATGTGAGGAAATGTCTGCTGATACTGACCATGCTGCACCTGTTGAATGGATAAACACAAGACTTCATTTTCCAAGACCTTGAGCCTATCATCTTTTATGAGCATTAGAGTTATTTTATTCACAACTGTACAGCTCACCAACCTAACCTATACGGCATGTGGCATTTATCACTGGTATTGTGGCGATTGATGGGACATGAAATAAGGCATTAACGTATGTTGATGAGAGACTTTGTTGTGTGCCGTTGTTGGTGTGGTGTTGTGTCCCATCTAGTGGCACTGAGACCACTTAGAGAGAGTTAAATGAGTCTGCTTTACAGCCTTAGTTAAGAGCAAATTGGCTTTTAGCTCATGCACTAGGCTCCAGAGCCAGAGGTCCCGGTTCGATCCTGCAGCCGACAACGACCAGGGTCTGTTGGCGTTACACCAGCACAAATGCCTCCAATTTGGTTTATGTCAGTGACTTCCAAACTCTGCTCTCCATAGCAGCAGTTAAGGAGTTCAAACCATACTTAAAAAATAGAAAAGAACATCATTTCCTGTTCTCTAAATTCTGCCACTGAAACTGCCGTGCTTTAGTCTGCATGCCCTATTTTGCAGATGGCAACCATAACGGAATATTTTGCAGGAGACCAAACAAATATCTTCCCATAGAGCCACTTTGGTGATGAGAACCAGAGCGGTTTGTTTCTTTGTCATTTTTCTTCCGGGATTTTCATGGTATGCTCTACACTTGTTAAAAACCTGCTTTTTAAATGGATTAATGACGATAATACTTGACCCATAGAATTCTATGAAATGTTTTCAGTTTGCTTAGATTTCGTAACTGTTACAGATGGAGCTTACTGCCTTCACTTGAGCGTAAAATAATTGGAAGAGCATAAAAGATTCATGAGGAGGCAGTATGGCTTAGTGGACTGCAGGGGCGGCTCTAGCCATTTCGCCACTCCAAGCACGCTCTGCCAGTCGCCAGTCCTGCGGCTCCGGTGGACCTCCAGCAGACGTGCCTGAGGAGGGTCTGCTGGTCCCATGGCTCCGGTGGACCTCCCGCAGGCGTGCCTGCGGATGCTCCACTGAAGCTGCGGGACCAGCGGACCCTCCGCAGGCACGCCTGCGGGAGGTCCACCGGAGCCGCCTGCCGCCCTCCCGGCGACTGGCAGAGCGTCCCCCACAGCATGCCACCCCAAGCATGTGCTTGGCGTGCTGGGG
The DNA here is from genome assembly GCF_007399415.2 of Gopherus evgoodei. NCBI lineage: Eukaryota > Metazoa > Chordata > Testudines > Testudinidae > Gopherus > Gopherus evgoodei. The sequence goes on from NC_044331.1 coordinate 9,746,880, forward strand.
CCTGGAGCCGCCCCTGGTGGACAGAACACTGGACTAGACTCAGGAGACCTGGATTCTATTCCCAGCTCTGCCGCTGATGTGCTCTGTGACTTTGGGTAAGTCACAGCACTGCTCTGTGCCTCAGTTTCCCCATATGTAAAATGGGAATAATGCTGCTGACTTTGTTTGTAAGGTGTTTTCAGATCTACTAATGAGCTGGATAATATTTTATTATTATATAATGCAAAGAACAGTTGATGCAGAAAAACACAAAAAGTGTTTTAGTCTTTGGGTTAACTACAAGTAGAGAAGTTCTTTTAGCTTTTGTTGGCGTTGTTTAGTATTTGTATTGTGGTAACAATTGTGCTAAGTACAGAACAAAAAGATGGTCACTGTACTGAAGAGCGGATAATCTTAAGTATCTTTCTCCTCCTCTGGGATCTCCATGGTATGAGGCTTGAGGTGGGCAGCTTAGCAATTCAGCCATCAAACCAATTGTAAAAAAACATATACTGGGGGTGAGAGAGAGAGAGCTGTGAAACGTGGAGTCAAACCAGCAGTATTTCCCACTGGCTCCCCACAGAACCCCAGCAAGAGCTCTGTGAACCACATTTTGGGAACCACTGACAATAGATAAACAGATAAAATGGGAGATGTAGGTACTGACAATGTTATGAGGACTGATTAGTTAATATTGTAAAAATAGTAAAAGCGCTTAGTAGTAATTTGACTGAAGTGCTTCAAAAGGGATGATAGGCTTTATTTAATTTGAATCAGACACCAGAAGTGCTTGCCCACATGGTGGGATGAAGTCCATTTCAGACTTTTTCACACAAGCCTCTGTAGACTTGGTTTTTTAAATATTTCCCCCTTGAATTAGATCCCTACAGCGCTACTATATATGTATTTTCCATTGATCACATACATTTGCTGTACAAAAAATTAGATTAGAACAGAAAGTTAACCTGCTTGACGCCTAGCAAAAAGTTTGTTTTTGGATAATTGTTCCCCTTCCCCACTCTTTTCTAGCAATAATATTTTTAATGTGCATATTTGAATGAGTTTGAAGGTTCTGGCTTTAATAAAATAAAATGAACACATACCAGCCAAGACATGTGTTCATTTAATTTTATTGAAGCCAGAACCTTTGCTCCCCTTTTCACATCGCACAATGGGTTGACATTGGGTTCTGTTCAGCAGAAATATTCCCCACCCTTTACACAAGCATGGACACTGCAGAAGGCCTGTCTGAACTTGTGTGTGCAAAGCCAACTTGTTCAGCAGGGATGCAGTCAGTATGCACAACCTTGTTTTGTTTGGGCCCTTTAGATGTGGGGACAGGGTTGGGTTTTTCCTGGTTTGTGGATGTTTGGGAATGCTAATGGCTGTCTGCTTTCCTGCCCTGGTAATTGCTGTTTACCATTGTGCTGGCTCATAAGTTGGTCATTTGGCACTCATGACCTAACCAAACAGATCAAAGGCTTTGAAAGGGCAGACTGCATAAATGCTTCCATCTCCCCTGCCAATGCCCTAATTTCCTTTGTCTCTTCCCTCACCCCAAGACTCAGGCTTTTATATGGCTGAACAATGAAAAAAGGGTGCACAGGAACCTCAACTCAAGGCCACCAATACTTATTAGGAACCTGCTCCACTATTAGAAAGGACCCTAAGGGCAAAATTCACTTCTCCCCAAAGTCTATGGGTGATGGCTTCTTGTCATGTATTTGCTCAGGGCTAAAAGGAGAGAGTGGCTTCATGATTAGTCTATTTATGATAACCTTAGACTTTACAAATGTCTGTCTTCCTTAGGCACAAAATTAAGAGTGCAGAAATTGATCAGCCAGCTCCTGTCCATTAGGATGGCTGCACATGAGTCTCTCAATCTGATTTCAGGGATTTGTAAGAGACAGATAATGTGAGATGCCAAGAATCTCTCTGAGACAATATCAGGGTTGAAGGGCCTGAAACTGATCCTACGATACTCGAAGAAGCTGTAGACTTTGTGATGAAAAGTTCCTCAGCTTCCCAGAACAAACACTGCCAGAGTCTAACATCTCTGGTGGGCTGCCAGTCAGCAATAAGATGACGGTGTGCTCAGGTTCTTGGCTCACATAGGTGCGTCATACATTTCTTAGCTGTGCCCATCTGCTCTATTCTTTTGAGTAGGAAAAGGGAACTGAAACCACCTAAAACTGCTGCCATTGTAGTGCTTCAGACACTGAACAGGATTCTGGAATGTTTGAGTGCTTGGACTGCCCTTGTGAATGGAGGAGAAAAATGGGGGATGCTGCATGCCTCATGATTGCCAGTTAAACCACCCATGTGCAGGATTAGGCCAAGAACCTAGGACTTTCTGTTCCAAAATCACAGATGTCTCCCAGCTAAAGGAGGGGTTTTCTTAGCAGTTATTATTATGGTAGTGCTTAATGACCAACCAAGAGTGGGCCTCACTGTGCAAGGCACTATACAGACACAGAGTATTAGACAGTCTATGCCTTGAAGGGTTTACAGTCTAGAGACAGGACAGATACAAGCTGGGGGAAGAGGTAGAACACACAAGTAGCAAACGTCATATTAGTGCCACCATTTTTTGGGAGTGGATTTAAGAGGGGATGAGCTCCCTGGAAAGAAAAGTGAAAGGAGAGGGGACATTGAAGGGAAGAGAGGTGAGAGGGTCAGGGCAGATAAGAAGAGCTTATTGAGGGGCAGATTTGGAGTGAAGCGGAGGTGAAGAGACAGAAGGAGGGGAAAGGTTGGACCAACAACTAATCATCACAGGACAGAGAAACTATAGAAAGTTCTCTGACTGTTAGAAGGCCCCTGCTTTGACTGCTTCTGCAGCAGCACCTACTGGCTGGAGTGTCTGGGTAGCTCCTCTGCAGCTTCCCCCTATGCCACATGTTGGAGATAGGCACCATCCGAGTCCTCATTTCCCGGTGTGTTTGTGTGTCGTCTCCCCTGCAAATTCTGGCTCCAGGGGGCTGCTGGTGAGAGGGGTGGCCTCAGTGGGACCCCATTTTACTCCCTCTCTGCTGCTGCTTCTACTGGCTGGCAGTTAGTAATATATATTTTGCAGGGCAGGGCTGACATAATCACATATACTTGAGGAAGTCTGACATTCTGGCCAATAGATGCATGTACATTACATAGGGCATGCTCACCATTAAAAACAAAAGTCTCACTGTGGAAGCATTAAAGTCACTTTGTTATGCTGAAACTGCCAGTGTTCAGAGTGTGATCTGAGATGTATATTTTTGGTCTTGACTTGATTATAGACCATGGCTGGATTATTTATGGCTGGTTGTGGTGGTACAGGGAGGGGAGTTGTTTATACAACCTATTGTGGTCAGTTTGATTTAATGTATAACTGCATGTGAATAATTGCATTAATTTCTGGGCACTTCATTCCCAGGAAAATTTTGATTAACTTAATGGAACAAACTGAATGAACTTCAGAGAACAGCCAAAAAAATAAAATAAAAAAATTAGAGAGATGGAGGGATTGGCCTAGGAAGAAAGGATAACTACTAGGGACGTGTTACAAATATTTGTAAACACCAAAACAAACGGTCTGTATTCAATAAAGCACTTGAAAAGTCAAGCATTTCCTCAAGTCTCATTGACTTTATTCTGATTTAAGCACGTGTCTTGCTGAATTTGGAGTCCAAGGAAGGAGAGGAGTTAAAGTCAGATCCTATTTCTGTTGATGTCAGTGGCAAAACTCCAGTTGAAATCAACAGGAGCAGAAGCAGGCCCTTATTTAAGATAACAAGCAGATGACTAGAAGAAAAGAGTCACACTGAAAGAAGGGAAGCTTAGTTTCAATATCAGGAAAAGCCTCCTGACAATTAGTTCTATTAGGCTGTGAAGGAGACTCCCAAGAGAAGTGTCAGAAGATTCATGACTTGAGACAGTTAAAATGAGGTTGGATGTTACACCAGGGCTGCCCAGAGGATTCAGGGGGCCTGTGGTCTTCGGCGGTGGGGGACCCCCGCTTCGGCGGTAATTCGGTGGCGGGGGGTCCATCTGCTCTGAGACCCGCTGCTGAAATGCCCCGAAGACCCGCGGGGGGAGGCCCCACCTCCAAATTGCCACTGAAGACCTGGCACTTCAGCGGCGGGTCCTGGGGCAGAAGGACCCCCCACCGTGGGTCTTCAGGGCACTTTGGTGGCAGGTCCCGGAGCGGAAGGACCCCCCCGCCACCGAAGACCCGGAGCAGAAGACGTTCCGGGGGCCCAGGCCCCACGAGAGTTTTCCAGGGCCCCTGGAGCGAGTGAAGGACCCTGCTCCAGGGGCCCTGAAAAACTCTTGTGGGGGCCGCTGCGGGGCCTGGGGCAAATTGGCTCTCTTGCCTCCCTCCCCACCTTTGGGCAGCCCTGTGTTACACTAGTAAATGTATAGTAGGGAACAAACTAACTGTGAGAGGGACTAGATTAACTGGGAAAGCTGGCAAGAAAATGTTTTTTCCTTCTCATGCAAAATTTAAATGAAAATGTTTTGTTTTCATAGAAATTTTCAACAAAATATTTTGACTTTTCATCAAAAACTAAAAACTTTTCAGTTTTCTGACAGAAAAAGAAAAAAAATAGAAAAGCAGATACTGTCATGAAAATGGTGGTTTATAAAAAACTCATTTATTTCAGGAGGGAGCAAAGGAGAAAGGTTTGATGGAAAATTGTCAAGCAGACCTACTAAAAGGCCTCTAATTTGTATGATTTTATGGATTTTCAGTTGTATTTAATCTGTATGAGTCCAGGCACTACAGCAGTGGGCATTTCATAAATGATTAAATACAAATCAATCAGGAGGAGACATTTGTAGTGCTTTTATCCTACAAAGTAGCTAGATAACAGACTGATCTCAACATGATTGAATGCTTATGTTTCTTATTCTTTTGGGTTCGATTTCTTATGGCATTTTGAACTTATGTGTATAATATACAAAGAGTTACTCATGTAATTCTTGCAGAGTGAGGCTCTTAGTTAATTGATATGAACACTGTAGTTTTGGACTCTGCATTGCTGTACTCAACCATATCTTCTCTTGAAGGCAGAGGATGTTTAACCTGGGCGATAACTGCAGAGTAAAGGTTTGAAGTGCTAGGGCAAGCTCTAATACTTCCTGACAATTTTACTAAGAACCGGTTTGGTCCAATAGGCAGAACGCTAGGCTTGAGTCACTGTTTTGGCCTCAGCAGCACGCAGGCCCTTCGTTAGTACGGTATCCATCTCCATCTTTGTACTGGGGCTTGGTTTTGTTGGCAATGAAACGTATACCTGAGTCTAAAATGTCTCCCTGACCTTGGCATTCTCTAGGGTTCTACCCAACACGACCTTGATCTGAATTCAAATTTTTTTCTTTGTAGAATGCTACACCCACTTCCCTTCTGTGTAAAATAGAGTTAATGAGCCCCTCCTGCCACAATTATTGCCATTTGTTGTCTTGGAGAGTGGTTTATCTTTTTATTTATTGGTTGTAAGAGTGAGCTATTTTACTGTGTACTCCCAGGAAGCCTGTGTGATGTTAACACTAGTCAATGCTACCTGCTCCCAGTTCTGGATACTGTATTTGTCCGGAGAAAGTACAGAAGGTGCGGCCTAGGGATGAAAATTCTGCATGATTTCTGTCAATCTTTTGTGACCGAAGATGCCTTGGGGATCAGCTGCCCTATTTCTGCTGACATGTACCAAGGTAAAACACTTGATGTGGAAATATTAGGTAAAAGGTCATGCATGATTTATGCATTTCATAAAAATATTGGAAGAGGCTTCTTGGCTGCAGGAGAGTTCAGTGCAGGGAGTGAACACAAAGATAATGTCCTTGGTGTGCAGTCTTCCCAGAGACACATGGAGCTTCCTGTGGGGAGGAAATCCTGTGTTCTTATAAGATATTGAGTGATAGAAACTTAGAATGGTAGTTTGGTATTTATACTCTTATATAATTATCTCCAAGAAATGGAATAATGGCTTTGGAATCAAAGAATGAATTATCAACTTGCTGTTTGACAGGAAAGAAAAAGAAGGAATTGTGTGGATGTCCATATGCACACACCACACACATGCCACATCTGTGGTGCTGATACTTTTTGTGATAAATTGCATTTGTCAGGCACCACATCTGAACCGTGCCCCCTAATCCAACTTATCAGTACTACTACTTTCATTCCAAGTCTCTGAGCGGCTTTTGAACAGCCACAATATATTTTTACAATTAATTATAATTTTCACTTAGTGGCCTGTACAGTTGGATTCGTGGTAACGCAAGCAAGCCTGGAGTTTCAGGTGAAAGCTTACATAAAATAGTCCTAACAGTGAAATAATTTTTAAAATCTCTAAAACAGATATAAATATTTCTTTGTTAAATATGTGGCATAAACCAAATACCCGATGATATGGTGTGACACAGTGGACCTTACTGCAACTTGTTTGGGATGTCTTTGTTACCCACTCATGACTTTACAGTCATCCCTAATTAATGCCAATAAAACCTTTATTCCTCCTAGTCTGTCTCTGTTCACAGTTCTGTACACAGTTCTGTTTGTCTAAAATGTATACACCATGTACAACTAACGCGTAGATCGGGGTCGGCAACCTTTGGCACGTGGCTTGCCAGGGTAAACACCCTGGCGGGCCGGGCCGGTTTGTTTACCTGCCATGTCTGCAGGTTTTGCTGATCGCGGCTCTCCCTGGCCACGGTTTGCTGTCCCAGGCCAATGGGAGCAGCGGCCAGCACATCCCTCGGCCTGTGCCACTTCCTGCTGCCCCTATTGGCATGGAGCAGTGAACCGTGGGCAGTGGAAGCTGTGATTGGTCGAACCTGCAGGCGTGGCAGGTAAACAAACCAGCCAGCCCCAGCCACGTGCCAAAGGTTGCCGACCCCTGGCATAGATAGTTATGTATATTATATATTCACATCTCTCCCTCCTCCCCCAGCTCTATCTAGGATACTGTGCCCTCTTAATACAGGAAGAAGTAATACAGACACCGTTATTTTTCTCCACCCAACAAAAACTGTTTCCCTGCTGGCATGCATTGTACGGTTTATACATGCTGCATTTGAGATTTGTTTACAAACACTAGTGGTACATCCTAAGAGTTAGTTTTTCATCTCTGGTAGGTTTGGGGCTAAGGTTCAGGGCTGGGACTGTGTCTTTGCTGATGTTTGTAGAGTGCCTAGCACAAGCGATCCTTGATCCTGATTGGGATCTCTGGATCTCACTGCAAACATAAATATTAAATACCAAGGGCGAAATCCTCGCCTTACTGAAATAAGTGGAAATTCTTCTGTATTAGAGTGAAAATTGCAACCCAGTGCCCTCTAAATATCCTTCCACTAAATGTGAGCAGTTCCCACTATTATTTCTTATATAATATTCCCACTCTGTGTTGCATAGGTCCAAAAAGGACCAATAAAGCCACGTACTGAATATTTTGCTGTCACTGTACTCAGACCCCATGGCAAGAGGCTTAGCAGAGAGAGCGAGCGAGAGAGAATGAAGGGTGGGAAGAGAGAGAAAACACCCAAATACAACACCTGTAAGAGAAAATAGGTCTCTGAGAGAACATCCTGAGGGCTCATGCTTGGTGCCACCAACTGACTCACTAATGCTTCCCCTTTTCTCTCCCCCCTCCACTCCCTGCACTTGGTTTTCCTGTTCAGTTTGCCACAGATTCTTGCAGACCCATCCAGAGGAGCAGGATCGACTGTGGGAGGTGGAAGCACCAGGGGACTGGAGCCAGCGTGTTAGTATCTGGTTAAAGATTCAGCTGGAACCTGCCCTTTCAGAAAGTGAGTAACAAGTAGTGCGGACTTCTCCTTGTCGTGTTCAGTTATTTAAACTTCACAGGTAAAAGCTACGCTTCCTTAATGATGACAAAATGCTGCTTCCTCTCATTGGCAGCACACGGAGAAAGTGCTAAGCAAGTGGTTCAGCACGATGTCTTTTTACCTGACTCAGAAATGACAGGTACCTCTCAGCTATCGAGGTGGGTGGTAGTGTGCAGAAAGTCTACGGTTAGACCCCAAAGTGGGTATCTCAGCTCTAGTATGTAAAAAACCAAAATGCACAGGTTCATTTAAAGGCAAATAGAAAATATTTCTAGAGCCATGGGGATGTGAGTTACTGAATTTGCCGTTCAGAGTCAATTTTCGTGCCATTCCATGACATAAACTTGAAGGTTCCACCTCCTTTTGTGTTCAATTGGGGGCGGGGGGGAATCTGTGTTCCTTACTGTACAGCACAGTACTTGGTAATCCTCAAGAGAGCACCAAAATATCTGGTAAACAGGGCCAGGATTAGAGATTCTGAAGTAATGAAATCAAATTACAGAGACTCCTAGGGCTACTGACAAAATGCAGCCCTGGCATAAGAGTATGGAACTCCCATTGCAGTGCATTACACCAGGGCAACAATTAGCCCAATGAGGTTAGCACCATATTTGCATCGTAGAGATGAGTTGGTTTGTTTGTGTCATAAGAAAAGGAACTTGTAGGATTTAGGGATAACATGATTAGCTTCATTAAAATATGCTGCCAATGCCACTCTTTGATACTAATCCAATCCATGGAGAACATAGACATCTACTCCATGGGGTGTAGCTGTAGGATTCAAAAAGGATTCCTCATAAAGGTCAAAATCCTACTTTGTCCGAGTTTCTTCTCCTCCCATATCTATCCTTCCCCACAATAACACCCAGGCAGCAATAGAGTAGGAAACACTCATGGTGTTTTCTTAAGAGCTCAAAGGAGGATCTCGCTAATGCACCTAAGGTCATCTGTTCGGATGGCTTGGAAATAGAGCAGGTCCCAAGGAAGGGCTTGTTCCTTTCAGGATCAGCAGAAGAGAGTGCTGAGAGGAAATGGCCCCCATGCTTTCCCTGATATATTCTGCCCTATATAAGCAGGACGGCACAGGGACCCTCAGCTTAGCCACTGCATTTTCTCTCATCACCAGACTCCATCAGAGAGTTTGGACAGGATTTTGCCCCAGGCTGGGTTCCTCCAATACCGTCACAGTGCTATGGTCTTCCATGCTCCTCTTTCATTTTTAATTTTAAGCTAACAAGAACAAGTGTTGCTTTTTCCTGGAATCAGTCACATTCAGTTCAGTTTGTACCTGAATGGGGTAAATTCAGATCAGCAGACAGACACCGGGTCACAAGAGGATGATCACTTCCTCTTCTTTTTTTTTTTTTGGCCTTCACAAACTGTTCAATGAGACCGCACCTGAAAGGGAGTTAGTAAAAATCCGAATAAGACCCCAGAGCTGCCTTGGGCAGTTTTGCAGGTGCGGGGAGATACTTACATTTGTGGAGGCTGCAGAGAAAGAGTATAAAACACGTATGTGTTTTATACTATAACTTCTGAGATGCAATGTGATCTCCATAGTGGAAAATGGCAGAAGCAAATTAGCTTGGCAACAAATAGAATCTTTTTAAAAAGCATATTTTATTCATCTTATGGCTCCCAGCTCATCAGCGATCCCTTTCCTAGAGGGTGAATGTGCTGAGTTGACTTTAACTTTACCATCTTCAGTGGAACTTCAAAGTACCATAGAAATGGAGTATTTAACACAATAAAGTGTTTGTAATACATATATTAGATATACATATATATTTGTATGATGTATAAAATCTGTGTGTGTGTGTATCTCCCAGTGCATGGTATATTACATGTACAGGAGTTAATGTAAAAGAGAGCATGAGACAGATAGTACCTACAGCAAGGAGAGGGACAGCTTCCCCAAGTCTCACTGAGCTTGGAAGAAGTGCTGATCCCACAGCGCTTCCCCTCTTGGCTGGTGAGGTAGAAGCAGCAGAACTTACTTTCTGCTAGTAGTAGGAAAAGCAGCAGCTCCTCCCAGCTCAGGTGCACCATGTCCTTCTCCTCTACAGGAAGATCTGCTCCCCTGTCCCATGGTTCCCCAGACTCTATCCCTGCTAAGGGAGACTGGAATTGGAGCCTCTGTAACCAGCACTGTACTTTCACAGGAGAAAAGTGAGGCGAATGATATGTCATAGAATGGAGCTCTTGAGGTGTGCCCTTACCCAACTCTACAACAGATGTTTGCTTGGATCTCATAGGCGTATTTGAGGATGTGACTGTCTTTTGGATCTATTTCTTCTGTGTCACCTTCCCCCTTGCTGCATCCCACCAGCACATGGCAATATAGCTCAGCATCACCAAGTAATGTAGTACATATGACAACAGCCACAGGGGTGAAAGTAACTTACAGGATTTACTGGTACTGCCGGAGTCCTGAGGGGGGCATGGCCTCATCCGGAAGAGGTGTGGCCTCTCAAGATTTAAAGGCCCTGGGGAACCAGCTGTAGTTGGGAGACCCAGAGCCTTTAAATCAACCAGGGGTTCCCAGCTGCAGAGGTGGCTGGGAGCCCCCCGGGGCTCAGGAGCAAATTAAAGGGCCCTGGGCTCTGGCCACCAGGGGGAACCCTGAGCTTTGCGGGGCTAGGGCAGGGATTTAAAGGACCCAGAGCTCCTGCCACTGGGGGAAGCCCGGAACCCTTTAAATGCTGGCCCCAGCCCAGCCGCCAGAGCCGTGGCCGAGATTCAAAGAGCTCTGGGCTGCCCGCAGTGGCAAGGAGCTCTGAGCCCTTTAAATCCCAGCCCCAGCCCGCCCGCAGGAGCCGCGGCAAGGATTTAAAGGGCTCTGGGCTGCCCGCAGCCACGGGCAGCCCAGAGCCCTTTCAATCCCCGCAGTGGAAGTCGATGCAGTCCAGCATGGTGTACTGGCTCTTGCCAGTACGCCATACTGGACCGGACCGGCTTTCTTTCACCTCTGACAGCCACCAAGATTAAGGAGCTCCCCATCCTGTTCTGGTCTTCTTGAACAACCCTTCTGTCCCCTTTCCACTGCACTAGGCACTCTAGAAGAAAGCTATGTAGTAGCTTTAACTCTGCAGCTCTTGTTCTGCATACTATATAGTTTTTCAGAGAGTCGGGAATAAATTCTTGTCATATAATGTTGTAGGGCCTTTACAGCAATATGTTTTCCGGAAGGTTCCCACCAACCTGAGATTAGACTTTGAATTTTGCAAGGATATAGAGCTGCATCTAGTGGCAGCATGGCTGAACTACAGCACTCTGTACACCAGAAATGGTACGTAGGCTTGAGTATGCACGCATCTGTAGATATGTGTGAAAGGGAGACTTAGATGGATATGTTCTTTTCAACATGGTGGAATTTTTATCAGTGTGTAGCTATAAAAAGAAAGCTCTTTGGTGCATGGTACATGGAACTGGAAATATTCACATGAATTTAATTTTTGTTGAAAAATCAGCCAGGGTTAATTTATATCAAATAGTTCCAGTAACAGAGAAGCAGTAGCATTTGCTTACAGAGACTGGCTGAAATGTGAAAATAAATTTAAGATGAATATGCAGGCAGTGTCCTAGTTGCTGAACCAATCAAGCTCTGAAGTGAGCAGTTCTAGAGTAATTGAGTGAAAGTATGTAAGGTCTACAAATAGAAAGTGAGTGTGAAAAGATAAGGTGGGGGAGGTACTGTCTTTTATTGGTCCAGATCCTAATGAAGAGCTCTGTGTAAGCTCCAAAGCTTGTCTTGCTCACCAACAGAAGTCAAATAAAAGAGAGAACCTCCCCCACCTTGTCTCTCTAATATCCTGGGACCAATATGGCTCCAGCAAGTGAAAAGAAAAGCAGATTCAGTGGGAAATAACTGCTTTGCAGGCTTTATGGGAATCATGAAAGGTGCCTTTTATTGTCTAAAGGGCAACTTACAGACCAGTGAACTCTCTGAGAAATGGATTCCATTTAGTGGAACAAACTTTCCACCTAAGGCTAGAAAGGTTTTCAATGACATTTTAGTGCAGTCATTCACATGACGATGGAGGTGTTCTGAGCGTTCTGAGATTTTAACGCTGTCTGGGAATAGGATCGTGACAGCTTAAGGGCAGTGTTAATAATTTATTTTTCTGGTCTCTCCACACTCATTTTACCCCAATTAATAGTTAGAAAATCAGATTCAGTCAGAGCTAATTTGTTGGGCACTGGAAATACTAGATGCCGTGCTTCAGTCTCAACCATTACAATTTTTCTGAAATAATCAGAAAAGATGCAAGTTTACAGTCACCCCCAAATTAGCCTGACAGGCTGTTGTTGCATATCAGGACCCTTTATGTCAAGATAGTGGAGGCTCAGAAATGCCAAATATAATTAAAAACTTTTTTAGACATAATTTATACCTGGCAAGAAGTGCGGATGTGGAAACAGGGGGCTAACCGTTCAAATTGCATCTACAGCACTAGCAGATGCATCTGTTTGCAGGTAGATGATGCGATATTTACACATAGAAAATTTTGTGTGTGAAAGTGCCAGGTGTGGATTTTTTTTACATTCAGATAGATAGACCTGCAAATATTTCAGGTGTATGCGGCTGTCAGAAAATGGGGCTCTTCTGACCAAACCTATGCATTTATCTTTTGTGGCATTGCCACCCATTGCACAAGGGTCTTTTTTGTTGCTGGGCTGGGTAGTTAATTGTCAAAATTGGAGGAGAGGGATTGAAATTGTACAAGGACAGCATCTTTTAGGTATTTTATTTTTTTTAATAAACTTGCCACGGAAGTTGTGCCAGCATTTTTTCATTACGATCTTGCCCTCAGAAAACACAGTTTGTCAGACTGCTTCAGAGGAGGAAGGAGGCTGTCATATAGAGAGAGCTCAGGATGATGAACCCAGATGCTTAGATGCAGGCCAGATGAATGAGGTACAATGATTCATTTGTCATTCTATGATCCACTTTTTCATAAACTTGTTGTTCCTACTTAGTGAGTTAGGGGGCCTAAATAGGAAAGTGACACAGATAACCATGGATGATCTTCTGTCACTGGGCCATTGATTTATATGGCTAATCTGTAATTGCTCTGGGGGCTTGGTGGTGAAAGGTGTGAAAGTTTTTACTTCGCTCCTCACGGAGATCTATGAGCTATAACAGAGCTGGAATGCTCAACTAGCAGGTCTGCAGTGGCTTTCTGAACTGACCTGCATACACAGTAGGTGGAATGGTTACAACGCCTGTATCGAGGTTGCCTAGCACTTTGCAATTAGAATGCCCTCTTTTTAATTGCTTCAAGTGGGAGTCTGCCCCCACACACTTCATTTCAGGATCGTGGCCTAAAACAATCGTGGCAATTTGAATGGACCAATTCTCCATAAACACTCAAATGAACTCAAGGAAACAAATCAAAATAATGAAGCTTGTCAAATAATAAATAAGGAGGGGGCAGAAGCAAAACAGAGTAAAATTAAGCACCATGGTTGTTATGTTTACTTCTCCCCTTTAGGTTGCCGCCCAACGGTTACTGGAACTTAATCAGTTTGTTGTTAATCAGACCATTCAAACTACTTATGCAGAGCATCAAGAATCTATTATATACAAACAAAATGGGTATGTTTTGGGGTCCCCTTTGTTCCATAGGGTGTCTCGGATTAGGGTCACATCATAGCTTTTACACTGTAAGTATGTATGTACCTTTCATAACACCCGGATGATCCTTGTGTCTTGGTTCTAATTTCAGGGAGGCGAATGCATTCCTGATATTAGGAAAGTGCCACCAGGAGCCAGAGACAACAAAGATAATCCAACAGGAGAAGCAAGGACGTTACACCTGCAAGTTCCCAAGGAGGAGGACTTCAGTCAAAGTACAGCTGATACGCAGCAATGTAAGGGATTTAGGAAAAGAACAAGCACTATGGGCCTGCCCGAAGACAAGACTACTAAGCATCTCCGAATGCTGCCTTAATTGCCTTACTCAAGAAGCAAATCCACTGTGCAGTCATAAAAGGCTAAAAGAGTCAGCTAAAATAATCAGAATCTCTAACCGTGCTGAGATTTCTCCAGATTAGTTACAAGGGTCTTGCAAGGCAAATATTCTGAATCTTTAAAAAATAAAATCAAACTATTGTTCTTTTAATTGCTCTTTTCTTTTACTTCCTTCCAAGAAATTAAATAGTAGTTGAGCCTAGTTATTTCCCTGCTTTGGAAAGATTTTAATGGATCGCGTGAGATGTCTAGAAAGGAGTAATTAGATGACTTGTAGATACTGATGTAAGAAGATATTTCTATGGAAACAACATCCTGTATTATGCAAGGGAGATACCGCAACACAGGTTGGTATCAGAATGATGGCTCTGTAACCTCCCTCTCAAAAAGAACAGTTGATCTGGAAATTCTTTCAGCTGAGCTTTTCCAGCAGAAAAATCTGCCTTAAGCTACAAAGTGGACTGGGGGATGGGGACAAAACAACTGCGTGGTCTACATTAATGCAGAAGTTTGGTACAGAGAGAAAGCTACAGGCCATACATTGCCTTTAAGTTTAGACACTGAGATCTCATTGTGTATATAATTTAAGGCACAGCTGAAGGAACTTTGTGTGGATTGCTTATCTCATGTATTGTATTTCATATAGACCAATTCCTAATGCTTTACAATAAAAGAAAATATATTGATAATGTGTCTCGCCAGCTTGCACAAGTTACAATGTGGTTAAGAAACTCCCCCCCCCTCACCTTTCAGTCCCTCCCTCGCAAGATTAAGTCAGTGTGGTGCTGTTCTAGCTTGACTTACTGATGTACCGGGAATGCTTTATTTATAATACATAAATCAATGCAAGGCAGTGCTTAATTCTACCTTTACAACCAGCCTCCACTGTAGCACCAAATGGGTGCACCAGGTTCCATATCACCACAGGGGATGTTGCATTTAAGGTTGGACACTTAAATGTTTTCAACAGTTGTCATGGATCTAATCTTCTCTGAGGGTAGAATTTACCCCAATGCAGAGAAGCCTGCCCATGGCTGTATGTGCTTCTGGGATCCCTGGGTGCCATGGAGGGGGGGCTCTGAACTATCCTCAAGAGGCAAGGGGAGCAGTGGTGAGCCTGGGATAGGGTCTGGGTGCACACATAATCAGATCCAGTGGCCTACAGTCCCCACATAGGGGTCATGGAAGGGGCAGAGGAATCTATTCCAGTCCATGGACTGATGCAGAATTCATAGAGGGGCTGCCCTGTACCATGTCCACAGATGGCAGGGGTGAATTCTTTCCCTTTCACACCCTCCATAAGTCCCCACATGAAACCCTGACACTAGTTTTGTGTAGGGAAGGGTGGATTTCACCCATAGACCCCGATTTAACATATCACTTAAGCATGTATTTACATCAATCCCTGTTCAACATTGCGCTTCAGTCCCATTGAAATCAACCTTTTCTGGACATCTTCTACCAAAGAGGGAGTTATCTACTGGTGCTGTAATAGGAAATTATGTTAATTTTTCCATGAGAGGTGAAATACTGATCACTAAACCAGCCATAATTTTGATGCAGACATGATTAGCAACCCCTGACAAAGCTAGCCTATCTCAGAGAGTAAGATTGTCCCATCCATATGTGGCTGATCTGTAGAGGATAGGCTGATCCAGTGCAATGAGTGTATGCAATGGGGATTCGCTTGGGAAACGGTGCCCTTATTCATAGCATCTTTGTTTCTCTGTACCTAAGTAGGGTGCATCTGGCATCTTTTATAAAACATTGTATCAACTGTTGGATGATAGCTGGCCCAAGGCATAATAGAAAATAAAGGCAGCTGTAATCTTCATGGCAGCTGATCCCATGTTTCATTTTAGTCCACTATGACAGTTATGTTTGCATGTGGTAGTCTGTATTCTACATCTCATTGTAACAGATCAGAATTGTTCCAGCACACTGAGTGGATATTAGGTTCGCCTTAATTACATCTGTTGACTTAAATATATTTAAATAAAACCAGGTGAGCCCTATTTGAACTTGTCAAGTTGGAATAAAAGGGATGGACAATATAGTGGGGAGACATCTAGTTTGGTGAAATTAATTCCATACCTCAGAGCTCTTGCAGTGAAACAGGAAACATCAAGTTGTCAGTATATCCAGGTTGAATTTCGGTTCTCCCTCTTTGGCTCCCAGTGATCCACATACTGGTTTCCTAGCTGTTGTACCTTGATGGGTTTTTTTCAAATGTGAAAAGATTTTCTTTCTCTGCTTCTGCTGATCAAGCCCTTTACTTTCCAAGTAATACTCCTTTCAGGAGAAATGCATAATGAGATAATGGGCATATCCGAAAGGTGAGCCAAGGTTCAACTCTGATGGGACAGAGTTCTCTGCATGTTGACAGACCAGCAAGTGCCCCAAAACTAGTCAATTCTGCAGTTTCTCTAGCCACAGACAAAATGCTAGCTAACCATGGGTAACAATTCCCCTGCTGATTGTGTGATTTAAGGAGGTCCCATTTTTGGCTCATTGGCCCTTCCCATCAAATGAAGGAGACCAAACACAAACATTGAAAACAAAGGAGCTGGAAACTAGCCCATTATTTACACCTGATAGGGCATCGCAGCTGGGTGTTCTAAGTTAGCAGAACCAAAGGTGCCATGCTGCAGGCTGCAATTGTCTCAGTGACAAATGCTACATAAGGAAGTAGGCTTCCTCCCTCTCACATCATGTGTGTGCTCTGTCTCTGTCTCTCTCTCAATAAATAATGTATCTAATACAGGAGCTGTGGAAACTACTATAGGAGGAATCTTTTTAAGACATCTGACTTAAAGGATGTCCCAGTCTGAGTACTAACCTCTTTTGTGTGCATTAAGGTATCTGATGCATTTAGAAGTTCAGACCTGCAATTGATTCTTGGTTAGTCTTAAGTGTTTTTGTATAAAAGCCTTAGGTGCTGCATCAGTGGTTTGAGCACTGGCCTGCTAAACCCAGGGTTGTGAGCTCAATCCTTGAGGGGGGCCCTTTAGGGATCAGGGGCAAAAATCTGTTTGGGGATTGGTCCAGCTTTGAGCAGAGGGTTGGACTAGATGACCTCCTGAGGTCCCTTCCAGCCCTGGTATTCTAGTAAGAAGGGATATCTCAGTGGTTGGAGCATTGGTTTGCTAAACTCAGGGTTGTGAGTTCAGTCCTTGAGGGTGCCATTTAGAGATCTGGGGCAAAACCAGTACTTGGTCCTGCTAGTGAAGGTGGGGAGCTGGACTTAATAACCTTTCAGGGTCTCTTCCAGTTCAATGAGATAGGTCTATCTCCATATATTATTAATATTAATCATTAAGTTAATGTGCCAGTCTTTCATTTTTGGACCCATTTGTTGAGCTCTGTTGTCAATCACAAATGCAAAGAGTGTGATAATCTCAGCTAGCATTGGGACTGAACTAATTTTTGTTTATTTATAGGTTTTGTACAGTACTCATTACTGTAGTGTCTGAGCACATCATATGTGGTAATGGATTTATCCTCACAACAGTGCAAAAAGGTAGGGGAATAGTATCTTTATTTTACAGCTGTTGAATTGTGGCACCGAGGTTACGTGAAGTAACACATGCTTTCTGTGGCAGAAACAGAACCCACATCTCAGTGTCTTTAAGGCAAAAGACCCTTTCCTCTTATAACAGAATATCCAGCACAAACTTTACCTTTCACTCAGGAATAAAACATTTTGTATGAGGAAGAGCTGAATGGTTTAGAGAGAGAACACCTTTTGGTAGCGGTTGGAAGTTGGTTTAAGCATCCAAACCGACTACCCTAATGGTGTCCACATCTTCATCATCACAACACAATTAGTGCTTCTGCTTTGGGGAGAGAGGAGAGAAAGGGCCGTGTGTGTGAAGGCAGGACTGTTGGCAGATCTGTAGTGAAATTTGCCCTGGATTTGCCTCCTGCTAGTCCTTATGAACGTTGGGGCTAAAAATTCACCCAGAAATAAAACCGTTAACCTCTGAAATATGCATTAGCAGAGTCATCTAGGTAGATACCCATGGTGGATGCCAACAAAATCAAGGATCTGAAATGCAGATCATAGATTCTAAAGCCAGAGAAGATCACTATGATCATAGAGTCTGACCTCCTGCATAACACAGCCCAGAGACTTCTATCCAATGATTTCTTCATAGAGCCCATAACTTCTGTTTGAAATAGAGCATGTCTTTTAGACAGACATCCAGTCTTGATCTGAGGCCTTAAAGTGATGGAGAATGCACCACATTCCAAGGTAGATTGCTCTCATGGTTAATTGCCTTCACTTTTAAAAATGTGCACCTTATTTCCAGTTTGAGTTTATCTAGCCTCAGCTTCCAGTGATGGATCATGTTATGCCTTTTTGGCTAGATTAGAACCCTGGACTATCTGATTTCTTCTCTCCAGGTAGGTACTCACAGCCTGTCATCAAGCCACCTCTTTCCTTTCTTGTCAATAAGCTAAATAAATGGAGAATCTTAGGTCTGTCACTGGAAGGCAGGTTTTCCAGACCTCAAATCACTGTAGCTCTTTTCTGAACCCTTTCCAGTTTTCAATATCCTTTTCGAAGTGTTGGCACTGGAAATGGACACACTGTTCCAGAATGGTCTCACTAATGCCATAGACTGAGGCAATCTCACTCCTCCTTGATATTCCCTTGTTCATACATCCAAGGATTACTTTATCCCTCTTAGCTATGGTATTGCACTGGAAGCTCATGATCAGCTGGTTATTCCCCAGGACCACTACATTCTTTTCAGAATCACTGCTTTCCAGAATACACTCCTCCATCCTATAGAGGTAGTGTGAGCTAAGATGTGATACCCACAGTATCTTTATAATACAGATCCCCAGTTGTCCTAATGATGAGCATGCACTGTAAAGTTTGAACAGGATACCAAGAAATTTGGAACTATAAATCATTTTTCTTGCATTACTTCTATGGCCAGAGTTGTCACAGTTAGTATACATTAAATCTGGTCTGTGCCAGTGTTTTATTTAGTATTACCACAAGATGGCACCATTGTACAGCTTAAAATTTCAACTGTGCCTTGCATGACTTGTACATGGCAGTGCCAAAAATGCAAACATGGCTGTTTTACCTAACTTTTTAGCAGCATTACTGGAACAGGGAAGGAATGAATAAGGTAGAAAAGAGGCTATCTCCATATTTACTAATTTGATTGTTATAGCTATTGAGTTTGTCTTTTGATAGTGAACAGACTTGTCCTTTCAGTGTCTGTGAACCTAAGGTAAAGTCATGGAGGCAGATTGAATACAAAATATACTTGGACTATGCCCTAAAGAAGGAAGCCTGGTTTGAAGTTTTTCATAACCGCTCACTTCACAGTTTTTTCAGGCCAACCAGTGGATGGTATTGAGAGACACAAAATATATTTTGGAACCTCATGTCTACTCTCTCTGAAGTTCTCACCTGATCAGTAGTCTGATATGATTGACAAGTGACCTTAGTATTATATCTGTTTCTGATCCTTTTCTGCTCACCTCAACCTTAGCTTCAGAAGTCATAAAAATAATGTTGCTTTAATATAGTAACTACCCTAATATGCTATGAATCCGAACTCTGTATGAGAAAGCACAGATGGGTCACATGGGCCTTTTGATGAAACTTCTTCCTTTGCAACTAAACCTCTTTTGTGTCCATCCCATCAGGAAAAAACAGCTTAGTGTGTAACCGGAATGATATAATTAAGTGGATGAATAGTGAAACATCAGTGTTCTGGTGGATGTATTGGCTGTTGATTATTATACCTCTCTCCCCAGTCATCTTCAAATATTTAAGGCAGACATTCCAAGATGAATAATTCTTTGTGCGCTTGTTGCCCTTGTTATATAAGGATCTTAGAGATTTAGAAGCATGAACTGAGCTCCTGTGAGTTCAGCAAATACATTTTTCATATGGGTCAGTTGACTCAGAGAGGTGAGACCCCAAGGTCACATGATGAGTCAGTGGTGAACCTGGACTAGAGACTTAAAATTTCACCTTCAACTTGTGCTACTTCCCAAATAAAAGATACAATATTGTACTCAGAGCGGAGTGTCTTCTTTAATTGTGATTGATTTGTGCTGACCCATTTTCCTAGGTAAGGTGTGTTCCGAAAGAAAACCAGATCATTTAGCTCAATAACCAAATTGGAATGGTTTAAATATGAAGCCGGGAAATCACATCTTTTGGTGTCCTTTGCTATGGATGAAGAAGAAAAGAGAGTTTCAAGCTTTGTCTGCCTAACAGGATCGATGCCAAGATTTACATATTAATGATTCTGTGGATAGAGAAAGAATGAATATTTCCAAGTAGAAAATCCTTTTCAGCAAACCCAACACTGAGCTATGTAAGTAAGAATGCTGCCTGCTAAAATTAATGGTTAATTATTGGCTTAATTTCTCCCTTATACTTTTGCTGTTACAGATCATGCAATGTAATTTAAATGCACTAAACACAAAACTACAATTTCATTACAAGCCTCTTTGTTAGTTTTCACTTGTTTTTCCATTTAGTGCTAAAGTCCCAGTTTAATTACCTGTTCGCCTTAGCCTTTGTCATTGTTCTATTGAGTTTTTCTGCTGTGAGCTTATTTCAAACCATCTCTCCTGATTTAAATTTAACGCGAAGATGTTGTTTTTAGAAGATCAATAATCTCCATCCAGAAAGATTCTTTTCTCCCATCCTTTTGGTGCCTAGACAAAGTCGAACTTTTTTTTTCTGCCTGAGTGGATCATCCTGCCTGAGAAATGTTGTGTTTGATGTAATCATAACATCTGATGCTGTAAATATATTTTAAGGTAAATAAATATACTGCCAGTGGCATTTGACTTGAAAGTTAATAGCTCAATCCCTTTGCATCACTCTATGTTCAAGTTTGGTGACCTGGAGGGAATGAGCATGCCTCATCGGCATACACAGCCTCTGGTCACCTGGACTGACCTCCACAGAATGTGTTGCCTTTGGAGAATATGGATGCCCAGCAGGTCCATAAAGCTCTCTGCAGGGAACTTGGGGGAATGAGGGGAGAAATACATCTTCCTAACAATTACCTAGACTGGCTAATTTTCCAGGTTATTTCATTTAATTTTTTGTCTTCGTCACCAAAGGACCCGACCATCTTAACCCAGATGTGTCTAAAGCAAATTCAGTCTCCAAACTGCACAATATGAAATAGCCTCCCAATTCCATCACCCCCTTCTGTCCCCTGCACCTCCCCGTCTCCAAGTTTCTGGGGCTGGTTCAATCGCTTTTAAATCTCTTTCTCTTGCACTGCTTGCAGAGCCCAGCTGCTGTAATACAGGCTGAAATGTTGCTTTTATCCTAGTTTGCAAAGATGGCTGATGGGTAAATCAATTGGAGTGAAAGGCTTGTATTGTCTCGCTTTGCTGCATGTCACAAGCACAAATATTTTCATTTTCATGCTTTGCTTGGAGGAGGCTGCAGCTTTTGGCACAAGCCACTTCTGCTTGTTTGACCTCCTTTGTGCGTACGGAATGGTGAGGAGTGGCTCTGAGAAACACTGAACAAAACTATCAAAATAGCAAGAGAAAAGGTCAGGAAGGGATCCTGCTCCCCATAGACATCAGAAGTGTCTGTAAGCGATGATATTTAGCATGTCCTGCCTGAGCAGTTAAGTCGTCAAAGACACTAGTACCTACAGGTAGGAAATAGTCTTGGAGGAAGTCGAATAGATTGTGTTGTACACTGCTGCCATGCTGGAGACGGGAGAGAGGCCGGAGCCAAGAACTTTTGGCCTCCAGTAGATGGATGCTGCTGCCCTTTCCAAGTGAGGTTCTCTATTTATAAGCCGGGGCCCATGGGGTAATATTGCTACCTTGGAGGAGAATGTTGATGTATGGGAAAATGGAGTTGTGCCAAAGACAGAGCTAGAAGTAGGTGCAAGCAATGCAATGGTCTCTTGGGCCTCCATGATTTTGCCTGTCCACAGGTTTGTGCTGACTTAGTCACTCAGAAGCTGGGCCAATCTCTCTCTCACTTTGGGATGAGAGTGTGGGAGGTAATTTTCCCTCTTCTCTCTCAGCAGTGGGGTCTGAAGGGGATGTAATTGTTCTTTATTTTGTGTTTTATTAAAGAACCTAGTAGCCCTAGTTATATACCGGGATCTCATTGTGCTAGGCATTGTACAAACACTGAATAAAAAAATTCAGTACTGCCCCACTGGACAGCTGGGGGAACCTGTCATTCCAACCCTTGTCAAGGAAAAAGGCACTGTTCCTGGAAACGCATGGAGGAAGCCAGTGTTCAGTCAACTCAAGGTCTCCAGTGTAAAACAATCCCTTGTTCTGTAGGTTTGATACTAGAGTGTGCACATCTGTGTGACTCAGATTAGAAACAAGCAACTTTGCCAAATTCCAAAGATGAATCCAAACCCAGGACAATAAGGTGATTTAGTGAGGACATGAACTGAGTCTTGTTTTATTGTTAGAGATTTTTCATGGCCCCTTTGGTTTTCATCTGCCTTTCTCAATGTGCTTCTGCTTCCATCACCTCGTACTGCATTCAGAGTCTACTCCTGGGGGAATTTTGCAGTACATCCGCAGAATTCATGTCCCCTGCAGATTTCTTTGCTTTCCCGCAGAAAAATGACTGCTGACGGGGGAGCAAAGAGAAGCTGCAAGAACAGTCACGCACCCCTCCCCGGCAGCTCAGGCAGGTTGGGTACCTGGAGCAGCCAATAGAGAAGTGGTGTGCAGTCATGCATGGGAGAGAGAGAGACTGTCTCTCTCACTATTGTGGCACACTCAGCATGGAGATGCTGGGCTTCAGGGTGTGTCTGAGGAGTTATGTGTGGTGCAGGCTGTCCCCTCAGGCAGAGCAGAATGTAGCAGCCTCCCTGCTTAGTGAATTGTTCCCATTGTCTTTGTGAATTTTCCCAGGAGCATAAAACAGGTGTAAAAGTTTTAAGGCTCCCTTACATGGCCAGAGTGGACAGTATGGCCTTATAAATGCTTATGGCACTTTAGTGATTAGAACTAGTTTATATTTTTGGACTGAAAAAAATTCTTATCAAAATGTACTCCATGAACTGTTTGCTACTGACCTTTCTAGAGGTGGTCAGTAGCCAATAGAAATTGAGTTTGATTCCCCACCCATCACTTGCTTTTCAGTTGCCTATGATGTAACACTGAGCATATGGATGCATGTATTTGTTGACTAATAACTAGAAATAAAGGGCCAAACCTAGCTACATTACTATTAGGCAAGGGAGGTAGGGGATTTCCCATTATCTATCCATTGTACTGTAGTTTAAATAAATTACCTAAATAACTGAAACCAGCGTGATTATATTGTGTTATTTTGACAAATAAAATATGCAAAATTTAGTAGAATTTTTAAATTTTTGCTGCAGAATTGTAAGGTTTTTGGGACAGAACTCCCCCAGGAGTAAGAGTCGCCAATATCTGCCATTGAGTCAAAATTCCTTACCCTGTATTCACTTATCCTTATTCACAGGGCTGTCAGTCTGTCCACATAATGCATCAAAAGCCTCAGTGCAGCTCTGTGGATATAAAGCTTCATGGAAAAATGCCAGTCCTCTTAAACATAAAAGATTTTAATGAATGTTGGGGCTTACATTGGGTAAAACTGGCTACACCACAGGCAAGTGCCACGCTATGCCCCCCAGCCTTGCCAATGCACATCAGGCCTGAAATTCCAGCTTTTGACCTCAGACTACTGATGATTGTGAATTGTGCCATATTGTACAAAGATGATGGTGGGGGGAGGGTTGCGGGGGTATGTCAAGAGAGCAACCATGATGTTCCTCACACTTGGGATGAAGAACTGGCTTGAACCCAGGTTTGCAAGGTTGAAAGGCTGGTGCCATAAAACTTAGGGCCACTTTGCACTGTGCCCCAGTTAAGGAATGCCATTCAGGATCAATGGTGGCGTCACTTGTGCAGAAAGAACGAGATCTCTGAAGACAAGAGTAAGTCTGGAAATATCCCAGACGTTAGTAAAGTCCGTTAAGATTTCCAGTTGTTTGCAAAGAGCCTGCAAAGCTTTAAATAATGAGTAGGTTAAGGAAAAGAATGAGACCCTAGGATTCTGGGGATCCAGGGCGGTGGATTAGTAGGCCACTGTGCTTCTGTAAAACACAAGAATGAAAGTAAGTGTCTCTGCAGTAAACTGTGATGGGACCTTCCTAATTTATGTTGTGTTCTCCTTACTGAAGTATAAGCTGTCCTATCCTGACCTCCCAGTTCACAAGAGAAAAAGGGAACTCCAATCAGAAAGGAGATCCCCTCAGCTGGCTTATCCAAATCTTTACTAAAACTGTAATATCCATGTGCACAGGCAGAACAACACATCTAAGAATTATGTATCTGGGAGTTTAAGAACTGGGGGAAAAATTCAATGTTGCTTTGAGGTTAATTTTAAAACTGAAACTGAATAGGTTAATACCCCTTAAGCTTTTTGGTCTTTAATTCTCTTAATGGTATGGCAACAATCATTAATTGTATTATTAAAAAAGCTTTGAAGACTGTATTAATGTAATGTGACCTCAGATCAGTCAAGATCACATTTTCATTATGATTAAAAGATTCCTTGTCCTGGAACATTGATCTCATCTGCAGTTAAATATGTTAGATGAAGAGCCAGCATTTTCCTGGATCAGCAGTAGATGGCAATATTGCACTTTCTCTAGTGTTCCCATTGCTAATGAATCTTCACCTTAGAAAAAGGGGCCATGAACTTTTCCCCTCAGCTTCCAAGAGTATTTTTCACTTACACGGTGTATTAAAAATTCCAGAAGCGAAATAATTTGAAATTACATTTTGAATCCAAAGCTGCTTTGATGATGGTCTGAGGAGCTAAGTTTGCCAACCTGGGCACCCAAACTGCATGGCCTAATCCTGCACCCAGGCCTATAAAATGAGCATTTGACTGGTAATATTGTAGCATCTGGAGTTATCGACTGAATCCAGTGTAACTTCTGTAACATCGAGTAAGGTACCACATGAGTCCAGGAAGCAAGATCACTGGTTTGGATTCAGTTATGATCTCTCTCAGGGTTTTCTACCTTTGATTGTGTCAGCAATGGGTGAAAACATATGTATTCAGAAGGAAAAAAATAGAAAATGTCAGAACATCCCATTTTAATATTTTCTGAATGAAAAGGTTTGACTTTTTTGTTTTTAAATTTCACTTTAGTTTATAGTAAAAAAAAATCAAGAAGAATTGAAATCAAAACGAAATATTTGACTGACCTGGAACTTTATTTTGTGAACATTTTTGAATTTTGGGTTTTTTTGTCCTAATTTGGGATGCTTTTTTCTCCTTTGAAATCTTGAAAATTTTTCCCAGAATGGAAAATCTGTTTTCTGACCAGCTCTGTCCATCAGTTTGGTTCCTAACATGAGAGAAAAAGTTCCAACTGGTGCTCTCCATAGAATTCACAGTTAGCATGTCCTCTTTTTTCACACTTCTGCATTCAGACAGATCCCGGTCGAGGTGCCTAGACAGCGTGACAAGGAGTGCTTTACAAATAGCTAAGATTAATTATGTGGTTATCAGGTCTTAGCGGGCTAAGTGTTCTGTGGTGTGATGTGCTATAAAGCTGAGCAGGTGGACAAGGATTTCAGAATGAAAGTGACATCTAGGGTCAGCAATGTATGAAAATTCAATATGCTGTGGTAGCTGACTGTGTCATCCAAACAAAATGGATGTCACACAGCTGCTTTTGTGGGTATATACAATATATCTCCAAATTTTTGTCTGGCACTAAAGGTGGTGTCCCAGAACTCCACCCTATACGTTAAAATGGTTTATAGAGTGAGTTCTGGAAAGCAGCAGAGAGCGTAGAGCAGTGTTAGACCACAAACGCTGGCTGACTTATCTATAAATAGCTACTGTCTATTCAGACCCTGTGATTGTTCATAGAAAGGGCCAGGGTGATTTTTAGTAGCTTCAGTGGCTGAAGGAAAGTTCCTGGGGGCATTAGATAGCAGGAACATTGTTCCATCCCCCATCACTTCATCCAGCCTGTGCTGCCCCAAGTGGCATAACTTGGTGAAGCAGAAAATGAAAATGCAGAATGTTCTCCAGCTGGAGTGGAGAACAGATGTTTCACCACTGAAATGACAGCAGCAGGCCAGATCTGGTGCAGAAGGCTTGCAATGCTGGATATCTCTGAAAGAAGAAATCTTTGTAAGATGTACAGCAATGTCCTAAAGCATTATTCTTCTTTTTAATTTGTTTATGGTAGTACCCACAATGTGCTATGTATTTTCTAGCCGTTTAGAAATGGATGGTCTTTCCCAAGGAACTTGCAGTCTAAGGGCAGACAGAAAAGTAGGCAGATGTTGGGGGGAGGGGAAGAGAGGAGAGGGATGTATGCAT
This sequence comes from Gopherus evgoodei, assembly GCF_007399415.2. Classification (NCBI taxonomy): domain Eukaryota; kingdom Metazoa; phylum Chordata; order Testudines; family Testudinidae; genus Gopherus; species Gopherus evgoodei. Next base: position 9,773,030 of record NC_044331.1, read on the forward strand.
GAATGAAGGCATGTGTGTATAATAAATATACCCATATAGAATACTGCCACAGGCTGGCTGGCCCCAGTAAATGAAGTAGATCTGTCCAGCTCCCATGTGCCAGAGCAGATGCTTCAGTTTGGCCACTTAAGAGGGCAGGGCAAACACCTGAGGACTATGAAGGCTCAGGAAATGACCTGGTGAGAGGGAGCCCCAGCGAGTCAGAGCAGACTGGTTCAGTCAGGAAGAGCAGTTGAGAGCTGCCCAGGGGTGCAACCAGAATTTTGCTAAAGAGGGTGCCCAGGTTTCCTATCTGGCCACCCCAATTTGAGGGGCATTACGACCCTGCGTGCCAGGTCACAGTGCCATTCAAACTGGGCATTGCTGGGCCTCTGTCATGACGGGGCCATCCAGGTGAACTCTGAGCAATTGGCATTGCATCCTGGAACATGGAGTCACAACACCACTCACTTAAATTTGGCCCAGGCAGCCTTCTGACATGTTTTCGGGAGCTGGAGGTGGGGGGGAAGCTACTTCCCTTCTCCCCTGTTGGGCCCCTGGAGCTACCAGAGAAGAAAGAAAGCAGAAGGTGGTTTGTGTGAGAGGGCTGAAGGCAGGGGAGCAGCAAGAGCGGTTTGCTGGCTGGTATCCCTAAGCCGGAGAGTGCTGAAGGCAGGAGAGCCAGAGCCAAAGGCTGGAGGGGGCTGAAGGCAGGGGAGCTATAAAGGAGCGTATCTGCTGATTGCTCCAGGGCTGGAGGAGCTGGACTGAGAGGGGGGTGAGGGATGCTCCCCTGGTAAAGGTGTTCCCAGCATAGAGGCTGAGGGTTTCTGCTAGGAAGAGCAGGGTTGCACTCCAGCTGGAAAAGGCTATTCTGGTACAAGGACAGGGGAGGACTGAGAGAGAGTCCCAGTATGGTCAAAGGTCCAGTGCATGGTATGTAGGGCATCAAGGGATGAGGTGTCTTGAATTTTAATGTCTGCTTGCATGGGGTGAGAAATGGACTCACGTTTGGGACTTTTGTTATGGACTGTTTGGACTACATTGTTCTAATTAACCAGCCCCCAGGAAGGGTGGTATTGAGACAATACTAGGTGGGGAGGAATGGCTCAGTGGTTTGAGCATTGGCTTGCTAAATCCAGGGTTATGAGTTCAGTCCCTGAGGGGACCATTTATGGATCTGGGGGGAAAAAAGGCTTGGGGATTGGTCCTGCTTTGAGCAGGGGGGCTGGACTAGATGACCTCCTGAGGTCCCTCTCAACCCTGGTGTTCTATGACAAGAAAGCCCAAAGTGAAATTATTGGGTGACCTGAGTGGGCATGTCATGCTATTGTCTGCCACAAGAAGGCACTCCAAGCAAGGTTGCTCTTTGACAGATATCTATATATGTGGGTGTGGTATATTGCATCCTGATGGATTCCAAGGGCTTTACAGACCAAAAATAATAGACTTGCCTCAGTCATTAAAATGCAGCCACCTTTGGGGTGAAACAGAGCAGCTGTGCAACAGCTCATAGCAGCAACATATAATAATTTTAGATAGTGCAGAAAAATACTGTATCCAGTTAAAAGTTCAGAGAAAAGTGTAGATGGACAGAGTGAAATTACCTATCTTTGGCCAGCACACAGGAGTTTAGCATCCCTCCTCTTCTGAAAAGTGCCACAAGTGCTTCAACCACCAATGCAGAAGTTATGGTGGGCGCATACAGTATAGCTCAAAGGTCACCAGGTCAGGTTTTTCTGAGTCAATGCATAATTTCCAGCTCCATCTTCAACTGCATTCACCTACTACAATACACACTACAGTGCTTTACACGTACTAGAGAACACATGCTTGACTGACCTAATAACCACTTTCCTCATGTCAGCAAAGTTTTTATTAGAACTGAAATATTTCCAGCATTACACAAAAGCTGGCATTGAGATCAGGGCTACAGAGGGACTTGGCAACAGCCTTTCAACTGACTGCTATCTCAAGATTGGGTGCTGTCCTAGGGCATTTAATGTAACAATGAATTGCTGCAAAGTCTTGGTGTCAGTAGATAGTCTATATGTTTGGTATCTGCTGTCTTTGGCAATTCTTTGGTTCCCCGTTAAGTGCATGGTTTGCACTTTGTGATTTGGAATGAGCAACGAAAGCCTGTAGAGGTTTGGGGCCAGAAGTTCTCCTGCCCAGCATGGTTGGGGAAGCATCATGTATGGAACAGGGGTAAAAAAAAGTGCAAATGGAGAGGAAAGGCAGCTGGGAAGCATGTTCCCCCTGAGCCTCAGAAAGCCCCATCGTGTGACCAGTGCGGACTTGGAGTAAGGTGGCAGTGATACAAGTGAAAAAGGATGCTGATGTCCAGGAAATAAGCATACTTGAAAATTGCTCTTGAGACCAGTTAATCTTACCTAGTAATCAACACATATAGGAGCTAGACAATGCTGAAGCAGTGAGTTTTGAAGACATTGGTAACCCACACGCTGTGGAGTGGAAGCAATTCTGTGTCCAAGAAGTTAATAGTGAGGCCTTTCTCAGCAAATAAAGTGATGTTGTAGCATGCCCTGATACCCTTGAGAGACCTCCTCAGACACATGAGAAAGTGCAGTGCAGTGGATAACCAGATAGCAGGGCAGAGGCCACTCCACCTTGCTGAGGCCAAACTTCTGCTTTCAGGGAGCGATACCTTCTGTGCTGTCATACCACAGAAAGATGAGTTGTTACAGGCTGCCTGGCCCTTTAAGGAGAGCTGGGCCCATCCTCACCTATGGTGGATCAACTACCTCCCCGCTGAGGCTGATCAGGTGATAATAAAAGCCAGTAAGTGGCTCCCTTGGGGTAGAGAGCTGCCAGGAGCAGGAAGTTGCTAGGCCAAGGGGGAGAGGTACAGGAAGCAGTCCAGCTCTTGTGGGAGGCCCTGGAACAGGGTGACTCTCAGGCAAATGTCCTGTAAAGCGGAAACCCGTAGAGAATAGACAGCCCCTGCAGAAGACCCCAAGTTAGAGAGAAAAGATGATGGATGTGTTGCACTAATTTTATGTGAAAGAAATAAAGTTGAAGCCCCAAGTAAAGGGCATGGATCCATTTTCCAACATCCTGGGCTAAGGGGACAGGTCAGTAACCTACAAATGGCCTGAGACAACTAATAGTGAATTAGTGAGATACCTCTTGGCCTTCTCAAATTAGAATCACATGCCAAAATTCTCCCTCTTTTGGCTGGTTAAGTTTCTTCCTTTGAGTACCTGACCCCCGGGTTTCACAGCTCCTTGAACAGTAGTGCCTAGCTAGATTCCCCCACCCCCCGCCACAAAGCTTTTCACTGACAATTATTGATGCTTTGCTCTTGCAGTTGCAGAGGGGTGGAAAATGAACAAACCCCTCCGATACCAGTTTGCACCCTGACAGTAATTTGAGCAGAAATGGCTTTTCCTAAAAAAAAAAAAAAAAAAAAAGTTGTACGAAAAGCTTCAGTTGGAGCTGCCATGTTTCGTTCTTGTTTCTGAAGCCCCTACAGGCCATGTCACATATGTGGGTCATCAGGTCTATTGATTACGTGTCAGGCCCTTAGGTGTCAGTAATCAATAATACTAACCTACAGAAAACATGGCTGAGATTTGCTAACCCACCACACTTTCCCAGTCTTTCTTTTTCTTCCAAGCAAGTCATGCTGATCACTAAAAATAGCAATCCGTATACAAGTTACTATGGAGGAGAGAAAAATATCATTTGGCTACCAATTGCTGGCGGGAGGGTGCCATTTACAATACTTAATCATTAGATCTCCCCGTCAGAAGTTGTGGGGGAGGAAAGAGTAATTCCAGTTGAATAACTCTTGAGAAGTGGAGCTGAATAGTGATTGAGTCTGGAGGAGCCAAAGAGTTTTGACCCTGCAGCTTATTAATATTTAATCAGGTGCCAGATTTTGGTTTACTGCTAGAAATCTGTGCAACTGACCCTCTTCAGCCAGGGAGGCTGCACTTTGTTTCTCCGTATCTAGAGTTCTATCCCCCCCCCCCCACCTGCTCCTATGTGGAGTAATTCTCAGCCACGAGGCGTTCCATTTATTCCGTATTTGTGGGAGTAAAGAGGCGGTGGGGTTTTCAGTTTGTCAGGAATTATGTCAGTCAAATGTCACATCTTTTTGCGTTCTCAGTATGTCTCCAAACAGGCTTTTTCACATCAATCACCTTTTTGGAATCATTCCCCAAAGAATTTCTGCCAATAATTCTTGGTTTGCAGATTTTGGTGTGAGCAGTTCGTTGAGAATTTGATCTTTTCAATTCAAGCTGTTTTGACGGGATGAATAGATCACATGGTATGTTTATCCTTCCTGATTGGTTGAATTTAGCAATTTGGAATCTGGTTGTTTCTTCTCTGTCTTTGTCGTCTTCGTCTTCTTCAGGTGCCCATTGTGCTAGCCACCATACAAACCCATACTGAGCAGCAGTCCCTGCCCTGAAGATCTTACAACCTAAAAAGAGAAAATAGACACAGGGTGGGAGCAGGGGAACACGATTATATCCCCATTTCCGCTGATGTGAAACTGAACTCATGGAGGCTAAGTGACTTGCCCAAGGCCACAGGAAATCTGTGGTAGAGTTGTAAATTGAGCCTAGATCTCCTGAATCTGTCCAGTGCCTTGAATAGACAGGGTACGGTTTTCCAATGCACTAGTGCTGGCCTGTCTTTGCTTCCACTGAAGTCAAAGGAAAAACTCTCAGTGGGAGGAGAGTTAGAACAACATTGAGTGTTGCCAGAGATATGCAACTTGACTAGATGGGTGTTGTTGGGTCTGATCCAGTATGGCAATTCCTATGAATGCTTTAGAGATTCCCACCCAAGATCATGCATTCTGCCATTCCGTGAAAGCTCTGCAGTAGCTGTTCGCAAGCAGAGCATTCAGTGTGCTCACTGGCTGTAGTTGTCTCCATCATGTCAGTCCAGTTTGGTATTTCCTTCGTTGCTTACCAGTATTGATTTTGAAGCACTTCTGTTTGCTTTTATGGGTCTTAGTAACGGTCCAGATCATCTGTAGGGATTTGTTTTATTTTTTGCTGCCCCGGCTATTCTATTTAGACTAATCTAGGTCTGTTGATTTATTTGTTTTCCCCTTAATATGCCTGTGGAAACATTTGGAGACTGAGATTTTAGTCTGTGTCAATGTGCCGTCACTGGGGAATCTGCTTCTGCTTTACATTTAGAAAGTTTGTATCTGTTTCAGTTTTTAAAATCAAAATCTGAAAATGTAAGGCGCCCTGAGACTCACTGTTCTTGTCAGGAGATTTTTTGTATTGCATAAACATCAGTTAGTTTAGCAATAACCCAGTTACAACTGTGCTCAATTACCCACTGGTACTGTGAGTAACTTCAACTGCCAAGTATTTGTCTAGTTGCAGAGGCCATAATTGGTTTGGAAAATTGCTAATTAATTGGGTGAGGAGGGAGAACCCAGAGGGGCCAGCTGGGGACTGGAGACAGAAACTTGGGACTCTGAGGGCCCAGTACCACGGAAGGAGGGACAGGAGCAATACGAGTTGAGAGCAAGTGTGAGGGGGACTGGACAGGAGAGGGGAATAGAGGGATTGGTGGTGAGGGAAAAGGAAGAGCAGAAATCTTGAAAGGAAAAATCTGAAGGAGAAGAGGGGGAAGGGAAAGGGCATGAAAGGAAGCTGAGAGGAAAAAGTCAGCTGCTGAAAGTGACTGAAAGACGCACTCAGATTTAGGTAAAAAGTAAAGGCCAGGAAAAGCAAAAGGAAAGAAGGGAGAGGAAACTGACTGTGTCCTTGGAAATCACTATCTGGAGCTATATAATTTAATTCAGATTTGCTTGTGTCCAGCAACAGAGACCCTACCTATGTTACCAGCCTATGAACAGTAAGGGATAAATTCCTCCTGGAATCTGGCCCTCATTAAGTTTGACTCCACCTCCTTTTTGCTGGAGTAGGGAACAATAGTACATCACTTGTAGGCAGGCCCTGTGCCCTGCTCACACAGGCCCAAACCCTGCTGATGTTTCTGGCCCACCCTGTGAGGGATTCAGCCCTACACAACGGGAAGGAGCTGGCAGATCAGGGCCCAAATGGGAAGTTCCTACAGGCTCTGAAGTTGCTCTCCTCCGGCACCCGACTGGCTGTGTGTTTTTTTGGTGGGGTGCTCGTCCTTAGCTTGCAGCATGATGAGTAGGACTGGAGAAAGAGGGTCAGGTTTCAGGAGGGGCCTACTTTGGTGTGACGCATGGAGCTCAGGGATGCAAGCTGGGCCAGTCTGCTACCTGATGAACATAGGCCCATTGTGTGATGGGCCTCTCTGCATGGCCAGCAAAAATCTCATTCCTACACCTCTCCCTGATGCATCACACATTATTCATGAACACAGCCCTGACAGCCAGGTCTTTGAGGCACATTGCCTGCCTGTCTCCAACGGGGTTATTTTGGGGAGGACTAATTGAAGACGTATACTGTCCCCTCCTGCCTACTGGCTGCTTGATCTTACCCCCAGCTGGTGCTAGGGACCTCTGGTGCTTTTGCCCCATCAGCGATCAAAAAGAAAAAAACAAATCAGCATGGTTCCCCCACTGCTGCCGTGAGGGAACTTATAGTACAGCTGTGTATCCTCTGCTGGGCGTATTGCACATTGGACAACAAATGGAGACAATGTGGCCTAGCGGATAGATCACTGGACTGGGATTCAGGTGACTTAGCTTCTGTTCCTGGCTTGGCCACCACTCTGTAGGGTGACCTTGGGCAAGCCACTCCCCCTCTTTGTGCCTCAGTTTCCCCATCTGTAAAATAGGAATTGTGATCTTTCCTGTTCTTTGAGATGCATCCTTTAAAATCCTAGATAGGAGCTACTGTAGCTCTGATTATTATTTATTATCATCCCCTTGCCAATCCTAGATTTAACCAGTGTCACTTTGCCCTTTTACTTGCAGGAGAACTAAAGAAAGAAAAACATACTGCTCCCCACCTCTCTTTCAGGAAGAGAGGGAAGCTTTTAATTATTTATGCACCTCCTTTTCATGTTGTGTCTGCTTTTAGAATCATTATCATTATGGCTGTGAAGGCCATAGGCTCTACATAAATCATCAAATAAATAATAAATAAGTCATCATTAAGTATTGAGCTGGTAATATTTATGCCTGTCAGGATAGGGCAAGAATACTATGAATACCACTGTGCTTAACAATGAAAAAATCCAGTGGCTGCCTACATTAGTGGACTTATCATTTAAGAGTGAGTTTCACAAGTCCAGGCGCCTAGTTTTGGGAAGACTCAATGAGAAAATGCCCTTAGGAATATTGAGAGAATTAGCCAGCAAGGCATTATATATATGTATGATGCACACTGGCAGCCATATATATATATAGCACAGTACAGCACAGTGACAACTGGCCACAGGGTTGTGAGACTTCAAGTCACTTGAACACACATGGTTTCCTGCTCCACCAATTAAGGCCTCGATTCTTCCAAAGACTTATGCACATGTCAATAATCTCATTGTTTTCAATAGGCTACGGATGTGCTTAAAGTTAAGCATGTGTATGTCTTTGTGGGATCGAAGTCTAAGCTGCTAAGCTACCTCTGATTCACAGCCCTCAAGCAAAGGTCTAAGCAGATACATAATCAAAGGTCAATGGACTCTGGGCTCTATCAGACCTGTTGGGGGGAAGAATTCCAGAAGTGAGGGCTCTCCAGTCATAACCTCATGTCTCCAGCCCACTAGGTTGAGGGGTTCTGAGCAGGGGCAGCCCAGCAGTTCTCAGCTGGGTCAGCAGTGTGTGGCATGGCTCAAGGAGGCATAGCAGAGAAGGACATGTGCCCTGTCACAGAGTTTTAAAAAAGCATAGAGGGTTGGATGTTAGTCCTAGTCTGGGCTGGAAACATCTTTGTGTCTCTAGTAACAGTGAGCAGGAAGGAGGAAGGCAACGGATACCCCAGTCATCACAATACGTGAGGGGTAAATTTCAGCCATCAGAGCCGAGGGGCACCCCAACTCCCCTCAGCTTCTGCCTTGGATAATTCTCTGTAGTACTTGGTCTCTCATCTGTACCCATTTTATGGCCAAGACCGTTGTTATTGTTATTATTATTTTGCAGAAAGGTGCTTTTAGCAAAAGCAAAAGCTGCCCCCTGCTCTTAGTGTCTGGGTGTATCGCTATCTGCACGAAGGAGCATTCACCTTCAAACATTGGCATCCCCAACTGCCTCCAGATTCTTTGCTCCCTACTGCTCATTTCTAAGGATGGGCGCAAGCTACATAGGAGAGATCCAGGACCAAAGTTCAGGGCCAATTGGATCCAAAGTTTCTTTTGACCAAGTGCAGATATTCAGGCAGCTAAAGGCCAGGACTGAACTTCCCCAGAGCTCAGAGGGAATTGGGTTTTGACTACTTTCCAAAAGCAAAAGGAACAAAATCTCCCTGAAATAATTCACGAGGGACAAGGTGGAGCAATTAAAACATTCTAACTCCCCAGCAGTCTCCTTACTGGGACTGCGGGGAGGAAGCATGGTCTGAGGAGGACCTAGGGCAGGATGGGAGTCAGGAAGGAAATCCTGAATTCTGATCTTGGCTCTGCATTGACTTGCTGAGTGGCCTTGGACAACTCCCTTGCACAATACAATACAATACAATACCCTGCGTATACACGGCCTGTGAGGACGCTAATCATACAAGGTGCTGTATTAGGGCTAAGAGGTGTTACTATCCCTTCACATGACCCTTTGATAACGTTTTGTTTTCAGTTGCCATTTAGGTATAAATGCTGAACAGCTTCACAATGGGACTTAAAGTGAGGGTAATTCTCTCCTCACCCACCCACCTAGCCAGATCAACTTCACTTTGGGGAAAACCCTGGAGCATGGAATACCCTAGATGCAGTGGAAATGGTATGGGACTGGAGGGCAAGACTCTAGGAACATGTGAACATGTTTTCATCCGCTGCATACTATAGAGTGCAGGGCTTTTGGAGGCAGGCTGGAAGAAAGACAGGCCTTGTGGTCTGCAACTGCATAGATTCCCAGTTTTGGTGTCAATTCCATGTCTCTCTTCTCCCTTTCTGTGGATACTCTGGCTGTGTGGTGGGACCAGGATTTTTCCCTGAGATTCGCTGACAGACACATTACAATGCAATGAAAAAATGTGGGACTGACTTTCATTTTACTTCCCTGTAAAGAGAATTCCCCTATATCTAAGCACACTGCAAACTGATTCCACTACATAGTGTATTTATTTCACCAGATAATATGTTATCCATGAGATGATACATCTCCATTTCAAGGATGTCATAGACCAGTGGCTTTCAACTTTTCCAGACTACTATGCCCCTTTCTGGAGGCTGATTTGTCTTGAGCACCTCAAGTTTCCCTCACTTAAAATCTACTTGATTGCATAATCAGACATAAAAATATAAAAGTGTCACAGCTCACTATTCCTGCAAAATTGCTGACTTTCTCATGTTTGACGTATAATTATAAAATCAATTGGAATATAAATATTGTACAAACATTTCAGTGTATAGTAGATAGAGGAGTATAAACAAGTCATTATATGAAATTTTAGTCTGTATCCCTTTGTTAGTGCTTTTTATGTATCCTGTTATAAAACCAGGCAAATATCTAGATGAATTGACATACCCCTGGAAGACCCCTGTGTACCCTGGTTGAGAACCACTGGCCTAGGGCAACAGGAAGTTGAAGACAGTGATACATAATCTCATCCAGGCAATTGTATATATGATGTATGAGCTCATCTGACCCCTCATTGCCCCGTGGCACAAATGCATTTTCACCCTCTGAGGTGCTGTGCGATCCTGGTGGTTATTTGGCAGTGCACTGAAATCAGGAGTGGAAGACGTGGACGCATCACCGGTGTAACTTCGTTGAAGTCAAAGGGGTTCGATCTACCTGGTTTGAATCTGCCTGGATCTCATTTATTTCATTGGAGACTTTTTTTTTAACTAGGTATCAGAATCAAGTTCCAAGCATCTGCCCTGCTGTCCTTTAGCTACCAGGAGTTACCTTCCCTGGTAAAACCCATGACTACAGTAGCCTCTGGCATTAGGAAAGTCCTGGATGTTGGGATATATATATATTTGTTGGCCTTTGCTCACTTCTGAATCAGCTAAGTGCACCTGGCTTCACTGATATGGAAAAACTCTGAAGTTCCCTTTCCCCCAGGGGATGACCATCCATCTCATTGCCTGTGAGAAATACCACCAGGTCAGCATGACTAAAATTCAGAAACTTACTGCTGTCCTTACTCTTAGTGCAAGTCCCCAGCTGGGACTCTAGTTCATTGCACTTGAAGGCAGAAGTTCAGTGCACTAACACAGTTAGTGCATTTAGCCAGCATAAAACCTACTCCTTCCTGCCCCTCCCCCACCACTCATGTGGTTTGTTCTTGTTTAATATCAATTGGCTGGTAAATTCCCTTAATTTTTTTTTTCATTCTAAGTGTAATTTTTATCAGTACAAGAGTGGGAACACTGTGACTAATTATAAAACCATTACATGATTAAATTCAATTAACTTCCAATAATCCTTGAAATGTGCTTAATGCTAGCTGTTGGCCCTGATTGAACCAATAAATACTGCTCACCTTTTGCAATGTATATGAAAAGAGGTGGTTATAGAGCATTCTCAGACCCGGCTGCTCCAGGGGATGGCTGTAGTTCAGATGAGGTTTTGGCAGCATATTATGGAACAGAGTTAAATTAAATGGGTCCCAGAGATTCAGATGCTGCCATGTCAGGAAGCTCGAATGAAGAGGCTGAAGGCCTCCAACTGTTGGTACAATTTTTTTCACTTTCCCCATCATGCAATAATACTTAGCATTTCTATAGAGTCCTTCATCTCATGATCCCAATCTGCTTTGCAAAAGTTAGTCATACCTCACAAATCCCCCGAGAAATAGAGAAGTATTTCTAGCTCCACTTTATAGACAAAGACAATTGAGGCACAGAGAGAGATTCAGAGATTTACCCAAGCTTATCCAGTGGCAGTGCCAAGATTAAAACCCAGTGGTCCTGATTCCAAAGCATGTGCTTTATCCATTAGACTGTGCTGCCTCTCAAATGTGGTGTAGATTTGGCATATCCATCTCCTCGTTCAAAATAAAGTGTGGTTTTATAGTAACTCCATTGCAGAGCCATTTCCATTTCAAAGTGTAAGTACAAATCTTTCTCAGGGCTGGTCTACACTACGGGGGAAAATCAATCTTAGATACGCAACTTCAGCTACGTGAATAACGTAGCTGACGTCGAAGTATCTAAGATCGAATTACTCACTGTCCTCATGGCGCGAGATCGATGTCCATGGTTCCCCCTGGTGATTCCGCAACTCCGTTTGGGTTGGTGGAGTTATGGAATCGATATAAGCACGTTCGGGGATCGATATATCACGTCTAGATGAGACGCGATACATTGATCCCCGAGCAATCAATTGCTACCCGCCGATACGGCGGGTAGTGATGACGTACCCTCAGTGACTAGACACACCTGGATGTCCATCTTTTCAGCTTCCTGCCTGCAGCCTAAAGCTCTTACAACTGGCAATAGACTTCTGACAAGAACTTGGATTGGATAATAGAGCAGTTGTCACTATAGGCAAAGAATAGATGCTGGACAGAGTTTGTGTGTTAGGTAGTTGGTTGCAGAGTCTTTAAGTAGGCAGAGGCCAGATCGTCTCATCAGTAAGACGTCATTCTGTCCACTGATCTCCATCATGCTGTGTGTGACGTTGCACTCTATATGATTTTATGAAAGTATGCTGATGAGTGTGAACATAATGTAACTAAAATATGCTTCATGCAAAAGGTCTCTTGTAAGGTATCATTACAAACTTATAATCTACTGCGTGTGGTCATCCTATATGTATAAATGTCTCACTCTTGTATCAGAAACTAGAAATATGAAATATAACTCTGAGGGCCTATTGTAATTATGCAAAGTGTGGGCCATTAATGGTGTTTTGGAATCTTGATGGCTCCCATTAACCAGGACAATTGGCTGTAGATGGCTCTGTTTTACTTGTAAGTCTTCCTGTATACCTGTGTGCTGGCAAGTGAGCAATGAAGTTTTGCAGTGACATGTGATCATGTCACCAGACCTGGAATCCATCTTTCACTTGGTGCTTTTCCATTGAGAAGGAGGGGGTGGGAACCCAGAGAGGGACGAGGGATTCCCGCCTTATGCAAAAGATATATAAATGGGTGAAACAGAATAGAACAAAAGGGGCAGCCATCATGAGAAATCTCCTAGCTGCCACCTGAGCTCGAATAAGAACTGTACCAGGGGAAATGATAGTGCCCAGACTAGGAAGGCGTCCAGTCTGTGATAGAAGCTGTGAAACATCTCTGAGGGTGAGATTTTATCTGTATTCAGCTTTCTTACTGTATTAGACTCAGACTTGCATGTTTTATTTTATTTTACTTGGTAATTCACTTTGTTCTGTCTGTTACTACTTGGAACCACTTAAATCCTACTTTCTGTATGTAATACAATCACTTTTTACTTATTAATTAACCCAGAGTATGTATTAATAGCTGGAGGGGGGGAGAAACAGCTGCGCATATCTCTCTATCAGTCTTAAAGAGGGCAAACAATTTATGAGTTTACCCTGTATAAGTTTTATACAGGGTAAAATGGATTTATTTGGGAGTTGGACCCCATTGGGAGTTGGGCATCTGAATGTTAAAGACAGGAACATTTCTCAGGTTGCTTTCAGTTAAGTCTGCAGTTTTGGGGCACGTGGTTCAGACCCTGGGTCTGTGTTAGACGTCATTCTGTCCACTGATCTCCATCATGCTGTGCATTAGCCGCATTGAGTGACCTTCATAATCTTATTGACTGTTCTCCCTTTAATACCTTCGCCTGTTGTCTTACTGTCTCCTTGTTGTGTCATGTCTGAATTGATTTGGAAACTCCCTGAGGAAGGGCTCTTGTCTTTTATCTGCTTTGAGAGGCACCTGGCACACTTTCAGTTGCTGTTATAATAAAAATAAATCATATTAATAAATTAATAATTGGGTGCAAGGTCTTTAATAAGCTATACATTTGGAAGGAACATGAGGCTGTTGTACTAGGCTGAACATAGTCAATGGAGTTGGACCCAAATGTGAATTTGACCCTCACAGATCAATTTTTGTCCAGTCCTGATAATCCCAGCCATGCTGGGTCACCAGTGGTAGCCTTGTTGACTTTCAGCATTTTTTTTCTTCCCTTTGAGATGCTCAGATCCCTTTTGATAATCATGAAGGACAATCATGGGAGGTCTCAATCAATCTATTAAACCATAGGGGGGAAAGGCACTGTGCTACAAAGTGTTTCATCTCTAGGTTATTGCTTACTACTACTACAAAACTTCTTTGAGTCTGATCGACTTATGTTATTCATGTTGTGTCATACCTTCCTCCATGAGTATAATGGGTGTGAGGGTGGAAACTTTGGGTCCAATAGGATCAGTTAGGGGGATGTGTTTAGATGAAATATTTGCAAATAACACTGGAAATAACTGGAAATAACACTGGAAATGTCTAGCTGCCCTTAGCGCACATGTCAAGGTGGGCTATCTGCCCGTTGTCCATATGTCGTGTTAGCCCTATTTAGCAATGCGAAGGGCACCTTTCCTTCCGGCTGCTGTTGTATGACTTAGGAAGCTTCACTTTCTCCTTCAAAAGGAAGTGAACATCATGGAACTTATAACAAAGCATTGTGGTCCATTGTGAAAGAGGATACTGCAATTTGCAGAGTGCAGGTAAAGGTTCTTCAGGATCCAGCAGCTTGCTCTGCAGAATTCATCCCGAGCAGCATGGGTATATTGTATTGACAAAGGGTTGGGCTCGTAATACATTCCTGCTGTCCTTCCACCAGCATGATACTGACTTTTGGTTTTCCTTTCCACTGGGTAGTTACATGGTTGCACCACCTCCAAATGCCCTTTCCCCCTGCCCATGGCCTGGTCTTCTTATTCTCCCTTCTGTTGCTGCCCCATCCATCTCTTGACTGTTTGCTCTTACCCCTCTCCTGCGGTCCTGCCCACAGGTCCTCATTACCTTGTGTGATGTTTAGGGCAGCTGATTCCCTATGGACCCCTCACTAATATCTCCTCTGGGTGGGCGAGTGAGGGAGTGAAAATAGGTGCTTCCTGTTTAATTTTTGCTTTGTTGCTGCTTGTTTAACCTTTAAGCAGGTGCTTAGCTGTTGTTCTCCTGGTGCTGGTTTTCATGGAATTGCCCCTTGTAAATAAATAGAAAAAGGGCAGGAGACCAAATGCAGATGCTCACCACTGTATTATTTCTGGTGAGGCTGTTAAAGGCCGTTTTCAGCTTATCCGTCTATCTTTGTCGATTTGCCTCCTGTGTCCATCCACTTGTGCATTCATTTAGTGATAATACAGTATTAGCAACTATATCATCCCCTCGGATTGTAATGGTGCTTTTCAGAATAAAGCCAGAGATGCAAAGTACACTGAACCCATTATAAAAAAATAAAAGGGCTTTCCTTGATGGCATTTAGCTCAATAAACACAGTTTGTCAGAGATGTCTTTATCTCCTTGCATTTAAACGATTAAATGTTGGTAAAAATAGCTTCAGAAATAAAACATGAAGAGAGCTTCTGGCAAAGCCCTGTCCAGTTTAATTCATACATTAAATATTTGCTAGTAGGGTCAAAAGCTGAACGCTTAGCTATTTTGCCCTTTGAATGAACCGAGCTAAAATAAAGGCAAGGAAATCAGTTCTGTAGAAGCTCTCTCCAGTATACTGGGATCAATTTAAACATCAAAGGTTTCATAGATCATACAGACAGACAGCTATATTATTATGGGCAATTAATGCTCAGAGAGGTGTTTCCTGATTTCTGAATCTTGTGCAAGGAAGATAATATTAAAAATGCAGAGCTTTAGTGATGGAAAAGGTAATCCTTGATCCTTCACTACTGAAAACCAGAACAGTTTATTTTGCATTAATTAATGTAGAAAACCCCACGTCTAAATCTCTGCATTGATGCAACATTTTTACAGTCACATTAGCATTTATAGTTCTAAAGGTGATTTTTAGACAGCTCGATAAATGATATGCTGGTCAGCTCCAGGTGGATGGAAAGACGCTCATACAATGCAAATTGGCACAAGATTACATAACAGTCAGTGCTCTGTTGGTCTCAGATCGTGATGAACAGGTATATACAGTGCGCTGGAGCTAATCCTTAGTTTAACACTTCTCAAAACCCATCCATGTCTTGGTAGGTATGATGGTGTGTGAAAAGAGGTTAGTTAGAGTGCACAGCGGGTTATGCACAGAAAGGATCTCAGTCCAACCTCTGTCTCCTTTAGGTTTGAAACTAGGAGTATCTTCACTGTAATATACTTGGCTTGATGGGGCCAAAAGCACCAGATACAATCAGCTTTGTAATTAAATTCTGGGAAGGCTTTTCCAAAACAGCTCACCGATTCTGAAGTTGAATTCTTTGATTTTGGTTTTGAGATTGAGGAAGCGAGCAAGAGTCAATTGCTATAAGTAACTTGAGCTAAAATTCCTTTAATTCTGCTGTAAGTCTGCTTATATCTTCAAAGACACTTTGTCAGACTTGTTCAGACACCAAGTTTCAAACATCAGCTTTTTCTCTGGTTCAGTAATCTCTTTACATTGCTTACTTCTACAATCAGGTGCCAACCAGGATCTCAGCATGGGAATGAAAGACTCACATGTCATGTGTAAGTAACATTGTAATGTCAAGATTCTTTTTTTTAAAGTAATGACCTAAAGCTAGGCTTCTTTGTTGAGCCACCCAAGGAAGTAGCCTGATTTTCAAAATTGCTGCGCACCCAACAGCTCCCATTCATTTCAATGGGTGCTGCTTCGTGGTCATCACTTTTGAAAACCAGGCCACCTGTTAAATGAGCTTTAAAGACCCATTTTTGAAAATCATGGCTTGAAAGTTCTCTTCTCCTGCTGTAGATGTCCAAAACCATTTCATTCAAATAGTGGGATGAGTTGCCGACCAGGTGTATTTCATCTCTCCCTCATATACTAATAAAAAGTACAATTGCCATCAAAAGGATCATCCAGGTCCCAATGGGTATTTTGCCATTGATTTAAATTGGATGCATCAGGGAATTTTTATTGTGTCAAAGAAGCTCTTGGGCTAATAGTTTTTTTGTTGTTCTTAATAAGAGTTTGCCTGATTCAGCTCGCATTGAAATCACTGGAATGATCACTGACTTCAGTTAGAGGAGAGTACAACCTTTCCCTATGGTATAGTGGAGCTTTTACATGTAGAAAAGTCCAGAATATCCTAAATTGTGATTTTCTTGCCAACCCTGTCTTGGCCCTTTGTGTTCACACAGCATTTTGTATTGCTTTATGCAGTGGTAATTTCATTCCTTTAATATTAGAGCTGGGTGAATACTGCAAATATTTGTGTTTAAAAAGTACTAAATAAATGAACTGCAGGTAAATCTGTGTTTGCTTTCTGTGAATATTCTACTGAAAAGACTTGGAGGCAGGAATGTTTGGGGAAGCAGACAACTTACAAACAAGAAAAAGATACATTTCATTGATAACACTGTTCACTACAAGTTTATGTAATTTAGCAGACATGGAGAAAGCTTTCCTGAATGAAGTCATGAAGTCTTCCTCATGGCTTTGGGTTGACACTGACCTGGTGAGCTGAGCAGCTGTGGACATGGTTTACTGGAACTTACACCACTTGTCGACGACTTCCACTTTGGGAGTCTGTGACTCAGGGATGCCACCTGTTCATGTTTGTCTGGTGTTAGCCTGAGCATACTCCCAGCTTGCTGTCCTCAGGGAGAACCTGGTCCTGTGCTCTCCTAGTTAGGAGGACTGTGATGTCATGTCTAGTTGGAGATATAGCCTCCTCACCTTGTGGTTAGCATGTGTGACTCTAAAAGCACTCCAATGTGAGATGGCAAGGGTCTCCCGGGTATGTAACAGTAAATCTCAGCTGATCTGACCAGCTGAGTGCATCTTGCACACTGTTGTTATGATATTTATTTAAAAGGTGTCTTGTACGATATCATCTGAAAACTGATGTCATGCTAGTCAGTATTCTCACTGTAAAATGTATGTAACAATACTGTATGAGAAATTATAGCTATTCTCCAATATTATGTCTTGGAGTCGGTCAACAGGCAAAGGAGGCAAAACATTTTTTTCTAGACAAAGGAAAAAGGCAAACACCTTTTGGCTCAACTGCAAATCGAGCCAAGCATGACCAGGGCTGGGGCCAATGGGCTATTTATTTGCATCGGAGATTGCAGGAAGATCACTTGCATTATAAATCGCAGGAGACTGCAAAATTAACATGGCATTGGCTCGCTGGTGGACACAGAAAGCTGAGCCCCAAGGAGGGCTTCCTGACTTTGAAGACAAGGAAAACTTTGGGGATATATGGAACGGCTGAAAGACTTTGCAGGAGCCATCACCTGACAAAGAAGCCAGTGCTTTGTATCTATGAAAGATGGATCCTCCTGCTAAACAGGCTGGAGAATGCTGCCAACTTGGCGTGAGTAAGAAATGATGTCAGGCAAAGCTATATTTTGCTAGAATTAAGTTTAAGACACTAGAAAGCATGTTAGTGTTTGTGTTATCTGTAACACTTTTGTAGCTCTTTCATTGTTGCTTGAAATCACTTACAGCTAGGTTCTTAATAAACTCGATTTTAGTTTTACGACAAACCATCTCAGTGCTGTATATCAAGGTGGAGTATATACTTAGGGTTGCTGATCTTGGCTGGATGTATTCCTGGAGGTTTCATTGCATGACATAATCTTTAATTAAGGATAAATTTCTAATTCCTGGAGACTCCAGGACAATCCCGGAGGGTTGGCAACCCTGTATATACCCCAGCTGAGCTAACAAACTGTTGTGTGTACTGACTTTTTGGAGGCAGCAAACTTGGTAAGATAAGACAACCCCACAGGGGAAATGGCTTTGGGGAGACTTGGGACTAGACAGGTTGTTGGGGTCACCCTGCAAGGAATAACTGGATTGGTGGAAGCACAGGGTGAGAGACCTTTGTGTTGAGGGCAGACTGCTGGTGTCACAGCTCTAAGCCTAAGCTGCATAGCTTAATGGCACCTAGGGTTACAGGGCAGGCAGGGACACAACCCCTTGTTTGTCTAGGTGAACCCCCCAAAATGACACAGTGTGACTACCAGCCTGAGAGAGCCAAATCCTGCTCCCCTTTCTTTCATTCACCTATCCGCTCACTGGATATGGCCTCCATCAGCTCAAGGCGGATGTGTTTAGGCTCAAAGTACCCTGTTCCTATACATACATAATTGGGCCATATCCTCAGTTGGGCTGTGTTGGCTTCAGCAGAGTAGTGCCAGTTTATACCAGCTGAAGATTTGGGTCTCTGCCGATATCTCAGTCTGCCTCAGTATCTTCTAACCTGGTGTAAATCCTTTTAAGAGCTGGTCAAAGTCCTCTCTGCGCCTTTCAGTTACAGCTAGGTAAACTCTCGGACCAAATTCTCTTACTTGAGATGTGTTTAAATAGGTATCTGCATCTATATTGGGCCAGTGTATATAAGCAATTGAAACTCTAATAGAAAAATGTAACCTTATCGCAATTAAAAACAGAAAAAAAACCCTCCTAAAATAGCTCAAATGTAAGGTTAATTGGAGCCAGAAATGTCAAACTAATGTAGCAATTTACCCTGGGAGATTGCCCTGGCCTTTGAATATAGCAATAGTACTGACTACTGAATAGAGTAGTGAAGAAATATAATAGGGTTTTATGTAGTCCCCTGTCATATTAAACATTCTTTGCAATTAATTTCTTGTTGCAATATTATTTTCATTGACCTATATTTTTTTTGACCTCCCACATGCTTTAAGCTACCAAAGCAGGGCACAATGGAAGTCAGATTTCTTTAAAAAAAAATTATCTTAAACCAATATTAAGATACATTTTAAAGTGTATATTGATATTAATGAGAGAGGCCTTAAAAATGCCATTGGCGTATTCTAGAAAAGCATCTGAGTGACTAGCTGCACTGATTCATTCAGGAATATATTGGTTTTGCACAGCTTCTACTCCTTTTCTGCTGGTAGACCCAGTTCACGGGTTTTGCTGGAATGAGAACTTCAGGACTTCTCTCCTATACAGGGAAACCTGATGTTCCTATTCTAGGCGACACTTTCGCTCTGCCAGGTGGCTGACTCTATTTTTTGTGTGCCAGTAACTGGATACAAGGCTAAATAGACCAGTAGATTGATCTGGTATGATATAGCCTAAACTCCTATCCTACCACGCTCCATACCCTTATAGCACCTTTTGGAAAACAATAGAGGTGTTAGCCTCAGAGTCTTGATCCAGTTCCAGGAGTTACAAAAATCAGTTGGATCTGCCTTTAAATCAGAGAGGAGACATAATACTGGGAAGCTGTTTTCCCACCTGGACCAAGTTGCTCAGCCGTCTCTCACCCCAGGTTGTGTGTCTATGCTTCTTCCCTGGCCAGCAGGCTAAAATAACACCTAGCTTGGTAACCAAATAGCATAATGCCTGTGAATGCAAAGGATTGGATCAAACTCCATTATTGAATAATTTTCTTGTGATATGTCAACAGAGGCATTTCATTCCTAACTCCTTTCTTAGCCTAGACAAAATCCTCAGTGGGTAGCAGGAGTAGACATCTCAGCAGAGTAAATAAACATTTAACTGATTATTTAGTCAAAAAAACCACCCTCAGCTAAAACCAAAACACTCAATATTTTCCAGTGTTTACAATTATTCTTCTTTTGTTGGGTGTTAGCTAGAGGCACTTGCATGAAGCCATCCATTTCCAGGAGATCCTTCCTGACACACAAGTGAGCAACAGTCAGTGTCCAATGGAAGAACCAGTCTGATACATAAAGAAATATAAAGGCCTGATTTTCCGATCCACCATAATTTGAGCATATTACTTGGTGGCTACACACTCTAAAGACAGACATTCACACACACATACATATGTAGTTTCCCATTAATACTTTCATGCTCACAGGTGATGGATTCTAACACCTGCTTGAGCAGGGGATAAAATTTTCTCCTGCAAAACCCATTTGTCCAGCGTATGGGGGTTGGGTGCAGCAGCAATATTTAATTCTTCCTTGACAGATTAATAGAAATTTCATCTCGGCTGCATTCACCAGAAATAAAATCCTGCAGCTGATCAGCACTGCTCTTGGTCTGTAGTTTTTACGTTGAGGTTGGGGCCATGTTTTATGGCTAAGAGGGTCATATGTTGTGCACCTCTGTCTAATGGGTCCCAAGGCATTTTACGGAATGTATACATATAGGCTCAGCTCACCCACCCCTGAAATACAGCCACCTCTGGGATGTAATGTGTTGGCAATTCAGCACCAGCGACACTACGCCCCAGTTGTTAGAAGAGGAAGTGAAGAATATAAGTTCTCCAATTCAAACTGCAGGGGGAATTTTAGTGAGGCATAATGTAATTACCCAAACTGGAATTTGGCCAGGGTCCTGGAATTAATAATACCCACTACTGTTGCAAAAAGTGCCATGAGATCTTTAATGACCATGAGTGGCTGGACCACGGTGTTAGGGCACATCCGGAAGATGGATATTAATTGGATCAGAAGAGTGCAAATTTCATTCTTGCATACATATGTCACCTTATGGCTGATGGTTGCTGTTGCAGCCTATATTCTTGATTCAGAAGGGAATTTAGGATTGTCAGCAGATAGAGATTAGAAATTTGTAGTAATGACAGAACCAGGTAAGACAGGACAGCAAAACAATGAGGACATAGGCAAATGGTGAGGAGAGTTAAGGCTTGTGTGGAGGTGCCAATAACATGTTACTCAGGAGAGTACCTGATCTGTGAAATCTGCAGGGATGAAATGGATAGAGTAGGCTAAATTCACCCCTGGTGCAAAGTCACCAGTGACTTAAATGACAGTGTAAGTTACGTGATGGGTGCAAATGGGTTGGGAAATGGGTGTAAGTGGGAAGGGAGTGTTATCTTATTTGGCATGGCAGTCATGAGTGTGCAAAGCCAGTGTAACTTCCACAGCAGAAGGGGAAGGAGTAGGAGTAGAAATTGCTTTAGACAATGTGACTTTAATTAAAAAAATACAGCTTTTTTCATAGCGCTGTGTGAAAAATTAGTTTTTCAACAGATTTCAAATGATCTATCTAGGTTCCTGTCCTGAAGCCCATCCTCATAGCACCTATTTAATTGTCTGTCTTGTCTATTTAATTTATAAGCTTTTCGAAGTAGGACTGTCTTTTTATTCTTTCTTTGTACAACATCTTGCATGATGGAATCCTGATCTTGGGATTACTAGGCACTATCATAATACAAATAATAGTATCTGACTGGGAGACCAAGGAAACCTGTATGTCTGTAGTTTAAATATTTTTGTGTGGTGCTTCTCATACATAGAGCCCTGGTACATTGGTAATTTCCCCATAGCACAGTCTTATCCAGGGGGAGTCTAGTGTGCTGCAGGATATTGCCAGTTTAACCACCTGGACTGCCTTTAGTGCCAGTTTCAGCACTGTGTCAGAAATATTACCCCCATTTAAGATTAATTTGTGACAAAATGTCATATTAATACAGCTATATTTCCCAGGGGATAAATATGGCCTTTTGAAGAGCTGCTATGGCAGCGTGCGATATAGTACTACAGAGAGTTATGAAGAGACTTCTGCTCTAGCAAATGTCAGGCTACCAGAAGCATGGAGCAGTTTGCTGGTGACTATAGAGTAACGACTGTCTTATTATAAGAGTGGGGTTGTGATATTTTCCTCCTCTTAATCCATAGCTCATCCCTAATTATGTTAGCACCTTTTCTTGACACCCGAGTAAGAGTCTGATGAAGAAACTGGCAACTACCTATAAATCTGCATAATTTATCAACATTGCATCATGTTTGTCTTTAGGGGCTGGGTGACTTCCTTGTCAGAGGGCTGATTCTTACTTTTGGTTGTCAGTGGAGTTGCTTCTGATTTACACCAGTGTATGTGTAATCAGAATCTAAGTCCCCCCCTCTTCTAAGGGTAAATTCAGCACTGGTGTAAGCAACTGCAGTTCCGGTGACCCCAATAATAGTTGCACCTGCTTGCACTGGGCTGAATTTGGAACAATATATCGTATATTCTCTTTGTATTGAAAACCTTGTATTTCGTTGCACCTCACGTACCTGCAATGTGCCTTGGATATATCTGTGCTATTGAAACTAATTGAGAGACAAAGTGGGGGAGGCAATATTTTATTAGTGAAACTAAATGTCACACCAAACTTCTTAACAGCCCTTGGATGCAAACAAACTGAAGATGAACTCTCTCTCTCCTCTCCCGCCCCCCACCAACTAATCTTTTGTCTCACAGCGTTCCACCAAGATGACTCAGAAAATGACAAGGGAAGCAAACTACAAATTAGGCTCTGGTGTTTGTTGGAGACATTTGCCACCGGTAAAAATGAGTTATTAGAACAGTAAAGCCGAAGACTTTAGAGAAGCTTTGATTGACAACAATAATTACAGCTGTCCCTGTCCCCTGTCCCGCTAAGAAATGTAGTGTAGGCTGGGTGTAATAAATGTATCAAAGCAATATTCTAGATCTTGGCAGGAGTAGATCTAGGTGTACGTGGTCAAGAAAATACTCCTCACAAAGGCATGTGCATTTACAGTCGCAGCAGTTACACGGTGGGTGTGAAAATGTATTTGAATGACGAGTCTGATGACTAAACTGTGCCATTGCTATGATTGCAAACGAGGAATCTTTCTTGTACCTAGTGTAAATATTTATTTATGCATTTAACATTTTCAGACGAACAAGCTTGCCTGAGCAAAAACTATTTTGTAGGGTCAGGCCATGGCAGTTTGGGTAGAATAAAAGCAAACTCTAATTTATGAAACACATTCTGACATTCAGTAAGAATCTTTTCAAGGCAATGGTCTATCCCAGGGGTTCTCAAACTGGGTGTCAGGGGGTCATGAGGTTATTACACGGGGGATCACAAGCTGTCAACCTCCACCCCAAACCCCGCTTTGCCTCCAGCATTTATAATGGTGTTAAATATATGAAAAAGTGTTTTTAATTTATAAGGGGGGTCACACTCAGAGGCTTGCTGTGTGGAAGGGGTCACCAGTACAAAAGTTTGAGAGCCACTGGTCTATACAGTATAGTGCTATGCACCATGGGGCTTTAGAGCGGCGACTGTGTCTTTTGTTAGGTATTTGTGTAGTGCGTGACACAACTGGGCCCAGGAGCAATGGAAATAATAAATAATAATAGTCTTGGTGGTGGTCAAAAGCCTCTCTCTTTGTCTCCCTTGGTTGATACTTGCCTCTTATTTTCTTCTCCTGCTTTTGCAATTATGCTTGTTATCCCTCCGACCCTCTTACATAGTGAAGGGACCTGCAGCTGCACTCTGCCAGCAAACTGCTCCAACAGATGTTTCTGCTGTGAGATCACTTTCCCTCTTCCACGTCCCAGCCTGAGATCTGGCTTCTATTTTCTGACCATGGACTGGGTGTTGTAGAAGGAAAAGTGTGGCTGACCCCTATGCCAGAGCCAAGCCAGAGGTAGGAAAAGATTGGTAGAGCATTGGTCGGCTTTATTTAACCCACTGAATCATGGTAAGAGGAGTTGAATGGAAAATGCCAACTGCTAGTCAATCCATAACTTATGGGAAAGAGTTAAGTTAATGGGGGAAAAGTAGGAAAAAAGTGTCTTAATGCTGGCTTACTTATCGGGATCATGCTGAGCCCAGTTGTAATTGGAATGTATTCTTTGTAAAGTTTATTGGGTCCTGGGGCAGCTTATTTCTGAACCGGTCAATTAATCTATTTTTTTAAATGAGTTAGGGGATTTCCTTTTGCAGAAAATCACCAGGAAGCCTGACCAAATGCCCAGATCTTGAGGAAAGAATGACCGTAACATGTTGAAAACCCTTCCTGCACAATTAGGAGAGGAAATAGACACCTCCCACTACAGGTGACAAATTGGACCAATCCAGGGACAAAATAGATGAGATTTCACCATTGACTTGGGGGTCATCAAGGGAGGATCACCATGAAACAAGATTATTCGAATATGGCTTTGAGTTGAAGGAAATAAAACTGTTGAGTCTCCCTGCTGAGAGACAAATGATTTCTATTTAAAAACCTGTTTGTTCCATGTGGTAACTCCCAATGTAGCAATAATTAATGATATCAGAAGACTACAAAAGGCATTCTGTTGTGCTTGCTCTGTTCTAGGCATGAAATTGGATTAATGTGAAGATAAACTTAGACTTTAAATCTGATGAGGAAATCAGTAATTATGTCAAAATTCACAAATATTAAGCTGGTTAAGTGAGTCAGGTTAATGCTCATCTATCAGCTCAACCTCCTGTCTTATCAGTGTTCTTCAGACACATCAATTTCTTAAAACACTTTTCGGATTTTAAGTAATGGAACATCATGAACGATGGACTTTGGGTCTGAGAAAGAGCTGGCACAATCCATATACCAGTGGAGTGGTTGTTATACAGAAACATTAATATTTCTATTTCAGTAGCATCCTGGTTCGGGCAAAATTGTGTTTGCACTGTACGAACATACGGTTCCTGTGCCGAAGAGTTTAAAATCCAAGATAAAAGTGATATCCAAACATGCATAGGGGATCAGAGTACCATCAAATATACATCACTAAGGATACTTACTAAGGGGACTGAATTCTTCATTGGAATGCACTGGCTTTGAGGCGATGTCCATTTTTATATAGGTATACAAAGTTTGTGTGTGTGTGTGTGTGTGTGTTTATAACATTATTAGACGCAGAATGCACTGGCTTTGAGGCGATGTCCATTTTTATATAGGTATACAAAGTTTGTGTGTGTGTGTGTGTGTATAACATTATTAGACGCAGAAAATATAATCTTTGTTGCTCAACTCCCTAGTCACTGGAAATGCAGGCAGCGGGAATCTGTATAAAACCAGTAATATCAGGTTCTTGATTTAATTGGATACAAACACCTAAAATGACTTCAGATTTAAAAATGGGTCTAGTTGCAAGGTGCTTGTAATTTGAAGATAAGCTTGTTCTTATTTATCTCACTTAAAAATTGCAGGCCAAGTATAAAATAACAGAAAAAGGAGATAATAAAGCAGGAGTTGCACTAAAGAGACTAAGAAACAACCTTTTCTGTAGGGGAGTAACCCTTCCTAAATGCATCCAACTTGATAAAACCAGCACTTCCTGGGAAACTGGCAGGTCTTCTCAGGAAAATGCTTATTGCTACCACAGCTACTGTCCTAATGCTTTTACTTATTTCAAGTAGCCTTTCTAGTAGGCATATGGCAATATCTGCCATTTGTTGGAGAAAGTAGCAGGTTGTGTGTCCTCTTCGTAGATTTCCAACCCCTCTCTTTTTCCTCATATTGTCGCTCTCGTGGAATCACTTGCAATCTGGCTCGGTTCCAACTTCCGCACACCAAAAAGAAATGTAGTTCATTGTAAGATCACAACAGGGCCACGTTATTTTAAATGGCATCTCAGCTTTCCACCAATGATGTCTGCTGGCAGCTCAGTTTGACCATCTTCAGCCACTTTGTTTTTTAAGCTTGCTTTTTAGTCTGAGCCCACCTGACTCCTTATAGCCCCATCGGAGTCAGAGATTGCAGCTGAGATGCATGTGCTCAAGTTAAAAGATGATTTGCAGGTGGGATATGCAAGTCACGTTCTGGTCTTTCTCTCTCCTTTCCCTAATGAATTTACCTTGAAAAGTTATAGCTCATGGAGGAAAGATGGCTGAGCCATAACCTTGGAAGTGAGGAGTCCTGGATTCTATTTCTCTGTGTCCTCTCCGCTACTGACTTCCAGTGTGAACTTGGGCATATCACTTAGTTGTAAGCCATACCCACATGGTGTGGCTCTCTGTCCTTCTCTGGTGATGGCTCGGCCATTTAGAGATTGAGCCTGCTACAGTTTTTGTTAAGAGAGCTGAGTGTTTTAGCTCAGGCAGTAGAGCCTCAGTGCATTAAAATCCAACCCTTTCTCACACAACTAGTCCTAGTGGTGTCAGCAAGACTACTCATGTGAATATTCACCAATGTGAGTTGGGCTGAACAATCGTACTCCATGCTTCAGGTTCCCTGTCTTTAAAATGAAATGATCGCACCAGCTTATCGCCTACGGAAGCTTAATTAATTAATTTTGTAAAGCACTTTGAGATCCTTGGACGGAAGGTGCTACTGAAGCACAAAGCATCACTGTACTGCAAAGTAAATAATATCTAAATGCATCTTACTTCATACTGTAATCACGTAAGTGTATGAGGAAGGAATTGAAATGAACATTGTAAACATAGGTGTAGACTGTATGCGGGGGGGAAGGTTGGGGTGGGAAGAGCTCCAGTCAACAGGGCAGCGCATATGGGGGGAAATTCTGTGCCTTCCCAAGGCTTGCAGTTTGGGGGGGCACTGCCCCTCCTGGCCCTCAAACTGTGTCCATGATTGCAAAGCATATCAGTTCAGCTTGTTGACAGCAGCTCCCCAAATCAGTGTGGCCTTCTCTCAGCTGCATGCCAAGCACTGCAGCTACATTTCACTTCTCATTATTCATTGATAAATGCATCCAATATTGATATGTGAATGAGAACTTAAATCTTGACCAAGTTTGAGAACCTCAAAGATGACCAGGATCAGCATGAGACCCTCCTGCCCTCTGACATGACCCCATTCCTTCAAAGAGTCCAGATTCCATTTTATTTCTCTTTTAGATAGCCTCCTATAATCTCCCCTCCAGCTTCTTTAGTGGGAGGCTAGATGATTGCTCTGATTCCCCATCCCAGCTCTTTGGAAGTGGTCAGGGGGCCCCTTTCCTGCATCCTCCCCAAATCCTGTCGTGGCATTTTTGGGGGGTGGGCAGTTTGCTCTTGTGCAGCAGCAGAGCTGGAAACACACTTCTTGCTGCTAGTGGATGTTGGCCCTTTAGCTCTGGGACTGAGACCCATTAGCACCCTATGCTGCATACTACGATAGCGCTGCAGATTGCTTCCAGAATAGTAGTATTCATTACATGGTCACTGTAGGGAACTGAGGAGACATCGGGCTTTTGTGCTTAAGACTGGCTTGCAGTGGGTGTGAGGAAAGAGGACAATCCAGCTCCTGAATTATAGCGAAACCCAAGGTGATCCAAGCCATGCAAGGTCGATATTTTGCTGAATAGGACTCCCAGTTAGATAAGATATTGACAAAAGCAAGCTGGGATTTACTTTTGAAACAACTCTTAGTGCTATCTGCTGGGGAAAGGATTTATAACAGGGAAGCATCCCTATAAATGACAGTTGCATTTTTGTGTGTGTATTCCCATACATTAAAACCGTGACCCAAAATATCCTTCAGAACTGGAGGGCAAAAACTCTATCCTCCATTACAACTGGGCAAGCACCCTTTATTCCTTATTGCTTTGTATTACAGTAGCACCTGGAGCCCCCAGCCCAGCAGCAAGGTGCTGCTGTGCTAGGTACTGCAGTGAAGAGCTTATAACTGAACTAGACAAGCTTAGGAGAGAAATACAACATACAAGCAGAAGGTGGGGAACAGACGCGCAGAGAGACTAAGGCCTGATTAGAACCTCAAAGGTAGTTAGGCACTCAACTTCTAAATACTTTTGAGGGCCTGGATCTAAGTGACTTACTCAAGGTCAGGCAAGAAGTCTGTAGCAAAGTTGGAAAATTGAACCCTGGATTCTTGGGTTTGCAGTCCAGGGTTGCAACCACAAGACCTTTCTTGAAGTTGCACAGTTGTAAAGGGGTGGAGGTAGGGTGAGTACATGGAGGACCCGAAATATTGTATAAAATACCTGTACTAGTCTAGCTGATGGATTTGTCAGTATGAGGAGGCCAATGAGAGATGAGCTTTTCCTCATTTTATTTATTGTTGTTTGCTTTATTATGCACTGTTTCTCATTATCCCACTTGCTTTTCATGTTCTACCACCACGCAAAGTCCTTTTCATATCAGAGGCTGAGTCTGTAGCAGACTCAACCATCAAATCCTCTCTCTGCGAAAGAAACATCCTTCACTTATTACTTCTATTTTATTTATTTATTTATGAGGGCTTCTAGTTTGAATTTCTTTAACAATACTCTGGTTCTTTTCTTTTACTGAATTTTAACAGCTCCTTCCTGTGTCGTTTGCAACTGGACAAAGTTGGCAGCTCGCAAAATTTCTTTTTCCTCTTTGAAATGTGCAGATACTTTCTCCTTCAGTGATAATGGGCATTGTGCTTCCTTAGAAATATTTTTTTTGTGGGCCTATTATTTCTCAGCCACTTCGGTTGGCAATCTGAAGGCTTGGAAACAAATTAGCTTGGACGGCAGCCCAAGCTGTCAAAATGAGCCTTCCATTCATTAGTGAATCATCCACCTACTGTATTTGGAGCTTCACTCTGACTTTTCCAGACAGCTTCTCAGTTGAGTTCTTGGATTTTTTCCCCTCTGTCTCTTTTAAACTTGCTACTTCAGTCTACTTCACTTACACCCACCCAGCAAATCTTACATCTCAGTTTTCTGGAAGTAACTAACTAATGTTGGGCATCGTTGTAGAAGATATTACAATTATATATGACCTGTGCTTCATTTCTCTTCCAGTTGCATGAAGCTAGCACTTCAATCACTTTGTCAGGAGAGAACAACCAGTGTGGAAAATGTCTGACTCCTTGGCAAGTATTAAAATCCTATGCCTGAGGCTTCCATGAAAATTTCTGGGAGTAAGGTAGGAAAGTCTTCAGCCTCCTTATCTGTTCAATTATCTGCTTAGGTCCTTTTTTGTGTTTTAGTCCCACTTTTTGCCTCTTTCCTCTCTGCCACTGAAGAGCTACTCAGAATACTAAACACTGCTAGGAATGCCTTGCAGCCTTCTTGTCTGCAGATATTAACGTAGGTGGTGAGTGACCATTGGTCAGGCTAGGTCCATCTTACTGTGTGGTGCTCTTGCTCCATTCTGCAGAGTGACAGAGGGCATGTATGATTTTTATGAAACTAGTATCATTCAGAGGAGAGAGGACGAATGAGCAGTGCAGCAGACCAGTCTTGGATATTCAATACAAGAAGTATCACTTGTAGAGACTTGTCGTATCAAAACTGTAGTCTTCCTTGTCTTTGTTAGCAGATGACTGTATTCAGGATGTATTGTGGTGTGATAGGGTGGACTAGGCCCTGAAGCTCCCTGCGGTAGCCTTGTGGTCATGCCACATCCCCGCCCCAGAAAAATGCAGTAGAAAGGTCCTCCAAGTTGCCTAGAGCGGCTGTGTGGGAAGCAGCCAATCAGGGTCCAGCCGATCAGTATAAGAGGAACTGCAGGGCCAGATTGAGTTCAGTTCCTTGCTAGAGCTGGAGGAGAGTGGATGGTGCTCCAGGCTGGTGGCTGAGGTAAGGGTGAAGAATGTGCAGGAGCCATGGTGAAGTGCTCCAGAGAATTGTAGCAGCACCACAGTTTAGTTAAAGGAACATTGCAGATGGCTACTATCTATAGGGTCCCTGGGCTGGGACCCGGAGTAGAGGGCAGGCCTGGGTCCTTCCCCTGCACAGCCACTGGGAAAATGGCCTGGACTTTGAGGCACCCCAGAAGGGGAACTGAACTGTAGTGGCCCAGTTGAAGAGCTGGGGCCAGAAAGGCTCTGAGAGGGTGAAAGATATTGCCTCCAGGGAAGGTGCCTTGGGGCACCGCTCTGTTCCAGAGAGGGACAAACTGAGAGCGACATTACAGGGGGCACTGAGAGGGCACTTGTACACCAAAAGGAGTTTTGCGTTGCCTTTATCTCAAAGACAGACTGTGTATGACTTGGCCAGAGGGCTGAGTCACAGAAGAGCCACCATAAACAGAGAGTGCAGGCACACATACTCGGCCAGGGAGCGGTCGTGAGAGGTGAGTATGACCCCATTACATGTAGTAAAACAAATTAGCACATTTTATAGCAAGCCAGATGTACCTTATTCTTACATTTTGGACCTGTAGTAACTGCATGAGAAAATGTACACTTTGATTATGCGCTAAGAAACTCAAGTAACTAAGTCACATTTATTTG
Organism: Gopherus evgoodei; assembly: GCF_007399415.2. Classification (NCBI taxonomy): domain Eukaryota; kingdom Metazoa; phylum Chordata; order Testudines; family Testudinidae; genus Gopherus; species Gopherus evgoodei. Next base: position 9,803,044 of record NC_044331.1, read on the forward strand.
TTCTGAGATATTTGGAAGCCTTTCTGAGCACAGGTACAAGAAGTCCAAATCGCAATGAAAAGCATGTTAATGAAAAACAATGCTAACAAAGAAGACTTTGGCCCCTGCTCCATATCCAGGGCCGCCCAGGTTTTTGGTCTGGCTCAGCTCTGCTCAGCACAGAACCTGAGGAAGGGAGGTTAATGTGACTACATGCTATCTCTGTCCTTCCCTGATTTCTGGGGCAGCTGGAGTAGGTTTGGCTCCCAGTGGAAGTTAGAGCAGCTTTGAGGCTGCTCTAACTTATACCAGCAGGCAATGATGCTGAAGGCGGCCTTTTGTTAGCTGGGGATTGCAGGAATGAAGTCTCTCTGCAAGGCATACTCCTGACACACCGCCTATAAAGGGGCCCAAGAAAATCAGATGTAAGGCTGACTCCCCCAGCTTTACTCTACTCGGGGATTCCCCCAGTCTGAAGAAATCATCAGTTGCCAATTTAGGGCAGTTTTTGTTTCAATGGAGTGATGAGAAGGGGCCATAGCAAGGGCCAAGATGGGAACCTGAGATCTGAACCGACATACTCTTGCTCACTTAGGCAAAAGTCTTTGAAAACAGAAGGCCTTGAACCGTAGTCTGAAGGTCAACAGATTGGACTTCAATAGACTGCTGAAGTGAAGTAAATTCCGTGGCAAAGGCTCATATCTGCAGCACCTAGACTACTGGATCTAGGGACTGGAAGCAGAAGTGCCTCATTGGGCTTAGCTGCTGGGATGCTGCATAAGGTGAGAGGCAGGCCTCGACCCATAGAAAGCCTCACAGAGCGAGGTTTGTAAAAATGAGTTTGCACAACAGGCTGCAAATCTAGATCCTCCATCACCAGGTTTGGCCGGAACTAAAGGCTGATTCAGTGCTTCCAGTGTTGAGAAATGCAATTTTCCCTTTTTGTTTTATCTCTAGAAATACTCATGCTCCCTTCCGCTTAAACAGCCATGTGACACTCTTGTCATAGCTGGGAGAGTGAAAGTCATGGACAAAGGGTTCTTTTGTGAAATAAAGGTCAAAGGCATCTGGAAAAACGTGGGGAGAGTTGGTCATACAGCCTAATAATTCTCCTCTGACTGTCCCATGACCTAGCCAGCTCCTGGCCACTACTATCCTGCCTCAGACTAGGAGGAAATATTTTATTGTTCCTCAACCCCATCCCTTAGTCCAGCATTCAGTGTAGCTGCTGAACCGTGGCTGGGAACAACAATCATGGCAATGGCTAAATTCTCTTTTTGCCAAGGTTGTCAGTAGGGAACTGAAGGATAAGCTGGAAAACAGCTTTTAAGTTGTTTGATTCATGACTCACTTGTAAATAAGTGCTGCTGTACACAGAAGATCAGCATGCTAATGGCAGGGGACAAGCAGAATAATGGACAAGGTTTATTAAGCCTTGATTTGAAAATAACGGACTCCTGGGTATATAGTAGAAAAGGTTCATGAAGAGCCAGTATTTCAATTATACGCAGTACTTGTATCTTCCCCAACAATGTAGGAAAGTAACTCTGTCATGTACAGAGAGCATCCTTGGAATAGGAGGTGAAACCAAGTGGGAAGCCTGACACACCCACAATGCTCTTCTAAGTGCTAGTCTCAGAGTTGTTCTTAGATTACGACTTGAAAGCACCGATTACTTCACGACAATGGGAGCTGCAGGTCTCCTCGGCTCCAAAAAGCAGGTGATAAGTGCATTCACCGCTCAATCAATAACGGGAACAGAAAAGCACAGCATGATACAAATGCTTTTTAGTTCTTGCAATGTCCTGTGCAATCTGGGTCCTTGCTCGTCTGCAGACTGTCGGAGACTGTGATAAATCAGCAGCCTCTCTCCATGTGTACCACCTTCACAGTGGAGATCAGCTGGGCATGTAGCAACTCTGCTACCCATTCCAGATGCTCCCCTAACCAACCAGCACCTCCTCTGACTTATCCACTCTGATTCCCAGCTAGGCGCTGGGGAAGCAAAGGGTTTCCTTATTGGTTTCTGATGCACAGGAGACATAAAGTCAGTTATTGGCAGCAGATGGAGGGGATCTAAACCAACTCACTCGCTCTCAGCGTTCTGAAATACAATGTAGATAAGGTACAACTGAAGATCTGGTGGTGGTTCTCTGCACAAGAGAGTACTGCTAGCCTGGGGCAAATGAACAGACTTGTGAAGACCATCAGAGGGAAAAGAACAGAGTCACTGAATGCTGCTCTATCTGTCCCTGCTTGGCGCTTTTCAGGAGTCCCAAACACAGACATGCACTCATGCAACTACTCATTATCAAGAAACTCTGATCCCCCTTTCTGCCGGTGGAGTTGAAACTCCTTGTGTCTCTCTCTCTTTTTTTTTTTTTTTTTTTTTTTTTTTCAAAAGCCTGACTGGGAACTCTGGTTACTTTAATCAGGGAAGTTTTTGAGGTTCATTCTTTTAGGCAAGTGAGTTAGTTGGTCTGTTTCAATTTTTGGTCAGCAAGAACATGCCTCCAGAATTGGTTATGCATTTAGCAGAAATAAATAACGGTGGGCATTGCAAGTCAGGGACTAACAATTTGCATTTCCTCTGGCTTTCCTGCTAAGCCATTGTGCTTCCACACTTACAGCGGTGAATTAACTCCCTGTGGATAATGTTGCCTTGTTCTCTGCAGATGTCAAGACTCTTTATTATCCAAATCTACCAGGTGACAGGTTCCCTTAGATTTAATAGGCAACAGGGAGAAGACTTTTTTCTTCCAGAGCGGCTGCTTCTGACCTTCCCCTCTGATTACCCACAATGTGCATCTTTAATATAGCCTTTTGAGAGCAATTTTATCTAGGGATCTGCAGAAATATTGGATTAAAATAGAGGATGATTTTCGTGAGATGAAAAAGTGAGTGAGGGATGGCCTCACTCAGCAGCAGCATTTTATTTGCAAAAAAAGGTGCCTGGGAGTGAGCATTTACACTGCGTGGATGTTACAGCAGCAGATCATGTAAGCTTGACAAGGCATAGTACTTTCCCACTTGTTCTGCTTCCCCATAAAGCTTTGGGAGTCGCATTAGTTTTGCTAATAGTGTAGGTTACTTAGTACTTCCTTTCCTTTTTCCTATGCCTTGCCTCCCTATCTGTAACCCCAGTTATTAAAAAAACACACCAACCGAGAACTACAATACATGTTACAAATCTGTGCCAATGCTCCATCTTATTGTTTGCCCATATATTGGGTCCAAGTCCCTTACCCTTGTTTGTGTCTTCGGGCTAAAATCCATTCAGGGGGTATTGTCTCTGTTCTGTGTCTGTGCCTGATCTGGAGTGAGCCCTATGTGTTCTACCTTGATATAAATATTTACTACTAATAATTTGTACTAGAAGTGTACAAAAATCATCATTACTTCTGGCGCCTCCTGTCACCCTTTTGCATCTGCCTGCTCACTGCCTGCCTAGCTGTCCTAAGTACTGGCAGAAAAGCAAACAGTCAGAGTCCAATAACGAAGTCAGGCCAGCAGTTGTTCCATCGAGCTTGTGTGTGTCTTGAAATCTGTGACTGAATGGAGTTGAGACATCCTGCTTGAGAAATTCTCTTATTTATTATTTGGGGGCCTGTTGTGGGCTATGCCCAGTACACACTCTTAACAAGAGCAAGGCCCTCCTCTGCAGAGCTCATAGACTAAATAGACAAGAAAGACAAAGGGTGGGAGGAGAAACTCAGGGCAAAGACACTTGCTTAAGGTATAAGATCAGGTTTGTGGCAGAGCTAGGAATAGAATCCATGTCTCTGGAGTCCCAGGCCACTTGCTAGGATTTGTGGGCTTGAGTTCCCGCCACTGAATCTGGAGCTAGCTGCCTCAGACTAGTTAATGAGCCCAGCTCGGCTGTGGCAGAATTGCCTGATTGGCCAGCCCAGGTGGCTGCAAAGAGCCAATGTCTGCATTTAAGCTGGGAGCGGTGCCAGGGTTTTTGGTGCCCTAGGTGCAGGGCCGGCTCTAGCCATTTCGCACCCCAAGCACAGTGGCACGCCGTGGGGGGCGCTCTGCCACTTGCTGGTCCCGCAGCTCCGGTGGACCTGCCACAGGCATCCCTGCGGAGGGTCCGCTGGTCCCGCGGCTCCGGTGGACCTGCCACAGGCGTGCCTGCGGATACTCCACCGGAGCTGCGGGACCAGCAGACCCTCCACAGGCACACCTGCAGGAGGTCCACCGGAGAAGCCTGCAGCCCTTCCGGCAAAATGCTGCCCCCCCCAAATCCTGGTGCCCTAGGTGACCGCATAGGTCTCCTAAATGGAAGTGCCGGCCCTGATTTAAGCTCAGCAGGAGTGGCTGGTCACTGGCTGCTTAATACTTTTGCCCATAGTCTCCAGCTCTTCTGTGCTGGCCTTGTTCCTTCTCTTCCTCCAGACCTGCTCTTGCCTGTAGTAAGATGTGGCCCTGAAACCTAAACTCTTGTGTCAGAGGCCCAGTCTGAGGCCTGAAGCCCGAATCAAAGTACTTCCAGGAATTGCTAAGAAAAAGCTGGGCTGTGAGCCAGAGGCAGGCCCCACTCACTCACAGAAGTTGGCGAGAAGAGAGTTGTTAGAAGCAGGTGCATTCACATATAAGTGCTAATAAGAGGAACTTGTGCTAAGGTGGCACTGGACATCCCGATACGAGGACACTCCACAGAGATAATAAGGGACAGGCAGGTGCATCTTAAAGATAGGGTCAAAAGGACAGCATGATGGATAGATCTGTGTTTTGAAACAACATGATCAAAAGGGGAGACCGCACCCTAATGAGCCAAGGGGCTGTACCTCAATATGTCAGTAGGGATGAGTAATCTGTCCTGTACATGTATAAAAGTAGGTCCTGGAGTGCACATCTTTGGTCTAGAGGGGCAGTGGAAAGTCCAGCTACTGACTGAGCCAGTCCATTGCTGGGGGCACAAATTCGTAGTATGTCTTGTAGAGTCAACGGGACACTATTACTGTGCTTGGTTTGACAATAAACCTGGCTCGGGTTCCTTTGTACCTTATTAGAGTCTGTTGTCTTTGGGGTTTTTTTCTGGGTTTGCTGTGTCAGTTATCTACACGGAGGCGGGGCAGCATGCAGCCGACTGTTATCTTCAAATAAGAGCAGAACACCACACTGGTAGCTACTGACAACAGTGCCTTCTTCCTCTCCTGCTCCAGCCCTGCTCCCTTGCCTGCCATCTGACTCCAGCTCTGTCCCTTGTCTACTGGTTCCTGCTCCGAGCTCTAACCACTAGGCAAGACAGCTCAGTCCCTGACACCAGTATCCTATCCACTGGACCATATTGCATCTCTTGGTAAGTTGTTGCTTGTTGACCCTTTTTTTTTTTTTTGACCCTTCTACTGAGAGGCAGGAGTTCACAGGGCTCAGAAAGTGATCTTCTTTCCAACTGATGTTGCTTATATATTGATCATACTCCAGCTGTTGATTTATTTCATTGTTTTATTCCCCTTCACTTTTAAGCACCTATCCTACCCTCTGGGCCCTTTACAATAATTAAAAGACTCAATACAAAGAAATAAAATATTGAAGTGCTCGTAGAGTTGTATTACAGGCCCATCATAATAACCCGAAAGCTGAATAGCTAGCCACCTTAGCCCAGCCCTCCCCAAGTGCCTGACCATAAATGATTTGTTGTGGGGAGGGATAACTCAGTTCTTTGAGCACTGGCCTGCTAAACCCAGGGTTAAGAGTTCAATCCTTGAGGGGGCCCTTAGGGATCTGGGGCAAAAATCTGTCTGGGGATTGGTCCAGCTTTGAGCAGGGGGTTGGACTAGATGACCGCCTGAGGTCCCTTCCAACCTTGACATTCTATGATTTGCTTTGCAGCATGTCTGGCAATCTGGCTCCAGCAGACCAAGGGAGGAAGTGAATTCCAAAGTGCCCAATGGAAACTGACCTACTAGCAGACTTGTAAACCAGGGAGCTGCTAGCTAAAGTATCTCTGGTGCTGTTGTTGCCTGAAAGACAGAAGAAGCTTCTTGGGTAACCTGGTCCTACACATTTTACACCTTAAATTCCCCTTGGCAGATTATAGTCAGCACCACCTTTGCAATGTCACTTGATAAATGGGGGTGCTGCACTCAACTGCACAATAATTTCAAGGTGTAGCTCCATAGAGACCAGGGATCAGCAACCTTTGGTATGCGGCTCACCAGGGTAAGCGCCCTGGCAGGCTGGGCCTGTTTGTTTACCTGCGGCATCCGAAGGTGCAGCCGATCGTGGTTCCCAATGGCCACAGTTCACTGCTCCAGGCCAATGGGGGCAGCAGGAAACGGTGGCCAGCACATCCCTCGGCCCGTGCTGCTTCCCTGGGAGCCGCGTTCCTAAGGTTGCCGACCCCTATTATAGACTGAGTTATGGCAATCTAGTCTTTGAAGCACCTATTCATGGCTAGCTGCAGTAGTGACCCTGAATGCTAGGGGAGCACGCAGGGAAGTGACCCTTGCTTACATCTCTGCAGCAGACATAAGCGGCACTTCTCCAAGTGTAGCCCTGGGCTTACTCAGGCGTTTCCCTCTGGAGAGTTTCTGCCACTGCTTCCAGCAGAAGTCTGTTCTCTCTCCAGCACTGAGCAGCAGATTCTCTCTCCAAGCGGGTGCGCTGTAAGGTGTGCGCCTATCCTTTTTATGCCCCACTTTGTTCACCCTGTGTTGGAGAAGGCATAATTTGGTTCAATATGGGGAACCAGTTGTATATGTTTAGGAGAAATAACAACCTCTGTGAGCATATACGCTGATATATTTAATCCTGTGTTGATAGGGTTGGTTTTAAATCCATGCTCAGCACTATGAGGCATGATTAGTTTTCCTCAGAGTTTGTAGATGTTTTCCCTATGAAATTCAGAAAAGGTGCATATTGCATTGAAGTCATTCTAGGTTATCTTCAATCACAAACGTAACCTTTCAGTATGCGACTGCTGTTGCAAGATCTGTCAAAAATACATTTATAGATGAATCTCCTTCTGGTTCTATGGACTAATCCTTTTAGCAATCACTAGGCTGCCAGAGATTTTGAGCATGTTTTAGGGAGTCCTTCAATAAATTCCTAAAAAAAATCCAGAAAAACACAAGCAGGAGATTCGCAGCATGTTTTGTTTTTGACTACTTGGCCAGTTTTGACCAAAATTTTGTAACCTGTTTGTGATCCCTAAGTGATTCCAACATTTGTTACTATTTGTTAACTCAAGCATGATGGCTTCGGAGTGATCCTGTGATCATTTACAAATGTGGTATGCTGGTCTGGTTATTGGGATGTTTACTATATCACTGGAAGACAGGCGGGAAGGAAAAGAATGGCTCACGGTAGACATCTCTCAGCAAACCCTTGAGAGCAGTTAAGGGAAGATGCCAGAACCATTAGCTTTCATATGTTGCCTCAGTCTCCAGACAATTTGGCCAGCTAATTGGTTTTGTCCAGGACAGAAAAAAGGCCTATGGACGTATAAGAAAAAAGGGAGTCTGACAGGATGAAAAGGAACACACTCGTAAGAGATGCTGTTGTTGGGGGGGAAGCAAACTAAGCACCCTACTGGGAGATGTCTGACGAAGTTTCACCTGCCTAAATTACCATCAGGGGACGGTAAGAATTTAGGGAAGAGAGACTGGTTTGTTTAGAACCTTTTTTTTCCTCTAATACTTTATTCCTGTTGCTAAATATATCTCCGTTTTGTTTTAAGAAGGCTGTGTGGTCACTGTATACCCTGAGTCATGGGCTCCCAAAGGGAGAAACCACAGGTGCTCAACCTCAGGCAGATATGCAGGGTCAGAACGGTTGATATAGCCCCTCTATGTAAGAGCTGTGAAATTGCACCCCAGGACTGGTAAAGGCCTAACACCTGATGAGTTGCTCTCAAAGAGGCCAGAAAGAGGTTTGAGATTCAGCTAGTCCTGTAACCATTGACAACAAGTTTGTGCATACATGGACGGGACTGCATTTGCCTTCAGAATTGTATTGCCTTTATGTGATACTTCTTGATTACTTTAAAGCCTTCGCAGAGGGCTGTGCCTTCGCCTAGCAGAATTCTTAGGCCTTACCCTTTCCTTCCACACCTAAGTGGAGATCAGTGCCTCTCCTAGTGATATATAAAGCAGTGGTTTTCAAACTTTTTGTCTCATAACCCAGTGGAAGAAAAACACTTGTCCCCGTGACCCAAAACAATATCTTCTGACTTGAGTTTTCATACAGTTGGGAGGAGGGATAGCTCAGTGGTTTGAGCAGTGGCTTGCTAAACCCAGGGTTGTAAGTTCAATCCTTCAGGGGGCCACTTAGGGATCTGGGGCAAAAATTGGTCCTGCTAGTGAAGGCAGAGGGTTGGACTCAATGACCTTTCAAGGTCCCTTTCAGTTCTAGGAGATTGGTATGTCTCCTATTATTAAAGGGCAATACATGCTAGCTTTAACCACTTCACTTCAAGTAATAACTAAAATTAGACATCAGCATTACTTGTGAAACAGTTTTAAATATAGTTTAAATACAGTAAAAAAGACGCTCAGGTTGAGTTTCCCTTAGTTAATGCGACAGGTGGGCCTGCCTGTTTTTCATGATCACGTTCCAATCTGGATCACAAGATGAAAGTACTACCCTCGTACCAAATGAACTGTTGAGTTGGTTTCTTTCTCTTATTGTTAGCCTTGTCAAAGTTGAAAATCTCAGTTCGCACATGTAAGTTGTGACCTGTAGCAGCAACAGAACACTAATCTTACTTAACAGTGGATATTCTTTGAAAACACTTATCCAAAACTATGACAAACTTAATGATTTGTGGTAATGTGTTTTGAGTGTGCTGTTGAAATGCTGACAGATCCTGGCCATTGGTATTGAACCTGGGGCCTTTGGATCTTAGTACATGAGCCTCTAACGCATGAAATAAAACCCACATGGCTGTTAGCTAAGGCTGTAGCGCAGACTCGTTTTACCTCTGTCTCTGAGTGGTCTCTATGCCACTAAAGGGGACAGAGCACCACACCTATAAGGTGTGTGGGTTGCACTGTCACAGGTAAGTTACGGCAGCTCTTTTTCTTGCTTTGGCATCAAGTTTAGCTCCATCTTTGATTCAGGATTTTCCAAAGCAGAAGGCTCTTTCACCCAATGCGTTTCCTTCAAATTTTCAACCCCCTCTGCAAGGAAGTAGTGACTAAAACTGTCAGAGCAACGAGATGTAACTGTATGACACTTTTCATTTCGTTCACTTTTTCCTCACTGATGCTGTTCTCGTCTGTGTGTCGTAACAGTGTTGGGAACATGTAGTAGCTCAGACAATTACTTTTCAGCCGTGCTTGTCACACTGCTAATGACTTTTGGAAGCTTGTATCTGTTCAGTGTCGAAATAAATCATTGCCTTTTCCTTGTAACTTCAAGTTCAGCTCATTTAAATTTGAGAAAATGTCAGCTAGATATGACAACTTTATTAACCAACTATCACTGTCAAACTAATTTGTCAAGTTAGACTGTTTCTCTAACAAAAAAAAAAATGTGAATCTAATTCCTGAGTTCATACAACCTTGTAAGCACCCTGCCCCGTGACTTCAGTGTGAAATGGTAAATGAGTATGCTTCGCTCCCATTTCTGAGCCTAACACTTCAAAAAGCCTGCAGTTCACTGAGCTTCCTTTAATGAAATTAACAGTTTTCACTACTTCAATTACTGCCATAAGGTCTGGAGAAATACCCTTGGACACCAAAGCTTCACAGTGAACGAAACAGTGATTCCAAACAACTATCATTTCCCCCCCACAGCTCTGCTATTTCTATCTGTCAGATTTGCTCCTTTGCAATTGACCCAGTCCAATTTGTGGTAATATGGCATAGTCATGCAGTGCTTTGAATATCTGTGCTCCTGTGGTAAAGTCAGACAACACAGCAAATCTTCCCTGAAGTCATCTTGCCATACATACCTCACATAAACTAACAGTATTGCACAATTTGAAATATCAGTACTCTCATCAAGTTGGATAGCAAAATCCCTGGCTGACTGTAACTTAGTACTAAGCTGGCCTTTGAAATGCTCTGCTGAATCACATATTCACCAGATATGTTATCACTGAGAGGAATACTTCTCAATTTTTTAGCAGACATTTCATCAAAAATTAGTTTGTACCATATCCAGAGATGCTGGAAGAATAAGCTTTTTCGCAACTGTATGGGCCATTTTCTCTTATGCAACCAAATATGATGCCATTTGTGCCTTATCATTCAAAGTAGTTGGCTGACTAACAATTTGTGCTGATAATTTTAATTCCCGTTGCTTCCTTTGAAAATATTCAAGAAGCTTATCAACGAGTTCCCCATGTTTTGTTTCTAAATGTCAGTTTTAAACGCTTGTTTGCAAGCACCTCGCTGCAAAAACCACACCGGGGCTTTGGATCTTAGTTTGCGTTAGCACAATTGATGAAACCGTATTTCAAAAAAACCATCACTACACTGCCTTGGCCATGATTTGGTTTTCTTTTTAGTGGGTGATTCAGATGAGGTCGACATGGCAGAAGTCTGTCGGTTTAGCACTTTCTGTTGCAAGATGTACTTACACTTGTATTTTCATTTTCAGATGTATATGGATTTGATGATTGTGTTTATGAACTTTTCTCTTATTATAAGATCATTCATTTTTCAGGATGAAGGTTTGTTGATTAAGCTTCACAACTCAAGTCTCCACAGCATTAACAAAACTGACTGTGTAGAAAGCGGTCTCGTCAGGTGATTACATCAAAAACGGTGACGTTGTGTATGCAGGTAGTGCATGGTGCATGAGAAACTCTCTGCAGACAAGTATGTCTTACTGAAAATAAGTAAAATGTCCTACATTTACATGATTGTAGTAGTATTTTAAAACTATAATGAAAGACATTTTAAGAGATCATGACATTTTAAATTTGCATGTGACCTAGTACCTAATTTTCCATGACTCAGTATTTGTTGTAATACATATTTAATCAAAAATGAATCTATTTGTGAAAAATGTCATTTTTTGGCTACACTTTTAATGGTAATTGTTTTTTAATTAAAAGTTTTAAAAAATTAAATTATTTGAAATTTCAAATAAATTTTCATTTCAGAATAGTAGGAAAATTCCCACTTACTCTCGATTATGTTTCCCCACAGGAAATAATTGAGGGGGGGAAGTGTGAGGGCAAAGTAAAAGTTCTTTTCTCCTCTTCTCCCTCACCACTTTCTTTCACATTACTTCCTCTTTTTTTCTTTTCCTCACTGTAAAAAAAAAAGGGGGGGGGGAGGGGAGGAGGCAGGGGAGTAAAAGAAAGTGATAAATATGAGGAAGGGGAAAAAAACAAACCAAAACAATCTCGCCCACCCCCAAGTTCAAAACTCTTGGAGAATGGTTAAGCTAGATGCAAAAGCCAGATACAAACTTTTGGTGTGTTAAAAACAGTCCAGAAATGCCTATATTTTTACAGAAATTATCTTTCATCATTAAAGTACAAAATACAGTGTAATGGACAGCTCAGCCCACTCCAATGAATATTTAGCCACCAGCTGACAAGATAATAGAATAAACACCACTGTGTAGCAGACTTGATGCTGATAAAAGTAGTTTGTCATGTTGGTCTTGACATCTAAAGCATTTAATGGGCTGGGTTCAAGATACCTTCCTGCTCTTCTAACTCCTGACGTACCATCTTGCCCTCTGCGATCTGCAGGGTTAACTCTTAAAGCCAGGTATTTTTGGAGTCAAATTGGGCACTGTCTGTATCTTTGCCTCTGCTGTGGCTTCAGCTCTATGGACTTTTGCTTCCACTTGCTCCAGGCCTTAGATCTTAGTGTTGCGATAGCTGCTTTTAAAACAGATTTAAAAACTCGTTTTTTGTTTTTTTTATTGAGCATGGCAACCTGATTTGTTTTATATTCCAACTGCATGGCGGGCGTAAGGCATCACTTGATGGATAGGCACCTAATAATTATTATTGCAGTGTGGGAACCTGCTTCTCTTTTCAGATGAATAGAGCCTCTAGAACTGATTTCCACTATTGGGGTAGCGTTCTGTGCATCCCTGTCATCTCACACTGTGTTCTCTGTATCTTGCCTTGTGTGTGCAAGAGCTTCAATTTCTTTCTTTCTGAATATCTGCTTCTCAAAGACCTTGTAGTTCATGTCAGGATAGACAATGATTTTGGCCACAATAAATAATCTAGTAGGTAGCTTCATTTCTGCACATGCTTTGCCTTGCTTGTTCAATGCTACTTTTTTATTTTTTTTTAACATGGAGGTAGAACTTGTATCTGATTCTGTCTGTCTTTTTAAAATATCTCCTCTCTGCATCTTACAGAGTTCAGATAAGGATAATGTAGTTTCATTTTAGTAAATAATATAGCAGATGAATTCCTACATGAACTGTGCTGTGCCTTGTAGATAATTTTTGTGGCTGAATCTACAGCAGTGGTTCTCAAACTGGGGCTGTTGCTTGTGTAGGGAAAGCCCTTGGTGGTTCAGGCCGGTTTGTTTACCTGCCGCGTCCACAGGTCTATCTGATCGCGGCTCCCACTGGCCACGGTTTGCTGCTCCAGGCCAATGGGAGCTGCTGGAAGTGGTGCGGGCCGAGGGACGTACTGGCCGCTGCTTCCAGCAGCTCCCGTTGGCCTGGTGTGGTGAACCGCGGCCAGTGGGAGTTGCAATCGGCCGGACCTATGGCCAAGGCAGGTAAATAAACTGGCCCACCAGGGGCTTTCCCTACACAAGCGGGGGCTCCAGTTTGAGAACCACTAATCTACAGCATAGTACCACATTAATAGGATCAAGGCTTATTAGTAAGGCTCTGTGTTTGCCACAGAGGTCAAGGATTCAGTGACTTTCTGTGACTTTAGCGGTGGCTGGTAAGGTGGGCCCCGGGCCAGGCATATCGGCTTGGGCAGCCCCTGGGTCAGTTGCACCAGCTCCTGTGGGGTAGTCTCGGCTCCCCTCCACCCTCCCAGCAGGAGGAGCTTGGGTGTTTGCGTGGCGGACTCGGTTGTGGTACAGGGTGGAAGAGCGGCAGGAACTCCCCTCCCTCAGTTCCTAGCTCCACGGTCTGCCTCTGCCCACAGGCACTGCCCCCACAGTTCCCATTGGCTGAAGTTCCCAGACAATGAGAGCTGCAGAACTGGAGCTTGGGGCAGAGGAAAGGCAGCACATGGAACTCAGGAGATGGCTAGGGAGCCTGCCCCATCCCCGCCAACTCTCCCCCCTGGAGCACTCGTGGTGCCCCCCCCCGGCCATGCATCTGAGCTCTCCCTCCTCCCTAGTTTTAGTAAGGGATATATAGTAAAAGTCACAGACAGGTCAAGGGCCATGAATTTTTGTTTACTGCCTGTGACCTGTCTGTGACTTTTACTAAAAATACTTGTGACTAAAACATAGCCTTACTTTTTAGTCACGGGTTAGTATTGCGTATCCAATAAACTGATAATCAGCAAATTATGGAAAGCATGGAAAGGAACTTTATCTAGTGTTTCGAGCATGTGTCTAGAGTTTTTTCTGTTTGATTATTTTTTTGTTTTGCAAGACAAGAGGGGCTTTTTCCACATCTCCATTTCAAACTAACTGCAAGCAAACCTACCACATGTGGAACAGAGATAAGAGGAGTCCCAAGGGGAGGGCTGTGGGGAGGGATCTGATTTTTTGTGGGGGAAGGAGGGGGGAAGAGGGGGTCACAGTTTGCCAAACCCATCAGGCATATGAACTGGCAATTCCTTGTGTAACCCTTCTGCCCCTCTGAGTTGGCAGCAACAAGGGCCGGGTTCAGTATCCAGAGGTTCCGTTTCAGTAACACAATGCATAACCGGCTCGAGCCCCCACCCAGTGGCCTGGGACACTCACATACCACACCCCCCTGGGCACCTCTAGGAGGCAATACTTCCCCTCTCACAAGCACGGAGTCTGAGTGTAGCAAAATCTTTTTAATAAAGGAAGGAATCAATGCGGCATCCCATTGGAGAAACACCACAAACAAGGTTATAACACAAACCATAAACAAAAACCCACCTCCAAGTATGTTTGGCAATGTCCTTTTTCCCCTTAGGGTTTTAAGTCCAATCACCCCAAAGTCCAACAACCCAAAAGTCTCTGGTCAATGCCACCCCAGAGTTTGAGAGTTTATCTGTAGAGGTCCCTCCCCCAGCCTGGGTAGAAAGGGGCACCTTACATGGTCCGGGGCCAACTGCCCTGCCTCTCTGTGGGTTCTGCTTCCGACCTCTCCATGAACTGCTCCGCTTTACCAGCCGCTCCACTCTGCTCCTCCAGCCATCCTCACAAACTGCTCCACTCCACCAGCTGCTCTGCTCCACGAGCTGCTCCAGTTCTCCCTGCAAACTGCGCGGCTCTACTCGCTCTGTGGGCCACTCCACACATCCCACAGCTACTCCGCTCTGCCAGTCACTCCACTCCACCAGCTGTGTCGTGATCCGCTCCAGCCATCCCCACAAACTGCTCCACTCCGCCAGCTGCTCTGTTCCACAGTATAGCTTCAGGCTCCCCCACTAGTTAGCACAGTACTCAGTGCTCTCAGCTCAGTAATTTCAGCTCTTTAGTGATTTCAACTCTTAGTGATCTCAGCTCATTGTAGGGGAGCCCCAGTGCTAGTGCACCATTAGCCCAAAGTGAGTTCAGCTCAGTCACCTGTATCTAGATTCTTAAGGGAACAAAAAAAATCAATTCTGACATTCCACAGTGGAGAGAGGAGGGGGTGGAACTGGTGCTTCTGGCTCCACAAGGAGAGTGCACCACCAGACACAAATACCTGTCCCCAGCCTCTCTCAATTCACTGTGTTTTGGAACCCATGTCCCTTGTCTAGCAAGTACCACCCAACTGAGGTTGAGTCATTTCTATCACAAAGCAGTCCCACAGCTCGGCAGCCTGGGATGGGGTAGGCGTGTCTATGCAAATACACTCTCTGAAATTCTTTCCACCAGATGTCAGGGTAGAGCTCATCCTGACTCTGCTTACACTTGTCTAAAAGAAGGGAATTCATAGCTATGACTGTCCTATGTTTAATAGTAGTCTGGGTTTTTTTATTTTATTTTTTTTAAAAAACTCTGTATATTTCTATAGTGCCCTTTGATTCCAAGGGCCTGATTCTGATCTGTCTGGTCAGTCACAACCAGGAGTGAAACCGCTGTAGTCAGTGGTCTGTCAGAGCATTTTCTTCTCACCCCAGTTGTTACCTGCTCTTGGGGAGTTCCATCCATTCAGCATAACTAAGCTTGAAATCCCCATTACAATCAGTTCTTATAATTCAGTAAGCTCTTGCTTTACACGGGAAAGTGCATGTCTGCATTTTGCCTTCAGAAAACAATCTTGCATTTTTAAGCGACACACTGTTCAGTCAAAGGCTTTAACTTGGTATCTTTTTTGAAGGTCTAAAATAAGTTTTTGCTGACTTCTGGTTGGTGATGGCTGAAGGGGACAGTTATCAAAATATGCCTGACCAGTACCTACTGAAAGTTGCTTTTTCACTTTGCACATGCTGAGCGCACCTTCTAACTTTTCTCATTCATCTCGGATAAGCTTGCTTAAATGTCCCTTGAATATTGTAATTTCATCAGCTCTGGGAGCTCAGACTTCTAGCACCTTGCTCTGTGCTTGTGGACCTTGGTGCTGAGGGTAGCCTGCATTAATGATGAGTTTCTGCAGCCTTGTATGGGAGACTATACAAAGAGAGTGATGGGATATATGTTGATGACAAGCTCTATTTTAATTCATCAGGTTAACCAAGGTACCATGCCCCATGCCAATTGGTGTCAGCCTCGAGGTGAAATACTCGGCTCAATGACATAGCAGTTTAAGCAGAAGTGCTTCTACACAAAACTCCAGAACTGCTAGGCTAAAACTAAACAAACAACAAATGGAAATTCCATGTAATGGAAATAACACACATGAGAGACAAGTAAATATAGCAATGGGTACAAGTAGCTCATGGTGAGGTGGAGGCCATCACCAACATGCCTGCCATTACAGACAAAGAGAGTGTACAAATATTTCCTCAAATGGTGAATTATATAGGGAAACTTGTGTGTAATCTGGCTACCCAAATCAGCAACCTGAGCCAGCCCTACTGTGCAAAGAAGTCCAATGAACATGCATCAAATCATAATAAAGAATCTGAGAAACTGAATGCTTAATTAGAGACCCCAAACCTGAGGTACTATGACAGTAAGTACAAAATGAGGTTGTCCGTGGACACTTCCAAGGAAGGTACTGGTGCAGTCTTCTTACACAATATGGGCAAAACTAGAGACCAGTGGCTTATACGTCACAGATGTTAATAAAATCTGAGCGTCACTATGCTCAAATGGAGAAGGTGGCTTTGGCATTAGTCCAGGAGTATAAAAAGTCTTTATTTATGAGAAGCCTGTAGTTGCTGAAACTGATGATAAGCCACTTATTGCCATTGTCAAAAGGGGCCTGGCAAACACACCCCAACAATACTGAGATTATTTTTTCGGTTACAAATGTATGATTTCTAAATTGAACACCTGGGAGAGATTTGGTGGTTGGAGACACACTTTCTCCAGCATTTGACAAAAGTGCAGTGGAACAAAGTCTAGAGCTAGATTTTGTACACGCCAATCTGATTTAAAACAAACCTGTCTGATCTCAGAAGAAATTTGGACTGTGATTGGCAGAGCAACAGCTCCGGATATGAACTTGCAGCAAGTAATTAAGGCTATCAGCACAGGGAGGGCAGGACAGCATGTTCCAGCTCCTATCACCAAATCAAGTGGGACCTCTGAGTCTTAAATGGGATGTTGTTTAAAGGCACCTGGATGGTGATCCCTACATTTTTACAGAAAAATATGTATATAAAAAATACTAAGGCTGTCAGTTAATCGCAGTTAACTCATGTGATTAACTCAAAAAATTAATCGTGATTAATTGTAGTTTTATTTACATAGTTTTTTTCAGTCAATGTATTCATTCTAGACTATTATTTTCATTTCTATAGAGTTGCTTTACTAGAAGGTGCTACAGTGAAACAGGGGTTTGTGCATGTCAAATCTATTTTTGCTTGACGTGTACCTGACATCATCATGTCTGATAATGGGGCGGCAGTTTAATGAATGTGAGTTTAAGAAATTTGCAGTGAAATTTGGCTTTAGCTCTGTAACTGCTAATCCCATTATCCCCAATATAACTTGAGAGGTCATCAGTCCAGATGGACGTATACTGGGAAAGAATTGGTTGGCACCTTTTCCAACTTCCAGACGGGAGGTGGATAAGGGGTGCTGAGTTTGCTGTTTTGCCTGAGAAGGTCTGAGTTAGGCAACAGTCACAACAGGTCTAGGTAACTGTGTAGTGAGGCGGTGTGGCTCCCCGCCGCCCCAGAGGGGGCAGAGCCCATCCAGAGGCCGGGGCGGGCGGAGCTAGGGAGCTCTGAGCCTGCCCCTCAGAGGGTCAGGTGGTGACTTGGAAGTATAAAGGCTCGCCCTCAGAGCTCAGTAAGGCCAGAGCCGTCAGAGAGGCCAGATGTCTCCAGCCTTGCCCGCGACTGGGAAAACCCCGCGGCCCAAGGCAGCCTGCAGGACTGGCTGGGCCTACCCTGCGCCCACTACCCAGAGGAGTTGCTGGGCCTGCCGCTCGCTGAGGAACCTATGGTGTTGGACCCCCCAAAGGACAACACCCTGACCCAGGTCCTACCCGAGGGGGAGTCTGGAAGTAGCCCAGGGCAGCCGACCCCTGTCTGGCTGCAGCACTGCCAGAGCCCATGTCAGTGTGTTGCAGCCAGGATCCCCACTGACCGCAGCGGGACTTCTGCTGCTGCTAGGGCCCCGGGCTGGGACGCAGTGGAGTGGGAGAGCCTGCGTCCCTTCTGCCACCCCACTCGTGGGTGGCATCTTCCCCTCTCCCAGGCCTTTGGAGGCTTGGGGCCTAGTATTGTTGCTCAGCCCTGTCTGAGGGCCCAAGCACCTCCTGACTCTGGACTGCCCTTCTCTGCCCTAGGGCCTAGGCTGGCTACTAATTGTACTATTGTTGCTCAGCCCTGTCAACACTGCCCTCCCTGACCTACAGCCTGGGCTTACGGTGTTCGTTCCAGTACTGCAAGGGCTGCCAAGGAAGACCGAGGGCTGCCGAGGACAGACTGATTCCCCAAGCATCAACTGTGGTTAGTGTGCCGCTATGGCTCCCCGCCGCCCCAGAGGGGGTCGAGCCCCGGCAAACCGTTGTACAAACTGAATCCCCCCAATATTACACTGCCAGGACAAATGGACTCATCATCTCCTGATGAGAACAGCACTGATATTTCAAGGGAGACCCACAAGTCTGAGCGACAGGGCAAAGCACTTCACAGGCTGATCAAATGTTGTCAGTAAGTTTGCTAGTAGATTGGTTATAGGTACATATAATTGTGTGTTATCTAAATGTCATTTAAGTGCTGCTGTTCTGTTTTGGCCAGGAGAAGAAGATGTAACAGTGGGGAGGGAACCTTTACATAGCTTAGCAGCCCTGACAGGAAATCTGGGGATGGGCACTACAGAAGCCCATGTTCTGGTATGCAGAGGCAGTTGGGAACTGTATCATTGATTAAAGAGTCTCTTTCAAGCACCTTGGGCCTGGAGTGATTCCTGAACATCCCAAATGCCCTAACATCTGTAGAAAGGAGCAGGGATGGGGTAAGGATTGACCCTGCGCTGTTTGCATCTACACTGCATCTACCTAGATTTTATGTTTGGGCCCAGTGCACAGGGGCTGCACAGTTGCTGCTCCCCCTGAACAAGTGGTAGGAAGTGGATGGAGCCATGTTTCTGCCTCCCCTATGGGCCAATCAAGAGAGCTAGCTGGATAGTTTGGGGAAGGAAGAAGCTGCATCTTTGTCCAGGCAGTAGTAAGTTACTTCTCCCAGTGCAAAATGGATGCCCTGGGAGGCATAATGGCTACCTGAGTCACCCTTCTACCATGGAGTATACCTGGGGCACTGCAGCTTATCCATTGGCCTTTAGTTGGGGTTGTGCTTAAAGGCTCAGCCTAGCCCTCATTTAGTGAGGGCTGCGTATCTGTATTAAGCAAGCTGTTAGTTTTAAAGCTCTAAACGGTTTGGATTTGGTTCTCTGAGAGATGACCTCTCTTTCTAGGCCATGCCACTGGCGTACCTCTCAATAGGAATGCCAGACAGTCAGTCTCCTTGAGAAGTGTCTACATTGGAACTTGCTCCCCTGCTCTGCT
Organism: Gopherus evgoodei; assembly: GCF_007399415.2. Classification (NCBI taxonomy): domain Eukaryota; kingdom Metazoa; phylum Chordata; order Testudines; family Testudinidae; genus Gopherus; species Gopherus evgoodei. The sequence goes on from NC_044331.1 coordinate 9,822,181, forward strand.
TGGTCTGCCAGAACCCAGATTTGCTCATTTGCCAAGTACAATACAAAGCCCCTCATTTTTCTCAGGTTTTGGATGAGGGCATGGGGAAGGGTTGAGTGGATATTTATGGGCAGTCTGCTATTTTGTGCGCTTTAATTGATGGGATAGGATGAGCAGGTATGGAAAGAAACCAAGATTTATCTAAAGTGACCAAAGACTTTGGATGCCTCCCTTTCAGGTTACCTAACCCGAGACACCTCAGGGTTTTGAGAAAGTGCTGGCCACCTTCCCTCTGTCAATCAGCTCTTCTTAAAGTGTCTCCTGGTGGGCACTGAACACTGAGACACTCAAAATCCCTAGTTACTTCTGAAAATCTTACCTGATATTTTTATAAATTTTAAGAAATAAAATGTTAACCATCAATATAATGAGAAAATGTCTGCCCAGAGTTAGTAAAAGGATGGCATTTCTTGGGTAGTGTGTCTCACTTTTTAAAGAAAGCACAATTTTTCAACTAGTTGCTTTCAAACATGCAAACATTTAAAGATCGTTGGGTCAAATATATCCCTCCTGCAACTCCATAGATTTCAACAGACTTGTACCAGAGATGAGCTGAACTTGACCCATCTTTTGTACCTGATTTATTTATGTTCACTTTACTTCTCCAGTGCCATTGAAAGATTCTTATTGTTCCCTACATAAACCCCCTCCATGCTTAGAGGCATCCAGGTCTTCAGTGAGTTGGTATTGTTGTCTTTTTCTTTCTGATTTCCTCCATGTAACAAAACCAGATTACACTAGGGGAACTAACTGTGTTCTTGGCTCTAGGGAATTCAGTACATGCCTGCAATTAACCTGCATTTAACTGGCCATTGGATGTTGCTGTTCTTTCACAATAAACACAGATGGCATAGCGTTTTGACTGAGTTTTTGTATACTGCAGGTTGGCACAGCTCTAGTCAAAATAAATAAAATTTCCAGACTGCTCAGCTCCTTGCTTCTTCCTTTTAGTTGTTGATGGGGGAGGGGAAAGTCTGTAAAAAAAAAAAAAAAAAAAAGCAACCTCAAGGTCAACCCCCAAATAAATGTTTTGCTCGCATGACACTATCCAGACTACACTGACTACAAATCAGCGCCATAAATATGTTACGGGGGTAATAAAAGAGAGAGAATTTTTTAAAGAAGATTTAAAGGGGGAAGGGAAGTTCAATGGGAGAGAAAATAAATTGTGAATTACAGGTAACATCTAAGGGCCAATCCCACAAAGACTTAAGCACCTAGATATGCCACATGGAGCACTGCAGGGATAATCACATGAGTAAGAGTCTTGAGAGTTTGCAAGATCAGGGCCTAAAATGTTCTCATCTGTGTTTCTCAGGCTAGTAAATATGTAGAAATACTGATCAGTGTAGCTTTTGCTTGATTTGTAGGGCTTGTTTAAGAGTCTCATTAGTTATTATTTTTTTCCCTCATTCACAAATACAAGATGCTTCTGTTTTTACCATCGCTTGACCAAAAAATGTTTTCAATGGGAAAAATCTGATCTCTAGGAAGATGTTTTTTTAAAAAGTAAAAAATAAAATAAACAAACAGTATAAAAAGCAAGGTTGTTAAGTTTAACGAAATTGAGCTAAGCATATAAAAAATCTGCCACAAGGGTCAAACTGGATGCCATGTGTATTTTTTTTTTCATTAAAGGAGTGCAGATTTTGAGCCTGAGCTATTATTTCCGGTGGCTTGAGGCCCTCAGGGGGCAGCAGTGAAATGGAAAAGAGCACGGCAGCCTGCTCTTGGAACTGATGCTCACTGAATCTGAAAGGTCATGTCATGTTTTCTGGCAATTGACTCAATGGGTTTGGATTCTACAACATAAGGTCGGGCCGTTTTCACTCAGCACATGTTTACTGGGGAATGTGCCTTCCAGTTGTTTTCACATTGACCTTATTACCCTGACACACTGATGAGCCTGGCACGAAAACTACTTTTTGTATTACTGTGTGCACCATTCTGTCTCTTACCATTGCTATTTTGTGAGGCTAATGTGGGATTTGATATGTGCCTCCCCCCGTCCCCCTCCTTCCTTCCATGCACTTATTACAACACTGTGTAGCAGAAGCCCATTTCAATCTCACTTGAGCATGAGGAAAGAGAGGGAGTAATGGGATTGACTGATGTATGGGGTTAATGTTCCTTTTGGTGTGTGTATTGGGGGGAAGTGGAGCTGAAGTGTGTAGAGAATAAGGTGACTAGATAGCAAGTGTGAAAAACAGGGACACTTTTTTTCTAGGAGCGGGTTGGTGGGGGGTGTGTGTAATAGTTGTGTATATAAGACAAAGCCTCTAATATAGGGATGGTACTGATAATATTTGGGACGTCTGGTCATCCTAGTAAAGAAGGTGAGGGTGAGGATGGCAGAGAGCTTATATTGTAAACTCTGTGGGGCAGGGCCCATCTTTTAGTTTTGTGTTTGTACTGCACCTAGCACAATGTCCCCTGCCTGGGGCTCCTAGTAGCTACAGCAGTGCAAATAATAATGAGGGAAAAGTTAAGTTTTGGGAATAAACAAAGTGGTCACTGACTCCACAAACAAATGTTTCTAGGTATCTATTATCTGGGACTTGGAAGCCTTTGTTGTGACTACAAAATATGATATCTTGCAATCTTTTCAGACTTGAAAAAATGCTTTGTCCATCTGTAGCATCTGGGAATCACAAATCCATTCACAAGGATTGGATACTTCAAAACACCCCTTCTTGAAGTATCCCTCCCCCACTTTACAGCTGAGCTATATAACCGCTTGCTAACAGTGCCTTCCTGTCAACCCCCACTGTCCTATAATGACTAGAAGTGTATACACTGTTCGTTTATTGGGTGTCACTCTGTCAGGAAGACCAAGGCAGGGGGTTGCAGATGACCTAAACTACACCAGGTAAAATGCATTATGGTATTATAGGGGGAAGTTTGATCATATCTATTGGATAAGGACATTGACCAGGGACTCAGAAGATCTGGGTTATCTTCTTGGCTCTGCTGTTGGGTGACCATTTCACTTGTGCCTCAGTTTCCCCATCTTTAAACTGGGGTTAATGATACTGACCTCATTTCCAAAGCACTTTGAGATCTGTGGGTGAAAAATATCATAAGACCTTGGGATTATATTAATTATTAACTTCCTGTCCCTCAGAATTTCTGAGAAGTCTTGAACGTGGAAGCCGGGAGTGGGACTTTGGATGTGCTTCTGTCAACAGAACAAGAGCTTAACTCCTGAGGCTAGTATCAGTTGTGTTGGCCACTTTCCTCTGGCCTCCCATTTGCATAACTATTTTACAAAGAAAAATGTGTAATTGACTAGTATGCCTCTTCAGGATAGCTTTTGTATTGTGAGTATTGTTTCACAAGTGGTATAGGTAAGAGAGCTTCCCAGCTTTGTTTACTGGTTGGTCCACCCATACCACTTACAAGATGACACTCAGGGGCTAATTGTCACAGGAGCCTCTCTCTGACCTCTCACTCTGTGGGTGCTGTTTTGTGTACACATACAACCGCATCTGCTCTAACCCCTCAGACAGAGACCAACACCTACAAAATCTCCACCAAGCATTCTCAAAACTACAATACCTGCACGAGGAAATAAGGAAACAGATCAACAGAGCCAGACGTGTACCCAGAAGCCTCCTACTGCAAGACAAACCCAAGAAAGAAACCAACAGGACTCCACTGGCCATCACATACAGCCCCCAGCTAAAACTCCTCCAACGCATCATCAAGGATCTACAACCCATCCTGGACAATGATCCCACACTTTCACAGGCTTTGGGTGGCAGGCCAGTCCTTGCCCACAGACAACCTGCCAACCTGAAACATATTCTCACCAGTAACTGCACACTGCACCATAATAACTCTAGCTCAGGAACCAATCCATGCAACAAAACTCGATGCCAACTCTGCCCACATATCTGCACCAGCGACACCATCACAGGACCTAACCAGATCAGCCACACCATCACCGGTTCATTCACCTGCACATCCACCAATGTAATATACGCCATCATATGCCAGCAATGCCCCTCTGCTATGTACATCGGCCAAACTGGACAGTCTCTACGGAAAAGGATAAATGGACACAAATCAGACATTAGGAATGGCAATATACAAAAACCTGTAGGAGAGCACTTCAACCTCCCTGGCCACACTATAGCAGACCTTAAGGTGGCCATCCTGCAGCAAAAAAACTTCAGGACCAGACTTCAAAGAGAAACTGCTGAGCTTCAGTTCATCTGCAAATTTGACACCATCAGCTCAGGATTGAACAAAGACTGTGAATGGCTTGCCAACTACAGAACCAGTTTCTCCTCTCTTGGTTTTCACACCTCAACTGCTAGAACAGGGCCTCATCCTCCCTGATTGAACTGACCTCGTTATCTCTAGCTTGCTTGCTAGCATATATATACCTGCCCCTGGAAATTTCCACTACATGCATCTGAGGAAGTGGGTATTCACCCACGAAAGCTCATGCTCCAAAACGTCTGTTAGTCTATAAGGTGCCATAGGATTCTTTGCTGCTTTTACAGATCCAGACTAACATGGCTACCCCTCTGATACTTTTGTACACATGTATTTGTGCATCCATTTTTTCAAACCTCTGCTTTTGAGCTGCATATTGAATAAACATCTTGCCTGAGATGTGCTCTTAAATACAGTTTGCCTGGGCAAAATCCTAATTTTTTCATAGCAAAAAGCTGGAGAGAAAACTGTGTGCTGAAGAACATGGAACATGTAGCAACATAGATACCGGAAACCACTTCTAAAAATGTCCTTACGGCATATGGGTTGAAATGCACCCCTTGGAGAAGTGCAATACAAAGCTCATGCACCACTTAGCACCCACCATAACCCTCAAAATTAGACTTAAATGATACGTAGTGAATTTCACCCAGTATGCAAAGTGGAAGATGAGACTGCTTGAAATCATTTATATAACATTGTGAGATCAACCTGCATCTAATTTCCTTATTATTTAATGGATGCTACACACATATCCACCTGGAATGGAAACCATTTAAATAGGTCAGCTCTTGAATTATGACTTCACAGCAGTTTGAACTTGAAGCATAAAGACTCCTTTAAAAGGCTGGGCTCTATATTGAGATTGTTTAAACCTCCAAGTTTAAAGTCTACAAGTTTTCAACTGCTTCATGGTTGGTTGTTCTGTTCTCACTTATGGCCATGGCTGTGGATTAAGAACTACAGGCTTTGGCTAACTTCTGACTACAGACAAGGCAGCAAATCCCAAGGGTCCAATTCAAGGAGAGTTGTGCAGGTGTCATAATTAGCAGTTTCCTGCTAGAGCTCCACAAATAAGCTGCAATCCTCCAGGTACCAGTCTCCCAAACCCCATGCAGTTTTTTTTATCCAGACCAAATAACATTAATCTGAAACTGTTTAATTGCCCACGCTGTTTGTTTAGCTACCCTGGATCCACTGGTCCAGATATTACAGAGAATCAGATGTGAGTGGGGATTAATAGTTTCAGTTGTTCATACCATTCAGCCACCATGCAGAGTGCAGCATGCCCTTAAATGAGGCCTCTTTGCACAATAAGTGAGTGAGCCCTACACGGAGGGGCTCAGTTTCCTATGTTATCCCTTCTCCCCCTTCAAGACCAATAAACATGTCATAAAGGGACAAAAAATGTGCAAAGTTAGGAAGACAAGCATTGCCATTAATGGGCTCTACTTGTGCTCAAGTGAAAGCTGAGGTACTTGGCATCAGATTTTATAGCAATTTGACAAAAGAACCCTGATATTTTTCTCATTAGGCTTTGGGGAGGCAGGGGCATGTGTTAATTTCCAACTTAAGTGCTTGTCAAATGGTACAGGAAAGTTTCTCAGATTCCTTAATCAGCAGGGCATCTGAGGACTTTAATGCTTTTCACAGTACAATAAAACCACCAGTGCCAGCTGGAGTCGTCAGCCAAACTGTATGCCTTAGAGCTTATGTGTTTCACATCACAGAAGGGCTACAGAATACTTTCAATTGGCATTGTATTCCATTTGGTACATCTAGGGGTGGAGCTAGTTAGAGAAATAATGGCAACAGTGGATGTGAAGCTCAGACAATGATCCCCCCCCACACTCTTTAATATACATTATTTGGCCTATTAGTTTGGGGAGCTGGGCAGAACAGCTTTGCATCTCTGTTTTGTTGCTGTTATTCTGTCTATTGCTCTGTTTAGCCTCCAGATGTTGACAAGCTGTGTCAAAGGTAACCCTCCCCCGCAATCCCTGTCCCTTGAGCAGGGGTGTTTTTAGTACTATAAAGAAGGGTCGGGAAAAGTTTTTTAAAGAGATCACAACTAAAGCAGGGAGAAATAAAATTTTCAATGTTGGTTTATTCTAAAATGGAGATTTTAGAATAAATATTGTGCAAAGAGGGATGACTATAACCAGATTAAGATAAACTTGGTTTGTACTGTCTCTTCAAGCAGTAAGTAAAAAAGCCAGAAGTTATGTATGTGGACAGCACGTCGGAAGAGAATCCTAGTATTACTGTGGCTGTTTTCTTTTTTAAATTTTCACTAAATATAAATTGAAAGTTTGTCTTTCTTAACCAATTTCAGTATCTGGTTCCTACCTTTAAATTCTGAGTCTGTCACCTTCAGACACACAGGTGTTTATAGAAAGCCCATCTGTGCTGTTGTGACTGTGTGGAATGATCATCAAAATGTACCACACAGTCTGATTATTTAATCATAAACTAAAGAGAGCTGTAGAGAGAGATATCATTTGGCTGCTGATCATCAATATTGCTGTAGAGAGAGATATCGTTTGGCTGCTGATCATCAATATTGCTGCATTCGTTACTACATTATGGCTCTGTTCAAGTTTACGGTAAATTTTTTAAAATGATTTGGGCATGCAAAATTGCTTGACAAATATTTGGACTTGCAGTTTTGCTTGTGCAAATTTACAGGCTGCTTTGAAAATTTGGCCCTTAATTCATTAAATGATCCATTTATGTTCTCTTGAACTATATAGATCAAGCAACCACATTCTCCAGACTGTACTGTGATACCACATGGCTGACTATTGATTAAGCTAGTGGTGCTTTCAATATTGTGGCTGCCAACAAGTGGCCAGGTACTGAGAGTGCATGCTAGTTAACCTAGAGGAGTTGCCATCTGATGCTTGTCTTGCTCTGTTCATGGGAGAGAGAGAGACTGTCACATTACTAGAGCTAAAAAAAGTTATTTCATAGCCCATAGCAGCTAAACCAAGTGACCCACAAGGTGGTCTCCTTGTGAGCTGACTGGAAGGGGCTGGGTTTTTCTCAAATTGAAGTTTCTCTTGCATGTTACACTTGGCAGTGATTTAATATTGTCTAATGGCCCTCAACCACAGACGGAAAGAAGCAAGAATTACCGAGGTGAGATTTCTAGTCACCGAACACAAAACATAGTTGTCAAAACTAAGGGTCATAATGACTTATGTCCACATGGGAACTTGAACTCTCCCCTTTGCCATTGTTTTGTAGCCCTTGGATCCTGTTTTCCAGGAGAATACAGCCAGAAGAGAGGAAGGATAGTCCAGAGATTAAGGGCCTGCAATTTGGGAGACCCAAGTTCAATTCCCTGCTGTCACAGACTCCCTGTGTGACCTTCAGCAAGTCACTTCACCTTGCTATGCCTTGGTTCCTCATACTTAAAATGGTGATGATAATATTTCACTACCTCACAAGGGTGTTGTGTGGATTAAAAATTGCTAGGTGCTCAGATACTATGGTAATGGGGACCAGATAAGGACCATAGGTAGGCTTTTATGGAGGGAAAACCTAAAAAAAGAGGTAGATTCTGCAATATGTTCTGATCAGGACTTGGGAGGTGACCCTGATCTGGGAGGAGAGCTCTGGCCTTGAGAGATTGACCTTGTTTCTGAGGCACATGCAGCATGAAGGGATGCATTCAAAAGAAAAGCATCAGAGCAGTGTGAGACTTAATTGGAGCAGCAGATGTGGGCTCAGGAAAGCATCTGCTGGATCCTGTCACCAGGCCCAGCTGCTGCTTCTAGTGATCTGTGTCTCCAGTAGACAAACTGTCTCACCTCAAGGCAATGGGGCACACAACTTCTTCTGAACAGGAGTTTCACCAGATGCAGGATGTTACTACATAGCCTCCCTACAAAGAGCAGTTGCTGGATGGAGCAGACAGAGCTATGGGTCGCCTGACAAACCCACTGCCTGCAGATCATCAAAGGTAGGGGAGAACTGGGATCTGTTTAGAGGAGTGGGGAAAGAGAGAATTAGGGAGCAGCAGAGAAGGGCTCCAAAAGTTAGCTAAACAGTCCACCATTTTGATACCTATCTGAGCTGAAGCACGCCTCTGAACCTTTAGGCTTAACTTAATTCTAATGCTGCTTTGAAACTTAAAGCAGAATTAACCTCAGAATCCAAGACTCACTCTGAGTCATGAATGACAAAACCCAGCCAATTGCAGAATTGTTTTGCCATCTTGCTATTCTGCTTATGAAGCCTCATGGGGGATGCCATGCCCACAGGTTGTGAATGGTATAGGTTTCTAAAACCCTAATGTCATTCACTCCAGATGATCTCAACCAGAATTACCTACCATAAAAAGGGTAAGCTGATCCTTATTCTTCCAGCCTCGTCTGTCACATATAGCAAAAACCCTGGGCAGATGGACAGAAACAGATTCCAGCTCAGCTGGGCACCTGCAGGGCAAATGTAACACCTTGTGCTCATCTCTTCTTTATAAACTTTGGGAACTAATCTCCAGTCGCAGCATGAATGATGTGAAATTTGGGTCAGATTTTCATATGGATGTGATAAATGAGGGCATGGAGTTGGTTGGGTTTCTTGGTTTTTGCTTCATTGTTAAAACTTGTGTTACAAACCAGCTGCTAATTATTAACTGGAAACATGTCTGTGTTAATTCCAGAAACAAATGGAATAGAAGGCAATTAGAATTCACCTAATTCAGTGTTTTGCAAAATGTGGGTTGTGCTCATGGTGGGAGTGGGGCAGTGCAAGACCACCTGGGGAGGAGGGATGCAGAATGGGGCCTTGCAGATTTCTCCCATGCTGCCTTGCTAACATGACAGGGTCCAAGCAGGTTTATTTGTGATTGGTTTGATTTTCCTGAAAGGGGGAATGGATTTCAAAAATGCCAACCTAATCCATCCTCTGCACTAGCAATGGGATTATCTCTCTCTTTGTCTCTCTCCTAAAGTTTTTATACCATGCTCATCAACATGACCTCTGAGCACCTTTCAGGATTTGTTGAACATGTATAGATAAAATGAGACTAAGCAATCAAACTTTTGCCTGTTTTCAAAAGTTTGCTTTCTGCTCCCCTTCTTCCTCCCAACATTGCCCTTGGCTAAAAACATCCAAAATGTTGGTTACACCCCGATACAGAATGTAATGCTTGCACATTTTATTGTCAGGATGCAAAACCTAGTAGGTGGCAACCCTCATGCAGCTCTTTGTTTTTTCTGATGCCTTTTTTCCCATCCATGAGTCTATGTATCCTCCCACTTATAGTCCTTTCTGGTTTCTATTAATAGGGCACAAAGACTACCCTAGAGCTCCTTGGTTTTTGTTCCTCAGGAAGTTCCTTTTCTCTACTCCCTCAAATCACTGTTAAAATAAATCAAAATAGTATAACAGCTATTTGGACTATATTACTGGCTGCAGGACTAATTCATCCCCTCCAGATTTAGATGCAAAAGCTGATGGGCTTACCTTTCTATGAGGAGAGCCTTTTGAAAAGAATACTGCGCTCCAGGGCTGTCACAATGAGGAGCATCGGACTTCTTAGTCTCAGACTCCTGCTGTGACACCAAATATGCAGTGTGCCTCGCCCCTAGGATCCACTCTTTGTATAAGATAACGGTGCCAGCTGTATACGTACAATCACAAACGTTGCTGAGTCTTGGCTGTAAATGATTGCTGATGGTATTATTGAAAATATAGTAGGGATGGCCTGTGTGATCTGAGAACACTTTGCCCATTCGCTGAAGGCTGCTGAGATCCCAATTTAGCTCCAGGAAGAATAAAACATCACCCCAAGTCGGTGGTTTCCTTTTAACAGGAATGATACATACTCCATGTGCAGAAGTGTTCTGGAGGACCACAAGGCTGCATGTGCCAGTGATGGACAGTGTAAGCTCCGGAAAGCCACTGTTCTCAGACCTAGCTTCTGTAATCATTGTACTTGCTTAGTTAACTTTCTCTATCTCTTGATATGGTCTAGCCAGGAGAATGTCGCAGGTGGGAAAGCAAGTATAAACCTTGTGTTGCTGTAACTTCCCCACCTCAGGATTAGAATCTGGGACTTTCCACACAATGCCCAGACCTCTGGCTTTGAGCTAAAGGTGAGTCTGAGAAATGTGAACTGCTTAACGCTGAAATCTACCCCCATTCTAAGGAGGGGGGTGTAATGGGGAGGTGAAGTGAAGTGGAGCACATGGGTCTGGACCACAGCATGCAGGAGGGGCCATTGGGAACCTATGGGGTGTGTACTGAGGGCCCAAGATTGCCTTAATTCAGCTTTAGTACCTAGTCTGAATGGAAACAGCTTCTCCTTCAGACTTCTCCAGCTTTTCATGTTACTGTGTGTTATGCCAAGTTACATGTCTTTGGAAACCCATCAGCCTGTCCTTTATTTATTAATTACACTGTCCCATTTGAAAGGCACAGCCAGCCTGTGGCACTCATGGTCTCAGAGTCAAATGCTATGGCTGGATTTGAACATCAAAGTCTAAATCATTTTGTGGTTGCTAATAATGTGTATTGCTAGTGATTCATGCAAGGATAAGGGGTACCCAATGTCAGGCTTGAGATGAGTGGAAGTGGGCCTGTACCAAGCACTGGGGTCCATACATCTCAAATCAGAGCCAAAATAAGGCAATCCAGGTCTCCAGGCACACCACCATTTAGATCCCCCTATAGCCTTGGCCCAGTGCTGAGGTAGGGTGACCACCCATTCCTAATTGGGTAGGACAGTCCTGAAATGTACATTTCAAGTCCTGGTCCTGGGCTGAATGTCTCCAGGATAGGATTTGTCCCAGACTCCCTGTGGTACCGCTTTGTGTCTCCCCAAGGCTCAGGGTCGGTGCCAGCTTCTTTGTGGTGGTCGTGCGGGGGACAGGAGGCTGAGGTGAGCCTTCACCCTCCCTTGCCATGAGGCCCTGGCCCATGCTCCTCCTCTTTCCCCCAAGACCTTACCCCCTGGCCAGGATGGAAGCCTGATCTGGGCAGTAGTAAGAGCTGCCCAGGGAGCCTGGACAGCTGTGGGGAGCCCTGGACCTTCCACCTGCCCTGGGTGGAATGCACAGGGGACAGGGACACGGGCTGGGGGCTGATTTGGGGCATTCCGGCTCCCTACCCAGGACAGGTGGAGAGTTTGGAGCTCCTCACAGTGACTTTGGCTCCCTGGATGGCTCTTACCATGGCCTGGCTCTGAATTCCGGGTGGCCAGAGGGCAGGGCCTCAAGGAGTGGGGTCACAGAGGGGGCAGGGCTCCTATAGGTATTCCATTTTTGCATTTGAAAAGGTGGTCACCCTATGCTGAGGTCCTACTCCACAGCTGCAGGAGTCATCGCACAGAAGCCACTTTGGGCAGCCTAAAATTAATAGATTTTCAGGGAAAAAGGGTCTGTTATGATGGTCTGATATGACCTCCTATGTCTTGCCCCTTCCTGGATCCCACTCTCTGCCTTTACGTGTTTGGGGTCTACCCAGGAGAAGGAGCCCCCACCAACCTGAGGACTCAATATGTGTGTAGGTCCCCTGCTCACACCACTCTATCAGAGTCATGGCAGGGTGATAGCTGTGAGTCTTCCACAGTAGGGCAGCTTCAATGGCAGCCTCTCCGGTGTAGTGGGTGTCAGTTAACGAGTCATTATGATGAATGGGGTAGATCTAACTCATTAGAACTATTATTTCAAACTTTATGCACAGTCAGGCAGAAAATACTGCATTGTGTCATGTTTTTAATCATTATGTTCATAACCATGAAGGCTGGAGATGTAATTCTTTTTTAAAATGAAAGCAGAATTTCTGAAGATGACACGTGACTCCAGGAGCTGGGGACATAAGTCATGGACCAATGGTGCCCTAGCCTTACTCATGCCCTTTCTCCAGTCCTAGGTGAAATTTGGATCTGGATTCAAATTTTGCAGCTGGCTCACTCCTCTATACTGGGCTAAAACAAAACCCCAGATCCAAAGACTCTTGAATTTAAAAGATGTTTGCGTTTTGCTTCTTAGGTCTGTCTCTAGAACTGACCACTGCGGGGATCAGGAATTTCCTCCATGTATGGCATTCCACAGTTGGCTAGGTGCATTATGGGTGTTTCTTTTTTGCTTTGCTGTGAAGCTGGAGGCAGACTTTGTGGGCTGATAGTTTGGTACCAGTGGGGAAAATCCTGTGTTCTGGCCCACAAAGCCATTCTTACTAGTGCTCTGTGTTGCTCCCATAGCTTTCCCCCCTATACTGTATATCACTGTGTTACTATGCAATGGATTATGCAGCTGTCAGCTCAAAGGCACATATTCACAGAAGACTACACACATAACTGGGTGCACGCATCTTCTTGATGTTGTCATTAATGGAAGTTATGTGAATAATAACCCCATTCCCCACATCCCACAATGAAAATGTACCTCAAAGGGCCTAGAACATATATATGTGGAAGCTTCAAATCTTTGTTGTGTTTGGGAACCAGTAAAAGTTTTGAATCATTTAGCATATCTCTGCAGCTAATGTGATTTTTTTTTTAAAGTTCACTAAACTATTGTGATAGCGGCTACAAGTTATCCTCCCATGACTTCAAGACTGTTTAGCTCCAGGCTTAGTATGGTCCCTGCTATTTAAACTAAACATAGAAAGCCTTGGATAACCTGACTTGACTCTACTAGTACTATGCTGTGTCCCACTATTTTAATTATGAATCCTCTACTTTCTTACATGAAAATACCGTGTGTGTCTAAGAGTGAGAGAGAGAGAGAGATCAATAATGGAACCACAGATAAGCCTGACCTGCAGTTGCTGAATCCTGTATCGATGGGGAGAAAATGCCCACTTTCTACAGAAAATTCCACCTACTAATTACTTTAATTGAATTATCTTCCTGAATGTGAATGAGAAATTTTGGGAGGAGGAGGGTGGAGTGGGAACTAATTGGACTCATGCATTCCTTTCTTCTCTAGCTATGTATTTTAATACTGTGATGAGTGCCCATCACTCACCTCATCTAATCTTGTTTCTGTGGGGCTTGTAATAGCTTCCAGTCAACCCACATTGAGTGGACTTTTCTTCCACTGTCAGTCCGGTTTGGATTAGTCTCCCTTCTCTCTTCTGAACACCCAACAGCCTGCCTTTGTTTATGGAAATCTGGTGTCTTGTGATTTCTGCTATGGTGTGTGATCTTGTCAAATAGTTCAAGAGTCTTAGCTTCATTGGGGTTAGAAGGTAGGCGAGGAGAAGGGTAGTTTGTATGATCCTTCTACTTGGTGACTCTGAGAAGTCTTGATGAAATATAATTAAATAATCAGGGTTTTTTGGGTCCTGGGTAGACTGAGTGACCTATTGGGGGTGGAGAGTCAGGAAATCTATTTGGAATAGGGGACTGTTGAGGACGGTAAGTTGGAGGGAGTTAAGGGTCAGGGAAGAGGTAGGTAAATTCAGATGGAACAGAGGATGAGGAGAGGAATAATAAAGAAGAGTAGGATTTTCTCTTTTTTTTTTTAATAGAGCAGCTCAATATGAATTGGGCAGTCCCATTAGCTTGCAAGACCTGAGTCTCAAGATTATTTTCAGGGTCCATACAGAATTATCACGTCATGTCAGAGCAATGGACAGGGCACATAATTACAGGTGATAATGCTAGGGGAGATCTCAAAAAGTTTCTAGCATCCTGGTCCTTTAAATGTCCTTCTTGTTTAGAGGAAAAAAGTATTGTTTCTACAGGAACTCCAAAGTTATTCAGTGGAAATCTCTGACATGACAGGACAAGTGATAAAGGATTGTATCTAAGATCTGAGTGTTTGGCACTTAGGTTCAGAGGTCTGGTGCACCTTTCAAACTCCTCCCAGCTGGAGGGATGTGGAGGAACGTGCAACACCTGAAGCAAGGTCTCTGGAGGAGAGAGTGCCTTGCACAGTTCAGCTCAGAGTCCAGTGACTCATAAATGCCATTGATGTGCTCTGAAGGGAAAATCCCCAGGCTCTCGAATGAAAGAGTCTTTGGCTGGGGAGAAAGTTGATATTCACAGAGGTGACTGTAAACTAGGCACAGCACCTGTGCTCATCACTGTTGTTAGTCTAATGAATCTGGACTGGGAAAGAATAGTATTAGTTGAAACAAACTAACAGTGCCTTAACGATGCCTCTAAAATGGCGCCTAACTTGTACTTTTATTTGAAACAAAACTATGTATTCATTTAGGGCCAGATTCAGATTCCTATACTCACCATGAGCAGTACCTTAGTCCTAGATAGTCCCAGTGAAATCAAAGGGACCAAGCAGGGAGCGAGGAAGTAGCTGGGGTGAACAAGGTTAGTGAATCTTTCCCTTTCTAAATGGTGGTTCCTACCTGTGAGAGTAGGAGGAGCTCAGTAACAGTCAACCACTATTATATCTGAGCCAAAAAGTGAGCCACTTGTCCATACACTGCCACGCTTCATCAAAGCACAGGGTGAAGCTATGCAGCTGTCAAGTGCATTGAGTAAATAAAAACATCCATGGTTTATGCCAAAAATCCTAACTTTAAAGCAGGGATTGGCAACCTTTGGCCTGCGACCTGCCAGGATAAACACCCTGGTGAGCTGGACTGATTTGTTTACCTGCCGCATCCACAGGTTCGGCCAATCGCGGCTCCAGCTGACCTCAGTTCACCATCCCAGGACAATAGGGGCTGTGGGAAGTGGTGCAGGCTGAGGGGCGTACTGGTCACCGCTTCCCGCAGTCCCCATTGGTGCTTACCTTGGCGAGCCACGTGCCAAAGGTTGCCGACCCCTGGACTAGATGATCATAATGGTCCCTTTTGACCTTAAAGTCTAGGGATCTTTTTATTTTATTTTATTTTTAAGGTTAAAATATCCTATCCCCCCAAATTAATCCGTATCCCACACTGTCAGGTTTTTTAGGATGCCGAACACAACAAATGGAATGTAGAAAGAATAATAATAGTTTTCATTATTATTACCTAGTACCTTCCATCCTCCAAAGTTCCCAAAGGATTTCACAGACATTAGTGAGTTCATCCTCACACAACAGTGTCTTGATCCCTAAGGCAGGTAGATAAGATAGAACGCTCCTGAGAGATTGGTAATTAATATTTCTCCTGTTTGACAGGTGGGGAAATGAAGTCAAAGATATGTTAAAGCAACCAATATCTTCTGGACCTGGGCTTTAGCTATAAGGACATGCTAATGGCTCCAGGCTCCCAATCAATTACTGCATAGAAAAAGCATGCTTCTTCTCAAAAATGTGCTGTGTCAGTGATGTAAATGTGACCCCCCCCAATTGGATTTTCCTCCATAAACGTAGAGGCAATGGGAAGAGAGATGCAGGAAAAAGCTGCAATTACATCATCAGCGGAAGTCCTTGAGAGGAGCTTGGGCCGACAGTACTGAGAACAGTGTTGTAGCCGAGTAGGTACCAGGGTATTGGAGAGGCAAGATGGGTGAGGTAGTATCTTTTATTTGTCTCTCTCACCAACGGAAGTTGGTCCTCTAAAACAATGTTTCCCAAACTTGGGACGCTGCTTGTGTAGGGAAAGCCCCTGGCGGGCCAGGCCCATTTGTTTATGTGCCGGGTCCATCAGTCCGGCTGATCACAGCTCCCACTGGCTGCAGTTTGCCGCTCCAGGCCAATGTGGGCTGCTGGAAGTGGCAGCCAGTACGTCCCTCAGTCAACACCGCTTTCTGCAGCCCTAATTGGCCTGGAGCGGCAAACCGCGGCCCGTGGGAGCTGTGATCGGCTGGACCTGTGGACAAGGCAGATAAACAAACTGGCCTGGCCCGCCAGGGGCTTTCCCTAAACAAGCAGCATCCCAAGTTTGGGAAACACTGCCCTAAAAGATATTACCTCCCCCACTTTATCTCTCTAGTACTGAGAACAGTTGTTTGAATTGCATGCATTGACAGCCTTGACCCTGCTAACCAAACATCTGCAGCCTAGGTGTAGTAGGTGGTGGGCTAATCTTATTCAGCTTTTGAAGTCTAGGTGTAACATTTAAAAAAAATTCAAACATTTCTCTCAGTTCCAGCCCTTTGCATGCAAAATATTGTAAAAGTGCAAAGCGCGTGACTGGCACAATGTTCTTTTTTTGCTGCCAGTGCATCCCCAGAATGTGGATGAAGTGCCCTAGTTTAATTTTCCTGTGGGAGTGTTCATTCCATGGCAACCAAATATAATTTGATACCAAGTAATGTCCTAACCATTAAAGGACTCTCTGGCTTGCCTGCTGCTAATGGAATCCCCAGCCCCAGTGCAACTTGTTAGAAACCCTTAAGCTAATAAGGCATTCATCCAAACTCTGACCTTGGGCTGACAAACACAAGAAACTATCCAAAAATGATACAACGTCTGTTTAAATGTTGAACCTTGGAACATTTAAAAGAAAAAACAAGTGCTGAATTTTGAAAACTATGCAAACAATGGAGCAGCCCGGGGTGGTGTTAATAACCTAAAACTGATCCAAAAGCCCCAAAGTTTGTATAGGTAATCAGATCACTTAGCTTTACTAGTAGGAGATGAAAGTTAGACTCAGCAGTGATGGACAGAACAAGAACACATTTATCCTGGCATTTCTTTGGATCAAGGCTGGCATTAGGGACCAGATATGTCAAGGAGTCAATACAGTAATAAACTTCACTTGCTGAATGAGAGAGGGGATGAATCAGGTCTATACTACTGCTTTAGTTGATCTAACGTAAGTCGCTTGGGGTGTGAAAAAGACAGCAAGTTATAGCGACCTAAGCGCTGTCCACACTGGCACTATGTTGATGGGAGACACTCTCCTGCTGACATAACTTCTGCCTCTTGTGGAGGTGGAGTAATTATGCTGATGGGAGAGCCCTATTGTTATAGGATGAGACAAGAGGCAGAACACCCTTTACCTATAAGCTATTTGCCTTTAATATAGACTCACGGTAAGTCTGAACTAGAGCCTGATGAAGCCACACGCAGTAATGAACCATTTCTGTGCTAGGCTCCAGCCAATCGACATGCCCGGAGATGGTTTAGTGACTCCTAGAGCAGGTATACAAGCTTCACAGGAGAAATGGCTCAATCTGCCCAGTGTCACTTCATAACATGGGACTCTCCCTTGCCTGACAGTGCTGACAGACTCCACTGGCCTTAGTCTACTCCAGCCTTGGTCTACCTCCAGCCTTGTTCCTCGTCTTGCTCCAGCCTGGCTCCCAGCTTGACTCTTGCTTTGTTCTGAATCCCATCTTGACTCCTGACTCCAGCTGTAACTTTTGGATCTGGTTCCTGGCCTAGCTGTCACAACACCAACCAGCAGGCCCGACGGCGACTGCTTCAACTGCTACTCCAGACCCTCTGCATCTCCGTTTCCGATAAACCCCATTTCTTGTCTGATTGGTTGAGCCCTCAGTTCCATGGGAATGGTCATCCATATCCTGTGTAGCCATTATCATGGAACTAAGGTGTAAGCAGCTCATGCAAGAAATGGACACGGCACTGGATACAGATTTGCAAAATCTGGGTTCTGTCATTGCTATGTGAACTTGGGCAAGTGACTGCACCTCTCTTTCCTGCCACCTCACCTTTTGCCTGTCTCTCTATTTAGACTGTAAGATCTTCAGCATCGGGACCGCCTCTGACTAGGTGTCTCTACAGTGCCTAGCCTAATGGGTACCCAGTCTCAGGTGGGGCTCTCTTAGGCTCTACTGCAAAATAAATAATAATAAATATTTTAAAATTAGATACATATTCTGAAATAGTATGATTATATTTACCCCTCGGATGTAGGCTGATTGGCTGGCTTGCATCCTGATGGACCTAAAGCATTTGTACTTTCAGCCAGTCAGCCAAACAAGTTCCCAGAGTCCCCTCCTCTCATCCCAAGGCAAGAAATTTGATCTTTAATTACTGAATTGCAAGGAAACCTGCAACTTAAATACATTGGCATGTGCTCCTGTTCTGACTGTTTTTTTTCCGTCAATGATCTGTTCCACCCAGTGACTGCTTTCTCCTATTATATGGAGATATACCTATCTCATAGAGCTGGAAAGGACCTTGAAAGATCATCAAGTCCCAGTCCCAGTCCCCTGCCTTCACAGCAGGACCAAGTACCATCTCTTGCCCCAGATCCCTAAACGGCCCCCTCAAGGATTGAGCTCACAAGCCTGAGTTTAGCAGGCCAATGCTCAAACCACTGAGCTATCCACCCCTTCCTAGGTCTTTGACCACATAATGCTATAGGCTGAGTTGGGGCCAAGATAGTCACTTAGCAATCAAAATGCTGAACCAGTTGTCACCAGACTGCAGGATCTTCAGATCACACTCTTGTTACAAAGATCAGAAACATAACATGAAAAAGCCCATCAAGCTGCCACTGACATGGGAAAGATTTAACAAGATCAGGAAATGTAGTGGTGGACTATAACTAGGAGTAACATGATAAAATTAAGCAGACGGCATTTTTTGAACAGAGATTTTTAGGAGGTGGTATAATCTCTTGCCAGACAATAGGGGAAGATCTACCACTTGGTTCATTTAAGACATGACTGGACAAAGCTGTGAGCAATGACTTGTTGAGAAAATCTTGTACTGACCCTCCAGGAATGGAATAGATTTCCCATTAGATCAGGGGCGGGAAAACTTTTTGGCCTGAGGGCCTCATTGGGTTTCATAAGTTGTATGGAGGGCTGGTTAGGGGAGAGGGTTGTGGCCCGGTCAGGTGGTCAGGTTCACTCTACCACACTCTTCCAGTGCCTTCAGTTCCTTATATGTAAATTGGGGATAATAATGCAACCGTTGTCCATTTTGGTTGTAGTTGCTTGATAGCTCTGCAAACTTGTCTCTCTTATTATATGTCTGTACAATGCCAAGCACAATGTGGCCCAATCATGGTTGGTACCTTTATGTGCTGCATTAATACAAATAATACATACATTATGACAACCATTAAAATTATTTATCGTCCATAGAGGATAAAGGTGATGCTGATAATTAGCACTTGTTCAGACTGTTCCATCCACAGATCACAAAGGGGGGGGTGGGTAAACATCAGTAATTCCATTTTACTGATGAGGCAAATGAGGTGCTGAGGGGTGTAGTGAATTGCTCAAGCATCCCTGATATGATGCTGTGAGGAACCTTTGAAGTTTCCACTTGGTTTATAGTATTTATTTCATGACACTTTTTGTTCATTTCATGATTTATCATGAGTTTTGACAAGTCCTTCAAATTTGGTTCCCCTCACCCTCACCCCACTATATTACAAAAAAAGATTTGATTGATATTTTGGAAGTTGACAGGTTAGTAGAGCTTTCTGATCTAAAATACACTTTAGGTTTACGGATATATTGCATCATGGGAACAAAAGTCAACGTGGAGATAAAGAAATAGTGTGACATTGTGTCCCGGAGTTATATTTCTGTACATCACCATACCAAGAGGTTTTGGATCTCATCAGAAGCTGTGAATGCATTTCAGAGTGGGAAATCCGGTCTTCAAAGCACACCTGTGAACCTGACCAATGAATGCCAGGCAAAAATACAACTTGTTTTGGACCAATAGTACATTTCAATTTTATTTATTACAAATATATATTGTGATAGACCCAGGACAGTTGGGTACAGCAGTGTAGCAGAAGGCAGATATTCTGGCCACGGATTAACAGTTTTCTGTTCCCTGACTGATCAGAGCAGGGGCTGCTCCAGGCTAATGAGAACACCTGACTCCAATTAACCTGCAAAGAGTCAGGTGAGGCCATTAAGTTAATGTGACTATCTGACTCTAATTAAGGCCTCTCTGATACTATAAAAGGGTTCACTCCATTCAGGCAGAGAAGAGCCGGGGAGCCAGAGGAGAGGAAGTGTGGCTGAAGGGCTAGTTAATGAAGACACCCTCAAGTCTTTGGTAAGGGTGAAGAAGGGAGCAGCAGGAAAGCTGGGAAGTAGCCCAGGGAAATGTAGCAACTCTGGCAGTGAAAGGTTGGCTGCCAACAGCTGCTACCAGTAGGGTCCCTGGGCCGGAACCCAGGTTAGAGGGCGGGCCCAGGTTCCCCCCAACCCACCCCTACAGGAACATCTCCTGGGAGGGGAAGTCAGGCCCTTGTCAGGACAGGAGGCTAAACTGTTCTGAAACAAGCCCCTAGGGACAACAGAGACTGTGGGAGTTCTCTCCCCAACCTCCTTGCTGGTTTATGATGAAAAGGGCTCAGTAGACTGTAACCCTGGCCCAGAGAGAGAAGGGCTATGTGGAGGGTCACAGTGAGTCATTGAGGCTAGCATATACCGCCTCGAAGGGTGGGACCCATGGGGACAAGTTCAGAGCTCTGCCACAAAATATATATATAGAAAGAAAGAAAGATGTTTACATCTTTTTAGCTGCTGTTGGCTTGGAAGCGTAACCAACACTCTGTGCTCTCTGTCCCTTCGCTGCTCACAAGAAACCAGATTAAGCTTTTTGTTTTTCTCTCTCCGCTCCCATATTGGGTCAGACCAATGGTTCCATCTGGTCCAATATCCTATCTTTTGACAGTGGCCTGTGCCAGATGTTTCAGAGGGAACGAACAGAACAATTTCGAATGATCAATCCCCTATTGTCCAGTCCCAGCTTCTGGCAGTTGGAGGTTTAGGGGCACCCAGAGCATGGGGTTTCTACCTTGAGCATCTTGGCTAATAGCCAGTGATGGACCTATCTCCGTGAACTTATTTAAGTATTTTTTTGAACACAGTTATACTTTCAACCTTCACAATATCCCATGACGGCAACTTCCACAGGTTAACTGTGCACTGAGCAAAGAAGTGCTTCCTTTTCTTGGTTTTAAATCTGCTGCCTATTCATTTTATCGGGTGACACCTAGGTTTTATGTGATGTGAAGGGGCAACTAATACTTCCTTATTTATTTTCTGCATACTACTTATGATATTACAGACCTCTGTCATATCCCCCATTGGTCATCTCTTTTCTAAGATGTACAGTCTTTCTTTCTTATAAGGGTTTTCAAATGTGTAATTTATTTGAGAACAACAAAGTAGGTGAGATAATATCTTTTATTGGACCAAATTCTGTTGGAGGACAGTACAAGCTTTCGAATTCTTCTTCTAAGGAAGGAAATCATAGTGGCTGATATTTCCTTCACCAGACCTGCATTGCAGAGCTTGAAAGATTTTACCTTCCACCAACAGAAATAGGTCCAATAAAAGATATTACCTCACCTACCTTATGTCTCTAATATCCTGGGTCCCAAATGGATGCAACAACAATGCAAAAATAATTTATTTGATTCATTGTTGTGCATCAGGAAGATGTCTGGACTCTTGATTTCTTTTTTGCCGTGTGGTTTAGAAAATAAAATAGAATGTATATCCAGTGGTCAGTCTGTCTATTAAAGGTATCTCAAAGCTCCAAGTTAGGAAAGCACTTCTGCACATTCATAACTTTAAATTTCTGTGCTTAAGTCCCATTATATTAATTAAATTTACTTCCCATGGGTATCAATGTGTAAAGTAAAGCATGTTATTAATGCTGTCTTGAACAGGGATGTGCTCCTGAAATGGGACTTTTATAAGCAGATTCTGGTAAAGAAAGGCCTTTCCCTTTGACTTCAGTGAGAATTTTGCCTTGGTAAAAACAGAGTAAGGATCTCAGGATTTAACTCAGGGCTTGTCTACATCACAAAGTTGCAGCGCTGGTGAGGGGGTTACAGCGCTGCAACTTAGGAGGTGTACACATCTTCAGGGCATCACCAGTGCTGCAACTCCCTGTTTGCAGTGCTGGCCGTACTCCCGTTTTGTCTCGGGTGTAGAGGATCCAGCGCTGGTGATCCAGCGCTGGTAATCAAGTGTAGACACTTACCAGCGCTTTTCTTGACCTCCGTGGAATAAGCAGGTATCCCAGCATACCTGAGGATACCTCTCTGGTAATCAAGCAGGTCTCCTTCCCCGCGGTTTGCTCCGGTGTTCTCCGAATCCCCCCCCAAGCGGGTCTCCTTCCCCGCGGTTTGCAGGGGGGTTCGGGGAACGCGAGAGCAAACTGCGGGGAAGCAGGTCTCCTTCCCCGCGATTTGCTCTCGCGTTCCCCGAACCCCCCTGCAAGCAGGTCTCCTTCCCCGCGGTGTGCTCTCGCGTTCCCCGAACCCCTGTGCAAGCAGGTCTCCTTCCCCGCGGTTTGCAGGGGGGTTCGGGGAACGCGATAGCAAACCGCGGGGAAGGAGACCTGCTTGCACGGGGGTTCGGGGAGCGCGAGAGCAAACCGCGGGGAAGGAGATCTGCTTGCAGGGGGGTTTGGGGAACACTGGAGCAACCCGGGGAAGGAGACCTGCTTCCCCGCGGTTTGCTCTCGCGTTCCCCGAACCCCCCTTGAAGCCGCCCAACAGCGCTGCAGTGTGGCCACATCTAACACCACTTGCAGCGCTGGTTGCTGTAAGTGTGGCCACTCTGCAGCGCTGGCCCTATACAGCTGTACTAACACAGCTGTAACAACCAGCGCTGCAAAATTGTAGATGTAGACATACCCTCAGAGTGGAGCTTAACAATAATGCTTTAGAGAAACACAGCAGCTATTTTGTACTTGGCAATTGTTCACAGCCTGGGACATGTTTTATTGAGTAGGAGAATGTTGGCCAATACACTAGGTTATCCCTTGCACTCTTTGAAGAGTGTCATGGGATCTTTATAACATCCACCTGGACAATCATAAGAGGTGTAGATCAGACCTGTTTAACACTCATCTGAAGGACTTTCTGTCTGATGACAGCCCCACTAATATGATGCAGCATTGGGTAGAATCCCACCTCCTGCTGTGGGGCTTGAACTGTGCTATTTTTTGACCCACAGGTGAAACATTCAATAAGAGTAATTAGAGGGCTTTTTAATTATTTTACTGCACACATACCATATTCCCTTACTGATTATCCCCTGATCTGAGTTTAAATGGAGGGCAGGAAGCCCTGGCTTACAAAACAATGATATAATAACTCTGTTTTCAGATTCCCTTCCTTAGCTATATATTTAAATGTTTAACTAGTGAAAATGTGAATTAATAATGTCACCTGTGATAGGGAAGCCTACAATCTCTTTAAAGCTATGGGGGCAGATCCTTGTCTGGTGGAAATCAGAGAGCTTCACTAAAAACAGCCCTTGATTTGTTCCAGTGAAGGGTCTGGTCCATTTTGTCCTTTGTCGCTCTTTTGCTCTATAAATCTAAATTGAGGCTTTTCTTGTTTTACCTTGCCTGATTTCATTTGTTACCTTGGCACTGCAGACTGTATGAGTGTACATCTTTCATAAAGTACCTTGAGATGTCTCAGCATGATAAGGGGCTAATTAAATTGAAGTTGCTGTCAAAGGAGGAGAGGGAGTGAGAGTTCAGGGTTAGCTAGCTGACACACTGGTTTATTTGATGACTTTAGTGAAACTAAACGGGAGACCTTTAGGCACTTATGAAATCACTAAACTTTATGCTAAACCATGGTGAATGGCTCTCCAAGGGCTCAGTGATTTGGTTTGGATGCCTGCTCAAAAGCTGGAATGACCTTTAGGCAAAAATCTCTTGAATCTACAACAGTGTGCTGAAAACTTTTCATTACAAGGTCCTTTGTGGGATAATCAGTATTTCCTGCTTCTAGTCAGGTTAGAAATTTCACAAGTACAACCCTTCTCTTTTTCTGTCTTATAGAGCATGCAATATGGCTAGACTAATATGAGAACTTTTCACTTATAAGGAAGCTTTTCTGATTGGCCATCGATGAGATTCTACTGAAATGCTAATGGCCAACGGATATGCTAGTTCAACTATCGCTTTATTTTGTCTATATGTTTAGTTTCCTAAGATCAGGGCTGTTATTACTTGGGACCACTTAAATCCTACTTTCTGTATTTAATAAAATCACTTTTTACTTATTAATTAACCCAGAGAATGCATTAATACCTGGCGGGGAGGAGGGAAACAGCTGTGCATATCTCTCTATCAGTGTTATAGAGGGTGAATAATTTATGAGTTTACCCTATATAAGCTTTATACAGGATAAAATGGATTTATTTGGGGTTTGGATCCCTTTGGGAGTCAGACAGCTGTGTGTTAAAGACAGGAACACTTCTTAAGTTGCTTTCAGTTAAGTCGGCAGCTTTGGGTCATATGGTTCAGACCCTGAGTCTGTGTTGGAGCAGACTGGTGTGTCTGGCTTAGCATGACAGGGTGCTTGACTCTCACGCTGGCAGGGAAAGCAGGGGCAGAAGTAGTCTGGGCACATCAGTTGGCAGCCCCCAGGGGGTTTCTGTGATCCGGCGTGTCACACTAGGAATGCATTAATGTCTTGTTTGACTTATACTTCCAGTCAACAATGTTATCTTTACTCTCAAAGCTTTTATGATGAGATTTAGGCCCTTGTATTTACGTAACAGCTTGCACAAATAAATCAATACTACTCTGATAGTGAAAATGATGCCACTGGGTCAAGAGACTGATGACAAACTTTTGAAGGGTAAGAGATCTGGTTGAGATAAGGACCAAAAATTCGGAAAGCTTATGCAAGCCTTACATGAAACTAACTGTGGGGTGTCTCAACATGAAAACAGGCAGGCTTTGGAAACTAACATTTGGTGTCTACTTAGTAAGTTGCACCTGCTTCTGCTTCTTGTCTGGCTAATGAAGAAAAATGGCAATCAAACTTCTTCAGATCTTTGACCTGCATTTTGTTTGAATTCTGGATGAATTCTCAAATCAGTTCTTTCTTCATATGAATCATTCACATAATATTAGTATGTGGAGTTAAAAAGTAAGTATCTCAGGATTTAGCACTATATTTCAATAGTATTTGGATAATTGAAATAGAACTATTTTTTGGGTAACAATCAATATATAGCTAGCTCTACCGCATCGTACGAATGACTTGTGAAAGAGGCAAAGATGATGGTTTGAAAACCATGGCTAAAAATGCTATTTGGAAAACTTCCTTATACATGATGGAATGATTTCTAAATACTGGTTAGTAGTACATTTAAGTGTGCAGCATTTATATTGTTACCTGCATGAAGAGGTACTAGAGTACTTTTTGGCTGGGGAGGGGAAAGGAGCATGTCCCTTTTCCTCTGTATTTGGATGCTCTTTCCCCATGCAAAGACCAAACAAATGGCCTTGTACACTTTATATATGAGGGGCTGGTGACTCAGTGCAGAGAGGCTGGGAACTCTTGTTTTTCTCCCTCTGTTATGCCCATGGGATGCAGTAGCAGCTGTGGTCCCTGTGTGCTTCCTACTACATTTGGCTTGCTAGCCCCTGGATCAGAATTCCACAGCATGCAGGGATGGTGCGTCCTCCTCTCAGCTTCCTCTAGCCCCTTGTGCTGCAGGACTGTGGAGGTTTCACAGTGTTTAACGCTTCCTACACCTGAGGAGGGCGGAAAGTTTGGCCCTGTGTAAGTGCATCTTCTGTTGACATTGGCTGGGAGAAGGACCCTTTTTGTTGTAGCATAAAATCCAATAATTAACGAGTTATGTACTGGTATGTGGGCAGTGAGGGATTTGGGAAGATTGATGTAAATTACAAGTTGATGGAGAGAGACATAGGAATGGAAGGGACTCTTGGGTCACAGAGTCTAGTCCTTTGCTATCATAGGCAATGCTGTCATATAACCCTGTTCGGAAACTTATCAACAGCCATCGCAAAACTGGTGAGGTTGCTTGCCCCCATTACTCGTGCTGGGATGCTGTTCCAGAACCTCCCTCCCCTGATGGCTGGAAACCACCTTCTAATTTCCAGCCTCAAATGCATATTCATGGCCAATTTATACCTGTTTGTTGTTCTGCCACCATTGTCCATCTCCTTCCCTGATGTTTACCCCCCTGATGTATTCATGGAGAGCAATCAGCTCCCCTCTCAGCCTTCATTTATCTAAACTAAACAAGTTAAGCTCTCCTAGGATCATCCTAGTGCCCCTTCTCTGCACCTGGTTTGGTATGAATTCATCTTTCTTGAGCGGGATAGAGCTTCCGGCCATTTTAATGATATTTCTTTTGTAGAATTAACAAACCTCTATGTTAAAATCTAAGAGCTAAAAAGAAAATGTTTATGAAGGGATTGTGAGGTTGGGGAGCATTGTGCATGCACTTTGAACCAGCCATTTTTGTCAGAGCTCAACTCTCACTTTGACTTTTACCTAACCCGGCTTTTACACCTGCACATTTCCCTCTCCTGATGCTCTTGGTATCTGGCATTGTTTTTCTGCAAACACATTACAGCTAGAAAAGTATGCTCAGTGCACTGCTTCCCCATGGTGCAGCATTCAAGTCCTGAAATCACTAGATACAGGGGCCCAGAGCTGTTACACGAGGAGAGGATCGATTCAGTCAATCAGAAGGAAAATCCACTGTCAGGCACTCAGACCTTTAACCTGCTCCTCAGAATTATTAGAACTCCCAAATCTCTCTGCAGGGCTTTTCTATTAGATGGATATTCCCATGTTTTGATTTTTTTGCTCCAAAAGTAATTTTTTTTATAATTACCTGCATTGAACTGCACTCACCATCTGGGAAGTGATAGGCACTTAAATGATTTATTAGCCTGGGTTCCTAAATGTGCTGAACAGCATGGGCTTGATTTGGCGAGTGACAAGTACAGGGTACATGACAATGGGTAGGTGGCCTGTGTCTGATGGAGCATCATGCTATACTTGTGGGATTGCACTGCGGGTATGCCGGCTTCATTCCATCCATGCAGTAGATCAATAAAAGGCAGGTGTGCCTGGGATCAGAAATACAAAAGGAATATCTTGAAGTGCAGTTCTGATCTCAAAGAGGGCTGTAAAAATTGTTGAGCCCTGTGATTCTTGTCTCTGAATAACTCTGTGTTAAATTTAATAAAAAGACAATTGACAGCCTTGCAAGCCTTTGTATGATCTGAAAGTTATCTGGGTTCCTTCTTTTTCATGCACTGGTTGAAATTCTGCAGGCTGATTCAAGCCCTCAGTTATCACTGCTATTATTATTTACTATTTGTTTTATAGTAGCATCCATAATGTGTGCAATGCTTTCCCAACACATCCTGGGGCAAGCCCACTAGCATTCAGGAAGGTTGAACAGGTATATCACAGGATATAATCAGAAGACAATTGAGCTGCATAGGTATAACTGCAAGCATGATTAGTAGACAATGGGAGCTTGTAGGTTTAAGTGAGGGCATAATTTGCCCTGCAAGTGCTTTATTAGTAGTGAAGTATGGGAAACAAAGAACCCTTTGCATTTGCTTTACTTTCACTGCGCATCTCCGCTGGAAAAATGGCACCTGTCATTCACGATTGGTGTCCACCAATGCACCTTCCAAGTGGAAACTGTATTGTAGACAGCATTCTGCTATTTTATCATCTCAGCACACCGCATCACAATAAAAATGCCTGAGCCCAGAGCTCTAGTCACATTACAACTTCCACCTATACTGCCAGTTAGGAAAATCATCTCTTTACCTGTGAACAGAGCAGGGCATAATTTACAAAGCCTTTCTCTGCTCTGAATTGTGCCAGAGATCAATCTGACTGCAAGAATATAAAAATGGTGTCATCTTTGCCCCAGGTCGTCTTCTCTTCTTTGTGCTAAGCTGGAGCTAAGGATCTATCCTAAGAAAAGAAGTCTGCAAAGTTATGATCCAAGGGGCTGATCCTGCTAGGTGCTAAGTGCCCTTATTTACTATTTAAGTCAATGGGAATCCTGTGCAGGTTCATGTTAATCTTCGCTCCATTGGTCTAATTTAGTGTATGTGCCATAAAAGTATGCACCAGGCATTCAAATCAGGCCTTTAACCCGAACGGGAACTGTGGAATAGCAAATATGCCAGGAACTAGCAAGTTGGTTTCCAAAACCCAGATATGTATTTTAATGGCAAATCAAAATGGACTACCCCAACTGGCAGCTGGCAGAGGAGAGTTTATGCCCTGCCAGCTACGGGGCTCTCCAAGAAACGGGATGTGTATATTACAAACAATTGTTTTCAGTGACAGCTGAGCTAACCTAGTGGCTGAATAGCAAAAACCAACCCACAGCATTCCTGGTGCCCCTACAACTCCCTACTGCCTAAGGCAACATCCGGCTGAGTGATGGCAACCGATGAATCCTCTGCTTATTTCTATTCTAAACTGAGCCTTCTATGTTATGTATGTCTGAAGCTCTTGCCTTCTCGTCTTCAGGATTCTCCAGCAGCACATGCTGAGCCTCTTCTGGCTTGGTCCTGATACTTGTCAGGCCTTGGTAAAAGGGATGAAATAGAGGTAGTAAAAGATACTAGGTCTGAACCTAGGGCATGGGCTTCTAAAGGGCAGGCGTGGGTTGCAACAAGCCTGCGAAGAATGCAATGCACATGCAGCTACAGGTCTTACACTGGTGATGATGCAGGCTAATGACTGTTGCTCTAGTGCCACCTGGTGGTTCAAAAGTGCAGAAAGTGGACTCTACCAGGAGGAAATGGCCAGTGGTGTAAGTTTGCGGTGGGATGGTCACACAGAAAAGGGGTTAAAAAGATTAGGATAGAACAATGAGGGAAGATGGGACTGAGAAAGACAGGCGTGAGGAGTGATCTGGGAGTTGGGCGGGGAAGGGTATAACTGGCAGAGAGTTTGCCTAATGTTAAGTTTCCCTGCTCATGCGTCTTTTGGGGCTTGGTGTCAGCTGCAGGGTGGGTGAGAATATGCTGTCCTGCCATTGTGTCTTTGGAATCACCACAGAAAATTGTGAACTGCCTGTGAAATAATTATCAGTAAAAAAAGTGAGGGGGGAGAGGCACTGAATTGGTGTGGAAACATGGGGAACTCTGGGGCGACAATGAGCGATGGCCATGGCCCTCAGCATGAAGCACAATTGAGGGGGATGGATCCTATTCCTGTAATATCTCCATTTGTGGCCAGATCCACTGGAAATTTGTGGGTGATAAGATGGATTTGAACAGCTGATCTGACATTTACCCATCATTTATATTTGCCCAGAAAAAGGAAGCAGGGTTGCTATTCTTTGGGTACTTTTAACCAAAATGTGACTGGATTCTGAACATAAGTACTAGCTTATAATATGTATTCTTATTACTACTGTTCCAGTCAGTGCCTGTGAAGATATGCAGTAAAGTACCCACATTCCCTGTGGCACATGTCCCCTTTGGAATGGTCCAAAGATGTAAATATTGGTTATCAATTCAGTGTCCATTCCATTCCATGACTGGGGTTCCTAGGGGCTACGATAACACAAATACAAATAATAATTTATGTAGCTCAGTGTTTCAGGGTAGAGCTGGCCAAATAATGGAATTTTTGGTTTGCTGGCAATCCTAGGCTAGAAGTATAGAGCTGAAGGGGGTCAAGATCCCCCAAATCTATCTACCAGATCACCAGTTTTGGCTGAGCCACTCCAAGGACGTGCCCAGTCTGGTGACAGGAGAAGCCTCACACATGTCGACGCCAGGGCCAGGAAGGGGGCAGTGAGGAAGGCCCTGTCTGAGCACTGTGATGCCATGGTGGTCAGGGTCAGGAAGACGGTGGGATAGGCAGTTGCAGGGGAGGGACGCCTACATGGGGATGACCACATCATCTGATGATGTGGCAAGTTGGAGGAGCGGGAACAGGAACTCTGCCATTGTTGGGTAAGGGCAGGATGGGCTCCCTCTGCACATCCACATTTCTCCCTCCCCCCAACCGAAGCCTCCCCTCTGCCTAGTGATCTCCATGCATGGTCTCCTCCCCTCCCCTTGCAATATTTTGAACCACCATCTATGTTGGTGACTCTGAAAAATAAAGTGTTTTGTGTTGAACTGAAAATTACGTTTTTTGAAATTTTCAGCAAATTGAAAAGTAACAAACATCTTCCTTTTGGCTGAACGAGATATTTTTTTCGACCCACAACTAAAGTTTGTTTTGATTTCAAGAATTTTTTTAAAAACTTTTTTTAATTTTGTTTTTTAAAATAGAATTAAAGGACAATTTGAAATGAAAAGTCATTTTGATCCAGAAAAGTCAGCATGAATTCATGCAATGTTTTGGCATCCCTGAATCTGTATTTTTCACTGGAAAGAATTTCAGTGAAAATATTTTACCCAACTCTATTTCAGGCTTAATTGTGGACCCAAGCCCAATCCGCGAATATTCCTGAACTGAGGGTAAATTCAGATGTGAGTCTGATTCTCTATCTGAATGTCAATGTTTAGGCCCACCTATATTCTAATTTCAGCTTCCCGTATCTTGCAAATCTGGCCCTCCTCTATGAAATTTCTGTTCTTTCATCATCAGACCTGATCAGATTTTAAAAGAGATCTTTCAGCTATAGTCTAAAAATTTAAATCTGGTCTTTTCCTTTCCCTGGACAATCTTCTCTGTATCATTCAATCTTAACGCATGTGCTTCAGAAGCATCTGTTTGCCCGTGTTACTGGAGTAATTGTTCTTCAACTGATCCCCAGTATTTATTTCCTGAATGACCTAATACATTCCTAAATACTGTTTCTTGTCCATCTCCTGCAAGCAGCTCCCCACAGTCGGCTTGTTCTTCCTATCTTGTATTGAGCGTTGCAGGCATTTAGGTCTGATCTAAGGTGCAAAAGGCTTAACAAACTGATCTCTTGTGGGTGCTTGAGTACAGGAGGATGACTTGGCATTATTGGAGCCAGGGCTTGGTGTTGACTGAAGAGTAAACCATTAGGGCGGATTGACTGGAACTGACAGCTGATTGCACTCTAGTTGTTTACCATCCCCATAATCGGATGGCTTGGAATCCAGAAAAAAAAATAAGAGAAAGGAAAGAGAGAAAGGAAAGATCAAAAAAGTACACAGCATCAAATGGCAGGTGAGAATGGGAAGGACACAGTCCAGTTTAAACTGGCTTTGGGAAGCCAAGGATGGCTCACTTATGCTTAATGATTAAAGAAATTATGCACTCTCCCTCCCACTGCATTTAAGATTAGTGAAGTTTTAGCTCTGTATTGTTAGCTATGCCACTGACATGATCATAATGCTGGAACACGTTTCCCTGCACATTATCGCAGCAAAGGCGACTTGTGGCAGTGGGCCAGAATCACTTAGATCATTTTACCAGGGGCACAGCAGAGACCAGAGGACCCCATCAAGGAGCTGCTCTTTCCAGTCCATAGCACCCCATGTTGTGACATTTCTCTCACAGTTGTCCCCCTGCATTACTGCTGACGACATAAAAAATGATTGTTGTCTTTAGATATAAAAATCAGTTTAACTAAAGCCAGGGTCAAACTGCTGTCAGTGTATTCAGATGTATGTTTCAACTTAGTTTTGTCACCCTGTGAGATGGAAAATTGCAGCTCTGGGTAAGGTCAAAGCAGGGTTATAAACTTTCTTTGTGAGCAATTGACTATGAAACAAAATCTGATTTGCTCAGATACAGGTAATGTTTCTTTTTTCCCCTTTAAACCACAACCCTACTTCTTTGTGCTGGTGTTAAATAATTCAACGTTCTAGTGCGGGAGGACTTGAGAAATTTCAGAAATAATGCATATGGAATGCTTGCCTTCATATTAATAATAGCTGTAGGTTCTATAGCAGCATTATTTTTGTGTGTGTATACACTCTATGAATTGATTATGTAACCCAAATGCCTTCTAGGGATGTCGTCTGTCTCTATGGGGATCTGGTATAATTTGTTCTCTGAATTACCCTGCCACTTGTATGCTCTTATACTAAAAAAACCCTTATATGGATAAACAGACAGAACGGAAACTGGCGAGCAATAAGAAGAGGCTGTGTTTAGATCCAACAACTACCCTTTTTCTGTTGCTAAAATATTTGCTCCTAATACTGTTGCTTTTAATTTTCAAATTATCACATAAATATTAAATAATCTCAGAGTCCCTCTTCCCTCCCACAGAGAGGTAGGTAAGTAAAATTATTTCTTTTGTACAGGTGAGGAAACTGAGGCATGGGGAGCTTAAGTATTGTAGCCAAGACCATAGGACAGGAAGGAGGCCTGATTGCAATTCTTCAGTTCAGTGTTCTCGGTCCTATGCTCAAACCACCAAACTGCAGGCTAGATTCAGCTCAGTGCTAGAGTAGTATTCTTGGCATCACCTCAGGCACAAGGCCCCAAAGTGGACTATCGGTCAGCAAAGCAGCTGCAACCTCCCCTCGGCAAAGGATCTTAAAGAGGCCAGTACAGCCTCCAGCGTGTCCAGTGTAAGTCAGGGAGTAGCATGCCTAGGGCACCAAGTTTGGAACCCCAAGAAAGGGCAAGGTGATGCCAGCTCCCTCATGGAGTGAATACCTTCTAAATGAAGGTGGTGGTGGTGATGGGAATACGGTGGGCAGGTTGGTGCAGGGAAGTGTGGCTTAACCCTTCTAGCATCAGTAAGGGCTGGTCTACACTACTGGGGGAAATTGATCTAAGATACGCAACTTCAGCTACATGAATAACGTAGCTGAAGTCGAAGTATCTTAGATCGAGTTACCTACTGTCCTCACAGCGCGGGATCGATGTCTGTGGCTCCCCCTGTTGACTCTGCTTCCGCCGTTTGGGCTGGTGGAGTTCCGGGATCGATAGGAGCTCGTTCGGTGATCGATATATCGCGTCTAGATGAGACGCGATATATCGATCCCCGAGAAATCGATTGCTACCCGCCAATACGGCGGGTAGTGAAGACGTAGCCTAAGAGTGACTCTGGCCCTCTGATGATACCTTTTTCTCCCTTCTCTCAATATAGCAAATGTGTTAACTATGATCACCCCACACATCTCCTTTTCAGGTGAGGCCTTTAAAAGAAAATTGAAAGACGGCAGGGGCGGGGAGAGGTTTGCCAGGACGGATGAGCAAGCAAGTTTCAATTAAAAATAAATAAATAAATAAATAAAAAAAGGGACCCAACCTAAAATATTGCACAAAACTTTTACTGAGCCATTTTTAAAGCTCAGAGATGTCTGAGCTTTCCATTAATTTCAATGGATCCGAATTAAAGATGCTAACCCAGCTCCCATCCCGTGCCCTATTTGTCTCATTTTTCCTTTCAAAGGGATGCCCCTGTTTCTGCTCACGTACTGGACATTTAATCCCCCAAAACCGCGAATCGTGGCCACTGGGAGCTGCAATCGCCCGAACCTGAGGATGCGGCAGGTAAACAAACCGGCTCAGCCTGCCAGGGGCTTTCCGTGAACAAGAGGTGGCCCTAGTTTGAGAACCACTGCATGACATGGTTGCAGACTCAAGGATCCTGCCTAGGGATGCAGACTTCTCTGGCTAGATTATCCTGTTAGCAGGTGCTTGAACTCTACCTGTAGAACAATTACTGCTGAGTTGTATTAGCAGGTGGGGCCAGTTAGGTCCAGCAAGAGTATAAGAAGGTTTAGAACAAAAGTCTGGGACAGAGAGATCCTGCAGGGAAACTTTAGGAGCAGCCACACTTAGGGAGAAAGTTTAAGATGAAGTTTGTTGTGATATTATTTATCATTTACATTTACCAAGAAAGCCATACCCCATGGAGGGATTTTAAATAGCGAAAGGTATATTGTTATCTGCTCCAGCTCCTGTCTGCTCCTCCAGTGATATACAGAGGCTGTAAACAACTTGCAAGGGGCTGAGGAAGAAGCATAAGGGAGATATGTGAGAGGAGGCAGGTGTAGTCATATGCTGTACTGGAGAGAATGCCATAAATTAGAGCAGCCCTGTGGGCTCCCTGAGTTATGCAGGATGGCATTTCAGCCTCTGGAGCAGCCCAGAATCATGAGGTGTAGAATGAGAGCCAGTGCTCTTCTGGCAAAGTATTAAACTAATGACTAGGGCTGGATGAATATGACACTTCAAAAATGTTTCTGCAAACATTACTTTGAAATGCAAAACAAATTTGCTACAGCTGTGTACATGCCCCTTTAGGTTAAGTTGCTGTGAATATTCTAATGAACAAGTTTATTGGCTGGAGAGTTTGGGGAAACAACAAATATTGGAGAATGTTCACAGGAAGTGAATTCTAAAATCATTGTCATAAGTATTTGTGCTAGGAACATGATTCTAAGAGCTACATTCATCCAGTCAAAGAGGTGACCCGTGAGCCAAATCAAAACCATCCACTGCAGCTCAGATTCTGAATGTCAAATACTCACAACTAACGGCTCACATGCAAGAACGATTTGTAGAAATTATTCAGCAAAATTTTAAGAAAATCATGAGCTGTTCATAGACAATTCACACAGGAAAAAAAGAGGTGAAATTCATCAATTAAATTATTCTTTAGGATTTGCTCACCCAGTGATATTAATTAAGTATAACAAGGGAGCTGCTGGACGTGTTGAGCTTGTCTGCACCTCTGAAATCTTCTTGCACCAGTATGTTTTGCATCATAGGAATTCATACTAGAAACAGACCCGTTCTCAGCATCCTTGAAGTTGAAATGGCTTCGGAATCTGAACCAACATCTGGATCAGTGTTTTGCTGCTGGCGCTTATTTCTGTAATGAACTGACTCTAGAATGGAACCCTTCCAAATGTTGAGAATCTTTGAAATCTGGATCCTGATCTGAAGTTTGTGGCCCTCTCTAATCAATAGACATTTTTGGGTTTGGAAGCTCTCTACTTTCTCTAAGACATCTGTGTAAAGGGCTTTATTGTGAGGTTTCTATAGGTTTTCTGTCTTCCCTAGGCCCCTCTTCCACTAACCAAAAGACAAGCTACAGCATGAGATGTGAAGACCTATATGAATTCAACACGTCCTCATATCCTGCTAAGCGTTCTACCATTGTGCCAACTTTGCTGTATTAATCTGGAGGCAGGGAAAAACTGCAATCCACTCAGTCTGTGAGGCAAGGAAGGGTTTATTTTATTTAAAGCAAATTGAGCCATTTTATGGCAGAACTGGGTTGCAGTTCCAGCTGAGCCCTTTCAAGCTTGCACATTCCTCTTCACAGCACCCCTCTGGGATCACGCAGCCCAAAGTATAAGTTAATGAAGACAAAGAGGGGAGGTGTTCTAGACCCTGCTGCCCTGCTAACATATGTGATTTTTGAGCAATGCGTTATATACTGCTTTATCTAATCACAGTAGAACTAGTTTCTTGTTCTTATTTTAATTTTTTCTTAGTGTAAACTGTGGCCAGTAACCAACTTTCAATTTCTCCAGCACTTCTGTCTCACAACAAAGTCACACATGGGTACTTTGCTATGGTATAAACCAATGTGACAAAATATTCTAGACCAACATCCATGACAAATATAGGAAGTATCCTAATATATCTAGAATTTTGCATATTCAAGAAAAAATCAGAAATATTTCAGATACAAGAGTAGGTTCATAATGAGAAAGTATCTCAAGCTGCAAAAGTCAGATTCAGATTTCAAATTCCTCAAAGTTTGAGGCTGCTTTGATCTGGGGTTCTGGTTCAAGATAAGAGGCTACTTTCCAAATCTGGATCTGATTCTGGGTTTTGATTCTAAATAACTCTTCACTCCTTTTCTCCAATTAATGTATTAGAAGATTTAGAATCTTGAGTATTGGACCAGCCTGTTCCTATTAATAATACATTTAAAAAATGTTTTCACTGATGTGGACTTTTCCCAGCACCTGTTTACCCTCTTCCCCATGTTGCTTTAAGAATTAGAAACAGCATGGTCAACTATAGAAGTTTTAATGTTGCAAAGCCTCAGATTGTATCTAAAACCGAAGCCAAGCCAGGTGTGGTGCAGTTCTGAGGAGAGCTGCGTGAATGACTGATTTTTTCGCTTTGGTGGTTTAACTGAAAAATAAAATAAAATAAAAAAATTCATTTTATGTCAACCTGAAACCCAAATAATTCAAAACATTTTAAAAAGTGTACAAAAATAATAAAGTCTGGGATAGAAGGGAATATTTTAGTTGACCCAAAATTAAACATTTCCATTTTAAAAAAAATAAAATTGAACTAAACTTTGTAATGAAAAGTTGTTTTGAATTGAAAAAATTAACCTTTTTGCTTAGAAATGTCAAAACAAAACATTTTGAGAGTTTTTTTCGGTGGTTTTGATGTGAATTCACAGAATGTTTCTGCATTTTTTGACTGAAAAAATGTTTTCTCTGGAAAATTGCGGTTCTCGTTCTCGGTCCCATTTTATCCCCACTAGGAAGTTCAGAAAAGGGGTGTGGATAAATGCATCCTGTTTTTGTCCACCTCTGCGGTGAGTCCTCCTTACCAGTCATTCATTCTCTTTCAATTGTTCAGCTATGTTGACTTCTACTGTCCCAAGTTGGTCAGAACATTTCAGCTGAAATGAAAACAATATTTTAAAATATCTCCAAAAATGTTTTCTCTTTTTGAACCAGTTCTAGTATTTTCTTTGGGGCTGCCCTTGGCAAAAATCACAGGAGACAATAGGCCCAAATTAACCACTAACATAAGGGACTTCAGTAGTGATAAACACCTGCTTAGGAGACTGATGAATATGGCCCAAAATGTGTGTGGTTTTTTTAACTATACCTGCCTCGTCTGTCTCATGTAAATCATAAATAAGTGAAGTGCCTTGCAATCTGTAGAATGTATTTTCACAAAACCACCATCTGGGTTAGCTTTTTGTGACCGGAGTTCTGTAACTCTCTTAGTTGGCTGAACTTCTAGCTGTTGCAGAGGCCATTGCTGTCTGTTTACTTAGTTGGTGTCTGAATTTTGCTTGTGGGCTTTCATTGAACCTTCACGTTTTCTTCCATAGAAGATTTCCACAATGACACCTCAGACTCTTTCCCAGCCTCGTTGCACCTCATGTAGGACCCAATGTGTATGAGTAGCTTGTTATTCCTCCCAGTGCACATTACCTTTCACTTTTCAGCACTGAATTTCAACTGCTATCAACCTTGCTTTCCCTTTGTAATGTCCAGTTGACTCTTTCAAAAAAGTTGGATGATAGTAGGCCAAATTAATTCCCGGTGTAACTCCACTAGAGATAGATTCATCTCTAGTGTATCTGGCTCACTGTGTATGAAATGCCCAATCCAATGCCCACTGAACTAGATGGAAACACTCTTAATGATTTCCATGGGCATTGGATCAAGCTCTAAAATCGTAGAAAAATGCATTGTATCCTGAGTAGCCATTTTCTTAACTCTTCTTATGTTGGAGCCCCCCATTCCACATTAATGTCTGTTAAAGGAGCATCATGTCTTTAGCCAGTGAACAGGTTCCTTTCAAGGCATTTGCAATTCAGAGACCAGGAAGTAGGTGGGTTTTGCACAGCAGAGGTCAGTCTTCCTTCTCCAACCAATGGCATCCTGGTGATCTTGGCTAGAGAACAAGAGACTCAAAGCTTCCCATAGACCTAGGAAGCCATGTGTATCAGTGTGATGTGCTGCTCCACTTGGCTGGCTCTGTGCATTGGTAACTCAATAAGTGATAAACATGGCTTACAAGATTGCCAACACTGTAGCTCATGCCATACCCGCTCACGTCTTCATTTTACCTGGGAAAGCCATTATGTCAGTTACTGGTGAATTTCTTAGCTTTCCTTGCTGAAAATAAGCACCTGTCTCTTCAACTCTTCAGGGGGAAATGAGGCTTTATCATTTTAATTTTTTTTTAAATGTAATTTATCATCAGAACTTATGCAAAATCCCCTTAGCTCACATGCAGGAATACATAAGATGGCCTGTAATTGCTCTGGGGAAAACAAAAGCCTAACAGTTGATTAAAGTATAATGTCACTCAGAATTTATCATCTTTGGTAACTCTGTTTACAATAAGGGTGAGCGAGAGGGACGAGAAAGGAACCAAAACTGGAGGCTTTAGAAATGCTAAAGAAAGAAGCAGCACCTTTCTAAGTTAAAGGAGGGAACAGTTTCAAATATGTGACTCAAGACTAATGAGGTGTTCAGGTCCTATGAACAGTTTCCTCCTTCTGAATGATATTATTTGCAATGAAGTTGCAGCTAATGGCTATAGTAACATCTCCGGCAATAACACCAGCATACAGTCCATCCTCCAGTATCAATGGGATTGTTATATTTTATTGATATGGAAAATTAATTAGAAATTTCAGGGAACATTTAAAAGGGATTTATTTTCAGGCAAGGAAACCTCTGATAACTAACCTTTGGCTTGCGTAAAATGAAGAATTAGTAAAAGAACCTAAATGAAGAGCAGTTAGCTGTCATGTTTGTTGCAGCTGGAATGTTAAGACTTTTTTTCTGGGATTAACTTCATCCTTTGCCTTGGAGAGAAGAGAAAAGCATTCCAACAGATATCTTTTCTGGGCTTCTCATTCCCCAGCTGTAAGCTGAGGCTAATCATCATCATCATCAGAATAATTAATACCTAGCTCTCATAGCTTTTTTCATCAGTAGATCTCAAAGTGCCTTACAACAGAGATCAGTATCATAACTCTCATTTTACAGATGGGGGAAACTGAGGCGAGAAGGTGAAGTGATTTGCTGAAGGTCACCAAGCAGGCTAGTTGCAGAGCTGGGAGTAGAACTAAAGCTGTGCAGAGAAAGGTAATTCTGTTTAGTGAAAGATTCTAATATTCTGAAATTTGATTTTGTTCCAATTTGGAACAATCCCCCCAACATTTCAAAATTCTTCAGGAAAAAGTATGGAGTCATGACTCAGAGCTGTCTGCCTGGTATGTGGGCCTGAGAGCTGGCAATGTCATTGTGCCTGTCTCCATAAACATTTCAATTTCAACACATTGGCATTCTCTGATGGAAAAACCTTCTGTCAGGGAATTTCCAATCAACTGTAAGTACCAGTCCAGTGATTTATCCACTAGGCCACATTGCTTTGCAGAGTGTAGTGAGGCCAACATCCTTTGTAAA
This sequence comes from Gopherus evgoodei, assembly GCF_007399415.2. NCBI lineage: Eukaryota > Metazoa > Chordata > Testudines > Testudinidae > Gopherus > Gopherus evgoodei. Next base: position 9,861,126 of record NC_044331.1, read on the forward strand.
GTGCTTTGAGATGGTCAACTGGATTCTCCACTTTGTATGTTTATTATGAAGTTAGCATTGTTGTTATTAGATTTGCTTGGGGAAAGAGGAACCAAGGAACATGCACCTATTTGACTTTGGGCTAGAAACAAGCCTAGGCAATTTTTAACTTAGCGGATCAATTTTTTTTTATGCATTAGAAAGCTTTGAAGATCAACTTTACATCGTCTTGCTGCCCATCTAAGTTACCTAGTGAAGACATGGCTGAGTGAGCAGTCTCTCAGATCCTCAGTCAGCCAACGGGTTTGTGATGGTTGGTGGTAGAGAGGGAAAAATATTGGTAGATGGGCTACCCAGGAAGAGTGTGGTACATACAGCAGCAGAGTGATGTGATAAGAAGCTTTGTAAATGACATGGCTGTGTAGGAGGAATTGGCATGGCAGAGGTGCAGTTGTGAGGTACAGGGGAGCTGTGAATGGGTTCTGGAACAGGGAGGGAAGGGAGATTTGAAAACAAGGTTGGGAGTGGGTGTGCATGGAGATTAGGAGAAGCCCTGAGAGGAGAGAGGGAGAGATGGTTTGATTAAGCAATCAGCTCATTGCAAAGAGTTAAATGTGCTGCCTGGATGCTCCGTAGAAGTGTGTTTTAGAAACACAGGGACGATCACAATTCATCATACAATGTTTTTAAATCTACAAATGTTCTGTTGATGTTCCCATCCCCTCCCTGCTCCTTTCCTATTCCACGTGAACTTCCTGTCCCTTTCTTTTCCAATGCACTCCCTCTTTTACTTTTCCCCTTCCTTCCTACTCTTGCTGTCCTTTTGCCTCCTCTCCCCTCCCCTTTGCATGACTTCCCTGATCCCTCCTCTTTCATAAATCATTATGACTATATTTTAATTCTCATGGAACTGGGGGACCTAGTAGCACTGAGTTGAGGCAGGCATTGTTCAGCCAGGTCCTTCGCAAGCTCATTCTGCACAACTGTGCCAATGTACCTCACTCATGACTTGCACCCCTGCTACTCCAGTTCTGTGCTTCTTATGACAACAGACTACCGTTCATGCAAATACAGGGTGGTTTAGCCGTGGTAGCTAAACAGCACAGAATAGGATGTGAAGGTCTTATGGTGCACCTACAAACATTGGATAATCAGGGTGCAAGCTCTGCAGGTTGGCCCCTGAGCACAGACTCCAATCATTCAGTTTTGACACCTTCACTTTTGAGTAGATGTGAAGTCTGTAGGTACCTACAGACTTCAGCCCAGCTGTTTAAAGTTATTTAGGCATTGCTGCACTCAATGTTACAATGCCCAACTGATTTAGGATCCTATACCTCCTTTTCAAAAGGGATTTAGGCAGTTAGAAGCCTGTATGCCATTGGCTGTCAACTAGAGAGACAAGATGGATGAGGTAAAAATTTTTATTGGGCCAATTTCCATTAGTGAGAGAGACAAGCTTTCGAGCTTACATAGAGCTCTTCTTTTCTCCTCCAGACTGGAAGAAGAGCTCTGTGTAAGTTCTAAACCTTGTCTCGCTCACCAAAGAAGTTGGTCCAATGAAAGATATTACCTCACCCACCTTGTTTCTCTAATATCCTGGCATCAACATGGCTACAACAACACTGCATCGGCTGTCAATGTAATTTTGGCTTCTAAATGCCTCAATCTCTTTTGAAAATAAGATTTATCTTCCTAACTCATTAAGTGTTGCAATGCTGAGTGCAGCAGCGCCAAATATCTTTAAAAATCTGGGTCTTCACCATCAATTGCTGGTCAGCTCAGTAAGACCCAGTGAAACCTCACTTATATGAACCTCATTAAAATGCCCTAGGGTGCATGACCCCATTTGGGTTGACAGGGGTTTCTCATCAGTTAGGTTTGGTTAATTTTAGTGCATTTCAGGTGAAGGATTAAAAAAAAAGTATAGCTGGGCATGTGTGATATACAGAGATGAGATCCCTGTGCTCCTTTTCACATATCTGTCACCTGAAACTCAAGGCTGTGGAGGTGCAGAGCTGGACAGCGGAACCACTTGTATTATAGAATCTGTCTCCTTCTCCGTGGGCATCCTTTCTGGATGGCCATTGACATCACTAAAGAGTGATCATCACCAGAGGTGGTGCCAGGAATACACACTGTTTTGGACTTTGAACTCTCCTTCCCACTCTTCTAATCTGCACTGCTGCTTGGAGTCCCAAGGACAAGCAGGCTGTGGGAAGAAAGTATTTCTGGCCTCAGATACGATTGCCAGAGTTGTCTGATGATTGATGTTCACCTTCAGTGTGCACTCCCATGCAGCAGAAAGTAGTGATGCATTTACCACAACAGATTTTTTTTGAGGAGGCTGGCGGGGAGGTTGGTTTGATTGGAACAACTCATGCTGATACGAAACTAAATTGAACTTCCTGGGTTTTTCTGGGTTTACAGAAATGGGCTGGAAAGCTCAAAGAAACAGATTTTAGAGAATGGCACTGAATGCATTAAAATCATCAACCACAATGTCTATGTATCTCCTTAGAAACACCTAGAGTCTTTAGAACCACAGAGTCAATTCTCAGCCAGGGGTTGGTTCAGCTCGTCTTCCTTTGCACTTCCAAGGTAGCTTTCATTGGAGATTCTCAAAGGGCTCTACAAATATTCATTCATTAACTCTTCCAACAACCTGTGAGGCAGGTTAATAACTGTTGTTATTCTCATTTTACAGATGGGAAAATTGAGGCAGGGGGAGGGGAAGGGCTATTTGTTCAAAAGTGTCATCTACATTTTGGGTGCCTTGCTTTTGCAGCCTGTGGTCTGATGTTCAGCAATCACAATGCACATCACTAACAAAGCTGGAGCTAAACCCAAGGGCCGGCTCCCCAACGGATCTAAACAAACAGGACTCACTTGAAATCAATGGAGCGGTGCCAATTTACTCCAGCTGAGGAGCTGGCCTGTGGTTTCCTGCCTCTCCTGTAACCACTAGAGCACTCTCTTGTCCTGAGTAGCATGAAAGAGCTTCTTAGAATTCATCTGCATAAACAGAAATGGAAATATTTTCTGACAGTGAGAACTCCTGCAAACTCCAAACCTGAAAGAAGTCTGTCAATGCAGCTAGGCTCTTTCACTAGCGTCAGAGCTTTGATAATGATCTTCGGGCTGGAGGATTTTTCTTGTCAAGTAAAAAAGCCACAAGAGAGGATTTTGAAGCGCTCAATATGAAGGATAAGGACACTTGAGTCTGTTCTCCAGGACGACAGAGGGATTGTATCATTCTTTTTAACACTAGAGGTCACTCTGTGACCAGGGATGGGAGATTGTCATTTACGGGAGTTGGGAAGGTCAGCTGCTGCTAATCCATATAAATTGCTGAACTACATGCAAAACTTGTGCCTAATTATTAACCTCTTTGATGCAGTATCGCTCTTATCAAAACTTCACAGTGCCAATTTTGTCCCAAAAAATTAGAGGATGTGATTCATAAAGTATGTGACTCAAATCAAATGTTTCAGATGCAGACCCTGTAACTCTTAGCAAATTGACAGAGCTTAGTTCTAAATACTATCCCTCTTCGCAGCCCCATCTGCATCTCTCTTTGTCTCTCCTGAAAGCACCTGTCAGTTATGTTATCAGAATGGTTAGGAATTAATTGAGTTGGTGCTGTTTGAGGAGCCCAAGGGTAAAGAAGGATTTAACACAACCACTAGACATCTGCCTGCTAAACTCACTGACTATGGAACCTGCATGGAAAGGAGTTGGTTTCATTCTATAATCATCTCTTTTCTCTCAAACAGATCAAACTAGAGAGGGCTGTTGCTGCTGCTTTCGGCTTAGTCCATTTTGATGTTGTTGGCTTCAGAATTGGTCAGACATCCAGCCCAGCATTCACATGCAACTTTTCCCTTAATATGTTATCAAACTACTCAGATCTAGCACTTCACAAAGGATTTGTAGAGTTCTTATTTTTAAAATTCCCTGTAAATTCCATGTGGATTTATGAGCCTTTTATTGATCTCTGTGGAAGCTTTTCATTTTACTTATGGGGGGGTTGGAATATGCCCATCACTCAGCTATAGATTTATTCTCTGTGGAATCATGTCATTAGTGACTCAGTTTTGCTGGGGGGTTCTAATATTCTATGTGACGGGTTTTGCAGCACTGATAGCTCTTCACCTTTCTCCTCCTGTTAAGGCAAGCACCTGCACTGAGGCTGGAAGCCAGAGTATTGCAAGCATTGCATTGCATGAAGCTAGACAGAAATAATTGGAATAACGGGGAATCATTAGTTTTCATTCAGTTACAGGGTCACAGGACAGCAGATTTGAACTTCCTATTGAAGTCAGCTAATCTACTGGAAATAGCCTGGTTTTCTCTTCCAGAAGCCTGGCTCAAATGTATCATAAATTACAAGTGACATGAGTTCAGTGGTCTCAATTAAATCCCAAGCATGCATCAAAAATACTAGCACAGGCTTTGGAGCAGCTATGGGGCAGGGCTAGCTCTTGCATGGCCTGAGTGCACAGGGAAGCAGAGTTGAAATACGTTGGTAAGAGTGGGCTTGGGGAGTTTGCACATGCCTCAGCCAGGTATCAATCTTTTACTGAATGTGCAGCATGTATTCTGCTTACATTGAAAGCATTCAAGCCTGTGCAAGAACATTATTCTGTGTAGGGAGATAACAAAAAATCCTCCACGGTCAGTTATCTCCAGCACCTCACCAGCCTAAGATTCATTGATTTCCAACTCAGTCTCTAAAGGTGCACAATGAGCCTAATCAATTTAACAGCACTGTTGTGAATGAAGCACGCCCCATAATCTGCATTATCAACGGCCTGCTTCCTGATATCCTGAGCTGACCTGGTCACCATTGGACTCAGATAAATAAGCTGGCTGTTGCTAACATGGGATGAAAGCCTTTAAAATAGGAACCAATCAGATTCAATGCAGACCTTCCAGGGAGGGGCTAATCTTTCCAAAGCCACCCCTGAGCTAATGCTTTTCCAAATGCACTATATGGTCCTAGCATTCCCCTTCATTTGGATTTAAATTAAAAGCTCTAATTAATTTCCTGATTTTTCCAGCAGCATTTTTTTTCAAAGGCCCAACAAGAAGCCATTTAGGGAAGGAAGTGTTTGGAAAGCAGGTTTTTATTTAATAAACAGCGATCAATTGAATTGATTAACCGTGAACACATTACTGCAGGGTTTGTTGTTGCTGCTGCTGCTAATTGCAGTTCATGTACATGCGAATATTAAATGGCTGTTTGCAGATCATTTTCCTGCTCTTTTCATTTAACGGAATGGAGGAAACAACTGTTGCTAGTGATGTTTGGGTAGGACTCAGCTGATGCAGCATGTGCCCTCAGGAGGCCTCCACAATAACTCTATCAATTGTGGCCGTTTACTCCGCAGACATTTCTGCAAACCTTGCAACTGTTTTTTTTTTTTAACTAATTCACTTGGTAATTAGATCTTATCGTGCTGGCTCCGTGCTTTACATAAACTGTAAGCATTTGGAGCTGCCCAAAACGGCATTTTAGGGCCAGTTGCATTGGTGTGCACAGCTTTACAAAGACGGAGGTTCTCTCCGAAAGAAGCAAGAAGGTTCAGCTAGATTAGCTCCCACTGAAGGAGTTTTGTAGGGCTGAATTAAGAATGTTTCCATAGAGGAGAAGAGCTCCTTTGCTCAAAGTTGCCGTTGAAACCAAAGTAGCATTAATGGGCATTAAATCTGAACACCCACTGGGAGCATCCTCCACCCTTTTACTTCAAACAGGAGTTGAGGGCATTAAGAAAAATATGTCACCTTGCTTGATATATCGTAGATTTTAAGGTCAGAAAGGACACTTGTGATTATCTAGCCTGACCTCATGAGTTCTGATCTTTAAAGTCGGCGGTTGCTGCTTCACCCTTACTCCTCGAGTAGTTCCACTGATTTCATTGTAAGTGCTCCCTAAATGACTTCACACTTGGGTCCTATGAATCCCGTTTCCAGGTCTGCTTAAACACCATGGAGACTGTTGTCCCTTCCATAGACAGGAGAGCGATGCAGGTAATTTTCAGGCATGCTAACAGCATTCCAGTGAGGGAGTGTGATTCCGTGACTAAAGGTGGGAGTCAGGTCTCCTACATTCTGTTCTCAACACTGACACTCACATGCTGTGTGACCTTGGGCTTAGTGTCTCTGACTCAGTTACTCCAGTGCAATATTGGGTGTAACAAGAGGTATTGCAATGCTGGTTGTTTAGTGTATCCAGATCAGTGTGAAATCCCAGGAGGAAATTGGTTATGTAGGGACAAAGTATCCTTAATAACGACTGCAGGCATCAGTGAGAGAATAGATTTGCCTTGTGCTCTGAGACAAGTTACTAATGAACATTCAGTGAGATGGGAACACTTTTACGCTGCAGTGTTTGTGGAAACATGTCAGGGATGAAGACAACCACTATGATACTGAGGAATAAGTGCCACACGCCACCGGGGCTGGGAACCATCATGGTTTAATAATGCAAAGCATTTTCATTTTCTGATCAGATGGTATGAAAACTTGTTACTCCTTTGCTGGCAGGAGAGTGAAAGTGACAGAATGGGCTGACATCATGGGGCAAATATGACTCTCATGGCCCAATCCTGCTTTCCTTTCATACTCCAATTTACCACTGAAATCAAAGCAGAATTTAATAGGCTTGATCCCCATGAGGTGCTGAGCACCTGTTGGGAGCATCGTCCATCCCTTTGATTTCAATGGAAATTGAGGGAGCTAAGCAGTTTAAGGATTTCCCCTATGACTCTGTCACATTCTGGCTAATGGTAGCCTTAAACACACCTCCCTCTTGCAAATTATTCCCATTCTTGCCAGGAATAATCTTTCAGGATGGAGATGCATTGCTGCTATTGCTGGCATATAGCATGTCAACCAGGAAAACAATGCCCCTGTCCATGGACCCCAGCCAGGAGCTCTTCCAGGGCTCCTCTTTTGAAGGGGCTGCAGGGAAGCCTCTTTGTAGGTGAGCTGTTGGGGGTGAGAGCCAGAATTGGGGTGGAATACTTCTACCTTGGGTTTCAACTAGTCCCCCAGGTTTTCTGCTGAGCACATAAGTCCCTGGGCAAGCAGAATCTGACTCAGTGTCTGTTTACTGGAGATCACGTAGCCCCAGCATGGCTTTCTGTTGTGTGTTCTGATGCATTGCACATGTGGCACATCCATTGGCTTCCAGAGGGAGTTCAACATATCCTCCGAAAACTATAAAAGGGTATTTTGGCCCATATGAAGTGAAACTTGTTACTACTACTGTGCAGAGAGAGTTACCTAGGAGACCCCATAAGCTGCAAGACCCATACCTTTGAAATGCTATTGTTGCTTATAGCTACTAAAGAAGTTCAGTCATAAGGATACAGCAAATATACTGGATAGAACGGATGTCCGTGCAGTGGTTTTGCATTGGGTTAAGTTAATGTGAATCCTTTGTAGTCAAAGTTTTAAAGAACTGGATACTTTTACTGGGCTTCATAATATGTGTGGATGGGTCTTTGCAGTTATATCCTTCGTGTGAAACCGGCTGTTGCTTTTGTTGCAGTGGAGATAAGCTGGAAAATTTTCTGCCTTTTTCAAGGGAGACATTTATGCTGCTATCAGCATTTGTGACTTTAGGGGTGTGTCTGGCTCATGGGCCTGTCAATACACAGATCCCCTGGCTTAGTGGAGTGGGGAAGATGTAATGGCTGTAGATAGGCTAAGTCTGGTCTATATCAGTTCTTCTGCTGTTATCACCACAGTCCATGGGCAGAAGTGGTGGTATCTGAAGTGCTGCATATGTTCTCCAAAACCTGCAGGAAGATTCTATTCCCTTGAACTCTAATGAACCCCTAAGTCAAAGTCCATTTACTTAGGGATTGTGCAGGGTGAAAGGCTTTGACCCTCAGTATGCAAAATTTACAAAAGTTACATGTTTTTTTCCCTTCCTGTGACATCAATTGTTTGTTTAATTAAATTCACCCCTGTTTAACCTCATTCGGTTAGGTTTGTTTACCTACCGCATCTGCAGGTCCGGCTGATTGCGGCTCCCACTGGCTGCGGTTCGCTGCTCCAGGCCAATGGGGACTGCTGGAAGTGGCAACCAGTACATCCCTCGGCCTGTGCTACTTCCAGCAGCTCCCACTGGCCTGGAGTGGTGAACCTGCGGACGCAGCAGGTAAACAAACCAGCCTGGCCCGCCAGGGGCTTTCCCTACACAAGCGGCATCCTAAATTTGGCAAACACTGATCTAGTCATCAGTTCAAATTCCACCGGGCTGGTAATGAATGAAAGTTGCTAGAATCTGATGGCCTATATGAAATGTGTTTAAAGGCTCTGTTATCAATTTCCAGTGGACATTACCAAAAACATGGCCATAAGTAGCCCTGATAGGCACTAAGGGCTTGGCTACACTGGAGAGTTGCAGCGCTGGTGGCGGGTTTACAGCGCTGCAACTTAGTAACTGTCCACACCTGCAAGGCACATCCAGCACTGCAACTCCCTGGCTGCAGCGCTCGCTGTACATCTGGTCTGCTTGGGATGTAACGATTGCAGCGCTGGTGACGCAGCGCTGCTCGTCAAGTGTGGCCATCAAAAGCGCTGTTATTGGCCTCCAGGGTATTAGGAGGTATCCCAGAATTCCTGTCCACAACAAACCGGAAGAATGGCTGAACTCCGAGCTTCCCGGAGCTACTTATCTAAAAAACAAACACAGCTGCTCTTTGCTCCAGCGAGCGAGTAGAGGCAGGGGAATTGCTTTGGAATGTTCACAGCTGTTTGCTTGAGGAGAGAGGGGAGTCCATGCTGAGCAGCTGCTTATGTGGTCTGAAGGCTATTTAGGAGTGCATAATTTGCATTTAATGAGTAAGAGAGGGGTGGGGGAAGGGCTAGAAACTTTTAAAATCATTGAAGGTAGGTGCTGTGTATCTTCCAGTCCTTAGAACTTGCAAGGCAGGGAGCTGAGAACAGTGTCAGCTCCAAAAATCCACTCACTCTGTCTCCCCCACGCTCCCTGTCACACTCCACCCCACCCCCCTGTTTTGAAAAGCACGTTGCAGCCACTTGAACGCTGGGATAGCTGCCCATAATGCACCGCTCCCAACAGCGTTGCAAATGTGGCCACACTGCAGCACTTTCCCTACACAGCTGTATGAAGACAGCTGTAACTCCCAGCGCTGTACAACTGTAAGTGTAGCCATACCCTAAAACTGCTTGGAGAAATTTCAGCAGAATCATATTTGGCTGGAATATGCATTTTTGTCTAAATGGAAATGCTAATGAAATAGGGTAGATTTTCATAGAACCATAGAAGATTAGGGTTGGAAGAGATCTCAGGAGGTCATCTAGTCCAACCCCCTGCTCAAAGCAGGACCAACGCCAACTAAATCATTCCAGCCAGGGCTTTGTCAAGCAGGGCCTTAAAAACCTCTAAGGATAGCGATTCCACCATCTGCTTAGGCAGGGGTGAAAGTAAGCTGGTACATCCAGGGCCACCGATGGGTGGCGGGGTGGGGTGCAAAAGGGGCAGCGATGTTAATTTGCTGCCGCGTCAAAGGACCATGCTTCAAGCATTTTAATGTTGTTGTGCCTTTTGCCCCCCCGATGATGGGGGGGTGGGAAAAAGGAGCAGGTACCCCGGGGCCAGCAATTTAAAAGGGCCTGGGGCTCTGACTGCCACTGACACTACTGTGGCATCGGCTGGAGCCCCAGGCCCTTTAAATGGCTACTGGAGCCCCAGGTGGTGCAGGCTGGGCAGCGTGTGGATGGGCTGGCTGGGGGATGCTCACCCCCAGCCCTGCCCCTTCAGGGGTCCAGAGCTGGCCCCTGTACCTGTAAGTCTTTGGTGTTACTGGGGCATTACTTGGGCACTCCGCTTGATACCAGCTGCCAACTAGACATTGAGCCATTGATCACTACTCGTTGACTCCAATGATCCAGCCAGCTTTCTATCCACCTTATAGTCCATTTATCCAATCCATACGACTTTAACTTGCTGGCAAGAATACCGTGGTAGACTGTATCAAAAGCTTTGCTAAAGTCCACCACTTTCCCCACATACACACAGAACTGCCCAGAGGATTGAGGGTGCCTGGGGCAAAGCAATTTTGGGGGCCCCTTCCATAAAAAAAGTTACAATACTACAGAATACTATATTCTCGTGGGGGTCCCTGTGGGGCCCGGGGTGTGGGGCAAATTGCCCCACTTGCCCCCGCCCCTCTGGGCAGCCCTGTGTATCCGCAGAGCCAATTATCTCATCATAGAAGTCAATCAGGTTGGTCAGGCATGACTTGCCCTTGGTAAATCCATGTTGATGGTTGCTGATCACCTTCCTTTCCTCCATGTGCTTCAAAATAGATTCCTTGAGGACCTGCTGCGTGATTTTTCCAGGGACTAAGGTGAGGCTGACTGCTCCATAGTTCCTCGGGTTCTCCTTCTTCCCTTTTTTAAAAATGGGTACTATATTTGTCTTTTTTCCAATCATCCGGGACCTCCCCTGATAACCACGAGTTTTCAAAGATAATGGCCAATAGCTCTGCAATCACATCAGCTAACTCCCTGAGCATTTTGCCGGAATTTAATTTTGGAAGAAAACTGGACAAACCAAGTTCCAACGATGCTGACATCTTTTGAAATTTTTTTTTTTGATTTTTCTATATTTTGATTTTTTTCTCCAAGCCATGGAGACTGAACTCCTCTGTTATCCTAGCAGAGCGTTCCCTTCAGAAGAAGGGGTTAGTACTGCTATCAGTTGTCATTGCATAATCTGGACTAGAATTTTGGAATGGTGTTTTTAATGGCACAGGTGTTTCCATTTGAAAAGTGGTTGTTGTCCACATGGAGTAACATTGCTTCTGACAGCAGTTCAAAAGAGCTGTTAGAATGTGGATTGCACAGTATAGTTGCCCTTCAGTAAGACTGTGGCTTGAATGGAGAGTATGCCCCTTAGTGTTCATGCACAGGAGGCATGCCATGCAATAGACTGTAATGGCTTCTTCTGAGCTATTATGGGCTCTTGGGTCAATAATTCACAAATTAAGCAGGATTTACATGATCAGTTGTAACAGTAATAGTTTCAAAGAAGGCATTGAAGTCTATTTGATCAAAAGAAAGCACTTTCATGTGCATTTACACTATAGACTTATGACTTTATTGGGGGCAGCCCCAATAATTCATGGTTTAGAAAAATTCCAGATGCCTACAGTATGTGAATACTACACATTACTTGGAAATCCATGGCTCCAAAGTAGTAGAAAACTAAAATTATTTAGACAAATGTGCTAGCTCGCTCTATCTATCTATCTGTCTGTCTATCTATCTGTCTTATTTTTTCATGCACAATAATTGGAGCTGTTTATTAATAACAATCCCTATGGAACCTTTTATGTCGAAGGACTTCAAAGTGCTTTTCAGAATGTCTTGTACAGGGATTGCTTCATTCTCTAGTGAAATGCAACCGCCTCTGTGATGTAGCCATGGCAGCCATTTTGCTCCAAGACACTGACAGATTTACTTCTTGGTGGGATAATAATTTAATTACAGAGACATAAATGTTAGAATTTAGCTAGGGCACCACGGTTAACCAATTGTGGCATGCAAATAGCTTAGCTTTTGTTTCACATTTCAATACAGCAGTACAGTGAGCTCAAGCACCATTCTGGGATATTGTTTCAGTAGTAACTCCGAAGAGTGTCACTGATTGACTCACTTGAACAACATCATATATTACCAGCATGCATCCATCTGTGTATGGGCCAAATTCTGCTCTAAGTTACAGTAATGTGAACCTGCAGTAACTTCAGTGAAATGTGTGGACTTACTCTGGAGTTACACTGGTTTAAGCAAGAGCAGAACTGGACCCTATAAGTTTTGTTAATGTCATAAATGAAGGTGTGATGGATACTGGGTAAATAATAACTTTTTCTCTGCTTGTTAAATCGATCATATCACAACAGATGGGCTTGAACTAAACTCCCAATTCCAAAGCTCTTTAAATGCTTTGGGAAAAGTCAGGATTCAGCTCCATCTCCAAGTGTCAAACTAAATACAGTAGAACCTCAGCATTACGAACACCTCATAACTCTGAAATGTTTGTAACTCTGAACAAAATGCGATGGTTGTTCTTTCAAAAGTTTACAACTGAACATTGACTTAATATGGCTTTGAAACTTTATTATGCCAAAGAAAAATGCTGCTTTTCCTTAATATTTTTAGTATTTTATGTTTAACTCTGTACTCTATTGTATTTGCTTTCCTCATTCCACCTCCCCCATCTTTGCTGCTGCCTGATTGTGTACTTCTGGTTCCAAAGGAGGTGTGTGGTTAGCTGGTCAGTTCGTAACTCTGGTGTTTGTAACCCTGAGGTTCTACTGTATTGGATCAAAATATTCCCAAAGTTTAGGAAAATTTGGATCTAGATCCAAAATTCATGGTTCAGGTCCACCTGCACAGCAGATTAAATAGACTTCCTTTAGGGCAGACTTTACATCTTGCCAACTTGTACAGACTCTTGAAGAACACTTCCATTTATTGTTAAATTAAAAAAGAAAATTAACAGAGATACAATCAGTTTCACTCAAGAGCATTATGTGTCAGGTTGACAAAATTCAGGTGACTCAAAATTAACACTGGCCAATATTCAACCCATAGTCTGGCTCATTTATTCGTAGGCAGAATCTCCAGTTAAAGCATGATAAGTATTGTTTAGTATATACTGCAAAATCTAGGAACAAAGGGAAGAGTTAAGGACAATGAACACCAGATGTAACTTTGCATTTCCTTGGCTTTAATAAATTGGTGCCTCAACTTTAATTTTTAATGCTTTTTATAATGTTAATATATTTTTTACCAATATTATTTATATGTATTTTGGGAACAATTGTAGGATGCAATTGAGACTGAGTTTCTTTTTGCTAGGTACATAGTAAAATGCAGTCCCTGCTTGCAATCTAAATTGATAAGATAAAGGGTAAGAGAAAAGAGGTATTATTATGGCCATTTCACAGATGAGAAACCGAGGTGCAGGGTAGATTATGTGACTTGCCCAAACTCACATAAGAAGTCTATGGCAGAGCTACGAGGAAGATTGGTCCAGTGGTTTAGGTCTAGTCTAGGACTTGGGAGATTGGGGTTCATTTTCCCACTCTGGCACAAACTTCCTGTGTGATGTTGGGTGGGTCACTGAGCATCGCTGTACCTCAGTTCCCCATCTGTAAATAGGGGATAATTTCATAGATTCTAAAACCAGAAGGGACAACTGTGATCACCTAGTCTGACCACCTGCACAGGACTTTCCTCAAATAATTTCTGTAATAGTACTTCCCTACCTCACAGGAGTTTTGTAAGGATAAATCTATTAAAGTTTCTGAGGTGCTCAGGTACCATAGTGATGAGGGCCATATAAGTACCCATGATAAACAGAGCCCCAAACTACAGATGGTCAAAAAGGGAGTAACACATTTGCAGAGATTAAAAATAATATGTATATTTTTAAATGTTGAAATTTCACCAACATGTTTTGTCAAAAATGATGGCCACCCCCATAGCTGGACATTTTTTTAATTTAAAAAATTTTGTGAAGATTTTCAGGGTGGTTTTTTTTAACTAAAAATCAAAATTTCAATGAAAAAATAGGTCAAAAACTCAAAAGTGGGGAACTGTTGAGTTGCAGCTCTACCTAATACTGACCCTAGACTTCCTGAGTGTCAGTCCAGGGCTTTTAATCAGAAGATCGTCCTTCATCCTGATGAACAGGTACAGTTCCTTAAATGTCCTGGGCAAGCCTTAAGGGAGGGGTGGCGTATTCTTTTTTCCCTTGTGCAAACATGCGGAGGGAGAATTTACTCCTCAGGCTCTGAAAGCTCTGGGTGAATTTCAATGTGACTGTGCATATTTTAATCAAAGAAATGTACTGTAGCTGTACACTGTATTTTTACTCAGGCCTCTTTGACAGAAATAGAACGTAGAGTTATGCTGTAGAAAGAAAGCAGGGGTGGCGGGGGAAAAACCCACCTCTAGATTCGTTTTGCTTGCTGTTATTCTGCCAGCAAAATTACCTATAAATGTAATTTACAGACAAGACAAATGATATTTTTAGCTCTGGTCTTTAAAGACAGGACTTAATATCAGGCTTTGACCACAGCTATGTTAATTAGCCTCTCCTCCCTCTCTTTGTATGGAAGTACATCACCCTGGACTTAGCATAGCTTGGCTTTTCTGTATCTTTGAGTAATGAAAGGACACAGCACGTCAACCAAATTAAGGGCTGGTGCATTAACAAGGCCACTTTTCTGTCCATTTATCATCTATTAAAGGTGCACTAGTTTGTAAAGTAACACCCCCTTCAGCAGGGCCGCCAGGAATGGCTCCTCGTTTATTTTCTGCATGGTTTAAGTTGGAGTTAGACCCACCTTGTAGCACAGAGGTGACAGGCAGTAAGAAAAAGTACACTAATTGAGACATCTCAAGGGAGAAATAGAAGAAAACTGAAAAGGTAATTAGAATGAGAGGGTTTCAAGCTGGGTAAGTAAAATCGAATGGAGGTGCATATTAGGGGCTGTTACAGATGGGAAAGAAAGCACTTGGAGAATAAAGAAGAGAAATGAATATTAGAGAACAGAGCACCCTTTTCACACTTGAGGAATAGAGAGATGATAAAAAATAATGTAATGCTGGAGATACAGGTTGGAAAAAAATGCAGAAATATGAAGGACATATTTAAATACAAGAGAGGATGAAAGGGGAAAAAATAATAGAGCAGATCAATTACCACAGCCCTAGCCAAGGAAATAAAAATTGTCAGGAATATTTTTCAAGCCCTGGAAATGTCTCTGTTGCTTTCTGAGGGATGTAAAGTTTTGTTTTTGATTTTTTTTAAAATGGGGGAGTTCTTTTGGTGGTTAACTTGATGTTTGAGTTTGTTGCACAGTCAGCAGCCAAAGTAGTGAGTTGGAATAAATGTTTGCATTGGTATAATGGATTAATTGGATGCTACTTAGTCCAATCCAGAGCTAGTGCTAAACTTGGGGTGGAAGGAGTGCCATGGTCGAAGGTTTAGCCCCTAAACGATCACCCTCATGATGTAGGTCTAGCATTAACTTAAATTGTTAGGGAAATCCCGTATTTTCTATTTTAAATCTTATTTTAAATTTAAATCTTATTTAAATTTTAAATCTTCTCAAACAGTGGAAATATGAAGATGACATTTTCAGCTTACTCACAGAGATGCTAGCTTTGGGTGAGATGAATCCCTCCTCTTTCCAGGGGTCAAGCAAGAAGATGAAGGCCAAAATCCAGGACTGTCTAGAGTGCATTGTTAACCCCGAAAAATCCTATGGCCTGAACGTCCTATAGGCTCTACACCTATTACACCAAGGGATGTGCAGGCTGCTGCTTCCTGCAGCCCCCAGTGGACTGGAATGGCAAATCACGGCCAGGAGGAGCCGCGATCGGCTGAACAACAAACCATCCCGACTCGCCAGCGGATTTCCCTGATGGGCTGTGCGCCAAAGGTTGCTGATCCCTGATCTAGACCTATATCCTGCTTTCTGACAGTGGCTCCTGCCAGATGCTTCGGAAGGAATGAACAGAACAGGGCAATTTCAAGTGATCCATCCCCTGTCATCCAGTCCAAGCTTCTGGCAGTTGGAGGTTTAGGGACCACAGGGGATGGGGTTGCATCCCTGAGCATCTTGGCTAATACCCATTGATGGACCTCTCTTCCATGAGTCTTCTCTAATTCTTTTCAGAACCCAATTATACTTTTAAAAATCAGCAAACAAAACCCAGACATGGTTACTTGTACTACTGAAAATGGATACAAAAACCTACGGGGGAAATTGAATTTTCTAATCAAAGTACAGTATTTGTGATGTAAGATGCCCAAATCTGTCCCTTAACTGGAACATTTTATTTAATTTATTAGCAGTGAGATCTTACCTTTAACTAGAGCTGGTTGAAAAATCAGTAAACAAACTGTGGGAGGGAAGTACTGAAAAATTTCAAAATTTTGAAAAATATCAACATTTTTTACCATTGAACCATTCTGACTAACTGGTCAACCCCCCCCATTTAAAATAAATAAATAAATAAATAAATAAATAAATAAAAGTAGCTGAAAACTCAAAAAGTGGGAAATTTCAACTTGCTCTACTTTTTACTCACCCTGATTCAAATCTGGCTGGGAAATAACTAGAACTGGTCAAAAGTTTACTGACATTTCAGATCAAAAGAGCACAAATTTCAGATGCATTCTTATGTAAACATTTTCTGAGAAGCACCAAACCTTCTCCAAACATTTCACAGGAACATCAAGAATGCTCCACTACAGTTTTTTCAACCTGTGGTCCATGGACTATGTCTCAGGGCTCTGCAAAAGGTTGTCATTACCATAGAACAGTGGTTTTCAACCTGTGGTCCATGGACCTCTGGGGGTCCGCAGACTGTCTTAAGATTTCCAAAGGGATCTGCATCTTCATTCAAAAATATTTAGGGGTTCACAAATGAAAAAAAGATTGAAACCCACTGCTCTACTGATTCAAACACACACAAACAAACAAGATTTCCCTCCCCCCAAAGGAAACTCCTTGAATATAGGAAAATCTTTGCCTATTTCATATTATTATTTATTGTTTATATTAACATAGTGCCTAGGAACCTCTGTCATGGACCAGGGCCCCATTGTGTTAGATCAGGGATGGGCAAACTACGGCCCATGGGCCACATCCTGGAAACATCCTGCCCGGCCCCCGAGCTCTGGCCTGGGAGGCTTGCCCCCGGCCCCTCTCCTGCTGTTCCTCCTCCCTGCAGCATCAACTTGCTCACTTTTCAGCTGGTGTGATGGTCTAGGTGACAGGGCGGTGAGCTTCTGGGGCAACGCAGATGCAGAGCCTGGCCTGACCCAGTCTCTGTGCTGCGTGGTGGTGGCGACAGTGGCAGCGTGGCCAAACTCCAGTCGGGCGGCATGGCGGTAACGCTGCTAGCCACCGGTGCTCCATGTGGTGCGGTAAGGGGGCAGGGAGCAGGGGGGATTGGATAGAGGGCAAGGGAGTTCAGGATGTTGGTCAGGGGGCAGGGGTGTGGATGGTGGTGGGGGGAAAAGAGGGGTTGAATGGGAGCAAGGGTCCTGGGGGGACAGTCAGGAAGGAGGAGGGGGTTGGATGGGGCAGCAGGGGGCAGTCAGGGGCAGGGGTTCCAGGGGAAGTCGGGGCAGGGAGAAGGGACAGTTGGATTGGGCAGGGATCCCGGGGCGGGGGTGTCAGGAATGAGAGGAGGGGTTGGATGGGGCAGCAGTGGTCCGGGGGCAGTCTAGGGACAGGAAGCAGGGGTGTGTGGATGGACCTGGGGTCCCAGAGGGGCTGTCATGGAACAAGGGGGGTTAGATGGGGCAGGAGTCCCGGGGAAGGCAGATAGGAGGTGGGGGTTGGGTCACAACCCCTTCCCCTAACCGGCCCTCCATACAATTTACGAAACCCGATGTGGCCCTCAGGCCAAAAAGTTTGTCTGCCCCTGTGTTAGATGCTGTTCAAACACAGAACCAAATGACAGCCTCTGCCCCAAAGAGCTTGCTAGCGAATTATTTTAATGACACAAGTGTTCTAAATTTTCTCTGTCATTACTACAAACTACTGTGTATTTTACTTTTGCATGTGCATTGGGTCCCATGCATAAGGGAAAACCAGGGAAAGTGCAGGGAAAGTAACAGTTATTTATCCCAGTCCTGGAGTTTCAAAGATCTCAAAGTCGCTGTGAGGACTTAAAATAAATAAATAATAATAATAAAAAATAAAAACCACCCACCCAAACCTCCCAAGGATATTCATCTTCATTCATCATTTGAGACCCTGTATCTAAAAGTGGTAAGAGTAAACTATTTTCAATATGAGTTAGCCTATGAGGACCTGATAAAAGGAGCCTTTTGTTTTCCAGCTGGCTAATGAAAAGTAGTCTACCAAAGACCTTACTGGCTGGCATGGTAGTTCTGAAATGCCCTCAGACTCAACAAGCTTTTGCTCATCTGAGGAACCAAAACCAAAGAAGTGTCATTGGCCTGAATGAGTATGGGAGTTGAGTAAAGAGCGCTCATTAATCAGTTCTATAGGCTTACAATTCTCCCAGGAAAATGTGGAAAATTAATTAATATCCTTTCTCCAGGTTCCTGTAGGCTCTTTAGCACTGAACTATTCAAAGGGAGGAAGGTAAGTAACAAAATACAGAAAAATCTGTTTTTCTCCCACAGGACAGAGTTACATGAAGTGTTTTCTCAAGAAGAGTGCTAGGTAGGAATTATGTTCCTTGGTGTGTACCTACCTTCCTTCCTTCTTTTTAGAGGCAGCTTCTGCTCTGAACTATACCACTGAAAATCCAGAGTAATTCCACTGATGTCAAGCATGTTACTTGGAAGTTACAATGGGGTAACAGAGATGGGAAATTAGTGCTGAGAGTATCACACTTACAGTTATATCTAGAGTTGTGCAAAATATCAGGGCAAGAGTGCTGTGTTAATCCACTGTCCAAGTGAGTGAGGAGGGCCTCACCTCTGACAGACACTCCTAGAGCCACTGTGAAGAAATAGGAGGTCTCAGTCCTACGTTCTACAGGGGTGTGCATTCCCTTCTTACCCTCTCTGTGCCAGACCAGTTCCATTCCTCAGGTCAGACCACGAATGGGGCCATGCTAAATTCTTCCCATATTTTCACAATCCCTTTGGCAATAACTCTGGGCCAGACTGTTTCCTTCTATCACTGCAACATTATCCTCAGTGTTCTCCGAGTCCCCCATGAGTTGCTGTCAGGAAGCAGACCCCATGAAGAGGAAAGTACAAGGCTGCGGAGATGCCTGCTCTCTGTGACCTTGAGTTCTCCTTCCCCTCTCCCCACCTCCAAGTGACCAGTGGAAAATAAATGGGACAAATTATGCTATTCCAGGCAGCATTTTTTCTCCCTCTCCTGCTCCATGGTATGAGTCACCTCCCATTCTCTGGGGGCACAGTAGTGAGCAGCGGAGCCCATTTCCTGTAGGAATCATGCTACCATGGAAGCTGGGACAAGGGAAACAGAAAACATTTGTGATTGCTCTGATGATAGCCCTGATCTCCAAGAGGTCCCTGTGTGAGTTGTGGAGAACTGTGGCTTTAAGGGGCCAAATCTTGGGGAAAAGGGAAAATATCTCATCCTTGATCCCCTATTGACAGAGTGATGAGTTTGAAATGTTCTTCGTATGAGTGTAGGTGGGGACGGGGTGGAGTGGAACTTTTGAGTAACCTGCCCTGTCTTCTACATGGGTTTTTCCTGCAGACTGGCAGTCTGGCCCTCTATTTATTAGGAAGAACAAAAAACAAGGACTTGCCATATGAAAAGAGACTGCTGGTACCCTCTCTTTGACAGTGGCCAAACTCCCTTCATATTTTCCTCTCCAAATGCAACTGATTCTATAAACCAATGGACATTTCGTCCTGACTCCAGCTGGTTATCCACTTGCATCCTGAAGCATAAAGATTGATAGCATTGGGAAATGACATACAGCAGGCCCTTGAGTGAGTGGTTCCCAAAATGAAATAGTTTTGAATACAAAGGACAATGTAAAATTCTCTTCCATTATGACAACGTTTTTTGTATTAATTTATTTACATAGCTTCAAAAAGCCCCCTTAAAATATTTAACCAATGAGATTACATGTGGCACTTCTTTCATGCTTGCTCCATGCAATTATGCAACTAATCACACAGTGGACGGACATGGATATACAAGTATAAACCAATTTAAAGTATCAAGCTGTGCTGTTGTCCCCTTCAAAAATTATTGCTTGATTATGCTCATAATAAAGCGAAATCAGCCAGAAACAGTCAAAATAGACCCAAACCTTTCAAGTTTCAGAGTGGTAGCTGTGTTAGTCTGTATCAGCAAAAACAGCGAGGAGTCCTTGTGGCACCTTAGAGACTAACACATTTATTTGGGCATAAGCTTTTGTGGGCTAGAACACACTTCATCAGATGCATGGAGTGGAAAAAACAGGAGCAGGTATAAATACATGAACAGATGTGAGTTGCCTTACCAAGTGTGAGGTCAGTCTAACAAGACAATTCAATTAACAGTAAGATACCAAGGGCGGAAAAATAACTTTTGAAGTGGTAATGAAAGTAGCCCATTTCAGACAGTTGACAAGAAGGTGTGAGGTGTGAGTAGGGGAAAATTAGTATTGGGGAAATTAGGTTTAGGTTTTGTAATGACCCAACCACTCCCAGTCTTTATTCAGGCCTAATCTGATGGTGTCCAGTTTGCAAATTAATTCTAGTTCTGCAGTTTCACACTGGAGTCTATTTTTGAAGTTCTTTTTGTTGAAGAATTGCCACTTTTAGGTCTGTTGGTGAGTGACCAGAGAGACTGCAATGTTCTCCTACTGGTTTTAGAATGTTATGATTCCTCTTGTCAGATTTGTGTCCATTTATTCTTTTGAGTAGAGACTGTCCGGTTTGGCCAATGTATATGGCAGAGGGGCATTGCTGGCACATGAGGGCATATATCACATTGGTAAATGTGCAGATGAACAAGCCCCTGATGGTGTGGCTGATGTGGTTAGGTCCTATGATGGTGTCTCTTGAATAGATATGTGGACAGAGTTGGCAACGGGCTTTGTTGCAGGGTTTGGTTCCTGGGTGGGTGTTTTTGTTATGTGGTGTGTATTTGCTGTTGAGCATTTGCTTCAGGTTGGGAGGTGTCTGTGAGTGAGGACTGACCTGTTCCCCAAGGTCTGTGAGAGTGAGGGATCATCCTTCAGGATAGATTGTAGATCCCTGATGATGCTCTGGAGAGGTTTTAGTTGGGGGCTGTAGGTGACGGCTAGTGGAGTTCTGTTACTTTCTTTGTTGGGCCTGTCTTGTAGTAGGTGAATTTTGGGTACCCTTCACTCTGTCATTCTGTTTCTTCGCTTCACCAGGTGGGTATTGTAGTTTTAAGAACGCTTGATAGAGATCCTGTAGGTGTTTGTCTCTGTCTGAGGGATCGGAGCAAATGCGGTTGTATCTTAGAGCTTGGCTGAAGACAATGGATTGTGTGATGTGGTCTGGATGAAAGCTGGAAGTACGTAGGTAAGTATAGCGGTCAGCAGGTTTCCAGTATAGGGTGGTGTTTATGTGACCATCACTTATTAGTACTGTAATGTCTAGGAAGTAGACCTCTTGTGTGGACTGGTCCAGGCTGAGGTTGATGGGATGGAAATTGTTGAAATCTTGGTGGAATTCCTCAAGGGCCTACTTCCCATGGGTCCAGATGATGATGTCATCAATGTAGCTCAAGTAGAGTATGGGCATAAGGGGACAAGAGCTGAGGAAGCGTTGTTCTAAGTCAGCCATAAAAATGTTGGCATACTGTGGGGCTATGCGGGTACCCATAGCAGTCCCGCTGACTTGAAAGTATAAATTGTTTCCAAATCTGAAATAGTTGTGGGTGAGGACAAAGTCCAGCCACGAGGTTTGATGGTATCAGTGATGCTATTCCTGATGGCTTGTAGTCCATCTTTGTATGGAATGTTTGTGTAGAGAGCTTCATAGTGGCTAGGATGGTGTTTTCTGGAAGATCACCAAAGGAATTTAGTTTCCTCAGGAAGTCACTGGTATCTCAAAGGTAGCTAGGAGTGCTGGTACTGTAGGGCTTGAGGAGAGAGTCTACATAACCAAATAATCCTGCTGTCAGAGTACCAATGCCTGAGATGATGGGGCATCCAGGATTTCCAGGTTTATGGATTTTGGGTAGCAGATAGAATACCCCTGTTCGGGGCTCTAGGGGTGTGGCAGTGTAGATTTGTTCCTGTGCTTCTTTAGGGAGTTTCTTGAGCAAATGATGTAGTTTCTTTTGGTAATCCCCACTGGGGTCAGAGGGTAATGGCCTGTAGAATGTGGTGTGCTGCTTTTCCACAATTTCAGCCCATGCATATTGGTGGAAGCACTCTATGTAGAAGTCCAGTCTGTCATTTTGACTTTCAGGAGGAGTCCACGCAAGGTTCATTTATGGTGATTTAAAAAAAGAGAACCTCCAGATAAACTTCACTGCTCTTAGGAGGGACATCTGGTGACTAGGGATTACATTCCTGTTATCGGCTATGCCTATCAACACTCATTTTGTATGGAATCCATGAGGTAAGAGAGAGAACCATGTTCCTAGAAAGTGTCTGGTTTAGCCTGCCTCTTCCTGTTAATGGTATTTACATTATACAACCTCATCAGTTGCATTCCAAGAGTGTTTTCTATCT